>NC_091791.1:89035000-91435000 GCF_041296235.1 Equus asinus
TGGTCTTAACAAAAGTCTATATGTGATTTCTGTTCCCACATTATTACCAGAGGGTTTCTTTTATTTTTTTTTTAGATTGAATACATTGTTTTTGTTTTTAAATATTAAATTTGTTTTTAAAGTAATAGGTGTGTGTATATAGTAAAAAAGTCAAGTAACATAAAAAGTTATAAAATGGAGTAAGTCTCTATTTTTCTCCCTTGACTTCCTAGGCCCCCTTTCCACTATTAAGTTTGTCATGTAAACTTCCAGAAAAATTGTTGGCAGTACTTTACTCACTATTCTGCCCTTTCTTTGCTTTAAAAAATTTTTTTCCACATAAAAAATAATTTCCAAATATATTATCAGGACGTGGAACTCTATCCACTCACTTAAGTACGGCGTGGCAGTTACTTACCTGCACAAAGGCCTTTCCTCCCTTAAGTGGCCACCTCTGACGGGCATCTCCAGTGTTCTAGGCTTTGCTGTCGTCAACAGCAAGAAGGGTTCCCCTCTTCACAGGCCTGTGTGCACGTGCCAGTCTTCTTTAGGACAAATTCCTGGGCAGACAACCAGTGTTTTGTGCTATCAAATTTTTGGATCTTTCCTCATCTCTTAAGTGACAAGTGACTTCTTGTTGGTGATCTAATTGGCTTTTCTTTCTTTGAGAACAAAGAAATAGCCTTCCTTATGTTTTTAAGCCTTTTGTGTTTGTTTTCAGTGAACTGCTAGTTCCAAGTCTTTGCCCCATTTTCTGTTTATTCTTTTTCTTATCAATTAATAACTCTTTATATAATGAAGAAAGTACCCCTTTGGTGTGTGTAATATATGGTGACTTTTTTCACTTTGTTTGTGCACACACATGTTTACTAAGAAGAAATAGCTAATTTTTAGTGATCAAATATGGTAATCTTTTCTTTTGGGGCTTCAGGGTTTTGTGTGTCCTTTTGGAATGCCCCATTCATTCAAGGATCATAATAATTATTTCATGTGTTTTTAATAATACTTTCATGACGTTTTAATCTGTAAATCTTTGGTCTAGCTAGAAGTTAATTTGTTATAAGGTATTTGGTAGGACCCCGCATTATATAGCTGTCCAATTGTTCTAAGATCCTCTTCAAACTCCAGTGATGTCAAATGCCACTGAATCATATTCTGAAGCACGCATGTGTGTTAATTTATTCTTGGACTTTTCCCAGTGATTTGTTTATTCATGTTCTGGTACAAAATTCTTAATTAATGTGGGTTTATATTATCTTTTACCATCGTGTAAGACTAGCGTCCCCTCATTACTCTTCTTTTACAAAGTTATTCTGGTTCTTCCTACAGATGTTTTTTCCAGGTTAATTTTAGAATGGGTTTGCAGAGAGATTCAAAAGGTAAAAACCTGATCATATTATCCTACTGCTTAAACCTTCACTGACTTCTCATTCCACGTGGCAGTAGTTGCCAACATCTATTTAAAGACTGGTGGCGCCAAGCTGGCTGCCCAAGAGTTACTGAAGAGCTTTCAAAAAGAGGTGACTCGTGGCTTTATGCACACGTTTTCTAGAAGAGTAGGACTGGGGGCATCTCACTTTCTTTGTATGTGAAACAAGGCCTTCCTAGGTAGCTTTAGTTTCCCTTTGGTCTAGATCATGTTCTCTGTGTCCTCGTTACCACATTATTGACCAGGCCCCTAGGAGGACATGTATGCCCCGCGCCTTTATTCCTGTCCTCCTGCCTGGAGTGATACCCAGCCACCTTCGCTCTTCTTTCCTTCCACACACAGACTTTGGTGTTTCAAAACTTCTTTTGACTCAGGAGGGCCCAGTTCAGGTGCTGCCTCCTTTCTAGGGGCTCTCCTTCCCATCCCTTTAGGTACAGTATAGTGCTGTCATTTACACCAGTATCTCTGTACGTTGACCATGTCTGCCTCTTTCCCTGCTCCCTTAACTCCTTCAGGATGAGGCCATTTTCAGACTCATCTCTGTATTCCAATGTCTGGAACAGTGCCGAGTACATACTAAATGTTTGTTGAATTCACACTTGGTAAAGAAATTTTTCTTTTCCTTTTTTCTTTCTTTTTTTTTTTTTTTTGCTTGAGGAAGATTAGCCCTGAGCTAACATCTGTGCCAGTCTTCCTCTACTTTGTATGTGAGATGCCTCCATAGCATAGCTGATGAGTGGAGTAGGTCTGCACCTGGGATCCGAACCCATGAACCTGGGCTGCTAAAGCAGAGTGCACAGAACTTTAACCACTCAGCCACAGGCCAGCCCTTAAAGAAATTTGTTTGAAAGGAAGAATTCTTTAATTGGTATCCTAGCTATAATTTCTTCATGGGGCAAGAAGTAAATTGTTAGACTGTTTATATTTTTTGTTTATATATTTTTGTTGCTATTATTTATTATTTTTCTTTATAAAATGATAGATTTAGGGATGGATCCTAAGAAGTAAATATTCAGTATTGGCTTTTTTTTTATGAAAAAGGAAAAATATTGAAGTTCAAGGGAAAAAGTATCTCCAGAGAATTTAACATTTCCTTATCAAGCAGCATGTTGACTGACATCTCAAATTTGAGCTATTTCATAGAGTACTTTCTAAATGGGGCTCTGACTTCTCCACTTACACAGCTTACTTAACATCAAGTCATGACATAAAGGGGTTTAAGGATCATGAACACTAACCAAAGGCAGGGTTTTTTCTTTTTCTTTGTCTTTTGTTATAGTAAGTACATGACTTATATTTCTTACCTTTTAAAGGCTTTAGAATTTAAGAACCTACCTGGTGAGTTCAACTCTGGGTCTGAACCACGCAACAGAGACAAAAACAGATACCGAGATGTTCTTCCATGTAAGCTAAAAATGGTTTTGATTATTTTCCTGTGTACATTTAGGAAAAGATAAAAAGTGGGTTGTATGGCTTTTGGAATTAAGCATTTTGACCTGTGACCATGATGAGGTGCTCTGGGAGCTGGCAGCAGGTGGCCTGGGTGCATTCTTGGACATGGAGAACGTGGTGAAAGTCAAGGCTTCCGTTCCAGGTCCGTCTTCCAGCCGCTGTCCCAGGGTTATTTACAGCACTCCTCCAGCCTCCGTATGCCTTGCTGCTTCTCATGAACCATTTACACAGAAAGTCTGGTAGTCTGAGATAGCTGTCACTTTTGGTACCCCATGCACTGACCACCTTCTCTGGCTATTTTGCTTAGAAACACAGGCACAATTTGGGCTATTTATATCCTGTGTCCTGGACAGTCAAGCTGTTGATCTTCCCTCCAACAGGAGGTTGCCCTTTGCTTATCTCCAGAGGGCCCTACACCTTGCTATGCTGGGTGATGTCAGTGCCATGTCCCCCCCACCCTGCCCCAGTTATCACAGGATTTATCTGTCCCAGGCCGTCTGAAGAGCAGAAACAAAACACAACACCATTTTCATTTTAGGCAGGAAATCTCATTCTATGCCTCGCTCCTTTCAAAGCCAATTTTTTCCAAGTTTAATTACCGTTATTTTTCCTCCCACTTGACCTTCCACCCAGTTGTCCAAGCAGAAAACTTTGAGTCACCTGCAATATCCAAAAATGGCCACAAAGTCCTTTGATTCTACTTCCTTAGTACCTCTAGAATCTCCCCCCGTCTCTCAGTCCCCCTGCTGCTGACTTGGATTGAGCGAGTTTCATCTCTCAGCTGGTCTCCGTCGTCTTCGCTGCCTCCATTCCTGTCTGCTCACAGTACCTACTGAGAGGACGTTCCTCAAATGAAGTCAGAGCACGTTACTCTGCTTTTAAAGCTCTTCTTGGCTTTCTGTGAGTGTCGTGGTAAGTTCTTTAGCATGGCATAGGTTTCACCTCTCCAGCCTCAGCTCTCCCACAGAACTTCCGGTTTCTGGAATTCATCATTCTCTTTCTCTCGTCTCCAGGCCCTTGAACCTGTGGTTCTTGCAAGACCCATCCCTCCTCCCTTCTTTCTGAGGTAGTTCCTGCTGTCTTTCAGAGACAGCTCGGTCGGACTTTCTTTGTTCTCTCAAAGCTAGGTTTGACATTTCTCTAATGATTCCATACCATCTTATAACTCCCCTCCCTCACTTACCAAACTGTATTTTAATTATCTGTTTCCCTCGCTAGACTTTTTTGGGTTATCATAAAAGTCAGAGCAGAGCACAGTGACTGCATCATTGGCTAAATATCTTTGTGTTTAGTTGGTTCATTCAGATCTAAAATAACTTTATGACTGTAGAAGTGATGAGTACCTTCCCGCGATAGCGAGAATAACTTATCCTGCTGTCTTCTGTGGGCGGAGTGTGTGGAGCTGCATTGATGGCTATCCTGAAGTCAGGGTGATGAACCACTGTTAGACATTTTAAGAGAGAACACCAACAATTTGGTGCACCTCCAAGAGGTCAAAAGTCTCAATTATGTAATTCCTGTCCCTACGTGTGCGGTGAGCCCTTAGGGAGACTGAGTGCAAACAGGCCTTTAAAATGCACCTCTCCGGATTGTAAGAAACTCGCTTTAGGATATGGGGTACGTTTAACATTTGATCTGGCTTGAACTTTTTATTCTGGGATAAGAAGACTGACAACTAAAGATATGCAAAGATATGAAAAGGTAATGTTAAATCGTTAAGGAAAATCATGTAAAACTTTTTGTTTTTCTCTTAAAAGAAAATCAACTATTATTCAACCAAGTGCTGTTTTAAAGTCAACTAATTTATCTACCTCATACCACATTCTAATTTAATCTAAAATAAGCCTACTTGATTGACAATAACAGAAAGTTTCTTTGATTTCTTCAATACACATTTCTTGAATGAATATAGAAGGTTCCTAAAGAATCACGTCAAGAAAGCCAGAGAAATAATTATTTTCCCTCCTCTTCAAATGCTGAAAACACTGAATGGGGGAATTCACACGTCTCAGGACGCTGCAAGTACAGGCAATCCTTCATGGCCCCAAGATGCACAGGGTTTAGTTACATAACACCAGTCCTTCAACAACACAATTCAGATTCCATAATCATGATATATTAACTGAATAATTGCATAAGGTACGAACTTCACTTTCAGCTCTTCAGTTCCTACATCGCTATGTAAATAACAGACGTGCTTCAGATCAGTGAGTAATCATGTCACGTCTTTTCACGTATGTCTGCAGGTGGTCACTCTCTGCCTGTTACACACACAGACAGCAAAGCATGTAGTTGTGCTGCTGCTTATCTTTCAGTGATAAACACACATAACAAAATGGATAATCAGAAGAAGGGATTGGCCAACAAAGATGAAATTGCAGAAAAGAAAGGAAAAGTGATAATGCTGGGAGTGAAATGCTAGTAGAGTGTAAATAGAGTTATAAAAGAACTACCTGACCAGGAAAAGGCTGACACTGCCACCATTCAAGAGATTCCAGAAATGAAGCCAGAAGAACTTGCTGAAGGGGAATTTATCGACATAGATGAGGGAAGTGTTTGTGACAGAAAGGATAAAGGTGTCCTACAGGAAGTGATGCTAGCAAAAAACTTCACATTAAAGGAACTCTTGGACCTGTTCCATAACATCCTAAGTGCAGAGGATAACATGGTGGAAACTGATCCGAACTTGGAAGGGAGTATCATAGGCATAGAGAAGATGCTCACTGTCTTGTGAGTTATACGATCAGAAAGAGGCAAACATTGTTCAAAGTACTCTTTTTTTTTTGAGGAAGATTAGCCCAGAGCTAACTACTGCTAATCCTCCTCTTTTGCTGATGAAGACTGGCCCTGAGCTAACATCTGTGCCCATCTTCCTCTATTTTATATGTGGGATGCCTACCACTGCATGGCTTTTGCCAAGTGGTGCCATGTCCACACCCGGGATCTGAACTGGTAAACCCCAGGTCACCGAAAAGCAGAACGTGCAAACTTAACCACTGTGCCACTTGGCCAGCCCCCAAATTACTCTTGATAAGTTTTCTTTACAAATTAAGTGCTCTAATTCTCAGTGTTTCTAATGTTTTAAATTACAGTGCTCTAAATAAATATTAGTCTTGCCATTTTTCCACTTCTTTATATATTTATAACCAACAGTAAAAGGGTTTCTAATGTTTTAGCAAAAACTTTTAAGGGTTATGGAATAACGCTAACTTGTCCTATTGATTGTGAAGCTTTTGCACAGCTTTGGCTTGCACAGTTGTGTTTATAGCCCTGTACTACTGTGCAAAGTGAGAATGGGCCTCATGATGTAAGGCAGAGATTTTTCAGGTATAAAGACAATATCTTGCATTTCTAAAGCAATTTACAATTTACAAAACATTTTAAAATGAATAAATCTTAATAAAATCCCTCTGAAGTAGACCAGTCAGATATTGTTATTCCTATTTCACAGATGAGAGAATAAGCTCCCTGAATCAAGATACACTCAGAACTAACTAATAATGATGGTGACTGAGCTTTCTATTAGTTTTCCACTTTTCAGAGCATGTTTACACATAACTCACTGAGTGCTCTCTATGGTCATGTAAGGAGGGTAGAGCAGGTGGTAATATCTGACTTCAAGGATGCAAGTCAATAAGGAAAGGATAATCTTTCAAAAGTGGTTCTGGACAATTGCATATTCATATACCAAAAAATGAATTATATACCAAAAGAGGAGATGTGACCCTTACCTCACACCATATACAAAAATTAACTCAAAATAGAGGCCTAAATATAAGAGTTAAAGCTTAGGAGAAAATTTTAGTCTCTTTGGGTTTGGCAAAGTTTTTCTTAATAGGATACAAAATCCAAAACTATGAAAGAAAAAACAAATTGGCCTTCATCAAATTAAAAAATACATTGCTCTTCAAAGCACGCTTATGAAAATGAAAAGGTAAGCAACAAAATGGGAGAAAAATACATTCAAAACCTTTACCTGACAAAAGACTTGTATTTAGTATATATAAAGAATTCCTATAATTTGATGAAAGGACAAATAACCCAACAATAATTGAACAAAAGATTTGATGAGCCACTTCAACAAAGAAAATATATGGGTGACAAATATGTGAAAAGACACTCAACATCATTAATTAAGATAATGCAGATTAACACTATAATAAGATATTATTCCAAACCCACTACTGAAAGAGAGTTTAACACTTTTTTTTCCCCCAAGGAAGATTAGCCCTGAGTTAACGTCTGCCACCAATCCTCCTCTTTTTGCTGAGGAAGATTGGCCCTGAGCTAACATCTGTATCCATCTTCCTCTATTTTATATGTGGAACACCTGCCACAGCATGGCTTGATAAGCTGTGTGTAGGTCTGTGCCCAGGATCTGAACTGGTGAACCACGGGCTGCTGAACTGGAGCACGCGAACTTACCCACTACACTTCTGGGCCAGCCCCAGTTTAACACTTTCTTATAAGGTTAAGCATATACCTACTACATGACTCAACCCTGTGTATTTACCTAAGAGAAATTGAAGCATATGTCTTCATGAAAAGTTTATATGATTGTGTGTATCAGTTTCATTTGCTGTAGTCAAAAACTGAAAACAACCTAGTGTCTATCAATAGGAGAGTGGATGAACAAATTGTGGCAAGCCCTCATAATGGAATACTTGTCTTGTAGTGTCGCTAAGTTGATTCCGACTCCTAGTGACCCTACGTGTAACAGAGCAGAACCCTGCCTGGTCTGTTTTGCACCATCATCTTGTCTTCCAGTGCCATATCAGGCCATGCTCTGATGCTATTCATAGGGTTTTCATGGCCAGTTTTTTAGAAGTGAATGGCTAGGTCTTTCCTCCTGGAATGGCATACTACTCAGCAATAAAAAATAGCAAACTAATGATACATTCAAAAACATGGATGAATCTCGAAATGATTATGTGGAGTGAAAAAAGCTAATCAAAAAAGTATATACTCTACATTATAGACTGAATTGTGTCCCCCAAAATTCATATGTTGAAGTCCTAACCCCCAGGACCTCATAAAGTGACTGTGTTTGGAGACAGGGCCTCTAGAGAGGCAATTAAGATAAAACGAGGCCCTTCAGTTAGGCCCTGATCCGATCTGATCTGGCTGGTATTCTTATACGGAAAGGAGATTAGGACACTCACAGGACATCAGGGGTGCATGAGCACAGAGGAAAAGTGAGGCCACCTGAGGACATAGCAGGAAGGCAGCCCTCTGCAAGCCAAGGAGAGCGGCCTCAGAAGAAACCACACCTGCCGACACGTGAATCTTAGACTTCCGGCCTCCAGAACTGTGAAGATGAACTTCTGTTTAAACCACACACAGCCTGTGGTATTTTGTTGTAGGAGCCCTAGCAAACTGATACACTGTATCCTTCCATTTATGGAAAATTCTAGAAAATTCACACCAATTCGTATTGACATAAGTTTATCAGTGGTTGCCTTGAGGGCAGGAGTGGAGCAAGAAGGAGATTACCGAGGGGCAAGACGACATTTTAGCCGTGACGGAGATGTTCACTTACCCTATTGTAGTGATGGTTTCATGGGTGTACGTGTGTGACAATTGTACCTCAGTGCACTGTTACAGAAGGTGGTTTGTGAGTGAGTGCAAAAGGTATATTACACTTTTTATATTTTGTACAGTTTACCATTATAATACAGACGGCTGGAAAAACACCAGCTCTCTAAGGGAGAGATTCAGCAAGCGTCCACACTTTAGTGAGCTCGCTGTTTGTTTCTATCATTACCACCACCGCCAATGATAAGAACAGTAACAACAGTAGTCATGGCTGTAGTGATCTGTTTGTGGGTGCCCAGCACTGATCCTGGTCCTTCACAGGTAGTCACTCATCTAACCCTCACCACAACCCTGTGATGTTGGTACCCTTAGTATCTTTGTTTTACAAAAAGAATTAGAGAGATTAATTACTTTCCCTATAGTCACACTGCAAATAGCAAAGAGATCCGGGGTTCCAACCTAGGCCTAACCACAGGCAGTACTGCTTCTCCACACGCATTCTGTCTCCACACGGTCAGTACGTGTTCCTGTGCTGTGTCTTCTTTTCTATTTCAAGAAACCATTTTTAGCGCTTAATAATAGGTTCTCGGTCATTCTTTGTATAGAGATAGGACTATATTTTGCAAGGCTTGTCGCTCTCCTGTTTTCTTTTCTTTCCATCGTCCCTTAATTTCAGGTCTCTGTTCTGATTGATTGGTGGTTTGGTTAGAGATGGGCCAAGTAGTATATAGTCTCAAACTCTGCCCATCTGCAGCTCTCTCTCCTTTATTTTTTATCCTGATAAATAAAATGAATATCTTTGTGGATTTTAGGATTGTGGGATTTCAGTCCGCTTCTCCCAGTTTTCTCTGGGTGCGGCTTCAGTGTGCTCCAGCTTCCAGGGTTTTAGATGAGAAATATAGTGGTAATCTGACTCCTTTTATAAGAAACGTATTCCTTCACTATGAAACCTTATAACGTTTTTGGTCTTTCCTGGGTTCAGGAGTGTTACCAGGTGTGTTGCGTTTCATCAGTCTTGCCTAGAGCAGAAGCTGTCAGTCTGCAGCCGCCATCCATCTTCCTTCAGCTGGAGGAGAGTGTCTTCAGTTGTTTACTAACTGCTCTTCCTCAAGCTACTCCTTTTTCTTTTCCTGGAGCTCCTGTGATGTATAGGGTTGGTCTCTTCAGTCTGTCCTCTAAGACTTTCATCTTTTTTCTGATTATTTCTTCTGCCTCTTTGTAGGTTTGCATGTACTTTCTCTCTGTCCCTAGTTTTTATTTTTGTCTTCTTTCTTTCACTCGGTCTTCTAGGGAACTGATTTAAGTTTCAAGAAAGACCTCCCTCCTTCGCATCATTTACTAAAACTTTTAGCTTGTGCGATGATTAATTTTATATGGCAACCTGGCGAGGCCACAAAACCCAATAGTTGGTCAAGCACTAGTCTAGATGTTGCTGTGAAGGTATTTTCAGGTGTGATTAACCTTTAAATCAGTCAACTTTGAGTAAAACAGATGATCCTCCATAATGTGGATGAGCTTCACCTAATCAGTGGAAGGCCTTAAGAGAAAAAGATTGAGGTCCCCAAGGAAGAAGCCATTCTGCCTCCAGACTGCCTTTGGATGCAAGACTGCAACATTAGCTCCTCTCTGGATCTCCAGCCTGACAGCCTGCCCTGCAAATTTCAGGCTGGCTAGGCCCTGCAGTCGTGTGAGCCACTTCATTAAAATAAATCCCTCATTGTATATATACAGCCTAGTATTCTATTTCTCTACAGAACATGGACTAATACAAATTTTGGTACCTAGAATGGTTCTAGAGGAATAGAATCTTAATAATGAGTTTTATGAATTGGTTCGCTAATCTGATACAATTTAAAGGCATTAATGACTGTTTCTGGTAGTAGAGAGAGCACGGGTAATCCATGGTGCGATATAGCAATAGAGACACAAAATCTCACTGTTGGCTGTTCACTCAAATACTTACCAGAAGCAAGGCTCTGGATGATTGTGTATTTGATGACTTAAAATATTTTTGTCAAACTGATAAGTATAATGAGATTGGCTGGTTGCTCCTAATTGCACTGGACAAAGTAGTCAAAGAAAGGATGATCTCAGGGATTAGAATTTCCAGCTCAAGCACCACCTTAATGACCTAAATGTTTCTATATCTGCCCTGAAGGGAACTATTATCTCCTGCAGCCACGGGGAGATGAGACTGTTGAAAAGCAAACGGAGCATTTCATCCTGCAGATGGCTGAATTACAATACAAATGGAATTCCCAACCTTCCCAAATTTGCTGGTAAAGTGAGGGCTTTGACTGAGAAGGAATGGGATCCTGAAAATTGGATTGGAAATATATGGGAAGACCCTGATGAAGATGGGCACGTCAAACTCCTAAACCCTGAAGAGTCTTCCTTGCTAATGCTACTGACACTGGCACTAATCTGACACTAACTCCAGGAGACCCAGAGCGTCCACTGCAGTCCAGCAGTTAGAGTGGTGCTTATGGAGGTCAGATAATCAATGGAGTTTTAGCTCAGGTCCATTTCACGGTGGGTCCAGTGAGTCTGGAACCACTGTGGTTGTTTCCTCAGTTCTGGAATGCATAATTGTCATAGACATACTCAGCACCTGGCAGAATCCCCACGTGGGTTCCCTGACCTGTGGAGTGGGGGCTGTTATGGTGGAAAAGGCCAAGTGTAAGCCATGAGATCTGCTTCTACCTGGGAAAATAGTAAACTAAAAGCAATCCTGCCTTCCTGGAGAGAATGAGGAGAGATTAGTGCCACCGTCAAGGCCTTAAATGATGCAGGGCTGGTGATTCCGATCAATGCCCCACTCAGCTCACCTCTTTGACCTGTGCAGAAAACAAGTGGATCTGGGAGATGACTGTGGAGTATTGTAACCTTGAGCAGGTGGTAACTCCAATTGAAACTGCTGTAGCAGACGTGATTTCATTGCTTTAGAAAATTAACACATCCCCAGGTACCTGGTGTGTACCTACTGATCTGGCAAATGCTTTTTCTCCTCACCTGTTAGTAAAGCCCACCAGAAGCAGTTTGCTTTCAGCTGGCAAGGCCAGCAATACACTTTTACTGTCCTACCTCAAGGAGACAGCGACTGTCCAGCCCTGTGTCATAGTTCTCAGGGATCTCGATCACCTTTCCCTTACTTAAGACATCACACCGGTCCATTATACTGATGACATTATGCTGATTGAACTTAGTGAGCAAGAAGTAACAACTAACTATTCTAGACTTACTAGTCAGACCTTTGTGTGTCAGAGGGTGGGAAATGACTCAACAAAAGTCAGTGGCTTCTATCTCAGTGAAATTTCTAGAGGTCCAGTGGTGTGGAGGATGTCAAAATAATCCCTTGTAAGGTGAAGGATTAGATGTTGCACCTGGCGCCTCCTGCAGAGAGAGGCAGGATGCCTAGTGGGCGTCTTTGGAGTTTGGAGGCAGCGTGTTCCTCATTCGGGTGTGCTGCTCTGGGCCATTTTCCGAGAGACTCAAAGCTGCTGGTTTTGAGTGGGGCCCAAAACAGGAGAAAGTTCTGTGCCAGGCCCAGGCTGCTGTGCAAGCTGCTCTGCCACTAGGGCCCTAGGATCCAGTGGAAGCAGTGTCAGTGGGAGATAGGATACTGTTCGGAGCCTTTGGCAGGTGCCTGTAGGCGCATTGCAACTCAGGACCATGGGATTTGGGGGCAAAGCCCTGCCAATCTCTTCATACAACTACTCTTCTTTTGCGAAATAGCTTTTGACCTGCTGCTGGGCCTCAGTAGAGACTGAACACTTAACCACATGTCGGTGTCACAATCCAACATACACATCAGGATACATGCGGAGAGGGCTGATGGCCACTCTGAGTTTATTATAACCAGCGTTTCAATATATACATAGCTTACAGCTGTTAAACATACACAGGTGTTCTGGATGAAGTAATTAGCAAATGCCAAGAATTCTTAGTGATTTCTCAAGGAGCCCTCTCTTGGCCTCTGTTTTGATATTATCATGTTATTGCTGTGCTCGTATATTTTTATCTCGGAGCAGGCAAGGTCTCTTAGGCAACGGTCCCTCCTGCTCCTGATATCGATATCGTTTCTCCATCTGTGCCCCCGGGCAGCCGATGCCTGTTTTAGGTTGCCTCCCCCTGGAGGTCTTACCCATCATTGGCTAACCGGCCTCCTCACCTCCAGGTCACAGTTTGTTGGCAAGCCTTTTCCAGTGGTTATTAACCCTTCCTGCATCAGGGGTGGCTGCATTTCCCCCTTTTTTGTTTTTTAAAGCAAGGAAGGCATCGTGTCGTGCTGAGGCCAGAAGGCCCATCATAACCAATGCTTGCTCTTATTGCCTTTGTTGTTTTTTCAGGGAGCACAGCAGACGTAAAACATAAACTGTTAACATGGATAATATCAAAATCACACCAGCATTAACAAATATGCATAAATTGAGGCCCGAGAACCAATTGGAGGGCTCTAGCCAGTGTAACCCATTTTCAGTGTCTTGAAATATTTTTTGAGAGAACACCTTAGGTACTTCTTGTAACTGCCTCTCTAACTGAGCTTGTAGCCCAGTGATGTTATTGGCCAGGGAGGTATTAAATGCCCCCGTAAATGTTTTTTTATTTCTTGCCAAGATGTCAGCGAGCTATTATACAGTAGGGGGGTAACGCATTGCATGGTAAATTGCCAGTCACATTTTAGTTTCATACGCATATATAATGCATTTTGCTGCTCTCCCAGCCACTCTACTGCTGCCTCTAATGCCTGCAATCCTGACATTAGCCCTTTATCAATATCCACCTGTGTCTGTAATTCTTGAGTGACATTTACCAAGACGGACTCCACCTTATGGGCTGTTTGAACACTGTTAACCAAGGCAGTAGTAGCTGTAGTGGCTGATGCCATGATAATCACCGTGGACACAATGAATGCAATTAGCATAGCCAAAAACCGATTAGGGCATAATTTTCTCATGGACTCAAGGAGGATATGTAGAGCATGCTCTTTGGACCATGTCTGATTTAGAGAAACAGGTAACCAAATATATGCTCTTCTTTTAACACCATTACATAGGTCACATTCAATGAGGTTACATTATAATGTGTTAAACAATCAGAATACCAATATGGGGGAGAAATATTAACCACATACATACCAGAAGATTCTTGGATAGCAGGGACACTGTTTCCCCATAATAACACAAGGATGGGTGGTACAAATCCTAACGGTATCAGAAACATTTTTGACCAGTGTTAGTAAATAATTGCCAGTTTCATTCCCATACTTGCCATGGGACAATTGTCGTGATATAAAAGGCAACCCGATCCTCCATATTCCTTTGTGAGGGGGCTGCACACTGTCTCATTGTGAGATAGTTGTAAAAGGGGTCCAGATAGGCTGAGTTCGCTCCATGTTATAGGTTTCTGACTTGATCTGTTGAAGGCCCAAGTATGATTGTCACTCAAAAGATGTCCACGAGGTCCCTAATCCAGCACGTTGGCCCCAAAGATGTTGCCCCGCCTTGGATATGCTGTATGGCAAGGGGACAACTGTACTGAGTAACGTTTGTAACGCCAATCAGTTTTTGGATGGCAAATTGGGATGGAAGGAACTTGTATGACATTACTTTTGTCTTCGTAAGATGTTGATATAGCAGTGATGTATGTCAGATTGGCTGCCTGTTGTCCTTTCTTAGGTTGGTAATACAAATACATTTGTTCCTGAAAGGCGACACATGTTGTGCTTTTGTTTTAATAAACCATACACAAAGGTGAATTGTTAGCATACATCACCAGAGGTTCTTCTTCCTTTTGGTGCAGGCCTGTATGTTGTTGTCGGGGTACCCTGGTTCCTCCTGTCCAATCAGAATCGTTAGAGGACAAAGGGGGATTGGCATGCCACCAAGTAACCAGAGTAGAGAGAGGAGGATTAGGAATAAAGGCCCAATATGTGAGATTCTCATGCTCTGAAATCACCTCAACATGCATTAGAGAGGAAAAGAGGAAAAAGAAAAAAACTGATTTACTTATCCGTTTGTCCATTTTCTGGTTATTCCAGAGCAGGCCGTGTGCATTTTGATGGAATGCACTCAATGCCTTTATCTGTCAAAACACAAAGAGCTCCTCTCTTCCCACATTTAACCATAAAAGGGCCCTCCCAGATATCCGTATAAGGACGTTTTAATCCACACTTTGCCAAGATATTGTGTCAAAACAGATGTGTGTAATGTGGCCTTTGTTGGGCCATATGGTTCTGAGTTTGACCCATATATCTTTCTGCAGCTGATGTGCCATCCTCTGCTTGATTAAAAAAATTTAAAGTAAATAAGGCGAGATTGAGAATACCTTGCAGATCATTCTTATAATACTCATTTCCCCCTTTCATTTTTTGTAAAGCAGCCTTTAGCGTTCTATAACATCGCTCAATAATAGCTTGTCCCGTAGAATTATAGGGGATGCCAGTTTTATGGATAATATTCCAATTTGCACAAAATTGGCGGAAAATTTGCGCTGAGAACTCGGGACCATTATCAGTTTTAATGCATGTAGGAGACCCCACGAAAGCAAATATAGCAAGCCAATGACGAATGACTTGTTTAGCGCTATTTTTTGTATGTGCTGATGCGAAAAGAAATCGAGAGTGAGTATCAACAGAAGGGATAATAGACTTGAAACATCCAAAAGGCGGAAATATTGTTGTGTCCGTTTGCCAGAGATCATTGCTGTATAGTCCACGAAGGTTAACCCCATAGCAGCAAAGGGAGAGGTGGCTAGGGAAGATTGTTGACAGGCTGGGCAACCAGCAATGATTTGTGCAGCCTGTCGTTTTAAGTGAAAGCGCGAGGGCAGGGCTGGAGCATTGCAATGATGTAAGGCGTGAAACGAACGTGCTGCTGTAAACAGGACAGTCAAGTGAAACATTGGCTACAGCAGAATCAACAATAGCATTCCCTTGAGATAAAGGACCAGGAAGAGGAGGGTGAGAGCGTATGTGTGCAATAAAGCAGGAGTGAGTACGCTGGGACAATAATTGCTTGATTTTCAGAAAATGAGTGAAAATATCTTGTGTGGTTTGATGAAAGTTTAAAACGGAGGGCAAAAGCAGGACAGCATTAGCTACATAAGCAGAATCCGTAAGAATATTCAAAGGAACAGAAGGAAAGGTGCACAGCTGCCAATTCTGCAATTTGAGTAGTTGAATGTCTGTGAGAGACTTTGGTCTGCCAGTCTATTAGCAAACCAAGCTATACCGGCTTTTCTGGTTTTTCCGGAGCCGTCAAAGAACACGGTTAAGGCCTCAGGAATAGGTTGGGAAGAGATAACCGAGGAGATGATCAAATTGAGAAGATGTGCAAGGTAAAAAAAATGGTCTGAGGGTCAGCACCTCGTGATTGTAAACACCGTAAACGTCCCCTTTGAATAACCTCTGCTATTCCATCAAAATATGTATAGAGTAGCTTAGCTGGTGTGTGGGGCAAGTATATCCACACCAAGCATTTTTTTTTTTTTTTTTTCACACCAAGCATTTTATAACCTTGCCCACTTTTTGAAAGACGATAACAGTAGGACTCTTAGGTGTGTTTATCACATAAAGGCATAAGGGAATTTCTGGATCAAAGCAATTTAAAAATTGGGAGGTTAGAGCCTTGTTTACTAGGCTTAGTTCTTGTTTTGCCTCAGTCATGAGAGTGCGCGTAGAAGAGGCAGAAGAGCCACCATGTAGCAAGGAAAACAAGTGACTCAGAGAATGTGTCGGGATGCCAAGAAAAGGACGTATCCAACTGATATTTCCTAAAACCTGTTGCAATGTAACTAATGTTAAAGTATTGGGTATGGAAATAGAGGGAATGCATGGCTTTGCCAGGTGTCTATCAATCATCAATCCTAGAAATTTCCAGGGGGAGGTAAACTGTACCTTATCTTGAGCCATAAGCAGGCCTTTGCCTTTGAGCAATTTAATTAATTGTTGGTATGCTGTTAATGAAAAACTTTTAGTTGGCGCTGCTAATAAAATATCATCCATATAATGGTAAAGTTGTATAGTAGGGTATTTGCTTCGAAAAGTTAATAACACATCTCCTACTGATTGTTGGCATATGGTAGGACTGTTTTTCATGCCCTGAGGCAAGACCTTCCACAGATATCTCTGGGGGACCTCTTGATTGTTATAAACTGGGACAGTGAATGCGAGCTGTTCCCTATCAGCGGCGCACAAAGGTAGAGAAAAGAAACAGTGTCTAATGTCAATAACAACAATTTGCCAATTCTCAGGTATTGAAGAAGGGTTTGGCACTCCCTTCCATGAAGCCCCCATAGGTTGCATGACAGCATTAATTACCCTTAAGTCCTGGAATAATCTCCATTTTTCAGATTTCCTTTTTATCACAAATACTGGGGTGTTTGAGGGTACAACATGGCCTAATTTTAGTTGCTCCTGTACTAGCATCTTTAAAGCCTGTAATTTTTCTTTTGGAAGGGGCCACTGATCTATCCATACAGGCACGGTAGTTTTCCATTGAATAGGTATGGGAGGAATGTTAACATCAGCGGCCCCTAGGAAAAAGGCTTAACGTTTAGAGATGGTTTCCATTGAGAAAGCAAATCTCACCCCTGTCGACGAAAATAATCCATAACCAATCTATAAATGAAAATTTGGGTGAGTTTATTCTGAGCTTAAATCTGAGGATTATAACCCGGGAGAGTCTTTCCACAAAGGAACAGAGCACTCCAAAGAAGTGGGGGTATACAGGGTGGTTATATACCCTCAAAGAGTATGTTTCACATATGATTGAAATGTCCCTTTTACAATAGTCAGGAGGCTGCTCTGTCGGCACAGCCATTGATGGCAATGGCAGATAGGTCTGCTGTCTCAGTGAACCCCGCAGGCTGGCAAGTCTGTTGCCTCGAGCTGGGCGGTCACAGATGAGCGCTGCAATCAGTTCCTAGCCTAAAGAAAGATGCTTAATCTTTAAGGAGATGCCAACGTTGGGAGGGGGAGGGAAGTTGCACCTTTATCTCAAAATGTCTAAGCAGATATACAATGCATGCTCAATGGCCACAGTCAGGCCCTTTTGGAAAAACAAAGTCAGGCCGAATTAGGTTTATACTAAACGGCTTCCTCATATACTCCAATATATCCTATTGCTTGCCATTTTTATTTGTCACCCCCATAGGGAGTATGGAGTTGGAAGAACGTAGGGTGTAATTAAGGCAATTCTGTTTTCAGGTCCTCTGACTTTGAGTACGTGATCACTTCCCTCAGGCGTCATAAGCCCTCCTACACCTTGTACAGATGCAGAGGTTTGCTTTTTAGGCCAATGGGGAGGCCAAGTGGGCGAGGCTATAAAGCACTGTCGCCAGTGTGGCCGAAGTCACTGGCCCCCCTCTTGGCAGCGGAGCTCCCCAAACTTCGTTTTTCAGGGCCCTGGGGAGTGTGCCCCGTTTCGAGTTTCCCGACGCCAAGTCACGGTTGATTAGATTACCATCTACATTAATTTTAGAGCAATGTTGATTCACCCAGTGGAATCCCCTTCAGCACCGAGGCCATGGTTTAGAAGGCGGCTTTTTAATATCGGCTGGCCCTCCTTCACCAGGGATGTCTTTTGGACCGGACTTGCACTGTTTTGCACGGTGTCCAGGTCTTCCGCACTTAAAACAGGCATTATCAGAAAGCACCTTTGGGCAGCTGCGAAAACGCTGCTGCCATTACTTTGGCCACATGACTATGAGTTCCTACTTCCTCCAGCATATCCCCTAAGGTGTGAGTTCGCCCTTTAAGGTGAGACATAGCAGACTGGCAATCAGCATTAGCATTTTCAAAGTCTATTTTCAACAGCATAATTTGAGCCGCTTCAGGATGAGCTGTTTGTCTCTCAATTGCCTGATGGAGACGGTCAATAAATTCTATGTATGGCTCGTTTGGCCCTTGTCGGACATTCACAAAGGAATTGGTGGCTTTGTCTGCCCCTGAAGGGGGAATTGCCTTCTGGGCTGCTAATGCCACCTCTGAACATTGTCTATGCAACATTCCATTTGCCTCAGCCTGTGCTTGAGGCGTCGCATATTGGCCGACCCCCTGTAACATGTCGGCACTGATTGGGAGAGGGGGGTTTAAAGATAGATTATCCATAGATTGGGATACAGATATCTCGTTATACTCAGACCTGAAAAGAGTATATTCAGCATGCGACAAAAGAGTCTTTGGGAGCAAAAGCCAATCACAGGGTAGCATACTATAACTGGCTCCCAGTGCTTCTATCATCCCGACAGTGAAAGGTGACTGCACTCCATTCTCTCTAATGCTCTTTTTCAGCTCCTTAAACACCCCAAAAAGAAGGGATTCATGTTCTATTCGCCCATGATTGACCATCACGGGGAAGGCACAGGAAAAAACATCAGGATCTCCACGATTTAATCCTTCCCCAAGGCAATTATGAACCACACTGTACTGCCTGGAATCAACATACGGGGCTGGTGGAGTACAAGGAGGAGCAGTAGGCAAGACAGGAGGGTTCTTGAAGGTGAAACACCTCTCTAAAGGAGGGGGGAATGGTAAATTGTCATCGTCTGAGGACGTTTGTTCAAAATTTGTCTGAGACTTACTAATGGCCTTCTTAAAAGAGTCTCTTAGCGGCGAGCAAGGCGGAGGAGGCAGTGGCAGCGCCTCCTCAGCTTGCCTGAAGGGCACTTGGGTGAAGAGGCTGATTTTTCCTCATCCGATAGATCCCACAAAAGGAACAGCGCAGTACGTGCTGTTCCCCAAGTCGTTAAGATATGTACATCCTTTAAAAGACCACCCTCAAAGCGAGACTTTAGTGCCTTGCCAGCCCTTTCCCACAACTCAGTGTCCAAGGTTCCATCCTCAGGGAACCAGGGGCAATGTGTAGATATTGCAATATCCTCTGTAACTCGGCGGGAGAAACCGAAACTGAACTCGAGGCGTGAGTAGGGGACAAGTAAGGTATTAATATCAACTGAGCTATCCTCATAAAAGCTTCTATCACATAATAAGTAGATAAACGGATCATGATTTTTATTTCACCTTGATAGTCAGCATCAATTACCCTGAGAATGATGATTAAGCCCTTCAAAGCTGAACTAGAGCATCCCATTAATAACCCAAAATATCCTGATTGTAAAGGTCCCCATACATTGGTAGGAACAAGAAAGGTTTCATCAGCACAATCTATGACACTGTCTCTGAAGCCATGAGATCCACTTCGGCACTTCCTGACGAGGCCGCCACTAAATCATTCACATAGAGTTAGCCTGCTGATTGAGAGCTCCCCAAATTTGGTTTTTCAGGGCACTGTGGAGTGTGCTCCATTTCGAGCTTCCCGATGCCAAGTCACGGTTGCTTAGAGATATTGCCAGCAATATCCTCTGTGACTCGGCGGGAGAAACCGAAACTGAAATCGCCTTCAGCAGCCGCTGAAGTGTCTTAAAGTATAATTTCTGCTGAGTTGCCAATTGTTGGCCCATCGTTCTCACGGCGGACCGCCGAAAGGCAGTTGAAATTCCCCCATATTGTTACTCACCAATAATGCCGCCGATCTTGGATCACGTTGGGGTCACCATATGTTGGTGTCGCAATCCAATGTACATATCAGGATAGATGCGGAGAGGGCTGATGGCCACGCTGAGTTTATTATAACCAGCGTTTCAATATATACATAGCTTACAGCTGCTAAACATACACAGGTGTGCTGGATGAAGTAATTAGCAAATGCCAAGAATTCTTAGTGATTTCTCAAGGAGCCCTCTCTTGGCCTCTGTTTTGATATTATCATGTTATTGCTGTGCTCGTATATTTTTATCTCGGAGCAGGCAAGGTCTCTTAGGCAACGGTCCTTCCTGCTCCCGATATCGATATCGTTTCTCCATCTGTGCCCCCGGGCAGCCGATGCCTGTTTTAGGTTGCCTCCCCCTGGAAGTCTTACCCGTCATTGGCTAACTGGCCTTCTCACCTCCGGGTCACAGTTTGTTGGCAAGCATTTTCCAGTGGTTATTAACCCTTCCTGCGTCAGAGGCGGCTACACCATGGGCCATCAAGACAGAAAGTTGGGTATGCATAGCAGTGCTCCATCATCAAATGGAAGTGATATATTCAAGGCTGGGCTTGAGCAGGCTCTGAAGGCTCAAGTAAGTTACATGAGGTGGTCAAAATACCCATGGTCAACTCTCCTGCTGCATTGCCTTGTCTTTCCCAGCGCCTGTGGCCTCGTGAGGAGTTCCCCATAATCCCTTGACTGAGGAAGAGAAGACTGGGACCCGGTTTCCAGATGGTTCTGCACAGTATGCACGCACCGCCTGGAAGTGGACAGCAGCAGCCCTACAGCCCTTTCTGGGACACCCCTGGAGGACAGTGGAGAAGGAACATCCTCCCAGCTGGTAGAATTTTGAGCAGTGCACTTGGTTGCTTGTTTTGCTTGGAAGGAGAAGTGGCCAGAGGTACAAATCTGTACCAATTCGTGGGCTGTGGCCAGTGGCTTAGCTGGATGGCCAGGGTCTTAGAAGGAATATGATTGGAAAGTCGATCACAAGGAGATGTGGGGAAGAGATATGTGGATAGACCTCTCTGAATGGACAACAACATGGAGATATTTGTGTCCCATGTGAATGCTCACTGAAGGGTGACTTAAGCAGAGGACTTTAATAATCAAGTGGATAGATGGCCCATTCTGTGGGTACCAGGGAGCATCTTTCCTAGCCACCCTTGCGATTGGCCAGTGGGCTCGTGAACAAAGTAACTGTGCTGCAGGAATAGAGGCTGTGCATGAGCTGAGCGACATGAACTTCTGCTTACCAAGGCCAACACTGAGGCTCCAGTATGGCATCATTTCCCAGGGGATCAATAAGCTCCCTGATGGCAGGTTGGTTACACTAGACCACTTCTATCATGGAAGGAACAGTGCTTTTTTTGTACTGGAACAGACACTGGATATGAATTTGCCTTCCCTTCATGTAGTGCTTCTACAAATCTACCATCCGTGGGCCTACGGAATGCCTTACCCACCATCATGGTAGTCCACACAGCATTGTTTCCCATCAAGGAACTCACTTCGAGGCAAATGGTTTGTGGCAGTGAGCTCATGCTCATGCACTTCACTGGTCTGAACATATTCCTCATCATCCTAAAGCAGCTGGCTTGATAGACCAGTGCAATGGCCTTTTGAAGACTCAGTTACAGTGCCAGCTGGGTGGCAGTACCTCGCAGGGCTGGAGCAATGTTCTCTAGGAGGTTGTATATGCTCCAAATTGGTGCTGTTTCTTCCATAGCCAGGATTCAGGAGTCAAGGGCTGGAAATGGGAGTGGCACCACTCACTAATACCTCTGGTAATCCACAGTTTTTGCTTCTTGTCTCTGTGACCTTATGCTCTGCTGGTCTTGAGGTCTTGGTGGTTCTCTTCATTAATGTCATCTGGCACCTGGTGAGGGCTTTCCATCTGCAAACCTGAGTCTTCCTTGAAGAGGGAAGGCAGATCATGAAATTATTTGTGGAATGTGGAGTTTAGAAAAGTTTGTGCATAATATGGAACAAATTACTTAGCTGCTTTGAGTAAATGTTCCTCATCTGAAAAGCATGAATAATAATATGCCTCCTTCAAAGGATTGTTTTTTTTAAAATTTTTTATTGAGGTAAGATTGGTTTATAATATGATATGAATTTCAGGTTACATCATTATATTTTGACTTCTGTATACAGACTGCATTGTATTCACCACCAAAAGTCTAGTTGCCATCTGTCACTGTCCAGATGTCCCCTTTCACCCCTTTCGCCCTCCCTCCACCTCCATTCCCCTCTGGTAACCACCAATTCGTTTTCTGTGTCTATGTATTTCTTTGTTGTTGTTGTTGTCTTGTCTTCCACATATGAGTGAAATCATATGGTGTTTGGTTTTCTCCATCTGACTTGTTTCGCTTAGCATAACACCCTCAAGGTCCATCCATGTTGTCGCAAATGGCAAGGTTTCATTGTTTTTATGGCTGAGTAGTATTCCATTGTGTGTATATACCACATCTTTATCCATTCATCCCTTAATGGGCACTCAGGTTGTTTCCAAGTCTTGGCTATTGTGAATAACGCTGCAGTGAACATAGGGGTGCATATATCTTTTCTAATTAGTGTTTTCATGTTTTTGGATAAATACCCAGAAGTGGAATAGCTAGGTCATATGGTAGTTCTATTTTTAATTTTTTGAGGAATCCTCATACTGTTTTCCATTGTGGCTGCATCAGTTTACATGCCCACCAGCAGTGTACAAGGGTTCCCTTTTCTTCACATTCTCTTCAACACTTGTTTCTTGTCTTTTTGATAATAGCCATTCTGTCGTGCATGAGGTGATATCTCATTGTGGTTTTGATATGCATCTCCCTAATAATTAGTGATATTGAATACCTTTTTATGTGCCTGTTGGCCATCTGTATATCTTCTTTGGAAAACTGTCTGTTGAGATCTTCTGCCCATTTTTCAATCAGGTTGGTTTTTTGTTGTTGAGTTGTATAAGTTCTTTATATATTTTGAATATTAACTCTGTGTTGGATATATGATTTGCAGTTATCTTCTCCCATTTGGTAGGTTCTTTTGTCTCAGGATTGTTTTGGCTGTTTGGGTCGTTTGTTGTTCCATATAAATTTTAGGATTCTGTGTTCTATTTCCATGAAAAATACCATTAGGACTTTGATAGGGTTTGCACTGAACCTGTAGATTGCTTTAAGTAATATGGACATTTTAACTATGTTAATTCTTCCAATCCATGAGCATGGAATATCTTTCCATTTCTTTGTGTCTTCCTCGATTTCTTTCAACAATGTTTTATGGTTTTCAGTGTACAAGTCTTTAACCTCCTTTGTTATTTATTCCTAAGTATTTTATTCTTTTTTTGTGATTGTAAACGGGATTGTATTCTTGATTTCTCTTTCTGCTACTTTGTTCTTAGTGTGTAGAAACACAACTGATTTTTGCATGTTGATTTTGTACCCTGCAACTTTACTGTATTTGTTTATTATTTCTAATAGTTTTTTTGATGGATTCTTTAGGGTTTTCTATATGTAAAGTCATGTCATCTGCAAATAGTGACACTTTTACTTCTTTCTTTCTAGTTTGGATCCCTTTTGTTTCTTTTTCTTGCCTAATTGCTCCGTCTAGGACTTCCAATACTTCATTGAATATGAGTGGCAAAGTGGGCATCCTTGTCTTATTCCTGTTCTTAGAGGGATAGCTTTCAGTTTTTCACCATTAAGTATTATGTTAGCTGTGGGTTTGTCATATGTGGCCTTTATTATGTCTAAGTACTTTCCTTCTATATTCATTTTTCAGAGTTTTTATTATAAATGGATGCTGACTCTTGTCAAATGCTTTCTCTGCATCTATTGAGATGATCATGTGATTTTTATTCTTCATTTTGTTAACATAGTGTATCACATTGATTGATTTATGAATGTTGAACCATCCTTGCACATCTGAAATAAATCTCACTTGATTGTGATGTATGATCCTTTTAATGTATTGTTGTATTCAGTTTGCTAATGTTTTGTTGAGGATTTTTGCATCTATGTTCATCAGTGATATTGGCCTGTCATTTTCCTTTTTTGTGTTGTCCTTGTCTGATTTTGGTGTCAGGGGAGTGTTGGCTTCATAAAATGCATTAGGAAGCATCCCAGCCTCTTCATTTTTTGGAATAGTTTGAGAAGGATAGGTATTAAATCTTCTTTGAATGTTTAGTAGAATTCACAGAGGAAGCCGTTTTGTTTTGGGGGAGGTTTTTGATTACTGTTTCAATCTCCTTAGTAATGATTGGTCTCTTCAGATTCTCTATTTATTCTTGATTCAGATTTGGAAGGTTGTAGAATTCTAAGAATTTGTCCATTTCTTCTAGGTTACCCAATTCGTTGGCATATAAGTTTTCATAGTATTCTTTTATAATCCTTCGTATTTCTGTGGTATTGTTATAACTTCTCCTCTTTCATTTCTGATTTTATTTATTTGAGCCTTGCCTCTTTTTTTCTTAGTCTATCTAAAGGTTTGTCAATTTTGTTTATCTTTTCAAAGAACCTACTCTTAGTTTCATTGATCTTTTCTATTGTCTTTCTAGTCTCTATTTCATGTATTTCCACTCTAATTTTTATTGTTTCCTTCCTTTTAGTGATTTGGGGCTTCACTTGTTCTTTTCTAGTTCCTTTAGGTGTAAGAGTAGATTGTTTATTTGATATTTTTCTTGTTTCTTGAGATAGGCCTATATTGCTATAAACTTACTCTTAATACCACTTTTGCTGCATCCCATAGATTTTGGCATGTCGTGCCTTCATTTTCATTTGTCTCCAAGTGTTTTTTGAGTTCTCCTTTGATTTCTTCATTGACCCAATGGGTGTCCAGTATCAAAGGGTTGTTCTGAAGTTCAGATGAGGTGACACATGCAGAGTTTGTACCCCGCTGCTCAGACCTGCTGTGCGTGTTTGCACTAAATTCTATTATTATCTCTTCTGTCTGGGGACCTTTTCTCCTGTGATCACTTGAGTTATTTCGTTCCTGCTGTATATCCCATAGTTTGCTTCTGAAATTCTTTTAATATATTCCCTTTATATGCTCTGCCTCCTTTAGCATTTTACTCATTATTGTCATTTTTTTTCATCTTTTTTCCCCTGAGTTCTAGGAAAATTCTTGAGCCAGTTTTCTAAATCACTAGTTTGTTTTTCTGTTTACTTCTCACTTTAGGGTTTTTATTGAGCAATTGTAGTTTTTATCTGAAAGCAAGCTTTTATTATTTTAGATTGTTTAATTTTCACACAATCTCCCTTTTGAAAGTAAAAAATGCCTTTCTATTATAAAGTAGTACATACTCACTATAAAAATGTAGATAATAAAATAGCCACTACTAGCATTTTAATGAATACTTGCCAGGTTTTTTTATTATATGTTTATATATAATGAATGTATGTATGTGTGTGGGTGTGTGTGTGTGTGTATATATATATGATGAAGGATCTCACTATAATGTTCTTATTGCCTCCTTTATAGTTTAATAACATAACATATTTATGTCAATAAACACAGATGTAAATTATCCTTTTAAAAGATAAAATGATGTTCTCTCAGATTTCATTTAAAATACAAATAGGAGTTTTTAAACTATTCTTCCCTCTTATAGAAAGGAAAACGTTTTCTGTGACTTCTTGGAATGGTCTCCTTTTGTGAAGTACTGGATATTTTTATATATCTAGTGATTGTTTTTCCTGTTTATTCATATTTACAAGAGGAGGTTTTGTTTGCTATGTTGGAACTGGAGAAGAGTTCTGTCAGAAATTGTATGAGGCCCTGTTCACTTGTCTTGGTCATAGCATGTCTGCTAGATAAGGGGTCCTCATGACTCTGAGTGGTGGTCGTCGGGGGGGGGGGGCTATTGGTGAGACTGCTGCATGGCAAGGGAGGTCCCCCCTTTGCCAAGGGCGTTTCTTCTCTCTGTGGGAGCAGTGGTGCAGCCAGAGCTCCAGATATCTATATAAAGTGAAGAAAAAGCTCCTGAGCCAATAGAAGTTATTAGTGAGCCAATTAGCTGGTTTCCCCTCTCATATTTGTTATAACAGTCCGTGTTAGATAAGTCCCACGTTACTTGGAGCAAATTCCCTTTGAGGCATCCTTTTGCCACCATACCTTTGCTGTGATTAGCTTGCCACTCCAAGTGAAGGCTGAGGATGGGCATAAAAGATGGCTGCCTTGTGTGGGGGCATTGGTAGAATTACATTAATCCCAAGATCTGTATCTGGTCAACTGTCACAGTCTTGTCTCCCCCCTGCTCTGGGCTTGCAGGCTCCCTGGGTTTGGAGGAGAATGTCTTTCACTTGCTCCCTCAGAGGGCTCCTCCTTTGCTGTGTTCAGTTGCAGACTAGTAGGTACCTTCCATGGCCTAATCCTACCTGTGCCATATCTAACAGAAATCTTTCAAAGTGTCTGGATACTGATGGCATTCTTCTGTGTTTATTAGAAACCAATTTAGAAAAACAAAAAACGAAGAGCTCCCCTAATTTTATATTTCTTAAGTCATGCCGGTAGGTTTTGGGGAGGGAAGAATTTAAATTCATGGACTCAAATAATGCTTTTGAAAAGAAATTCCTATGCCATCTTCTCAATTTGTCAAAGAGATAAATGGATTTATTTGTGGGATATACTTTCATGAAGTTTGGGTGTATTGTATCTCCCACTTTTCCTTTATTGACCAGATATTTCCATTTTTGTAATAGATGATTCAACACGTGTTCCTCTTGGAAAAAACATGGACTACATCAATGCTAGTTATATTAGAATAATCAATTCTGGAGAAGAGTATTTTTATATCGGTACCCAAGGACCACTACCAGATACCACAGATGACTTTTGGCAGATGGTCTTGGAAAATAACTCTAATGTTATTGTCATGATAACCAGAGAGCTAGAAGATGGAGTTATCAAATGCCACCGTTATTGGCCCATTTCTATGAAGAAGCCTTTGGAATTGAAAAACTGTCATATCTTCCTAGAGAGCTACCAGATACTTCAATATTTCGTCATTCGAATATTTCAAGTTGTGAGGAAGTCTGTAAGTTTTAAGAAATCATCGTATTTCATTATATAAACTTGTGTTAGAGTGAGAAGTTAGCAATAAGGTAGGGTACAGACTGGGGAGACTTTTGTAAGTCACTTATTTGTACTTCTCCCTCGAACCTGAAGCTAAGATAACACCACTTCTACTTCCGATTAACCAAACTCTGACTGGGGAGATGAAAAAACTGAAATGGGGAGGTGGTGAGGGGGAGTGAGCGTTGGAAGTGGCCCAGTGCTAGCATGTACTTCAGCTGCTTCTGCCGTGAATGACAGATGTGTCTCGAGTCCTTAAGGGACGCCAGTCACCGTGCCAGGCCCCCTCGCTTCTTAGTGAGTAGTGGAGGGTTCGGTGCACCCACCGGTACTTCCGGTTACTGTGCTCAGTGGTCATGTTGAGATCTGCATGGGGTACTTTGGGGGCTCAGGAGGAAAGTGTATTAGCTTTACTTGGGCTTTGGGGAAAGGCTTGCTTGAGGCGGTGGCATCTGGATTGAGAATTACCCAGGTGAGAAAGATGGAAAGGGGAAGTAGATGATCCAGATAGAAACTAGCATGGGGTATGTACAGAGAATAAGTAGTTCGGTGATTTGGAATGTGAAAGTTCAGTGACAGGGAGTAATGAGGGATGAGATGAGGCGATAGAAAGTAACCAGGGCCCAGCCAGAACATAAAATGTCTTGGATTTCGGCCAAGGAGCGTGAACTTTGTTATGAAGATAATTCGGAGACATTGAAGAATTTTAGTAAGAAAGCGGCAGGGTCAACTCGGGCGGTTGGCATTAAGCTGGAAAGCAGAGACTTTGGTGTTTTTCAGAGGAAACTGGCAGACTTATTCATGGCTTATGACTGCTGACTTAGAGTGATAGAAGGAGTATTCAGAAATTATGCTGCCCAATATGGTAGCCACATGTGGCTATTTAAGTTTAAATTTAAATTATTTAAATTTACATAAAATAAAAAAGTCATTTCCTCACTTGCAGTAGCCACATTTCTGGTGTTTAGTCTTATTTAGCAACGTGTTGCCAGGGCTACCGTCTTGGGCATCACAGATCTAGAACATTCGCATCACTGCAGAAAGTTCTGTTGGGAAGTGTTAGTCTAGAATAATGCATAGACTTCTTGTTCTAATAGATTCAGACAGTAGAAAAGGAATGGTTTACAGGAGAGAGTGGTGAGTTACATTGCTCGAAGTGGATTGAACTAGCAGGTAGGTGATCCTTGTGTTCAACAGGAATGAAGGGGATGGGAGTTAAACAGGAAGCTTGGAAAGAGTGATGAGGTTTGGAGTCATCACCAGAGAAGCTGACTGGTGCACAGACAATGGCCGGGAAAAGGGTCGCTGGACGTGCTGAGGTTGGAACCCCTACATTTGCAATAGCAATAAGCTAGGCAACTGCGTGATTATTTTCTTCCCAGCAGCCTAACTATGGGATTCCTGAATACAGGTTATGGGACTGACCCGGGCTGGGATATTGTCTAGCACATGTGGCAAGGTTCAAAGGATGAAAGAAGTTGACAGTTTGATAAGAGAATGCTTCAGATAATCAGCCATGAAGTGTGTATTTAGGGAGATGAATGGAATCAGGGGCCAGTCAGCTAGGAGTCAGTGGAGGACATAAAGGACAGGAGAGCTCTGTTTGGTCACGTGGCTGTTGGAGTGGAAGTGAAGCACAAACGAGGTGGTAGCATACGAGCTTCTGGGCAGAAAGTGGTGTTGGAGTGTAAGAACTAGAAGGTTTCTGATACTGGACATTGCAGGTGATGTAAGTCCAAGGAGTGACCATCCTTGTGAGTGGTAGAAGAAGGGTGTGGTCTCCTCTGCAGGAGAGAAAGAAAACTGCTGTGAGGTTAGAGTGTCTGTTGGGCTGTTGAAAGCCTGAATTTGTTCTGGATGATGTCAGAATCTGTGGTGGGGAAAGATCAGGATCTTCAGCGAATGTGACGGATTAACCAGGAGGTTTAGCCACCGGGTGATAGCACTGAGAAGGTGAAGCTAAGAGCTGTGAAGAGGGTTTTTTATGCAAGGAGAAGGAATAATGCACTGGAAACAGGAGTACACAGCAAGGAGTATCTACCTAATCTCTCTGCTCAGTGGTCCCTGGAGCACAGGAGAATAGCTAGCCCAGTTAGAGAGGGCTGCAGAGAGCGACGTGCCTGTGGGAGGCAAGGCAAGGAAGGGGAACAAGCGGTTAAGGAAGTGATGAGGGTTTCCAAGAGTTTATTCTGGGTTGGGAGACCTGAGTACAAAGGGAGAAGTTGAAGAGAGAGAGGAGTCAGGGTAGGGGAGCTAAGACGCAATTGAAGAGTAGAAGAGGATTGGAGCACAGTGCTGACCAGGGAGGCCAGGAATAATAATAATGGCTGCCATTGATGGAAAGCTTGCTGGCTGTGTGCTCAGCACTGTGCTTGCTCTGTATGCCTGGGGATTCACTTCACCCACACCCCACTAATGCTTATTGATCCCCTCCTGTTAGCCAGGTGTTGTGCCAGGTGCTAGAGCTAGAAAGCAGACACAGTCTCAAATCTTAGAGTACTTATAGTCTAGTGGAGAAGGGAGACACCAAAAACATCAGTTCCAAATGATGTATGATACGTGCTGTGGCGGGAGGAGGACAGCATGCTTGGAGAGTATAGGCCAGGTGGGAGGCACAGAAGAATGATCTGTCTGCAAGGATTCAAATGCTGGAGTCCACCTGTGCAGGTTTGGCAAAGCGTCTAGGGTGGTGGCCTTTGGGCTGAGGCCCACAAGCCTCAGAACCATGGGGTTCGTGTTTGGAGAATCTGCACCAGGCTTTGTCTTCATGGCACTGGGTCAGGAAGGTGGCGAGGGCCCCCTCTGGGCAGGTTCTCACTGGTCTACACTGGCAGGAGGGATTTAAGCCCTGAATTCTGTGGCAGGGTGAGAGCTATCCTCCACTTGGTACCTTCACAGGATTTTCAAGTATTGTTTGTATCATTCAATTTTATGCACCAATGGGTCAAACTTGAGTTTTCTATTTGGAACTTAGGAAACTTATTTTTATCTGAAACTTAGGAACAAGAGGTGCCTTAGGGAGAAGCATAGGAGGAGTGAGAAACCCGTCTTGTTTCCCCATGAGGGTCTCCAGTGAATTAAAATGGGAAGGGCGGTCCCTTTGGAAGGATGACGGGTAAACTGCCAACCCTGAGGAGAGTTCCGTGACTCCACCTCCGGGAGGCTCAGCACAAGAGTGGGGGCCACAGGCCACTGTCATGGTCCTCAACCGCCCTGTCCTCATTGCCAGAGGAGGTTGGTGGCCCCTGGGCAAGCACCTACCTGTTTTAATAAAATTTAGTGTCATAGTATTTAAGTCAAGATAGATTGCTTTTCTATCTTATTCCTAATATGTTAGCCCACCTTTCACTCTGTTTTTTGTATTCTTGGATTTTCTGCAACCTTGTGGTACAGAAAAAAGATAGTAGATTTGGTTTTACAGGCCTACATTACAGTCCCAGCTCTAAACATGTGGCCTTCTGACCGAGTGTACACCTATCAGTCACCCTAATCCTTACCTTCTAATCTATAAATTGAGGATGAAATAGCACCTGCCTCCCAGGGTCAGTGTGAGGACCATAGGAGATAATGCTTGTGAAGTCCTTAGCACAGTAGCTGGCACAGTTCATGTTACCTGTCAGTTTTCTTATTTTTATTATTGTATTACCATATAGCCATCATTATTATTATTATTATTATTATTAGTGTATTAGAAATTGAAATGAGATCTCTAATATAAGAAATTGATAAATTTCTCTTCTCTCTTGCCTCTCTCTCTCCCTCCCTCCCTCCCTCCCCCCTCCCCCTCCCTCTCCCTCTTTCTCTGTCCTCTCTCCCCCCGTCCCTCCCTCTCCCTTTTTCTCTCCCTCCCTCTCCTCTCTCCCTTTCTCTTTCTCTCAACAGACAGGAGTTCGGCATGCTATAAAGCACTTGCAGTTCACCAACTGGCCAGACCATGGCACTCCTGCCTCGGTAGATGGTTTTATAAAATATGTGCGCTATGTGAGAAAGAGCCACCTCACAGGACCCCTGGTTGTTCACTGCAGTGCTGGCGTGGGCCGGACCGGGGTGTTCATATGTGTGGATGTTGTGTTCTGTGCCATTGAAAAGAACTTTTCAGTAAGTGTGTGAATGAAGCAGATAAACCAATACTGTTAGTAAACACTCTACTTTCAACAGCCTTCTAATATCTGAAGACGAGTATTTGGCTTTCAAGAGCAACTTAGTAAATAGAAAGCACGTAAGTTTTGGGTACCTGCTTCTCACTTAACTGCTGTAGGTTCCTGGAGGTGGCTGTGAGGATTAAAGTACATTACACAAAGGAGTGGCTTAGGACAGTGTCTGGAGCCTAGGATGCACACAGTAATGGGAGTTCATTTTCCTTTTCCTTCCCTCCCCCATACAGGCAGTTTGTAGACTCTTGTTAGAGATGTCAGTGAAGTGCGCCTGTTCTTAATGAACAGAAGCACACGCTTGTGAGCACACGGGAAGAAACGTAGACTCCAGAGTTAATGAGAGGTCCCTGGGTTTGACTGCCAGCTTTGCCACATGCTTTAGAGTTCAGTGACTGTGCAAATGACTCATCCTCTCTGAAACCCACTTTTCTCATATGTAAAATAGGTGTAATAATATTGTTGGGTTTGAGTCAATCAGTAACAATTCCTTACTTTCCTCCTAAATTTGGAGCCAACTAAGAATATCAGTAATTAGTTATTAGACACATGGTGAATGTACTGTTACCTCTATTGTGGATTAAACTGATTAGGGAATGTGGCTTTAGATCTGTGACCAAAAAGGCTGACTCACTGAGCTGCTTTGCTGTGCTGCAGAAGTGAGGAGGGGGGACATCTGTTTACCTAGCAGGTACTAGGGGCAGAGTGGCTCTTACCACGACCACGAGGAGTAGGAAACTCCACACCTCGGCCAGAAGAAAGCAGAGGCCGCAGGGCGTCTGCCCTGTGGGCAGATGCTGCAGAGTTCCCTTGTCAGGACAGCGGTCGAATCTGCTCTCTCGGGCTTTGGGCTTTACGTAGTTGGGCTCCAACGGTGCCAGGCTCTCCACTGGGCCTGCAAAACGGCTGCATGGGTCCCGGAGCCCACCATCCTCACGCCGCATTATGTGGCACGGCAGGAAAACAGCGTCTCCTCTTGCAGTAGCTCCCTGGAGGACAGAGGGAGTTTCTTTTTCTCAGAAGCATGATCCAGTTCCCCTGGCATCTCACTGTTTCCCACAGGGCTACAGCCCTTCCCTGAACTCACCACCGTGGGAGATGCTGTCCATTTAGGCCCATCAGGACTCCCCCAGGCCGTAAGGCTGAGAATGAGAGAGGAACGGTTCTCCAGAACAAACTCAGGGTTTTGTTACAAAGAATGAATCTAAACTTTTTTTGGGTGGCCAAAAACAAAAGACAAATGTCCTCAAAAATGCTGAAGATGTAAGTAGTATGAGTCTGATGTTACTCATTTCCATAAGTAATGTTTTATTCTTTTAGCAGAAAATGCATTAGCATAATTTTTCTTTTATATATTCTCCATCAGAATTTCTTAATTTGTTTATATTTGTCCTTATTTTATATCTCTTGCAAAAACTGTAAATATTATATTTCATGATTCCAAGGAGCACTGTTTTTTCCCCATTATACCTTCTTTAAACTCAAAATGTGTTTTATGGTAAGTTATCTGTCAGTTTAATTGACAGTTTTTTCTTAGTGGTATATGAAATAATGATGCATTTTATAATTAAGGATGGTTAGAGTTAATGAAATCCAGGGGTTCAAAAATAGGAAAAACATTTGTTGTTTCCTTCTTGGCTTTCCGTAGAGACTTGAACTGTCAAATGTTCTTGCCGATGCCCCTCTCTACTCTCTTCAAAACTTTTGTCCACCAGAGCTACTCAGAAATGGTCTTGGACCAGCACCCATCTGTGGGTGTTTGTTATCTGCAGCAAGATAAGTTTATAGAAATTGAGAGTAAGCATTGAAACTTTCCAAGCAGTTTGCATATTGCTGTGCCATCCAAAAGTGTGACAGTGGGTTGGTCTTGTTGAACAGGGTGTAGACCAGTTTGTGTGCTGTGGAACTCACATGAGAGTCTTAATGCTGCAAGCTGCATACCGGCCATGTGCGACTGGACAAGTTGTGACCTGTGACATTTTAAGATTAGTTTATCCATTACAACGCTAAAGGATGTGAAAACCTGGGAATATGTAACCATTTATTTCTTTTTATTAATTTTTATTTTTATAGCCCTTTTCATTTTTAATCAAGCCTGCTCAAAAATCTTTTTTTTAATTTTTATTTTTTTCGGATGTACATCGTATTTCGAATTCTGGATACATTACATCATATTCACCACCCGAACACTAATTATAGTGCATCCCCTCACATGTGACCCTAATCACCCCTTTTGCCCTCCCCCCTTGCCCGATGGTAACCACCAGTCCAATCTCCAATGCTATGTGGTTTTTTTTTTTTTTTGTCGTTTTTATCTTGTACTTATGAGTGAGATCATATGGTATTTGACTTTCTCCCTCTGACTTATTTCACTCAGCATAATACCCTCAAGGTCCATCCATGTTGTCACAAATGGCCGGATTTTGTCATTTCTTTAAAGCCTTGGGAACAAACTGGCTCTTATCCTGCAGAAACATTCAGAGTGTTCTGTAGCTCAAACACTCTCCATAGAACTTCCCCTCTAGCCATCTTCAGCATGCATGCGATAGCAGCCGTTAATTAACAGTTTCCATATTTACACATAATGAAGTGAAGAATCTAAAATTTAGCACATTAGGCTTTACATATTAAAAATTCTTACTGCACCACTAAGTACACTGTTGAGTTCATCTTGCAGGTTTTCTCGCAGCAAGACTTTCTTGATGAAGCAATGTGTTGATTTATCTTCTGGCTTAAATTCCTTAATCTGTGTAACTGCCTCAGGCTGTGTTCTGGGCTAGAAGCTCTGCCTCCAGAACCTAATCCTCCACACAGCTTCAGCTCCACATCACATTTGTTGACAGTGTAGTACTCTGCATTTTTATACAGTTTAGATCTAGTGGTATTTGTCAGTAATCAGACTGAATAAAGGAAGAATTCTTCCTTCCTATCACCTCGTGTTCAACTCACACACACACTGAAAGAATCTCTGTGTTAGCAATGTCTACGCAGTCATTAAATTGCAGTAGTAAATACTTTCTTACTTGCGTTTGTTTCCGGAGTTGGTACCACTCCATTTCATTAGCCAGTCCCTGAATTTGTCAAACTGTGGCATCAGAAAATGATACTTTAACTATCTTTTTTGCCACATATTTTCCCAAAGTTTCCAAGAAAATATCCTTAGTGCAGTCTTTCACCATTGTCCTGGCAATCATATATGGGTTTTTAGTCTTAGCAATCCAAAGTGCTATTTGTAAGCCTGCCAAGCATCATGTAAAATATTGAACATCACCTTTTGTTGCCTTTTAAATTTAATATTCTTTAAAATAATTCTTTTGTCTTTGAACTTACTTCATTTTTTATGTAAATGACAAGTAAATTTTAATGGTTCCTTTGCTTTGTTAGCCAGTACATCTTTGTAATTAACACAAGTGTGGTTTTAGCAATCCACAATCGATAATGGCTACAAGACTCACTATGTGAGGAACCCTCGTTCCACGCAAAGTTAACGTGCGCTGTGTCGGTCTTCATTTCTCTGCAGTCCTTCCACCATCATCACTGGGTTAACCACTACAGCTGCCTTCAGGAAGCCGTGTCCTCTCTTGACAAGACAATCCAGTGAAGTTTGTTTTGCTATCAGTAAACTAAGGTTAAAAATGAATGATACAAATTTATTTCCATAATTTCCTAATCCTAAATTATAAATTAAAAAACAGGCTTTCAGAGAAGCAATGGTTTTGAAATTCGTTGAGGTTTCGTTTCATCAATGTTTCCTTTTATGGAGCATGCTGAGAGCTCATCGCCTCGCCTGGGTCTCCAAGAATCTTTCCTATGTTGTTGTCTGAAAGTTCTGTAGTGTTATGTTTTACCTTCAAGTCCACAGTCCATAATTAAGTCAAAGTCATAAATTTGGGGTTAATATTTGTATAAGGTGTGAAGTTTAGGTCGAGTTTCTCTTTTTTTTCTTTTCTTGCCTACAGATGTCCAATTGTTCCAGCGCCATTTGTTGAAAAGCTATTCTTGCTCCACTGAATTGCTTTCGTACCTTTGTCGGAAATCACCGGGCGTAGTTGTATAGGCCTGTTTCTGGTTGTGTATTCTGTTCCGGGATCTCTGTGTCTATACTTTTGCCAGTATCACACTTTGGATTCCTGTCACTATATAGTAAGTCTTAACGTCAGGTAGAGTGATTTCTCCCACTCGATTCTTCTTTTTCAAAATTGTTTAACTGTTTTAGGGTCTGTGATTTCTCATATAAATTTTAGAATTAGCTTGTCTATGTCTACAAAAACGTTTGCAGGAATTTTTACAGGAATTGCTTTAAATCTATAGATCAATTTTGGGAGAATTGACATTTTTACTATGTCGAATCTTCCAATCCGTGAACACGACATGTCTTTCCATTTGTTTAGGTCGTCTTTGACTTCTTTTATTAGCGTTTTGTCATTTTCAGCACACAGATCCTGTATGTGTTTTGTTAGATTCATCCTATTTCATTTTCTTTAAAGTGATTAACGGTGGTATTGTGTTTTTACTGTCAGTTCCACATGTTCGTTGTTACTGTGTGGAAATGCTCTTGATTTTTGCATGTTGATCCTGTGTCCTGTGATCTTATTGAACTCACTTGTTAGTTCTAAGACTTTCTTTGTTCTGTTTTGTTTTGTTTTTAGATTCCTTGGGATTTGTACAAACACAGTCATTCCGTCTGCAAATAGGGACAGATTTATCTCTTCCTTTCTAATCTATAGCCTCTTATTTCCCTCCGGCCTTCTTGTGCTACCTAGAACTTCAAGTGCTGTGTGGAATACAGATGGTGGGAGCACAGGTTCTTGCCATCACTGATATTAGGCAGAAAGAAAATTAAAATCATTTGTTCTTTGAAGAGGATGAAAAGCCAAGCTACAGATTTGGAGAAACTGTTTGCAAACCATATTATCCAACAAAGTTCTTACATCTAGAATATATAAAGAATCGTCAAAACTCAATAGTAAAAACACCAAAAAACAAAAAAGCAATCCAGTTAGAAAATGGGTATAAGACATGAACAGACATTTCACCAAAGAGGATATGTAGGTGATAAAGAAGCACACGAAAAGATGCTCTGCTTCATTAGCCTTTAGGGAATGAAAGGAAAACAATGATGAAATATCACTAAACATCTGTCAGAAAGGCTAATATAAAAAATAGTGACAACACCAAATGCTGGTGAAGATCTGAAGAAACTGAATTAATCATATATTGCTTGTAGGAGAGTAAAATGGTATACCTGTTCCAGAAAATAGTTTTACAATTTCTTTAAAAGAAAAAAACCAGAAACTAAACTAAACTTACCATATAACCCCAGCAATAGCACTCTTGGGTATTTATCCCGGAGAAATGAAAACTTATATTCACACAAAAACGTGTACGTAAATGTTCATAGCAGATCTATACCTAATATCCCCAAACTGGAAACAACCTAGATGCTCTTCAATAAGTTGATGGTTAAACAAACTGGTCCATGTCCACACCATGGGATACTATTTAGCAATAAAAGGTAATGAACTCTCGATGCACACAGTTAGATGGATCTTAGGGCAATTATGCTGAATGAAAAAAAAGTCCATCTCAAAAGGTTAGATGTCAGTGATTCCATTCATATAATCCTCTTGAAATAACAAAACTGTGGAGATGGAGAACACACTGCTGGTTGCCCAGGGTTTGGAATTGCAGTGGGTGGGTAGTTCTAACAGCTGCATGAGGAAGTCTTGCGGTGGAGCTGTTATGTATCGTGATTGTGGTTGTGGTTACATGAATCTTCACGTGATAACATTGCATACAACTACATACTCTCACACACACTCACAGTCACAAACGATTGCGTATAAACCTGGCAACCTCTGAATAAGCTCTCTGGATAGTACCAATGTCAATTTCCTGGTTTTGATATTATACTATAGTTATATAGGATGGTGTAATTGGGGGAAACTGGATGAACGATACACAGGATCTCTCTGTACATTTTTGTTTGCAGATTACTGTGTATCTATAATTATTTCAATATAAAAACTTTTAAAAGCTTAATTAAAATTTTAAATTATTATAAAAGTGACAAGTTATAAAAATAAAGGAATGCTTACATTTTCTCTGATTTTTATATACTTTGGGGTTGTAGTGGACAAACCTTAAAATTTCATGTGTCCACATGGTCTTGATGCACATGACTGGTCTTCAGCTTGCACCACATGTGACTCTGCAGGCGAGTTCAGCAACACCCGAGCTGGTCTATATGCTATTGAACTGGTGATGGTCCTCGGTGCTGTGCCGCTATCAGATTGCCAGAAGAATTTCTAAACACTTCCTGCCAGTTTCTGGACTCAATGTGGGCTAGAAGCAGACCTTTGCAGGCCTGCCTCAGCTCAATGACCGCGCTGGGTAGTGTTGGTCTCCGTGCACAGGTGCAGAATCTGGTGTCGGGCCAACTATTGCTCAGGGTCTCCATTTGAGTTGAGAGGGCTCTTTATATGAGAAACAGCTGTGTGACCATCGTGGCCAGAAAAGTCTTCTATGCTTCAGACTCTTCCAGAATTAAAATGCTGCTTTAGGTTCTCCCTTTGGAGAACAGAAAAGGATACACAGGGGCAAATTTGTTGTTAGTTCTTTTGGAGAGCATTTCTTGTTATAAATGATTGCTTCCTGCTTTTTCCTGGAAACCCATTTAAACAAGTCTTCCTTATCCATTAGGCTAGGTTAAAAATAGTACATTTTCTTATGACTGAAAACGAGAACTTTCTGGTTAAATCTTGACATCTCTTTTACTGGAAAGAAGTATGGAGTACTTATTTGGCAATCTATGGGTTTGTGTTTTCCCCTTGTGTGGATAATACAAAATTACTGTCATCCCCTTACAGTTCAACATCAGCGATATAGTGGCTCAAATGAGACAACAACGTTGTGGCATGATTCAAACAAAGGTAAGCTCCCACCACATAAATCTAATAGGAAGAAGAATGAATATAAAGATTAATATCGTACAGCACATTGCAATTTATAAAGCTCTTTTACCTATATGATTTCATTGAATTCTCACTGTTTGAGGTGGATATTAATTTTGTTCTCATGTTATTGATGACGTACTTCAGGTTCAGAGCAGTGAAGTCCGTCCTTTAAGGTCATTCAGATGGCAAGTGGAGGAGCCAGGGCTGAGACTGCAGGCCCCTGGTCCCCAGCTCCCGCCTTGTCCACAGCGCCATGTTGTTTAAGGTCATTCAGATGGCAAGTGGAGGAGCCAGGACTGAGACTGCAGGCCCCTGGTCCCCAGCTCCCGCCTTGTCCACAGCGCCACGTTGTTTAAGTTACATATCCAGAGTCATTTTTCATAAATTTATGGGTAGCAATTTTGGGATATTTACTTGCCACTAAAATATGAAAGTCATTGGCATGTCATTAAAAGATATCATTTATGGCACAGACTAGTTATAAATCATGGCGGAGGGGGTCAAGAGAATATGGATAATGAAAACAAACAGGTCCCTAATCTTCAGGTTGACCTACTTTTAGGCCAATGTTGAATAATATGAAGCATTTTATTTGAACCAGGGTTATCTGAGAGACCTGAGGCTGCGCCTAAAAAAAAATTTAAGTTGATTGATGCAGGGAAGATGTAGGGAGATGGCAGGTGACAGTCGGTTTCCCCTCTGTTCACGTAAGCCTTCATGAGCTGGTTCCAGACCAAGAACTAGATTATGATCACTTATCTTCTTGATATTTTAAAATATGTATTTACATAAAGAAGTTTTTGGTTAAATATTTGCTCTTTTTAGGAGCTGTCCTTAGTGGTTGAAAATTACAAATGTGTTCTCTGAAAGTAGACATCGGTATTCAATTACTTAACGTTCTGTTGTTTTTCATTTATGTGTATATAGGAGCAGTATTACTTTTGTTATAAAATTGTGCTTGAAGTTCTTCAGAAGCTTATGACTTTCAAGTAAGAAAGACTTCTGTTGCCTCACACTTGAAATTGCCGAGTGGCCTGGAGCCTCCTGGTAAAGAGCACGTTGGGGCTGTGCTGAAGGGCTTTGCTTGTGGGTAGAATGTGCTTTCTTCGTGGATCATTTGATCTGCTTTCCAACAACTCCCTGAAGGCAGCATCGTTTGGTTTGGGATGGACAGTGCTTACCTGTTGATCTTACTTGGGTAATATCAAAATGCCCCTACATTTTCCAATGAAACAAACATTACATAAAACAACTGCAGCCTTTTTGGTTGAAGGATTACAAAGCCCAAAAAAGGACTTAAATTATAGTCACTAAGATTTTATTTGGAAAGCCAGCTGAAGGGCGCTGAGCATTTCCAGGACCTTATAAAGCTCTTATTCTGGGAGAACAAAGGGCCAGTAAACTGCAAGATCACAGCATGACCTCTTAGAGGCATTTTCAAGACAGGTACTTACCCATGGTTTTTAGCCGGAGTCTGTACTTTAGCTGGTATTTAAATAACTCAGTTCACTTCAGAGTCCAATTAGGATGGGTTAACTTTCTATGCAAATTGGATTCCATCCTCCTTTACTTCCATGCTTCTGTGGGGCCCCGAGGACCTCAGAGGACAAGCTGCCTTTCTAGAGCAGCTGGACAGGGACCTGTTGGTCTGGGAAGCGTTTCGTGGGTGGGCAGAGTTCCTCCTCTGCATCACATGAGCACACTGGGGAACAGTTCAACACTAAAATAGATGTTTATATAGAAAGTCCAAGAAGAAGTTTTTGCCCGGCTTGAGTTCTTTCCTATTCCACCCTAACACTTAACATGCTATTCAGTCTGCTTTGTTAAAAGCAAATATGACATTTTACTTGCCTCTTAGTCTTTGCCCTTTGGCTAACGAATAAACTTTGATACAAGCATTATTATGTAATTTTGAGTATCTCTTATGCCAGATATATTTTTCAAACTAAGGTCTACGATAGTTATTTCTTTTCTTCGGAGTTCCATGAAGTCATTTCTTTCCACTCCTGCCCCACCTCTGCTGGAACATTTAGAACTTGGCCTTGGGAACCAGATTTTGGAAAACTAAATACGTAGTTGTCAAAACGAAAACCTCCGTGTTCTGTTTTTGAAAAGATGTGGCTATTATTACATTCACCTTATAGGACTTTGCTTGTAAAATTACAGTGGCATTTTGGTCAGGAAGGTTTAGTGACCTGTTATACTTGATTATAACCCATAAAGGAATTGATACATGTCTTTGTGCAGTGTAATTCAGTGGCAATCAGAATATTCTATGTATTATATTGAGATAATTTCTAATATTAATCCATAAATCTTGAGTTTTTAAGAGGCTTATTTTGTTCCTTTGACTGAATAAATACTTGCATTGCTTGAATTAAAATTGACAATTCTCAGAAGGATGCGGAGCAAAATGGCGGGGTGAGCTCACCCGGGACTCTCTCCCCTCCAAAGTACAACAAAGGACTGAAAAAAAAAAAAAAAGCCCTGAATTTCAGCTAATGAACCTAATGCCAGGACTCAGAGACCTACAGTATCAAAAGACAGAAGACGGAGCCCCTACTGCCCGCCTCGGAGGAGCTGGAACGGGGTAAGAGGGAACATCGCTCCATCCCCTAGAAACCGGGATCTCCGTGTGGGTCCAGGAAGGAGTGGGGGAGGGGCCCCGCGACCAGGGGATCGTCTAGGACTCCCGCCGCTGGTACAGTGGAAACCCGCTGATGGGGGAAAGCTTCCGCGGGGACCCTATAAACGCAGGGTCCCGGGAGACCAGAGAACAGAACTGATCAAATCCAGATCGGTGCACGAGAGAAACCGCCCCCGCCCCAGCAAAGTGCACTGGGCGCCGACATCTTGCCCGAAAGTGGAGAGCTCAGAACACGTGGCTCTCGACCCCCATCTAGTGGCAACAGGTGGTAACTGCAACCGAATTCTACCACCATGCGAAAAAACCGCTCCTCTACCGTCCAGCAATTTATAAAAGCCCCAGACCAGAAGGAAAACAATAACAACGTAGAATTAAGTCCTGAGGACTTGGGTTTAGGTAAACTAAATGAAAATGAGTTCAGAGCAGCTATATTATAAAAAAACTCAATGAGATAGAGAGAAAGATAGAGAAACAAGCCGAGTTCTGGAGTTACTTCACAGAAGAGATTGAAATTATAAAGAAGAATCAAACAGAATTACTAGAGATGAAAATCACAATGGACCAGATAAAACAAAATACGGATTCCCTGAATGCCTGGGTAGACTCCATAGAAGAGCAAATTAGCATAATCGAAGATAGACAGGCTGAATGGCTCCAGACAGAGGAAGAAAGAGAACTAAGGATTAAAAGGAATGAGGAAAGTATTAGAGAGATAGCAGATTCAATGAGGAGAAAGAATTTAAGGATCATAGGAATTCCCAAGAACGTAGAAAAGGAAAATGGAGCAGAAAGTGTGCTTAATGAAATTATAGAAGAGAACTTCCCAAATCTAGGGATTGAGGGAGAAATGTGTGTAGAGGAAGCTTTCAGATCTCCTAGATTTGTCAATGTAAAAAGACCTACCGCAAGGCACATAGTAGTAAAAATGGCAAAAAGGAATGACAAAGAAAGAATACTCAGGGCTGCACGACAAAAGAGAATTACCTACAAAGGAGCCCCTATCAGACTTTCAGTGGATTTCTCTGCAGAAACCTTACAAGCTAGGAGAGAACAGAGTGACATATTCAAAGCTTTAAAAGATAAAAATCCAGCCAAGAATACTCTATCCAGCAAGAATATCCTTCAGATATGAGGGAGAAATTAAATCTTTTCCAGACAAACAAAAGTTAAGGGAATTTGTAATCAAAAGTCCTCCACTACAAGAAATCCTCAAGAAGGCTCTCATACCTGAAAAAAGAAAAAAGGGAGAAAAGGGTCACAAACCACAGAGTAGGGAGACAGATAAATAGAGCCAGAGTAGGATAGCAAATATTCAACCATAGCATTAGGATAAAGGGAAGGAAATCACCAAAGCAAGGACGATCTTATCACTCTAACTACAAACTCATAACACAAGTTGGAACAAGAAGTGAAAATAATAATTTAGGAGGGGAAGAGAAAAGGGATTAAATTAGTCTAGGCCAAGTAAGTAAGACACCACCAGCGAATAGATGATATTATGCGCGAGATTCTAAATACAAACTTCAGGGTAGACACTAAAATAAAGTACAGAACAGAGTCACAAATCATAAATAAGGAAAAATCTAAGAAACCCAGTATAAGAAATTGCAGTATCAAATGGGTAGGATAAAGCACACAGGAAGAGAAAAGCAGGAAAGCCAGATAATGAGCAACAGATTGACAGCTTTAAGTCCAGATGCATCAATAATCACTCTTAATGTAAATGGATTGAACTCTCCAATAAAAAGACACAGAGTGGCAAAATGGATTAAAGAACAAGATCCAACAGTTTGTTGCCTCCAGGAAACACACCTCAGCCCCAAGGACAAACACAGGCTCAGAGTGAAGGGGTGGAGGACAATACTTCAAGCTAATAGCAAGGAAAAAAAAGCAGGTGTTGCAATTCTCATATCAGACCAAGTGGATTTCAAAATAAGACAGGTAAAGAGAGACACACAGGGACAATATATAACGATCAAAGGGACACTTCATCAAGAAGAAATACTGCTTATAAATATCTATGCACCCAACATAGGAGCACCAAGGTTCATAAAGCAACTATTAACAGACCTAAAGGAAGATGTTAAGAACAACACAATAATAGTAGGGGACCTCAACACCCCCCTCACATAAATGGACAGATCATCCAGACAGAAAAATCAACAAAGAAATAGTGGGGCTAAATGAAAAACTAAAACAATTGGACTTAATAGACATATATAGATCACTTCACCCTAAAAAAAACAGAATACACATTCTTCTCGAGTGCACATGGAACATTCTCTAGGATAGACCATATGTTGGGAAACAAGGCAAGCCTCTACAAATTTAAAAAAATTGAAATAATAACAAGCATCTTCTCAGATCATAGTGCTATAAGGCTAGAAATTAATTACAAGAAAAAAGCTGAGAAAGGCACAAAGATGTGGAGACTAAACAACACACTACTGAATAAGCAATGGATCATTGAAGAAATTAAAGAAGAAATAAAAAAATACCTGGAAACTAATGAAAATGATAACATGCCATACCAACTCATATGGGATACAGCAAAAGCTGTATTAAGAGGAAAATTCATCGCAATACAGGCACATCTTAACAAACAAGAAAAATCCCAAATAAGCAACCTTAAAGCACACCTAACTGAACTCAGAGCAGAAATAAGTACTATTGAAACGAAAAAGGCAGTAGAAAGGATCAATGAAACAAAGAGTTGGTTCTTTGAGAAGATAAATAAAATTGACAAACCCCTAGCCAGACTTACAAAGAAAAAAAGGGAAAAAGCTCAAATAAACAAAATCAGAAATGAAAGAGGAGAAATAACAAGACTCTGCAGAAATACAACGGATTATAAGAGAATACTACGAAAACCTCTGTGCTAACAGAATGGATAACCTAGAGGAAATGGATAAATTCTTGGACTCCTACAATCTCCCAAAGCTCACTCAAGAAAAAGCAGACAATTTGAACAGACCAATCACAAGGAAAGAGATTGAAACAGCAATCAAAAACATCTCCCAAAGAATAAAACCCCGGGACCAGATGGCTTCCCTGGGGGATTCTACCAAACTTTCAGAGAGGATTTAATACCTATCCTTTTCAAGCTATTCCAAAAAATTTGGGAAGATGGAACACTTCCTAGCACATTCTATGAGGCCAACATCACGCTGATACCAAAGCCAGACAAGGATGCCATGAAAAAAGAGAACTACAGGCCAATATCACTGATGAACATAGATGCAAAAATTCTAAACAAAATTTTGGCTACCAGAATTCAGCAATTCATCAAAAGGATCATACATAATGATCAAGTGGGATTCATACCAGGGACACAGGGATGGTTCAACATCCGCAAATCAATCAACGTGATACACCACATCAACAAACTGAGGAATAAAAACCACATGATCATCTCAATAGATGCAGAGAAAGCATTTGACAAGATCCAACAGCCATTTATGATAAAAACTCTGAACAAAATGGGCATAGAAGGGAACTACCTCAACATAATAAAGGCCATATATGACAAGCCCACAGCCAACATCATACTTAATGGGCAAAAACTGAGTGCCATCCCCCTGAAAACAGGAACGAGACAAGGATGCCCTCTATCACCACTCTTATTTAACATAGTACTGGAGGTCCTGGCCAGAGCAATCAGGCAAGAAAAAGGAATAAAAGGAATCCAAATAGGGAGGGAAGAAGTGAAACTCTCACTGTTTGCAGACGACATGATCTTATATATAGAAAACCCCAAAGAATCCATTGGAAAACTCTTAGGAGTAATCAACAACTACAGCAAAGTTGCAGGGTATAAAATCAATTTGCATAAATCAGTAGCATTTCTATATTCTAACAACGAACTAACAGAAAAAGAACTCAAGAACACAATACCGTTCACAATCGCAACAAAAAGAATAAAATACCTCGGGTAAATTTAACTAAGGAAGTGAAGGACCTATATAATGAAAATTACAAGGCCTTTCTGAGAGAAGTGGATGATGACATAAGGAGATGGAAAGACATTCCATGTACATGGATTGGAAGAATAAACATAGTTAAAATGTCTATTCTACCTAAAGCAATCTACAGATTCAACGCCATCCCAATCAGAATCCCAATGACATTCTTTACAGATTTAGAACAAAGAATCCTAAAATTTATATGGGGCAACAAAAGACCTCGAATTGCTAAAGCAATCCTGAGAAAAAAGAACAAAACGGGAGGCATCACAATCCCTGACTTCAAAACTTACTACAAAGCTACAGTGATCAAAACAGCATGGTACTGGTACAAAAACAGGTGCACAGATCAATGGAACAGAATTGAAAGCCCAGAAATAAAACCACACATCTATGGACAGCTTATCTTCAACAAAGGAGCTGAGTGCATACAATGGAGAAAAGAAAGTCTTTTCAACAAATGGTGCTGGGAAAACTGGAAAGCCATATGTAAAAGAATGAAAATTGACCATTCTTTCTCACCATTCACCAAAATAAACTCAAAATGGATCAAAGACCTAAAGGCGAGACCTGAAACCATAAGGCTTCTAGAAGAAAACGTAGGCAGTACACTCTTTAACATCAGTATTAAAAGGACTTTTTCGGACACCATGTCTTCTCAGAGAAGGGAAACAATAGAAAGAATAAACAAATGGGACTTCATCAGACTAAAGAGCTTCTTCAAGGCAAATGAAAACAGGATTGAAACAAAAAAACAACCCACTAACTGGGAAAAAATATTTGCAAGTCATATATCTGACAAAGGCTTAATATCCGTAATATATAAAGAACTCTCACAACTCAACAACAAAAAATCAAACAACCCGATCAAAAAATGGGCTGGAGACGTGAACAGACGTTTCTCCAAAGAAGATATACGGATGACCAATAGGCACATGAAAAGATGCTCATCATCGCTGATCATCAGGGAAATGCAAATCAAAACTAGACTAAGATATCACCTTACACCCATTAGAATGACAAAAATATCTAAATCTAGTAGTAACAATTGTTGGAGAAGTTGTGGAGAGAATGGAACCCTCATACACTGCTGGTGGGAATGCAAACTAGTGCAGCCACTATGGAAAACAGTATGGAGAGTCCTCAAAAAATTAAAAATAGAACTACCATATGATCCAGCCATTCCACTACTGGGTATCTATCCAAAGAGCTTGAAGTCAGCAATTCCAAAAGTCCTATGCACCCCAATGTTCATTGCAGCATTATTTACAATAGCCAAGACATGGAAGCAAACTAAGTGCCCATCAACAGATGAATGGATAAAGAAGTTGTGGTATATATATACAATGGAATACTACTCAGCTGCAAAACAGAACAAAATCATCCCATTTGCAACAACATGGATGGACCTTGAGGGAATTATGTTAAGTGAAATAAGCCAGTTAGAGAAGGATAATTTCTGTATGACTCCGTTCATATGAGGAATTTAAAAATGTGGACAAAGAGAACAGATTAGTGGCTACCAGGGGAAAGGTGGGGTGGGGGGTGGGCACAAAGGGTGAAGTGGGTGCACCTACAACACGAATGACAAACATTAATGTACAACTGAAATCACACAAGATTGTAACCTATCATTAACTCAATAAAAAAAATAGGAAAAAAAATTTGACAATTCTCATTTTTAAAATAATTATATGCCAGAATGTATTTTATATTAAATCAAATTGATTATTCTACCTATTTACATTGTTGACATAAATAATAGTCTACGCTAAACATTAATTTTGATGATTGGCCTTTAATATCAGTATCCCTAATTTTATTTTTCTCTGTTATTGTAAAATGATAGTGTACAACAATATTCCTGAGAAGGATTCTATGCTATCATTCACATGAAAAGATTTACTATGTATTGCCTGAAATATTTTTATTTTCTGGGCCTTGAAGTGTTCTTGTAAAGAAAATTTCCACAGTTCTTGATGGTCGACGTGTCTCTTCTTTAATGCATGCCTCATATTTGTATACCTAGACTAATTTTTAGTTTTTCAGGGAAATTAGATAAGTGAATACGAAAATACTGATTGCATTTGTTTTTATTTCATTTTTAGAAAGTGAATTTCAAATTGAAAACTTTTGACTAATTGAAATATTAAGTTTGATACCAACAGTAAATCAGTTTTTGGATAGGATATGAATATAAAACTCCCGTTGACACCTTGGCAATTACATGAATTCTCATTTAGAGGAACTTCTTAAATATTTAGATATAAGCATATATGCATTTATTAACTTTCAACTTTAAATACATATTTTTTCAAGTTGTATGTGCCTGGACCAAAGCGTACATGTTGGACCAAAGCTTTTCAGAAATAAACATTGTAGGTTTTATTCTCATATAAGACAAAGTAATTTATTTTTCTTTGGACCTTTCACCTCCAATCTGTCTGGAGCATTATTGAATTTTCAATTAGGTTTACATTTACTACTTAAAGGTCATTTCAGTAATTTATATTTATTGAAAAATCTCAAAGGAAAACACCTTAAGTAACTCTAAAACACAAAAGTTTCATTTCCTACTTAATCTTTCCTAATCTCTGGAAAGAATTAATTTTTTTTCTATGTTGTCTTGAAGTTCAAATAGTTGAACCAGAAGACTTGGAAAGTGTCCATTAAATAAAAACAGGCCCGTGGTGTTCAGCGGGGGTGAGGGATGGCTCCGTGCAATCCTCAGTTTGTCTACAGCCACAACCAAACAGCAGTCAATAATGGCCTCATGATGAAACAGTCTGAATTAGAACTGAACTTAAAAGATATCTCATGCAGCCATCGTATCTGAAAATTGAATGTGATAGAGAACATCTTGTAGAAACTAATAGCAACATCATATTTGGAGGTGAAAAAATAGAGCCTTCCATGAACAAAACAAAACCTTCTGTTAGCACTATAGTTGAGTGTTGTTCTAGACTTATCTAGCCAATGCAATAAGACTACAAAAAGAAATAATCGGTATAAATATTGGAAAGTTAGAACAAAATGATCTTCTCTTCGTATTTGCCCACCTAGAAATAATAGACTCAACTAAAATATAGTATTAGAAAATTCATTATGTAGTCTGGATACAAGATAACTATGTAAAAATTCATCTTTCTATATATCAGGGGTCAGCATACTATGGCCCACAGGCCAAATCTGACCTGTTGTCTGTTTTTGTAAGTAAAGTTTTGTTCCCCTTTGTTGACTTGTTGTCAGCGGCTGCTCTTGTGCTGCGATGGCAATGGCCAAGTTAGCAGTGGCCGAGATCGTAGGCCCATAAAGCCTAAAACCTTTACCATCCAGCCCTTGAAAGAAAAAGTCTGCCAATCCCTGTTCTCTATCTTCAATAGGAAAAAGATCTCTGAGCAACAGGGATACGTGAAATAGGTATTTTATAAAATATGTAAAACACTTAAGATTAAACTTACCAAGAACTTGATCAGTTGATGCTCCCGTCCTAAATGAACAGTAAATACATGAAAATAACCAAGATATTTTTTAAAAAGAAAAGTTAATTGTGGGTAAGGGAGAGGGTTTACCTTAGCGATAATCAAAGTATTATCTAAAGTCACAGTAACAATGTGATTCTGGTATAGGGATAAACGGATCAATGGAACAAAATAGTCAAGAAATAGACTCAACAGACTCATATATATTTGTGAATTTATTGTATGCTTTAGCTACTTTTAAGTAATATTTCAAATCCAGAGCTTTAAAATATATGAAGCTAGAACTGATAAAACCAGAAAGGTAGACAAATCTACAATTATAGTTGGAGATTTCACCATTCCTCTCTCAGTAGTTGATAGAATAAGTAGACAGAAAATCTGTAAGGATATAAAAGATTTGAATAACACTATCAACCACCTTGACCTAGTTGACATTGATAGAACACAGCACCAAACTACAGAGGGACACACATTCTTTTCAAGTGCACATGGAACATTCACCAAGAGAGGTTAGATTTGGGGTCATAAATCTCAATATAATTCAAAGGAAATGAACTGCATAAAGTATGTTTATAGAATTAACTAGAAATCAATAACAAAGATATTTCAAACATTCAAAAATATTTGGAAATTAAAGTGTTCTCCTAAATAATCTATGGATCAAAGAAAAAAATCACAAGAGAAATTGGCATTTTGAAATAAATAAAAATGAAAACACAACATGTCATAACTTGTGGGGTACAGTGACAAAGTTTAAGGGGAAGGTCATGCCCTTGGTTTGGGCCATGCTGAATTTGTTACACCTGTGGGACCTCCAAGTGGTTCTACAAGTGTGATGTTAAAAAGATTCCTGAGTGGAAGGCCTGGATCTGGGGGAATGTTTGCCTTGAAGGTGATGCTTGAAGGCATGGGGATGGATGAGCTCCTGCAAGAAAGTGAGATGGGAGCCAAGGTCCGAGCCCTGGGGAACATCAACATTTATTCCTACCTTGACTGCTCTTCATGGCCCAGCTGTAAGAGCCACCTCTTCCATAAAGCCCCCTAACACTCATCTCTCCCTCCACTGATTTCTACATCAGTGCTTCCCAAACTCTGGTGAAAGACCCATTTTATTTACAAACAGATGGGCCCCAAAACAGCCAACAGATATTTACTGGAAAGTGTGGTGGGATAATTTGAGGACGGCAGCTGGAACTGGATGAGTGTTGCCATCATCCACTTCAAAAGTGAATAAGTAGGGGCCCGCTCTGTGGCCAAGTGGTTAAGTTCACATGCTCCGCTTCGGCGGCCCAGGGTTTCTCTGGTTCAGATCCTGGGCATCGACATGGCAGCACTCATCAAGCCATGCTGAGGTGGCGTCCCACATAGCACAACCAGAAGGACCTACAACTAGAATATACAACTGCGAACTGGGGGGCTTTGGGGAGAAGAAGGAAAAAAAGATTGGCAACAGATGTTGGCTCAGGTGCCAATCTTTACCAAAAAAAGTGAATAAGTGCAGGGAGCACTTGGTAAGGCTTAAAGGGTTGGAGCAGTCTAGTTCCTATCTACTGTGAAAGCTAACCAGCCAAGACTCCTTTCTAGAACAAGTCCCACACTGAGGAGAAACTGTAGGACCAAAATTGAGCAGAACAGGGATAACAGGGATGAAGAAAAGAAAAGGGCCATATAAAAGTGAGTAAGGGGAAGAGAGACAGAAAGCCTCAGAAGGCAAGCTCAGGGAAGTTACAAGAGCCATCTGAACAAGCTACCCAAAAGTTCAGGAAAACTAAATTCACATAAAGATGAGCAATAGAAAAGTATCGTGATTAAATCCCATACAAGTCACTATAAGAAAAAAAAAAAAAGACGAAGGAACAGCCTCCCTACAGACAATAGAGGTAAACCAGAAAGACAGGCTCCCAAAACAGACCAAAATCATAACCTAGTATTTCAAAATGAGCTTAAAGACATTGAGAAAATTACATAAGACACAGAACAACAACAAAAATCAGAATGAGAAGAATTCAAAATGGTTTGACAAATTAAGAATTAGAAACAAAAAAAATAACAAATGAAGACTAAACGAGAAGGAACACAAGTAAATAAACACAATAACTGATGCCTTAAAGTTACCAGGTAATGGCTTGCTGCCCGATGCACATGGAAGCCAATACTGTGGCACCAGCTTTTGAGAGAGGAAATAGCTTTATCGCAAGGTCAGCCAGCAAGTAGGCAGGAGGCAGGGCTCAAATCTCTCTCCCCGAGTTGAAGTGGGACAGGCTTTTAAGGAGTTGGGAGTGGGAGTGGTTATGCAAAATGCTAGCTTGACAGGATCTGATAGGAGGGTGGGCGTGTAACAGACTTCTAAGTCCAGTGCTACAAATTGAGGGACCCTGTGCTTCTCATTAAGTTCCCCGTGCTGCTTTCACATCACACTGAGTTCCATAGTTAGGGATCTTGAGGTTCCTAAGGGGCTCAAGGTCATCTGAGGACAAAGTTTCCATCTTCTGCACATGCTCCAGCTACGGGACTTGCAGTTTTTGCTTGTGGCCCCTGCAAGATAAGGTTGCCATTTTGTTATTGATACAATAGGGCCAGTAAGACTTGGTCTCTGATGGTTACATTAAAATAAGTAGAAGGCTTGAAATGAGGAACATCTTCAAAACAAAATGAAGAAAGAAAACAGAACTTGAGGGCATGACAAGTATCGATGATAGGCAAAGAAGACTAACGTGTAGATGATAGAAGTCTTAAAGAAGGAAGACAAGTTGCATGTACAGAACAAATACAGTAAAATGTAATTCAAGAAAATATCCCTGAAATAAGAAAGATTTAAAACTACATATCAAAATATCACAGTACGTGCCTGAGAATGTCAAATGAGAATGACCAATACCGAGAAATTTTCTTGTGAAATTTGAAGAAAAAGAAAAATCTTTTCGGCACCTATACAGAAAGAATATGAGGAAAATAGCTTATTACCAGGCTTTTTGACAGTAACACTTTAGGACTGAAAACAATGGAATAATGTACTTAAGATTTTCAAGGAAAGAAAATAGGAGCCAGGATTTTTAATATGTAGTAAAACTGACCTTGATGTACAAAGGCTGCAAATTATTGTCAACATGCAAAGGCTCAGAGAAGGTCATTTCCAACAGCCCTTCCTAGAGAATCTGCTAAAGAACACCCTTCACATAACCAAAATGCTTAGAAAGTCGTTGACATAATGGTAAGCATTAAATATATATATATTTCTGATTACATATATAATATTTTACATATAATGCTTATAAACATATGTGCATAAATGTTTTGAAATATAAAGGAGTTAGAGAGATTATAGTATGTAAATGACTATAGGACCTAACAAGGTAAATATAATCATTTAAAAATCAGGGATAATGGATATAATGTCAGCAAAAATATTTTAAGTGTTTTGATAGTAATTGGTAGAGCAGTAGTGAATTATTATTTTGAGACTATTGTAACGTGTGGTAAAGCAAATGAGTAATTATGGGATATTCTAATTCAATCATCCTTTGTGTCCTTGTGAATGAGGATTCTCAAAGTGGAAGAAAAAGATACAGGTGTAATATAGAAGTTAAGTAAAACTCCTATAGTCCTCAACTGGAAATATCACTAGGAACTCAGAGAGTATTTAGATGATAGATGAATAGATAATGGATGGATAGATAGATGATAGGTAAGTAGATAGGTACGTAGAGAGACAGACACATGATAGGTAGCTAGGTAAGTAGATAGACAGATAGAGAGAGAGAGAGATAGGTAGGTAGATAGATGCTCTGTCTATTTAAGTGGCCTAGAAACAGCGACCAGTCCTGTAGAAGCGAGTGTCCCTACTGCCCAGGTTTGATTTCTAAATCTTGCAAGAGTGAAAGTGACATAAAGACATTTTCAGACACAACCAAACTGAGTTTGCCTCCAGCAGAGTACCCTAAAGGAAATTCTAAAAGTTAAATTGATCCCAGATGATGTAAAGATGCAATTAAGAGCAGAGAATGCGTTAAGTATCTTATTGGTTTAAAATACACATATTGAATTAAAATACATTATAACACTAACATATTGATGAGGAGGGATGTAAATAGATTAAAATGTTCTAAGATCCTTTTGTTATTCAAAAGAAGGATAAATTTATTAATTAACACTAGATTTTGATAGCTTTAAAAAGTTTCTTATAATTTCTGTTGTAGCTACTAAAAAACAGAAAAAGAGTATATAAGCTCCAAACTATGAGGAGGTAACTTATGGGCAAGACAGGACAGAAGGAGAAACCCAGAAGGTGGGGTGAATAAAAAGCACATAATAAGAGAGTAGATTGAAGGCCAAAGATAGTCAGTAATTACAATAAGGGCTAAGTGGATCAAATGTTCAAGGTAAATGATGAAAATTATCATTTTCATAAACATAAAACATAAAAGGATACAAACATAAAAGGATACAAAAAGGTTGAAAATAGAAGGGTGGAACAAAAGTTATTTCATTACAGAATCTGGAGACTTTAAAGAAAGAAAATGAGAGAATTATAAATAAGTGTATGCCAATAAATGTGAAATGGACAGATTCCTAGAAAAATACTAAAAGGAACACAATAAAAATAGAAAACCGTAACAGGTCTAAAATTTCAAAGAAACTAATTCATAATTAAAACCACTCCTCAATAAAAGTCAAGTCCAGGTGGCTTCACTGGCAAGTTCTACAAAATTAGTTAGAAATTACTCTGATCTTATACAATTCTTTCAGAGAAATGGAAAAGGTTAGCATGACATTGATGCCAAAACCCAAAAGGGAAACTATGAGAACACGGCAGGTCAATTTTACTCACGCACATGTATGCATAGATCCTAAAGACAGTATTAGCAAGTTGAATCCAGAAATAAACTGTTCGAAGATAACTTTTAAAGAAAGTATAATTATAACTCATAGTATTAGATACACACAAGTCAAAGATTTTATTTAACTCATCAACTAATGAGGGAACCCATAAGCTGGTTCACGGAAAACTTTAAAAACCGCACACACAAATGTTGGGATTTAGGATACATAGTAAACTGGCTTTCACCGTAGAGGGCGGGAACGAGAGTCACTTGTCCCTCCACTGGCCGAATTAGCTTGCATGTTTATGAATAAGAATTATTTGCACCGCCATCAGTTATCTGCGAGTTACAGGGCTGTACAACAGCTCAAAAACTATGAAAGGCACGGTCCCCATCAAATCAGAAAACCTAAAATTAGAAAGTTCCTTGCCACAACTAGAAGGACCTGCAACTAAGATACACAACTGTGTATGGGGGTGGGGCGGGGGGTTGGGGAGATAAAGCAGAAAAAAAAAGAAACTTCCTACTTTTCCATTGAGAACACCAAGCAATCCTTTTGGTCCATTTCAAAGCTTTTCACAATTTTTCCTGGCAATATAAAAAGACTAAATATATCATGATCAGTCGGGTTTATTTTAGGCATGTCAAATTGGTTTAACATTATAAAATCAATGAATATAGTTCGGCACACTAATGGATTAAAGGAGAAAATCCTATGGACAGCTCAAGAGATGCCGAAAAAAATTCTGATGAAATTTGATACCCATTCTTGATTTTGAAAAAGAATATTCTTCACAAAATTAGGAATAGAAGAGAATTGCCTTAATGCACTAGAAGCAGCTACAGCAAATTCACAGCAGACGTTCATTTAATAGTAAAACACTGTTCCCCTCCTACAAATTAAGGACCATCTTGGACCTGTCTTCTGAAAAATTAGTGGGAGTGGAACTGAGGAAACTGAGTCCAGCACACAGCTAGGCGTGGATACTAACCCCAAGGGAAAACCTGCGTGTCCCTTTATGCAAAAGGTCCCGTCTTCCTCACCTGTGGTGGGGGAGTTCTTTCTCAGTGATGGAGGGAGCGGATTGAGTTAATGACACCGCCTGGAGCCCCGTTAAAATTCCCTGCCAGTATTGTCGTTTTGTGGAACCATAGCTTTGACGTAATGAGTATTCTTAGTTCCCTGTTGTTTGTGTCCTGTCCTCTTGCATCTTTTCCTTTTCACTCTGAAAGGAAGCTCTTCCCTCTGCCTCTGACGCTGAAGGGTGGCGGTGGGGGTGAGTCAGGGCCGACAGCAGGGGGCAGCCGGCATCTCTGACTTCGCTCTGTCGTCTCTAAACGTTCTCACCAACTCTGTCCTCCGTGCATGTCTCTGCCCCTCAGTGTCAGATAGTTCCTCTTTTTGAATGAATGAATACATGCAAATGCCTTATTTTCACCATGCATTTTCCTAGTGTTTTGGTGAAGCAGGCCACCACAAATGCTCTTCCTTTTAGAGGAACAGAATGCCACCTCTGGGCCAAGAATGCATAGCTTAAGTATTGTCACAGAGGGATCTCAGGAGTTTTCCTTTGTCTTGGAATGAAGGGAGAAACGTTGAATTTTCATTATGCAGCGCCAGCTAGAGTTGTTAAGTCCATAACATTGGACAGACAGAATGGCACCTTTGGCCCCATCTCCCCCAGGCCATTTTTCAAGAGAAGCAGACTAGTAATAATGAATGTCCAACCAACATTTTGACTCCCGTTGCTGTTTGTACAAGGCATTTTGGGAAATCTCTGCTAAGCTAATCCTTCTGAATTTTGGAATTCCTGTTTCACTTAGCAGCTTCTGCCCATAAGCGATAAACCTAAGATTACTGGTTAAAAATAAAGTCACAGTGTACGTCAACCCCAGGATTCTGCTCTCCGTGCGCATAGCTGCTCAAATATTCTCAAGCCGCCTGCCCTGCGTGTCTCAGGGAGCTGGAGAAGATGCCGCTGACAAAAGGCGATCAAGTGACTCAGAGCTCTGTTCATCCTGGAGCCTGACCAGGGACAACCCCCTCACTGAGAACAGTCTGAAACAAGAAGCCAAAGGGACGAAGGAGAACAGAGGTGGTGATAATCCTTGAGTCAGAATGGGCGCCCCGGTGCACACGGGCCCCCTTCACAACACTGCTGTTGGGTGCAATGCACTTTGCACATTTGGCCCGGTATGTGTTTATTTTGGCCGTGCACTGGCCCTGGACATGCAGTCCTCTTTCGTGGGTGTGGTTCGTATGTGTGGGAATTAGGGTCATGGGCATTCCCTTAAGAAGCAGTGGCTGCTCATCCTTTCACAGACATGAGAAAGAATCTGAGGCCCGTTCAGCATAATGACCTTCTCTGGGCCAGAAACATTTCGATCCATCGAGAGCACGTGCCCTCCTGGTGTGCCAGGCTGTGGAGAAGGCGGGGCGTGGGCACCAAGCTGGGCGGGACTAGTCGCTGCCATCAGTTTTCCTTTTCCTCTTTCTGGGTCAGACACTAATCTGTCTCTGACTCACGTTTCCTTCAGACAAGGGGAGGTCAGCATCGGGCTAGGCTCACAACATGCACGTCTCCTCCCATTATTCTCGAATTATCCAGGTGACTTTCCTCTTACAAAAAAATCCATCCCTCCACCCAAGAAAAGAAAAAAAGAACAGACCATAATTTTAAACGTTTATTGTTGGAGTGATAATTTTACTACTTACTTCTGAAATAACCTTGGCTAAACATATTTCCCACGTTGCCATATTCATTTTGTATGGTCAGCGCTTAATGTTTTCTCCGGCGCCCGGAAACCTTAGTTAAATGAGTGAATGGATCAATGTTTTAAGGATGGGCAGCAGAGTGAGTTCATCCTAACTCGAAATATCAGCTGTTCCTTGCGTGACCCGTCAGGGAGAGAAGCGTCAGCCACCTGGGGAGGGAGGTCTGTGCTTCGCTGCAAAACAAGGTCACGGCACAGGGCAGACACCCCCGCCTATTAGCTCCTCTGAAGCTCTCCGTAACCCCCGAGAGAGAGAGAAGTGTTTACAGGTCCTTGTCTGGAGATGAGGACTCCAAGTCCTATGTCATTACAGGCAGAGCCAGCCGCCACTGTGGTTCTGTCTGTCCTCCTTGCTGGTGGGGCTCAGGGCTCCCTGTGGACAGGGGTGAGAGAGGGTGAGGGCTGTGTGTGTGGTGTGTGTCATTTTCTGCTTGGTTTTGGAGCTGAAAAGGAGCCTCATGTTGGGCAGAAACACGGCTGTCCTGGCACCTCCTGTTCACACCTGCTGTCCACCTGCTGGCAGCAGGCGGCCAGCAGAGCCCACTGAACCCAGCACTCTCCTCCGGCTCTCATGGCTTCCATGGCCCTGACACGGGCAGCGGGACTGGAAGCCCCAGGCTGCTCACCCCCATCCCTAGTCAGGACTGGCCCTGAGTGACAGGCAGCTCCCCCCGAGGGGAGGGGAATCTGCAGGTGAGCTTTGAGAGGGTGGAATAGCACGACCAAAGAGAGGGGGTGGGAGGCCATTGGATCAGGCCCCACCCAGATCATTTATGACCACCTCTCAACGGTTTCCTGCCACTAAGCCCTGTCCTACCCCAGCCATCCCCTCACCACATCCCACCCACACCCCACCCACATGCCCACATGCAACAGGCCTTGTGCATGCTCTTGCCTGACAGATCTCTCTAAAGGACACCGCCACTGAGGCCACTCCTCCCCAAAGCCTGGCATGCTCCCCACAGCGCGACCGGTAAGTTCCAACCACCTGGGTCGGCTGGCCTTGAAGTCTTTTCCGCCTATACCGCCTTCTGCCTCCGGGGAAAGGAAATCAGCACTGAGCAGCCCTGCCATCTAGGTCTGCAAGCGGAGAGCTGGCAATGAAGTCTCGTTTGAGGTTGAGACGTCGGCCTAAGGAACAGACAGCCCCTGCTCACCCTGGGCCCAGGCATCCAACAGGGGCAAGGCCGATGGGTCCAAGGCCAGGAACAGCTGCCTGCAGGGCTTCCAGCTTGGGGGGCCATTGCAAGGCCAAAGACTGTCCAGAAATCAGGGCCATGCTCCGAGACATCCTAATGGACCATTGACCTCGCATGGCGACTAGAACAGCAGGCGAGCAGCTCCGAGGGCCTGGAAACAGCTCCAGCGGGTGGGGAGCCATGAGCCCACAGGGGACCCCTCAGCCTACAGGGTCCCAATGGACATCCTCCCGGCGTGTGGGGTACAGCGCCTGGCAGGCCTCCCCCACCGGCCCCCTCCTGGAGCCCAGCACACCGCTGGCACTCAGCAGGTTGTAAATCACCGGCCCACAGTGCCTTCAGCTGGATAACTCCACAGCTGGAGGAATTCTCGTTTTTCCCCTCAAACTTAACACATCATAAAACACAGCCGTTTAGGGAATGAGAGCAACCAGAGGTGTTTTCGCCTCCAAGGATCTGTTCGGGGAAAACTTGGAAGGTCAGGCTTGGAGTCTGATGCGTCCCCCACCTGGTCTGCCTCACCAGCAAGCACCAAGAACGGCTGTCTCCACGTGTCCTCAGGCTCCTTCTGGACCGGCGGGCCCGCTGCTGTGGCCCAGTGCTGGCCAGACCTAGGGCAGGAGAAGGCCAGGGTGCCCTCTCCAGGGCACCTTGGGTTTGTGACGTGTGGGCTCACCATGAGCAGGTGCAAGCTTGTCCTGGAATTCAGTACTGAATCTTCTCACTTCTCTGAGTTTGTCAGTGCCTGTACCTGGCCCAGGCACATGTAATGCCCATCCTGTCCATGACCCATCCACCAGGTGTCCAGTCCCTGCATCCAAGTCTTAGCGAGCAGAGCACCTATGGGGAGCTCCCTCCCAGGGCAGAACCTCCAGGTTGAGAGTGGGCAGCACGTGGTCTCTGAAGACAGCCGCTATTGCTCACTTCCTCTCCTCTCTGGAAGCTGCTCTCCTGTGAGGATACCGTCCATCCCCAGCATCTTGCCTTGGGGCTGGATCTTCGACTTGTCTGAACCAATAAAATGTGGACAGAGTGGCAATTCTAAGCTAGCCCTGGGTCTGGCCATTAAGAAGACTGGCAGCTTCTGCTGCTTCTTGGGGAGCCAGCACCATGCTATAGAGAAGCTTGGGCTGGACGAATTAATACTGAGATGCCACGTGAAGAGAGGGGCCACGTGAAGAGAGAAGCCACGTGAATGAGTGCCCCGCTTTGAAACATTGAAAATATCCACGTAAGGCGGCTGCCGTCAGGACTGGATGAGCTCACATGCACAGCACGCTCAGCATAGAGCCGGGAACTCAGTAGGCATGGGACCAGTGTTCCTTCCCTTTTGCCTCTCCAATTCCGTTCCCGTCCAATTCTAGAGAATCCATCTTTGACTCTGGCAACCCGAGGGCCAAGAGGATTAACTTGGCTCAGTAAAACTTTGCTGCTCCATGCTGTGTGGGCCCAGCCTCATTCCCAGTGTGGTTCAGACAGAAGTGCAGATACACTGCCCCAAATCCAGGGTGACTTGTGGGGCACTTATCATATTGTGACGGTCTCCTTCTGACCCTTCACAAAAGCTCTTCCTTGGATCTTCAAGAGGGCTACATGTCCATTTTACAAATGTGAAGATGATGGCCTGGAATACTTTAGACTTGCCCAAGGCAGCCGAGCGAAAGCCAGAGTGGCGTCAGAGGGTACGCATTTCCAGCCTGTCGAAAGATATGGCACAGACGTTAGTTAAAAACAGCAAGACAGATTTTATCTGAGCTACTGCAGGTGGGAAGAGAGACTTCACTACAGGACCGAGCTCACTTCCAAGGAGAGAAAGACACCTGGGGATTTACAGCCCAAGGATGAGTGAGGGGTCCGTCCGTGGATGGGAAATTACTGAGAGGAACTTGATTAGACCTCAAAAGGAGGGGTCTCAGCAGACTGAGCTCAGGAGCCCAAAGGGGAGGCTGGGTGGGAAGAGCTCAGAGGAGGCTGACGAGAGCTTTCTAAAGGACGGAGTCTTCGCCAAGCCACAGGTTCTATTATCTGATCAGCGTTCGCCAATACAGGCATTAGTTTTACTTTCATTCACTCACTCACTCTTTTTTCCCCTCACTTTCTTTCATTTAGTAAATATTCTTGAGCATTTCCCCTGTGTCAAGGGCACCCTAATAAGCAGAAGTAGATTGGTGCCTGTTTGCAGAATGCTTTCACATCGGTGAGGAAGATTAGAATACACATGTTTTAAAGTCTCACCAGGGCTCTCTGAAGAGATGAACTGTGAAAGGAGGGAGGTGCCAGGAGAGCACCTGGTGGAGGACCTGGACTGCTCTCAGGGCTCAGGGCACGTGCCACGGGAGCGGGCACGTTTGCGCTGACATTGGCAAGGTGAGTGAGTTACTTTGCTGAGGTTGAAGCCGGGTATGCCGAAGGGAGGAGCCCGAGCCACCTGCAGGGTCCTGGGCGGGGGGAGCAGGTGCACCTGGGACTGAGGGACAGTGGGGCTGGACCAGTGAGGGCCGAGGGTGAGAGCTGCGGGCCAGCACGGCAGGCTCCCGGGCTCCTTCGGGGACCGTACACCACGACGAGAGCCCCTCCTGGAAAAGAGGGGCAGGGTCGTTGCCTGGAGTGAGGGAGCGTGGGCAAGGGGAGACGTTGGGAAGATGGAGGATAGAAACAGGCAGTTTGGAGGGCAGAAGGGCAGGCCGATAAGAAAAACACGGTAGGTTTGAAATGTAGGACATGTGAGACGTTGAAAAGAATGGGTCCATAGTGGAATCCGTGAGACCTGTTGTGTCCACTTCGTCCACTTTTTCTCTCTCCCTTTTGTATATAACCTAACATACATGCATTTCAAACCTCGTATATATCTATGACTATATGTGTGTATATATACAGTCATGCACTGCATAATGACATTTTGGTCGACGATGGACTGCACATACGATGGTGGTCCCATAAGATGAGCACCATATAGCCTAGGTGTGCAGTAGGCTGTACCATCCAGGTCTGTGTAGGTACACTCGATGTTCGCACAACGACACAGTCACATAACAACTCTCAGAACATACCCCTGTTGTTAAGTGATGCATGACTGTACGTGAATTTCAGGTGAAGCAAGTTGTGTGAGAAAAGGAGCAGAGGCGAGAAACAGTGAGGTGCGTGCAGGAAACTGCAAGCTGATTCGCTTGGCTGGAGCCAAGGGTGAGGGGGAAGGGCTGGCTTAGCTTGTGTCCCTGTGGGTGACCAAAGAGAAGGAGCAGATGGGACGTATTAGCTTCTGGGGGCAAAGGTCACCTTAATCAGAGGCTGGGGATGATCTCACGCCAGTGAAATAGGTGATGGTCCAGCTGATGTGACTTGCAGGATGCTGGAGGACCACCTGCATATGCACGACGCCACAGCCTCCTGAGAGCATTTCTCAGAGACCAAAGCCGTGTTTTTCAAAACCACAGTCCGGTGAGTCTGAGCAAAAAGGCCAAGTGAGTTGCAAAAAACCAAAAATGCTGCAAACTCCCTTTTCCTGGCTTGGGAGGATCCCCTTTATTAAAAGCTCTTTGGTATCTAAAGCCATGATACATGTTGTGGTTCAGAAAAACTGTAACTTTGTTTAACCCAGAGTCAAACTTGTTTGTTGCACATAATGCCTATTAGCGCCCCAGGAGGCTTGTGTTCCCTGGAATGTATTTTTGGAAACACTAGCTAAGAGATCATGTCTCCAGAGGCTTCTATTCTCATTTAAATACATTGCCAGGGAGTAACACGTTGGCACATTAACACACAGACATTCCTCTGGAGCAAGGCGACATTCTTCAATCTAAGAGCATCTGTGTTCACCAGAGTGGCTGCCCCCACCCAGCTGGAACCAGATAGGAAGCTCAAGCCCTGACAGAGAGAGAGATGGATGTGGCTGCGAGCAGGCTCAGGAAGTGCCGAGAGGGACTGTCTACTGTTGCCGGCTGGCCTGGGAGAGGGTGCCTGAGACGAGTTTCCAGGGAACAGCATTTGAACAAGGCCTTGAAGGAAAGCTGGGTCTTTGACAGGTGGAGTTGGGGGAGGAAGTGTTCCAGTGAAGGAGAAGATGGGAGTAAACGCAGGAAGAGGCAGGAGGGTGGAACTCCAGGATGTGGGGCAGCCTGGCGTTAAGGTACGGACTTGGAACTGAGGCATTAGGTGTGAAAGCACAAGCAGTGGGGGTTGGAGTGGTGGTGTGCAAAGCAGCGGTTCTCATGTAACCTTTTCTCATACACCTGAGGGATGTGGCACACATGCCAGCAGCTCGGGCTCATTAAGGCAGTCATTCTTACATGGGGAGGTCAGAGGAGGTGAGAAAGGAGCATGTATGTTTTGGAAAAGTCTCTTCAGTGACTCTGAAAGACCCCTGTATTACCTATGTCTTTTATTTTTTGTTTTCTGATGCTTTGACATCTAGGGGGACCTGCTGCCCCTCCCAGCACTCACCTGTTCCTGAAGATAGTAAATGACTCATGCAAGAGGGTGCTTTTCAAATACCACCAACCACTCTAGAGCCCACACCCCAACTACCACCTCTATCAGGTTCTCACCCATTGGGCCACTCTCCCTCCACCCTAGTCACCCCAGGGCCAGGTACCAGAAAACTGGGGACACCCCTGTGCCCCACAGCCTGCTAAAGGTGTCAAACTAGCCAGTCCCAGCCTGCTCACCCTGCCTTGCCCAATCTTTCCTACGGAAACCACAGTAATGGCTCTTGCCCGTGTTTCCCCTCTCCCTCTGCCTCCTGACCGACCCTGGTGCTTCCCCATGTGGCCCTGCATGACGGGCTGTGCATCCTGTTTCCAGGGATCTGTGAGTATAATAACTGCTTCCTGCATGTCGGTCGTTTCCATGTCTGTGCATCTCACCGTATCTGATGAAAACAAATCGCAGCTACCCTTACAACAGCCCCTCTAGGTCGGGCGACCAGGACAGTCCTGCCTGACACTTCTTGCCCTACATAATTTTTAATGCCCCTTCCTCCACTCTCACAAATGTTCCAGTTTGGATGATAAGTTGTACACGGCTGTGCCTCCGTGTTGAGAACCCCAGATGAAATGTAGCAAGAGAAGAGGGTCAGGGGCAGCATTCCAGACACTCCCAGGAAGGAAACTGAGGATTGATGTGAGGTGGGAGGAGAACCTGCACTGGTCACATCAGAGAAACTGAGACTTGGGACGTCACAAGTGTAACAGATTGTGAGGAAGTCAAAGAGAACAGGAACCAGGAAGGAGCCACTGCACGTGGGCTTGAGTGGGTCTGGAGGCTGGGACACGAGGCCTGGGGGCCGGGGGTGAGGGGAGGGCAGGGTGTGGAGTGGTGACTGCGTGGGTCACCATTCAGCTTTGTCATCAGGAAGGGAAGCAGTGAAGGAGATGGGGTGGGAATTGGAAAGGCAACAAAGCTGAGAAACTGTCTTATTTTAAGTAGATAAACTCAGTTTTCATGAGTTTTGTGGAGAAAGAGAAGTTATAAGGCAGAGCACACAACGGAAAGGACAGTCTCTTCAACAGACGGTGTTGGGAAAACTGGACAGCCACTGCAAAAGAATGAAATCGGGCACCTATCTTACACCATATACAAAAATCAACTGCAGGTGGATTAAAGACAATGTAAGACCTGAAACTGTAAAACTCAAAGAAAACATGGGGGGGAAGACTTCTTGAACTTGACACCAAAAGTATGGGCAACAAGACCAAAAAATTGACAAGTGGGTCTATATGCAACTAAAGAGGGAAGGAAACAGCAAACAATCAACAGAGTGAAAAGGCAACCTACAGAATGGGAGAAAGTATTTGCAAACCACCTGATAAGGGGTTAATATCCCAAACATGTAAAAATCTCCTACAACCCAATAGCAAAAAACCAAATAACCCAATTAGAAAATGGGCAAAGGACTTGAACAGACTTTTTTTTCAAAAAAGACATACACATGGCCACCAGGTATCTGAAAAGGTGCTCAATATCACTAATCATCAGGGAAATGAAAATCAAAACCACAATGAGATATCACCTGATACCTTTTGGTATGGCTATCACCAATAAACAAAGGATAACAAGAGTCAGCAAGGACGTGGAGAAACTGGAACCCTGGTACACCATTGGTGGGAACGTAGAATAGTGCAGCCACTATGGAAGAAAGTATGGAGCTTCCTCAAAACATTAAAAATAGAACTACCATATGATCCAGTAATCCTCCTTCTGGATATTTATCCAAAAGGATTGAAATCAAGATCTCAAGAGCTATCGGCATCCCATGTTCATTACAGCGTTATTCACAAGAGCCAAGATACGGAAACAACGCAAATGTCCATCAACAGATGAATGGTATATATGTATATATATACACATATACATATATACACACATATAGTGGAATAGTATCCAGCCTTAAAAAAGAAGGAAATCCTGCCATTTGCCACAACATGGATGAACCTGGAGGACGTTATGCTGAGTGAAATAAGCCAGTCACAAAAGGACAGATACTGCAGTATCTCACGTATATGAGCTATGTAAAATATTCAAACTCATTAAAGCAGAGAATAGAATGATTGTTGCCAAGGACCGGAGGGAGAAGTTTGGGGGAAGGGGGAGGTGTTTTTCAATGGGTGTAGTGTCTATTATGCAAGATGAGTAAGTTCTAGAGATCTGTTAGCATAGTACCTGTAGTTAACAATATAGTATTGTACTCTTTAAAATATGGTAAGACGAGAGATCTCATGTTAAGTGTTCTTACCAAAAAAAATTAAAAAAGAACACAAGGAAATTTTCTTGGAAGTGATATACATTTTAAGTGCCTTGGGGCCTTGGTTGTGGTGATGGTAGCACAGGTTTATGCATATGCTGAAACTCATCAAGATGTATAAATTAAATGTGTGCCCATCTCTGTATATCAATTATATCTCAATAAAGGTGAAAGAAATAAAAAGAAATTATAAGACAGAAAAATGGAAAGAGGTCAAGAAGGAATCAGGAAGGCAAAAGATCCATAGTCCAGGGGGAAAAGTTTGTCTTGAAAAGAGGAAGGATATTTCTCAATAAAGACCCACCAGGGGAAGATAGAGACATTCCGAGGAAAAGGGGAGAGAAGGTGAGAACGTCATTATCAGATGAATTTCTCCATAAATTAGGAAGTGCATTCGTCTGCTAGGAGTTCAGGAAGTGGGGGTGGGTTTGTGGACTTGGGTTGAGGAGGAGAGATTGGGAACAGCTGCTGGGGGAGTCTGCTGGAACGCCAGCAAGGGATGAAGAACTGGGTTGTGCAGCAGGCTGGAGGGGCCGGTGGAGGTTAGCAAGGGCTGGCTTGTCAAGGAGCCAAGGCACATGGTTCCACAGCCTCCCCCTCCGTCCTGCGCGGGCCAGGAGGGGAGCGAGCAGCCCAGGCGGTGGCTTATCCAGTGCCGGTGCCTGACAAGGCAGGGATGGAAAAACGTCAGGAGGGCCGGGCATTTGGAGCTGTCTGTGAGGATAGAGTTCAAAATGGTTACAGGAGGGACTTTCAGGATGAAAAAGTGGGAAGATCTTTATGGGGCTAAAAAGCAGGTGGACAAGGACTGGGGAGAGGTAGAAGGGCAGGCAGATTGTGGTCAACAAGGGCAACCTCAGAGGGCATGACCTTGGAGCTGGAGTGATTCTTGAGCGATGAAGAGACCCAAGGTGAGGACATGTCTGTGTGTGTCACTGAAAAGAGTAGAATCAGAGGCCACCAGAGGCCTTGGAAGTAGAGTTCTAGAAGAGTCACCGACATGCAGGTTGATGTCCTATCCTTACCCTCGCCTAGAGATTAATGGCAGGGGGCAGAGTCAAGAGGAGTGCTGGGGGCCCGGGGCTCCCACCTCTGAGAAGAGTAGTGGACAGCAAGAAGACAGGTAGGGAGGTGCTGCTGTCAGGGGTGGCGTTATTTTCCAATGGAATGGTGAAAATACCATCATGGAGTGGACAGAGGTAACATGGAGGGGCTGTAGCAAGGGAGGCGGTTTCTAAATTGGGAGGTAAACCCTGTTTTCTTTATGAGTCTTTCAAGGGTCGGTGCCAATTCACAGAATAATGCATGTGATGGGATAAGGAAAATACGGGTAATGGGGTCAGTTGTTTATAAAGTCTTCTAAGATGGAAAGGTGGTGGAGTTTGAGACTGTTATGCTCCAAAACAATGGAGAAAAGATGCTGAGAGTCCAGGGTGGATATTGAAGTCACCAAGAGTTGTGTCTGGAGTAGAGATGGAAAGAAGAACAGAGAATCAGAGGCTACAATTTTAAGGCAGGAGGGGGAAGAGGAGGTCGCTGGAGCCTCTGAGGTTGTCATCCAAGTGGAGAGGTTGACAGGTCAGTGATGCGTCTGGAGCTTGGGGAGAGGTCAGCACTAGATATGTAAGTGTAGGCAGTGTTGCCGTCAAGGAGACAGGAAAAGCCAGAAGACCACACCTGGGACAGTGCAGGTGGAAAAAAGAAGAGTTAGAACCCAAGAACTTGTAAGGTAACAGCTGGGCAGATGAGAAAGCTCCAGCAAAGAAGATAAGAACAGAGCTGACCTTGATGTGGCAGGAAAGCCAGGAGAGATGTCATCAAGGGAAAGCGCTTCCGGAATGAGAGAGAGGACAATGGTGTCAGGTGCTTCCGGGAAATGGAGGAAGGCAAAGACAAGGAACTGACCATTGGGAGGGAAAATAGGTTGAAAAAAAGTAAAAAGAACAGAGCGTCAGGAAATTGAAGGACTACATAACAGATTTAACTTTCATGCCATCAGAGTTCCAAAGGAGAGGAAAGAGATGGTGGGGCTGAGAAAGTATTCCAAGAAATAATGGCTGAAGTTTTCCCAAATATGGAAAATCACACACACACACACAGATTAAGAAGCTGAGCAAACCCCAAATAGGATAAACCTGAAGAAATGCATGAGAAGATACATCATAGTTAAAATCCAAAAACTAAAGACAAAGAAAAAACCTTGAAAGTAGTGAGAAATGACACGTGACATGTAAGAGAAAAGCAATGAGAATGGCGGTGGGTTTCTCGTCTTAAACCGTAGAGGCCAGAAGTGGAACACCACGTTTTAGTGCTGAAAGAAAAGAACCCAGAATCCTCTGTCCAGGGAAAATATCCTTCAGAAACAAAGGGGAAATCAAAAATTGTTAAACTATCTTTCTGACAGAGGACTTATATCTGGAATATACAAAGAACTTTCAAAGCTCCACTGTAAAAATTAAACGAGTTAGGGGGCCGGACGGGTGGTGTAGTGGTGAAGTTCACACGCTCTGCTTTGACGGCCTGGGGTTTGAGGGTTTGGATCCCAGGCATGGACCTACACACCGCTCCTCAAGCCGTGCTGTGGCAGTGTCCCACATGTGAGATAGAGGAAGATTGGCACAGATGTTAGCTCAGGGCCAATCTTCCTCGCGAAAAAAAAGTACTTGAGAGAAAGGATCACCTTCAAAGGAATGACAGAGTGACAATGGATCTCCCAGCAGCAGCAAGAGATGCCAGGAGCAAATGGAGTAAGAATTTCAAAATGAAAATAATTATTATTTGCCTCTCCTATCATGCTAACCTGAAAAGTGAAGAATACAAAGATATACAGACTACAAATGTCCCACCCATGCGACGCTCAGTAAAAGAGCTGTTACCAAAACCTGCTCAGTCCTCGTCTGCACTGTGGCGTGGACTCAAGGATGACTGTGCCCTCTTAGTAATTGATGGATGAATTACAATTGGCCTTTAAAACTTCTGTCAAGTCATTAAATAATACTCTTTTACTGCTGGTCATAAATATACAGGAAAATGAAAATTACCATAGAACGAATACATATTTAGTGTAATTTAAAGTGTTAGAAACGTGGAGAACAGAAGTGGTTTCGTTTCCTCGTAGGACACTTGTCAAGAGTCATTTGAGCAGCACCTGCCTGTTCAAAGACTGTTTAGTGCACCGTCACTTTTTGTTTCTTTGCTGCATTTTCATTTTTTATTTTTTGGCCAATTTTCTACCTTGTGATTATCAAATCTGTTGTTTTGACTCCCTTTTTCTTAAATCCATTTTTATAAAATGTCATTGGGAGACAAAGAACAAAGCCACTGCCTGCTGTACTGTGTGTGTGTGAACTGACTAACAGACCCACAGCGGCTGGTCACTGACAGACCTTGAAAGATGTCACACGATCGATCACTGGTCGTGAGTTGTGGACTGAAGCGCTAGCAGCAAACTTTATATTTGTTTGCAGTTACTCACAGGCAATATATTGCAGGCACTTTCATTTGGCCTGTATTGTTGGGGGACTAGTATTATTTCACACCCAAGAAATCCACAAGAAGACGCATCATGGCCAAAAATCTGAAAACTCAAGAGACAGGGAAAATCTTGAAAGCAGGGTAACTGAAATTCACGTGCAGAGACTGTGCAAAGTGAGGGCGACCTGCATTTTCACAAAACAAAATTGGTCTGAGAGGGAGCCCTGGGACGCAGGAAACTAAGGTGAGCGTGGCATCTCTAACCTAGGTCAGAAACTATAATTAACTTTTGATTATAAAAATTAAAAGAAATATTTTATATCTAAAGACAAAAGGTAAAACTGACTCCAGGCAGAAATAACAATTTGAGGACACGGGCTCAGAGGGTGGGTATGAAGGGTCCTTGTCATCCCTGGGAGGAGGGGTAGAGATAATGAATAACACAGACTTGTTCAGAGGAAAGGTGAAGTTGGGTATGTAGGTTGGAAAGGCAACAGAAAGATAATAATAACTTCAAAACCATAAAGGAAGCACAAGTTGACTATGCAGGAAAACGAAAATAAAGGGAGCAATGGAAAAGTCTGGAAACAGAAACTATAAAATAAAGTAGCTGAAGTAAGTCCAAATATACCAGTCATCACAAAGAAGTAAGCAGGTTAACTTGCCTATTAAAAGCCAGATAGCATCAGATTAAAAATTTAGCAATCCGTCTATATGCTGCTTACAACTGACACCACAAAAACAAAAATCATGCAAAAAAATCAAGGGATAGAAAAAAATGAAACATACCAGGCATACACAAACCTAAATAGTGAAAGTGAAGCAATATTAATAACAGATACAATAAAATTTAAGGCAAATGGCATCTCGGGGGTCACGGGGGACAATGCATCATCCCAAAAGGAGCAATCCACAATTACGAGCTGGATGCACTTAACAACATCGAAAATAATATTGCTTCCATATGCATACATCAAATGCCAGCAGAATTCTGAGAAACTGCAAAGCTATAATCATAATGGGAGATTTTAATTTACTTCTATAGAAACTGCAAACACACAGAGATAAGATAGTTGGTGAGAAGCTGGAGAATCCAAACAACATCGCCCAGCTCGACCTGGTTAGTCAACACACAACCTCGCAATCTGGTCTCAGGGCCATGGTCTTAGTAATCTGCTGTATGTCCAGGCTGATGCTTCCTTCTCACAAGGGTGGCTTCAGCAGCCATAGAAAAGTCACTGTCCTTAAAAACCTAAGAAGCAATTGCAATGACATGAAGTCACTGGAAACCCCTCTGGGGTGGCATCTTAAGTGCCACGTTCTGTTAGTGCTCTGAGCCTCAAGATTTCCAGCTGGAAAATGGGCCTGACAACTGCTGTGTTGTCTGCCTCCCAGCAGTGTGGCCCAGCCCAGGCAGGGCAAGGAGCGAAGGGGCCTTGAGCACGTTAAGCACCATCCGTACCCCAGCGGGAGGTGCATGGACTCGTGGATTCGGACCAGAATGCTCCTGGGTTCAGAGAAGGTGAGGGATGAATGAAGGCTGTGCTTACACAGGCGGCAGATTAAACCAGCTGTGTGAAGAGTTCAGGACTGGTCCTTTGGGTGGAAAGTCTGGTCTGAACAAGGAGCTATTATTTTTCCTGGAAATGAGGGAATTGGGAGTGTCCGGGTCATCAGAGTCCAGCTAATTAAGACTGGGCTTAGTCACCCTAACGGGAAGTCTGGGAACCTGATAGCTGGAGGCCAGTGGGCTTGGTGCTACCATCCCTGGACCATGAAACCCGGAGCTCAGCCTGTGATGGCTCAATGCTCTGCCAGCTGTAGAGGCTCGGCCGGTGGACGCTAAGGTTCTCCATCCTGGCCCCGCACTCTGACCCACCCCTGGCCCAGGCTGTAGACCCCCACCCCAGCCATTGCTTGAAGGCTTGCATGGCACCCCATTTGCAATGAAGAAAGAAAGGGTACTTCCAGGAAAGGAAGAGTCTGGAAGCAAAAGGAATGGGATCATATTAATTTTCCATTGTCTGTAACAAGTTACAAATTTAGCGACTTAAAACAACACCCAATGTCACCTCTCAGTTCTGTAGGTCGGAGGTCTGGGTGGGCTCCCCAGGGCTATCTGCCGCGGGTCCCGCACATCTGAATCCCTGGGCCAGGATCTCACCTGGGCGTGCTTCCAAGCTCCCTCAGGTTGTTGGCAGAATCCAGGTTCTTGTGGTTCGGGGACTGAGGTCCCCACTTTCCTGCTGGCTGATATCTAGGGACTGCTCTCAGCTCCTTGGGACCACCCTGGCCCCCTGCCCCTCCATCTCAGCAAAGGAGACCCTTCTTGGTGCCCAAGCTCGCTCATAGTCCTAATCTCTCCGACTAGCTCATCTCCCACCAGCCAGAGAGAACGTAAGGCCCCTCAGAAAAGTTTCCCTATCTTAGCGTCACCTGATTGGTGGCCCTAATGCCATCCGCAAAGTCCCTTTGCCATATGGGTAACCTCGTCATGGGAGTGAAATTTCATCATATCCACAAGTCTTCCCCACATGGAAGTGAAGGAGATGGCACAAGGGCAAGAGTCCTTAGGGGTCATCATGGCGTTCTGCCCCAAGGGTAGAAGGGGAGACACAGGGAGGATCTGCCTGGAAGGAGTTTCCTGGCCCTCACGAGACGGCAGTTTGATTTGGGGGTGTCTTCAAGGCTGGCACCTGTGAGCTCCCCAGGCTAATGCAGCGAGAATCAGCAAGACTGCCGCCCTGGGGATCAAAAGGAGCACGGAGCTGGATGTCCACTCAGCTGTGTTTGCCACTTCTTGGGGTATGGGTGACTTAGAGTCACCCCAAACCTGGTGGCTTAAAATCAAGCAGGAAATTGCAATGTGGGTTGGGGTCAGGCTCAGCAGGGCGGTTAGTCAGGACCACGTGGTGTCGACTGCAGCAGCTGAACTGGGGCTGAGGGTCCACTTCTAAGATGCCCCCCCGCGTGGCTGGTGAGCTCATGGGGCTGGTGGCAGGGAGCTTGGCTGGAGCTGAGCGCCGGCCTCGGTTCCTGACCACGTGGCCCCTCCACCTGGGCTTCCTCATAGAAGGGTGATCCAGTCCAAGAGCGACCTCCCAAGAGACAGGAAGTGGATGCTGCTGGTCCTTACAGCTTGCCCCAAACTGGCACAGCATCCCTTCCGCTGTGTTCTCCTGGCCGAGCAGTCCCAGGCCCAGATTCAAAGAGACAGGGCATAAACCCCATCTCTCGGTGGAAGGAGGATCTAGGAATTTGGGGATCAAAGAATATTTAAGAACTGCCACCCTTGCTGTGTGACCTGGCTGAAGACTCCAAACCTGGGGGTTTTACTTTCCTCATCTAGAAAGTAGGATAAACATGTCTTTCCTCCCCAGGTCGCTGTCCGGGAGGTTAAAGCGGGGAGAAGCCCGTCTTGGAGCCTGGCACATGCAGGGGGTCAGAGGGGAGTCCTCTGCACTTGACAGGGTCAGGGGCCAATGCATCCAACCCAATGCCCTCTCCTGGGGGAGAGCCAACTCCGTCTAACGCTGCTCCTGGGGCCTGTCCTGGAGGCCACAGATCAGCACGCTGGTGGGCTGGCCTGGGGCAGCAGCGGGGCAGGGGCTGGAGCTGCCTCCTGATCTTCAGCCAGCAGGTTAGGCAGAGACACTTGGGGGTGCCTGGTGTGGCTGGGGCAGCGGGGGCTGGGCGGGTGCGCCTCCTCACAGCTCTGGGTGGTGGCCTGGTGCCTCCCTGGGCTCACTATGACAAAGGCAGAGTCAGGTTGCCACTGGGGCTGTCAGCACCTGGTCCAGAGAATACCCAGCAGACCATCTGAATGCTGGAGCCCTGGCCACATCCTGGTCCCAGAGATGGTCCTGTCCCCTCCAATGAGAGCAGAGGTCAAGGAGCTTCTGTGAATGGGGGTGATCCCCACCTACACACCCTCCCCACACACAAGGGAACTCACACATGAGCTGACGCCATCAGACCTGCTCTCCAGACAACTGCTGGATCCTGATTCTCCAGAAGCAGCAAGCCGTGCTCCAGTGATGAGCTGGGAAGATGTGGGCTCTCCATCAGCCTCAGCCTGGAAACAGAGCCTGACCTAGGGTTTTCCATCACACGACGCTGTTTGGGAGAGCAACACGCCAAGCCTGCCTTTCAGTGTGGACAGGAGAAAGGAAACTTTGCTGAGTCTCTCGTTTGTGTCAGGCACTGTGTTAAGCGCGTCCTGTGATCCAATCCTATTTTATAGCAGGAAAGCTGGCACTCAGGAAGGCAAAGAAAAGGCGTGGGTATTGGTTATCTATGGTTGTGTAACAAGTGGCTCCCAATTTAGTGGCTTAAAACATTTATCACCTCACAGTGTCTGTGAGTCAGGAATCCTGGCATGGCTTAGTGGGTCCCCTGGCTCAGGGTCTCACACAGGCTGCCTCCAGGTGGAGGCTGGGGCTGTGGTCTCATCTCAAGGCTGGACTGGGGAAGGTCAGCCTCCACGCTCACTCAGTGATTGTTGGAGCCTCGTTGCTTGCTGGCTGAAGCCTCCCTCATGAGGTTCCTGGCCACGTGGGCTTCCCCACAGGGCAGCTCCCGGCACGGCAGCCGGCTCCCATCAGAACAAGTGAGGGAGAGAGCAAGAGCACAGGGGACGGAACCCAGAGTCTTTTGTGACATAATCATGGGAGTGACATCACATCACTTCTGCCATATTCTATTCATTAGAAGGAAGTCACAAGGGGCAGCCCGCATTCAAGGTGTGGAGTTACACAAGAGTATGAACACCCGGAGGTGGGGCACACCCAGGATACCAGGGGGCAGAGCTGAAGTTTGACCCATCTCTCTCCAACTGCAGCATCTGTGCTACAAAAACCACCCACCACACGCACGCACACACACACACACACACGCGTGCACACACACTCACTCCACACACATGTAGACACACACTCACTCCACACACATGTAGACACACACTCACTCCACACACATGTAGACACACACTCACTCCACACACATGCACACACACACACTCCACACACACATCACACACACTCCACACACACACGCACACACACCACACACGCGCACACTCATGCACATACCATAACACCACACACATAGACACACAAACCACACACGCCCCACACAGACACCCACACACACCACACATACACCACATACTCGCACTCAAACACACACACTCCCACTCCATTGCTGGGAGGAGGTTGAAGACGGGCAGGTACGACAATGACTACTGTGAATTGGGGTTCTGGTGTCACTTAGAAAGCCATCTTGGGACCAAAAATAGAATTATGGACCAAAGTGACTCGGTTTCAAATCAAATCGTAGTTCTAGAAGGAAGTCACAGGATCTACAGCAACCATTTTTAGAAACAGTCTGCTTTGTGAGCTGGGACGAAGGGAGGCAGCAGCTCCGCAGCCTGGGGTTTGGCGTCTCGTGCTGGCCGGTCGGCCTGGGCAAGTCAGCTCTCCGTGTGGCGATGACACCCACCCCATGGCTTGAAGCCTGACATGTGCTAGGCCCCGAGCAAACAGGACCTCACCCCATTCGCTTTCAGACAACTGGTCCTCACACGGTCACGGAATCAGTCTCTGGAAAGAGAAAGGAAACATTGCTTAATGGCTGCTGCTGGCCGGCTCAGGACGAGACCCAGCCGGGAGGAGGTGGGGAAACATTCGTGTGTGGGTGCAGGGGTGCAGGTGTGGGCTGGGGTCGGTGGTAGCATTCACGATGATGTGTGTGTGTGTGTGTGTGTGTGTGTGTGTGTGTGTAAGAGACAGCCAGCCAGGACACCCACCCACCGCCGACCTCCTGATCCGTGGTGCTAACCACATCCACTAGGTGGCGCTGTCCCCTGTGCACCTGTCGCATCGGCGCCACAGGGCGCGTCCTGGGCGGCGGACCCCCTGACCCACCGTCAGCTGCCGACCTGGGTCCTCCACTCTGTTCTGGGTCAGAGACTCGTGGCCAACGGCTTAGCCTCAGCTGGAAACCACTACCATCAGCCCCGAATCCCGTTTGAGCGTGGGATTAATATTACACTTCCTAGCGCTGCGCTTGTTAATTTAAGGGAGGAGGGCAAGCCTTCCTTTGCTCCATGCAGAGCATTTTACACACATTACTCCTTTGGATCTTCACAACCACCTGTCAAGTGAGGAAGTGGAGGTTCAGAGAGGTTCAGCAGCTGCCCAGGGTCACACAGTCTGGAGGTGGAGACCCAGAGAAGACTGAGGCCAGATGAGGAGGCGTTTCTGCAGTCAAGGGCTTTGCTCCTCCTCTGTCTGCTGGGGCAGGAGTGGCTACAGGGCTTGTGAGCCCAAAGCAGCGTGAGCAGTGGCTGCCAACTGTCGGACCCCATCCACATGAGGTCGCAGCCCGGTGGCCCGCAGATGCGCAGTTAGTGGCTTCCCCCTTCTTGTATGGCTCATGCTCCTTGGACCTCCAGAGCCCCACTGGGCCCCACGCTCAGTTCTTTATCGCTCCCGCCCAGCTCTCACAAGAATCGGAGTCTGCAGCCCACCCACAGTCAGGCTGAGCCGGGCCCTGGCTCCCCTGAGCCAAATCCTCGGGACCAGTCGTGGGAAAGAGGAGTCTGGCTGGGTGGAGGCCCGTGAGTCCCCCGCTGCCCTCCACTCCCCAAGGAGGGGCAGGGAGGTCTGTCCACACTCTGGGCTTCAGAGGGGCTGGAGCAGGTCAGGGCCGGGTGCCCGCAGGTGCCCCTGCGCTCAGACAACAGCTTTCACTGCAGGGACATGAGGGCAGCAAGAGGCGGGCCATTCTCTGGGGCCAGAGCTGGACTATTCCCCGTGAGGGCCATGAACCCCAAAGGCCACCTCGCTGTGCCCGTCCCCCCACGGCTCTGCAGGGCAGCCTGAGTGGTGGAAACACCCACAGGCTCTCGCCCCATCAGACCTGGGTTTGATCCCAGCTCCACCACCAGCCGTGTGAGCCTGAGGGGCTAACTCATCTCAGAGCCTCAGCTTCCCTTTCTGTAAAGTGGGGTTCATCACCGTGCCCCTGTCCAGTGATGGCTGTCAAGATTAAGTGGCACTGGATCTGCAAAGCTGCTGGTGGGGTGCCCCCAGCACAGGCTGGCTCCTGTCTGTCTCCTCTCACTCCTTACCTCTGGGCCCAGCCCCTTGGCCCTCATGCCCCTTATCATCCAGACACCTGCCTGATGCCGGGTTGGGAGCCAGGCAGACAGGACCCCATCTCCTGTCATCCCACGGGGGTGGGCGGCAATGACCTCTTTCATTAAGAAGAAGGGAACTGTGGCTACAGCAGTCATGGGCTGGTGCTGCCCAGTCTGATTTCGCAAATGCCAGGTTCCCCCAGATCGGCTGCCCCTGTGTGCACCCAGCGTGCTAACACCAATTCTGGAGCCCTGGGTGGAGGCAGGGGCCTTCCAGACAGGGCTCATCTGGGCAGACCTGGGATGCAGGGCCATTGGAGCCAGGAAGGAAGCCCTGGGAGAGCTTGATGGGGGTTGAGGGGGCAAGGCTTGTCCCCTGGCCCTTCGGGAAGGCTCTGCAGTTCCCCAGTCAGCAAATCCAGGTCTCCTCTGAGTTCCCTTTGGCAAGTAGAGGTGGCCCCTTGGGGACAGCTGACCAGGGCATACCGCCAGCCCGAGTGAGGCACAGGGTGGGGGAAGGGAAGGGACACCTGCTGCATGCCCACCTGGGAGCCAGGTGCTTGGGACAGGTTTGCCTGGCTAGGTCCCCTGAAGAACCTGCTGATGGAGCCCTCTTTGCCCCAAGGAGGGGCAGCGGAGGCAGAGCGGTGAAGGCACCAACACGTGATGGGCCTCCCAGCCCGTGCCCCGCCCTGGGGAGAGGCTGAGAGGCGGGCAGCACGGCTCAGGGCTCCAGGGTGGACTCCCCATCCAGGCTGGTCCACAGTGGCACCTGCTTAGCCTCCCATTCGCTCCTCTTCTCTCCTGCCCTTCTGCCTGCCCCAAGGCCCTTCCCACAGCCAAGACAGGATGCCTGCAGTACCCGCCACCGCCCGCGCCAGCCAGTTGGTCGGTCATCTGGCTCAGCCTGGTTGTGTGTTGAAACAGTGAAGTCACTCCCCGCCCTCCCTAGTGCTCTGCCTGAACCACAGAGAGGTCTCCTCTCACTGGCTGGTCCCCTGCTCCATGATCCCCTGCCTCAGGGCCCCCCTACCTGGCCCACTCCGGAATATGTAGTGAGAGCCTTTCCTGAAGCTGTGCACTATCTTCCTACATGGAATGATTCCCCAGGGACAGCAAAATGGCCTTCTCCATGGTGCCCCCCTGCTCCCAGGGCCCCCCATCACTTAGCAGCTAGGTGGGGGCGCCTTAGCACACTCACCAGGCCATTTGTCCCCTGGCGGCCTCAGCAGCAGCCCGGGCTGCCTGGGTCTGAGCAGGAGCCACAGTGAGGCTGTGGCCTCCACGCCAGGATGTCCTTGGCAGTGGGGGGAGGATGCGGGAACCTGCAGGCTGAGGGTGAGACCCTCCCGGGGAGCCCTGGGGGATCACACTGGAGGGAAGGAAGGCCCTACACTTTCTCCAGGGCCTCAGGGTATAATAAAATGTATATTTGGTCTTTGTCCCTGGTTCCTGGAGCAAAGCTCCTAAAACCCTTGGACTTTCCTGAGTGATGGGAGCATGTCGTGATTCATAAGGAGCCCCTTTGACCACGCTAGAGTTGATGTCTCACAGACGCAGGTACCGTGGCAGGTCCTCAGAGAGTTTCAAGGGAGGGGCGGCCACTGCAAAGACCAAGCTCGAGATCAGAGGGTTGGAACAGGGTTGGAACTTCCAGCCCCACCCATCCCTGAAAAAAACCCTGAAACAAAACTTGAGGAGCTTCCAGGCTGGTGAACACGTGGATGTGCTGGGAGGGGCCACGGAAGCTCTGCGCCCCACCCCCAGACCCTGTCCTGTGTCCCTCTTCATCTGGCTGTTCCTTTGTGTCCTTCATAATAAACTGCACAGGTAGGCAGTCTTTTCCCAAGTTCTGTGAGTTGTGCTAGCAAATTATCAAACTCTAGTGGAGGGGGTGGCTTGTGGAGACCTGGAGTGTGTGGGCAGCTGAGCAGAAGTGTGGGTGTCCTGAGGACACGGGAGACTGGCGTCTGGCCTCTGAAGTGGGGTCAGTCCCGTGGGACCAAGCCCTTAACCTGTGGGGTCTGCCCTAAACCTGAGTGGTTAGCGTCAGAATTGAATTGAATCTTAGGACTCCCGTTTGGTGTTGGAATGGCATAGCCCGGTAGCCTCTTTGTCTGACCTCGCCTCCCACATTCTTCCCTTCCACGCTGGTGTTCAGACACACTGGTGTGTGGTCCCAGATGCCGTCCTGAGGTGTCCTGAACTTCCCAGCTCTGCAGGAGAGGCAAGAAGTGCGAGGACAGCACACCACTCTGGGGACCAGCCGGGGAGGACTTCTCTTGCCCAAGGGCTCCGCACAAAAGACAGGCCAGGAAAACGGCTCTCACAGCGATTGCTGTGTAGAACCCTGAGGACCTGCAGCTGTGGATACATACGGCAGTCACCCCTGTACACCCTCTGCATGATCACCGGGGAGCCAGCCGTGCCTGGGGGTGGGGATGGAGCCTGCAGTGCTAACATCTGGGGCTTAGTGCAAGATCCCTCTCTGGAGGAGCTGGGTCAAACCCACTCATTCTTAATTTTCATAATAGTCTGAATTTCAAGAAGCTCATCTGGAGTGTGATATTGAGAGAAGCCCAGAGGGACGAGAGCTGAGGGGTCCTCCCCACTGGGCACAGGCCTCAGGCTCCTGACACCCTGGGCCTCTTGCCCATTGCCCTTCACGATGCATCCTCAGCTCGGCTCTTCACCCATTCACGAATGCTCCTGAGCATCTGGGTTCATTTTTTAGGGCTGGTATGACAATGTCCCACAGCAATTTATTTTCTCGCACTCCTGGAGGCTGGAAGACCAAGACCAAAATCTTGGCAGGGTTGGTTTCTTCTGAGACCTCTCTCCTTGGCTTGCAGGTGGCCGTCTTCTTGTGTCCTCACATGGTCATCCCTCTGAGCATGCAATACGTCTGTGCCAAAATCTCCTCTTCTTATAAGGGCACCAGCCATATTGGCTTAGGACCCACCCTAAAGATCTTATTTTAAGTTAATTACCTCTTTAAAGAGCTTATCTCCAAATAAGGTCCCATTCTGGGGTTCTGGGCTTAACACTCCAACACATGAATTTGGGGGCGACACAGTCCAGCCTATAACAGCGTGTCAAGACAGAAATGGATCTCAGGGACTCTGGGAACATTCTCTCTTTAAAGAAGGGTTGGCATGCCCCCTTTCAGCCTGGTAGATCTGAAGGGGAGGGTGATGGGACCACAGGGTGACCACCAGCTCACCCCTGGATCTGCTCCTGATTACGATGGAGGAGCTGTAGTTTGTGAACTGAAAAATGGGATAATGGATGCTACTCCAGTAAATTCTACTGTTTCAGTTATCAGAGTGGACCAGCCTGGGACTCAGGCCTCGTGATGCCTGAAGCAGGGGGACCACAGTGTGCAGCACAGCTGTGCCAGGCACTGGGGGCTTCCTTATACTGATCATGACTCTGGAATGTGTGTGGTCTCCACAATCACCACTTGGCCAGTTACAGGCTGGCCCCACAGCAATACCTTCGCTAGCATTTTCTGAGTCTTTTGGGAAAAACACATTTTGTTTTCCATTTCCAAACTCCATCCATGAGAGTTACATGCTTATGCATTTGGGAGCTCATATGCTTGCTGGCTTTTGTCTGCCAAGCTTGGTGGTGGCCTGGGAACAGGACACAGTGGCAGGAATGAGAGCTATTGGAAAATCACAAAAATATGTGTTTTGATGATGTTGTAAGCTCTCCAGTCTATAAAGAAGTCCAAAGGATGTAACAGGAAAGCAGTCCAGGAGCCCAGACCTTCCAGTTCCCCCTTCTTTGCCCTGGACAGACACTGACTCCTCCAGATGCACAGCGGGGCCCCAATCATGGAGAGAAACTGAGATGGGTCCTCTGGACCTTGTAAAGGCATGATCCAGCTTTGTCTCTTTTAACTCATGGAAAATTTCCACCCGAGATTATTCATACGTGTGAGACCTGGTCAGCAGAGTCCTTGTGATTGGTTGCAAACCTTAGGTTGGTCAGAGTATATGTCACTCATTCATTCATTCATTCGTTAAGCTGACATTTACTGAGTCCTTTCTGAGTGCTCATTGAAGCCCTGTAGCATCAGTTCTCAAAGTGTGGCCACCAGACCAGCAGCATCAGCATCACTAAGGATTTGAAGTTGGAAATGCAAATGCTCAGGCCCCACCCCAGACTCACCGGGTGGGAGGTCCCAGCGCTCTGTGCTTTAACGAGCCCTTGTAGGCAATACGGATGCTCCCTCGAGTTCGAGAGTCACTGCCCTATAGTATGCTCAGCGCTGGGGGTGGAGAACAAGGCAGTCCACATACACATAAGGGGTCACAGAGAAATAAAATGAGCATTGAGAGTGTGGGAAGGAAAAGCAATGAGGCAGAGAAGCATGTGTGAGCCACGGCAGGAAGTTGGTTTCTCTTGAAACTTATGGTGAGCTGTTGATGTATTTAAAACAGGCGTGACACAATCATGTTGGACTTTTAGAAATATCACCTTGAGAACTGTGTGGAGGGTGGGTTGGAAGGGATCCAGGTGAGAATTAGAAAGACCAGTTAGGAGGCCCGTGCAATAATAATCCAGACAAAAGCTGATGAGGGTCTGAATTAGGAAGGATGGTGGAAGGGCGGGGGTGGCTGGATTTGAGAAATATTAGGTAAGTGCAACCCGAGATGCTAACTAATTGGTGGGGTGGGGTGAGGAGACCTCACAGATGACTCCCAGGTTTCCAGCATGGGGACTGGGTGGTGGTGATGTCATCCTATGGAGCAGGGAACAGAGGAGAAGCGAGTCTAGAGGAACTGACAATGAGTTCAGTTTGGCACATGGTGAGTTTAAGATGCCGTAGAACATTCAGATTGAAATGCAGGCTGGTGCCAGAGGAGAGGGGGCTGGGGATGCAGAGGGAGATGGGAGGCCGCCCTGGGGAGCATCAGCAATCAGCAGAGTTGGGGCCCAGGCCAGGCCTTATATAAGTCCCTGCGATCATTGCACTTCACCGAATCCCCTCTGGCTTGAGTTTAATGATGTAAAAGAATCAGACACGTCGTGTGCGGAGGTCAGAGAGCAAAGCCCTGCTGCTCCAGTTGGGTGGGGCCAAGGGGACGGTCGCGCGGCTGCCAGAAGTGCTCTCCCCATGTTCCTTTCATCGATAGAGGGAGAACCATCTGTATGAGGGTGCAAGGAGGCCTCCCCTGGAAGGTGGTGCCTCTAGAAGAGACTGAGAGGGAAAGAGGGGGCCCTGGAACCATCCGGTGGTCGGTGGTCATGGTTGAAGGGATGATTCTGCCTGCAGAGTAGGGGAGCAGGGAGCAGGGGCCTTTGTCCCCCGCAGCACCTCATCTGGTGTATCTGTAGCCCCCCATGAGAGAGACAGAGGAGGGGTCAGCCAAGACTCAGAGGGGGCTTTCTGACCTCAGAGCTGTTGCTCATCCCAGAAGCCCCTCCCCTGGGGGTGTCTTGGGGAAGCTGGACCTCATTTGGGGGATAACGCAGAAGGGGCCCTTCCCGCGGGAGCTGGGCACTATGGACCACAGAAGTCCCCTCAGCACTGAGCTGGGTGATTCTGTGACTCATTCTCCAGGTGACTGCACCAGGTGTTAGTGGCGAGGTGGATAGGTCATGGCCTGTTCTCATCAGACGTCACTTCACTGAGAGGGCACCTGGAGCCAGGCTGCCCTGGATGGTGGGTGGGGGGCTTTCTCACTTGATTCTCTTTCCCTTTCACTCATTTGCCTTTTTGTTCTGTTCTGGTCCTTGGGGGGAGTTTATTAAAAGGAATCAGAAGCTGGGAGGCGGGGCATCCTGTGACTAGTTTGAGGATGAAGGGGGTGCGCACAGGCAATGCCAAAGTTACTCATACAGCTTTGAGATGAACGTGCCGACAAATAACTGACAGCATGTGACACAAGGATGGTCCAGGGCAAGTCAGATGCCTCCTGGGGAGCCCTGAGAGGGCAGGTGCTGTGCGTGCACTGCAGGTCCTGACTTTGGCACCTGAGGTCTTGTGCAGGTAAGAGACAGACAGACGCTTGCAGCAGCAGGCAGACAGCGTGGTGTGGGGTTGGTGTGGTGGGTGGACTGGGGTGGGCACAGAAAGTAGGCGCAGGGGTCACGACATCTCTGGATGCTGTCTGATAGGTGATGGATGAAGAAGGCATGGAAGAGCCTTCTAGCCTGGGGAGCAGACGGTGTTAAGATGTGGAGGTGGTGGGGCCCTCGGCAGGCTCAAGGAGGTTCCATTGGTTTCTCATGGCTGGAGTAGCAAAGGGGAGGCCAGGAGGGGTGAGAGATAAGGCTGGGACTAAGCAAGGGCCAAGCCGAGGGGACTCTCACAGTGCCCTGAGGGGCTTCGCTCTACTCGGTAGGAGACTAGAGTCCTTAAATAACTTTGTGTAGAGAAGTGGCGCCATATGCATTTTAGCAAGACTGTTCTGATACCAGTGAGCTGGATGATGCGTGATGAGCATACAACTAGGTCAGAAGAATAGTTTGGGAGAGGAAAGGATGGCCAGAGAGATAGTTAGGAGGTCGGACCGGCACGACCCTGGAGCTGAATGGGGACAGTGTCTCCTCACGTGAATGATCTGCTTGGAAGATCAGAGACCTTCTTTCCCTCGATGGAAGAGGTGAGCTGTGGGGCTCCACCGCAGGGGTGTGGCCCTGAGGCAGGGTGTGGTCCATGAGTGACTTGTCCAAGATCACAGAAGTGCAAGGAGAGCAGCGACTGCCACGTGACTCTCACTGACCCCATGAATTATGATGTTTTCCACAGTCTTCCCGGTATTCAGGTCTAAAATTCAGCTTGACATGCACACACACACCACTACATCACACACCCTGTTTGAATCAAAAGACCCATGAGTGATGGACTCGGTGTAGGTGACCGCTCATGACCACAGAGTCACCCACCCAGTACGATTCCCCTCCCTGTGGCCCCAGGAAGCCAGCCCCACTGGGCCTGGGAGTATTTCCCAGAAGGGACAGGTGAGGGGCGGGGTCATTTTCTTAGGCGATTGAGGAGGCTGCAGGTGGGGTTTAAGGCAGAAGGACATGCTTAAGTTTTTCTGGATAAGTTATCACGAGCCCATCTCCGTTTCCTCTGCTAAAATGGAAGAAGAATGGAGAATACCAATCTCACAGAGTCTTTGTGGGTGTGACACAAGAAGGATTAGATCACTTGGCTGGCTCAGGACCCGGCCACGGCAGGTGCTCCCGTAGTGGCAGAGTTCATCAACATCAGCAGTAGCAGCCGCCACCTTATCTCCTTGTCACTGTCATCCGCGTCATCGCCATCATTAACCTCCCCGCCTCCTTGGTTTTACAGCCTGGCCAGGCCGTCCGTGCCTGCTTGCCAGCAGCCCGTGTAAACCCGGGACAATGACTGGGGAGAACAGTAATGAATACAAATGGCTCCCGGGGCACCACAGAGGCTGTGTTAGCATCCCGGCTCTCAGCGCTAACTGTCCTTATTACTTCCTGCGTGGCTGCCGTCAGGCCACTGGAGGATGGGCTTGATGAAGACGGATGATGGCTGCTCGGGCCGGGCTTCGCCTGGGGTAACATGCGCTACAGTGGAGCTGAGCACTTAATCAGAACTCCGCTCTCCGCCAGAGCCCAGTAATTGGAGGCAGGTGCTAAGTGCAATTTAAATAAAACGGCGAGTTAATAAGGACAGTCGACAAGGATGTTACGAGTCCCCCGTCCAAGTTTGCAACAGGAATTTGAAGGCAACTTGGAGCCCTGAGCAAGTATGGCTTCATTTCTTAAGTTTCTCTTCAAAAACAAGTGAGAGTGATTCTTTCTTTTAAGCTCATTTGTTTTCACTTTTGTGATTTAAAAATGAGATGCTCAGAAGCCCAATAAGCACGTCTGTCTGACACTCACAATGGCCCCCGACCCTCAGTGTGTGAAGGGCTGGGTGTGGTGCCGCTGGGGGGCAGGTGTGGACCCTGGCACAGGCTGTTCCTGCGCACCCAACACTGTCACAGAGTGGGCCAGAGTGGCTCCCCGCACGAGGGACACGCACACCTGGCCTGGAGCAGCAAAATGAGAGCCATGGGTCCCCACGCAGAGGAGCCCGACCATCCCCACTAGTGTCCGGCCCATCGTCCAGCCCACGGCTGGAGGCTGTGACACAGGAACAAGAGGAAGGACATAAGGCCCAGACCTGTCCTGTCCATGCGTTCTCAGGCTCAGAGCGTTAAGCTTCAGGACTTAAAAAAAAAATTTCAGAGACCCTAAGACCCCTGTCTGACCAGCAGTTGTGCTGGAGCCCTGTGGGGGTGAAGGCCATGGGCTCTGCTCTGTGCAGCCACCCCTCTGCTTGGGCCACCCCCAGCTCCCCACCTGCAGGACCCCACCCTGGTGGCCACACCCCTGCTGGTCCTGCTCTGGGACAAAGGCAAGTCAGCCAGGCTCCCATTCTCTGTTCCCTGACTTGGCCTCATCCCCTCCAGGCCCTCCAGTGACTGGGTCCCCGTGTCCTCCAGACTGTGCCTGTCGGTCAGGCTGCGCACCTTCAAGCTGACTGGCTTCCAATCTTCCCCCACCCCACCCCCTTCCTCACTGCTCCACAGACAATTAAACCTCTACTTTCATTTCTAGAACCCACTTGATAGTCCAGGGACTTAAATGTGTTTCCTAAAAGGCAGGTGTTAGCTCAGAGCTGTCCTGGGGCCTGCCAAAATTCACTGGAGGGGCCCTGGCCGAGGAGCCGAGGGAGGGTGGGAGTCAGGCCAGTGAGAGCCGCCTCTGGGTGATGGCCGATTCCTGAGGTTCTAGGACAAGTCGGGTCGCTCTTGAGAGGCAGCGTGGACTAGTGGGAGGGGCCTGTGTCTGTTTGGTCCAGAGGAGATGGATTGAATCCCGGATCGGCCTATTATTATTTGCATTGCTTAGAATGAGCTACCCAGTCTGTCCACGCACCACGCCTGCACAGACTTGGGTGGACGTCAGTAGAAACTGAGCTGATTGGAAGCGACCAGGCAACTGACAGAGAAGCCTGGAGCGCAGGCTTGGAGAACAGGCTGGAATCAGGCAGGCGTGGCTGCTAAGGTCAGCTGGGAGAATGGGTCCTTGGGCTGCCGCTTCTGCCGTGCTGGTGCCACTGCCCTGGGCTGCCACCTCAGCCCCTGGATGGCAGGGTTATGGGACATGGCCAAGTGGGGGCAGGGGATGGGAAGATGGGTGAGCCCTGTCTATCCCATTCAGCTTCTGTAGGGGTGGCTGCACCCCGAGCCCCCCAAGACTCATGTCATGGCCAGCTCTCCAAGCGTGGAAGGGCGTTCTGAGGCCTGGCAACAAAGAGAACAAGAAGCAGCCCAGGGCCAATTCATCTGCTTTCTGAGGAATCCTGGGGATTAAAGATAAGGTCTGTTGTGTTTCTCATGCCCAGAAGGCCCACAGCTGAATAATGACAGCCCTGCCTCCGGCCGCTTCTCTGTAGCCACCACCAGCTTCCCTGTACTGAGTCTGCCCAGTGAGGCGCCCGCTGGTCGTCCCAGGGACAACCCCTCGGGCATATGGTCCAGACTTACCTGGTGGACTCGGGGTCCAAACACTTAATTCCTGCATCAGTGGGAGGAGGGAGAGGCTGACTGGTGGATTGACTGTTAAGTCACAAACCCGAGGGGAACAGGAAGGACTTAGTCATCTGGGGGGTTAATTTGGGGATCTTGGGAGAGAATAGGGAGAAGGTCTTTTGCTTTTAATCAGGGCTTCCATGGAGAAAATTTGGAGTCTGTTACTAGACATCCTGCTGGTTGGGAGGCTGTAGTTTGGCTGCCCTCGCAACAGGGTCGAGGCGACAGTTCACCCTCAGCTTGTTCTACTAAAGACATGAAGGAAACAAGTGCCAAGAATCAGGTCTTCAGAGTCAGGTAGATGCAAATTTGAGTTCTGCTTCCCCTCCCTACCGGCCACCGCTTCTATTTGACTTTTCCAGGCATCGGTGGCTTCTCTCCAAATGGAAAGCAGGGTCTACTCCCCAGGGACGTTATGAGGATACAACAAAACGGGTTTTGCAAACCTCCTGGAACAGAGGTTGGCAAACTTTCTCTGTAAAGGGCCACAGAGTAAGTATTTTGGGCTTCGTGGGCCATGCAGTCTCTGTTGCAACTGCCCAACTCTGCTGTTGTAGCCTGAAAGCAGCCATAGACAGAATGTCCATGAGTGGACATAGCTGTGTTCCAATAAAACTTTATTAACAGACAGACAGTGGGCTAGATTTGGCCTGCAGGACTTTGCTGGCAGAATCTGTCCTAGAACATAGTGGGTGCCCACTAAATGTGAGGTCCCTTCTGTCCGAGGAAGCTGGACTGAGTGATAAAGAAATTGAGGAGCATGTTCAACAACAGTGGGCACTGAGGACAGGCGTCAAGGAGAGAGGGGGCACAGAAGTTCTCCTCTAGAGATTGCACCACAGAGCATCTGCTCCGGCACACTACACGGGCAGTGGGCAGGCCCGCCTTGAACACCCCAGCTCCTGCAGGGCTCCACACGGAGGCTGGAGAGGGCCCTGGACCACTAGATCGGGGCTGGCCACATGGGTGCATTGAGTGGGGCCCCGTAGTCTTGAGCCATGACTGACCGTCATTCTAAACAGGATGGCAGGTGCCACCACTGGAAGTCCTGAGCAGAGGATAGCGGCTGGGGCCGTGGCACTGAGCTGGACCCTTGCAGAACTCCCTGGTCCTGGCAGTGGAAATCCTTGCTCAGGGGGGCTGTGCTCGTGTGGCCCCTTTCCTGGTCCAGGGGGTGGTGACAACCCCTGAGCCTATGAAAGCTCTCTGTGCAAGAACTCATGCCGAGCTCTCTCAGCTAGGCTGAAATTTCCAGATGTTGACCTTAGAGGTCTCACATTTACACCCTTTGCTTTGGAATCAGCAGTAGGAGTCTCTGGTCCATCTTTCTGGGTCTGGGAGCAGGGGCAAGGCTGCGGGGGAGGCCTCCAGGGTCTTGAGTGAGCGCAGGGGCAGAAGGAGAGGTGATTCATACCTGGGCATGTTCTTTCACCCCACGTGCAAGGACGTGAGCTCAGTCGCTCACTCACATGGCTGCAGGCCCCCACCTTGCACCTGCCTTGCTGGGGGCAGGAGCAGAGAAGGCTCACAAGGACAGAGCTGACGCCTTCAAAGAGCTCACAGTCCAGTGGGCCAAGAGCCTGGGACCCAGAGAGCAGTGGTAGAAGCTGGACAGGATTACATTTTGTTTTTTCCCTGTATGTTTGGCTCTTTTCCGTTACTCAGAATCGTCCTTGAATTTTAATCTGTTTTTTTAATGACAGAGACATAGACACTCAGACTGTCCTAAATGTCCTATTAGGTCATAAATGTGTTGTGCTCGGCATGAGAACACCCCTCAGGGCCCCTCCCTCCATCCATTGAAGATGGGCGGCTGCTGAGGGTGTTCACAGCACGTGGCCGGGCTCGGGCAGTCACAGCCTCTGTGACCGGGTGCTGGGCCCAGATGGGAGCGTCCGCCTTCTGCACTTGGTTAAGCAAGACCTGTCATCTTCCCTGGGGCACAGCAGACTGTGTCAGGCTTTTATCGTGGTCTCATGGGCCTTGGCAATGTGGGCTTGCTCAGCCTGCAGCCCCAGGTGGGCTTTTTGACATCCCATTAGCAGAGGGCCCAAGAATGGAGGAAGTCTAGTTCCCTCCCTCACGCTTGACCCCAGAGTCTTTAATTAGCGCGTGACACCAATGGTCCGTAATTTCCGCCCAAGCTCCGCTTTGATTTCCCCAGCACAAACATGGCTCAGGGACCCCTGATAAGGGGCAGAGGGGACAGAGCAGAGAGCCCAGCAGTTCTCGCGTACGCAGCCAAGGCATTGCACAGCCAACGTTGCTAATCCCTTAATGAGGGCCTGGTGGCTGCTGAGGGCAGGGGCCAGGAAGCGAGGGGTGGGGTAGCACAGCCCAGGCTGCACAGAAGCCTCAGGAATGATGCCTGACGTCAACAAGCCCGGCAGCTGCTCCTGCCTCTTTGAGATGCTCATGGAAACTTGCACTAATTATAGACAGAGCATCGTGGCTCTGGAAAGGAAGCTCTTCTTGAAATCTCATGGCCTCCAGTGATAATATTTGAGAGCTGTGACATTAACATAAACAGTCCATGGGAGGTGGGCAGGGTCGAGGATGTGCCGGCCAGCACGGCCTCCGCTCCCAGGCCTGCCAGATGGATGCCGAGGGGAGGGTTGTGTGGCCTGTGCACAGTGGCCTGCTAGTAATACGACCACCCGCTATGGCTGGAGGTTTAAATTTCACCATTTCATCAATTCTCGAGACTGCTTGCAAGGTACGCGTCACTGCTGGCATGTGAACGATTAGGAAGACTTCTCCTAGGCTCTTAAGAAGCATTCTGGCGGTCACCCAGCTGATAGGGACAGAAGTGGGATTTGAACCTAAGATTTTCTGCTTCCAAAAATGCACTTAAGAACCACTTGGATGGCGCGGCCGCTCCAAGTCCTGAGAGCCAGGCTCAACTCAGTTGAATGAACCGCCGGCCAGGCCAACTTTGGGTCCTCCTTGTTCCTGCCTGTGCTGTGTTCCCTCACCTTGCCCCACTGTCCATTGGTGCTGGGCCAGTCCTGACCAGGCCAGCGCTGTAGGTCAAGCTCCATCTTGAGCGGCAGGTGAGTGCTGGCCTCGTTCTCCCACTGGCCCAGCCTCCTTGGCCAGGCCTGGGCTGTGGAGCTGGAGTGGTGCCAGGCCTGCCGGGTTGCAGTGTGAGCCTTCTCCGGGCTGGGTGAGACGGCTCCATGCCCTTCCTGGGAGCTGGGTCCATTGCCCCAGCCCCGCCCCAAAGCCATGCTGGGCACCTGCCTCCAAGCACACAGACATGGATGGGAATGTGGCCTGACCCTCCCCTGCACCCGTCCTCCTTCCTGCCCCTCTGTCCACTCAGGCGGTAGGTGCCGCTCAGACCCGAGCCCACTCTGCCTGTTTGGAGTCTGAATAGGGGCCGTGACCACTCTCCCTGGGCTGCAGGGAGCTCCCTCAGCTGAGTCTGTGAGGCTGGCGAGATGTCCTGAGTGATGCCCATCAGGGCCCTCTGATTGTCCTCACTGGGCTGATGAGAAGGGACGAAGGCCCGGGGAGGTCAGCCCCATTGCCGGGGCTCCATGGGCCTGGGGAGAAGGAGAGAAGGGTACACAGAGCAGAGCTGATTCTTTTAACACAGAACAGACTTAGGACTCAACTCTCTATTCCCTTACCCTGCTTTTATATTTTTAACTAAGCTTTATATACATGTGTGTATTTATTTAATGTCTTTCTTTTTCCCCACAAGAACAGGGACTCTGCTCCCTGTGATATTACGAGGTCTTAGAGCAGTGGCCCCAGCCCGGAGAACAGCAGATGCTCATCACAGAGTTGGTGAGTAAAGGGAGGGAAGGAGGGAGAGACAGAGGGAAGAAGGGAGTGGGGGAGGGAGGGAGCAAGGCCTGTCCTCAAAGGTGGGTGGCCAGCACGCTGTCATTTAGAGTTAGGTGTAAGGACCCGTAGACCTGGGCTGATGTCCTGGCTTGGGGACACAGGCACTTGCTGTCAGGGGCTCACCCGGAATGTGGAGGCTCTGACACATGTTTGTTGAATGAATGAACAACACTGAAATGTAGATGTTGCCATCCTCAATTTGCAGAGCAAGAAACCAAGGTTGGCAGGTGGTTTCCACACGGTCACAGGCCCCCTCGGAAACAGCGCTCCACTTCTCACGCACGGAAGTTGTATTTTACTCCAGTCTTTCCTACATCTTACATTTTGCATTCTATGTGTCTTTTAAGAAGTTAACTCGTTTCTTGTTAATAAACAAACTAAAAGTATATTTAAAAATCTAAGCTCCCTTACGAAACCAACACTTATTCACAGTGAGTCCACTGGTACCCAGATGCCACGTGATTTTAAGTTCTTTTTGCAAAAAGTTATCACCGAACTTGAAACAGATTACGGAACTGTGTTTATGTTTTTTAAAGCAAGTTTGCAACAGCAGGTTGTTTGATGAAAAATCCTTCCGCTTTATCAAGACCCTGTGGTTTCCCGAAATGAAGAGGACATCACATTCCAGGCACCAGCTTCCTCGTAAAGCCAATGCTGCGAGAAGTTCTTTTTTTCTTTGCGATGACGTCTGGACGTGAAATCCTTTATCAATGTGAGATTCCTCCCCACTGGTGAAAATCAAACGTCCTCTGAGCACCTGCTGTGAATTTTCAACAGGGATCCATAGCAGCCTTTTCAAAATCGAAATGAATTTTTGTGTTGAAAACATCTTCAGATTTGCAGCTGTGTGTACAACCCCGTGATCTAAGGGCACTGATGATGAACTTGCCAAATATCCCTTGCTTTAAGAAGTGGGAAGATTTTAGAAACTGAGGCTGGACCAAGACTTCTGGAGCCGGGCTGTGCGTTACAAAAGGCGAGCGCTGAGGCATGTGGGGAGCTGCAGACAGGCCGCTGGAGGACAGCGGCAAAGAGGGCTTCAGACCTGGGCACTGTCCAGGGTGACACAGGATGAAATTGCCTCCTGGCCAAAATTGGCCCAGAACACAGGCCTAGAAAGTAAGACTGCACATGTGTATGTCGTGGTATTAGAAAGTTACTTCTTAGGCAGAAACCTTGAATAGCAGACAGGCTCATAGCCGGGTGCTGGAGATCCAGAGGTATCTGGCTCAGAGAGGTCAGGACACTTGCCCAAGATCGCACAGCTTCTAAGTGGGGAGGTGGGGTTCAACCCCAGTTCTAACCGTTTTTATTTCCTCCATCACCCCAAAGTATCCAGTAACAAACCCTTGTCTCCTCAGTGAGGCCTGCACTGCCAAGGTGTGCTGGGAAGTAGAGGGAGCTGTGCAGAAGGACAGAAAGAGCAGGAAAGCACCTCCAGCCCGATGCCCCGCCTCGCCGCTTGGCCCAGAGGCCTTGCTTCCAACACGGACCCTGCCTTCTGCTGTTGCCTTCTGACCCTCCCTCACGGGGTGTGCACGGCGCTCCTGGGCCCCAGGGGCTTTGGATGCAGCCAGTGGGGTCCTCTCAGATGAACCTGGGTGACGATGGTCTCTCGCTGCATCGCATGGGTGTCGGGGTTTGTAAACCCAATGTCAGGGGCCGGGGGAGGTGATTCATTCATTCGACATTCATACATTCACTCATTTGACAGATATTGATGAAGCCCTCACTATGTCCTTCATGCTGTTTCAGGCTCTGGGGATGTGGTAGCGCCGACAGCAGACAGGAATCTCAGCTCTTCGGCACCTTGTGCTGTGCACACCCGCACAGACCCTGGGGCCAGGCAAGCCCGAACTGAAACCTTGCTCTGCCATTTACCAGCTGGTCACTTAGGGTAAGCCACTCAGCATCTCTGGGCCTAGGTTTCTCCATCTGTGGAACGGGGATCTTCGTAGGACCTGCCTCACGGGAGGTGCTGAATGATCGAATGAATGAAGATGTGGGAAGTTCTTAGAGCAGAGCCCAGGCCACTTAAGCACATGGGAGCACAGCCTGTCGCTACAGGGAGGACTCACAGGATGCAACACAAACGAGTCAACTTCGTGCTGGGTGTGGTGAGAAGAGCCACCTAGGAAATGGCAGAGCAGGGGAGGGGAGCGGAGAGCGCCTGCAGGAGGAGGGTCAAAGAAGACCTCAGTGTGAAGGGGGGAGGAGCAAGGACAGCACACACACCTTCCTGCAGCCTCTGCCTGATGTGAGCAGGTGTGTGAAGCTGAGTCGTATTATTTTCTTTCTTCTTTTCAGATTAAGAAAAACCAAAAGCTTGCACACCTGTCCGGCACCCCCATCGCCCACGCCCCCTCCATGGAGACCTCCCTATGGGAGGAATGGCCCTGTGCTCACAGGTCACCAGTGGGGCTCAGCTGAGCGGCTGCCTCCTCCCCCGTCGCCTCAGGCTCCCTCACTGGCCGCTCCGCAAGTGTGTGGATCACTCTCTCCAGACATGGAGCCCCTGCAGGGCAGCCCCAGGCGGCCATCTGTCCTCACCTTGTGCTCCATGCGTGAAGGCAGCTCCTGTGTCATCCTCCCTACCCTGCACGGTGGCACTGTCCCTGAGGCGACCTTCAAGGTTGCTCCCCGAGTCGGGGGAAAACAGCACATCCGAATGGGCATAAATCCCTCCAGCCGTGGAGGCAGGCTCGCCTCGGGACGCAGCCCACCTGCTCCCTCTCCCGGGACACCTGCAGCCAGTCAGGGCTGCTTGCAGAGGCTCAGCCATGTAGGGGTGCCCAGCGGGGCCACCACCTCCCCCTTGGCCCTGAGCAGAATTGCTGGGAGTGCAGGGCTGCGGGCCCTGTGGGACGGTGCCCTTCCCGCCCCATCACTGCCACGTGCACGTGCCCGGCACCATTAACACGGCCGCGGTACCTCCTGCAGGACGCTGCTGCTGGGCCTCTGGAGCCCAGGTGGCCTTTTCTCTTTTCACCCACAGTTGGCAGTTTGCACCACCTCCGCTCGGACCTGGGGATTAGCGACAGGTGCCTTTGAGCAATTCCCCCCAGCCCATCACCAGCATCCCTGGAAAAGAAGGAAAATAATTGGTTCCCCTTCCAAGAACATGTGTAGAGAAAACAGTCCTTGTCTTACGTGTCTTCAACTTGGTCTGTCTCTAGAGAGGTGAGAGATGGCAGGGGTTCTCCCCTGGGCGGGAGCAAGCACAACAAGAGCCTGGAAACTCCGCTCTGATGCCCTGGACCGCAGCTCTGACCTGGGGCCCACTTGGCAGAGGGCTGGGCGAAGCTTTCCAGTTGTATGGACATGATTCCCTGGGCTGAGCTGAGGCTGGGGCACCTGTGGGTGATGGGTGATGGGGCTCAAACCTGTCAGGAAGCCTGCACTTCCTCATCTGACATCAGGTCCTTGGACACCTTCCGGCATTTTCTGAGCACCACTGTGCGCTGGGCGCTCCTGAGTGGCCCTTCCTGTGTGATGGGCGACACTGGAAAGCAAAGGAAGAGCCCCTGATTCTGCCTGGTGGATCCCATGCCACACAAATCGATCTGGATGAGCACCCTCACCTGTTCAGGGACTGCCCTCCCTCCAGTGGCCTCTGGGGTCCCTCCTGCTCCAGCATCCAAAGTCCTCATGTGGACGTTTGAGTGCCTTGGTGCCCACCCTTTGGATGTCAGGGAGCATCCCAATAGCTGGAGGCATTTTGCCCGTGGGACCCAGATGTTTGGCATCAGGGAAGTGCCCTGCAGAGGTGGCTCCACCTTGTCTGGAGAAAACTGGGCTGTCGTGTTAAATACTTTTCATATTCCTGAGGACATTGGAATAGATATAGTGGACTGCATATCCAGTGCCTGGAGTTTCCTGTGCTCTGTATGGGAAGGGGTGAGCCTGGGTGGGGTGCGGCCTGGAGCCCCCGGCAGGCTGCCTCTCGTCCACGACCACCGGCACACTTTGCCTGTGCCCCTGATCTGGTCCAAGCTCACAGCCTGTCTGGTGGAGAGCAGGCCTGGAGAGGGGGGAAGACGGAGCAGCTGGATGCTCTAAGGAGTGATGGGTGTGGGTCCCTGGTGTCCTGCTGCACAGGCAGAACCCCTGGCCCAAGTGTGACCCATGATCCCTGGGGAGCCCTGGACATCCTGGAAGCAGTAGCTGCCCCGGGCATCCCCTCTGATGAAAGTGTGTCCCCAGATGAGCTCTGAGCCGAGCTCAGAGAACAGAGAGCTGTCAGGGCCTTGGAGCCCCGCGTTGGGGGTTCAGACTAAAGGTACCCATCCAGGAGGGGGCGTCCAATGAACAGGGCCAGGCAGAGCCGTGGGGTGGCTGCAGCGTGCCCCTCCTTACCTGAGCTCCTCACTTAGCTACGTGCCTGTGGATAAATGGTCCACCTCCACGTGGGGCTGCACCCGGGGGACAAGAGGTGCGTGTCTTCTGGTATCACAGCTTAGAAGGGACTCTGATCCCTGGGCTCATACCACACAGGGGCCCCTGGGAGCACTGGGGGGCCGCAGAAGGAGCATGGGGACGCTGAGATGAGGAGGTTTGGGAGACTGGGAGGATGAGGGGGTAAGAGGGCCCTGTCGCTGTGAATGTCCCAGGGGCCAGCACACACGACTCACAATGCCCCCCCCCCCCCACTGACCAGTCGCGTCAACCATGAGAAGCAGGTGACCTTGCCCTGTGCAAGGCACATGCTCCTGTCGGTCCCCCAGCCTTTCCCTGGAAGTCAGAGCATCTCCGAGGCAGCAGGAATCCCATTGCAGCGTCCCCTGGGAGCCACCCCTGCCGGTCCTGCTACATCACTCTGGGTGTGTGGCCTGTGGCCTTTCGCTCCACCCCCCTGGGAGACAGCAGCCATTCAGCACGGCCACGGTACGGCACAAGACACTTTCTATAACCTGCTCAGCCCTTTGGCTCATGCTCCCCTCTTTATTCTCTTATTTCCACTGATGCTCTTCTGCTTTGATCGGGGTGGCCTCCCATCCCCACTGCTTCCTCCCAGGGCCTCTCTGTCCCCCAGGCCTCTCTTGTCCTCTACTGGATAACCCACCACTTGTCAGGATGAGGGGGCCCTCAGGGCAGGGCCTCCCACGCTAAGATTCCAGGACGGCTGAGAACAACGCAGGCTGGATCTTCCTGAGAACATGCTCCGAGGCCATGTGGAGGGGATTCCACCTCCCTCTGATGGTCTCCCTGCCTCTGTAGGGAGGGACCTGGGAGCCCTGGGGGGCTGCAGAAGGATGGAATCAGCCCCGGGTCCTGCCGAGGGTCAGGCGCCAGCTCAGCGTCTGGGTTCCAGCACCAAGGCCTGCGTGGCTCCCCTCCCCTCCTCCTCCAGAACATCTTGCTGTCTGAGCACCGACCCCAAGGGAGATGGGTTCTGAGAGGCCCACATTGACCCCAGGCCATCCACCTGAGCACACACCAGGCAGAGAAGTCCAGGGGGGGCGCTAGGCAGAATAAGGAAGAGGTACCAAAGATGAGAAGAAACGGGGACAGGGTCTTGGCAGGGTGGCCCCCAAGGGAGGAGCCTGGTGATGGGCTCCTTCATCCATCAGCGAGTGGGCTGTGTGAGCACGTGGGGTGGGCTCACGGGTCCTGGGAAGCAGCCTCACACAATCTGTGCATGTGCACAACCATGTGTGTCAGGTCTCACGGGAGGGACCCCTTCAAAGGGGACTTCAGCAGGTGACGCTTGTGTCCTGAGGTTCCAGGGACCAATGCAGACATGGCCTGCAAGTGGCAGGGTCTCTGTGTGACCACGGGTTTGAGGATAGTGAGGAACGAGTCGGGGGGGCCAGGTTATGGTACGAACAGGTGTGGGGAGACCACAGATGGCAGGACAGGGTGTCTCTCCTAAGACGTCTGGGGACAAGAAGCCAGTCTGCTAGTGGGGTCTCTGTGGCTTCTCTGAAAGGGCCTCGTGGAGGGTACCTGTGTCCAATGTGGCCCCCACAGGCCCCTGCCCAGCCCCTGCGGAGGCATCTCCGCCCTGCCCAGGGGCCGGGTGTGAGGAGGGGAGAGCCTAGGGCTGGCAGTGGAAGCTGCCAGAGGTGCAGAGAGCGCTGGAAGTCCTGGGTGGCCCGGTGGGGTGGAGGGAGTGGAGCAGAGAGGTGGGACTCAGAGGGTGGGGACCCTGCTGGGGAAGGGGTCAGCACAGCTCAGAATACCCTTCAGGAGTCACAGCGCCAGACCCTGCCCTGAGGGCCAAGAGGAGGGGGCACTGGGCGGAGTGGACAGCACAACCCGCCAGGCCCAGAGCAGCCACAATGGGGCTCCCGCGGGAAGGGGAGAGGTCGGCCCACCTGGTTGAGGGGTCTCTGAGTCTTGCGGAAGCTCTGATTCCGGGCAAACAGGCTCTGGGCGGAGGGCAGTGGAGGAGACTATGTTAGAAGGACTCGCTGGGACCAGGCACTGCTCTTGGGCCTGTACACGTGTTTTTGCTCTGAATTCCTGCTTGTTTTAGCAGAGAGGGCATGAGAAAACAGGCTGGAAAAGGTCTTGTCACTTGTCTGGGATCACACGGTGGCTTGGAAGGAGCCCAGTGATGCAGACTTAGCTCACTGGTCTCCAAGCCCCTCGCAGGCCATGGCATCTCTAGCAGTGGGAGGAGACGGGCTGAGGGCTGAGGGGTCCTCACAGGAAGGGCCCCCACCAGCCAGGACCCTGGCACGTCCCTCCGGCCTCCTTCCTCTCCCCTGGCTTCCCTGTGCTCTGGGCCGACCCTGTGCCGAGCCAGGCTGCTGCTGCTGCGGAGGCAGAAGGCGTGGCTGAGGTGGCCCGGCTAGAAGGCGATGTGGGAAATGTCTGCTGGAGGGGACAGGGCCCAAATAGGCCAGTGGGCCCTGGGTATCAGGCCGGGTGTGCCTGCTGCCTCCTCTGGGAAAGGTCCGCCTGGCTCCAGCAACCGGGGCATGAACAGTGGTCCTGCTGGCCGCCCCGTCTCGCCCCTGGAGGTGTGGCCCTGGTGGCCAGCTGCTGCCCTCCTGGAGGACCAGAGTCCCCGTGAATACAATTCCTTTGAAAGGCTCCTGGGAGACGGGCAGGGGGCCTGTGGTCTTCATGCTTCCCGCCTGCCTCCTTCTCTGCAGGGCCCTGAGCTCGGGGGCGAGGGTGGGCACAATAGTGTGCAGGGGGCCTGGGGAGGAGAAACAGGTGTGAGTCTGTCCACAGGCGTGAGGGCCGAGGACCATGTGTGCACTGTGTAAAGTGGGCTACACTGTGCAGGGGAGGGGGCGCTGTGGGGTGTCTGAAGCTGTAGTGGGGAGATGGTCTGAAGAAATGATGCTGCGGTGTCCTTGGAGAGTAGACGTAGGAGGGAGCAGGAGGCCCATCGTTGGGATGGTCTTAGCACCACTGAAAGGAGTCTGGCCTTTCTCAAGGAGAGGGGGGCCCTGGAGGTTGGGGAGAGTCAGTGGCAATGAGTGGAGGGTGGGGCGGTGTGTGGGATGGGTGGGCACAGGAGAGCACAGAGGCAGGTGCCCAGCTGGACCACTGGGTGCTTGTTCTGGTGGGAGCATGAGGACTGGGGCCTGGCCCCTGTGAGCGGGGGAAGAGGCGAGGGTCAGTACCATGGGGTGGGGACAGTGGAGGTCACAGGAGGACTCCATGGCAAACTGAAGATGAGGAGTGAAGGCCAGCGGGGGTACCCTGGATGAGTGAGTCTAGGGCAGTGTCTGCATACAGTAGGAGCTTTTGAATTTGTCAACTGACTGTATGACTGGTTTGCTGATGGTATCAAGACAGACGTTGGGGTGTGTGTGTAAGACAGAGAGAGAGAGAAATGGTGCGTGCAAGCACATTCTGTACCCGCCCCCCTACGCCAGCACTCCCGGGTCCGGTCCCCTCTGTCCGTCCCTGCAGCACAGGACACCTGTGGGTGAAGCATCATCTTCAGCATGACCAGCAGGGGGCGCAGTGCCACCGAGTGACCCCTGCCTGGAAACCTTTGCAACAGCCTTAATAGGTGTTTTCACATTTTTGAGTGGGTGCCAGCCTCTGGCATCGCTTAGATGGTAATCCAGCCCGGTCCAAGCTGATGAACTGTCCTCACCTCATCACCCACCGTGCTAATAATACCCCAGGATGTCACACCCGGGGCGGCCTGGGGCTCTTGACCCCTCCGCCCCCTTGGCCCTGAGAAAGGTGCACAGTCTCTGAGGGGAGGGCATCTGAGCCACGTGTGAACATAAAGCCAGAGGAAGGGGCGAGGTCCCTGTCTGCACAGGAAGAGCCGAGGGGAATGTGGAGGCCGGGGGGCTTCAACCAGAGCCCAGGGTGCCACCCCAGCACAGACTGCAGCCTGTGTCCTTCCAGGCTCTGAGGCCCCATGGCCTCCCAGCAGGGTGGCTTGCTTGGGAGTGGGGAACAGCAGGCTGGGGTGTCATCAGAGGCCAGGCACAGGGGCCCTGCGAACAGCTGCTGGGACCCTCAGTCAAGGCAGAGGCCCCAGAGAGGGCTGCCTCGTCTCTGCTCAGTCATGTTACTCCCCATCCTGTGAGCGCATACCACATGAAGAGCGCTCTATCAAGGCAGGGATGGGTGCAGAGTGGCCCAGAGGAGGGGATCAGCCAGTCTGAGGGGTTTGGGGTTTGCTGGGCACAGCTTCCAGTAGAAGGTATGTCTGAACAGGGTTCTGAAGGATGAGTAGGAGTTGGTTGGGCCAAGTGGGCAGTATTGCACACTCTAGGCCCATGTTACACAGGCAGGAAGTGGGAGCCAGGTGGGTGCGGGCAGGTAGTGGGAGGCCCACAGGTCCATGTCAAGAATTGAGACAGACCAGCACCTGTGGGGTGCTCAGGCAGCTGGACCCACATATGCTGGACTCCAGGGCCAATGGCAGACACTGGGGCATGGGAGTTCTTTCTAGGGCAGGAGAGCTGAAGGGGCTGGAGGTCAGTCCTGGCAGCCAGCTGATATTTCTAGACTTGGCCTTAAGACAAGCCAAACTCTCAAATCTGGGCTCTTCCAGGAACAAAGACCCAAACTCTCTGGAACTGGGGATTCCATTTGTCAAGTGGAAATGACAGGGGGGTGACAGTAACCGCCACAGGGCAGTTGGGAGGGTTGGATGGGATGATATTTGCAAGCCCGTCAGAGCAGGGTCAATAAGTGTCGACTGGTATTATGATCATTCCAGGTCTTTGCAGGAGGGGAAGCTGGAGGGAATATGTCAGCTAGCAGATGCTGTCCCTTTCTGTCCAGCATGATGAGGCAGTAGTGTCGCTATTTTATGGATCAAGAAGCAGGCCAGCCGGGCTAAGTCAGAGGCCCAGGCCACCCAGCCATAGTCCAGCAAAGCCAGGAAGTATCCCGGACACCCCCGCCTCTTGCCACCTGAGGGGCCGGCGCACGTCGGGCTGGCTGCGTGCAGCTCGGAGCCTCCTGGAGGATGAGGGGACCCGGCTCCTCAGGGTGCTCTGACCTGGTGGCCTGAGTGGAGACAGAAGGTAGCAGTGTTTAAACATCACATTTGGCAACATCAGAGAAGAGGAGAGTCACCCGAGCGGTCACGTCATCGGCAGCCTGGCCCTCCTGGGACTCCCCATGGCTGGGACAGTCCTACTGCCTCTGCTTTGTTGGTGATGAGTGTGCAGGGCAGGAGGTGGGAAGGGCGGCCCAGGGTCTGCGGGCCAAGGGCAGTGGGAATCATCCAAGTCCCTTGACGGCTTGGGGTGCAGGGGTGGCAGGCAGAGCTCGGGACTCAGGCGGGGGCAGAGGAGGAGTGTGGGACCTGTGAGGAGCCCCCTGACGGCACTCGGTGGCTGGAGGTTAGGGAGGGGTGTTAGGGGACACCAAACAGAGGTCACGTAAGGTGGTGTGCAGGCCAGATTTGTCCTGTCAATGTATTTTATTTGGCTTACAGCGTGCTTCTCAAAAGAGGTTTAATTATGTCCCAACATCCTCATATAAAAATCCAGTTTTGCAGTTTTTTCTTGAAAAATGGAAGGATTTGGCTGCACTGTGTGAAAGAGAGTGGTTGCCCTATCTAGTTGCTGAGAGTTACCACAGACCCCACCACTCTCTATAGTGTTCCCTTTCACTACTTATGTTGCCTGCCTGGACCTTCTAGGCCGCTCTGTTGACAGTCCCCCACCATTGATGGAGATGCCCTCCATGAACCCTTGGCCCCTTGCTATGACCCACAATCTGTCTATGATCCTACTTGCTCTAGAGAGGAGCCTGGGGCATGCGACAGGCACCCAAGGTCACTGGTCCCAGCAGACTGGAAGCAGAGGCAGGATTGAGTGTGGGAAGCAGGGAGAGAGGCTCCCCATCCCTGAAGCCACTGAGTCAGAGGGTTTGGGCTGGACCCCAGTGGGAGCAGCCACCACAGGACCAGGGCTGTGGATGGCTCGGCCCTGGCTTCTCTTAAGTTGAGAGACAGAAGGCCAGAGCTGACTTGCCCCAGCCATTCCGCTGGCACAGGAAAACTCCATCTACCCTGAGGGAGACCAAGGGAAAGGGCAAAATGAGGCCCCTGAGATTTCCAGAAGCTTCCAGGACAGACAGGAGACGTCCAGGCAACTGCTCTTTACCCCAAGCTGAGGGAGAGGCAGGAATGTGGGGGGTGGGAGCAGTGAGATGGCACACACTCTGAGAGGAACAAGGATGGCTCTGTGGCGTCAGGACTGAGCCTGGAGGTGGCTCAGGACCAGGGGAAAGCGCTGGGTCAGCCTGGGCTGAGTAATGGGGCAGGACCCACCCCAGCAGGCCCCCAGGTGGCCTTGGGCATAGAAGAACTGATGCCAGGGGAAAATGAGCCTGGGGATGGTGGAGAACGGGGTGGAGATTGGGGAGAGGCAGAGAGAGACAACGAGACAGCGACATAGAGAGAGACAGAGAGAAACAGAGAGAGACGGAGCCAGAGACAGACAGACATTGGTGGAGACAGAGAGAAACAGATTCAGAACGAGATGGAGAGGGAGCCTGGACGGCTGTGATGGAGATGGAGGCAGCTGGGCCCCTTGTGGCCTGTGGGTTCTAGCCTGACTTGGGACCCGCTGGGTGCCCACCCTCCACCCTGCAGACATGACCACCCATCATTACCTGCCCCCCACCCCCGCCCGCGGGCTTGCCTCTCCTGGTTCACAATGACCAGGAACTCTTGTTATGACGGCTGCTGCTCTGTCTCCTGCCGGTGGATCCCTATTTGCCAGGGAAAGCAGACAGGAAGGCCTCAGCCAGCCTGGTGACATGCTGAGAGAGGACCACCACGGTTGGGTGGGCTTCTGCAGATGGCCAGTAAGGAGTGGGCGAGGCCAGCATCTTCCTCAGCAGCAGGCCTGTGCAGGAAGCCTCAGTCCCTCTCTTAGTCTGGCTCCGTTCTCCGGCCCTGCCCACGGAGAAGGGCCTGTCCTCGAGGACCCACAGACAGGGGCTTTGGGATACATCGGCAATAAAGTCCAAACCATATTTTCCTGCATTGGAAGACTGAGCCGTGATAAATTTGGAAAGCAAAAAAACATCAGAACTCTGCAGACCATTTCCCGGCATCTCACAACAGACTGGCTTCTTGCAGCCCGGGCGGCGCGCCCCCAAAGGCGTGCGGCCTGGACTGAGGGGCTGCTGTGATCCGGAAAGGTGGAGATGCAGTCGGGAACGCTGAGTGCATTTCATTAGAGGCTGAGATGGCTTGCAAGCCCACCGACAGGCAACGTGGGGGGAAAACACCCTCCTGGGAGTTGCGGCGAGGCCAAACCATGGTTATTCACAGTGTGGTTTTCCAGCTGCTTCCAAACCTGCCTTTGCCAGCTGGGTCTGGGAGTGAGTTATGCTTCCACCCATGGATGTTAGTTTCCCAGTTTCTCCAAGACACTGGCCATTCTTCTCTGACCCCAACCTCCTCCAAGCAAGCTTGAAGGCTGTGCTCCGTGCTTCCTGGAGATGGAGTCTCTGATCAGACGGGTCCTTCCCCCCATGCACTTGCCTGAGTAACTTGTAGGATCAAAGACTGAGCAGTCCCCCGGAGGGCTCGGCTCTACCTCTCTTCTGTGCTGTTAGTGCTGGCTTTGCTGGCTGGATAGACACACAGAAACTGCTTCTGTGTGAAAGCCTCAATAAGGGAGATCAGAGTGTGGATGCAGAGCCGCTGGGAGGATGGGGTCTGTGAGCCATGCTGTGTTCAGGCACCCAGTTCAGGGACCTTCCTCCCCGGCTGGTGGCCTCTGAAGTTCTCTAGGCCCACCCTGAGCTTGTGACTTCCTGGCCTGCCCCTGAGCCGCCCTCTGTACCCTGCACAGGACTGTCCCTCTAGTTTCACCTCTCTTGGCCCTCCTTTTTCTCTCTGGAATGCCCCCTTCCTTGGGCTGGGCCCCAGGGTTCCCCTGGCCCCGGGAAACTCCCTTGTGGCACAGAGTCCCACAAAGAGTCCCCTTATGGGCGGCTCTTTCACAGAGGCCTCCGTGATGGGGACCCCAGCTGTGCTGGGTGGTGTCACCAGCCCTGTCCCCAGGCTGAGTGCTGAGTCTGCTCACCCCTCCAGGAACCCAGGAGTGATGGCCCAGCTCACGTCCTGTCACTACCACGCATAAACCAGGCATACAGAGGCACATGCTATTTTGGGCTTCTTTTCTCTTCCTCATTTCTGTTTTAAAAAGTATGCCTGTGTTAATTTATCTATTTCCATAATCCCAGCCTTATTTCAAAAGAGACTCCAGGAGTCTAAAGAAAGTATCTGCATTTCAGGATGAAATAAGATTGACCTGTCCAACGTAAAGTGGCACTGTGACAGCCACCCTGGATGGAGTGGACTCTGTGTCCTGGCTGTGTGGTTCTCATGATGCATGATCCCAGGAGAAGCGCCCAGGCGGTAGGACCACGGCCCTCGGAGAGCTCTCAGCCCCTCACTTTGCAGAGATGAGTTCTTTCACATGGGCTCTCGTTCTTTTTCTGTTTCCTGGCTCTCTCTGAGGTCCCAAGGGCTCTCCAGCCAGAGGATGGGCATTTCCAGGTTGCGCTGCCCGTTTAGTCATCCCGGTTCATGCATCTCCACAGCTCTTGTGCAAGGGAGACCAAGGGGACTGCCTGGTGGTCCCAAGAGACTGCATGCTATAGCCTACCCACCGTGGGGTAACCCCACATTAGAATGCAAGGATTCCTGCAAAGGATGCTCCAGTTTACCAACCTTGCTGAGTCCAAGTGTCGGGGCAAAGGCTCCAGGGATGCTGGAGAAAGAATGCAGGGGGGGGGTCCATTTCTTTGTCTGCCGAAACAAATTTCTTTTTAAAGAAAGACTGACAAATACTGACGTTCCCGTGGGAGCAGGTATATCAGCCACCTTGTGTAGGTTTCTGATTTCCTTCTAAAACTGTTTCATTTAAAAAAGGCATTTTCTTCTGATTATCAAAGCCATCTGTGTTCATTAAACACACACACACACACACACACCCCTTCAGATAAATACGTAAAGAAGAAAATAGCAATCACAAATTGTACCACTCAGAAGCATTTTAGCAAATATTCTGGTGAATTTCTTCTAGTTATAGATATCTGGCTGCTAGACACATAACAAAGGGATTTTTTTTTTAATGTTGTTGCTATCGTATCATCATTGGGCCATGTAATGCCATGGGAACTTCATTTTGCTTACATATTTGCCTGCGTTTCTAATCTTTTCTATTCATAGATTCCTGGAAGGGGAATCACTGGGCCTGAGGGTATGAACACATTGAATATTTATTGCCAGCTTGTCTTCCAGAAAGTTTGATTAACTTTACTTGCTCTCTGGGAGACTGACAGTGCCCACCACGAATCTGGATAAAAGAATCAGGGCTGGAAATTACCCAGAAGTTAGTCTGTTGCTCGGATATCCAGAGACTAGAGGCCAGCGCAGTCCGCACTGGAAGCAGGAGCCCCCTGGCAGGGTCCTCTGCTGAAGCTTCCAGGACAGCGAGCTCACTTCCTACAAGTAAGGCTCCACTTCTGCAGGGTGTCAGGCTGGCTCTGCGTGCCCCTGGCCACAAGGCAGCATCCCATGAGGCAGCATCCCGTGAGGCAGCATCCCGTGAGGCAGCATCCCACGAGGCAGCATCCCATAAGACAGCATCCCATGAGGCAGCATCCCGTGAGGTAGCATCCCATGAGGCGGCAGCCCGCGAGGCAGCATCCCATGAGGCAGCATCCCGTGAGGTAGCATCCCATGAGGCAGCATCCCATGAGGCGGCAGCCCGCGAGGCAGCATCCCACGAGGCAGCGTCCCACGAGGCAGCGTCCCACGAGGCTGTCTGGGTGGTAGGTGGGCCCGGTGCCCATCCCTCTGTCACTCACGTCAGTCACAGCAGACCTGCTTCCTAGTATTCCTTATTCATTTGGGGGACTTCTTTAAGAAAAAGAACACAAAAGTATGAATACAAATTTAGGTATCAAAGTGAATATTTATTTAAAATGAGGTAAGAATCACAATAAGTTACAAATTTTAAAAAAGCTGATAAATAGCACAAACATCATAAAACCCTTCAAAAACTTAATTTTCCTGACTTCTAGACATACTTCTAGAACGCTTTCTTTATGGTTTTGGCTGAGTGTTCTTTGTCCTCCTCTTCATATGACAATAATTTTTTATAGTCACAATAAAAAGATAATTCAGTCTATCTCCAGGGCATGGTTGATCAAAAATAACTGAAAAAATTTTTTGGTAATTTAGAAAAACTGCTTTCAACTTCATAACTTATTGGTAATGACATGTACATTGTAGTATTATTATTAAATTTGGGGAACTCTAGTATCACATTTCCATCATATCTGAGCTGTAAGATTTTAGGGCCTTTCAAGGTTTCTGCATGGTTATTAGTCTTAAATATTCTCTGAATCACAATATTCCCATCTACTTCCATGTTCTAATGGCATTTATGAGTCTTGTGTTTTCTCTATTGTCAGTTTTGGTCAATTCAGCAAGAAATTTAAATATCATCCCAATATCTTCATAGGACACACTCCTCTTAATTTATTAGCTTACTAAAGACTCCAAGAGCCTATTTATTATCGTCTGATCGATTTATCTATTTCTCTTCTAGGTAAAATCTGAACGTTTAAAAATTTAATTTGATCAACAATAATTCTTACTGATTTTATTGCTTATCTTTATAACTTGTCATCTATTCCATTGATTTTTATCTGATTTTCTTCTCTTAATTAAAATTTAACCAGGACAGGGGCCAGCCCAGTGGCACAGCGGTTAAGTGCTCACGTTCTGCTTCGGCAGCCCAGGGTTCGCTGGTTCGGATCCCGGGTGCAGACATGGCACTGCTTGGCACGCCATGCTGTGGTGGGCATCCCACACACAAAGTAGAGGAAGACGGGAATGGATGTTAGCTGGGCCAGTCTTCCTCAGCAAAAGAGGAGGATTGGCAGCAGATGCTAGCTCAGGGCTAATCTTCCTCAAAAAAAAAAAAAAATTAACCAGGACAAAATGATATTTCTGCCCAAATTGGAAAACTATAACTTCTCATCTGTTTTATTGCAACATTTAAAAAACATCTTTCCAGATTATAGTTTAAATAATATATTTCCACTACTCAGCCATAAAAAAAGATGACATCTGGCCATTTGTGACAACATGGATGGAACTTGAGGGTGTTATGCTAAGCGAAATAAGTCAGACAGAGAAAGTCAGATACTGTATGATCTCACTCACATGTGGCAGATAAAAAAATAGCAACAAACAAGCACACAGATACGGAGATTAGATTGGTGGTTACCAGAGGGGAATGGGGAGGACGAAAGGGGGAAAAGTGCACATGCATGTGGTGATGGATGGCAGTTAGACTTTGGGAAGTGAACATGATATAGTCAACACAGAAATCAAAATATAATGATGTACACCTGAAATTTATGTAATGTTATAAACCAGTGTTACCTCAAAAATGAAAAAGATGAACATTTGGGGAAATTCTAATACTGAGTCAGAGTCTCTGGGAGTCAGGGTTAGGAATCTGTGTTTTGAAAAGAATGAATAAAAAAATTTAAAAAAAATTCCCAATTGAACTTCTCCTTGGCTGGATCCCCAAATGCTTGAGGCCCCGCCAGCGCTGCCTGATGGGGGTGGGGGTGCATGTGATGGAAAGGAAGCCCCAGTGGAGAGAGAGAAGGCCACCGTACTTACCTACTTTTCTGGGCCCTCCTGTGGCTTTGGAAGGGCTCCCAGAAATTGGTAGCCTGCCAATGGAAGCATCATTTCCTTGAAGATAGGTCCACTTCTGGCATCAGTCCTGGGTCAGCCCCCGCCCCCCCACACCAGTCCCCACCGTTTTGCCCTGTGGCGTCTCTCTCCGAAGGCCTTTCTGCCTTTCTACCCCAAAGCCCTCCTGGGCCCTGGTCAGCCCAGGAGACATGAGATGGGTGACTGTGGCTTGGCAGGCCATGTGTGACAGGCTCAAGTCTCATTGTTCAGCTTCCAGAGGGCAGCTAAGAAGACATTCCTGTGCCTCTCGACAAACCTGCTCTCTCTGTTGAGGAGTGCCTGCAATTCTGTGACTGTGCATGGGTTCCAGAACGAGGGAGAAGGCCCTGGATCTGTCTCATAGATCTATCTATCTTACAAACTCTTTAAAATAGCTTCAGGCTTAATTTGTCTGTAAACATCAATATAATTCAAGAAAATGAGGGGCTGGCCCCATGGCTGAGTGGTTAAGTTCACACGCTCCACTTCAGTGGCCCAGGGTTTTACCGCTTTGGATCCTGGGCGCAGACATGGCACCACTCAACAGGCCATGCTGATGTGGCGTCCCACATGCCGCAACTAGAAGCACCCACAACTAGGACATACAACTATGTACTGGGGGGATTTTGGGAGAAGAAGAAGAAAAAGAAAATTCAAAAAAAAGAAGATTGGCAACAGATGTTAGCTCAGGTGCCAATCTTTAAAAAAAAGAAAATGAGAAGACAAACCGCAGAGTGGGAAAAAATATTTGCAAAAGATGTATCTGATAAAGGACTTGTGTAAAATATACAGAGAATTCTTAAAACTGAACAATAAGAAAATGAGGGGCCAGACCCACGGTCTACTGGTTAAGTTAGGCGTGCTCTGCTTCGGCGGTCCATGTTCATGGGTTCAAATCCCAGACGTGGACATACACTGCTTGTCAGCCATGCTGTGGCAGCGACCCACATACAAAGTGGTGGAAGACTGACAGAGATGTTCACTCAGGGGCACTCTTCCTCAGCAAAGAAAAAGAAAGAAAGAAAGAAAGAAAAAAGAAAAAATGAACAACCGATTGAAAAATGGGCAAAAAATTATATATGCTGTACGATTCCAGCTATATGACATTCTGGAAAAGTCAAAACTATGGAGACAGTGAAAAGATCAGAGGGAGGGAGGGATGAAAAGGAGGATCATGGAGGATTTCTAAGGCAGTGAGGATGGTCTGTGATACTGTAATGGTGGGTACACATCATTATACATATGTCCAAACCCATAGAAGGTACAACTCCAAGAGTGAACCCTATGTAAACTATGGACTCTGGGTGATAATGATGTGTCAATGCAGGCTCATCGATTGTAATGAATGGACCACTCTGGTGGGGGAATGTTGATATCGGGGGAAGCTGTGCATATGGGGGCAGGGGCACACTGGAAATCTGTACTCTTCACTCAATTTTGCTGTGAACCTAAAACCTCTCTGAAAAATAAACTCTATTTACAAAATCAATATACTCAATGTTTTTGTAATCTATTTAAGAGCCATTTCCAAGTAATCCATTCAATTGATACTTACTAACCCTGCTGTATGCTAGACCTGTGCAAGGGCCTGGGGGCATGGTTGAGAAACAGGCTGGGGACGCTCCTGTGTTCAGGGCACCATAATCCCACAGGGAAGACAGGCACCCAGAAGCACGAATAACAAATTAAAATTATAATTGCATGCAATAAATGCTTCTTCAGTTGTCCTGTATGTCACGGGAGCAACTCAAGCTATTCTGGAGGGTGAGGGGTCTTTCCTAGGAAGTGGAGACCGGAAGGGTGCCTGGAGTTGCTCAGGTCAAGAGAGTGGCAGCAGGAGGCCAGGGAGAAAGACCCACCTGCGGAGGCTGATGTGGGGAGGGGCCGGGGTTCTGAGGTTCTGAAACGAGGATCCTGTGGCTGCAGCCTGTGGTGCAGAGGAGTGACCTTCCCTCTGGAGTGTGCCCCCAGAGGGGGCAGGGCCAGCCCTGCAGTGCCTGGGGGCCCACACCAGGGATCTAGATTTCTCTCCAAATGCATCAAAAGGACTTGAAGGGCTTTAAGTGAAGGAGCGTAACGATCAGATTTGTGTTTCAAAAATATTATACAAGCTCGTCCACAGAATGCGTTTGATGGGGCAAGAGTGGCAGTGGGTGTCAGTTAAAGGGGCATCACAGCAGCCCAGGAAGGACAGCATGTTGCCTGCGAGGAGAGAGAGAAGAGGACGGAGCATGGAGATCTTCTCAGACCGAGAGACAGGGGCCAGTGTTGGGGAGATACGGTGTGGTGCCAGGGATGCTGGAGGAGGAACAGCCCTGGGAAAGAAGAGGAGCCGGTGACAGTGGACCTGCTGAGTGGGATGCGCCTGCATCTGGAGCCCCACGCAGTCTGCGCTGGAGACATAAATCCGAGCAGATAGATGGTAATTGGAGCCATGCGGCGGATGAAATCATCTAAGGGGAATGTGTGGGCTGAGAAGAGCAGGGAACAGGGCCCCGACCGCTGCTGCATCTGTGGCCGTCGGGACACAGGGCCAAGAGGATTCACTGGGATTATCGGTGATGTGACGGACAGCAAAATCTAGAGCCCAAGGTTTGCTCGATGCTCCCCAAGTGACACAGGCCTCCCAGTGAACAATGTCGCTCTGATTCCTCCCTAAACCCAGAGAGGCGAGTGTGCTTATTCCCACGGCGAGGCTCTGCCATGCAGAGGAGGGAGAGTGGGACCCAGAATCACAGAGACCCAGGCTCAGACTCACAGGGTAATGATCCCAACCCTGGAGACGTGTGGGGATCAAATGACACAGAGCATTTACAAGGCACCAGGCATGGCGCCTGACACATGGCTGTTGAGGTTTGAAGGGACTCGTAAAGAACGCGCCATGGCTCCCCTCCTCTGCTCACATCCAACAGAGGAATGAGAGGGAGGAGACAGACCGCAGGAGGGGAGCGACAGCGTTATTGACCCCACCCCATAGACGGCAGGCCCCAGCTGTGTGGTCCACACAGGCTGTTCACCTTCCTGCACCCTGCCGCCATCCTCCACATCACACCTGGGGCAGCCCACCTGAGACCGTGTGGGCCGGCAGAGCGGTCAGTCCCACAGACCCACCCAGAGTAGACAGAAGACCAGGAGGGAACAAGTCTTTGGGGGGGCTGCCTTTTGACGGCTCCACCCCACCCAAACTAGCAGTGGGGACAGCGTTGTCGCCCACCACCAGGTGTGGGGACAAGGAGGCAGGAGTGTCACTCTGCTGAGGTCTCCCCACGTGGCATGGTAAAGCTGGGAAGAAGGGTTGGCCCTCAACCACGCCCACAACAGTAGGCGATTGCAAATACTGCTCCCTTTGCCTCATTAGCATGTGAAGACACCCAGGTCTGCAGTGGAGGAGGGAGCTGACAAGCAGGTGTCCTTACTCCAGGCCAGCCTGCCATGTGTGTGTGGTTCTCATAGGTCAAGGCTGGGCTTGGTGATGCCTCCTGTCCTGGCCTCGTGGAGTATTGGGTGGGTCCAGGGTGTCTCTCTGTGTTGGGGTCACATGGAGGGTTCCAGATCTTTCCCAGGAAACTCTCCTCTCTGACCTCTGCTGCGGATCCACACGTTTGGCTGTGGGCGCAGCTCTTGGCTGCCTCCCGACTCTACTTTAGGTGTTGTTTTCAGAGTCATGAGGTAGTGGCTCTTCCTGTTGGTTATGTCTGTCACACACGAGCTCTGACGTCTGGGTCAGGCTGTGAGAACCTGGGGACCATCTCTTTCCCATGTGGTGTTTGGGCCCCACAGACATGACCACATTGTGGGTGGGTACGTCCACCTGGGCATCCCCAGCCGGCTTTGCCTGGGGACCGGACAGATAAACTCTGGTCCCCGTGGGGAGCTTACCCACTTCTGTCTGTTCACGGCTCAGTACGGCTCAACCTGCCAGACATGGGAGCACCCGACACACTTACCCTGTTTATTTCCACAGTCTCCTCTCCCTCCTGAACCCCCGTCTCTGTCCAAGGATCCCTTGCCCTCATCAGTCCCCCGCGGAGCACACATCTCAACTGTCAGGGCCAGTTATGACAGCTGGCTCTGGCACTGGACATCTGGGACAGAGGGAAGAAAACCCCAAAAGGCGTGTGTGTGTGTGTGTGTGTGTGTGGATGGGGAAGGCAGAGCTGGGTTCCGGTTGGAATTGCCTGTGTCTGTCTAAGCCCAGGTGAGGCATTCTCACCTGCCTTTGATGCCAGGCCAGGCATCAATCATTCAAAGTAATGAGAAGAATAACTTGCACAGCAGGCATCCATCTGGTTTGGTTAATTTGTGGTACATCTGCCAGGCTGGGAGAAGTTCAGTCTGATGATATTGGAGACTCCCTCTGCATTCTGAGTGTATGAAGGTCCTACACAGAGCAGACACTGGGACAAGCCCTCCAGCCCACTCATTATGGCAGGGATGCTGAGGTCCCCACCCACATGGTCTCCTCAAGCTCCAAGGCCTGGAGTGCTCTGGACCACAAGGTCACAGCAGCCTATGCCAAGTGGAAAATCCCATGCCCAGGTGGGGCCTCACTCCCAGCCACTCCCCACGGAGGTCCTGTTGCTTATCTGTGGTGTTGATATCAAAATGGGCAGGGTCTCATCTCCTCCAGAAACCCCTGGACTCCTGCCTCCCTCCTGGTCTGGGCGATCTCTTCTCTTTCCCTCACAGCTTCGGCAGCTAACTGCCTTCCTGCCACCATCACACCTTCAGGCTTTTGAAGAACACAGGCCAGGAATGGGGATCGTCTCTGGGCAGCTTCTGCTTCCTGCCCTGTTGCAGCCCTCCCAGATGAGAGGGAGCACCAAAGCTGACTTCAAGCGGAGAACAGGAGAGAGAACCAACAAAGTCACATTGCAGTCAATTATCCCGCCAACCCTGTGTGGGTCTGTCCCACACTGATTTCGTTGCTTTTCTGTCTGTGATCTCCAGGCTGCTCTGTCAGACAGGACTGGGGAGCAGGGGTCTTTGGGAGAACTTGGGGGGCGCTGAGCCTCAGGCAGACTTTGCACATCAATTACAAAGGTAACTAATTGACAACATGGTTTATTTTTAAAATTTCTATTGTGTACGGAGAGACACTGCATGAGCAGTCTGCTTTGAGTTTTATAGTGCGCTGATGACAGAATTCACAAGAGGGGGTGGCCGTCTGGGATGGGCTTCTCCACTCTGTTCCCTCAAGTTTGCCTTCCCAGGTTCTCTTCCTGCTATGGAGCTTGAGTTCTAACCCAGTGTGCCCCCTGGTCTCCCCAGTTCTAAGACGGAATGTCTCTTCTTCCTTGCACTCCACTCTCCCTCTGCCCTCCATGGCCTGTCTCCCTTCTGCTCCCCAGCCCGACCTCCTGCTGGGGGTCAGACCTTGGGTTTTCCCAGCTCCCTGCTAACAGGTACCAGACCTGGACCCTGGGGTGGAGCAGACAGGACCAGGGGTCTTCACAGCGCTTGCCCTGAGCGACGGAAAGATGATCAGACATCAGACATTTCACCATCTTCAATTAACAATCCTGCGGGTACCTCCCAGACCTTATTATGCTAAAAGAATGTCTTTCTCTGTCATCCTAGTAGTGTGTGTGCCTGACCCAGGGGGAGGAAGGGGAGAAAGAAAAAACCTGCCACATTCTATGAAAACAAACAGGGATGCATTACGAGGAAGAAGCAAAACTCGTGCATGAATTTTAAAGATAATAAGTAAGACTTCAAAAAATGTTCTGGATCACAGCCCCTTTTCGGTCTGTGCCCCAAAAACCCAAAGCTGCTTATTCACTCATCGGAGAGACATTGGTTAAAAAGTCTGAAATGTGCTGACTTCACCCATTTAATCGTTTCCTTGTTTCTTTGGTAGTTTTTTTTTTTAATTTATGTTTATCAAAGTCATACATGTACATAGTTTTGAAAGTTAAATAGTTCTGCAAGGCTTTTAATGAAAAACAGCATTTCTCTTTCCCTCTCCGGATTTTCACTCCCCAGAGGCCATCACTGTGAATTCTTCTTGCTGATTCTTCTGGTCCTTTCCTCCTTGCTTTAAAATAACTTGCTTCGGCTGCCATTTCTTGATTTTCCAGTTTCAATCTTCTTTAATGAATTCCTACGATGGAGGAGCGGGCTGTGGCTCTTTTCAGGCACCCTCCCTCTGCATGTGCATGCTCTCCTCTTCTCCTCAGCCCCTGTCATGGTAGTTAGAGTGTAACTTTGGGTCAAATCAATATTCTGTATTTACCTAGTGAGCCTCCGTTCATATTATTCACAGCTAAACCATGCAGCCACATTTCCTATTTTGCACAGCTTTTTGTTTTGCTTGGAATAAAGGGTTGCCAAGTTTTCCCTTTGTTTCGTGTTCCATCACTGTGCGTCCCTAGACTCTGGGCCGATGGGGATCTCCTTGCTGTGTGTAGATGCATCTGCTGATGGCCCAGTTCCTTCTCCAGGACACCCTCCCGGGGCTGCCCCCTCCAGTGTGGGCTGGCTGCTCTCTGTGCTCAGCCCTGCTGTGGTCTTGGGGACCCCCTGACTTCCCTGTGTTGGGTCCCTGTTTACTGAATCCAATGTCCTTTCTTGGTTTTCTCCCTCGTTTTGGGGAAGCGCCTCCTCCAATAGCTCCTTGAGAACCATTCTGTGCTAGGAAAATGCTTTGCGAGCCTGGACCTGCAAACGTTAGCCGTTCCCCTCTCACCTTTGATTGGCAGCCTGGGTGGAGAGTGTCAACCCTGTGACTTTGGAGCCATGGCCCACGGCAGCCTGGCTCCCAGAGCTGCTGCTGAGAAGTCAGATGCTGTTCTCATCTCCTTCCTTCTCATGAGGCCAGTTTCCTCCCTGGAATCTTTGTGAATTTTCTTTTTATCTCTGGGCTGCTCTCTCATTTCACATGCGGGTCTTCAGTGGGTCCTTTCAAACTGGAGGCTCGTGGTTGTTACTCATAATCTAGTAAATTTTCTTTTATTATTTGCCATCCTTCTCCCCCCTCCCCACCTCCAATATGTTTTCTCTGTTCTCTCTTCTAAGCCTTTCTGTTTTTCAGTTAGGACCTCCTGGGCTGATTCTCTAACTTTTGTCCTTTTTCTCTCTTACGTTCCATCTCGTTGTTGATGTTCTGTCTTTTGGAAGATGTCTCTTAAGCTTTCTGTCGAAGCTTCTTGTTTGCTATTGTCTTGGACATCTGCCATTTTAATTTCCAAGAATACTTTAAAAACTCTGAATGATCCTTTTAAAATTTACTTTGCTATTATTTTTTAAGCAGCCAGTTCTCATTTCATGGATGCTTGCAACATCTTATTTCCTGGAGAAAGCATTTGTAATTATTTATATATATATATATACATAATTTTTTTCCTGCTCCTTGAGTCATCTGTTTCCTCTAAGTTTTTTTTTAACTCTTTGGTCGTTTTAGTCTTTGACTCTATGTGAAGAGTGAGGCTCGAACACACACACGGGAAGCTCCATGTGTCTAGGCGGGGCGTTGGAGGAAGACTGAGCTGGGCCATTTTACTGGGGGGCTCCACACAGTGAACATCTATATAAATTCTGCTGGGCTGGCCAGTCTCCCCAGAGATGAATCATCCAACTCCTACTTCAGGACTGTGAGCTTGGCTCCTGGTCCTCGGGGCGAGGGAGGGCCAGGGGGTGGATCTCAGCGTTCAGCATATCAACTTGCCCTTCAGCCCCGTTGTCAGCCTGGTGCCCTCACCTGCATCTGTGCCTGTGGTCCCTGAGTCCAGAGTCCCCTGGTTCTCTTTCGCTAGAGAGTGGAGCCCTGTTTTCTGCCAAGATGTTGGGGAGGTAGCTTCTCATATTGGGGTAAGGGACCAGGGGTCAAATTATTCTCATACTAGTTGTTAACCAGTCCCCCATTTGGAGCTCCACCCACAGTGCCGCCTGCAGATGCACCTGCTTCCTATCTGGGTCCCTTTCTGCGGCTCTAGCCAACTTTGCCTCCAGGCTTTGCCCTGCCCAGTCAGACTTCAGCCTTCCCAGATCTGCTGTATCATGACCACTCATGACCATGGGGCTGCTGTCCAGCTTCCGAGATTCCGTTACAGTTGCTTCCTTGCCCTTTTCTTTGCCCATCAAAGTTTTTGCCTTATTTTTCCCTCCTATACTGTCATTTTAGTGGACTTTCAGGAGGGACCAGAGATAAACACGCTCAGGCTGCACAAGATGCTGGGAGCCCATGGGCCTTTCTTTGCTGGGTCCCCACCTGGAGACTTCTCCCATCTCATCCTGCCCAGCCTGGGGACCAGCCGCCCTGGCTCCCTCGGCCCGTCACGTGTGTTTGGGAGGCGAATGATTACATGACCCTCTCAGCAGGTACCGAATCAGCGGTCCAGCTCTGAGACCCTGGGGGCTAATTGGCGTTTATTGCCTAAATCTTAATGGTCTGTGCCAATTCTTTACCCTTTTTCCTATTGGATTGTTTTCATTTGTGATTTGTAAGAGCTATTTTTGGCTACTGACCCTTTGCTTGTTAGAAATTACTCATGCTATTTGTCTTTTAACTTTATTATGTGTTTTGATCTACGGAAGTTTTTAATTTTTATGAGATGAGTCTGTCAGTTGTTTCCCTTACAGCTTCTGGGTGTTGAATCTTCCTTCCTGGGGAAGGGAACCCCCCACCCTAAAGCAGTAAAAAATAATCTTTTATTTTCCTAAAATTTTATGGTTTTGTTCTTTCATTTATCTCTTTTAGTTTTAATTTTTTTTTTCCAGTGTTAGTGAGCTATGATTGACACACAATGGAGGGTATAGCTCAGAGGTGGAGAATTTGACTGCATTTAGGGCTTTTAAACATTTATTTTTATTACAAAAAGTGCATCCTACTGTAGCAACATAGAGCTCTGTAACAGAACAAGTTTCTCTCTCCTCTCTTCACCTCCAGGCCAGCTTCCTCAGGGGACCAGCATTAGCAGCCCAAGGTCTGTCACCCCCTCTTTAAGCTCATCCAAATATATATTCAAACAGATGAGATTTACTCTTTTTTTGTTTGGCCAAAATGGGAAGATAATATTTAAGTACCTCTGCAAGGAATTTCTTTCAATATAGACTTTACTGTAGTATTTAAAGCACCTTTTTAATTGAAATTTTTCGAGATGACTGTAGGCTCACGTGGAGCTGTGAATAATACTACAGACATATCCTGTGTGCATTTTACCCAGCTTCCTCCAGTGTCAACATCCTGCAAAAGTGTAGTCCCATATCACAGCCAGGGCGGTGACACTGGGGCAATCCAAGGATTTTATCTCCAGTTTCTTAGTTTCAGTCTTCTTACTTTTAGTCTAATGCACTATTACTTTTTAAGTTATTTCAATCCCTATGAAGCTTCCTTTGGAATACAGTGTAGAGTAGGAGTCTAACTTTATTCCCCCACCCAGAGTTGTGCCCGTTAGCTGTTACTGCAGGACAAGCTACCCCAAACTTAGTGACAAAAACCCATAATTTATTATTATTACATCTTGTGCTTATAAGATCAGGCATTGGAACAGGGCACAGCAACCAGGACTCCTTTTTGGTCCACGATGTCTGGGAACTCTTCTGGGATGACTGAAACAGCTGGGGGCTGAAACAGTTAAGGGCTTGCCCGGCATCTTTCTCTCTCTCTCTTTCCCAAGGGCCACTCCATGTGGTGCCATGGACTTCCAGACAGCAAGGTGGCCTCAGGAGAGTCGAAATTCTCGCATGGCAGCTCAGCGCTCCAAGAGAGAGGGAGCAGAATCTCCTGTCCCCCTCAAGGCTAGAACTGGAACTGATGTGGTCACACAGTTAAAATCCAGCCTACATTCCCCAGAAGAGGCACAGACGCCACCTGTCAATGGAAACAGTATCAAAACTTCATAACCATCTTTGATATGTGACACAGGAGTAGATACCTACTTACGCTACTTGTTTAATTATTCTTTTTTTATTAAATTAAAATACTACTTTTGTTTTTCTGGAGTGTCTATTCTGTTTCACTGACTTATTTGTTTTTCCCTCAGCTAAGACTATTGCGTTTTGACTCGTATGGCGTTATGGCATGTTTTGATATCTGGTAAGGCCTGAACCCCATCATGGCTTCCTTACCCCAGAATTTGTTTGCAATTCTGGCTTATTTACACATTCAGGGGAACTTTGGGTTCATTATTTGTATTCTTTAAAAATCACATTGGGATTTTTATTGGAATGGCTCAAAATATATAAATCATTATGAGAGAATTTCTGTCTTCACGATATCAAGTCTTTCCTTCAGAGACACGATACATCTATTTATTTGGGTCTTTTTAAATTTTTTTTATTCAAGTCTTATAATTTTCTTTACAGAGGTGTTCTATTTCTTGCAAAGGTATTCCCAAGCATTTTACGGATTTTTTTGCTACTGCAAACGAAGTTCATTTTCACTATTTTTTCTACTTGTATTAGTCTATATGATTTGTCAATATTCCTCTTACATCTGGAAATGTAATTGAAAGTTTTATTGGCTATAGTCCTTTTTAAAGATAAGTCTCTTGGATTTCCTAGGTAATGACATTATCTGGTAATGCTGTCAGTGTTGTGTATCTTTTGCTCCAATAGTCACACCTCTTCTAGACATTTCTTATTTTACTGCCATGACGAGAACATCAATATGTTTTGAAGATTGAATAGTGGTGATGGGGAGAGGCATAAAAGATGCCTCTTTGCTCCTTTATTCGGTGGTCATATTCTGATCACTCCCCTTTCAGTACATCATTTCACAGGATCTTCCGGTATACAAGGAAGGTATATTACCTTTCACGAGTTAAAGAATTTCTTTCTATTCCTGTTTAGTTTACAGCTATTATCATAATAAGATTTGAATTCTTTTCAAATGCCTCTCCTACATCTTTTAAAATGATCATATGGATTTTCTTCTTTAATTTTCTAATTTAATGAATTTCACAGAGCAATTTGCAAATGTCGAATAATCCTTGCCCTCCTGGGATAAACCCTGGGTGATGCAGTAGCCCATCTCTCCCTGGCGACAGTCTGAAGATGTCCTCAGGGAAAGCCAGCGTGAAGGTGGGACTCGCCCGCGTGGGCTCTCCTCTCAGAGGTCCTGGTCCAGGGTTGGCTGCCGTCCAAAGCCTGGAAACTGTTGTTTTATATGTTAATTTCAGTTTTTACAGAGCTTTGCAGAGTGAAGGTGTCTCCCATACCCATTATGTCCTTTTCCTGTTTTCTGTATTTCGCTTATTTTTACTACTCTTAATGGTGCAAAAATGCACAGTTTCACAAGTAACCTTTTACCTGCTTCCTGATTATTACATCAAGATGGATACTTATGAATGGAATTAGTGGGTCAACATGTTCTTGATCAGTATTGCAAGCTTGCTTTCCAAAAGGCTGTACTAATTGATACTAATTGACAGCAATGTAGAAAAGTATCTGTTTTATTGCACTAAGCCAGCATCGATTGCTATTAAACTTTAAATCTTGACTAATGTGCAGATGAAAAAGAGTTTACACCTCACACTTTTGATTTGTGTTTCTTTGTCTATTAGAGATACTGAACATGTTTGCCTTTTAAAAATAAACTTTCAATTTTTTAACAGATTTAGGTTTACAGAATTATTGTGAAGACAATAAGAGTTCTTGTGTACTCAACACCCAGTTTCTTTATTTCTTTATTTTTAACATCTTACATTAGGGAGGCACATTTGTCACAACTAATGAACCAATGTTGATCCATTATTTTTTAACTAAAGCCCATGCTTCATTCAGATTTCCTTTTTTTACTTACTGTCCCTTTTCCGCTCTGGAATTTCATCCAGGACACCACGTTACATTAGTCATCAGCTCTCCTTAGCTCCTCTTGGCTTGTCCTCTTGGTTGTGACAGTTTCTCAGACTTTCCTTGCTTTTGATGACTTGGTGAGTTTTGAGGCATGCTGCTCAGGTACTTTGTATCACGCCCCTCAACGGGGATTTGTCTGATGTTTCTCTCTTTGTTAGACTGGAATTGTGGGTTTGGGGAGGTAAGGGGCCATGCTCGTCCCATCAGATCAAGGGTGCAGGCCATCAACATGACTGATCACTGTCGATGTTGACCTTGGCCACCTGGCTGAGCTTGTTTGTCAGCTTTCTCCTCTGTGAAGTTACTCTTTTTTTTCCTTCTCCCTTTCCCTATTATCCTCTTTGGAAGAAAGTCATTTCCCTGCCTGTCCCCCCACCCCCCAAAGCCATAGGGAGATCTTTCTCAGATCATCACCATGACAACCTGGTGGGCTCCTAGAGGTTAAGCTCATGAAAGTGTGGGCCCCCCTAAGTCTGTAGCCCCCCAGGAGTTTCTCATTTTCACTCTAATCCACAATCAGCCTCCAGGAATTCATGCAAAATACCACTTAAGTGTTCCTACCGGTTTATGGCTCCAGTGGTTTCTGGTCCAGGTAAGCAGAGCTTGAATCCGGACTTACCTGTCTCTCCAGATTTGGTGGTTTGTCCCATGACATGGGTTCTCTGATAGGTCCAAGAAAAGTCATCAGTTTCCAGCTTGTCCAGGTTTTTCTTGTTGTGAGGATAGGAATGATGATTTCCAAGCTCTTTACATATTAGAGCTAAGACCAGAGTCCTCTTTTTTTATTTTTTGCATTCCCTCTTTCATTTCCTTATTTCTAATTAATTGTACAAACTATTTTAAGGAGAGTAATCCTTTGTGATATTTTCTGTGGAGGCTGTTCCTCGTTTTCTTTTTTTTTTTTTTTTGTCTTTTTCACTAGGAGAGCTCAGAGCAAAAATCAGCATGCAATGGGAGGAGTTTGCCCAAAGTGACTGAATGATAACTGGTCAACTTTTTGCAGCCATCAGAGTGCGCTTCAAAAATTCCTTTTCCTCCATCACAGACCTCAGGGGGTCTCCACCTTTTCTCTCTTTACTGGCCTCCAGTCTCTAGAGAAGATGTACCCTGTCTCCTAGAGAAGGAGGACCCAGCCCATTGTCCTTTCTGTGCAGTTTCCATCTCTCCTTTGTGGCCTCCTCCAATGCCTAGAATAGATTCCTCCACTTACACGTTCCCTCAACTCTCAGCTTTCTCTTTGGATGTGAATCCAATCTTACTTCTTCCTCCTTTACAAACAAACAAATAAGCAAGCAAACAATTCTCCCTGTTCTCATTCCTATACCACTGCCTACTTCTTAATCTGCCCTTCTTCTGTGTGGCCCCGCCACAGCCAGGAACACCACCTTCACAAAGCTGGCCAGTACCCCAAAGTGTCACTCAGCGACTGTCCCCATCTGTCACAAGTTGAGTTGTGTCTCCCAAAAGATGTCGAAGTCCTAACCCCCAGTACATGAGAATGTCACCTTATTTGGCAATAAGCCTTATTTACAGATGATCAAGATAAGATGAGGTCATTAGGATGGGTTCGTGTCCAATATGAGTGGGGTCTTAATATAAAGGAAAACTTTGGGCACAGTGACAGACATGCACAAAGGGAAGACAGTGTGAAGACACAGGCAGAAGATGGCCATCTGCAAGCCAAGGCACGCCTGAGGGTCCCAGGAGCTGAAATAAAGGCATGGAACAGACGCTTCCTCACAGTCCTTGGAAGGATCCCACCCTGCTGACACCTTGAGCTTGAACTTCCAGCCTCCACACTGTGAGATGATGCATTTCTGTTGTTTAAGCTGCCCGCTCTGAGGTGCTTTGTTACGGCAGCCCTCACATCTACCATGTTCTGCAGACATTACCCTCTTTATCACTTCTTCACCTTTAAGACGACAACCTTAGTGTCCACGTGGACTGGACCTCTGGATGCTCCTCCCCTGCAGCCTTGAGCATGTTCTTGCAGGCGAGGGCTTCTATCTTGAGATCCTGCAGATCCTGGTCCCTGGTCCCTGGGTCAGAGAATTGGGCCCTGGGTAGAGACACTGGGGAAGCCAGAACAGACTCGAGAACTCCCCAAATCTGAAATGCTGCTGTTACTGTAGTTGTCATCAGTGTTCTTTTGTTGCGTGCATGGGGTTTGAAAGCACTTGGGCCTTGGGTCCCCTGGATTTTCCTACTTGTGGGATTTGGGGACACCTATTTTGATCTTAGAGGGCAGCTGGTTCTGTCCAGTCTGTTTGGGGTTACCTGGGTGGAGGGGGGTGGTCCCCCAAACCCAGATATTGGCCCTGAAGATCTTGATGCCAACTCCAACGTGTGAACCAAAACCAGGGAAGGAGAGAAGGTGGTCCATGCCCGCGAGAGGAACTACGGGCCTCCTGCCTCTGGCGCCTTAAACAAGCAGCAAGCACAGAAGTGTCGTAAGTGCTCTGAGCGCATGCGTGGCCGGCTTCCTTTCATTATGGCCTACACGCACAGCGAAGGCCTCTTGGGAAAACGCTGGTGTGTGAAGAAAGGGCTGATCTGGAGCAATGGCACAGTCCTGTGTGAAGACTTTGAGCCACATCGTCTGGGTAAGGAAAGCACTGCAAGAAATGTGCCAGGCATAAGCAGAGCCACCTCCACGCAGAGGGGAGGGAGACCCAGACCAACGTAACGATGGATGCCTCGGACACGCACAGTGGTGTGCCTTATCTAGACACAGAGGCCAAAGGGAAGGCCAGGAGAGGGGTCTGTCCCACGTTTGTGCGGAAAGCTGCCAGCTCACATTGCAAGCCACGGTTTCTTTTCTTCACAGGACGAGTAATTGGTGTTGCTTAAGTCTTGATTTTCCATGTCAAAGAAAAGGCAGAAATATTCTGTTTCCACTGGAAGCTACCATTGCAGGTGGAGCCTGGGGGAGATTTCTGGGAAGACTGAGGTGTGACATTTATATATGTGGTTTGGGAAGACATTCCTTTTATAAATCCATTTCTGTTGCCCGTGGTCTCAGTAGATATGGACTGGTCACTGGTGGTAGTTCAAGCATCAAATAACCTCAGACAACGTTCCCATCCGCCTCTCATGAGGGGCCTCTCGATGGGCCCTAGCAAATCTGCATGCGTAGGTTTTCCTGCCGCAATAGGGTGACCAGGACGACAGGTGTGGCTTTTCCCAGGTTGGTGTGTGCAGGGTCCATGGGTGCATGCGTGCCCCAGTGTGGCCCACTCCGCCGAGCTGAGCCATGGCCCGTGCTGGCTGGTCCGTGCCCAGGCTGAATGTGTTACTCCATGAAGGGAAATGGGTGGGGGGTCCTGTCCTTCCAGATCTGTTAGACCCCCCTTCACCTCTGCAGCCACCACACATTTTGTCTCTTATTGCTGACGGCCCTCAAGCTGAGCTCTTACATTCTCATCCTTGCTGCACTCTGGTCCTTCTCTCTCCAGGACATCCACACACACTCAGCTCCCTCTGCCTATAGGACTGTTCCCTGCTATTTAACCCGGGGAAACCCTCCCTTCCTGTTTTACTACGTCTAATGCTTGAAGGAGGTTAAAACCCCATCTGCCCCGGGGTCTCCCCCACCGGCGGGCCTCCACGTCTTGGCACAGTGCTCCTCCTCAGGGTCTCCCCTTCCCATAACCAGTGACACTCCTGTGAGGTGAATCACGGCCCATAGGACAGTTTCTAAGTGTCTGTTTCCTTGCTCTTATTTGTCAGCCTCTGCCTTCCCCACAGTGTTGTGGGCGTCAGGAGGACAGAAACGCTGTGTTTTGTCCCCCCTTTTTCTGGGCGCCTGCCCAGCCCAGGGCTTGATGCTTGGGGGTCCCATCAACGCTAGCTGAGTTGATAATTACTGATGTCTACGCTCACCTTGTTGCTTCTGGAATAAAGATGGGTGCATTCGTTTCCGAGGCCGCCCTCACAAAGCACCACAAACCTGGCGGCTTCAAACAACAGAAATTTACTCCTCCCAATTCTAGAGGCCAGAAGTCTGAAGTCATGGTGTCGGCAGGGCCAGGCCCCCCCGGAAGCTCGAAGGGAGGGTCCTTCTTGCCTCTCTCTTAGCTCCGATGTTGCTGACAATCCTTGGCGTCCCTTGGCTCGTAGATGCATCAGTCTAGCCTCTGCCTCCATTGTCACCTGACGTTCTTCCCTTGTGTCTATCTGTGTCTCTTCCCCATCTGTTAAGGACATCCGCCATACTGGTGGAAGGGCGCAGTCTACTCCCCTATGACCTCATCCTGACTTAACGAATTATACCTGTAACAGCCATATTTCCAAATAAGGCCATGTTCTGAAATTTCAGGAAGGACATGAATTTTGGGGTGCACTTACCCAGCCCAACACAGCCTATAAGTCTCGTTTTTTGCCTTCAGTTATTGCTGCATGATGCCCCTTGGGTGGCCTCTGTTGCTGCTGCCCTGATGGATCTGTCTAGTCGCTCATGGGCTCCCTTAAATCAGCTGATGCTCCCTGATTGGTGCCTTTTGATCGATTGTAGAAAGTCATGGAAATGCTGAGCCCTCCTGAGAGAGGAAACCCAGTCTTGCATCGACGATCCAGAGGGGAGGGTTCAAATTCAGGTTCCCTGGAGGTCAGCCAATGCTTGTTTCTTCTTCACCCTCTGTAAGCCACTGTGGCATCTGCAGGATGGGAGAGCGTGGCTCCTGAGTGTTGGACTGACCCTGAGGTGGTCCCTGGTGATGATGGAGCGTCCTTATCCTGGGACCTTGACACTCTCCTCTGAGTCCTTCCTGAATCGTGTGGTTTGAATTGCAACTTGCCCACAGAGTGAGATGCAAATCCATCCCTGCTTTCCGGCATAAAGGGCCGGGGTACACGACCTTGGGCATGGACGTATTTGAAGTCCAGAGCACGTGGGCCAGAGCAGGGGGACGTGGGCCTCAGACAGGCTCCTCTCACACCTTGAGGTCAGGCATGTCCTGGGGCAACTCCCCTGCCTCTAAATAGACTCACGCCCCATCGCCCTCTGCCATTGCCAATGGGGCTTGGCTTGGTTTCCAGGAAGCAAAGAGAATAAATACAAAGGTGATTGTACGGTAGGAGCCTGGAGGGGGTGGGAGTGGGGAGGCGTGGGGGGGGTCAGAGCGTTTTGTCCACTTGGTTGTCAAGCACATACAGCCTGTGTCAGGGCTGCTGGAGGGATAAATGCAATAACCTTGTCAAGCGAAACCACAGAGAGCTTTTTAAAAAAACAGATATAATTCAAATGCCAGATAATTCACCCATTTAAAGTGTACAGTTTGATGGTTTTGATATAGTCACAGAGTTGCACAACCTCAACAATCAATTTTAGAACATTTTCATCACCCCAAAAAGAAACCCTGCACCCCTAGCCAGAATTGCCCCACTCCCCCAGCTGTAGGAAAACAGTAAGCTACTTACTGTCTCTACAGAACTGCCTATCCTGGACATTTCACATAAATGAAACCATATGGTACGTAGGCTTTTGAAACTGGTTTCTTTCACGCAGCATGATATTTCTAAGATCGATCCGTGTTGTAGATGTGTCAGCAGTCCATTTCTCTCTGTCGCTGAATACTACTGCATTGTATGGATAGACCACATTCTGCTTATCCACTCATCTTTTGATGGACGTTTGGGTTGTTTACGCCTTTTGACCATTGTGAGTAATGTACGCTATTAAATCAGACACAAGTTTTTGTGTTGACATGCGTTTTCGTTTTTCTTGAGTATATACCTAGGGTGAAATTGATGGGCCATATGGTAACTCTATGTTTAACCTTTCGAGGAACCGCCAGACTGTTTTCCAAAGTGGCTGTACCATTTTACATTTTTATCAGCAATGTATGAAGGTTCTAATTTTGTCAACACTTGTTATTATCTGACTTTTTGATTTTAGCCATCCTAGTCACTATGGAGTGATATCTTGTCATGGTTTTGGTTTGTATTTCCCTGTTGGCTAATAATGTTAAGTGTCCTTTAACATGCTTATTGGCCATCTGTATATCTCCTATGGAGAAACATCTATTCAGATCCTTTGCCCATTTTTTAATTGAGTCATTTGTCTTTTTATTATTCAGCTGCAGTAGTTCTTTATATATTCTAGATACAAGTCTGTTATGAAATATGTAATTTGTAAAAGTTTTCTCCCACACTGTGTTGACTTTTCTCATGAAAATTTGTAAGACACCTCTTGTTCAAAGAGCAGAAAGGCCATTAAAAGAACAAAACTAAAGATTTTTTTCTTTCTTCTGCAGTCTCTCTTTCTTGACCTGTCAGGGTGTTTTCAATTTGTTATTTATTGTCCTGCTCCTTCAGGCACGAGGGTACTCAAGGCCTGAGTGCAGGCCTCACGGGTCAGTTCCCCTCCTGCCAGCCACTGTTTCAACGCAGTGTGAACCAACCAGGGGTGGCGACATCAACCCTGACATTTTCCTTCCCCATGGGCCTGCCACCTCAACCCACAGTGCATGGGAGACCCCAGAGCATGAGGTATCTGGGTTAGGATGACAGAGAAGTTTGTACCACCCAGTTACCCCCTGAACACACCTTGATGCTGCTAGCCTGGGGTGTGGATGGCTGCTGTCACTGAGTGGGAGTGGAAAGGGGGAAGCTAGGTGGGGTCCAAGATGCTGGGAGCAGAGGACTGGATGGCCGAGACCCATCCCTGGAGGTGGGAAGGTGATAGGAGGTGGGACCATGTGTGAGCCAAGGTGCCAAGACTGAGTACATGCTCCATTGTCCCACAGGACCTTACTTACAAAACACAAATTCAAAGATAAGACTATGAAGAATTTCCAGAGGGTAATCAGCAAGGGTGGAACATTAAACCCCAAGTGTGGGACCCTCTGATCACAGGGTGTGTGTCTGTGTCCATGAGGCCAGTCCTGGTGTCCCAAGAGATTAACTGGGAGACAGGGCTGAGGTACCAGCCCAGAGGCTGCCTAAGGAGGTGAAGGGACACACTCCAACCCTCACAGTGATCAGGGAGGTCACTACTGGATGTTCCTGAGATTGCTCATTTAGGGGAGCCATGTGGACCTTGGCCAACCCCACAGACCATCATGTTAAGGACGCATCCTAGGACCCAGAAGGAGATGGGATCAAGGAGTGACTCGCCCCACTAGAAATGGGCAGTGGGACAAGAAAGTGACTCTTGAATGCCCCTGGAAGGGGGAGGGGGCATGGAGAAGTGCTTACCAAAAGAGTGGAGTTTACAATGGCCGTGACTAAGTTACCTTGACTTGGTGCTATTACATTTATTGATCTCAAAGCCAATTGAAGAGCTTCGCTCTAAGAAAGTTCGTTATAGAGAGTAAAGCACTCCATTTGTTTGTACAAATGAGGTCTATGGACTGTTTCAACTGCAGAGTTCTGCCCTCCACACTGGCACCTGTACACAGGGCTTACTCCAGGCCGGGCAAGGTGCTGAGCCTCCTACACCATCACATCAAATTGTCGTAACAACCACACGCAGCCAGCAAGGCTTCACTGCCACCTTTTGGAAGAGGAAACTAAGACTCAGGGAGGTGGAATACCGTGGCTGAGGTCGTGAGGTCTGCAATTAAAACCTAGGAGAGCTGGGATCAAACTTGATCGCTCTGACCCCACCCTCACTCCCACTCCGACTTGGATCCTAATCCTCTTTTTAGTCCACACATTTTTGTGTGTTGCGTCCACTTCCTTGGGTAAGCATTTTGAGAATGCATCAAAAGAAGAGGGAGGCGTTAGGCTGAAAGCTCGCTCACCCTAGGGTGAGGGGCAGCTGGGGAAAAGGTACCCTGACCAAGGTGGCCCCTGACTCTGGCCAGCTGAACAAAGGACAAAGACGAGGAAGGCTGTGATATCCGAGAAAGGAGTTACGCCCCTCTTGCTTAAGAAGTGAATCACGAAGAGCCTCGTGAGCTGGCTCCACGGATTTATTGGGAGCTGGGGTGAGTTCTGGGCGATGGCTGCCCACCATGGCATCAGCAGCCGGCAGAGCACTTTCCCCCAGGCAGCTGTGGGTCTCCATCTTTTTTGGGTCGTAGTAGGTCTTTGAAAATCTGATGAAAGCAATTAACACCCTCCCTCTCTGGAAAAAGTATGCTCATAATTTTGCACATAATTTCAAGGGATTCACACACACACCCTATCTAAATTGATCTCAGATTTTCTTGCACACCTAGAGGGATGGGGGGCTGGGGGCACAGGTGCACCTGTACCTGGTAAGGTGAGAGCAGAGAGCCACAGCAGGAAGCCTTCATCTGGGGCCGCACCCATCTGAGAAGCGTATTTCTTGCTGGGTGTCAGAGGGGGCACACTGTGGGGGGACTTTGCAGGGTCAAAAGTGTGTACAGGGGACCTGGGCCTTATGACTTCCCTGCCGTAGTGGACAGGGCCTCCCCTGTGGCCCCACACACTGAACTTTCCCAAGATACCAGCACCTATCGGGAAAGAAACATATAGAGTGGCCAGGGTCACACTAAGGGTTTTTCTCTCCTAAATACGTTTGTTTTTTAAGTGATAAGAGATTTGACTTCCCACACTGTGTGACAAAACCCTGCACTCCCCCTTTGATCTATGGCCTCCCCACGTGTGTCTGGAACCTGCCTGTCAGGGGTGGAGTCTCCGGGGAAGCAGGCTCTGCGTCTGAGATTCGAGTGCGGGAAATTTATTGGAAGTGCTGTCCAGAAAGACACGGAAAGCTACGGAAGCAGGCTCAGGCAGAGGGAAATGGGCCACGAGGCAATTCTAACAGCTGCCTCAGCCCTCACACAGTGAGAGCAGGTGCCCAAATGGCCCTGCGCAATAGTCCTGAGCTGGGTGAGGGGGCTGGCTTCTGTCCCCCTGCACTGACCAGTCAGGGAAACTAGCCTGGCCCCAAGAGCAGATGTGGCCGCCTCCTCAGCTTTGAGCTGTCAGTAGCCCACACTGCTGGAAGCTGGGGAATAGGAACTCAGACCTGAAGGGGTACAGGGCTGTGGGTGCACCATAGTCTCCACCACAAAACCCCTCAAATGTGGCACTGTGACCTGCAAAAGTAACCCTTTAATTCAGCCTGGGAGGACCAGTATACAAAGGCTGTGCTCCTGATTTCACTCCTCTTAATGACCAAGTAGTTGCAACTATTGAGTCATGCTGTTCCAGAACTTTCTAGGAATTCTATTGTGATTCCACCTGCCCACCGACAGGGGCAAACCAAGCTAAAGGGAAGACAGTGCCAGAGTCATGCCAGCCAGGACTCTTCCCTCGCTCTGGATTTGCTATGGAAATGAGAGTCCCCCATGCAGGCCTGCTCAGGCCATCTGGAGTTGGGAAAAGCAGACAGAAGTAAGGCCAGGTCCCCCGTAGACCATCAGCCAGCAACGGCCATTTGAAGCTTAGCCAGGGAGCGGGAGCCAGACAGAGGGCTGGCTAGTGTCTGGCTTGGTCTGTCTGGAGGAGGGGCCGGTGGGGGGTCCAGGCCAGGCTGGGCTCTTTTTGGCAACAACGCAGGGACAGAAATTTGACTTCTCTCAGGGTACCTGCAACTGATCAAGCACAGAGATCGACTCAAAACAAACAAGATCTTAAGAAACTGATAATAACAACAATGGTGGTGACAAGGATGATAAGGAGAACAGCTGACATTTATCTTGGAGCTCCTTTGCGCCAAGGTCTAGGCTAAGTAGTTTGCATGAGTTATCTCCACTAATCCTCTTGGCAGACCTATAAGGCAGATACCATTCTTTTCCCTCTTGTACAGACAAGGACACTTACCGTGAGAAGGCTAGTTAAGCTGCCCCAGGTACATGGCTAGTAGGGGATGAGCCATTATTTACACCTGGACCGTCTTACACTAGACCCCACGCTCCTCCCCAAGCCTCTGTTTCTCTTTAAATGATGCCATCATTCACCTAGTTGCTCAGGCCAAATTCCCTAGGAGTCATCTTCTAGTTTTCCTATTCTCAATCATCCTAGAACTAATTTATCAGCAAGTCTCGTAAGCTTCACCTCAAAAATGTCTCCTCAACATGGCCACAGAGCGTGATCTCCCAACCTACCAGTGCATCAGTTAGAATGAGCTAGGTTGTGTCTCAGTGACAACTCCCAACTCTCAGTGGCTTAAAATAACAAAAGCGTATTCTTTGCTCTTGCTACACACGCCCTGTAGGGCAATGGGGGGCCCTGCTCCACGTTAGCCTCACACAAGGACCCAGGTTGAAAGAGTTTCTAGAATTTGTAATGTTATGGAATGGCAAAGGCAGGGCAAACTGTGCTCAAGCTCTTAGAGGGCTCTACTTCTCACATTTTATTGGTTGAAGCAAACCACATGTCCACATCTGACTTCACAAGAGTGGGAAATCCAGTTCTACCACAGACCCAGGAGGAGACATCGAGGCACAGGAGAGCAGCGTGCGTTACTGCCACAGTCCCTGTGGATCCACTCTCTGTTTTTTCCTACACAAAGAACTTTAACAGTCTCAAACTGGTCCTCTGCATTCTACTCTTGCCCATCTTCCCTTCCCCACGTGGTAGCCAGATTGCTCTAAAACGTAGATCACTTTACTCTTAAAGTCATCAAATGGCTTCCATCACACTAACATTACAAGTAAAAGTTCTCACCCTGGCCTACAAGGCTCCAAAATAAGGGTCAGCAAACTATGGCCCTCTGGCCACATCTGGCCCACTGCTTGTCTTTGTTAATAAAGTTTTATTGGAACACAGCTGCACCCATTCATTTACATATTGGCTATGGTTACTTTCATGATACAACAGCAGAACTGAGTAGATATGACAGAGACCATATGGCCACAAAGCTTAAGTACCTACTAACTGGCCCTTTGCAGAGACAGTTTGCTGACTCCTGTCCTCAGTAAACTGGACTCTGCCTTCCCTCAAGACCTCGTCTCTTCTCACTCATGCTTGCTCACTGCCTCCAGCCACACTGGACTGCCTGTTGTTCTTCAAACTGCCCAGCTCGCTCTACCTCAAGACCATTGCACATTCCATCCTCCTGCCCGGAAGCCTCTCCCTCACTTTTTAACACTGCTCATTCCTTCCTGTCTGATTTCTCCTTTGTTAGGATCTCCTTAGGGGGTTCTGCCTGACCCTCTTACAAGAGCAACCCCTCAGGCTATCACTCTTTAACCCCTTCTCTGTAGCCCTTCTCTCCACTTGAAATTATATGACAGAATTTATTCGCTGACGTGTTTCCTGTTCTCTCCCATCGTTAAGGTCTACGAGGTCTTGAAGTTCTGGGCTGAGAGACCTGGCGTGGTCTCAGCAGCTCGACAATCTTCTCTTATAATCTGTCCCTTCTGTGTCTTTCATTCTAAGCTGACCAGTACCCTCCTGGAGAAGAAAGTTTTCATTTTTGGCCTCAGCTCTCTAGAGAACGTATTTCCATGAGATTTTCAAGATGGCTTTCTGTTTGAGGATTTTAATTTTTGCATTTGAGGGTCAAGGACAATAGCGGTATTTTGATGCCTTTTTTAAAACACTTCAAGCAAATTCCGGTCTTCTCTGGGAGGCAAACTTTGAACATCTCTGCGGTCCCCGAGGAGAACAATCTTCCGTAACTTTGAAGCCAAGTGGGGTTTCTGAAAAGGAAGTTACAGCCCATTGAGAACTCTCAGTGGAGCGTGAAGAGCAGAGGGCTCCCCACGGTGGGGCTGCAGCTGGGCCTGCCCAGGCTGGACGTGCCCTTCTCTGCTGGAGCGAGACCGCACAGACAGCAGGGTGGGCATGCTGGCGGCTGGCTGGGCCTTGGACCCAGCGTGTCTCAGAGACCTGTTCAGAAGATGCAAGCATTTCTTCCTCAACCTTGCTGTAGGTTTGGCCATTGTCAAATAAGTTTAGATGCTTGCGACAGGGAAGACGGGTGGAATTAAAGCAGAGTGAGATCCTGCTCACCTTTTTCCAGGCAGAGATGCTCTGGAACCAGCACAAACAGTGCTGAGGCTACTGATGGCTGGGTGGGGGTGTGTCGGGGAGGGTGAGCTCCAGAGTCCCTGGCCCAGTCTTCCTGGCAGGAGCCCCCTGATGCCACCCTTCCCTGTGTGGCTGCCTGGAAGGAGATGCAGGGGTGCCAGGAGATCCCACAGCCTGTCTGCTGGCCTGCCTCCCTGGGCTTCACTGCCACACTCATGTGACCTCCTGCCACCTGCACCCTTGGCCGCCTGCTGCAGTGTGGTGCTCTGGGCACTTCCCAGAAGTCCCCTGCACTCTGCCCTGACTTACCCCAAATGACCCCTCTCTGCCCCTTGTCGATAAATAAAGTCCAAGCTTAGCTTAGCATTCTAGGCCATTTGCAGTCTGTGTCCGAGATCATCTCCCCTTTGTCTCCTACAAGGACCCACCTTGTGTCTAACCAGTTGGACACCAAGCTATTTCTCAAGGAGTCCAGCACTGTCGTACTCCCTGCTTTGGCTCATCCTCTTCCCAGGTCCCTGATGTCTCCTCCTTCTGTCTACAAGAGCGTATCCATCCTCCTGGGCCTGATGCCACGTCACCTTTCCCATGATGTCCCATCTGGTCCCTTGGATGCCCGCATGGTGACTGGTGAAGATGGTGGGTTAGAGGGTGTTTATCAGATGAATGGATGCTCTAAAGACAGGGACTGGTGATTTAACTCACACTGAGATGTAAATGGATGATAAGGTTTCTGCATGGCTTTCCCAGAAAGCGTGGCATCTCTGAAGTAGGGGAGAAGGTGGCATTACAACAGGGTGCAGTGAAAATGGGGGGAACCAAAGCCAGAGAAGGCACACTGGCCACGGCTCCTGTGCCAGCCTGACTGATCAACTGGGGTAAGTGATTGGGGTAACTGATGGGGGTTATCCCCCAGCACTGTGCTGGGGGAGAGGGAAGCTTGGTCAGGCAGGGTCTAGGAGCCTCTGCAGGCACCATGCTACAGTCAGTCATTCATCTCCTGGAAAGCCCCCTTGGACGCGGTTGCGACAAGGGCCGGGCAGTCGGCAGGGTACCTGGTTCCAGTTCCTGGCACAGGCTACCGCTTCACCAAGCACCGTGCCCACCCGCGTTGCTGGAGAAAGGCCCAGCAGGTCCCTGGACAGCTCAAAGGCGGCCACTCTCCTCAGTGGCCAAACAGAGCAGTTCCATCCTAGAAGTCCACCTGAACCTCAGGAGCCGCCGTGCAGGGGGCAGAAAAGAACCGTCGTTAAAATCAGGGTGGGGGGAGCACACAGCAGAGAGGGTGGGGAGTCAGAGGCAGGGGGGTCGCATTTGTTCCCGGCATTTGGGGCAGGGTCAGGACGGGAGGACATGTTGTCTTGGTGGAAGGAGCCTCATGGTCCCCATGGAAACAGAGTGGAACCATCCCTTGTCGCCAAACGCACCTCACGGCCACATCCTGGAACAATAGCTTGGGGTCCTCCTAGGTCCACCCCCACCCCACCCATGCCAACCTCACATCCCGGTGAGGGCCTCCAAATACCTCTTCACTGCCTGTCTCCCCTAGCGCCCCCTGCACTGCCCAGTTCACATCCTTCTCTCATCTCTCGTCACCTGTCTTCCTCTGCTGTCTTTCTTCACCAACGCGTCTCCACGTGGCTGCCACAAAGTTCTCTTGAGGTGGAAATCCGCTCACACATCTCCCTGCCCCCATCCACCATGGGCTCCTGCCTTCCCGATGGAAAAGACCCTGGTCCTTAACTGGGGGAAGCAGGCCCTCCACACCCTGTCCCGCCCGGAGGCCACATTTCCCTCTTCTCCCCTCCAGACCTTACAGCCCAAGCCCCGTCATGCCAAACGTCTCCTCCATTCCAGGAACATGCTGTGCTCTTCCATAGCCTTCGCCCTTTGCAAAAGCTGTGCCCTCTTTCTGGAGTACCCTTCCCTTCTTCTGCCTTGGGCAAAGGCAGGGGGAATGGGGAGAAGGTTTGACTATCCAACGAAGGAGTTGGGGCTGGATCCCGATGGCTGGTGATTCTCAAACTTGGTTCCGTAACACAGGTCTCAGCAGACACGAGCTCTTCCCAGAAGACCAGGAACTGTCGGTAGATTTAATTCCATTATGACAACTGGCATGCCTTTATCAGATTCACAGATAGTCCTCTCTTTACAGGACTGTCTCATTCATTATATGCACACAGCTCTTGGCACATATATGTTTTTGATAAGACACAGTTCCAAGTTTTCCGTACAATGTGCACTTTCCATTTGCTTAATACCTTTCTAGTCTGCTTGTGATAACAAAGTGGAGCATGTAGTCGTGTAAATCTCTTTACCTTGGCTAGCCCCGAGTTTCACTCCTGCAAGATAAGGACAACAATTCCATAAGGACTGAGCAGAGAAAAGCCACTAGCGCACCCGGGAGGTGCTCGGGACATGCCACTAGCTGTCCTCCTCCACCTCCTTTCTACACACTCCCACGGGCCCCTCTACTAGACGCACGCTGTGATCCACGGCTCCTGGCCGGGGCCCTGGCCTGTTTCCACACTACATATTTAGTGTTTTGTCCTGCCCAGCATCCATGTCCCTTGCTAACGACACCCCAGGATCTTTATGGGGAATTCTCCCCTGGATGGAGGGTCGAAGGATGGAAGCTGCCAGCCCCACCACAGGGCATCCGTGTGGCTTTCTCAATGCTGCCAGGGGGCTCTGTTGAGGGAGACCAGCTTGTCCCCTAACATGTCACCATTATAGGATTCTGAGATAGACTTTTTTTCTGTGTGAGAGAAGGTTGTGAAAATGGCTGAGACCCAGGAACTCTCACAGGTATGTGTCGTACATGTCACGTTGACCCATCGGGAGGTCCTGGAAGTAAGGAGACAAGAACACCTGAGTTCTCACAGGTCACGGGAGGCAGACGGGATAAGGATCTAGAAAGAGTTGCAGAGAAGGGCTCATTCTGGTTCCTGAGGGGCTGGGCTCTCTTACGTTAGTCGGACAGGAAGCCCACCTCTGCAGCCCATATACGGTGCTTCACTAAGGGGCATCAATGACCACTCTTGCCAGCACTATGGACCATTCCAAAGCCACACGCAGAAGCCCTTGCACAAGTCCAGGGCGTGCTGGGAGCCCTGGAGAGAGAGCAGCTGCAGCCAAGAGAGGGAGAGAGGCCTGGGGTTGCCCAGGAGCACCAGTGTCCACCCCGCCTCAGCCAGGCACGTCTGTCTGGTTCTAGCACTACGAGGTGTGTCTCTGAGCCTTTATTTCTTCACCTAGAAAGTGGGCATAATATTTGCCTCGTAGGATTGTCATGGAGATTCAATGAAATCATGTATCAGAAATGCCTGGGAGCTCGGGGGCACTTGACAGATGGCCCCCCTTCTCCTTTGGGCAGACACCAGCAGAGGGAGAGAGAGGAAGGGTCCAGTGTGGAGAAGGTCCATGGTGTCTGCAGGTTCACGGTGTCTGCCATGATCCGGGGACAGGAGTTATAGCAAGGAGAAAGGACGTTTGTGAACAGCTTTGTAATGAGGGCAGGGAAGTCCAGCCGAAGAGTAACAGGCTTAGAATCACAGTGTTAGGACCACAGACACAGGACCTAAGATTGAGCCTCAGCACCTGGTACGCCCCCCTGGCCCCGTGTTCCTGTTCCCCTGTGCTGATGCCCGTGTGTGCAGGTGGGTCCATGTGGGGGTACCTCGTGGACATAGATGGCTGGGTGTGCGGGGGCCGGTGGTTAGAACTAGCTCATGCTGGAAAATCTTCCCCAATTAGTTGTTTCTGTCGAACTTAACTGCACAGCAAATCTAATTTCGGAGTTTATCCAAGATGCCGTTATGTTACTTTCATACACTCCCTTATTCAGAGAGTCCCCATGAACGAAGGCTAATTGGATGTGGTTTGTTTGTGGTAAGAATACTCAAAACCACGTGGAACCAACTGGCCTTGTGCTCCCTGGCGTGGGGCCAGGGCAAGGACTGCTACCCTGATTGGGTCTGCCCGTGCCACGCCCGCCAAGGGAGAGGAAGGGCACCCGTGATGGGCCAGTCCCACACTGGGGCCAGACAACAGTAGAGGACAGAGGAGGCCGGCCTGTCTCCTCTTTGCCCTCACACTCCGCCCTTCTCTTGGGAGGCAGCGGGCTGCCCTCAGTCAGCCCTTGGCCTCACTCTCGATTTCCATTTCCCTTTCTGACTACACGGGCCAGTCTCCCAGGAGAAGAAAGATGAGTTTCTGGTGTGAACAGCTTCTGCTTGGACCAAGCTCGGAACGGCTTTCCTGTCTCTGTGCTTCCTCAGGCAGAGGAAGGGCTGCCACGTCAAGGACCAGAGGTGGTGCTGGGTGTGTAGGCAGTGGGGGGCGGTTTCCTTGGGTCACAGGGGAAGGCTTGGGAGGGAGCCCTGGGCATCAGGGCGAGCTTGCCAGGGAGAGAATCAGGAAGATGGCACCTTTCGCCCTTTGTCCTAACTCCCATCATTCACCCCCTTTCATTCTGTCAGGGCCCCTCGGACCTACTGAAGTTGAGTGGGGGGCCTGGTGGTGTCCAGCACACCGTCCTAAAGAGGTGCTGCCATTCATCCCCCAGAGCAGGGTTGGGGACACGAGGACGGGCAGCTGCCCTCCACCTGCTCGAGGGCCAGTCCTGACCCAGGAAGGCAGGAGAGAGAGGCTGCAACTGGAAGAGGCTGAGAGAAAGGCACACAAAAATCTGCCACAGGAGACCCAGAACCGGGCACAAGACCACAAGACCCTCCCCACCTTCCTTCTGCCTCATCTTGGAGAGAGAAAATGCCTGGTTTCACCAGTGAGGTGGCCTCTTGCTGTGAGGAAAGGACACCAGAGGGTAGGTGGACACCAGGGCTCAGTGTCTCCAGCAGGAAGCATGGATGTGGGCAAAACGATGAGAGAAAACTCAAGACCAAGCTCCCCTTGGGGAGCAGAAGGCAGGGAGAGGATGCTGGGAAAGTTCCAGAATAGGGTTTCTCTCCTCCTATGCACTCTTAACATGGGCCCCAAATCAGCTTTGACCATTTGTCCTCTGTGGGAGTTGTGAGGTGGCCCCTGGAGAGAGAAAGTGAATCAGAGAGTAAAAGCACCCCAGATGGCTCTCCTGGACGTCGGCAAAGCCCTTGTTGAATTGGGGCCATTTGAAGCTCAAGGTTTCCCCAGGCTGGACAAGGTAGGGTGAACCAGGCTCAGGACCCACCAAAAAACAACAGAAGAGAGCAACAAGCCCAACCTACCCTGTGAAGAAGGCCACAGGCTGGCCCAGCTATGCCTCACCTCTGGTAAATCTGCAGTAAATCCGGTCCCTCAGCCTGCAGCTAACAGGGGAAGAAGACAGGCCTCAAACTCTGTGAGGAGATCATCAGGAGATTTCTGTGCACTGTACCAGAATAAATAGAAGACCTAGACAAAGCCATCCACACGAAGCATGGGCAGGATTGAACAGATGGCAAGACATCTATGCAAATATACGTTAGTAAGAATGATAAAGATGGTGGAAGGAGGAAAGAAAGAAAGAGAGGGGTATAGCTTAGAAAAGATGGATGAAGAAGATATTCCTAAAGAAAACATAATCCAAGAAAAGAAACCCTTCAGGTACATCTTGTATTTGCTTATTGAGCATGCCCTGGGTACCAGGCACTTCTCCACGCACCCAACACGTGTTACCCCATCTAATTCTCACAACACTTGTATGGAGGTGGGTCCCATAATAAGCCACATTTTTACAGATAAGAAAATAGACACATAGAGGGTAAGTGACTTGCCCAAGTGGCAGGTGCAATATTCAAAACCATGACATTAGGATACACAGCCCATTATTTTAAGTGCTAGTTTACATGGTCTCTTATTATACAAACTAATTATAGAAAATCTAGATAAATCCATAAAAGCATAAAAGTAGAGAGAGTGTCCATAATTCTACTACCCAGAGGCAACCACTTCCTCAGTCATTTGTCTTCTCTACTTTAAATTTATTTGTATAGTAGTTATTGATTTATTTTATTACAAAGAAGTTTAAAGGAGGAAAAGTAAAACTACCTGAAATCATACAAACCATCTTCCTTTAGATGCAAATACATTTGTTTCTGCTCTTACTGGTAAGAAGACAGAACAGAGGTGATGGGCACACACACGTAGACACCACACAGCTGTGTGTTCAGGTCTGTAGACACATTCATCTACATGTAACACATATACAGTGGTGTGAGTCAAACAGGTTAGTAACACGCAATAGTGACAGTGAATGTTTCCCCTCCATCATCTCTAAATTTCCTCTCACCATCCCTGTTAACAGTTTTTTTCTAATTCCTTTTGGAAAAGCCATTCATATCAGCATATATTGTTTAGTATTTGGGTATGATAGTGTGTGTATTTACTTATTCTGGTTGTTGAATTTATTACTGTAAACAATTTTCCATTTCTTATGATTCCACCTTTGACAGTATCTAGTTATTCTCCTAATTTCATACTAAGGAAGAGGAGAAAATTAATTAACTCTATTTACTGTCATCTTTCCTCTCTGCTTCCCAATTTTCATTTTATTATTTTTATCAAAGTTGGTAATATTTAATCAGTATTATCAATATTTTTGTCAAGGCTGATAATATTTAATTTCCCGCAGTTCTTTAGACTTAGTTTTGTATTTAGAAGGATTTGCTATCCACAAAAAACCCACTAACAGTGTACTTTTTGTTGTCGTTTTGTTTTCTCCTTTCTCATTCTTCCCTTCAGGCCGAGAAGTTCTGGCCCTCTCTTCCTAGCAGTGTTTGCAATGATGAGAGGGTGGCAGTGGGAAACAGCAATGAGCACGACCGACTTAGGTACCTCTTTGCAGTGACAGGAAACAGATTAGCCAACTGGGGCAATAGTCCAAGGTCCAGGTTGAAACCAGAAAACCGGACACACTGATCCTTCATCAAGTCACGGCTCATGGCTCCTTGGGTCATGACCAGTAAAACGAAGAACGCTTACAATGGCAACGATGGTGGACTTCATAAATGTTAGTGATGAGCGTAATGGAGAAGGAGGCAGAAGTGGGCGTGAGTATCGGTGGTGGCCTTGGAGTTTGAGTACAATGCGACTGACTGCACTGGGAAGACCACCAATGGCAGACGAAGCAGCTAACAGTGCTGGTGCCCACTCCGGTACAAGCCTACCTCCTCACCATCTTCTGCATCTTGTTCCTGCTCGTGCAGAGAGAGTGGAGACGGTTCTCACACTTTGAGAAAAAGTGTTCGTCATCAAAAGGTGACAGGCCCCAGTTATTGCTTTTATACCTTCCTGGTGACTTTCCTTTTTAAAGAAATGGATGGTCATGTGTAGTTTTTGCTGTGTGGCCACTGGTTTTTAAAAAATGCTGACTGTCTTCTCATTCAGTTTGGGGGCGGGGAGGGACACGTGTGTTAAGTGGGCTCCTGCTTCCCCAGAATCGTGTTCGACGTGGCCAACAGTGCAGGCACTGGACTGTAGCGGGCTGTGTGTTTGTGATTTCACGGCTCCTCTGTTGGCGTCCAGGTTCTCTGCGTTCCATCTCTGAGCAAGTTTTGCTGTTGTTGCTGTTGTTGTTTTTACTTTTAAAGAAATCTGCTCGAGTTCTAAATTCCCTGAGATTTCTTGCATTTAAGAATGTCTTCTTATTGCCTTTATAATTTCACAACTCAGCTGTCCCTGCTAGTTTTGGGATATATTTATTTCCCCCAGCACTTGGCAGAAATTGCTCTATTGTCTCCTAACAGCTACTGTGGTTGTAGGACACACGACCTGTCTTCTTTGTCTCTTGGATTGATGTATCCTGTCTTTAGCCTTTATATTCAATTTCTTAACCAAGCTCTGTCTACACTTGCAATTATTTTTTATCACTTATATGATATGTACTTTTTACATGCAGATTAAGATTTTCCTTCATTTCAGGAAATTTAAAAAATCTGTATCTTCAAATACGTGATTTTGTTCCTATTTTGTGACTCTCTGAGACAGCAGTTTCTCCCATGTTGTATTGTCTTTATCTGTTATCTACCCCTAATAACTTTTATCTGCTCTCATATAAGTCTTCCATATATGTCAATAGTTTGACTTTTAGCTGGATGCCCTGTAAAATTCTGATTACTATTCTCGGAAACATTCAAAGAATATATTATGATATTGTATCCACAAACCATGAAAAAAAATTTCTCGGGAAAACATCTCTGTACCTTAGCAGAGAGCATGAAAGTACGTACAGAACTTAAAATATTATTATTGTACCCAAACTTCCAAATTATTATGTAATATTTATCATGATGACTACAGTTAATAATGCTGTATTGTATATTTGAAAGTTGCTGAGAAAGTAGATCTTAAAAGTTCTCATCATAAGAAAAAAATTTGTAACTATGGATGATGACAGACGTTAACTAGACTTATTGGGGTGATCATTTTGCAATATATACAAATATCGAATCATTATGCTGTACATCTGAAAGTAATATAATGATATATGTCAATTATACCTCAATAAAAAAATTTTAAAAAGACTTAAAAAAAGAAAGCATATACAGAAATTAAAACAATAATATTATTATCCTCCAACTTCAAAATTCAGCATAAGGCCTAACAGAAAACATAGAGAAAAATCTCCTAGGACTTGGAACAATTGTATAAGGAAGATGCAACAATGTTAGAGAAGAGGTAAGTGGACTCAAAAATGAAATGCAGAAGCGATAACACCCACCCAAGAGAAGTTTCAGAAAGTAAGAACAGAGAAAATGGAGAGGAGGAAATAATTAAAGAAATACTGGAGGAGACAAAAATCTTCAGACTAAAAGGAGTTGCTAACTGCTAAGCCAGAAAGATGGGGAAAGGAGTGTAGTTTCTAGAGAGAACAAAGAAGATGCCACAAAGGAAGAAGAAAAAAAATCAAACTTCTTGCCAACATCACTAAAAACTAGAATTAAATGTGGAAAGGGCTTCAGTGTCCTAAGGGAAAATTATTGTCTCCTTATAAACCTTTCAATTAGATGTGAGCACGAAAGGCAGATATTTTCAGTCTTACAAGGACTCAGGAAGTTTACCTCCCATGCATCCCACCTGAAAAAAAGCACAACAAATTTTATAAGAGTATATTCAGAAAAAAAAAAAAGACGAATCAAGAAAACTTAACCACACACTCCACGAAATGGTGAAATAAACCCAGGAGGGCAATGAACAGAGATCCTTAAATGAAAACTGGCAGCTGGCCCCAAAACATATTAATGCACTCAACAAAAATATGGTTAACAAACTCCAAGATCAGAGGAATATGATCGTAGAAGGCAAATGATCCTTCTGTCATCAAGAAAAATGAAAGGCATTCTCCAGACAAAACAAAAACTTAAAAGAAAGTCACGATGCAAACATGAGGGAAACTGAAACTTGGCCTCCTCTTAAGCAATTAATGGCATTTTTTTAAAAAAGGGAATCTATTTGACTTTAAACCTTGGAATATTCTCAGTAAAACAGCATAGATTCAGTGACCTAGGAAAACATTCTTGTCTTTATGTAGATGTTTCTCCAATAAAAATATCTGGCTGAACCACAGGAAATTGCCACATTTTTTGTAGGTAAGAGGAGATTGAAAATAAGAAAGTTCATATGGTTCATATGGTTCAACTGAATATATAATCATACTATCAAAAATTCTGTGCATTGGGTTTTGATTTTCAGAATCAACACATAAATAAAAGATGGAAGACACAACTGTAGTTGCAGAGCAAGATATAAATGATAAAAACTGAAAAAGCAAAAGCCCTGGCATGTTTAGGAGGTGGAAGTGTGAGGAGAGGCAGACAGAAGTCCAGGGGCACAAAGTTATTTATTCAGTGAGGAACTCAAGATACTGGTTATACTTCATGGATCAAATCACAGAATGGCTATTATAAGACAAAATAAATATGTAAATATACTAATACTGATACTAAGATTTTCACCATAAGACAAAGGATAGATGGGTGCAAACTAAAAGAAAGAAAAAATCCTATTCTATTAAATTTGAATAGGAAATATCACTACAAATTCATGATTTTATTTTTGGCCGCCTGCTCATCCATCCATCCATTCATCCGTCCTTCCATCCATCCATCCATCCATTCTAGCTCTGTCCACTGAAAGGGCAAAAAGCCCATAACAAGAGTCTACCTAATGACCCAGATCTTGATTTCTCAATATTTTTCTCCACTAAAATGAACATACTTTGGAGAAATAGCTGATTCCAGGTCTGGGGTAGGGAAGGTAGATGAGCCTGGAACATCTTGTTATATCAGAAAGTAAGGAAGTACTTGAAGAATAATGGAAATATATCAAAAGGATGCAGGAGGCAACTTTTAAGAGACCCCGGCGACTATATTCGGGACAATTAAAATATCAAGAAGTCTGATACATTGAAAAAAACAAATTCATGAATCTATAGAAATATGAGAGAGATTGCTTATGTCTACATAATGTTTAAATAAATTGACAAGAACAGCAGCTTTATGTATAATTTCCCAAGCAAGAAATAATCTAATTTTCATTACCAATAGGATGGATAAATAAATTATGTTAAATTCATACAATAAATAATCTGTAGCCTTGCCTTCTTCCACTGCAATAGCCCGTGGTCCCCTCCTTGGGTATCTCCTCTGAGCACCAGGCAAGAGTCACTCCCACTTCAGCTTAGCCGGGGTCCCTCCTCTCCCCGCCTGCAGAACTCTCGTGGACACCCTATTGAGGTGACAAACCCACTGTTTTTGAATTGTGGGATTCACCGAGAGTTACAGATAACTCTTCTGCAATTGTCAAGGGTCTGCTTTATCATCCAGGTTGAAAAACCTCTTTCTACACAGCTGGCAGGATGCACCAGGCTGTCAAGAGCACTTAACGAGGACTCACTGAGGGTTTATAGCAAGCTGAATACTATTTTGCTGCGTTTTGTAGATGAAGAGACTGAGAGTCCCGGAGGTCAAGTCCAGAGCCAGCAACCAGAGGAACAAGGACAGGAAGCGAGCCTGTCCGAGAGTCTGATACTCTTTATGAGGCCAATGTGTAGCTTTGACGTTCAATTGAGAATTTATTTCTTTTCATTTAACTGCATAATAGGAATAAAGACGTGTCTTCAACTCTCTCTGTCTCTCTCTCTCTCATTTTACTTTAATATAGTATAGACAGCCATTTCTTTTTTCTCTCAAAGCGTTTTATTGTGGTAAAATGCACACAACACAAAATCCACCATCTTAGCCATTTCTCCGTGTACAGTTCAGTGGCATCGTGTACATTTACAGGGCTGTGCAGCGTCACCATCATTCTTCCCATCTTTTCATCTTGCAAAACTGAAACTGCACCCATTACACAGCAGCTCCTCATTCCCCCCTCCCCAACCCTGGCGACCACCTTCCTACTTTCTGTCTATGAATTTGACTGCTCTAGGAGCCTCATACAAGTGGGATTGTACAGTATTTGTTTTTGGGGACTGGCTCATTTCACTTAGCATAACGTCCTCAAAGTTCATCCACGTTATAGCATGGGTCAGAATTTCCTTCCTTTTTAAGACAGTCCCTTCTTTTGGTTCAAATGCAGCATCTTGCTTTGGTCCAAAGACAACATCTTGCTGTCTTCTCTGTTTAAAGCCTTTAGCAAACCAGTTTCTCCCCATTCTCTGCTCCATGTACGCAACTGGGGTTTTCCTAGCAAGGAAGCAGGGGCGGGGCAGGCAAAGCGCTCCCAGGAATTTATCCACTGCCTTCCAGCTCTGGAAGACCACGCCCAGTGTAGCCTCCTCTCTCCTTCTCCCAACTGGGTTAGGAGCTTCTTCTTCCCATGGAATGTAGTGCTTTCTTCATCCTACGCCACATCACCGAGCATCACTGATGACCTCATGGGGCCTGGGGGCGTCTCAATTAACTTTGAGTTCCAGGAAGCCACCCACAGTAGGTCCTCTGGAAATGTCTGTTCTGAGTGAGCCACTAAGTGAATGAACGAAACCACCGGAAGGCACATGCTCAGTCCATGAGGTTTACTACAAGGACTCGGCAATTGGGGAAGCACAAATGAATAGAAAATATAAAATGAACCCTCACTGGGATCAGAGCAGAGAGGACAGAGTTCCTTTAAAGGTCCCCAGGCTGTAAGTTGCGACTCTAACAAGACTTCGTGTGTCTGCAAAGCTGGTGCCCCCACAGAAGGGTAGCGAGTGCAGGTGTGCTGCCAAGCGTGGGGCCCTGTCCTCATTTATGCCTCCCTGGAGTCCTAGCGGGATGACACCACTGCCATCTCTGTTTCCCGGTGAGGAGACCCATGCACCATGTGGTCGGGTAGCTCACCTGCAGCTTCCCGCCCTCCTAGAACTGGAATCCCCACAGCCGGCTGGGAAGGAAGCCACTCCATCAGAGATGCCCAGACGGGAAGCACCCCAGGGTGCTGTCCAACCAGCCTCAGGCAGGCATGCCCTTGAGAAGAAAGTGCCGGGGAAGCGACTGTCGGGCTCCACAGCACAGCCTGCTGGGTCCCTGGGGCAGAAAAAAATTCCGACAGGGGATATGGAAGCATTAGGGTATTTTGGCATTCTTCTGATTTTACTTTGGCTCCTGCGTATCTTCTACAGGCTGAGCAGGAGTTCGCCAGAAAAAGGGTGGATCCTATACCTATTTGCACCCTGAAGCCCTTTCTGCATTACAGATGACCAGATGCAGTTTTGATACATCTGTTCCCTTGAGCTGGGGCCACCTAACTCCTTCACTGACCAGGAGGCCTCTCGGGAGACAGAGCTGGCCTCCCGTTGTCCTCACCCCTGTTCTATCTGGAACGTTGATGGCAGAGCCGCCTGCAGAGCTGGGCACGTCTGAGTCCGCAGCCCAGCTCTGAACCCCTTGCTGGGTGGGTGACCAGGGAGAAGACCTACTTCCTTGTGGATTCAATTTCCCTATTTGAACAATGGGGCACTGAGAGCCCCTCAAAGGTCCTTGAGATGATGAAAGTACAGCAACGTTGTGTAACAGTGATACAAACAGGGACATGTGCCTAAGGAGGGACTTAGAAGACACAACTCGGGACTCTGGCACATGCATCTCCTTGAAACAGCCTTCCCAAATGGGAGCGCCCGGTCTCCACTGATCTGAGATCCAGCTGGCCGTGGGATCCTTACAGAAACGCCTTGCAGTCCAAGAGGTGTTCACGGAGCATGCACTTCTGTCCGCCTTGCACAAAACACTGCTCTATTTCACACTTGAGCACACAGCAGAGTCAGAAACCAGAGGCCCCCACGTGTTTTATGGGCTCTCCTTGCTCTTGGAATTGGCATTATAAAGAGAATTTTCTGGGCCCCAAATGTCTCCTTCGCCACAGCCACAATTCCCCAGCACCACAGCAGGACATGTGTGAAGCCTGGTAGCGTATGTCACATTCCCTGATACTTCCTGTGACAGCTTCGGCGGGACCTCTGGGCTCCCCTGTACTGCCCAGGCCAAGCCTGTCACCTCTGTGAAGACCCCTCCCCCACACCCCGTCCTCTAATGGGCTCTTTGTCCCGACCTGGATTCTCCTTCCCAGGAGAGGTTTGATCACACCAAGGCCTCTGACTTCCACCCCTCCCCCTCCATCCCCACCCTCTGAGCCGGAATGAGTCATGGATTTTGTTTTTTATGAAGTGTGGTTGTTCTCGGTAAGCTTTTCAATCATGCCTCCGTCATTTGAAAGCACTTTTGTTTGGGGTGAGTGGACTGGTTTGTGTAAGCTTGTTTGTGGTCAAAACTGTTTGTTTTTATATATCCTTAATTATAAAACTAATGCCACAAGGATGCTAAAAGTAGGCAGAGATTTTGTTTTGCCTGCTGCCTTAAAAACAGAATCGAAGTGATCCAGCTATTGTTTAGACCAGGTGGGAAAACCTGAGGACGGAAGTTTCCTGGCGGGATGGAAGCCACGGGGAGCCTGCCCCACGTGTGCCAAGCAGGTGCCCAGAGGGGGATGGTGGCACTCAAAGTGACTGATTGTCCACTCTGCACTGGACATTCCCCGAGGGCTCACCTCCCTTAATCGCCACAGGAACTCGGCGTGTCCTGTCTTCTTTAATCTACTGAAGAGGAAAAAATGGTCAGAGATGCTAATAAAGTGTCCAAGGTCATGTATTAGAAGCTGGTGGGGCTAGAATGCAACCCAGTCCCTCTGATTCTTCTCACCACACTCCCAGGACCAGCTGCAGCTCTGGCTCAGCAAATTCCTCCTACTAATGCCCAGGGTCAGGTGGTTCCCAAGCACCTGTCTTGAAATTGGCATTGTAAAGAGAATTTTCTTGGACACAAGCCGATGTCAGTCCAGCTCCAGGACTAACAGACCTCTGACTAATCGCTCACCTCCTGGGTCCTCGGTTTCCTCCTTGTGCTATGGGATAGTCCTGCATGCTGCAAAGAGTTCTTGGAGGCCTCAGTGAGATGGTGCATATGCTGCTCTGAGTGTCCTTCTGGCTCTGTTCCCCGGCTCCAGCCAAAGTGGAATCGGAGCTGGCCGACCGTGGGTTCTCCTCCGTGCCAGTGCACGGTGGAGCCCACCATCCTCCAGGTCCCTTTCTGGCCCTGGCTCTCTGGGGTTGGCACTGGAAGCCAAACGCCTCTGCAGTCACTCTATGGAGCAGGCCATAGAGTGGCTCCTTTTCTTCTCTTCCTGCAGATTCTAGGGGATTCTTGTCTAGATGGAAAACACAGCAATAGTATAACCTACAAGCTTGATCTGCTTATTTAGAAGTTGGGGAGCTTCAGCTCAGCTGGTTTGGGGCCCATGGCTTCTTTTAGATTGTTTTGAAAAACATGTTAGGTTCAGCAAAAACTTTCCCTACAGAATTCGTCTTAATTTTTAAATCCATTTGTACATCAAGGGAAACTCAAGCCTTGTGTCTCCAACCCATTTACCTTGAAGTCACTAAAGTTGTTCTGCAGCAGTGATGGAATGTTCTGACCAGTTCCTTTCTCAGGACAGGAAGCTGTGTTGACCTTCAAGGGAGCAAGCTCTGATTTTCCAAGGGCTGAGCAAGAGCCAGAGCCGCCCCAAATCCAGTAGGGTTGCAACAGACACATGGAGGGCCTTCTCTGGCTAATATTCATATTTCAGTTGTTTTAGATCGCATGCTTCTTTGAAGGAACAATTCAGCAAGAATCATTGATTTGTTTTTCCAAAAAGTCATCTTCAAAGGCAAATTACCAACACAATTCAACTGATGTACGTAGATGTTTTTGCAGTGAAATCTGAAATTGGACAAATCCCTCTGGCTTTGAGTTTCTTCGTGGGTTAAGAACTGGATTAGAGCTCAGGGCAGCCTGAGGCAACGGCTTCGACTTTTACTGTAGCCTCCAGAGATTTGCAGAGGTCTTGGGGTCTCCAAGATGATTTTCAGGCTAGTTTCAAACAATCAGATTAACGAGAGGAGCTTACCAGAAAGGGGCTGATGTCATGGGGGCAGAGGCGGACACCATAAACACAGCAGAGGTCACGGCGACAGTGGCTCCCAGTTGTCGGTTTGAGCCTCGACTTTTCTGAGCTTCAGGCTTGGTTTTGGTGTCAATCCCAAATGGGAGCTGCCTCTTCTCCTGTGAGGATGAAACTGGCTGGTCCATAAGCTCCAGAAAGCCCTGGAGGGGCCCTGTCTGTATTGTTCCTCATTGTATCCAACTTAGATCCTGCAATATGGTTGGTGTGTAGTCATCTATCTGTCGAAAGGAAAGAATGAATGAATGCCAATGCGCCTTCACTTTCATCTCTTAGAGACTAAGTCTCGGGTGAGTCAGGCTCCTCACTCTGCAGCTCCACCTTTCTAGCGTGGTCCCAGAATTTCCTGTCTAGCCTTCAGACCGCTATAAATCATGTCTCCCCATTTGTAGATCAGCTACACAAATTGCAAAAGAGCTATTGTGTTTGGGATTCTCAGGAACGTGGCTAATGGCTGCTTCCAGGTTCCCCTTGGAACTTCGCTAGAGTGAATTCTTTTATTGGCTGGACATGGATGGATTGGCTAAGACAGAAATATCCTGGATCAGTAACATAACCCATCAAACTGAGATGGGGAGACAATGAAGGGACCAGAGGAGGGGGGCAAATCTGTCTAACAGGAAAAACGACAGGTCCAGGTGGCATAGGATGTAGGCAGCATAGGACAGACAACAGTGGCAGTCCTGGCATCAGAGCCATGAAAGAGTCTAGCCTGTGCATGATAGGTACCCACAGGGTGGCAGGTGTGATGTCATTCGAACTTTGGGAAGGCTGGGTGGCAGGTGGTAGGCTGGTCCTAGACCCCCAGCAAGATTCAGGGTTAGGTCTCCGGCTCCAGATGCTACTCTCTTGAGCAAAAACTAGCTCTAACTCAAGAGGAGCTGTGGTCCTGTTAAGAATTGACTCTTAGGAACAAGGCAGAAATCCAGTTACCGGAAGTGGAACACAAGACGACAGATGGACCGGCAGCAAGTGTGACTCTAAGCTCCCCCTAAGTAGAGACTTGGGGCTGTCTAAAAGCCCCCATCTGAAGTCAGGACTGGGGTGTGAAGAGGCTGGGGCAGGCCAGGCACATCCTCCCTGTATCCAGCTTCGCTTCCCACTTGAGTGTGGCTGTGGCTAACATGCTTGACTATTTGGACGTAAAATCAGAGCGCCAGAGGAGAAGCACCACACTTCTTCCGCGTGTGGCAAGTCCTTCCGGGAGGGAGAGAACTTTCAAGCAGTTGCATGGATTGCATTTTACTACTTGTGCAGACTCTGGGTTACCTGTCATGGCGTGACTAGGTCTGCTCGTGGGCTTGCATTGTTGTGACAACCACCCCTCAGCCCGTGGCTGTGGAAGCTTCACTCTGTGCTCTCTTTGGAGAAGTCCAGTCGCGTGTTCATGAGAACCCTGAGAGGTAGGGCCCCCGTCCTTGTTTGTGGATGGGAACACGCACATCCATAAATAAGTAAACCAGAGAATGAGTGAGTGGTCAAAGGCTAAATGCTCTGTGTCCTTGTTCATCTCCACTGATTCACAGCACGTCCACCTGCTCCATGTGAAGCCTGCATAGGCTGGGTCCCCTGTCTTTGCCACTTGAACGGTCCCAGAGTCCAAACACTCAGTTCCCATGTCACAGATGTCCCAGGTTCTTCCACTCCCAGTCTGCAGAGAGATCCAGGCTGCTGTGGCTGCGGCCACTACAGGTTGGCCTCCTCATCCCCAGGGGGCGGGGTGCCCTGGCTGCCTTGGCTGATGGCCCCTGTGTGTCTAGCCCTGGCTTTCCCACTGTTACTTTGTTACTTCCCCTACGTTGCCTGGGGGCTGTCCTATCCCCTTCCTTAGGGGGGATACACAACAGTTGTGTGTGTTCACACAACTGGTACAAAGCCACAGAGAAATGGCCCCTTGCCATCCAACATGGTGAAGGCCATAGGGGGACTCTGAAGGGGCTGGAGTGTGCTCAGGGAATCGTTCCAAGCAGCCAAGGACTTCTCAGAGCAGGCAAAAACCCAAGGTATATGCACCACCTTCTGGGCCTCAAACAATAAAATTAGAAATAAACAGAAAAGCCAGGACCTAAAAGTACTTAACCACACGGAATCTAAAAATAGTTTGCTATATCAACCAGGCAGGGAGGAAGTTCAAAGAAAGTAAGAACATTTAAGAAAATAATTAAAATGTAGATACTCTAACAAAGTGTATGGATTTAGGCCAAACCATTCTCAGAGGGAAAGTAATTTCTTCAAACGGCAGTTTTAATGAAAATGCTAAGGGAGCTCTAATGACCTAAAATGTTAACAAAGAAACAAGGATGCTGGTTCGCAGAACAAGGAGGAAGAAAGAAATACCAGCAACATGGAGAAACGAACTAGAAAGAGAGACAGCAAATTAACTAATAGGGGTTAATTCCTTGAAAAAAGATGTTTACCAGATTGACAAGCCATAGGAAATATTTTTGAAAGAAAAAGAGAGAGAGAGAAGAAAGAGAAGCTGACAAACTTAGAAATGAGAAGGGGCTGATGAAACATTCAGAACAATCTAAGGCTTTGAGGCCAAGGCTCACACTTTGAGAATATTAACAGAGCAGTGGGCTTCGGGGCCAGACCACTGGATCTGAAACTCGCTGCTCCACTTGCCTTCAGCCAAGTTGCTTCCTTTCTTGTTGTGCCTGTTTCCTCCTGTAAAACGGAGAGGATCATGACAGCCTGCCTCTTGCAGTTTTTGCAGAGTTTGAGTGAGTCAATCCGTGTCACTTATGGGAACGTTCCAGCGGCAGAGCTGGGAGGAGAGGCCGGCCTCAGGGCTCCACATGATAGTAACCATGAGAGCTCACGGCAGCCCACGAGGCCTGGACCATTCCTATCCCCATCTTACAGGGAAAGACACCAGGGCAAAGAGAGGTTGAGAAAATTGTCCAAGGTCATTCTACTTTCTTAGAAAGCTTTTCCAAACAAGAGGTGGAACGTAGAGCTGTCTTGTACTTGAAGGATCTGGGATGTTTTTCCTGAAGTAGAGAAGCCTCAGGAGGGCGTGTCCCACATGCCCTGGGGTAGCTGGTACCCATGGGTGGAAGCTAAAGGCGGGCACGTTGTGATGGTTAATTTTGTGTGTCAACTTGACTGGACTGAGGGACACCCAGATAGCTGGTAAAACATTATTTCTGGGTATTTCTGTAGGGAGAGTTTGACATTTGGGTGGGTAAACTGCGTAAAGATGATTTGCCCTCACCAAGATGTGCAGGCATCGTCCCGTCCAACCCACTGAAGGTCTGAACAGAACAAAATGGCGGAGGAAGGGCGAGTTTGCTCTCTGCTTGGTCTGAGACATCCATCTTCTCCTGCTCTCGGACATCCACGCTTCCGGTTCTCGGGCCTTCAGGTTTAGGCGGTTTGAACACCGTGGGCTTCCTGGGCCTCCAGCTTGCAGATGGGGGATGGTTGGACCCTCAGCCTCCGTAATCACATGGGCCGAGCCCTCACAATAAATCTCTTTCTGCAGATCTGTATATATCTTATTGGTTCTGTTTCTCTGGAGAACCCTGACTAATACACACGTTCAATTTAATACGAGTGTGGTGGATTAAACGTGCTTTTAACCACCATTGTCTATTTTCTTGAGTATTTTCTTCTTTCCTTCTTCGCTTCCAAGTTTGGCGATAATGAGGAAATGGTCTTTCCTGAATTATGTGTTTTTAAAAAGCTTAACCTGTTGTGGTGACAATATTTTGTGACTCTGAGAGAAAAATTTTCACCCCCTAAGGAAAAGAAGGACTTCTCCTAGAGGCTAGAAAAGTTCTTGGGTGGTGAGGTGGGCGTGGTGGGGGGTGGGCACATGGAGAGACCAGGGTACATGGTGATAATGGAGACACACACTTCATGGGCAGAGTCTGGTGGAGGCTCAAGGAGGCTGCGGGGCCCCAGGGAGTAACTGAGTGTTTGGTGCCACCATCGAGAGCCTCACATGCTTCTTGTGCCCCAGCACACCCCTCCCAGACACAGGCAGACTCCCGGGACCCCTGGTGACGGTGCATGTGGGTGGAAGCCAGCTTGGGATCTGCAGGAGCCACAGCAACAAGGATGTGGGGGCCTCAGTGGAGACCCCTGTGGACCCAAGATCAGGAGCAGATGCCAAGGAGATCAGGCAGACATCTGAGTAGACAGAGAACTCAAGGGTCAGGTGTTCCCTTGACCTAAGCCCCCTCCAGAACAGAATCACAGCCCTGGGGAAACAGAGGACCCCAACTGACCGAACTTAATTTTTTTCTAACCTCAACAGCATGAGGCTTTCCCACAGAAACTAAGTAGAATTGGGTTTGTGGACTGAGAGTCTGCCGTCTATGTTAGGGAACTTTCCCCCCCTCATTAAAGGTACTAAATGAGCTGGTTCCGTGCACTGGAATGTTCCAGCAGGGACTTGATAAGACTTTGCTGAGGATGTCTAGAGGAAACACACATGCTGGCTAGAGACTGGCCCACCTAAAGACTCTGCGATTGTATGAACTCAAACAGGTGGAAAGATGACAGCTGGCAAGAGGGGCTCCGGGGGAAGCTTGGAATTTTCTGACTCCAAAATGTCTCCTCCCACTGCCTAAAATTCACGGTCATTGATTCATTTCTGAGGGAAGGAAGCCATAGGATACATTAGGTTGGTGAAGGGAGAGGAAAGATACGGAAACAGAAGAGAAGATGGTGATGCCAAAGAGAGGGTCTGTGTGGGTGAGCGAGGTGGGGCGGCCAGCATGGCGGCAATCCTATGCCATGGCCTGGGTGCCTGAGTGGAGTTGGCACAGCTGAGGGCGGTGGCTGGTGTGTGAGAGAAGGTGTGCTGTAGGGAATGATGGCCTGGGGGTGTAGACTAAGGGGGTAACTGATGGCAGATGTGTGAGGGTGTACATGATGTGGGTGCCGGCTGGAGGGGGTGAGTGGGCTGTGCTGTTTGGGAGGGAGTATGTATACAGCATAAGGGGCCCTGTCCTGGGATGTGTTAGTGCGTTTGGTGGTTTTTCTTTGTGAAAGAAAAGCCCCCTTAGTGGGAATTCGAAATAATCTTAGTGGGTATTTGGAAATGTACCATATTAGTTTTAAAAATTATCTAACTTGGAATTCTGTGAGCTTTCAACCTGAGGACATTTGTTTTTCTTCAATTCTGAAATATTACCAGCTACTATCTCTTTAAATATTGTCTCCTTTTTTTTTCTCTCATTATGGAACTCCTGTCAGCTGTATCTTGGAGATTCTTCCCCTATCCTCCATGACTATGAACTTCTTTGTCATATTTTCCATCTCTTTTTTACTCTCTTTACTAACCAGGCTGTAAGAGATTTTTCACAGTCTGGTTTTCTCAGTCATCAGTTCTCCTTGATTCTGTTCAATCCCCTTGTTTATCTCCTCTACCATCATTAGTTATTTTTTCACTCACTATGCTTTCCACTTCCAGATTTCTAATTTCTTGTATGCTCCTGTTTTAGTCCATACTCTCTAATATCTGACCCACAACCTCCTATTCTTATTTTATAGATGGATTCCTTTCTTTGTCTCTTCAGGAATTTTAAACTTGCCAATTTCAGTCTTTTTCGATTACTTTTTTATTTCCATTTTCTCCGGAGGTTAGTTCTCCCACTTATTGGATGTGTTAACTGTCATTCACAGGGTTATACTTTCTTGTTTGTTTCATTCTTTTGGCTTTTGGCCTCATCTTGCTGCGAGTCTTATTTTTGTGGTTGTTATTTCTAGAGTTTTCTTTCCAAATTCTCTTCTTGCTACGTGGTGGTTTTCCAGATTCAGCCAGGCTTCCTGTGGTCTGCATCTCAAAACAAAGTCTTAGAAAAGGGCTCAGGGATATTGCCCTTTGGGAAATTGCAGTCGCAGACCCTGAACCTGTGAATAGCAGTCAGTAGCCCCAAGTGGCACAATTCCAGAGGCATCATTTACGTGGAATAAAATGTCAACAGTGTTCCCTAGAATTGTGCAATAAGATGACCCTCCTGGCAGCCCGCTTCCAACCTTGAGACATCTCTCCTATTGTCTTCCACCCCCGGCAAGGGCCACATTTCTGAGGCTTAGAGACGATAAATCAGTTACATAGGAAATTCACTGAAGAATGGTCTGAAGTCCATGCGTTTTTCTGCTACTCTGTGTGGCAACTCAGAACTATCCAAAACTGCTATAGAAAACAAGTGGGCCCTTGAAATTTGGCATTGAAAATATTTCTAGGGTCAGCTGAAGATAGGTTCCTCGCATTTTTCCACGTGTGTGTGTTTGTAGCGGGGAGGGGATGATGAAAATACGGTAGTTGGGGCTTTACTGCCTCCAGATTGCCCCATGTCTGCTACGATTGTGGAGGACGGAGTCCTGAGAAGACACCAGAGGCTGGGCTGTGCGTGTACAGGGAGACTCGTCTGCGATTCTTCAGTTCCTTCCATCGCTGCTGAGATGAGTGTGGCCACTGTCCTCCAGTCAGAATTCTCTTTGGAGTTTAAACAGCCCCAGGGTGTTGTTACACTGTTATTGGATGTGATTTTCCAAAACCACGCTTCACGTTGAGTTTGCATCAGTGTCAGCCAGCCTTCCCCACTGCTTCAGAGGGAGAGGATGGAGCCCAGCTGAAGACTCAGCTAACACACCCATAAGCTTTTGCACATTTCCTCTCTGATATGTGACCTAATGGGTTCAGTAACCCTGGAAACATTTGATCTTGGTGCCACAAGTTCCCAGGGTCACTGGTTTACTGGAGGCTGGTGCTTGAAGTCTCTTCTGCTGAAACCCCATCATCAAAGAAAAGATCTCAAGGCTACCATGGAAACTGATTGCATGTTCAGCCAATGAGATCTTTGGGAGGAGGATCAAAACCCCCTCCCTTGGCTAAGTCTATCATATGCTGTGGGAGAGCTGTCTGGTTGGTTTTTCCCATGCCTCACATGGTGCCTGACACATGAGTGGCTCTTGTTGACTACAGGGGAAACTTTAACCCACGACAACAGACCTACACGTTATCACCATCCAAGAATGGCAAAAGATAAGGAGCAAAACGGATCATTTTCGGTGCCTCCAATTCCAAAAGATGACAATCTGCGTGCACTTTGGGTTTTCAAAGTAGATGGAACTGCTTTCCTAAATGTCTTAGGTCTGGAAAACTTTAAAGGTATTTGGCCAAGCAAGTCCTCTCTTAGTTTTTAAATCCTTGTCTATTTTGAAAGAAACGCAAGCTGCCTCTTTCCAATTCACTTACACTTGATTTGTCCAAACAGTCTTTTCTAAGAGGTGTTTGTTGTCCAAGAATCCTCATGACCCCTGTGAGAAGCATTGCATCCTAAGGCAGGGAAGTGGCTATGGGCCATTGTCCTCAGTCCCAACCCTGATTTCAGCTCCATGTCTCATCTCCCTCGTGGGTTCTCAGGTCCTAAATAGAGCCGCCTGTCTTTCCCCATCTTTGAGAAGTAGACAGGGACTTTAAAAGAAGAGGCTGTGGCTAGTTGTCCTCAGATCCCCAACCAAGTCTTGGAGGTTTGGCTAGAAACCTTGAACACGCTTCCCAGAGGAGAGTAAATAGAGCCTTGTAAAAATACGGCGTTAGTGTTCCTTTGACTTTATGAAGTTTATACACTTGAAGCGTAGCATGATAAATGAATATGTTTTTCTGTGGTTACCTCTATTTAGTCTGCTGTATAAGGGTCTGCATTCATTCGAACGCTATCTAAAATGACAAATCATCCTTTTAAAAATATTTTTGAATTGCATCCTTTAAAAAATATTTTAAAATTGAGGAAGAATTTACGTGTAGCGAAACGTACAGATCCTAAGTGTATAAACAGAGGAGTCTCGACAAATGCTTATACCCATGTAACTAACATTCCAATCAAGTTATAGAATGTTTCCATCCCCAGAAAGTTTACTTGTGTCCCTTTCCAGTCAGTTCCCGTTACCTACAAGCAACTGCTGTTCTGCTTTCTGTCACTGTGGTGGGCAGCTTCTAAGATGGGTCCCAAAGACCCCCACCTTGTTATTTGTGCCCTTGTGTGATCTCCTCCCCTGGTGAATGGGCTGTGCCAAGTGACTTGCTGTCCCTTCTGAGGTTCGGTTACGAAGAGACTATGCCTTCTGTTTTGCTTGCCATCCCTTGCACTCTTGTCCTGCAGCCCCAGCTCTGGGGGAAGCCAACTGCCATGGGAGAGGCCCAAAAGGAGACGCTCAGATGGCAAGGAACTAACGTCTCCAGCCAACAGCCACCAAGCACCTGAGTCTTGCCAACAGCCACACCAGTGAACCTGGGAACACATAGTCCCCCAGTCAAGCTTTGAGATGACTGCAGCCCAAGCCAATACCTTGAGGCAGCCTTGTGAGAGAGTCTGAACCAAGGGCATGCAGCTAGGCTGTGTCTGGATTCCTGACCCTCAGAAACGGAGATGATCACACACGCTTGTTATTGTAAGCTGATAAGTTTTGGCTTACTTTGCTATGCAGCAATAAATAATTAATACAATCACCATGGATTTGTTTTGCCCTTGAACTTCAGAAAAATGAAATCATACACTATATATTCTTTTGTGCCTGGCTTCACTTATTTAACGGTGTGTCTGAGAGATTCATTCATGTTGTTGTGTGAATCAGCCGTTCATTCTTTTTCATTGATGAGTCCATTTTATTGCATAAATATGTAACAGTTTATTTTTACCCATTGTCCTATTGATAAACGTTTGAGTTGTTTCCAGTTTTACCCTTTTTTGAGTAAAGTTGAGTAAAGGTGCTATGACCATTTCTTGTACAAGTCTTTCTAGAGACGTGTTTCATTTTCTTGAACACATGTTTTCGTTTTCATTTTTGTAGAAGTCCAATTGTTTGGCCATTGTTGGTTAATCTTAAAAGAAACTTCAAAATAGGTTCCAAAGTGGCTGTACCATTTTGAACTTCTTTTTGAGAAGTGTTTATTTCAGGCTTCCACTGCTTTATTTTTCTTCTTTTTCAAGCTTCTTTAAGTGGAAACTTAGATCACTGATTTTAAATCTTCCTTCTTTCTAATATAAATATTTAAAGGTATAAATTTCTCCCTAAACACTGTATAGTAAGGACATCCCACAAATGTTTGTATATTGTATTTTTAAGTATCATTCAGTTTAAAATATTTTCTAAATTCTAAATTTTTTCTTCCCCAGTGATATTTAAGTATATTACCGAATTTTCAAATATTTTTCTATTTATCGTTATTGATTTTTAATTTCCCTATAGTCATAGAATATACTTTGCTACGTTTTATCTTTTAAAATTTGTTGAGGCATTTTACGGTCCAGCACACAATGCCTTGTGACTATTGCAAGTTCACTTGAAGACAATGTATACTCCTCAGCTTTTTGGTGCAATGTTCTATTAACATCAATTAAGTCGAGTTGATTGTTAATTTTGTTCTAACCTTCTGTATCTTACTGGGCTTTTTGGTCTAGGTCTATTAATTACTAAGAAAGGGGTGTGAAAATCTCCGACTATAATTGTACAGTTTTCTACTTCTATATTTGTCAATTTTTGCTTTACATATTTTGAACTCTGTTATATGGTACATTTAATTTGGAGATTGTTATGTCTTTTTGAGGAGTTGAATATTTTATTATCATAAAACTGTACCGCTGTATCTCTGGAAACACTTTCTGTCTTGAAGTCTACTTTTTCTGATTTTAATACGAAGGCATCCGCTTTCTTATGTTTTCTGTTTGCATAAAGCACATATTTCCATCTTTTTTACTTTCGGTCTCTTTCATGTATTTGTATTTCAGGTGCATCTCTCGTAGTCAGCACACGGTTAGATCAGCTTTAGTTTCCATTTTGGTAAGTTCCGTGTTTTGGCTGGAGTGTTCAGTTCAATTGCATTTACTATGATTACCGATAGATTGGGTCTAAGTCTACTATTTTGTTTTCTAGTTGGCCCATCTGTTTGTTTTATTCCTATGTTCCTGATTTTTGTCTTAATTGAATTTTCTTGGGTATTCTATTTTAATTTTTCTAGTTACTCTTTCGTTATAAATCTTTGTACTAGTTTTTAATTGTTTCTCTAAGGATAACTATATGCATTCTCAATTAATTCATAGTCTACATAGAATTAATATAGTAACTTCATGTAAAGTATAAGAACTTTAAACAGTGAAATTCCATTCTTGTGCTATCATCACCATCAACTTTATATCCCCATATGTAATAAATATAATGTAATGTAACGTAATAGAGTAGAATATATATAGATTGGGGCCTGCCAAGTGGTGCAGCAATTAAGTTCTCATGTCCTGCTTTGGCGGCCTGGGGTTTGCCAGTTCGGGTCCAGGGTGCAGACATGGCACCCCTTGTCAAGCCATGCTGTGGTAGGCGTCCCATATATAAAATAGAGGAAGATGGGCATGGATGTTAGCTCAGGGCCAGTCTTCCTCAGCAAAAAGAGGATGATTGGTGGCAGACGTTAGCTCAGGGCTAATCTTCCTTAAAAAAATATATATAGATAGAGAGATAGATAGATAGATAAAGAGAATAGAGTATTATCATGTTACTTTAACTAGTCTTTATAAAAGACTATAAATACACTTTATTTTATATTGTTTTATGTATATTACACTGTTTAATAAAAATAAGTCTTTACAAAGACTATATGTATATTTTATTTTTATTAAACAATATATGACGAGTTAAAGCAAAAATGATAACATTGTATTCTCTCTCTATCTATATTATATTTATACTGTATAATGATGTAAAATTTATGGTGATAATAGCACAAAAATTGAATTATATATATTTTATATATACTTGGAATTATATATATGTGTGTATTATATATATATACCAAATAATGAAAAATATGTATATATATACATATACCATTTCTGCTACTCTTCATTCCCAGATACAAGTTTCTATCTGGTGTCATTTTCCTTCAACCTGAAGAATTTCCTTTAGCATTTTTTGTAGGACAGCTCTACTAGTTACAAATCCTTTCAGCTTTCCTCTATGTGAGAATATCTATCTTTATTTCAGCCACAAAGATAGCTTTGCTGGATAGAGAATTGTGGATTGACACTTTTTTCCCATTTGGCATTTGAAAGAAGTTCTCTCATCTTCTAGCTTCCACAGTTTGTAACATTAGCTATCATTTTAACCATTGTTCTCTGTATGTGATGTGTCTTTTTCTTTAACTGCTTTAAAGGTTTTCTAAATATGTCTTTAGTTTTCAGCAATTTCTCTATGATCTGATTACATGTGATTTTCTTTGTATTTATCTTGTTTGTGACCTGCCGAACTTCTTGAATCTATAAGTTTACTTTTCACTAAATTTGGGATATTGTTTCTTTGCATATTTTTTCTGCACCATTCTCTCCTCTAATTTTCTGGGATTCAAATTATGCATATGCTACACTGCTTGATATTATCCCACAGGTGACTAAGGATTTGTTCTTCTTTTCAGTCTTTTGTTCCTTTGCTCTTCAGATTTGAAAATATCAGTTGATCTGCATCCACATTCAGTAATTCATTCCTCAGCAGGCTTTTATCTTTTGTTATTCCTATCAAGTGAGTTTCTTATTTTAGATATTTTACTTTTCATTTCTAGAATGTTTTTTCCTTCAATATGAGCATATTTTTCTTTCAGTCCTTAAACATATATTGATAACCACTATTTTAATGAACTTTCATGTTAGTTCGCATCTGGACCACCTTGGCTTCTGTTCCTATTGACTCTTGTTTTGGTTCTATTATGAGTTGCATTTTCCTCTTCCTTTGATAAGGGGTCATGTGTTCCAGCTTCTTCATGTGTAAGAATTTTTCATGGAATGTTAGACACTTAGGTGATACAGGGTGTCTGAGCTGTGTCTTTTCCTTCACAGAATCCGAGGTTTCTTTGTTAATTGAATCACCAGTAGATCCTTATTGTTCTGTCAGGCTTGGTTTTAGTTTCTGTTAGGAAGAGTCAAAATGTTGCTTGTTTGATTGCTGCTTGTCTGTTTTCATTTTGAACCTAGTTTCCTAACTTAGTCCTAGGGTCAGGCCCTTACTCTAGGTATGGGGCTTAGTCCTAGGTGTGGCCTTTCTGGGATCTGAAGTGAATGTCGGAGGCAATCAGAGTCATCTCTGGACTCTGTCTTGGCTGGAACTCTGACGTCTTCTAGCACTGCATGACCTTGGTGGCTTTACTCGGCTCTCAGCTCCATAGCATATGACCTCCTCTGGCCTTATGGAGCCCTATCCTGCCCATTCATAGCCCAGTCCCCACAAAAGACCTGTGGGGGATCCCTCTGTAGACTTCTGGGGTTCACTGGGAAACTCCTTTATCTCCAGTACTCACCCCATAAATTCTGGCCACTTCAGCAGCATGAGTCTCTTGGATTTCTCGTTTATGCCTCCTCAGCTCCATGAAACATCTTCTGCCTGAGCTTCACCTCCATCCTCCTACATGACACTTAAAAGATGCTTCCAGGCAGAAAACCAGGGTGAATGTGGAGCTCGGCTCACATGATTCCCTTCTGTTAGAGATCACAAGCCTGTGCTTTTTTTGGCTCAGTGCTTGAACACAGCTTTCTCATATATTTCATCCAGTTTTATAGTTATTTTCAGCAGGAGGATAAATTTGGAACTCTCTGATGGCCGGAAGCAGAAATCCTGACTGGTCATTTTTACATTTTGGTTCAAGAGCTCCATCATCTTTTTTTTCTAGCCATTTCCATTTGCCTTTCAGTTTTGGTTACTTGACATTTGTTTGTGGAGAGAGGTCACTCTCTAGCTCAGACATGAGCTACTGGAAAGGTACTTGGTGCTGTGGAAAGAACATGGGTTTGGGAAAACCTGACTTCAAATTCTAGCAAGCTTAAGACTTTAGACCAATTAGCTGATCACTTTGGGTTCTGGTTTTCTCATCTAAAAATGGGGGCAGTAATAATAATATCAATACTGATGCTAATAGCTCACATTTGTAGAATGCTAACCCTGAGCCAGGAATTTTTCTAAGTATTTTAAGCTTGAAGGTTCTCTGTGAGGATGGACATAATGATATGTGTAATGGCCAAGTGGCCCTGGGGATTAGGAAGAGAAAAATGAAAGATTCCAGGGCTCAGATGGGGTCTGACAGACCCGACGACCAATCTTTGGCTGAGTGTAATCACAGCACTCAGTCCTCATCATGGTGGTCCCATTTTGTCCCTACCATCAACCAGGGAGATCATAAACCTCCTCCACGCATGAGTGACTGACTCCTAGATGTGGGCAAACTAATGGATTGTGGGCATTACTTGCTAGTTTTCCATGTGAATGTATTGGTCATGGCATGTGGCACGTTACAAGTTTTCAGTAATATTTGTAGAGCGATTAACTGTTTCAATGATTAAAAATTTGAAGCAATAAAGAAATCATAGAAGGCAGGACTTAATTAATTTGTGGTTTCCTGGGTCATTAAATTTTGTTTTCTTTTTACTCAGCAAAATAGAGAGTGGCAGCTTTCGTGACCAAGACTGTTGAATAAACCTTAAACTTTGTATCAGTCAGTATAGTCTAGGTTATAGTTCAGTAACAAACAATACCTAAATCTCAGGGATTCAACACCACGCAAGCTTGTTTCTCACTCATGTTACAGGTCAAGTTCAGGGCAGGGAATTACGCCCTCTGTAGCTTCTCAAGGACATAGGGTTATCAAGACTACTTGTCTACATGCGCTTTCATAAGCATTGAGACAGAGGAAAAGGAAGAGCATTCTAAGCTGTCTCTTAAAGGTTCCTGCACATTTCATTGGCCAAGCAAGTCATTAGCCACACGTAACTTTATGTGTGGGCAGGGAAGCAAATCTTAGCATATGCTTGCAGTGGGGAGCTGGGATATTTAATATTTGTGAAAGGCCCTATTGACTACACTGTTTCTTTACGAATTTCACCAAGCCAGCTTGAGCCATTTCAGTCACACTTTTGTTTGGTGACACCTAATACTCCTAGGTACTTTTGCCAAGAAACCATAATGCCTTTTAAATGTTTATTTGTCTCTTGGACATATGGTCCATGTTTTCTCCTTCAAACTCTCGTAACTAATAAGAATGTCATTTCAGCCAGAGCTTAGGTCCAACTCCATCTTTTCCAACAAAGACTTTTAAAATCATAAAGTTACATTTTAGCCAATGAGAAAAGATGCAGCAAGCATAAAAAGTGAAAAATTTTGTCATAAAATCAGAACTGTGTGCTTTCTTTGGTTTCTAATCACTTCTGAAGCTTTCGTAAGTCAACTAATAATTACAATCCCATATAAACCTTAATTCATTTGTCTTTTAGTTCAACAAACTCTTTCTGCCATCAAGAATTGTCATCAAATTTTCTTAAACTGCACATGTGATAGAAAGATCACAGAAAGGTCAAAACCACAGATATGTGAGATGTAGGGTTCATACTTCAGTGAGCGAGTTTTTCCATGAGAAAGAGCCAGAGGACACTGTCAAGCACACAGTGAGAAGTGAGCTGAGCTGAGGGTGTTTGGAAAATGAGTCTTGAACGTTCGCCTCAGTTTACATATTTGAGTAGTACCTGTCCCCAAAGATCCCAGGTCCTGGTTTCAAGGACATGGATTTCATGGACACGTCGCTGCCTAGCACTCCTGAGAATATTTGTTATTTGGGAGCAGCATTGCTCTGCCAGTCTCACCACACCCAGTTGTGAACACTATTAATATAAGGTTACAGACAGAGATGCACTGATAGGGAAAAGTATGCAGCAGCCACGAAATCTGTAGAATGTATGTCAAGGACAAAAGTCTCCTCCAATTCCCCCCTCCAATAGATTTATGCATATTTTCATAAGTTCTCAGGTAGGAAAATTTGAGGGTCGTTTTAAGGATCCCAAAGCTGCTGCATTCCTTCCCTTGGGATGTTCACATGTGTTAGGTAGCATCACTTCAAACACCACGAAAGTCCTGGTCTTTCTCCCTCTTTATAGTGGTTTTATCAGTCCACATGCTATTCCATTCCCATAAATGCTCTTGTCTTCCATATCTCCATGACAACCATCTCTGTCTGTTTTCCTTCTGCCACCGCTGCAGCTGCTGGGATGTCATAAAGCTCTAAGTTGTTGCTGGCTTTTCTTTTGCTTCTATTGGGAAAGGAGGCTACTTCTGGATTTGATGCCATCTTCCCAACCCTCCAAAATCTTCACTTCATGCACTTTCTCTTATGATAAGAAAGTAAAGCTAGAAATCAATAATGAAAAGATAACTAGAGACTTCTGTCCTGGACAAGACGGCATGGACCTGTTTCTCCCTGCTGCTCCCCACTAAGGATAACAATAAACCCTGAAAATAACAAAGAGGCAACCAAAAGAGAACTCTGAAAGGTGGAAAGAGGATGACAAACTGTTTAGGGAGCCCAGAGTGTAGGAACAACAAGGCAGGGTGTCTTGCAACCCTCCTCACACAAAAGACGACGGCGCAGGATTTCCCAGGTCCCAGCCTAGCTGCAGAAGGCAGCCCAGGCAGGCTTGTCCCCAGATGAGGGTCCCTCCAGGGATCACACCAGGCAAGGCCTGCTGACAAGCCCTCAGGGGAAGCATTTTCTTTCTCTGCCCAGCCCAGGAGTCCCCTCCCCTGGAAGATCCCAGAAGGCTGGGCAGCACTGGCAGAGAGATTCCACCACAACATGCTCCCGGCTCTGGAAGCAGCCTCTTCGACCCCTCAGACCCAAGACTTTGCTCCCCAATGAGAGACACAGGGGTGGCATGGAGGCACCAGTGAGGGGATCCTGTTACAACCAGCACACAACCAGGAAGGACTGCCAGTCCACCACGGGCAAGGGAGATCTTGACAAAATGCAGTCCAGAGACTTCCTTTACCCGTGTAGTGGTACCAGGTGGCTCAACCTGGAGAAATTCCTTCTGCTCCTTCAGACAGCAGGAGCAGCAAACAGTGGGAACCCCAGAAAGTGAAATAAGTTAAGTAAACCAAAATAATACCCTGAAAATTATATCATCATTGGAACTACAGATGACAAAAGTAGGCCAGGCCACTGGGTTAAACCTAAATGGGGTCACTGGCTGCTAAAATAAAATATTTAAATAGAATCTGGAGTGTTAAAGTTGCCATTTTTCAGGACAGAATCTAAATCATCCATCACAGCCAGAGCCTGAAAAATCACAACTTAAATTAGAAAAGACAATCAACTGACCCCAATTCTGAGAGGGAGCAAATGTTGGAATTCTCTGACAAGGGATTTAAAGCAACCTTCATAAAAATGCTTCTGCAATGAATTATGAATTTTCTTGAAACGCATGGAATAGTAAAACATCCCAGCAAAGCAATAGGACTCATCGAAAAGAATGAAATGAAAATTATGGAAGTGAAAAACGCAATAAGAGAAATGAACTTGCTAGATGGGCTCAATGGTGGAGTGGAGGTGACAGAGGATGAAACCAATGAATTTGAGGACAGCTCACCAGAGTTCACTTAATCTGAACAGAGGTAAAAATGAATGAACGTAGCCTCAGAGACCTGTGGGACTGTAATGAAAAACCCAATATTCTTATCGTTGAAGGACCAGAAGAAAAGGAGAAAGAGAGATGGACTGAAAGCATATTTGAAGGAATAATGGGTGCAAGCCTTCTAAATTTAGCACAGATTTAAAAAACTGAGCAAATTCAAAACAAGACTAACTCAAAGAAATCCACGCCAAGACATATCATAATTAAACTTTGGAACACTGAAAAAAGAACCCTTGAAATCAGTCAGAGAGAAACAGCACGTTACCACCAAGTGGATTAAAAGCAGGATTTTCTTCTGGAACCGTGGAAGCTGGAAGGAAGTGGCACAACATTTGTCAAGCGCAGAAAGAAAAGTGGTCAACTGTGGATTCTGTATCCAGCAGAACTATCCTTTGGGAATGAAGGAGAAATAAAGATGTTCTCATACAAGGAAACACTTAAAAGAGTTTATTATCAGTAGACATACCTTAAAAAAAAAGACAAGGAAATTCTTGAAGCAGAAAGTAAATGGTAAAGAAAGGAATCGTGGAGCAACAGGAAGGCAGAGCAACAGAAAGAGCAGCAGTGTGGGTACATCCTTCTCATGAGCTTTACCAACCATTTCGGATTACTGAAATAAAAGCTATAGCATCATCTGGTACTCAAGACAGTAATATTTAAAAGAGGGGAAAGCAAAAGAATCTACTAGAAGTAAGGTTTCAATTCTTCATATAAAGTGGTAAAATGGTGATACCAGTAGACTGTAATAGACACATAAGTATATGCAATGCTCTGAGCAACAACTAAGAAAACCATAAAAAGAGATGCACTTGAAAACACTATAAATAAATCAAGGTGGAAACATCAAAATGCTCAAGTAACCCACAAGAAGACAAGAAAAGAGAAACAGAGAAAACAGATAATGAAATGGCAGACTTAAGCTCTTCCATATAAATAATTCCTTAAATACAAATAGTCTAAACATGTTAATTAAAAAGTAGAGATTGGCAGAGTGGATTAAAAAACATGACTTCACTATATGTTGCTTATAAGAAATTCACTTCAAATTCAATGACTTAGGCAGGTTGAAAGTAAAAGAATGGAAAAAGATGCACCCTGCAAGCGTTAATTTAAAACAAAAGCAAGAGTGGCTGCATTGATATCAGATAAAGTAGACTTCAGAGTAAAGAAAATTACTAAAGACAAAGAGAAATATTACACAGACATAAGAGGATCAATCTAGGGACTGGCCCAGTGGCGTAGTGGTTAAGGTCATATGCTCAGCTTTAGTAGCCTGGGGTTTGTGGGTTTGGATCCTGGGCGTGGACCTACACACTGTTCATCAAGCCATGCTGTGGTGCCATCCCACATACAAAAAAAATAGGGGAAGATAGGCACAGATGTTAGCTCAGGGCCAAGCTTCCTCACCAAAAAAAAAAAAAAAAAAGATCTAGGAAGTCATAACGATCTTATATGTATTGCGCCAAACCACAGCCTCAAAATACATGAAACAAATATTAATAGAGCTGAAGGAAGAAATAGACAAATTCACAATAATAATTGAGGACTTCAACACCGCCCCCTTTCAGCAACTGAACTAGGCAGAAAATTAGCAAGGATATGGAAGACCTGAACAACACAATCAGCCAGTAATAGCTAATTAACATACAGAGAACATTTCACCCAACAGCAGCAGAATAGATATATGTGTACATACACACACACACACACACACACACACACTAAGATACATATAAAGTACTCATGGAAAATTCACTGAGGTCGACCATACCCTGGACCACAAAAAATTGAAAGAATTGAAAACATACAGAGTATGCTCTTTGATCATAATAGAACCAACTAGAAATCAATAACAGAAAAAAGGAAAATCTCTAAACATTTGGAAATTAAACAGCACATGTAAATAATCCATGTTCAGAGAAGAAGTCTCAAAGGAAACTAAAAAAACCCCATAAAACTGAATGAAAATGAAAATACCGCATATTAACATATGTGGGATACAGCGAAAGAGTTCTGAAAGGGAAACTTACGGCACTAAATCCTCATGTCAGAAAAGAAGGAAGGTCTCAAGTTAATAATCTAAGTTCCTACCTTAAGAAATGAGAAAAAAGAAAATAAGCCCAAAAGCAAGCAGAGGAAAGCAATAATAAAGACAAGAGCAGAAATCAATGACATTGAAAATAGAATAACAATGTAGAAAAAGAAATGAAACAAAAGGCTGGTTCTTTGGGGAAAAATCAATAAAATTGATAAACTTCCAGCAAGAAAGAAGATAAAAATCACTAATATCAGGAATGAAATAGGGGGTATCTCTACAGAGCCTGCTGCCATTAAAAGGATAATAAGGGAATGTTACGACTCACTTTATTCTCATAAATTCCACAACTTGAAGAATAAACCAGTTGCTTGAAACCCACAAACTACTCCAATATAACTGACATGAAGTGTATAATCTGAACAGTACTATAACCATTAGAGGAACTGACAAAGTCTTTAAGAAGAAAGCCTGAGCAACACGGGAGGGGCCGGGGCTGGGGGCAGAATCCCCATGGAGCAGCTCACCTCTGGACCCCGGCTCGGGGTCAGCGACCTGGTCAGCAGCCCCAGCCAGCCTGGTGTGGCGACCCCTGCTCTCTGAGGCACAGGGAAGGTCATATCCTTGGGACAGAGTAAGGCTAAGAATTATAAACTAAAATGAGTATGGAGCTAAGAAAGCACACATTTAAATCCTCGGGTTAGCTTTTTTGTAACTGATTCCTTTTGCGTAAGGTAACTGATCCGTTTGTAATCATTGGGATATTCGGTATGTTTTTTATTTTCAGATTTTCTTAAATGAATCTGTCGTACTAGACTACTTACTTTAATTGAATGACACAGAGTGTTTCCAGTGCCATATGTGAATGCCTAGGGAAATTTGCTTGGTTAAGTGATATATGTGTAGCGTGAACTAAAAAAGGAAAACTAATTGTTTGATACATTTATACGACAAATAAATTGGACTTTATCGAAGTACAAATTGTAGGGACATTATTTCCCATGCAGTAAAGCTTCTCAAATGTTGAAGGCTTTATCAATAAAGAGAAAGCAAAAAATCATAATTCTAACCACGATTATTTCCATACCATTTCTCAAGCACTTTTTTCCGTGCCCTTAGAGCAACATCAGCAGCTCCCTCACAGGGCCTCAAACCGGTCTGCATGTTAGCATCCCCTGGGGGCTTTTTAATAATGTCAGCCTGATTTAGCTTGTCTAGGGCAAGGCCCGGGCATCGGTATGTATACAACACTGCTGAGGGGTTTCTGATGTGCCCGGGGCTGAGGACCGCTGCCTCAAAGTTTGAGGAGGAAAGTGGAAGGAGAGTGAGGAAAGATGACCAGGAAGAGGAGGGTTCGACTTAAACCTCGGATGCAAGTTTGATTTTACGAGCTAATATGCAGGGGATGGGAAGGACCATTCTTTGGCCTGATCATCTTCAGAGCAGGTGCGCATCCCGAGGTTTGGAGGCAGAATTTCCTTGGCACTGTCTCTCCTGGGCCTCTCCAGGGCCTGTCCTGCCTGTCTCGCTGGCCAGGGGCATCTACCCAGGCCTGAACAACATGAAGGGAGCAATGCACATTGTTTCCGTTAAAACGAAATGGCAGGGTTCCTGAAAGGTGCTGCATCTAGGTTTGGGGGAGGCCAGGGGAGAACCATGGGGGCTGGACCTTGTCCAGACTGAGTGGGAGGGCTGCATCCCTGCCCGCGAGACCCTGCTGAGGCAGGACGGGCTGGCTGATGGTCTGCAGCCTGCCACGGGTCGTGGGCAGCAGGTGTGAATGTGGGGAAGAGATGGGTCAGCATCAGTGTGGAAATTCTTTCCTTTCCTTGCACACTTGTTGAGAGACTTTCAGCATCATTCTGGTTGGAGCTGGAAAGACAGCAAGGTCCTAGCACTGAAGAAGGGGTCCAGACAAGAAAATGGTTACAACCCAGAGTGTTAAGTGTGCAGAAGAGAGGCAACTACGAGGCCTTAAGGAACAAACTGCTCAGCAAGGCAGACTCGTGCAGAGTCAAGGACACGGGCTCTGCAGCCAGACGGGCTGCTGCGCAAGGGTGGGCAAGACACTGCTTCTCTGGGTCTCACTTTCATCACCAGTAAAATGTAAATTGATATGAAATGAAATAATATGATACAACATAACATTTTCGGCTCAGAGTTTCTGTGAGGTGTGAATGAGTTGACACATGTAAAATACTTAGAATAGTGACTAATACATGGTGAGAACTCAACGCATGTTATTTCTTATTATTACTAATATTTTATTATTATTAACAATAACTGCGTGCCCCCACCCCCACCCTCAGGAATCTGGGAAGGCTTCCCAAGAGAGATGATGCGGGAGGCGGATTGTAAAGGGGGATAGCAGTGTTTTGAATGTGATTTAAGAATGGGAAGGGCATTCCAGGCAGAGGGAACAGCATGTGCACAGGCCCAGAGACAGGAGGCAACATGCAGCTTTCACAGAAATGAAGGGGTTTGGTCTGAATGGAGTGGGCACGGCAGAAGAAGAGGCCTGGGGCCTGGGGGAGGCCAGGCCTTGGAGGGCCCCGAACACAGGCCGGAGGTATGAACTTGGTCCTGCAGCCAGAGTCTGCAGACCCCCGTTAGGTTCACAGACGTCTTCTTAAGGGGGGTATATTCTATGAATGTTTAGTAACTCTGTGGCTTTATGTTTACAATTCTTAAAAGGATCTCTTATAATGGTAGTTTGCATTTGGAAGACATTTTAATTGAATAAGATTTTAGTTTCGTAAGTCAGGGTCCTGATTAGGGTGCCTCCCACTAGGATCCTTGGTCACCCAGGAACTGAATCAACACTCTTATAGACACTCTCTCTCTGTGTATATATATACATTCACCCACACATGTGCGTATAGGCTAAGACATGGGGCTGTGTTATACACACCACCAGGCTCATGGTATTTATGTGTGTGTGTATAGAGATATATAGACACACATTTTTTTCTCCTCTTTTCAAGTGCACAGCACAATTTTACAGCTTCAGACACACTGCTGTGGGCATTGGGAGCGTGTAGGGGCCCAGCCTCACAAATGGGCATGGAACCTATGCAGCCCGCTGGGCCCAGTGTCTGTAGGGCTCCGTGCTGGGGTTAATGCTCTGCTGTGGCTGTCTTGAGAGTCTTAACACTTTTTGTACAAGGGGCCCTGCATTTTCACGTTACCCTGGGTCCTGCAGATTTTGTCACCAGTCCTGCATGGGGCGCCGACTGTGAGTCTGTTCTCTTCATTGGCAGATGTGGAAACTGAGGCTTAGAGAGGTGCCCATCGTCTGTGACGGGGAAGTGGAAGACGGAGAGGGCCAGCCTGGCTGACATCTTTTCATTGTGCATGGAGGTAGCCAAGTGCCCTATGGAAGTTTGGGGGAAAGATGTAATTAATTTCAACACTTCTTTGAACCAATAAACAACTGTTCCCCTCGCCAGAAGAGTCCCTTCCTGGGGGTCCCGCTGTGGGTTTTCGAGGCCTTTTTCCAGCAGCAGCAGACTTCTCAGTACCTCCTACCCAGGACTCAGCTCAGGGACTGGCCAGGACCCGGGCTGCCGAGCCCAAAGTCAGCTCGTACTGAGGAAGAGAGGGATAGAGCCACTTATGTATCCACTGGGGTAACATCCTGGGCATTCAAGGCAGGAAAGCCTGGATTCTGGGGTCCCCATGTGGGCTGCCATCCTGGGCCCCCAGAGCTGCTGTCACACCCACATGTCTGGGACTTGGGGCTGCTTTGTCCATGCCACCAGGCTGACGCTAGTGGTGAGGGCTAATGGAGACCTCTGCTCTCTCCTGACTCTCTCCCTCCAGAAGCCCCCCCCCCTCACTCCCACCACCAGAGACCCCTTCAGAGGACCATTCATGAGAGACGTTTCACCTCTCTGTGGGCCAATCCTAGGGAGTGAAATTTACGGTGAGTTCCAGGAGGTGAAAGAAAAGCTTTCCTCCCACCACGCTCCTCAGGCATCTGAGTATTTCACTGCAGACCTAGAGTTTGGTCCAGGATGGGAGCAGAGGGCAGCGACTGGGGATCCCAGTGGCTGGGTCCGTGTGACTGCACTGGGCTCGCTCACCCTCCCCGCATCCCGCTCACGCAATCACAGGCTGCAAAGGACCCTCACTATCCTATAATCAAACCTGGGTGTCCCCATCAAGTGGCTGCTCAGCCCCTGCTTGGTTGGGACTGGGAGGGGAGACCCTTACTCCAGAAGCAGCCCGTTTCACCCTAGGACAGCTCAGATGGAAAGAAAGGTCTTCCTTACTGTGATGGCTTCAGGAGGTGTCAGCATGGCCGGGCTGAACTACATTTCCCAGAATTCACTTCCAGCTCTGTTTCTGGTTGGAGTGGGTCACAAGGAAGACTCCTGGGAGAGCAGGAGGGTTGATGGGGAAGTAGGAGCCCGCACCCATTGTTGCCGACTGCTGATTCACCCTGATGGCATGAAATCACAGCCCACCTGCTCCTCCGACTCCTGGGCCAAGGGTGTGTGTTTAATCCTGCGATGGAGGGCCTGGCTTCCACGGGACATCCTTGTGACCAGGTCAGAGGCAACAAGGATGGACACAGTTTTGGCCTGTCCTTCCCACTTGTAGGTTCCAGCTCTTCCTTCCTAGTAGCCTGCTCCTTGGACCGCAAGCTCCAGCACCAGCTGTGGGGACAACAGCCTTGCAGAGACTGCTCAGCCAAGCCACCTCCCAGGACTGGGTTTGGCCAGTGCCCTACAACAGAGCGTGTGTCTCCTACTGATTCTGCTTCTCTGGTGAACCCCGATGACACAGATCACGCTGGAATCGAGCTCCCTCTAACTTGCACTTGTGGGCCCTGACTTGAGCTCTGGGCGTCTTAAGAAAAACGTTTATCCCGGCTTCTGCATCAGCCCTCCCACTGCATTGGCTCTTCCCCAGCCCAGAGACCATCAGTACCTTCGAGGGACCTACCGAGGGACGTTTGAGCCTTTCCCATAGCTGGCGCTCTTGTGTCCAGTCCTGTCATCACAGTAAGACACCCAGAACTGGGCCTGATTGTCCAGGTGAGGCCTTTGTTTTCTTAAGTGCCTGTCACAGACCCTTCATGCAGAACTCAGAAGAAACAAGTGTCAATGACCCCTAGTCCTGCCTGGGTTCCTAAGAACCGTTTCTTCTCCTGATTGCAGGAGAGAGAGACTGGCCATGGGTGAAACCTAAACCACTCTGGATTTCTTTGTTTTCTGCCTAGAGACTAAATGCCAGGCCAGGCTGGGCCTCCTCTGTCTTGTTATTGCTCATCGGGCATCTCAGCCTTGGTGGGCCGTCTGCCGGCCTCAGCACTGGGCCTTCCATGGGCTTCAGCTGCAAGGGGCTGCAGGGCCTCGTAGCAACACTGCCTCACGGGAGCAGTGCCTGCTTGCCCTCCCCACTGCACCCAGGATGGACACAGAGTGGAGCCCCACCAGCTGGCTGAGGTTTTCCACCTGATTGTCTATCGTCAACTGGCTTCCTAAGTCGTTGGACGTTCCAGACCCCTCACACGCCACTCCCTCTTACCCTATGGCTCAGGGCTCTGACAGATGTAAAGGGAGGACTAGAAATGGGCCCATCTGTTTGATGTGTTTCTTCACTACTCTCATCCGGGGCCTGGGGGTCTGCCCTGTGACCTCACTCATCTGCCCAGGGAAATCGTTCAACCCTCAGGTCACACTTTTTCATGATAACAATGAGGCAGTGAGACTAATTCCCTAACAACCTTACCTCTGGAGTCCCAAAAAGAGCCAGCTAACCCCCCAAATCTAGACAAAGGCCGGATGCCACCTTACCCTTGGTCCACCCAGACTCCTTAGTTTCTGGCCACAGGTGCACACTGTCTACACTTGCTAAGCTCTCCATCCCTTCCTCCTATGATTCTAATGACTCTCATAGCCTTGGGGCAAAGATCCGTGCCAAGACAGCCAATCCCAAGGAAACTCAAAAAATATGTCTGGGACCCCAGAGGAGAAAGATACAGGGTAGGGTTGAGGCTTCAGAGGTTGGCTCATGTATGTTTAGTATTGCTATAGGCACCGACTGTGGGGTAGGCACTGCTGGGAGCATCACTGGGGCTGAGCGTGGCATCTATGACAGCGTATGTCTGCCCCCAGATGATTTCTGTGGGGATAGTTCCAGGCAGGTGTACAGGATTTGCTTATAAATTTCTGTGAGCTTCCAAGACTTGGGTGAGTCTGAGAGACTAGACCTCAAAGTGGAAATAGTCCTTCTCTGATTTCCCTTGGGGAGCAAACACAGGACCGAGTGAGTCATGGAGAGTACCATTTCAGGCACCTTCTGGGAGTCCTTGTGGACCCTCTGTGAACTGCACCTCCTCCTTACCTATGGTTTCAGATCGGCTGGAGAATCTTCAAAATGTGAGGTGAAAGGCAAAATCAGCTCCTCCCACCTCTTCATCTGAAGTGACAGATTCTCCTGGGGCTGCCGTCCTCACTGAGGGATGGGGAACTGGGGTCTGGGAGGCTGCCAAGTCATCACCCTCTGAGTTCATCCCAGCTCCTCCTAGAAGCCTCTCTGGGGTGGGAGACTCAGGAAGAACAGGCCAGTCGCCACGTCTCCACTGGGCCCTGCCAGGCCATCCCTGGGTTTCCTGGGGCCAGCAGGGTGATGGCTTGATGCCTCTTCCTTCCCCATCACCTCTCCTGTCCCTTTCTCCTACCTCCCATGCCTGGGCCCTTCTGAAAGGTGAGAGAAGTTTGGCTTCCACTTGTAGCACTCCTAATTCTCTCACCACACTGAGTTTGCCCCCTCATTTGTCCTGAAAAAGAAGATTTTCTCAATTTACTCTTTTCTTTCTGACACCAGCCAGTGGACCTTACTTCACGAGGGCTCAGCTTTGGGGGCAAATCTAGGTTTGAATCCAGCTTCTCCCATCTGTTAACTGGGTGCCTCTGGCAAGTGATGGACACCATTGTGCCTCAATTAAACCGAGAAAGTCATAGCCCTGAGGGTGGCTTAGGAAGGTACCCGGTAGAGGCCGGCCCACCATAGACATCTTGGACAAACAGCTGCCTCCTGTTCTTGCCCTGCAGGTCCAACCACAATCACCCCAAACTGCCCCCTCCTGCCCCTGACCAAGGACACTGCTTTCCCCCAGGTAGGGGGAGCTGGGGCTCAGTAATCCCAAGGTGCCTGTTCATGGACTCCTACGTCTATCCAGGACTCTTGGCCCCACTGACGTTCCCTCCCCAGGAGGCCATCAAAACAGAAAACCTGACTCCTAAAGCAATTCTCCCATGAGGGGCTGTAGTTCCAGAAACAACGTACCACATTTTGTAGAAAAGTGTGTTCTGTAATCGAAGTTTAAGTCACACCACGGCCTCTCCTACCCCGCGTGCGGAAGCTTATGATAATAACTCAGGGAACTTTTTTTAAAAAAAATATTGTGTTGACATATTTCTATTCCTGGCCAAAGAAAGAAAGGAGACAAAGAGAAGATACAGATGCGATTTGTACCCGAGCTCAGGAGAAAGCCCATGTTTCTCCTCTGTGTGGCGGGGTTTCTGGGCCGCGACGTTTGTGGTCTGAGAGCAGGCAAGGCCAAAGCAGGGCTGGCTGAGTGCTTTCTAGCACCCTTGACTTTGGAGAAAGAAGTGCAGTGAGGACCAAGAATAGGCATGGATGAATGCAGACACAGACACTGGGGTAGTGTCTCCAGCTGGAAGCGCCCAGCACCAGGAAATGAGGCTGGGATCTGCCAAGCCTTGCAGCTGCCACATGCATGGCCTGGGAAAGTGACAGGCCCTCCCAGACCCTGTGTTTTCTGCACTGTGAAAGGGGTCTCTGAAATCCTGGTGAAATCTGGGAGTGGGTATCTGGTCTCTCTCTCTCCTTTGTCCCCTCGGGGAGGATGGGGGCCAGGCACTGTCCCTGCCTTGGCCTCTTGTTCCCGCCCGCCACACTCTTGAGACCTGCCAGCTCTCTCTGGCAACAAGAGCAGAGTACCAGCAGGGATCAGCTCATAAACTTCACAGGATCTGTGGCAGGCAGTGAGCTAGTGGGCAGAGGCCTCCCTCAAGAATAGCACAAAGGGCCACTGTTTACCAAGCTCGTGCCAAGTGCCAGGCACACAGTTCATCGTCATGACAGCCCCACAAGGCCAGTGTGGAATATGAGGTCCACAGAGGTTTGGTCACACGCCTGAAGGGGCCAGCCCATGGATCCAGAGGGCCCCGAACCACATCCTGAGCTGCCTACTGGAGAGGCAGCAGAAAGCCGCCCCAAGAGGGATCCTGGGGATGGTGCGTGGGTGTGCTCCTTGCTGCAGACAACTTGGGTACTGTCTTCACTCTGCTTTGACTCACCCTCCCTGGGGTCAGGGGCCGACGGATGAGAATTGCCCGAATCCTGGGGGAGTGGTTGTCCAGGGCTCTGCCGCCACTGGGACCCCACCTTCTCTGAGCCTTGGACAGGAATCGGCATGGAGACCTCTGAAGGACCAGGGGTGACACCTGCTCCTTATTTCATGATTTACTCATTTTAAGGATGTGGAAACTGAGCCCCAGAGAAGTTCAATGACAGTCCAAGGTCATCCAACATGTGAACCAACCCAGCTGTGCTCCACTGCAAAGCTGATGGTCAGGCCGTCCCAGACCTGCCAGGGGGCAATGCTGACTTCCTTCTGCCACTGTGCAGCCAGGCTGTGCGGCGAGGGGACCCAGTCAGCAGTCACAGCAGGGACGCCTACCTCACCTGGCTGTGGAGAGGACTCATCAGGGTAAGTATGAAACACAAATTACACAGTGCCCAACTCCAGGAAGGCGCTGGACAAATTAGACAGCAACGAATGGATGCATCTGGTTTTATCGCTTGCCAGGCTCTGCTCTTAGTCCACATATACTGACTCATTTATCCTCACCACGTTTCCGTGAGGGAGGCGCCACTGTTCATCTCCATTTTGCAGGTGAGGAAACTGAGGCCAGAGCAGTGGGCTGGTCTCAGGTTCCGGGGGACTGGGTCGCGAACTCAGAGTCTGTGCTCTGAGCCGTGGATTCCGTGGCTCTCTCTTCCTGTCTTGGAGGCTGGAGGCAGAATGGAGGGAGGCCCGGCCTGGCAGTCGTGAGGAAAGACCTTTCCAGGCGGAATGCCACCAACCGTGGGAGGGCCTGGAGGTGAGAGGATGTGGTGCATTTTAAACCCGACATATTTCACGTTTGAAACGCTCCCCTGATGCTCTCCAGGTGCAGGAAGCGGCTGAAGCACACATTATTCAAAAACCATCCCAAGCGAATAAGCTGACACTAAAACAGAAGGAAAGTGGCTTAAGTGTGGGGGACGTCTGCCTGCAGCGCAGGGGCCATGTGGTGCACGCCACGTCCTTCCCCAGGAACTCGGGGGGTCCTCCTGCAGGCTGCTGCTGTCCACATGCACTCGTCAGACAGTTTTATCTCCACGGTTCCAAGATGTGAAAGACAGAGCAGGCCAAGGAGATAGACCCCACCACAGAACAAGAGAGCCGTGCACCGTAGACCTCCGATCGTGCCTATTCAGAGAGTGTATTTTCTAAACGATGTCCAACAAATAATAATTCCACTTTCAATTCTCAACCAACAAGTATCCTCTGGACCTGGGACCCCAGCTACTCAGCCTGCCTCCCAGCCAACGTGCCACCTCCAGCTGCCAAAGTCGGGCCTGTCAGTGCCAGGGCCACTGCTCAGCCGACTCGGGGGTCTGCGTTGTGTCTTCAGTGTCGGGAACAAGGAGTACATGTTCTCCCTGGGGTCCTGCACGCCTCCTCTGGTGCTCTCGGGGCAGGAGCTCCGGGGCGATCCTGCCTGGCTGGCCTCGGCTGATGTCACAACCCGGCTGGCCCGCCTCAGTTTCTTCATTTGCCAAGCAAGGATAGTGATGCCTCCCTGTAGGATGGCTGAGAGGCTGCCCTGCGGGCAGAAGAAGAAGCAGGGACCCAGGTGGTTGGCATCCTGGCGAGGAAGGAGGCAGAGGACGAGGAGGGAAGCAGAGAGGTGGGAGAAAGGGCCTCGGTCAGAGTTAAGGAGTCTTTACTGCTGTTGCTGGAAACAGCCCAGTTGGGAAGTGGCTTCTCCAAGGTCAGCAGAGGGCGCCACCAACCACAGACAGGTGTGCCAGAGACCTGGTGATTCTGGCACCCTGCTCTCCCACGTTCCATGCCCCAGCCATCCAGGGCTAGTGTGTCACCCTTTAAAGTCCTCCCACCCCCCCTCCCCCTCCATGCCCACATCCTCCATGCTAGCCCCAATCCATGTTCCTGTCCTGGGCCCACACCCCCTCCCCATGCAGCAGCCACACCTCCTTCTAAGTGGGCTGTTCTCTGCTCAAGCCCTGCTGCATCTATTATTGCTTGTGCGATGCAGACAAATCCCTCCTCCTGGCCAGAGTCCGTCTGTGGACTGCCCTGCCCTCCTCTCCAGCCTCCTCCCGGACCCCCACCCCCTCGGCCTCCCAAATCTTCCTGAATTATCACCACACTCCCACCTGCCCCAGGGCCTTTACACACACTGTTGTCATCCCTTGGTTCTTCTCCCCTCTCCTCTTCTCATGGTTTGCTATTCAACCTTCAGATACTTGGTGTCCCAGACTTGGAGCAGCCCTAAAGCAGATTGGTGTACATGCACATGACAGGCCCACCTTGTCCTGGCATCTGCCACCGCTGTACTTTTTTATTTTGGGAGGGCAGAGTTTTCTATTTAATACCCACCTCCTTCCCCTACTAGAGGATGATCTTCATGAAGGCAGCAGCCCCTGTACCCCAGGGCCCCATGCCAGATGCAGGAGGAGGTACTGAAGGCTGGAATGTGGGGCTGTGGGGGCTTACGCAAGCACTCAGAGTCTGTAGCTGTCTGTCCTCTTAGGAAAGTGGCTTTCATGTGCTGTAACTCTTATGTTTCAGTGCCATGGACCATGCAGGATGCTCTCTTTGTTCCGGATACACCTCAGGGTGTCCAGGAAGACATGGGGACTCCTGGTTTGTGTCAGGAACAGAACCAGGAGCAGAAGTCCGCTGGAGGAGGCCTTCCCCGACAGGGTCCCGGAGCACACCCTCAGGCTGTGGCTGTGATCGCACACACCTGTCACACAAATGTGCACCTGCGTTTGCACAGCGTGAATTCCCAGCACTGAGCCCAGCACCTGAAAGGCAGCAGGAGCAGAGGCTGAAGAGGCAATGAGACCTGGTGAGGCCAGTGAGGTCTAGTGAGGCCCTGGTGAGGCCTGGTGAAGCCTGGTGAGGCTCAGTGAGGCCCTGGTGAGGCCCAGTGAGGTCCTAGTGAGGCCCAGTGAGGCTTGGTGAGGCCCAATGAGGCCTGATCAGGCCCTGGTGAGGCTCATTAAGGACTGGTGAGGCCCGATGAGGCCCAATTATGCCCTGGTGAGGCCCAATGAGGCCTGATCAGGCCCTGGTGAGGCTCATTAAGGACCGGTGAGGCCCAATGAGGCCCGGTGAGGCCCAGTGAGGCCCCATGAGGCCGTGGTGGGGCCTTCTTGAGCCGAGTCCCTGAGAGCAGAAGCCAGATCTGGGGCCTCTGTGTCCCTGGGTCCCCCCAGGACCCAACGCAGAGCAGGCGCTTGGTAATAACCAGCCTCACACAGGAACAGATGCTCTTTCGCCCCAGCATGGTGGGACCTGACGGCCCCTCCGTGGGGGCTGGGGTGGTAGGCTTTGGGAGGTCCGTGCCTGGACTCCTGCTGGCCCTGCCCTGCTCTGCTCACGCTGGCCCGCCCGAAGGAGGAGGACCCCTGGTAAGCAGCACAGGCCCTTTTTCTCTGCTAATTACTCCCTGACATTTTAATGTTCACATTTAATTACATTCTCCAACACTTGGTGGGAAAAAACAAAAACAAGCAGAGCCTCAGAGACCTATAAAGCCAGCAAAAGAACTTTTGTGAAGCCCTTTGAAGCCCCTGCTGGAGCTTACAACTTGTTTTCTCTTTGAATGTGCCGATTGTGCAACAAGGCTTTTGCAATGAGGAAGTCTCCGGGAGCTGGGGGCACGTTCGCGCTGACCCCCTCACTCACACGGGCTGGAGACACCCGTAAACCAGCCACCACCACCCGCCGCCACCTCCCACAGCCCCCTGAGCCCCTGCAGCTCTGCTTTTCTGGGAAGCAGCACTAGTTACCCAGAAGAGTGTTGCTTATGAGTTGAGGGCCCGAGTTCACAGTCCAGCTCTGCCGCCCCTTAGGTGTGACCTGGCAAATGACAATGTGTCCGTTTCCTCATCTAATAGGCAGCGGTGATGTCCGTGTGCCCCACACGGGGCCTGGCGTGTGATCTGTCTCATCCATATGGGTTTAATAAGGTGACTTGTTACATATACACCAAACTGTGAGTTCACTTTATAACCATACAATCTTTCAAAAGACTTTCCATGGGAATGAATTCACCTTCCAGAGAATGGTTCTGCCTCTGATGCAGTGTGCTTGGGCGCTCCAGCACCCAAGAGTGGCTTTGGAGCAGTCAGATGGGGTGACCTGCTCTGAGTTGCCTTTACATAACTGCTTTTCTGAGCTGCCCCATGGCAGTTTGGTTGTCAGGATGCTCTTAAACCTGACAGCAAGGTCTGTCTGAGGTTGGTCCACAGCTCACAGTAGCCAGGCTCACTGGCTCCCACTTCACTCTCACTGTTAGTCACTCTGGAAGCAGAAAAGAGTGGGCCATTGTGGAGAGTGTCATTTCCAAAGATTGCATCAGCGGCATCTCCCACCCCAGTGAGACTTTGCCACTCTTCTACAAGAAGATGGACAGTCCCCCTCCACTTTGAATCTGGGCTGGCTGGGGCGACTTGCTTATAAACAATAGAATGCAAAGCAAGTGATACTGTGTGGCTCTGTAATTGGGTCAAAAGATGGCTTGCAACTCCCATCTTGGTCTCCAACACTCTCTTTAATGACATTTCCTCTTGGAACCCAGAGGTCATGCTATAAGAAGTACAAGCCCGGATGAGAGGCAGTTGACAGCCGCAGCGACCAAGATCTGCTCACCCGGAAGCCCAGCCTTCTAGTCACCTCAGCTCAGGCACCAGACATGGGAGTGAAGAAGTCTCCCGATGGTTCTGGCCCCAGCTGAGTCCCAGCCATCAGGGCGCATAGAGAAGCCAGTCCCTCCATGCCTTGTCAAAATTCCTGACCCACAAATGTGTGAATGGAGTCACATGGCCTTTGTTTCACACCACTGCGTTTGGCATGGTTTATTAAACAGCAAAAGAAAATTGAAAGTGCCATGAGGATGTCCAGATAATACATTCCTGGAGGTCAGATTGGGAAATGAGAAATGGATCAAAGATCTGGATTAATTTTCCTCTTGTCGTTTGACTAGTTAAATGACATTGGATATATCATCTAGATAATCTTTGATAACCTTCTCAGATCTCAGTTTTCCATGCAAAGTGGAACAGATAATGCTTTTCTTTTTTCAGTCTTCAAGCCACAGCAATCAAGCTTTTGCCCCTGTGACATCACAAAAATTGTTTGGAAGCAGTCTTTTACGACTGGCTGGTGCCAAATCCAAAAAGCTCTGTACGGTTCTCACCTTATACGGCTTGTCTGTGGTGTCCAACTGTGACGGGTAATTTTGTGTGTCAATTTGACTCGGCCACTGGGTGCCCAGATATTTGGCTAAATATTATTCTAGGCGTGTCTGCGAGGGTGTTTCTGGATGAGGTTAACATTTGAGTTGATAGACTGAGTAAAGGAGATGGCCCTCCCCCATGTGGATGGGCCTCATCCAATCCATGGAAGGCCAGAAAAGAACAAATCGCTGATCAAAAGAGAATTCTCTCTTTGATTATCTTCGACCTGGGCCATCCATCTCCTGCCTTCAGACTTGGGCTGAAACTTGTACCAACAGCTCTCTTGTTCTCAAGCCTTCAGAGCACTGATCTTAGTACTTCTCAGCCTCCAGAAGTGCATGAGCCACTTCCTTATAACAAATATCTTTATAAATATACATCCTATTGGTTCTGTTTCTCTGGAGAATGCTGACTAGGAAGTATGTCAATGCTGCTTGGCACCCTGTTATTGTAACACCTTCTCTTTTAGTTTCTGTAGCATCTCGCTCTGTTGCACGAAGATGGCCTCTGATGGGCTCATCAGTAAACTGGACACGGCTGAGGAAAGAAGCAGGGAGTTTGAAGACTGGTTGAGAGAAACTTCTCAAATTGAAACACACATGAAAAAGAATGAGAAAAAAAAGGAAATAGGATGTCCAAGAAATGTGGGATAATATCAAAAGGTAAGAAAAGACATAATTGGAATAATAGAACAAGAAGAAAGAGTTGAACAAGGCAGAAGAAATATTTGAGGTCATAACACTGAGAACACACCAAATAATGACAGATTCTAAACTACAGACCCAGGAAGCTTGGAGAACACTAAGTAGAATAAATACCAAAGACAGAAACAAAACAAGACAACAAGAAAACACACTTAAGCACATCACGCTCAAATGGCAGAAAACCAAAGACAGAGAATTTTGAAAGAAGCCACAGGGAGAAAAAACCATCTTACTTTGGAAAAAACACCTTGTACTTTAAAGGTACAAGGATGAGAATTATAGAAAACTTCCATTAGAACCAGGGAAACCAGAAGAGGGTGGAGTAAAATATTTAAAGTGTTAAAAGAAAAAGACACCTCAATCTAGAATCCTATATCCCTCCCCCCCAAAAAAATCTTTCAAAAGTGAAGGAGAATAAAGACTTAGTCAAGCAAACAAACTTGAGAGAATTTGTCACAGTGGATCTTTCCTTTAAAAGTGTTAAAAGAAGTTCTTCATGCAGAAGGAAAAAGTTACAGGTCAGATACTTAGATCTAAATAAAGAAAAGAACATCATCAGAGAAGGAATAAATGAAAGTAAGATAAAATATTTTACTTTTGTGAAATGGTTAAAGTGCTTAAAAGAAAAAGTGGTTAAAGTTCAGCACGCTGGGCTTAGGCAGCCCAGATTTGTGGGTTTGGATCCCAGGCATGGACCTATACCACTTGTCAGCCATGCTGGGGCAGCAACCCACATACAAAATAAGGGAAGATGAGCACAGGTGTTAGCTCAGGGCTAATCTTCCTCAAGCAAAAGAAGAAGAAAATTGACAACAGATGTTAGCTCAGGGTGAATCTTCCTCAGCAAAAAAAAATTTATATATACACACACACATATATATACAAATGATATGCCAAGAGAAAAGATAAATAGAATCATATAAATGCTCAGTTAAAATCAGAAAAGTCAGAAAGAGAGGAAGGAAGAAACAAAGATCAAGTGCAATGAATAGAAAACAGTTACAAAAATGGTAGATTTTAATTCAACTATATGAATAATCACCTCAAATGTGAATGGTTGACAGAAATTCTGCTCCTAGGTCTATACCCAAGAGAAGTGAAAATATGTGTCCACAAAACACTTGCACACGAATGTCTATAGCAGCATTATTCAAAATGGCCAGAAAGTGGGAAAAGGCCGAATGTTTACGAACCGATGAATGTATCAACAAAATATGGCATATCCATATGTTGGGATATTATTCAGCCAAAAAGAAGAATGAAGTTTCTTCCACTCCAGGGAAGGGGGAGTAGACGTACTTTTCCCTATTCCTCCCACTAAGTACAATTAAAATCTCTGGACGTTATATGGAAAATAAACATACGAAGACTCTGAAGGGTTGAGGGGAAAAAGGCCAGCTAGGGACCCCAGGATCCAAGGAAAAACATGATGTTGAGTTCGCTGGGTTTTCTTTTTGCCTCATATATCTCAGACATGGAGCTCAAGAAACCAGCAACCTGAAAACACCAATGGTGAAGGCAAAAAAGCCCCAAGAAAAGGCTACTCTACTAGCCGAAGAACTAGGACATGGACAACCTTTAGACAACTTTTAGCCAAAAACCACTGTACTGAAGCCAAACAGCACAGAGAAAACATGGCGGTCCAACCCTCCCTCACAGCAGTAAGGGCCGTGTGGGGAACCTGACTTACAGCTTCTCCGGGCTGTAATGAGGAACCTCTTCCCCCTCTTCCCGGGTGAAGGTGTTGAAGAAGGTGGAATAGGGAGCCAGAACTTTCATTCCTTACAGGTGGTAATGGGGACCACATGGGAAACAGTAACGAGGCACTCCTATGGCTTCTAGCTGGGGGAATGGTGGAGGCCCACGGGGAGCTAGAGGTGGCCCCCCTTGGTGTCAACAGAAGCTGAATGGGGAACCTGGACTTTTCTCCTACATAGAGTAACAAAGCATGTGCCCATCTTGCTCCTTTGCCTGCCAGAGTAGTGTCAGAGGAAGTCAGCTAAGACAGGATTAAATAACATCCAGAGTCTTATAACACCATATCCACAATGTGCAGGTTTCAATAAAAATCACTTGTCATACCAAGAACCTGGAAGATCTCACACTGAATGAAAAAAGGCCATCAATAAATGCCAACACCAAGACAACAGGAGTATAAGAATTATCTGGCAAAGAGTTTAAAGCAGCCACAATAAAAGCACTTCAATGAGCAATTACAAACATGAAACTCTCAGCAAAGAAACAGAAAGTCTCAACAAAGGAATAGAAGGCATAAAGAAGAACTAAATGGAAATTGTAGAAATGGAATATACAATATGTTAACTCAAAACCTCAATGCCTGGGCTCAACAGCAGAATGGAGGGGAGAGAAGAAAGAATCAGCGAACTGGAAGATAGAACAATAGAAATCACCCAATCTGAACAACAGAGAGAAAATAGACCGATCAAAACTGAATGTAGTCTCAGGGACCCATGGGACCAAAACAAAAGATCTAACATTGTGCTACTGGAGTCTCAGAAAGAGAGGGTGAAGAGGGTGGAGCGGAAAAAGAATTCAAAGAAATAATCTCCAAACATGTCCCAAATTTGACAGTAAAACAAATCTACAGATTAATGAAGCTGAGCGACCTGGACCGGATAAACCAAAGAAATCCATACCAAAGTGCATCATAAGAAAACTTCTGAAAACTAAAGACAAAGGAAAAATTCTTGAAAGTATTCAAAGTGAGATGACCCCTTACCTACAGGGAAAACACAATTGGAATTTACCATCACAAACCACGGAGATCAGAAGTAGGTGGCATAACATTTTTTAAGTGCTGCAAAAAAGAATTGCCAACCTAGAATTTTACATCTGAGTGAAAATATCCTTCTGAAGTGAAAATATCCTTCAGAAATCGGGGAGATAAAGACATTCTCAGATCAAGGACACCTAAGAGAATTTGCTGCCAGCAGATCTACCCTAAAAGAATGGTTAAAGGAAGTTCTCTAAAACGAAATTAAATGATCAATGAAGGAACTTTGGAACATCAGAAAGGTAGAAAGCACATGGCAAGCAAAAATATGGGCAAATACGACTGACTTTCCTTTTTCTCTTGAGTTTTCTAAATTATGTTGGTCAATTGAAGTAAATATTTTAATACTGATGTGGTTCTAAATGTATGCAGAGGAACTATTTAAAGCAATTATATTGTAAACAGGGAAGTCTGGAGTGACACAAAAGAAAATAATTTTCTTACATTCCAGTCAAACTGATAAATGACATGAATAGACTGTGATAAGTTTCATCTGTATATTACATTATGTATATACATTGTATATACAAGGTAAATATATTACATATACAATTATTTAATTGTAATATATATCATATATATATATATAATACAATTATCTTAAATAATTCCTCTGCATACGTTTAGAACCACATCAGGTGGTGTTATACTTTTTGCTTCAATCAACCAACATCATTCAGAAAACTCAAGAGGAAAAGGAGAGTCTGCATATATACACAAAAAAACACTACAGATACATCAAAATGGAATTATGAAAAAGGCTTAAGTAACCCATAGGTAGGCAAGAAAAAAGAAAACAGAGAAGTGATCAAAAACAGAGAGAACAAACAGAAAACAAAAAAATAAAAAGGCAGATGTAAAGCCCTAACCTATCGATCATTACACTAAATGTAAATGAGTCCAAATACACCAATTAAAAGACAGATGTTGGCAAAGTGGATTAAAAAAACATGACCCAACTATATACTGTCTACAAGAAACTCTCTTTCAGTATAATGATATAGGCAGGTTGAAAGTAAAAGGACGAGAGAAAGATATATCATGCAAATATTAATCAAAAGAAAGTAGGAGTAACTACATTAAGATCAAGTAAAGTAGACTTTGGAGCTAAGAAAATCCCTAGAGACAGAGAAGGATATTATATAGTGGCAAAAGGGGTCAATCCTCCAAGAAGATAGCAATCCTAAATGTACAGGGACCAAACAACAAAGCAGTATAATATGTGAAGCAAAAATCGTAGAACTGAGAGGAAAAATGGACAAATACCTAACCAATACTCCTCATAACTGTCAAGGTCATGAAAAAACAGAAAAGTCTGAGAAACTGTCACAGCCAAGAGTAGCTTAAGAAGAAATGACAGCTAAATGTAATGTATCCTGGATGGAATCCTGAAATAGAAAAAGGACATTAGGTTGAAAACGAAGGCAGTCTGAATAAAGCATGAACTTTAGTTTAAAATAACGTATCAATACTGGTTCATTTGTTGTGACAAACATGGGAAATTGGGAATGGATGAGAATTGTATTATATTTGAACCTTTTCTGTAAGTCTAAAGCTAATCTAAAACTTTAAAGTTTATTTTGAAAACAATTTCTACCCTTCTTTCAGATGCCCAAACAGAAATAAAGTTGGCGGGTACTTTGTTAACTAAACTGCTTTCTCTCATTCACTTCACAGCTCCAGTCAATTTCCGAAGCCCTGTAGATTCCCCCCTGGGCCATCTCTCTCTTGAGCCATTGCTCCTCAATTTCCTTTGGTCCTCCTTGGTTCAAGGTATCCTCCTATTTCCCCCAGACTGAAACAATAGCTTCCTCATGGATATTCCATGTGGTCTTATCCCCTCTCTTTCCAGCATCACCCAAATCGGATAGGCACATTCTCTTCATGTCATAAATAATATTCCTAAAAGGCAAGTATGATCAGTTTCCCTCCTTTTAAAATGCCCTCAGTGGGTCTCCACTGACTTCCAGGGGAAGGCAAGTCTCCTTTGGGTCTTCGAAATCTGGACCAAGCTTCCTACCCCTTCAGCCTCACCATCCCCTATAACATGCCACTTTGCACCCAGTGTTCCAGGTACCTATAGCCACTCACGGTTCCCCTAACCTGCCAGATTCTTCAGACATCTACAGGTTCCTGTTGCTGCCTCCACCTGCATAGATTGCCATCTGCTTTCCCCATATTCCCCTCCTGGCAAACCCTTATGTTCACTCTTCTCTTATCATTCCTCTCCCGTTACTCAGTTACACAGTTCCCTTCTTGCTCTAACAAAAAGGTGCCAGGCACAAGTTATCACTCCTCTGAGTCCCAACCACAATCCTTGTGTCTCCTACCAGAGTCCTTGTGACAATCTCGTGCTATGGGACCACAAGCTCTTTGAATGCAGGAAGAGTATAGACTTTTTCTTTGTATCCCCAGCACCTATAGCATTGAGTACATAGACTCCTTGGAATGACCAATGGCTGTGGGCAAAATAAGAAAAACCAGTAAAGGAGGCTGAGAAGCAGCAGCCAGAGAAGCAGGAAGAGAACTAACAGGATGATGCTGTAGACGCCAAGGGAGGTACACATGTGTCGGTTCAGTTGGGCTGGATTGTTTAGCTCTGTGTGAGGGCTCAGGCTGACCTCTTAAGAGTAGCCCAAGGTTACCAGGAGAGCCAGCAGAGGATCTGGGTATGACTTTCGCTTCCTGACTGCCCAAACTAGAGAAGGGCTGAAAACCTATGTTCAGTCAAACACCTCTATGGTCTTCTGGAGTATTGTTGTCTCAGGCACAGCAGCAAATGCACTGAAAGATGCTCACTCACAATGTGGTCGCCCTTGCTCAAAGCTGTGACCCCAACACTGGGGGAACAGAGGGTCCCTTCTGCTTCCTGACGGCAGAGAGCCCCCCAGAAATGAGCACACTCAGTCTTCGGCCTCCTCTGGCAGATGCAGAGTGGGAGAGTTGAAGCAGCAGTGCGACGTAGGATCAATTTTCCACCTCACCATTTTTTCCGGGTAATCCTGATCAAGTTGGTTAACTTCTTTAAGTTTCATCTGTACGGGGGGGACAAGACACCCACTCCACGCAATGTTAGGAGGATTAAATGAAAGGATATGTGTAAAGGGCTTGACACATAGTAAGTAAGAAAGCCGTGCTCCTACTCTCTTCTTATGCATTTTCTTGGTTATAAGGATACAGACTCTGAATGTAAGAGCTTTGTGGTTAATATTTACCCTTTGAATATCATAATGACCCTAGAGCCCACAGAATATAAAATAGAACATTCACTTCTTCGACTGATATTTATTAAGCTTCCATCCATGCTAGGTACTGGGAAGGCAATGGCGGACAGACAAAGGGCACATTGTATGTCTTGAAGGATGCCTCACCTCAGAAGACAAAGATGAGGGCATCTAGACAAGGGGGCATGAAATGATGGGGGGTCGGATGATACAGGTGAGAGTGAAGATGAAATAGGACAAGGAGCTAGAGACACAACAGAGAGGGTGTTGAATGGCACCCTAGAAAGATCAGCACGTGCTTGTATCTGCCGGAAAGCATGGAGGGGTATAGGTGGGACAATGACAATGGACCGATTCCCTTCCTTACCTACTTTTTCAATCTGCTCTTAGTTTTTAAAATGTCACTTTGATGAACTAATCAAGATTGACAGTAAAAGACTTCTGTCCTGATCTCCTACATTTCTCTCTGAGGAAGAACGCTGGGCAATTCAGTGTGTTTGGCATCTGTTAGGTGTTGATGAATATCTGTTAAAAGGAACAAAGTGTGCTTTAATAAAGGTCAAACTAAAGTCAAGCCCTTAGGACCACTTTGGAACACTACTGGAGATATCATTCTAGAAGCTTAATGAAAAATATTCGCCCTTAATGAATCTGACATGAGTTGCAAATTATTCTTATTCAGTTGAGTAAGGGTGGTCATTTAGCTGAGTTCGATGACCTGCAAGAAACTGGAGCTCATCAACAGAGGATGCCTCCGTGCTGGGTTTTCCCTCCTCACTTGGGCTGAGCATCCTTTGCACAAAAGGACACTTTCCCATTTGTGCAGCAGCTGGACGCTCAGATGTGAATCCTTTCTATGCACGGCAGGCAGTCCAAGCATCTGACTTCCATTCTCCACTCACAGCTGGGAGCAAGTGCGAGAAATCAGCAGAAAGTCGGAGGATGGTTAACAGAGGGTTTATCTTGGCACTCAGCAGCAGTTAAATCCAGTGGGTTAAAAGCTGCTGAACACATTCCCCTCTTTTGGACAGGGCACTGTTAAAGAGTGTGTCCACACTGAACAATATTCATCGCCAGTGTTATATATAGCTGCCTTTCACCCTCCAATAATGCTTTCTTTCCTTGGACTGAAAAGCAACTTTCCCATCATCATAATTGAATCCAAACGTCTGTCACCCACAGGGGCATGGTTTTGAGAGGTCAGCTAATGGATATCTGGCTTACAGAGCACCCAGAACCACACTCATTTGCAACACATTTACACCCTCACCCGCACGCACACGCATACACTCCACATGCACGGCTCCAGATAATGATACTTTTTCATTATTTTTTCTCTGAAGAAAATTAAGACAGCAATGAAGAAAGAGATGGAGCTGGAGTAGTAAAAACAGCAAGGATTTGGGGTCAGGAGACTTCCGTTCTGATGATGCCTGCCTTCACAAGGTGCATGACCTTTGACAAGCAGTGTCACCTCTCCAGCTCTCAGCTTCTGTAACTGTGAAAAATGTGACTGATAAAAACACCTCGATCATTTAACTCTTAGATCCCAGCCACGCCTCAGTATTCACGCATCTGTGCCTTAGCACGAAGGTCCCTCTGCCAGCTGTGCTCGGGAGCCTTGCCATCCTTCAAGACTCAGCATCTATGATGTCCCTTCCCCAAGGAAGCGCTCCCGGTTCCCTCAGGTAGAGCTACCGGCTTATTTGCAATCCTCCCCGAAACCTTGAACTCATTCCATTATAGTTTTCATTGCATCATACGGCAACTGCTTACTTATGTGCCAATCACCCAATCTAAACTATCCACCCACGGAGAATAGACAAGGCCTTATTTTTCTCCATTTCCCTGGTGGCAAGCGAAGGATTAGCACAATGTAGGTAAGAAAAGATTGAAGGAAAGAACAAACAACTGAATGAGTAATTCCTTGAATGACACAATCCCCTAGTGGCAGCATCACATCAGAAAGTCTCTCAGCTGGGCCCCAGTCTCTCCCCATTCATGATGCTGAGAGAGCCATCTTGCTTGCCACATCGCTTGCTCTTGGCTCATCACCTTCAGGGTACAGTCCAGACTCCTCACCAAGGCAACCCATCTCTTTATGACTGCATGGCTGCCCCTTTCACCTCTCTCCTCCTCTCCCCTCCCACCTGCTATGCTCCAGAAAGTGCAGCTAGGTTTCCTAACATGCTCTCACACCTCTAGGTCTATCCCTCTGCCCTATCATCACCCACCTTCTTCACCCAGCCAATCTCTACCTGTCTCCAGGCTTAGCTGGGGTGACTCTTCCTCCAGGAGGCTTTCCTGGATTCCCTAAGCTTCCTATTCTTTGACTGCCAGAATGCCATCCTTGGCCATAAGAGGTTTATCCATTTGAGGGTCTGTGAGCTCCTGGAGGGCAGAGGTTGGGGCCTGCTCTCCTCTGTACCCACAGCGCCTGACACAGTGCCTGGCACTGGCTGACTGTTCAGCAAACATCCCTGCTGTGAACGGGTGGGAGGACGATGGAAGTGTCAGTCTGATCAGTAGAAAGTCTACTACAAGCAGAGGCCAACTACGAAGCACGTGAAGTGTGACATGCACACCAGACCACCAGCTGGAGAGTTTGTCTTCTTGACCTTTGAAGGTCTTCTTCTTAACCTGGACCAGTTTCTGAGAAAAGTCTCTTAAAATCCCGCACTGTAGCCATTAGTTTATCAGTTTCTCATTGTAGTTCATTGTGAGTGTGTATACATATGCACATAACGTGTATTTACATATTTATAAATATATATTCAGTTAATTTTTCTTGAAGCTGTATTGTTAGGTATGTACAAGTTCATGGTGACCTTAACTCCTTGATGGAATCAGAATTTGCCTAGATCATCTCGTTTTACCCCTCACTTCTCTTCTCCCTGCCACACACTTTCATTTCCAACCTTTCTGTACTGTTTAGTTTTAGGTAAATCTTTTCTAGGTAGCTTACGCCATCATTTTAAAAGATCCTACTTGATTGTGTTTTCTAGTGGGTGAGTTTAATACATTTACATTCATTAATGTTACTATTTTTAACTTATTTCTGTCATTTAATGTTATATTTCATTTATTACGCTTTATTTTGTTTTGCTACTTTTTTTTCTCCTTTCTTGTTTTCAGTTGGATTAATAATAAATTCTTTCTTCCTTTTACCCTCTTGGCTGCTTTGGAAGCTAGAGATTTTGTTACTCTTTGGGGAGTGTCTTCTAGCATTTTCACCTTGCAACATCACATTTATATTTTTCTAGCAATGTCTAAAATTATTCAGTATCTTTATTTTCATCCCAAATAAGACACTGTTTTAGCATACTTCCAATGTCCTCCAAACGCCCCTGTCCCATGGCCTTCCATAATTTTAGTTCCATATTTATTTTTTCTGTCAGAGGTAATTGTATCTACTAACATAGTTTACCAATTATTTTGATCCCCGTTTCTTCTTGTATCCTGATTTCCTATGGATTTATTTTCCTTCTTGCTGAAACTCATCTTTTAGTAGTTTTTTGAGCAAGGGTAAGTAAGGGATAAATTATCTTAATCCTACATGTCAGAAAATGGCTTTATTTCAAATACACTGGCTTGAGAGTTAACTGGGTGCAGAATTCTAGGCCAACAGATCCTTTGAAGATAACTCTCCGTTGTCTTCTCAGCCTTATTCTGCTGGGTGGAAGTCAGCCGTCAGTCTGGGCATGATTCCTTGTAGACAACCTCTTAGGCAGACTTCAAGATTTCACCTTTATCTTTGGTGTTTTGTGTTTTTGTTACAGTATATACTCAGATGTAGATTTATTTCCATCTGTCTTAGTATGTGCTTTCAATCGGAAGGTCCTGTCCTCTGTTAATTCTTGAAAATTCTCACCTGTTACTGCCCCAAAGCTTGCTCCTCCACTTTTCCTCCTGTTGCTTCTGGAACTTGCATTAGCTGAATGCTGGAGATTCTCAATGCCCCTCCATCTATCTTAACTTCTCTTTAAAATATCCATGCTTTCTACTATCTTTCTTTCTTTTTAAGGAGCTCAGACTCAGAGGGTTAATTAGTCACACGCCTCACCTCATGGCACCGTCCCTCTCTTGTCTAATTCATGTGCTTATCTTCTATCATAATCTATTTCTCTCCCCCACTCCCATAAGAGGGACCTCTCCAGTCTGTGTCATGTGTGTCTTTTTGTACACATGTGATCTCAAAAACATGTCTTGTTTTCTGAACATGCATTTTAAACTTATGGAAACAATATTGTGTTCTTCAAACCATCTCTTTTCTTACTTTTTCACTGAGCACTGTGTTTTGTAAGAGCCATCCGTGTTGTGCGTACGTCAAGTTTGTTACTTCTAACTGCTGCATAATGGTGATGGTGTGCCTTGACCATGTATTGGCAATTCACTTTCCAGTGATAGCAGCCAATTGCCTCTGATTCCCTGAGGAAAGGCTGTGTGAGGACACAAGAAGAAGACAGGCATCTGCAAGCTGAGGAGCTAGACCTCAGGAGAAACCCACCCTGCTGACACCTTGATCTTGCACTTCCAGCCTCCAGAGCTATGAGAAAATAAGTTTCTGTAGACACTGCAGATCAAACCCATTTGTATTTGTCCCCTTATTAGCCTGTGTTAAAATTTCTTTGGGATATCTTGATCTCTACCTTTATATACATATCTAGCTAGCTAGCAGCCATCTCTCTGTCTATCCATCTATATCATCTGTCTCCAGTAACATACCTAATTTAATTAGTGCAAGACTGCCTTTCAGAATAGTTTTAATGGCTTACACTTCCACCAGCTCTGTATGAGGTTTCTATATCCCTTTAGCCCCGCTGACATTGGCTTTATTCCACTTTTTGAATTTGCTAATCTTTTTCATTGCTATATATTTCTGTGTGGCATTCTGTATAAATTCCACAATACTGTCTTTCATTTTATTAACTTTGTCCTTTACTGTGTCTGGTTTACTTTTTATGCCATCTATTGAGATTTATGTTTTTTTCAAGGATTATATTTTTCATATTTTGGATTTCTAATTAATTTTCTTTTCTACTTTCACTTATTTTTTGCTCGTATTCACCTGTTTTTATTCTGTAACCACCTGTTGTTTTTGATTGATAGTATTTCTGTCATTATCTCTTGGAGAATGTTAAAAATCTTTATTTTCAAGCCCAATTTAAGTTTCAACCAACATGCCTGATCCACTTTACTTTGTTCTTTTTTCTGCAGCATTTATCAACTTCGTAACACACTGTATACATTACTTTGTCCAGCTCCTTGCCCCAATCCCGGGCATGGACTTTTGTCTGTTTTGATGAGTGCACGACCAGCACCTAGAACAGTGCCTGGCAAAGAAGAGCTGCCCAAAGCGCGTTGATTGATCAGTGAATGGATTGGTCTATGTTAGCCTCACTTGCTTTGGAGTGAATCCTTCCAGCTGTTTTGTTTGTCAGCTGGCTGTTACACTGGTAGCCTTCCTCAGTGGTGTAAATTTCCTAGTGTGTGCATGGAGTGGTATTGTTTCTCACTGTAGTTGACTTTTTCTCTCCCTGCATTCACTCCTCCCGTCTGGCAGTTTCACTGTTGACTTCGACCAGCTCCCGGGTCTTCTACAAACACCACAGCTCTGAGATTGGTGGTCCAGGGTTCTTCCCCACAGGAGTAGTGCTGCTCCTGTCCCCGGGCCTGGGCGTGGCTTGGGTTGGCTTCTAGCTGAGTGGCTGGCTCCATTCCCTCTAGCTAGCTCCATGCCACAGCTAGTCATCTCAGGTCTGATCCCGTGTCCATGTGCTCAGGAGCCCAACTTCCTTCACACATGGAGCCCGGCTCTGGACCATTCCCCAGTGGTGGGATGGGCGTGAACCCTGTTCCTGGCAGTCGGCTTTGTGGGACCAGCGTCTGTTCCTGCAGCTCTAGCCCCAGTCATGTGAGTTCACATTCTTTTCTAGTTCATGGAGATGCTTATCTTGTTTGTGAATGTGGTTCTATCATCTCAATATTTTAAAGACATATCTAAAAATACTCTTTTTATTACTCTATTGTCACTTTCATGAATTTCACAAGTTTATTTTGTAATTCAAAAGCCAAGGACTGACTCTTTTCCTTCTCTCTACCTTTTGGGTCCATGACCATTCTCTGAGTCCACCAAGGCTGGGTAAAAACATATCCAAACATCTGAAAATATTAATCCCTACAAATACCTTTGCCTCTGTTCTCTTTTCCTCCTACTTTCTCACTGGGCATCCTGGGCATCATCTCCTTTGGACAGGCTGGTTAGATTTTGTGCCTATCTTAGTCTTCTCAGGCTGCCATAACAAAATACTGCAGACTGGGTGCCTTGAGTCACAGAAATTTATTTTCTCATAGTTCTGGAGGCTGGAAGTCCAAGATCAAGGTGCTGGCAGGGTTGGTTTCTCCTGAGGCCTCTCTCCTTGGCTTGCAAATGACTGTCCTCTTGCTGTGTCCTCACACGGCCTTTCCTCAGAGAGAGAGACCTCTGGTGTCTCTTCCTCTTCTTGTAAGAATTAGGGCCCCACCTTGTGACCTCATTTAACCTGAATCACCTCCTTAAAGGCCCTGTCTCTAAATACAGTCACATTGGGGGTTGGGTTTCAACATAAGAATTTTGGTGGATGCAATTCAGTCCATAGCACTCCTTCTAAAACCTGTGTCAGAACCAAACAGAAACAAATACTGCGACAAACAGAGACTCACGCATTCGGTACTTTTCTTTTGGCCAATGGCCAACAATGAGAATAAAGTGATACCATTTGTGATTCAAAGTGACAAACACTGTCACTCGTGTGCATATCCTGTCATCCTCATGAATCTCTATTATGCGTTATGAGTGTATGGGGTGGGGGTGTCCAGTGAGGCTCAAGTTTAAGTTCTTTTCGTGAGGTCACTGCTCGTTATCAGTAGAGACCTCCCATGACCTTGGAGCAGACAGTCTTGGTTCTGGGAAGAATGCCCTTAGAGGCCCCTTTTGTCAACTTGATGGCAAGTAAGCGCCTATCATATATGGTCACCATTTTGCATTGAAAAGATCATTCTTCCCAATATTACTTATGGTTTCTAGAAGGAAAAAAAAACCCAAGTCCTCCGTTTTTGAGGTTTAATGTTAGGGAGTGGATTGAGGGAGACCCTACTGGGTGGAACTGACAGGAAAGGACACAGGGGTCCCCGACGCGAAATGCACTGTGAGGGCGGAGAGGAAGGGACTGGTCACCCTGGCCCAACACAGCCCCTAGGTGGCCATGAGAGGGCATGGCTGAGGCTGGACATCCTTCCTGTCACGTCCACTAGGCCATGTCTTGGGGGCATGTGTGAGTGCAAGTGTGGGTCTGTGTGCAAGCGTGTGCAAGTAAGTCAACGCCTACCTGAGTCATTGAACATGGGGGTCCAGGCCCACTGAGTGTGGATCCTCTATTGCTGAGCGTATGGGAGGGTCAGAGAAGCCCTCCCCTGCTCCAGCCCTGACCTAGCGCTGCCGTGCCTCCAGATCACCAGACCCAGAACTTTCTGCCGCTGACGAGGAGGGCAAGAACAACGCTCAGAAGAGAGCGGCCCTGGGGCAGACTGGGGAAGTGGTCAGCCTGACCTGGGGCCCGGCCAGCCTCCTTGGGTTCTCAGGGCTGATGACCGGATCCCACAAGGAAGGACACTCCTTGGTGAGGGGGCGGTGAGGAGGATAAACACATATTATTTTAAAATTTAAATATTGGAAGCAGTGACACTTCATTTTATACGTCGAGTTCACGAATTGCCTCCACTATTGGTCAAGGAAACCAAGGCAAAAATATTTCTTTGTGGATGGAACACATACTTGGGTAGCACTTATTTTGTGCCAGAACCAGAATTAGGTGACGGGGACTCAGAGAGAATCAGCACAGGCCTGCCTGCCAGAGGTGCCCCAAAAGCCAGGAAGCACCTCAACCTCCTGTGCTGATGCCATGTGACGTGTGCCACGTGAAAAAGCCTGGAGAGCAAGGCAGGAGGGCTTCCCTGGGGAGGTGGCCCCTGGGCAGTGCCTTGAGGAGTGAATAAGAGCTTGTCAGGAGAAGAAGGAGGTAACGAGCATCAGAAAAGTTTCCTTCTGGATCAGGCAGCAGCCAGGCATCTTTATTCCACTTCCCTGAAAATAAGAGCATCCTGTCCAGTGGGTGGGGCTGAGCCCATCTGTGACCACAGATGGCTCCAGGGAGGAGCCGGCGGTCGCCCACACTGACCGATGTGAATCTGCAGTCAGCAGCGTCGCGGTGTTTGTGCAGCACGCTCCAGCGTCGGAACTCTCAGTCCTGCACTCAGCATTTTCTGGCTTCACGGGAACATTTCCCATGAATCCGGCCAAAGTGGGGCTGGTGCTGGAGACACAGAGACCTCCCCAGCCTGGCGGGCCCCTCTGCCCAAGTGGAATGCTCCCCAGGAGGAGCCCCATCAGCGACTCCTGCCTTCATCTGCTTTTCATCACCCTCCCTTTGAGGCGCGTCCCCTGTCCCCTCCTGTTAACAAAACGCTTTTGCACTCGCCAGCTGCTTGCTGCTGGGTCAGGAAGCTCACCTTCGCTTGGGAGGCTTGAAGGCTGAAGCTCCTTGAGCGGGCACTTCAGTAAGATTTATCTAGGTCGGGGGTGCCATCCGGTGCTGGCGGGCCCTGCACCGTGCCTCAGATTCCCACAGCAATCTGGTCCTTATCAGCCGAGCGCTCCCCGGGCCCCAGCTGGCTGCGCGATGCTCTCTGGCAGAAGTTTGAGTTAACGAGGCTCTGTTTGTCTACAGATCGCATTTGGGTACCCACGAGGGAGACTGCTAACAGAATGAGGGAGCATCCGGCATCCTTCATCCCACAGTTTCTTAAGTTGCTGTCAAAAGACTTTGGCTAAACCTGTTCCTCATCTCTCCAAATAAGTTACAGAAAGAGCAGCTTTCGGTGCCATCAACACATGTCAGCAATCAAGTGACAGCCCCCAGGAGGCCCCACGCCCCTGGCTGATGTGTTGCTGGTGAGTTGGTGTTGTTTGAAGCCAGGACCTCAAAAGCTTTAGGACATGTTGGAAAGGGAGGAATTCTGATGCCACCTTTTTATTTTAGAGTTAGCATATACTAGGGGTCTTTCTAAAAAGCAAGGATATTGGTATGGAAATGCATGGGATGGCTGGTGACCATCCTTTCCCTTGATGGTGGGAATGGCAGTGATGCTCAGGCACCTGGGAAAGCATGTGAAAATATGACCGTCAATGTGCTGAGCCTTCCATGTGGTGTGTGTGTTTTGGGCATTTCTTATGCTGATTCCCAGCCTGTGGACCTGCACTGTGGCCAGGAGGGGTCTTCCATGATTGAATATGCTTCCCCGGCAGAGGGAGCAGGCAGAAAATGGGCCTGGGCAGCTGGAGTGTGGGGTGTGCTCTTTAACACAGGCTGTGGCTGTCAGGAACCCCTTGAAGGCCTGTACCACAGGTTCAAGTTAAATGGGACAGCACCTAGTCGGGGTGTCCTAGGGGCAGCTGCCTGGGTAAGCTTAGGGCCCCTGAGTGTGCCCAGAGAGGCCATGAGCATGAGGGATGGAATGGCCAAGGCGATGGGTGGAGGGGTGTGCCCATATTCTTGGGGCTTTACTAATATTCGTTCCTACATCCATCAAAAGGCTGGCTGAGGACCAGGGACACACTTTCCTCCACGATCAGAGGGGCAGGAGGGGAGGGAGAGAGTTTTTTAAGTGGTACACAATCTTTATAAAAATGATATCTGTTTGTGCCCTTCATACTAGTGTCCCAGGCTGTCCAACTTTGCTTTGAGCTCCGACACGGAGAAAGGAGAGCAGGAGAGGCAGCTTGCAGAAGGTCCTCCCACGCAGGTAAGCGTCTGCAGACTGGCCAGTGCCTGGGGAGGCCGGGAAAGCATGCAAAGGGAGAAGCCCTCTCATCAGGAAAGGAGCATGGGCAGCTGAGAAGGAGAAGAGATCCTGGGCAAATCGAAAATAATAAATACAGAGTGGCAAGAAGAGATGGCAGTGGCAAGCGAGGGGCAGAGGTGTCCAGAGCCCAGGAGAACGCAGTCAAATGAGCTGTTGAGCTGCAGCTGTTTTTATTAAGCTCACTCCAGCGGTAGATCACAAAATGGCCACAGAGCTTCCAGCTCCTCCCACCAGCTGCTGGCATCTTTCTCCACCCCCTCGAATCTGGGCTGGGCTTGTGACTTGCTTTGGCCAATGGATAGTAGAAAATGCCATACAGCAGAGACTTGCTTGCCCATTAGGACTTTCCCTCTTGCTGCTCTTGGACTCTACTGCCATGTGATTAAGTCTGGGAACCTTCTGGGTAATGAGAGACATGGAGCCCGTTTCTCCCCTTTCCCCCCTCCCTCCCTTCTCTTCCTAATCTTCCTCCTCCTCTTCTTATCCTTCTGCTTCACCTTTACAACACACTTTAAACATCTCTTTCTCCAAGGAACCTTTCCTAACCCACTAGGATGCATTAGGAACTGTCCTTTGGGTTTTGGTAGAATGGAAATTACCATTCCATACTGTGATTTGGGGGGGTATCTAGTGGGTATTCCCCCGCTAGACTCCATACTAGTTTCTGAAAGTATAGAACATGCTCATTTGGCTCTCTAGCTCATGCCTCTAGCACTGGAGTTGATACATAGTAGGCACTTTACACATTTGCTGAACGAGGGAAGGGGGGGTGGAGGAAGGACTCCCACCTGGACCTGCACACAGCATCTTTTGTAGTAACTAAAATAATTAGTGTTGGCAGGACCTCATTGATTTAACATAAAATCATAGAATCTCAGAATGGGAAAGGACCTTGGTATTAATAGCTATGATTCTATAATGACTCTTTCTTACTTGAGTCTCATAACAGCATCGTGAAGCAGGCACAAAAGATAATTTTCATTCCTATCTTATAGTGCGGAAAACAGAGGAGTTAGATGGCTCACCCAGCATCGTAATGCCATTAAGTGTTGATGGAAGGACTCAAGCCAGAGTTTCTTACTTCAGATGCCCTCGCCATCCTATGTGGAGGCCATCTGGCCAGTGCTTCCCATGCTCCAGTTATTCGAGTGACACCTTCAAAAGTTTTGCCACATCCATGTACCACTTGTCATCAACATTTTACGTACTTTTTTCTTTAAATGGACTCATTTCACTGTAGTATATTTACTAGTGTTTAAACTTTTTATTTTGAGACAATTGCAGATTCACGTGCAGTTGTACGAAATGATACCAAGAGATCTCTGCACCCTTTCCCCAGTTCCCCCAATGGTAACATCTTGCAAAACTATGGTACAATATCACACCCAGGATATTGATCTTGCTACAGTCAACACACAGAATATTTCTAGACCCATAAGGATCCTTGTCTTGCCCTTTCTAGCCACACCCACTTCCCTCCCATCTCATCCGTTCTCCATTTCTACAGTTTGTCATTCAAGAGTGTTACATAAAAGGAATTGAATCATTCAGTATGTAATACTTTCAGATTGTTTTTTTTTTTACTCATCATCACTCTCTGGAGATTCATCCAGGTTGTTGTGTGTTAGGAATACAAAGTTAGCGGTATTCCTTAATAATATTCCATTGTCTAACCATTCACCATGGAAACATCTGGATGGTTTCCAGTTTCTCACTGTTAAGAATCAAGTTGGTATACAAATCCATGTACAGGTTTTTGTGTAAAACTAAGTCTTCATTTCCGGTGATAAATGCCCAGGACGGTGATTGCTGGGTGACAAGGTAGCTTCATGTTTAGTTTTGAAAGAAATTGACAAACGCCTTCTTGCAGAAGGGCTGTATTATTTCACATTAGCAATGTGTGAGTGATCCAGTTTCTCCGTATGCTTGGCAGCATTGGTATTGTCGCGGCTGTTTTATTTTAGTCTCCTGATAGGTGTGTAGTGATATATTACGGTGATTTTAATTTGCATTTGCCTAATGGCTAATAACGTTGGAAATCTTTTCACGTGCTCATTTTACATCTGTGCATTCTCCTTGGTGAAATGTCTCTTCATGTCTTTTGCCCATTTACTAACCGGATTGTTTGATTTTTTTCCGGTTGAGTTTTGAAACTTCTTTCTATATTCTAGATACTAGTTCTTTGTTGAACATATGCTTTGCAAATATTTTCTCCCAGCCTATAGCCTATTTTTCATCCTCTTAACAGGGTCTTTCATGGAGCAAAAGATTTTATATTATGAATTATAATTTATCAATTTTCCGTTTATGGATCACGCTTTTGGTGCCAACTCTAAGAACTCTTTGTTTAGCCTTAGCTCCTGGAGATTTTCTTGTATTTTTAAAAGTTTTGTGGTTTCAGGTTTTATATTTGAGTATGTGATCTATTTTGAGTTCAGTTTTGTAAAGAGTGTAAAATTTAGGTTGAGGTTTTTTTTTCCGGCCTATGAACGTCTGATTCCTCTAGCATCATTTGTTGAAAAGGCTATCTTTCCTCCATTGAATGGATTTTGCGCTTTTGTCAAAGATCAGATGGGCATATTTGCAGCTCTGTTTCTTAGTTCTTTATCCTGTTCCGATGATCTATGTGTCTGCCTCTGGACCAATATCATACAACCTTGATTACTATAGGTATGTAATAAGATTTGAAATCAGGTAGACTGATTCTGCCTACTTTAGTTTTCCTTTTAAAAATCATTTTAGCTATTCAAGTTCCTTTGCATTTCCATATAATTTTAGAATATTTTTGCTTATATCTACAAAAAAAATCTTGCTGAGGTTTTGATAAAATGGCATTAAACTGCATGCCACCTTGGGGAGAATTGACATTTTTACCATGCTGAGTCTCTAATCAATGGTGTGTCTCCCCACTTATTGAGATATTCTTTGCTTTCTTTCAGGAATGTTTTAGTTTTCAGCATACCAGTTCTGTACATATTTTGTTAGATTCACATCTAAGTATTTCATTTTTTGAGCAATCATAAGTGATATTGTATTCAGTATATTTTTTAAATAAAACTTTGTTACTCCATAAATGAAAAACGGGTATCACTTGCCATAAATGGATAATAATCACAAATATACATAAAATTTAACTGAAACAAAACAAATTTTTTTAAAAAGGTGGTCTGTATTTTGTAAAGTCTGCTCCTGCGTCACCAATCATGCATGCGCCACACTTTGAAATGGAATCCACTCGTCAATGATTCACGACTAAACAATAAGACCTTACTAAAATATGGCCATCCGGGCTTTACATAAAACCCCTCAGAGTTGGAAAAGTCATCACCTGCTGAGCTAGTTAATTCTATAGTCAAGTAGTTCCAATTATGAAAAACTCCTTTCCTTGGCTGAGCTGAAATCTATGGCGCTCTCCCACCCCAGTTCCAGGTCCCGCAGCCCAGGGACAGACGCTGCCCATGACCTCAGGGGCCTCAAAGTATGACTTGGGTGGAATGCTCTCCTGTGGCAGCAGGAGGCCATTCCGTGGAACCGAGTGGGACCCTGAACAGGCTTCTTGAGTCCCAGTCTCTCATCTCCTCTAGACATCTCAGCTTCCCTCAGCCCTTCAGCTGGCTGGGAGGTGACCACGGACATCAGCCTTCAATTGCCCCCTGTCCCACCATTGTCACACAGATCTGGCATGTCCATCTTTGCAGCTCAGGTGCCCTCTCAGGACATGACAGAGGAAATAAATTGTATTTATAATATTTAAGTGGGAATAGTTTTCTAATCATTCCACCCACCCTTGAGTGAGAGGGGACTCTTCCAGAGTCTGGGGACAGAGAGAGGAATAAAACACAGCCCCGTCCTCCAGGAGCTCAGAAACCCATGTAAGTGACAAATATACAATCATGGCTCACTAGGGCCATGATGGACGTGCGTGCAAAAAGCTACAGGGACCCAGGTTTCCCTCGGGGACAGGGGACATCAGGTATTGTTTGACCTACGTGAGGGCCCAATAGGGTGGAGATCTTTATCCGCATTCTACCGTTGAGAAAACTGAGGCTTTCACATAGTTTTCCTGAGACTGCAAAGTTAGTAAATGACAGACCTGGTGTGGGCTTTAGGCCAAAGCTCTAGGTTTTTTTTCTTTTTTTCATTGAGCAAATGGAAGCCTCTCAGTATTTACTGAATGAATGAAGAAAGGTAGAAATAAATTCTATGCTGCCTGCCAAGAAGCTTTCCCAGAGGCAAGGAAGAGCAATCGCTCCCCTAGTCCTTTCCTGTGGGGGCTGCGTGCTCCTGCCCCAGGTCTGAGCAGCCGGCCCTGGGGGCAGCTTGCAACACAGCCACAGCCTAGCCTAGGCCCAGGAAGGCCTGTGGGGCTCCTCTCCACACTCCCTTTGGGGATGTTTATTTGCTCAGTTCCACTCACCGGGCATTGACTTCGAATAAATAGCCTTGTTTGAACCTGGCCCTGGCTGGGGCCATGAGGGAGCTAATGGTGAGGGACACAAGGAAGCACGGGCAGTGGAAAGAGCAGCCCCTGAGCTAACAGCACAGATTTGCCGCCCACAGAGGTGAAGCGCTTTGTCCAAGGATACCCGTTCACCAGATGAGAGCCAGGATTTAGACTCCAGGATTGTCTGCGCGCTTCCCACTGCCCCTTGGCCTCTACAGAGATTCAGAGGAACAGGATGGAGCAGCCAGCAATGTCGAGCATGCAGGTGATCCAAGAGAAGAGGGGCCACCGTGGAGCCCCTGGGCCAAGGAGGGGGGACACGTATGCCTTCACTCTGCCCCAGACAGCACCCTGCCAGACCTCCAGACAGATGCCCTGTCTCAGCTTCCTCCCGGGCAGAGCAGAGCGCACTGCAACAGCTCAGCACGGCTCCCAGCGAACCCCAAGTGAACCCTGGGGGCTTTATTTTCATTTCTTCTTGGCAGGACGTAACTTCCTGCTTCTAAGAAAAACATCTTTAAGCGGAGCCATGAACACGTTCCAGGGCGTCCCGCACATCCCCCAGCTCCAACAGAACAACGCGATGAGCTCAATGGAGCCCGATTGGAAGCACATGGAGCCTGTTTCCTTTCAAAGGCCCCAAAGGTCTCGGGCCTGGAGGAGAGAGGTGTTTGATAAATCATGTTGGAGCCTTTATCAGGTCCAGTGTGTGCAAGCAAAAGCCAGGAGGGGCAGGAGGAGCCAACACAGCCCCCAGATCCGCACGGGGAAGACTGAAGAGCAAGCACCACCAGGCCAACCTCAGGACTGAACAAGAGGCAGGAATCAGTACTTACTCAGCACCCACTTCCAGCCAGGTGCCGGGCTAACCCAGGAGCCCAAGAGAAGTAAGCTGAGGACCTGTCCCGACTCGTGCGGAGAAGGCTTCACAGACCATCGTCCACAAAGCACAGGGAGGAAAGGCATGGGACTCACTTGTGCGCGTGAGGTTGAGCTGTCCGTGGTGCTCTGTCACCACCCTCACCTCTGTGGACAAAGGCGAGGTGAGCTCGTGTAAGCCAAGGTGCGGTGTTCTGCATCATCGCCCTCTCTCCTCTGTCGGTGCAGGCAGATCCATGCCTGGCCCAGCATCGCAGGATGCTCCACGTGAGGACACGAGGCCTGGGGTAGGAAGAAAGGGCAGCAAGGATCCGGAGGAAGGAAGCAGCTGAGGGTCGGGGGGCCCAGTGGTGTTACATTGTCTGTAGGAAGCCCACACCCCTGTCCCTGGGCAGCTGGGCGGGCTCCACATCTGGCCCAGTGCAACCCTCACCAGGAAGAGCAGCACAGCTTCATCAAGCTGTGGCCCAAGCAGACAAGTGGCCTCGGCAACTATCATGGGCGGGATATGGGTGACGCATAGTAGTTACTAGGTTTGTAACTCAGCTTTAGCGGTTTATAAACAAACATCCTTTACATAATGTTCACTTCATTGATAATTTCCTTGCCATCTCTGGGAAACTGCATTGCTCCTAAGAACTTTAAAGAGGCTCTTTCTTATATGACAAGAAAAGGTGCTAAGACCAACAGACTTTGGAATCAGACAGCAATGGTTCCAGTTGTACCTTCTTGGCTGACTCGGTCTCCAGTTATCAGTCTTCCTATCTGTCAGATGGGGACAAGGACACATACCTTATGGATTTGGTGTGAGGGTTATTTTAGCTATTCATATATACTTTTTTGTTACAAAGAGATTAAGGCAACTTGCAAGGATATATAAGAGAGACTAAAATGGTATAAAAATAAAAGAAGGGGGGCCAGCCCCGTGGCCAAGTGGTTAAGTTCGTGCACTCCGCTTGGGCGGCCCAGGGTTTCGCCGGTTCAAATCCTGGGCGCCGACATGGCACCGCTCGTCAGGACACGCTGAGGCAGCATCCCACATGCCACAACTGGAAGGACCCACAACTGAAAATACACAACCAAGTACCAGAGGGCTTTGGGGAGAAAAAGGAAAAATAAAATCTTTAAAAAAAATAAACGAAGAAAGAGAAGCAAAGGAGAGGACAGAAAATGAATTCAGGAATAAGGTTAGAAACCACATGCCATAATGCTATTTTGCTTTCTAAGGGTGAAGAACCGTTTTATCGCTAAGGATGCTTGCCGCCCATGTGAGAATGGGGCCCAGCGTCTTCCAGAGCTCGTGGAGGTCACGCAGTGAAGCAAAACAAGTCTAAACAACAATCTCGACAGTTCTGGGAACGAAGGCGAGGGAGGAATGAAGCCTGGAAGTGTTTTTAAAGAGAATTTAGCGTGGGATAATGAACGATGTCCTCAGGAAATTTTATCAGTTTCTTAGATGGGATAACCTCTCGGCTGGATAAAGAGCATTATGCAACAAAGCAATTCAGTAAACGCGATCCTCTGTGCAATCCAGGTGGCAGACGCTGGGCTAAGCCGACTTGATGTGGATGTAGATTTCACAATACCGAGAAGAGTGAAACAGCTAATGATCTTTCAAGAAACCATCCCTCTCACACGTCGACAAATGGAAGACTGTCGTCTCCAGCAGCCACAGGATGGGCAGCTGTGCTCAGTTGCTGATTAAATGCAGACCCCGTGAACATTGGCAAGAAGCTGAGCGGAGGAAGTGTTGACCTCCTCCTGGGAAAACTGAGATGCCCAACAATGACTCAGGCCTGAGTTCTTGCTTAGGGGTGTGTGTATGTCTGTCTGTGTGTTCCATAATCCTTGGTAGAAAATTATTTTGAATCCACTAGAAAATACAGCCTATAACGGAGGATGGGGCCCCTAACAGACACACGCCTTATTAAATGGACACGATAATTTTGGTCTTGAAAATGTTCAGAGCCAGTGAAATCAGTTAACCAGCCCAATCAAATAATCTCCATAAAGCACCCAAACTTGAGTTTGAACAGTGCTGCTTCCCAGGGATGGTAAGCAAATTTTTAGTGAAATGAATGCTTTATTTAAAGAGATATTTGTTTATAATCCTTTAGGTTGAGAATTGTCTATGAAAACTATAACTTGAGTTTTTGAGGAACTGGTCCTACTTTCAAGCAATGCATGGCTACAACGCACAGCTGTTTGGACCACAAAGACTGAGATGCTGGACCTCACCATCTGCATAGAGGAGGATACAGGTGCTTATATTACTTACGGTCTCTATACCACGCGATGACATACTCACCTTGTCTGGAAATGGTATAAGATAATTAACAAATAAGTTTGGAGGTGTATTTTTCAGTACCAGGATATATTTTTCTAATGCTTTAACTTTATAACAGTGATACACTTAGTAGTAAAAATCCAAATGCTGCTGAAAGGATGGAACAGAAGAAACTCTCTCTCTTCTCTCCCCGCCCCCAACTCTCCAAAGGGAAGCACTTTTCAGTGTTTCTGATTTTGCTTTCCCCGGTGTGATGCCATGCTCTAAATAATATGTTCAGACCTCTATTCTTTGACTCACCAACTAGCAACAGTGCCTCTTGGCTCCCTCTATTTGAAAAAAAAAAAAGAAAATCTGTATGACTTAAATCAGATTTTACTCCAGTAACACTTTACTTACATATAATTAAATTGCTTCTCCTTCAGCCCTTTTAGCTTACCTTTATGATTTTCAAATCTGCTCGAAGCTATTTCTTGACCTCCATTACAGAGCATGTTTTGAATCTCCACCATCTAAGTTGAAGGAATTAAAACCTCTGCTTTCTCTGCTCCTCTCCTCCCTTCTCTGTCTCATTTTCTGTCATTTCTATTCTTACCTCAAGCTGTTAGTGTTTATAATATTCTCTTTCTCCTCTGCCAATATATCCCATTTGATCAATCTAATCTGTCATCAGTTCTATGACACACCATTGTTTATGTTCCATTAAGTAAAAAAAAATGCTGCCAATGATATTCCACCAATTGTAGAGTATGTCTCAATTTCAGGGAGCCTAAAATCTGGAAAAAAAATATGTGTCTATTAGAAGTTCCATGGTAGTCTCCTGTACTTTGCTTATAGGCTAATTCTAAAAATAAAAATAAGCCACTTTTATAATATTATCATGGTGTAATATTCCAGTAGAGTGATTAAGATCACAGAGGAGGAATATAAGCTTTTGTCACTAAACCATTGCTCCTCAAATGGAATTGTTCCATGTCAAAGAGAATCTCTTTTTTTATATTCCATAATTTGCCTCAAATCATGCAACATTTTCATATTCTTCATTGCTTTTTTATACCCCTTTCCTGGAAAGTCTATTGCATATATTTTTCTTATCCTAATGAAGGAATACTCTGCCTTCACCTTATGACTAGGATTATCTGGCCCCAAAATCATATTATATTTTATAAAATCCACTTTTTTCTTTAAAACATTCTTCTTGGGACCCTGTGGTTGGACCAATTAGTTTCTAGACCTGCCACATAGCTGCCATCCTTAGATTTTTCCAGCACGGACTACTGGCTTATGTCTTCAATTTCTTGAAAGCATACATTTTTTCCTCTTCATTAGATCACTTTTTCGTTATTCGGTAGCATATCCTCAAGTAATTTTTTCAGAAGAGGGAGAAGAAAGTGCATATTTCAATATCTGGAAATACTCTGTGGGAGTTTCTGATTAAACGTCTTCATTTACCTCTGCTCCTTAATCAAACCCCACTAACATGACAGTAAAGCAATTTTTTAAAGCACAAACAATGCTTTTAAAAAGAGACAGGAGAGTAGTTAATACTAACAAAATGTTGTAAGCTAAAAAGTAGAAGGATAAATGGTAAACGGCCAAGCAGAATCCCAAACCTCAGATGGTAAATGGCTGAGCATTCCAGTCCACCACTGACCCTCCGCAGGCTCAGGAACTCGCAGCCCCAGCCGCCTCTGGGAGTGAGGGCAAGGAGGGGCTGGACACAGAGGGTTTGCTGGCAGTGTATTTAAGTCTGCTCATGGTTCTCTTGAGAATCTAATGGTCTTTGGTTGTCTGTTACTCTTTATGATTAAATCATGATTATCATTAAAGAGCCAGGCACAGCACTTCAGTCTGCTGATGCCTACTCTTCCTGTCCTGCTGCTGGTGATATTTCTTCCTTCTGTGTTCCTTTAATGTCATTTCTCTAGAAATTTAAGGAATATCGTAGAGAGAGGTAGATGATATGTAGATGATAGGTAGATAGATAGATGATATGTAGTTAGAAAAGAAAGATGATAGATAGATAGATAGATAAATAGATAGATAGGTAGATAGATAGATAGATAGACCATAGTCAGTCAACCATTTTGAACTACTATTGCTGCTGGGAAAATGTGAGATTCTGTGAAGAGATGATCCGTCCTGACTCATGGTACAGGTCCTGTGAGCTTGGTCCGTGATTCAAAAGTAAAACTCTTTGTTGACCTCATGTAGCTTTGTCTATACCCAAGTTACATCAATAAAGGTCATTGCAGGTTAACGAGATCCACCAATAAGACAACATAATTATGATGTCCCCCAAGTGGCAAACAATTGAGCATTAGACTGTGTGGAAAATCTTCTGGCTACATCTGGAAAACATCGGCTTGAAAAACCCTGACCTACAGTGTGTCAACCTAGAAACAGAACAACATTTGGATAAAGTGTCTGTTAATTAAATCTGCAGGGAGACGAGAGGACTTTTTAAAGACAGGATTCCACGTGGCACCACGTCGCTAGAGTTGACAAAGGTGAGTGAGGGTTTCAGAAACAAAGCCCACCTCATTCTGAAGCTCTTTATGGCCTGGATTTTTATCAAACTGACAGACACTGCCAAGCTGAATGTTCCTGTGCTGGTCTGCTGGGGCTGCCATAACAAATATCACAACTGAGTGGCTTGAGCAATAAAATTTTTTTTTCTCACAGTTCCAGAGGCTGGAAAGTCTGAGATGAAGGTTGCGGTAGGGTTTGGTTTCTGGTGCGAGCACTCTGCTCTTTTCCTGGCTTGCAGACTGCTGCCTTGTCTCTGTGTCCTCACAAGGCAGAGAGAGAGAGAAAGAGAGAGATCTCTGGTGTCTCTTCCTCTTTTGTAAAGACACGGATTCTGTTGGATCAGGACCCCACCCTTATGACGCAATTCGGTCCACAGCAATAGGAACCGCACACGCTGGGACCAGTGGCCATTTCTCACAGAAGAGTGCAGAATAAATCTCATGGGTACCCACATTGATATGGAACTCTCTCACCTCACTGGGTGTACTACCAGCCTGTTTCAGGCCGTGACAGCTTGTTCCAGCTCCTCCCCCACAAAAAGACTTATAGGCCCAAGTTCTGTCCATCCTAAAGGGAGCACTGGCTGCTCCTGGTTTCTATCTCGTTCTTTCACATTGGAGCAGCATTGTGTGATCATAAGGCCTCAGCTGTCGGTTCTGATCCACGCTCTCCCATTCACTACTTCTGTGAGCTTGGGCGAGTTATTAACTTCTCTGAGCCTTACTTTCCTCATCCATCAAATGGGGATCATAGCACCAATCTCAAGGCCATTGGGAGGATTAAATAGATAATATGTGTCAGGTATGCAATGCTGTACATGGTAGAGGGTGCAGCCCAACAATTTTCACTCCCTGGTCCTTCTCTGCCCTTCACACCACCAAGGACACTCTGTGGGTCCCTTCTCACTTGGGATCCCACAAAATGGACATTCCGTTCAGTATTGCTCAGTGACCCTCTTTCTGGGAATACTCAGATGCAGCTGAATTGCAGGGAGGCTGCATTTCTGAGGATGAAACCACACCAGACCTGGGCCTCCCTGCGTGGCAGCAGTTTCTGAGGTTCCTTCTGTTTCCTCTCTCACTCTCTTCCCAGACACTGCTGCCTACAGGCTGGCCTCAGCCCGCAGCCCTTCTGATGTGACTCTCGTGAGAGGGTGCTGTGGAGCGGGGCTTCCTTCCGTGTGCCCCTGACCAGCATCAGCATTCCTGGGAACCTGCGGAAAGTGCATGTTCTTGGGCCCCACCCCACACTCACTGAATCAGAAACTTGGGGCTGGGCCAGCAATCAGTGCTGTCTCAAGGCCTTTGGAAGACGCTGATGCACCCTTGAGATCTGATGCTTCAGGGATGACAGTAGGCGGGCAGGGGCTGTGGGCCCCTGGAGAGCACGGGAAGTTCTCAATACAGCCCCTGGCAAGTCAACACCGCTCCGTAAGTTACTGCAGTGGGTGTCTCTTCCGTCCCTTTCTTGGAGTCAGCTGGGACCCCAACACTCTAGGTGACACTTCCCCAGTTGGTTTTGTTTGGGTCACTGCTCCATCCCTGGTGCTGAGAGCAGTGACCCACAAACAGCATGTGCTCAATAGATCCTAGTGGAACAAAGGAGGCAGGCGAGATCCTGAAAGGGACTCACCATCCTCAGGTACCCGTGAGACTCAGATGGCAGAGGGGGATGTGATCCTGTCAAGGAGGCACACACTTTGACTGGCGTGCTATGCAACATACATCAATGAGGAAAGCAGACCGAGGAGCTAGAGCCGTGCGATGGGTTGTGAGATGGTGCTGAGCACGCGCAACCTGGGCTTCCCAGGAAGTTGCATGTACCCCCTTCCCGAAACACATTCACACTTAGAGTAACAGCCTTGGAGGTCAGGAACGGTCTCCTCATTGCCCCACTGGTGAGAGCAGAACAAGAGCTCTGCCTGACCGTGGGCTCACACTGCATTCTGCACGGGCCACTCTGCAGGCGATGGCTAGTGGCAACTCTGCGAGGCAGGGGTTCTGGTGTCCTTCAAGATTTGGTACAACCTAGCGATGGAGCCCACGGGGGCCTAAGTCAATTGCCTGGATTCGAATCTCTGCTTTAACTACGTGGCCTTGGGCAGCCTGTGCCTCACTGTCCCTCACTGTAACATGGGGTCCTGGTCTAGGGCAGCTGACCTCATCTATACTCTCAATCCTTCCCTAAGCTTCCGCTAGAAACCGTGGGTTTCCCTGGCAACTCTTGCTCTTTAATGTCCCCTAGATGTGCACACACACACTCACATATACACACATTGACTGTGACCATGAGCAACTTGAGAGCAGGGTCTTCACCTCTGGACCACCAGTCCCAGCCATGAAAATTTATTCAATGATGTAGGAGACAGCACTGTGCCAATGGTCAATTTCCATACAAACTGAACGCTCTCAGATGTCTAGCCGTGAACAAGACAACACCTGGCATGGCCCTGCCTTTGAAGTCCTTCTAGCAGTGGATTTTCACTCGGATGAGAAAGTCTCCAAAAGGATGGGACAGAGTACCCCACTGGGCTGGGCTGGCAGCGAAGGGCCCCTCGTTGGCAGTATCCTCCACGGCACTTCACTGCCATTTGACAGTGCCAAGTGAAGAAGCATCCACAGGTCTTTGGGTGGTTCCCCTAGCTGGAAGGATGTGTGAGCCCTGAAGTGTGGCTGGGAGACAGCGAAACACCAGTGATGGTATCTGTTTGATTTTCCTATGGTCAATTAGCCTTTATTTCTGAATACCCCCGGGTCACAGTGCTTCCATCAAGCAGCCTTTCCAAGCCCTGCTGCCCTCTTGAAGACAATGGCCAGCTTAATGAAGATTGATGGCCCGTTGAAGCCCGCGGGCCCTGCCCCACAGTGGGAAGAGAGCCTGTGAGGAGCCCGGGGAGGCAGGTGCCATCGGGGCCACTGCACTGACAACTGCTCCTCACACAGACACAGGCTGCTAGCAAAATCAGCTGTTTTACGATTGGCCCCCATAAGCATCTTAAAAATAAACCCTGATGAGGTTGTCTCCTGGTCCCAGCTCTGTTTCCACACACCCCCAAGAGACTCTAAAATGCAGGCATGGTCCCTGGCTCAGGTCCTTCTTGGTTGTCTTTTATTACTCCCTTCGGGATGAAAACTGCAGGCAGCACGTAGGATTTCTCCGATCAGACACTGATCTCTTCTTCCTCCTCTGCTGCCCCTCCTTCCTGTGCATTTCAGCAACTCTGAGCTGATCCTAATTCCTTCCCAGCCCTGCTGTCCCGTCTCCTGGGTGGGCACCTGCAAGTGGCTGCAGATGGCCTGACAAGCCCCCACTCATCCTCTTTTCCTAAGCCTCTCCTGACCCCGACAGTTAAACCCTTGCTCCACTGTAATGCTGTACATCTGTTCCTTCCTCTCTCTCATCGTTTTGTGTATTCCATTGTCCTTATTTAAAACCTTTTATTCTTTTTTTCTAATCACCAAAGGGCTACACGTTTACTATCACATAAAAAGTGCAAGGACACATGAGTTGAAGAATGGTCGTACCCTGTAGCTTGGCTACCCCAGTGTGAGTTTCAGTTACTCTGTGTTCACTTCTCTGTCTCCCCGACACAAGGCGGTTCCTGGAGGGGATGTCACCTTACTGCCCTCTGCAGCCCAGCCCAGCAGCAGTCGGTGGTACAAAGCTAGAGAGAGCAGATGTGGGGGCCCGAGTCCCTCTCGGGGTCACGTCCAAAGCCTGTAAGCCTCGGTTCCTGAGTCCCGAAGCCTTGAGCATCCTTTTCCTGCAGTCCCACCCTCCTACTGTAAGCCCCTGGGAGAGGGCAACATGAGATCAATTTCAGGACACATTTGGAGCCTGAGCAACCTTCTTGCGGCAAATCTTTCACTAAAAAGAAAGAGTGAGAACTCTGATTTTAAATCCCACAGGCCCAGGGAAGGTGTGTAAACCCAGCCCCCTGACCTGGGATCAAGGGGAGCAGAGCCGAGCAGCTCTTTCTGAGCCACATGTCACAAAGACCAAGGTGAGAATACAGTCAGCCATGCATTCTCCCAATGCTGGAAGACTGAACTGAGATTAAATCTCATGCTGGTCTAGTCCCTTAACTCATGCTCCGCCCCCTGTACCACACTGCCCTCCACCCAACAATAAACAAGAATCAGATGTACTGACGGGACTCAGCGCCCAGTGGCGGAGTCTGACACGTAGACAAACCATTGCAAATCAGGGTGACTCATGCAAAGGTGGCCTTGGCAAGTGGGCCGTCAGCTCTTGGGTGGGTCCCTAAGTGCTTCAGAGAGTCAGAGCCTGTCTTCAATGTGTTTCCCACACATCTTGTGATCCTTCTGGCCTTTTCTAAACCAGATGGTCCTTAACCTTGAACACATGGGATCTGGTCTTGGATGGACATCAAAAGTTGACTTGATCTCAAGGTCTCACTGGAGGTCTTCTTGTTAGAATTCACTTAGTCAACAAGGCTTTGTTTTAAAAATAAACAGGTGGAAAATAACAGATCATCCTTTCAAACGTCGGCCGAGTAATAGTACATGACAGCATGACCTATGTGTTACCAGGTTTCATGGAAACGGGCCGCATGGTTCCCATCAGTCTACGTGCTCTGGCCACTCCAGCATGTGAATAGTTTCTAAATGATGTGCGCACTCATTTGTGAGATCCGCGGCCAGCTCAGAAGGAACATTGCCGGAATCACTGAGGGAGAAGCCAACTGAACCTGTTTGCAGACACAGATTTTAAGACCCCGCTTGAGCTTCATCCCAAATTTCCCAAATTGTCCACGTGGCTTTACGATCCCCATGTTCACAGTCCGCCTTCCTGAGGACCTTCTCGCTACCCGCTCACGTCCTCTTCAATTCCTCATTTCCTTTCCCCTTAACAGGTCCCACTGGGAGGGAAATGAGAGTCAGGGGAAGTCGGCCAAAGGATCTTCTGCCTGGAGAACATTCGCTGAGGCTTCAAGTGCTCAGAGAACCATAACACCCAAAGGGACCATGCCAAGCTCTTTTCCCTTAATTTCAGAGGCCCACGGTGCAGTTTAAAGGAAATCTACTCCATGTGTTTCTGATCCGTCTCCACACAGCTCATCCAAATGCTGGATTTTAAGAGTTTGTAGATATGCATGATGCCTTCCACACTTTCATTTCCAGTGAGAGAGGAAGCCGGGTTTTGCCAAGAGTAAATGAGTTGGCGTCGCAGAGGGTTCACATTAGGCCTGTGACATTGAAGCCATAAGGCTTGAGTGGGAGCTCAGCCTCAGAACAAGAGCTCTCATGTCTGCCCAGATTCGGAGCTTCAGAGAGGAAGCTTTTGTTGGGCTGGTTGAAGCCTTTCCATCTTCATCCTCTACACGCTTCCTGCTCACTCACGGCAGCTCCCCTTGCAGCTTAGCCGTGTGAAGTCGGGATCTAACCGTGCCAGCAGGCTCTCATCGGTCATGGCTGGTCTTTGGGGGTGGTTGAGATGAAGCTTTGGCAGGAAATTGACGACTTTGCCTTCTGGTTTTGAAGTATCAGGAAGAGAGGTACACTAATCCCCAAAGCTAACAGGTTGAATCAGCCCCCAACCTGTCAACACATAATATCCACAACTGTTGAGATGCAGGGCAGAGGAACGCGGCTGGGGATTTGAACTTAGTTCCTTCCAAAGAAGTATTAGTAGCCAGGAAGAAGAATGGAAGGAAAAGTGGTCTTTCTGGAGGGCCATGCCCCAGGAAAGGAAAGAGGGAGGGGTGATTTGGGCCCCCACCAGGGGAAAGCAAGCTGCACATCCCATCCAGTAGAAGATTTCAGGAGTAGCATGAAATGTGGATCTGTCCAGATCTTCCACCTGCCTGTGTAACTGACACATAGGGTTTATATGAAAAAGGAAACACGTGCATCAACAAGGCAAAATGCGTGGAACAGCTCTAGGAACGGCTCTCTTTCTCCCCATGGGGCTGGAAGGGCAGCAGCAGGGTATAGCACAAAGCTGGTGGTCCTGAAGCTAGACGAATCTGGGTTTGCATCTTGAAATTACCACCCACTAGCCATGCGACCTTGGGCAAATCGGTTTCTTCCTCTGTGAAATGGGTATAACAATATTAACCTCTTGCGGTGACTGGGAGAAAACACGCAAGAAAATATACAAAGTGTTTAATAAGCATTAATACCGTGTTAAGATCGTGATGAGGCTGCCATTGGCAGGTGAGTAGGGTTCTGTGAGCTGCTCGGCTGAGGTCCCAAGCGGGGCTCTCCTCTCCAACATGGCTTCAATGGTACAGACCCAATGTCAGCCTTTTGGGGAGCCACCTCAATTTCTCTTGGCAAACTCTTGGTGTGTAAGGAGCAAAGGCGGAGGACTCCAGAGCTTGCACAGTGGGGCCATGCAGAGCAGAGAAAGAGCTTGGACATGGGAGCTGAAGACCTACAGACCTAGGCTTGAGTCTCAGCTCTGTGTCCTGGGCCTAGTGGCTGAACCTCTCTGGGCCTCAGCTCCTTTATCTGGAGAAACGGGCTTATGGTACTGGATTACATGAGAAACGGGATATGGAAGTGGGTAGAACTCTAGGCAGGGGCCACAAAGCCAATGCTCCTGGGGGCCAAGCCGGTGCAGGAGGGAGGGGCAGCCTGTGGGAGGAAGTAGAGAGAGGTGGGAATGGGGGTGACCTGACCAAGGACACTCACCTTCACCTTTATGAGTGCAACCTCTGGACCATCACTGCCTATGACTTTACACCCTATGCTATCATGAAAAGCCCCACAGTCAAGGATGGGAATCTTGCCTGGCTGCTGGTAAGTCAGACAGCTTGGAAAACAAGGGAAGAAACCATTTATCAGAGGGGCCATGCCTCTCAGTCACACCGTGGTCTTGGGCAAGTCATTTCCCTCCTTAAGCCTTAGTTTCCTGTCTGCAAAACACAGCCATCGAAGATTACAGGAGGACACAATGGCCTGACACCCACAGGGCACATGGTTGGCTCTCAGTCATTGTTTTTATCTTCTTCTTCCCTCCAAAGAAAGTCAAGTTGTCCCCAATTTTTCCAATGGTGAGTGCAGGCTTTTCTTAAGGTTGGTGGCCAAACATACAAAAGAAAAGATGGATGCAGACGAGGCCAGCCTGAAATAGCCCAAGGTGAAAATATAAACCTGTGTTTGGGCCAACATAACGGCTCTATTAGTACAAAGAGAAATGCAGGTGAACCTGAGGGCCCTTCTGCCTCACTTGGGCAGAGGGCTTGCAGGAGGAAGGCCCACTTCCTTGCAGGCTCTGCTCACAATTGACTCCGGGAAGCCTGCTCTCAGATCTCCCTGGCGTGTTTTGATTCTGGGGGCCCCGCCAGCCACTAACAGAGCCCCTATTCACAGCTGCCTCGGAAGAGGAACAGAGCATTTCACTATGGCGTGCACCCGGCTGACAGAAATCAGGTTTACAAAGAGTTATTTTCTTAAGGACAGATTTTTAAAAATTCCATTTCCTTCTCTCTTGCCTATGCCCAACCCCCAGATCCTTGCGATTGGACCAGAAAACTCTGTGGCCAAGCTTTTCTTGGATCGTGTGAATCAAGATCAATAAATATCTGTGCTGGAGCATGACTTGCCCCGGCGCCTCTCTGCGTTCTGGAAGAAGGGCCCTGGTTGTGTGCGGCCGTGCAGCCCTGACGCATGCCTGCTCTGCTGCTGCATGTGTCTGTGCTGTGTGCGAGCCCACCTGGCTGCTGGTACCCCGAGAGGAAAGACCCTCCCTGGGCAGGGGGTGAATGCACCCAGAGGGTACCTTCCTGGGAGTATTGCCAGGCTTGGGGGTGGGGACAAGGAAGGGGCTCCATTAGTTTGGGGTTTCCAAGATGAACTTGCAGGCCATGTGGTCTAAGCTTGATTTGGGGTAGTTCATGAGATGTTCTAGGGGCAGCTAAACATGTGAGTTCTGAAGTCCAGCGCAATCCCTTCAAGGAGCATAGACTAGTCTCTAACCCCTACGCCCCCTGTCCCCTCTTTAGCGCATTCCAACAAGGCGTTCATTCTACCCTTCCACCAAAATCATCCCAGTGACCGCCATCTTGTCAAAGCTAATGGCGGATTCTTTGTCTCCACCTGGTTGACTTTTCAGGAGCATTTGGGATTGTTCCATCCTTTGTAAACACCTTCCCTTCATTGTGCTCCTGTAGAGCCATGGAGGGGCCGCTGTGGGCTGCCTTCCTTCATCACCCACCCTGGGCCTCCTCTTCTTTCTGACCCACTGATGTGGGGCCAGAAGAGCTCAGGTATCTATCCACACTCACCCCCAGGTAATCTCATCCGGGCCTGTGGCTTCAAACACCATGGATGCAATCAGCACCTCTACATTGATCATTCCAGCCCCAACCTCTACACACTGGCCTCGTTCAAACCACCATTTGAATGTCTATTTGGAATCAATGTGTCCAAAACTCATTATGTCCAACACACAGCTTTGCTCCATCACCCCTCCCCTCCCGCAGATACACACTCCCCTCTCTATTCTCTTTCTTTGCTTCATTTTCTTCTTACAATTAATTTTTTTTTCCGTTTATTTATTTGTTCTCCCTCTGTCTTCCCTGCTAGATTATAAGCTCCACAGAGAAGAAACTTTATCTATCTTATATTTAACGCTGTTCTCTTAGTCTCAAGGACTATCCACTCAGGCACCCAAAAAATGTTTAATGAGTGAATGAATAAAATAACACTGAATTTTGTAATGTGAATGTTATTCTCTCTCGATCCGTCAAAGCATGTCTGTAACACTGCTCTAACACATGATAATTTCCCTTTTTACAAAGAGAGAACAGTTTCTGTCTGAGAAACTTGGCAGAACAGCATCTTGCTAGAATTTAATATGGTCATTTTATTTTCATTGTCTTTTTAATATAGTTCCCTTCTATTTATGACAAGTATTAATAATTCTATATTTACACTTACGATATAAAGTTTCCTTTTAAATTTTATTTATTTAGGCAATATGAGTGAATCAATTTAAAGAAAATATTAAGTAAATAATAGAAGATTGGATATTGGTGCTGGCTGGGAAGGGAGAGACATCTGCCAACACTCCCAGCCACGGTGTCACTGGATTCCAGGGCCACAAGGAAGGGAAGTGAGGCAGAGGTCTCCTCATCACAGGATCAGGGAGGGGGCTGCCTGGGGAAGGGAGAGGCCCAGCCTCCAAGGCGGGGTTTCCCCACTGGAAGGTTCTGGATAATGGCTGCATCCTTCCAACTTCTGCTGGGGCATCTGGTAGCGCGCTTTCCTGTCAGGGTACCGTGGAGGGGAGTTTGCACATGGCCAGAGGTGGATGACCTCAAGAACCATCTGGGAAGTTTCTTGGAAATAGAGAAGAAAGGGGAGGAGAAAAGAGAAGATGGAGGGGAGGAAGTGGGGAATATATTAAGCACCTGTTGTTTGTCACACCTTGCAAATTATCTCAATTAATCTGCTGTATGTTTAGCATCATATAGACCCAAAGGAACAATTGTCCAATTGCTTCATTTTCTGCATGGGGACCAGGTCTTCGGCAATGGGCCAGGCACTGTCCCTCAGGCATGAGGCCTCTGCTCCTCGCAGACTTCTCTCGGAGACTCGCAGGGCCTCGGTCCACCTTTAGCCTCAGGGTGGCAGCCCCAGACCCTCACAAATGCTCAGCCACTCAAAAGTCTTTGCTGAATAAATGAAATAAAGCTAATAGTCAAGAAGAAAAAATTTCTGAAGTTATCAAGACCCCACCAATAATTTAAGGCAAGATGATATACGGGCAACTCAACAACTAAATGTATGTTGAGTGAAAGAATGAATGGGTCTTAAAGGAAATGCTGTGAGGTGAAGATGGAGCTGGGATGGTAGGTAAGAGGGATGTGGGTTTCTCGGCTCTCGAGGAAGACACCCAGAACATTCCTTGACCAGCGTTTCCTGCCTTTCCAACTGTTAGAGATCCATAGCACAGATGTCCTGCATGATACAGAAGTTTCGGGAAAGGGTTCGGGCCATCTCCTGACTTACCATCTGTGTGTGTATGATGGCCGGGGGGCAGAGCTGGGGCTGGCCAAGGCAGCGGGCATGGCAAGCTGCCCGGTGTTGGCCTTGTACCAATTAGGGTGTCCTCTGTGGGAGGCCCACGCCTGTGGGAGGGGCTGGCAGCCCTTCCCCAAGGCTAAGGCCCCCTCCACAGCTAACTTCTCTGGTGAGGGTGTTCTGGATGGATAGGAATGTCCCCTGTCAAAGAGAAATTATTCTGACACTTGTTAAAAAGGGCAAGGAAGACTTTATTTTATTTATTTTTATTTTTATTTATTTATTTTTAATTGCAGTAGCATTGGATTATAACATTATATAGCTTTGGGATGTACATTGTAATATATTTCAAATTCTGTTCACCACCCAAAAGCTAATTATAGTCCATCCCTCACATGTGAGCCTAATCACCCCTTTTGCCCTCCCCACTTCCCCTACGGTAACCACCAATCCAATCTCCATTGCTATGTGTTTGTATGTCGTTGTTTTTATCTTCTACTTCTGAATGAGATCATACAGTACTTGACTTTCTCCAAGGAAGACTTTAATCAAGATTATTGCAATAGGCAAGAAACAGTGAGCTCAACTCCAATTACAAATGGGGAGAAGTGAGCAGGGGGAGGGCGAGGCTGGAAAATGACATAAGGAACTTGGTTGGGTATCAAGGGTGGGGGAGGAGGAGCTTGACTGAACATCAAGGGTGGGGAGATTCTCGAGAAACTGGTTAAGCAGGATTCTTTTGCTAGAACTAGGCTCAGCATGCAAAGGATGAGGCCCAGTCGAGGCAAGGGCTCAGAGGAGCCTTACTACATTTTGGTCAAGGAGGACGTCTTGTCACCTCTCAGAGGAGAAAGGCCTGCCTGGGGCACAGGCTGCAACTGGGGATGGAAGGAGGGAATGGTTTTGAGGGCAGCACAGTGGAAAGCCCCTCAGAGGTCTCTCAGATCCCCAGGAAGACAAGCCAGGTTGGAGGAATGGTCTAGAAGAGGCGGCAGGGAAAAGCTGCGCCCCAGGGACCCTGGTTTGTAGCCCAGTCAAGACACTCTCCAGGATGTGCGGGAGGATCCTTCCCCACTCCAGCCTGTGAGACCCCAGCAAACTGCAGTCACTGCCACTTAGAGGAGACGCAATGGCTGAGGCCAGGGGTCTGGAAAGGGGACATCGGCTCCGGGACTGCAGAGGGCATGGGATCCACAAGGTGGAAGACAAGGCTGTGTTGGACCCACAGGAGAAACACTAGGGGCCTGTGGAGGGAATGGGGCTGTTTGGAGGGGATGGTGGCAGGCCCGCAGGAATTTCATGGCTTGGGTTAGAGCCAGAGAGTACCGAGCTGAGGTTGTTGGGGCTTTGGTCAGACTCCCTGGTTGGCTGGGCCTCCTGGAACTTGGTCCTGGAGGGTAACAACCCACAGGCAGGATGATGGCCAAGGCCAACTGCATTCTCATCACTAATGAAAGAGTGTGTTACTTTGACGGGACTGGCCATCCGCTGGCATCAGGGGGAATGAATGCTTTACTTTCCAAATGAATGTTTGAAAAAGGTAAGGTTCCATGACATTTCTGCCCACGTATTCCACTTCCAGGAACCTCGCCAAAGAAAATAATATTAAACAGAAAACAAGCTTTATGCACAAAGATGTTTATGGCGGTGGTACTTAGGCTGGTGTAAAACAACAAACAATCTAAATATCCCGCCGCAGGGGAGGACGATTAAGTAAGTTCTTTCAAAATCCACTCAGACGTATTTATCCGGTCACTAAAAAGGATGCTTAAAAATTCTATAACAGCATGACGAAATGTTTGAAATGAGTGAAAAAGCAGAAAACAGAATTCACGTATAGTATGTTTGCATCTGTGTACAAGTAGGAAAAAATAAAGTCCCATGCCTTCAGAGTTCAAATACGTTTTGATACTTCCAACTAGAAAATCCAGCTTTCCTAGATGCCTTCACCCCAGATCATTCTCTGTAAGCTCTCACCACCGTGTGGTCCAGGTCATCACAGCATGTCAGCCAGACACGTGGGCAGGAGGGATGGACCTGCAGCAATGGCCCTGACTGGCTCCATTAGTCAGGGTGGGCCAGGCTGTGCTGCGATGACAGCCAACCGTCAAACCCCAGGGCCTGAAAATGGCGCAGGTGGATTCCTCACTCAGGTTATAGTCCACAGCAGGTCGGCTGGAGACTCTGCTCATCACTATCCTTGCTCAGTGCAGCTCATAGAGGGGTGGGAACAGGTGGGGTGCTCCCCAACATGAAATGCTCTACCCCAGCAGTAACTGACACCACTTCTACTCACACCCCATGGGACAGAACTAGGCGTGTGGTCTCCTCGCCCACGGGGAAGGTCAGCCTTCTCGGTGCTGGGAAGGAGAGGAGAACCAGCTGCCTCTGAGCAGCACCATTGGCCACCATAAGGGCTTCCATGAGTCCGAATGCAGCCACGAGACCCCTGGGGAAGGTTTCTTGGTGCCGATGGTTTAGCATCACCCCTCGTTGCTTTAGCCGCCATCTCAAAAAGGCAACACTGGACATTTGGTCCCAGAAACCACAGCAAACGACTTGCCTCTCCTCCTTCTTTTTTTTTCCGGTTGCAAAATGGAGATACTAACCTTCTACAGAGTTATTCATCCTTGGGGACTTTACAGAGCGTGCGGCATTTTCATACCCAAAAAGCCCAAGGTCCACGACCGACATGGAGCCCCAGTGGGCTCTCCCTCCACGGCTGTCTCTTAATCTGCAGGAAAGCTCCATCCTCCAGACGAAAATTCTAACCAGAGACCATGAAGATTAATCCACTGAGCTTTGTTTCATTCTTAGCACTATTAGAATGAAAGGGTTTAAAAATAAATGAATAAATAAAACAAGCAAGAAGGAACAAAAGTACAATGTCTGGGAATGGTACAGAAGTCTCTCTCTGTCTCTCCCTCCTCCCATTACTCCCACCTCTGTCCCGTGTTTCATCTTTAGGTTATAGGCGTGACGATTGTTTCCTCTCAAACATGCTTGAACTGAGATATGTCCCTGCCTGCTGAGGTGCCAGGCTCAGCTCAGCCATTACTTCACCGGCTCTGAGGACTTATCCACAGGAGAAGCCTGGGATGGACACATTCATTTTTGATTACCATGGCACAAATTAACACAGGCTTCATGGCTTATAGCAACACAAATATATCATCTCACAGTTTCCTGGGGTCAAGAGGCTGGCACAGGTGTGAGGTCCTCTGCCCAGTGTCTCATGGGGCTGAAATCACAGCATCTGCCTGCCACATTCTCGTCTCCTTCAAGTGGTTGGTGGAATTCAGGACACTGTGGTTGTAACACTGAGGTCCCCATTTCCTTGAGGGCTGTGAACCAGCGGCCACTCATAGCTCCTAGTGACCTCGTGGTTCCTCATCATGGTCCCCTCCATTGGCATGGCTTCTTGCCCCCTCCCAGGCCAGCGGGAGGGCTGCTGCTGCTGGTGTCCTTAAAGGCTCACCTGATATAGTCAGGCCCACCCAGGGCAATATCCCTTTTTATTAAATAAAAGTCATCCTCTTGGGGACCTTAATCATATCTGCACACTCCCTCTAGCCATATACTGTAAGCAACTCACAGGAGCAATATGGCATTATATTCAAGGGTCCTGCCCATACACAAGGGGAGGAAATTATAAAAATCCGGGGACAGGAATCTCGAGGCCATCTTCCAGTTCTGCCCACAACAGGGGTCTGCCGTTCCGGGGTGATCAGATTCAGGACACAACTAGGGGAAGCCTCCAAGCAGGGCACACTAAGCTGTCCTGGACATTGCAAAGAGCCACGCTGTTAGCAGAGTCCTTAGTTCACACATGTAAAGTCAGTGGTCAGAGCGGAGCCTTCTGCCTCGCTGAGCCGGGACAGGAGCCTTCCAATGCGCAGGCACTGCCCTTCTTCCCTCATGTGGCTTCCTAAGGATGTGCGAGGAGGGCCAGGGGGAAGGCAGGAGGAGGAGGGCGCCAGGCAGCATTTGGGGAAAGCAGGGCCTAGGCAGCAGGGCAGCACCACCCACAGAGGGCCAGCAGACCTTGGACCCCCGAGGCAGCCACGCTGATATTTCTTCTTACCCATAGGAGGAAGCAGAGGGCAGTGGGTAGTGGGGAAGTGACAGCAGATGCGTTGGGGCCTTGGTTGACGGTTGACGACATGAGGGATGTCAGAGAACTCCCCCTCTCTTTGGAAATAAACTGCGTGGCCTCTGTCCAGAGGGCTCACAGGCCATCACTCAGAGGTGTCCTCCCACCCACCTCCCTGACAGCTGGGAAGCTGTGTAGTGACCTAGAAGGCAACTTTGAGTCCCAGAGACCGTCCTGGGCTTGGAGCTGGGGACCCTGGTCTCAGTCCTGCCCTTTTGCTGGCTGTGGGTCTGGGCAAATCACTGAATCTCTCTCAGCCTCAGTTTCCAGCTCCACAGACGGGGAGGATGCAGGATGGAGTAAGGTCCCTCAGAGAAGACGGCTTTCCAGACCACCATTCGCTGTCGGTGCACTCCCACAAACCTTTTGCTCCTGGGTGTCCCACTGCAGATCCGTGCCATTGATCTGCCTAGGTTTGCTCAGGGGAAGATGGAGGCAGAGTCCAGGAGGGCCTGCAAGGATGCTATCTCACCTCCACCCACTGCCTCACCCACACAGTTACAATAGCCTTTGCCAGCCCGCCAGGGAAGTCAAAAGTGGCCCCACGGCCAGCGGGCCGCACGGCTGGGCCAAACCCAGAGCCTGAGCCACAGGTCAGGTCTGAAAAGTCGGGGCTGTACTCAGTCCTCAGTTTCCCCATCTCAAACGGAGGAGGTTGGCTGGTCCTAAAATATCCGCTGTGCCACCTCAGGTCTGGGGCGGAGCCTTCCTGATTCCGGAACAGCCTGCTGTGATTTTAACCATCTTTTTTAACTAAACGATCTACCACCCAGTATTTAGTAGGCCCCAAAGGCTTACTTAGTGAAACCAGGTTGAACAGGACAATCTCTGGGGGAGACCCCCAGGCTGGATAAATCTGTGGGTCTAGCAGGAGTAGTGTGTGTATTGGAAGAGTCCATCACTGAAGACGACATCCCAACTCAGGCGGGGGCCTTGGCTGGACCCTGGCTAGGGATGGAGAGCTCGCTGCCTGGAGCCCTCCTTTCACTCACTGTTGGACGGATCTGCCTTAAGCTGAAGCCAGCGTCCCTGTCATTCTGCCTGGCAGCCTTTGGAGTGTTGAGGACCCTGTGCAGTGCTGGCACGCACTCACTTGGGGCTGTAAGGAGGACACTGCTGTGCTGGGATGTAAAACTCACAGACTGGAATTCCCGCCCCTGGGTCCACCATCTGCCTTTGCTGGCTGCGGGAGCTGGGGGCGACCCCCTGCCTTTCCAGAGCCTGAATTTTCTCCTCTACAAAATGGAACCAACAAACTTGGTTTCTCCTGGATTGAATGAGAATAAACCAGTCTGGAATGGACAGCTTATAGGATGTCATGGTCGCAGTTGTGTCACCCCTAAATCCATGTGTGTTGAAGCCTTAACCCTCAGGACATCAGAATGTGACTGTATTTGGAGACAGAGGTAATTAGCATAAAATGAGGCTATTAGGGTAGTTCTAATCCAGTGCAACTGGTGTCCTTATGAAAAGAGGAGATTAGGACTCAAACGCACACACAGAGGGAAGACCACGCAAGGACACAGCAAGAAGACGGCCAGCTATGAGCCAAGGACAGAGGCCTTAGGAGAAACCAACCCTGTCCACATGTTGATCTGGACATCCAGCCTCCAGAACCATGAGACAATAAATGCCTATTGTTTACGCCCCCAGTCTACGGTAGCCTGTCGTGACAGCCCCAGCTCAACAATTCACGGGAGCAGAGAGGGGAAGGCTGGAGGGGGCTGGAGCTCCTCCCACAGCCAATTCCTCCCGCCCCCACCTCTGTGGCCCAGGGTGCCCAGGCCTGCCCGGCTGCAGCACTGGGGGCCAGCACAGGACAGCCAGCCGGCTGGGCCTCGGGCAGGGCAGCGGACAGCCGTCGAAGCAAACTTGTTTTGATTGTAGGCGGCTCTGCTGAGAGGCTGCGGGCTTCGCCAACCCGTCTAACATGATTCCGCGAGAAATATTGACTCTAAATTACAAGGACTTAATTTTTCCAACCACAGCTAGGCAGTAAATGACTCTCTGAAATGACAGATGGAAAGTTCAGTTAATATGTTTATCTTCTGGCTCTAAGCGGTCCCGCCTGCCCCAACACTGCACATGCCAGCCAGCACAGAGGAGGGAGGGAGGTGTCTGCTGTCCCCAACCACAGGCCCACTTCCCAGCCCTAGACCCCTAAAGCTGCCCTCAACATGGGTGACCGCTGTGCACAGGGCGGGAGAGCTGCCCATGGCCCCAGGATCCAGGCCCCTCTGCACAGCCAGCTTGGCCATCACCATCTCAGAGAAGTCAAATGAGCTATCCCAAGGTGACAATGACCTGGCTTTGTCCCCAAGGTGTCAAATCATATGACCTCTTCAGCTTGGTCACCTACATGATGGTATTCAAAACTCTCCCTGCTGGCCTCTCAGGGTGCTGGAAGCAGAATCATAATTATAACACTTAAAATCTACATAGTGTTTTCTATGGGTCTGGCGCTGTACAGCCCTAGGATGCAGATATTATTATCCTCATTTCATTGTTGAGGAAACTGAGGCACAGAGAGGTTAAGCAATTTGCTCAAGGTCACACGGTCAAGATAGCAGTAGAGCTAGAATTTCCGCCTGGGCAGGCTGGCTCCATAATTCATGCTCCTGATCCCTCTGTACTGCCCCCAAAGAGCTTTGCTGGGGGAAGGACGCTGTGCAGCTACTTGACAAGCCTGCCCCCCTGGAGATACCAGCATGGTGGGCTTGGGCCAGCCTGGGCATGGGGCCGGATCACACCTCAGCCACTGATCCTGCAGGGAAGGGGCAGGCACACCTCACACCTTCCTCCATCCTGCTCTCCTCCAGGCCCTGCCTGTGGTCCACCCATGCCTCTTCTGTCCTGGAAGCCCTGCCCCACCCCACCCCCGTCCCCATGTGCTGTCACTGCCCGAAGGGAGTAGCCATCATCACCACGGTGGCCAGTCCCCTCTGAGACCTCTGCTCCATGGCCCAAGGCCCACTGTCCTGCTGTCTGCCACTAGGAAGTTTCTGACTTAGCCTGTCGGACATGGCCAGCCCCTGGTGCAAGGAGTTGGAGCCGCAGGGAGAACGTAGGGTGGCTCCCCTATGGTGGGGAGAGAGACAAGAGACGGTCATCACAATCCTTGGCAGGGTGGGCCCCAAACACAGCAGAGCCCAGAGCTGGGGTCGACCCTGAGGCCTGGTGATGAAAGGTGCCTGACTCGTCCCTGCCTGGGCCAGGTCTTCTGGAAGAAGTTAGGGGAGGGGGAATTAAGGAGAGTCCCAGGCAGAGGACAGGCCTGAGCGAGGAAAAGAAGGACAAATGGTGTGTGAGGAAACCAGAGAGAGTGAAAGTCCAGGACAGAACTGACAGACAGACTGACAGATAGATGAGGATGGAAGGCATGCAGAAGCCCGACTACATGACTTTCTGAGAAGGTTGTCTGTCCCAAATGAAGGCACTTGGGCCTCTCCCTTCAGGGCATGCATCTTTCATTGTGTGGTAAAATGTACATAACATAAAATTTACCATTTTAACTGTTTTTAAGTACACAGTTCAACGCATTGAGTGCATTCCTGTCATTGTGCAACCATCCCCACCATCCATCGCCAGAACTTCTCCGGCCTCCCAAACTAAAACTCCACACCCACGAAACAACTCTGCCTCCCCCTCCTGCCAACCCCTGGCCACCCCCACTCTCCTCTCTGTCTCGATGGATGTGACTGCTCTAGGTCGGGGCCTCAGTCTCACCCTGGGAGGTGTGACGTGGTGACGGGGTGGTTCCTCTGATCACTGTAGCTGCGGGATAGAAAGTGGGCTGGAGAAAAATCTCACCAGCGGCTGCCACGGAGTCCCAGCAGAGGGCAAGAGCAGCTTCACCGAGGCAGCGGCCGCCAGCAGATGCCCAGCCTGGAGGCCAGGAGACCCGGGTTTGAATCCAGCTCGAGTACTCAGAGCTCTGTGGCCCCAGGCAAGGTCTCAGTCTCGGGGGGCTAACGTACAAAATGGAGATGACGCTGCTTTGTGGAGCGGACTTCGGGGAACATGGAGAATAATAGTGACAGTGAATATTTATTGTTCTCTGTCCTGTACCAGGTCGACAGCAAAGGCTTTACCTGATCTGCCGCTGCTCAGTCTTGGGCCCTGTAGGGTGAGCGACTCTAGGAAACTGAGGTTTATTGAGGATCTGGGCTTAAGGCCCAGGATTTGCCGCTGAGAGAACCTTAGCGGGGTTGCTCATAAATGTAAGTTTACTCACAATTCCCCCATAAACGTAAATCAGCCATTATGCTGAATTTCTCACATGAATGCACGCGTCGTCATTCAGGTGCATGGGGCTCGCAATGCTTGCAGTTGCCCCAGGCTTCAAAGCCAAGCGGCCTCAAAACGATGGGTTTCAGCATTTCCGGGCAGCCCTGGGCCCTGCAGGAGGCCTCGGCTTCTGTTAAAAGGCAAGGAGGGCAGAGAGGCTCTGCAGGGCCTTTGCCTGAGGCTGGCTGAGGCCGCCTGCCTACCCCACTGCTGGCCGCAGGGAGCAGGCTCCTGGGGACAAAAATGTCCTGGTGGCTCTTGTTGAGCAGTCCTAGACACCAGCCCTCTGTTCCCTTGGAGAAGTAACACAATGGAGAAGGCCCTTCTGAGAGGCAGATGTGTCCACGCAGTCACTGCCGAGGAGAAAACGGTGCCACCCCCATGGGCACCCAGGGCCAGAGCGGCTGGAGCCGGGAGTCTCAGCTGTAGCATTGGTTCTGAGAGCCTGGCTGGAGTTTCCAGCGTGTCCATAAGGAGGCAGGAAACGGGTTGGGCCCGGGTTCTATTCCCTGATACACAGGCTCCCTTGGAGAAATGCAGGGTACACTCTTCTCCCTCCCCGTCATCCTCTGCCGTGCCCCACTGACGAGGCTCACCTCCTCGGCCTCGTACCACGGCCTCTTGTGATCCAGCCATACCCAACACTGCTGCATTCTGCTGTCCTCATCTCTCCCCATCTACGCTGAGCTGGAGCCTAGGGACATGTCAATTTCCTCTCCATCTCAAGTCTTCCGTGATTTAGTACCTATGAGTGGGCTGTGCCCTCCACCTAGAACTGTTTCACTTTCTTCTGACTGAATCCTGCTCAAAACCAGTTCAACGTCGTCTCCTTCAGACACCTTCTGGGATTCTCCCCATCAGGTGGTCTCCTACCCGCTCCCCCAGCCCCCCTCACCCAAAGCCCCGTGTTCCCACAGCACTGGGTGCTACCTCTAGGGTCGCCCTTACACGTGGCCCCATAACACATCTGTTCACATGCCTGGTCCCTGCTAGATTGGCATGTTCTGGGTGACAGTCACAGTATCCAGCATGGGCCCTGGCACACAGTGGTGTTGAGGGCAGGCTGCTTTGTTGGAGTTAAGTAAGGCAGTCCGGTCATCTTTGTTGGGTAACAAACCATCACAAATGTGGTATCATGAAACAATCATTTTCTCAGGCTCATGGACGCTGTGGGTCTGAAACTCAGTCACAACACAGTAGCATGACTTGTCTCTGCTCCACGAGGCCTTCTGCCTCTGCTGAGAAGCTTGGGACGGGCGCAGGTGACTTGATGGCAGGAGGCTGGAATCATCTGATGACCCCTCCACTCAACTCCTACATGTGGTCTCTGCATGTCACCTGGGCTTCCTCACAAGATGGCGGCCTCAGGATTGTCAGACTTCTTTCACGGCCGCTCAGGCCTCCAGCAATAGTGTTGCGGAAAATAAGTGGGAAGCTACATTGCCTTTTTTTTTTTCCTATTCTTTTCCACAAGCCAACCAGATTCAACAGGAGGGCACTTGGACACTGTTTGTCCATGTGAGGGTGTCAAAGTTACATCATAGAAGAGCACGTAGGGCGGATGATATTGTTGCACCCTGCTTTGGAAAATACAATCTTCCACAAAATAAATAGCAGAGACAGTGACATATGTATACCCAAATGAAATTTTCTTCTCTTTCCTTCTGTAGAATCCCCTTGCCCCAGCCCCAATCTCCAAAATCATCTTTCCAGCACAGGGAAGAAGGCAAGCACCAGTGGGCTCATGCGGTAGAGCTCACGCAGGCTTCCAGAACAATGCTAAAACAAAACTCTTTTGCAAGTGCCTATCTTGTGCGTATTTAAAATATGACATCCCGGACCCTGTGACAAAGAAATAATTCCTTCCACCTTTCCTGCCACGGTAGTTTCCAGAGATTGTTTCTTGATTTAAGTTGAAAAACTGAAAGAAGAACATCAGGTCCTAATTCCCATCAACAGATTGCTTCTGGCCAAGAACCCCCAGGTTCCACTTTGTTCGTTTCTGTAGGAATTTGGACGAGCTAAAAAAGACACTGTTTTTCAACTCAGAATCTCCATCCCATCCAACTGGAATGAATGTCAGGTTTCAAAAGTGGTGGAGGAACATCTCAGGATAAACAGAATGCTAGCTGTTGAAATATGCGTTTGTTTATTGAGCAGTTTTAAAGAAATTAAAAATGCCATTGGTCCTATCTCTTTAATTAGAGATGAGACCTGGACGTTGGGCTGTGGAGGTTGGTTGAAAACAGGGCCGTATTGACCTCAGTCTAAACAGAGGAAAAATTAGTGTAAGCACCAAAAAAAGCATTTGATTATTTTTCTTTAAATGTAAATAATATTTTTGGCCGGTAGAGAGTTGAGGACGGGCTCAAACTGCCGGTGCTGCTTTCAGCAAATAAAACCCTGTTCAAGACACGGGGTAAACTCACCACCAATTTAGTCTCATTTCAAAGCCATCTGACTTATTTGAGCCTTCCGTGTCATTTTGACTGGTCTGGGACCTTTGGGTAACATCTGAACGGAACGTCTATCGACAAATGCCAAAAATAATTTTTAAATATCAATCCTCTAGAATAAGTGATGGAGAGTGAGGCATTCTTGAGAAGTGATGGAAAGATCAAACTCATGTTATTGATTTGGAAAGTAGCTTAACTTCGAGTCCACCCTGCGATGCTGATGTAATGTGATCGAGTCGTACACTTCTCTGGCTTCCTTGCACTCTGTTCCACTGCTGTCAGCAAACAAACCTGCAGAAGACATGACGGTAGCTCTTGTTTAAGAGCATGCCCAGGGGGGCTGGCCTGGTGGCCAAGTGGTTAAGTTCGTGCAGTCCACTTTGGTGGTCTGGTGTTCACTGGTTTGGATCCCAGGTGTGGACCTAGTCACTGCTCATCAAGCCATGCTGTGGCAGCATCCCACATAGAAGAGCTAGAATGACTTACAACTGGGATATACAACTATGTACTGGGGCTTCGGGGAGAAAAAAAGAAGAAAAAAAAGGAAGATTGGAACAGATGTCAGCTTAAGGCCAATCTTCCTCAAAAAAAAAAAAGACCACTACAATCAAGAGACACATTTCTAGCACCCTCCAATATTCTAATTGTTCATTTAAAGAAAAAAGAAAAGAATGCGCCCATGGTGATCTGGCAGGTCCTTGGCTTTTCCGGGATTTCTCAAGGGCCAGCACCACCGGTCAGCTCAGCCAATGGACAAGGAAAGAAGAGTCCAGAGAAACCTGGTGTCCAGGATGGGAAGCTGACTGAGCACCCAGCGTGGCCTGCTCTCGGTCTGCCTTCTTTTGGTAGCCGTTCTAACCTGTCCTTCAGCTTGTACTTGAATACTTGCCATGACAGATAACTCACTGCCTCCTAAAATCTCCTGTTCCATTGGGAGTCTTTGTTGGGCCACACTCCCTAACACTAAGCTGGAATGTCAGCCCCCTCCGATGAGTGTGGGACAAAATGAAAGAAAGACAGATTTACCAAGCTGAGCTCATTCTCATTTGCACTCTCTGGTCTTGCTACGCTCCCTGGATCTTTATGGAGGAGTCCAAGGGAGCAAAACAGAAGCATGAGCGTTGCCTGTGGGTCATTCTCCATGTGGGTGGTTCTCTGCTGAGGCACCCGAGCTCACAGGACCGGCACACGGGGACAACCACGATGTGGACCAGGCACGGGGGCTGTGAGTGGGAGATGCGAGGCCTGGAGCGTGTCAGCCAGCAGCACGCTCACTGGGCTGTGGGAGAACGGTACCTGAGGAGCACGAACCCCACAGGACATAGAGGATTTCCCTACACACTGCTGCTTTGCTGCACAACAATGAGGTGGATACTTGAGGGAAAAGAGCAGAGGCATTTAATTCATTTTTATGTTTGAAAGATGCTTTCAATATTCAGATCACACAGGGCTGTGGAGGCCTCCATGCAGATGTTGCTCTTACTTTGTAGAAATGGAAGCCGTGGCGGAGTCTTGGCCGAAGCGTCATACGACCCGGACCACATCGGGAGACGATCATTATGCTTGCTATTGAGCATTCAAAGCATGCCTCAAATGTAAAAACATTGAGAGCCGCAGCTTTATTCATCCATTTATTTATTCATCATTGAACAAATATTTATGGAAGATCTCCTATACATTGGGTATTATTTGTCCTCAGAGTTGGGAACAGAGCAGGGAACAAGGCAGACAAGTCCTGACCATCTGGAGGCTCAGCTCTACCTGGAGGAAGAGAATAAACGAATGGGGATGTATTTCATAGGGAAAAACAGAGCTGTCTTGGGAGAAGGAGAGGGCAGAAATAGAGGAGGGCCTCTTTAGAGACAGCAGTCAGCTACGGAGACACTGGGACAAGAGTGTTTCGGCAGCTCCCTCCAGAGACATTGCAAGCGCAGAAGTCCTGTGGCAGCAACGTGCTGGGCTGTCAAGGACCAGCAGCAAAGAACCCAGTTGTTCTAGAGGAAAGTGAGCAAGAGGGAGAATAATGTGCAGAAAGAATGAAGAGGTGGTGAGGGGCTTCGGAGGCCGTTGTACAGATGTTTCTCTTATTTCTTTGGATGGAGGCCACTGGAGAGTTGGCAGAAGAGTGCTCTGACCTGGACTACATTGTGAGAGAACTGCTCTGTATGCTATGAGAGAAATGGAGTGAGGAGAGCAAGGAGGGAACAGGAGTCTACTCCAATCATCCAGGGAAGACATGGTGGTGGTCCAGACCAGGCCAGGCTGGGCCATCCTCAGCTGCAAGGGTCCGTGACAGTGAACATGTCTAGCTGAGCACATTGTCACCTGAATTCAATCAGAGTTATTAAAGAGGAAGGTGAGATCAGCTCCAGGCCAGGCAGCGGCAGGGCCTGCCACAGCTCCCGTGTGCCCTTCGGTCCAGACTTCTGTCTTCAGTACTATTTTCCACCAAAGGGAATCAGGACTCTGGTTCTCAGAGCTTTGGGCAGGAAAAGTATTAATGAGTATGGAAGGTGTTGTTAATGCCAATAAATAAAAATTGACAGTGAGGTTGCTGTTGACAGGACAAAGGAGTCACTTTGAAGACACCCCATCAACAAATGGATCATGAAAAGGAAAATAATAATGAAGGTTACCTGAAACAAGCTGACTTTGTGGAAGACCGTGAATTCATAACAATACTCAAAAGAGGGAAGTTAACGTAACGTGTGCAAAAGATTTGTTTAACTATACTGCTTTTATTAAGTAGAAGAGTGTTTGTATTTATTTTTTCTATGAAACCCATGTCTCTTGAAAAAGTATAGAGTTATATTTCTCACTGTCTCTGTAGATAAGAAAGAATAAACACAAGGAACTATAAATAAACTACAATAATCCCTCAGATGTGGGTGCTAGATCATGTAATAAGCAGGTGGAAAGAAAGTCAAGCAGTTGACTGCTCTTGCTGTCCTACACAGCAATCAACTAACCAGAGACTCTGACAGAGTGCTCCAAGGTGATTAATTAGCCAAATGTTGCACACACTCCATCTCTCATCCCCGGTAGATGGAACCTTAAGATGACCCTACTAATTATAATGCAATATTGATAATGCATGCATAAGTTTCCAATTAATATTTATAGAGTAGACCAATTTATCATAATGACAGGACAATAGTTTAGGTATTGCCAACCATAAGAAACTTTTAGAAATACATCACTCCTGGGAAAGACACCAAGTTTCGAAAAACTAAATGTCTGAATTTTAGATTTGAAAGGGCAGGGACTTAAAAGCCCAGGTATAACAAATAGGACTTCATTATCGAAAGGAACTCAGCCAGCGATTTGGTTTGGATCACTTTAGACTACACAAACTTGTCCTGGATCAGCATCTGTGACGTCTTCTCTTCCGAAATGATAGATATGCACACAATTAGATTGGGGTCTGCTAAAGTTATTAGTGTATGACAATTACTGAAGCCCTATGTGGGTGTAACAAATGAAGCCTTGGGAATACTATAAGGAACAATAACAACCATTTAAATGTAGGGAATTCATAATTGTGTGACCACTTTTACATGTTAATCACTGTGATTTTGTTTATGTTTGTATCTCACAATGACCACTAGTCAGAATAGCCTAGGTTATGCTGTGATGATGAGTAGTCTCAAAATCCTAATGACGACACAACAAAGATTTTCTTCTTTCTTATGCTCCATATTCATCGTCGTTCAGCAAAGGGCTCTGCTCCACCAAGTCACTCTGGGACCCAGGCCCATCAAGGCTCCAGAGCCTTGCAGTTACATCATCTGGAAGATGTGGCCTCTTCTGTCACTGACTGTGATGGTTTTTAAAAGGTGTCCACAAATTCTTTATCCTTTCCCTTCAAAAAGTGGATACCAATTTCCCTCCCTTTAAGTGGACTGTGCTCAGTGACTTGCTTTTAATGAATAGAATGTTGCAATAGGAATACTGTGATTTCCAAGGTCAGCTCATAAAGGGCATTGTGACATCCACATTATTCTGTCTTGCATAACTCCTTCTGGGGGAAGCCATCTGCCATATTGTGAGGACACTCAAGCAGTTCTATGAAAGGTCTACACAGCAAGGAACTGAGGCCTCCTTCCAACAGTCAGTGAGGAATTAAGGTCCTCACGCCAACAACCATGTAAGTGAGCCATCATATGAGCAAATCTCCCAGCCTCAGTTGGGCCTTCAGATGATGGCAGCCCTGGATGCCATCTTGACTGCAACCTCAGGAGAGACCCTGAGCCAGAGCTACCCAGCTAAGCTGTTTCTGAGTTCCTGACCCACAGAAGCTGTGAGATAATCAATATTTATTGGTTTAAGCCACTAAGTTTTGGGGATAATTTGTAGCAATAGATAACAAACACATTAAGACAAGGCGAAAGAGCATTGGAGGGTCTTGTTCTGGCAATTTAGTGTTCTGGCCCAGAAGAGGCACATTGAACTTCTGCTGTCAGCCCATTAGCCAGAATTAGCCAAAGGATTATGCCAAATTGCAAGCATCAGAGATTCTTCCCATGTGTGCAGGCAGAGAGGAGCCTGAGACACGAACAATTACTATAAGCCTTCACTACAAAGCATGTAAGACCTTAAAGAGAATCTTACATAGTTGACCGGTGCTTTTAATTAAATGTTTGGAAAGTTTGATTAAATAGGTTTATAATAATGTATAAATATTAGGACATTTTTAATTCATCATATAACTGTGAAAGATTATATTGGAAATGGATAGCTAGAGAAAATGTGGGCTGTTAATATATAAAAATGTTTATGGTTTGTTAAACTCCTAAGATGAATAACCTTTTTATTAGATCCAAGATGCACAAGTATAAGCATTTTTCCTGAACAAACCCTTTTGAACTTCAAAAAAATCTATGAGTCTGGTGAAGAGATGGGTGGATAAAATGTCCTGGGTCTCACAAAGAAGAAAACGGCAGATTCTGAAAGATAAGATGCTACCTCTTGGAAAGTTTCTTAGTGGAACCATTAAATAGGAGATGGTAGCATACCTATGAAAGAAGGTGAGCCCACACGTTGATTCTTGTTCACCAAGAACAAGCCATGACAAACCACCTTCATTTCCTCTTAGGCTGGGCTTCTCTATCGGTTAAATTTTAGCAGAACTTATGCAAAGACTTGTTTTTTTACCCTTGCATTACACGACATTAATTCACAGCTAAAAGGACACTCAAGGAGTATCAACACGGTTAGAAACATTAAGATGTGTGTTTGATTTCTTTGTAACTGTCCCTCTCTGGATAAGTAACTTGGATAACCCAGAAGTTAATAACACAAAGCCCAGGGGTGTCATTGCTCTGATGGATCATCAACTCATGATTCGAAATGATCCTGTTAAGTTGAAGAATGGTCTGAAGCCAAGTGGAAAGGAAGTATAGTCACCGAGAGCCTTTAACTAGTGGACCAGGGCCACTTTGGCTCTTTGACATATTTCTTTCACAACCTGCCTCATGGCCAGTAGAGGAAGCAAAAATATTCTCTTCTTCCTTCTCTCCTAAGTATAGATGGTCATGGCTCAGGACTTGTCTTTTGTAGGCACACTGCACATCTTACTCTGGTATGTGTGTACACACCCATGTGTGTTTAGCTTCTTTACCTTAAAATGAATGAGAGAGTTCAGTCAGCCTTACACTATTTCCCAGTCATCTTTAATTGTGGATGGACAGAGCTGAGGTCACCTCTGAGCCTTGGAGAACCAAAACGAATTCTCTGTTACAGTTGAGATCAAAGACATCTGCCTTTTGTCAATCTTGGGACACATGCCCAACCACTAATAAAGACTTCATTTTTATTTTCATCTCATTTTGTCTACACACCACTGGACAGAACCCTGGAAGGGAAGAGGGGTAAGTCTCAGGCCTCAATTCCCAATAGGTCCAGATGGAACATAAGGCCAGAGTGTGACGTGGTTGCTGGGAAAACTAATGTTATCTTAGGTGGCATTGCTAGAATTGCAGAGTCCAGAAGAGAGCAGTGAAATAACCCTTTCTTTGGCAATGGTCAGACTGTAGAAAAACGGTGCTTGCTTCTGAGCTCCACACTCAAAGGAGGTGACACAGAGTGGTGATCAGGATAGTGAAAAATTGGAGGTCACCTGCGGGCTGGTGGAGGAAACTGAGGCTGTGTAACCTAGGCTGGAAGGAGACAGGTTGATGTCCTCAGACATTTGAAAGATCACAGAAGAACTGGTGTGGACAGAGCCAGCACTATTTATGGAGAGAGAACCTGTCCTGGGAACTGGCTGTGCCAGGAAGATACCCAGGTTCAGCACAGGCAAGAATTTTCCAACCGAACTGTCTCAGCTGGTGTTTTCCGGCCCATGGGGTGGTGAGACTCCATCATTGGCAGTGGCCAACCACAGACGTGATGGTCATTTGTTAGGACTGATGCCAAGGATCCTGACCTGGGATAATTAAACTATGGCCTCCAAATTCCTTCCTCATCAAGACTCCATAACCCTGAGTCTGGCTGACTGACAGATACAAGCTCACAGGGTAGACAGAGCTAACTCTTCTAACGAAGAGAGCTTCCGTCTATATGGTCATCATGTTTAATGTGCACCAATATCTAGTTCTCTTCTTTCACTTGCACAGAGGATTATAAATTCTATTCCTGTAAGTTAGATATGGCCATGTAATTAGTTCTTACCAAAGACATGTGAATGGAAACGTCATGTTCCTTCTGGGCCAAAGCAATTAACTACAGATGCTTGACCTTCTGACTCTCTCTTCATCTGCAAGAGAGGAGTGCTGAGATGGAGAGGCTGAAGGAAGGAAGCCATCTGAATTGCTAAATATGGAGGAGAGCGCCCTGAAGGGTCACCCAGATCTGCTGGAGACTTTGTGAGAGCCGAAAATCAACTCTTTTTGTGGAAAGCCTCTGAGATTTTTAGGTGATTTTTTTCCTGTAGCAAAATTACCCTATCCTGACTGATATACTTTGGAAATAGACGGCATGTGAGTTTCCAGTAGGAAAGGGACTGGAGAAGCTGGGCAGAGGTCTGATGAGGCGGCTAAAAGGAAAAGCCATGAGTCAGATCTCCTGGGACTGTACATTTTCATGGAGCATTGGAGCATGACCCACATTTCTAAAGTTCCCTCTGAGACCCCAAATAGTCCTCCTTAACTGTTAAATGAGAAATGCCCGACTTGAAACTTGGGAATCAAGAAGGCACCAGAGAGTGAAATGAAGTTAAGCCAGGCTTCTGGAGTTGCCACCTTGGCTCTCGGCAAAGACCAAAAGACTTCTTTGCGAGAAAAAGCCAACCCCATTTGTCTGCAAAGAAAGCACATCTAGGTTTACACAGAGTCCGCTGATTTTACAAATTGGTTCCACAGAATCCAAATGAGCCTTATTTTATAGATGTAGAAATTGAGGTCTTGAGGGTTCCAATGACCTTGAAACTGGGTCCTCTGGGCACTGTCTTCACACTGGGCCATGCGACAGGATTGCATAATGGCTGTATTTCTTCAAAGGAGAACCCAAGAGCTCTCCCCAGGCCCCGTGTCGACAGCCCTGGGCTGGGGAGGAACGGCCGCCCCTCACAGAAGCTCGGTTTCCAGAAGGGCTCACCCTTTGCCCTAAGACAGCTTTGATCACCGTGAAGTTTCCACAAACACAGAACGAATGAGGAAGAAGATGATTATGTTTTTAACCTGATCTGCACTGATGAGAAATGAGGCGTAGACAGTCTTCAGCTCACACATTCCCTGAGCGCCCCCCCACTTCAAACAACTGTCATCTTTCCCTTTAAAGACCAGGCTTCAGATGTTGTATATTTTGTTTGCTTTTTATCGCTTCTCATCACATAATTCAGATTTGCTGGTAGAAGTCACTCATGACTTTCCGACACGGTTCAGGAGAGTCCAAGCCCAGAAGGCAGCCTGCCTGCCTGCCCGCCTGCCCCAGTTCCCTGCTTCACTTTCTGCCTGTGTGGCTTTGGGCAAGTTACTTCACCACCACACGCTTCAATTTCCTCATCAGTTAAATGGGCATCATCATAGCATCTAGCCATCAAGGCAGTTGTGGGACAAAATGTGTTCATAGATGTAAAACATTTGGAAAAGTGCTTGGCATGTGGTAAGTATTCAAGAAGTAGTATTTATGTTTGACTGAGTTCTTGACTGGAAGCCAAAGAAATTCCAAGAACTGTGAACAGTCTCTGTGTCCTCAGGTCTAGGGGGGTTTAAAATAAGGTAATTCATGGGCCTCCCACAAAGGCCCTAAATATCCATCAGGAGAAAAGAAAAAGACTAGACTAAGCAATAATCTGAGGATTATCTGTAAGAAGTTAAGAATGGGCAATAGACAGGAAGCAACCAGCATCTGCTATGGTCACGGTGTCACCTGATCCCCTCCAGCTCTCAGAATGCTGGGAAAAAGAACCGTTTAAATGGCCAATGAGACAGGAGCAGGCCTCTGCAGGGGCTTCCTGGCAAGTTTTGTTTTCTGTTTTAAGTTCTGCACCTTCTTCCTCATCTCGTCTTCCTCCTCCTACTCAGAAAACAAGATTGTCTGTTTCCAATTAGGAAAAGCCACAAGAATCTCAGACACCTGGGGTCCTGACAGCCCCAAGTCTCTGAGCAAGGACCCAGTGCATGAGGGAAAAAACAAAACAAAACTGTAATGTGTTTATGCTCCTCTTTAGTGGGTTTTGTTATTTGTGGCAAAATGCAAACTCTAACTAATACAGTAATCATGGCTTCTGTGAACACACACAAATGTTTCAAAAGTGAACAAAAGAAGGAATAGAGGATCATGGGAACTCTAGCGTGGTCACTGCTCCATCAATTCCTCTCTTCCAGTATCCTTGTGAAAATTACCCTCAGGGCATGGGTCCTGCAAATAACGCAGAACCTTCCAGAAACGCAAGGCATGAACAGCCTAATACCAAATAATAGCACTGATATCTTGATCTATTCCCTCAGAAGCCAAAATAATTAAAGGATTTAAGTACAAATACATCAGATAGAGAGATAGATGAAAAAGCTAAATAAGAAGAAGCAAAAGTTACAAAAAGTCCTGTATACTTAAAGCAAAAATAAGGTACCACAAAAAGAGAACAATAAACAGAAAGACCTCTTGAGATAACACACACAATTGCCGGGATAACAAATTCATTAGGCATTCCAGAAAATAAAGAGGGAGAAATCTCACAAAATACAAAGCAAGAGGAAAAAATATATACATCCAAAATTGGAAGAACAGCAATTTCAGAAAGGGACAATGGAGAAGATGGAGGGGAGAAAATTACTAAAGAAATAATGCAAAAGAATGCATTTTGAAAGGAAAAAATGTGCAAAAGCAGAGAAAAATAGTTGTTTTTCTTGCCCCTTCATAATGTCTAAAGCTAATCAGAAGGTGATAAAGCTGATATACTCTTGAATAAACTTAGTTAATCCTTTTGAAAATCATTTTACATTAAGAACCACAAGAAAAGTCAATTCCTTTAACCCAGATATCCCTTGTGTAGAAATTTCTCTGAAAGCTATAATTCCAAAACAAGAAAATTCACATATGCAAAGATGCTCTCTAAAATACTAATTATAATAAGAAAAACTGGAAACAATTTAAAATGTTTATTAATAAAGCAATGGAAAAGAAACTGAAAAGATAAAAAGGTAAGTGGCCAATAAACACATCATGTTATCAAAGAAGTGACAAAGAATTGACAATTGTCGTGACAGTGAGTTGTCAGTTTTATCCATCAAATCGGCAAAATTTTAAAAGAATAACGTCCAATGTTGTGGATGAACACAATTTCATGCTCTATTGGTGAGAGTGACGATGGGCCCAACATTCCCAAAGGATATTTTTAAAAATCTTTAGGATAAAACACATTCATTTCTACTTCTGAGTGTTTAACATCAGGAAATTATTCAGCAATCATACAAATGTGTACCTAAGGGGAATTAATAGCATTTACAGTAGCAAAAAGCTAGAAATGAGGCACGTCCTTCAGCAGAGAGCAGGGGCACTGGGGAGAGCCACATCCTGCGGTGGTACCTCATGGATTCAGCGTGCTGCTGTCACTCTGTGTGGGTTCATGTCATGCTCTATTAAGCTTAAAATGCAAGTGATGAAACAGTGTGTCATGTATGACCCCATTTGGATGAATATATATCATATATAAAGGGTAAATATGCATCTTGAAAGTGTTTGGAATTCTATATATCTTAACCGTAGCAGTTGCTGTCATGGACTTCCAGAAGTTTTGAGGAATATATATTTTTTTAATTTTCAGAATTGACATCTTCTTTACAAGGCATTGCCATTTTAATCAGAAAATAATGAACACAGTCATTTTGGGGGTGGGGGTATGGATAAAGAATGCCTTCCCACTGCCAACTTCTCAGCCCCAACAATGTAGAGAACGGAGAACAGGCTTCTCGGATGCGCTCGTCTTAAAGCCATGAGGCTGGCTAGCTACCTGGGCGTTTCAGTGCCAGATCAATACTAGCCATTTGAAGTCCAGTCATCACTTTTGGAAGATTTCCTCTCACATTTAACTATGTTTGAGCAACGACCCTGTGTAGGTTCCACTCACTCATTTACTTAGAGGTACTTTTTTTTTAAAAAAAGATTTTACTTTTTTTCCTTTTTCTCCCCAAAGCCCCCCGGTACATAGCTGTATATTCTTCTTTGTGGGTCCTTCTAGTTGTGGCATGTGGGACGCTGCCTCAGCGTGGTTTGATGAGCAGTGCCATGTCTGCACCCAGGATTCGAACCAACGAAACACTGGGCCGCCTGCAGCAGAGCACGCGAACTTAACCACTTGGCCACAGGGCCAGTCCCAAGAGGTACTTTTTATAACTGGTTGATCTTGGAGTCTTCATCAGGAATTCACATAACTTAAAGTGACACATCCTTTGCTAAGCTTTACTAAGGCTTTTATGACTAACACGAGCATTTAGTAACACCTATTCTAGATTTTCCAGCCTTGAATTATTGCTATAATGCAAAAATCTTGGGCCTGGAACACCCTCTGTCTATTGATAAAATAAATCCCAATTTACGTCCTCACTCATTAATTCTCCAAATATTCTTTTAATTTGCTTTTGTGCCTGACACTTTTAGGAACTGGAGATATAATAATGTTATGGGTTGAATTATGTACCCCGCCCCAGATTTATATGTTGATGTCCTAACTTCCAATAACTCAGAAACTGACCTTATTTGGAGATGGGGACTTTACAGAAGTAATCAAGTTAAGGTGAGGTCATTAGAAGGGGCCCTAATCTAATCGGACTGGTGGTTATATAAAGAGGACGAATTTGGGAAGCCATGCACATGGGGAGCACGCCATGTGAACATGAAAATGACCATCTATAAGCCAGGGAGAGAGACCTGGAACCACCTCTGTCAACATAGTGATTTGACACTTCTAGCCTCCAGAACTGTGAGACAATACATTTCAGTTCATGGTGCTTTGTTACAGCAGCCCCAGCAAACCAGTGCAGATGGTGAACAAGCCAGGCCTAGGCCTAACCCTTAGGCAGCTTCCCATGCAGTGGAGGAGATTCAGCAGCCCTATTCGCACATGATGAAAGCTGGCAGAAGGTGGGACAGACAGGATGACTTGTTCTTCAGGCAGGTGTCCTGGTCAAACAGCTGTCCAGCTCTCCAGAGATGGAGTCTGGGTTTCAGTCTGGTCGAGCATTTATACCTATCGCTCTTTAACTAAAAGGCAATGAAGACAAGCTTCACTCCAGGTATCAGAGAATAAAGCCTTGAAAATGTCATCACTTTAGGCTTAAAATTTAAACTGACCAGAAAAATGAAAATTTTTCAAATCATGCATCTGATATAGCATTGATATCCAAAATATATAAAGAACTCATACAACTCAATAGCAAAAAACAAACGACCCAATTAAAAAATGGGCAGAATATCTAAATAGACATTTTTCCAAAAAAGACAGACGGCCAACAGGTACATGAAAAGATGCTCAACATCACTAATCACCAGGGAAATGCAAATCAAGGCCACAATGACACATCACCTCAGAACCTGTTAGAATGGTTGTCGTCAGAAAGACAAGTGCTAACAAGCATTGGCGAGGGTGTGGAGGAGAGGGAACTCTTGTGCACTGTTGGTGGCAATGTAAATGGATGCAAGCACTATGGAAAACAGCTTGGAGGTTCCTCAGAAAATTAAAAATAGAGCTTCCATGTGATCCAGCAATCCTACTTATGGGTATATATGCAAGGAAAATAAAAACACTACTTCGAAAACATATATGCACCTCCACGTTCACTGAAGCATTATTTACAATAGTCATGATATAGAAACAACCTAAGTGCCCACTGATGGATAAATGGATCAAGAAATTGTGATATATGTACACTGGAATATTATTCAGCCATAAATAAGAATGAAATCTTGCCACTGTGACAACACGGATGGACCCGAGGGCATTATGCTAAGTAAATAAGTCAGACAGAGAAAGACAAATACTGTATGACCTCACTTGTATGTGGAAACTGAAAAAAGCAAAGCTCATAGATACAGACAACAGATTGGTGGTTGCCAGCAGTGAGGGGAGGGGCTGGGGGAGAAATGGGTGAAGGGGGTCAAAAGGTATAAATTTCAAGTTATAAAATGAATAAGTCCTGGGAATACAATGTATAGCATAGTGACGATAGTTAATAATACTGTATGGTATATTTGAAAGTTGCTAAGAGAGTAGATCTTGAAAGTTCTCATCACAAGGAAAAAAATTTTTTAACTTTATATGCTGACAGATGTTAACTAGACTTATTGTGGTGATCATTTCACGATGTATACAAATATTGAATCATTATGTTGCACACCTGAAACTAATACAATGTTATACGTCAGTTATACCTCAATAAAAAAATAGAGAAAATATTACTCCCCCAGGACTGGGTGAAGGATTAAGCCCCCTTCCCGGGAGCTCCTTTCACGCGCCTGTACGTCAGAGCGCAGGTGCGTGCAAAACAAACTCAGCGGCAGCCTGGGCAACGCCCAGCTGCTGAGCCCGTGAGGATGTTGATAAAGGATGCTGTTCCCCGCCCAGCACAGTGAGTGTTCAATTGCAGGCCACAGGGACACGAGTCTCAAGTCTCAGCAGCATAAGCTGAATTGTGCCTCCTGAATAGCTGTCATGGTTTGTTTATATTAAGGTCACTGTAAGCCATGTCACATGATTATGTTTTCTTCTTCTTACTGGCTGCTTAGAACCTCAGAAACATCTTTAAGACCCTTTTGGCAGACGTATGGGACCTTGAAGTGCACAGTTCCTACTTCATCTTATTACTGCTACCCTCTTAACCCAGACCAACTTTTATTTAAGCCATATCAATTTTCATGAAACACTTCCAGTAATTGTTTATGTGAAGAGAGCTATGGATATTTAAAATTAAATATACAATTTAATTGACTCTGGAAACCACTCAAATGTATTTTGTTCAGTTATTGAAAAGATATGACATCATGGACAAATATTCATATTTATTCATATTTAATGTTTTGTTTGTTTTATTTGATGTTAAGGAAAGGAAAGCTCAGGATGGACTTCTCTTTCCAGCTGTGTCCCCATCAGCCGTTGATGGAAAACAAAGGAGGAGCAGCTCCAGGAGCCCCTGAGAACAACTATGGAGCCACTCAAGGGGGCAGATCCAGGCTGCAGTCATGGGCCTTCCCAAGCCCAGAAAGTGGCTGCTAGTTCGCTGTTCTCGCAAGCACTTGGATACACTTTCTTTGATGTCCCTTCTTTTCTACAAGAAATGGCCATATCTGCAGTTGAGTAGCTTTCTTAGCCTGATTCCTGCCTAGAGATATTTAGGAATTCAGAGGTCTTTGTGCAAATTTCACAATCTCAGTTCCTGCTACAGCAGTGTGGTTGTTTAGATCCCCTGAATGAATCTCCTCACTGAGACAAATACAACAACAGGTGCAACATGAGAAACACCTTTAAATGTAATGCTGAGCTGGCACAGAAGCTAGAAATCCACAGAACGACTTGGAAATATCAGGCGCCAATCCTGGTTCTGTGAGATCTTAAACTTACAAAATTTGGAGGACCTCCAACAAAAGAATACTAAATTTAAAAAACAAAATGAGGTGCAGTATCTTGGAAAGAGTCTATGCAAATGGAGAGTTCTAAAACTCATGTTTCATTAACTTCACAGTACATCTGCTTCCAGAAAGTAGTAAACCTAGAAAAAGTGTATTATTTGAGAGGACAATAGAGATATTGATAAACTTTAGACATTCTTAAATGTGCATATTGAAATAGCTAAGATAACCATTAATAGAACAGACGTAGACTATATACCTTTAAAACAATTAGAGGGAAAACAATGGATCAGATTTTAAGGCACTCCATCCGAATTAAGGCACAAAAGGAGAAGATAAAAGAGGATGAAACAAATATAAATTGCATAGTAAAAATGTAGGCATAAATCCTAATTGCACTAAATAGAAATGGAAAGAAAGTCTCCCCTAAAATATGAGGACCATCAGTCTGAACAAAATAGAAAAACCAAATTCAACTATATAATGATTATAAGAGATAACTGTAAAACCTAAAGACACAGAATAAATGAAATCAAAAGATGGAATAAAACGCATTAGGGAAATAATAACCTGAAAAGAAAATTCTAAATTTAAATACTACTAATAGCCTCAAATATATAAAGCAAGAATTACTAGAACAACGAAGAGAAATTGATGAATTACCTTAATGATGGAATATTTTAACACAGCTTCTCTAAGTAAGTGATACGACAAGCAGCTATCACACCTAACGAACGAAGAATATACATGTTTCTCACATAGAAAACACTTATAAAATTTGACCACATATTGATCATAAAGCTATCCTCAACAAACTTCAAAAAATTTGTATCATACACAGCACATATTCTGATCACAACATAATGAGGTTAGACATAAATAACGAAAAAGATAACTTAAAATGTTTTAAAATTATAAAGGCATATTCCTAACTAATTCATGGGACAAAAAAGAAATAAAAATGAAAATTAGAAAATATTTATAAATGAATATAATAAAAATAGTAGGTATTACCTTCATGGTACTTAGAGGGAAATTTGTAGCCTGAAATGCTTAAAGTAGAAAAGAAGCCTCAAAATTAGTGAGTTAGACAACCAAAATATGAAATTAGAAAAAAACAGCAAAGAAGATAGAAGGAAGAAAACAAATATCAGGACAGAAATCGCTGACATAAAAACAAACATAAAGATGATAGGCAAAATTTAAATCAATTATTTGAAAATGTTAATAAAGTAGACAAACATTGGACAAGATTAATGAAGAAAAAGGTAAAATACGACAAAATTGGGAATGGAAAGGAATATAGGAATGTAACTAAATATTGTATGAATTAAACAAATAACAAAGAAATATTACAAGCAATTCCATGGCAATAAACAACAAGATGGACACATATCTACAAATCTACAACAGATTAAAACTGTTTCGAGATGAAAACGGAAAACCTTCTAGTTGCTGGACTTCTTCCACGAGGGAAATGCAAGACCCAAAAATCCTTAAGGTTGATTTCCATCAAACATCAAAGATCAGATAATTCTACCTTGTATATGTTCTTCCAAAGAATGGAAAAAGTGAAAGCACATACTAACTCATTTCAGAGGCTATCTTACTCCTGATACTAAGACCAGATAAGGAATGCAAGAAAATAAAACTACAGTTCAATTTCCAGGGTAAATAGAAATGAAAAATTCCAATCAAAATACTGTAAAGAACTTAAAATACTTTAAAGCAAAAGGTGTAAAGAATCATACATTGTGACCACTTTGAGATTATCCCAGGAATACAAAATTGGTTCAATTTTTAAAATCCATTAATGTAATTAACCATAGCATCAGATTAAAGAAGCGAGAACAAACATTCGTGCTTACAGATGCAAAGATCTGTTTGGTAAAATTCAACATCCATTCACGATTTCAAAACAAAACAAAACTTGTAACAAAGAATGAGAGGAACTTCCTTAACTTGAGAAAGGGCACCAACAAAACCTACAGCAAATCATACATAAAGGTGTTCAAGGCATTCCCTTTCAGATCAGAAAAATGACAAGAACGCCTGCTTTCACCTTTTCTATTGAGTAATGTACTAAAGGGCTTAGCCAGTGCAATAAGAAGGAAAAAAGACATAAAAATGGAAGAGATTGGAGACCAACAATCAAAGCTGTCATTATTTGCAGGTGTTAAGACTCTCTACATAGAAAACCCAAGAGAACCTACAGATCAATTTTTAGAATAGAAGAGTTTATTGTGTTTGTTGGACAAAATCAATACACGAGTCAATTGCATTTCTAAATACCAGGAATATACAATTATAAAATGTAATTTAAAAAGAGAGACTATACGGAAAACTATACAGTAAGGCAAAAGATGGTTAAGACAATATTCAGGGTGACCATTGGTGACGTGCAGTTGGGGAGGGCACACGGGGTTCCTAATGAGTTCCTGAGGGTCTGTTTCTTTTCTTTTTTTTTTTTTGAGGAAGATTAGGCCTGAGCTAACTGCTGCCAATCCTCCTCTTTTTGCTGAGGAAGACTGACCCCAAGCCAACATCCGTGCCCATCTTCCTCTGCTTTATATGTGGGACGCCTGCCACAGCATGGCTTGCCAAGTGGTGCCATGTCCGCACCTGGGATCCGAACCAGTGAACCCCGGGCCGCTGAAGCGGAACGTGAGCACTTAACCGCTGTGCCACGGGGCCGGCCCCAAGGGTCTGTGTCTTAAGCTCTGTGGTAGATTTTATTTCTCTTGTTTCAACGGTACAGATGCTCTTTTATACTCTTTTTTTAGGTATGATTTATTTTGCAATTGTTTTTATTATTAAAAAGCAGTATATACTCTTTTTATGTACGATATTATTTATAATGATTTTTTAATCATTAAAATAGAAAGCAGAGCACCATATTCTGGCACTATTCCAATTGTGTTCAGCTTATGTATAAATGGCGGGGTGGGGGGGCCTCTAAATGACAAGTGAGAACCTGGAAAGATTTAATTTGGAGGAAGGTATTGAAGGACTCTGAATCTCAAATGCCACGTTAAAGAATTTTTACTCTGTTCCGAAGGAATAGCTGTATATTTCAACAATAAACAATAAATGTATATGCAAGCAAATGATGGAAGAAATTACCTCTGTGTTTTAGGAAGGTAAATGGGAAAGTAGCACGATGACATTTTCAGAATTTTAGGAATGGCTTTCCACGCAGTGTGACATACTTTGGTGATGTTCCAGAAGCTACAGCCTCCTTTCCTCTGCTTCCCCATGCATTTCCGTGTGGAGTGTCAAGACACTGTCCAGTTATGAGATGTCCTGTGACTCTGGCCTCAGCCAGAACTCCTCCTTGTCCTTTAGCAGAAAGGTAATGAGAGAGAGTGGCTTTTAGGACATTTGTTCTACTAGTCCACAGCATGCAGGGACTGACCCCATGCCACCCAACTGCCCCCAACACAGGCAAGCTTTGACTTCGAGGATGCTCTCAGGCCACTGGTCCCTGGCTTGTCTCTCTGGCCCAGCATCTGCTGGGAGTCTGGCTCTTTGCGGCTCCCTCTCCTCTCTGCCCTGCCCTTGCTCTTTGAATGGGAACAGATTTGGTTCCCCTATTTTGACCTTTCACACTGTGTCTCAGACACAACTCTCCATCACCCCTTATCCTGACCTCACCTTGTCACTCTCCCTTCTAGAAGAAGCCCAAACCTGCCGGTTCTCAGCCCCGGGCCACTGACACAACCCATCTTCCCTGGGCCAGCCTGCTGGAGCCCACGCCTGACTCAGCTCCCCCGTCATTAAGATAAGGGCTTTGGTCTGGGTCAGCGTTGGCTTATCTCCCGAGATCAGTGCTGAAATAGAGCCGCAAAGTGTTAGGCCCTGACTACAGTCTGAAAAACTGCAGGTTGCAGCCATAAGCGGGTTGTGAAATCATTTGGGTGGGTCACAACCAGCATTATTTTTTAATAGGATAGAATTCTATTTTTAAACAGAACCCAATAGCTAACACCAAAGTGCCTCACACATGGCAAGGATAAGTACCATTTCTTCTAAAACTTACATTTCAGTTGTCTTTGTGGACTGAGTCTTGACACCGTGATGGGCTAAATTATGCCCCCTCAAAATTCATTATGTTGAAGCCCAAACAGCCAGTACTTCAGAATGTGACTGTATTTTGGAGAAATAGGACCTTTAAAGGGATGATTATGGGCCCCAACCCATTGTGACTGATGTCCTTACAAGAAGAGGATATTCGGATGCACAAAGAGGCGTCAGGGGCACATGCGCGCTGAGGAAAGACCACGTGAGGACGCAGCGAGAAGCTGGCCACCCGCAAGGCAAGGAGAGGGACCTTAGAAGAAACCAACCCTGCTAACACCTTGATCTTGGACTTCTGGCCTCCAGAACTGTGAAGATAAATTTCTATTGTTAAAGTCCCCAATCTGGGATTATGGCAGCCCCCAGCAAACCAATACAGACACGGTATGTAATTCTTATGATTGAACGTTAGTCTTTGGCTTAGACCATCATGAAGGGTCCTTCCAACTTTAAAACTCATTGGAAATTAAAAAGAATAAAGGCCTGTCCTGCTGGCAAGGAGGTTTCTTCGGTGGTCTTGAGGACCTGTCAGCATGTCCCACAGGCGTGCCCCCATCAGCGCTTGCAGGGTAGAAACGCGGCATGTAGTGGGCCTCTGAGCAGCTTTGAAAGCCTGTGGCTGCAGCTCTCATCACGAAGATGGAAAAACAAGCTTGTGGGAGGCAGCTACGGCAGTCCAGGGGCCAGACAGTGCTTTGCAGCCAAGGGTTAAAAAGAGCTGGACTTTTGAAAGGTTCAGGGCCAGGCGCTTGGTCTCCCTGACACTGGGTCCCTTGTGCGATGAGATAACATGGTGAGGTAGTAGGTGTTTCTGGATCCCGCCCCATTTCCTTCCATCGGTCCGCCCTGGAGCACCATCCCAACATAAACGAGGGCGAGTCCTGCCCTAGCAGAGCCGGCCCCATCCTGGCTGGAGCAACGGCACGCTCGCCGCAGGGTATTCCAAAGGTGAGGCTGTCAGCACGGTCCCCAGAGCGCCATTTGATGACGACCTCCTCTTGGCAGGTCTGCTTGGAGTATCCAGGAGTCTCACTCTCCTGGTCGCTGTGTAACCTCCCACGCCTGCTGCTAAAGAGTTTTCTGTCTCCAAAAATAATCTCTAAATGATGGTTAGCACGGCCCCGGCATAATTCATCCTCTCCAAAGGAGTGAAAGGGAGTTAATGCCCAACTCCTGGCACAGCCACAGAGCGGGGCTTGGAAGAGGAGGTGGCCGTGACCTCAGTCTTTGGCAGAAGGTTGTGGACTGGATGGGGAGCCAGGCGAGTGGCAAGAACACCTGGCATAGGACTCCTGGCATGGGCATTTCCTCCAGGCCAGGGCCAGGGAACAGTCCGAGCAGTCCATCATCTGAACAGAGCTCTGGGTGTCTGTCACCTGAACTGGCCATGCCACCATCCTTGGATGTCACCAGGACTTCACTTTTCCAAGAGCTTCCTCATGTGCACTTGGGCACCGGGCAGCAGTTGCCTGGTTGTGGGACCTGATCCCTGATTGGGAGAAGAGCATCTTTCCACATCCCGACTTGGGCGTCCCGTGGACCCCAGGGTGAAACCAAGGTCCCGGCACGTGGCTCCACCCTAGACATAGTTTTACTTGTGGCTGATTCTCAAGACTAGAGAGGCATTAGTTTGTGCCAAGAGAGGGATGCTGTGGGCCTCTGCTTGCAAGCTTTCTTCACATGCTCCTTTTCCCACTCATTCAGGGCTTTCATTTATCCAGAACATTTTGAGGCTGGGGAGAGATGGAGGATGGAGTCTGCAGTGAAAAGAGAGGAGGTTATTCAGCATCATCAGTGTGTAATTAACCTTTACAACAGTGCTGGGAGTGACAATTAATGTACCCCCTTTGCAGATGAGGAGACTAAGTCAAACAGCGCGCCCCAGGTCACCAGGCTTGTGAAGGGCATTCCCACACAGTTTATTTGTCAGTTGGGATCTATCATCTTTGCATTCTCCCTCATGCTGAAGCTGGGAAAGATATTATATTTGGTCCTGAGAGAGAGAGAGGAATGGAGAGGGGGCCCAAGGGTGAATGTGAAGATGATGAGAAAGCTTCAGGGGCTCTTCCAGAGCAACGAGGGTGAGCCCAAATGCAGGCCTTAGAAATGGTCCATGGCCAAATGCAGGTTCACGTGGTCACTTCTGCCCTTTGAATTAGTCATCCTCCATTAGACATTAGAGGCATTGGCCCACTCTGAAGGCAGGGTCATGTGGCAGAAAGCTCAGGCCTCAGGTCAGGCCCAGCATCATGGCTTACTGGCTGAGTGACTCTGGGTGAGTTGCTGGACCTCCCAGTGCCTCTTTCTTCATTTGGAAAATGAAGGTGACCCTCTCTCTCTGGGCAATCTCGAGAGGATTCAGCCCTGTGCTGGCCATCTCTTCTCCTCACCCCGCATGTGTAGACGGCGTGTGTTCACGTGCTTCTGACTCTCTGCTCACAGCATTGGGAGGTGTTGAAGTCAAATGGAAAATGTACACTTCCTCCACAGAGCTCTCCTTGTTTGAAAGAACTGAATCTTTATTTTGCTTTTACAAGCAAAGAGGTTTTCATTAATTTGTGCCAGACCATTTAATATATTCTTAGGTTTCTACAGTGTTCTTGTTTCGCTTCATTTTCTGGATTTCCAAGAAAGTTTCAGGATTCAATTTGGTGAAAGACCTTGAAGGGGTTGAGAGAAATAAGAAAAATGGAAGCAATTTCTTTGCAACAAAGACTTTAGTTTAAGGACCTCACCAAGAAATAAGTACCATTGGACGTATGCAGGGGTTTTCCTTAAAAGTCTTCATCTTGGTTCTTTCTGGACAAAGTAAGATTGGCAAGAAATCAAGCCAGAAACTCAATCACATAATGTGCACTGTTTTGTTTGTTTTAATTGGGGTCATTAGGCAGCAGTTAAAGCCCTGGATAGTGGGGGAAAAGATGCTTTTGAAGAAACATTCACCGTAATCCACCTGAAAGCTACTTGGGAAGGCCACAACCCCAGTGGGGAAGGTTTTTCCACTGAGAGCCAAGCTCATGCTTCTAGATTGTTCTTCCTGTTTTACAGGTGAAAACACTGAAGGAGGGGAGCTCTAGTGACTTGCCTGAGGTCCCAGAGCTAGTAAGGGGAATCTAGCAGACTTAGAAGATTCCAAAGGCCTTCTTTGCAGTGGTGGTGGGAGGGGACGGGGGGAGGAGTCTGGAAGGGGAGGGGGAAGGTGGGGGGAGTGGAGGGGAGAGAAAGGAGAAGAGAGGGAGAGGGAGGGGGAGAGAGAGGGAAGGAGGAAGAAAGATAAGAAGAGACCAATGGAATCATGCTGGGATGGGAAGGCAACTCAAGAGGCCTTAGCTTTCCTAACCCAATAGTTACCTTACAAGGTTGCTTCAGAAGCTAAAGTGATACAGTGATGGCACAATGGAGCACAAGGCAGAGAAATGCTTGTTTGTGCCAGATTTGAGGAAGGGCAGTAGCTCTGCCATCCTCCAGCTATGTGACCTTGAGCAAGTTTCTGTCCTTCTCTCTGAGCATCAGTTTCCTCACCCACAAAATGGGACTAAACATAGACCTTACCTTAGAGAAGGTGGGTCAAGAAGCTGACATGTTGGGTGACCCATCGGAGAGACAACTTCGTACTGTGATTAAGAACATGATGCCCAGTGAGAATTTTAACACACAATACAAACAAACATTATTGCTACCATTTGCATGAAATAGATGTATTCACTGAAGCAGATGTATTTTAGTCCAGAAAATAAGAAGACGACTGATCCAAGGACTTGGGAGAGAATGCTGCTATTGCAAAGGATAATGCCCTCCAATGGCTCAGGCAGGGGGAACAGCACAGCCCTGGTCCTGGGGACCGTGGAAGCAATCAGGGGCCCTGACTGGAAATTCCCCCACCTAGCGTAGGCCCATTCACCTTCTCTTCCAGGTAAGGTTGACAGATAAATTAAAAAGATACCTCATTAAATTTGATTTCAGATAAGTTATGAATACCTTTTTAGTATAAGTATGGCCCATGCAATATTTGGGATATACTTGTACTAAAAATTAGTCATTTATTTGAAATTCAAATGTAAGTGAGCATCCTATCTTTTTTATTTGTTAAACGTGGAGATCCTACCACCAGCGAGAAAGGCAACTTGCCACTCAATTCACATTTTTGTTATAATTTCTTTTCTGATTATGAAAATAATCAAAATATAGGAAAGATTAAAGTAGGAAAAAGAAAAATAATAATTCATATCTAATACCATGAACTAATGCTCAAAAGACTGCAATTCTGTTTTTGTTTTTGTTTTTTTTTCTGGGAAAGATCACCCTGAGCTATCTGTTGCTGAGCTGCCTCTCTTTTTTTCCTCCCCTCCCCAAAGCCCCAGTACATAGTTGTATATTCTAGTTGTAGGTCTTTCCAGTTCTTCTATGTGAGCCACTGCCACAGCATGGCTACTCACAGACAAGTGGTGTGGTTCTGTGCCCAGGAATGCCGAATCAGAGCACACCTAACTTTAACCGCTGGGCCATCAGCAAAAGACTCAATTCTTATCATGGGTTATTTCTTTGTATTTTATACAGCTGAGATGTATTTTATGTATGAATTTTACACATCTTTGGCTTCACATTATACATAATCTCCCTGTCACCAGATCTCCCCTCCATTGCATTCCATCCCTCACCAATCATAACCTCCCTCCCTTCTTGCTGAAGAAGTTGATGGTTTCCAATGTGCATATCTGTGCATAATCCTCTGTCCACACATCTTCAGAGGATCTTTCAAGTGGCTTTTAAAATTATTCCAAGTTACATATACGTAATCGTGGTAATTTGAAAGTGATGACATTTAATATCTCATGGTGACTTTTTTCTAAGGGTCTCGTGGGCGCAGTCAAAGCTTCCCTCCCAAGCCCAGCTGAGCCACCCTGCAGAAATCCCACCCACCCCCAGAAGCTGATGTTCCAAGAGAAGGAAGAAAAGCTGGCACCCCAGCTTTGTTCCTCCTCGAGCCCACAGCACTCAATTCCACAGAAGACCATTGGTTGGAAGAACCCAAAAATAAGATCTACAAGACGGCGCCTCATTTTCCAAGGTGGAAAGAATGGACTTCTGAATAGTTTCTTCCACCTAATAGGCTGGAACATGCAATGAAAGAGCTCACTTCCCCCTTAGACTCATGGTTCTCAGCCCCAGCAGCACACTCAAATCACCGGAGAAAGTTGAAAAACTGCCAAATCCCTCAGCCCCACAGCAGCCTAGTCAATACTTATGTCTGCGGAAGGGTCCCAAGGACTAGTATCTTTTCCTAGAGTTCCCTGTGTGACTTCGATGGGCAGCCAGGGTGGAGGACACCTGCATCAGGAGACTTTGAGGCTGTGGTACTCCTCGCAGTGAATCAAACTGGAGGAGGCTGGAGACGACAGAAGAAAGCGGACGATCTACCCAAAGCTGGGACCTCAAGGTCATCATGCCCTCAGGTCCACCCCGTGAAGGAGCCTGTCTGCTGGTCTCAGCAGGCACAGCTTCTCTTCAGGGCCTCTGCCAGCATCTTCCCTGTGCCAGGAAAGTGGCCTGGCCTCCTGAGGTCCAGCTCAAGTCCCCCACTTTCTCCAGATCGCTCCTGACTCCCTGTCCCACCTCCACCCACAGCCCACACACCCCTCACCCTGGTACATCGTTGCCATGGCCTTGGCTCTCTGCCTGGTGACCAAGCGTGAGCCCCAGGGCTCCGCTCAAAGCTGGCCCGAGGAGCCAGAGTGAGGCTGCTTCTCTTATCTCTTAGTGGGCCCGTTCCTCTCTCCATATGAAGAGACAGCTTCAAGGACCAGGACCTGCAGCTTCCCCTGAGGATGGAGGGGTCTGTTGCCCGCATTGCAGACTTCTCACTCCAGGGCTAACTTTTGCTCTGTGGGAAGCCAGAGCCATTCCTCTGACCGTTCAGTTTCCTTTCCAGGGAGGGACCCGTCACCATCAGGCAGAACCACCAACCCCTCCTCGGAAGCTGCACACACACCTAGGCCAGGAGGAGAACTTTGGCCTGTCAGAGTTCTGGTGCTTTAGCAAAGTCCCCTGGACTGGGCAGCTTATAGCACAGACCATTATTTCTCACAGTTCTGGAGGCTGGGCAGTCCGAGCTCAGGATGCCAGCATGGTTGGGTTCTGGCGAGAGCCCTCTTCCTGGTTCACAGACAGCTGCCTTCTGGCTGTGTCCTCCCATGGTGGGGAGAGAGATCTCTGGTCTCTTTACCCCCTTGTAAGAACACAAATCCCATCACGGGGGATCCATCCTCATGAACTCACCACCTCCCCAAGGCCCCACCTCCAAGTACCAATGCATTGGAGGTTAAAGCTCCAACATACGGATTTTGGGGGCACACAAACATTCAGTCCATAGCAGCGTCCATAGGGGGAGTCAGCAGGGGGGAGACCCACAACATCTCAGGAGAGCAGCTATACATTGGGAAATGTCAAGCCACGCTGATGGCCCCTCACCACACAGTGTTGTTGGGGTGAGTGTGTTAGGACCACGGGGGCTGGAGACAGGGCAGGGGTTGCCCCTTGGTCTGCTCATCTGAGCCCTCCCAAGTCACAAGAAGAGACGAGAGAGGACAGAAGGGCAGGCTCTCATTGCAGGATGTGAGGGGCTGACATCACTTACTGGGCTCCTTAATGATGCCTCCCAGGACGGCCTGACTCCCACTTGTCTCTGCGGCCCCCAGTTGTCAGTCAGCAGATGGTTAGTGCACACCGGCTATGCGCCTGCGCTGTACAGTGAGCGAGATGTGCAAGTTTCCTTCCTTGTGGATCTGACACTCCTGTGGGGGTCTGAAGACAGACACTAATGACCCAGTCACACATATGCAGGAGGCCCAAAAGTGATGCCTGCAAATCTGAGTACCTGCAGGACCTATGGTTTCCAGTTGGGTTCTCTCTATGGGGCACCGCGGGACACTGAATGAAGGGTGGAGGAAGGAGGAGGGAAGTGGGAGCCAGGGGGCCCTGGACTGGCGGCATCCTTGACAGAAGGCTCTGCTCCTGTCCACCCCGGATGTGGCCAGTCTCTGAGATCCATTCGCCCTCCTCCCCTGTGGGCAGAGAGAGGTAGAGATCCCCACCATAATTTAGCACCACTGGCTCAGAGGACCACCCCACCTCTCAAGACTTCCCCTAATCCCAGCCCACACTTTGTAAGCAGTCCTTTCATTGAACCCTCATCAAATTACTCAATTTAAATATCCCATCTGTTTCCTGCTGGGACCCTGACCGACCCAGTGACCTCGTCTGGGAGGTCAGAGAAACTTTTGGAGGGAAGGATGTTTGCATGGAACTCTGAAGGATGAAATTCCGATCGCTCTTAATGGGCGGATCCAACACGTGTTTTTGGCCAGTAAGAAGAGTCCTGGTGAGCTCAAGGCTACAGGGTCGGGGTTGCAGGGGGCAGAGGAGGACCCCATGAAGCCCTGCATCTCCTAGCCATGCCTGGCCAGGGCGTCACTGGGCTCAGCTGTAACAAAGAACGAGAGGCAACTCACACTCCGTAAGCACTGCAGGGGCCACTGTGTGCTGGGGCCAGCACCTTCCATACACGTAGCTGGAGGAGGCCAATGTCTGTGCTCCAGGTTGTGAGGGATGCTCTCTGAAAGGCCAACGCAAGCAACTGGAGGGCTGGAACTCAACTTCAGGGAACCCCACACACACACTTTAACTTTGCCTCCCTGAGTTGGCACGCCCAGAGAAACTGGGGTTAGAACTGGTCGCATAGACACATATTCCAGATTCCATTTCCTGACCCTAAAGCTTTGTTCCCTAGGTGTGTTAGTTTCTTAGGGCTGTGGTAACAAATTACCATGCCCTTGGTGGTTTCACACAATAGACGTTTATTCTCTTGCAATTTCGGAAGCCGGATGTCCGAAATCAAGCCATCTTGATTTCTCCTTCTGGAGCCTCAAGGGGCATATTCATTCCCTGCCTCTCTCAGCTTCTGGTGGCCACACGTGTTCCTTGGCTTGTGGCCACATCACTCCAGTCTCCACAGCCAAGATCTTCAAATCTTTTTGTGCTCAGTCTCCATACACACTCAGTTCTCCCGTGTGTGTGTAAAGTCTCTCCCTGCCTCCCTCTTATAGACACTTGTGTTTGCATTTAGGGCCCACCCAGGTAATCCGGGATGGTCTCTCCATCTCAAGATCCTTAACCTACTCACATCTAGAAAGTCCTTGTTTTTGCACATAAACTAACACTCGTAGGTTCCAGGCATGAGGAGGTGTGTATCTTTTTGGGGCCACGTCTCAGGCTACCACACCAGCAACAAGATGTCGTCTTTCTGGGTAACGCACACGGAGCTGCAGCTGGATTCAGGCAGAGCTGCGGGCCAACAGCAGAACTCAGGGTTCCCGATGAGCTGTTGCCGCTGAGTCCCAGTCCTGGACCAGTCGCTGGACCTCTCTAGGCGTTTGCTTTCCATTTTATAAGTGAAGTGGTGGAGGTGACCCAGGTTCCATGAACCACTAGAGTGTCTCGGGACGGGCCTCAAGGCGTCTGTATGCCACTTGCAAAATGGGTGTTCTTGCACATGCGAATGTGTCTTGGAGCCCTCCTTAGTTCCTCTGAAGGCCAGAGGCCAAAGAAGCCTCATGAAGTCTCAACTGGGCTACCCTCAGCCTTGGACAGAGAGCCCTGGGTGCTCTCACAAAGTAGTCAGGCTCCAGACGAACTACAATTCAGCAAGAACCTGTTGGCGCAAGGCCCGGCATTGACAGATCGCCTAATCCTTCCAGGTGATTCTAATGTTCAGGCCGCAGTGGGAACCAAGAATCTTTAAAGTCCTTTCAATGTCCCTTCCAGGTGGGGCATTTGATGAATCAGTAAAGACAAGGCTGCGGGTCTCGACTCTGCCTTCACATCAGCGTCGCTAACAAACACAGGTTTCTGTCCCCATGCCAGGGGCTCTCATTTAACTGATCTGCGTGTAACATGGGCATCAGGACCCTTAAAGCTGCCCAGGTGATTTCAGGGTGCAGCCCAGGCTGAGACATAAAAAAAGGCAGCCTCACATTGCTGCTGCTATTCCAAAGGGCGATTGATTGTTAGAGCTGGGGAGGCCTTCCTGATTGGGAGTTTCCAGACCATAGAATGGCTCGATCTATGGGAGACTGTGGAAGGTGTTTCTCTGGAAATCTTGACCAATCGATGAGGTTTCCAGATGTTAGAGGATTCAGCCATGGCTGTGCTGCCAGAGGCTCGAGGAATGGATTAAGTGACCTTTCAAAATTCCCGATAATTCCTTGAGTTTATAGAAACTGCTATCAAGCCTGCCCTTCATCGATTCTGTCACCGTTTAGACAAGAAATGTAAAAGGAATAAAAATAACCAGATGAATTCAGGGTCGTGGAAAATGTCATTACTGGTAATAAAAATTACAGGAAGCCTTGCTGACTCTTGCTCCCTCCCCAAGACTAACATGAGAACATGTTTTTTCTTCTGATGCAATAATTAAGTTCGCCCAAGAAAATGTCCCTGTGCAGGCCTCAGGGCAGGCGCTCAATGAAGCCTTTAACTGACTGATGGATGTGACCATCTCGGTTCCCGTGCTTGGGGGCCGGTGGGCTTCTCAAGAGGATTAACTAAGCAGTGATGGGGGTAGTGGGAGAGTAGGGGCCTCTAGACAAGGGACTAGAGATTCCTGAGGGCCAGAGAGACTGACTTCGTTAGGAAATGGAAGAGGATTGGGGTGACACTTCTGAAGCTAGCAGCAGCCACACTTCTAGAAGCAGAGCCTGAGGTCAAGACACCAAAATGGAAATAACAGTTCAAAGTCAGTCTCATCAGATACCATGGGGATGAAGACACACAGCCCCTCAACCTGAGCACAGATGAGGCACAGGCCCTTCGGAGGCTCTGCAGGTACCCGGAGAGCAAGACACAGCCCTCCTGCCCTCAAGGAGGTTTCATTCAATGGGGAACAGACCTTCATCTTGTCATCTCCCGGTGTGCTCAGAAAACTGGCCGAGATTGGGGGTGGGGTGGACAAGGCCTGACTTGAGAGCTGAAAAGCTGAGCAGAATAGAGCCAGGCTGGCGGTTGGCGGCTGGCGGCTGGGCCAGTGGATCCACACATGGTGACAGTAACAGATGATTACTCGGTTGCAAAACATGCAATTGAACACGGAGGGAAGGGTTTAGCCTCATTAGCTCTCAATGAAACAAAAAGGAAAGCCTCTTAAAGAAGGATTTCTCTCCTCTGGAGGAATCCTCAAAGGATGGGCAGTGTAACGGTGGGTCCTCCCTGCACTGTGGGGAGCAGTGTGAACAGACAGGACCCTTCCAAGAAACAATCTGGCGTTCTGCATCAGGCCCAGGGGTATATTTTGACTCATTATTTTCACTTATGGGAATTTCTCTAAGAAACATCTCACCATACCAAAGGCATTATGCTCAAGGGTCTATACCGCAGTGTTATTTATAAGAGTTTTAAGCAGAAGCCAAACTCCCCTCCTACAACCACAGAGAAATGGCCCTTATGCCCCCAAACAGGCAAACACACAGTGGAATGTTATTAGACCATCAAAGTGAAATTTATGAAGAGATCAAAGATCTTAATGATTCAGAAACGTTAAGTGAAACATGTTAAGATAGGGAATTATATTCATTTTGGCAGCCACTGTGTAGAAATAAGAGGTTGCATCAAAAAAGGAAAAATACATTTTTTAAATATTATTAGAATTGTGATACCACCAAAAACCGTTTTTCTCATTTTCTGTATTTTCTAAATTGTCTATAATGGGTATCATTTTATACTAAATAAAAAGAGATTTTTTCTTTTTAAAGAAAAGGTCAATTCTGTTTCAGTGGCTAATTGGAAGCCATGATTAATTATTGCGGTCACTACCTTTGTCGCTGCTGGTCCAGTGATGTGCCCCTCCCCCACACACATCTTCTATAAACAAACTCAAACCTTCTATAAACATAACATACATGTGGAGTTACTCTCTAGGACTCGGGTAGTCTTTGTGGAATGGCGGATCTGAAAGAGTCTTTTATGGGGCTGGGACTAGACATACGATGCTTAGACGTTGGTCAGTTATCCATTGCTGTGTAACAAATTACTCCAAAACTTAGTGGCCTAAAATGGCAAACACTTGCAATCGCACCATTTCTATGATCCAGGAATGCAGGCACGGCTTTTGTGTTTCTGACTCAAGATGTCTCGCAAGGCCACTGTCAAGGCCTTGGCCTGGGCTTTGGTCATCTCAAGGCCCAACTGGGGAAGAATCTGCTTCTAAGCTCACTCATGTGGTTGTTGGTTGAATTCGGTTCCTCACTGGCTGTTGGCCAGAGAAACCCACTCCTTGCCATGCAGGCCTCTCCATAGGGCAGCTCACAGCATGACAAATCCCACAAGGGCATGAATAGCTGGAGGCACCGTTCATTGGGCTGTCTTAGAGGTGGCCAACCACAAACCTCATTAAATACGCTTTCTCTCCACATCTACCTTCTACATTAAAATGGAGTCAATGCTCACCACTGTTCCTTTTTACTACTCCTTTCCCACTCAGTTCTTGCATTTCAGCCATTTTCTGGTAGATTTTCAAGAGTTTATATCCCTGAGTTCTTGCAAGTTTGGAAATATAGGATAATACTTAGGAGAGCAGGATCTGGCATCAGACACCTGTGTTCATGTCCTGGTTCTGCCATTTCAAGCTGTGGGAACTTGGGAAGCTACTTAATCTCCCTGGGTCTCAGGAACCTCATCTTCCAAATGTGGCTAATAACGGTACCTACCTCATGGCGTTATTGAGATAATTAGATGAGATAATATATACAAGCACTTACACAGAGTCTGGAATTCAGTAAAATTGTCTATTATCATTATTTACTCTTAAATAATGGTTAACTTGTTTTGATTCTTGTGTTGTTTTATTCTCTGAAGATTACTATATTGTCTCCTAACTTTGGATTATGCTGTTGTGAAAATCGCCAGCCACTATAATGGAAATTTCTCTCCTTCCAATGGAGTTGATTTTTTGGAAACCTGGGTGGCCATTGAGTTCTTTCTTTATATTTTAATTCCAGTGTCTCCATAAGAATGTCTCTCATTTTTATGATTCTACAAGTATTTTCCTGGGTCATGAAATTTCAGGTAAATTTGGATCTTCCTTTATTTTGGGAAAGCTTCTTCTATTATATCTTTATTTTTCACTTAGATTTCTTCCGCTATTGTCTTCAGGAGAATCAATTACTTGTATAAGAGACAACATTTGTCTGTCTTCCAAATCATTCTTCTAACTCACTTTAGCTCTTTATTTTTTTCATTTCATTTTGCTTTCTTTTCTCCATTCTGTCCTTGCCACTGCCTATATGTTTGACAATATCCAGTCTCCTTTGTGATGACTCTCACGTAACTTTTCTTTCTATAAAATCTTATGGCTAAGGTTTGTATCTTTTAATCTCCTTTGGTTGTTTCATCATCTCTTCTCCCAGCCCTCATACCTCTTCTTTGAGCTCTTATTTCAGAGAGGTGACATTTTCTTTACTTTTATTGATTTCATGGAATTTTTGGTCTCAGTTCATTTGCTTGGATGGCATAATCCTTCAAGGGTGTGTTTCTCCCTTGCCCTTTGTCTTAATCTTTTCCTTCTTTTTCAAATTCTCATATTTTGCATAGATACGATGCTGGTTTCTTTGTGATCATTACTTATCTTTGAAGGGAGTTCTTTATCCTTGTTTCAGCTGGAATTGAAGAATAGCAGCTAATTGGGCAGCTTGGTTTTGACCTGCTGCCTGTGAACATATTCTCAGCAACATTCTCCCCTGAAGATATGACTGTGCTGGCTCAAGAAATCTCTCAGGTTTAGAGGGAAGCTCTTGGTGTCACAGTTGTATGTGTGGAATTTATCTATATATCTATATCAACACCTGTATCTATAGGCATATCTATATCTATTCGATTTTGTGTTTATTTCTCTTCTGGTGACCAAGATCAGTAACTGGAAGTCTGCTGGCCTTCCCTGTTTTGGCCTCCACCTTGGCATCACATTTCTGCGAAGATGCACATGCACATGTTTCCAGATGCCTCCTCACTAAGCCCGGACTCCCTGCTCTCCTGATGCCGTGACTCAAGAACCCTCTGGCGCCCCTGACCATCGTCATCCCAAAGGAGGAGTCGTTTGTTTGACCCCTCAGGCTCTGCAAATTGACTCTGGAGGTCACCAGTTGTGGTTCAGAGGTGTGCCTGTTTTCTGGTTTCATCACATGTCATTTTTTTCTACTTTTATTTTTCCTTAATGTTTCCAAATGGTTTCAGAAGCTAGAGGCAAAGACTCATCCCTCTATTATCTTCACCTATCTAAATGATTACACATCTTTACGCTTCTAAGTAATTATACATCTACTCGTGATTCAGGTTTTAAAGAAAGGGAATGGCTTGACATAAAGCAATGAAAAGCCCATTCCAATTAGAGAAACGAGAGAAACCTGGAGACCCTCTAGCCAGGGAAGTCCCCGTGCTGCATGGGGCGCAGCCTCATCAACAGACTGTTTGCAAACATAAGGAAAGTAAAGGAGGCTGGGGAGATGGAAGAGCTGGTCCCCTGAGCTCAGGGATTTTGATGAGTATGAAAAAGAATAAAGGAATAAACTCCACAGGAGAAACTTAACATAACATTGCTGTTGCAGGTTAAAAAGAAAGGTCCTGAATAGGCCCTTTCAAGAAGCTTCCTTTTGGAGTCCTTAGGGAAAGTCTGGGGTTTCCTACCCTTTGTTATTATATTAACATGCTAGATCTCACCACCCACCCGAGCTTCAGCGCAAGGCAAAAGAGATGCAGCCCATCCCATAGTCCAGATCCTTCCCCAGGTAGAGACGATGAGCTGCAGTCTCCCTGGGGTAGCAAGAATGGAGCCAGGCCACTAATTCCCGGCTCTTTAAAAACCTGCCTTTTCCTTTGCCCTGGGGGCAGGAAGCCCCAGGGACAGCTCCCGCCAGGCCAGCTCCCAGCACATTTTGGTCTTGCTTTATTCCAGAGAGTAGAGAGCTAGCATTCTTCACTTGCAGGATCTATCTTTTGCATTTCATCTGCTGTCCTCTCACTCATCAGCCTCTCCAAGAGATCTGAAGTACTTCTCTATGCCAGTGGTTCTCAAACTTTAGTGTGCATTCAAATTACCTGGAGGACCTGTTAAAGCACCAGATGCTGGGCCCACCTCAGAGTTTCTGATCCGGAGGTCTGCGTGGGCGTTGAGAATTTACATTATTAAGTTCTCGGGGCATGCTGATGCTGATGGTCTGGGGTACACTGTGTTCTCTGCAAACACAGACCAGGTCCTCTCCTTTCTACAGGCAACGCCGGCTGAGGAGCCAGCGTCCGTGTGGGGAAGGTCTCCATGCTTTCTGAAATTGAAGACAGCAAGAGACTGTCCAAAGACTGTCCCCACTGCTGACCTGCAAACGGAACAAGGCCTGATTTGGTGCTAATGGTGAGGGGGTGGGTAGATCCACAGCTTTTGCCATTAAGGCTTTGAGAAAGGCGCTACCACGGTGGGAGGGGAGAGGAGCCAAGGAGGGTTGGGCCCAGAAGCAGTGCGGAGGATGTGGTGAAAGATATTGGGCCATGGGCAGTATTACAGGTTGAATTGTGTCCCCCAAAAAGATATGTTGAAGTCCTAACCCCTGTGAACGTGACCTTATTTAGAAATAAGGTCTTGGCAGATGTAATGAAGATGTGAGTTAAGATGAGGTCGTACTGGAGTAAGGTGGGCCCTTAGTCCAATATGACCAATGTCCCTGTAGGAAGAGGAGAAGCACACAGAGACAGACACACACAGAGGAGAGTGCCATGTGAAGACACACACAGGACAGCTCTGTGACGATGGAGGCAGGCACTGGAGTTACACAGCTCCAAGCCAAGAGACACCACGGACTGCTGGCAGCTGCCAGAAGCTGGGAGAGAGAGCATGGCCCTGCTGATGCCTTGGTTTTGGACTTCTGGTCTCCAGAACTGTGAAAGGATATATTTCTGTCTTCTAGGCCACCAGTTTATGGTGCTTTGTTCTGGCAGAACTGGGAAACCAACCCAGGCAGGGAACGCCGATTTTCTTCTTCCAAATGCAGTAGAGTAGGAAGGCAGCTCCAGGTCAACGGTCTCATCTGCTTACCTTTGAGATGGGTCGGCTGAACCTGAGAGGAGCCCTAGTGAACCCAGAACACTGCCTTAATGTCATTTCCCTCACATCTGCGTGTTCACATAGTGTCCTGCCTTGGTCCGTTGGGCTCAAGCCTATGGGTGAGGCCCCCACCCCTACATAATGTCAGGTTCTCAGTGGGCTAGGCCCCGTGCATGGTGATGAGAACAGTGGGCAGTGCCTCTGTTAAAATAGACTGGGACTCCGGCTTTCTTGAAGGAAGTCAATCCTATAAGGACTGGAAAGGAGTCTGTGAGACCTGATTCTGAGCTCTCACACTCAGCTCTGTGCCCTCAGGGACTCTTTAGACCTGATGATGCATAAGGACCACGGCATCCTCTCCACTGAGCATTTAGTTTGCAACTCTGCCTTCACAATCTCAAGGTTGTTCATACTTGGGTCAACTGGCACTTCTATCTTCTCATTCCCCTTTCTTTAATGCAATAATTGATACAATGTGATACTCCTTTACTCCCACTAGAATGTGTAGAATCAAAAAGACAGATAGCAACAAGTGTTGGTGAGTATGTGGAGAAGTTGAACTCTTATAGATGCTGGCAGGAATGCAAAATGGTGTAGTCACTTTAGAAAACAGTCTGGCCGTTTCTCAAAAAGTTAAATATAGAGATACCACATGACCCAGCAATTCTACTTCTGGGTGTATACTCAAGAGAAATGAAAAAGGATGTTCACACAAAAACTTGTATATGAATGTTCCTAACAGCATTATGCATAATAGCAAAAAAGTGGAAATAACCCGAGTGTGCATCAATGAATGAGTGGATAAACCAAATGTGGTATATCCATATAATGGAATATTATCCAACCATAAAAAAGGAATAAAGTCCTGATACACATTACAACATACATGAACCTTGAAAACATTATGCCAAGTGAAAAAAGTCAGTCACAAAAGGCCATATATTGATTCCACTTATAGGAAATGTCCAGAATAGTCAAATCCATAAAGACAGAAAGTAGATTGGTGATTGCCAGTGGCTAGAGGGAGGGAGGACTGGAGAGTGAATGCTAATGGGTATGCTGTTTGGGGGAGCGTGACGAACATGTTCAGAAATTGGACAGGAGTGACAGATGTACAATTTTGTGAATATACTAAGAACTAGCAAATTGTAAAATTTAAATGGGTGAATTTTGTGCTTAGGTGAATTGTATCTATCTATCTAGTCAGAAAACATATGATGCCCTCTAAGCCCTGCTCATGGATCAAATACAGATAAACAATGTTTGACTTCACACGGAGCTGATGGATTTTCTTCTCCTTCCAGAGCCTCTCATTTAGGTGTTGTACTTCATTCACATCTGCTGCAGACTCCTCTATAGGAGAATACGAGGCTAAGAGCAGCATCTGATGATAATTTTCCTGCCAACCATGTGCTCCATGGATGGGAGCAATGAGAGGCGAGAGACGGTGAAAGCAACTGAAGAGAAATTTACTACAAAAGACAAAGAGTCAAGGGCCAATACTGAGAAATTGCCATGGAAACAGAATAGCAGGACACGTGGAAATAAGGAAGAGTTGTCAAGGAGCATTTCAGAACATAGTGATAGCAGGCTGACCCAGGGACCAGGGAGTCTGCCCAGATATGGCCCCAGAACGCCCAGTGCTCCAGAAGTCCCACCTGTCACTCAGAGGTACTGAATCAGATGACCCCCATTGGCTATTTTGGCTCCATAGTGACCGTAAGAAGGAATAATGGTTTCAGATCTACCCAGTCTTAGTCTTTCTCTTTCTACCTGTGATAGCTGGTCTCCAAATATGGCCGCCCATGAACCATGGCTCCCAATATCCGTGTCCTCATCTGATCCACTCCCACACTGGATCTGGGCTGGCCCAATGTAAGCAATGAAATGCAACAGACGTGACACAACGTGACTTCCCATGCTAGCTGATGAGAAGCCTTGTAGTTTCTGCCTTGGCCTCTTGGAACACTTGCTGTGAGGGAACCCCGATGTCGTGTAAGAAGTCCAATTATCCTCAAGCCACCGTGATGTGAAGAAGCCCAAGAGATTCCCAGCCAGACCCAAGATGTCCTAGCCATCCCAGCCCAGGCGCGAGAGTGAAAAGGCCATCTTGGATGTCCAGCCTAGGTTAGACTTCATTGACTCTAGTTCCAGATGCCATCTGTCACCCCAGATGACATCCGACTGCAACTACATGACAGAGAATCACCCAGCTGAGCCTGGTCAACCCCCGGAACCATGAAAGAACAGGGCAAATGTTTTAAGTCTCTACATTTTGGGGTGGTTTATTACACAGAAATAGATAACTGGAACATTAACCCAGGGAGGCATGTGGGGGCCACTCTCTGTGGATCAAGGAGAGAGTGGAGCTGTCACCCCTGCCCTCCAGTGGCTTTAATAGCTTCCCCAGATGTAGGGCCACCCACTGATACCAGCCCTCTCCACATTTGTCCTAAAAGAGCCAGAGAGTTTCCAGCCAGCTCTCCTGAGTACGGAGCCCATGGACCCCACTGGGGCTGGCTGCTAATTTCCCTGGCAGTGCACAGTGATGTGGGCAATAGCCTGGATGCTGTCATTTGTCATCTGCTTGAGTCCCCATTTCTCTACCCTAGAGCTCTGAAATGCCCTGCTGGTGCCTGTCCCAGGCATGAAGAGACCTCAGTGGGGGCACCTAGGAAAGATCTGGAAAGAGAACAGACCTTAGGACTCGGTGCCCAGAAGAACCTCACAGGCCAGACTGGAATCCACCACACGCCCTGGCTCTCCCTGCCTGTTGATTCTGTGTTTTTTATGTTTTATTACTGGTGGCCCCGGGCCGAGGCTGTGCATTAAGTGTTGATGCTGGCAACAGGGGGCAGCATTTCCTGGGCTGTGTTTTGGGAAGATGTAATTTGGGAAGATTTATTCTCTCTGTATGCCCTCAGTTTTCTCCTCCTAACTCTGTGCCAGGGTCAAAACACAGCTTGCTTCTTGGGGAGTAAATTCCATCCTTACCCCCATGCCTGGACCTTTTGGAAGACAGACTAGCTCAGTGCATTGATGAAGCACTTTTCTCCCCAACATGAGCATGGTGTGGTTCCTCATGGATGTGACAGTCGTGTTCTCTAGAGTTCAGGGCCAGGGTCCCAAAAAGGCACTAGTATGTGACACTGAGGGATCAGCCATCAATACTGTTGGCAATGGGCCTATGATTTCCCCACTGGCTGTCACATTCAAGGGTCTGTTGCCAGTGTTACTGATGGTCTTCACCTGTGTTGACCCCAGTACTAGCCAAGACTACCCCACATGGTTAAGACCCGGAGGAAGTAGGGTAGGGCCTCGGGCAGGAATGATAAATGCAAAGTCTATTAATGCAATCTGTTTTAAAATATCAATCAATTCCTTAAACACATACACACACATACCCTGAATAATTTGAATGCATTTAGGCAAAATAGAATTACTTTTGATATTTCAGCTGGCCAAAGATTGAGGCAATTTACAGGTCCCAAACACACCTGGACATTCAGGGCTTCTCCTGGTCTAGGGATCTGACCAGCAGCCGGCTCTCCATCTGTGCTCCCCGTGGACCAGTGGCCTGGAAAGCAGCAGCCCAATGACAGCCAGGGAGGTATCAGTAGGGCCAGCTGGAAATGGCCTCCTGGCCTGCCCCTGGCCAGTTCCCAGAGCCCACTCTGCACCACCCAGGGAGGTTTTTCTCTCTCTGACTCCTTTGCTTGCTCCCCAGTCCTGACTCCGATTTCACACTAAGAATGGAAAATCTGAGCCATGGGGAAGAAAACCAGTTAGCTGGTCATTCAGCAAAGAGCACAAGAGCCAGGTCAGAACCCAGGAGTGACCCTGGGGTCACTCCATGTCCAGGGGACGTGGAGAGGAGCCACCAGTGCGTGAGAATGCTGGGGAGGCTGTGGCAAGAGGACATTTAATCCAGCAAGGGTATCTCCTATGCGGATGAGTAGCCTTTGAGCTTGGATCAGTGGCAGAAGACCTGCATCACGTGGGGAAAGTCACTAAGCTGCTTGGAGCCTGTCCCTTCCTCTTTAAGGCAGGTAGACACAAGAATATTCTGCTCTCTAGTAACCTCTTGCTCACTCTTTGGCGAATCACTTGGATATGAAAAATGCTTTGTAAAGTACATACGTGAGACATCCTCACCATTATCCCGTTGCCAACAGCAACATCAGACAGCGCCTGGAGAAAACCCTCATACCAGCCTTCCACATTCTACCTGGCAAGTCCAGGAGAGATACTTTCCAGATTGCCGCCATCTTGACCTCACCTCCCTGAAGGCGTATGCGGCTCCTCACATCTAGAGGAGAAGCCTAATCCCCTTTCTTGAAAACAGGCTGACCTCAGTGCCTGGCCAGTCCAATGTGGTGGAAGTCACATTCTAGGTCTTCTGCAGCTGGGCCAAAAGAAGCCTTGTAGCATCCCCCCCAGGCCTCTTGGAACACTCGCTTTTGGAATGCTTTCTTGGCTGCTCACTTCCATGCCACATGGAGAGGCCTCAGGGAGGTGTCAACAAGCCCAGCTGAGCTCCTGGCCCATGACCTGCATTAGCAGCTGGCCGTGTCAGTGAGCCATCTTGGATGTCCAGCCTAGCTGAGCCCTCAGACCCTCTAGCACGGCCGCCATCTGACCGCAACTACACGTGACACCCTAAAGGAGAACCAGCTGGCTGAGCCCAGTCAACCCTGGACAGAACCAGGTAAAATAATAAGGAATCATAAACCACTAAGCTTTAAAATGAAATATTTAACTGAAACAGCCCTTCACATACCTACAGGCATCTAGGTCCCCTGGTGCTCCTGCCTGAGCCTTAGAGTCTGACCTGCTTTATCTTCTTCCTGGTGTTGCCTCTTCTCATTCTGTCCCTTGGCAGCATTCCCCACTTTCTGCTGTCCCTCCAGATAAGCCCAGGGGTCTTTCTCAATTTATAGCTTCTATTACACGTTCCCTGTAGGGATGAAGATGAGATAACAGAGTGAGAACACAGGGAACTGACCTCAGGTGGATCCAGCACATCCTCCACATGCCATCCTAGCCTGAGGTGGTGACTTCCTCTGCAGATGACAACAGGAGAAGCTCCTGAAGACTTGCAAACAAACTCTGAGCTCCTTCTGGCCTCCATCCCCAAATCCGTGCCCCAGGAGCATCTTTGAGTAGAGCAGAGCGGAGATCCCCATGCGTGGCTGTGGGGTCTGGAGCATTCCTGGCTCTGCATGTCCATTTTCCAGCCAAGAGTCAGCAGTGCCGATCACCTCTGCACGCCTGCTCAGCTTTGAACTTCACTGCCCAGGAGCAGGGAGACTGGCCGAAGCACTGGCTTTCAGAAGTGCCTCCACCCACCAGGCTTTCTGGCCCTGGCATCTGTGAAAGCGCCACAGTTGTTTGGGCTAATTAGCCACATTCAGTGAGACCAGGTCTATCAAAGGTTCCAGGCAGAGAGGTTGGCTCTGGGCTGAAAGGTGAGCTGTTTGTTTAAGGGCGGTGGGTGGTCTCTAGCAGGACTTTCAGATTAACCTAAGCCCTCTGAAAACAGAAAATGCAAAGTTGGGCAGCCTGGGTACCAATCAAGATAAGTGCAGGCCAGGCGTGAGGTCCCCTTTGATATCACTATCCCGGAGGGAAGAGGGGGCTGGTGAGGAGGAGGGAAGAGGATGAAGCGCAGAATTCTTCCTGGCTCCAGCCACAGACCAGCGGGGCAGGCAGTCTTGGGGGGGTAAAGACACAAGACCTCCTGCAGCCCCACGCTGCATTTCTGGGGAGGAAGTTTCTGAAGCCCTGGCATTGATGAGCAATCCCACAGACCCCTGATTCCTTCCTATTTCTGGGAGCAACAGGAAGATTGGCCCCGGGGCCCTGGCTCAGAGTCCATTTTCCTCAACTTCCCATAGAACCCACACCAGATCCTGCTCTCTTCCAAGGAATCAGATCGTGGTCCCCTGTGGGTCCCCCAGGATAAGCTGCAAGGGTTTGCACATCCAAATCTTGCTGGAGGTCTCAGAACAGAAAAGAAAACCTAAGTGTTGGGGCTTTAGGGGGTTCAAAACATGACACTTTCCTTACACATCTGTAGGAAGACAAACACAGGAGTCACACCGAAAGATGTCAAGACAACATCTCTGTTACTGACAAAGCTGAGTGGAGAAGGTGGCCTCAGATGTGCAGCGAACTGGACCTGCCAGGTAGACATTTCCCCTCCCCCAACCCCACGTGGTCAAGGGTGCACAGAATGAAGGCTTTCTGCAGGGAGGATGGGTTCCGAGATAGGGAGGCAAGTCTGAGCACAGCCTGGTAATTCCCGCTCTGAGCACCCCCACACTGTAGCGGGCAGAGTGAGGCCTGGACCACTCAGTGGGGTCCCCTCTCCATAGAAGTATGGAGTCAGGAGAAACAAGAGCCTCCCCACCAGCAAACAGGAACCACCTAAGGAAAGCTGGAAGGTTCCAGGGAACTCAGATTCATCATCTTAGTAGGTCTGGAAAGTCTCCTCATCCCCTCAGGAGTAACAACATGCAGGAGTAGAAAGAACATGACCTCAGGGTCCCCAGGTGGGGCAGGTGGCCTCTTCGAGCCCAGTTTTCTCCTCTGCAACATGCGGTGAGAGTTCCCGCCTCACAGGAATGCTGTGGGAATTATTGAAGCTGCGTGACCCACTGTCCCAGGGGACCCCCCGTTTTGGGCAAACTTGGATAGTTGGTCACCCTGTTGAAAGCACCTGCCACACAGCAGGGGCAGGAATTATTTCCCGCCCTCCTTCCTCACACTTCTCTTTGGGGAGGGGAAGTTGGAGAATTTCCTCAAGCAAGCAGCCCTGGTAGACCCCCTCTCTCTCTCGGGTTTGTGCTGGAAGCTGCTCCAGGGAAGAGGAGGGGAGGGGAACAGGACGTTGGAACCCTCCAGATCCTGGGACAAACAGACTTGCATTTCAGAGGAATATTCCTGAGGCAACACCCCCAAGAAAGGCGAAATGGAACGACGCCCTGGGACAGAGCTAAGTACCTGTGGCTGAGAAAATGTCTGGACTTTCTTTAGAGGATGCCAGGGTGAAGCAAGAGGGCACTTGAACTGGCTCATCAACCGTATCACCATCCCAATCTCAGATGCTGCGTGCCCCAAAGCCTTCCTTTCTGCCCTTGCAGGCAAGCTCCAGGTGAGAATCCCCCGCCGGCCCATGAATGGACACTGCCATGGTGTCCTCCATGAGGCCAGAATGTCCCTGGAAAACAGGATCCTCTGGCATGTACACAATCATTGCCTAGAAGCCAAATGGCCTTTCTGTTGCAAGTTCCCCACTAGATATCATCCCCTATCCTGCCACTGCCATCGGACAGAGGTGACCAGCTGTCCAGGCGTGTGCTACAGGAGGGGAGCAGGCCTGCCCCTTCGCAGCAACACAGAAGCCTCGTGCAGCTGGAGGCCTTGGCTTCCACAGAGGAAACCCCTCAGGGCTGGCTGAGGGAGGCCCATTACAGCATTTGCGGTTGGAAAGTTCTAGAAGCCCCTATGTATACACCACACAAGAAGGGCATTGTCAAGCTCCACCGTGGAAACCTGGGGTTTCCTGAGCAACCGCTGGGCTCTCTTTGTGACCATGGGAATGATGTAACCAATAAAGTCTCACTTTTGCTGCCAAGCTCAGAGTGAAGCTCAGAGCTCCATTATAGCATCGATGTTGGTCCTCATAGATGATAGATGAGTGTTGTTACTGAATCTTGCTTCTCTACTTTGACTTACTTTTTTCCTAGACCTGGTTTGTTATTTCTGTGATATCATAATATTATTATATGTATCTTTGCTAGAAGCCACCTCAGGTTTTTTTTTGGAGGAGGGGAGATGACACGATGAGGGGTCAAATATGGTGACATTTCCTTGTCTCTCTGAAATGCTCGAGAATGGCTGGGTTTAGGTGTACCAAAACAAGCTTGTTGCTCTGAGTCCCGCACTAGAGAATCCCAATTCCACCAGCATCCTGAGGATTATGATCATAAAACCACAACTCCTGGAGATAATGCCAAAGGTAGCAATAGCAGCCCAGGCTTTGGGTTAAAGAAATCGGGTTCCAAGCCTGGCTCTGCCTCTATTAACAGTGAGATGTTGGGCAAATCATGTCTATCGTCTTCTCTACCTTGGCTTTCCCCATCTGTAAAATGGGTCTCATACATCCTTACCCTCCGTCGTAGGGCTGAGATGAGCCGTACCCACCATGCCTGCCGTGGCGCCATGATAATCCCATGACTTCCCCACGACTTCACACACAAGGCTCAGACATCTCACTAAACAGCTTCTCTCTCTCACTGCACAGGATGCCCATACACAGTCCTGGGAGGCAAATTTTCTCCCCAGCTGGCAGATAGGGGCATCAAGACTCAGAGGGCCGGTGACGCAGCTGGAAAGTCTGAGTCTGAATCTGAACCCAGGTCCTGCCTCATCAATGCCCACGTTCTTGATTACAGAGCATATTTCTCCCCATTGTAGCTGGGGAACAACAAATGCCATCTCTGTCATTACCCATGGGGAGCTCTGTAGGCCCCCTGAGCTGCTTCTCCTGCCTGAGGACAGCCTGGCCCACCTGGACCCACAACAGCCACTGGGGCGCCTGCCCCTCCCTCCTCAGCCCCGTGTGGCCCAACAGGGCAGTAAGCTGGGTGGATTCTCCGACTAGGCAGGCCACCTCTAAGACTCAGGTGTAGCCACAAAGCAGGGGGTAAGGGGGCAGCGGCAGACGCAGAGAAGGCCTCAGCCCAGGCTAAGCCAGGGCTCCAAGCAGAAGTAGAAAGTGAGCGTCCCCAGGCCCACCCAGGAGCGCAGAAAGAAGCCCCACTAGGCCCCAGAGAGGGAACCTCAAACCTCAAACCGGGAGGGGTGGCCTAGGACTCCAGGTCCAGCCTTCTGCCTCCAGGGAAGCCTTGCCAATGACAGGCAAGATGCTCAAGCCTCTGCTGACTTTCTGGCCTCTAGGGACCAGGCTGTGCCATTGTGTGCGGAGCCAGTCACAGTCCGTCACTTGTAATGAAGCAAACTGACCGAGGGGCCTCTCCACCCCTCACAGCCTCTTTCTGGAGCCCCAGGGAGCCTCCTGACCTGGGCTGGCCAAGCCCCTGGGCTCCAGATGGCCTGGCCACCGGGGAGTGTGCATGTGGACGTGTCCAGGGCACTACAGAGCATCTGCTTCATGACCCGGCTTACGGCTACTGATCGGCTCAACAAACCCAGACGACATCTCGCCAGTGTGCCATGGAAGCTGAGCCACGCCTCTCGGACCCTCAAAGGTTCTCCTGTCATTGGCCACAGGCAGGTCACGGATGAGGGATGTGGCTCGCCCTGGGGGCCCCCGGCCAGCAACCTGGAAATCACTGCTCCACAGATCAACCCTCGCTTTCCACGCTCCTCAGCTTCACGTAATAATAATGGTTAATATGTCTGCAGCTCTTTAAAGTTTGTACCGCGCCTCATCTCCTATCCCTACCCTGTGAGGAGGCATTATTATTCCCAGTTTACAGAGGAGGAAGCAGAGACTGGGGGAGGCCAAGTGAGGGATCCAGGTCAGCGGGCCTCCAGCCGGCTCTTGCCCCGGTGGACAAGGGCATCCCTGTAAGGACCCGGTGCACCACATGGACTCTCAGCCTCTCACCCGGTGATCCCTCTGCCACTGCCAGCTGTTTCTCTAGTTTCCGGGCTGAATGACGATGCTCCCCTCCCCCCGCCTTCCGTGAAGATGAGGTCTGGGGAAATGCCCAGGATGAATGTGACATGCAGAACCCAGCTCACTTACACGGAGGCCGGGGAACCCGGATATGGCCCCTCCTGTGTGGGGTTTGGGGCTCTTTGGGTGTCCCTTCACATGACACTCATTTTCTCATCCAGGTGAGAACCATCTGGACTGATGCTCGGCCCCTGGGTGACTCACTGCTGAGACTCAGAGACCCAGGATGGGCAAGTCCCGCATGGTGCTGGGTCCCAGTCCTGGCTGCTCTCTACTTGCCCTCCAGGAGGCCTTTGGAGAATCACCTAACTTCCGGGCCTGTTTCCTCACCTGTAAACGGGGGATTGCAGAGATGCTGTGGGATTTTGTGAGATGCAGAGGCAAAGCTAAGCCAGTGCTTGTGCCCATGTCCTCGGGCAAGGGGCCTCAGCAGCTGCAGTACGAGGATGGGGCCAGCACTGTAGTGGATCAGGGTTATTCTGTACTCAGAGGCCCAGGCCTCCCGCCACACACCATGTCACGGTGTACCCAGCCCCAGCCTCCTTGGGACAAGCGGACAGATGGGGCCTCCAAACACAGCACAGACCCACAGAGGCACGTCCAGTGAGCAGCACTTTGAAGCTGCCACTTTGTCAGGAGGGAGGCCTGCCTGCGGTGTAGACAGTGTGGGTGTGTCATTGGAAACAGATGCCACACCGGGGACCAAAATCCTTTCCCATTTCTGCCCGGCTCCCTGGACCTTTGAGACAATCCTCCAAGAAAATGCAGGCCAGATGGGGCAGGGACACAAACAGCTCTCAGGGGTGTAGCTGGAGCCCGTGCAGGCCACCCAGCTTCAGCCTGCCCTGAAGGGAGCGCCACCCTCCCCGACTGTGTCCTGACCCCCAGGCTGTGTGACCCCAAGGAAGTTCCTTAACTGTTCTGTGTCTCAGTCCTCTCTCAAGAGATGGAGACAATAAGAGCACGGACCTCCTGAGGATTAAGCTGTGAGGATTAAGTGAAATAATTAGAACAGCTCCTTCCATACCTGATAAACCAGCGTTCAACACAGAGCCTCAATTGACGGTATTGTCTCCCTCCCCGTGGGGCCTGTCTCAGCCCCCAATCTCCATTTGATGAGCTCATGCTGTGTGCCAGGCAGTGCCAGGCGAGGGAGAGAGCAATGAGGGAGCCCCAGTCAAAAGGGGCAGACAGGGAATTGACCAGACTCTGCTGTCAGCAGATGTGTCAGAGCCAACATCACTGCCGTGGTGCCCTGACATGGGGCTGGCTGCGCAGGGGAGGGCGTTACAGCCCAGGCCTTGAAGGCTAAGGCAGCCTTGGCCAGGCTAGATTGAAGTCTTAAAGCTGCACCACCTCCTCAGCATCTTAGCCCCGAAAAAGGGAAGCCTTGTAGTCGCAGAAGCAGGCCTCCCAAATGACAGTGTCCTCAGCCTTGGGGTTCAAGCAAGGAGATGCCCGTGGGTCGGGACCTTCTCCTGCCTCTCTTATGCCATGCCCAGTGGGGACGCAGACCCATGTGAGGTTGACCCTGGCCACAGAGACTGAGCCTGTGAGGTTTCCACCAAACTCTAACATCCTACCCAGGTTCAGAGAGGGCTTAGGACTGAGGCCCAGATCTCTCGTCCACACGGCCCCCTTCTAAGCCCCATCCCCAGGCCACAGAGGCCCATATTAGGATGTCCAGGCTCCTCCACTACCTCCTGCCCTCAATACACGCATGCACGCACACACACGCGTGCGCGCACACTCACACACCATCACATGCTTTCTTTCCTTGGTCCTCCTCTGAATGCTGAGGATGCATCCCTGGGTATCCTCCTCCCGTGTTGTCAGTGAGCGTGTGCCTCAGGCAGCCAAAGTGGGAAGGGAGGCTCTGGGACAGCCTGGCTCCTCGCTCCCTCTCCAGGAGATGCGACTGTGGTCCGCAGTGAGGGGTGTGGGCTCTGGCTTGGCCATTGTCTTGCCACTTTGAAGACTGATCTGGCAGCTAGCTCAGTGATGGCTGCATGCCACAGGCCTGGCCACACCACCTATGCCACCTTTACTGCTGGCCTCTCTGTGTCTGCCTTGCTACCTCCTCAGCTGCACCCTCAAAAGGAAGCAGCTCTTGGGGTCCTCCAGGCAGTCAGATCTTCTTCAGAACAGGGACCATGACCCAGAACCTTATTCTGGCCTGTGGGTAGCTGGGATGAGCATGCTGCAGTCAGCTCAAGAGCCGGCCAGCCAGCCATTGGTCCATGCATCCATCCTTCCATCCATCCATCCTTCCATCCATTCATCCATCCATTCATCCATCCATCCATCCTTTTGCTCTCCCCACTCACCTTCTCTGACACCTCTTAGGTACCAGGTGCTGGGAATGCCTGGGTCCCAGCCCTGCCAGGCTGTCCCATCTGGGTTCTCTGGGAAGCAGGCTCTGAGGCGGAGTTAGGAATATGAAAGGTTGGCTGGGGAGTAGCACCTCTGCAGGAGGGGCAGGGCACACGATTGGGCAGCGAGCGGTCAGGCTGTGATGCAGACATGACCAAGTGTCTCCCAGGCCCAGAGAACTCTGGAGCAGAGATCAGAAATTAGAGGAGACCCCAGTGGGAAGGAAGAGCTATGCACTGGTACCACTGCCTTCCTCAGTCGCGAAAGGGGGCTGCCCCAGGAGGAGTGTGAGCAGGCAAGGAAGCAGTCAAGGCTATCAGTTAACCACACCTCTGGCAGCTGGGCAGCAGCAAGCCCTCCCTTAAGGGGGCGCCTGCAGTGCCCCTCAGAGCCTGCCCCCGTGGCCCTACAGAGGAAGGCGAGATGCAATTATGACACAGCCTCATCCCAGGAGCCAGTGACCGAGGCGCTAAGAAGATGCCAGAGGCACTGGCCCTCGGGGGACAAGGAAGCTTCCTGTGAGCGACAGCTAAGATCTGGGCTAAATGGTGAGTGACAAGTGCCCAGCGGGGAAGAGGACAAGGCCACCGGCCTGGGATCCGTGCATACAGGCTCACAAGACGGTAACTAGTCACGGCGAAGGCCTTGGGCTGTGGCTGCAGGAGTGTCTGGAGCCCAGACCCTGGTCCTTCCTGGGAGGCTGTCAGGAGCTTTCTCGTTCAGGCCTTTCTGTTGAGGCTGAAACCATAAGAACCTGGGGCTCTCCCAAGCTCACTTCCTCTCCATCCCCATCATCTTTATTTGGAGCATGGGACCAGAACACGCTGGACCCACAGCGGGGCTCTTGTTTCCTGCAAACAGCCTCAGCCTTGTCTGCCCGGCCTTGCCTGGGGATGCTGGTTACAGAGGCAGGGCTGGCGATGGGGGGAGTTACCAGCTAAACCCAAACCACCCCATTAATGCACAGCAGGAGGAGCTATTGTTTTTGGCCTCGGGAGCAGGCTCAAAAGCCAGGGTTGATTTTGGTCATATTTAGCCATGAAATGCCCATGTGCTGGAATTCTGCAGGCCCAGTTCAGGGGGGCAAAGGATATGAGCATGGGCTCTGTGGGGCAGAGTGAGGAGGGCCGGGGATGAAGCAGCACCCCGGAGGGCTGGAATGTCGGGGTGCATCCAGACTGTCGAAGAAAATCCTCCTCGTCACCTTTCCCCAGAGTGTTATCAGGCCCAGGCCCGGCCCCAGACTGTGGACGGGAACAGCTCAACCCTGAGGTCAGCCCGCCCTGGCACAGCCAGACATCTACATGGCCACTGCTTTTCCCTTTAATTGGATGCCCCCTGGGAGCCCACAAAGCTGGGGCAAGAGTTATTTTCAAACAAGAATCTCTTTTGTTTGCTGAGCATAAGCTTCCATTGCACCAGAAAAAAATACAGGGTTCTTCCATCAAATTTCTCTTAGAAACCTGGTCTCTATTTGGAGGCAAAAACGTCTTAAAAAATTGAGTTGCCTGACTCTCTCCTGCTCTGCCCACAATGGGTCACCAGCAGCACCTCCCACTCTGCTGTGTGTGTAGGTACCCCAAGGGCCTTGCCAACATGCACATTTGGTTCAGGACCCTGGGGCTGAGACCCTGCACATCTAACAAGTCCCCAGGTGATGTCCACACGGCTGTTCCACAGGCCGTACAGAGGCAGCCGTCAAGGGTCTCACCAGAACCCTGCTCTCCAGAGGGTTCTCTGCTCAGAGACCCAGAGGCCAAAGTCTTCATGGCACTCCTGGTAGAGACACTAGACCCTCCCAGCCTGGCCACCATGCAGACAGCATCGGTAGGCCATGACCCAGGGTGTGCTAGGAAGGGGACACCCACCTCCAGACCTCCCAGACTGCAGGAGACCCCCGAGTGGACAAGGTGATTTAGGGAGCGGAGAGGTGCAGGAGAGAAGATGCGCGAGGACAGAGCTGAAGGAGACCCAACGTCTGAGTCACCAGCAGAGAAAGGAGCCTGCAGGGGAGATGGAGGAGGAGCAGGCCGGGAGGGCAGGGAGACCCCAGAGGGACACGTCGTGGTGAAAACCGGGAGGAAATGGTCCGCACGCTCCAGTGTGGCAGAGAAATCATGAAGGCTGAAGGCTGGAAAGTGTCCTCTGGGCCAGGACCAAGAACAAGGCACTCAGTCGGCCCATGGGGCTACAGCCCTCACCCCTAAATTTGGTCAGAAAAGGGAGAGAGTCAAAGAAGGAATTGAAGGGTATGGGGAGACTTGGGGCTCTTTTCTTTGTAAGAAGGAAGAGTGAAGCAGAAACCGGCAAGGAAAGATAAACAAGGGGATGACAGGGGCAAGATGGGCCATCAAAGGGTAAAGCCCCAGAAGGCATGGATGCTGGGAGGAGTGTAGGAGACAGCCGGAGGAGAGCCCAGCTTCCATCACAGCAGCAAGGTAGGAGGTGAGGCCACCTACTGAGAGTGAGGGGGTAGTTTGAAAGGAGCCATGGTGGAGAATGGGGTTCCGATGGCTCTGATGGGCTTGCACTGGTGGTCTGATTTTCTCCAGCAGCACTCAACAGCCCAGATGTCATCTCTGAGAAAGGGACAGTTGGGTCAATCCATGGCTGAGGTGTTGCCAGGGACACTCATCGAGGAGAGCAATGCAGGAGACATGAAGATTCCTGCAAGTGTGAGGCCGCAGGTGTGCTGCATGGACTCGAAACAGGAGAGGAGCAGATGAAAGAAGGAGGGAGCCCAGAGGGAGGGAGAAAGCGGAGGGAGCAGTGGTCTGGGACATCCAGTGCCGTGTTTCCAAAAGGATCGATTGAGACAGTTGTAAGAAAGGAAGTTATGGAGAAAGGGAGACTATTTAGTTCTGGATGATGACATGAGTGGGTAGTGGAGGAGCAATTACAATCATTAGAGGTGATCAACTAAGGAACTGGAGTCCATGATCCTGGACCATCACCCCCAGAGGTGGCCCACCTAGGATAGTGACTACTGAACCCCTCAGCTCAGTGGAGATCCATCCCATCTATGGGATGTGGTCCCATAGGAACCACGTTGTCAGGGCAGCACTCTCCTCTTGCTGATGAACCGCCAGATGTGCAGTGGCGACATCTGAGGACCAGCCCTTCACTAATGGGGAGAGTCCCAGCGCTGGGCCTAGAGTCAGAAGCAAGGTACTGTCTTTTCTGGGAGATGCTCCAAGGTGGCAGCCTTGCCTTCCCAGGGCAAGAGCTGTCTCTGAGGGCTGGCCTTGTCCTGCTAAATGACCCAACAACAGAGAAGATGCCACCAGCACACACAGGGTGAATGTGAGCTGCGATGTGGCCCAGGGCTTTGGAGCAGCCATTGTTTCAGAAGAAACAAAGAGATCACAGCACAGGCCAGTCAAGCTCCACTGAAGGGAGGGAGTCCTATTTTTTTTTTCCTGCTAAAGAGGCTGATAATTTATGTCCCCTGAACTGACCTTAAGCGCCACCATTAGGTCCCACTCTTTGCTACATAAGTGTTACATGTATTATCTCATTTAATCTTTGTGACAACCCTGAACTTGAAAAATGTGAACTGGATTACGTGTATCTCTACGTGGACACCTTTGTTTGCCCAAACAGAAAAATACATAAGGATTATGGTAAAGAAATCAGTTTACAAGCTCCCTTTCTCATCCAAACACCCATGTGAGTGGGGCATCTTGATACCCACTTGCAAAGGAATGAATTTGAACCCCCCCTCACACCATATACAAAACTTAACTCAAAATTGATCAATGACCTAAATTTAAGTGCTAAAACTATTAAACTCTTAAAAGAAAATATACAGGTAAATTTCCACGATCTTGGATTTGGCAAAGGATTCCTAGATATGACATCAAAAGCACAAACAACAAGAAAAATTAGATAAATATGATTTCATAAAAATTTTAAACTTTTGTGTATCAAAGGACATGATCAAGAATGTGAAAAAGACAACCTATGGAAGAGGAGAAAATATTCACAAATCATATATCTGGTAAAGGTCTAGTATCTAAAATATATAAAGATCTCTTCCAGCTCAATAATAAAAAGGCAAATAGCCCAATTTAAAAACAGGCAAAGGATCTGAGTAGACACTTCTCCAAGGGAGATACACAAATGCCCAATAAGCACATGAAAGATGCTTGACATCCTTGGTCATTAGGGAAATGCAAATCAAAACCGCAATGAGATACCACTTGACACCCACTAGGATGACTAGAATGAAAAAGTCAGATGATAGTGGTGGCCATAAAGTGGAGACATTGAAACTCTCATACACTGCTGATGAGACTGTAAAATGGTGCAGCTGCTTCGGAAAAATCTTTGGTGGCTCCTCAAAAATTAAACAGAGAATTACCATATGACACAGCTATTCCACTCTTAGGCATGTATCCAAGAGAAATGAAAACATCTGTCCACACTAAATCTTGCACATGGATGTATGTAGCAGCAGTCACCCTAGCCTAAAGATGGAAACAACCTAAATGTCCATCAGTGGATGAATTAATAAACCAACTGTGGTTTATCTGTACCACAGAATAGTATTCAGCCATAAAAAAGAAATGAAGTGCTGATCCGTGGTATAACTTGGATAAATCTCATAAACGTTACGCTAAGTGAAAGAAACCAGACACCAAAGGTCATATACTGTATGTCTCCGTCTGTATGATACGTTCGGGATAGGCAAATTCACAGAGGCAGAAAGCAGATTAGAGGTTACCAGGGTGTGGGAGGGGGAGAATGGAGAGTGATTAGTGAGTACGGGATGTTTTGTGGGATAATTTAAATCTTTAAAGCTACAGCAAGCTGATGGTTGCTCAGCATTGTGAATACACGAAACATCACTGAATGGTACACATTAAAGCGGTTCATTGTATATTATGTGAAATTCACCTGTCAGTGGTGTGGGGAGGAACCGCATGGAGATGGAAAGGATGAGCCAAGTCTGAAAGGGGCATCGAAGCTCACATCCTCCACCTGCTCGCTTCTGGGCTGGGGGTGGATGGACTCCGGCTAGAGATGAAGAAGGCCAAGGTGAACCCTGGTCACTTCTCTGGGTTGTGGTCCTGAATGAAACCTCAGATCAGCGCCTGGCACCCTCTACCCATCAGCGGCTACCCGGGCACCAAGGTGACAGAACTCAGCTCTGATAGTGCTGTAGCCCAGGCCCAGGAGTTTAGAGAACAGTATCAATAAAGACAGCAAGGGAATTCACAGCGGGGAGGAGCAAGGACATATTCCTTACTCTTGCTTAAATTGAACGCTTTGTTGCTTCCTTCCTCAAGAGAAACACACCCTCCTAATGAATGTTCAGTCCAGTGAAGATCGTCTAGACTCCTGAAATTTTAAAACTGGAAGCCTCTCTGAGATGTTCATGTCTAATTCTCCATCATAACGATGAGAAAAGTGAGGCCTAGAAAGGAGAAAGGAGTTAGGAGCAAAGACAAGATATAGAGAGGAAAAATGTCAGGAAAATTCTTAAACCAGCAGGAAAGGGCGGGCATGACGCATGCAAGTATTTGCCACATGTCGCATCCATGGACTGGATGCGGACTCCCAGGGAAGGAGTCAGGGTAAACACGCAGAGCGGGAATCAGAACGCCGAGGGCAAGCTCTGGGTCTGCAAGTCACCACGGCACTGTATCTGCTGAGCTGCTCCGCTCATTTCAGCTTCGCAGCTCTACTCGGTCACCTGGGAAGAAGTGGGCCAGCAGCACAGGGTCAAATTCAGGTTAGAGAGTGACTCAAAGGCTGTGCCAGCATCACCCTCATCATCACAGAGGCCAGGAGCAGGTGAGAGATGGAGGGAGCCAGACTGTGTCCTCAGAGAGAGACAGCAGCGCCATCACCATGGCCATTTCCTGGTCCCCTCCCTCCTGTTCCTACTGATGCAGGCTCGGCGAGCCAAGGAGTCAAAAGAAACGTTTCTTGGACTCTCAAGGTCTGGTAGTAGTGCTCTTTTATTCAGAGAATAGCATGGGGACAGGACCTGTGGGCAGTGAAGGGCTGCAAGCATGGGGACAGGACCCACGGGCAGCGAAGGGCTGCAGGCATGGGGACAGGACCCATGGGCAGCGAAGGGCTGCAAGCATGGGGACAGGACCCATGGGCAGTAAAGAGCTGCAATGTGTTGAGGATTAGGGCTAAATTTATAAGGCAAGTGTATGTAACTTATTTTTGCTAGCCAAAGGAAAGATGATGTAAAAAGTCATTAAATGGTATCAGTGCAGGTGGGGTCTGGTTATTGTGTGGCCGTATAATTTTAGATATGATTCGGGTCATATAGATGGGCATGTACACACAGCCAGGATGCCCTGGGCCCCTCTCCCTGGGGCAGCCTTCATCCTCATCACTACAACGCTCCCTCCAAGGCGGACTCCTTACCGCTGCCCCAAGTGTGGTGGAACCACCCCGCAGACACCCGCACCTCCCAGCTCTGGGCGGCAGCAGCCAGTTGGCCACCAAGGTGTTTTTCCCCACGCTGGAGGCCGCCGTGCCTGTTCTGGCAGGCGGTGACTCACCGCTGGCAGGCCTCTGGCCGGCGTTATTTTGAGATCCGGCTCCGTGATGGGCTGAAGTGACAGCTCTGTTCACTCAGGCCCCTTTGATTTGCGAATCTCTCTTTGTGGCTTGTGGGGGATGCTCAGGCCCTGCTGTTTCTGGGCTCCAGCATCCCCTCGGCTGGACAGGCTGGGCCGGCTACAGCGGGGGTGGCAGACAGAGCAGCAGGGCCCAGGGCTGAGCAGCTGCTGGCTGTGGCAGCTCGGGCTTCACTTCCAGGCAGCGTGGGGCTGACTGGGTGGTCGTGGAAGGATGATAAGTGCCTGCTCGGAGCCGGTTATGAATGGCCAGATCGCAAACCACAGCGCTGGACAAGGGCTGCCCTGCTGAGCTTGGGCCTGAGCCCAGACCTCGCTATAGGATCTGAGGCTCAGAGTGGACCCGAGAGAAGCCAGCCGGGACTTGTGTGGCAGCCAGCCCTTGGGAAAGAATTCTGGGGGCCTGGGAGGGCTCCGCTAGCCAGAAAAGACTCCAGGCCTGCCAGACGAGGTCTGAGGGACCCCGCTGGTGGCACCTAACTACAAGGCATGCAGCGTTCCAGCGGAGAAAGAGTGTCGGAGCCACGGACAACTGGGTTAACATCCCAGCTCTGCTCTCGGTTAGTGCTAAGACCCTGGGGCCGCTTACTTAACCTTGAATCTCCCACTGGTAAAATGGAACTATAAGACCCACCTCTCAGAGTTGTGAAAGGTGTAACCGAGCCATAACACATACAGATGTGACCAGCATTGCATCTGCTCAGTAAATGTAGTCAAACGAGTACACCCCGTCCACCTCCAGCTGCCAACCTCCATCTGGGATCCATGGGGAAGGGATGGCTTGTTCTCTGTTGCTGCCTGGCCAGAAGTCCCCTCCATCCTGACGGTTCCATGAATCCTTCCTAAGATTACTGTGTTCCCAGTTCAGTGAGGACCAATTTCCAGCCACCCAACTAGGGGAAGCTGAATTCAACACACACTCCTCGCTCACTGATGACTCCCAACAACCTGGCAGACATTTAAGTCAACAGGGCTTTGTTTGGCTGCTTAAAATTTTGTGGTCACAGGTGTTCCTTCTAGCTAGGCGGTCAGCTGCCACTGGGCAAAGCTGCCTACAGAAGAGAAAAAACCATAGACCCCAAATCAAGGCTTTCTGAAGGAAAGGAGGAGAAGGAGGGAGTCAAGGAGCTTCACAGACCCAACAAGCAGCAACTTGCCCCAGAATTTCAGAGTCTCGGCCCCAGTGGCTCCACCACCCGGAAGAGATGACATGAGAGTCAAGTCTTAGGATGCAAATGTCTGGGTTGGAAGAGGGTTTGGGCGACATCCTGCCTAAGCCCCAGGCAATGATGCACATCCACACTGACAGCTGGAGCAGCTTCCATTGGGACCCCACCAGGGACAGATGTTCACTCCCCTTTGGGCATCTCGCTGTGTCAGCAAGGCCTCCAGATAGTGAAATCCTACCCCATGTAGCTTACAACAATTGAGCCTTATTCCACTGTCTAGGGCCACACAACACAGATTTGCTCGTTGGTCTGCAAGACAAGCTGGTGACACTGCAGGCTTCCGTGAGTCTTCTCATCCCCAGAAGAAACTACAAACCATTGGCCCACCTTTCCTTTCAAGATATGGTTCCAAGAGCCCATTCTCTTGGGCTGTCACCAGCCAAAGGCAAGTGCACCAGCTTTACGCTGGAATAGGAGGGCTCTGAGGAGGCCTCCAGGGGACCAGGGCTGAGAACCCTCCCTGAGCCGCCTCTCCTTGAGGACCTCTTAAAGGCCCGGGGGCTGGGGTGCTGTCTTTGGTCCTGCATGGGGCTGGGGGCTGACCTGGGTGTCTGAGAGTTTCACCCTCACCCCCAACCATGGCAGCTTGGATCCTGGAACTCTCAGCTTTTCCATCAGAATTCAGAGGGCAATAATAGTAACTGTTTGCTTGTAAAGTGCCTGGAGCTCAGAGGAGAAAAGGTGTGAGACGAGTGTGAAATGTTATTCCTGGCACAGGCCAGAGAATGGGATGGAAAATCACCAGCAGAAAGTGGGAACTCAGAGGAAGCCATTTGTCAGCTCCTCTGAGCAAATGGATACAGGAAAAGGGGTCTGCTCTCTGCAGCCAGGCCCAGCCCAGGCCAGCCGGAGGGGCTGCAGGAGATGCAGGTGAACCCAGAGAAAGATCCCTGCTTTCTGACATTGACGCTACTGAGCTCGTTTCATTCAGTAGCCACGTCTTCAGCCTGAAGACTTGCTCTTCACTGCACACAAGGGAAGGCCCCCAGCCCAGCCCAGGAACCCAAACCCTAAGTTCAATCATAGAAGACGCCTCTGAAGAAAGGGCCGCTGTATCTACCATCTGGAAGAACCAACACAGTTTTCAAACAGGGACTCACCAGGCTGGCGGAGTAGGTCAGCATGTGCGACATGAGGACTGCAAGGGCAGACAGTGGAATAGACTCCTGTGGACATACAGATAATTCAATGAGCAAAAGAAACTGTAAAAAACTCGAATTAGTACTCTCAGAAATTCAGGAAGATTGCACATTCATAAAAGAATATTCTGGGAAGAAAACATCTTCTTAGACATTTCAAATGTCATCCACCGTTCTGTGACCCCAAAATAATCATCAGTAAATGAACCAAAAGATAAAGTCAAGGAAATCTGTCAGAACATAGAGCAGAAAGACAAGGAGAAGGAACTCCAGATTAAAATGACGCATCTATTCTATTAGAATGAATGAAAAACAATGCCATAGAACATTTTAAAACACAAAGGAAAAAGAGAGAATCATAAACACTGAGGGAGAAAACAGAATCATCTATAAACTAGTAGAATCAGACTAGCATTTTGTTAACAAAAATTCTTGGAAATATGGGAGATTTTAACACATCCCGTGTTCCTAGATAGGAAGATTTAATATTATAAGGTTACCAATCCTCCTCAGATTAACCCAATCAGATTATTGTCCCTGACTCCTGACAGCTAAAGCTTGTGTATGGACAATTAAGGACTCCCACTGAGGACTTTGAATCTGAAACCAGTGCTGCAAAGAAGCAGGGAACAGTTCAGAATTCACTCTGGTGGTGGTGGTGATGGAGATGGTGGTGGGAGGTGCTGGAGCAGTGGAGCTGATGGCAGTGGGGGTGCTGGTCGTGGTGATGGAGATGGTGGTGGGAGGTGCTGGTAGCACTGGAGCTGATGGCAGTGGGGGCGATGGTGGTGGTGATGGAGATGGTGGTAGGCAGTGATGGTGGGATGACAGCATCTGGTAGCCAAGGTCTAGTGGAGACGATGACAGCAGAATCAACAGAACAGCTTCTTGGCAGCAAGCATCCAAGGGCAAAGTCACCAGTGACACCAGACTAGCCTTGGAGGAAGGGTTAAACAAAACATGGAAAACAGAGGAGAAATTAAAAGGAATTAAATTTATCTCTACTAATCTAGAAGACTCCTTGGTTTATCATTTAGTGAAAAAAAGCAGTTACAAAACACTCCAAATGGTATGACTCAATTTCTCTTAAAATTTTTTTTTAAATTGCAAGGAGGTAGCTACAATCACATTTTACTCATACACCTCTATAATGAGTAATATTGTACGACAAGCATGTTTTACAATTTCTCAGCAAAACTAAAAGTAGAAAGAAGTTGGGGTGGACAGGAACATCCTTGTAGGGATAAATCTCCGCGAGTATTTGACCATTGCCATGTGACATGGTGAACCTGCTGGGGTACTAGGCTGGGTGTGGCTTGATCTTCTGCTGGGGCAGGAGTAGGAGGAGGCGGCTGAAGAGATGCCTCGTTTTACCCTACAGCTTCAGAAAAATTCCTGTGGAGTCTAAGTCAAGCTAAGCGGGGAAACACTGAAAAGAGTAACAGTTGCCTCGCTTAAGAACTGCCGGAGTCCCTTAATGTTCCATCAGAGGAGTGAAATTAGCTGGAAGGAAAGCCCCCACTCAATAAACGGACTCACCAACAGATGAAAGATGTTTGTTTGACCCAGTGAGTACAATCCACTGTGCCCACCGCACATCCTGATGGAGTATTACCAGGGGGCTGCCTGTATTTTGCAGCCTGACGTCTCTTTGGTTTATGGAGCCAAAGTAAATGACAGACAGGGCCAATAAAAATTCTTTAGGGATTCGTCCTTACTTTCCATTCCATTTTGTAGAAAAGGTGAAAAGACGAGCACGCCTGTCATGGGACTGAGTGAAACTCCTGGACCACAAGCAGGGCATTCATTCATCAGTGTCGGGGGCGTTTCTATCACCTGAAGGGGACTTCCATGCAGGGCGCGTCCTGAGGCAGGCGCGTAGCTCCATCTGGGGGAGGTCTAAGCTAGATAAAACATTTTGTCCCCTGCTGGGAGTTTGCTAGGCGGGCTCAGGGGGACCAGTGGAGCTGGCTTGTCCGGGATCTGCTTCCTGAAAAGCAGTACACAGCCCCTGTGCCCAGTGGGTCGGCTTGCCTTTCAAAAGAACCTGGAGGAGAATGTGCTTAAGAGAAGCAAGTGTTTTCATGAGTGAATGATCTGATCCTTTCCTAGGCTGAACATTCACCCAGAGCCAGAGAGGAAACACCCACTGAGAGTCGTGGGACGTAGCGGGCTTGGGTGCAAGGTGGATTTGCGTTCAAACGATACCTTTGAGCAACCTGGACTAAGTCACTTCTCGGAACCTTGTTTCCGTCTTCTGTTCAATGGGCTTGATACCAGCTTCTTCACAGGACTGGTATATGTATTAAATGACATGACGTGCCAGTTTGCGAGGGCTACCATGGCAGAATGCTACAAACTGGGGGCCTCGAGCCACAGAAGTTTCTTGTCTCATGGTTCTGTCAAGGGAATCCTGAGCTGGATAGAGGCCTGAGGCTTGATCTCAGGAGGCTAGAAGTTCAAGATGAAGGTGTCAGCAGGCTGGGTTCCTTCTGAGGGCTGTGAGGGAGAATCATGCCTCTCCTCTGGCTTCTGGTGGTTTCCTGCCAATCTTTGATGTTTGTTGGCTCACAGAAGAATAACCCCCACCTCTGCCTTCATCTTCACCTCATGTTCTCCCTATGTGTGTGTTTGTCTCCAAATTTCCCCTTTTTGTAAGGACACTAGTATATTGGGGCCCACTTAATAACCTCATCTTAACTAATTATATTGACCATGACTCTATTCCCAGGTAAGGTCACATTCTGAGGTCCTACACATTAGGACTTCAACACATCAATTTTCGGAGGGCACAGTTCAACTCATAACAGGTAACAGATGTAAAATCCTGGCATAGCACGTCCTCAATAAACAGTATTGATCTTTGTCCATAAAGTCCCTGTTGTCATCATTTGGGTTTAAAGAGGCGGTGCAGGTGGGAAAGAGACCCCCTGGTCTGAGGCGGCTTGTCCAGGTCAAGATACCCAGCCCACTCTGCTCCTGCCCTACCCTCGTCCCCATCAACGAGGCCGTCCTGGTGTTCTGCCTTGTTGGAAGGCAGCGGCATCTACCCCGAGCCCTAGAAGCTCTTGCCTGCTCTTGTCTGCTGGTAAACGAAGGCCTTGCTGACACTCGTTCTGATTTAGGAGCATGTGTCCCTCCCTCCTGGTTGTGTCACCATGCTGTGATTGCAGAGAGCCAAGATCCACTGCTCCGTCACTGTGCACTTCCAGCCTAGCCAGGGGCTGGCAGGGAGCAGTCCGGAGTGAGGGTTTGAAGGAGGCAGGAATGAAGGACCAGTTGCTTCAACAAGAAGGTGAAGCCTGTTCAAGTGCCTGCTCCCCGGGCATCCCTCCCTAGAAGCTCCAACAGTCACATGCAAAATGATCTTGTCTCTCTGGGTACCAGCACAGAGGCCCACTGGCCAAGCCACCAAGCGCTTAGCACAGATGATGATCTGAAACCTGTTAAACCTTTTTGCTGCTCAAAAGGGACACAGAGCCAAGAGTGTGCAGAACAGGGCCCACCCTAACCTTGATTCCCCTAGGAAACAGCAACCGGTTGTCAGCAACTCTTCACAAAGCAGAACGTAGGAGAGAGCCCTGAGCTCGGAAGGCCGGGGGTAGAGCCCTGGCTCCCACTGTTTACCCACCTTTAGTGCCAACATATCACTACACCGTGGAGCCTCCAGGTCTGACTCTTAAACACTGGGTTAAGGATATCACCGCTTGCTGTAAGGACTGAGGACAAAATGTGCAAAGAGTTGTAAAGAGCAGGATTTGAACGGACGTCTTTACTTTGCAGGGGTGTATCTGCAACACGCAGACCCCGCGATACACACCAGGAGAAGTTGCCAAGTTGTCCTCAGAGGTAACCCCGAGGACACTTTGCATCACTGAACACTGTGAGAGATTTCCCCATTCTGCATTTTATTCAGTGACGAGAGGGACTGAATGCTTGTATCACCTCGGATTCATAAGTCGAAGCTCTATCCCCCATCGCGATGATATTTGAAGCCGGGGCCTTTGCGAGGTAATCAGGGTTAGATGAGGTCATGAGGGCGGGGTCTCCCGGCAGGATTAGTACCTTTATGAGAATAGACACAAAGCTAGTACGCAGTCTCCCTCTCGCTCTCTCTCTTTCTCCAAGTGAGGACACAGCAGGAAGGCCGCCAACTACAAGCTAGGATGAAGGTCCTCACCAGAGGCCAACCATGCTGGTCCCTTGATCTCAGGTTCCACCCTCCAGAACTGTGATAAAATAAACATCTGTTGTTTAAGCCACTCCATCTAGGGTATTGTGTTATGGCAGCCTGAGCAGACTAATGCAAGTAAGAAGCTATTCAGTTTCACCTCATTAGGAATTCATCGACTATTTCTTATAGCATTCAAATGTATTTAAAAGCATTGAGAGAAAATGTAATTCTCTTTAAGGATAGCTAACAGAGAAAACAAAACAGCTATTTTTGTATTTAATATCTGAGCTAACTGATATGATAGCCACCAACCAAGTATGGATACTGAGCACTTGAAACATGGCTCGTCCAAAGAGGGATGTGCCGTAAGTGTAAATCACACAACGGACTTCAAAGACTTACTACCAAACAGAATGTAAAATTAATAGTTTTTATACTGATTACTCATTGATACTAACGTTTTGGAGCCATTGAGTTAAAAAAAAAATGCTGGAATTAACTTTACCTGGTTTTCCCTTTTTTAATGTGGCTATGAGAAAATGTAAAATTACATATTTGGCTCATATTTGTGGTTCACATTCTATTTCTGTTGCATGGCGCTGGTCTAGAGTCTGAAGCAGTGGACAAAGCACAGGCTTTAGGGTCAACAGCTCTGTACTCCAGTCCAAAGTCTGTCATGACCAACTTTGTTGACAGGGCAAGTCATTGAAGTCCCGTGGTGCTCGATCTTCCCGTATGTGAAGCGGAGGTAAGAGTGTATTTCACAGTGTTGTGGCGAGGATTACGTGGAATCAGGTACAGAGAATGCCCAGCAGGAGTTTGTTACCTGGTAGAAACTCCATAAATGTTCCTTTCTAACCCCCTGGTTAGTAGGAAGAGAAAACCATGCTGTCACTTCTTCTTAATCAGCACCAGCTGGAGGGCTAGTGGCTTTGCGAAGATGGAGTTCTGGGCAAACGCCGGGGACGAGAGGAAGCTAAACCACACGACGTCCTCAGTGTGATTGTGTGTGCGAAGTTTAGAGTTCAGGGGCAGAAAGTCTTTATTTGAATGTCTCTGCTTGTATTTCTTGAAAGCTTGCTCTAAAATGTGGCATTTGCCCTTGAGAAGTAGAGAATTGTGATGGCTCAATGTCGGTGCCGTGTGTTTTAAAGATGTCACAGCTGCCTAGAGCATGTTCAGCCCTGTCCTCCGCGTCCTACACGCATCTGTGTGGTGCCCTCGTCTCCCGGGTCACAGGCTTCGCTCTGCCCACCGGGAGCTCCTGGAGCTACACATGACAACACCCATGGAGACTTGTCAGGCATAACCGGTCTCGTTGAGCCAGTCCTATACATGTTATTGAGATGAAAAGCAATTGAGAGAATTGGATATCTAGTCCTGGAGAGAAGGGTCTTAGCTTAGCTTAACTTAGTTGCCCAGATGTTCATATTAAAAGCCTGGGGCAGTGGTGGTGATTGTGGACTGTAAGTTGGGTAAGGACCACGGTGGCCTGCGACTTGCCACACTGCTCAATGCAGCAGAGTCTGGAGGCACGGGGTGTTCAGAACACAGATGCCAACAGCTCCTGGGTGGGGGGGGTTCATCTGAAGAATCGCCTAGTTCTCTACACCACATTCTATGAGGGAAATTGAAACGCGGAGCTTGCCCTAAGGAAGATAAGCAGGTAGGAACCAGGCCAGCAACGGAAACAGTGGGAGGGATGGGAGTGCTTCATCCAAAAGGAGACCTGGAAAGTCTATAAACGTTGGATTCACTGCATGTGAAGAAAGTTCTAGCCTCACTCTTCTGGCCCTTTGGGTGGGACAGTAGCCAGCAAGTGACATCTCTAGAAGAGAGACGATTTGCTCCCATAAGAAAGAGTGTATTTATTTACCTATGGCCTCCCTTATTCCTAAAAAGATGTAAAAAAAATGAAAAGAACAGTGTGGTCCCCCAACGCGACAAGCTGTTTTGTTAGGCTGTGGGCTCTGTGTCTCTGGAGACACCCCAGTCGTTGTCCTGTGGGATCCAGAGTGGAGGGCTTCATTGAGTGAGGCCCCCCAACCCTGGGCTTGGAAGTGCAGACACAGCTGCTGACAGCAGGTGGGGTGTTCCCAGGAAGCTCAGGGGGCCTGCCTGCTGCCTGCTCCTCTGAAGCGCTGACGCCCACCCTCAGCTACACTGCAGGTTTGTGAAGCTGGAAAGTTGAAAAAAGTGAAACCGCCTTCTCTCCTTTACTAATGCATCCTCCTTTAGTAAAGTTCACTTTTCCCGGACCTTCCCCAGGCCCTGATGACCTCAGGGGCTCCTGGCCCCATCATCAAGCTGAAAGGGACTCCCAGACCAACCTTCTCTCCAGTGCTCAAATACAAAGGAAAAGTAAAGCCAAGAGAGGAAAATGAGCACCTGGTGTGGATGGAGGAGGGGTAAGACAGGCTGGAAGAAGAGTCTTTGATGCCCCAGGGGACCCTGGGCTGGGGCAATAGCGTGTCCCCACCCTGGCCGGGATGTTGATGTTTTTGTCAGCCCTGCCTGGACGCTGGACTGAGTGAGCCCCAGGGAAGGGCTTCTGTTGGGCAGGGTGGAGGTGATTTCAGTGTTTTTAAGTTGCAGTTGCCTTTGGGGATTGGGAAAAAGTGAGTCAGATGAGTTCTTTGAACCTGGGACCCCTGGCCTGAACTTTGAGGGGACAGGAAGGCACTCTGGTTAGTCACTCTGTTTCTGTAGGGCCATGCTGGGGGCAAAGCCTGCTCGTGGGTGTTGGCACTATGGGCCTTTCCACGGGCAGGACCAGCATGCTCAGGAGCAAAGGCTTCTGGTGGAGTTGTCCAAGGGTAGTGAAGCGCCCCAGCCTAGAATGCTCTTCAACACCTCTAAAGACGCTGCCCACAGCTCTGGAGGGTAGACGAGGATGGAGAGTGAAGAGAGCCCCTTACAGAGGACCAGGTGGTCAGACTCGGGCCACTGTGCTGGGCTAGGACCAGTGGACAAGGGTTCTGTGAACAGAAGACTCTCACTGCTCCCTCTGGGCAGACGGAAGGTGGAATCCTAAGGTCAGCCTTTCCCACAGGAGATCAAGAACCCAAAAGTGTTCCAATCCTTTGAAGTGACAGTTCCACTCTGGGAACTGACCCTAAAAAATAGATCCCAAAGTTAAAAAATAAACTTCCCAAAGATGGTCACTGCAGGGTTATTTATAACAGCCAAAGCTTAAAATGGATAATTAACCAACAATAGGGGATTGCCTAATTAACCTCCTGCATGTCCTCAGCCACTACTTGCGATATTTAGGAAAAATTTGTAATCACATGGGAATATGTTTACGTCTTTCCTATTTTTTAGGTAAAAAATAGGAAATCATGATATGAAAGTGTGCAATTGTATAAGCATAGCTGTGCAAAAGGACAGAAACATACACAGGAAAAGTCAAGGATGGAAAGATAGCAAAAGGGTAGTTAGCACTGTGCGATAGGAAAGTGGATTGTGTTTTCTTTTCTTTCTGGTATTTTCCAAACTGCCTCTGATGAGTGGCTATGTTTGATAATTATTTCTATGTTTTACAAAGTAACTTCAGGCTTAAAGGAAATCGGCAGCCCTTCTGTGCCTCTGTAAGTGGCTCCCAGGGTGGTACGAGAAGAAGCTTTTCAATGCAGGAGGCTTCCATGTTGATGGGACTTGATGAACTTTGAAGACACATAATCCATAGAATTTTGCCTGAGGACGAAGGTGCTGGTTCCATGATGCGGCTGTTGGTCATGGTTTCACCCTCCCATCCCCCACAGGACGGCCCACAAGGCCTCAGAGAAACCCAACCATTCTCCAGAGGGGAGGCTCGGTCTCCTGTGGGATCATAGTGGAGGGGACGCCTACCCTCCTGGGTGCCCATTGACACAGCCCATGGATGGATGGACCCAGAGAGTGAACTGACCATGCATTCCTAGCCCCCCAAATTTCAACTCTGTCCCCTCTTCTCATGTTGAGGGTCACAGAATGATTTCCTCACTCTTCCCATGGGTCTGTCCCCAGGACAGAGAGACACAATTGCCACATGTGTCTCATTTACTGGCCCCAGAGACCCTGACCTTTGTGGTGCCAGAGAAGTGATGCGATGACTCACGTGTGGCAGGACTTGGCACACGTCTTTGTGTTTCTTCATCGCCACTGTTATTTTCCTGTTATTCCCACCAAAGGAGGATGTTTTTGTCCTTCAGTTGGGTGTGCTTCTGTAGACTTGTGCAAAAATAGTATCATGGTCCCAAAAAAGAGCATCCCAAAATCTCCTACTGATCAACTTGAAGACTCAAGTATTTTCAAATAGGACAGCTGAGGACTTTGACAGATGGTGGGGCCCCTTGGGCCAGGGATCATTAGAGCTGTGTACATGAGGAACTTTTATGCTCCACAGTTGCTCCTGATACAGATGGGGAAACTGAGGCTTGGAGAGAGGCGAAGTGGCAGGCCCAAATTCTTTGCAGAACCAGGACAAGGTCTAAGATGCATCACACCATTGGCATCGTGGACACCTAAGGACCACTTCTCCCATGAATGCAGTCAAGCTGGAAAATGACCCAGGGGTCACGGATGTTTGGAACTTCATGTACACTTCTTCTGGATGGTGGGGTCTTTCTAGAATCTGTGGGATCTCCAGAGCTAAAAGAACTCCTATTTTCTACTGTAAGCTCTGTCATCAGTTGCCAGCCAGTGGGCCACCAGTCCCCACCGCCACCACCACCACTCCATGACACATAAAGGAAAGGAACTTGTTGTTCTTCCCTCCTGCTCTCCATGATGCTCAGACCCATGGGTTCCTGTAGAAACAAGCCCACCTTCTGCCGGAAATCTCCTGATGTCCCCAGAGTTCAGGTGGTGGGTCTGGAATCTGCCTCCACCCCTGAGCAAGGGGGTGGAACAGCTGGGCTGAAGAGACCCCAACCAGAGGAAACCTCACAGACTCTCCCTGCTGTGGACACTCAGTTGGATCACAGAGCTGTGACTAAGACGTATAATATATCTCTCCGTGATGGTGCTGAGAATCCCTAGCTACGTGTCCCTTAGGAAAGGAAAACAGCAGAGAGTGAGCACCTACCATACGCTTGGTGGGCTGGGAAGGGGCAGGGTGAACATCTCCATTTTACTGCTGGGGAAACTGAGGCTCAGAAAGGTTGAGGGACTTGGTCAAATTAACCTAGTCAGCACGTGCTGGGGCCAGGATCCAATCCCAGGAGAGCCTACCTCCGAGCCCCATCCTGCCTCCCCCTCCTGGCTGCCTCCAGGAGCTCCCTTGACCACAGGATCATCTCCCCACATGAAGGAGAAAACTGAGGCTGGGAGAAACGGTGGGCTGTCGACTTCCATCAAACATGGTGGGTAGATGTGGCATGGTGTCTACTTACTCCCCAAATTCCAGGAAGATGGCCAAAAGGAATTAAAGCTATAAACTTATATGGGAAAAAAGAAAAAGAAAGACGACAGCAGATTAGAGATGTCGAAAGAATCTGGGGAAATTAGAAAGGTGAAAATTAAGCTTCCAGTAAGGAAGGGAATAAGAAATCAGCTGATTTCTCCCAGTAAAACCTTGGAAAAGATCTGGAATAGGAGGTGCCAGGAACCACGAAAGTGGGGACAAGACATGGATCTGAAAACAGTTTCTGTGACCACTCTGAATAAGGAACGTTATGTCCCCCCATCCTCTCCCCACACGGCACAGCCAGGTGCACTCCCTCCAGAGCACTCAGAACACCCACAATGTCCTTTCTGGGGAAGCTGAGGAGAAGCAGCTCTGAATTCAGGGGCAGCAATTACTGCTGAGGGCTCGGGGAGCCACCTCACTGAGGGGGGGATTCCAGAGCCCCTCCCCCACTCCACGTCCTCAACCCTGGCAGCCACACCTGCCCCTCCCCAGAGAGCAGGTGGGGACACTCCTGACCTGCCCTTGAGAAAACAAACTGATGTTTTGGGTGCCCCAATGGAGTGGTCATGTCCCCACATGGTCACACTGCTTGGAAGTGAGACCAGCCCAGCCCTCACTCCCATACACACCTTGTACCCAGAGTTTCCAAACAGTTTTGGTCCCTCAGCCTGGATTTCAATTTTAGACTTTGTTTTGATTTTAGAATGATGAATTCGAGTCAGTTGAACCCCTCATTGAGGGCGCACCATTGGTCCACAAGCCTCTCCTTTGTGTTAGTTTGTTTCTCCTCTAACCTCAGTCCACAGTCCCATCCCCGCTAAGCAGCCATTCTGATATATTTAATATCATTTCTGAGCTTCCTCAGGTCTCATCAGGTGTCTCCTCCCCTGACAGGCCCCCGGCCACCCTGCCATTGCCATGCTCTCCCAGAGGTCCCTGCTCCCAGCCTTTCCTAGAGCCTACCCTCCCGGGAACGGTCTTGTTACTTTGTCTGCTTACCTCCGCTGGAACACAAGCTCACGGGGCAGGACCCTGCTGCCCGTCCCGAGTTCCCAGGGCCGAGAACAGCCCTGCCAGGGATTGGAGGGACCTTGCTGAATGGACCAGTGACACTTCCTTGGTTCAAAATCCTTGTGGCCCTGAAGCTCCCACCAACCCCAGGCTCCCAGGAGCCTGTCCTCTGCCTGCCCGCCCACATCCTCTACCCCCTCTGCCTGGCTCAGCCCAGCTGTTTCATGAGCAAATGGAAACAAGCATCTCAGAAGAGAAAAGGCCCAGCCAGAGAAGGCCTCATCCCTCTGTCCTGTGGCTGGGCCAGGAGGGCAGCCCCAGCGGCCTCTGCTCTTGGGCAGCACAGCCAGGAGCACAGATGCTCGCAGCTGACCACAGGCTGCGTCAGATGCACATCTGCCTGGCCACAACATAAAACCCTAACTAGGCACATAAAAGCTGCCTGCCAGCCCACCGGATGCCTCCGCTGGCTCCAGAGAGGCGCTGACCGGCCTCCAAGACAGACAGGGGCCAGGACGCAGCAGCACCAGGCTACACAGGTCCCCGGATGCCTCGCACCTCGGGACAGAGAGTAGCTGTGGCAGGGCTGTGGTGGCTGGTTTGAAGAACGCCACCTGGCCGTCCTATCACTCGGAGGCGGAAGGGACCTGGCATCATGGAGAGTGATTTAAGAAATGACGTTTAAACCTTGCATCCACCAGGCGAGGCAAATATTACACTAGACGCAGACACTGTGATGGGGAGGTGAAGGTTGTCCAAGGTCACCCAGCCAGACAGGCAGAGTCTCCTTGTCCACCCCTTGCTGTCTGGTGGGGATGGCCACTCTCCCTGCCCACTCCCCTCCGTGCACCAGGCTTCAGAGAACCAGCTCTGGGTCTGTGGGAGGCCAGACTTCCTCTCCCTTGAGAGCAGAGAGCTGTTGTCTCCAGAATCCCAGCTCCTGCCAGGGTCATGGGCTCTAGCCAGGGATGGATGGCAAGATGAGACTGAAGTCCCACTTCTTGAGTCGTCTGGTTCACTGCCCCGCCTGCAGGCAGCCCCCAGCCCTGTGCCTCTGCCCATGAATGTCTCTGTGTTTCTCTGAGCTGCCCTGCAAAGCCACGTCTCTGCTTCACAGACCCCATACGCCTCTTTCTTCTCTCCCAGTGGCCTAACTGAGTGGACCTGGTGGCTGTGATCTTTTGAAAGGCCTACAAGGACCAGGGGTCCCCTTACCTCCCACCTTGCTTACAACTGCTGGGAAGACCATGCTGTTCCTCTCTCTCTTTGACTCTGTATATACACTCCCTTGGCCTGGAACGCCCTTCCTTCTTCTTTCTTATGTTGCTTTCTTCTCAGTCCAGTCACCAGCTCCTCCAAGAAGCACTCCAGGGCCTCTCCACCCAGGCTCAGTGAGGGCCTCTCAGTGAGATTTCTACCATCAAACCCACCTCATCTTGTGGCCAACCCCACCTTGCTCTCAGTCTCTAGAAGGACCACCCTCCCTATGGCCTTGAGCACCCCTGCTCTTTGTTTCTGCTGCCCCAGTGCTACCTGCCCAGTGCTCGGCTCCTCACAGATCCTCGGGAAACATTGTCAAATGATGTCGAAGAGGAGAAATCTACAAATCTCACTGGGTGCAGAGAGGCCAGAACCAGGACTCCGAAGGGCCCTGTGCACTGGGCTGGGTGAGGGCAGGGCCAGGGCCAGTGCCTCCTTGAGCTGTTCTTTAGGAAAATCCTGGCACCTGCTCCAGTCTCCTGTCAGGTGCATGTGGAACCAAACCTCATGCCGGGGGAGAGGCTGCCCAGGATTGGGAGGGGGGTGGGGCACAGCCTGGCTGCTTGGGGACCTGTGGGTGCCCCAGAATGAGGCTAGAGTGCAGGGATGCAGAGAGAATAACTGGACCACCCAGGGAGGAGGCCTCCTCTGCCACACAGTTGCGGGGGTTGCCCCTTTTACAGCACAGCCCTGCCAGAGGGCTGCCCAAAGCATCACAGCATCCCATACTTCCTTACAACCCGCAAGGAAGGCCCTCGGCTCCCCCAGGAAGGATGCGCAAAACGACTGACAGGTTCAGAGGAGGGAATGTGGCTGAGTTTATCCCTAACTTTCATGCCCCAGGCAAGTTCTAAGCCAACTGAGAAACCAGCCACCTCACCTCACATGGTGAGCCAAAGATGTACCCACCAGACCAGACAGACAGCTGTAACAATGTACAATAACGCAAAGGAAACAAAACAAACCACACAAGAAGACACTGTAATTGACTATTTAGCCTACAGAAGAAGATGTGACAAGGTTTAAAAGTATCAATGATATCGGAAGCATTTTTATTAAAAAATGTGAAACTTGATACATTAAAAATGTAAGCTTAGTAATGTCAGCATTTTATTGGATATCAGTTTAAAATAACAGGCACAAAAGCTCTGTAAATATTCATACTCTTTCATCAGATAATTTCACTTCTGGAAATCTGTTGTTTGGGATTATTTAGCAAATCATTTGCCAAAGCCACAACAATTCTAAATATGGAAAAAATATTTATGGCACAAAGATGTTCCTTTTGGTATTGTTTACAAGAGGAAAAACTAGAGTAATCAATAAAGAATATTGGTTAACTGCCCTCGTGGTAAAGCTAACCAATGAAATATGCAATCAATTAAAATGTACTTTTGTAAAGTTTTTTGTGATATAAAGAAACACTTATGTTTCAATGTTTATTGACAAGAGGAAAATCCAAGGAAGTGAACACAGAATGATCTCAACTGTGTGAAAACAACAGACATTCAGAGTAAGGATGGAAGAGAACAGAACCAGCCATGGACAATGAGATGGCGCTACAAGAATACAGTATTCATTTTTGTGTGTGTGAGGAAGATCAGCCCTGAGCTAACATCTATTGCCAATCTTCCTCCTTTTGCTTGAGGAAGATTGTCACTGAGCTAACATCTGTGCCAATCTTCTGATATTTTATGTGGGATGCCGCCACAGCATGGCTTGATGAACCGTCCATAGGTCTGCACTGGGATCCGAAGCTGCAAACCCTGGGATGTGGAAGCAGAGTGCACAAACTTAACCACTATGTTCACTGGGCCAACCCCCAAGGGTATTCTTTTTATCTCTGCCTTTTATATTTTCCATATATTCTCCAATGAGTTTTAAGTATATTTATAAGAAATAAGCAAATCTCTCTTTGCAGCAAAGCTAAAATTATTCTGCCTGTGTCAGTTAGCATTTCTGCTCTGTTGTCTGATGCCATGCTGACTTAGGAGTAGGGAGCTAATCCAGCGCCATGGGCGCAGGGTCCCTGGTCACAGAGGGTGCCCACCGAGCTGGGACAGACACCATAATCTGCATCATGCACAGAAGTGGGAGACAGTGAGACTAAGCCACACAAAAGAGCACAAACTGAGAAGCGCTACATTTGGTGAATTTTACCTGAAGGAGGCAAATTTAATAAATACAGTAGCCCCCCTTATCCACGGGGGATATGTTCCAAGCCCCCCAGTAGATGCCTGAAACAACAGATAGTACTAAACCCTATGTATATATATGAATGTTTTTCTTATACGTATACACCTGTGATAGAGTTTGATTTATAAACGAGGCCCAGTAAGAGATTCACAACTTCTCTTTGGCACATCCAAATTGCCAGCGTCACTTCTCTTGTGCTTTGGGGCCATTATTAAGTCAAATAAGGGTTTCTCGAACACAGGCCCTGTGACAGCATGACAGTCGATCTCGTAAGGAGGGGCTACTCAATGACTAACGGGGGGTAGTGGATCTGCTGGACGAAGGGGTGACTCACTGCAGACAGGACAGAGCGGATGGCGCAAGATATCATCACCCTCCTCAGAACAGCATGCAATTTAAAGTTTATGAATTGCTTACCTCTGGAATTTTCCATTTTATATTTTTGGACCATGGTAATTTGGTTGAGTTGAATTTGAGGCAAGGGCACCACTGGGCAAACTGGCCTGAGAAGAATGGACCAGAGTCCAGTTTGCTTTGAGGGGAATTGCCTTTGACTGTCTGTCAGCTCGGCCCTGGCAGGGGGAATAGTGGCAGGGGCTGAGGACGCTGCACCCTGGTGTGACAGGCTGCATGTACAGCCCTCAGCAGGCACTGCGACCCTGGGAGGACAGAAGGCCTGCAGTCCTTTCCAGGAAGCAGGTAGTAGGGGACTGGGGAACAGTCCCTTACTACCTCTCGCCTGGGGCCCCCTGGCCCAGTCCCTCCCCAGCCAATCTTCGGGGCCCCTCCCGATCCAGCCCCTCCCTTCTGGAAAGCCCCCTGTGGCCACGGGAATGTCCAGAGAGGATATCAACCTGCAGCCTGGAAGTCTCGTTTCCTTCTCAGCCCAGCCCTTCCCATCCTGTTTCACCCAGTGGTCTCTGTGTTCAGCTCACCAAACCATTTACTCTTCCCCCGAAAATAGCTAAATGCTGAGGAAAAGCCTGAATGGGTGTCATCACAAATAGCGGGAGTCCCCGAGAGGCAGCGCCCGGCATCCAGAGAAGGAAGGAACGGGTGTGGATGGAGCCTGGCGAGGCAGGTGGGCTGCATGACGCCCTGGCAGTGCAGCAGGATGCAGGCGAGAGCAGAAGGGGCCGCTGGGGGTTGGAAGTTTCCACTGGCACGTTTGCCCCGGGGCCCGCAGGCAGGCCCGAGTGAGCATCAGCACGAACACAGGGGAGCCAGGACTCAGGTTTGGTGGACACCAGGGCATGGCCGCAGCCCTTACCACAGGTCCTGCACCCTCCCGGAGGATGGCCCAGAGGGGGAAAGCTAAGGCTGAGGCCAGCACACAGAAGGATGGAAGACTGCAGAATCGTCCCTGGGGTCTTAACACAGTGGGCCAAGGAGCTGTTCTCCACAGGACGGCCTGCGGGAGTCTTGAAACTGGACACGAAGCGTGTGAGGACCTGAGTCCCGTGAAGGGGCCACACTGGGAGAGGAGGAAACCCGCGTAGCACTGACTACAGGGTTCGTCAGCCCAGGACTGAGGGTGCAGGACTTTCAGTGTGAAAACTGGGTTGGAATCCCAGGACCGTTGGAGATGGTTGGTCACCCCAGTCCTGTGAGGACCCAGAAAGAGTGCTTGTTACCTCAATTGTTTACTCCTCACAACCCCCCTGTGAGTTGGTCCATTATTATCTGCACCTTACAGAAGAGGAAATAGAGCTTGCTGAGGTCTCACGTCTGCTCCAGGATGAAGCCAGGGCCAGACGCTGGTCCACAGATCCCAATGTGGTCTCTTCCCAGTGGGTCATGGTGCTTCCCAAGAGGCTGGGGATTTAAATAGTGCCCATTGAGGTCTCGGCTGAGGCTGGATGTGAATGGAAGCCAGAAAAGGGGAATAGTCAGCCAGGCCAGACAGAAGGCCCAAGAGGAAACTCCAGACAGGTGGGCTGACCCTAGAAGTGAGCCAGGCATTGGGTCATGGGGCAACCAGGGAAGGAGGCAGAGGGCAGGGTCTCCTCTGGGGTCTCTAAGGTACGAGGGGTTCAGCCACCAGCCTGAATCCACAGCACTGCTTGCCTGGGCCAAGATAGATGCCCAGGTCTGTGTTGGGCTGGGCTGGGTCCACAGGAAACTCACAGCATACACAAAGGTGGAAAGGGGTCAGGGGATTGACTGAAATTCTGATAGGAAACAATAGATGATGGAACATGATAAGAGAAAAAAACTGTTTTTTTAAAAAAAATTATGTGATAGTAATAATTACACTGATTTCACAAAAGTTGAGCTACTGTCAAGGGATATGGAATGTACTGGATGTTGACAATTTTATATACCTCAACAACACACCCTTCATCTGAGAAATGGCACATTCTTCCATCACCAAGAGCCAGTCAGATAACCCCTCCCACAGGCCTCCTGGAGAATGATGCAGAGTTGAGTATCTGACTAGGGCCAGGCCGAAGTCCCCCACTGGGATTCTCAGACTGGGCTGGGAGGGGGTCATGCCTTTCCTCATTGGCCTTAAGCCATGGAGGAGAGACCCTAGAGTCATGGACCCATGACCGCTGCACTCCCACCCCTCCACTCTGCTGGCATAGGAGAGAATGGAGCTGACACCTGAGGCAGAAAGAAAATGTGCACACCCGCAGCTGGCAAATTACAGCCGATGGGCCACATTTGGCCCACCACTTATTTTTATAAATAAAGTTTTATTGGTACACAGCCATGCCCATTCATTTACATATTGTCTGTGGTTTCTTTCACAGGCAGAGTTGAGATCTTATGGCCCATAAAACCTAAAATATTTTACTATCTGGCCCTTTACAGAAAAAAATTTGCTTACCCTTGGTCCAGACGGTAACCAGAATGTTAATAGGGTTCCCTTATATGTTGTTAAATTTTTTACTATAGCCAAGTAGTAACTACACAATCAACTAACATTAAAGCTGTTTTCATTTTGAAGAGGAAGGAAGGAAAGGATGGAGGGAGGGAACTAACAATGTTGAGGGCCCCAGTTCGAGGTTTCCCGAAGACTGGCTGCACCCCTCCCTCTGGGCAGTTTGGTCCTCTGAGCCGATCAATCTCTCCTTCTCGATTGTGCTGGCTTCACTGCTTTCTGTCAGTCACAGATGCCTGAGTAAATCATGGAGGATTAGAAAATCCTTCTAGAACCCGAGGAAAGTATCCATGTGCTCAGAGCTGACCATTTCCAGCCTGTTCCTTTTCCTCCCTCCTGCCTTGTGATGAGGGGCTCAGAGGGGAGGTGAGAGGAAAGCAGGGGGCAAAGAGCTGTGAATAATTGGAGAAGCATCACCCGCACACCTCAGGGTCCTCCTCTCCCCTCCCTTGGCCCTGAGTATCACCACAGGACAGACTCTTATCAGCTATGTGTCCCCAGGAGCTCCCAGTGTATGAGGGATGGAGCACCCGTAGGAACACCTCTACACAGGGCCATCTGGAGCAAGGCCCCTTCCTAGGGCGGAGAGAGGGGCTTCAGAGGCATGGGGTTCTGAGAGGGCTTCTGGGGCAAAATGGAACTTGACTCTGAGACCTGAAGGTGGGAGAGAAGATTGGACGATGAGTGTCGGGTAGCAGGACATTTCAGGCTGAGAGACGGTCTGTGCTTGGTAGAACGGAGAGCACAGGCGGGAAGTGAGAAGCAAAATGGGGGTGCCAAGAGGAGAGGATGCAGAGGAAATGGGGTTGGTGGTGGGTGAGGCCAACTTGTGAGGGCCTTCTATGGGCCTTATGTCAAGGGCGAGGAGAGTGAGTGATGTCATATAAACAGAAGAGTGACAGGGTCAACTTGGGCATTAGAAAGATTACCCTGCTGTCCATGAGGAGAGGGAGTGAAGGAGTAAGACGGATGGGGACAGGAGCAAAGATGACAAAGGCCTGGATAGGGAGATGTCCATGTGCAAGTGTGGGGTGGGTGGGAGATATTTAGGAGACAAGCTCTACGGGACTGGCAACTTTAGGCATGTGGTTAAAGTGAGGAGGAGCCAGCAATGAACCTGAAGCTTCAGGTCTGCATACCTGGTGCCCTCCCCGCCTCCCCGACAGGAGGAGGAGCAGGTGTGGAGAGAAGAGCATGCGATCCGGGAAGAGCATGCGATCCGGGAAGAGGTTTGATATCCAGGAGCTGATGGGAAACACCGGCTGTGATGCAGACCTGAGTCTGGGTGGAGATGCAGCGTTGGGAAACAGGTGGAGACATCCAGACAGAGAAGGAGAGAAAGCCGAGAAACCTGAGCTCAGAATCTAGCAAGAAACTGAGGCCCTTGGTCCAATAGCCTGCAGCAAACTGAATCCTGCCAAGAGCCTCAGGAGGGAACTTTGAAGCAGATCCTGCCCTCGTTGACCTCAAGATGACTGTGGTCCCAGCCAGCACCTTGACTGCAGTCTTGAGAAAGACGCTAAACTAAGCCACATTCGGATCTCCCCCTATGAGATAATGTGTATTGTTTAAGCCACTGTAAGCTTGGGGGCAATTTGCTACACAGCAGTAGATTACTAATATACCCTCCCTCCCCTCCACTCTTGTCTTCATTTCTCCTCCTCCTCTCCTTGGCTGGTGCAGGTTCCTTCTATTAGAGATGGGTCTCTCTGGCCCACATCATTCCACCTTAGCAACCTGACGAACGGGACTTTCCCCAACAAATCTGCTTAGAAAAATCCTATAGAACAATGACTGACCCAGCTTAGGATTCCTCCCTGGGACACACTGTGACCAGGACACGAGTTAGGATGGGCTAGGTTGTGAACCCAGCCCACCAGGATGGCAAGAGGGCAGCCTCTCAGACACACAGCCCTGCTGACCCCCACGCATGGTTTTAGGGTCAGCCTTCCTCCACGGGAAGGAGAGTGCTGTCTCAAAAAGGAGAGAAGCGGAGCTGGATGGATAAAACCACAGATGTCCACGGCAGGGTTTTCTCAGCGGGGTGATCCACTGAGGAGAGGAGGGCTGAGCAGATGTGGAGCTGAAGGACAGTGGAGAAGGTACAGAGAGGAGATGCTGTGGTGGGGCTGGTGGGGTCAGGGAGCAGGCGGCCTGTGGTGGTCATCACACCAGAGCCAGAGTAGGGGTCTGGGAAACCCAGGGCCAGGACTGGCAGGTGGCCTGAAGGAGCTCTGATGCTCCCGGTTAGGGGTGGGGCAGCGCGGTGGCAGGTGGGGCGAGGGGGTTCTGAGCACACTGGGGCGGAGAGGGCAGGCCTTCCAGGGTGCTCAAGTCAGAGGTCAAGGGTGAAGGACTCACTGGGGCAGTAAGGGAGAGGCACTCTGCCCTAAGGCCAGAGGGATCATGGGAGGAGCAGCAGGCCGGGTCCACCCCTAGCTCAGACCTTGCAGGGAGGCAGGGCAGGGGGCGGAGGCAGGGGGATTGACTCGCAGCTGCAATTAGAAAAGAGAGAGGAGATGGGGATGTCTTCCAGGGAGTGACCCAGTGGATGGCATGGGACACTGGTCAGCGCTGTAGCGTGCAGGTGAGGGGGCCGGCTCAGAGGAGTGCCCGGGAGATTCTCCCTTCCTAACTGACAGAGGGCAGTGCTCAATCTGCTCCTCATCTGTGCCAAGTGAGGTAGGGGCAGTTGGAAGGGTACTGCAGACCCTAACCTTCCCTTCCCACTCACCCCATTTTCCCCTGCGAGAAAGTTCCTACCAATCTGAGGACAGACCAGAAGCTGGTGAGCGGATTCGCTCACTCAGCTCCTGTCTGCCAAGGCTGCTAGTTGGTTTGCTCTTCCTGCAAAACAAATTTCCACCAATTTAGTGGCTTAAAATAACACATTCATGATCTCATGGCTTCCACGAGTCTAGAGTCTGGCGTGGCTTAGCTGGGTCCTCCGGTCAGGGTCTCACAGGCTGACACGTAGGAGGTGGCCAGGCCGCAGCCCTTGCTGGAGCTTCAGGTCCTTGTAGTTATGAGACTGAGGGCCCCGCTTCCTTGCTGGCTGTCAGCTAGGATGGCTCTTGACTCCTAGAGGGCCCCACAGTTCCCTCATGGGTCCTCTCCCAACATGGCAGCTTGCTTCTCAAGGCCAGCAGGAAGCGCTCTGTTCTCATGAAGGACCCAGGCCTTCTTTTAAGGGCTTTCCCCTGATTAAGACAGGCCTACTCAGGATAATCTCCCTTCTGATGATCTGACAATCAACTGACTTGGGGCCTTTATTACATAGGCAAATGCCCGTCACTTTTGCCATATAATAGAAGCTAATTACAGGAGTGACACGCATCACAAAGATCCCACTCCACTCAAAGGGTGGGATTATAAAGGACATTTGCCCTGGGGGTGGGATTCCAGGGGCCACCACAGAATTCTGCCCACCCCTCCGTGTCTTGGCCCATGCCGAGTGCTGGATTTACAACAGAGAGGAAGAGGAAGACCAGGCAGTCAAGGCCTTCACTGACCAGCTGCAGAATCCGACACGGAAACTGACCACGCCACACAGTGAGACGCATTTTATGGGAAGGAATGAATATTTCTGCTTAATGCAGGGCCAGTGGGCTTCACAAAGAACAGAGTTGTGGGACTAGTGCTTGCAGGATGCTTGTTCACCTGAAGCGGGGCACCAGACAGGAGAAATCGCAGGCGTGGGTGTTTCCCACATCACCATTCTTCAGTTAATTACGTTCAGCCGCTCCCGCCACAGCTATCATTTACTAAGTATCCTTTTCTTTAAACCAACTCACTTTTTTTTACTGAAATTTATTTTAAATAGAATCTATACATCTCAAGTATAAATAGAAGACCAGCAGTCCTTGTTATAAATAGAAGTTAACCATAAAAATAAATAAAAGAAACCCAGGCTTATAAATTTCCAGATCTGAACCTGTGGCCTGCTCTTTGTTAAAAAGGGGACCTAGGAAGTATGAGAAAGATGTCAGAGAAATAGCAGAAGGCAAATGATCATTTTCCTCAGACAGGCTAAAAGAGAATTAGAAGCAAGCGGGCGTCATGTGGGAACCCACCGGTTCACTGCAGATGCCTGAGAATAATTGTCGCACACCCGGCCACCCAGGAACCAGGCTGGGAGATGAAGACTCAAGTATAGCAGTTTATGGGGCAGGCAACTGGGAACATCCCCTGTGAGGGGCGAGGAGCCCGGCCGGACAACAGGGGAAGATGACTGAAGTGGTTACAATGGGGCTGTGGCTGCTCGCACAGGGGCGTCAGGAGCTGGGATGGCCCCTCAAAGTGGTCCCGAATGAAGACAAGGGAGCCCAGGCTTTCATACCACCACACAGAGCAGCTTTAGGACACAGGGGCCCTGGGGAAAAGGACGTATGACCTTAGGTGGCTCTGCAGGCAGCAGAGGGCAATCCCTGGGGAGGGTCTCAGCCGTGAGCCATCAGCAGCCAGCGCTCCAGACAGCAGGGGGGAAGAGGAGCGAGTCCTGAAGGGGTGCTGGGCAGCCACAGCATCCACTACAGTCTGCCTTCTCTGCGCCGGGGTCCATTTGCATCCTATCATAAGCCCTCCCATCTGGGAACAACTCCCCAGCAGTCCGCTGGGTCTCTTCTCCTGGGAAAACTTGTAAGAGGAGAGTCAGAGGGATGAATACAGCCCCTCTGCTGCAGCTGGCTCGGCCCGCCGGTGCTTTGCATCTCCCTCCTCTACTACGCACTCTAGATTCTTCTCCTTCTCTGCCAGCACCTCTGCTGGTCTCGGGGGCTTGGCTCAAAGGGGGGGCGACCCTGATTCTCACACTTGGAGGTCATCATGCCCTTTTCAAGCTGTGGCTCCTGCCAGTGTCTATTTGCCGTCAGAACTGTGCAGGGAGACCAGGAGAGGTACAAGTGGGCCACCTGGGTGCTAAACACAGCCTCCCTGCCCCAGTGTGCGACAGCACAGGGCTGGTACCCATGCAGGCTGGTGACTCCTGTCCCTTCCTATGGTCTGTAGGCACAGGAGCTGGGAGGGACTGGGCAGCACCTATTGCTGAATGTGGAAAGGGAACCCTGCTCCGTGACCTGGTGGAAGCGTTCCTTCTCTGGGTGCCAGGACTTCTAGACCCCCGGTGCCTAGATTTAGGGGTTCAGGGAGCACAGCTGCCCCTCGTGGGCCACCAAGAGGGAGGGTGAGCAGTCCCAGTCCTGCATCTATGCCCTGGTGCCTGGACCCACGTGTGCCACCAATTCAGGGCACAGCATCACCTATTGGTCATTGACTGAGGGGTGTATCATGTTCTGGAGGATGGCATCCCATCCCGTCAGAGCATCATCTCAAGATGTGCTTCAGCTACACTTTCCAGTGCTCTGCCAGGCTGGAAGCTGATGCAATGTGACAGGGCCAAAGGATCCCATTGGCCCACGTCCACTGCTGTAAAGTGAGTCCCTCGCTTCAATGCTGTGTTACATGGGATCCTGTATCAGGGTAGAGGATCCTTTCTTCCCACTGTGTCAAACCCTCTGTAAGTCTGGTCATCCTGGCTGAAGATGGCTGGGCCTTACTCCAAAACCTTGCTCCCATTGGGCCTTGCCATAAATTCCACATGGTACCTTTTCTCCACAGATTCCTTGATGCCCCGGGGTCTGACAGGTCCTAGGGTCCAAGCAGCAAGGCTACAGAGCCCTTTCCTGCTCTGGGTCCCACCCAAAGCTGGCAGCTCTCTGTGTCCCTCTGAGTGAGAGCAGTATTCCCAATGGTGGAATCTGTAGTCTCCAGAACCCCAAAAAGCCTACCAGGAGTTGTGTTTCATTTTTAGAGACAGGAAGTACAAGATATAATGTGTCACCTAGTTTGGAGGGGATGTCCCAGCATGTTCAAACCACTAGTCACCTAATAGTCTCACTGATGTGGCAGACCCCAAATCTTCATAAGGTTTATCTCCCATCCTCTGGAGCACAGGTATCTTTCCAGGGTCTCCAAAGTACTTGCCACTTCTCGCTGATTCAGTCTGCTTAACATAATGTCATTAATTCAGAGGACCAATATGATGCTCAGTGGAATATCCAGAAAGTCCAGGTCCATTCAATCTCTCACGACGTAGGCAGTGGAGTTAATACGGCCCCAGGGAAAGAAATACACACACCAGTAAATGTATACTAGTGCCTGCCCCACGTGAATCCTAAGTGCTTCTAAATCCTTGAAAGAGATGGAAAAGAACACACTCACATCATCAAAGGTGCACACTGCGTACCCAAGGCCACATCAAGCTGCTCTGGCTCAGATACTGCATGTAGCACCGACGCTGCAATTGGGGTGATTAACGCTACACTTGGTGGAGAATCTGCTGTCCTTCTCCAGCATCTGTCTGGTTTCTGCAGGGGCCAGTCTGGTGAAGCATCCTTTATGTTTTTAAGAATGGTGCTAATCTCTGCCATCCCCTTGGGACACAACACCGATTTTGATGTTTTCATCTGGCAGGGGCAGGAGAGAGAGGACAATTTCAGAGGCTTCCACTTGGACTTCCCTACTGGGGTAACTCTTACCCCACAAGCTTTCACTTGCCTTCCCCACCACCATGTCTTGTACCCTGCAGCCTATGGAACCAATGCAAAAGTTCTGGCGGCTACCAAGGATGTTCATTCCAGCTATGCATTTGAGGTTTGGGGAAATGTCTGGGATGAGCCCGTGGGTCCAGGGCGCTTGGCCTGTATCAGGATCCATTTATCACCTAGCCTCCATAAAACTGTGTTCTAACAGGGGGTTAATGATGCTTTGGGCACCCAGTATCAATGTCAACTTCAACCCTGTGTCCATCCATCCTTGAAGTGTCTGGATGACCCCCCGCCCCCATGTACAGTTGTTCCCTGAATCAATGGCCATAGGTCCCTTTGGAGAAGGATGGGGAACCATCACCAATCATCCTTGCTGTGTTATTGCAGGCTCCTTTTTTCTTGGAACCCAACCTCACTAGTCAACATGCCCCAGGCCCCAAAACTGGCCCAGGTCCAGAAATTGGGCAAGATGTGTGGCTTTTATTGGGGTGGCTGCCCTCCACCTCGTTCATCCATTATTTATTTAGTTTTGATGGTACAAATTGAGCAATACTCTTGTTGGCTGCCCATCTAGTGTCCCCTAGGGACTCCATGTTCTGGTAAGTACCTCCGCAGCCCTGTGTGAGTCAGGCACCCCGGCTGCACACTGACCATGCCTTTTGTTTTGATGATTGTGTTCACCTTGATTTGGACCGTTAAGCACTGCATTCATTTCAGGATACTTTCATCCCATTTCTGCTGGGGATTCCAGTTTAGTAATAAAACCTCCTACCCTGAGCCCTAGCCCACACGGAACAGCCGTCACTGAGCCTTTCATGATGTTGTTGCCCCCTCACCATTGAATTCCTTGTCTCTTTGGTGAACGGAGAGTCCTCCGAGCCTTCCACAGAACATACCGGCTTATGCTTCTCTGGCCTTGTGTACTGTTTCCACTCTAGCATGTCCACTTCCCTGGGCCTCTGATCTGCTCCTGTCACTTACTGTGGCAATTTTAGCATTGATACTTCACTTAGAGCAGGCCACTGCTTTTTCCAAGCACTCAAGAGCCAACCGAAGCGTATTAGCCCATCTCTTGATAGCCCTGGCCATGGTGTCAGTCCTGCAGCATCGACAGTGCCTCTGTGTTGATAACTTTCCCTCATCCAACCCAATATCCCGGCCGCCTTGAGCCAGCACCCCCAGGACTAGGTCCCAATCACACTCTCCCAGGTCCTGCTGGTGCATGTTGACTTTGTACTTAGACACTCCAACCTGCAGTACCTTTCCCCGTGGTGGGCCCAGTGCTCCCTGGCTGAGTTAGGTGGCGCCATGACCCTAGTTTTCATCTGGTGGCCAGGAAGGGAGGTGTGGGTAGTTTATGAGAGGGACACACGTTATGCCTGCATCATCTTTAAACAAGGGTGTGGGCTACTTACTCAGGCTCAGGCTACTTCCTAAGGTCTCGAGTGCATCAACCAAGATGCCCCCATCCCATTTCAGCATCCCACTCCTTCCCAACCAAGGCCCTGACGTTGGCGTAACAGACTTGCTGGGGTTAAGAATTCAGCCATCACCGGGCCTCTGCTACCTTCACATTTAAGTCCCAGACCTGATCTTCAGCTGTACCTGCTGCAAGAGTTTATTTGCCGCCAAGAAGGCTCTCTGATTTGCACACTTTGCCTTAAATTAGTGATTAATCACTCTCACCCTTTCCTTATCTATCTCCTGTAAATCCATCTTGCTCAGCAGGAGCCACCATTTCCATTGTCTTTATAACAATCACTTTCCTTGAACTTTTAATATTTGAGATATTGAATGCCCAGTTCACCACTGCACATGCCAAGGGCCATCCAGACTCCAGCTACACCGGTCAGAGAGTCCTCTTTGCCACTAGGCATTAGATGACTCAGCCCCAGATCCCATCTCATAGCTCACTTCCTCACGTCACTCTTGGCACCAACTATCTTAGGTCAGGTGTCCCTGGAAACAGACTCAGAGACGGAGACGTGCATGCAGAGTTATGGCAGAGTGCTTGTGGGAACTGGGATTGGTCAGAGGGAGATGATGAATGGGATGTGGCTGCAACAGGGGCCTCAGCAGAGCCCACAGGGAGTCCTAGAGCCAGACGGCCCTTCAGATCTGTCCTGCCTTGGGACAAAGGGGCCAGACCTTGGCACCCTTTAGGGCCTAGTCACTGCATTTGGGCTTCCTGGGCAGGAGGCAATTCCTGGGGAAGAACTCAGCTGTGAGCCATCAGCAGACAACACCCTGGCAACTGGGGGAACGAGGGCCGGGGTCCTGGAAGGGGTATCGGGTGGGACACCACAACACGACTGCAGGAAAGCACTGCAGGAGGAGGCTGGGAGGTATCCTGAGAGAATGGGCCCTCTAATTCCTGGGGCAGCAGAAGACTGGCAGGAAGAGACTGGAGAGAGGCTCCCCTGGGACAGACAGAGACAGTCGGCCAGAAAACAAGGGCTTGAATGCCAGGACAAGGATGCAAGGCTCTGTCCCTCCTGAAAACGTTTTGAGGAGGATGATTATTTGTGGGTTGTAAGAAGACCCTGAAAGGATCCTAATTTCCAAAGTGTCCCTTTGGCTACCTCCCCAAAAGACTTCTCTGAACTGGCTTGCTCTGGCCAACTCACACACACCACTGCCCCCCTCCCCCCAAATCGGCTGCCTTCAGATTGTCACTCCCCACAGTGCAGCATTCATGCATCAGTTCTAAATAGTCCCACTGTTCAGCTTTAACGAGAAGTAATACCCATTCCCATGTTTGCTCAGAGAGCACCATATTTCAGCAAACCAGAGGCCATGCCGGCTCAGATTACCGAGCGAGACAATGTTCTGTAATCCTGGTTTATTCACATGTCACGGGTATTTTAGCAAAACAGAAATGAATGGCCCGAGCCACCCTAGGAAGCAACGGGAGAGTTGGGTTCCCGCCCAGGAGAAGTCATGCTCTCTCCTGCCCCAGTTCTCCACGGAGCTCACTTTGATGCTCTGGGTTTTTTCCCAACCTTAAGAAAGAGAATATGGGCTGAGGAGGAGTCACAAAGTGGGTAGCTATTTCCCTATAAAATGTTCACTCCACGGATGGATTTTGCCAGAGCAAAAATAAAATCTGTCATTGATTATAAAGTCCTTTGTGCTTGTTATTTCACAGATTTATTGCACTCGGCCCAGCGGCCTGGGGAGGCCCTGGGATTCTTGTCTCTTGCGCCCCAGCAAACCCTTCAGCCACCTTTTCACAGCTCATGCCCCAAAGGGGAGCAGGGGCTCGCTCACATTTCTTTTGTGCTAAGGGCCAAGAGCTTTGGAAAGCTAGATGAAGAGCTGTTTATCACCCTCCCATCTTTGGACAGGGGACCCACAGACACTGATCATAAAGGCTTGTTGGTACAGCTGTATGACTTCCTAATCAAGGAAATATTCTCTCTCCTTTTCCTTTTCTTTGCAGCTCTTGGCCCTGTGTGCTAAGAAATGGATTTCCTCCGCAGAGTAAGGAACGGCCAGGCTGAACCTCTCACTAAGTCTCCCGGAGTCTGGGTCCACTTTAAATAGGCTACAATCTTCTGAACGCGGGAGAAATAAAAAGGACAGTAACAAGGATCAATGTTGTTTAGTTCCCTCTCATGTTAACACCTTACCTATGATGCTCATAGTATCCCGCTCTTGTCCCCATTTTAGAGTTGAAGAAACCAAGGACCACACGAGTCAAGTAACATGCTCAAGGCCACACAGCTAGGTAGTGGTGAAAATAGGGACACGAACCGTGTCCAGGTGACTCCGAAGGGTCATGTAGACTCTCACGTTCTGGTTGACATGAAGCCACAGACCCTCTGGAGCTGAAACAGAGCTCGGGGTCAGCCTTCTCATTTAAACAGGAGGCCACTAGGGTTCCAAAGAGGCGATGGGACTGGGCCAGGATGAAGGGAGCGAGATAGGGCTGCAGACTGACTCTACTACAAATTGACAGGGCGATCTCATGAAACAATTGCTCAGCAACATTTCTTCCGGGGGTTGACTTGGGAAGAGGTTTGGATGAAACCAAACGAGCTTGCTTCTCAGAACCATCTAGAGTTTGCTTTCTCTTTTACTCAGGCATAGAGCTTCGTAACTAAGGAGCCTCTCCCTCCTTCCTCAGGGTTTTCTGAGCTTATGGGAAATCTCTACCCTAGAGTGTGTGGCAGAGAGGCCCAGAAGACTGAGGGCCCAGGAACCTCTCTCAACCCTGGAGAGAGCATTCTCCATCCCTGTTTGCAAGTTTGAGCCCTCATCGCTCCTGGTAAAACCGTGTACGCCTGACACCACCGAGACTGGGATAATCTTAGTAGCAAGTCGTCAGAAATCACAGATCTTAGGACATGAATCCGCGGCCCACCATCTCAAAGCTTATTTCGAGCTGCAGCCTGAGCTATTAAAAACAAAACACTCTCATTGGCAAGCTCCACAATTAGCCTCACTTCCACGCTAGAAACACTGTTCTGCATGAGCTGAAATTGCACAGCGATTGTTTCTCGTCTTAGTGATGCTGTTGCAGGCCGTGCTGGGAGCCAGCGAGGATGTGACCCGGTGGTAATCTGAATTGCTTCACCAAACACATTTTTATCCCATCATCTCGGCTACATGAAAGGGGGCCATAGTGCTCCAGCGTTCGAGACTTTACAGTCCTGCTGTTCAGCAATAAAATGAGGCAAGAAATATTAGCTGTCCCCAGCTGATGCCTTAATTCTTTCCCCACAATGTCAGAAAATCTGTACCCTACAGGTTTTAGTGCCGGCTGAAGCCTGACCCTCGGGCCGGCTTGAATGGAGCGAGAATGAGTTAAGGAGAGCAAGAAGCCTTTAATGGACACAGATCCCGAATAGCCCAGCTTGTCCCGGCCTCCTGCAGGCTCACCCTCCTTTTCACAGGCTTCGATTGTGTATGGCCCCAGCAGAGACAAAACTACCCAGGAGCAGAGGTTACCCCCAGCCGGTACAGGTCAGAGGCATTCTAGGGGAGAGGGGAGAGGGGGGCAGAGGGGAAGTGAGGGGCACATGGAGAAGGAGGGCCGTGGGGGTGGGGGTGGGGTGAGGGAGCCGTAAAAGATGGTGCAGTTCATTTATAAGGAGCAATTCATGCAGTCCAAGGCCACGACTTGATCATCTCACCTCCCGGCGAACCATTTTTGAAAACGGTTTTGCAGAACAAGCGGGAGCTATATTAACGGGAAGATGAATGCCATGTGAGCTAATTACCAAAACAAATAAAATGCTTCTGGATGGTTTTCCAAAAGCTACAGGCCTGCGGTCCAGGGGCTCTTAATAGGATGGCCTCTAATTTGACACAGCAAGATTTTAAAAAATTACAAATGGGTTGTCTTTTACCCACCGACGGAAGCTTTTTCCAGCAATTCTTCAATTATTGCATTGTGAGCCCTCCAAGAAAAGTAACTATTTTGGCTCGTAGAGCCCAAAGTAACCAAGTAGAGGGGACGATGTGTTCACAGTTTGCAAGTAATCCTTTGAAACGTAGCACAGACAGCGTTCTTGACGCTGCTGGAGAAGATGGTTTGAAGAGGTCCCTTCCTTCCCTCAGAAGGATTTGTAAACCTTTCATGGGGGCTTTAGACTCCATGCTTCATCTGATGAAGGCTGAAGACCCTTTCTCAAAAGACTGTTTTTAGTATGCAGCATTACAAAGGAAGCCAATTACATTAAAACATAGTTATCAAAAATTTTTTTAAAACAACTTTGCAACATAGTAATCTACATGCCTTCTTATTAATTCATTAAATAACTAATAGAAAAACTACTTTAATTTCAAAACAATGATGAGCAAAACAATATTTTGAGAAATCTGAAACAACTTTCACCTGATATGAAAACATCCCTGGGTGGTGGCGATTGGTGACAAAAGTCACAGGTATGGTGAACACCACTGTGGTTGGTTACCTGCGTTTGCAATATTAAGAGAGGCTGTTTCAGGTCAGTGAAATTAAAGATGTCATTTTTCCCCATCTAAGTTCACAGAACCCCTGAAATTCTTTCCACGGACAAGAAACCTTGCTAACCGGCCAGACGCAGTTCAGGCCCTTCTGGCCCAGAGCTAAGCTGAGGGGCAAGGAAACAGGGATCCACTGCACCCTCGCTTCATTGCGAGTCCTTCTTGGGAAACCCTCTGCTTTCTCTTCTCCTACCCGGATGCTTTGGAAACGTTTTGTAAAGCAATTTGAAACCACGTCCTTTTTCAGGACAATCCTGATGCATACATGACCAAAGATTAACAAGGATCTTTGATGTGTTTCTTCAACTACGGCAATCATTGTCACCAAATAAAGGATCTTGCTCCAGTTGCCCTGGCTTGGTGGAACTGTGGAGTTAGGGTTTTTCTTTTCAAAGCCTGCCCGGGGAGGGTCCGTGTTCCCCTCACTCTTGCAATTTGGACACACACTCGCTCAGAGGCAACTGAGCAGCACACACACCCCCTCTCAGGTCCTAACGGCGGAGCTGTCATCTTAGAACCACACAGTCATCATCGCATGCCTTTGCAGGGGCAACGCGGCAGGCGGGCCCCCCTCCAAAGGCCAACCAGCCCCCGCGCAGGCCCGGCCAGGCTGCGGCGCCGACACACAGGAGCCGGCCCGGGTCCGGGTCTCCGGCTCTCGGCAGGGGAGCGGGGAGCGCGCTCGCCCGCGCCCACGCCCCCCGCACTCGCCGCGCACCCCCGGGCGCACGGCCCTGCGCGCGCACGCCGCTCCTCGCGGGCGCACGCACAGCGCAGCCGGGCCAGGGACGGCCGTGTCGGCGGCGGCCCCAGAGGTCCGGGGCGCGCAGCCGGGTCCCCTGGAGGGCGCCGCTGGCCGCCCCGCCCCGCCCCGCCCCGCCCCTCGAGCCCGCCGAGCCGGGCGCGCCGTGGGCTGCAAAGTTTCGCCCCGCGAGTCCGCGGAGGCGGCGCATCGGCTCCAGCTCGGCTCAGCTCCACGCGGTTCCGGAGGGCCGTGACCGCGGGCCGGGGCTCGCGCGGCGGGGACGGCCCGGCGCTTGGCTGCCCACCGCGCTCTGCCCCGCGCCCCGCGCCCCCGGTGCCAGCGCTGCCCGCGCGCCCTCCCGCCCGCCGCACGGTCGGTCCCCAGCCTCCGGTGCGCCCGCGCCCTCCTCCTCCTCCCGGGCTCCAGCCCTTCGCCGCCGCCGCCCACCATGGCTCGTGGCCCCGCTCGGACCAGCCCAGGACCGGGACCCCAACTGCTGCCGCTGCTGCCGCTGCTTCTGCTGCTGCTCCAGGACGCAGGCGGCAGCCACACGGTCCCTGCCCGCTCCGCCCTGCCCGCGGCCGCCGACGGCCTGGTGGGGCACAAGGATGCCCAGTGGCCCCTGGGGGACGAGGCCGCCGCTCTGGGCCCCGGCGCTCGGGACATGGTCGCTGTCCACATGCTCCGGCTTTACGAGAAATACAGCCGAAGGGGCGCGCGGCCGGGAGGGGGCAACACGGTCCGCAGCTTCCGGGCCCGTCTGGGTAAGTAGAGGGGGCTCCGGGCGGGCACCGCTTCTCCTCATTACCCTTTCCTCACTTGTCCATCCTCCCCACCCCTGCACCTCCGCTTTTCCTCTTCCTTCTATTCATTGACTCCTTCATTCATTCTTTCATTAACTATTCACCTAGCACTCTATGCTGGCCCCTGAGCCTCCAGCGGGGACACCGAAGTGGCAGAGTGACACAGAGTTCCCGCCCCTGGGGTGCTGCCAAGGCTGGGAGGATGTCACACTTGTGGGACACAGACCACCCCGTACACAAGGCTTTAAGCACAAGGTGGAATGGGGCTGGGATGGGGGAGCTCTGGGAGAGGCATGCATGTCGTAGGGGGCAGTTGTGCTGACTCGACAGATGAGGAGGGCACAGTCAGGTGGGCATGAGGCAGCCCTGAGAGAGGTACCAGGCGCTGGGCCCAGGCAGGGGCATGAACCTCCAGCTGGGGCCAGTTAGTGGTCTCCACGGCTGGGGAAGCAGACTGGACTGAGAAGGGCCTTGGGCGCACAAGACTGAGGCCTGCTGGGTGCCAGCATGCAGTGTTCACACTATGGGGGTTTGCGGAAGGGTCCAAATGCATGGGCAGTGAGGGCATCCCTCCGCTCCAGACCTTGCCCCACCTGGGCAGATCCCTTCCCCTCTCCCCACACCTTGGCTGGAGCCGGACAGAGGCCACTTTCGGGGTCTTCCCTGCCCTGCTCCGGGAGCATTTCCAGACTCCAGCCTCAGCTGTTGGCCTGCTCGGGCTGGGCTACCTCTGCAGGCCCCGGGCTGGCACAGACGAGGTGCAGACTGGTGGCAGGGGTGGTGGGAAGTTTCTGGTTGTCATGGAGACTACTCGTGGTCACAGAATGCCATTCCAGAAAATGTGAGTAGGGATCCCCTGCAGCCCTTGCAGGGGAGGAGGCCATTCATCAGAAGAAAGAGCATCCGTCTGTAGCCCAACATTGGGCCAGACAGCCTGGGGTCACATCTGCCACCTGTGGATCACTGGCTGTGTGACTCGAGGTAACGTCCATGGCCTCAGAGCCAGACCTGGGAAGCGTGGCCTCGAATAACTGTGTGCTGGCGAGCACCTGCCACAGAGAGCGCCTGTCCCCATCCTCCACTGAGCAGACTCGCTAGATCAGTGTCCCTGGGCTCCAGACCAGACAGTCTAACTCCGTCCTCCCTGGTACCTTTTATTCACCACCTGCAGTCCATTTCTGGAGCATCACTATTAAATTAAGTCACTTAAGAATCATCTGGCATGAACGTGACTTTGGGCAAATTGCCAAAGCTCTGTGGACTTGAGTGTTCTCATCCACAGAATGGGCAGCTCATGGCAGTATCTTCCCTGCGGGGTTGCAGGAAAGATGAGATGAGGTAATGTGTGTGAGCACCTAGCCCGGCACTGGCCAGATTAGGTGTTGGTGCATCTCGTTCCCCTGGGAGTGCAAAGCATCTGTGTTCATGTAGGGGTGGGCTTGACCTTGCATCCATTGACTCAGTCCTCAAAGCCTTGCATTTGAGGAAAACAAGGCCGGCGAGGCCACTGCTTCAACAAGGGGCAAGCGTACCCATTGTGCCCCCCACTTGCTGCAGCCCTGGGTGTCGAGGAACATAGTCTGTCTTTGTATTTTCACAGACTGGAGCTGTGTAAGTAACAGTGGGGCATAGGCTGTCAGCCCTGAAAAGGACTTGGAGACAGTCCTTCAAATCCAGCCCTCCCATTTTACAGATCAGGAAACTGAGGCTGGGGGAGCAGGGCTATCACACTGGCAGTGGTTGGTGCCTCCCTCTGCCAGGCCAGTGCTGTTCTCACTGCTAGCCTCCTCCCCCCGCCTCCATCAGAACGAAACTCAGGACTTAGGAGACAGATGGTGGAACAGACAGTTCTGGAAGAGTAGAATTATGCTGGACCAGTCTGGGACTGTCTGACAAATCCTACACTCTGGTTTGGAACCATTTGACAGCCAGGGGTACAAGTCCCAGCTCCACCAGCTACTGGCTGTGTGCCGTGGCACATGTCGCTGTACCTCTCTGAGCATCGGTTTATTGTGCACTGGGGAGGGGAAGATTCTGTGGGCTGTGGTGGGTTTGTGCCTGGCGTAGAGGAGGCCCGAGCAGCTTGTCATCCCCTCCCTTGATTCACATAGGTTGTTTCACACCCAGCCCTCAGAGCTGCCCCAGTGACCCAGCTGGGAGGAAGTGTGCGCCTGGCCAGGGACCCCTCATCTTATGGATGGGACACAAATGTGGGAGCGTCTGCTCTGGTCCTGGAATACACTGGTACCAGCCTGCTCCATGCCGGTGGCTTCTGCTGCCTCAGCAGGTGGTGCCTCTTCTGGAGCAACAGATGCGTCAGCCCCGGTTGCTGTGGAGCCATCCTCCTCACTTGGCATCGGACAGTGGAGCTGGGGTTCCATGTGGGCTGTGAGCGGACTGGAGGGTCCGAATCCTGCACCTGTGACCCGGGCGCGGGACTGAACGTGTCCGTCACTCAGTTTATTTCACTTCTAAAATGGGGCTAATAATGCTCCCTGCCTTCTAAGTTTTTTCAAATGACCTGAGATCTGTCCAGCACATGAAACAGTGTCTGGCACACATATGTGTCAATAACTTATTAGCTCCTACTATTTATTACTCCAGCCACCCCTCCCTCTCATTGCTCCCTGGAGTGTGCTTTGTTCTCTGTTAGGTCCACATCAGTGGGGAGAGCTTCTGAGCCTGACCTTACGGGTTAAGGTTAGACAACCTCCACCCTAAACGGCCTGTCTTTAAATCTAGACTTTTCCACCTACCTGTGTGATATTGGGCAAGTTGCTTAACCTCTCTGAGCTTGATTTCTTCATCTCTAAAATGAGAATAATAATCCATTCTGGTCTGTCAAAAATGCCAAAAGTCACGTTCATTTCAGTTCCCCAAATCTTTCCTGAGCACCTCAATAGGTGGCAGATGCTGTAAGCTCGGAGGACACAAAGATGTCTAGACTGAAAATGCATAGACAGAAAAGCTCATGAGCTGGCAGGCAGGGAGAAGTAAGCAGAAGAATGTGGACAGCAGGACCGGTGGTACAATGGAGTGACAAAGGGCTAGGGGTGTTCTGCGGGAGCCACAAGGGACAGCCCTGACCCGCAGGGGAGGAGCCGGTGGACAGGGACCAGTGAAACCTTCACAGAGCAGGCGAGGCCAGCAGACTCTGATGGGCCCGAGGCGTAGCCGGGTGTAGAAACGACGCCGTCCACTGTGTGCTGGGGGCTAGGACGAGTGTGGCTTAAATGAGGAAACAGCATGAGGAGAGAGGCAGGAGGGGGAAGGGGATGGTGGACCACCACCAGGCCATCAAGAGCCCTGAGGGTTATGAGTTTGCCTGTAGGGGGCAGTATGTGGGTGTGTCCACGGTGGGGGGGGGGGAAGGGCAAGGGGAGCGAGAGGAGAGAGAAAAGGGGAAGAAGGCGGGGAGAGGAGAGAGGGAGAGAGGGAGAGAGGGAGGGGGAGGGAGGAGGGAAGGAGAGACAGAAGGTGGGGAGAGAGGAGAGAGAAGAAAGAATGAGAGAGGTTACAAAAGAAATGCATACTTAATGGGGAAAATCTGGAAATCCTAAAAAATTACAGTAAAGACAAGAAGTCATCCCTAATCACAAACCCAGATATAATTAGAGTTAATATTTTGGTGGAATATATATATACGTACACATATATATATGTATACACGTATGTGTATATGGGCAGCATCTATATCTATGTATACATATGTATATATAGATCCTTTTATCCCTCTGTATATCCTTTGTTACCCTAAGAGGATCATGTTTTCAACATGGAGGTAAAATTTGCCATATCTGCACTGGTGGTTACTTTCTTTTCATTATTGGTCATCCTCAACTGGTTTTCATGCCTATTGGCCATTTGCGACTGTCCCTGTGGAAACTGCATCCATTTCTCAGGGTTCTTGTCCTTTTCTTACTGATTTTTAGAGGTTCTTTACATAGTAGAGACCTTAGCCCTTCATCTGTAATAGGTGGTTTCCTTATGAAGTGTGAGTGTGACGTGAGGGGGACATGTTCTGGAGTCTTGGTGGCAGCGGAGGCCGGGCCCTGGACGAGGCAGCGGTGGAAGGGGTCAGAGTTCAGGATGGTTGTGGACAAGAAGGAATGGAAACCTAACAGAAGCTGGGCTTGGTTAGATGCAGGAGGCGGATGAGGCCGTGAGAATTCTCCGGCTCCTGCTGGAGGGGCAGACAGTGGCCATGCCTCCCGTCGGGCACAGGGACAGGAAGCCTGGGTGTGTACCCTGCTGGAGCAGCAGCTCATGATGCCACATGGCCAGTGTTTTCTGAGCATGCACTGAGTCACCAGGCACTGTGCTGTGAACTCTGCAGAGATGCTCTTACAGCCTTAGGGGGCACGTGCAAATACTCTGCCTGGTTTACAGATGAGGAAACTGGGGCCCAGAGGGGTTCCCTGACTTGCCTCAGGACCCACAGCTAGTAAGTGATGCAGGCAGGATTTAAACCCTGACTCTGGGGCCTGTGTGAAACTGGATACTCGATACGTGTTGGTTCTCTTCCCTTCTCCGCAGCACCGCCAGCTGTCCAGCCACTTCCTTCCTCCAGCTTGTCGTTGCTTGCACCTCAGCCCTGTGTTCTCACTGTGGTCACCCTGATGGCAGTTTCAAGGGCAATGGATGAAGGGACAACCTCCAAGTGGCTTGGATTCTGTCTCTATAGGTCAGAGCAGTCTGAGGGTCCTCTTGGCCCAAGGGGTGGCCAGCAGGGAGCCTGGGGGGCCCTTGAGCTAGGGCCCTTTCCCCTCCTCTCTCCCCTCCAGTCCCGCCCCACTGAGTTGGAAGGAGGCTGCATGCCCGGCAAAGTGGCCCTGGCTTAGGGTTCTGAGAGTTCCAGAGACCTGCAGAGAGATCTAAGTAAGCCCCATCCTTTCTTTCTTGGAGAGTCAGAACTCAAAATCCTCCAAATAATGATTTGTATTTGTAAAACGTTTGAGAGTCCACGATGCATGATCTTTGTTACATTTGCTCTGAGGCAGATCATGATTCCACATTCTATCAGAGAACACGGGATAGGGCGGGGGTGGGGGACAGAAGGGTGTAGGTTGGGGGTCAGATGGCCTGGGTGCACACCCTAGCTCTGCCCCTTACCAGCTGGGTGACTTTAGGCAAGTTATGTCCCCTCTCTGATGCTCCATCTTTTTGTCCATAGACTGGATGAGCCATCCCTTCTCCCCTCATTGTTAACTGAAGCAGGCAGATGTAGCAAAGACCCCACTCTTCCCCGGTCCTTCAACAGGTATTTCTGAGCACTGACTAGCTCTTAGGTCTGGTGTTCAGAGGAAAAGAGGGAGGGAGGAATGAAGGATCTTCTCTAGCTGACCAAAGACAGGAGCCCAGGGCACCTGCCCGGTGCATAGGAAATAAGGACCTCTCTTTGGGGCTTCTTCTTGGCAGCCTGGGCTCAGCCAAGCTAGGAGACTGCAGGCAGATACTCCTTCTCTCAGCCACAGCCCAGAGCCCCTGGCATTGTGTACATGCAGGTGCTGTCAGAGAGCAGGGCCAGCCTGTGGCCTTTCAGGTGCCGGGGACAGGGCGGACCCATCTCTACCTCAACAGTTCCCATCAGGGAGGGTCTTCACATGCAGGCTGCCTAGTAAGCGGCCAGCTCCCTATGGCCAAGGGCTAAAGCCAAACAGAGGAAGGACTCCTGCCCCGAGTGCACTGATGGGCTGCATGACCTCTAAGGCTCCTCCCCATCTGAATCTCTGAGCACGCTCTCTGTGGTTCTCCATCCTAAGGGCCAGGCAATGTTTGCTGCCCCTCCCCCCCCCCACACACACACACTGTGCAGAAATAATCTGCTGGGAAGGCCAGTCCTTCTCTGCAGCACTTCTGCCCCATCCCCCCTCACCCCTGAGCACAGTCCTCCCAGCACCTTCCTTGGACCACGCCCACCTCAAGCCAAAGTGGCTGCCCCTGCTGTGGTGCTCACAGTGTCCTCCTTTATACCGCCTCTCGTTCTTTACCTTATTGCTGGAGGGGGGGCCAAAGTGCTTTTCTCTGGGGAGCCTTGTCCGTGTGCCACCAGTCTGCCATCTCCTCCTCACCGATGCCTGGAGGTTTCCAGGCTGGAGATGCTTGCATCCGGCTGCAAAGGGCCAGCTCTTCGGAAAGAGTCCGAAGTGTCTGTCCTCGAGCCTCTTCACTCTTTTCTAGTAAAGACTCCATTAGTAGAACAATAGAGTTAAGACTGGAACTGGATAAAAGGAAAACAGTCTATCTGCCGTGTTAGCTGGGTCACAACTCAGGTCTTTGGATCCTTGGGTGGGAGGTGCCCGAGTTGGTGTAGAAGGAGCCTGCTCTGCCACCACTCGTCCTTTAGATGAAAGTGGCAGGGAAGCACATTTGGGGGCTCCTCCTTTGTGCCTGGCACATGAGGTATGTCGTGTATTTAATCCTCCAAACCATCAGGTGAGATAGAGATTCTGTTGTCCCTCTGAGGCAGGTGTGCGCGGTGTGGTCCCATTGGGAACTTGCTCCCCACACACAGGTCAACCCCAGATAATGCGGCCACCGCCCACCAGAGCTCCCCAAACTTGCCTGATGGTTAGAATCCCCTGGGGTGCTGGTTAAAATACAAATTCCTGGGCCCCGTTGTCCCAGACCCTCTGAATCAGCATCTCTGTGGAGGAAGCCGGTGATGGCAAAGTCTGGGAAAGGCAAGCCCGGAGACTGTGACATTCAAGGCAGTGTTTGGGGAAGCCAAGCTTAAATGACCATTAGGACCATGCGCAGCTCCATGTGTGTGGAGCTTGTTAAGCGGCCACCATACCTCTCTGTGGGTTTGTTCCCAGGATAAGATAAGACAGCATCTCTAGAATGTCAGCTAAGCCTTGGCTGGCATTCATTGCATCTCCATAAATGTGCTTTTCCCTTCCTTCCTTGCTCTCTCTCCTAGTCCCTTAAGAGTGCACAACAATTTTCCCATTGAATTATACCTCTTTCCCAATAGAAACAAATAACCTTAAACTGATGATTTTGATTTTAAAAAAAAATCCCAGCTGATCCCATAGGTGTAGGTTTCAGAGATGCCGTGGCCCCAACTCATGCCCTTCGGTGAGCCCAGCGTCCCGCACACATATACCCTCCTCCATTTGGGAGCTCTCTTCCTCTGCAGCTTTACCTGGCAGACAGAGGCGGGGCAGCAGGAAACAGAGCCATGGGAGGGGAAGCCTCTGACAGGCAGCTCTGGTCCCTGCTGGTCTGTAGCATCACAGGGAGGCCTGGGAACGACTCCTCCCTCCTGTCCGCACCTAGAGAGGACTTGGCCATTCAGAACACTCATGCTGCCCCGTCTCGGGCTGGCTCCCTAGGGCTGCAGACCAGGGTGCCCTGCCCTGGGCCCGGGGTCACAGCTGGGAGAACCAGGTGAGAAGGAAGGGGCGGTTGAAGCCCCAGGGACATGAGGACCAGAGCGTTCTCGAGCTGCAGGTGTGAAGTCTGAGGGACCCTGGTCCTTATCATGGTCTGGGCCTCTGGAGAACAACCTGGACTTTGTAGATTTCATACAGTGATCTGGCACAACCCAGATATTGCTCTTTCTTTGTAAAACAAGCTTAAAAGCCCTAGGGCAGAACAAACAGCAGATGCCCAAATGCTCCTAAGCCCAGTTCCCTCCGAAGACCCTCAGAATTTGCAGAAAGTAGGAAGCGCTCTGATTATTTCTCCTCCTTTGGGAGAATAACTGTGCTTAACATCTGCATTATAGAGGCCTTTGCAAATATGAGAGGGGCTGCTGTCAGCAGGTCATGGACCCAACCCAAACCATCCCCAACCCCTGATGCCACTTTCTCTGGTTAATGACGGTATCAGGTGTGCTTGCTCGTTTGTTCATTGAGAGGCGTCAGAGTGCCGGGGAGGACACAGGAGGTGGAGGGTCCAGCAGGCCCCAGCACCTGCCCTGTCTGCTACCTTCTGTTTTTGCAAGTGGATATTGATAATCCTCAACCTCTCTGACCTCAGTTCCTCAACTATTCATTGGGGGTGATAAAGGGCGCCCTCCTCCGTTTAATGTGAGTGTTACACGAGATGAGGAAAGCCTGGCTGGCCTGTAAGTGCTCCCTAAATAGGTGTTCCCCTCCATCCCAGCCCTGGGCGGGAGACCCTCGAGCAGGGGGACCTGTCCGGGGAAGACCCTCACAGGCTGTGGTCTGTCCTTTCCTCGCAGAAGTGGTCAACCAGAAGGCCGTGTATTTCTTCAACCTGACTTCCATGCAGGACTCGGAAATGATCCTCACGGCCACCTTCCACTTCTACTCGGAGCCCAGGTGGCCCCAGGCACGTGAGGTGCCGTGCAAGCAGCGCGCCAAGAACGCGTCCTGCCGCCTGCTGCCCCCGGGCCCGCCTGCCCGCCAGCACCTGCTCTTCCGCAGCCTCTCGCAGAACACAGCCACGCAGGGGCTGCTCCGTGGGGCCATGGCCCTGGCGCCCCCGCCACGGGGCCTGTGGCAAGCCAAGGACATCTCCCCCATCGTCAAGGCGGCCCGCCGGGATGGCGAGCTGCTCCTCTCCGCCCAGCTGGATCCTGGGGAGAAGGACCCGGGGGTGCCGAGGCCCAGCCCCCATGCGCCCTACATCCTCGTCTACGCCAACGACCTGGCCATCTCAGAGCCCAACAGCGTGGCAGTGACACTGCAGAGATATGACCCCTTTCAAACTGGAGACCCGGAGCCCGGCGCAGCCCCCAACAGTTCGGCAGACCCCCGTGTGCGGCGGGCCACGCAGGTCACCGGGCCCCTTCAGGACAACGAGCTGCCGGGGCTGGACGAGAGGCCGGCGCACGGCCCCCACGCCCAGCCCTACCACAAGCACGAGCTGTGGCCCAGCCCCTTCCGCGCCCTCAAGTCCCGGCCGGGACGCAAGGACCGCAGGAGGAAGGGCCAGGATGCGTTACCGGCCTCCTCGCAGGTGCTGGACTTCGACGAGAAGACGATGCAGAAAGCCCGGAGGAAGCAGTGGGACGAGCCAAGGGTCTGCTCCCGGAGGTATCTGAAGGTGGACTTCGCAGACATCGGGTGGAATGAATGGATCATCTCGCCCAAGTCTTTCGACGCTTACTACTGCGCAGGCGCCTGTGAGTTCCCCATGCCCAAGGTAGGTGTAGGGGGGACGCCGCTGTCAGCCGCCCGATGTCTAGTGTGACTCTCAGGCTGCCCTCCTGCCGGGTCCCTCTGCCTCCTGACTTCCGTTTCCTGTCTGTAAAATAGGGGCACTAACCCCTCCCATCTATTCGAGGCGGGCCATAGGTAGAGGGAGGTCCCAACGTCGCCCCCCGTTGGGCCGATGCATGGATGCCGTCTGCCTGTGCTTTTGAAAGTGTTGACCTGATTGAATTTGAATTTTTGGATCAAAGCATCTTTTCTTTCGGGAAGCAGGAGAATCCATCGCCCTAGGTTCGTGTCACCACCTAGCAAAATCTACAGAGGTTGAGTAGATGCTGGCCCCTGTTCCCCTCAAGACGTGTCAGGTCTCCACGGCCCCCTTTTTGTCAAGGCTCTCATTTCCGTTCCTGGCCTGGACCTCAGGATGTTGGCATCTGTGACCAGCACAGGGCTGGGCTCAGTGGCTTACCAGTGTGGACTCCGGCCTCCCTCCCACTCAGGGCAGGAACCCACGGGGCAGTAAGCTGTCTGTGCACGAGTCTGCAAGACACACAGCACGCGGCTGTTTTATCCATGATGCTGGCCTGGGGTTTTCAGAGTCTCACCTTCTCTCCGGGCTGGGTTGTGGCTCTGTCCGTCCCTCTCCCCATGGCCTGAGCTGTGATGGGCTGGCTGCCAGGCAATGTGGCCCCCCGCCCAGCCCCCCCCAGCCCCCCACCCGGCACACAGCAAACACTTCCCTCCTGCTTGGCTCCTCTGCCGAGTCCCAGGCCATGTCTCCTCTCCAAGAAGGGAAGTCAGTGCATAAATCCACTTTGAACGTAAATAAATCGGCCAACTGGGAAATCCCAGACCCAGACGTGGGGCGGCGTTAACCTGTTTGGGAATTAAAGAGCTTCCCCAAGCCGTGCATGTGCAGAGAGGGGAAGGGAGGTGCGTGATAGAGAGACAGGCCTCTGCTGGAAGGTCCTAGCACAGGCCTGGGGCAGGTGTAGGACGAGTTTTCCGCAGACTCCAGCTGGCTGACCCCTACTTACCTTATCAGCCCACCCCTCGCTGCCTTCCCACATTCCCCATAAATCAGTGTCCCTGCCTCGCTCTCCCCACCTCCCTGTGCAAGAGGCCTTTCTCATCAGCACACTATACATAAAGCTCTCTTTGGGCGCGATCAGCTGAAGTGCATGTGACTTGGTCCTGTCCATCCTGTTGGATGTGCTTACGGAAGGGCATCCTCTGTACCCGCTGCTGGAACCCAGACTCCCCTGGATGCGAGAGGCTGCCTGGGGAGGGGAAGAGAGCCGGTGGGTGTGGCCCCGGGGAACATGGTTTCTAAGCCCGGCTACTTTCTAACGGAGGGGTCTCGGTCAAGTTACTTAGTCACTTTTAGCCTCAGTTTTTTCACCAGTAAAATTAAGGTAAAACCCGCCCCATAAGATGGTCACAATGACACAATGGGGTGATGCAGGTGAAGCAGCGCCTGCCACCCCAAAGTCAGACCCACCTGGAAAATGTCAGTTTCAGCCCATCACGCTGGCGCACACATGTCTGCAGGCCTCCCCCGTCGGTGCTAAGAACATGCTCACACGGGAAGCATGTCTGTACTCCTCAGACTGTAAAACCTGGGCGGCTGTGGCCCCAGACGGCACTGGCTGGGCATGTCCCTCAGCCTCCCCTCTGGACAGCTCCTGCCCAGCTCCCAGGGCTCCTGGGTGATGCATGACGCACAAGTGCCCCCAAGTGGCCAGTGGCGTTTAGGGGCTATGACTTCAACCCCCCTGGGACTTGGTCTGTGGCTGACTTTGGAGGAAACGAGTTCCCAGCCGTGGGACCTCACTTTTCTTCTATGCTGATGCCTCTTCCATGGGCGCAGTCAAGGACGTGCTGATGGCATGGTGGGTGGGTGAGGGCCGAGCACCGAGGTAACCGTGCTCCTTTTCCCGCCTTGCAGATCGTCCGCCCGTCCAACCACGCCACCATCCAGAGCATCGTCAGAGCTGTGGGCATCGTCCCGGGCATCCCAGAGCCTTGCTGCGTCCCCGACAAGATGAACTCTCTTGGGGTCCTCTTCCTGGATGAGAACCGGAATGTGGTTCTGAAGGTGTACCCCAATATGTCCGTGGAGACCTGTGCCTGCCGGTAAGACCGCCTCCTCTGGGGTGGAAGGAAGCCTCCACCCCACCCCACGCCCAGCAGGGCAGCATCCTTGGAGCCTTCTGGAGTGAGAGCTTGACTTGGGGTGCAGCGGTAAAGGCAGGGCAGAGCTCACAGGCAGCCTTGCTGGTCCCCAGAAAGATGTGTCCCCCGGGGCATCATTCTGGGGTCTTTCATTGCTAGTGACTTAGCCCCTCAGTGCTGGTGTGAACCCGCGAAGGAATCTGGGAATGGGCCCTGGCCTGACCATCACCCATGGTCCGTCCCCTCTACTCTGACCACCGAACGTCTCCACAATGTTGGCGTTTGTGAACATCATCTCATAACCCGGGAAGAAACTGCAAACCTGGGGGTGCTGGCTGCCCGCACCTGGAGAACGCCTCTGTTTAAGCAACCAGTTTAAAGCACTTCGGGCCACATACTGATCCTGGAAAACAAGGCCTGAATAATGGTCTAAGTGGAGGGTTTCTTTCCAGCTCCACTGCAAAAGCTTTTACACACACAGTATGCACGTATAACCGATTTTGGTTTCTTTTTCTTAATATATATTTTATTTTAAAACAAAAAAGAGGGAGGTGACGCCATCCCCCACAGAGGTCGTCATGCCGGTGAGGTGCGCATTGTTTAAACGTGCTTATTGAAATAACACACACAGTAATATGTTGGAATACTAAAAAATAACCAAGATTTTTATATTTTTGTAAATTATACTTTCTATACTGTAGATTGTGTATGTTCTGTGTTTTTATGGGAGGTTAATAAATTCAAGGCACAGGGGTATCTTGAAAAACTGAATGTTGCCCATTGCAAAATATCGATGGATCCCCATCTGTAGTGTGGCATTTGGGTGGCTGCTGAGGTCACAGCCCCCTTTAGGATCAGCCAAGGCCCCCCACACACTCTCATCTCTGTCCTGAGCTCCAGAAACTGGCTGCTCCTATGCCTTCCAGAGTCTGACCCCACCCCCGGCCCACAGCTCCACACCCTGGGCTCATCCAGGCAGGATATGGCCCCAGGAAGGCACAGTGGCCTCGCAGAGTTTCCTGGCTCAGAGGGGACATCGAGGGCTTGGGAGGTGTCCGAGGCATTTAAAGGAACTTCTGCAGTTGCTGGTCACAGACCTTTTTCTTGGGCTCCTTCAAGCAGGAGACTCAAAAGAAGCAATCAAGGGCCTCTCTTGTGGTCTGAGGGCTCCGGAGGGCCTGGAATGTCTACTTCTCCTTGTGCATGTTTGTAGAATGGCCACCCTGCTTCCTGTCAACAGCCCTGTCCCCAGATCGACTCCCCCACACGGCTCCCTTATCCCCGAGATGATATCACCTTCCAGTTGTAGCGCCTGAAGCTGGTTGACTGACATTCCTGAAGGAGAAGCTGGGTCTGTTTAGGGGCAAGTGTGTGACAGCCCCTTTGCTGGGACAGGCAAGGATGACATGGACCCCAGTCTTACTTGGAGGAGATGGAGAAGCCATGAGCAGTCCTCCAAGAGGGGACTCGGAGGGAGAAAAGAAGCCCAAGGCTCCTGTCTTAGGTCAGGCTCCTGAGACCAGCATTCCTGTGCAAGGGACGGAGAAGGAAGAGCTCCCAGAAGAAACGGAAGGGGAGGGGGAAGCAGGACAGGAGGGCGAGGAGCCCAGCATCCCACATCCCAGATCCTGTGGGGAGCGCTGGAGCTTAAGCTACACCTCAGGGTTAGTCCGGCATGGAGGCAAGGGAGCTGGACGTTCAGACCCACCCCAGGGTGCCCCTGGCTGGGAAGATGGAGAGCCCCAGTTCCCTGGCCCTCTGCACATGCAGCCGCGGTGGCTTCAGAAGCCCAAGCAGCCTCTGAAGAAGGCCACAGTGGCAGCTACTGGAGGCAAAGGGACCGACACTGGAGAGAGTGCCCAGAAGGGTAGGTCAGGGAGTCTGCGGGCACCTGGGTGGATAGCAGCGTGTGCCCAGCATCTCCTCTGAGGGGCTCCAGAGGGTCCTGGGACATGTGTGTGAACAGCTGCCCCTGACAGAGCTCAGTGCGTCGAGGGGCGCTGTCCTTAGAGAGGCTGTCTTACTCCCACAGACACTGTTCTGGGACTGAAGGAGCCATTCATTGGATGGTGGGGCGGCCTCAAATCCGTCTGCAAGCTTCGTGCTTGCTGTGCCATGTCTAACCTTTTTGAAACAGGACGGGGTATAAATTAATAGCAAAATAAGTCAAAATATTGGGGCTCAATAAAGCTTCAAGTGCCTTTCTTCTCCATATTAGATTCCTCATTTTTCCTTTCCCCCCTCAATTTTTCCTCATCCAACTGCTCCCTTTCCATTTCTTAATAAATATGGGGTGTCCCATAATGGTTCTATCTCATTCTTTCTCACGTTTTCAGTTTCTGGGATATCTTCAGGGTCATCACAAAAGCCTGCAACTCCTCTGAGCCTTCGTTTCTGGATTACAGGGGGTGGGAGGAGCGGGCTAAGAGGATCCCCTTGTGTCCAGCCATGGGCAGGGGTCCCGTGCTTGTGCCGGGATGGATGGCACCCGGTGATGATGACTTAGGAGTCGGGTGGAAGAAACCAGAGTCATTAGCCACCCCTCACGTTACGGAGCACCATGCAGTTTAGATAAAGCAGCTTGTTCAGCCTCACAGCAACCTTGCAACTTCCTACTCAATTGGTGACTCAGAAAAACAGGCTTGAGATGCTAAGTAATTATGTCCACCAATGTCTTACCAAGACCACAGCAATGTTAGCCTTGACACCCAGTGCTGCCTGAATCAAAGTCTATGTGGCTAGTGCTGGCCCCCAGCTTCCCGGCCAGTGACCTCCACCCCCAGCCCATTGGGGTCGTGCCAGTGGTGCTGAGGGGCCTCACAGTAAAGCAAGCTTGAACAAGACATGTATGTATGGAACAACTTTTTTTCCTCTTACATCTGAAATATCAACATCACGTTATCAGAAGTCTGGGGTAGGGGTGGGAGAGTATGAGGAAGGGGCTCCAGGGAAAGAGGTATCGAGATGGTTCGACCAGAATGGAAGAGCTGGCCTCGGCTGGCGGCATAAAGACGGTGTGGGTACCAGCCTGTGCAAAACGCGTTCGACAGCAGCACACGCCAAGGAGGGCTGGCGGGGGTTTCGATGGGAAGACGGAGAGGGCAGAGCCAGCCTACCGGCTCTGGCTAGAAGTCATGCACCAAAACACTGAAGTTAGAGTTCAAGGCTGTTTCCTTTTACCAAAAGCTAGACACATAAAATCCTTCACTGCTAAACTGATGCTTCTGAGATTTCCATTCCCTTCCCGTCTCCTGCTCCCTTAGATAAAGATGCTCGTGCAAGCTTTGGTCTGCTTTTCCTTCTCACTGAGGCCTTGTCCCAATCCTAAACTCCTCCAGTCTCTCCCAGCAGTCCTGTTGGTATGAGTAGGAGGTAGGTGAGCAGAGGAAAGGACCTGTGTGTTTATTCAATTATGTAGCATCTCCTGTGTGCCAGATACCGTACTAAGCAGTACACACATACTGTGCATCTTGCCAGGCTCATACGAATCTCTTTTATCAAAACCAGTGTGCGCACTTGAACGTGCATCCGAATCACCTGGAGGCCTTCACCAGTTGCTGGGCCTTGCCCCTGGAGTTTCTGACTCAGGCCAAGACTTCGCATTCCCCACCAGTTCCCGGGTGCTGCTGCTGCTGCTGGTCCAGGGACCACACTTTAAGAAGCACTAGTCTAATAAATGTGCTGACCAGCCGGGCGCAGTCCTGAGTCAGGGAGTTCACATGGGCTGAACGCTTACTATGAACCAAATGGAAGCAGGATGCCAGGAGGCCAGGCCCGGAGCTGGGAAGTGACCCACCCCTGCTCTGCCCGGCTCGTGCCCTCTCCTGACAGCCTCAAGGCGGGTCCAGTTTTCATTCCTCTGAGCAATGTGTGGGTGAGTGTGGAGCTTGAGAAGCTCACAGAGAGACGTGTGTCTCTAGGGGGTGTTCCTGACCCCCTAGAGGCAGCCATACCACAGAAGTTCAGGCAGATCCCGTCCCACCTCCGTAAATGAAGGCTGAAGTCAATGGCTGCTGGAAGGATGAGCTTCTGTGATCCTTGAAATAAATGGATGAGTCAGATCTGCTTCTCTTGTTCATTAAATAGTACTTCTCCCTGAACAATGGCATGTGATAACTCCGTTTCTGTAATTCACAAGTCCTGGGAGAGGATGCTACAGAGGCTTTCGTTAAAAATCACGGCATAGTACTGCCAAACTGTCTGGGCATTGAGTATAGACAGGGGGACAAGGGTGAGCCGGCAGCCATGGGGGGCGGAGCAGGCTGACCAACACACCGGGCAGAGCACCCCAGGGTGTTCAAGGACATATGCGGAGATGAGCACAGAGGCCTGCCCATGCGGGACCTCAGATCCACTGTGAACGCAGGGCCAGCTCATGGGGAATGTCGAATCGCGGGAAGGATGCACACAGTCAAGCCAACAGAAAACAACAGTGCCAGGGCCCTTTGTTGTGGCTCTAAGGCGAATCCAATAGGGTACCATTGCTCAGAACACAGAGGCTGCATGGCAGAGGGGAGCCCCAAGGAGGCACTGAAAGGCGAGCAGATGGGCCCAGGGAGGGGCATGAGACATCCGCAACCAAGAACCCAACAAAAGCAGGGCGCTGCAGAAAGGAAGGGCAGAGCTGCCCCAGGGGGGTGAAGACAGGGATAGAAAGATCGACATCATACTGACAAGAACAACAACGAACATTGTTGGGCCCTTACCATGCGCCAGGCTCTGTGCTAAAGCCGTTCAGTGCTCCTGAGGAGCACCTGGGCATCCATGGATCCCCCTGGCCCTCTCCCTGGACACACAGCGTGGTACCAAATATGATTCCTGAGCACGGCCCTGGACGAGCGCAGGTGAGAGGCAGCTAGTACCATAGCTTCTAAAAGGCTGAAGCCCAGACACTGTGGTCTGGCTCACCAAAACATGGGGAAAATATAGTCCAGCTCAGCTAGCAAAGCAAATTAACATTTTTTTGTTCATCAAATTACTGAAGACTAAAAAGAACTACTGGTGAGGGGGTGGTAAGACAGATGGCTCTGCTCATGGAGTAAACCCTAAAAGAGCAGTTCTGGAAAGCAACAAGAGCTTTGAAAATATGTACATATACTTTGACTTAGATATGCCACTTCTCAGGACCCATCTTAAGAAAGAAATATAAGATATAGACTATAGTAATGTGCCTTGCAACGTTATCTTAATAAGTAGTCTAACTGTCCTACAATTGGAGAATGTTGAATACGTTAGGATATGTCCATACGGTTGGATATTGTTCAGTCGTTAAAAATGAAGTATAGGGGGCCGGCCCCATGGCCGAGTGGTTAAGTTTGCCGTGCTCTGCTTTGGTGGCCTAGGGTTTTGCCGGTTTGGATCCTGGGCGCAGACATGGCACTGCTCATCAGGCCATGCTGAGGCGGCATCCCACATGCCACAACTAGAAGGACCCACAACTGAAATATATTACTATGCACTGGGGGGATTTGGGGGAGAAGAAGGAAAATGTTAAAAATGAAGTCTGTGAAAAATTTTTTATGGCACAGGAAGATACTTACAAAACCCTTAGGGGCATCTCCTTCTGGTGACCAGATCTAGACTCCTCTGGGAAATCATCCCAATCTGACTCTCATTCCTTGCTGCCAAGGACATCAGCCCCACCTAAGCCAATCAAGGCATTGCCTTTCCCGGCCACAGCGATTGGCTGGTGCATGGGCAGATGACCCAATCAGGACCAAGGAGAGACCTTGAGTGCAACCAGGACTTCCTGGAAAAAAGGCTTTTGCTCCTCTCTCACTGGATGTGGACAGGATGCAGACCTCCTATGGCCATCTGGCCAAGACACAGAGATGGAGCGCAAAGAGCACACAGCGGAGGGCAGCTCTGAGTGTGGAGGAAACATCACTACAACTCTGCCTGTGCTCTGGACCAGCCTGTGCTAAAGCCAAACCTTGGCTGAACTTTTCAGCTCTCATTAGCCAGAATCCACTTTGCTTAAGTGTGTTTGGATTCTGCCTTTCTGCAACTTGCGGCAAAAGGAACTCTAAAAGATATGCTTTTGAATTTTTTAAAATTATGGTAAAATATACATAGCAAAATTTCCCTTTTTTGTGTGTGAGGAAAATTGGCCCTGAGCTAATGTTTGTTGCCAATCTTCCTCTTTTTGGTTTTTGCATGTGAGATGCCACCACAGCATGGCTTGATGAGCGTTGTGTAGGTCCACACCAGGGATCAGAACCAGCCCATCCTGGGCCACCAAAGCAGAGCACGTGAACTTAACCACTATGCCACCAGGCCAGCCCCAAAATTTACCATTTTTTAAGTGTTCCATTCAGTGGCATTCAGTACATTTACATTGTAGAATTCCATCTCTAGAACCACATTCCATCTCTAGAACTCTTTTCATCTTGCAAAACTGGAGCTCTGTACCCGCTAAACACTAACTCCCCATCCCTTCCCAGCCCCTGGACCACCATTCTACTCTGTCTCTGGGCATTTGACTATTCTAGGGACCTCATAGCAGTGGAATCATACAATATTTGTCCTTTTGTGACTGGCTTATTGCATTTCGCATAATGTCTTTAAGGGTCATCCATGTTGTGGCACATGTCATAATTTCCTTCCTTTTTAAGGCTGAATAATATTCCACTGTCTGTATGTGCCACATTTGGTTCATCCAGTCATCCCTTAATGGACCCTGGGGTTGTTTCTACCCTTTGGCTATTGTGAATAATGCTGCTGTGAACATGGGTGTACAGATATGTCTTTGAGACCCTGATTTCAATTCTTTTGGGTATATATGCAGAAGTGGAATTGCTGGGTGATACGGCACACTATTGGGAGAGGAGAGGAAGGATGAGAGGATCTTTTGTGGCTCAGTTAAGGCAGCCCTTCCCAAGACCCCAGCAATGGAAAGCTGGTGGCAGGAGAGGGAGGGAGTCCTTTTGCATGAGGACCCCACACCTTCTGGGAAAGACAGAACAAGATCCAAACCCTGTTCCCTATGACCAAGACATGAGGGGATCTGTCTACATGGACCAAGGCCCATTTGTACAGCAAGCTAAGAAGGTCTCTGAAATCACACAACCTTGAGGAAGTGGGGAGTCTGGGCTGGTGATCCAGGCTCCGCGTAAGAACCTAGAGATTTGTGAGAGAGGGCAGAATGGGATCAGAGCGTGACCACAGCTGGCCTCTTCTCTCGACCCAGGCACCTGCCACAGAGATGTGCCTTCTGGAGAACGGGTAAGCCTGGCAGTATGCCTAAGAAAGCTGTTATCTTGGTGCCCAAAGGCAGACCTTACGGAGACCTGGGCAGAAACCTGGACCAGCAGGGGCATTCCGGCAGCTGTAGGTGTGTGTGGCCCATCCCAGCAGCAAAGCTGCATGTCACTGAGTAGCAACAGTAGGTGGGCCCTGCTATGACCCCTTTCTTCCTCCCCTCTTCCAGAATTACAAACCGGACATGATACCACCCCACCTCTGTCTCCTTTGGACTAAATAAACCTGCGGGGTACTCAGACAACTCAGGAAGAGATGCCTGAGAGGGAAAACTAGACTTCCCAATAAAATGGGTCAGGAGGCCTCATGCAACTGCTTAAAACAGGAAAGGACATGGGACATACAGATACTCTGCGTTTCTTGGGCACGTAATTCCAGAAATACACAGGTACGTTGCTGTGCACAGCTCTGGGGCACCATCCACATTACGGTCTGGGTGACTAGCGCCTCCAGGCGGTGTTCACATGCAGCCCCCACGCCCCGATGTGGTGACCCCCCTATGTAAATAGGTCCACAGTCCCTTTCTGAGATACCCAAACCCAAAACTATCAGAAAAGCTGAAGTTCCTGTTAACTCCTTTCACAGCCAAGCTTTACCTGAATGGATATTTGTGTTTCTACTTGTTTCTCTGCAGAAATAATGTGTTTGGCTATGGGGTGTTGTCCCCAGCTCCACTGAGTATATTACACCAAAGTTCCAAACTCTGCAGCTTTCTGAATCTCAAAACCCACAAGGATTTTAATTTGAGAATTGTGGAGCTATGTACAGAATCTCAAAATGTTCACTGTCAGCATCGCTGGATGGTGAGGTTGTAGGTTATTTTTATTTCCTTCTCTATGATGATTTGCATTTCTCAAATTATCTGCGCTATATACTACTGTTATAATCAGAAAAAGAAATCTGTCATGTTTTTAAGAAAACATCAGGTAGCAGCCTCTTGAGCTTCCCTGAGCACATTCAGGACCCCCCAACACGTCTCTTGGCTCCACCTCTTGACTATGACAGCCTCCTGGGCTGCCTACAGGGATGCACACAGGGGAGGAGGCCGCCTTGCTCTCCAGCCCCTCCCAGCCTGCCCCACTACGCAGTTGCACAGTTGCAGCTCCATTTCCGGGGCTCTGCGCCTGCACATGTTTCCCTGTCCCTGGGAGTTCTTGCACTGAGCTGGCTCAATGCCCCGCATGCTTCCTGCGCCCTCTCCAAAAAGCCCTTCTGAAGTTGTGCCGTTCCCACCCATCCTCTCCTGGCAGCGTCCCCAAAGGCCGGGGACAGTAAGTTCTGTCTGGGCCCGGCCACTCTTCGGGCCTCCTGGTTTCATCCTGCCCCCACTAGGGCTGAGGACAAAACTGGGCACACTTTGGGATCTGTGACCTCAGCCTGCCATGGCCCCTCCTGCAGCTTTCTGAACCTGCTCAGCTCCCTACCCACCCCCACCCCAACCCCGCCCAGGAGCCTCGCCAGCGTGGAAACCTTTCCTGTTCAAATCCTCCTCTGAGTAGACCCTCAGAATATTTTTAACTACGCTCATTCTTTGTCTTGGTCAAACTCACACATGATGAAAATGGACAGGGTCTAAGTGTGGACATGATGCTCTTGAAATAACACAGACCCCTTGCAGTGGCCTCACGGGCCGCTTCTGGACTGCTCACTGCTTGTCAGCTTCCTCAGGCCAGAGGACACCCCCTGGGCATGCACTGGCCTCAGAGCTTCCCTCCCCTCTGTCCTCTATCCTAGCTGACCAGCGTGGCCCAGTCAGCCGCCCAGCTGACTTGAGCAAGAACCAGCCCCCCAGGACCAGGACAGAGCTCCTCTGGGGTCCTGGGGCCAGCAGCTCTCAGTGTGTGTGTGTAATTCCTAGAGAGCAGGCTGGGGTGGCACAAGGCTTAGCCAGACCCAGGACAGAGAAGTGACAGCCCTAATGCAGCCACTGGACTGACCAGGGCTTGCAGTTACCGCCATGATGTTTAGCACACAATCATAATTGTCTTAAATCCTTATAACTCCCTTGTGAACTGGAGGCTCAAAGACGGGAAGCAATTTGCTCTGGTCACGCTTAGGAGGGACAAGTGAGGCGGCTGGGGTTTGAACCCTCAACTCATCTGACTCTGAAGTCTTCATCGCCTCGCTAAATTATAGGTGCCACATTCACCCACGATCTCTAATGCTCGGGAACTCGCTGGACAGATGAGAAACCGAGGCAGGAGTACATGAGGCACACACAGGGTCCACCTCCACAGAGGGCAAGCCTCTCACTGCCGCTGTGAGGGTCCCCACCCCCTCTCCCACCCTGCTGCAGAGGTGCCTGCGTCTTCTGGGAGTTTTGTGTCGTCGTGTCTATATTTGGAGGACTCTGTGGTCTTGTTTGTTTCCTGGATTCTTCATTTCGCCGCCCCGGAGATGGAGCATTTGTCACCCTGTCTCGAGATTCTTCTGACCAGAGCTGGCAAGGAAATGAGAGTGGATCCTAATTAGGGGGCGATAACCCCACAGCGAAATTCGGGTTCTTTGGAGCAGGCCGTGTCCTTCCCACAAGCCCTGTGTGTTTGTCAGATGTTTACAGAGCCTTCATTAACTGAGAGTCCCCTAGATAAGAGGTCGGCGCGTGGCATCAGGACCAGATAAGCCCAAGTGGAGGACGCTCCAGGGCTGCACTGGAGAGCCTGTGAGCCTGCCGGCCGGGGGCTCCGTGCAGAGTCGGGGGCAGGACGATGCAGGCCCGCGCCTCCCCGGCTCCTCCCCGCGCCCGCTAACACGCCCGGCACCCGCAGTCCCCTGTCCAGGGTGAGAGCGGGTCCCAAGATGTGCCGCGGGGCGTTACGGGTGGCCTTGCTCGCCCTGCTGGCCTGCTCCGCTCAGGGGAAGCCGCTGGAGAGCCGGGGGCGAGCAGCAGGAGGGGGAGATGCCCACCGCCCACGAGGGGGGCCTGGAGGTGAGCAGGAGGCGGGCACCTTCGACCTGAGGATGTTCCTGGAGAACATGAAGGTGGATTTCCTGCGCAGCCTCAACCTGAGCGGGGTCCCCTCCCAGGACAAAACGCGAGCTGAGCCACCCCAGTACATGATCGACCTGTACAACAGATACACCACCGACAAGTCGTCCACCCCCACGTCCAACATCGTGCGCAGCTTCAGCGTGGAAGGTAGAGTCGGCACCCCGGGTGGGGGGATGCTCAGTGGTCCACAACTGGGCTGCTCAATATGGTGGCCACTGGACACATGAGGCTCTTTAAGTTTCCATGAAATATACTTAATAACTTGGCTCTTCCGTTTCACTAGCTTGGATTCCAGTGCTCAACAGTCATGTGTGGCTAATGGCTACCCTCTAGGGCAGTGCAGATTATAGAACATTTCCATCATCCCAGAGGGTTCTACTGGACAGCTTTATTCTAGAAGATTCTCTTTCCCTGGGCCCGGTGCCACATTTAACCCAGTAGTTGTGTGGGAATGCCAGCTTGGTTTCTTCCATCCCTTCCCTTCCCCCCCTCCCCCCCTCCACTGTTCCCTTCCTGCCTAGAAACAGCCAACTTATTTAGCCGCCAACCATCTGGGATATTTCTAAACTTTGAAAGAATGTCTATTTCTCACTCATTGAAAGGTGTCTAAAATTCAGATAAATTCCTCTGAGAGAGAGAAACATTGGCGGACAGCTTAGTGATTTTCTAAACATAAAATAATTTCCCTGACTTACGAGGACCAGGAGGTAACAAACGTCGGCTTAGGTCTTAGGTCCACTGAGTCACACGACGCGGGGGAAAGGATGGCGGGCAGGGAAGCCCAATGCATGGGGCACTTGCCAGGGTCGCATATTGGTTAAGCGGCTGGATTCCGACCCAGGCTTACCCGTCTGCACAGTCCGGTCTTCTCTTGCTGCTGCGGTCTCCCTCGAAACAGCCGGAGCACAGGGCTTCTCCCCTCCTGAGCTGGAGCCCTGCCAACTCCTAGCGGGCCCTACTCAGTGTCACGGCAGGCCACACCTGCCCTGCCCGCAGAGGATATGCCCAGACTAAAAGATGCGATGGTCATGATGCCCAAAAGAAGAAGAAAAATCTGGATTTTATGGGAACTTGCCTGATTCTTAAAACATAGGCTTAATGTTTTAAAAAATGCAGTCTGCAGGTCACCTAGATACTATCAGCAGCTCATCATGCCCACAGGACCTGTCTGTAATCCCTGCGTTAGGTGCAGGCTGGACCTAATCACCAAATCCCATAGTCTGGGAGTCCAGCGTCTGGAGCCATCTCGGTGCACCCCCACCTCCCCCCGCCCCAGCATTGTCAGTGTCCTGGAAACAAGTGCTCCACCTGTGGCCAGCACCCCTATGGGGGTCAATTATGCTTTCCTTCCAGGTGGTCCCGGTGCAGCTCAGGGAGGCAGGGCACTTGTTTTCTAGATGTCCGATGTGGTCCCACCGCCATTTTCAAGGCATGCCACCTTAAGAGCACGGTGGGTCATTAATGCAGTGCTCACAGACCCCACTCACCTTTCACATATGCCGTGGCAGCTCAGCTCGTTCTGCAGGAGTTAGAATGGCCCGTCCACACTGGGTGGGGGGGCCACAGAGAGCTGTGTGAAAGGCCACGTGCTCTTGAGGGGGCGGCATGCACAGATGGGGAGGAGGGCCTGGCGAGGACCCAGAAATGTAGACTGAGCATCAGCTGTGAGCCAGGGACCGTGTGGGGTGCATTTCATGCGTCATCCTGTGGAAGCCTCACATGGACCCTGGGAGGAAGGTGGGATGAGCCCCATTCTACAGATGAGGAAACTGAGGCAAAGAGGGACTCAGGTCTTCTAAAGGTAACAAGGTTAGGAAGGGGCCGAGTCAGCATCGACACTTCAGTCTGTTACACGCTGCCGGGTTTCACAACAGCACACAGTCTCCTCTCGTGTTGGCGCAGAGTAGGTGCTCAAAAAATGCAGCTTCTCTTCTCTCTTTGTGATCGAGCCCTGTGTGACAGAGACGTGCTAATGGCCGTGTGTCAGCCAGGAGAAGTGGGCAAGTGAGACAATCATGTGGCTAAAAGGCAAGCTTTGTTTTTACCTAACATGACAAAGCAGTTGAGGCTAAAGCATTTTTTCCCTCAAACATTAAAAAAAGTCATCCACTTTCACTTTGCTCGCAAGTTACAAATCTGAATGATTTCTACACTCTCTAGATGCTGAGATTTTTAATTGTCCTCGTGTTGGAATTTCACCATCCCCCCCCCAAGATCTCTCCTTTAAAATCACACCCTCAGGATCTGCACTCTGAGGCTGACAGTGTGCTTTGCTGTTTTGTTTATTTGATCCTTTTTTTTTTTTAATTAAGTGAGGATCTTTACAGGATGTGTGCACTTTGGCAGCTAAACACCCTAAACCCCAGCCTCCACGTCTGTCAAAGTGGAATAATAATTAGATCTTCCCAGGGTCAGTGTGGAGAGGCAAGTGAAATCTAGTATGCACAGCTCCTGGTGCCATTCTGGGCATACAGTAGCTGCTCAATAAACAGTTGGACCTGTCAATTCCAAGGCAAGGCATCTCTACCTCTGTTTGTCTTTGGAAGATGCTAAATGTACCTTTTAAAATACTCTTCTATGCTAAGGGCTTAAGTGTAACCAAAAAAGATTTGATAGGGACAGGCAATGTCATCCAGGATGCCCTTTCATCCAAGCCATGAGCCTCAGCTTTGGTGTCGTGAAAACAGATCTTCCCAGCAGATGCCCATCACCGTGTATTTGCATTTCAGATGCCGTCTCTGTAATGGCCACAGAAGACCTCTCCTTCCAGAAGCACATCTTGTTCTTTAACATCTCCATCCCCAGGCATGAGCAGATCACGAGGGCCGAGCTGCGGCTGCATATCTCCTGTCAAAGTCACGTGGACTCCTCTCACGAGCTGAAAGGCAACATGGTCATTTACGATGTTCTGGATGGAGCAGACGCCTGGGACGCCTCCATGGGGACCAAGACCTTCCTGGTGTCCCAGGACATTCGGGACGAGGGCTGGGAGACCTTTGAAGTCTCCAGCGCGGTGAAGCGGTGGGTCAGGGCAGACTCCACCAAAAGCAAAAATAAACTGGAAGTGACCGTGGAGAGCCACAGGAAGGGCTGTGACAGGCTGGATATCAGTGTCCCCCCGGGCTCCAAAAACCTGCCCTTCTTCGTCGTCTTCTCCAATGACCGCAGCAACGGGACCAAGGAGACCAGGCTGGAGCTCAGGGAGATGATCGGCCATGAGCAGGAGAGTGTGCTCAGGAAGTTGTCCAAGGACGGTCTGGCAGAGGCGGATGAGAACAAGGACGAGGAGGATGTGGAAGGCTCCATGGCTGTGGGGTCATCTTTAGCCAGACGGAAGAGGAGCGCTGGGGCCGGCAACCACTGTCAGAAGACCTCCCTTCGGGTGAACTTCGAGGACATCGGCTGGGACAGCTGGATCATTGCACCCAAGGAGTACGATGCCTATGAATGCAAAGGCGGCTGCTTCTTCCCCCTGGCTGATGACGTGACGCCAACGAAACATGCCATTGTGCAGACCCTGGTGCATCTCAAGTTCCCCATGAAGGTGGGCAAGGCCTGCTGCGTGCCCACCAAACTGAGCCCCATCTCCATCCTCTACAAGGATGACATGGGGGTCCCCACCCTCAAGTACCACTACGAAGGGATGAGCGTGGCAGAGTGTGGGTGCAGGTAGTGCCGGCCCACGGGTGGGGGAAGCAGGGTGGAGGGAGGGTCCTAATGACAGGTCCTATGTCCCCCTGGGCACAACAGGGACTAGTCCCTCTGCATGCCAGCCCGGAAAGGAAAGGGAGCCACCACGTCCTCAAGGTCAAGTCCTGCTCTGCCTCTCATGGCCCATCTCAAACTCACCCCAAGGGGTTTAACTGCAGGGGAAAGTGATGGCAAGGGGCGGCGGCCTTTGGGGAGAAGAGGAGAGCCTAGAGGGTTGTTGGGGTAGAAGGGGAGATGATGCAAAGGGGACAAGAGAAAAACTAACCCAGAGTCAGCAGAAAACTGAGCAGACATGAGCCAGAGGAGTATAGACAGATAGGTGGTGACTCACAGATTGATGGAAATTAAAAGCGACGAGAAGGACAAGGCTGATTCCAATGACCTCAGGGAGTGCGGGGGAAAGGAGGGGGACAGTGCTCTACACCCATCAGTTCACTGATCCCCACAACCCAGTGAGATGGCGCTGTGACCCCTAATTTACACATGCAGAAACCAAAACTTGGGCAGGTCGGTGCACGGGTCAATGACAAGATTCCAACCCAGAGGTCTCCATCGGTCTGCCCATCACCAAAGCCCAGGACCTTCCCAAGGGCCCCATCGCAGCTCAGCAGGTCAGCTTGCAGCTGAAGAACAATTAGATGCTGCGAGGTGAGGACTGTGGGGCAAGCTGGAATGAGACCCGGCCGGCACCCACCAGTGTGGCCGGGCTGCCTGTCACACCCAGGGCACCTTCTGACTGCTGGGTACCTGTGCTGATTCAGTGGCCAGATGTTTTTTAAGATCACCCCTGGATCACTGAAAAACTACCCCCCAAACCAACGGCAGGATGGAGAGAGCAGAGGATGGAAGCCTGCAGGCTGCAGTGCACATGGTCGCCGACAGTGCTTTGACCCGTTGGCACAGTGCTCGTGTGGCCACTGGGTCACGCGGGGCCCCTCACCGCCCGTGGACTCAGACTGTGAGGTGGTTGGGAGGGGCGGCACACTTTACCCTGAGGGGTGGGCAGCCTGCAGCCCGTGTCTCTGCAGTTACTCTGCATAGCCAACTCTCCAGCACAACCCGCCGTGGGCGTCCCTCCCACCAGGCCTGCCTGGGAGAAAGGGCCTGGATTCGAATTTGTTGGAATAAATGTGCTCTTGCTTTGGCATTGGCAACATCCCTGTTTTTACTCCTTGGTGACATGTACTCAAGTGACGACATCCAGGCATACTGGGCGAGGGCTCCTGGCCACTGAAGAACCCGGGTCCTTGTTGGGCATGGCCGGCTCTGCCTGCTTTGCTGGCTTTCTTGAGTATTGTGCATCGCAGCCCCTGTCCTGGGCTTGGGCTGCAGGACTGGACTCAACCCCCACTGACCCCAAAGGAGGACAGAGTTTCCGTTTCCTCTGCATTTCATCCTCTCTCTAGACTCTCGGGGCCGCACGTGGAATGGGAATGGAGTGAAGTGAGGAAGAGTCTAGAAGTGGTGAAGATTCCACTCCACGGCCTTCTCACGCTGGCCAGAGCAGAGCCTTTAGGAGGCCTCGAGACGCCTGGGCCCTTCCCACTGGTTGAAGCTCCCAGTATATTAAATAAAATGGTTTGTGTCGAATGTTTACATGGAATCAATGAATAGCTTTAACACAAAAATATGGTAAAACATCATTGTTTAATTACTGGAGTTATAGAGAATATAAGTCCTGGTACAATGATGTTCTTCAATCATAAAGATGGGTGACGAGCATCTTTCAGTTCTGAGGCTGTATTTTTGTGCCTGCATCAAAGTTTCTCTTGGAAATAGTCAAATATCTAATATATGGCCTTTCTTGAGTGTGAGACCTGGGCCTGATGTCCCCCAGCCCCACACCCCGCCCACCCCTCCTTACAGGCCCTTCTTTCCCTTGGGGGTGGAGACGAGGGGCACAGAGACGGAGCTGCCACAGGACGGGTGGACACGTGTGGGCAGTGTCTCTGCACATCGGGGGGAGTAGACGTGTCCATATAATGGCGCTTGTGTGGGTGTGCATGGTGGGCATGAGTGTGGGTGAATGTAGGTGCTTGCAAGTGGACAATGACAGGTAGCCCCATGCCTTCCTTGACCTCCCCACATGTCAGGAGAGGGACGCCCGGGCTCCCACTAAGAGACACATCATTTCCGCCCCACACCCTGGGGCCTGCCCAGCTCCCCAGCATCTGCTCCCGCCACACTCTTCCTCTGATGCCCAGCTCCAGCCAAACGCCCTCAAGGCCACTCCCTGTTCTCAGCCCTGGGGTGACTGCCCTAGCCGCCCCACTCCCAGCTCCACAGCCCGAGTCCACCTTCTGGGGCCCAGCTGTAGTGTCACCCTGTCTGTCCCCTCTCCCGATGCTCCAGTTCTGAACTCCCTGGCCCTGAGGAGCACTAGAATGCCTCTGTCTCACGGGTGTCCTGGGCATGGCATGGGGGCCTGCTGACCTCTTGTCTTGAACTGCCTGTGGCACCGAGTCCTCTGGGGACAAGGCCTGCGAGCCTCTGGCCTCTGTCACTCAGAGGGCTGACATGGCCTGTGGCTCAGGACAAACGTATTTGGATGGATGTGCTGGGACAGAACATGCAAGAAGTGCCCCCAGAAATGCTCTGTCTTCCATTTCACCAGGCCTGCTTTCCACCAGATTCCCCAAAACTTGCTCACGCCCAGCTGGAGAAGGAAACGCACGAGCTCCGTCCGTCCTCTGGACTCTCTGTGATGCAGCCAGTTAGCCCTCCGCCAAAGGACCACCACTCTCAATGCTGCATTTGTCATGTTTGCTGAGGCATTCTCATTTTTGTCATAGCAGAGTGGTGATATTATCGCTATCGCAAGTATGAAGAAGTAGAAGCCCAGCGAAGTGACGAGTTGGCAGGGTTGACGGGCTGTCCCCTGCCCCTCATGTGACCTGCCCTGTGGATCAGGAGCCAGGGCAGAGAGAGGCTCAGGGATGCTGAGCAGAAAGCCACAGGCAGACGCAGAGAGACAGTGAGCAGTGGAGCGACCGCGGGGAGCTGCAGAGAGGAAGGCCATGAGAGCCCTGAGCACCAGACCAGGCTTGGAACTTGTGCTCGGTGACTCAGACAACAACCTCAGATGAACAGACATTTTTATCCCCCCTTTTACAAACAGGGAGGCGATGTAGGCCCTTGGAGGCCTCATGCTTTGCTCAGAGCCACAGCCAGGATCTGCCGGAGCCGGGATGTAACCCCCAGTTGTGACGCCAAGCCCACATTCTCTCTGCTGCACTGGCCTCTGTCCTGAAGGCTTCCTCAAGGTCAAGGTCAAGGTCATGGTCACACTAGCAGAAAGAATCAAAGCTGCAGCGTGAGCTGGATGAACGGGACGGAGCCTGTGCTGTCCCTGCAGGGGCTGCCCTCCCCTGGGCTCTGCCCACCCTGCTCACTGCCTCTCTTGTCCTGCTCGTGTAGGGTCCTCTGGTCAGCTGGGTATCACAGGGTGCCATTCCCTGGAGAAGGAGGAGAATGACAGCCTTCTCGCCTTTGATTGATGCTCTGTCAACACGGTCACTAAACACTGTGGCTTGAACATCTTCCAGAATTCTACCAAAATTGGGAGAAAGGGATCGCTGGGTCAATTTTTGCTCGTGGCCTTTTCTTTCCCAAGCCCAACTTAATTCCCGTGTGAGCTGGGCTAGTCCAGGTGGGAGTGGGCGGTCACACTCTCTGAACTCAGAAACTCTTTTTCTCTCATGTACTAAGGTCTTGGTTCCATACCCAGCTCATCTGATCAGCTCCCTCTGTCCTGGACATCAGTTTCTCCCCAGAATCTTCTGGAGACTTCTGCTATTACCACCCACGGGGCCTCTGCATCTGGGCCCCTGAGATGGGCCTGCACAGCCCCAGATAGTTCCTATTCCATCACTTCATGGGGTCCTCATAGCAGCCCTCAGGGGGTGATGAAGCGTGGTGGACATACTGGTACAGGGCATGTAGTGGGAGCCCGGGCAAGCCCACCTCTGAGGGGGCTCCCTCTGCTCACACAGCTCCTGCTCCCCTGCCTTTAGCTTGGATGGGGCCCAGAGATGTGAGGAGAGGCCAGCAAGCCTGTGCTGGCCTCTCACCCACAGGGCACCTGTGCCCCCAGGCTCTAGAACGACACAGGTGTGGCGGTCTGGCCTGTACGGTGGCACATGGCCCATTTGGTTTCATATTCTGCTTTTGCCATCTTAAAATTCATAATAATTTTTGAACAATAGCCCCACATTTTCATTCTGCACTTGGCCCCGCAAATGATGTAGCTGATTCTGAAGGCGTGTGTGTGGACTTGGTTTCCCAAGACCCAGGACGCTCTGCAGGCTGCCTCCGGCCTCGACATTGCCTACATCCTGGTGTGGCAGGCAGTCTGAGCTTTGCTGCTGAGAGCTTGCCCCCAGGGTCCCAGCAATTGGATAAACCCCACCCACTCCCCAGTGGTGCACGCTGAGGAGGTCCAGAGGCTTCTCAGATTTGTGACCAAAGACAGCGACCCTATTCAGCTCTCAAAGGCCAGCCTGTTCCATCCGCACAGCAGCAACCTGGGGGGATCCAGGTTCCTGGGAGTGTCAGGAGCATCCAGGAGTGAAGAGATCCTGCTTTACCCAGACTCACCTAGTGAGGAGACCTGAGACTGTGCACAAGGCAGGCAGCACTGCACACAGGGGGTTAAGTGGCTTACGCTTATTCAGGTGACTGCATAAAACTTTCTGAACTTCTTTCCTTCCCAAATTAGAGCATCCACTACAGGCAGAAATCTCCCACCACTGGCCCCAGCTTCCCTGAGCACTGCTCACTCAGACAACCGCCGCTCCCCGAGGGAGCCCGTTTCATTAGCGGACGACTCCGCTCGTCAGAAGGATGTTCCTGAGCCTGGGCCAAAGTCTGTGCTCAGCCTCATTCGTGATCATGGAAATGATAATGAGGTTCCATCCTATACTCATTAGATTTGCATAAATGAAAGCATGTGACACTAGAATGCGTGGGCGCTGGCAAAGGGGGAAATGAGCACTGTCATTGGCAGCTGGCAGGACTGCCAGTGGGGTTGGTCACCCTGGAAGACAATTCAGCAGCATCAGTCAGAGCTGAGAGATCCAGAAACTCCATTTCTTTATAGTCATTCTACAGATGCACTTATAAGCAGAGAGGCATGCCCAGAGACAGCATTGCAACATGGTTTGTAATCATGAAAAACTGCGATGGCCTTGTAGTGGCCAGGTCACCCGTCAAGACCATCAGCTGACGGCTCACAGTTTACCTTTCCTAGGAAGTGTCCTCGGCTTCCTACAGGGATGGACTCAGGTTACATGCCCTCCTCAGAGACAGCCTCCATCCAATACCTGGTTGTGTGGGTGATGAAGGCCCCCACTGCAGCTCCATCACCCCCGACATCTCCCTCTGTCCAGTCCGGGTGCAGCTCCTGGAGCACTGCCTGTGTGCTTCTGCAGCCAGTCCTGTCTCAGTCTGTTGCCCTGGGAAGCTGACCTGCACCCATCAGTTGGCAAACAGCTGATTGGAGGGTGGCACATGCATATGGTGGAATGACGCAGAGCAAATAAAAAGCCTGCTAGTCGGTGTGCACCAGTGTGTATCAGTATCAAAGAGGCAACGCTGAGTGAGGAAAGCAGGCTACCGTGTGAAATGTACAGCATGATGTCAGTTACAGAACTAAAAACCCACAAAAATCTGCGTGCATTCTAAGCACATGCTTCCATATAAGGAAGGAGTTTATAAAAGGGCTAGACGGACACAGTAAATCGCAGGAAGGTGGGGAATGTCAAAAATGCATTTCCCTTTATCTAGAAAGGTCTTTTTATCCTACTTCTGTGATTCTTTTTTTAAATACATACACAGGAACAAGAACAGAAATGGATAAACTGGTGTTGAGAGTGTTGGTTTTGGGCAATTGAAATATGGGTAATTGTTTTGTTCCGGGTTATTTGGGAAATTTTTAGGATATTTTTACTTAAAAAAAATTAAAAAGACGAGAAAAAATATCCCATAGTCTTGGCCTCTGAATGGACAGAGGACTCAGCTGTCAGCCTCTGAATTGGGGTGTCCTTGGGTGTGGCCCTACTTGATGGACTGGCACAGACTTCATTTCTCCTCTTTTTTTAAGGCTTCTAAATCCTGGGACATCCAGCTTTCCCATAATGAATACTCCACATGGGCTTGGCCAAGCTCTGAAGACCAGGCTTTGAAAAGGCCTTCATTTCCCTAATAGCCACATCAGTTAGGAACGCTTTCAGCTGCAGACTTTAGAAAACAAGACACTTGCTAGGAGATTTACTTTTCTCACAAAACATGGGTCTGAAGGTGAGCTGTTGCCTAGCATTGGCCAACAGCTAGATGACGTGAGAGTCAGCATCTCAGCAATGCTCTGGCCTTTAGCGCACGCTTTGCTACTCATGGCCACAAGATGGCCACCTGGGCGTCAAGCATCACATATTTATTTCCCGCAGCAGGAAGGGGAAGCAGCAACCCACAGAGGTTGCTGGTCCAGAGGTCCCTAGCAGGCTTCTGCTTATATCTCATTCACTAGACTGGGCTCCAGGCCCACAGTTCTTTCAATCCTCACGCTGCCCCTCCTCTCTTCTCCTGGAAGGGAGTGTCCATTGGGCCCTCCACAGAGTCTTCATTGCACTTAGCAGTGGCCTCCGTAATCATCCTTGCGGAGATTTCTTCATATGTTTGCCTTCCCACTTGTGAGCTTGGTTTGTCTCTGGGTCCCAGCACAGAGCCTAGGGCCTGGGCCCAGCACGTGGCTAGATGAATGTCTGTCCCCTCCTCCCTCCTCCTTGTCTGGCACTATGCTGGCACCCACCTGTTAGCTCTTACCCACCTGTTTGCACTTCTGAGACTAATTAGGCAGAAAGGTAGGGAAGAGAGGTTTTCAAAGCCGGCTTGAACTCAGGTCTTCTGGTGTTCACAACTCCTCTGCACACGACGTTCCTCAGCGGGGGGCGGGGGGTGACATCCTTAGTGCCAGGGCATTTGGAAGCATCGGCTCTATGGATAACGAAGGCAGCAGCTGCCCAGGCTGAACTGGACTTTGCGCCCCTGACTCTCAGCAGCACACAGAGAAGGGAAGGTGAGACCCAGCTCAGAAAAGCATAAAACTGCAAACAGTTTTCTAATCCCTGATGACATCCAAGGCGTGACCTCCCCATGGGTGTTGCACAGCATCCCTGGGTCCACGGAGCTGGATGGTGAGAGTGTGAGCTCTGTGACCTTCTTAGGACCCCCATATCATGCTCACATTCTGGTGGCCACGTGGGGCCCCACCCCAGTGCCTTTGGGGTCATCGAAGTCAGCGCCTGGACTGTCCTTCCTCTGCCTGGACAAGGCTCCTGCTGGGCAGTGCTTGGCCGACCTCTTCCTCTGGCTCAGTGACTGTCATCCTGGTTTCCCAGGGACAGTCCTGGTTTACGCCTGCTGTCCCTGTATAATTAATATTGGGGCCCCCGTTTAGACGACATGTTATATGGTGTCCTTGGCCAGGGACAGCTCAGGGGCCAATTATAGAGGTCAGTTGGGATCAGCAGGGGGTGGGAAGAGCATGGGGTAGCCTGGCTGGGGCTCAGATCCTGACCAGGTCACCTACTGGCTCATGGTTATGTCAAGGGACACAGGCTCACTGAGTCTTGATGTCCTTGCTTACCACCTGAAAAATGACACAAAAATGCCTCCAGGGTACATAGGGAAAGTTCACTGGGGCCCTTGCTTCTCCTTCTGAGCGATGCTTGGGAAAATGTTAGAGCCTCTTATTGCCTCCTCTTACACTCCACTACTCTGGAACCTTCTTTTCTTTCCTCGGATCTTTTTCATCTCCCCCTCTTCATTTTCTCTCCCCAACTTCTCCGAGCATCCTCAGCCTCCCTGCCTGTACCTGGGTTGGAAATGAAAGTCACATCCACCAGCAAGTACCCTCCTCACGTGCACACACCAGAGGTGCTCCGTGTACTGGCACCCAAATCGGAAACCGAGCCACATCCTTGGGGACCTCAGAGACAACTCTCCACAGCCCTGATGCTCCTGGGAGAAATGGGAGATCCTGACGCCAGTTCATTACTGGGGTTCAGACATATACAGACACGTCTCACAGGCCTGGGAGAAACAGGAGAAAGAAGGGCAAGAAGAGCATTTATGTCTTAGGGGAAAATCAGCGTAGTGAGGACGGCATTTGGGGAGCAGGCCCTGCTCAGCAGCAGTGTGTCACTGACCCTAGACACAGGGTGAGGCCACCCCAGACAAGACACGCTGGGGATGAGAGGACCATGAATCAACCAGGCCGGAGAGCACCACTGAGAGGGAAACCCGGTGGAATTACAACACAGGGGGCACCAGCTCTCGACCTTCTGGACGAGGATTGGGCACCAGAAAAGGAAGACATTTCCTCAGAGGCCGGACAGAGAGACAGAGAGGAGCAGGAGAGGGCAGGAGGCAGCCCCCTGGACAGCAGATCTTCAAGGGACAGCAGAGGTTGAGGGCAGCTGAGCCCAGTGGCCTGAGCAGAGCCTCAATAGCAGCGTGGAAGCCCAAGGTGGAAGCAGCAGCAATGAGGCCAGTGGGCTCTGCTGGGCCTGTGGGTGCAGGTGGGCTGGTGGCACGGGCGCCAGCTCATTCAGGGTTGGAGACGACAAGCACTTTGAGAATGTCTCCAGGAGCCCATGTCTGATAGAGGATAGAAGAACTCAGCCCGTCCGCCAGGGGCGAGGTGGAAGCATAAGTGGGATGCTTCAGACACAACCAGATCCCTCCACATTTAAGGAAGACCCTAAAACACCAAGAAAGGCTGGCTTGACCAACAAACAGAAACTCCAGCAGAACCCAGAGGACTCCTTTTGTCACACCACTGTGAATCAGGGAAAAGGCAGCATTGTCTTCCGAAAGAGACAGCTGGCTGTCATATGCGGGAGGGACAAGGCTGTTTTTCCACTTGTCAGTCTCTGGTTCCTTCGTGGAAACGCTCTCAGCTGGCACAGAGGCAGAGGCAGAGTGGGACTCGGCATCAAGCAGATGTCCCAGAAATGTTCTTAGGAGGAGAAGCGGATGACATTGAGCCATCAAAATTGGAAGTTAAAGTTTGGAATCCAAATAGTCCGATGGACAGAGTGACCAGCTTCTAGCACTTGCCTTTGGAGCATGTGCTGGAGCCCTTGGCTGCGGCTGCTCATGGGGAGCATGCGAGTGTAGGGAGGTCTGCACGGGACACCGTGACCGAGCAGCCAGCGAGTGTCTCCGTGCCACTGGGAGAAGCTGTTATGCACAGAGACAGAACAGCAGGATGACCCACTTCTGCAGGCGTTTGCTAAAGGAGGCGTCGGAAAACCATGGCAAGACTCGAACAACATATTAGGGCAGCAAAACACTCTAAGATACTATGATAATGGGTACACGCCATTAGACATTGCGCCAAACCCAGAGAAGATGCAAAACCTAATGAAGACTGTGAACTCTGGTGGGTTCTGATGTGTCAACGTAGGTTCATCAGTTGTAAAAACTGTACGCCTCTGGTGGGGGATGTTGGTCATGGGGGAGGCTGTGCATGAGTGAGGACAGGGGTTTATGGAAAATCTCTGGATTTTGCACGCAATTTTGCTATAAACCTAAAACTGCCCTAAAAAATAAAGTGTATTAAAAATGTTAAAAATGAAATAAGAAGAAAGACTTTCCCTGGGAAACGGTGGACTAGCGTCCTGGAATGGTATTCCATGTGGAAACCTACAGACAGACACGCGCCACACAAACAGCAAAAAGCCGAGAAAAAAACTGAAACAAGTGTATGTCCCAAATTACCAGCCAAATTTCAAACACATGTCCAGCAGCCACAGCGCATCTGGCCCTGTGGGCGGGGCACTGAGGCCACCCACCAACCCAGAATCCCAGATGGGAATGGCCCGTGAGAACTGCCACCCTACACGGCCTGTCTAGGGGCATTCCTGGGGCCCTCCTAATACGTGGGGTGGATTTTGGACAGCATGTTGGCCACACTGGAAAAAATATATTGGCCTGAAAATGCCAACACAGACAGCAGACCCGTCTCCCAGACCTCTCAAGGGGGTCCCCGTGTCGGAAGTTTCTTTTCCTGACCGACCACCCAGGAAACGCACACCCATAACACGGATAGTCACAGTTGCCATGAAGACCCAAACACTCTTTCTTCAGACGGTGATTTTGCTCATCGAATCTGCAAAAACGCCCTCCAGCTACAGGCAGCAACCACCATTGTTCCTATTAATTACGCTGCCATTAAGGCAGAATGTGAGCTGCTTTTAAACTCTTAACTGTCTGTCCTGCCTCTGACCACTTTTGTCTTTCCCTCTCTCTCTTCTTGTTTGCAGCAAATCTGGTAAGAGAGATTTCAATTAAAAAAAAAATAAGACATGGGATTTGGGATTTAGAGTTGGTGGGTGGCGTCCAAGAAGACAGCAGAAGCCAGGACTGAGGGAGGATGCAAAGGCAGAGGGACACCTGGAGAGACAGAGGAGCCATCAGATGCAGGACTTCAGCGAGACACCTTGCCCGGGAGCCAGGGCACCAGGGCAGAAGGGCTGTTGACGTCGCCTGACGGCATCTCAGGCCTGGCGCAGCCCTGGCTGAATGTGGGCCACAAAAACGCTCGTCCACAACCTAACCCTCAGAATCCGTGAGTGTGACCTTCTATGGCACAAAGAGTGAGTGTCACCTTAATGGCAAAAGACGTGATGAAGGATCTTGAGAGGAGGAGCACGTCCTGTATCATCCACGTGGCCCTAAATGCCATCACGTGTATCCTTATGAGACAGACACACAGAGAGAAGAGAGAAAGAAGAGGAGGAGGAGATGTGAGCACAGAGGCAGAGAGTGGAGTGCAGGGGCCACACGTCAAGCCATGCCTGCAGCCACCACGAGCTGGAACTGGTTAAGAAGGATTGTCTCCCAGGGCCCCGGAGGGAATGTGTCCCTGTCACACCTCTATGTCAGACTTCTGGCCTCCAGAACTGAGGAAGAATAAATCTCAGTTGTCTTAAGCCACTAAGTTTGTGGTAATTTGTTACAGGAGCTGCAAAGAGCTACACAGCGCACTGCCCTGCCCTGGTGGCCTTGTGGGCTGGACTTGCACAGACCAGCTTCCTGCTTGCTCCCAGGCTACGGGATTCATCGGAGGGCAGAGTGAACTCCTGAGCAGGGAATGTAGGTGCAAAGGCACGTGTGATCTCAAGCACACACAAATGTGAGCACACAAACGTACACACATATCTGTGTGCACACGCGTGCACACACACACATAGGCACACAGAGTTCAGCAGAGATTGGCCGTCCTTATTGAGTCAGCTCAGCTCATGCTCCCGGCTGAACCCCTGAACTGCTGAGGCCTGGAGATAGAGGACAATACACTATGTTTCAGGAGCTGAGGATAAAAGACGACAAAGCAAGCTCTCGCAGGATCACCGAGAGGAGAGGCTGTCCTGACCCAAATAGAGGATGCCCTGGCAGAGAAGACGGGGCGGTGGACTCAGGCCCATCCGGACATCTGGAGAAAGTGGGCTGAGAGAGCTACGTCTCACTTAACATTTTATGAGAAGCAAGGCACTATTGTGGCTAAAAGTTGAGGGGCAATGGCATGAGGAGTTTATGTTCTAGAGAAACTCAAGTCATTGACAGCATGTGTGTGTTTGTGGTCAGTGAGACTGTAATTTTTTATGGAACCTGTTTGATGCACTGAGAATTCAAGTGATCTGGAAGCCTGAACTATCCTCAGAATAAACAAAAATGCCTCGTACGCGAGTGCGGAGTGCGTGGCTTTTTGGAGCTAGTCTTCAGTTCAAGTTTTGACTCTGCTGCTTACTGTGCCCTTGGAGAAGACCTTTGACCTCTCCAGGTTGTTGACCTCTCCAGGCTGGTTTCTTCACCTATAAAATGGGAATAATGCCACCTGTGATGGTTAATGCTATGTCCACATAGTGAGACTCTGGTGCCAAGCTGTTTGGTCAGACACTAGCCTAAACGTTGCTGTGACAATATTTGTGAATGTGATTAATATTTACCACCCATTGACTTTGAGTAAAGCGGGTTACCCTCTGTAGTGTGGGTGGACCTCAGCCAATCGGTTGAAGGCCTTAAGAAGAAAGACTGAGGTTTCTCGAGGAAAAAGAAATTCTGCCTCAAGGTAGCCTTAGTCTCCAGCCTGCTGGGGCCCACCCTACAGATGGCAGACTTGCCAGCCCCCACAATCGCATGACCCAATTCTTAACAATAAATCATCTCTATCTGTATATGGTTTCCTGGAGAAGTCCTGACGAATCCTTATTGACCTCACTAGATTGTAAAGATTAAATGAGAAAGCGCCAGAACAACTGGATTTCCACAGGCAAAAGAATAAATTTGTACCCTTACCTCACATCATATATAAAAGTTAACTCAAAATGGATCAAAGATCCAAATATAGGAGCTGTGACTATAAAAGTCTTAGAAGAAAATGTCAGGGTAAGTCTTCAGGACCCTGGATTTGGCAAAGGATTCTTAGATATGACTCCAAAAGCAAGAACAACAAAAAGAAAATTAGGTAAACCAGACATCGCCAAAATCAACAACTTCTGTGCTTCAAAGGACACCACCAAGAAAGTGAAAAAGACATCCTACAGAGCGGGGGGAATACTTGCAAATCATATATCTGATAAGGGACTTGTATCTAGAATATATAAAGAACTCCTGCAACTCAGTTATGAAAAGACAAATGACCCGATTTAAAAATGGGCGCAGGATCTGAATAGACGCATGTCCAGGGAAGACATACAAATGATCAATAAGCGTATGAAAAGATACTTGCTGTTGTTAGTTATTAGGGAAATGCAAAGCAAAACTACTTCACACTCACTAGGATGCTAGGATCAAAGAGTCGGATGATAATGAGTGTTGGTGAGAACATAGAGAAATCTAAACCCTTATACCTTGCCGGTGGGAATGTAAAATGGTGAGCCACTTTGGAAAACACTGTGACAATTCCTCAAAAAGTTAAACATAGAGTTACCATATGACCCAATAATTCCACTCCTAGACATATACTCAAGAGAAATGAAAACATATGTCTATACAAAAACTTGTACATCAATGTTTATAGTAACATTATTCGTAATAGCCAAAAGATGGAAACATCCCAAATGCCCATCAATGAATGAATGGACATACAAAATGTGATGGGTACATCCATAAAATGAAATATGATTCAGCCATAAAAAGCATGAAATACGGATACACCCTACAATATGGATGAATCTTGAAAACGTTATGCTAAGAGAAAGAAGCCAGTCACAGAAGACCACACGTTATACAATTCCATTCATAGGAAAGTCCAGAACAGAGAAATCTTCAAAGACAGAAAGTAGATGTGTGGTTTCTTAGGGCTAGGAGGCAGAGGTGGAAAGGACGGTGAATAGAGGGTAACAGCTAAAGGGGACAGCTTTTCTTTTTGAGATGATGAAATTGTTCTAAAATTATTGACACCCAAGGATGCCCCAATTCAGATGACGGTTGTACATTTCTATGACTATACTAAAGAACATTGAAATGTGTGCTTTAAATAGGTGAACTGTATATGTGGGCATTATATCCTAATATAGCTGTTTTTAAACAAAGGTTCAATAAGACTGTGTTCACAAAAGGGATGCAACATGGTACAAATAAGATAGGCGATTATTTTTCAGATCCATTCTGCCTTCAAAAGCCATCTGTCTCTGTCCCCTGCACCTCTTTCTTTTTGTGATTCTAAGCATCTCCTCCAATCCCTCTTTATCCGCTCTCAGAACCTCGAGCCAGACTGTCCTTCTCAGAGCTGGGCCCACCAGCAGGGACCAGATGCCCCTGCAGACCAAGCCCTGCCTATAGTCTGGCTCAGGACACACAGCCCGAGTGTTCCAAGCACAGGAATCTCTACCCAGCCTCCAGAATCACCTAGGGGTGGTGATGGAGGACACATGGAGGAAGATGCCTCTTGGGAGTGCTCGTTAGGGACCTCCTTATCTTAGACCATCCTGGACCAGCATTCTCACCTCCCAGGATCAGTTCCACACCAGGCCCCTTGGACAAGGGACAGGGACAAGGCCTGCCTCCTGGTCCAGTCCCTGCCCTCTCTGCTCCCTACCCCTCTGCCTTGCCCTGATGTAAGCCAGTCTCACATCAAGCCTGCATCCTGGTGTGGTCCCAGCCTCACTCCGTGGATCTGAACCAGCCCTAGGCCCCACGTCCTCCAGGGTCTGACCCCATACGTGCTTCCAGGCCCCCTATGTGGTCCTGCTCTTAGATTTCCAAGACTGTGGTCCACTCACCTCCCCCACTACTCCCAGGCCCCCCGTCATCATATTTTATCTCCTGGATTCCCAGCGGCAGGGGGGTGCACTGCCTGCTGGGGTCAGGCTTCACCCCAGCATCCAGCAGACCACCTGCCCTGGGGTTATCAGAGACACAACATTGCTGGGGCTGCTAAATCCAAAGGGATCGAGGCCCTGCCATGCCTCCCCCTGCCTCCCACCACAAGTCCATGCCTAGGGTTAGGACACGGGACAGGAACCAAAGCCTGGGGAGGTGTGTGCAGAATCCTGAGAGGATGGCAATGTCCTTCCTCCTCTCAGTTGGGCTGTCACTCCTCAGCTCCGTGATCTCGGGCAAGTTCTTTAAGCTCCCCTCGCCTCACCTTCCTCATCCAGAAAACAGAGGGATGGTGGTTAGGAGAAATCCCTCAGGTGAGGGATGCGGGCGAGGCCTCTGAGCGAAGGCATCACCGTGGACCAGTGCTCCCTGCACGAGGCCCTGCAGGTTGGGGCAGAGGAAACCGACTTGACCCTTGGTCACTATTCTTACGGTCTTACCTTCCTGGTGAAAAGGATTCATTAGACATGAATTCTCTCCAAATTCAAAATTTTTTTCTCACTTATTTGTGAAAATCATGCATTCCCAGAACCTCCTTAAGCCTCACTCTCCTGTGCTCTGTCTCCACGCTGGCTCCAGCCACAATTTACTCTTTGTCCCTAAGCTTGAATTTCTGCCCCCACTACATAGAAAAGGCTCGGTGCAGGAAACGAACGGGACAACTAGGTGCTTCAGAGAGGGTTCCACCATGCAGAGAAAGCATGGGGTGGGGGGATGGTCCCACTGCTGAAAGGACCTTGGCCACCATTCTGAGCCCCTGACATGCCTCAGAACCGGGTTCCAGTTCAAAGGCTCCCCATGGGCCCCCACCAGGCTCTTGGCTGGGCACACAGCGCCCCCTAGTGGGAGCTGCACCTGAAGTTCCTCCAGTTCCCCGCTTTCACATCAGGCAAATGATGTCATTCATCTTTGGGGCTGTGAACACTTCCTAAAGTGTGGGGTGAACAGCTGGAATAATCCATATTCTGGGACTTCAGTTACTGCTTTCTCTTCATGGCACAGAGCTGGGAACATGCTCAGCTGAGAAGTGGAAATAAAGAAACCAGAAGCCTTCCTTCCTTGTCTAGAGCAGTATTTCTCAGCTAAATACTTAAAATGATATCAATTCTACAGAAAGTGTACTGTAAAATAGAAAAGTGAAGAAACAGGAAGAGGAAAAAATACTTCCCAACTCATTTAATGCGGTATTACCTTGATACCAGAGCCAAGAGGGAAGAAGACTGTGATGGATGCCCCAGTCAAGGTAGCCAACCACAGCAACAAGCTCAAGAAGAAAGAACCGTGATCCTCTCAATATGCACTTGACAGTGTTCAATATCCATTTATTAATTTTTTTAAACTCCCCAAATACTAGGAATAGAAGAGAATTTTCTTAAACTGATAAAGAGCATGTACCAGAAGCAAACAAATGAAGAAATCTACAGCTCACATCATACTTAATAGAGAAAGAATCAATGTCTCCCCCTAAGATCAAGATCAAGGCACTGAAGGTCCTAACAAGTGCCATAAGGCAAGAACAAGAGATAAAGTCTGCAGAAGGGAAAGAAAGGAATGCAACACTAATATCCCCTTATAAAATTCCAAGGAATCTACAAAAAAAGCATACTAGGATGAATAAATTAGTCTAACAAGGCTGCAAGATATAAGATCAACACACAATGAATAGCTGGAAATTAAAAATTAAGTAAAAAAGTATCGTTTGGAGGAAGATGGGCACAGATGTTAGCTCAGGGCCAGTCTTCCTCAGCAAAAAGAGGAGGATTGGCAGTAGTTAGCTCAGGGCTAATCTTCCTCAAAAAAAAAAGTATCATTTACAATAACACCCAAAAATATCAGAAAAAGGTATAAATCTAACAAAAGATTTACATGATCTGTATGCTGAAACCATACAACGGTGATTTAAAAAAAGAAGACCTAAATAAATAAAGAGATATACCATATTCATGGATTGGAAGACTTGGTATTATTAAGATGTCAATTGTCCCCCAAACTGATCTATAGATTCAATTCGATCCCAGTCAATTGTCTGATTCTGAAATCAATTATCTGAAACTAAAATCAATTACGTGAACCTAAATTTATATGGATAATCAAAGGAACTAGAAAAGCCAAAGTAATTTTGATGAAGAATAACAAAGTTGGATATTTTTATATTCTAGATATGAGTCTCTCGCCTAATACATGTGTTGCAAATATTTCTTTCCAATCTGTGTGTGACTTGTCTTTTTATGCCCTTAACAGTGTCTTTTGAAGATTAAAATGTTTTATTTTTGATGAATTCCAATTTATCAACTTTTTCTTTTATGATTATATTTTTGGTGCCATATGTGTGAAATCTTTGCCTATCCTAAGGTCACAAAGCTTTTCTTTAATATTTTGTTCTAGAAGTTCTATAGTTTTAGGCTTTATATTATAATCCACTTTGAGTTAATTTTTATGTATCGTGTGAGGTAGAGGTCATGGTTTATTTTTTTCCATGTAGATATCCAGTTGATCCAGCATTAGTCATTGAAAGGATTTTCTTGTTCCATTGAGCTGCCTTGGAATTTGGTCAAAAAGTGACTTACAGCATATGTGTGGCTCTCTTTCTGTACTCTCCATTCTGCTGTGTTTATCTGTTGGTCTTTTCACCGTTACCTTTTCACCCATACTACGTCTTGGTTACTATAGCTTGTAGTACATCTTGAAACCATGTAGTGTGAGTCCTCCAACGTTAGAATGCCTAAAATTAAAGCGTGACCATACATACCAATTGTTGGCATTGGTGTGGAGGAATTGGAAGTCTCATGTGTTGCTGGTAGAAATTTAAATTTTGGAAAACAGATTGTTTCTTAAAACAAACATACATTCCTTTCCTAGTGAAGATAAAAACATATGTCCACACAGAGACTTATACTTAAATATTCACAGCAGCTTTATTTGTAATAGTTATGTACTGGAAGCAACCTGCAGGGCTATCAACACATGAGGGGATAACAGATTGTGGTATATCTAGGGAACAGACTACTTCTCAGCAATAAAACAAATAAACTAATGGTCCACTCAACAACATAAGTGAATCTCAAAATCATTATGCTGAGTAAGAAGAGACAGACAAAAAGCAGTGCACATGGTATAATTCCATTTATATAAAATTCTAGAAAATGCAAACAAATCTATAGTGATGGCAGCAAGTAGACCAGTGTTTGTCTGGAGATGGAGATGCAGGGGCCATTGGATAACAAAGGGGCACGAGCAAAACTTGAGGGTGAAGGAAATATGCATTATCTTGATTGTGGTGATAGTTTCAAGGGTGTATACACACATGTCAAAACTCACCAAACCGTACGCTTCAAATACAGGAAGTTTATTGTATGTAAATTATACATAGAGCTGTAAAAAATATACATTTATCATATAATTTAAAAGTTACTGGAAAATACAATAAAGAAAAAAATCAAATAAAGAGTGCACATGCTCTTTGATTTCTTCTTCAGAAATAAGAAGCCCCAGTCCTTATGAACACGTGTTCGAGAACATTTATCACAATATTGTTTACAGAAGCAAAAACAGAAAGAACTCAAAATATCCCTCTCTAGGGGAATGGATCAGTAAATTATCGAGGACTATTACACAGACATTAAAAGGATGAACATTACGTATGCGTTTCAACTTGGAAAGCTGTTTCTGCCGTATGTTTAAATGAGTAAAACGAAATGCAAATTACTGTGTATACTATTATGAGGTGACAATAGATAGATGGATGGATGGATGGGCAACCATAGGTGGATGGACAGATTTATTTCCTACAGATGTGCTTCCACGTGTGAACACAGAGAAAGGTGAGGACAGCTACACGTTAAACTGTTATGATTGGCCAGATTAGACAGGCTCTGGTAAAAGATTGGTCATGCACTTATGAATTATTTAACTTGTGAAAATGAGTATGTTTCACTCTTATTTTAAAAAAATTAAAACGAAAAAGGATTAAAACAAATAAAGTCAAGATTCAACTTGCTTTGAAATGCATCCAAAAAATATGTGGGCTTGAGGGTTAGAGAGGGGGCCAGAGAGACAAAGCTGACATAACAAAGGGTAATAAAATGTCAGTGGTAGAATCTAGGTAGATGGGATGCGGATATTTGCTATACTACTTGAAAGTGTCCATAGTGACCATTGAGGGAAACGCTAACATAAAACAATAGATTAGATAGATGACAGATAGATAGATAGATGATAATTGGATGGATGGATGGATGGACTGATGAATGGGGGTGGATGGGTGGATGGATGGATAGGGATGGATGGATTGTTGGATGGTTGGATGGAAGGATGGATGGGTGGATGGATGGATGGATGGATGGATTGATGGATGGATGGATGGACGGTTGGATGGATGGATGGATGGACGGTTGGATGGATGGATGGATGGATGGATGGTTGGATGGAAGAATGGATGGGTGGGTGGATGGATGGATGGATGGATGGATGGATGGATGGATAGGGATGGATGGATGGTTGGGTGGATGCATAAATAGCCAAACAGACAAGCGAAGTGCAAAGAGTGAATCTATATTGTAAGAGGTGATTCACTCCTTCCTAGCTTGCCCAGGCTTCAGGCATGTTCCCTTTGACCATCCTAACAGCACACTTTTTATGCCATCATTCCCTTTTGAATCTGATGCTCTGGTCACTGTGTGGGGTGCTTTGGAGTAAGCACCAGGACTGGGTATTTCTCAGGTGTAAAGTCTCTCCAGACACACACAGAAGGTTTGGGACCTCAGAAGCACTCAGTACCGGAGGGTCCCAAAGACAACCCCAGCCTCTTGGAGTATCTCTTCCCAACCCCACAGGGGAGGTCCGATCATGGCTGCCACTCATCAACTCCTGCTGTGACCTCGGCTTCTTTATTATACTCGCTAATGCTCTTACAACAATACTGCAAGGCTCTTCTCCTCATCCCCGTTCCCTTTTGAGGAAGCCAAGGCACAGAGAAGTCATGTTGTCTAATCGAAGTCTCTACACTAGAAAGCAGGAGGGTTTGGGGTGGCTCCTAAACGCACATTCTTGACCCCTCGTGCCCATGTGCTTGTACAAGCGAGGGGAGGCAGGGACTTCTGACTCAGTCCCAACTCAGACTCAACCCCAAGATCGCAAAGGGACTCTGCAGCCCCCAGGGCCGACAGCTGGCAGGGGCCGGACGGGAAGATGTAGAGATCCTCCTGGATCCCACTCTGGGGCTTGCCCAGAGCATGCTCTCCTCTGCCGGCTGCCACCTGCTTACATTCCCCCTCACCTCCAGGTCCCCTGGAGAGTTTGGAGGACTCCCGGGACAGAATTTCCTCTCTCTGGCCTCAGGCCACACCCACAGGAGGACACCTCGCCTCCCCTTGCAGGCACGGCCTGACTCAGGCACCCTGTGACTTGAAGCAGACCTGGCTCTGAGACTTCCACACAAATCGCAGCCCAGCAACAGCTCCAGGCGTCCCGTTCAGAGACTGCACTTTAAGAAGGGTCTGGGAACAGCGCTTTCCCCAATAAGAGACTTCTTCCAGGTCTAGAGGCTCTGCCTGGGCTCCGTGACGACAGAACCGTGCCCTCAGAGGCCCGGGATGGTACGCTCTGAGTTGTGATGCCCCGAGGGGAGGCGGGGACTAAGGAGGCCTTATTATTATAATAAATCGGGCTCAGTTCATTGGCTGCAAACGGTGGAGTGATGCGACCATATGTCACTTGGGCATTAAACAAATCCTAATGAGCTAAAAATATGTTTGTTTTAGCTAATTGACCTCTTGGCCTTCATAAACCACTTGGTAAACATCCTCAGATAATCATTTCCAGAGAGCGGATTGTGGCTCTCGAGGGTGCTGAGAAAGCCCCCTTGTCCCCCAGACCACCTCCTCCGGCTGCCTGCTGAGGCACACGTGCGCTGGCCTGCTGCCCGCAGGGCCCAGGAAGTGTGCTGGGACAAGGGGGAGGCGAGAAGGGCCGAGCCAGGCGCTCGCCCAGCGCTCTTCCCTGGCTGCGCCACCGATAGCACTCCGAGCCCTAGTTGCTCTTCTGTTAATTGAGGGCAGTGCCCTCCCCCAGAGGGACCCCTAAAAGCAGAAGTTCTAGGTTCTAGGCTCGGTGGCAGGTATTTTTGGATATCTGTGGAGAGTCCGTCACAAGCAGGACCCATGTCTCTTCTAGGCTAAGGAGCAGGAGCTGGGAGCCCGAGAGTCAGCAGGTCACCCGGGACTGGCTCGTGAGCTCCCTGCAGGTGCGGGGGTGATCTGGATACCTGTGAAATCTGGGACCCCAGAGAGACAAGTCCTGCGGCTTGGTTCTCCCTGCAAGCAGTGGGCCGCGGGCTGAGCCCCCACCAGCGGGGGTCTTCTTTAGCTGGAAGAACGGACGCCTGTTAGATCTCAGAGCTAACTTCATCTGACGTGGGGTCACGGGTCCCACGGTGTCTGGAAGGCGGATGACCCTCCCACTCACCACACCCGTGTTGAGGTCCAGACATCTCATCCCACTGTTTGAAAGATGTCGAGGGGGCCACTCGGGTTTCCTGGAGGCATTAGCAGGACTAGGAGTAAACTTCAAGCTCTGACGTGGACGGCGGCCTTAGACTCAAGTTGTGTGTGGCCTGAGCTGACTGTGGCCCCACAGGCTTCTTCTCGCTGCCCCCACAGCTCCCTGCCTAAGATGGTGGGCTTCAGTTGGCTACTGAACTCTCCTTCTTTAGCCGTAAACCAGAGATAATATCGAACATGGAGAACTCATCAGCCATCAAGTGCCTTCTCCTTGCCTGACCCTGTGAGGTGTTTTATACATATTTTCTCACTTAATCGACACAATCAGTAAGACACTTCTGCAAGGACACAGAGTAGAGAGTGGCAGAACCAGGCCTCCACGTTCCACCTAATTCCAGAGTCCTGGATCCCACAGTGTGGTAGGGCAATGCTATTGATGTGCGGTTAATGACTCTACTTTGCGAGGCTCTGGTGAGGACTGTCAGCTCATAAAGCATGGAGCACAGTGCCTGGCACGTGGCAGGGGCTCCCAGGACACGACAGTTATTCACCTTATCATACACAGAGGTGGCACAGTGAGAGGAGGTCCAACACACCTTCTGGGTCAAACCACCTCAGCCCCTTCTCCCCAGTCCCCGGGGCTGATGTGCTTGCATTAGACAGGATTAAAGGCTTACCGGAGCTGGAAGCCGCACCCCAACTCCCCAGACCTTCTGTCCGCCGGCTGAGAAGGACAGGAAAGACAACAGCCGTGCAGTGCAGAGCTGTGAAGAGTTTAGGGAGCGTCTGCACAGGAGCCAGTCCTCCTTCTGGATCCCCATGATGAGAGAATGGGCCCTGATCTTGTCCATGCTGCTCTGTGGCCTGGCTGGCCCCACGCACCTGTTCCAGCCGAGCCTGGTGCTGGACATGGCCAAGGTCCTCCTGGACAACTACTGTTTCCCAGAGAACCTGATGGGGATGCAGGAAGCCATTGAGCAGGCCATCAAGAGCCAAGAGATCCTGGCCATCTCAGACCCACAGACACTGGCCCAAGTGCTGACAGCCGGGGTGCAAAACTCCCTGAACGACCCTAGGCTGGTCATCTCCTATGAGCCCAGCATGCTTGAGGCTCCCAAGAAAGCCCCGGCACTCACCAACCTCACACAAGAGGAGCTGCTTGCTCGGCTGCAGGAGGGCATCCGCTATGACATTCTGGAGGGCGACGTGGGCTACTTGCGAGTGGACGACATCCCAGGCCAGGAGGTGGTGAGCAAGCTGGGGGGCTTCCTGGTGGACAATGTCTGGAGGAAGCTCATGGGCACCTCTGCCTTGGTGCTGGACCTCCGGCACTGCACTGGGGGCCACGTTTCCGGCATCCCCTATATCATCTCCTACCTGCACCCAGGAAACACGGTCCTGCACGTGGACACCATCTACGACCGCCCCTCCAATACGACCACTGAGATCTGGACCCTGCCCGAGGTCCTGGGAGAGAGGTACAGTGCCGACAGGGATGTGGTGGTCCTCACCAGTGGCCACACCGGGGGCGTGGCCGAGGACATTGCTTACATCCTCAAACAGATGCGCAGGGCCATCGTGGTGGGCGAGCGGACCGTGGGAGGTGCCCTGGACCTCCAGAAGCTGAGGATAGGCCAGTCCGACTTCTTCCTCACCGTGCCTGTGTCCAGGTCCCTGGGGCCCCTGGGCGGGGGCAGCCAAACATGGGAGGGCAGTGGAGTTCTGCCCTGTGTGGGGACCCCGGCCGAGCAGGCCCTAGAGAAAGCCCTGGCCATCCTCACACTGCGCCGTGCCCTGCCAGGAGTCATCCAGCGCCTGAAGGAGGCCCTACAGGACTACTACACGCTGGTGGACCGCGTGCCTGCCCTGCTGCACCACCTGGCCAGCATGGACTTCTCCTCAGTGGTCTCTGAGGACGATCTGGTCGCTAAGCTCAACGCTGGCCTGCAGGCTGTCTCCGAGGACCCCAGGCTCCTGGTGTGGGTCGTCAGGTCCAAAGAGACCCCTCCCGGGCTGGAGGCTGGAGCTGATGCCCCCCCAGAGATAGCCCCCGCAGTGCCCGTGGATGAGGCTGCCCTGCAGGCCCTGGTGGATGCCGTGTTCCAGGTGTCCGTGCTGCCGGGGAACGTGGGCTACCTGCGCTTCGACAGCTTTGCCGACGCCTCCGTGCTGGGGCCGCTGGGCCCGTACATCGTGCGCCAGGTGTGGGAGCCGCTGCAGGACACGGAGCACCTCATCCTGGACCTGCGCCAGAACCCCGGGGGGCCATCCTCCGCCGTGCCCCTCCTGCTCTCCTACTTCCAGGGCCCTGAGCCCGGCCCCGTGCGCCTCTTCACCACCTACGACCGTCGCACCAACGTCACACAGGAGCACTTCAGCCGCACGGACCTGCTGGGCCAGCGCTACAGCACCCAGCGAGGGGTGTACCTGCTCACCAGCCACCGCACTGCCACCGCCGCCGAAGAGCTGGCCTTCCTCATGCAGTCGCTGGGCTGGGCCACGCTGGTGGGTGAGATCACCGCCGGCAGCCTGCTGCACACCTGCACGGTGCCCCTGCTGGAGACGCCCGAGGGCGGCCTGGCCCTCACGGTGCCCGTGCTCACCTTCATCGACAACCACGGCGAATGCTGGCTGGGAGGTGGCGTGGTGCCCGACGCCATCGTGCTGGCCGAGGAGGCCCTGGACAGAGCCCAGGAGGTGCTGGAGTTCCACCGCAACCTGGGGGCCCTGGTGGAGGGCACAGGACATCTCCTGGAGGCCCACTACGCCCGACCAGAGGTGGTCGGGCAGACTGGCGCCCTGCTGCAAGCCAAGCTGGCTCAGGGGGCCTACCGCACAGCGGTGGACCTGGAGTCGCTGGCCTCCCAGCTCACGGCCGACCTGCAGGAGATGTCTGGAGACCACCGGCTGCTGGTGTTCCACAGCCCGGGCGAGCTCGCGGCCGAAGAGGCGCCCCCACCCCCTCCCGCTGTCCCCTCCCCAGAGGAACTCTCCTATCTCATTGAGGCTCTGTTCAAGACCGAGGTGCTTCCCGGCCAGCTGGGCTACCTGCGTTTCGATGCCATGGCCGAGCTGGAGACGGTGAGGGCCATCGGGCCACAGCTGGTGCAGCTGGTGTGGCAAAGGCTGGTGGACACGGCCGCGCTGATCATCGACCTGCGCTACAACCCCGGCAGCTACTCCACAGCGGTGCCGCTGCTCTGCTCCTACTTCTTTGAGGCCGAGCCCCACCAGCACCTCTACTCCGTCTTTGATAGGGCCACCTCAAGGGTCACGGAGGTGTGGACCGTGCGCCAAGTGGCAGGCCAGCGTTACGGCTCCCACAAGGACCTCTACATCCTGATGAGCCACACCAGTGGATCTGCGGCCGAGGCTTTTGCTCACACCATGCAGGACCTGCAGAGGGCCACTGTCATCGGGGAGCCCACGGCTGGAGGGGCACTCTCCGTGGGCATCTACCAGGTGGGCAGCAGCCCCTTGTATGCCTCCATGCCCACACAGATGGCCCTGAGCGCCACCACAGGCGAGGCCTGGGACCTGGCTGGAGTGGAGCCCGACATCACAGTGCCCATGAGCGAGGCCCTCTCCACAGCCCGGGACATAGTGGCCCTGCGCGCCAAGGTGCCCACCGTGCTGCAGACGGCCGGGAAGCTGGTGGCCGATAACTATGCCTCCCCCGAGCTGGGGGCCAAGGTGGCTGCCAAACTGAGCCGCATGCAGAGCCGCTATGCCAGGGTGACCTCCGAAGGCGCCCTAGCCGAGATGCTGGAGGCCGACCTGCAGATGCTCTCCGGGGACCCACACCTGAAGACGGCCCACATCCCCGAGGATGCCAAGGACCGAATTCCTGGGATTGTGCCCATGCAGGTGAGAATCACAGGGGGCTCGGCCCGCACGGTGCCAGGAATGAGTTGGCCAGTTGTCCTCACGCCCCGGGCTCTGTGCATGGTGCGGGACAAAGGCTTCTAGACTTGCTTTTGTGTTTAAGTTGTCACCCATCCCATCTTTTCCCATCAACTCCCTATGCCCGTGGGGTCCCTGAGCACCTCTGTAGAACCCTGGCACCCACAGGAACTCAGTCGGAGAAGCCCTGGTGCAGAAGGCGCTTCTCTCTTGGCTGGGTGGGAGGCAGGGACTCGCTGGGCCTCTCCTTATCAGTGTTGGGGTCAATAGGTCGCGTGAAGTCACCTCGATTTTGTCCTCTGGAAACGTGCAGCATGTGTTCACGCTCACCACTCTCCTGCCTCAGGGCTTTGCAGTTCTTGTGAACGAGTGGGAGGGTGGGAGACGGGGAGGCAGGCGGGGGGCCCTGGGCTCACAGTTGCCTGGCAGCTGGAGCGTGGAGCCTGGACACAGACCCTGGAATGGTCAGGGGGGCCGGGGCCCAGCCCAGAAAGCCAGAGTGGTGAGCCTTCCTCGCTAGGCACCGGCTGCCTGCTCGTCTCCTCCCACAACGCGAAGCACTACACCCAAAGCACTGGGTGGGGGTGCGGCCTGATCCAGGGGGTGGCTGGACCGGCGATTCTAAACGAGGCTCTTGTGATGAAATATTTGAAACCAGCACTGCAGTTCTGGGCAACACTGAAAAGGTGCATCAAGGCTGAGGGTCTTGCTGCTGGGTGGATGACGGACAGAGTCTGCAGACTGGGGCCACGGTCAGCCTCAGGGTCCACCCAGGTTCCCGTAGGAGGAGAGCTCCATCCAAAGCAGCATTTACAACACCTCTCCACACCGTCCACCATCTGTGACTCACCGCACAGTCACGGTGAGCAGGCAGGCCCCAGCTGTCTTGGGTGCCTTAAAAGCGGGTCCCGAGACAAAGAGCTTCGGGGCAGGCCATTTGGGTGGGAGGTGGCGCTGAAGCCCAGAGAGGGGGCAGGGAAAGTGGGAAAAGGAGGAAAAGCTGACAAGTGGGTGCATGACTGAGGCCGTTGCCTCTGAAGGTTCCAACGGGCCCCTGACAAGTGTGAGGAATGCCCCCCAACAGCGCCAGTCCTCGATGGCTTGAGGGTCCCCCCCAGAGACATGAACTCTCGAACTCAGAGGCAGCTTGAAGCAGGTTCTGAAGCAGAGAGTAGAAAGACACAGGGCTGTGCTGGAGGCCTGGCCCTGTCTGCAGGGGTCCAGCTGCAGCTGAAATCAGACAAGGGCTGAGGGCACCAAAAGCATCTACTGCACAATGGTTATCCCATTTTACAAAAAGGGGAACTGAGGCCTGGAAGGGTGCAGACAAGTGTGACCTGTGGCCAAAGAGCTTGAGACTGAGGGTGGAGCAGGGCCTGGAGACCAGGTGTCCCTGTCAACAGTGGGGTCCCTGCCAGCTCCTTGCTCTCAGCCCCGCTCACAGAGCCTGCCGCCCTCCAGCAGCCTTGGAGAGAGTAGCAGAGGCCCAGGCATGCTGGGGGAACCTTGGAAGTGCCATCCCTGTACTAGGCTCGTGAGGTCCCCAGATTCTAAACCAACGGCTCACTCCTTTCCAGCGTAGTCAGAGCTCACAGTTTGGTGCGACATGTAGATTCAGATTCTGATTTCACCACTTACTGGCTGTGTGGCTTTGGGCAAGTTACTTAATCACTCTGTGCTTCTGTTTCCTCATTGAAAAGAAGGGATAATGGTGTCTCCTCCACAAGTTGGCCGTGGGGGTGAAGAAAAGGACTACAATGTGTTCAGCACAAGACCAGGCCCCTGGTAAAGACTCAGGGGCGCAGGAATGTCTTCCCTCCCTGCCCAGGGAGGATGCTCAGGGACGTCAAGAAGTGTCTGGTGAAGTCGGGGGAGTCAAAGTGGAGACCATGGGCCTTTCAGCTCCGGACACCAGGGCGTGGGGTGGGCACATATGAGCACTCTCTGTGGTGAGGCTGCTGACCACACGTAGGTTCACATCCCAGGCCAGCCAACCGGGTAACTTCCTAGACACCATTGGAAAAGGCCCTGGCACCTCCCGCCTCCTTCAGAAATGTTCGTTCCCTTCCCATACCCTCAATATTTCTCACGACACGAAGGAAATCCTAGGTGCCCACTTTCCCACGCTCTCAGCTCCACTCCTCTCCTGATGCTGGGTTGCACCTCTCGATCTTTCAGATTCCCTCCCCTGAGGCCTTCGAAGACCTGATCAAGTTCTCCTTCCACACGAATGTGCTTGAAGACAACATCGGCTACTTGCGATTCGACATGTTCGCAGACAATGAGCTGCTCACTCAGGTCTCCGAGCTGCTGGTGGAGCACGTCTGGAAGAAGATTGTGCACACGGACGCCATGATTGTCGACATGAGGTCAGTGGGCCAGGGGCCAGCGGTTCCAAGCCGGCCAGGCCAGCTGATGGAGAACAGTCAAAGCTACGGGCCTAGGAGGGAAGAGAAAGGACTTGAGACACAGGACGGGAGCTGAGAGGGGCTAGGTGACCTGGCCATCAGGGCTCTGGCCCTAGCCCAGAGGTTCTGGCGTAATTGGCCAGGTTGGGCCCCAGCACCTGTAGATTCTTTTCAGCTCCTCATATGATCCCAATGTGCATTCCAGGCTGAGAATCACTGAGCTAATTCGGTGGTCCCCAAACTTGCCTGGTCATAGGACTCAGTGGAGAGGGAGGGGAAGGGAAACCTTAAAAACACAGATTCCAGGGCTCCACCCCAGCCCCACTGAGTCCAAAGCTCCAGGCACGAGGCCCAGTGATCCGTCTATTTAACAGGCAGGCCCAGGGAGTTCTGATGATCAGGCACGTGTGAGACAGCAAGGCCTCCACCTGTGGCTGTGCCTCTCATCATACAAAACCCGCCCATGCCCACCCTGGTCACAAGAACCAGAAAGCCGGAGTCCCAGAGAGAATTTGCGAATTAGCCACTGTTGTTGTAAAAAGAACTCTTTGCATCACAAAATGAGAGTCAGAGGGATGCTCTCAGCTAGCCTCCGCCCTTCTGCCTCTGTAAAGGTGTGTGTCAGCTTCTAGAGTGAGTTTCCCTCGGGAAAAGTAGAAGAATGCCCTTGGGCAGTGGCCGGGCCCAGGCCTCCCGTGACTCCCAGGTCCATGAGAGAACTTGCCCTGGGCATCCTTCACCACACAAGGAGTAGCATGCTGCTCCCCTGGGATGTGGATGCTTCCTTCCCCACTGACCCCCGGCTGCCAGAGAGACGTGGCTAAGATTGGCCAAGAGGGCGTGTCCAGTCCAGCTCTGGTCTATGGCCTGCAACATTCCCGTGGTTCTTAGTGGTCCCTAGGTGGCTCTGGATCCCAGAGGCTGGCTTTCCTCCCTGGGAGATGAAACGTCTCCCAGGGCTCCAGGGTGTGTGCCCAGAACACGAGCTTGGGGGTTCCTGTGGTACCTCTCGTCATTTTGCTCTTCAAATGCTCTATCGAACATCCAAACGACTGTCATGCTAAGTCCCTCTCTGCTTACCTGTGCCATCCATATTTTTTAAAGAGGAAGAGGCCCAGCCTACAGGTGTGCTTTGCTTTAAGATCCTTCCTGCCCAAGGTTTGGAGGTTCAGAGGCTGAGGTCATGGGCCCTGAACCCAGCAGGGCCATCCTAGACCATCAACCAGAAAAAGCTCCTAACACACAGCCAGCCCGGCACTCCTCATTTCCCAGATGAGGAGACAGAGGCCCAGGGAGGTCCCACCACAGGGCAAATCCAAATGGCCTGGGACGGGCATAGGCTCTCTCATCCTCAACACGGTTCCATAGCTCTGAGCATGCCACTGCTTTACCAACAAAGTTCCTGTGATATTCTAAATTCTTTGTTGTCATTTCAACAATCTTCACAGCATCTTCTTCAAGAGTAGATCCCATTTCAAGAGGCCACTTTCATGCACATCCATGAGAAGCAACTCCTCATCCATTAAAGTTTTATCATCAGATGGCAGCACCTCAGTCACGTCTTCAGGCTCCACTTCTAATTCTAGTTCTCTTGCTATTTCCACCCCATCTGCAGTTACTGAAGTCTTGAAGCCCTTGAAATCATCCAGGAGGGTTATTTTGACCTCTTCCCATGAATCATGAGTGTTCTTAATGGCATCTAGAATGGTGAATCCTTTCTAGAGGTTTTCAATTGACTTTGCCCAGATCCATCAGAGGACTCACTATCTATGGCAGCTATAGCCTTACAAAACGTATTTCTTAAATCATAAGACTTGAAAGTCAAATTTACTCCTTGATCCATGGGCTGCAGAGTGGATGTTGTTTTAGCGGGCATGAAAACAACGTTAATCTCGTACATCTCCATCAGAGCTCCTCGGCGACCAGGTGGGTTGTCGATGAGCAGTAATATTTGGAAAGGAGTCTTTTTTCTGAGCAGTAGGTCTCAACAGTGGGCTTCAAATATTCAGTAAACCATGTTGTGGACAGATGTGCTGTCATCCAGGCTTTGTGGTTCCATTTATAGAGCACAGGCAGAGTAGATTTAGTGTAATTCTTAAGGGCCCTAGGATTCTCAGAATGGTAAGTGAGCGTTGGCTTCAACTGAAAGTCACCAGCTGCATCAGCCCCTCATGAGAGAGTCAGCCTGTCCTTTGAAGTTTGAAGCCAGGCACTGACTTCTCCTCTCTAGCTGTGAAAGTCCTAGATGGCATCATCCGATACAACGCTGTTTCATCTGCGTTGGAAGTCTGTTGTTCAGTGCAGCCCCTTCATTACCATCTCAGCTGGAGCTTCTGGAGAACTTGCCGCAGCCTCTGCATCAGCATCTGCTGCTTCACCTGCACTTTTATGCTGTGGAGATGCTGCTTTCCTTAAACCGCATGAGCCGACCTCTGCTGGCTTCAGGCTTTTCTTCTGCAACTTCCTCCCCTCTCTCAGCCTTCACAGAATTGAGGAGAGTGAGGGCCTGGCTCGGGATTAGGCTTTGGCTTAAGGGAATGTGGTGGCTGGTTTGATCGTCAGTCCAGACCACTACAACTGTCTCCCTATCAGCAATGAGGCTGTTTTGTTTTCTTCTCATTCGTGTGTTCACTGGAGTGGCACTTTTAATTTCCTTCAAGAACTTCTCCCTTGCATTCACACTTGGCTAACTGTTTGGCATAAGAGGCCCAGCTTTCGGCCTGTCTCAGCTCTCGACACGCCTCCCTCACTGAACTCCATTGCTTCTAGCTTTTGATTTAAATTGAGAGACGTTGACTCTTCCATTCTCTTGAACACTTAGAGGCCATTGGAGGTTATTAATTGGCCTAGTTGCACTATTGTCGTGTCTCAGGAGAGGGAGAGAGACGGAGGAACAGCCAGTCGGGAGAACAGTCAGAACACACACATTTGTCATTTAAGTTCGCCGTCTTACATGGGCACAATTCATAGCACCCAAAACAATTACCATAGAAACATTACAGATCCCCATGACAATATAATAACAATGAAAAAGTTTGAAATATTGCCAGAATTACCAAAATGTGACGCAGTGACACAAAGTGAGCAGATACTGTTGGAAAAATGGTGCTGATAGACTTGCTCAACAAAGGGTTGCCACAAACCTTCAATTTGTCAAAAATGCAATATCTGTGAAGGGCGATAAAGCAAAGCACAATGGAACAAGGCGTGCCTGTATTTTCTAAATGAATTTGACCACAAAGTCTCTCGTTCTCAAGAGTTTTGTACTCTGGGAAATGCTGACCAAGGCATTAAATAGGAGGAGGAAGGGGCCCCCGACGCAGACTGCCTGGAACTGGAACCCTCGACAGGGGAAAGAGCCAGGGCTCCCGGGGGGACCAAGGGCCTCACTGGGAGCTCAGCCCCTCGGTGGCCTCCATCTCCTTCCCTCAGGTTCAACATCGGTGGCCCCACCTCCTCCATCTCCGCCCTGTGTTCCTTCTTCTATGACGAAGGCCCTCCGATTCTGCTGGACAAAATCTACAGCCGGCCCAACGACTCCATCAGTGAGCTCTGGACCCACTCTCAGCTCACAGGTGCGTGGAGAAAGCTGCTACTTCCTGTTCTCATTCTAGAAGCTTCTGGAAAATAGGGAACGATAGCTAAGGTTCGGGTAAAAGTAACAGTAAATGGAATATCAAACCCGTCTCCTATGCTGTGCCCTTTGTACACAAGATCTTTAATCCCCCCCAGACTCATACCGTTATGCTCATTTTCTAGAGGAGAAAAATGAGTCTCAACTGGGTTGAATATCTTGTCTAAGGTCACTCAGCTACTAAAACCAAAATGAAAGTGCCAAAATTTGAACACTGGTTTGTCTAAAACCAAAAGGTCCCCCATTCTCACCATTACAACCATCAGCCTTCAAGGTGAATGCAGAACAAGAAGGGTCCCCCTGTCCATCACCAAACCCCATGGGGTTCCCCGTATTCATCTTCCCTGAGCTCTTTGCAGCAGCTGCACACACTTGCCTGAAGGAATTTCAGGACTCTGAGGGGTCCCCCATTACCTGCCCTGGGCCCAGAGCCATGCAAGCCCCTTGCTCCGTGGAGCCACGCATGACTCTCCCAGCCCCGTCCCGGGTGGTCAGCCTCATACCATCTCCCATGCCTGGTTCGGCAAACTAAGGAAGCTGTGATCCCACCCAACAAAAGGGGGGCTGGAAGACCAAGGAGGGGGTACCTATGACCAGAAAAGCACCCACAGTTTCCATTTGTATACCTCCTTATCACACAAGGATTCGGGGGGACCATCCAGGACACACATTCAATAATATTGCAAAATGCAAATAAAAATCAGAACCAGGAGAGTTCTGAATTCAAACAAAAATTCAAGACCAGGAGTTAAAAACAAACTCAGATCTGCAGATCATGGGGTGCTGGAAAGGCAACATCCAATATGGGAGCCACATGCCACACATGGCCATAAAAATTGTGACGTGTGAAGTGTAAAGTGCACACTATACTTTGAAGACTTTGTATGAGAAAAAAGAATGTAAAATATCTCATTAATAATTTCATGTGATGACATTTTGAGATGAACATATTTTGGCTATCTCCAGTTAAATGAGGCATTATTAAAGTCCATTTCATCTGTTTCTTTTTACTTGCTTAATGTGGCTACTTGGAAACTTGAAATGACATCTGTGGCTCACATTCTGGCTCATGTTGTATTTCTATGGGGCGTCTCTGTCCTTGAGTGTAGTTGTCAAGCCACAAATTTGGCTCCTCCGAGGGTCCAAAGTGAAAAGAGAATAGGGTCAGTTTAGGCATTCTAATTATTCGTAAAGAGGAAGCACGCCCTTTACTCAGGAAAGTCAAGCTTTTTCCCATTACTTGGCGATAAAAGAGCGTGCATCAGGGAGCTCTCAAGCACATGCATGCTGGGCATTGGGCACACATTCATATCCCCGTCTTACAGATGCAGAAACTGGGGCTCACAGAAGGGGAGTGACTTGCAGGTGGACACAAGGACGCAGAACTAAATCTCAGCCCTTCTCTCGGAGGGTACAGACAGCATGGAGAAGGCAGGTGCCCCCGGGTCATGCCTTGACTCCCTACGCTGAAGGGCCTTCTGTCTTGCAGGTGAACGCTACGGCTCCAAGAAGAATGTGGTCATTCTGACCAGCAGCGTGACGGCTGGCGCTGCAGAGGAATTTACCTACATCATGAAGAGGCTGGGGCGGGCAGTGGTCGTCGGGGAGGTAACCAGCGGGGGCTGCCAGCCGCCGCAAACCTATCACGTGGATGACACCGACCTCTACCTCACCATCCCCACGGCCCGCTCAGTGGGGGTTGCAGATGGCAGCTCCTGGGAAGGGGTGGGCGTGGTGCCCCACGTGGCTGTCCCCGCTGAAGCCGCCCTCACCAGAGCCAAGGAGATGCTCCAGCACACTCTGCTGAGGGCGAGGCGGAGCCCAGGCCTGCAGGGATGCCGGGATGACCTCTTTCAGCAGAGCCCCGGGGTGGGCGGGACCTCTGGGCCATACCCCAAGGGCATTCCAGCATGTGGTCCTGCCTGAGGCCCCCGAGGGGCAGCAAAGGGCCCTGCTGAGCTCTGATTAGCCTCATCCATCAGTCTCTTCACCACTGCCAGTATCCTCTCTGGACACCTAAGGATAGCAGCTGGCCCCCTTCAAAGGCCACCCCTCCATTGTAGTTATCTTGGGGAGCGGAAGTCCGGATCTGCCCACACCCATGCTTCTTAATGGCCAACCCCTTTTCCTCATGCTGTCAACTAGAGCACCTCTGTCCCATAGAGTCACAAAGTGAGCCACAGATGCCAGGCACACGTGTCACTTGACATTTTCCAGCAGCCACACTTAAGAAAAGTAAAAAGGAACAGGTGAAGTTAATTTTAATAGTATAATTCGCTTAACCCACTAGATTCACAGCAGTCTCATTTCAACACATACTCAACTTAAAAATTATTACGAATGAGGTGTTACTGCCCTAAGTCTTTGGAATCTGACGTGTGGGCTGCACTTAGCGCACATGCCCATTCTTGTGCACCACATGTTTATTGCTCAGGGCCACTGGAAGCTGGTGGCTCCCGTGTGGGACAGCACAGGCCCAGAGGTGACGCACGTCCACTCTCCCGGCACACTGGCCCCACCTCACCCTCCCTGCACCTGCGTCTTTCCTGTTATAGCACCTCTCCCCCTCTGCCCTGGGATCATTTCTGTCCCCACCCTGCTGCATAACCCTCAGGGGCAGGAGTCGTCGTATTTGTCCTCGTCTCCTGCTGCCGGCCACGCAGCACGGCACCTGGTGCCCAGGCGAAGGACGCGCAATGAACACACGTGAATATGGGGCACCAAGTCTGCGTTTTCCTCCAGCTTCTCTCCAAGCTCTCCAGCTCCGGCCACAGACCCTAAAGTGAGGTCTCCTGCCACACAGCATCCTGCCATGAGGAAGGGAGAGCAGCCCCGGGCGGCGGTATGCGTGCCTGCCCTATTTGTCCAAGTGCAGCCTCTCACTGTGCTGCCTCTGGTCACCATGCCCTTTCCTAACAGGGTGAGGAGCTGGCAGCATACAGACCCCAAGACCTCCTCCAGAGCTGAGCAAACCCCAGGAGGAGACAAGGAGACCAGGGGTGAAGAAGGCCCCTGGCTGGTGCCCTGGGAGCCACACAAGCCTGCTCTGCTGGAGTCACTAGGACCCAAAAGTGAGAGACCTCTAGGGCCCTGCCCCAAGTCACGGTGGGGGTGAGGCCAGGAGGGTGGAGGGAACCTCAGCCGCTGCCAGTGCTCTGGGAGCCCCAGGCTCTACGATGTCCGAGCGAGGATGAAGTATTGGTGCCGTCTGGCCTTGCTGTCCGGTGAGTCCAGGCTGCAGCTGTCACAGGCAGCTTCCCCCATGGCACCCGGCTGACTTCACCACACAGCCCTACTTCACCACCCCCCTCCCCAGACCCCAGAGAGCTCTGGGATCTGGGCACGCCTCTGGGCCACCACCAACACCGGGGGCGGGGAGGTTTCTCCACTGGAAAAGCTTGAACCCGCCCTGTTTAAAGAGGAGCACCCCAGCCAAAGGCAAGATTTCACTCAAGTTCCTTCTCCTGATAAAGTCAAGGAAGACTCAGTGCAGGATTGAATTTTAGTAGCAGCCTGTGCACTGTGGTCTCACCTTTTTCTTTACTATGTCTGTTAATGTCCAGGCAAATGTGCGACCCCTCTCCGTGCTTACATTCTAGGAGCTCTCTCTCCTCCCTCCCCGCTCTCTCTCATACATGTGCACGAGCACACGCACACGGCTTTCTAATGATCCCCTAAATCAAACAATGGTTCCTTCTAGGTGGCAGAATCAGGGGGGATATTTTAGCTTTCTTCATTCTTTTCCTTTTTTCTGAAATCCCTAAAATGAGCATACATCATTATCTTCAAAGGCAGCAGTCATTATTCGAAAAATAAAGTAAACCAGATAAAATAAATTGTATAAGTGAGTCACTAACCATTCCTTAGCGGTCAGCAGTGGTTGTTTAATTTTTTTCGGGGGTTTTCCTTTCACAGAATTTGGGTCCCCTTGATGTGCACCACTGGGGTGATTGACAGTTTCTCCCGGGGCAGGTGCTGGGCGAGGTGCCGTAGGGTTCGCAGATGGCAAAGATCTTGGCGGGTCTTCAATAGCGGAAGGGGCGGCACAGCCCTTAGGCTGGGGGACCTGCACGGCTGTCTCTTCAGAGCTTCACAGCACGTGGACAACCGTTACTATCATCTCTGCAGGAGTCAGCTGAGACTGAGAGAACCTCAACAATTCACCGGGGTCACATACCTAGCACAGCGGACAGTCGTCCTCCTTTAGGCCACCCAGCATTCGCACCCCTCTGGACATTCAGGGAATCACTCCACGTATGAATCTGTGGGCAGCAGACGAAGAAGCAGTGAGGTGGCTGGGAGCCCAGGTTCTGGCTTCAGCACACAGGGTGGGAAGGGCTGTCCAGCCACTTCTCAGCTGTGTGACTCTGAGCAATTTACTTCACCTCTCTGGGCCTCAGCTTCCTTATCTGTACAATAGGACAGGTGATAGCACCTTTGAGGCTATGAAGATTAAATGAGTTAATCCAGTGCCCAGCCAATGGCAGCTGTCCTCATTTCCCCACTAAAAGCTAGACCTCAGGAAACCCACTTTCCCAGCTCCCTGACAGTGGGGTACAGGCACATGGTCTTGCCTGGACCAATCAGAGGCTTCTCTGCAGGATGTTTTTTCTGGAGGAAGTGACCCAAGGGAGCCGGACAGTAGACTGGCCAGTGCCCAGTGTACAAGGCAGCACGGCCATGCCTGCCATCAGCAGGGGCGGGAGCAGCAGCGCCCCCAAGAGGTGTTTCCCCGGCCCAACCGTGGTTGAGGTCCTGTCCAGTAGCTCCTTGTCCCGCCCACTGCCCAGCCTGGGCCCCTAGCCTACCCGTACACACAGTAGGCAGCCCAGGCTCCGCTCAAGACACCCCTTTCTGCTCCAATCAGTCGCAGGCTTGTTTTCTTACAACGAATTGCACTGTCTCGGGCAGCTGGGGAGGGAGCAGACGAGATCTGAACCCACATGTGTCTGGCTCCAAGGCGCCCGCTGTTTCCACCACATCATGAATAGGTCCTGGGCCTGGTCTTAGAAGAGGCACAGAGGTGAGCAGGCCAAGGGAAAGGGTCAAGCTTCCTGACCTCAGCCTTCTTGCACTGTCACCTGCTTGGAGACTGAAGACTGGAGAAAAAAGAAGAAAAACAAAATCCCTCTAGGCAGAGCCAGGGGACCCACAGCTGCCCAGCAGCTTCTGCTCCGATGGACTGCAGGCCCCTCAAACTCTCGGTGCCCCGGAATGAGCTTATCACCCCCGCCCTCCCCAGGGCTGCCTGGCCACCGCCATTCCTGCCCCCAGGTCCCCATCTCGTACAGAGTCACCCCTCCCTCCAGAAATCAGGCCAGAGATCTGAAAGCCACTCCCGACTCCCTCTGCTCTGTCCCCCCGCCCCTCCACCCTGTGCCCACATCATCGGGACTCAGGATGAGTGACCTGAGTTAACAGCACTCTGCTCTGGGCCCCACTGCCAGCTTCTCTCCCTCGTCTTGGGCTTCTGGCTCCATGCCTGAATCCCCACCACAGTCTCCTGCCCCATCTGTGCCCCTGCCACAGCCAGGGCCATTGCTCTGCCACAGAACCTTCTCACGTCTCCCCCTGCTTGAGGACCCTTCAAGGCGCCCCCCGCCCTGCAGGGAGAGGGGCTGGGCCAGGCTGTCATCACCCAACCGCCAGGGTACCCCTGGCCTGTGGACACCTGGACCCCAACCTCGACAAAGGGCCTGTGGTGTGTTAGGTTGTCCACGCTTCCTAATGCCCCCTTCTCACTGGCAAACCCTGCTTGCTCCCCAGGACCTGCTCAGATGGCACCCAGTCAGATGAAGCCCCCTGACCTCTCTCTCTGCATCTCCTCAGTCCCCGGGGCACCCCCACCACAGTGTCTGTCTTTCTCTGCACCATCAGTCTCCCCCTGTTCTGTAGGGAAGGGAACTCGCCCTGCTCTCTGCTCTTCCAGCCCCAAACAGGCCTGTCCCCTGGAGAGGAAAGTCAGCAGGCCGTGAATGAATGAATGGGGCCCCTCTCCACTGAAAGGGCATTGTTATGTGATGCCCAAGGCGTCTTATTTCTCTGCCCCTCCTGGAGCTGTGGTGGGGAGGGAGGTCCGTCAGGAGTGAGCAGGGAGGGCTGAGGGCAGCCCCTTTGACTTGCACCCATGGGTGCCGGCAGGCCCACACGACTCCAGCCGGGCTGTGTGGTAACAATGTGAGTGACAAATGGATTATCAAGGACCTGAAGAGGACTCGAAGCCGGCTTTCTGGCGCAGGACAGGACCAGCGGATGAACCCTATGGTTCATCAAACCTGGACCACACTCCAGGTAGGCAGGCATAGGGTCATTACGGGGAGAAAGCAACACAGTGGCATCCTGGGCCCATCTCCTCCTCCTGCCTCCGCCCCAGGGGGCATCGAGAGGGTGGCAGGCCAGCCATGGGCAAGCCGTGGAGGCAGAGGAGACCCGGGGTACCAGATGTGAGCGGCAGAGGGTCAGGAGGGGGCACAGTGGATACCTCTGCTTCCTGACAAGGGGCTGGCAGCACAGGGCCACGGTGGCCAGGGTCCAGGGAGGTGGCTCTGGGTGCTGGGGGCCCATGTTCAGGTGTGCTGTGGCAGGACTAAGCCACTCCTCCACCAGACTCTATGTAGTTAGGAGAGAGAAAAAAATGGTGACCTTCACCCTCGAGATCCCTGCTGAAGACTGGGCCCAAACCCCCAGGGCAGCAGAGTCCAGCCCCACAGCAGTGAGATGCTCCATCCAGAAAGGAGTGTGAGGGGGCCCTGGAAGACCTCGTGGCTCCTCTCTAAGGCTGGGCTGGAGCAGGAGAGAACCCCACCTCTTCTCCCGACTCTCTCACCCTTTTGCCTCCCGCGTCCCGGGTCCCGGTTCCTGCCCACACAGCCCCTTGCCACGTCTGTGTGTCAGCTGGGGCCCTGGCTATGCTACACAGTTTCAGGGCAAGGAGAGGCCGCGGTTCACAAAGGACAACGATGCAGCCCCAACACGCTCCTGGGCAGGGAAGCCTGTCTCCCTCGTGCCCACAGAGGGCGCCATCTCACACCTCCTGGTCCTTATAGAGTTAGCGGCTGCCCCGCCTGAGGACTTCCCTGCTGCCTTATTAACCAGGGCGCAGGCATGGAACACAGCTTCCTAGTCCAAGCAGTTTAGAATAGCAGGTGACAGAGGCCGCTGGCTTCCTGTCTCCGGGAAAACACAAGACAGCCGGGAAGAAGTCGAATTTAAAGACCCCCAACCCTCCTCCCAGCATGCACTGCCTCCACCCCACCCCCCCTTCAAAACTGGTTTCCAAAAATTCTTCTCTCTGAGGAAGTGGCACAAATCAAAACACATCCGGAAATGAGTTATTTTTTAAATAAAAGATTTATTCTTTGGGAGTTATATCTTGCTGTATAATCTTTAGACCTCCTCGTGACTTCTACTACAAAAAGGAGAAAATAAGTTATGCAAATAGCCAGGGCGTGGGAATCCTTTCTCTGCAGAGAAGTGGCCTGCAGGGGAGACCAGCTGCCTCCAGGGGGCACCAGCGCCTTCCAAGGAAAGGAAGGACGCAAAATTCCCTTGGGACAACTCCGACCGACTTTCACTCCTAAAGATAGTTCTCTTCCTGTCCCCAGAGGAATGGGGGTGGATGGGTGAAGTCAGCAGAGCCAGGCCCAGCACCCAGGCCCCTCAAAGCCTGGGAGCATATAGAGTTAGGGGTCTCCAGCTGGGGGATCTTGCCCCTCCCCATCACCACCACTGACTAGCTTTCTTGAGTCCATGCCATTTTGGCCGTCAGTGTTTAAAAGACAACAGGATCCGTTGACCTCTAATTCACATACGGTTCTGATTCTGGCCTTTCTTGAGGGCTGTGTTCAGCCTGGCGCTGAGGAGCCTTCACCCAGAGCCATTGAGCTCCAGGTGTCAGGACCGCCCCTCTTCACTCTCCCCGCCCCCCAAACTCAGTGGGCTTCACTCACGTCATTAACCTAATTAGATGGGCATTTGAGCAGGATCCATGGTCTAAGATTCAGGAATTGACTAGAAGTTGAAGTCCAGGATCCCAGCCTTGTCAAGGTTTTACTTCTCTCCGGATAAAAACAGAGAGAAAAGCAGATCTTGGTTAAAATTGAGCAGTAAAATGAATCTGAATTCAGAATCTCTTATTTTAGTACATCTTGGGGACTTTTATAACTCTTAATGGACTGGCTGCTGGGAGATAATTTATCAAGATATAATTAGCCGTTTTTCCAGCCGCCCTGAGTATTTTCCCCTCTGTAGCCCAAAAAGTCAGCCAAGCCTTTCTGTTCATTGACTCAGTGGCTTCTGTGTAACATGCCTAGTGACAGCATTGCCAGAAAACCTCCAAGACCCAAGACTCCGGGAGAGGTGGAAGAGAGGAGACAGAGCCATGGGAGTGCAGAGGCAGACACCGCACGGCCTGGGGAGACCTCACGAGGCTAAGAGAAGATACCTTCTTAGGTGGGGGTGTCGGGGGGCTTTCTGTGACCTTGAGACACAGGAGAGGAATTGAAAAAGACAGATGGCACATCCTGCCAGAATCACAGGATCGGGGTGCAGAGCAGATGAAATGATATAGAGAGAACTTGAGGAATGTGGCACTTCTCACCTAGAATTGTAGAGTAAAATGCATACCCGCTGATGGGATGTTTTGTGACAACATCACCCGTCAACTCTTAACTGGTCCAGAAGGTGGAAGAGAGCGCTAGGGCAAAGTCAGATTAGAAGTGACGACTCTCAAGTAGATACAGGAGGGCAGAGGAGACAGGATCTGACTGCCAAGGGGACTTTGGGAACCCAGCCTGGTGACAAGCAGGAACTGCCATGTTAATAAACTCCAAGCCATCACCTCCGTAACTCATCTGTGAGTTTGTTACCTTAAATGGCTGCAAAGCAACTTGCATCTACATCCATCTTTACCAAAATGAACTCCATCTTAAAAAGCTGAGTTAGAGGAAGAGGTCTCATTGTGCTTCTTCAATAACTTTAATTTAAATGTTTTCCAAATGTCTCCCTTGCTTGTGAATGGAATGGTCACTGTTAGTAATAATTCCATTTGAGGCCATAGTGGAGGTTCCTCGAAGAGTGTGGGCGGGCCAGGAGAGACACACAGGGCTAGACGTCTCAGGGGTCCTCACCTTAACCAGCTCATCAGTGGACCTCCACGCTCCCTGCTATAAAGGGAGGGGATGGACCGGAAATCTGCAGTCCCTCTCAATTCTAAATTACTATCGCATCTTGGTATAATGCATTTTGCCTTTCAAAATAATTTCACAGAAATGATGGACCAATCCAATAAGCCAGAGGAGGATAGCTGTGCACACCATTCGACAGGTGCAAAACTCATGTGAGAACCTGATTCAAGACTCGTCAGGGGTGAGGCCGGAACCAGGCATCTCCTTCGTTCCTGCAACAAGTGTCTGCTGAAGAGCTGCTACGTGTCTACATTGTTCCAGCTGCTGGGGATGCAGCAGTGAACAAAACAGCCAAAATCCCGCATGGGGCTTACAGACTAGTGATAGGAGACACCATAAACAGGATAAATCAGTAAAGTATATAGAATGCAAAACAGTGAAAAGAGCTAAAGCAAGAAGAGTGATAGGAAATGGGGGGGGGGCAGGGTGCAAGTGGAAATTTCAGACAATGCCTTGGCCCCAGTCCCAGTTTCTGAACCATCCACGAAGCCACGTCACCATGCCCTCCTGAGCAGGCAGGCTGGGAAGGATGTGAGCTCAGAGTTGGGCGGTCCTGGGGTCTTATTCTTGTGTTCTGCCCCTGAACCCATGGTGTTAGGAAACTCAGTTAACCTCTTGGAGCTTAGTTTCTTCTGCAGTAAAATGGGAATTAAGCATCTACCTCGTGGGCATGCTGGGCAGATGAAATGATGTAATGGATGTCAGTGCAGTGTGGAGCCTGAGGTTCAAAGCCCTGGAGGGATGCCTATGGGCAACACTGCTGGCTCCTTCCAGATGCAGAGGAAAATGGCTTAGGGGGTCATCTCCTCTCCTCCAGCCCAAGCCTCCCACTGCAGCCAGAGGCCACCTCAAAGTGCCACTCAGAGCCGACCCTCTCTGCCCTGGTCCAAACTCCTCTCCTTCGAGGCCTTCCTATGTCTTTATTTCAGAGGCGCCCCCCCGCCCAACTGCTCCTCACGCTGGCTTTGCCCACCCTAGCATGTCTACAGGGACCACCCTTTCTCCCCAGCCACTGCTCTCCCTGTCTGAATCACCAGCGCCCACTGGACTTTGAGGCTCAGCTCATGCCCTTCCCCCCTACCCACAGGTCTGATTTAGGCAGCCCCCCACATCCAGCACCCCAGCAGAGACCTCTGTTTAGCCTCTGTCACACTGCACTCTAATCATCTCACACCCTAAGGATCATGGGTGAATTCACTGCTCCCCCACCCAGGGTCTGGCACAGAGCCTGGCACAGCATGGGTGCCCAGGGAAGCCAGTAAATGAGTAGATGGTTGGCTGTGGGTGGAGAATGGATGGTGTGTGGGTGGGAGGTGAGGGAGGATGAGAAAGAGGGACAGAGGGGTTGGGCGGGCCAGGCAGGTCATGCTGCTGCCTCGGACAAGGTGGGCTCCATGGAGATGGAGAGAAGAGGCAGAGTCTAGGGGCTTTGGATGGCTAGCTGGCCTCTGTGTGAGACCCCCACTAGCTCCTCCCTAATCACAAGCCTGAGCTCCGTGACAGAGGCCCCAGTGGAGGGTTGGAAACTGGAGGTCAAATGAACAGATCCTGACAGTGAAGTGGAAACCAGTCAAAGGAACTGCACTGACTCAAAAGAACTCCCAACGAGTGGCTTCCACACAACATGGCCTGTGCCACATCAGAGCTCCTGACCTGAGGTCTGCATTATTAGGAACAAGGACAAATGTGGGTAAACAGGATAGTTACTGAAAGAAACTCCACAGACAAGAGATAAGAAATGGCATCCAGAACTACCCCAGTCCTCATGATGTTTTCAGCATTGAGTTTCTGCATATGCTAACTTCCTGAAAGCTAAGGGGAGTGTGTGTGTGTGTGTGTGTGTGTGTGTGTGTGGTGTGTTAGACCTCCCCATTTTTCCTTTTTCATGTATTCAGAATGTGAAGAACCATGGACCAGGTGGAAGGTTGAAATTATTGGTCCCAATTCTTCAGGCCCTGTACAAGGATTACACACCCACTCGTGGCTTCACCATGGGCAGTGTGCACATTTCACCCCTTAACTTCGGGCTTGGCCATTGACTTGCATTGACCAAAGGGGCATTAATGACAGTGACCCAAGCAGAGGCTTGAGATGTGCTCGTGTATTTGGATTTATCCTCTTGTGCTCTTGGCATAACCGTGAGAGAAGCCCAATTGTCCCAGAGAAAAAGAGCATGGACCTACATCCACCGGAAATCTGGAGCCAAGCTCAGACAAGACCAGCTCAGCCCAAGCCAACCCACAGACCCACAACCAAGGACCAGGTAACAAATACCTGAACTACCTTGGACTAAGGTCCAAGGACTGATGGACCTTGGTAATAAATATCGTTTACTCAGTGATCACACTGTGCCAGGCGCCATGCTGGCCACTCTCCACACATCTTCCCATGTAACCCTGACAACATCCCTAAGACACAGGTGTCATCATCTCCATTTTTCAGATAAGAAAACTGGGGCTCAGACAGTTAAAGCTATTTGTCCAAGGTCAGGACAAATAGTAGGCAAAGGGCCGCGATTCGAATCCGGATTTGTCTGCCTCCAGAGCCCAGGCTGTTTTCCAAACTTGCTTCTGTACAGAACAAAAGGCGTAGTGACAGGAGTAGGATCCCCACTTTTGAAAACATTACCAATACTTTGTGCCTATTAGTCACCATGCCCTGGATGAGCAAAGCGCATCATTTTATTTCACGACTTTATTTCCTTCAAAACACATCACAGGGGCTTGGTTATCTTTTTCAAATGACGACTGAGCTGTTCATCTACAAATGCTGAAGCACACAGCCCTGCAGACGACTGTGACCAGCCCTTTCAAAGGAAGGCCCGGTGAGCCAGGTGGACGCTGTGCCCAGCGGTCTGCTCCACGGCCACCTGCTAACTGTGAGAGGTCATGTGCCGGGCGAGGTGGTGGCGCTCCCGGAAGTACTCGTGGCAAATGGGGCAAGTGAGGGCCTCCTCTCTCAGCTTCTTAGACTGTAGGTCAGGCGCCGCACGCTCCTTCTTGTGGTGGGACCGCATGTGGAAGACCAGGTCAGAGGTCAGGCGAAAGGAGAGGTTGCACTTTGCGCACCAGTTCTGGGTGGACAGGCCCAGGGAGGTGAATGTGGAGGGCAGGAGGGCCCAGGAGGCGGTGGAGGAGGCCACCGAGGGCGTGGGTGTCTGGGCTGTGGGCTGCTTGAGCCACAGCATGGGGGCACCCACCAAAGGGCTGCAGAGAGACGCGTTTTGGGGCGACATCTGCAGGTTCCAGAAATCGGCCACTAAAAGCTTAGAATTTGAAAGTTGGCCCCAACCAGAGGCGTCTACCGTGTTGATGAGACCCAAGAGCTCCCCCAGCGCATCTGCAGGTCCCCCTCCCTGGAGGACAGAGGTTGGCCCAGGCCTCCCTGCTGGACACCTGGCTGGTTTGCTGAAGGCGCTTCTCTGCTCCCCTCGGGCTCCAACGGGCCACACCAAGGAGACCGAGCCACCTGCTGGGTCCCTGGGGACATCCTCGGTCAGCTCCTGGGGACCGGGCCGGCCTGCAGGACCACTGTGCTCCCCTTCGTGGGCCTGCCCATCCCCCAGCCTCCTCCCAGGCCGAGGCACCTCGGTGAAGGCGCTCTGCCCCTGTGCCCAGCACGCCTTTCGCGGCATTGGCTTTCCCAGGCGGAGCTTGCCCGGGGTTGCTGACAGCGCCATCTCGGCACAGGCCTCATCCCGGCCACCACTGCCCATGGCAGCCTGGGGGCCCAGGCGGTTCGTTTTCTCCAGCAGCACAGGCTTGCGGCCCCGGCCCTGCTCGGGTTCACTAAGCCGCCATCTGTTTTCAGCCGAAGGGCCCTGCAGAGCCCCCTTCCCAGAAGCCATGTTGACCAGCAGGGCCTGAGCCAGCTGAGCAAGGTAGACAATCCAATAGCTGTCGGTCTTCAGGGCTTTAGGGCTCTAGAGGGCTCAAGCCAGGGAGGAGCCCTGAGATGGGAGAGTTCCCCTGATGAGCGGGCCAGCCACACTTGGCCCACGGGGCTCTGCAGAGAGAGGAAGCAACAGCAGTGACACAGGCTCTCAGGATCACCTCCCAGCACGCAGGCTGCAGCTGCCTTAAACAGTCTCCTCTCAGGCCGGCCCTGTGGCAGAGTAGTGAAGTTTGCCCACTCCGTTTCGGCGGTCTGGGATTTGCCGGTTGGGATCAAGCCATGCTGTGGCAGTATCCCACATAGAAGAGCTAGAATGACCTACAACTATGTGCTGGGGCTTTAGGGAGGGAAAAAAAAAAAAAGAGGAAGATTGGCAACAGACATTAGCTCAGGGCCAATCTTCCTCACCAAAAAAAGCATACGTTAAAAAAAAAAACCTCCTCTTACCAGGAACCTGATGTCTGGTGTCAAGTGGTGACAGGAACAAGAACTGGGGGGTGAACAAGTCTCCATGTGAATCCAGGCTTCGCCAATCCTTAGCTGTGTGATGTTAGACGAGCCACTACATTCTCTGAGCCTCTGTTTGCATCTGTGAAATGGAAGAAATGACCTTACTGCCCATGTCCTCCCTGGGGGTGGGGACAGAGGTCTCTGCTGAGAAATACCTAGAAGCAGCAACCCCTAGAGACAGGAGCAAGGAGAGATGAGAGAAACGCACAGATTCCCCTGGCGGAAACGGCCAGGGGAAGTCCGTTTGCCAGGCTGAGGAACAGAGAGGTTGGAGGGGAAAGGAGGGGCGCCTGTCCCAGGCACCATCCAGGCCTCAAGGACCCTCCAGGAGTTCTAGGTCATCTGTCAACAGTGGACTCCAGCGTGAGGACACCCAGCACCATCAGTTCCTGCCCCATGCTCAGGCCCTGTCTGGCCCCACTGAGTGCCAAGGGCACAGAGGGAGGTCACAGCATCAGGATGTCACAGCGTGCAGAGGAGTGTTGCCTTCATAGTCCTTGCTCCTGACAGCATCTGTCTCTGTTCTGACTTCACCCCATAACCCCTCAGGCTGCCAGACCTGTCTCCCAGCCTAGCGGCCTCTTTGTCCATACCACGTGCCCCACCAGCTTCTGTGTCGTCTCCCTATTCCTCAGAGCCAGGCTTCTTGGAAGAGTCACATGTCCCCACTCGTCCCCCCACTCCCAGCCCAGCCCCGTGTGTTGGGCAGTGGTCCCCGTCACTGCAGAGCCGAGCCTGCTCTGGCCAAGACCAGCCAAGGTCGGATTGCCCAAACAGCGGCCCCTGCTCAGTCTTACTCATTCTTGCCCAGGGTCACCCAGATGCCCCCCAGGTGTTGTTTCAGGATCCCCCTGCACATGGACACCCGCATTCCCCATGGGACCCATGAACTCCAGCTCATTCGGCAAAGCCCAGCTTGGGCATGGCCCCTCTCTGTGCCTCCCCTGATCCTCTCAGGCACTGAGAACACTCCTGCCTCCACCACTGCCGTACCTGGACCAACGTCCTGCATTGCACCACGTGTAACATCATATTTACCCACTTGTGGTTTACTGGAAGGCAGGCCCTAGGAGTCCAACACATCAGTTCGCCTCGCCATCTGAGTCCTTCCTAGCGCCTGCTCACAGCAGCGGTCAGCAAACCTTGGCTGAATGAATGAATTCAGGAACATGAAATGGGTTTAGCAACCGTCAGAAGAAATCAACGTTATCTTCACAAAGCATGCAGCCGTCTCCCCCCAGCACAGACAGGACACTGTGAGCCCCTCATGTTTCCGTGGGGTCCCAGGGAGGAGAAAAGCGCGTCATGGGAAGGGCGGGGGCATCTGCTCTGAGGCTCTCCCGCACCTGCCTCCCCCAGGAGCCTCTCTGCAGGCCCGCAGCCCCACCTGGTCCACAACCCCGGCAGGTGAGGAAGTTGCTATCTGCAGCAAAAGGCATCCTTTTCTCTCCAACCCGGACATGAGACCAATATGAGGCACCACAAGGCCCTCCAGCCTTGCCCTATCCCCTCACCTCCCCTTGACCCCGGCATTGCTTCCCCCAGTGAGAAGCCCCTCAGTTTCTCCTCAGGGAAGTGGCAGCCCAGGGTCAGCCACTTGAGCCGACTGGGAAAGGCTCAGTGGCCTGTGGGTGCCAAGAATCCTCCCAAGGATGAGTCCACGCAAGGAGCTCAGACTCTGAAGGTGTCCTTCCTCCAGGTAGGGGACAGACCACACTGATGGTGGCTGAAGGAGGAGCTGGAGGGGGCAGATCTGCCCAATGTGGGATGAAACAGAGACATCCATCACAGTGTTGTGCACAGTGAGGATAAACAACAAACTGCTCTATGCCGCACGACAGAGACTTGTGGTAAATTGTGATGCGTAGCCGAGATGAAGCATTATGTAGCCTTGGAATGGAATGTGTAATATGCCTACGATGTAACGTTGAGGAGGAAGAAGGGGAAAAAGGTTATATATTTGGTGTAATCTATTCTTGGCAAAAACACATAAGCCAAAGGAAGAATCCTTGAAGGAAATATACAGAAATGACCAACAGGTCGTATTTTTCATTAACTTCCTAATTTGTTCATTCATTCAGCAAACCTTTGCATTATACATGCCGGCTCTGTCCTAGGGGCTGTGGTGACAGTGGTGACAAGACAGTCCTGGGATGTGCTGAGCAGCAGGACAGTACGCGTTGGCCTACGTGTGTGCGTGTTATAAATGGGCAAGTGTGGCATTTCAGCTGAGCCCTGAGGATGGAGAGGGGTTTGCCCAGGACTCATGAAAGGGTGGAATCTCCCTAGTAGAAGGGGAAGACTACATGAGAACAGGAAGGAGGAGAAAATGTGGGAGAAACGTTGCAGGATCAGGGATGGACAGTCACTAACCAGAGCAGCCTGGGGGGCCTGAGGAATGCCCCATCGAAGAGGTGACACTAGCTCTGGGTGTTGATGGATGAATAGGGGTGCATCAGGAAGTGATGGTGAAAACGGCACAGGCAAAGTCATAGTGGCAAAGAAGGACTGGGCACATTCCAGCCATGAGGAGAAGGTTGCGGGGCAGGAGCTCAGGGTGACACAGAGGTGCCCCTAAATGAGACCTTTCTATTCATACTGAGCCAGGCCAGACCCGCCTGTGAATCCAGCCCAGTGAGTGAGGCAGGGGAGGGCAAGGGGAGAGGGGCAGAGTCAGAGGCAGCAGTGTGCACAGCTCCTTGCCATGAGGAGCTCTGAGCACCGGACTCCCATGAACGCCCGTGTCCTCAGGCTCCCCCGGGAGGTGGAGCAGCCCCCCAGTGCAGATGGAGGGGCGGAGGGACGCCCTGTCCACTTGCCTTCCACAGTCAGATCAGGCAGAGGGGGTCAAGCCCGGGTCTGATCCCCAGTGCAGACACGCACAGCATTCCCCCGACACTCCAGCACCAGGGGCCAAACTAAACCCAGGGAGACAACCCTTTTCCGGTATGGAAATTATACTCCAGTGCCCTGTCCTTCCAGAGCCTACGACTGGACCCTGGTGTGAGGACTTCCGGTGAGGCCCAGGGGGCTTCCCACAAAGCAGAAGGAATGGGTTTCCCCTGCACCTGCTCACACACGACACCAGCAGGGTAGGCATGCCGGGGCTCAGGCGTGCGGAGCGCCGTCCACAGCCTGCCCTGCCCTGCTCACTGTCACCCCAGCCAGCCCTGGAGAGGGACTGGGTGTCTGTTCCTCTTTGTGCCCCGCTGGGCCTCACGGGCGGCAGGGAGCAGCTCTCAGCAAGGGTTGGCTGTCCCGCACTGAACACCCTCTTTTGCTCCAGGGTCTTAAACCCACACGTGGAAGGGGGTTGCGTGATCTCTGTGACAACAGGACACCGGTCACATGCTGTGGCGTGGTCTGCCACCCGGCGCCCTCCTCCGCAAACCCGAGTTCCGTCTGGGAGCTTGCCGGGACTCTGAGGCAGCTCTGTCCCTGTCTTCTCCAAGCGTACTTCTCCAGTCCTCCCTTGACACTGGGACCACCCCACCCCACCCCCACCGTAACCTTCTAATTAATCTTCTTGGCTAAGTTGGCCAGAATCAGGCTTTTTGTTGTTAGCATCCAAAGAACGCTGACTCCTATAGATGTGACAGCTCACCTGGCTCAGAGCTCTAGGCCACCTGGTTTCACCTCCAGGACCCCATCAGGGAGGAAAGACGAACCGCACAACGCTGCCACCCAGGGGCAGGCTCAGTATTGCCCCCACGCCTGTCAGCCTCCAGGCAGCAGTGGCCCTGCTCACAGAGCACGCAAGGCTGCCTCCACCAGCCAGTTCTGACCCGGTTGACAACTCTAACAGGTTTGTGCCCTGATTTACAGCAGTTTTTGTCCCCTGATGCTCAGCATGCTGATTTTTCTCCCAAATCATCAGAAGTGCCAGGACACTTTGAGCACCTGGGGACAGGAGCTCCTGTAGGCACAGGTGTCCACAGGAGTAAAAGCTGGAGCAGTAGACACGCAGGCATGCAGGGTGGGTCTGGGGCTGTGCCTAGTCCCTGCTCCCACACCTGGGGGCAGCCTTCTCTCCACCTGGCCTTGGCCCTGGTCCAATTGAGGAGTCTCCCGTGTCTCCACTCACCAGAAGTGCCCACCCTTGGTTCTCCTCACACAGTCATCCACTTGCATCTCCTCTGCCCACTTATCCACTGTCCTCTTGTGCCAACCTGCTGGGCACACACAGGTGGACCAGCCTCCCCTTTGCCCTTGAGGTGCTCATGGCTTGGAGGGGAGACACACTGTGGCCTCATGTGAGGTTGGCACCCAGAAGGGGAGGATGCCATCAACCTGCTAGGGAGGCATTCATCTCTGCCCTTCCATAGTCAGCTCCACCAGCGAGGTCTGCAAACTTGGAAACCCGGCTTCAAGCGCCCCCCTCAGCTGGTGAGCGGTACTGCTGGACCACACTCCACTGAGTGTTCCGAGTTTTCATCACTAGAAAGTACTTGTCCCCGGGGCCCTGAGGACCCTGAGCAGTGGGCGGCTGAGCCGCCTCCTCACAGGGACCTCCATGGGCTTGTCATGCATGAATGCCACTAGGGCTCACATCAGCTCCTTTCTCTGGCCCTGCCTCCTGCCCCCACGACCCCCCCCCCCCGATGAAAGCACACACAGGTACCCTGCCCTCACTCTCTCGGTGGCAGGAGTCTGTGACAGGCACTGTGCATGTCACCTCTTCCGTCTTCATTGCACCTGGAGGATCATCACTCTCTTTCACAGATGAGGCAGCCCTGGGCTCCCCAGTGCTAAACATCCTGCTCGATGTCCCCTGCAAGTAGGAGGCACGCTGGGACTGAAACCCACAAGTGTGTCCCAAAGTCTGCTTTGGTTGCACTCCCTGTGTCACCCTCACAGTGGCCCCGCGGTGAGCACCAAGTCCAACCTGTGTGCCACCAAGGGGATCTGAGCCCCTCCTAATCCTTCCAAACTAATTCCTCAAAGGGGATGCCACTGACATGAGAGAATAGTGCTAGCCAGTGCTTCTCGAGGAGGCAGAGGTGGACACCCCAGTCCACTGGGTGACCCTCAGCTGACCAGCCCACCTCTCTCAGCCTCAATTTCCCATCTATAAACTGGGGTTGGGCTAGATCATCTCTACAGTCCTTTCCAGATCGGCCAGCAGATGACTCCAGTGGGATGAAGCCAATTCTTCCCCTTTCTCAGAGTAACTCGTCTGCCTGAAGCCCCATTGCTGAGCTTCCATGAGCTCACACAACGACACACAGCCAGATACCCTCACACCCTCACATGCACACACACACTCATACACACGCACACCCCCACATACATTCACACACACACACCCATCTCTCTCATGTGCTCCCTCTGTCTCTCTTGCTCAGACGGTTTTCCACATGACAGTTGACATGTTTGGAATCACATGACGTCCTCCCAAGCCTGGGCAGCAGCCTGCCTTGCTCTCCTCCGGGTCCTGCTGCACCCCTGCCTGCCTCTGCAGACAGCCCCACTGAGCTGCCTTCACCGCTCAGGCCCCCTTTGCCAACCACAGCCGTGTAGGTCCAGGTGCCAGAAGTGTCCAGAGTGCCCTGAGCCACAGATGTGACTGCCCTCTTCTCAGCACTAAAATTGGGACATGTGGTCTTAACCGCAGGATGGGTATTTGCTAGCAGGATGCTTCATGATACAGAAATAGAGGCCACTGCTTACTGACTGCGTTAAGTGTCTACGTGCCGGAGACTGAACACACCTTTCACTGAGTTTTCACACCGACCACGTGAGGGAAGCTGCCTGTCTGGGCCAAGCGCGTTCGCCCCCAGCCTGGCAAACACCCCGTCAGTAACGCAGCGCAGCTCTCCAGCCTCTGAGACCCTGGCGGAGCTGGATTCTGCCCCTGCTGTGTTAGATCTCCATCCAACGCCATGCTCCATGAATGCTATCGCCCAAATCTTAATAATAATAGTGAGAACGAGGAGGAGGGGGAAAAGGCAATGACGTAATAACAATAATAATAACAAAGAGGAGGAGACAGAGATGTGGAACTGACAGGGACCTATGGCATGACTGACCTCCCTGAGGGTCACCACTCTCAGGTGCGTCAGCACTGCTGGGGTAAGTCACTTGGACAAGTGCAAAAACGTCCTACAAAGCTCCATCTGGGACTCCATCTAACCCCGGTCCACTCTTCTGGGAACTCACAGAACTCACAGGCCCTTTCCCAGGGTCAACATCAGACATGGAGTCTCATCCAGCTCCAGGCTCCGTGCACGCCTCTCCCGTGATCCCCAACACATCTCCAATGACCTCTGCACATGCGTGAGCTCATCTCTGGGGTCAATCCATGCCCTGGGCAGTGAGTTCTGGGTCAGGAGACCACAAGCACTGCGGCTTTGTGCTGTCTCGCTCCTCCTTTCCCACGTGGACCACCCAGAGCCCTTTGCACCAGGAGGATGTTCTCTGCCCGAAGCGCCCTGGGCAAAGCAGAGCTGCCCTTCCTCTTTCTCCTTCCACAGATACCGCGGCCCTGGCAGTGCATGGACCTGTGCAGCCCTTGTTCTCCCTGCTCTGATCCATTATTAAAGGGCTCTCCTCAATAGCCTCAGTTCCTTCTGGGCTCTCAACCACAGGGGTACTTCTCCTTCAGGCTCCCACCCACTCTGGGCCACCAACCAGGGGCTATGGACCAACAAAGAGAGTGCTACATTCTGCGGGATGAGGCCTCAACTGCCCCCTGTGGAAAAGCACGTTTGTCTTGGTTTATTACCCATTCCCGGGGATGCGACTGCAGACTCTGATCATTCCTTCATCTGGGAAGCACTGACCATAGTCCACCTTCCTATTCCTGCCATATCCAGGCCGTCCCGGATAACCAGGCTTACACCCACGTAGAGGTCAAGTGTGCGGGCTCTAGGGTCAGAATGCCGGGACCACATCAGGCTCTGCCCTTACCAATCCTGCGACCGTGGGCAGGGTGCTGGTCCTCTCCCTGCCTCTGTTTTCTCATCTGAAGAAAAGGATCACCTCACTGCCCGCTTCATCAGGGGGCTGTCAAGATGAATGGATGCACATATCTAAAGCGCTAAACAGCCTGGCTAGATAAAGCTTAGGTAGCATCAATTTATTATCACACTAGGCCAAGGTTCAGACTCAGTTTCATGGCTGCTTTCCCTCCGCTCACGTGCTGCCAAGGACCAGCACACAACAGTGTTTAAGGAGGGACCAAATGCCTGGGCTTCTTCGTCCTGCCCCCTCGGTTTACAGAGGAAAGAACTCTTAGCAAACAACCGGACGATCTTGTGTTCCTGAGATGTCTGAAGATGCTCACCCCCCAAGTCACTGACCAGCCTCCAGTTGGTCCAAGCTGCAGCTCAGAAAACAGATTTTATCAATGGCACCGTCTACCCCACCAGCCATGCCTTCCTGTGTCTGCCTTCCACTTCAGCAAAAGCAAACAGGAGCAGAAAATATCTCCTGTGCTCTATTCCTTTGGCTTTCCTAGCCTCTGGAGTTGTTTTTCTGATCCTTTTGCAAGATTCCAGAGGATAAACATCTATCTACTTCTTCCACATATGGATTGTGAAGTCCTGGGTTTCCTGAGAAGAGAAACACACCTGTTTTCTAGACATCCTCCTAGCCCTGGAGCCCTGTGAAAACTAAAAACTCAGGCTTTCCTGGAGGCCGGCTGGTGGAGCCATGGAGCTGGGGGACAGAGGACTCCCTGGCCAGCTCTCACAGGCTCCATGTCCAACTCTGCCTACACCCCTCCAGCAGCAATTCCTGCTGTGTTAAAGCAAAACCAAATGCAGGCTTCCCAGCATTCAGCCAGGCCTCAGCGAGGTCAGCTGGAGTCCTAACGCAATGCGGCCACACGGACCAATTCCAGTGGCAGCCTTCAGGGGAAAAGTCCACGGTTTCTTCATCACTGCTCAGCCAAATTCTACCTGATGCCAACAATAGCCTCATTTGCGAGAAAGAAGGAAAGACACAGTCTACTTAAAGAAGGAAAAGAAATTTAAAAGCATTGCCGCTCACGACCTAGCCCTGAATTAAAAAAAAAAAAAAAAAATTGCGTGATTATCTGTTCAAAGAAAACTTGTCACCTGGACTTCTGGGGGGAAAAATCTGCTAGGCAAAACAGACATGACAGTTCTAAATCATTTGAAAAGCATTCCTTCCCCACCCCCTGAATTCTGATATACTAGAAGTCAGTGGTTAAACGACGTAAAAGACTATTTAACGATTCAACTCAGAAAATAGTCTGCCAAATTGAAGTGCCATGCATCTATCTAGGAATTTGCCCAACGTTCTTTAATCTAGAAATTATTTCAATACACACACTGCAATCCTCTTTCAGCATATTTAATTTTTGTTCACTTCTGCATGATTTATCTACTGACACATTTCCTTTTCCATATCAACGGAAAAGTTAAGCTGAATTATCATTAAAAACCATAATAACTAAAAGGACAGGTTAAACTATTTATAAGAACCAAAAGATACAAGTGTTAGGTGGTAATTAACAGCTTTAAAAACAAACAAGCTTTTTACAGCATAGTATATATAATATGTGTGTGTACATGCATGTTTGAAAATGTAGCTATACATGTCACAAAAATCTCCTTGAGTACTGAAATTATGTCTCTCCGACAAGATTAAATTTTTAACAAGAAGCAAAAAATTGCTTTGATATACAATACTTCTACTTTATTCCTCAAAAATGAATCAGATTTGTTTTTCTTGATTTCTTCCCTTAGTATGTGCCTAAAACGATCTTTAGTATTAAGATGAAATATTTTCACCATGGTCCTACCTAACATACACAAAAACGTTAATTTCAAATGCCACAATAATTGCTATTAAAGGTCTGCTTCATTCAATAGTAATTATGTGACAATTTCTGCACATCAGCAGCACTGACAACTATTTATTTTAGAAATTTGCAGTTAATTTCTAATTTCAACTCTCACCCAAATGTGTCATGTGCAAAGCCCCGGCCTCCCTATTGTCTGCCCACAGCTGAGCTCTGAATCCCACCCTCTCGGTCCCCAGGAACCTGGCCTGGCACTCCACAGAAGCATGGCTTGGGCCCCAAGGTCCCTTAACGTTCCTGCAAAGTTTAGCTTCCTGGTGTGTTGTCTGTGCCTACTACTAAAGGCAAAACGTCAAGGAAAGGATTCAGGCAATGCCTTGTCTCTAAAGCCAAATCTTTTCTTTCAGCTCACCCTGAAGTCTAGGGATTTATGACTTGATCATTCATGTATTTTTCCCACGATAGGCACTGAACAGGTTACATGCTCCGATCTTTGGGTACAATCTGCTGGGGAAAGGATATGGGGCAGATGCTCAGTAATTACCCTAGTGCCCAGCGGAAGCCCCAGCTGAGAATCACCAAGCAACACACGATGAGTGGATGAGTGGGTGGATGGACGGATGAATGAAAAGAATTGCAGCCCAAAAAGTCAACCCGCAGGGGAAAAAATCCAGTAGAATTCTTGTTGAGGGGGTGGATGGGGGGAGAGAGAGAAAGAAAGAGAAGGAGGAGGGCAGGAGAAAGATAACAAACAAGAGATAGACAAGAAAAAGTGAGATAAATGAGAGAGAAAATCAGGAAAAGAGATGGCCACAACGGACAGAGGCAGAGGGCAGGGACAGGGGTGGCAAAGAGAGGGAAAAAAAGGAGAGATGGAGAAGGCTGGTGACAGAGGGAAGAGAAGAGCCAGGTAGTCCAAGGCAGGACTGCGGACTCTGCCCCGGGGACAGGTCAGGAGAAGGGAGAGGAATCTCGCGCGCACTCGCGGCCGGGTCTCGCGAGCAGGACAGCGCGCCTCACCTGGGCTCTCCCACGGAGCTGGCCGCTGGAGACGCTTCCGCAGCCCGGCCGCCGCCAGTTCTGGAGCCGCGACCCCCGGGTCGGATTGGCGCACGAGCCCTGGGGGCCGGCCGGACCCCGCCTTCCCGCCCGCTCCCGCCTCGGGGAGGGGCCTCCAGCTGGCAGAACCCGCTGATGGGAGGACAGAGAGGATCCGCTGCCCAGGCACTGCGGGCAGAGGTGGGCGCCCAGGCGCACGCCGCTCCGCGCCCGCCGCTCCGCGCCCGCTTGGCGGGGCCGGCGCTCCGGGCTCAGCTCTGAAACCCCGCCCGGCGCCCCAGCTTGTTCCAGCCCCTGCCTGGCGCCTCCAACGGCGGGACTGAGGACGGGGTGGGCCGCCCCACGGTTCGTCCAGCCCCCGCTGCCTTTGGAGGTGGCGCCCTGGGCAGGGCAGAGGCTGCACTTGTCGCTGCTCACTCGGCCTCTGCGCTAAGACTTCTTTCCTGGGTCTGCGGGACCCAGGTGACAGGAAGGACTGCTGTCCATGTGGTCCGCGCCCCGCGGCTGCCGATCCTCCAAAAGCCACCCAGAGACCCCATCCGCGCTCCGGACTCTCCCTCCCCCTCCCGGCTGAGTAGCCGCGCAAGCTGCATCTTGGCAGCACCCCTACAATCTCCCAGACTTCACTGGAGCTGTTCCCGTGCCTCTCTGCATTCCCCGAGAGCTCCCTCAGTTGTGAAGTGGCGGCATTGTGCCAGATAATGGTGAGTTCTCTGACCTCAAAGAAAACCAAGGTCTTGGGGAAATTAACTACCCACGGAGCGTGGGACAGGCTAGCGCCAAAAGGTGGGGGCAGCAGGGAATGGACTCTTGAGTGTGCACGTTCGTGCCAGGGCTGGATGACGTAGGGCTTTTCCCTGTTTGAGGGGTGAGAGAAGAGGGGAGCAGGGTCGCGGGCCACCAGAATTCTTGCAGGGGCAGCCAGGTGTGTGGGTCACATTGTTTGAGCCCAGTGGGGCTGCAGAGCAGATTAGACTGGGGAGGAGAGAATCACTGAGGGACTGAGAGGGAGACCAGCCCTGAGTGCCTGCTCCTCCCTTCCTTCCTCCCTCGGTACATGTTCTGACCCACGGAGGTAGGGCGGGCACGGACATAAGGCGACAAGGCGCTGTGCTTTTCCCCAAGGTCTTGCAGCATCTATTACAAAGCTAAGATTGTAAAAGAATAAAATCATGATACATTGAAAGAAGGGAAGGGGGATTCAGCACACACATTAAAACTTTGGGGGATGGTCCCCAAAGCAAATCTTATTTTATATCACAGAACATCCAGGATAACCTCGAAAATAATCTGTCCATGTAGAATTCTGTATCTAACTCTACCGTTATTCAAGGCAGAGCACAAAACAGAGATATTTCCAGATGTGCAAAGCCTAAGGTTATCACCCACACAACGTTGGTGAAAGAACTACTAAAGAATGTACTTAAGAAGGAAGGAAACAGATGAAAATAGTGGGTTTACAGAAACAACGGGGAGCAAAGGAGCTGAGAAAACAGGCTGACTGCTGGAAACATCTATACACTGAAAATCACAGGGACAGTCACTAACTTGGAGAGGTTCTTTTGAAAAGGAAGGAGAGTATGATGTAGGGTTGGATAGGAGGAGTGTCAGAGGGTAGAGCAGTTAAAGAGAGTTTCAGCCATGCACATGGGGAGTCCTGGAGCCATCAGAGGAGCCTGAGCTCTCCTAGGCATGGGGCTGCCTCAGTGTCCCTCTGCACTCAGTCCTTGACCGGCAGCAGGGGTGTTCCCTCTGTGTGAATGTGAGGTAGTTTGTGGTGGTGGGTGGTGGGTTCCCAGAGCACCCTGCCCCCCAATTACACTTCCTAATGTCAGAGCTGAGTGGTGCGTCTTCATGGCCCCCACAATGGAAATGGACTTGATCTACCAATGAAAGACAGTTTGTCAGGTTGTTTGTTTGTTTTTAATCTAACTATATGCCTTTTAAAAGAGACAATTAATACATAAGGACATGAAGAAGTTGACTGGAAAAGATATGCCAGACATGCTGGACAAACCCAAAGAAGGCTGGAGTCTTCAACACAGAAAAACATTATTAGGGTTAAAGAGGGTAAATTCCTAATGATAGTTTCATTTCCCAGAAAGATACAAATATTTTAAGCTGGCATGCACCAAATAAAGTAAAAATGATGAACAAAAATGATAAATGATAAGAAGAAATTGGTCAAATCCACTATTACAGTGAGAAATTTCAAAACTCATCTGTCAAGAAGACGAAATATTACTTAAAACAAGCAAGGTTTGAACAACAACAAAAATTTGGTGTAATAGGCTTATAAAGAATCCTGCACCTAGTCATGTATGGAAACAAGTCTCAATAAAACTTAAAGAAACAGTATCATACAGGCTACGTTCTCAGATATCACAATGCAAATAGGTGGGAGATCAATGAGAAAAATAGTTTTTGACAAACCAAATGCAATTGAAAATTTAAATCATACATGTAAATAATTAGGGATCAAAGGACAAATCCTTTCTTTTGATTTTTGTAGTGTCTATTTCATTTATTTCTGCTCTAATTATTATTATTTTCCTCCTGCTGACTTTAGGCTTGTTTGTTCTTCTTTTTCTAGTTCTGTTAGATGTAGTATAAGATTACTTATTTGAGTTTTTCTTGTTTGTTGAGGTGGGCCTGTATTGCTATGAATTTCCCTCTTAGAACCGCTTTTGCTGCATCCCATAAGAGTTGGTATGTTGAGTGTTCATTTTCATTTGTCTCCAGGTATTTTTTGATTTCTCCTTTGATTTCTCCACGGATCCATTGGTTGGTCAGTGGCATGTTGTTTAGTCTCCACATATCTGTGACTTTCCTAGCTTTTTTCTTGTAGTTGATTTGTAGTTTCCTAGCATCGTGGTTGGATGAGATGCTTGATATTTCAATCTTCCTAAATTAATTGAGGCTTGCCTTGTTTCCCAACACATGGTCTATCTTTGAGAATGTTCCATCAGCACTTGAGAAGAATGTGTAGTCTGCTGGTTTTGGATGGAATGGTCTATATATATCTAGTAAGTCCATTTAGTGTTTCATTTAAGGCCAATGTTTCCTTGTTAATATTTTGCCTGGATGATCTATGCATTGATATAAGTAGGGTGTTGAGGTCCCCCAGTATTATTGTGGTGTTGTCAATTTCTCCCTTTATGGCTGTTAGTTGTTTTATATACTTTGGTGCTCCTGTGTTAGGTTTATACATATTCCTAAGTGTTTTGTCCTCTTGTTGGAATCTCTCTTTTATCATTATATACTACCCTTCTTTGTCTCTCATTATCTTTTATCTTGAAGTCTACTTTGTCTGATACAAGTACGGCTACACTCACTTTCTTTTGTTTGCCATTTCCTTGGAGTATCATCTTCTGTCCCCTCACTCTGAGCCTATGTTTGCCTTTAGAGCTGAGATATGGTTCCTGGAGGCGGCATATGGTTGGGTCTTATTTTTTAATCCAACCAGCCACACTGTGTCTTTTCATTGGTGAGTCAATCAATTTACATTTAGAGTGATTATTGATATATGAGGGCTTAATACTGCCATTTTATCTTTTGTTTTCCAGTTTTTTTATATTTCCCCTGTTTCTTTTCCCTCATATTTCTGACTGCCATTTCAGGTTGGCATTTTCTCTGATGGTTTTCTCAATTTTTTCTTTGTTTATTATTTGTACCTTTGCTCTGACTTTTTGTTTAGTGATTACCATGAGGTTTGTATACAAGACCTCACAGATGAGGTAGTCCATTTTCTGACAGCATCTTATCTCCATTAGCGTAAGCAGATTCCATCCTCATCCTCTTCCCCTTCTGAATTACTGTTGTCACAAATTATTCTCTTTTGCATTCTGAGTTTGTGACTAAATTGAAGTGTTTACAGATATTATTGATGCTTTCCTTCACTTTATCTTTTATCTTATACTTAAGTGTTTGCTAACCTATTCTGATAGAGAGCTACAGTTTTCTGATTGTGTCTATCTATTTATCTCCTTGCTCAAAGCTTTGTGAACCTTTGCCTTTTCATTTCAGATAGGAGGGATCCTTTCCTCCTTTCTTGTAAGGCAATGATCTCCCTCGGTTTTTGTTGATCTGGGAAAGCATTTATTTCTCTATCATATCTGAAAGATAACTTCATTGCATAAAGAATTCTTGGCAGAAAGATTCTGTCTTTCAGAATTTTGAATATATCCTTCCATTGACTCCTAGCCTGTAAAGTTTGTGCTGAGAAACCTGCTGAAAGCCTGACAGGGGTTCCTTTGTAAGTTGTTCTCTTCTGCCTTGCTGCCCTTAATATTTTTTCTTTGTCATTGACTTTTGGTAGTTTTATTATTATATGTCTTGGAGAAGGTCTTTGCATTGATGTCATTAGGATTTCTATTGGCTTCAAGTACTTGTAAGTCCAGTCTCTTCCCCAAGCTTGGAAAGTTCTCAACTATAATTTCTTTCAACAAGCTCTCTGCTCCTTTCTCCCTCTCTCCTCCCCTCCTTCTGGAATACCTACTATCCTTATGTTACTTTTCCTAATTGAGTCAAATATTTCTCAAATACTGTCTTCATTTTGTAAAATCTTAGTTCTCTCTCCTCCTCCACCTGAAGCATTTCTAAATTTCTATCTTCTAATTCACTAATTCTGTCCTCTGTATTATCTGCTCTATTTTTTATGGCTTCTGCGTTATTTTTCATCTCATTAATTGTGTTCTTCATATCCAGAATTTCTGTATAGGTTTTTTTAAGGGCTCCAATCTCTTTGGTGAAGTATTCCTTCTGCTCACTAATTTTATTCCTAAGCTCAGTGAACCGTCTTTCTGTATTTTCTTGTAACTCGAGTTTCTTTATGACAGCTATTTTGAATTCTCTGTCATTTAGATTGTAATCTCCTGTTTGGTTTGTAAACTTCAGGTTTGCTCTCTGGAGACGTGTCATTTTCCTTCTGCTCTGGAGTGTTACAGTAGTTCTTCATGGTGTTCTATGAATTGATCCTCTGTCTGTGTGTCTTTGGTGGAATCAAGTCACAGATTCCACCTGCCACAGCTGAGGCCATGAAGGAGCTGTGCTTTCTGACCCTGCCCTGTCCAGTGGTATTTGTGCCAGTCAAGGCACTCTGCATTCACACAAGCTGGCTGCAGCTGTTTAATGATTTGCACTTGTGAGGGTGGGGCACCTTTGTTCCAGCCAGCACTGAGCTCAGTGGGCAGGGGGCCTTTTCGGGGATGGAGCCATCACCACTCAGTGGGGAGTGTTCACACGAGTGGGGCCGCTGCAGCACAGTGGCCATTCCTGTGGGCCGGGCTACCACCCCAAAAGCATTGCTTGTGGGCTGGGCTGCTCCCACCTCCACTCACAGTTGCGCTGTCTACCACATGAGGACCTAGGACCTGGATCACTGCTGCTGGGCAGGGGGAGACAGCCACTCCCCTTGTTCCATTGCTTCCCAGGGACCCACTCCCCCCACCTTCAGATGCAAGGCTGCATGGATCTCTCAGGTGTCCTGTTGTGCTCTGTAGGGAATCCTTTGTTCCTCTGTTGGTTAATGAATGTCCTTTTAGTTGTAACTTGGACGGGAGAGACTAAGTGAAATTAGAAATGAAAGAGGAGAAATTACAACAGCTACCACAGAAATACAAAAGATTATAAGAGAACATTAAGAAAATCAATATGACAACAAACTGGACAATCTAGACAAAATGGATAAATTCTTAGACTCTTAAAACCTGCCAAAACTGAATCAAGAAGTAATACAGAATCTGAATAGACCAATCACAAGTAAAGACATTGAAATAGTAATCAAAAACCTCCCCAAAAATAAAATCCAGGACCAGAGGGCCTCTCAGGAGAATTCTACCCAACATTCAAAGACAATTTATTCCCTATTCTTCTCAAACTATTCCAAAAAATTGAGGAAGATGGAAATATTCCTAACACATTCTAAGAGGCCAACATCACCCTGATCCCAAAAACAGACAAGCACAACACAAAGAAGAAAAATTACAGGCCAATATTGTTAATGAACATAGATGCAAAAATCCTCAACAAAATACTGGCAAACTGAATACAGCAATACATTAAATAGACCATACACCATGATAAAGTGGGATTCATACCAGGGACACAGGGATGGTTCAACATCTGTAAATCAGTCAATGTGATACATCATATCAACAAAAGGAGGAACAAAAACCACATGATCATCTCCATAGATGCAGAAAAAGCATTTGACAAGATCCAACATCTGTTCATGATAAAAACTCTCAATAAAATGCATTTAGAAGGAAAATACCTCAACATAATAAAGGCGATATATGACAAACCCACTGCCAACATCATACTCAACGGGGAAAAACTGAAAGCCATCCCACTGAGAATAGGAACAAGACAAGGATTCCTACTCTCACCACTCTTATTCAACATACTTCTAGAGATTTTGGCCAGAGGAATTAGGAAGGAAAAAGAAATAAAAGCAATCCAAATAGGCACTGAAGAAGTGAAATTCTCACTCTTTGCAGATGACATGACTTTATATATAGAAAACTCTAAAGAATCCATCAGAAAACCATCAGAAATAACTGACAACTACAGCAGAGTTGCAGGATACGAAGTCGACATAGAAAAATCAATGGCATTTCTATACTCTAATAACGAACTAACAGAACAAGAACTCAAGAATACAATCCCATTTACAATTGCCACAAAAGGAATAAAATATCTAGGGATAAACTTAACCAAGGAGGTGAAAGACCTATAGAAGGAAAACTATAAGACATTACTGAAAGAAACTGATAATGACATAAAGAAATGTAAAAATATTCCAAATACATGGACTGGAAGAATAAACATAGTTAAAATTGGCCATACTCCCTAAAGCAATCTACAGATTCAATGCAATCCCAATCAGAATCCCAATGACATTCTTCACAGAAATAGAACAAAGAATCTTAAAATTCATATTGGGCAACAAAAGACCCCAAATAGCCAAAGCAATCCTGAGAAACAAGAACAAAGCTGGTAGCATCGCAATCCCTGACTTCAAAATATATTACAAAGCTATAGTAATCAAAACAGCATGGTCCTGGTACAAAAACAAGCACACAGATAAGTGGAACAGAATTGAAAGCCCGGAAATAAAACCACACATATACAGACAACTAATCTTTGACAAAGGAACCAAGAATATACAATGGAGAAAGGAAAGCCTCTTCATTAAATGGTGTTGGGAAAACTGGACAGCCATAAGCAAAAGAATGAAAGTAGACCATTATCTTTCTCCATACACAAAAATAGACTCAAAATGGATCAAAGACTTGAAGGTAAGACCAGAAACCATAAAACTTCTGGAAGAAAATATAGGCAGTACACTCTTTTGACTTCAGCTGTAAAACGATCTTTGCAAATATGATGTCCACTCAGACAAGGGAAACGAAAGAAAGAAAGAAACAAGTGGGACTTCATCAGACTAAAGACCTTCTGAAGGCAAGGGAAACCAAGATCAAAATGAAAAAACAACCCACCAACTGGGAGAAAAATATTTGCAAATCATATACCAGACAAGGGGTTAATCTCAATAATATATAAAGAGCTCAAAGAACAGAACTAGAAAAAAATAAACAACCCGATCAAAAAGTGGGCAGAGGGTATGAACAGACATTTTTCCAAAGAAGATATACAGATAGCCAACAGGTACATGAAAAGATGCTCGACATCACTAATCATCAGGGAGATGCAAATCAAAACTACACTTAGATATCATCTTGTGTGAGTTAGAATGGCTATAACCAGTAAGACAAAAAATAATAAATGTTGGAGAGGTTGTGGAGAAAAGAGAACCCTCATCCACTGCTGTTGGGAAGGCAAACTGGTGCAGCCACTTTGGAAAACAGTATAGAGGTTTCTCAAAAAGCTAAAAATAGAAATAACATATGACCCAGCTATCCCACTACTGGGTATTTATCCAAAGAACTTGAAATCAACAATACAAAGAGACTTATGCACCCCTATGTTCACTGCATCATTATTCACAATAGCCTGAAAGACCTGAAAGCAACCCAAGTGCCCAATGACTAATGATTGGATAAAGAAGATGTGGCATATATATACAATGGAATACTACTCAGCCATAAAAAAACATTATCATCCCATTTGCAACCATGTGGACGGACCTCGAGGGCATCATTGAAGCAAAATAAGCCATACAGAAAGACAAACACCATATCATTTCACTCACATGTGTCATATAAACAAACTTATGGACAAAGAGAACAATTTAGTGGTCACCAGGGGGAAGGAGGGGGAGGGTGGGCACAAGGGATGTAGGGGCACATTTATATGGTGTTTGACAAATATTAATGCACAACTGAAATTTCACAATGTTATAAACTATTTAGACCATAATACAAAATTAAAAAGAAAAGAAAAAGAATTACAATAACATGATAGCACAGGAATAAAATGACAACTCTCCAGAGACCAAATTTGAAGTCACAGAAGATTGCAATCTAACCGACATCAAATTCAAAATAGCTGTCATGAAGAAACTCAGTGAGTTACAAGAAAACTCAGGAAGACAGTTTGGTGAGCTCAGGAATAACAGTAATGAACAGAAGGAGTACTTCACCAAAGAGATTCAATCTCTAAAACAAACTGAACAGAAGTTCTGGAGATGAAGAACACAAGTAATGAAAGCAATGGAAATAGAGCAGCCCTTACAGAAGACAGAATTAGTGAGCTCAAAGACAAAAATCTAGAAATGATTCAGGTAGAAGATAGAGAACTAAGATTTTTAAAAATGGAGAATTGCTATGAGAAACATCTGATTCAGTTAGGAAAAGAAACATAAGGACAATGGGCATCCCAGAAAGAGAAAAGAGGGATAAAGGAGCAGAGAGCTTATTTAAAGAAATAACAGCTGAGGACCTCCCAAATCTGAGGAAGAAACAGGAAACGCAAGTACATGAAGCCAACAGAACTCCTCATATAACAATAATTATTATAAATTTAAAAGGATTGACTTTACCAATAAAAGACACAGAGTGTTGGATACATTAAAAAGCAAGACCCAACAATGTGCTGACTCCAGGAAACATATCTCACCTCTAAAGGCAAACACAGGGTCAGAGTGAAGGGATGGAAGATGATGCTGCCAGCAAATGACAACCAAAAAATGGAGGTGTAGCCATACTTATATCAGAAAAACAGACTTCAAGAAAAAAAAAGAGAAAAATTATGGACATTATATAATGATAAAAAGGGGCATTCCACCAAGAAGACATAACACATTAACATACATGCACCTAACACAGGATCATCAAAGTATATAAAGCCACTACTGACAGACATAAAGGGAGAAATTGACAGCAACACAATCCTAGGGAACCTTAACACCACACTTACATCACTGGCTAGATCATCCAGACAGAAAGTCAACAAGGAAAAAGTGACCTCAAATGAAACACTAGACCAGATGGCCTTAACAGAGATATATAGAACATTCCATCCAAAAATGGCAGAATACACATTCTTTTCAAGTGCACATGGAACATTCTCAAAGATAGACCATATGTTGGGAAGCAAAGGAAGCCTTAAGAAATTTAAGAAAGCTGAAATTCTATCAAGCATGTTTTCTGATGATAATGCTATGAAACCAGAAACCAACTACAAGAAAATACCTGGGAAAGTCACACACATGTGGAGACTAAACAACGTGCTACTCATCAACTATTGGACCAACGGAAAAATCAAAGGAAAAATGAAAACATCCCTGAAGAAAAATGAAAATGAAACCACACTGCACCAAAACCTATGGGATGCAGCAAAAACAGTACTAAGAGGAGAACTGTAGCAAAAAATTTGGAATATTTGGAAAATATGGAAAATCTTAAATAATCTAACACTATACCTAAAATAACTAGGAAAAGAAGAACAAACAAAGCCTAAATTCAGTAAAAGACAGAAATTCTACATTTTGTCAGAATGATTTCCTAGGCCTCAAATGGATGAGGCCTCCCTAGGACGAGAGCTAAGCTTTGTTGGGAAATAATAGACATCAAAGCAGAAACAAATGATCATAACATTAACAAAAAAAAAAAAGCAGAAACAAATGAAACAGACACTAAAAAGACAATATAAAGGATCAATAAAACTGAGAGCTTGTGGCCAGCCCCATGGCTGAGGGGTTAAGTTCACGCTCTCCAATTTGGCGGCCTGGGGTTCACCGGTTCAGGTCCTGGGTGTAGAGCCAGCACCGCTCGTTAAGCCATGCTGTGGTGGCAACCCACAAAGAACAACTAGAATAACCTATAACTAGGACAAACAATTATGTACTGAGGCTTTGGGGAGAAAAAAAAGAAAAAGAGGAGGATTGCCAACAGATGTTAGCTCAGGGCCAATCTTCAAAAAAATAATTGCAACATTAAAAAAACACTAAGAGCCAATTCTTTGAAGAGATAAACAAAACTGAGAAGCTCATAACTAGAATCACTAAGAAAAAGAGAGAAGGCTCAAATACATCAGAAATGAAAGAGAAGAAATTACAATGAACACCACATAAATACAAAGGACTATAAGTGAATACTGTGAAAAGCTATATCCCAGAGAACCTCAGGAGTGCCACCAGCAGAGGCATCTGACTCGCACAACACCAGGAACAGAATAAGTGCTCAGTGAAAATTAGTTCACATCCCCTCCAGTGCCCAGAGCCCTCTCTGATCCATCCCAGAGCTGGGCTGTGCCCACTCTGGGCCTGACAGCACAGACCAGGAGTGTGGGCAGGGGCACTGTGACAGCATGGCCCCTGAGAGGACCCTTTGGACTCACTGCCACTCTCTGGAAAGACTGACCCAAAGAGGCTGACAGCCCCCACAGTGCCCACCATGCCCCAACCCCAAGGCCCAAGAGACCAATCACCACTGCCCTGGGCTGTGCTGAGGACCAACCAGACAAGATCCGCCCAGGGCATCTCAGGACCCTCTCTGGACAGTGAGGAGGGACTTCTCTTCCAGGTCCAGCATGGCTCCCAGCTCGAGGGCTGGCTAGAAGCTGTGGGCTGGGCACCCTTCCCCCCAACGTCAGTGCCCATGGAGAACAAGAGGATCAGAGGCCACACAGCCCGGAATGCAGATGAGCCCAGCCCAGGAAGACGGAGTCCTGTCACCACTACCAGCCTCTGGGCTCCTTCCTCCCATCTGAGGAGCCCCCCGTTCCAGGAGATCCCACATCCAAACACCTCCCAACCCTACACCCGGGACTGTTGGGAGGACGACAGGAGGGCACTGCAAGAGCTTTATCAACCGGGACGTCCTCAACCATGCTGACAGTCATGCCACTGTGACTACTGAAGAAGTGAAGTTTATTCTCAGCCACCAGGGATTGAAACTGGAACCAAGGCACTCCCTCCAAGCCTGAAGACCCCCAGCTTCTTTCTGTGAGGGCCAGAGCTGTCTAAAGCACAGCCCAGCTTTCCCAGGGCCAAGCCACACAGACCAAACCGCTGGGAAAGTGCGCACACACTGTCACGGGGGCCCAGGTTGTCGAGGAGAGAAGCAAATCACTCAGAAGCAGCAAAGCCAATGACCCTCTGAGCAGTGACGCTCTGACGAGGCCCAACAGACCACACGGGGGTCTCTCTGGGCAGGAAAATACACACGTCATCTGGGGGAAACACCAAACCAACCAAGCAAACCCAAACCCAACCGCGGCCCTCGGGAGCCGGGACCGTGCTGAGAAGGCGGCTCCACGCCATGGCCCCTCGGCTGTTATGGGCAGGCGCTCCTAGATCCAGGCCCGGGAATGGAGGGCCGGGGAGCCATCCAGAAACCCTCGGCTGGCCGCTCTTCCTTCCCAAATGACACAGCCCCGGGGACAAACGCCTGGGTCATTCCTCTGCCTCAGGACAAGGAGGCCACAGGGCTCTGCTCGTTGGGTCCCCTCCTGACCATCCTGCCTCTCCCCTCACCGCAGCTGGCATTCCTTTGGCTGTGTCCTGCCCCACTGACCCCAGGGACAGCACTGCCCCTCGGCGCTGGCGAGGGCAGGAGGGCCGCTCACATGTCCAAGACGAAGTAGAGGTCAACCGTGCTCTGGCAGGATTTCGGCTTTTCTCCAGCCTGTCGCTCCTGGCGCAAGGGGGTCGGGCCCCGGGTGTGGTGGAACCCCTCCTGGTCCGGGCCCAGGCGGCGCGGGCGCCGGGGGCTTCCCCAGGGCAGCCTAGCGGGAAGCTCCCAGCGCTCAGCGGCAGCAGCAGCAGGAAGAGCGCGGGGCCGAGCACCCCGGGGCCGCTGGCCCCCATGGCCTTGGCCGCCCCTGCGCCACAGCGACCCCGGCCATTCCAGGCCACCTCAGGCCTCTGCGCCCACCACCTCCGCCTGTGCTCAGGGCTCGGCCCCTCCGCCCTGTCCCCAAGGCGCGTGCGCGGCCTCCACCTGGTCCCGCCTGCGCGCGGAGGAGGCGCAACGGGTCTTGGCCGAGGCCCCCAACATCCGCGGACGCAGAATGTCCGGTTGTTGTGATGAACAGCAAGGTTGGCATGGTGACTTTGTGACCTGCAGCTCTGCTCAGAGTGCTGCCTGTTGACAACCCCAGGCGGCGGTCATGGGATCTTTGGCGGGGAAGACGGGCCTCTGTTGGTCGCTGATCCCAAACCCTCACAGGTGGCCGTTGGCGTCCCCCAGAAACCCCGCCTTGCCGTAAACTGACCCGCCTTGGCTATTTGCTACGATATCATCTGTGCTTCCCATTCCTTTGTGGGAGTCTTGAACTATTGATACAATTTATTTAATGTTTACTGGACCTTATGGACTGAATTGTGCACCGCGAAATTCATATTTCGAATTCATATTCATGTTTTCAAGCCCTGACCTGTAATGTGACTGCATATGGAGTTAGGGCCTTGCAGGAGGGGATTCAGGTGAAGTGAGGTCATGAGGGTAGAGCCCTCATCCCACAGGACCGGTGTCCTTATAAGCAGAGGGAGACAGCAGGGCTCTCTTTCCTGCAGGCACAGAGGAAAGGCCCTGTGAGGACACAGCAGGAAGGCGGCCGTCTGCGAGCCAGGAGAGAGGCCTCATCGGAAAACCACCCAGCTGGCACCTTGGCTAGACCTGCCGACCTCCTGAACGGTGAGAAAGTCCATTTCTGTTTCAGGAGCCCCAGCCTGTGGTTCGCCTTATGTCCATGCCCGCCCTACCTCCGTGGGTCAGAACATGTACCGAGGGAGGAAGGAAGGGAGGAGCAGGCACTCAGGGCTGGTCTCCCTCTCAGTCCCTCAGTGATTCTCTCCTCCCCAGTCTAATCTGCTCTGCAGCCCCACTGGGCTCAAACAATGTGACCCACACACCTGGCTGCCCCTGCAAGAATTCTGGTGGCCTGCGACTCTGCTCCTCTCTCCTCTCACCCCGCACAACAGGGAAAAACCCTACATCATCCAGCCCTGGCAGGAACATGCACACTCAGAGGCCGTTCCCTGCTGCCCCCACCTTTGGGCACTAGCCTGTCCCACCCTCCGTGGGTTGTGAATTTCCCCAACACCTTCTCCTTCTTTGAGATCACGGAACTCACCATTATCTGGCACAGTGCCGTCACTTCACAACTGATGGAGCTCTGGGAATGCAGAGGGGCACGGGGACAGCTCCAGTGAAGTCTGGGAGATTGTAGGGGTGCTGCCAAGATGCAGCTTGTGTGGGTTCTCACCTGGGAGAAGGAATGACTGTCCACGATGCTGAGGGGTCTTATGGCTGCACATGGAAGATCTGTAGCCACCCAGTCGGAATGCCCTGGGCTGACATCCTGGTTGTCACGTGGGTCCCGAAGACCCGAGAGAGGAGAGGTCGTGAGGCTCAGGGTGAGTGAGCAGTGGCAAGTGCAGCCTCTGCCCTGGCCAGGGTGCCACTTCCAAAGACAGCAGGGGCTGAATGCACTGTGGGGCAGCCCATGCCAGGACGTCCTCCAGGTGCCCCAACCACGAGGTGCCCAGCACTGGCCAGAGGCAGCTGGGATGGTGGGCCTTGGTTCCATTAGCTGAGCTTACAGTCAGGCCCTGGAACTGCGTAATAAACAAAGCAACATGGGCTCTGACACCATGTGGTGGGCGCAGCTTCCTGTCCGACAATGTCACATGTCCTGTGTTGGTCTGTAGAAGCATGGTTGGTGGCCGAGGAGTGTTGAAAGCCTGAGGCAGATGTATCCTCTATGGGAGGGAAGGCTGGATGTGGTGAGACACCCTGTCAACTTGGGGAGTTCAGTTTCAGAAAATTTCCAAGATTGGTGCTTACTGATCCCAAGAAAGGGCTCAGAAAAGGTTGCAGAGTATGGATTGAAATCAGATTCTTTCAATAGGAAGGACACAGGGTGGTGCTGAAAGATGTCTGCATGGCTGAGAGGGTTGTCAAAGAATGAAGGAGGACAAGAGAAGCCCCTTTCACTGGCCCCCCAACATGGTGGTTGCAGGTCCGCACGCTCCGCCTCAGTGGCCCGGGTTCGTGGGTTCGCATCCCAGGTGCAGACCTACTCTACTCATCAGCCATGCTCTGGAGGCATCCCACATACAAAGCAGAGGAAAGATTGGCACAGATGTTAGCTCAGGGCTAATCTTCCTCAAAAAAAAAAAAAAAAGAGGAAGATTGGCAATGGATGTTGGTTCAGGCGAAATCTTCCTCACCAAGAAAAGAAAACCCCTTTCAGGACACACACATGATAGAGTGACGGGGACCAGGAAATGTTGTCGGGGGCGAGAGCCCAGAATGAAGTGAGGCTATTGAGGAGAGCGGAGGTCGGCAAAGGGTCCTTTACCATTGGATCAGAGCAGGGAGAACAAGGACTGCACAGGTCCACCTGCTGCCAGGGCAGCTGGTGACTTATACTGGAGCTTTGTAACCTTTGACCACCTTCCCCCATTTCCCCCACCCTGCACCCCTTGATTCTGACAACCACCCATCTGTTTCTGGATCTATGAGTTCCTTTCGTCTTTTCCTTTTAATTTCACAATCAGTGAAATCATATAGTATTTGTCTTTCCCTGTCGGACATATTCACTTACAGTAATGCCCTCAAGGTCCATCCATCTTGTTGCAAATGGCAGGATTTCCTTCTTCTTGACAGCTGAATAGTATTCCATGGTATACATGTACCACATTGTCTCTACCCATTCATCTGTTAGTGGACACTGGGATCATTTCCCTATCTTGGCTATTGTAAATAACACTACAGTGAATATGGGGGTGCAGATATTTCTTCAGGTTACTGATTTTATTTTCCTCACATTATGCTCAGAAGTGGAATTGCTGGACCATTTGGTAGTTCTACTTAGAATGTTTTGAGGAACCTCCATAATGTGGTCCATAGTGGATGTACCAGCTTACATTCCCACCAGCAGTGTACACAGTTCCCTTTTCTCCACATCTCTTCAGCATTATTATGTCTTGTGTTTTTTGATGATAGCCATGCTACTAGGTGTGAGGTGCTATCTCCTTGTGATTTTGGTTTTCATTTCCCTGGGATTAGTGATGTTGAGCACCTATTCATGTAGCTGTTGGTCATTGGACTATTTTCCTTGGTTAAATGTCTGTTCAGGTCCTTGGTCCGTTTTTTTCATCAGATTATCTTTTGCAAGTGAGTTGTATCAGTTCCTTTTATATTTTGGATATTACGAGACATGGGTTTGCAAATATTTTACCGTTCCATAGGTTCCTTTTTCACTTTGTTGATCATTTCTTTTGCTGTGCAAAAGCTTTTTAGTTTGATGTAGTATAGTCCTACTTGTTTATTTGCTTTGGTTGCTTGTGCTTTTGGTATTATATCCAAAAAATTATTGCCAACTCCAATGTGAAGCAGCTTCTTCTGTATGTTTTCTTCTAGGAGCTAATGGTTTCAGGTCTTACATTTAAGTCTTCAATCCATTTCCAGTTAATTTCCGTGAGTGGTGTAAGCTAAGGGTGTAGTTCCATCCTTTTGCATGTGAATATCGTATTTTCCTAGCACCATTTATTGAAGACACTGTCTTTTCTGCATTCAGTGTTCTTGGTTCCCTTGTCAAATATTACTTGACTGTACATACAAGGATTTATCACTGGATGTCAATTCTGTTCCCTAGTTCCTCTTGTCTGTTTTTAAGCCAGTGCCTACTGTATCAATCACTGTAACTTTGTAATAAAATTTGAAGTCAGGAAGGGTGATGCCCTGGGTTTGTTCTTTCTCAGTTTCTTTGGCTCTTTAGACTCACTTGTCATTCCAAGTGAGTTTTACAAAAATTTTTTTTCTATAAAAAATGTCATTAGGATCTTGATAAAGATTGCTTTGAATCAGTGGATGACTTTAAGGAGTACGGACATTTTAACAATATTAATTCTTCTGATGCATGAACATGTGTTATCTTTCCATTCATTTATTCCTTCATAAATCACTTATAGTTTCTGTAGGCAGATCTTTCATCTCCTTGCTTATGTTTATTCCTAAGTGTTTTATTGTTTGTCATGTTCTTGTAAAAGTCATTGCTTTATTTCTTCTTCAGACAAGTTACTGTTAACAGACATGCTAGGAATGTTTGTTAGATTGATTTTTGTCTTCTGCAACTTTTCTGAATTTGTTAATCAAACCTAATAGTTTTTTGGTGGAGTCTCTGGATTTCCTATATAAAATCAGGTCATCTGTGAATAGGGAAAGTTTTCCTTTTTCATTTTTGATTTAGATGCCTTTTATTTACTTCTCTTGCCTTATTGCTCTGGCTGAACCTCCAGTATATGTTGAATAGGATTGGTGATAGTGGGGTAGCTTGTCTTCTTCTTCATCTTAGAGGATAAGCTTTCAACCTTTTATCATAGGGAATGATGTTAGCCGTGGGTTGTCATACATGGCCTTCCAATTTGTTGAGAGTTTTTGTTAGGAATGGATGCTGAATTTTGTCAAGTGCTTTTTCTGCATCTACTGAGATTATCATATGATTTTTTTCTTTAATTCTATTAATGAGATGTATCACATGTATTGATTTGTGTATGTTGAACCATCCTTGAATTCCATGGAGGAATACCACTTGATGATGGTATAAGATCCTTTTAGTGTGCTGCTGACTTTGGTTTGCTAGTATTTTGTTGGGAATTTCTGCATTATATTCACCAAGGATTTTGGCCTGTGGGTTTCTTTCTTGTAGTGTCCTGGTCTGGCTTTGGTATCAGGGTAATGCTGGCCTTGTAAAATGCATTGGGGAATACTCTCTCCCTTTCAATTTTTTGCAAGAGTTTGGGAAGGAGTAATGTTAATTCTTCTTTAAATCTTTGGTAGTATTCACCAGTGAAACCATCTAGTTTTGGAATTTTCTTTGTTAAGAGGTCTTTGATTACAGATTGAGTGTACTTACTCATTGTGGGTCTATTCAGATTTTCTGTTCCTTCATGATTCAATATTGGTAGGTTGTATTTCTAGGAATTTTCCATTTCTTCCAAACTGTCCACTTTGCTGGTGTGTAGTTAATGGTAGATTTTTCTTATCCTTGTATTTGTGTGGTATCAGTTCCAATATCTTCTCTTTCATTTATAATTTTATAGATTTCGGCCCCCTTTCCTTTTCTTGGTCCGTCTAAATAAAAGATTGTCAACTCTTAGTTTTCTTAATCTTTTCTATTGTTTTCTTGTTCTTGACTTCATTTATTTCTGCTCCAATCTTTATTATATTCTTCCTTCTGATAAATTTTTGCTTAGTTTTTCCCCCTAGTTCCTTGAGGTGTAAAGGTATTACAGATCTTGCTTTTTTCTTGACGTGTTTATTGCTGTAGACTTCCCTCTTAAACTGCTTTTGCTGCATCCCATACATTTTCTTATGCTGTGTTTCCATTTTCATTTGTCAAGATTTAAAACGTTTTCCTTTTGATTTACTGGTTGTTCACATAATTTCCCCTATTTGATATCTTTCACCTCTCTTCATGTTATTCATTTCTAGTTTCATACCATTGTGGTTGGAAAAGATACTTGGCGTGATTTCAGTCTTCTTAAATTTGCTAAGATTTGTTGTGTGGCCTAACATATAATCTATCCTAGAAAATGTTCCATAGGCAGTTAAGAAAAATTTGCATTCTGCTGCTGTTGGATGGAATGGAATATATATGTCTGCTAGGTCTTGTTTGATATATATCGTGTTGTTCAAATCTGTGGTTTTCTTATCAATTCTCTATCTGGATGATGTTTCTATTGTTGAGAGTGGAGTATTTCGAGTCCCCCACTATTACTGTACTGCTGTTTCTTTCTTCTTTTGTTCTGTTAGTAATTGCTTTCTATTTTGAGGTAGTCTAATGTTGCAGGCATAAATATTTACAATTGTTACATCTTCTTGGTGGGTTGAACTCTTTATCATTATATAATGACCTTCTTGTGTCTTGACCATTTTTAGTTTACAGTCTATTTTGTTTAAGTATAGCTATCAGTGCTGTCTTTTGATTACCATTTGCTTGAAATATCTTTTTCATCCCTTCACTGTCAGTCTGTGTGTGTCTTTAAAGGAAAAGAGAGTCTCTTGTATGCAGCCTATTGTTGCATCTTATTTTATATCCATTCAGCCATTCTAAGTTTTCTGATTAGAGAATTTAATTCTTTCATGTTAAAAGTAATTCTTGATAGATAAGGACTTCCTATTTCTATTTTCTTAATTGCTTTCTGTCTGCTTTATAGGTGCATTGTTCCTTTCTTCTCATCTTGATCTTCTTTTGTTATTTGATGACTTTTTGGAAGGGTATGCCTGGACTCCTTTTTTGTAATCTTTAAGTGTCTAATATAACTTTTTACTTTCTGGTTATCATGAGCCTTTCATGAAATGCTATATTCATAATATCCTATTTTAAGCTGATAACAATTTAAGATTCATATTATATATAAATGGTATCCTTTTACTTCTCAATCCCACACATTTTAGGTTAGTGATGTTAAAATTAACACACTTTTCATCTTGTGTATTCAATAACAAATTATTGTAGTTATGGTTAATGCAGTTTTTAAAACTTTTATACAGGTGTTCTATGTGAATTACACACCAACATGACAGTAGTAGAGATCTGTCTTTGGCAATATATTTCTGATTGCTGGTGAGTTTTAGAAATATGTTAATATGTTTTCATGATGTTAATTATCCTTTATTTCCAGCTGTTGAGTATGCTTTAGCATTTCTTGTGAGATAGGTCTACTGGTTATGAACTCCATCCTCTGTTTGCTGGGAATGTTGTTATCTCTTCTTCATCTCTGAAGAACAGCTTTTCTGGGTGTAGTATTATTGGTTGTTAGTTTTTTATTTCAATATTTGAATATATTATCCCTCTCTCTCCTGGCCTGCAAAGTTTCTGTTCAGAAATCCAGCCTAAGTCTTATGGGGCTTCCCTGCATGCGACAACTCACTTTTCTCTTGCTGCTTTCTAAATTTTCTCTTTCTTTGGTTTTTGACAATTTACTTATAATGTGTCCCAGTACAGCCCTTTCAGATTCAACATATTTGTTTTCCTTTGGCCCTATGAATCTGGATGTCCATTTCTCCCTGCATGCTTGGTAATTTTTCAACTCTTATTGTTTTAAAATACTTTCCCTTTCTCTCTCTCTTCTCATTCTAGGATTCTGCTAATTCATATATTGGTTCGGCTGATGATGTCCCATAATTCACAGTCTTTCTTCGCTCTCTTTAATTCTTTTTTCCTTTTACTCCTCAGATAATTTCAAGTGACCTATCTTTTAGTTCACTGGTTCTTTCTTCTGCTTGATTGAGTTTTCTCTTGCTATTGTTTTCTATAGTAAAGTCATTGTACTCTTCAGCTCTAGTTTTCAACATGCTCTTTGGATGGTTTATGGTTTTTGTTCTTGTCATTTTGTTCATGCATTGTTTTCTTAATTTTGCTTACTTTTCTGTGTGTTCTTGTAGTTCACTAAACTGCTTAACAAGGATTATTCTGAATTTTTTTATCAGGAAGTTCATAGATCTCCATTTCTTTAAAGTCAGTTATTGGTGCTTTAGTAGTTTTCTTTGGCTGTGTCATGTTTCCCTGATTCATCATGATCCCTGATTCATTGTGTTGGTAGGTGCACATCTGAGTAAGTCGTCTCCTCTTCCCTACTTTACAAGTGTGCTTTGACAGAGACAGTCTGTCACTAGTTAAGACAGAGCGTTCACTAGTTAGCTTGGTTAGGGTACTGGAGAGGTCAGCAGGGAGCATGGTTGGGTAAGTGGGGCTTGCTATTGGGGTCTCTATTTGGGTGAGGCCATTGCTTAAACTCTGAAGTCAGCAGGGTGCCAGTGGCTGGGAACATATAGATAGCACAGCTGTCTTTCTTTCATGCTCAAGTGTGGCTGTAGGATGAGCTACATACTTGCCTAGATTCTCTGGTCAGGCCTCCTAGTGCTCTACTCAGTAGTAAATGGGGCCATGTACCCATTCCCCCGCCTAGGGAGAATGACAGAACACACCCCAAGGCCAGCATGGTTCATTGGCTAGGGACCTGAATCAAGCACAACTCTACCAAGTTCTCTGGTCAGACAAGGCCACCAGCTCAGTTATGCACACAGGAAGATTTGCTGGCTGCAGTCTCTGCTTGGTGCCACTGCAAGTGGGGCAGTAGGATGGGCTATGCACCTTCCTGGATTTTCTGGTTATGCTCCCTGCTTTCCTCCTTTCAGTGAGGAAACTGAAGCACAGGAAGGTTAATAACTTGCCCAAGAGATTAAGGGACAGCCACTGGGTGATACATACAAGATTGGAGTCATATTTCAAAGATGTTGTGAGCTTTTTCCAAGAGCAGAATTTTGCTAAAACACCACGTGGCCCAGCCCTTGGTGAGAGATGAAGACCAGGCTATGAGGAGTGGGACGCATCCATGTCTGCATCCACAGGACACTAGGGTGCTTTGTCCCTGCAAAAGCAGTATTGATATAACTCATACCATGAGGCAACACTCACCTGGTACCAAACTCTCTTGCTGATCAGCAACAAATTCCAATTCTTTTTGACTGTAAACCAAGACTCAATATATATGTACAATTCAGTACACAAGGGGTTCTTAACAATCTTGGGTTTCTGGTGCTTTAGAGCTCAAACTATGGGGGTGGGAGTGACAAAGTAGTTCTGCAGAGTGCCTGGGCATGGGGGGGGATGAGCGGCAGCATCCTGGAGGCAGGCCGGGAGCAGATGGCTCGCAGGGGTTGACCCCGTGAGCAGCAGCTGTTGAGGGGGAAGCTCTCCTGGCTGGGTCGAAGGCAGATATTTGAGCCGCAGGGCATCTGCACGCAGGGTGGCTTCACTAGGGTGAAGTTGATGCATCTCCCCTGCAGGGAAGGGAAGAGAGAGAAGGTCACTGAGAAGACACTGAATTCGGAGCAGAAGGCTGTGGTTTTTGTGGCTCAAGAGGATCAGGCTCACGATCCGTCTGGACCCACAGGGTGGACCTTTATCGCTGCCCTTGCTTTTCTCAGGTGCTGGCCTCCAGCCTGGATTCCTATTCTGAGATGCTCTTCAGGCACTGGAAGTCTGCCCTGCCTTCCTGGGCAGCTCCAGTTTTCTGAGTCTAGACGCCTTTTGCTCTGGTGTTGAATTTTTCTGCTTGCCCCTGGACTGGGAGCCTGGGGGCAAGGAAGAGGCCCGACTGCCACCTGAGCCCCAGTGTTGCCCAGGCTTTCTCGGTGAGCGTGTGCTGAAGGGATGAGCCGTCAGGCTGGGCTCCAGTTCCCCAGGGCAAGGTGGGTGGCGGCACCCTCGGATGCGTGACAGGCTCTGGAGGCAGCAGCACCCGTGGGCACCTTGTTTGAGGAAGAGCATGATACTGCTTCTGAAACGCTACCTACCCTGCCACCAAGACCCAGTGTTCCCTGAAGGTGGCCAATGCAGCCCTCACGTCAGACCCTGGGGACCACAAGGCCCTCCAGGCCCCTAGCCCAGCCTGCGCCAAGGAAGTGAGCATGGGGACCCAGGTCGAGGAGCCTCAGTGAGCTGGGCCCACTGCTCTCCTAGGGCCCAGGGACCTGAGGAGGGCAGCCCTGCAGTGATTTGGGGGAAACCATCCTGAGATCATGAGTGCTGACCCAAAACGGGGGCAGGGCAGGGAGAATGGTGGGGCCTAGGTCAGGGCTCAAGTCCAGCTCGGCCACTCCGAGGCTTTGTGACCAGGGACAACTCACTCAGCCTCTCTGTGCGTCAGCTCCCCCCTTGGTAACACTGGGATAATACTAGTCCCTACACGAACACTTACTGGGAGGAGGCAGATGGCAAACCTGTGAAGTTCTTATGCTAGCAACGGGTCCATGGGAAGGACTCAATAAAAATTAGCCTCATTATTAAATTTCAACATGACAATTGTGACAATTTGGCTTCTCCCTGTTGTCACAGGTAATGACACAGAACAGAACATTTATAGCTGGTAAAGCCAGGCAGTGTTGCACAGACAACATTCGGGAGGGTGTCACCATGCCCTCCTCCACTCCTGGCTCCTCAGTGGAGGCGGGGAGCCAGCAGACCCACAGGGCCCGGTGGGCCATGGGGAGGGCCATGGCCCGGGAGGCCACAGCACGCACTGGGCTACCAGCCTCTGCAGCCCTTTCACTTCAGTTTGGAAGAGCTGCCTATTGCTCCAGATGAGAAAGCTCCCCACGTTCCTGAGCCAACAGTGTGTGGAAACGCAGCAGTCATGTCCAGAAGGGGCCTGTGAGGCCCTGAGCACCCTGTCTCCATGTCTGGGCCATTCCTCCTTTGCACATTACCCACAGTCGCAGAGCACAACTGTCCAGGGCTAAAGCAAGGTCCCTGTCCCATGTGGAGCAAGCCTGTGCCCAGCTTACCTTGTCTCTCCACATCAACGGCACCTGGTTGCAGCTTTGAACAAAGTTGCACAAGGTATCCAGTTTACCCTGAAAGGCACAAGTGGCTGTCAGCAAGCTGTAGGCGGGGATGCTGTTTCCCAGGGGTGGTGGCCCCTGCTGCTCTCAGGGGCTCTGTCCCCATGTACTCGCTGGCACAGCACTGCAGCCTCCCCTGAGGGAGGGTGTCTGGTGCCTGGCTTGTTTTGGGTGGGGGCAGTCACTGTGGGGGACACACCGTTCAGGAAATCTGGAACGAATCAGTATTTTTGGTGCAGGAGGACAAGTAAGGGGCAACTTTCCGAGGAAAAGTTCTAAGGTTGGAGGAGACATGTGGTGGCCAAGGAGGGTCTTGAAGGAGAAACGGGAGGTAGGCAAGGGTACCTGGGCTGGATCCAAAGAAGAGGGGAAGAGGGTCTCATCTGGGGGGCCACAGGAGAAGGTGGGAAGAGGACCCATGCCCTGCTGGGGGCAGGTTCCTCACACAGGGGAGGGGGTGGAGAGGGAGCAGGAAGTGAAGACAGGGAACAGACCAGAAAGGGACCCTCCTGGTGGTGGTGGGAGCAGGAGCCCTCAGACTTTTTGCCCATAGGGTCCAGAAGTCCTTGGGTTTTTCTCTGGCACCAAGTGAGCCATGTCCAGTGCCCATAAAGCTCATCTCCACCCAAGCCGTGCCTTTGGGCCCGGCCTCTGCAGCATGAACCAGCGGGCCCTCTCCTTCCACCCCAGCCCAGAGGTGACAGCCCTCCCTAGCAGCCTTTCTCACCTCCATCCGTCTTATCCTGTCTTGTTGGCACCCACACCAAGGGACAATCACTGTGGGGCATGTCTCTGGCTCCTGGGAAGAGAAAACAGAGTCAGCTTCATGTCTGGCAGCTCCTGGGGTGCAGACACATGATGTCTGGTCACTAACACCTGTCAAGCATTGGCCACTCAGCAAGTGCTGGTTGGAGAGTTCAAGGACAAATGAGCAGCATCCTGCACCACAGGAGGGCGGGCTCCATGTGAAAAACAAGCAAACTCCTTTGGGTTTGTGAAAATGGCTCTCCCACACAGCCAAACAATCCTGTCCTTCCCCTTGGGTTCCAGAGGCCGCCCTTGCTGGAGAAGCCTGGAGTGAGGCCGAGCAACATCACAGGGGCCATCAGGCTGAGACAATTTCCAGGAGACAGGACTCCATTCACCTGCCTCGGGCAGAGCCAGCCACCCAGCCCACCCTACAACCAGTGCAGAGGCCTCCAGGGCAGTGGGACCTGTTGCCAGCCAGATCCCAGGTGCAGGGCTCCTGCCTGGGGACCCCGGGCCCCAGCTCTGACTACTTCCTAGAGGCCTGGCTTGCCCCACCCCAGGAGAGCTACAGCCTGCTCCCGTGACCCTTGACCCCATGCTCACCTGGGCTGGGCCGCCCTCACAGCTCAATGCCAACTAAGACTGGCTCAGCCTCCTCAGCCCTGCAGACCCTAAGGCCAACCCCAGCAAGCCCCTCACCCAGCCAGGGAACAGGGATGGAGACCAACTGAAAAGAGCCAACATCCGGGAGACCCAGAGGGGAACAGCTCCCTGAAACCTGAGACCCCCTTTCCAGAGGTTCCCCTGAGGCCTGGGAAGGCCCATCCCACAGGCAGTCTTTGGGAACTGGCCAACATGCCCCATGCATTTCAGCAGGGATCCTAGCAGTTGCTGAACCACGCTATACCAAGTCCCTAATCAGTGACAAAAGCCCTGCGTCACGTTGGGTTGGGAGCACAGCAAGGGTGTTGTCTGGGGAACATTTCGTGAGTCCCATATCCTCCCCAGGGCCCCTCCCTGCTCCTCTGTTGCCCTCTTCTTTCTGCCAGCTCTCTCTGCCCAGGTAGTCAGGAGCTGGTGGGCGCGAGTGGAAATGTCCCCACAGGCTGCAGGAGGCCTCTCCGGGAAGGTCAGTGTGCACATCAGGCCTGCTGACAGCGTCCGGACCAAACACCACCTACCTTTTCTGCTTTCTGCACTGGTGGTGGCTCCTTGACGGTCTAGAAGGTTAAAGAGACATAAACCCAAGCTGGGAGGGAGGTGGAGGGCTCTGGCTGAGCCGTGTGGACAGGTCGGGCCCCTGCTCTGCAGCAGAGGGACAGAACGTGGGCTTTGGGGAGTCATCTGGGCGTCCACTGCCTGTGCTGGGTGGTCAACAGCCTCAAGGCTCCTGAGCCCCAGGCTCCCTGGTTATCAAAGGGGAATTGGTCCCTCCCTGGAGGGTCACGGGGACACAGCACACTAAGGGCCTGGTCCCTGGTGGACACACCCGCCTGGTCCTGTCCTCAGCAGCTTTACATCACATGAACAAGAGAACCCTCCCCTTTCTGTCCTACTCCCCTGCCCCCAGGCCCTGCAGCCCTGCCTGGCTGCCCAGCCCTCAGGGATGTCAGTCCCCGACCCCGGGCATCCTCTCCTCACTGCTTCCCCTTTGCGGGAATCCAGACCTGCTTCTTGCTGGTTGCTCAGCCCCTCCACACCTCTGCTGCTTCCTGTCTCCCTCCAGCTCTCTGGCCTGTGTCCCTCAAAGCCAGCTAGCCAGAGCCTCGGCCTTCCCTCCCTCCCCCAGGCAAGTCTCTGTCCTTCCCGCTTGCTCTGGCTACACAGGGCACTTGTCACACCCTATGAAGATTGAGATTTTACCCTCAATACCCCCAGGCACCAAACCGGACCAGATTCTAGGCTGTCAGCTCCTGCGGGCAAGGAGGGAGGCCGCTTCACTTCTGTCCCTCAGCGCCCAGCATGGGGCCCAGCACATCCTGGTGCTTAGTAATGACTGAGGAACGACTGACGGAACGCACTAGAGATGAGCAACATCCCTGTTGCCTTTCAAAGGTTCCGAATCCCCGTGGCCAGCATCAGTCTCCCTTTGGGGCCATCTGTGCCCCCTGCAGACCCCTCTTCTTCCCTAACAGCTGAGGCCTCTCCCGGCCTCCAGTCCCCCTGAGTCCTCCAGAAGCCTGGCTGCTCTGAGGCAGTCCTGGTCTCAGGGGTGGGGGTCACGTCTCCCCAGGCCCAGGGCAGCTGGAGGCCACCTCCCTGAAGCGAGCATGAGCCAGGAGGCTCCTGAGAAGCCAGCCCAGCTGTGTCTGTGCCCAGGAATGGAGGACAGAGTCTGTGCCTCTGCTGCTCATGTGATGACCCTGGAGCTGACGGGAACCTGCCCACAGGCAGGATCATGGGGCAGGCGGGCATCTGGGTCCCTTGGGGGAGCTCATGGCCTGGGGCCCCAGGGCTGTGGTGGTGGGGTCACTCACTCTCCTGCAGTACCAGATGCAGCAGATCAGCACAGGGATGATGAGCACGGCTGGGACGAGCACAGGGAAGAAGAGAGGGTTGTCAGGGCTCAGGCCAGGTGGGGCCACCGTGGGCACCGAGGTCTCCTTCTGTGTGACAGTCGTGGGCACCGGGGTCTCCTTCTGTGTGACAACCGTGGGCACCGGGGTCTCCTTTTGCGTGACAACCGTGGGCACCGGGGTCGCCTTCTGTGTGACAGTCGTGGGCACCGGGGTCGCCTTTTGTGTGACAGTCGTGGGCACCGGGGTCTCTTTCTGTGTGACAGTCGTGGGCACTGAGGTCTCTTTCTGTGTGACAACCGTGGGCACCGGGGCTTCCTGTGTTACCGTCGTGGTCACTGTGGTTTTCTTCTGTGTGACAGTGGTGAGCACTGTGGTCTTCTGTGTGACAGTCGTGGGTATTGAGGTTTCCTTTGGTACTGTCGTGGCATCTGGCTACAGAAAGCACACATGGTAGTGGCCTGGGGTGGGTCTTAGTGGCTTCTTCCCACGCGCCCACCACCTGGCTTCCCACACCAGAAATACTCATCTGCCAGCTCCCACTTCTCCTCGGGTTGTCCCTCCCTGAGGGACCACAGCAGGACTAGGAGGCCGGGCCGGTACACACAGAGCCACTGTGGAGCCTTGGGCCAGACCCCACCAGTGGCTCTGCTGAGAGTCTGTGCCCCAGAGCCCTGTCAAGTTCTACTGGAACCTTCCATGCTGTGACCAAACCCTGCCTCACTGCACGCCTCTGCTGACAGTATGAGGGTGTTATGAAGACCACAGAGGGCTAGAGAGACCCTGAGGGGTGAGGAGGGTCTGCTGAGCCCATGGAGGTGGGGGTGCTAGAGCAGGGGCAGGAGCCCTGGGTCCAGCTCCCATTGCCTCTCCCCCCACTGTCTGGCTCTGCAATCTTGGGCAAGGTGACTCAGTCTCTCTGAGCCTCTGTCCACCTCCGTAACGAGGCCCTGGGTGGGCACTGGTGAGGCTGAGAGCATTCACTGAGGTCCAGGTCAGGCGAGGTCCACGTGGGGGCCTAAGACACGGGAGCTCTGCTCCTGGTCTGCACAACCACGGGAAAGTGCGCTGCCCCCGTGGATCGCACGCTGCACAGCCCTGCCCCGACCAGGGCTCTGCTCTTGGAGAGGCAGAGAGGGAAGCGGGAAGAGAGGGCCGTGCACGCAAACGGGCACTGGAGGGAGGCGAAGCCCAGGCCCACGGGGAGCCGCGGCTGCTCCTGAGCTCCTCCTGCACGCACCTGTGCAGGGCGGCTGTCGTGGGCGGCACTCCTGATGGGCACAGGCCGAAGTGCAGCTGACGGCCCGGGAGTGGACATCAGGGACAAGCGGAGACAGACCAGATGGCAACTGTCCGCCCTGCTGGCACCCTCCCAAGCTGGTCCTGGACACGGGGTGGGCACTGGTGCAGGCGTCCCTCCTCCAGGCACACCTCCCCTCCAGCCTGACTCTCTGTCACCCAAGCCTGCTGCCCCTGGCTAAGGTGCCTGGATGATGATAAGCTCGGAAAAGTGGGTTCCTGGGAGCAGCCCCCCTTCCCAGGTGCCTCTCCCTGAGCTGAGCCCGGGCCCACCCCACAGCCCTGACTTCTTCCCCACCAAAAGAGGAGAGACCCTCCCTGCAGGGGTGAGAGTGTTAGCACAGGGGGCCCTGAGGAGCAGGAGAGAGGAGGAGAGGCAGGAGGCAGGCTAAAGACATCAGCCAAATGATGGCGGCTGCTCCTCCAGCCACGTGGGGCAGGGCTGTGATGGTCCTGAGTGGGTTCAGAGCTGTGCCAGCTGCCTGGGCACGAATGCAGGGGAAACACACCCTGCTGTGCACGGCCACAGGTGCCACCCTCCAGATCCCTTGTGCCTGGGACCCCGATTTGGAGGGCCCGGGAGCCCCAGAGGTCCTGGACCTGGCTCCTAGCACACATCCTTCAGCATCTCCTGCTTGCCCCAGCTGGAAGCCAGGATGCAGCCCTGATGTCCCACCACTAGCCCCAGGCCAGGGAGGTAGCCGGTGGGAGACAGGGTTGGTAGAGCCTTAGCACCGTCTCTGGAGTTGGAGTCGAGCTCTAATTGGTCCCTTCCACACGCCTTCATGACACTTGGTTCACAAAGAGCAGAGGTTCTGCAAGGCCTGGCCGGCTGGCTGCCCCCCTAGTGCTCTTATAGAAGCACCCCCAGGGCCCTTGCCACACATGAGGGTGGAATGTGTCCCCAAGGAAGGGCTAAGGGCCCAGGCTGCCTGTGGGATGCTGCCCCAGATGCCTGTCTGCACAAGCTACTTGGTGGGCCTGCCTGGGATCGTTGTTGCCCTCTCCTGCCTCCCCAGGGTGTCTCTCCCTCCAGTGCGGGGGTTCTGGACAGCCCGGGACGGAGGGTGCGGCCCCACCCTGACACTCACACAAGTGATGCTGACGAGTGTCATTGGTTTCTCGTAGAAAGTGCCATTGTCCTGGCTGCTTTGAATGCTGACCTCCCTAAAGTACAGAAAGGGCAGATTGTGACCACCAGCTCGGATGGCACTGATACGTGGACAGGAACCCATCCATCTCTCCACTTCTCCCTGCCCTTAGCTCACACCACAGCCCACAGGTGTCCGCATTGCAATGACCAGGAATATCAGGCCGTAGGGCCACCAGAGAGTAGACAGCACGGTAAGGAGACTTCACCCCAAACACTATAAGGTCAAGCTCTGCACTGAAGGCTGACCAGACAGTGAGGAGCCTTGTACGGGGCCAGAGGCCCTTTCGGCCATGGGCTAAATGACCAGGGAGGATCATACAGTCACCATCCTGGCTCTTCTGAATGTACAGGGTATGTTGGTTCAGCCTTGAAGGCTGCCTGGAGCAAAGATACCCTCCCGGGGGACACCAGCTCCTGCAGCCTGCTGTCAACAGATCCGGGGCCACAGCAGATCACTGAGCACCTCAGGGGACCACCACCGAGGGCAGGTGCTGGGGATAACCTCAATTCTCCCAGAGGAAGACATGTGCTGTCCCAGCAGAGGTGGCATCCTACATTCTGGACACCTCATGGTGGCAAAAATGGACCATGTGGCCCCTGACCCAGACACTTACTGTCCACCACGCTTAAATACGTGTCCAGGGCAAACTACCGAGCCTCGTTGCACAGAGGTGGCATTCTTATCTAAGAGAAGATCACAGGAGAATGATGTCAGTGGACCCGTCCATCCACCCCGCTCTCCCCTCTCCCTGCCCCTGGCAAGCAGGGCCAACACTTGGGCAGACGCCAGCTCCTCTCTGCCTCCTTCTGTCCAACGACATCTCCGCGCTCCCACCCTGCACCAGGCGCGGGGCAGTGCTCTGGGGTGTAATGGGAACAGGCCGGCAGGGTCCCTGCTCTCTAGGGCCTCACATCTGAGGGACTGGAGAGGGACACACACAATGAAATAACTCACAGCGAGCAAATGAACGCCAGAGTGAAGAGTACTGTGACGCCCCTAGACAAGGGAAGGGGCAGAGAACGGAGGGGAAGGACAGCTGTTCAGGGACGGGGGACCTGTCTGCCTCTCAGAGACACAATTTCTATTTTAGAGAAACTGGAAATTTACACATGAAATGATGCGATGTCTGCGATTTGCTTCAAAACAATTGATGGTGCGGGTATCAACTAACCCACACTGGCCAAAGTTGACAACTACTGAAAGTAGGCAGAGGCTGCTAAAAGTTCATAAAACAACTTATGCTCCTTTTGTGTATTACTGAAAGTTTCCATTAAAAATAAGGGCTCTCTGAGGAGGTGATCCTGGAGCTGAAACCAGATGAGGGGAAAGCCAGGGAGACATCCAAGGAAGAGTGTTCTGGGCTGTGGGAGGGCATGTGCCAAGGCCCTGAGGGATGACTACCTGAGCTTGCTGAGGAGGAAAGGAGGGAGTGAGGACAGGTGGGCGGGCCTCGTGGGCCCTGGGAGGGGTTTGGGTTTTATTCTGAGCACAGTGAATCCATCCAGGGGCTGCCCAGACCTGGTTGTACTTTGGACACAGAGGCAAGAAGACTTGCTGGTGGACTGGATGTGGGGAAGAAAGCAAAGACGAATCCAGGATGACACGCAGGTTTTTGACCAGAGTGACCAGGTGGATGGTGGTACCACTGAGATGGGGGCACTGAGGAGGGAATGGGGGCTTCCTGTTTTCTGGGTTTTCTGTGGAGGTGGCACTCACCAGGCTCAACACACTTCCATAACTCAGAGCTGTGGAAGCTTCAGTCCTGAGCCCAAAGTCCTTTCTGAGCCAGGACTGACCACAGGTCAGGTCTCTTCCCTACAGACTCGTTCATTTCCTCGTGGGCCAGCTCCCTGGCTCCACCTCTAGATTCACTCTGACCTTCTGAACTGTGTTTCTCCTTCACTGGTGCTGAGAATGGACACTGATCGCCAAGGATGCTTAGGGGAAAGGATTTGTGTCTGAGGGGCACGATGCAAAACCACAAAGAAATTCAATGACTGTCCAGTAGGGTGTTCACAGGCCAGAGCAGGGGGAAGGAGGCGATGGCAGCAGCCGGCACACCGAGGGCCCCGCAAATCATGGCGGCTGGAGAGGAGTTTTCAAACCACTATTAGCTGATTAAACCCAAAACTTCAGTTGCCACTTTTAGAAAATGTCTCAAGTTATAAAAACATTGCATGATAAAAGCAGATTAATTAAGAGTGAAATATTGAAAACTCTTTAAACATTTTTCTTCTTCATGCTTCTGTCTATTTCCTAAAACGTGTTCCTGGATGTGTCATTCCGGGTAACATGTAATTGGAAACAACCCAATGACTCCTCCCCAGAGGAGCAGAGCTCCTGGCAACACACCGCCCTGGGGCCTCCCCCGCCAGCCTCTGACTGGGAGCAGAGCGGCCGTCAGCAGGGGGCCCAGGACTGTGGGACGGGCTCTCCCATGTGAGAGCCTGTCCCTGGCCCACCTCAGACAGAAACACTGTCCTCTCCAGGCTGGGAGAGCAGGATGGCCAGAGACCACAGAGGAAGCATCTGAACACACTTCCTGGGGACAGGGGGCGTCCAACCTTCCTGAGAACCGTCTTCTCACAGGGCAGAAGGCCAGACTGGGCACTCGGGTCACCTGTGGCTACTTTCAGCTCTTCCTGCACCAGCTCTTGGCCCCGGGCAAACCCTTGAATCATCCCTGCCTCTGGCTCCAGATCCAGACAAAGGGGTCACAATAGGTCTCTTTGGAGAATTAATGGGGATGGTGTGTGTAAGGCACTGAGCACAGTAACTGCCGCAGTCAGCGCCCGATAAACATTAGTCTCCATGCAAGGGAGTGACTCAGAGAAAGTACAGACCAAGGGAAACCTAATTCCCTCAGGCTGTCTGCACAACTCTGCAGGAGGGGATGTGGCCTTGACAGTGCCCTGCCCCATGCTAGGCACCCAAGGAAAGAAGGAGAGATGGCCTACAAGTGTGCAGGGGGAGAGGAGTTTCTCTGGGTTTCCCAGATGGTCCTGGACGAGTCACTGAACATGACATGCGATCGGACGAAGTGAAGGGATCCAGGGCGAACTGGGGATGGAGGAGGAGGCAGACAGTCCAACCGTTCCCCAGCGCTCCGATCCATGGGGAAGGTCACACCCACCTCAGCGCTGAGGGCACCACATCTGCCTGCCCCAGCTCTGTGCTTCCCCAAGCCACTCAGCCATCATGGGGGTCCACCTGGTGCCTGAGTATTTCCAAAACCAGGTTCCATATGTGACAGAGCTCAGTTAGTGTACCCACCATAGTGGCCCCACTTACTGCAGAGAAAGCAGAGGCTGAGAACGGAATGCTCACTGGGTGAGGGTCACACATGCAACGTGTGTGCTAGGCAGGATTCCAGGCCCCAGGCCGGCAGGTGGCACCCTCTCTTATTGCAAAGGGACACACCTTCCTGGGAGAGGTACCAGTGCACCTGGCACAGCCTCACCCCTGTGGCTGTCTCCACTTCCCACCAGCAGACCTCTGAGATTTAGGTCCTCGGCTCTATAGGGAACTGAGAGCTGAGGGAAGCAAGGGGGATGAAGCTGTGAGGGCAGACCCTGCACCCCACATCCAGCCCCGGCAGGGGGAAAGCCCTGCTCCAAGATACTCCTGGGGCACTGGGGGTTGAGACCTCCCAGCTTGCAGGTCAAGGGGAGGTGGCCAGGCTTCCCAGCCAGGTCCCTCCTCTGCTTGTCCACGCTGCCTCTGTCCCTACAGCATCCACAGCAAATGGTCAGCAAGGGACTTGAAGGCTCAGTGGGTGAGGGGAAGGCATGAGAAATCTGTCACATGGAGGCACTGAAGGGGCTACTTACAGAAGGGCTCAGAGTATCCCAACTTGTATCTGCAAATAACTTCATCCTTGTTAATGTCAGCTGAGCTTGACAAATGAAACGTCACTTCGTAGGATTCTGCAAAGGCAACATCAAATGTCTGTGTCAGTGCGGCTGCGTGCTGTCCTCCGTGAGCTTACAGTGATGGCTGGCCAGCCCCTAACGGAACTCCCAGGAGGCTCCTAGGAGGAAGCAGCTGTGCCTGAACCTGCATCTCTGTGCCCCATGGGCACAATCCCCACCTGCTGTTGCTGAGGGTTGGCTGAGGTGGCTGGGCTGGACTTGAGACTCGGGGGGCCCCTCATCATAGCCCCTGACCCATGGAGCCCATTAAACCCACCCAGCCTTGTCCCCTCCATAAGAGAAACCCAGCCATTGTTTCCAACCTTGAAATCCCACAGTCCACCCTAAGGGGACCTGCTCCCCACCAGGCCCTCCTTCACATAAATGAGAGAGGAGCCTGGACTACACTGGCTAAAGACAGCCGAGATTCCTGTATGAGGTGGGTACTCAGGTCTGGGTGGGACTTTGTGGACACTTGGGGGTCATTTCCTCCTCCCTTCTTTCTGTGTGCCTCTGGCAGCATGGAGATCCCAGCAGCAGGGCCAGGACTCAGAGGAGGCAGGCAAGGAGTCCAGGATCTGGCACAGGAGCATCCCCCATGGAAGGGGGAATCCTGGCTCAGCTGCAGTTCCAGAGGCTGGAGGTGACCGCTGTCCACTGCTTCCCCTGGCCCTTCATGGACCACACTCAGTACACCACAGGATACGTTCATATGCTTGGGTGCAGTTCTGGGCCCGGGCCCACTGCCAGGCTGCTGGGCCTCCCTGGTACTTCCCTGCCCGAGGCCCATACCAGGGGATACAGAGAGGGCAGCGAGGGCGCCTGGGCCTGAGGAGTGGGCCAGGATGACATGCAGGTCTTCCTGCTGCAAGCCCAAGGTCAGCAGCCTCCACTGCTGCCTCCTGGCCCAGGCCTGGCTGGTTCCACTCCCAGATGCTGATGTGCCCAAGGTCAGGTAACAGAGGGCCATTCCTCAGGAAAGCCACACAACCTCGGACCTGGCAGTCCCAGTGCCTCCCGCATCAGGGGATCCTGCAGCACCCACCCATCAAGCAAAGTGGGCGAGTCTCAGCCTTGAGCACAACAGATTCTCGGGCTGTGGGCCCAAGCTGGCCTGTCACGTGTTTTGTCAGGCTTCCAGTGTTTTAAACAAGTGGAGCCCACGTGTAAATCGCAGGCTGCCCCTCTCCTGCATGCCCTTCCCTCCTACCCTGTGGCCCCTGCTGCCCTCAGGCCTCGCTCAGTGGCTACTCCTCCTCTGCAGCAGAGCCCCCTCTGTCCCTGGGGCCTGCAGCTCCCACAGAGGGTCTCATTAGGCTGGCAAGTCTCCATAAGCGGAAGGAGGGGCGTGCTTTCAGATGTCTGAGCAGAAGAGACTTGGAGCTAAAGGGTTTTGCTCTGTCCACACAGCTGCTCCTTCTGCTTCCCAGCAGCCCTCACGCCGACTCCTCCATCAATAACAAGCACAGCAAGTTAATGCAGCCACAGGAGGGACTAAAAGTGGCGTGCAGGGAGTGGTATGGCCCACGTCCAGCCCCACTGCCCACCAGCTCTCAGGGGGCAGAAGGACGGGCTGCCCCGGAAGGGAGACCAATGCTTCTGGAAAGGAGAGCTTTGCCTCCGGAAGAAAAGTGACACCCCAGGCTCCTGGGGCTCCAGACAGAGGAGCTGGGAAGGCGGGCAGCCCCTGAGAAGGCTGGGTGGCAGCTGAGCAACGAGGAGGGGCAAGGACTGCCATGAGACCCAGAAGGCCACACAGATGGACGGGCCCTGGCCTGGGAAGCGAAGGTTCTGGGGACACCAGGTGCTGCTTGGCACAGAGTCTGAGAGAAATGCGACATCCCTGAGCAACTTCTAGCCTGTGTCCCCTAATGCAGCAATTCTACTTCTGGTATTGATCCCAGGGAATCTGACCCAGGCCCGCAGGGAGGGAACTGTGGGGATGTTCACGGCAGCGTGGCTTGTAGTATCAGCTTATTAGGAACAATCAGAATATCGACCAAGGGAGACTAAGAAATAACCTTGGTCCATCTGTGGGACAGAATGCTGTGCACAGAGTTGGAAAGTATTATGTACCGTATGATCCCTTTAATGTAGAAATATCCCTGCGAGGGACACAGAGATAGGTATGCACATATTTGCGATCCACTGTTTATGGCGGTTATCTCCGGGAGACAGGAGGATGGGACAAGGGGCACCTTCATCACAGCGGAGGCACAGCAGCCACTAGGCTGGTGGGAGAAAGTCCCTGCACTGCACAATGGGGCCTGCCTTGGCCCTGCAGGGTCCTCCTGCATCACACAGCCTGTCCCGCCCACTCCACCCAGAGGGCCTCCCAGCCACGGTGCGGCTCCTGGATGCTGGACCTCAGAGGTAAGCCCTCCTCCGCACTGGGCCCTACTACGTGCCGCCACTGACGAGCCCCATCTGTTGGGCTTCTTTGCAGAGACTCACTTGGGCCAATCACACGCACAAGAAAGAATGACCTGGTGCCCTCCAGTCTACCTCCCGGGGCTGAGGAGCCCCGTCCAACCCCAGCAAACACACAGCAGGGAGGACTCTCCAAACCACTGTGCCTGCTGCTCCAGGCAGACAGAGCGTTCACGCCGCGTGAGCCCGCTGAGGGGACGGTTCAGAGCCCCAAACTAGTCCACGGAAGGAGATCAGAAGAGCAGCTCCTCCAGCAGGTGGGGGCAGGGAAAGCCAGGGAAGGGACCCGATGGGACCTTCTGGGGGCAGTCGTAATGGTCACTGTCTTCATGGCTACACTGGTGTGTGTGTTTGTCAGAACTCATCAAATGATGCACTGCCGATGTCTGCATTTGGGAGAGACATGTTAGCAAATACTGTTCCCTTAAAGACACGCAGAGTGAGGGGTGTGGGGGTGATATAGGCTGATGACTGTAATATACTTCGAAATGCAGCCCAAAGTGCGATGGATTGATGAAGAGAAAGAGAGAGAAGTGATAAAGACGACATGGTCAGACAATTGCAAAATCCAGGTAGTGCATATAGGGGTTGCTCATTGTAAATCATTTTCACTTTGCTGTAAATCCCACAATAAAAGGATGGAAGAAAACCAAAACTAAATGAGGAGAAGAAATCTGTGGACGCAGCCAAGCAGCAGGCATGTACGTACTGGAGGACAGGTGACCACTGAGGGGGACAGACCGAGGGCTCTGGGAAGCCAGAGGGGCCAGTCGACCAGGAAAGGGCTTGTGGGTGGCGTGCCCTGAGTGTAAGCTGTCAAAGGATGGGTGGCCTGGACCCTGCAAGGCCGAGGAAGGGCTGGCAGGAAGCCCAGCCCCTCCCTCCCATGGCACCTTGGAGCAGGTGGGGCCCAGAGCCAGGCTGGACCTCAGAGGGCGCCGCTGTCCAGCTAACAAGCCTCCAACCACCAGCCGGCCTGGGGTTAGGGAAGTGGCCTTCTCAGCACCCTCGGGCCCTGGGCAGAGGACGGAATGGAGCGCAGACCCAGGGGCAGGGAGGCCAGCAGAGGCCTCAGCCTCACCCTGAGTGAGCCTTAGAGCCTGAAGAGGCCGCGTGCCTAGTGGTCCCTCCCGCCTGCTTCCTCAGGCCCCCTGGCCCTCTGACGGATTCAGGATGACAGACTGATGAAATGGCTCCTTCTATTCCATTTGGGGTCAAGGGCCCTGCCTTGTGCTTTCCCTCCAAGGGACTGTCACGCTGTGTGGTAGCTTCTGACAAGACAGCAACTGATTAAAAGGGCAGAGCAGGGACGCTGGCCATGCTGGCAGAGGGTGTGCAGTGGGCACCTGTCACCTCAGCTGGGCTGCCACGGGGGAGGAATGACGACTCGCATCCTCACCTGCGGTTTGACCTGCTCCTCAGATGCTACAGCCTGTGTGTGTGTGTCCGGGGACAGAAGCAGAGAAATGAAGCTGTCAGGCCAGCTGCACAGCTGGGCGCTTTAAACCAGGAGAAGCAGGAGAAGACCCTACGTGTGTGTGGAGGGGTCTCTAACCCACTTCCACACTGCGCAGTGCAGGTCACAGCTTCAGAACGTGGGAGGAGTCACACAGCTGCCACCAACAGCTGGCTCAACTGGAGACTCTCATCCTGGCTGTCCTTGAGCCACCTCCCTCCCCAACCTGGGCTCAGCAGAGGGGTGGGGGGCAGAGCCAGTAATCAAGGAGGGAAATCCTAGTCCCGGCTACTGTTGGGTAGGGCCTCCCAGCTTCCAGGTCCTGTGCCCGTCACTGTCGACTCCACTGGTCTCACCCCTCACAACAGATCTGCCAGGGCGCATCGTTCTTTCTACCTCTTGGAGACAGAGGGGGACTTCGAGATGCTCGGCAATCGGCCCATGGGCAGCAGAACTGAGATACACCCACAGCTCTGTCTGACCCACGGCCTGTGGCACCACCGCCTGAAGGGCACAGAGGCTGGCCCTGGCTGCCTGGGACTGGATCCGGCTGGATCCGGCTGGGTGCTGGTGCCAGGGGAAGAAGTGTGCCCATCCACCCACCTCAGCTGGACCAAAGCCTGAGACGGGGACGCACACGCCCGCACACAGCGAGGACACGACAGAGAGAGGCTCCTCTCACCAAGCACCTGCACAGGATGCCGGGCGCACACTGGGGCAGGGAGCCCTCTGGGGGGGCAGGGAGCCCTCTGAGGAGACAGGGCGTCCTTGTCAGGTTCAGACCCAGGGGGAGGCGTTCCCCATGTGACCCCTGGTGTGATGTTAGCTGTGCCATCTGTGCGGACGCCTTTGTCAGGCTCCACTCCCGGTGGATGCTGGATGTTGGCCTGTGTCCAGCTCTTTTTCTCATCCATTGAGACAAGCAGGTTGTTTCTTCCCCATTTTGCTGATGGGATAAGTGTTATTATGTTATGTGTTGTTGGATTCCATTTGAAGTGTTTTGTTGAGAGCTTTTAACATTTTTTCCTATTTTTTCATTAAACTTTTGGTTTGGAGATTTAAAAAGAAGCTTACACTTATGGGGGTAATCATTTTCTAATAAATGTATGTCAAGTCATGATGTGGTATACCTTAAACTTACACAGTGCTGTATGTTAATTATATCTTAGTAAAACTGGAAAATAAAGTAACTACATAAAAAAACCCACATCAGAAGCCCTGGCATACACACTCCAAGCAAACACACTCACTTATCTACCCAATGCACATTTCTGTACAAGCACCGTGAATACACACATACCACACACAGTCTACTCGACCATGCATATAGCACACACTCACATGACATACGCATATGCACAACAGACTCACACACATCATGTACTAACGCTGACACACCCACATTCACATACACACATTCGCGCGCACACCCAGAAATACTCTTCTGTCTAGAACAGTGACCAAGCTCTTACCTCCTACACAGACATAGTAAGAGCCCCCGGGAATAACTTCTGCACAGGAATTTACCACGAGCTGGAACAGGGAGAGGGGTGGCAGGATCAGGAGACTGAACGGCAGGCTTGGTGAGAAGCCACCCCATGCCTCTGCTCACATTTAGCCCACACTCACCCAGCCAATAATGTCTCTCAGGGACTTGAATCCTTTTCGCGCCTCATAGATTTGATTCTTTGATCCTGCAACATTACTCAGCTACACGAGAGAGGAGGTGGGTCAGGTCCACAGCCAGAGCTGGAGGACACAGCATGTCCCAAACCCAGGAGACAGGCCCTTGCCTCACGCCATGTCACACTCCAAGCCCAGACCCTGGCATCTACCTTCAGCCCACCCGAACGCAGTGGAAAGCTCTTCCGCCCTTGCTTGTCATGTGTAGGTTTTACACAACACTTGTTCATTTCTACCCTGGGAAAGCCAACTTGATAGGTTTCCCCAAACTAGGCTCATGGTGGCCCCTGGTTACCTGACTGGCATTACCTGGGACGCCTCATAGTCTTTCACACCCACACCATAAATCAAAGTCCCCATTTTCTGAGCCTTCTTAGCCTAAGAGAAAGAAGACTTTTAGTACAAAGTACCAAAATATTTGGAGCAAAATGCTAGCAAAGATGCACAGACTCACTTCGTTCTTAGCATCCTGAACCGTCTTCTGCTGCAGTGGTCCAGCAGTCAGAGCAATAATCAGGCTAGCAGCTTTCTGGTCTGCAGTACAAGAAGGGAGTGGCCTGGTCAGGAAAGGCACCCAGCATGACCCACCGCAGGCTGCCAGGGCCACACCACTGCCCCCCACACCTCCTTCTCCTGGGGAAAGGCCACACAGACCCCAGCACCCACCGTGCACAGTGCCTGGGGGGCTTTGCATCCCACTCCGGAGGGAGAAGCAGCTCAGCCCAGGACCCACTTTCCAGATGAGGAGATGGAGCCGGCTCAGGGCCCTTCCTACTGAACTCCCACCACTCCCAGATGGCACAACCTTTGCCCTAACAGGTGACTCCAGCTGTTTCACTGGACAAGTGTCACCCTTTCAGGTGCGTAAAGTGAGGAACAGGCAGACCAGACTGCGCCAGGCCCTGCAGGCTCTGTGGAAGGCTGGGCTTCTGATCTGGGCAGCGCCTGCCCACACTCTTGCTGGCACCTGTCTCCCCAGTGGTTCCAACTGCGGGTCAGAGGCACTTAAGCAGCTCAAAGCCTTTCCCACCAGCCCCACGCATCTCTCCTGACAAGAGCTATAACCCTACAGTCTAGACAAAGACGGTTCTGGCCCAGCACAGCCTTTTCCACTGTTGGAGACACAGTCCCAGGATGACAGTCAATCAAGGGAAGGAGCAGAAGGGAAAAGGAATCACAGCCAGAAATGGGATGGAGACAAAAGCGAGGTCGGCAAGGAGGAGAGCAAGGTCTTTTCTCCGAAAACTGAAGCCTGTCTGCTCTAGGGCCCCGGGCTGTTCCCTTCCTTCTCGTGCAGCCCAGGGGTAGGGCAAGAGCGCATGTTTACTAAGAACCAAGAATGTGCACACATGATCCGTGGATTCTGAGAAACATCACTGAGGTGGCTTTTAGCCTCACTGCACGGAGGGGAAACCTACAGCTCAGAGAGGGAAAGCAACTTGCCCCAAGAGTCAGCGCTAGGAAGTGGCCGAGGTGGGTGTGCCAGGCCTCACTGAGGCCCAGGCCTGGCTCCGTAAGGGACGGACCTGCCCAAGAGGAGTCAGCAGGCAGCTTACCTTTGGAGTGCACTTGTTGGATCTGCTCATTGGCCTGCAACAACATGAAGGAGGGTTAAGGAGCAGTGAGCTGAGCCAACAGCACTCTAAGAACTTGACAAGCAGAGCAAATTCCCAGAGCGCCAGCGGGCTGTACCTTTTTAAACCCCTCTTGCAGGTTTCTGTCTCCTGAGGGCACCACATTCTTAAGTCGGTCAAGACCATCATGTATCTCATTTCTGAAGAAAATCAGAAAGGGGATTGAGGTGGAATGGGGGGCTGACGGTTGAAAACCAGCCCCACGCTGTCCTGGCACCATTCCACCCTGTGCTGAGCAGGCTAGACAGCAGAGGACTCAGTCAAGTGGCCCTGTCATGGCCCATCCACCCTGTGTCTTTGACACTGACAGGGCTTCATGTCCCCCATCTGGAGACATGAGGTGGGCACTGGATGTCTGGTCCCATGGGTACAGCTGGCTTTCCATGGGCTCCCACCATCTCAGGTATGCAGACCTCAGGGGACCTCACCAAGGGCCCTGCCTTGACCATCCATGTGGGAGTGGGAGCATCTAGGATGTGCCCTGTGACTCTGGCACATACAATGTGACTGGCAGGACTGCAAAGCACCCAAGGGCCCCTCAGGAGGGCACGCAGTCCTCCAACAGGTAAGGCTGAGTTTGGAGAAGGTCATCCAGCTGATGCCTCCTGCTCCCATCATCCCTGTCACAGACCCGAGGATGACTCGGTGCACCCAAGCCTCTCCCCCTTCTGTAGTTGGTGCTAAAGGAAGTAACAGAGCTGCTTAATCGGAGCATTTGGCTCCTGGACCTCATGTGTCCTGAAGGAAAGGACCAAAGCTGGGGCAGTGGCCCTGAGGGCTGTCCAAGCAGGCGGAAGGGCCATGGTCCCCAGGCTGCCATGGGGAGGTGGCCAGTCAGCCACTGTTAATGCAGAAGCACAGGCTGGGACTGCGACACAGCAGGGGGTGGTCTTGGGTCCAGGTTTATCCGATGTGACAGGGCTGAGTGGGCACAGCAAGGCTCAGGAGACCGTGGCCCTGAAGGCTGGCCTCTTGCTGAAGGCAGAAGAGATGCTGCCACAGGAGGAGAGCTGAGAGCCCCGGGTCCAGCCCTGCCCAGCCCAGCCTAGGACGTGAGGCAGCCTGGACCCATGGCCAGCGGAGGCCAACCCAGGCCCTGCCCAGCCCAGTACACACACCCGCCCCCCTCTCTGAACATCTAGAAGTCTTCTGTTTTGTCAGTAGCACCCCCAATATGCTGCAACTCTCAGCCTCCCAGCCTCCGGCCAGCACCCAGCTCAGCCAGGCTGTGCTCTCGCCCCCTCGAGCTCTCCCTGCTGCTGCCCCGGCAGCCCAAGTCACTCCCTGCTCCCAGCTGTGCTCCTGAGGGACCACAGGCTCCTAGCAACCTCGGCAAATGCCCCTCCTCTTAAAATATCACCCCCCTAAACTCACACGAGCTCACATCTTTTCTGCTCCCCTGAGCTCCACACCCATTCCTGACACCCCCCCATGGGGAAGACAGCCCCACCTTCGCTCACCAGAGATGACCTGGGAGGCCCTCCAGGGGCCTCACACAGCTTCTCATGCTCTGGGCCCTGAGCCCCTGCCCTGGGGGAGGCAGTGGTCTTCCTCTCCCCCAGGGCCGCTCCTCCACCTGAGGCCCATGCCCCGCCCCCGCTGCCTCTGTCTCTGCCACCTGCCAGAGTCCCTCCCCATGGACTTGCTTTTTTCTACCTCAAACCCACTCAGGTCTCTCTCCTCCAAATAGGAACCACAGGCACACACAAAACCTCGCCTTCCCCTAGGCCATGGAGCCGCCAGCCCAGTCCCTGCTTCTCCTGGGAGTCAGACATGGGAGTCTGTGCCCATGCCCTGGGACCCCCACACGCCCTCCCTTGCAGCCTGGCTCTTCCTGCTCATTGTGTGATGCTTGGCTTCTCTCCAAGGTCCTGAGCAGTGGCTCTGTCCCACAAATCCTGGGACCCATCAGTCCTAAATGTCCTCCCCCAGCTCTGGTGCTCCACCCACTCTGAGTTGGGTTCCAGTCATTTGTATCCATGGGAACTCGAACCTCCCAACTACTCAGAAGCCCAGGACTGCCTTCCTCCAGGCCTGTGGGCACCTGCTCAGCCCTCCTAGGATGCGGGCACGTCATGCCTTCCTCCTGCACCTCAGCCCAGCCTGCTGCTCAGGCCCCAGCTCACGGGCTCCCCTGTCTCAGACCCACCAAGGGACCCAGCCCTCCTCCACTGAAGCCCCCCCGACTTTGACGCTGCCCGTCCCTTCCTCCCTGCTTCTGACTGTCATCTCCCTTCCTCCACTGGCCCAGAACAGAGCACAGCAGGTGCCCAACACAGGCTACTGTTCACAGCGGCCCAGAACATTGTCTCCACCAGCTCCCAGGAGTCCTCCCAGCCAGCCCGTTCTAAGAAAAGGGTAAAGTGCCCAGGGAAGGTCTCAGGAGGGTGGAGGGCAGGGCGGAGATGGTCTAGAAGCACAGGGGTATAGCTAGTGCACCAGGGTTCCCCCCTGAGGTCTCAGGGAACCCCTCAGCTCCCTGGCTCTCCCTGCAGCCCCACCCACAGGGCATGCCTTTGGATCAAAGCAGCACTTACCTGTCTGAGGTGAGGTTCATGAGGGTGTGGCCCTCTGTGGAGTAGGTGATGAACGACATCCGCAGTTTCGGGCTGAGGAGGAAGCATGAACTTGTGAGAAGCCATAAACACAGGCTCAAAATGAGGCTAATGTGGAGCCAGGGATGGGGTGCATGCCACCTTCCCTGCTGCCCACCCCAACTCTTCTTTTGGACTCTTTTCTGACTCCCAGGAATTCCCATCACCTCAGTGAAGGATTCTGAGGCTAGTGGAGATGCTCGGCTCCCCGGCAGACAGTGCCCAGATGCATCCTGCTCCATCCCTCTACCCTCAACGCCCCAGGAGTCTCTGTCTCAAACACGCACACAAAGGCTGCACACAGCATGCCACTTGCACAAGAAGATGGACGCCCACACACTCCTCCATGACGGTCTCTCAACTGGCCTCGCTTCGCCTGGGAAATTCTTTGGATGCTTCATCCTGTTCCCTCTGCCATAGTCTTTTGCACCTCCCTCTCATCTCCATGAAATTCTTCTCCGGTTTCCAGCCATTCATAGGACTTTAGGTCAAGGACAGAGTGTATATAAGACGGTGGTCCGATAAGTTAGCACCATGTAGCCTAGGAATGTAGCAGGCTGTACCATCTAGGTGTGTGAGCACACTCTATGATGTTTGCACGATGACAAAATTGCCTAAGGACTCATTTCTCAGTACATGTCCCTGTCATTAAGTGACACGACTGTACATCTCTCCCCTTCCTCTCCCTGGTCACTGTCTTCTGGTCCATGCAGCCTCATTATCTTTTAGCTAAATTTCTACCCTAGGTAAATGATCTTCTTACTGCTTATGGCTCTTGTTCCAACTCATTTTACCCATAATTATCAGACTTTTCCCCGAAGCACAACATTTATCATGTCACACACGTGCTCAAGAATCATCTATAGCTCCCTATTGCTCACAGCAGGAAATCCAAGCCCCTTGATCTTGTATTATGAGTCCCGATGGCCTTGACCACAAGCCGTCCTGTCCAGCCTCATGTCCCTGCCCTCTGCTGAGTTAACCCTACCCTCCAGCCAAACAGACTGTTCTCTCCACAACAAGTCTCCTTGATGACTCCTGTTAACCAGCCCTTCCTCATCCTTCAAGACCTAGTTCAAATTTTCACACCCTCTAGGAAGCCATCCTTGACTTTTTCTCTAGGAATTCTTGCTATTTCTTTTACGCTGCCACATGAGACTTTTGTTTCTTTGTTTCTTTCGGTTTGGGCACCATTTAACCTGGCGTTCAGTTACTGCGTTGCTCGTCTGCCTGTCTTAACTTCCTTTCCCAGGCTGAGGTCCTCTGGGGCAGACTGTGTCCCATACCATGTGGCCGGACTCCCAGGTAGGAGCGAACCAAAGATACTGAGACCAAAAGGAACCCTGTGATCTGTCCCTCTTTCCTGCTTCTGAACACTGCCCCAGGCTCTGTGCTCCTGAGCTGAGGGGCTCCCTTGCCCAGCGAGTCTAAAATGCTGGGTGTTCTGCCCGGCAGAGGAAAACACCCTGAAGCGTGGAGAGCCCGTACTTTTTGTACTTCTTGGCCGTTTCATTCACAAATTTGTGAATATCCTCCCAATTATCTTTCACAATGTCCGACCTGAAAACAAAAGAGATCTGAGTCAGAGGGCTGAGTCGCATCCTTTGAGTGGGCTGAGCGAGCGTCTGCCTCCCCACCTTCCAGCAGGCCCTTTAGCAAGCTCCTCCCCTCATAGCTGAAGGCTGCCACGCACCCTCAGTGGCCTCTGTGGGTCACCCTGGTGGTGACTTTCATCAGCGTGAGTAGTGGGGAGGGTGACCAACCAGACCTGTGTTTTGGGACAGAGGGACTTCCATAAATGAGGGACTTTGGGTGGTAAACCAGGATGGTCAGTCACACTAGGTGGGGCTGTTAGACAAGAAACAAGGGAGGGTGTATTGGCCACAGCCTCCCTCATGCTGATTCTGACATGTTGGCTCTCCTGGTCCCCCACCTCCCCTTGGGAATAACCATTCCTAGCCTTCTGCTCCTCTCCTGCCCCTTAAATGTGTGTGTGAGTGGATGGGGGCATGGCTCTTTGCCACCCTCTGCCATCAGGAGCCTCTTGGATCAACAGTTCCAGGCTCAGAGGTGGTCCAGGCCTGTCCTGAAGCCCCTGCTGGACTCCTGGATTCTTGGGCATCAACCTATGCTGACATGACCCCTTAGGCTGGGGAGCTATTTGGAAGCCTGTGTCTGACCGGCCAACCCTTCCTCATGACACCCCCAAATTCTGTTCACTCCTCCACATTTCCCAGCACCCACAGATATGTGAAAAGACATCCCCAAGAGAAGTGTGGGCCTCAGGCCAAGGAGAATGTGCAACCCAGATTATTTTATTTCCCTTCTTTCTTATCAGCCTGAAAAGCTGAGCTCCTCTGGGCACAAAAGCGCTTTGTCAGCAGTACTGCCAGGAGAGGGGCAGGAACAGGTCTGGGACACACTGTCTGGTGTCATCATGCCCCGAACAGCAGGGAAAGCCACAGGTCCTTCCTGTCCCTACTTTCATTTTCTCACTCCCATCAGCTCCCACTTTAGTCCCTGGATGGAGGGTGAGGAGGCTGAAGAGGGTTGGGGCCTTGGGGTTCCTTCTGTGTAGGTAGGAAGCACTTACATGTGCCCTACCTGCCCAGGGCCAAAGATCTTTGCAACCCCACATCTCTGTAGGTCCACACTATTCAAGGTCATGGAGGGCAACCTAGGGCTCACTGATTAAGTGTGTTGTTCAACGTCTTGCAGCTGGTAGGGGGTGAAACTGAGGCTGGTGACCTGGTCTGGGCTCTCTCCATGGAAATGCTGGCTCACATCTTATTATGGCACGTGAGTCAGAGGACCCTCCAGGAGGCCCTTCCTGTCACCTCCACTGATCACCATGCCCATAAGTGTCTTGAAAATCATGTTTACAAGTGTGGTCCCCACCCATCCTTCTCCTCTCCACCATTCCATCTGCCTCCTCTAGGCTGCATCTACACTGTCAACAGATGGTGGTGAGACTAAGCATAGATGACTCTAACAATATCAGGATTATCATTCATGGATCATGTATGAACCAGGCACTTTATATACATAAGTTCCAAATCTAGAACAACTTGATGATATCAGCATTATTCCCATTTTACAGATGAGAAAACAGAGGCTCTCATCACAGATCAAGGAATTGGCCAAAATTTCCACGATTAGAATGGAACTGAACCCAGATTTAGCTGCAAAACCCATGCTTGTCCATTGTACTTGGCAGATCGGGGTGACACTGCTGTGTCCAACAATTGCTGAGAAGCAAGCACTGGACTCTGGCAATCTCCACAATACTGACCTTCTCTCGGAAGCTCCCAAGCTAAGTGCAAGGCAACTCCTTCCCTGAGGAATGGTAACACTTTCCATTTTCCTTCTTATGACTCACTGCTCCTCCCCTCTGTTTTCTTCTGAGTGAAGAGGAACTTCCAAAGAAGATTTACAGGAAACAAGAGTCTTCAACCCACCCACCTAGTCTGGGAAAGTTGCCAGTTCAGGAGGATTGTGAAAGAAGTTCTGGAATCTAGAATACAGAAGAACACAAATGCTCATGGGCAGTGTAAAAATGCAACAGGGACCTCCAGGTCCCTAGGAAGGAGGCAGTACGGGACAGAGCAGCCACGTGGGCTTCTGGCACTCAGAGCTCCAGTCATGTTTTCATGCCCTCCTCTTAAATGAGAAGGCAGAGAGGAGGATCAACAGACATGTGAGGACATCTCTACTGTTAAGGCCTGAGGCACAAACATCCTAGTGATAGAACTATGCTGAGAGAATGGAAGTGGCTGGGACATTATTGTGTAGAGGAGCTGACCTATAAGAAAGCTAAATTCTCTTCTCCCAAAACAAGAAGTCAATAGAGAATGTGTAAACCTCAAACAGCAAGAAACAGCACTCAGTGCAAGCATGTTATTAGAAACAAGGTCACAGGAAAGAAACAATAGAAAAAATGAACAAATGCGATTACATTGAACTGAAAAGCTTCTGCACAGCAAAGGAAACCATTAACAAAATGAAAAGACGACCTAACAATTGGGAGAAGATATTTGTAAACCATGTATCTGATAAGGGGTTACTAACCAAAATATATAAAGAACTCATACATCTCAACATAAAAAACCTAACAATCCAATAAAAAACGGGCGAAAGATCTGAAGAGACATTTGGCTAAAGAAGATATTCAGATGGTCAACAGACATAAGAGATGTTCACCATCGCTAATTATCAGGGAAATGCAAATCAAAGCAACAATGAGATATCACCTGATGCCCATAAGAATGGCTATAATCAACAGGACAGGAAATACCAACTGTTGGAGAGGACGTCCAGAAAAGGGAACTCTCATCACCGCTGGTGGGAGTGCAAACTGGTGGAGCCACTATGGAAAATAGTACGGAGAGTCCTCAAAAAATTAAGAATACAACTATCATACAAACCAGCTATTCCACTTCTGGATATTTAACCATAGAACACAAAAACACTAGATTGAAAAGATATTAGCACCACTATATTCATTGCAGCATTATTCACAATAGCCAAGACTTGGAAGCAACCTAAGTGCCCCTCAACAGATAAATGGATAAAAAAGATGTGCTACATATGTACAATGGAATACTACTCGGTCATAAAAAAGGATGAAATCTTGCCATTTGTGAAAACATGGGTGCACCTTGAGGGTATTACACTAAGTGAAATAAGTCAGAGGGAGAAAGTCAAATACCATATAGCCTCGTTCATAAATAGAAGATAAAGACACCAACAAAGAAACACATAGAGACAGAGTTTGGATTGGCTGTTACCAGAGGGGAAGAGGGGAGGTAGTAGGGGGAAAGGGGAGACTAGACACATGTGTATGGGGAGTGATAGTAATCAGCTTTGGGTGGTGAACATGATGTAATCCACACAGAAACTAAAATATAATGATGTAAACCTGAAATTTATATAATGTTATAAACCAGTGTTACTGCAATAAAAAATAAATTACAAAAAAGAAACATCATAGAAAACAATCAGAAGCTGTTGGCACTAAACTTGTAGGAGTTCTAGAAAACAATGCAAGGTTTACAACTATAAAGCAAATGTTCAATCAAGAAACAGCCATCTTCAAAATGGTAGGAAAGATTTGTGGCATTTTTCTTCACTCGTCTCCCGCTCCTTCCTGGAATGGTGGCAGTTTTGGTCTTGCTCAGTGGTTCAGTTCCAAGTTTTCCTTGAACCAAAGGGAGAAATGTAGACTTCACTCACAAATTATTGTGTAAATCTGTTCTAAGATGATTGGGATCAATTAGGATGTTCAAAAGCAGCCGTGGCCACAGGTGAATTGAGAAAGCCACACTTATGCTGAGCTAGAATCACACTCAGAAGAGTCCTGAGAACACCTTAAACCAGCTTTGGGCTGATGCTTAGGCTGAGAGTAAGCCTAAGTAAGAAATAAAGGAATGCTCCAGCAAAGAAACATTCTACCAAGACTGGGATATGTGGCTCTTCTTGGTGTTTTGTTTTAAAATTTTGTGGTGGTTTTGTTTATTTCAGCTCCTGGAATTCAAGGAAGTCTGTCAAAACCTTAGCTAAATATGAACTAAAGGAACAGAAACTCCACTGATCATACACAACAAAGAATATTCTTTGCCAAAGCAGTTTGGAAAAGTCTCAAAACAAAGAGACTATTAGACACTTCTACAACAAAAAGTGCAAAAACACCCTAGTATCCATTGGGAATTCTGATTTCTAGACTACCACATTATAATAAGTATAATAAAAAAAGCATAATTAAAAAAACCAATTTGCAACAAAATGCAGAAAGAAATAGGAGGACGTGGTTCATAAAGGAACTAATGAATTTGCAGAAACTACCCCTGAGGAAGCAATGGCATCAGACCTACTAGATAAAGACCTAAAGCAACTATCTTAGATATCCTCAGAGGTAAACTGAAATAAAGACAAAAAAAGAAGGAAAGAAAATCAGGAAAATGATATATGAAAAAGATGAGAGTATCAGAAAAGGGACATAAAGTATTCAAAAATGAAACAGAAATTATGGAGCTGAAAAGCACAGTAACTAAATTTCAAATTTCATTAGCTGAGTTAAGCAGGCAGAAGAAGAAAGCAGCAAAGTTTAGCATATGACAACTGAAATTACAGAGTGACAGGAGGAGAAAGGATAAAGAATGAAGAAAAGTGACCAGAGTCTAAGGGACCTGTGGGACATCATCAAGCAGATCAACATATACACTGTGGAAGTCCTAGAAGGAGATAGGAGTAAGGAATAGAACCATTATTTGAGGAATCACAGTCAAAAACATCCAAAATTGGATGAAATATGAGAATCATCAGTCCAAGAACCTCAACTCCAATTGCAATAAACTAAAGAGCCCTACATCAAGACACACTGTAATCAAACTGTTGAAAGACAAAGACAGAAAGAGAATCTTGAGCAGGCAAAAGAGAAGACGCTTGTCATATACAAGTAGTCCTCAATAACATTATTTCTCATCAGAATCCTTGGAGGCCAGAAGGCAGTAGAGGTTATATTTAAAGCGCTGAAAGAAAAAAAACCAGTCAAGTGAGAATGCCAAATTCTGCAAAAGCGTCCTTCATAAGTGAGGGAGAAATTAACATAGGCACAGATAAATGAAAGCTGAGGGAGTTCAATTCCACAGGACCTGACCTACAAGAAATTGGAAATGGAGTCATTCAGGTTAAAATAGAAAGACATTACACAACAACTTGAAGCCATATGAACATAAAAAGATGTCTGGTGAAGATAAATACAAGGATAAATATAAATGTAGTATGATTGCAATCTTGGTTTCTAACTGAACATTTTACTGTCTACAGAATTATAAGAAGGCATTAATTCATTATGAATCTATGTTTTGGGCACACTGTGTAAAGATGTAATTTGTGACACTGATAACACACATGGGGCTGCTGCGGTGTAGGAGTAGAGACTTTGTACACAGTTGAAGTTAGGATGCTATCAATCCTAGTTAGATTGTTCTAACTTTAGCATGTTATGGTTAATGCCCATGTGACCATAAATAAAATATCTATAAGAGAATATACAGCAAGGGAATCAAATCGGGCCACTAAAAAAAATCAAGTAAACACATAAGTAGGCAGAAATGGAGAAAATAAGAAACATAAAAGCTAGAAGAAATAGAGAAAACAAGTTGCAAAATGACAGAAGTACATCCATAGTAATTACTTTAAGTGTAAATGAATTAGACTCTCCAAACAAAAGTCATAGATTGGAAGAATGGATTAGAAAAAAAAAGATCTAAGTGTGTGCTGTCTACAAGAGATTCACTTTAGATGTAAAGACACAAATAAGCTGAAAAATAAGTTGAAAATGAAACAGTCAAAAGACATTCAGTGCAATTAGAAATCCAAAGAGATCTGGGGTGACTACATGATAGAAAATAGACTTTAACTACAAAACTATGATAAAAGGCAAAGAAGGACATTTTATATTCATAAAAGTGTCAATTCACCAAGAAAATAAAACAAATAGAAACAGATATGCACCAAATATCAGAGCTCCAGAATTTATAAAACTAACATGGATAGAGTTTGAGAGAAACAGAAAGGACTACAACAAAGACTGGAGTCTTCAATATTCTACTTTTGGAATGGATAGAAAAACAAAATCCAAGGAAATAAAGAAATAAGCAAATAGAAGACACGAACAACACCACAGAACAATTGTACCTAACCAATATGTAGAGAACACTCCACGTGACAACAGCAAAATGCACATTTTCCTCAAGTGCACATGACATGTTCTCCAGGATAGATTACACATTATGCAACAAAAGTCTTAACAAATTTAAAATGATGAAAATCATCCAGTGAATAAATAGAAACCATAAAAATAAACCATGCAGAAATCCCAGAGCTGAAGAATAGAAATACTGCCATGAGGAATTCAAGAGAGAGCTTCCAGAACAGATTCATCCAAGGAGAAGAAACTATCAGTGAACCAGAAGATAGGGCATTTGAAATTATCCAGAGGAGCAAAAAGAAAAAGGAATGAAAAAGAGTGAGGAAAACCTACAGGACTTATGAGAAATCATCAAAGGAAACAATATGCATTATGGGAATCCCAGAAGGAGAAGAGAAAGAGAAAGGGACAGAATGTATATTTAAAGCAATAATGGCTGAAAACTTCTGAAACATGGGGGAAAAAGTGGACATCCAGATTCATGAGGCCCAATGGATCCCAAATAAATTGAACCCAAGAAGTGCTACACTAAGACACATTGCATTCAATTTTAAGAAGTCAAAGACAAAGAGAGAATTTTAAAAGCAGCAAGAGAAAAACAAAACATCACATACAAGAGAGACTACCATAATATTATTCGAAGACGTATCAAGAGAAACACTTCAGGCCAGGATAGAGTGGGATGATATATTCCAAATAATGAAAGAAGACTGTCAACCAAGAATAGCATACTGAGCAATGCCCTCCTTCAGAAATGAAGTAGAGATACAGACGTTCCTGAACAAGCAAAAGTGGGGAGAGTTCATCATCACTAGACCTGCCTTATAAGAAATGCTATCAGGTGCTCTTCTAGTGGAAATAGAAGCAGCTAACTAATATCATAAAAGCATATGCATGTAGGTGGAGATCCCACTGGAAAGGATAAAGATACTGTCAATGTCAGATTGTCTAACATGAGAATGGGGTGCATAATTAACTTACAACTCTAGTTTAAAAGTTATAAAATAAGTAGATTAAACTTGACCATAACCACAATAATTTGTTATTAGATACAAAATATAAAAAATATATAAGCTGTAATACCAATAACCTAAAATGAGAGGGGAAGAAGTGAGTGTAAAGTTTAGGAATTTTATCAACATTAAGTTGTTATCAGCTGAAAATAGGATGTTATAAATATATTTTATGGAACCCTCATTGAAATCACAATGGGAAAAGCTACAGTAGTTACACAAAAAATTATGATAAAAGAGTCAAAGCACACTGCTACAAAAGTCATCAAATCACAACAGAAGACAACACGAGAAGAAGGAGGGACAAAACTTCTACAAACCCTCAGAAAACAATTAACAAAATGGCAATAGTGAGTCCTTACAAAGCATGAATTACCTTAAATGCAACGGATTAAATTCTTCAATCAAAAGACATAGAATGGATTAATGGATTAAAAAAAGACCCCAATATCCAACAATATGCCACCTGCATGAGACTCATTTTAGCTTTAAAAATACATATAGACTGAGAGTGAAGGGATGATAAAAGAAATATCAAGCAAATGATAAGCCAAAGAAAGCTGTGGCAGCTATACTTACATCCAACTAAATAGCCTGTAAGCTAAAAATGGTCAAAGAAGGTCACTATATACTGATAAAGGGGTCAATGCATCAAGAACATATAACAATTGCATATATTTATGCCCCCAACATCAGAGCACCTCAATACATAAAGCAAATGCTAACAGAACTAAAAGGGGAAATAAACAGCAATTCAATAATAGTTGTGGTCTTTGATACCCATGCCCAACAATGGATAGATCATCCAGATAGACAATCAATAAGGAAACAGCAGATTTGAATAACAGTATAGACCAAAAGGATTTAACAGACATATACAGATTTCACCCCACAGCAGCAGAATACATATTCCTCTCAAGCACACAAAGCAACTTTGCCAGGATACATCATATGTTAGGCCACAAAATCTTAATAAATTTAAGAACACTGAAATCGTATCAAAGATCTTTCTGACCACAATGATATGAAACAAGTAATCAATAACAGGAGGAAAACTTTAAAATTCATAAATACATGGAAGTTAAACAACATATTCTTGGACAATCAATAGATCAAAGAAAAAGTAAAATGGAAAAAAAGTATCTTGATACAAATGAAAATGGAAATACAACATACCAAAACTTAGGGATGCAGCAAACATGGTTCTAAGAGGGAAGTTTACAGCAATAAATACATACATCAAGAAAAAGGAAACACCTCATAAACCCTCTAACATAACACCTGAAGAAACTAGAAAAAGAAAAAACAAGCCCAAACTTAGCAAAAGAAAGAAAATGATAAAGATTAGACCAGAAACAGATGAAATAGAGAACAGGAAAACAATAGAACGGATTAACAAAACTAAAAGTTGTTTCTTTGAAACAAAGGATAAACAGAATTGACAAACATTTAGCTATACAAACCAAGAATAAAAAGAGAAGACCCAAATCAATAAAATTATAAATGAAAGAGAAAACACTACAACTGATAGCACAGAAATACAAAAGTTCATGTGAGATTACTACCAACAACTGTGGGAGAACAATTGGGCAACGACAAGAAATGGATAAATTCCTAGAAACATACAATCTCCCAAGACTGAGTTAGGAAGAAATAGAAAACCTAAAGAGACAATAATGAGTAAGGACATTGAATCAGGAATCAAAACCCTCTTGACAAAGAAAAGCCCAAGACCAGGTGGCTTTCCTGGTGAATTTCAAGACAGATTTAAGGAAGAATTAATGTCAGTCCTTCTCAAATTCTTCCAAAAGGTGAAGAGGGGACACTTCCAAACTCATTTAATGAGGCCATCATTACCCTGACACCAAAGCCAGAGAAGTACACCCCAAGAAAAGAAAACTACACACTAATACATACAGATACAAAAATTCTCAATACAATATTAACAAACCCAATTCAGCAACACATTCATAGGATCACACAGCATGATCAAGTGGATTCATCCCTGAAGGATGGTTCAACATATGCAAATCGATAAATGTGACGCATCACATGAAGAGAATGAAAGGGAAAAAATATATGACCATCTTAGTAAATACAGAAAAAGTGTTTGATAAAATTAAACACCCATTCATGATAGAAACACTCAAGAAATTAGGTATAGAAAGAACAAACTTCAGTATAATAGAGGCCACATATGAGAAGGTAATATCATGCTCAGTAGTGAAAATGTGAGCACCGTTCTTTTAAGATAAGGGACAAGACAAAGGTGTCTACTCACACCATTCCTATCCTCCATGGTACTGGAAGTCATAGCCAAAGCAATCAGGGAAGAGAAAGAAATAAAAAGCATTAGAATTGGAATGAAAGAAGTAAACTTGGCTCTATTTGCATGTGACATGATTTTGTATCTAGAAAGTCCTAAACACTGCACTAGAAAACTCTGAGATCTAATCAACAAATTCAGTCAAATGGCAGAATACACAACCAACATGCAAAAATCAGAAACATTTCTTTACACTAACAATGAGCTATCTACAAAGGAAATAAGGAAAACAGGCCCACCTACTATAGCATCAAAGCAATAAAATACTTCAGAATAAATTTAACCAAGGAGGTGAAAGATCTCTACACTGAAAACTAGGAAAAAATTGATGAAAGAAATTGGAGGAAGATACAAATAAATGGAAAGAAGTTCTGTGTTTATTGAATGGAAGAATTCATATTGTCAAAATGTCCATACCACCCACAGTCTTCTACAGATTCAATGCAATCCCTAACAAGATTCCACTAGCATTTTTCACAGAAATTGAAAAAACAACTCTAAAATTTGTATGCAACCAAAAAGACCCCAAATGGCCAAAGCAACTCTCAGAAAGAAGAACAACGATGGAGACATCACACTTTCTGATTTCAAATTATGTTACAAAGCTATAGTAATAAAAACAGCATGGGACTGGCATAAAAACAGACATAGACTAATGGAACAGAATCGAGAATCCCAGAAATTAACCCATGCATACGCAATCAACCAATATTTGACAAGGGAGCTAAGAATACTCAATAGAGAAAAGACAGTCTCTTGAATAAATGGTGCTGAGAATTCTCTCTCAATCAAAAGAACGAAACTAGACCCCTGTCTTATATCACTCACAAAAAATTAACTTGAAACGGATTAAAGACTTAAGTGTAAGACCTGAAACAAAATTTCTGGGAGAAAACATAGGGAAAAAGCTTCTTGACATGGGTCTCGGCAGTGACTTTTTAGTATGAGTCTGAAGCACAAGCAAGAAAAGCAAAACTAAACTTGCACTTGTCGTCCCACTTGGACTACCTCAAACGAAAAAGCCTTTGTACAGGAAAAGACAAGCTTCACAAACTGAAAAGGCAACCTACAGGATGAGAGGAAATCTTTACAAACCCTGTATCTGCTAAGGGGTTAATATCCAAAATATATACAGAACTCATTCAACTCAATCACAAAAACCAAATAAGCCAATTAAAAAATGGGAAAAAGGACCTGAAGAGACATTTTTCCAGAAAGATATCCAAATGGCCAAGAGTTACATGAAAAGGTGCTCAATATCACTAATCATTAGGGAAATTCAAATCAAAGCCACAATGAGGTATCACCTCACGCCTGTTCGAATGACTAGTATCAAAAAGACCAGAGCAAATAACTGCTGGTGGGATGTGGAGAAAGTCGCTCTGATAGAAAGCAGCAAAGTGAAGATCATGTAGTCAGTGGGCGGGTCAGCCCCTCAATATCATTCAGACTGCAGCCCAATTCTGTGAGGAATTAAAAACAACTCTCCTCGTCTCACAGACTGAGTCTTTATGAGAACAGAAATATGCTGAAGAAGTGATTCAAAGTCCACCTAGCCTTTTTACCAATCCCGTGGGAGCTGAGTACTGAGTATCCGCTACCAGTCCCAGGGGAGGATTCTGACGCTTCTGCCCACTGCATCTTGGCACAGGAGTCGCCAAGAGAAACACAATCATCAAGCACAGGGTGGAACAATGCTTTACTCACATAAAGAGACAGAGCAAGATCAGCTTCAGTGGTGGGCACTGGTCCCCCGAGGCCAGTGGGCCTCCCGCGATGGGTGAGGCTGGGCCATCGGCCTAAGCACTCACCTGACCTGCCACAGTGGAAGGAACCCGGGCCCCTCCCCACAGAGGACAGGTAACAGTGGGCTGGCCAGGCACCATGCGATGCAAATGCTTTAAGCAGAGACAAATGGGTATTTAAAAAGTTAAACAAGGAATGATATGCCCACACAAGGTGATAATCTGGACACAGGCTGCAGGGGCCCCTTATCTCTCAGTAAGGAAGTGGTCTGGGCCCACAGTCCGTTCTTATGTGGCTGGGCGGGGGTCAAAGGACTGCAATGCATGGGATTTCCTTTTCCAAACAGTTTCCAAATAAGAGAAAGTGCTGAAACATTAATTACTGAACATAGGTTTAGCTACTTTTGGCTTCCTGTTACAGAGGAATTAAAGATATTTGGGTTCGTTAATAAATATGCCTTGTGTCACACTGAAAAATTTACTACAAGGAAGGATATTCTTCTAAAAATTATGAAAAGTATTCATCAATTTACCAATCTACAGAATTCTGGTATAAAAGATAGTCCATAACTGCTCACTTAGTTTTCACTAGAAAATAAGGTTTCTACAGGTTAATAATTCTAATCGACATATGTAATTAACACTACCAGAAATGATAAGGGAAATGACACTATACAGGGAGAGTAAGATGTATTTTCAGTAAGAAAAGGTATGATTATGAAAAGGCACTTTTGTTAAGGGAAAGGAGTATTTTTGTTCAAATGTACAATAACTAGTCATTTCAGAATGAGAAAGGGGATTAAAGGATCAAAAGTAAATGGAAATAGAAAGTTGGAAGGGGGAGGAAATCGTATGTGGTCAAGCTGGCTAAAATTGAATGAAATTCACTGTAAGGGTTTTAAAAATAAGCTTTGATATCCATAGCTTGCCTAGGCAAAATTAAAATGCAATTCTTTTTCATATCTTAAAACGACAAAGTTTTCTGGGTCTGCTCTTAATAAGAGATTATGAAAGGTTTTTCTTTATCTTTTGGGTAATCTATCTGGAAACGAAGATTTTGTGTCTTACTGTATAATTTCCTGCACTTCACCTTGTCTATATCAGGACTTTGATTACTCTGGAGAACTGAGTCTTTTTCTATTAAAAGAACTAAGGAATTTTATAAGAGCTAAGGTTTTCTTACAACTACGTAACTTTCTGTGTTTGCCTTAGAAGTCTTCGTCATTTTGGCTGAACAGATAACCAAGACTGTGTTTAACTAAGTGTTCAAAACTTTTAATATTTTTTTACAAACTTCCCATAATCAAATATTGAATGAAATTGTTTTGCTCATGAACTAACTTTGGGAATTTCCAGAGGGCCTCTGGAACATCTCAAAGGTTTGTTCTCGCTCCTTATGAAAGAGAGATGTCAAACTATCCTCAAACATGTCAAATTCTTGATATGTTGAATTATGTGGGAAGCAATATCAAATAAGAAGAAATGCTAAAGCTTCTTTAGGTTTTGTTGGTATGGATACATGCTATTGGTGTAAGTGTTCCAGAAATGGTACGAAATTCCTAGAAATCTGATATGTCTTGGTATAATGTTATCAGTCATAATTCTAATTATTATCATAAATGTTGTATGAGGCCGGCCCAGTGGTGCAGTGCTTAAGTTTGTGTGCTCAGCTTGGGTGGCTCAGGGTTTGCAGGTTTGGATGCCAGCTGCAGACCTGTATACCACTCATAAGGCCATGCTGTGGTGGCATCCTACATACAAAAAACAGAGGAAGATTGGGCTGGCCCAGTGGTGTAGTGCTTAAGTTCATGCACTCCGCTTAGGCGGTCAGGGGTTCACAGGTTCAGGTCTCAGGCACGGACCTACCACGACTTGCCAAGCCACACTGTGGAGGCATCCCACAGAAAATAGAAGGAAATTGGCACAGATGTGAGCTCAGAGGCAATCTTCTTCAAGCAATAAAAGAGGAAGATTGGCAACAGATGTTAGCTCAGGGTCAATCTTCCTCACCATCCACCCCAAAACAACGTTGTGTCACAGAAAAATGGAAATTTCATTGTCAATTGTATTATAATGAACTCTCAGCAGATTTTTAACCTCGGCCACTTTTAAGTCTTTTGACATTTACGGACACTTATTGTTTTACTCTACTGTTTTTGTAGAAGTGCCTTCTCTTCAGAGACTCATGGAAATAACTCTGAGAATTACAGGATTCTGATCACTATTAGAACATACCATTGAACTGGGTAATGATTTTCTGAACTCAAACAGAGAAACTAACGGATTCGTAGACCTGCTAACTAAAGATCAAGCATTAATCAAAAATTAACTACATGGGGCTGAATGAACTGACGAAGATGATTACCATTTTTATGACTTTGATTGCAACATTGCTGGTTCTTTTGCTTTGTTTTCCAGATTTCAAGAACTCTAATTTTTTCTTTTCTTTTAATCTATCTATAACTTACAGCAATTTGGTAAAGCATACTTTTGTAAACAAAAAAAGAATATTTGTTTTTCTCTCCATCTGCTCCCTCTAGTATCCAGAAATTCTTATAGAGTATTCTTATTTTTCATGAGAACATAGGTATTTGCATAAGTTCGATCAGAATCTGTTCTCCTTGTAACAGGACAAAATTGGACAATGCTTGGCTTGGCTTCTTAGCCCAAAGAAGTTTCTAAAAATCGCATCTAAGTTTCGTTATTGTCTGTTTTAAGAAACCAAGGTGGGCATTATGGAGGCAAGAAATTCCCTTAGATATCACCAAAGCGTTAGCTGGAATATCATATTCAACAATACACATAAAATTTCTCTTCTGGCTGCACTTACGGCAATAGGTGCAGGCCAGTTTAATGAGACTAGACATTTTGCAAACAAATTAGTCTTATGGCGATTATTTTTGCTAGGAATTGGAATAATTGTAGACAGAAAATCTATGTTTCAGTAGAAAACTGGAACACGCCCTTATGGGTATCAGATTCTACTCCTGCTCACTGTCTTTGAGGTTTTCTTATCTACTTGTAAAATGGACTTGATCCTAAATTCTTCTAGTTTCCTCCAATATCTGGTTACAACTCTCCAAATTAACATTTCCAATATTCTTCCACCCTTCTGACTTGGAGTCACCAAGGACAAGATCTGCCCTTTTCCCAAAGCCCTGCAAACTGAGGCTGGACAACTTGATATGCACTGCAGAGATGTCACCACAATGCTCATGCACAGACAACCTTTGTGCCTGTTGCCGGGTGGGCCACACAGAAAGTTCACTTAAACACCCAAATGCATCACCAGAGCCCCTCCAACTACAAAGATCCTTCGAATCCAACATCTCAGAGTCCGATATCTCAAGTCTTCTCAACTGGCTGCCTTCTAGACTCAGAAAGTGATTCGTCGTCTCCTTCAACCATTGACCTTCTTTTCTTTCCACAGAAATGCCTCCTATTAAATGACTGACTGCTCACATCATACAGGCCTAACTTTGGGAGACTACCTGTAACACTGCCTCCTGAAATGACACACAGCTGATTAACTAAACTGAACTATCCTCAGGACTAAGTGACAGGTTCCATGAGATGGGGTAATGTACCAACTCAACTTCTACACTATAAGGCTTCTTGGGAAATTTCAAGGTGGTGAATGAAGGGGAGCAAAACAGGCCACCCCCAAATATGCCCCTTTGGCATAAGGATTATTTTAAGCCACCAGGGTAGGTTTAGGTTATAGAATTGCTTTAGATTAATTGTAGTCTGAAAAAGGAGGAGTCTGTGCACAGCAATCACCTTCTGCAGTACTTGGATCGACACGTCTGATGTTGAAGAAACTCAAATATAAAAAATTAACCAGCCACTTGGCTAAAACCAGTTGATGTCTCTTCAAGCACATTCCTTGATTTATCTGATTCAACTGGGTTGGTTCGCAGGGCCCTGGCTAAGGAACATCATTCATTCTGTCGATATTTTCCTCTGGATAGTCAACACTGTAGTCTCCCTGTCGCAGTGTGTTCTCCCAAAGGTCTTAACTACACGTTCACAGCCATCAGCAGTACGTCAGATGGTCTCATCGCACTTGGAGAGACAGAAATGAGATCGACAGGAGATGAAAAGCCAAACAATTCTTCCAAGGACTTCACATCATAACCTACAAGTTTCAAGACAAGAACATGACACAAGAACAACTTAACCCTAACGGTAACTGAGAGCAGTGCTCATACCAAATTGTTGGTCAATCTCTCACGTAGGGGAGGAGGAACAAGAGGGGGAATTGTTCTAGTATTTAAACAAAGAGGCCACTAACTGAGGTGGCTCTAATGCCTTGCTAGCCTCAGTAAGCAAACCCATCACAAAGAGCAAAATAGGCTTTCCCAGATAAGACAAATGCTTAAACATAACCATTCAAATAACCACTTTGTTTTTCTTCTGTATAAAAACCTTGCCCCTGGATCGTGTAGGTAGAGTGTTCCTAACAACCCAAATCAACCAAGTCAGATCCATGTATTCCCACATAAATTCTTAAGAATTATAATGTGCCTCAGTTTATTTTTTAATACCAGGAATGGCGGCTGTGAGACCCTCTCTCATCCCCATAGCACGCAGAGTGACACTGCCCACAGCCACCACGTCCCTGGCATGGATGGCATGAAGCTCTGCTTCTCTCCTTTACACCAACCCTCTACCTCCACCCGTGTTGATCAGGTGGGAGCTCCCCTGGGGTCTGTCGCCCCATTCTCCTCTCATTGTGCACACCTGCCCAGGGCTCCTGGGAGCTCTATCATCCTTCCCATTTTCATTCCAGCTGCTGCTTCCATCCTCCCCCTTCCAATCCATCCTCCCCAAGGCAGCCAAGGGCCACTTTGGAAAACACAGATCTGATCCATCTTTCCTCTGAGAGAAGCCTTTCTTTCACTGACCGCAAAATGCCCTTGAGGTAAAGAACACACCTCCTGTGTGGGCCCAGGGACCCACCATCGGCTTATCTCCCTCCCTCTTCCTCCTTCTTTCTCCCCCTCCCTCCTCACACTCGGATCCTCCAGGATCCCCTGAGGGCCTCATTGCTAGGACTTGGCACAGGCCACTCCCTCAGCCTGGAGCTCCCTGGCCCTCAAAGGCCACCAGCCAATACTGCAGATATATGGCAGGGCTCCCTCGTTTTCCTGCTATTCGGTCTACTGAAGGGACAAATGGATCATGAACTACTCAATAAGGTGGGAGCGAACCACTCAAGACCTTCCTGCAGGTGACAGAATGTTTATCCTCCAAGATTCTCAGATACACCCACCCAGCCTTGGAGTCTGTGGAATGGGCTTTGCAATCAGACATTCCAGAGTTTCCACTCTGGCTCCATGTCATCCTGAGGACTCTGGTGGATCATTCCCTGGCTTTAGTGGCCTCCTTTCCTTATCTGTAAATAGGGGTAATGACATTTCCCCATAGTCATGAGGAAGACACAGCGATGAAGCTGCTGTCCTCCCTGACCCTTACCCCATCCAGGGCCACACATGGCCTCACCCATCCAATCTGTCTGGAATCCTGTGACCTCACCTTCCAAACAGATCCGGAGTCTGGACACTCACCATCTCCACTCCTACCCCCTGGTCCACACCACCCTCATCTCCTCCTGGCTCCCTCAGCAGCCACGTCACTGGTCCCCTGGCACACTAGGCCCTTGTGACATTCAACAGGGATCCTTTTACACCAGCCAATGACACACCTCCTCTAAGCAAAAAACACCCCACCTGAGCCCCTCACCTTCTCATCTAGGAAACACGGCCACCTCTTTGGAATGGCCCCTTTCTCGTCCTCTGAACTCAGGCCCTCCTTGGAGAGCGGCAAGGAGAGCAGCCTCCCACCTTCTAATGTTTTCCAGCAACCGTTTGATCCACATTGAGCAATTCAGTAGCCCCGCCAGCCTCAGTTTCATCACCCTGAAAGAGGGAAGTAGAACCTACTCCCTGAATCTGTGGGAGGTCGAAGTGTTCAGCACACCCCTGGAACCTAGAAGTGCTCAGTCAACATTAGCTCACATCCCCTCCTGTGCCCAGAGCACCACCCCCCATCCATCCCAGGGCTGGGCTGTGCCCACTCTGGGCCAAAGAGAAGAGACTAGGGCTGTGGGCAGGGGCGGTGTGACAGCATGGCAGCTGAGAGGACCCTGTGCACTCACTGCCACTCTCTGGAAAGACTGACCCAAAGAGGCTGACAGCCCCCACAGTGCCCACCATGCCCCAACCCCAAGGCCCAAGAGACCAATCACCACTGCCCTGGGCTGTGCTGAGGACCAACCAGACAAGACCTGCCCAGGGCATCTCAGGACCCCCACTCCACAGTGAGGAGGAACTTCTCTTCCAGGTCCAGCGTGGCTCCCAGCTCGAGGGCTTGTTAGAAGCTGTGGGCTGGGCACCCATCCCCCCAACATCAGTCTCCATGGAGAACAAGAGGATCAGAGGCCACACAGCCAGGAATGCGGATGACCACAGCCCAGGAAGATGGAGTCCTGTCACCACTAGCCTCTGGGCTCCTTCCTCCCATCTGAGGAGCCCCCCGTTCCAGGAGATCCCACATCCAAACACCTATCGACCCTACACCCAGGACTGTTGGGAGGACGACAGGAGAGCACTGCAAGAGCTTTATCAACAGGGACGTCCTCAACCATGCTGACAGTCATGCCACTGTGACTACTGAAGAAGTGAAGTTTATTCTCAGCCACCAGGGATTGAAACTGGAACCAAGGCACTCCCTCCAAGCCTGAAGACCCCCAGCTTCCTTCTGTGAGGGCCAGAGCTGCCTAAGGCACAGCCTAGCTTTCCCAGGGCCAAGCCACACAGACCAAACCGCTGGGAAAGTGCACACACACTATCACGGGGGCCCAGGTTGTCGAGGAGAGAAGCAAATCACTCAGAAGCAGCAAAGCCAAGGACCCTCTGAGCAGCGACGCTGTGACGAGGCCCAACAGACCACACGGGGGTCTCTCTGGGCAGGAAAACACACACGTCATCTGGGGGAAACACCAAACAAACCAAGCAAACCCAAACCCAACCGCAGCCCTCGGGAGCCGGCACCCATGCTAAGGCGGCTCCACGCCATGGCCCCTCGGCTGTTATGGGCAGGCGCTCCCAGATCCAGGCCCGGGAATGGAGGGCCGGGGAGCCATCCAGAAACCCTCGGCTGGCCGTTCTTCTTTCCCAAATGACACAGCCCCGGGGACGAACGACTGGGTCATTCCTCTGCCTCAGGACAAGGAGGCCACAGGGCTCTGTTCCTTGGGTCCCCTCCTGACCATCCTGCCTCACATCTCTCAGAGGCTGGGGCACTTTTGGGCTGCTCCCTGCCAGCAGGACCTCTAAAGATCGAGGCGCCCTGAGGAGCCCCCTGGGCCGGGGCAGCTGGTCACTCACGCGTCCAAAATGAAGTAGACGTCGAAGACGCCATTGCAGGTTTTCCACTCGTTCACATCACGCCTCCGGCGCCCTGCCTTTCGGCGGAAGTCTCTGTTGCCTGGGACGCGGGACGGGAAGCTCTCTGTGCTCTGCAGTGGAGGTGGCGGCAGCAGCAGCAGCAGCAGGAAGAGAACGGGGCCTGGCACCCGGGGACCCCTGCTCCCCATTTTCAAGGCCGCTCCCGAGGCCCCGTCTCTCTTGGTGCTGGGGTGGGATTAGCACCGACGACCCCAGCCACCTCAGGCCCCACTCCAGGCCACCTCAGGTCTCTGCCTCTGCCTCCGCCGCCTCCACCTGTGTTCAGGGCTCGGCCCTTCCCGCCCTGTGCCCAGGGCGCGCGCGCGAACTCCACCTAGTCCCTCCTCCGCTCCGAGGAGGCGAAGCGGGTCTGGGCCGAGGCCCCACGACATCCGCGGAGGCGGAGTGTCTGGTCGTCGTGATGGACAGCAAGGTTGGCATGGTGACTTTGTGACCTGCAGCTCTGATCAGAGTGCTGCCTGTTGACAACCCCAGGCGGCGGTCATGGGATGTTTGGCGGGGTAGACGGGCCTCCGTTGGTCCCTTATCCGAAACCCTCACAGGTGGCCGTTGGCGTCCCCCAGAAACCCCGCCTTTCTGTAAACTGACGGGGGGCGCTGAGGGCTGAGCTGAGGCCAGCACCGTGGGAGAGGAGGTCAGGGAGCGGGCAGTCTCGTGTGCGGGAAGGCCATTCGTGTGCATACTGCAGTCACCCAAGGGGTGGAAGGATCCAGAAGGGGAAGGACGTCGTGCGAGGGTGCCCGAGTCCTCTGTGAATGAGGGACATTTCCGTTCTCCTCTGCTGTGAAACGAACCCCCCAAATTAGGGACACAAAACACGAACCGTTGTGCTCTGCCCGCAGGCTCCGTGTCCAGAAATTCAGAGAGTCAGTGGGGCTGGCTTGTCTGCTCCATGGAAAACCCATTAGCTCTTTCATGAAAGTTCTAGCAGCAGCACATCCTGGCCCCCAAAACCCTCTCAGTATTTGATTTTACGATAACATTAAATATGTAGATACATTTACAGGGATCTGAAAACTGCAGTCTGGCCTCTTCCTGTCAGTGAACGTGCCAACGTCTCCGCTTATTTAAATCTTTGTCAGTGCCGTTTGTATAAATTTCTCTATGAAGATCTCTACGACTTTTGTCAAGCGCCTTCCCTCAATACCCTATATTTTTGCTGCTATAGTAAGTAGCATTTTAAAAATAAAGTTTTTAGATTGTTGATTCCTGTCATTAAGAAATGTATTTATTTATTGATAGATTCACACACCTTGCTAAAAACTGTGTTGTTCTAAAATTGTATCTTCAGAGGCATTTGGGTTTCTATGCAAAATTAAACAAAAACCAAAATCATTGTGCTGAGCAGTTCTCCGATGATGTGTTGACCAGAAGCTTGATGGAGACATTCTTGATCTTAAAGAGAATGCTTCTAACACATCACCATTGAGGTTGATATTATTGAAGGTTTTTTGTAGAAATCCTTTGCCAGATTAGAGTGTTTCAATACTGTTCTTGGTTTGCTACAAATCATGAATGAATGTTGAATTTTATCTAAATCCTTTTTCTCCAGATTTTGAGATGAATATATATTTTTTCCAGTAATCTATTAATATGGTTGATTACCTTAAGGCATGTAACACCAATTTTAACATTTTATAAATAAACCCATCTTGGCCATGATAATTCTTTTAATCACTGCTGGATTGAGTTTACTATTAGTCTAGAATTTTTTTTGCCTACGATCATGAGGGAGGCTGGAGTGCAATTTTCTGTTGTTGTGCTGTCCTCATCTGTTTTTGATATTAGGTAATAATAGCCTCATAATATGCACTTGGGGGTGTTTCACTTTCTTTCTCCTTGGAAAGACTGTGAACATTATCCCGTCACTCTGCTCCTTGACTATTTCGTACGATACCATCTGTGCCTGGTGTTTTCTTTGTGGGAAGTCTTTAAATCCCTCATACCATTCATTTAATATTTACTGAATGTTATGGACAGAATTGTGCCCACCATTCATATTTTGAAGCCCTAACCTGTAATGTGACTGAATATGGAGATGGGGCCTTTCAGGAGGCAGTTAAGGGTAGGGCCCTAATCCCATGGACTGGTGTCCTTATAAAAAGAGAAAGAGACACAGGAGCTGTTTTTCCACAGGCAGAGGAAAGGCTGTGTGAGGACACAGCAGGAAGGCGGCTGTCTGCGAGCCAGGAGAGAAGCCGCATCGGAAAACTACCCTGCTGGCACCTTGGCTAGGACTGCTGGCCTCCAGAACGGTGAGAAAGTCCATTTCTGTTTCAGGAGCCCCAGCCTGTGACTCTTTGTCATGGCAGCTTGAGCAGGTTAACACAGGTGTTTATTCAGTGCTTCCATTTCCATTATCAGTCATCTTAGGTAACATATTTTTCTAGTTATTTGGACATTTGTTCTCACATATTCATGTAAAGTTGTCCAGATTATGTTTGATTTTTATATCTCTGCTCTATCTGCAGTTGTATCTTCTGTTAACTCTTATTATCACTTAATTGTGTGTTTTCTCATTCTATGTGTTCACAACAGGGGGGATGTGGCCAAAAGGGTGAAAATTATACTTACTGTTCTTAAGTATGAAGCACGGTACACAAAGAGATATAAAACAAATTTCTGGTATTAGAATTTCATGGTGGCTACAAGGACAAAAGTGTTTAAAAAGCCCCTGAGGGAGTTTATAATGTTCAAAAAGGCTGGAAACACTGTCTTGTTTTCAGATCCATTTCATTGGAGTATTATCTGTGTTAGCAGCCTTTTCAAGTAACTGTTGGCTTAGTTATTACACTCTACTGAATTTTATGTTCAATTAATTTGTTTGCTCTTTCTCTAAACTTTTCTCCCTTTCACTTTTTTGGTATAATTTACTATTGTTTTCTAATATTTTTAGGTGGATTATTCGCTGATTTATTTTCACCCTTGTTTTCTGTAACATAAGCCTTTTGAGTCACAAATTTTCCTCTAAGTTTTTCTTTCACTGTATCTCATCTGTTTTCCTATGTAATATTTTAATTCCATTTGATTTTACAAATACTTTAATTTTACTTTTGATTTGTCCTTTGAGGTGAGGTCAGCATCATGGTGGACTGAGTTGTTCCCTTTGTCTCTCCCCTCTAAGTTACAACTAAAAGGACATTCATTAACCAACAGAGGACTCCCTACAAAGCACAACAGGACACCTGAGAGATCCATGCAGCCTTGCATCTGAAGGTGGGGGGAGTGGGTCCCTGGGAAGCAATGGAACAAGGGGAGTGGCCATCTCCCCTGGCCCAGCAGTAGCGATCCAGGTCCTAGGTCCTCACATAGTGGACAGTGCAACTGTGAGCAGGGGTGGGAGCAGCCCAGCCCACAAACAATGCTTTTGGAGTGGTAGCCCGGCCCACAGGAGTGGCCACTGTGCTGCAGTGGCCCCACTCGTGTGAACACTCCCCACCGAGTGGTGATGGCTCCATCCCCGAAAAGGCACCCTGTCCTTTGAGCTCAGTGCTGGCCGAGGCAAAGGTGCCCCACCCTCACAAGTGCAAATCACTAAACAGCTGCAGCCAGCTTGTGTGAATGCAGAGTGCCTTGACTGGCACAAATACCACTGGACAGGGCAGGGTCAGAAAGCACAGCTCCTGCATGCCCCCAGCTGTGGCAGGCGGAATCTGTGACTTGATTCCACCAAAGACACACAGACAGAGGATCAATTCATAGAACACCATGAAGAACTACTGTAACACTCCAGAGCAGAAGGAAAATGACACGTCTCCAGAGAGCAAACCTGAAGTTTACAAACCAAACAGGAGATTACAATCTAAATGACAGAGAATTCAAAATAGCTGTCATAAAGAACTTCAGTGAGTTACCTCACAGAAAGTTCACTGAGCTTAGGATTAAAATTAGTGAGCAGAAGGAATACTTCCCAAAGAGATTGGAGCCCTTAAAAAAAACTATACAGAAATCTTGGATATTAAGAACACAATTAATAAGATGAAAAATAATGCAGAAACCATAAAAAATAGAGCAGATCATACAGAGGACAGAATTACTGAATTAGAAGAAAGAAATCTAGAAAGTCTTCAGATGGAAGAAGTTTGAGAACTAAGATTTTTATAAATGAAGAAATTCTTTGAGAAATATCTGACTTAGTTAGAGAAAGTAACATAAGGTTAGTAGGTATTCCAGAGGGAAAAGGCAGGGAGAAAGGAGCAGAGAGTTTGTTCAAAGAAATAATAGCTGAGAACTTCTCAAACCAGGGGAAGACACTGGATTTACAAGTTCTTGAAGCCAATAAAAATCCTAATGACATCAATGCAAAGAAGACCTTCTCCAAGACATATAATAAAAAAAACTACCAAAAGTCAATGACAAAAAAAGAATATTAAGGACAGCAAGGCAGAAGAAAATGAAGGAACCTCTATTGGGCTTTCAGCAGATTTCTCAGCAGAAACCTTAAAGGCTAGGAGAGAATGGAGTAATATATGCAAAATTCTTAAAGACAAAAGCTTTCTGGAAGGAATACTTTATCCAGAGAAATCATCCTTCAGATTTGACAGAGAAATAAAAGCTTTCCCAAAATAACAAAAGCTGAGGGAGTCATCACCACTAGATCTGCCTTACAAGAAAGGATTAAAGGAGCCTTCCTATCTGAAACAAAAAGGCAAAGGTTCGCAAAGCTTTGAGCAAGGAGATAAATAGCCAGAATCACAAAATTGCCTCTGTCTATCAGAATAGGTTACCAAACAATTAATTATAACATAAAAGATAAAATGAAGCAAAGCATCAATAATATCTGTAAACACTTCAATTTGGTCACAAACTCAGAATGCAAAAAAGAATAATTTGTGACAATAGTAATTCAGAAGGGGAAGAGGATGAGGACGGAGCCTGCTTAGGCTAATGGAGACAAGAGGCTGTCAGAAAATGGACTACCTCATCTGTGAGGTCTTGTATATAAACCTCATGGTAACCACTAAACAAAATGTTAGAGCAGAGGTAAAACTCATAAATAAAGATAAAATTGAGAAAACCATCAGAGAAAATGCCAACCTGAAATGGCAGTCAAAAATGTGAGGGAAAAGAAACAAGGGAAATATAAAACAACTGGAAAACAAAAGATAAAATGGCAGTATTAAGCCCTCATATATCAATAATCACTCTAAATATAAATGGGTTGAATTCACCAATCAAAAGACACAGTGTGGCTGGTTGGATTAAAAAACAAGACCCAACCATATGCTGCCTCCAGTAACCATATCTCAGCTCTAAAGGCAAACATAGGCTCAGAGCGAAGGGATGGAAGATGACACTCCAAGGAAATGGCAAACAAAAGAAAGTGAGTAGCCTTACTTGTATCAAACAAAGTAGACTTCAAGGTAAAAGACAATGAGAGACAAAGAGGGGCAGTATATAATGATGAAAGAGAGATTCCACCAAGAGGACACAGCACTTATGAATATGTATGCATCTAACATAGGAGCACCAAAGTATATAAAACAACTATTAACAGACCTAAAGGGAGAAATTGACAGCAACACAGTAATACTGGGGGACCTTAACACCCCACTTACATCAATGGATAGATCATCCAGACAGAAAATTAACAAGGAAACACTGGCCTTAAATGAAACACTAAGATAGACTTCCTAGATATATATAGAACATTCCATCCAAAACCAGCAGAACAGACATTCTTCTCAAGTGCTGACGGAACATTCTCAAAGACAGACCATATGTTGGGAAACAAGGCAAGCCTCAACTAATTTAAGAAGATTGAAATCATATCAAGCGTCTTATCCAACCACAATGCAAGGAAACTACCAGAATAAAGCTAGGAAAGTCACAAATATGTAGAGACTAAACAACATGCTACTGAACAGCCAATGGATCAATGACTAAATCAAAAGATAAATCAAAAAATACCTGAAGACAAATGAAAATGAAAACTCAACATACCAACTCTTACGGGATGCAGCAAAAACAGTTCTAAGAGGGAAATTCATAACAATACAGGCCCACCTCAACAAACAAGGAAAATCTCAAATAAGTAATCTTATACTACATGTAACAGAGATAGAAAAAGAACAAACAAGCCCAAAGTCAGCAGAAGGTGGGAAATAATAATTAGAACATAAATAAATGAAATAGAGACAAAAAAATGAAAAGAAAGGATTTGTTCTTTGATCCATAATTACTTAGATGTATTATTTAAATTTTCAATTGCATGTTGTTTTTCAAAAATTATTTTTGTCATTGATTTCCAACTTATTTGCATTGTGATCTGAGAACGTAGCCTGTATGATACTGTTTCTTTGAATTTTATTGACACATTTCAATACATGACTAGGTGCAGGATCCTTTATGAGCCTATTACAGCAAATTTTTTTGTTGTTCAAATCTAGTGTGTTTTAAGTAATGTTTTGTCTTCTTGACAGATGAGTTTCATCTTGACAAGTGAAATTTCTCACTGTAATAGTAGATTTGACAAATTTCTTCATATCATTTATTATTTTTATTTATCATCTTAACTTTATTTAGTAAGTGCCAGTTTAAAATTTTCATAGCTTTCTGGATGTCATTGATAAAATCTAGTTTCTGAGCTGCAGCTTGGACCAACTGGAGGCTGGCCAACTGACTTGGGGGGTGAGCATCTTCAGACATCTCAGGAACACAAGGTCATCCGGTTGTTTGCTAAAACTTCTTTCCTCTGTAAATCAAGGGGGCAGCACGAAAAAGCCAAAGCATTTGGTCCGGCCTTAACAGTGTTGTGTGCTGCTCCCTGGGAGCACGTGAACAGTGGGAAAGCGGCGACAAAATTGAGTCTGAATCTTGGCAGTAGTGTGATCTTAAATTGATGCTACCTAAGCTTTATCGAGCCAGGCTGTTTAGCACTTTAGATATGTGAATCCATTCATCTTGACGGCCCCCTAATGAAGTGGGCAGTGAGGTGATCCTTTCCTTCAGATGAGAAAACAGAGGCAGGGAGAGGACCAGCACCCTGCCCACGGTCGCAGGATTGGTAAGGGCAGAACCGGATGTGGTCCAGGCATTCTGACCCTAGAGCCCGCACACTTGACCTCTACGTGGATGTAAGGCTGGTTACCCGGGATGGTCTGGATATGGCAGGAATAGGAAGGTAGACTGTGGTCAGTGCTTCCCAGATGAAGGAATGATCAGAGTGTGCAGTCGCAGCCCTGGGAATAGGTAATAAACCAAGACACACGTGCTTTTCCACAGGGGGTGGGTGAGGCCTCATCCTGCAGAATGTAGCACTCTCTTTGTTGGTCAGTAGCCCCTGGTTGGTAGCCCAGAGTGGGTGGGAGCCTGAGGTAGACATACCCCTGAGGTCGAGAGCCCAGAAGGAACTGAGGGTATTGAGGAGAGCGGAGGATGGCAAAGGGCCCTTTAATAATGGATCAGAGCAGGGAGAACAAGAGCTGCACAGGCCGATGTACTGCCAGGGCCGCGGTGTCTGTGGAAGGAGAAAGAGGAAGGGCAGCTCCGCTTTGCCCAGGGCCCTTCTGGCAGAGAACATCTTCCGGGTGCTAAGGGCTTTGGTTGGTCCATGTGGCAAAGGAGGAGCGAGGCAGCACAAAGCCGCTGTACTTGTGATCTCCTGACCCAGAACTCACTGGCCAGGGCATGGATTGACCCCAGAGATGAGCTCACGCATGTGCAGAGGTCATTGGAGATGTGTTGGGGATCACGGGAGAGGCGTGCACGGAGCCTGGAGCTGGATGAGACTCCATGCCTGATGTTGACCCTGGGAAAGGGCCTGTGAGTTCTGTGAGTTCCCAGAAGAGTGGACCGGGGTTAGATGGAGTCCCAGATGGAGCTTTGTAGGACGTTTTTGCACTTGTCCAAGTGACTTACCCCAGCAGTGCTGACGCACCTGAGAGTGGTGACCCTCAGGGAGGTCAGTCATGCCATAGGTCCCTGTCAGTTCCACATCTCTGTCTCCTCCTCTTTGTTATTATTATTGTTATTACGTCATTGCCTTTTCCCCCTCCTCCTCGTTCTCACTATTATTATTAAGATTTGGGCGATAGCATTCATGGAGCATGGCGCTGGATGGAGATCTAACACAGCAGGGGCAGAATCCAGCTCCGCCAGGGTCTCAGAGGCTGGAGAGCTGCGCTGCGTTACTGATGGGGTGTTTGCCAGGCTGGGGGCGAACGCGCTTGGCCCAGACAGGCAGCTTCCCTCATGTGGTCGTTGTGAAAACTCAGTGAAAGGTGTGTTCAGTCTCTGGCACGTAGACACTTAACGCAGTCAGTAAGCAGTGGCCTCTATTTCTATATCATGAAGCATCCTGCTAGCAAATACCCATCCTGCGGTTAACACCACGTGTCCCAATTTTAGTGCTGAGAAGAGGGCAGTCACATCTGTGGCTCAGGGCACTCTGGACACTTCTGGCACCTGGGCCTACACGGCTGTGGTTGGCAAAGGGGGCCTGAGTGGTGAAGGCAGCTCAGTGGGGCTGTCTGCAGAGGCAGGCAGGGGTGCAGCAGGACCCGGAGGAGAGCAAGGCAGGCTGCTGCCCAGGCTTGGGAGGACGTCATGTGATTCCAAACATGTCAACTGTCATGTGGAAAACCGTCTGAGCAAGAGAGACAGAGGGAGCACTTGAGAGAGATGGGTGTGTGTGTGTGAATGTATGTGGGGGTGTGCGTGTGTATGAGTGTGTGTGTGCATGTGAGGGTGTGAGGGTATCTGGCTGTGTGTCGTTGTGTGAGCTCATGGAAGCTCAGCAATAGGGCTTCAGGTAGACGAGTTACTCTGAGAAAGGGGAAGAATGGCTTCATCCCACTGGAGTCATCTGCTGGCCGACCAGGAAAGGACTGTAGAGATGATCTAGCCCAACCCCAGTTTATAGATGGGAAATTGAGGCTGAGAGAGGTGGGCTGGTCAGCTGAGGGTCACCCAGTGGACTGGGGTGTCCACCTCTGCCTCCTCGAGAAGCACTGGCTAGCACTATTCTCTCATGTCAGTGGCATCCCCTTTGAGGAATTAGTTTGGAAGGATTAGGAGGGGCTCAGATCCCCTTGGTGGCACACAGGTGCTCACCGCAGGGCCACTGTGAGGGTGACACAGGGAGTGCAACCAAAGCAGACTTTGGGGACACCCTTGTGGATTTCAGTCCCAGCATGCCTCCTACTTGCAGGGGACATCGGGCAGGATGTTTAGCTTTGGGGAGCCCAGGGCTGCCTCCTCTTCTCTAAAAGAGAGTGATGATCCTCCAGGTGCAGTGAAGACGGAAGAGGTGACATGCACAGACTCCTGCCACCGAGAGAGTGAGGGCAGGATGCCTGTGCTTCTTTTCATGGGGGAGGGCAGGAGGCAGGGCCAGAGAAAGGAGCTGATGTGAGCCCTAGAGGTGTTTATGCATGACAAGCCCATGGAGGTCCCTGTGAGGAGGGGGCTCAGCCGCCCACTGCTCAGGGTCCTCAGGGCCCCGGGGACAAGTACTTTCTAGAGATGAAAACTCGGAACACTCAGTAGAGTGTGGTCCAGCAGTACGGCTCACCAGCTGAGGGGGGCGCTTGAAGCCAGGTTTCCAAGTTTGCAGACCTCCCTGGTGGAGCTGACTAGGGAACGGCAGAGATGAATGTTTCCCCAGCAGGCGGATGGCACCCTCCACTCCTGGGTGCCAACCTCACATGAGGCCACTGTGTGTCTCCCCTCCAAGCCATGAGCACCTCAAGGGCAAAGGGGAGGCTGGTCCACCTGTGCGTGCCCAGCAGGTTGGCACAAGAGGACAGTGGATAAGTGGGCAGAGGAGACGCAACTGGATGACTGTATGAGGAGAACCAAGGGTGGGCACTTCTGGTGAGTGGAGACACGGGAGACCCCTCAATTGGACCAGGGCCAAGGCCAGGTGGAGAGAAGGCTGCCCCCAGGTGTGGGAACAGGGGCCAGGCACAGCCCCAGACCAACCCTGCATGCCTGGGTGTCTACTGCTCCAGCTTTTACCCCTGTGGACACCTGTGCCTACAGGAGCTCCTGTCCCCAGGTGCTCAAAGTGTCCTGGCACTTCTGGTGGTTTGGGAGAAAAATCAGCATGCTGAGCATCAAGGGACAAAAATGGCTGTGAATCAGGGCGCAAACCTCTTAGAGTTGTCAACCGGGTCAGAACTGGCTGGTGGAGGCAGCCTTGCGTGCTCTGTGAGCAGGGCCACTGCTGCCTGGAGGCTGACAGGCGTCCTTCCTCCCTGATGGGGTCCTGGAGGTGAAACCAGGTGGCCCAGAGCTCTGAGCCAGGTGAGCTGTCACATCTATAGGAGTCAACGTTCTTTGGATGCTAACAACAAAGCCTGGCTCTGGCCAACTTAGCCAAGAAGATTAATTAGAAGGTTACGGTGGGGGTGGGGTGGGGTGGTCCCAGTGTCAAGGGAGGACTGGAGAAGTACGCTTGGAGAAGACAGGGACAGAGCTGCCTCAGAGTCCCGGCAAGCTCCCAGACGCAACTCTGGTTTGTGGAGGAGGACACCGGGTGCCAGACCATGCCACAGCATGTGACGGGTGCCCTGTTGTCACAGAGATCACGCAACCCCCTTCCACGTGTGAGTTTAAGACCCTGGAGCAAAAGAGCGTCTTCAGTGCGGGACAGCCAACCCTTGCTGAGAGCTGCTCCCTGCCGCCCGTGAGGCCCAGCGGGGCACAAAGGGGAACAGACACCCAGTCCCTCTCCAGGGTCGGCTGGGGTGACAGTGAGCAGGGCAGGGCAGGCTGTGGACGGCACTCCGCACGCCTGAGCCCCGGCATGACCACCCTGCTGGTGTCGTGTGTGAGCTGGTGCAGGGGAAACCCATTCCTTCTGCTTTGTGGGCAGCCCCCTGGGCCTCATCGGAAGTCCTCACACCAGGGTCCAGTTGCACGCTCTGGAAGGACAGGGCACTGGAGTATAATTTCCAGATGGGAAAAGGGTCGTCTCCCTGCGTTTAGTTTGGCCCCTGGCCCTGGAGTGTCGGCGGAACGCTGTGCGTGTCTGCACTTGGGATCAGACCCGGGCTTGCCCTGCCTCTGCCTGATCTGACTCTGGAAGGCAAGTGGACAGGGGGCCCCTCCACCCCTCCATCAGCACTGTGACAGGGCAGGCACCAGCTGGGGGGCTGCTCTACCTCCCGGGAGAGCCTGAGGACACAGGCGTTCATGGGGATCAGGTGCTCAGAGCTCCTCAGAGCAAGGAGCTGTACACACTGCTGGCTCTGACTCTGCCCCTCTCCCCTTGCCCTCCCCTGCCCTACTCAGTGGGCTGGATTCATAGGCAGGTCTGGCCTGGTTCAGTATGAATAGAAAGGTCTCATTTAGGGGTGCCTCTGTGTTGCCCTGTGCTCTGCCCCTCAACCTTCTCCTCATGGCTGGAATGTGCCCAGTCCTTCTTTGCCACTACGACTTTGCCTTTGCTGTTTTCACCATCACCTCCTGGTGAACTCCTGTTCACCCATCAACACCCAGAGCTAGTGTCACCTCTTCGATGGGGTATTCCTCAGGGCCCCCAGGCAGCTCTGGTTAGTGACTGTCCACCCTTGATCCTGCAACATTTCCCCCACATCACTAATACAGGCTTCTGTAGATCCCATTACAACTAGGCATTTTCCTCTCTTACTCAATGTGGAGTAGGGGGCTGCATGGTATATATCTAACTCCAGGGCCAGCAGAGATTGGTATTGGTGGAAAAAATGAATGAAAATCATCCCTAAGAGAGAAGGTATGGGTTCCTGTAGCTAGACCACATGACCCACCCTTGAGCGACAGTCCTGATTCGGTTCTAACCGACTGCTTTCATGGCCTTGCATCTGCCTATGCAGTTCCCTCTGACTTCTCTTTCTGTTTCTACTTTCCCCCGCCCTTTGGAGGCAGACAAGTCTCTGACATTTCCAGTGCGCAGAATCGCAAATCACGTGGGGCACACGGGGGGTGTGCTGGTCAGTGCTTAGCAATCGGCTCTCTGCCTGTAGTTCCAACATGAATGCTGGATGGTATTTTCATTTACAAGGAAGTTAAGACGCAAGTGAAACAACGAAGACAGCTGTCAAAAGTCCACTGTCTGTCCGTGATTCCTGCGACTCCTTTACCGCGTGGAGCACAGTGTCTGAATACTGGAGGAACGCTCCCTCGAGTGTGGCCTTCTGCTCACAGTGTTAACGGGAGCAGACGAGGCACGTTTCTCACCGTCATCCACAGTAACATGTCTTCCATCACTTTCTGAAGTCCAGACGGTCTGTGAAACAAGATTCAAGCCCCAGTTTTTAGCATGCCGTAAGTTCTCCATCATGGCTGCTTTCAAGGCCCTAAAGTGATGTCACTGGACGTGGAGTTGGGAGGAAATGCACAGCAGCAGGCACTACCACCACCAGACAGATCCAATCGCCACAGTAACCTCTGCAGCATAGATGGTCAATAGCAAAGTGTAGAAAAATAATCAGGAAGTGCTGAGTTTTGAGTATTTATTGCCTCTGTTTTTAATATATTTTATTCAGTTTTTGAGTTTCAATGATTTGGCTTTTAATCATGGCTGTTAAAACAGCTGGCTCACCAAATTCCTGGAAAGCTCACTAAGGCCCCATGAGCTGGCTCAGACCACCACTGGCCACATTCCAAGAAAAACTGACCCAGAGAGAGCCGGGGGAAAGGAGAAGCTTTGGGGCTGGAGTTGTATGGCTGTGTTCTCGCAGCCTCTTCATGGGGTCAGCTGTGTTCAGGCCACACTGCCAGGTTCTGTCCATGGGTTCAGTCAACAACTGCCTGCCACCCCTGCTCACCTGTCTTTCCTGCAGTGAAATCCACACTTCCCAGACCCCTTGGAGGAGGGCCCGGGCCCTTGACAGGGGTCCCTCCCAGCAGCCACACTGATCAGCTGGACCTGCATGTGAGGTGAGTTCGAGGATGTGATGTCTTTGGCAGGTGGGGGCTTCTGGGATGCCCCGTGCCAGATCCCACACAAGAATTCCATCACACTACATCCCCATGGGGCTGTCATTTTAGTACACTTCCTACCTTAGGTTTGATTTATTTATTTGGTAGATAGGAAACACATACTTAACATCAACACAGTGCAATCTTAAAACCTTTTTTCCCATGCTATTGCGTTGTTCTGGAGCCACACTTCACAAATGAATCATTCCTTTCACTTTCTGGTTACGAACACACTCAGGCCCTTTCCCACAGATGCCCTCCCCTTGGCCCTCTCCCTCCAGCAGAACTGGTCTTCCCTCATTCCCTAAACATCCCTCACGGTCTCCACCACAGGCCTCACATGGGCGTTCCCTGCTACTGGGCGGATCCAGCCTCCCATGAGCCCAGGGCAAACCCTGCTCAATCCTCAGGGCTCAGCTGAAATGCCATGCTTGCCCGTTTATAACTCACACATACGTATAGGTCCATGCCTACCATCCTGTCCAGAAGGCCCAGGATTCCTGTCATCGCTGCCTCTTCAGCACCTAGGACAGAGCACAGGCATAAGGCGCTCAGTAAAAGTTTGCTGGGTGGATGAATGAATGAGTTAATGGAAAATAAGAACTGTTGCTCACTTCTGTATACTTTCTTCATGGGTTCTTCCTTTGGCTTATGCCTTTTTTCAAAAAAGAGATTACACCAAATATATAATCTTTTTGCCCTTCATCCTCCTCAACTTTATATCATAAGCATATTAAACATTCCATGTCAAGACTACGTAGTGTTTCACCTTGGGTATGCGTCACAACTTATTTAACAAGTCTCTGTAGTAGGTACTTAGTGGTTGTTTTTCCATATTATACTCAACACTGTGATGGACATCCTTGTTTCATTCCCCTATTAAGCAGATCTTCCCCCTCGATATGCCTCCTCAAGTCATGATTAGTGTCATTTGTCCATCACTTGAAGGAAGTATATTTGCAGAGTCTTAGCTGTATATTCTGTATATTACATACCCAGGACTTATTTATCTTATAACTTTTGACCACTTTTACCTATATCCCCCACCCTCCACACTCTCTGCCCTGGCAACAACCAACCTGTTCTCTGTTTCTGAGTTTGGACGTTTTTAGAGTCCACAATAAGTGAGATTGTACAGTATTTGTCTTCTTCTATCTGACTTATTTCACTTAGTGTAGTGCCTTCAAGGTCCATCCATGTTGTCGCAAATGGCAAGATTTCTTTCTCTTTTATAGCTGAGTGTATTCCATTGTATATATATGCCACATTTTGTTTATCCATTCCTCCATCGATGGACACATGTTGTTTTCATGTCTTGGCTATTGTTAATAATGCTGTAATGAACATGGGGGTGCAGATTTTTGGGGGGTTAGTGAATTAATTTCCTTGAGATAAATACTCAGAAATGGAATTGCTGGATCACATGGCAATTCTATTTATAGTTTTTTGAGGAACCTCCATAACGTTGTCCACAGTGGATGTACCAGCTTACATTCCTAACATCAGAGTCCCAGGGTTCCCTTTTCTCCACATCTTCACCAGCATTTGTTATCTCTTATCTTTTTGATGATACCAAGTCTAACAGGTGTGAGGTGGTTTCTATTCTGGTTTTGACTTGCATTTCAATAATGAATAATGATGTTGAGCACCTTTTCATGTTCCTATTGGCCATTCTAATATCTTCTTTAGAAAAATGTCTATTCAGGTCTTTTTCCCATTTTTTAATCAGATTATTAGGTTTTTTTGCGATTAAGTTATATAAGTTCCTTGCATCTTTTGGATATTAACCCCTTATCAGAAATGTACTTTGCAATATTTTCTCCCATTCTGTAGGGTGTCTCTTCATTTCGCCGATCATTTCTTTTGCTGTACAAAAGCTTTTTAGTTTCATGTAGTCCTACTTGTTTATTTTTGCTTTTGCTGCTTGTGCTTTAGGTGTCATATCCACAAAATTACTGCCAAGACCAGTGTGAAGGAGTTTTTCCCTTTGGTTCTTCTAGTTTAATGGTTTCAGGCATTACATTTAGGTCTTTAATCCATTTTGAGTTAATTTTTATGAATGCTGTATTTTAGGGGCATTAGTTTTGTTTTGTTTTGTTTTGATCTCCCCAAAACCCCCTGTACACAGTTGTATATCTTAGTTGCATGTCCTTCTAGTTGTGGGATGAGGGACGCCGCCTCAACGTGGTCTGACAGCGGTGCCATGTCCACGCCCAGGATCCGAACCCTGGGCTGCCGCAGCAGAGCGCGTGAACTTAACCACTTGGCCACAGAGCCGGCCCCAGAGGGGCATTAGTTTTAATCTTGTGCATGTGAATATCCAATTTATCCAGCACCATTTATTAAAGAGACTATCTTTTCTCTATTGAGTATTCTTGGTCCCCTTGTCAAATATTAGTTGACTGGACATACAAGGGTTTATTACTGGGCACTCAGTTCTGTTCCTTTGTTCTGTGTGTCTGCTTTTAAGCCAGTATCTACTGTACTGCATACCTTTGTAACGTAGTTTGAAATCAGGAAATGTGATGCCTCCAGCTTTGCTCTTTTTTCTCAGCTTGCTTTGACTCTCTGGAGTCTTTTGTCATTCCAAACAAATTTTAGAATGTTTTTTTATTTCTATAAAAAATATCATTGGCATTTTGATAGGGATTGCATTGAATCTGTAGATGGCTTTAGGGAGTATGGACATTTTAACGATATTAATTCTCCCAATCCAGGAACATACTTTATCTTTCCATTCATTTTTGTATTCTGCAATTTCTTTCATCAATGCCTTATAGTTTCAGTGTACAGATCTTTCACCTCTTTGGTTAAATTTATTCCTAAGTATTTTATTGTTTTTGGTACTATTGTAAATAGGATTGCTGTCTTTATTTCTTTTTCAGATAATTCATTGTTAGTATATGGAAACAATAGTAATTTTGTAAGTTGATTTTGTATTCTGCAACTTTACTGAATTTGCTGATCAATGCTAATAGTTTTTTTGGTAGAGACTTTAAGATTTTATATATATGCAGTCATCTGCAAAGAGAGACAATTTTACTGTTTTCCTTCCCAATTCAGATGCCTTTTAATTATTTCTCTTGACTTATTGTTCTGGCTAGGACTTCCAGTACTATGATAAATAGAAGTGGTGAGAATGGGATAGCTTGTCTTGTTCCTGATCTTAGAGGAAAAGCTTTCAACCTTTGACCATCAAGGATGATGACAGCTGGAGGCTTGTCATTATGCTGAGATGTGGTCATTCCATACCCAGTTTGTTGAGAGTTTTTATCATGAATAAATGTTGATTTTTGTCAAATGACTTTTCTGCATCTATTGAGATGATCATGATTTTCTTCTTTCATTCCATTAATGTGATGTTTCTTATTTATTGATTTGTGTACATCAAACCATCCTTGCATTCCAGCAATGAATCCCATTTGATCATGGTGTATTTTCCCTTTAATGGGCTGCTGAATTTGGTTTGCTATTGTTTTGTTGCAATTTTTTGTATCTCTATTCACCAGGGATATTGGTCTGTAATTTCCTCTTTTTGTAGTGTCCTTATATGGCTTTGGTATCAGGATAATGCCAGCCTTGTAAAATGAGTTTGGGAGTATTTCCTCCTCTTCAATTTTCGGAAGAGTTTGAGAAGGATTGGCGTTAATTCTCCTTTAAGTGTTTGCAGAACTCATCAGTGAAACCATCTGGTTCTGGGCTATTCTTTGTTGGGAAGTTTTTGATTACTGATTGAATCTCCTTACTTCTTATTGGTCTGTTCAGGTTTTCTATTCCTTCATGATTCAGTCTTGGTAGGTTGTGTTTTCTGGAAATTTTTCCATCTCTTCTAGATTGTCCAATTTGTTGGCATATATTTTTGATTGCAGATACTTAAGATCCTTTATATTTCTGTGGTATCAGTTGTAATGACTCCACTTTCATTTATCATTTTATTGATTTTGGCACTCTTTCTTTTTACTTGGTTAGTCTAGCTAATGGTTTGTTAATTTTTTATCTTTTCAAAGAACCAACTCTAGGTTTTGTTAATCTTTTCTATTGCTTTCTTGTTCTCTATTTCTGCCCCAATCTTTATTATTTCCTTCCTTCTGCTAACTTTTTACTTAGTGTTTTTCATAGTTTCTTGAGGTGTAATGTAAGGTTGTTCATTTGACATATTTCTTTTTTCTTGATGTATGTATTTATGGCTGTAAACGTCCTTCTTAGAACTGGGTTTGCTGTATCTTATATGTTTTGGTATACTGTCTTCCATTTTCGTTTTTAAGATATTTCTTTTCCTTTAGATTTCTTCTCTGATCCATTGGTTGTTCCAGAGTGTGGTTTTTAATTTTCATGTATTTGAGCATATTCCAGCTTTCCTCATGTTATTCATATCTGGTTTCATACCACTGTGGTTGGAAAAGATACTTGGTATGATTTCAATCTTCTTAAATTCATTAAGACTTGTTTTGTGGCCTGACATATGATTTATCCTAGAAAATGTTCCATAGGTACTTAAGAAAAATGTGTATTCTGCTGCTGTTGGATGGAATGGAATGTATGTCTCTTAGGTCTCATTTGGTCTAGAATGTTGTCTCAATCCGCTGTTTCCTTATTGAATCTCTGTCTCGGTAATCTTTCCATTGTTGAGAGTGGGTATTAAAGTTCCCACTATTATTGTATTGTTCTTTATTTCTCCTTTTATTCTGTTATTAATAGCTTTATACATTTAGGTGCTCCAATGTTGGGTGCACAAATATGTATAATTGCTCTATCTTCTTGATGAATTGACCTCTTTATCATTATATAATGACCTTCCTTGTCTCTTGACCATTTCTAGCTTAATGTCTATTTTATCTGAAATAGGTATAGCTATCAATGCTTTCTTTTGGTGAACATTTGCTTATAGTATCTTTTTGTATCCTTTCACTGTCAATCTACATAAGTCTGTAAAGATAAAGTGAGCTTCTTGTAGGCTGGATACTGTTGGATCTTATTTTTTCATCCATTCATCCATTCTATGTCTTTTGATCAAAGAATTTAATTCTCTTATGTTAAAGGTAGTTATTGATAGGTAAGGACATACTACTGCCATTTTGTTAAATTTTTCAACTATTTTCTAGACTCGTTCTTTGCTTCTTATCTTGCTGTCTTTTGTTATCTGATAACTTTCTGAAGGAGTATGTTTGGATTTCTTTTTCATCGTCTTTCTTATCTCTACGAAAGATTTTTGCTTTGTGGTTACCATGAGGCTTACCTAAAATATCTTATATTTATAACATCCTATTTTAAGCTAATAACCACTTAACACTGATACCATACACTAATTTATTCTTTTACATCTCCTCCCTTCACATTTTAGATTATTGATATTACAATTTACATATTTTTAATATTATGTATCCAATAACAAATTATTGTTTTTATAGTTGTTTAATAGATTTTTTAAACATTTTAACTAAAGTTCTAAGTGAATTATGAACCACCCATACAATATTAGAGAATCTGACTTTGACAATATATTTGCCATTACCAGTGTGTTTTACAAATACATTCTTATGTTTTCATGATGTTAATCATTATACATTTCAACTTGATGAATATCCTTTAGCAGTTCTTGTAGGCAGGTCCTACTGCCTCAGATTTTGTTTAGGTCTGATTTTATCTCTCCTTCATTTCTGAAGAACAGCCTTGCTGGGCATAGTATTCTTGGTTGACAGGTTTTTTTCCCTCTCACTATTTGAATGTTTCATCTCTTTCTCTCCCGGCCTGCAGAGTTTCTGTTGAGAAACCCTCTCTAAGTCTTACAGGGTTCCCTGTATGTGACAATTCACTTTTCTCACTGCTTTCAAAATTCCCTCGGTCTTTGTCTTTAGACAATTTACATATAATGTCTCTCATATAGCTTTTTCAAGTTCAACATATTAGGGGTCCTCTGGGCCTCATGAATCTGGGTGTCCATTTCTCTCTCCACATTTGGTAAGTTTTCAACCCTTTTGCTTTGATTATACTTTCCATACCTTTTTCTTTTCACATTCTGGGATTCTCATAACTCATATATTATTTCTGTTGACAATGTCCCATAGTCTTTCTTCACTCTCTTTAATTCTTTTTTCTTTTTGCTCCTCTGACAGGATAATTTAAAATGACCTATCTTTTAGTTCACTGATTCTTTCTTCTGCTTGTTCAAGTGTGATGCTGAATCACTCTCTTATATTCTTCAGTAAAGCCATTGTATTCTTCAGCTCTAGCTTTCTATTTGTTCTTTTGATGGTTTCTGTTTCCTTGTAGAACTTCTCATTTTGTTCATGCATTGTTTTCCTGATTTCATTTAGTTCTCTGTCTGTGTGTTCTTGTAGTTGACTAAATTTCTTTAACAGTATTATTCTGAATTCTTTGTCAGACAGTTCATAGATCTCTATTTCTTTAGGGTCATTAATTGCAGCATTTTTGTTTCTTTTCATCATATTGTGTACCTGATTCTTCACGATTCCTGATTCATTGCATTGGTATGTGCACATTTGAGTAAGCAGCCACCTCTTTCCTTCTCAGACTCGGTGGTCCAGGGTGATGCTTCAGCCTTACACCTGCATTCTGGGATTTCACAATGGAGTCTTGTCTACGTGTAGTACTCTACCATGTTAGTATGGAAGGAAAACTTGATCAGGTCTTCCAAGATGCGGGGGAAAAGGATCTGAAAGATTGGGAGTTCTGGCTCTGTCAAGAGAGGAGCAGATCTGAAAGCTCAGGAAAGTGGGCACCTAGGATTTCCTTTATAGCATGAGAAATATTGAGGGGACGGGAAGGGAACTAACATTTCTGAAGGAGGTAGTAGGTGCCAGGGCCTTTACCAGTGGTGTCTGGAGGTTACGTGGGTGGTGGGCCCGGGATGTGAACTCACATGTGGTCAGCAGCTTCGTTACAAAGGATGCTTATCTGTGCCAACCCTATACCCTGGTGTCCAGAGCTGAAAGGTCCAGGCATGGTCTCCTCTCTAACTCCCCTGAGCTCACCAGACATTTCTCGATGTCTCTGAGCTCATCTTCCTCTCTTCTCCCAGGCAGCAATGGAAGACCTTAACTATTGGGCACCTGAGTCTTTACCTGGGACCTGGCCCTGAGGTGAGCACACTGCCGCACTTACCATCACCCTCATGGCACCTTGTAGAGGAGACATGATTATTCCCATCTTTTCAATGAGGAATCTGAAGCATAGGAAGATTAATAACTTGCCCAAGAGATTAAGTAACAGCCAGTGAGTGACAGACACAGGATTATATTCACATTTCAAAGTTGTTTTTGGCCTTTTCAAAGACCAGCATTTGGCTAAAACCCCACGCACCCCAGCCCTTGGTGAGAGATGAAGACCAGGCTATGGGGAGTGGGACGCATCCACGTCTGCATCCACAGGACACTAGGGTGCTTTGTCCCAGCAGGAGCAGTATAGATAGGTCTCACACAGTGGGGCAATGCTCACCGGGTACCAAACTCTCTTGCTGATCAGCAACAAATTCCAACTCCTTTTGACTGTAAACCAAGACTCAATATATACGTACAATTCAGTACACAAGGGGCTCTTAACAATCTTGGGTTTCTGGTGCTTTAGAGCTCAAACTATGGGGGTGGGAGTGACAAAGTAGTTCTGCAGAGTGCCTGGGCATGGGGGGGGATCAGCGACAGCATCCTGGAGGCAGGCCGGGAGCAGATGACTGGGGGGTGTTGGCACCGTGAGCAGCAGCTGTTGAGGGGGATGCTCTCCTGGCTGGGTTGAAGGCAGATATTTGAGCCACAGGGCATCTGCACGCAGGGCGGCTGAACTAGGGTGAAGTTGATGCACCTCCCCTGCAGGGAAGGGAAGAGAGAGAAGGTCACTGAGAAGACACTGGAATGGGGACCAGAAGGCTGCAGTCTTTGTGGCTCAAGAGAATCAGGCTCAGGACCTGTCTGGACCCACAGGGTGGACCTTTATCGATGCCCTTGCTTTTCCGGGGTGCTGACCTCTAGTGTGGATGACTATTTTGAGACTCTGTTCAAGCCTCAGAAGTCTGCCCTGCCTTCCCAGTTTTCTGAGTCTGGACTCCTTTTGCTCTGGTGTTAAATGTTTCCTCTCCCCCCTAAACTGGGATCCTGGGGGAAAGGAAGAGGCCTGACTGCCGCATGAGCCCCAGCGTTGCCCAGGCTCTGTCGGTGAGCGTGTGCTGAAGGGATGAGCCCTCAACACAGCCCTCAGGCTGGGCTCCGGGTCCCCAAGGCAAAGGTGGGTGGGGGCACCCTCGGATGGGTGACAGGCTGTGGAGGCAGCAGCACCCATGGGCCTTCTTATTTTGGGAAGAGAATGATGCAGGCCCTTTATGACAGCAAAATCTCTGTAGTACCAACCACCCCTGGTTTGCCTGTCATCTCCGCCTCACCCCAGCTCTGCCTTAGCTGAGGACTCCCAGCTGAAGGGCCCGGATGTGCCAGGGAGGGTGGCCTGGGCACACTGACCAGCTCGCAGCATCTCTGACTACTCCAGCTCCACGGGATGCAGTCAGCAAGTAATAAAGGGCCTCCAGGCTCCATGAAGGAGCACACCCAAAAGGAGGGAGACCACGGCGGCCCTTCCAAGACCCCCAGTTTGCTTCCAGTGGGAGGTTCCTCAAACACCACAGAGTGTGCCTTTCACCCAAACAAACCCACTGGCACACCAGGACAGCCAGGCTTTTAGGAGCACAGGCTGAGCAAAGGCCGCTGGGCCTGGCCCTTCCTTAGTGTGGCCCTTGCACACCCCTGTGCCATGTACACTCACACCTTCATGCCTTCATGCCCCTCTGCTCATTATGTGTCACACAAGTGCAAGGTGCAGAACAGGACAATCCCTGCTCCCAAAGGAGCTTCTACTTCAGTGGTTTGCTATGGTCACTTGAATAACGGCCACCAAAGACATCCAGGTCCTAATCCTTGGACCTGTGGGTGTTGAGGTTACATCGCAAAAGGGCCTTGGCAGATGTGGCTTCATCAAGGATCCTGAGATGGGGAGATTATCCTGGGTCACCTGGGTGAGTCCTACAGGTGCTCACAAGGGTCCTGTGAGAGGAGGCAGAGGGAGATTTGCTCCAGACGCGGAGAAGGCGATGAGACCGTGGGAGGGGAGAGAGACTTAAGGAGCCGCCCCGCTGGCCTTCAGTCAGAGGAAGGAGCCAGGGAACAATGGGAATGCCACTCTAAGAGTGGAAAAGACAGGAAAGGGACTCTCCCCAGAATCTCAGGAAGGAGTGTGGCCCTGGCGACAACTTGATTTCTGCTCAGGGAAACCCATTTCACACTTCTGGCCACCAGAACTGTGAGAAAATAAACTTGTGTTGTTTTAAGTCACTACATTTGTGGAGATTTGTTACAGCAGCCACAAGAAAGTAGTACACTCGCCCAGGTGGACGACCTGCAATAAAAACACTGAAAGAGTGAGCAGATTTGGCTGGTGAGCACACCGGCACCCAAAAGTCGTGGTGAGTCTCCTGAATTGTGCGCACCATTCCCCTGCCACCACCCAGATGTGTTGAGCAGTTTTCCGCGAGGCTGGGGGCCATGTTAGAATCTCATCCACAGGGGAAGGTGGGCAGACTCAGGAGGCAGCAGAGACAAGTGCAAGTCCTGGGCGGGCTTCAAACCTCAGCATTTTCCTCTGTGGAATACAGACAGTGCATCCAGGGGTGCAGCAGGGATTGGATCAAGGCAGCGGATGTGAAGAGCTGTGTAAATGACACGTGTGGTGACACACCAGTTAATGACCATACTGTGCATACAGAGTGATCTAAGAATACAGGCAATGCTGCTGCTGCTGCTGCTGCTGCTGCTGTGCTCTCGGCCCCCTCGGCCCCCTCCTGTGCAGGCACCCTTGTCCTTGCTGCTGCGGTCCCCCAGTTCTTATGTCTGCTGTCAAGGTTCTTATGTGTCCCTCTTTGTCGCTCTTTCCTATGGTCCCTTACCATCGACTTGCCAGTGGCCACACCCAGCTGTTAGGCCAGCCTGCACAGGAAGCTGCAGAGGGACAGGGAGCAAAGGGCTTTCCTGGATGAGGGAGTGCATGCCCTCTGGCAGAAGCTTGCAGCTGAGGGAGGTGTTGTGTCTGAGCAGTTGTCAAACCAATAATGTCACAGCTAGATTTAAAATGGAACCAAGGAGAAGCCAAAGAGAACAGGATGGAGAGGAATGACATCCATGCCATCTTCCCAGAGTGGGGACCACCCAGGGGGACAGAGGATGATGCAGGGGGCCTTGGGGCCCTGGATGCTATAGCTCTTTGCCCTTATTAAGTCGAATTTATCCTTTATTCAATAGGAGATGCTGTAAGTGCTCAGGCTTCACATCTAACAATGGACTACTCTGCTGTGGGATTTGTTTTTCTCCTAACACCTGTCCCAACCCCGGCCCACACCAATAAGAGAGCTAATGCTCCTGACAAGCGTGGTGATGCTGATCTGATGGCAAGGGCACTGTGTTCCACACAGAACAGCCTGCACAGAAAAATCTTTACAGCAAACTCAGGAGGCTGGTGGGAGAGGGGAACGAGAGGATGTGAGGGCAGGGGAAAAGAGTGCTTCCAGACGCACGAGCTGCCTGTTTGCAGAGCTCCCCATCCCTCTCTGCCATGGAGCCTCCTCAGGCCTGCCCCTGGACCCTGGGCACAGCCAAGCCAAGGCCATCAGCATGCCATCGGACTGCTCCAAGACACACAGACACAATTCTTCTCTCCACACTTGTCTGTTATGCCTTTCCCTCTGCCGGATTCTTAGGCCCTGAAGGTTGATCAGGGCCTCTTAGAAAAGCGCTAAATGTCATTCACTCAATGTGAGGGGGAAGGGCTGGGATCCTACCCTGTCTCTGACCTCAGGCAAGTCACTCAGCCCCTTGGGAACTGTTTTCCCGTCTCTAAATGGGGCTGGCAATGTCTAATGGTGGTTGGGGCGCCAGGCACAGGCTTCCTGTCTTCCTTAATAACAAGAGATGTGATTTTGCTGGGAGAGGCAATGTGCTCAGCTGTAAAATGACATTTCCCAGTCTCCATTGCTGAACAAGATGGCCATGTAAATCAATTCTGGCCAATGGAATGTAGACAGGAACTGTTGGGCAGTGTTTTGTAGAAAGCCCTTTTGCCTTTTTCCTGCCTCTTTCTGCCTGGAATACGGATGTGATGGCTGGAGCTCCAGAAGCTCTCTTGGAAGCATGAAGGCAAATTGAGAGCCTGGACTATTAATGGAGAATAGGTAGGCTTCTCGCAAGGCTGTGCGCTAGGGGCTTAGGAGGCAGGCAATCAGATAAAAGTCTTTCTCAGAAGCACTAAGGTTCCCATTTCTAAGGTTTTACGTAGGTTGTTCTCTCTCTTTGGAGTGCCCTTCCTCGAGTCTTCCTGCCTGGTGAACTCCTACTCACCTCTTAAGACTCACCTCAAGCCTTACCTCCTCCACAAAGCCCCTCAATCTCATTTCCAACAAACATGACTGTTCCTGCCCAGCCTGTCTTAGGGACCCTGCAGTCATAATGCTCCCGCTCTAGCATGGAGCCTGAGCTCTGAGACCTTTTCATTACATGTCTGTCTCTGATGAACCGTGACACCTGGGGGGGTGGGGGAGGTCAGGCTCCTGCCCCCTGGCCTGGTTGACCTGCAGGGAGACTGAGGAGAGGGCTGTCACACTGATCACTGGGTCACATGGTCCAGTCCAACAAAAGATGGGACCTGAATGCAAACCAATCTCCTCCAGAATAAAGCCTCCTCATTAACTGCCTTCTCTTTTGTACTGTGCACTCATTCTGAGGCACAGGTTAGAGACCATGACGTCTTTACGCACAAACTAGGCCTAAGAAGGAAAGCTCTCCAAGTATACCGGGAGGCTGAGGCCCATCGCGGGAACTAACAACATCCTCCGGGACCAGCCTGTCCTTCCTGTGCAGGCACCCTCCCTGTAGCTGCATCACCTCCAGGATAATAGTTGACAAGCTGCCATCTTCTGGCTTGAGAGGGAGGTATGACAGAAGCCAGGAGGGGTGGGCCCTTGTCCTCCTCACCCTTCTTCCCACCCAGCTGTAGGGTCTGTTCTGATGCTGAGAGGAGCCAGTCGCCCTCCTTTTTAGGAGGACAAGGTGCCAGCTGTGGGGCCCCAGGGCTCTGGGGACTTTCTAACTGCTGACCACTCGCCTCTCCCTATGCCTTCCATCAACCCCGATGCCAGGGCTCCATCTCCCGGTTACCACCTCCTTCCAGGCATGTTCCAACTTCAGACCCTGTCTTATCTTCTTTCCCTCTTTTTTAAGTTTCTCTCCCTTCTTTCCCAAGAGCTCCACATTCATTTTCCATGCTGGGTGCTTTCACACACTGTACCTGATTGACTCTTCAGAGTAAAGCCCCATAAGAACACAGGCTGAGACATCACAAGTTGGACTATAATGCCATGGGTGATGTGCGACTTTCCTGGGGTGAGAGCTAAGGTTGTTCTCTTTCCAATTGCGAGGGAGGATAGAGCAAGGTGAGGACCCAGCAGATAAGCTCTTCTCCAGAACGGGGAGGCAAAGGGTGGGCTCCTTGTCTCCTGTATCTTCCCAGTCAAGCACTGAGAGGAGACAGGCATCAGTTAGCACAGAAGATCGCACTGCTGTTCTCCTGATGTCCATCCCAGACACCTGAGGAGCCAGAGCCATGCCTTCTATACTGATGCTGGAGTGGGCCCCTACCACCAGGAGCAGCCAACTGGTAGGCAGCCCCGGACTGGATCTGGCAATGAGACTCTAGGACCTCTGGTCTTTGGGCTATTGGACTCAGCTGGACATTCACTTAGCCTTGCCAAAAACTGACCCAGCATTCTTCATATCTGCATTATTTAGACAGTGGAGTTTTATTATTTCATCCCTATTTTTGAGATAAGAAAGGGAAGGCTTGGAGAATTTAAGAAATTAGGACAAGTTCACAGAGTTAGTAAGAGGTTGAAGCAACTTCTTACCTATGAGCGCTCCTGAAATGCCAAAGAGACCTTTCCCCATCCCTCCACAGTGGCCCCCAAAGCAGATTTCTGTGGCTTAGTATTACCAGATCCCAAAGCCCTCTTGAGTCAGAGAAATGACCCAAAGTCTCTTCATATTAGCGAGCCTGATTTGCAGCGCTCATTCATTCATTCATCACCATCAGAAGAGAGCTCTGTATCTGTGGACCCAGACACAGGACAACAGCTGCTTCTGGAATTGGTGCTCTTGTTAACATCTGGACTGACAGTTAACATTCGGACTGACAGGGCTGGTATGCATCTGTCCCCTAGACCCCACATGGGGTGACAGTGAGTATCATGTGAGCATCTTGACCACTGTATTAATGAAGATGGTATTTCATTTCCAGCCTTGCCATTCATCAAGCCCATGCGCCTCAGGGCATTTGCACTGGCTGCTTCCTCTGTTTGGAAGGACTTCTTTTTTTTTGGCTTTGAAATACATTTTTAATTTTTAGAAGTTTTTTATTGAGGTAACATTGGTTTATAACATTACATAAGTTTCAGGTGTACATCATTATATTGTGCTTTCTGTGCAGACTACATCATGTTCACCACCCAAAGAACAATTACCATCTGTCACCATACACATCCCTTTCTCCCTCCTCCCTCCCTCTTCCCCTCTGGTAACCAGCGATCTAATCTCTGTATCTATGTTTTTGTTTGTTGCTATTGTTGTTGTTGTTTTTATCTTCCAATTATGAATGAGATCATATGGTATTGGACTTTCTCTGTCTGACTTATTTCACTTAGAATAATGCCCTCAAGGTCCACCCATGTTTTCACAAGTGGCAATATTTCATCCTTTATTATGGCTGAGTAGTATTCCATTGTGTATATATACCACATCTTCTTTATACACTCATCCATGGATGGGCAGTTAGATTGTTTCCAAGTCTTGGCTATTGTGAATAATGCTGCAATGAATATAGGGGTGCAAATATCTTGTCGACTAGTGTTTTTGTGTTCTTTGGATAGATACTCAGAAGTGGAATAACTGGATCATACAGTATTTCTCTTTTTAATTTTTTGAGAAATCTCCATTCTGTTTTCCATAGTGGCTGCACCAGTTTGCACTCCCACCAGCAGTGTATGAGAACTCCCTTTTCTTCACATCGTCTCCAACGTTTGTTATTTTTTGTCTTGTTAATTATAGCCATTCTGACCAGAGTGAGGTGATATCTCATTGTAGTTTTTTTTTTAGGAAGATTTGCCCTGAGCTAACATCTGCCAATCCTCCTCTTTTTGCTGAGGAAGACTGGCCCTGAGCTAACATCCGTGCCCATCTTCCTCTACCTTTTTATATGTGGGACGCCTACCACAGCATAGTTTGCCAAGCGGTGCCATGTCCACACCTGGGATCTGAACCTGTGAACCCTGAGCTCCTGAAGCAGAACGTGCAAACTTAACTGCTGCACCACCAGGCCGGCCCCTCATTGTAGTTTTGATTTGCATTTCCCTGATAGTTAATGATGTTGAACATCTTTTCATGTGCCTGTTGGCCATCCGTATATCTTCTTTGGAGAAATGTCTGTTCAGATCTTTTGCCATTTTTCAATTGGGTTGTTAGTTTCTCTGTTGTTGAGATGTATGAGTTCTTTGTACATTTTGGATATTAACCCCTTACCAGATATATGATTTGAAAATATCTTCTCCCAATTGTTGGGTTATCTTTTTGTCTTGTTGATAGTTTCCTTTGTTGTGCAGAAAGTTTTTAGTTTGATGTAGTCCCATTTGTTTATTGTTTCTATTATTTCCCTTGACCAGTCAAACATGGTATTTGAAAATATGCTGCTAAGACTGATGTTGAAGAGTGTCCTGCCTATGTTTTCTTCTAGAAATTTAATGGTTCCAGGTCTTACATTCAAGTCTTTAATCAATTTTGAGTGAATTTTTCTGTATGGTGTAAGATAATGGTCTACTTTCATTCTTTTGCATGTGGCTGTCCAGTTTTCCCAACACCATTTGTTGAAGAGACATTCCTTTCTCCATTGTAAGTTCTTGGCTCCTTTGTCGAAAATTAGCTGTCCATAGATGTGTGGGTTTATTTCTGGGCTCTCAATTCTGTTCCATTGATGTGTGTCTGTTTTACTGCAGTACCATGCTGTTTGATTACTATACATTTGTAGCATATTTTGAAGCCAGGGAGTGTGATATGTCCAGCTTTGTTCTTTCTCAGGATTGATTTGACTATTTTGGGTCCTTCGTTGTTCCATATAAATTTTAGAATTCTTTGTTCTAATTCTGTGAAAAATGTCGTGACTCTGATAGAAATTGCACTGAATCTGTAGATTGCTGTAGGAAGTACAGACATTTTCATTACGCTAATTCTTTCAATCCATGAGCACAGAATATCTTTCCATTTCTTTGTGCCTCGTTTGATTTCTTTCAACAATGTGTTACAGTTTTCAGTGTACAGGTCTTTCAAGTTTTTGGTCAAATTTATTCCTAGGTATTTTATTCTTTTTGTTGCAATTGTAAATGGGTTGTATTCTTAATTTCTCTTTCTGATATTTTGTTGTTGGTGTATAGAAACACAACTGATTTTTGCATGTTGATTTTTGTACTGTGTAATTTTACTGTATTCATTTAATAGGTTTTTGATGGATTCTTTGTTTTCTATATATAAAATAATGTCGTCTGCGAAGAGTGACTGTTTTACTTCTTCCTTTCCAATTTGGATTCCTTTTATTTCTTTTTATTGTCTGATTCCTCTGGCTAGGACTTCCAATACTATGTCGAACAAGAGTGATGAAAGTGGACATCCTTGTCTTGTCCCTGTTCTTGGAGGAATAGCTTTCAGTTTTTCACCATTGAGTAAGATGTTAGCTGTAGGTTTGTCAATATATGGCCTTTATTATGTTATTTTCCTTCTATACCCATTTTATTCTGAGTTTTTATCATAAATGGATGTTGAATCTTGTCAAATGCTTTCTCTGTGTCTACTGAGATGATCATGTGATTTTTGTCATTTTGTTAATGTGGTGTATCATGTGGATTGATTTGCAGATGTTGAACCATCCCTGCATCCCTGGAATAAATCCCACTTGGTCATAGTGTATGATCTTTTTAATGTACTGTTGGATTCGATTTGCTAGTATTTTGTTGAAGATTTTTGCATCTATATTCATCAGTGATATTGGCCTGTAATTTTCTTTTTTCATGTTATCCTTGTCTGGTTTTGGTATCAAGGTAATGCTGGCCTCATAGAAGGAATTAGGAAGCATCCCATCCTCTTTGATTTTTAAGAGTTTGAGAAGGATGGGTATTAAGTCTTCTTTGAGTGTTTGGTAGAAATCACCAGGGAAACCATCTGGTCCTGGCCTTTTGTTTTTTGGGAGGTTTTTGATTATGTTTTGATCTCCTTGTTAGTGATCTGTCTATTTGGATTCTCTATTTCCTCTTGACTTTAGTTTTGGAAGTTTGTATGATTCTAAGAATTTATTTATTTCTTCTAGATTATCTAATTTGTTGGCATATAGCTTTTTGTAGTATTCTCCTGTAATCCTTTGTGTTTCTGTGGTGCCTGTTGTAACTTCTCCCCTGTCATTTCTGATTTTATTTATTTGAGCCTTCTCTCTTTTTTCCTTGGTGAGTCTAGCTAAAGGTTTTTAAATCTTGTTTATGTTTTCAAAGCCAGGTCTTAGTTTCATTTTTTTCTACTGTCTTTTTAGTCTCTATTTCATTTATTTCCACCATCATTTTTATTATTTCCTTTCTTCTACTGATGCTGGGTTTGTTTGTTCTTCTTTTTCCAGTTCCTTTAGATGTCTTGTTAGATTGTTTATTTGAGATTTTTCCTGTTTCTTGAGGTAGACCTGTATTTCTATAAACTTCCCTCTTAGTACTGCTTTTGCTGTATCTCATAAATTTTGGTATCTTGCATTTTCATTTTTATTTGTCTCCAGGTATTTTTTGGTTTCTCCTTTGGTTTCTTTGTTGACCCAACAGTTGTTCAGTAGCATTTTCTTTAATCTCCACATATTTGTGGCTTTTCCAGTCTTCTTCTTGTAGTTGATTTCTAGTTTCATACTATTGTGGTCACAAAAGATGTTTAGTACTATTTCAACTTCTCAAATTTATTGAGACTTGTTTTGTGGCCTAATGTGTGATCTATCCTTGAGGATGTTACATGCGCATTTGAAAAGAATTTGTATTCTGTGGTTTTTGGATGAAATGTTCTGCATATATCTAAGTCCACCTGGTCTAATGTGTCATTTAAGTCCAATATTTCCTTACTGATCACCTGTCTGGATGGGCTATCCATTGATCTAAGTGGAGTGTCAATGTCCCCTACTATGATTGTGTTACTGTCAATTTCTGCTTCTATGTCTGTCAATAATTGCTTTCTATATTTAGGTGCTCTTACGTTGGGTGCCTAGATATTTAGAAGCATTATGTCCTCTTTTGGATTGTTCTCTTTATCATTATGTAGTGCCCCTCTTGTCTCTTATTACATTTTTGTTTTAATGTCTATTTTGTCTGATATGAGTATTGCTACCCCAGCTTTCTTTTCACTGCTATTTGCATAGGGTATCCTTTTCCATCCCTTCACTTTCAGTGTGTGAGTGTCTTTAGGTCAGAAGTGTATCAATGTATGCAGCATATATATGGGTCCTGTTTTTTATCCATACAGCCACGCTAAGTCTTTTGATTAGAGCATTTAGTGTATTGACATTTAAAGTAACTATTGATTAATATGTACTTATTGCCATTTTGTTACTTTTTTCTGGGTGTTTTTGTAGTTCTTCTCTGTTACTTTCTTCTCTTGCTCTCTTCCCTTGCAACTTGATGACTTTCATTAGTATTATGTTTGGGATCCTTTTTCTTTACTTTTGGTGTATTTATTAAGGTTTCTGATTTGTGATTACCATGAGATTCATATATAATAACTATGTAAACAGCAATCTATAGTAAGTTGATGGTCTCTTAAGTTTCACCTATTACAAAAGCCATTCTCCTTTATTCCCTCACACATTTTATGTCTTTGATGTATTTTACTCGTTTGTGTGTGTGCGTGTGTGTATCCCTTAACCTCTTATCACAGAGATAGCTATTTTTGTATTTCTGTCTTTTGAACTTCATACTAGCTTTATAGGTGGCTGATCCACTACCTTCCTGCATATTTGCCTTTACCAGTGATTTCTTTCTTTGATAATTTTCTTACTCCTATTTATGGTCTGGTCTTTTCTACTTAAATAAGTGCCTTTAACATTTATTGTAAGGCCAGTTTAGTGATGCAAAATTCCTTTGGTTTTGTTTGTCTGGAAAACTCTTTCTCCTCCCATCCTGAATGATAATCTTACTGCGTAGAGGATTCTTGGCTGTAGGTCTTTTCCTTTCTGCACTTTGAAAATATTGTGCTACTCCCATCTAGCCAGCCTGTAAGGTTTCTGCTGAGAAGTCAGCTGATAGCCTTCTGGGGTTTCCAAGGTAACTTGTTGCCTTTCTCTGGCAGCTTTTAGGATTCTCTCTTTCATTTCCTGACATTTTAATTATAACGTCTTGGTGTGGGTCTCATTGGGTTCATCTCGTTTGGTATTCTCTGTGCTTCCTGTACCTGGATGTCTGCTTCTGTCCTCAGGTTAGAGAAATTTTCAGGTATTATTTCTTCAAATAGGTTCTCTGTCCCATTGTCTCCCTCTTCTCTTTCTGGGACACCTATAATATGGATGTTACTGCACTTGATGTTGTCCCAGAGGTCCCTTACACTGTCTCCATTCTTTTGAATTCTTAATTCTTTTTTCTGTTCATCTTGGGTGATTTCCTCTACTCTTTTATCCAGAGAACTGACCTGTTCTTCTGTGTCATCTACTCTGCTACTGATTCCCTCTACTGAATTTTTCATTTGCAGTATTGTATTCTTCATTTCTGATTGGTTCTTTTTTATATTTTCCAACTCTTTGTTGAAGTTGTCACTGTGTTCATCTATTCTTCTCCCAAGATCAGTGAGAAACCATATGAGAATTACTTTGGACTCTTTATCAGATAGATTGTTTATCTCTATTTTGTTTAGTTCTTTTTCTGAGGATTTGTCCTGTTCCCTTATTTGGAACATATTCCTTTGTCTCTTCATTTTGCCTACTTCTCTGTGCTTATATCTATGTACTAGGTAGATCAGCTATGTCCTCAATTTTGGAAATGTGGCCTTATGAAAGAGATGTCTTATGGGGCCCGGCAATGTACTTCCCTCTCCAAATGTTCTAGGAGTCTCTTCCATGTAGGCTACATGTGCCCTTCTATTGTGGTGTGGTTGCTCTTGCTGCAAGCACACAGGTAGGCTAGGCTGGCCCTGTGGCTGGCTGTTTGTAAGGCTCAGCTGTGTGAGGCTGCTATGGTCATTTTATTGGGTGTGGCAAGCCCCAACAGAGCTGGTTGTTTAGTTAAGCAAGTCAGACTCGCTATGTGGCTGGTTGCTAGGGTCAGGGGCTCAACTGTGAGCTTAGGAGCTCCAATGCAGCTCACACATATTGTTCACTCTCTCAGGAGGACAGATGGGTGGGGCCAGGCCAAGGCACAGCAGCACACAATCATTTCAGGCACTGGAAGCTGGGGAAGATCCCCTTTGTGGCTGTTTGAGATGGCCTGTGGCATGAGTCTGCTATGGCTGACATACCCCATTGCCATGGGCTTACACACCCCGCCAAGGCAGACCCACTCACCCCATTGCAGAGGTCCCACATACCCTGCCTACATGGGCCCACAAATTTGCTGTGGGCTTGCTGGTGGGTGGGGCCAGTCCATGGGGTAGGCTGCTGGCTGCCTCACTGTGCTTGATTGAATTGGTGCTCTAGTGGGTGGGGCAAACCCCTGTGCTAACAGGCTAGAGGAAGGAAACCAACGACATCTTCCAGTGTCCGTATGAGCAAGACTGAACTAGGTCACAATGATGGCTGCCACCAGCATCTCAGACTCTGGAGGGGTGGGCCCAGCCACCACCAGCCTCTCTGAGACGTGCTCAGAGCTTTAGCAAGTGAGTCTCTTTTACCAAAGAACTATGCACTTTTCTTTCTGGGGTTTTGTGTTGGTTTTTTGAATGGGTGAATCTCGGCATGTGCCCTTAAGAGCAGTTTTTCCTTTTTCTGAAGCTTGATACATTTTCTGGGGCTATTCCTTGTTGGTTTGCAAAGCCAGCAAAGCCAGCTATTATAGGATCTCACCTTGGTTGTGCTGACTCAACAGGGTGGCACACCTGATATGGCATAGATCCCCCGATCAGATCCGCCTGCTCCTCCAAGAAAAGAGTCAAAGCTTTGAGATAGCTCCCAGCTGTGACATGCTGTAGCCAGAATGTGCTTTTTTTCCTCAGCAGAGGTGTATTTCTGCCTCTTCCACCCCTGTCACTGTTGTCCCTTGTTGTGGGGGTTCTTTCTATCCAGTTTCCAGATCTCTCTCAGAAGAAATTGTTCCACAAGTCATTGCAGATTTTTTGTCTCCATGGGAGATGGTGAGTTGAGAGTCTTCCTATGCTGCAATCTTCCCAGAATCCTCTGGGAGAACTTCTCTCGATTTTCACTTCACCAACTCCTTTTTATCAGTTAGTTCTCAGCTTCAGTGCCACCTTGTCATAGAGTCTACTGTGCCCAAGCAGGCACTGGTTGGCATATTCATGACTTTTGACTATCTAGACAGCATTTGTCACGACTCGACATTCCCCAAAGGAAATGGAAGCCCATCGTGATAGGGGGACATTTTTCCTCTTGCTCACCCCTGTCTCCCCAACACCTGACATGGAATAATTCTTGTTGAATTAATTGATATGGTTCAATCTGTGAATATTTTCCTTTGTGATTTCCCTCCACTGGTTTAATGCTTAAATAGACATCTATGCTGAAATCAAATATTTACTTGTATTTTATTCTACTTATTAACAGTAGTGCTTTTAATTATCTAACTTTTTAAACTATTTGGAATTTATTTTAGTATGTTGTGAAATAAAGCTTTAATGTGTGCTTTGCCCTAAAAGCTTGCCAAATCTTAAAAAATCATGTTGGACAATCATTAAACATATTTAAGGTGACCCCAGCTCACTGCACACACACATTATCTGCACCATGGGCAACCTCCTCATTTACACAATCTCTTCCGGCTAGTGTTCGGTTGATTTAGGGCGATTATTTTATCTGCCCATTATATTAATTGTTTTTAATTGTTGGACATTAATGTTTTAGTATAAGAAAAAGTAAATCTTCTCGCATTGCTTTTCTTTTCTAAAAATTCCTTAACTATTCTTCACTGATTTTTAATTTTCAGGTGAAGTGTGGACTCATTTTAATCAAATTCCCTAAAAATGTTCATTACAATTTTGACTAAAGCATCACTAAGCCCACGGATTCCTTCAGGAAAAGCTGACACTGTAGTCTAGGTCTCCATGTTTTCACATCTTCTTTTATAGCATGAGTAAAGTACCGTAGCTTCTTTTCATTGTAGGTCAGTACACTTGTGTTACGCACAGGCATGGGTGTGCTGTTTGTGCTACTGAGAACAGACTGGAATCTTTATCCTTATTTCTGCTTATTGGCTCCAGAATGTGAGCAGATTAGTCTAGACCGAGTGTCTAGCAACAGCTGTGGGACCCTTTGATCTCCTCAGGAGCATGACCGCAGGACACTGCACTGAGGCGTCCCGCCTCCCCAGGCCACAGCCCCTCTGTGGGAGCTGCAGGGGGTCTGCATGTGGACGATGGAGAGGAGCGAGGGGCTCCAGACAGCAGGGGAAACGCCTGGCTGTCAGCAGAGCCCGAGTTGGCGGTGTAAGCGTAAGAGGGGGAGGGCAGGGGCCTGTGGCTGGTGGGGGGTCTCCTTCCTCTCGGGCTTTCCACCAACGGCAGAGAGCTAAGCCAGCGCCCCATCATTTCCTGCACCAGCCTAACCTCTCCACGGTGGAGGGACGCTTCTTGAAACGCTTGGCAAATGGCTGCTTGCCAGCCTTGATCTCCAGTGCTTTGGAGCTTTGGCTCCAGTTTGGATTTCCTGCTCGTTTCATGGGGAAGTGTGTGTGTGAGAGTGTGAGGGTGTGTGAGTGTAAGTTCAGGGTGGGGGACCAGGGACGACTGTGGAGCACAGAGGAGCCGGCAGCCATCACAACCCCAACGTTATGATTGGAGACTTCCCCAAAGGTCACTGGCTGAAGGACAGCTGCTGAGTGAGGACTTCCTGGAGGGGTGAAGCCACCCCCTGCTTTATCACACCCTTGGCTGAGCTCCCTCCACGGGCAGGGTCACAGGGACTCAGGAGCTCCTTGGCCATGATGCATCACAAGGCCCATCTGTACCCAGCTCTAAGCATTACCCAGAACAATGGCTTCCCGGCAGATAGCTATCAGTTCATGGTTAGAGGAGGTCTGCAAGCAACACAGTGAGACAAGAAGACAGTCATATTCACAAGTGTCTGCACATCTACCACACCGCACAGCAGAAGGAAGTACTTTCCAGATGTTTCCATATCACCCGGACAGCATGAGTTGGGGCATGGAGGCCAGACTTGGAAGGGAGCCTCCCCAGGGGTCATTCACAGTCCTGCTACAGCCCTCATAAGCCGGTCACGCTGAGCCCCTCTCTAAACGTCAGAGCCTCAGTGTCCACAGCTGCTAACTGCAGAACAGCGACCTCCTTGCAGGACAGATGGGCAGCCAAACACATGGGGAGGGGCCGGGCACCGGGCTGTTGCATGGCCCCACTGCTCCATGGCTGTGTGACTTTGGGCTGCTGACTTAACTGTGTAGGGCCTCAGCTTCGTCCCCCATAGAGCTGTTGGGGGGCCGCAGAGCATGCACTTGTGTTAGTACTCAGAACAGCGTGGCCGTCTGTAAACTCTGGACAAAGGGCAGCTGTTGTTATGGGAATGAAATGAGATCCTGTTCATCAAGGGCCTCGGGTGAGGGTACGCACTCAGATGATACACAGTGGAGGACAGTGACATTACTGTCAGCGTCACGTTCAGTGAGAGAGGGCAAGGTCCCACAGTCCCAGAGCACAACAGTCCGGGGCAAAAGCAAGGCTCCTGTCCCATGAGGAGCAAGCCTGTCCTCGGCTTACCTTGTCTCTGGGCTGACACCACATCAATGGCACCTGGTTGCAGCTTTGAACAAAGTTGCACAAGGTATCCAGTTTACCCTGAAAGGCACAAGTGGCTGTCACCAAGCTGTAGGCGGGGATGCTGTCTCCAAGGGGTGGTGGCCCCTGTGGCTCCCAAGGGCTTCCAGGGCTCTGTCTCCATGTACTCACTGACACAGCACTGCAGCCTCCGCTGGGGGAGGGTGTCTAGTGCCTGGCTTGTTTTGGCTGGGGGTGGTCACGGAGGGACCCACACTGTTTGGGAATCTGGAACAAATCAGCATTTTTGGTGCAAGAGGACAAGTCAGGGGTGATTTTTAGAGGAAAAGTTCAAAGGTTGGAGGAGACATGGTGGCCAAGGTGGGTCTTGAAGGTGAAACATGAGGTGGGCAAGGGGGCCCGGGCAGGGGCAAAAGAAGAGGGGATGAGGGCCTCATCTGGGGGGCCACAGGAGAAGGTAGGAAGAGGATCCATGCCCTGCTGGGGGCAGGTTCCTTACACAGGGGAGGGGGTGGTGAGGGAGCAGGAAGTGTAGACAGGGAACAGACCAGAAAGTGGCCCTGGACCCAGAGGCGGGTGGCATCATGGGGGCAGGGCCTTGCAGTTCAGGCTACTCTGGGTCCTGGGGGGGTGGGAACTGTGCCTTGGAAGCAAGAACAAGCCCCTGGCAGGCGTCTCTGCCCTCTCTGGAAGGTGTGTTTGGGCTTCTCTGCCCTAAACTGACCGCCAGGACAGGGCCAGGGCTGGTTCTCCAGCTGCCTTCACAGACTCCAAGAGGAGGCAATGGATCCGACCCGGGACAGAGGCAGGACCCGGGAGGAGGAGGGCAAAGCCGGGCAGAGACTGTGGGCTTCCTTCCTCCTCACCACCAGCCACCCAGGCCTTTCCATCCCCCTCATCTCTCGTCCCCTGCTGGGCTGGGTTCTCCTGCACCAGGGTGGGGATGAACACTTTCTGGGGAAGGACGTTTCCTCCAGGGCCCCCACTCCACCACGTAGTCTCCCCATCTCAGTGGGCCACAAGGACAATGCAGAGGCTCTCTGCCTCACTCTGCTGGGCGGACGTCTGCAAGGGTAGCAGGAGTCACTGCCATTTCTGGCAGTTTTAATGGTGGTGAGAATGTGGCTCAGAGTTTTCCTTTGTGTTGTGACCTGCACAGGCCTGTTTGGGATAGAGTTTGTCTTCCCTCATCTCCCTGGTGGCCAGTGAAGCCCAAGCCATTGCTGCAGCTGGTGACAAGCTCAGAGAACCAGGGACTGGCCAGCTGTGAGGCAGCCACCAACATGCAGAAACTTGGGTCCTTTCCAAGGGGGAGACGAGAGCTAGGACCCTCCTGGTGGTGGTGTGAGCAGGAGCCCTCATACTTTTGGCCTGTCCCTGGCCTCAAGGGTCCAGGAGGCTGTGGGTTTTTCTCTGGCACCAAGTGATCAAAGTCCAGTGCCCATAAAGCTCATCTCCACCCAAGCCGTGCCTTTGGGCCCGGCCTCTGCAGCATGAACCAGCAGCCCCTCTCCTCCCACCCCAGCCCAGAGGTCACAGCCCTACCTAGCAGCCCTTCTCACCTCCATCCGTCTTATCCTGTCTTGTTGGCATCCACACCAAGGGACAATCACTGTGGGGCATGTCTCTGGCTCCTGGGAAGAGAAAACAGAGTCGGCTTCATGTCTGGCAGCTCCTGGGGTGCAGACACATGATGTCTGGTCACTAACACCTGTCAAGCACTGGCCACTCAGCAAGTGCTGGTTGGAGAGTTCAAGGACAAATGAGCAGCATCCTGCACCACAGGAGGGCGGGCTCCATGTGAAAAACAAGCAAACTCCTTTGGGTTTGTGAAAATGTCTCTCCCCACACAGCCAAACAATCCTGTCCTTCCCCTTGGGTTCCAGAGGCCGCCCTTGCTGGAGAAGCCTGGAGTGAGGCCGAGCAACATCACAGGGGCCATCAGGCTGAGACAATTTCCAGGAGACAGGACTCCATTCACCTGCCTCGGGCAGAGCCAGCCACCCAGCCCACCCTACAACCAGTGCAGAGGCCTCCAGGGCAGTGGGACCTGTTGCCAGCCAGATCCCAGGTGCAGGGCTCCTGCCTGGGGACCCCAGGCCCCAGCTCTGACTACTTCCTAGAGGCCTGGCTTACCCCACCCCAGGAGAGCCACAGCCTGATTCCGTGACCCTTGACCCTGTGCTCACCTGGGCTGGGCCACCCTCACAGCTCAATGCCAGCTAAGACTCACTCAGCCTCCTCAGCCCTGCAGACCCTAAGGTCAACCCCAGAAAGCCGCTCACCCAGCCAGGGCACAGGAATGGAGACCAACTGAAAGGAGCCAACATCTGGGAGACCCAGAGGGGACTAGCTCCCTGAAACCTGACAGCCCCCTTCCCGAGGCTCCCCGAACCCTGGGAAGGCCCATCCCACAGACAGTCATTGGGAACTGGCCAACACGCCCCATGCATTTCAGCAGGGATCCTAGCAGTTGCTGAACCAGGCTATCTCGAGTCCCTCAGTCACTGACAAAGGCCCTGCATCAGGCTGGGTTGGGGGCTCAGCAAGGGTGTTGTCTGGGGGACATTTCATGAGTCCCACATCCTCCCCAGAGCCCCTCCCTGCTCCTCTGTCACCCTCTTCTTCCTGTCAGCTCTCTGTGCCCAGGTAGTCGGGAGCTGGTGGGCGTGAGTGGAAATGTCCCCACAGGCTGAAGGAGGCCTCTCTGGGAAGGTCAGTGTGTGCATCAGGCCTGCTGATGGCTTCTGGAGCAAACACCACCTACCTTTTCTGCTTTCTGCACTGGTGGTGGCTCCTTGATGGTCTAGAAGGTTAAAGAGACATAAACATAGGCTGGAAGGGGTGTGGAGAGCTCTGGCTCAGCCGTGAGGACAGGCCGGGCTCCTGCTCTGCAGCAGAGGGACAGAACGTGGGCTTTGGGGAGTCATCTGGGCATCCACTGCCTGTGCTGGGTGGTCAACAGCCTCCAGGCTCCTGAGCCCCAGGCTCCCTGATTATCAAAGGATAATCGGTCCCTCCCTGAAGGGTCACGGGGACACAGCACACTAAGGGCCTGGTCCCTGGTGGACACACCCGCCTGGTCCTGCCCTCAGCAGCCTTACATCACATGAACAAGAGAACCCTCCCCGTCCTGTCCTCCCCCTTTCCCCCTAGGCCCTGCAGCCCTGCCTGGCTGCCCAGCCCTCATGGATGACAGTCCCCCACCCCGGGAGTCCTCTCCTCACTGCTTCCCCTTTGCGGGAATCCAGACCCTGCTTCTTGCTGGTTGCTCAGCCCCTCCACACCTCTGCTGCTTCCTCTCTCCCTCCAGCTCTCTGGCCTGTGTCTCTCAAAGCCAGCTAGCCAGAGCCTCGGCCTTCCCTCCCTCCCCCGGGCAAGTCTCTGTCCTTCCCGCTTGCTCTGGCTACACAGGGCACTTGTCACACCCTATGAAGATTGAGATTTTACCCTCAATACCCCCAGGCACTAAACCGGACCAGATTCTAGACTGTCAGCTCCTGCGGGCAAGGAGAGAGGCCGCTTCACTTCTGTCCCTCAGCACCCAGCATGGGGCCCAGCACATCCTGCTGCTTAGTAATGACTGAGGAACGACTGACGGAACGCACTAGAGATGAGCAACATCCCTGTTGCCTTTCAAAGGTTCCGAATCCCCCTGCCAGCATCAGTCTCCCTTTGGGGCCATCTGTGCCCCCTGCAGACCCCTCTTCTTCCCTAACAGCTGAGGCCTCTCCCGGCCTCCAGTCCCCCTGAGTCCTCCAGAAGCCTGGCTGCTCTGAGGCAGTCCTGGTCTCAGGGGTGGGGGTCACGTCTCCCCAGGCCCAGGGCAGCTGGAGGCCACCTCCCTGAAGCGAGCATGAGCCAGGAGGCTCCTGAGAAGCCAGCCCAGCTGTGTCTGTGCCCAGGAATGGAGGACAGAGTCTGTGCCTCTGCTGCTCATGTGATGACCCTGGAGCTGACAGGAACCTGCCCACAGGCAGGATCATGGGGCAGGCGGGCATCTGGGTCCCTGGGGGGGCTCGAGTGGGCCTGGGCCCCAGGGCTGTGGGGGTGGGGTCACTCACCCTCCTGCAGCACCAGATGCAGCAGATCAGCACAGGGATGATGAGCACGGCTGGGACGAGCACAGGGAAGAAGAGAGGGTTGTCGGGGCTCAGGCCGGGTGGGGCCACCGTGGGCACTGGGGTCTCCTTCTCTGTGACAGTCATGGGCACCGGGGTCTCCTTCTGTGTGACAGTCGTGGGCACTGGGGTCTCCTTCTTTGGGACAAATGTGGGCCCTCCCTGCAGAAAGCACACAGGGCAGTGGCCTGGGGTGGGCCTGGGTGGCCTCTTCCCATGCACCCACCACCTGGCTTCCCATACCAGAGACACTCGTCTGCCAGCTCCCAGTTCTCCTCGGGTTGTCTCTCCCTGAGGGACCACAGCAGGACCGGTACCCACAGAGCCACTATGGAGCCCTGGGCCAGGTCCCACCAGTGTCTCTGCTGAGAGTCTGTGCCCCACAGCCCTGTTAAGGTCTTCTGGACCCTTCCATTCTGTGACCAAACCCCGCCTCACTGCATGCCTCTGCTGACAGTACAGGAGTGTTGTGAAGACCACAGAGGGCTAGAGAGACCCCGATGGGTGAGGAGGGGCTGCTGAGCCCATGGAGGTAGGGGTGCAAGAGCAGGGGCGGGAGCCCTGGGTCCAGCTCCCATCGCCTCTCTCCCCACTGTCCAGCTCTGCAACCCTGGGCAAGACGACTCAGTCTCTCTGAGCCTCTGTCCACCTCCGTAACGAGGCCCTGGGCAGGCAGTGGTGAGGCTGAGAGCATTCACTGAGTTCTGGGTCAGGCCAGGTCCACGTGGGGGCCGAAGACATGGGAGCTCTGCTCCTGGTCTGCACGACCACGGGAAAGTGCACTGCCCCCGTGGATCTCATGCTGCACAGCCCTGCCCCGACCAGGGCTCTGCTCTCAGAGAGGCAGAGAGGGAAGCGGGAAGAGAGGGCCGTGCACGGAAACAGGCACTGGAGGGAGGCGAAGCCCAGGCCCACGGGGAGCCACGGTCGCTCCTGAGCTCCTCCTGCATGTGCCTGTGCAGGGCGGCTGTCGTGGGCGGCACTCCTGATGGGCACAGGCCGAAGTGCAGCTGACGGCCCGGGAGTGGACATCAGGGACAAGCAGAGACAGACCAGATGGCGACTGTCCGCCCTGCTGGCACCCTCCCGAGCTGGTCCTGGACACGGGGTGGGCACTGGTGCAGGCATCCCTCCTCTAGGCACACCTCCCCTCCAGCCTGACTCTCTGTCACCCAAGCGTGCTGCCCCCGGCTAAGGTGCCTGGATGACGAGAAGCTCGGAAAGGTGGGCTCCTGGGAGCAGCCCCCCTTCCCAGGTGCCTCTCCCTGAGCTGAGCCCGGGCCCACCCCACAGCCCTGACTGCTTCTCCACCAACAGAGGAGAGACCCTCCCTGCAGGGGTGAGAGTGTTAGCACAGGGGGCCCTGAGGAGCAGGAGAGAGGAGGAGAGGCAGGAGGGAGGCTGAAGACATCAGCCAAATGACGGCTGCTGCTCCCCCAGCCTCTTGGGGCAGGGCTGTGATGGTCCTGAGTGGGTTCGGAGCTGTGCCAGCAGCTTGGGCACTAATGCAGGGGAAACACATCCTGCTGTGCATGGCCACAGGGGGTGCCACCCTCCAGATCCCCTGTGCCTGGGACCCCGATTTGGAGGGCTCGGGAACCCCAGAGGTCCTGGACCTGGCTCCTAGCACACACCCTCCAGCCTCTCCCCCTTGCCCCAGCTGGAATCCAGGATGGAGCCATGATATCCCACCACTAGCCCCATGCCAGGGAGGTGGCAGGTGGGAGACAGGGTTGGTAGAGCCTTAGCACCATCTCTGGAGTTGGAGTCGAGCTCTAATTGGTCCCTTCCACACACCTTTATGACACTTGGTTCACAGAGAGCAGAGGTTCTGCAAGGCCTGGTCAGCTGGCTGCCCCTCTGGTGCTCTTGCAGAAGCACCCCCAGGGCCCTTCTCAACCCTTAGTGAGGGGACGGATCCCCACAGAAAGGCTAACTGCCCGGGCTGACTATGGAATGCTGCCCCAGGTGCCTATCTGCACAAGATACTTGCTGGGCCTACCCGGGGTCATTCTTGCCCTTGCCTGCCTCCCCAGGGTGTCTCTCCCTCCAGTGCAGGGGTTCTAGACAGCCCAGGAGGGAGGCTGCAGCCCCACCCTGACACTCACACAGTCCTTGCTGATGATTTTCAATGTTGTGCCCATGAAGCTGGTGCCATTGTTCAGGCTGTAATCAACGATGACCTTCCTAAAGCACAGCAAGGGCAGACAGTGACAAGCAGCCCAGACAGACACAGTTCTTGCACTTGGCTCAAACTGTAGCCCACAGGAGTCACTGTAATGACTTTGAACATCAGGCATTTGATCAGCGGAGAGCACACCGCATGTGTAAGGAGAGCTCACCAGAAGCACTCTGAGGTCAAGCTCTGCCATGAAGGCTGACCAGACAGTGAGGAGCCCTGCATGCGGTCAGATGCCCTTGTAGCCTTGGGCCAAGTGACCAGAGAGGGCAGCTTGGTGTCACTATCCTGACTCTTCTGTATTTACAGAGAACCGAGTCTTATCTCTGAAAGGCTGCCTGGAGCAAAGGTACCCTCCCTGGGGCCATCACTGCCCACATGCTGCCGCCTCAGCAGAGTCTGGGCCCCGGTGGGTCCCTGAGCACCTCAAGGGCAGGTATGGTGGATGCCCTGAGTCCTCCCGGAGACTGACATGTGCTGTCCCAGCAAAGGTAGCATCCCACATTCTAGACAGCTCATCATGGTGGCAAAAACGGCTCATGTGGCCCCCGACCCGGGGCACTTACTGTTGGGGTTTGTCAAATACGTGTCCTGGGCAAATTAATTTTTCTTTTGTCATAGAGATGGCTTTTTTACCTAAAAGAAAATCACATGAGAACAATGTCAGTGGACCCGTCCATCCACCCCGCTCTCCCCTCTCCCTGCCCCTAGCAAGCAGGGCCAACACTTGGGCAGACGCCAGCTCCTCTCTGCCTCCTTCTGTCCAACGACATCTCCACGCTCCCACCCTGCACCAGGCGCGGGGCAGTGCCTGGGGTGTAATGGGAACAGGCCGGCAGGGTCCCTGCTCTCTAGGGCCTCACATCTGAGGGACTGGAGAGGGACACACACAATGAAATAACTCACAGCGAGCAAATGAACGCCAGAGTGAAGAGTACTGTGACGCCCCTAGACAAGGGAAGGGGCAGAGAACAAGGGGAAGGACAGCTGTTCAGGGACGGGGGACCTGTCTGCCTCTCAGAGACGCAATTTCTATTTTAGAGAAACTGGAAATTTATACATGAAATGATGCGATGTCTGGGATTTGCTTCTAAATAACCAGTGGTGCGGGTATCAACAAACCCAGACTGGCCAAAGTTGATAACTACTGAAAGTAGGTGGAGGCTGCTTCTAGTTGATTGCCAAATTTTTGCTCCTTTCACATATTACTGAAAATTTCCATTAAAAGTAAAGTCTCTCTGAGGAGGCATTCCTGGAGCTGAAACCAGATGAGGGGAAAGCCAGGGAGAGATCGGGGAAGGAGTGTTCTGGGCTGTGGGAGGGCATGTGCCAAGGCCCTGAGGCATGACTACCTGAGCTTGCTGAGGAGGAGAGGAGTGAGTGAGGACAGGTGGGCGGGTCTCGTGGACCCTGGGAGGGGTTTGGGTTTTATTCTGAGCACAATGAATCCATCCAGGGGCTGCCTGGACCTGGTTGTGTTTTGGACACAGAGGCAACATGAGTTGTTGGTGGACTGGACGTGGGGGTGAAAGCAAAGACAAATCCAGGATGACACGCAGGCTTTTGGCCAGAGTGACCAGGTGGATGGTGGTGCCACTGAGATGGGGGCACTGAGGAGGGAATGGGGGCTTCCTGTTTTCTGGGTTTTCTGTGGAGGTGGCACTCACCAGGCTCAACACACTTCCATAACTCGGAGCTGTGGAAGCTTCAGTCCTGAGCCCAAAGTCCTTTCTGAGCCGGGACTGACCACAGGTCAAGTCTCTTCCCTACAGACTCATTCATTTCCTCTTGGGCTGGCTCCACCTCTAGATTCGCTCTGACCTTCACCGGTGTTGAGAATGAACACTGATCGCCAAGGATGCTTAGGGGAAAGGATTGTGTCTGAGGGGCGGGATGCAAAACCACAAAGAAATTCAATGACTGTCCAGTAGGGTGTTCACAGGCCAGAGCAGGGGGAAGGAGGCGATGGCAGCAGCCGGCACACCGATGGCCCCGCAAAGCATGGCGGCTGGAGAGGAGTTTTCAAACCACTATTAGCTGATTAAACCCAAAACTTCAGTTGCCACTTTTAGAAAATGTCTCAAGTTATAAAAACATTGCATGATAAAAGCAGATTAATTAAGAGTGAAATATTGAAAACTCTTTAAACATTTTTCTTCTTCATGCTTCTCTCTATTTCCTAAAACGTGTTCCTGGATGTGTCATTCCGGGTAGCATGTAATTGGAAACAACCCAATGACTCCTCCCCAGAGGAGCAGAGCTCCTGGCAACACACCGCCCTGGGGCCTCCCCCGCCAGCCTCTGACTGGGAGCAGAGCGGCCGTCAGCAGGGGGCCCAGGACTGTGGGACGGGCTCTCCCATGTGAGAGCCTGTCCCTGGCCCACCTCAGACAGAAACACTGTCCTCTCCAGGCTGGGAGAGCAGGACGGCCAGAGACCACAGAGGAAGCATCTGAACACACTTCCTGGGGACAGGGGGCGTCCAACCTTCCTGAGAACCGTCTTCTCACAGGGCAGAAGGCCAGACTGGGCACTCGGGTCACCTGTGGCTACTTTCAGCTCTTCCTGCACCAGGAAGGGTTTGCTCGTGGCCCCGGGCAAACCCTTGAATCATCCCCGCCTCTGGCTCCAGATCCAGACAAAGGGGTCACAATAGGTCTCTTTGCAGAATTAATGGGGATGGTGTGTGTAAGGCACTGAGCACAGTAACTGCCGCAGTCAGCGCCCGATAAACATTAGTCTCCATGCAAGGGAGTGACTCAGAGAAAGTACAGACCAAGGGAAACCTAATTCCCTCAGGCTGTCTGCACAACTCTGCAGGAGGGGATGTGGCCTTGACAGTGCCCTGCCCCATGCTAGGCACCCAAGGAAAGAAGGAGAGATGGCCTACAAGTGTGCAGGGGAGAGGAGTTTCTCCGGGTTTCCGAGACGGCCCTGGAAGGAGTCACTGAACATAACATAGGATCAGACGAAGTGAAGGGATCCAGGGCGAACTGGGGATGGAGGAGGAGGCAGACAGTCCAACCGTTCCCCAGCGCTCCGTGGGGAAGGTCACACCCACCTCAGCACTGAGAGCACCACATCTGCCTGCCCCAGCTCTGTGCTTCCCGAGGCCACTCAGACATCATGGGGGTCCACCTGGTGCCTGAGTATTTCCAAAACCAGGTTCCATATGTGACAGAGCTCAGTTAGCGTACCCACCATAGTGGCCCCACTTACTGCAGAGAAAGCAGAGGCTGAGAACAGAATACTCACTGGGTGAAGGTCACACATGCAACGTGTGTGCTAGGCAGGATTCCAGGCCCCAGGCTGACAGGTGGCACCCTCTCTCAGTGCAAATGGACACACCTTCCTGGGAGAGGTACCAGTGCACCTGGCACAGCCTCACCCCTGGGGCTTGTCTCCACTTCCCACCAGCAGACCTGCGGGGTTTAGGTCCTTGGATCTATAGGGAACTGAGAGCTGAGAGAAGTGAGGGGGATGAAGCTGTGAGAGCAGACCCTGCACCCCACATCCAGCCCCGGCAGGGGGACAGCCCTGCTCTAAGACACTCCTGGGGCGCTGGGGGTTGAGACCTCCCACTTGCAGGTGAAGGGGAGGTGGCCAGGCTTCCCAGCCAGGTCCCTCCTCTGCTTGTCCACGCTGCCTCTGTCCCCACAGCGTCCACAGCAAATGGTTAGCAAGGGCCTGGAACACTTGACGGGCTGAGGAGAAGGCAGCCTGGCATGAGAAATCTGTCACATGGAGGTACCGAAGGGGCTACTTACTGAAGGCAGGGTTGGTGTCCAACTTATATCTGCAAACATATTCATCCAGTTTATTTTCTTTTAGGCCAGATGAAAAAAACCCAAGATCAAAGTATTCTGCAAGGGCAACATCAAAGGTCTGTGTGAGTGGGGCTGCCTGCTGTCCCCTCTTTGAGGTCACAGCAATGGCAGGCCACCCTTTAACAGAAATCCCAGGAGGCTCCTAGGAGGAAGCAGCTGTGCCTGAAACAGCACCTCTGGGCCCCACGGACACGGTCCCTACCTGGTGTTGCTGAGGGTTGACTCTGAGGCAGCTGGGCTGGACTTGAGACTCGGGGGGCCCCTCAACATAGCCCCTGACCCATGGAGCCCAGTAAACCGCCTAGCCTCGTTCCCTCCATAAGAGATACCCAGCCATGGTTTCCAACCTTGAAATCCCACAGTCCACTCTAAGGGGTGTCTGTTTGCCACCAGGCCCTCCTTCAGATAAACGAGAGAGGAGCCTGGACTATACTGGCTGAAGACAGCCCAGACTACTGTATGAGGTGGGCACTCATGCCTGGGTGGGACTTTGTGGACACTCGGGGGTCTATCCTTCCCCAATTCTTTCTGTGTGCCTCTGGCAGCATGGAGACCCCAGCAGCAGGGCCGGGACTCAGAGGAGGCAGGCAAGGAGTCCAGGATCTGGCACAGGAGCATCCCCCATGGAAGGGGGAGTCCTGGCTCAGCTGCAGTTCCAGAGGCTGGAGGTGACCGCCGTCCACTGCTTCCCCTGACCCTTCATGGACCACACTCAGTACACCACAGGATACGTTCACATGTTAGGGCGCAGTTGTAGGCCCGTGCCCATCGCCAGGCTGCTGGGTCTCCCTGGCACTTCCCTGCCCGAGGCCAATACCAAGGAATACAGAGATGGAAGGGAGGGGGTTTGGGCCTGGGGAGTGGGCCAGGATGACATGCAGGTGTTCCTGCTGCAAACCCAAGGTCAGCAGCCTCCACCGCTGCCTCCTGGCCCAGGTCTGGCTGGTTCCACTCCCAGATGCTGATGTGCCCAAGGTCAGGTAACAGGGGACCATTCCTCAGGAAAGCCACACAACCTCGGACCTGGCAGTCCCAGCGCCTCCCACTTCAAGGGATCCTGTAGCACCCACCCATCAAGCAAAGTGGGCGAGTCTCAGCCTTGAGCAAAACAGATTCTCGGGCTGTGGGCCAAAGCTGGCTTGTCACATGTTTTGTCAGGCTTCCAGTGTTTTAAACAAGTGGAGCCCACGTGTAAATCGCAGGCTGCCCCTCTCCTGCATGCTCTTCCCTCCTACCTTGTGGCCCCTGCTGCCCTCAGGCCTTGCTCAGTGGCCACTTCTCCTCTGCAGCAGAGCCCCCTCTGTCCCTGGGGCCTGCAGCTCCCACAGAGAGCTTTAGGCTGGCAAGTCTCCATAAGTGGAAGGAGGGGCGTGCTTTCAGATGTCTGAGCAGAAGAGACTTGGAGCTAAAGGGTTTTGCTCTGTCCACACAGCTGCTCCTTCTGCTTCCCAGCAGCCCTCACGCCGACTCCTCCATCAATAACAAGCACAGCAAGTTAATGCAGCCACAGGAGGGACTAAAAGTGGCGTGCAGGGAGTGGTATGGCCCACGTCCAGCCCCACTGCCCACCAGCTCTCAGGGGGCAGAAGGACGGGCTGCCCCGGAAGGGAGACCAATGCTTCTGGAAAGGAGAGCTTTGCCTCCAGAAGAAAAGTGACACCCCAGGCTCCTGGGGCTCCAGACAGAGGAGCTGGGAAGGCGGGCAGCCCCTGAGAAGGCTGGGTGGCAGCTGAGCAACGAGGAGGGGCAAGGACTGCCATGAGACCCAGAAGGCCACACAGATGGACGGGCCCTGGCCTGGGAAGCGAAGGTTCTGGGGACACCAGGTGCTGCTTGGCACAGAGTCTGAGAGAAATGCGACATCCCTCAGCAACTTCTAACCTGTGTCCCCTAATGCAGCAATTCTACTTCTGGTATTGATCCCAGGGAATCTGACCCAGGCCCGCAGGGAGGGAACTGTGGGGATGTTCACAGCAGTGTGGCTTTTATTATCAGCTTATTAGGAACACTCTGAATATCGATCAAGGGAGACTAAGAAATAACCTCAGTTCCCCCATGGACGGAATGCTGTGCAGAGAGCTGGAAAGTATTATGTAGTGCACGATCCCTTTAATGTAGAAATATCCCTGCAAAGGACACAGAGATAGGTACACACTTATTTACGATCCACTATTTATGGTGTTTATCTCCAGGAGACAGGAAGATAGGACAAGGGGGAACTTTATCACAGCAGAGGCACAGCAGCCACAAGGCTGGTGGCAGAAAGTCCCTGCACTGCACAGTGGGGTCTGCCTTGGCCCTGCAGGGTCCTCCTGCATCACACAGCCTGTCTTGCCCATTCCACACAGAGGGCCTCCCAGCCACGGTGCAGCTCCTGGATGCCAGAACTCAGAGGAAAGCCCTCCTCCGCACTGGGCCCTACTACGTGCTGCCACTGACGAGCACTGTCTGTTGGACTTCTTTGCAGAGACTCACTCTGGGCCAATCACCCACATGAGAAAGAATGACCTGGTGCCCTCCAGTCTACCTCCCGGGTCTGAGGAGCCCCGTCCATCCCCAGCAAACACACAGCAGGGAGGACTCTCCAAACCACTGTGCCTACTGCTCCAGGCAGACAGGGCTTTCCCTAGAGGAGTAGGGGATCTGAGTCTGAGAGCTTTTCCACAATAATCAGCTTTTGGACTCAGCATAACTGAGACGAGCATCATAACATCTGCCTTTGCTGGCTATTAACAATAAGGGGAATATTCCCAGAAAAGCTATGAGACTTGAGAGAAAGAAAAGCCTTCTCTTTTGGGCCCATGCACAATTTCACCCATGTCAGAAAGCAAACTAAAATCACCAGAAAGAAAGGTCCACGTTCTTTTGGTGAAGAGAGAATCACTTGATAGGCTCTGGGTGCATCTGGCCCAGAGGCAAGACCTCTCAGGCTGGGACCATGTCCCCAGGGACTGAGACATTGGCAGCTGCCATCTTTGTGACACAGTGCAGGCATGCTGACACAGACGGCAGATGTCTGTTAGTGCAGCCGTCTGCCCCACCCACAAGAGCACTGATTTAATCCAGCATGATCAGGGTGGGCAGCCCCACACAACAGCAAGCCCTCAGGCCACCTGTGGGCCCACAGAGGTGGGGTGCGTGGGACCTCTGCTGCGGGGTGAGTAGGTCCACCTCTGTGATGCAGGGTGTGTGCAAGGGGCAGGGTATGCATTGGCAGACTGTGTGGGGCCTCTGCAGTGAAGTGAGTGTGCCCACTTCAATGGGTCAGGGTGTCTGCATGGGGCAGGCCTGTGTTGATGGGGTGTGTGGGCCTGCAGGCAGTGGAACTTATGAGCTGCAGCAGACTTGTGCTTCTCAAACAGCCACATAGGGCATCAGTGCCACCTTACAACACCTGAAACAACTGGGTGCTCCATTCTTAGGACTGGCCCCACTCAGCTGCACTCCTGAGAGAGCTGACAACAGTCTAGCAGGCCAGAGGCCTACAGCAACTGTAAGCCCCTGAGCCTAGAAAACAGCCATGCTGCAGCCTACTCACTTAACAGAAAAATTGCAAAAGGAATATGCTCTTAGACCTTGCAGCCAACTGGGCTGGGGCTCCCCAAACCCAATAAAGTGAATGAAGGAACCATAGCAGCCGCATGCAGCTGAGCATTACAAGCAGCCATCTAGGAGGACAGCATAAACTCCCCAGGCACCTGCAGCAAGAGCAACCCTACCACAACAGAAGGACACACATAGCCCACACAGGGGACACTTCTGGAATATTTGGAACTGGTGACAACAGGGAAGCACCCTGCTGGACCTCATAAGGCATCTCTTACAAACCACTTCTCCAAGATTGTGAGATGTAGCTGACCTACCTATTACATAGATACAAGTACAAAGAAGGAGCCAAAAGGGGAGACAAAGAAATACGTTCCAAGTAAGGGAACAGGACAAATCCTCAAAAAAGAAGCAAACAGAATAGAGGTAAACAATCTACCTGACAAAGAGTACAAAGTAATGCTCATACAGATACTCACTGATGTTGGGAGTAGAATGGATGAATTCAGGGAAAACTTCAACAAAGAATGGAACATATAAAAAAGAACCAATCAGAAATGAAGAATACAATACTGAAAATGAAAAATTCACTAGAGGGACTCAACAGCAGAGTAGATGATACACAAAAGTGGATCAGTGAGCTGGACAAAAGAGTAAAGGAAGTCACCCAAGCTGAACAGATAAAAGAAAAAAGAATTGAAAACAACAAGAACCATCTAAGGGAACTCTGGGACAACATCAAGTGCACTAACATCTGTATTATAGTGTGCCAGAAGAAGAAGAGAGAGACAAAGGGGCGGAGAATCTACTTGAAGAAATAATACCCAAAAACTTTCTTAACCTAAGGAAGAAAACAGATATCCAAGTACAGGAAGCACAGAGAGCACCAAACAAGATAAATTCAATGAGGTCCACACCAAGACACATTATAATTAAAATGTCAAGAAATTAAAGAGAGACTCCTAAAAGCTACAGGAGAAAGGCAAGAAGTGACATACAAAGGAAATCCCATAAGGCTATCAGCTGACTTCTCAGCAGAAACCTTACAGGCTAGAAGGGAGTGGCATGATATATATAAAGTGCTGAAAGGAAAAAACCTACAGCCAAGAATACTCTACCTGGCAAGGTTATCCTTCAGAATGGAAGGAGGGATAAAGAGGTTTCCAGACAAGCAAAAACTAAAGGAATTTATTGGCAATAAATAAACCCTACCCTACAAGAAATATTATAGGGACTTATTTTAGTGGAAAAGAAAAGACCACAAACAGGAATAAGAAAATTTTTAAAAAAAATAAAACCCACCAAACAATAAAATCACTGGTAAAAGCAAATGTACATTAAAGGTAGCAGATCAACCACCTATGAAGCTAATATGAAGGTCAAAAGACAAAAGAACTAAAATTACCTATTTCTATAATAAGAGGGTAATGGATACACATGCACAAGAAAGAAGTTAGATATGATATCAAGAACATAAAATGTGGGAGGAGGGAAGTAAAAGAGTAGAGCTTTTAGCAAGAAGTCAAACTTAAGAGACCATCAGCTTAATACAGATCACTTTATACACAGGTTATTATATATGAACCTCATGGTAATCACAAACCAAAAACCTATAATAAACACACAAGAAAATTAAGAGAAAGGAACCCAAACATAATACTAAAGAAAGCCATCAAACCACAAGGGAAGAGAGCAAGAGAAGAAGGTGGGAACAGAGAAGAAGTACTAAAACATCCAGAAAAAAAGTAACAAAATGGCAATAAGTACATACTTATCAATAGCTACTTTAAATGTCAGTGGACTAAATGCTCCAATCAAAAGGCATAGGGTGGCTGAATTAATTAAAAAACAAGACCTACAGGGGCTGGCCCCGTGGCCGAGTGGTTAAGTTCGCGCGCTCCGCTGCAGGCGGCCCAGTGTTTCGACGGTTCGAATCCTGGGCGCGGACATGGCACTGCTCATCAGACCACGCTGAGGCAGCGTCTCACATGCCACAACTAGAGGAACCCACAACGAAGAATACACAACTATGTACTGGGGGGCTTTGGGGAGAAAAAGGAAAAAATAAAATCTTTAAAAAAAAAAAACAAGACCTACCACATACAAGAGACACACTTTAGACCTAAAGACACTCACAAACTGAAAGAGAAGGGATGGAAAGAGATACTCCATGCAAATGGCAATGAAAAAAAGCTGGGGCAGCAATATTTATATCAGACAAAATAAACTTTAAGACAAAAACTATAACAAGAGACAAACAAGAGCACTACATAATGATAAAGGGAGCAATCCAACAAGAGGACATAACACTTGTAAATATCTATGTACCCAACATAGGAGCACCTAAATATATAAAGCAATTACTAACAGACATAAATGGAGAAATAGACAGTAACACAATAATAGTAGGGGATGTTAACACTCCACTTACACCAATGTATAGATCATCCAAACAAAAGATCAATAAGGAAACGTTAACCTTAAATGACACATTAGACCAGGTGGACTTAGTAGATTTATACAGAATATTCCATCCAAAAACTGCAGAATACACATTCTATTCAAATGCATTTGGAACACTCTCCAGCACTGATCACACATTAGGCCACAAAAAAAGTCTCAATAAATTTAAGAAGACTGAAATAATGTCAAGTATCTTTTCTGACTACAACAGTATGAAAGCAGAAATCAACTATGGGAAGAAAATTGGAAAAGGCACAAATACCTAGAGATTAAAGAAAATGCTACTGAACCCAGTCAACGAAGAAATCAAAGAGAAATAAAAACAATACCTAGAGACAAAGGAACATGAAAGCAGGACATGCCAAAATTTGTGGGATACAACAAAAGTGCCTCAAAGAGGGACGTTTATAGCAATACAGGCCTATCTCATCAAACAAGAAAAATCTCAAATGAACAATCCAACAGTGCGCCTAAAGAAACTGGAAAAAGAAGAACAAACAAAACCAAAAGAAGTAGAAGGAAGGAAATAATAAACATCAGAGCAGAAATAAATGAAATAGAGACAAAAAATAATAGAAAAAAATCAATGAAATCAAGAGCTGGTTCTTTGAAAATATAAACAAAATTGAAAAACCTTTAGCTAGACTCACCAAGAAAAAAAGGGAAGGCTCAAATAAATAAAATCAAAAATGAAAGAGGAGATATTACAAGGGACACCTCAGACATACCAAAGATTATAAGAGAATACTATTAAAAGCTGTATACCAACAAATTGGACAATCTAGAAGAAACAGATAAATTCTTAGAATCATACAACCTTCCAAAACTAAAGCAATAAGGAATAGAGAATTTGAATAGACCACTCACCAGTAAGGAGATCGAAACACTAATCAAAAGTCTCTCAAAAAATAAAAGTCTAGGACCAGACAGCTTCCCTAGTGAATTCTACCAAACATTCAAAGACTTAATACCCACCCTTCTCAAACTCTTCCAAAACACTGAAGAGGAGAGGAAGGTTCCTAACTCATTCTCTGAAGCCAACATGACCCTAATAACAAAACCACACAAAGACAACACAAAAAAGGGAAATTACAGGCCAATATCACTGATGAACATCAATGCAAAAATCGTCAAAAAATACTAGCAAATCGAATACAACAATACATTAAAAAGATCATATACCATGATGAAGTGGGATTTACTCCAGGGATGTAGGGATGGTTTAACATCTGCAAACCAATCTATGTGATACACCACATTAACAAAATGAAGAATAAAATCATATGACCATCTCAATAGATGCAGAGAAAACATTTGACAAAATACAGCATGCATTTATGATAAAAACTCTGAATAAAATAGAAGGAAAATACCCCAACATAATAAAGGCCATATATGACAAACCCACAGGTAATATCACACTCAACAGAGAAAAACTGAAAGCCATCCCTCTAGAACAAGAACCAGACAAGGATGCCCACTTTCACCACTCTTATTTAACATAATACTGGAAGTCCTAGCCAGAACAACTGGGTAAGAAAAAGAAATAGAAGGGATACAAATTGGAAAGGAGTAAGTGAAACTGTCACTATGCAGATGACATGATTCTATTATATATAGAAAACTCTAGAATCCACCAGAAAATTTATAGAAATAAAGGAATATGGTAAGGTTGCAGGATACACTATCAACATACAAAAATCAGTTGCATTTCTATACACTAACAATGAAGTAGCAGAAAGAGAAATTAAGTATACAATCCCATTTACAATTGCAACAGAAAGAATAAAATACCTAACAATAAATTTAACCAAAAAGGTGAAAGAGCAGTAAACTGAGAACTATAAAACATTGTCAAAAGAAATTGAAGAAGACACAAAGAAATGGAAAGATATCCTGTGCTCATGATTGGAAGAATAAATATAGTTAAAATGTCCATATTTCCTCATGCAATCTACAGATTCAATGCAATCCCTATCAAAGTTCCAACTGCATTTTTCACAGAAATAAAACAAAGAAGCCTAAAATTTATATGGAACAAGATAAGACCCAAAAGAGCCAAAGGAATACTGAGAAAAAAGAACAAAGCTGGAGGCATCACAATCCCTGATTTCAAAATATACTACAAAGCCATAGTAACCAAAACAGCATGGTACTGGCACAAAAATAGACACAAATCAATGGAACAGAATTGAGAGCCCAGAAAGAAACCCACACTTCTATGGGCAGCTAATTTTCAACAAAGGAGCCAAGAACATACAATGGAGAAAGGAGAGTCTCTTCAATAAATGGTGCTGGGAAAACTGGGCAGGCACATGCAAAAGAATGAAAGTAGACCCTTATCTTAGACCATTCACAAAAATTAACTCAAAATGGATTAAAGAGCTGAATGTAACACCTGAAACCATAAAACTTCTAGAAGTAAACACAGGCAGTACGCTCTTCAACATGGGTCTTGGAGCATATTTTCAAATACCATGTCTGATCAGGCAAAGGAACCAATAGAAAAAAAAAAACAAATGTGACCACATCAAACTGAAAAGCTTCTGCACAGCAAAGGAAACCATCAACAAAACGAGAAGGCAACCTAACAATTGGGAGAAGATATTTGCAAACCCACATCTGATAAGCAGTTAATATTCAAAATATATAAAGAACTCACACACCTCAACAACAAAAAACTAACAACCCAATTTAAAAATGGGCAAAAGATCTGAACAAACATTTTTTGAAAAAAGACAACAGGCACATGAATAGATATTCAACATCACTAATTACTGGGAAATCCACATCAACACTATGCTGAAATACCACCTCATGCCCTTCAGAATGGCTATAATTAACAAGACAAGAAATAGCAAGTGTAGGAGAGTATGTGGAGAAAAGGGAACTCTCATACTCTGCTGGTAGGAGTGCAAACTGGTGCAGCCACTATGAAAAACAGTATGGAGATTCCTCAAAAGATTAAGAATAGAACTACCATATGATCCAGCTATTCCACTGTTGGGCATTTATCCAAAGATCATGAAAACATGAATGCATAAAGATATATGTGCCCCTGTGTTCATCACAGCATTAGTCACAATAGCCAAGACTTAGAAACAACATAGGTGCCCATGAAGGGACGAATGGATAAAGCAGATGTGGTATATATACAGAATGGAATACTACTCAGCCATAACGAAAGATGAAATCTTGCCATTTGCGACAACATGGATGGACTTTGATGGTCTTATGCTGAGTGAAATAAGTCAGAGTGACAAAGTCAAATACAGTATGATCTCACTCATAAATAGAAGAAACAAAACAACAACAATCAATCACATAGAGACACAAATTGGATGAGTGGTTACCAGAAGGGAAGGGGGGGCAGGGTGAAAGCTGTGATTAGGCACATGTGTATGATGATGGATTGTAATTAGTCTTTGGGTGGTGAATATGATGTAAACTACACAGAAATCAAACTATGATGAGTACACCTGAAATTTATATAACGTTATAAACCAATGGTACCTCAATTAAGAAAAAAAACAAATTTAAAAAACACAAAACACTTAAAAAAATGATACACAAAATTTCTGCATTTTGAAAAGAGAAGTGTTAGCAAATATTGTTCCCTAGGTAAAGAAACTCAGAGGAGGGGCTTGGGGGTGATATAGGCTGATGACTGTAATATAATTTGAAATACAGCCCAAAACAAGATGGATTAATGAAGACAAAGAGAGAGATTGAGAAAGATGACATGGTCAGATAATTTCAAAATGAAGGTAGTGCATATAGGGTTTGCTCATTGTAAATAAACCATTTTCACTTTGCTGTAGGTTTGAAAATTCCCACAATAAAAGGATGGAAGAAAACCAAAGAACCAAATGAGGAGAATAAACCTGTGGATGCAGCCAAGCAGACGGCATGTACACACTGGGGGACAGGTGACCATGGAGTGGGACAGACTGAGGGCTCTGGGAAGCCACAGGGGCCAGTCGAGCAGGAAAGGGCCTGTGGGTGAGGTGCCTTGAGTGTAAGCTCTCAAAGAATGGGTGGCCGGGACCCCGCAAGGCCAAGGAAGGGTCGCAAGAAGCCCAGCCCCTCCCTCCCACGGCACCTCACAGCAGGTGAGGCCCAGAGCCAGGCTGAACCTCGGAGGGGGCCATTGTCCAGCTAAGGGGCCTCCGACAGCCAGCCGGCCTGGGGTTAGGGAAGTGGCCTTCTCAGCACCCTCGGGCCCTGGGCAGAGGACAGAATGGAGTGCAGACCTGGGGACAGGGAGGCCAGCAGAGGCCTCAGCCTTGCCCTGAGTGAGCCCCAGAGGCTGAAGAGGCTGCATGCGTAGCGCTCCCTCCCGCCTGCTTCCTCAGGCCCCCTGGCCCTCTGACGGATTCAGGATGACAGCCTGTGAAACAGCTCCTTCTATTACATTTAGGGTCCACGTCCCTGCCTTGTGCTTTCCCTCCAAGGGACTGTCACGCTTCTGACAAGACAGCAACTGATTAAAAGGGCAGAGCAGGGACGCTGACCATGCTGGCAGAGGGTGTGCAGCGGGCACCTGTCACCTCAGCTGGGCTGCCACAGGGGAGGAATGACAACTCGCATCCTCACTTGCGGTTTGACGTGCTGCTCAGATGCTACAGCCTGTGCGTGTGTGTCCAGGGAACAGAAGCAGAGAAACGAAGCTGTCAGGCCGGCTGCACAGCTGGGCACTTTAAACCAGGAGAAGCAGGAAAAGACCCTCCCTGTGTGTTGGGGGGGAGGGGGTTCTAACCCACCTCCATACTGTGCGCTGCAGTTCACAGCTTCAGAACACAGGAGGAGCAACACAGCTGCCACCAACAGCTGGTGACTCTCGTCCTGGCTGTCCTTGAGCCACCTCCCTCCCCAGCGTGGGCTCAGCAGAGGGGTGGGGGGCAGAGCCAGTGATCAAAGAGGGAAATCCTAGTCCCGGCTACTGTTGGGTAGGGCCTCCCAGCTTCCAGGTCCTGTGCCCATCACTGTCGACTCCACTGGTCTCACCCCTCACAACAGGTCTGCCAGGGCGCATCGTTCTTTCTACCTCTGGGAGACAGAGGGGGGACTTGCAGATACTCGGCAATCGGCCCACGGGCAGCAAAGCTCAGATATGCCCACAGCTCTGTCTGACCCACAGCCTGTGGCACCACAGCCTGAAGGGCACAGAGGCTGGCCGTGGCTGCCTGGGACTGGATCCGGCTGGATCCGGCCGGGTGCTGGTGCCAGGGGAAGAAGTGTGCTCATCCACCCACCTCAGCTGGACCAATGCCTGAGACAGGGACACACACGCCTGCACACAGCGAGGACACGACAGAGAGAGGCTCCTCTCACCAAGCATCTGTGCAGGATGCTGGGCACACACTGGCACAGGGAGCCCTCTCAGGAGACAGGGCATCCTTATCAGGTTCAGACCTGGGGGAGGCGTTCCCCACGTGACCCCTGGTGTGATGTTAGCTGTGTGATCTGTCCGGAAGCCTTTGTCAGGCTCTGCTCCTGGTGGATGATGGATGTTGGCCTGTGTCCAGCTCTTTTTCTCATCCATTGAGACAAGCAGGTTGTTTCTTCCCCATTTCGCTGATGGGATAAGTTACCTCAATATTTCAAATACAGAGTCACACTGGCATTTCTGCAGAGATCTCTAACTGGTCCTGAGCTACTGTCCTTTTTATGTGTTGTTGGATTCCATTTGCAGTGTTTTGTTGAGGGCTTTTAAGATATATTTTCTTATTTTTTAATTAAACTTTTGGTTTTGAGATGTAAAAAATAGTTACACTAAATTTACTGTGGTAATCATTTTGCAATATTTGCATGACACGTCACTGTGTGGTATACCTTCAACTTACAGAGAACTGTGTGCGAATTATATCTCAATAAAACCGGGAAAAAAGTAATCACGCACTCATACCCACATCTAACCCCTGGCATACACACTGCACACAAACATACACGTGTATACCCAATGCACACTATAACCTACACATCCGTGTACACTCAGCTCATGCACACACACACGCCACATACACCTCCCACACTCATACTGTCACACACATACCACACACACTCAGACCACTCACACCACACATAAAACACATACACTACACACTCATACATATCACACACTGAACCCACACACAAATGTCACAATGCACACTCATGCCCAATACAGTTCTATACAACCACCCCCACACACATCACATCACACACTCAGACACCACACACACATGAAACATATACACACCATACACACTCAGACCACTCAAACCACACGTATACCACACACACTCACCACACACTGACAACACTTCATCAGGACACACACACAACATACATCACACAATCACCACAACGACCCACCACACCCTAACACTCTAAACACCACACATTGACACACCACACACCCACACTAAACACACACAAATTCACACATATACTCAAAGGAAATACCCTTCTGTCTAGAACAGGGAGCCCAGCTCTTACCTCCTATGCAAGCAAAGAAAGCATCCTCACGCAGAATTTCCTTACAGGAATTTCCTACAAGCTGGAAGAGAAACAGATGGCAGGGTCAGGAGATTGAATGGCAGGCCTGGTGAGAAGCTACCCCGTGCCCCTGCTCACACTTAGCCCACACTTACCGAGATAACAAAGTCATCGAAGGACTTGAATTCATCTTTCGCATACTTTTGGCCACCTCTTAGTACAAGAGTCCTCAGCTACACGGGAGAGAAGGTGGATCAGGTCCAGAGGCAGGGCTGGAGGACACAGCACATCCCAATCCCAGGAGACAGGCCCTTGCCTCATGCCATTGTCACACTCTAAGCCCAGACCCTGGCGTCTGCCATCAGCCCACCCAGAGTAGAAAGCTCTTCCACCCTCGCTTGTGGTGTGTAGGTTTTACACAACACTTGTTCATTTCTACCCTGGGAAAGCCAACTTGATAGGTTTCCCCAAACTAGGTTGCCCCTGGTTACCTGATCAGCATTACCTGGTCTGCAATATAGTCGTTGAACCCCACAGAGTAAACTGTGGCCCCCATATTCCGAGCCCTGTTAGCCTAAGAGAAAGAAGACTTTTAGTAAAGAATATCAAGACAAAGGAGCAAAAAGATAGTAAAGTGGGCAGGACTCACTTCGCTCTTGGTCTGCCGTAATATCTTTGACCGTATTGGTCCAGTGGTCAGAGCAATAATCAGGCTGGAGGCATTTTTGTCTACAAAGAAGAAGGGAGTGGCCTGGTCAGCAAAGGCACCCAGCGTGACCCACCGCAGGCTGCCAGGGCCACAGCACTGCCCCCAACACCTCCTCCTCCTGGGGAGAGGCCACGCAGACCCCAGCACCCACCGTGCACAGTGCCTGGGGGACTCTGCATCCTACTCCTGGAGGGAGAAGCAGCTCAGTCCAGGACCCACTTTCCAGATGAGGAGATGGAGCCAGCTCAGGGCCCTACCTACTGAACTCTCACCACTGCCAGATGGCACAACCTTTGCCCTGACAGGTGACTCCAGGTGTTTCATTGGACAAGTGTCAGCATTTCGGGTGGGCAAAGTGAGGAACAGGGCCCGCAGGCACTGTGGAAGGCTGTGCTCCTGATCCGGGCAGCACCTGCCCACACTCCTGCTGGCACCTGTCGCCCCAGTGGTTCCCAATGTGGGTCAGAGGCGCTTGAGCAGCTCAAAGCCTTTCCCACCAGGCCCAAGCTTCTCTCCTGACAAGAGCTGTAACCCTACAGTCTAGACAGAGATAGTTCTGGCCCAGCACAGCCTTTTCCACTGTTGGAGACACAGTCCCAGGATGACAGTCAATCAAGGGAAGGAGCAGAAGGGAAAAGGAATCACAGCCAGAAATGGGATGGAGACAAAAGCGAGGTTGGCAAGGAGGAGAGCAAGGTCTTTTTTCCGAAAACTGAAGCCTGTCTGCTCTAGGGCCCCGGGCTGTTCCCTCCCTTCTCCTGCAGCCCAGGGGTAGGGCAAGAGCGCATGTTTACTAAGAACCAAGAATGTGCACACATGATCCCGTGTATTCTGAGAAACATCACTGAGGGGGCTTTTATCCTCACTGCACGGAGTGGGAGCCTGCAGCTCAGAGAGGGCAAGCAACTTTCCCCAAAGGTCAGCGCTAGGAAGTGGCCGAGGTGGGTGTGCCAGGCCTCACTGAGGCCCAGGCCTGGCTCCGTCCCAGATGGACCTGCCCATGAGGAGTCCGCAGGTAGCTTACCTTTGGAGTACACTTGTTGGATCTGCTCATTGGCCTGCAACAACAGGAAGGAGGGTTGAGAGGCAGTGAGCTCAGCCAACAGCACTCTAGGAACTTGACAAGCAGAGCAAATCCCCAGAGCGCCAGCGGGCTGTACCTTTTTAAACCCCTCCTGCATGTTTCTCTCTCCTGAAGGCACCACATTCTTAAGCCGGTCAAGACCATCATGTATCTCATTTCTGAAGAAAATCAGAAAGGGGGTTGAGGCGGAATGGGGGGCTGACGGTTGAAAACCAGCCCCACGCTATCCTGGCGCCATTCCGCCCTGTGCTGAGCGGCCTGGACAGCAGAGGACTCAGTCAAGTGGCCCTGTCATGGCCCGCCCACCCTGTGTCTTTGAAACCAACAGGGCTTCATGTCCCCCAACTGGAGACGTGAGGGGGGCAGTGGTTGTCTGGTCCCATGGGTACAGCTGGATTTCCATGGGCTCCCCCTGTCTCAGGCACGCAGACCTCAGGGGACCTCACCAAGGGCCCTGCCTTGACCGTCCATGTGGGAGTGGGAGTATCCAGGATGTCCCTATGACTGTGGCACACACAATGTGACTGGCAGGACCGCAAAGCACCCAAGGGCCCCTCGGCAGAGCATGCGGTCCTCCAACAGGTAAAGCTGAGTTTGGAGAAGGTCATCCATCTGATGCCCCCTGCTCCTATCGTCCCTGCCACAGACCCCCAAGGATGACTCAGTGCCTCCAAGCCTCTCCCCATTCTGTAGTTGGTGCTAAAGGAAGTAACAAAGCTGTTTAATTAGAGGGCTCAGCTCCTGGACCTCATGTGTCCTGAAGGAAAGGACCAAAGCTGGGGCAGTGGCCCTGAGGGCTGTCCAAGCAGGCGGAAATGCCATGGTCCCAGGCTGCCTTGGGGAGGTGGCCTGTCAGGCGCTGTTAATGCAGAAGCACAGGCTGGGACTGCGACACAGCAGGGGGTGGTCTTGGGTCCAGGTTTATCCGATGTGACAGGGCTGAGTGGGCACAGCAAGGCTCAGGAGACCGTGGCCCTGAAGGCTGGCCTCTTGCTGAAGGCAGAAGAGATGCTGCCACAGGAGGAGAGCTGAGAGCCCCGGGTCCAGCCCTGCCCAGCCCAGCCCAGGATGTGAGGCAGCCTGGACCCATGGCCAGCGGAGGCCAACCCAGGCCCTGCCCAGCCCAGCACACACACCCGCCCCCCTCTCTGAACATCTGGAAGTCTTCTGTTTTGTCAGTAGCACCCCCAATATGCTGCAACTGTCAGCCTCCCAGCCTCCGGCCAGCACCCAGCTCAGCCAGGCTGTGCTCTCGCCCCCTCGAGCTCTCCCTGCTGCTGCCCCGGCAGCCCAAGTCACCCCCTGCTCCCAGCTGTGCTCCCGAGGGACCACAGGCTCCTAGCACCCTCGGCAAGAACCCCTCCTCTTAAAATATCACCCCCCTAAACTCACACGAGCTCACATCTTTGCTGCTCCCCTGAGCTCCACACCCATTCCTGACACCCCCCCATGGGGAAGACAGCCCCACCTTCGCTCACCAGAGATGACCTGGGAGGCCCTCCAGGAGCCTCACACAGCTTCTCATGGTCTGCGCCCTGAGCCCCTGCCCTGGGGGAGGCAGTGGTCTTCCTCTCCCCCAGGGCCGCTCCTCCACCTGAGGCCCATGCCCCGCCCCCGCTGCCTCTGTCTCTGCCACCTGCCAGAGTCCCTCCCCATGGACTTGCTTTTTTCCACCTCAAACCCACTCAGGTCTCTCTCTCCCAAATAGGAACCACAGGCACACACAAAACCTCGCCTTCCCCTAGGCCATGGAGCCGCCAGCCCAGTCCCTGCTTCTCCTGGGAGTCAGACATGGGAGTCTGTGCCCATGCCCTGGGACCCCCACACGCCCTCCCTTGCAGCCTGGCTCTTCCTGCTCATTGTGTGGTGCTTGGCTTCTCTCCAAGGTCCTGAGCAGTGGCTCTGTCCCACAAATCCTGGGACCCATCAGTCCTAAATGTCCTCCCCCAGCTCTGGTGCTCCACCCACTCTGAGTTGGGTTCCAGTCATTTGTATCCATGGGAACTTGAACCTCCAAACTACTCAGAAACCCAGGACTGCCTTCCTCCAGGCCTGTGGGCACCTGCTCAGCCCACCTAGGATGCGGGCACGTCATGCCTCCCTCCTGCACCTCAGCCCAGCCTGCTGGTCAGGACCCCATTCACGGGCTCCCCTGTGTCAGACCCACCAAGGGACCCAGCTCCCCCCCACTGAAGCCCCCCCACTTTGACGCTGCCCGTCCCTTCCTCCCTGCTTCTGACTCTGTCTTCCGCCTTCCTCCACTGGCCCAGGGCAGAGAGTGACACCCACAGCAGGTGCCCAACACAGGCCACTGTTCACAGTGGCCCAGAATGTTGGTTCCACCAGCTCCCAGGAGTCCTCCCAGCCAGCCCGTTCTAAGGGTAGAGTGCCCAGGGAAGGTCTCAGGAGGGTGGAGGGCAGGGCGGAGATGGTCTAGAAGCACAGGGGTATAGCTAGTGCACCAGGGTTCCCCCCTGAGGTCTCAGGGAACCCCTCAGCTCCCTGGCTCTCCCTGCAGCCCCACCCACAGGGCATGCCTTTGGATCAAAGCAGCACTTACCTGTCTGAGGTGAGGTTCATGAGGGTGTGGCCCTCTGTGGAGTAGGTGATGAACGACATCCGCAGTTTCGGGCTGAGGAGGAAGCATGAACTTGTGAGAAGCCATAAACACAGGCTCAAAATGAGGCTAATGTGGAGCCAGGGATGGGGTGCATGCCACCTTCCCTGCTGCCCACCCCAACTGTTCCCCTTTGGGACCATTATACAAACCCCCAGAGGTCCCAGTAACTTCAGTGAAGGATTCTGCGGCTTGTGGAGACATGCGGCCTTGTGGCAGAGAGTGCCCGGATGGCATTCTGCCCCATCCCTATACCCCCAACACCCTAAAACTCCCTCACTCTCAGACTCGCACACACAGGCATGCACACGGTGCACGTACAAGGACACAGACACCCACACACTCCTGCAGGACGGTCTCTCAACTGTCTCGCTTCTGCTGGGAAATTCTCTGGATCTTCACCACCTTCCTTCCTTGCCTGTCGCCCTGTCTCATCTCTACTCTCATCTCAAAGAATTTATTCTCTCTCATGACAGGTATCTATATAAACCACTCCCTTTCCTCTCCCTGTCCAGTATCTTCTGGTTCTCTGACCCTCATTATCTTTTAGCTAAATTGCTACACAGGTCCCTAGAGAGTTTCCTACCGTTCCTGGCTATTGTTCCAACTATTTTATCCACAATTATCAGACTTTTCTCCACGGAGGACAACCATGATCATGTCAGACCTCTGCTCAAAAATCATCTGTAGCTCCCTATTGCCTACAGCAGGAAATCCCAGCACCATGGCCTGGCATTTGGGGCCCTGATGACCCTGGCCCCAAGCTGTCCTGTCCAGTTTCATCTCCCTGCCCTCCCCTGAGTTAACCCTACCCTCCAGCCAGATCACTCTCTCCACAGGAAGTCTCCTTGATGGCTCCTGTTACGCAGTGCTTCCCCATCCTTCAAGACCTAGTTCAATTCCCACATCCTATGAGAAGCCACCATAGACTTTTTCTCTAGGAGTTGTTGCTTCTTCCTTTAAGCTGCCTTATAAGTCCTTTGCCCTTTTCCTGTGGCTCTCAGCACTGTTTAACCAGGTGGTTCATTTCCGTCTTATTGGCTTATCTGTTTCCTAGTCAGTGAGGTCCTCAGGGACAAACTGTGTCCCCTGCAGTACAGCCTGAAACCCAGGAAGAAGCCAACCAAAGCTGCTGGACCCCGTGGAACCAGTGTGATCTGTGCTTCCTCCCTGCTTCTGAACACTGCCCTGCGCTCTGTGCTCCCGACCCAAGGGCCTGCGCTGCCAACTGAGGGTGAACAGCTGTGTACTCTGCCTGGCAGAGGAAAACACCAGCCATACTTTGGGTACGTCTTCACCACTTCTTCCACAAATTTGTAAACATCCTCCCAGTGGTGCTTCACGCTGTCTGACCTGAAAACAAAGGAGATCTGAGTCTGAGGGAAGAGGCGTGTCCACCGAGTGGGCTGAGTGTCCTCCTCCCCACCGTCCAGCAGGCCCTTTAGCAAGCTCCTCCCCACTTCTCCATGTAGCTGAAGGCTACCACACACCCTCAGGGACTCAGTAGGCTGCTCTAGTGGTGACTTTCACCAGTGTAAGTGGTGGGCAGGGCGACTGACCAGACCCGTGTGCTTGGGGATGAGAAACCTTTGGTGGCAAACCCAGATGGTCGGTGACTTAGGTCGGGCTGTTAGACAAGGAATGATGGAGGACATGCTGGTTGTAAAAGCCTCCAGTGATTCTGATATGTTGGCTCTCGTGGTCCCCCACTTACAGACACCCCAACAGGAGCCCTGGCCTTAGGCCAGGGAGGATGCACTACCCAGACTATTTTATTTCTCTTCTTTCTTATCATCCTGCAAAGCTGAGCCACTCTGAACATGGAAGGCCCTTGTGAGCACCACTGCCAGTGGAGGGGCCAGGCCCGGGCCACTGCTGTTCTGTGTCATCATGTTCCGCCCTGAGAAAATTTGCAGATCCTTCCTGTCCCTACTTTCATTTTCTCACTCCCATCAGCTCCCACTTTAGTCCCTGGATGGAGGGTGAGGAGGCTGAAGAGGGTTGGGGCCTTGGGGCTTCTTCTGTGCAGGTGGGAAGCACTTATGTGTGCCCTACCTGCCCAGGGCCAAAGGTCTTTGCAACCCCACATCTCTGTAGGTCCACACTATTCAAGGTCATGGAGGGCAACCTAGGGCTCACTGAGTAAGTGTTTTGTTCAACGTCCTGCAGCTGGTAGGGGGTGAAACCGTGGCTGGTGACCTGGTCTGGGCTCTCTCCATGGAAATGCTGGCTCACATCTTATTATGGCACGTGAGTCAGAGGACCCTTCAGGAGGCCCGTTTTCTCACCTCCACTGATCACCATGCCCATAAGTGTCCTGAATGTCATGTTTACATGTGTGGTCCCCACACACCCAAGAGCATCCTTCTCCTCTCCACCATTCCATCTGCCTCCTCTAGGCTGCATCTACACTGTCAACAGATGGTGGTGAGACTGAGGACAGATGATTCTAACAATATCAGGATTATCACTCACAGAGCACATATGTTCCAGACAATTTATGCACATGGTTTCCAAGCCCAGAACAACGTGATGATATCAGCATTATTCCCATTTTACAGATGAGAAAACAGACTCTCATCACAAGTCAAGGAATTTGCCAAAATTTCCATGGATAGCATGGATCTGAACCCAGATCTAGCTGAAAAATCATGCTCCATCCATAGCACTCGGCAGATAAGGGTGACACTTCTTTGCTCAATAACTGCTGGGTTGTAAAGCACTGGACTCTGACATTCTCCACAATACAGACTTCCTCTCAGAAGCTCCCAAGCTAAGTGCAAGGCAACTCCTTCCCTGAGGAATGGTAACACTTTCCATTTTCCTTCTTATGACTCACTGCTCCTCCCCTCTGTTTTCTCCTGAGTGAAGAGGAACTTCCAAAGAAGATTTACAGGAAGCAAGAGTCTTCAACCCTCCCACCCACTCTGGGAAAGTGTCTAGTTTGTGATGATTTTGAAGGAAAGTGCAGCATCTAGAGTGCAGAGAACGCGAATGCTCATGGACAGTGTAAAACACCTCAAGGACCTCCAGGTGCCTAGGAAGGAGGCAGTACGGGACAGAGCAGCCACGTGGGCTTCTGGCACTCAGAGCTCCAGTCATGTTTTCATGCCCTCCTCTTAAATGAGAATGCAGAGAGGAGGATCACCAGACATGTGAGGACATCTCTACTATTAAGGCCTGAGGCACAAACATCCTAGTGATAGAACTATGCTGAGAGAATGGAAGTGGCTGGGACAGTATCATGTAGAGGAGCTGACCTATAAGAAAGCTAAGTTTTCCTTTCCCATACTAAGAAGTCAATAGAGAAAGTGTAAACCTCAAACATCAAGAAACAGCAGCCAGTACAAGCACGTTATTAGAAACATGGTCAGAATACCAGGAGAAGAATCCAGAAGATTTGTAAGTGGCTGTCTCTGGGGAGTGGGATCAGAAGTGGTGAAGACTGGGGCAGGAGTCTCAAGTCTTTTCTTGTGAACTTTGTTATAGTGTTTCACTCTAAATTTATGTTCAAGTATTTCCTCCTAAATGTAAAAACAAACTTACAAACAAAAACTACTAGCACGGAGGACGTCAACAAAATGGCAGATTCTGAATTCTAAGCCCTGTTCCCCCATGGAAACAATGAACAAACAACCATAAGCTGTCTGCACGAAATCAGAAGGAGCTCTACCAAACAATAAAAGGTTTACAACACTAAAACAAAAGCAGAATCAAGAAACAGCCATCATCGAAATGGCAGGAAAGTTTTGTGGCATTTTTAGTCACCCTTCTCCCACTCTCTTCGTGGAGCGGTAGCAGTTGTGGCCTTGATCGGTGGCCCAGTTCCAAGTTCTCCTTGAACCAGGAGAGTGACGTAGACCTTACTTACAAATGGTTGTGCACGTCTGTTGTAACCTGGCTGAGCGCAATTCGTATGTTCAAAAGCAGCTGTGAGCACAGATAAATTTAGAGTCACACAGGTGGCCAGGCCAGAAGCACACTCAGAAAAATCCTAAGACGACCCAAGCTTTCCCTTGGGGGTGAACCTTAGGTCCAGAACAAGCTGGCTAAGTGATACAGAAACGCTCAGCAAATAACCATTCTGCAAAGGTTGAGAGAGGTGGCTGCTCTCCCTGTATGTGTGATTTTTTAAATTTCTGTGGTGGTTTTATGTTTGTTTCAACTCCTGGCATTCAAGAAATTCTCTGTGAAAACATTAGCTGAATATGAGCTAAAGGAATAGAAACTCCACTGATCACACACAACAAGGAATATTCTTTGCAAAACAAGTTCAGAAAAGTTTTGAAATAAACGGAATTCTACACACTTCTACAATAACAAACAAAAGAAAAACACCCCAGTAACTCCTTGGGAATTCAAAATTTCTACAGCTACCACGTTAGAATAATAAAAACCCAATTTGCAACAAAAAAAATTACAAAACATACAAAGAAATGGGAGAACATGGCTCAAACAAAGGGACTAACTTAGGAGGCAAAGACTTAGGGCAACTGTCTTGAATATACTCAGAGGTAAGGGAAATAAGGGCAAAGACACAAAGACAAGCAGGAAAACAACATGTGAACAAAGAGAGATAAATTATTAAAAACCAAAGAAATTCAATAAAGTTCAACAACTGAATTGAAAAGTTTATCAGAGTAGTTCAATAGCAGGTTTCTGCAAGCAGAACAAAGAATCAACAAAGTTGATGATAGAACAAGTGAAATTATGGAGTGTCAGGAGCAGAAAGACAAAAGAATGAAGAAAGTAATCAGAGTCTAAGGGACTGTGCAATACTTTTAAGCAGACCAATATATACATAGTAGGAATCCTAGAAGGAGATGCAAGAAAGGAGCAGAAACATCATGTGAGGAAATAGCCAGAAATTTTCCACATTTTGATGAAATACATGAATCGATAAATCCAAGAATCTCAACTTATTCCAAGTGCAATAAACTAAAGAGACCCACACCAAGACACCTTATCAAACTATTGAAAGGCAACGGCAAAGTGAGAATCTTGAGCAGGCAAGAGAAAAGACACTTGTGACATACAAGCAGTCCTCAGTAAGATGACTTCTCATCAGAAACCTTGGAGGCCAGAAGCTGGTAAAGGATATATTTAAAGTACTGACAGAAAAACAAGTCAAGTGAGAATGCAACACTGCAAAATTGTCCATCATAAGTGAGGGAGAAACTAAAATATTCACAAATAAATAAAAGCAGAGGGAGTTCATTTCCACCGGATTCTCCTTATAAGAAATGATACAGGGAGTCCTTCCAGTTAAAACAGGACACAAGACAATAACTTGAAGCCATATGAACAAGAAAATGTTTCTGATAAAGATCAATAAGAACAAATATAAAAGCTGGCATTCTTAAAATCTTCGTTCCTAACCGAATATTTTATTCTCTACAGAATTTAATATAAACGCATTAAAGTCATAAATCTACGTTATTGGACACACCGTGTAAAGGTGTAATTTGGGACATTGATAACAAAAAAGGGGGTTTGCAGCAGTTCAGGAGTAGAGTTTTTGTATGAGATAGAAATTAAGATGGCATCAATTCTACTTAGATTGTTATAACTTTAGCAGTTACATTTAATGTTCATGTAACCATAAAGAAAATATCTATAATAGGTTATACACAAAGGAAATAAGAGAGTTAAAACCTGTCATTATAAACAAATCAGGTAAAGGCATAAGTAGGCAGAAATTAAGAAAATAAAAACCAAAAAACCTAGAAGACATACAGGAAGAAATAGAAAAATGGCAGAAGTCTTTCCATATAGTATTTACTTATTTATTTACCTATTTACATATTTAATTCAGGTCACATTGGTTTATAATATTATATAAATTTCAAGTGTACATCATTATATTTCAACTTCTGGTATAGACTGCATCATGTTCACCATCAAAAGTCTAGTTTCCATCCATCACCATACACATATGCCCCTTTACCTCTTTCGCCCTACCTCTACCTCCTTCCCATCTGGTAGCCACCAATCTGTTCTCCATATCTATGTGTTTATTTTCCACAGATGAAGGAAGTCCCACATTAATTGCCTTTTATCTGTCTGACCTATTTGACTTAGCATAATATCCTCAAGGTCCATCTATGTTGTTGCAAATGACACAATTTCATCTTTTTTATGGCTGAGTAGTATTCCATTGTATATATATACACACATCTTTTTTACCCATTCATCCATTGATGAGCACCTAGGTTACTTGTGAGTCTTGGTGATTGTGAATAATACTGCAATGAACATACATCTTTTCAAATTAGTGTTTTAATCTTCTTTGGATAAATACATAGAAGTGGAATAGGTGGATCATATAGTAGTTCTATTTTTATTTTCCTGAGAAATCTCCATAGTGGCTGTACCAATTTACATTCCCACCAGCAGTGTGTATGATGTATGAGGGTTCCTTTTTCTCCAGATCCTCTCCAACACTTGTTATTTCTTGTCTTGTTAATTATAGCTATTCTGAAGGGTTTGAGGTGCTTTCTCATTGCAGCTCTGATTTGCATTTTCCAAATAATTAGTGATGTTGAACATCTTTCTAAGTGCCTCCTGGCCATCTGTATATCTTCTTCAGAAAAATGTCTGTTCAAATCCCCTGCCCATTTTTGTATTGGGTTGTCAGTTTTTGTTGTTGTTGAGTCGTATGAGTTCTTTATATATTTTGGATATTAACCCTTATTGGTACATGATTAGCAAGTATTTTATCCCGGTTGGTGGGCTGTCTTTTCATTTTGTTGATGGTTTCCTCTGCTGTGTAAAAGCTTGTGTAGTTTGATGTAGCTCCATTTGTTTAGTTTTTCTTTTGTTTCCCCTGCTGGAGGAGACATGATATTCAAAAAGATACTGCTAAGATCAATGTCAAAGAGCATACTACCTATGTTGTCTTCTAGGAGTTTTATGGTTTCAGGTCTTACATTCAAGTTTTTAATCCATTTTGAGTTAACTTTTGTATATAGTGTAAGATAATGATCCACTTTCATTCTTTTGCATGTGGCTGTTCAGCTTTCCCAACACCATTTATTGAAGAGAATTGCCTTTCTCCATTGTACATTCTTGGCTCCTTTGTTGAAAATTAGCTGTACATAGATGTGTGGGTTCATTTCTGGGCTCTCAATTCTGTTCCATTGATCTATGTGTCTGTTTTTGTGCCAGTAACATGCTGTTTTGGTTCCTCTAGCTTTGTAGTTTGTTTTGAAATCAGAGTGTGATAGCTCTAACTTTATTTTTTTTTCCTCAGGATTGCTTTGGCTATTTGAAATCTTTTGTTATTTTATATAAATTTTGGGATTCTTTGTTCTAATTCCATGAAAAATGTCATTGGGATTCTGATTGGGATTGCATTTTACCTGTAGATTGCTTTAGGTAATATGGACATTTTAACTAGGTTAATTCTTCCAATTCGTGAGCACGGAATATATTTCTATTCCTTTATGGCTTCAATTTCTTTCAGTGATGTCTCATTGTTTTCAGTGTACAAGTCTTTCACCTCCTTGGTTAAGTTTATACCTAGGTATTTTATTCTTTTTGTTGCAATTGTAACTGGCATTGTATTCTTGATTTCTTTTTCTGTTAGTTCCTTGTTAGTGTATAGAAATGCAACTGATTTTTGTATGTTGATTTTGTACCATACAACCGTACTGTACTTTTAAATTTTTTAATAGGGTTTTTGTGGATTCTGTGGTGTTTTATAAACACCAAAATCATGTCATCTGCAAATAGAGTTTTACTCCTTCTTTTCCAATTTGGATACATTTATTTCTTTTTCTTTCCTAATTGCTTTGGCTAGTACTTCCAATACCATGTTGAATAAGAGTAGTGAGGGTGAGCATCCTTGTCTTCCTCCTGCTCTTAGAGGAATAGCTTTCAGTTTTTCACCATTGAGTATGATGCTGGCTGTGCGTTTGTCACGTGTGGCCTTCATTATGTTGAGGCACTTTCCTTCTATACCCATTTTATCCAGAGTTTTTATTGTAAATGGATGTTGAATCTTGTCAAACGCTTTCTCTGTATCTATCAAGATGATCATGTGATTTTTAATTCTTCACTTTGTTAATGTGATATATCAGTTGATTGATTTGCAGATGTTGAACCATCCCAGAAACCTGGAATAAATCCTATTTGATTATAGAGTATGATCCTTTTAATGTATTGTTGTATTCGATGTGATAATATTTTGTTGAGAATTTTTGCATTTAAGTTTATTAGCAATATTGGCCAGTAATTTTCCTTTTTTGTGGTGACCTTGTCTGGTTATGGTATCTGGGTACTGTTGGCCTCTAAAAATGAGTTAGGAAGCATCCTGGCTTCTTCAATTTTTTGGAAGAGTTTGAGAAGGATACGTATTAAGACTTATTTGAATGTTTGCTAGAATTCACCAGAGAAGCCATCTGGTTTTTGTTTTTTAGGAGGTTTTGATTACTGTTTCCAATCTCTTTACTCGTGATTGATCTATTCAGAGTCTCTATTTCTTCTTGATTAAGTTTTGGGAGGTTGTATGATTCTGAGAATTTATTCATTTCTTCTAGGTTAACCAATTTGTTGGCATATAGTTTTTCATGGTATTCTCTTATAATCTTTCTTATTTCTGTGGTGTCCACTGTAATTTCTCCTCCTTCATTTCTGATTTAATTTATTGAGCCACCTCTCTCTTTTTCTTAGTGAGTCTAGCTAAGAACTTAGTTTTGTTTAACTCTTCAAAGAATCAGCTCTTAGTATTTGTGTTTCTTTTTAATGCAACATTCTTTTTGAAGATTGGCCCTGAGCTAACCTCTGTTGCCAATCTTCCTTTTTTGTTTTCTTCCCAAAGCCCCAGTACATAGTTGTATATCCTATTTGCAGATCATTCTAGTTCTTCTATGGGGGATGGTGCTACAGCATGGCCTGATGAGTGGTGCTAGGTCTACATCCAGGATCTGAACCAGTGAACTAGCAAACCTGGGCCACTGAAGTAGAGTATGCAAACTTAACCACTCAGCCACAGGGCTGGACCCTAGCTCTCAGTTTTGTTGATCATTTCTATTGTCTTTTTAGTGTCTATTTCATTTATTTCTGCTCTAATTTTTATTGTTTCCTTCCTTACACTGATTTTAGGCTTTGTTTCTTCACTTTTCCTAGTTCTTTTAGGTATAGTGTTAGTGTTAGACTATTTAAGATTCTTCTTATTTTTTGAGGTAGGCCTGTATTGCTAAAGATTTCCCTCTTAGTACTGCTTTTGCTGCACCCCATAGGTTTTGGTACAGTGTGTTCTCATTTTCATTTGTCTTCAGGTATTTTTTGATTTCTACTTTGATTTTTTCATTGGTCCAATAGTTGTTCAGCAGCATGTTGTTTAGTCTTCACATATCTGTGACTTTCCCAGGTTTTTTCTTGTAGTTGACTTCTGGTTTCATAGCATTATGGTCAGAAAACATGCTTGATATGATTTCAATCTTCTTAAATTTATTAAGGCTTGCTTTGCTTCCCAACATATGATCTATCTTTGAGAATGATCAATGTACACTTGAGAAGAATATGTATTCTTCAGTTTGGGGGTGGAATGTTCTATATATTATCTATTAAGGCCATCTTGTCTAGTCTTTCACTTAAGGCCACTATCTCCTTGTTGACTTTCTGTCTGGATGATCTATCCACTGATGTAAGTGTGGTGTTAAGGTACCCTACCATTACTGTGTTGCTGTCAATTTCTCCCTTTAGGATCTGGTCATAGTTGCTTTATATACATTGGTGCTCCTGTGTTAGGTGCATATATATAAATGTGTTACGTCTTCTTGGTGGAATGTCCCTTTTTACCATTATACAATGTCCATCTTTGTCTCTCGTTATCTTTTTTTTCTTGAAGTCTGTTTTTCTGATATCAGTATGGCTACACCAGGCTTTTTCAGTTGCCATTTGCTGACAGCATCAACATTTATCCCTTCACTCTGACCCTATGTTTGCCTTTAGAGTGGAGATATGATTCCTGGAGGCAGCTTATAATTGGGTCTTGTTTTTTAATCCATTTAGTACTCTGTGTCTTTTGACTGGTGAAATCAATCCATTTACATTTATTATGATAATTGATATATGAGGGCTTATTACTGCCATTTTATATTTTGTTTTCTGGTTGTCCTATATTTCCATTGTTTTCCTTCTCTTGTATTTCTGTCTACCATTTAGGTTTGGCCTTTTTCCATGATGTGTTTCTCAGTTTCCACTTTTTCATCTTTTGTGACCCTGCGCTGATTTTTTGTTTTCTGGTTACCATGAAGTTTGTATAAACGATCTCATAGGTGGGATACTTCTTTTTCTGCTGATGACACCTTATTTCCATCAGACGATGCAGGTTCAGTCCTTTTCCTCTTCCCTTTCCATGCTTTTCTTGTCACAAAATATCATTTTTTGTATTGTGAGTTTGTTACTAAATTGAAGTGGTTACAGCTATTTTGATGCTTTCTTTCCCTTTATCCTTTGTCATAAATAAGTGTTTATTAACATATTCTGAAATAGAGTAGCAATTTTCCCATTCTGTCTATTTATCACTTGGGTAAAAGTGTTGTATACCTCTGCCTTTTTCTCTCTGGTAGGAGTGCTTCTTTCAAGATTTCTTGTAAGCCAGATCAGTGGTGATGCACTCCCTCAGCGTTTTTTTCATCTGGGAAAGCCTTTATTTCTCCTTTATATCTGAAGGATAACTTCACTGCATAGAGTGTCCTTGGCTGACAGTTTTTGCCTTTCAATATTTTGAATATATCAATCCACTCTTTCCTAGTCTGTAGAGTTTCTGCTGAGAAATCCACTGATGCCCTGATGGAGATTCCTTGATAAGCTGTTCTCTTCTCTGTGGCTGAGATTAATGTTCTTTCTTTTTCATTGACTTACCACAGTTTTAATATAATATGCCTTGGATAATAAGGTCTTTTTGCATTGAGATAATTAGGAGTTCTGTTAGCTTCACATACTTGTATTTCCTTTTTCTTCCCCAGGTTTTGGAGGTCCTCAGCTGTTATTTCTTTAAATAAGCTCTCTGCTCCTTTACCCATCTTTTCTCTTTCTGGGATACCCATTGTCCTTATGTTGCTTTTCCTAACTGAGTCTGATGTCTTGTAGAAATTATTTATTTTTACAAATCTTAGTTCTCTATCTCCCACCTGAATCATCTCTAGACTTCTACATTGGAGCTCACTAATTCTCTCTTCCATATTGTCTGCTCTATTTCCAATGCTTTCATTAATTGTGTTCTTCATGTCCAGGATTTCTTATTGGTTTTTTTTAGAGATTCAATCTCTTTGGTTAAGTACTCCTTCTGTTCATTAATTTTATTCCTGAGCTCACTGAACTCTTTCTGAGTATTCTTGTAACTCACTTTCTTTTTTTTTTTGTTTTTTAAAGATTGGTACCTGTACTAACATCTGTTGCAAGTCTTCCCTTTTTTCTTCTCTGTCTCCTTCTCCTCCTCCTCCTCCTCCTCCTTCTCCCCCTCCCCTGCACACCTCCCCCTCATCCCCCTATTCCTCCTCCTCCCCCTTCTTCTTTCCATAGCCCACAGTACATAGTTGTATATTCTACCTGTAGGTCCTTCTGGCTGTGCCATGTGGGATGCTGCCTCAGTGTGGCTTGATGAGCAGTGTCATGTCTGCACCCAGGATCCAAACCACCAAAACCCTGGGCCCTCAGAGTAGAGCACGTGAAGTTAAGCACTTGGCCATGGGGCTGGCCCAATGAGTTTCTTCACGACAACTATTTTGAATTCTACGTTAGTTAGACCACAATCGTCTGTGACTTCAAGTTTGGTTTCTGGAGAGTTGCCATATTATATTTGTGCTACCATGATACCATTATTCTTCTTGGTGCTTGATGAGTTCTCTGTCGGCACTTCTGTGGTAGCAAACATATTTCTTATGTGGGTAATTTGGTGACTTTGATTCCAAGATGCTTCTGGTTATATTTGAGAGCCTGAACTTTTCATCCTACACTGCCTCTGCTAGAGGCATCATGAGTGCCCTCCTTGTGCTGCTTGTGCCTCTGAGTGTGCTGGTGCCTTGCACTCACACTGTCACTGCAGTCGTGGGTGTCACCATTGAGGTCACCAGGCTGCGAGCACCTCTGCTGCCTGAGTCTTGTGTTCTCCAACTGGCTCTCCATGGGCTCAGGTGGGGCTGCCATGTACACCACCTGTGCTGCTGCTCCTGGGACATCTGGAGGTGTTGCCAGCATTGCTGCCAGGGGCACTGTGTTCACAGGTGTCACTGTCACTGCCAGAGTCCTGGGTTCTTGTAGGTAGCCCTCGCTACTGATAGGGCCATTGTTGGGGGTGGGGCCACTCAGGCCTAGGGCATGGGTACTGCTGGGGCTCCTGAAGCCTCTGGTTGCAGGTGCCACCTGCCACTGCTGTGGGAGTGATAGGGCCTAAGCTATGTGTGCCACTGTGTTTCCTGAGGCCTCAGATCACTGGAGCCTTCTGTCACTGTGGGGAGGGGGTAGCAGCTGAGTCATAGGTGCCACTGCTGTTCCTGCAGCCAATGGGCTCTGACTGCCATGTGCTTTTTCAAACCTCAAGTCAGGGCACCACTGTCACTTTCAGGGGTATCCACATTTTGGACACAGCCCTTGCTGCTAGAAGGACCAGAGTTGGAGTTACCACTGCTGGGGGAGGAGGAGGGGACTGGCTCACCAGCATCATTTTATTTCCTGAAGTGCCAGGTCAGGAGTGCCACCCGCCACTGCTGGAGGAGGGGCAGGGTGGAACCACGAGTGCTGTTGCTGTTCCTGCAGGCTCTGCTCTTCAGTGCCAATGCACTCAGGTCAGGGCACCACTGCCCCTACCAGGGGTATCTGCATTTTGGATGCAGTCCCTGCTGCTGGGAGGACCACTGTTGGACTTGCTGCTGCCGGAAGGGGAGAGGGCTGCTCCCCTAACTCCACTGCCTCCTGGAGGTCCAGTCCACCCACCTTCAGATGTGTAAATGTGTGGATCTCTCAGGTGTTCTGGTGTGCTGTGTAGGGCGTCCTCTCTTGGTCAATGGATGTCCTACTGGTTGTACCAGAGAGGAGAGACAAAGGGAAGAGCTCACTCTGCCATGATGCTGACATCACTCATCCTAATTACTTTAAATGTGAATAATTAGACTCTCCAGAAAACAGCCATGAGTTGGCAGAATGGGCTAACAAAAAAGATCTACATATACGCCATCTGTAACAGACTCACTTTTGATGTAAGGACACAAATATCTTGAAAATGAGAGAATAGAAAGATATTCCATGTGAACAGAAACTCACAGAGAGTCAGGGTGATTGTATTAGACAAAACAGACTTTAAGTAAAAAAGTATTACAAAAGGCCAAAAAGGACATTATATATTCATAAAACAGTCAATTCAATAAGAAAAGAAAACAACTGTAAACATATGCACCAAACATTAGAGCTCCAAAATTTATGAGGCAAACACTGATATAATTTCAGGGAGAAATAGACAACTCTACAATAAAGGTTGGAACTTCAGTACCCCACTTTGAATAATGAATAAAACAACTGGACAACATATAAGGAAACAGAGAAATAGGGGAACAGAGAATGTGAGTGGATAAAACAACCAGACACAATAAGGGAACAGAGGCTGTGAACAAAATATAAACCAACTGTACCTAACAGATATGTACAGAACACTCTACCTGACAATAGTAGAATTCACATTTTTCTCAAGTGCACGTGGAATATTCTCCAGGACAGATTACATGTTAGACAAAATAAGTTTCAACAAATTTTAAACAATGGGATTCATCTAAGTATCTTTTCCAATCACAAAGGAATGAAGTTAGAAATCAACAGTAAAAGGAAATTTGAAAAATTCATGAATATATGGAAATTAATATAATTTTAAACAACGAAAGGGTCAAAGAAGAAATGACAAGATAAATTATAAAATATTATGAGATAAATGAAAATTCAACATAACAGAATATATAGGATGCAGCAAAAGAACTGTCAAGATGGAAATTTATAGCAATAAACAACGCATTAAAAAAGAAGAAAGATCTCAAATTAGTAAACTAACTTTCTATATGGAACCAGAAAAAGAAAAGAAAGCTAAACCCAAAGCTAGAAGAAGGAAGGAAATAATGAAGATCAGAACAAAGATTAAAAATTTATGGAATAGAAAAATAGAGAAATATCAATGAAATTAAAAATTGCTTCTTGAAAAGATCAACAAAATTGACAAATCTTTATCTAGATTGATTTATAATAAAATAAGAGATTCAAATTAATAAAATAAAAAAGGAAAGTGGGACACTACTACCAATTTTGTAGAAATAAAAAGAATTATAAGAGAATACTATGAACACTTGTATGGCAACAAATTGGATACCCTGGATGAAATGGTAAATTCCTAGAAACACACAATGAACCATAGTTGAATCATGAAGAAATAAGAAATAGAATAGGCCTACAACTACTAGTAAAGAGAGTGAATCTGCAATAAAAAAATATCCCAACAATAAAAGCCCAGGACCAGATGGCTTCAAAGGTGAGTTTGACAAAACCCTAAAAGACAAGTTAACAACAGTCCTTCTCAAACTCTTCCAATTCTAGGTAAACACTTCCAAGTTCATTCTATGAGTTCTGATACCAAAGCCAAACATTACAAGTAAAGTAAACTACATAGTAATATTCCTTAACAATATCGATGCAAAAATTCTCAACAAAACATTAGCAAACTGAATTCACCAGAATATTAAAAGTTGTAAACACTACAAGCAAGTACGATTTATTTCCACAATGAAAGATGGTTCAACACACAAAAACCAAATAAAGTAACATCCACATTAATAGAGTGAAGAAATCAAACTACATGGTCATCTCAATTGAGAAAAAGAATTTGATAAAATCCAACATCATTTCATGATAAAAACACTCAAATTAGGAATACAGAAATGTTCCTCCACATGATAAAGGCTATATATGAAAAGTGCACAACTAACATATCAATGGTGAAAGACTTAAAGCTTTTCCCCTAAGATCAAGAGCAATACAGGGATGCCACCTCTGTTAATTCTAGCCAACATAGCATTGGAAGTCCTAGCCAGAGCAATTAGGCAAGAAAAAGAAAGAAAAGTTATCCAAATTGAAAGGAAAAAGTAAAATTATCCCTCTTCTTGGAAGATGTAATCTTACATGTTAAAACCCCTGAAGATTCAACGAAAAAACCTGTTAGACCTAATAAACAATATCAGCAGGGTTTCAAGATACAAAGTCAACATACAAAAATCAGCTGCAGTTCATATACTGACAATGAACCTTCGAAAAAGGAAACTAAAGCGATTCCACTTACAATAGCATCAAACAGAACAATATACTTATGAATAAATTTAACCAAAGAGGCAAAAGACTTCTACACTGAAAAGCACAATACATCGCTGAAAGAAATTAAAGAAGGCATAAGTCATTGGAAAGACATCACATATTCATGGATCGGAAGACTTAGTATTGTTAAGCTGACAATACTACCAAGGGTATCTACGCATTCAGTGCAAGCCCTACCAAAACCTCAATAGCATCATTTTTGCAGAAATTGAACAATCCATCCAGATATCCATATGGAATCTTAAGGGACTTCAAGTAGGTAAAACAAACAAACAAAAAAACCTTTAATAAGATCAAAGATGGGGGACTCACATTTTCTGGTTTCAAAATTTATTACGAATGTACAATAATCAAAACAATGTGGTACTGGCATAAGGACAGAAATATAGACCAATGGAATAAAATGGAGAGCAGTGACAATGTATATATGTTCAACTGATATTCAAAGAAGGCACCAAGGTCATTCAGTGTGGGAAAGGACAGCATTTTCAACAAACGGTGCTAGGAAAACTGGACGTCCACATGCAACAGAATGCAGCTGGACTCTTACCTCACACCATACACAAAAATTAACTCAAAAAGGATCAAAGACCCAAATGCAAGAGCTAAAACTATTCAACTCTTAGAAGAAAACAGAAAAAAAGCTTCATGACATTGCATTCGGTAATGGTTTTTTTCTATATGACACCAAGAACACAGGCAATAAAAGAAAACATAGATAAACGAAACTTTGTGAAAATTAAAAAACTTTTGTGTAAAGGATACTATCAAGAAAGCGAAAAGATAACCAATAGAATGAGAGAGAATATTTGCAAATCATATATCTAATGAGGAATTGACAACCAGATATATAAAGAATGCCTACAACTCAACAACAAAAAACACCTGAATTCAAAAATGGGGAAGGACTTCAATAGACATTTCTCCAAAAGAACATACATAAATGGCCAATTATCAAGCACATAAAAAGATGCTCAACATCATTAGTCACTAGGGAAATGCAAATCAAAACCACAATGAGTTACCATTTCACATCCACTGGGATGGCTATTATCAAAAGAAAACAAAACAACACAAAACTTGGAAAATAAGTATTGGGGAGAATGTGGATAAACTGAGAGACTTGAACATTGCTTCTGGGAATGCAAAATGGTGCAGCCACAGTGGAAAACAGTATGGCATAGTTAACATAAACAGAATTACCATGTGATCCAGCAATTCCACTCCTAGACATATGCCCAGAAGTAATAAAAGCAGGGATGCAAACAGATACATGTACACCAGTGTTCACAGTAGCACTATTCACAACAGCCCCAAAGTGGAAACAACCCAAGCACCCATCATCAACAGATGAAAGATAAACAAAACGTGGTACATACATACGATGGAATATTATTCAGTCATGAAAAGGAATGGAATTCTGATACATACTACAACATTTTGCTCAGTGAAATAAGCCAGACACAAAAGGCCAACTATTGTATGATTCTACTCATACGAGGTACCTAGAATAGGCAGATTCACAGATACAGAAAATAGAATAGAGACATCCAGGGGTTGGGGAGGGATGAATGGGGACTTATTGTTTAATGTGTAGGGGTTTCAATGCCCTCTGCCTCCTGGACAAAGCACATAGAGGGCTGTGAGGGGTCATGAGAAGAGAAAACAAGAGACACAGGATGGCCCACCAAAAGGGGAACACAGATCAGCGGTCTTCCCCACACAGCCCTATTCTCCCTTTCACCAGGGCAGGGGGAGAGGCTGTGAAGGGCATGAATGTGCTGAATCCAGACACTCCTTCAAGGGTGCCCCTTCACCTGTCATCCGCTCTGGGAACCCCTCATCTGCAGAGTTGCCTTGCCGAGGTCATGCCCTTCCCGAGGCAGCCACTTGCACTGACGGATGGCCCAGTCATCTGGCCCGACATGAAAGAACCCCAAGGGTGCCGTTCAGCTCCTCAGCTCCCCACGGGTCAGCTGAGGCTGCCAGGCCTGCACGGAAGCTCCACTAAATCCTAGTTCCTCTCGTTCCCTTGCACAAGTGTTGAACTCAAGGCACTCTCTGATGAGCATCCTGCACAGCCTCCGTGCCTGGTGTGGATGGATCGGGAAGCTCAGCTTCTCTCCTCTACACCACCCCTCTTCCTCCATCTGTGCTGCTCACGTGGGAGCTCCCCTGGGGTCTGTCTCCCCATTCTCCTCTCATTGGGCACACCGGCCCAGGGCTCCTGCCTGCCTTCCCCAGTCTCAGGCCTCCTGGGACCTCCTCGGTCCCTTCCCCGTTTTGTTCCAGCTGCTGCTTCCATCCTCCCGCTTCCAATCCCTTCTCCAAGGCAGCCGAGGGCCACTTTGGAAACACAGATCTGATCCATCTTTCCTCTGAGAGAAGCCTTTCTTTCACTGACCCCGAAATGCCCTTGAAGTGAAGAACACACCTCCTGTGTGGGCCCAGGGACCCACCATCGGCTTATCTCCCTCCGTCTTCCTCCTCCTTTCTCCCCCTCCCTCCTCACACTCGGATCCTCTGGGATCCCCTGAGGGCCTCATTGCTAGGACTTGGCACAGGCCATTCCCCCAGCCTGGAGTTCCCTGGCCCTCAGTGGCCACCAGCCTATACTGCAGGCACATGGGAGGGTTCACTCGTTTTCATGCTGTTCAGTCTACTGAAGGGACAAACGGATCATGAACTACTGAATAAGCTGGGAGCGAACCACTCAAGACCCCCCTGCAGGTGACAGAATGTTTATCCTCCAAGATTCTCAGACAGCCACCCAGCCTTGGAGTCTGTGGAATGGGCTTTGCAATCAGACTTTCCAGAGCTTCCATTCTGGCTCCATGCCATCCTGAGGACTCTGGTGGGTCATTCGCTGGCTCTGAGTGGCCTCTTTCCCTTGTGTGTAAATAGGGGCAATGATATTTCCCCACAGTTGTGAGGAAGACACAGCGATGAAGCTGCTTTCCTCCCTGACCCTTACCCCATCCAGGGCCACACCTGGCCTCGCCCATCCAATCTGTCTGGAATCCTGTGACCTCACCTTCCAAACAGATCCAGAGTCTGGCCACTCACCATCTCCACTCCTACCCCCTGGTCCACACCACCCTCATCTCCTCCTGGCTCCCTCAGCAACCCCCTCACTGTTCCCCCGGCAGGCTCTGCCATTGTAGGACCTTCCACAGTGATCCTTTTAGGACGCCATTCAATCACACACCTCCTCACCCCCCCTGCCACTCCCTCACATTCCACTGTGTCAGCACGGCCTTCCCTCACCACCCTCCCTCAGCACTTCCCATCCTCCCGCGCAGTCTTCCCATGGGGCTTTTCCCCATCCAACACACTGCTTCCTCTCTTTTATTTATTTCCTGTCTCTCCACTAAAATGGAGGCTCCGGAGGCAAGGACTTTGTCCGGTTTGTTTCCTGCCTTAACCCCACTGCCCAAAACCATGACTGACATACATCAGGTACTCAGTAATTATTTGTGAGTGAATGAATTGATAAGGGGACGAATGATGAACAGAACTCTTCATCAGATGGGTGGGGGTCCCAGAGAACAGAGAAGCTCGGGAGTACCCCCAGCAGAGGCATCTGACTCGCACAACCCTGCAACCTAGTAAGTGCTCAGTGAAAATTAGTTCACATCTCCTCCAGTGCCCAGAGCCCTCCCCCATCCATCACAGGGCTGGGCTGTGCCCACTCTGGGCCTAACAGCAAAGACTAGGGTTGTGGGCAGGGGCGCTGTGACAGCATGGCAGCTGAGAGGACCCTGTGCACTCACTGCCACTCTCTGGAAAGACTGACCCAAAGAGGCTGACAGCCCCCACAGTGCCCACCATGCCCCAACCCCAAGGCCCAAGAGACGAATCGCCACTGCCCTGGGCTATGCTGAGGACCAACCAGACAAGACCTGCCCAGGGCATCTCAGGACCCCCACTCCACAGTGAGGAGGGACTTCTCTTCCAGGTCCAGGGTGGCTCCCAGCTCCAGGGCTTGTTAGAAGCTGTGCCCATGGAGAACAAAAGGATCAGAGGTCACACAGCCAGGAATGCGGATGAGCACAGCCCAGGAAGATGGAGTCCTGTCACCACCAGCCTCTGGGCTCCTTCCTCCCATCTGAGGAACCCCCTGTTCCAGGAGATCCCACATCCAAACACCTCCCGACCCTACACCCTGGACTGTTGGGAGGACGACAGGAGATCACTGCAAGAGCTTTATCAACCTGGACGTCCTCAACCATGCTGACAGTCATGCCACTGTGACTACTGAAGAAGTGAAGTTTATTCTCAGCCGCCAGGGGTTGAAACTGGAACCAAGGCACTCCCTCCAAGCCTGAAGACCCCCAGCTTCCTTCTGTGAGGGCCAGAGCTGCCTAAGGCACAGCCCAGCTTTCCCAGGGCCAAGCCACACAGACCAAAGCGCTGGGAAAGTGCACACACACTGTCACGGGGGCCCAGGTTGTCGAGGAGAGAAGCAAATCACTCAGAAGCAGCAAAGCCAAGGACCCTCTGAGCAGCGACGCTGTGACGAGGCCCAACAGACCACACGGGGGTCTCTCTGGGCAGGAAAACACACACGTCATCTGGGGGAAACACCAGACAAACCAAGCAAACCCAAACCCAACCGCGGCCCTCAGAAGCCGGGACCGTGCCGAGAAGGCGGTTCCACGCCACAGCCCCTCGGCTGTTACGGGCAGGCGCTCCCAGATCCAGGCCCAGGGATGGAGGGCCGGGGAGCCATCCAGAAACCCTCGGCTGGCCGTTCTTCCTTCCCAAATGACACAGCCCCGGGGACAAATGCCTGGGTCATTCCTCTGCCTCAGGACAAGGAGGCCACAGGGCTCTGTTCGTTGGGTCCCCTCCTGACCATCCTGCCTCCCATCTCTCAGAGGCTGGGGCACTTTTGGGCCACTCCCTACCAGCAGGACCTCTAAAGACCGAGGCGCCCTGGGGAGCATCCTGGGCCGGGGCAGCTGGTCACTCACACGTCCAAAACGAAGTAGACGTCGAAGACGCCATCGCAGACTGTCAACCTGGTCTTAGCCTTCTTCTGGTGCCCTGCCTCTGGTTGGACGTCTCTGCTGCCTGGAACGCGGGACGGGAAACTCTCTGTGCTCTGCAGTGGAGGTGGCGGCAGCAGCAGCAGGAAGAGAACGGGGCCTGGCACCCGGGGGCTACCGCTCCCCATTTTTAAGGCCGCTCCTGATGCCTCAGTCTCTCCTGGTGCTGGGATGGGATCAGCACCGACAAACCCAGCCAACTCAGGCCACTCCAGGCCACCTCAGGCCTCTGCCTCTGCCTCCGCCGTCGCGCCTCCACCTCTGCTCAGGGTTCGGCCCCTCCCGCCCTCTCCCCAAGGCGCATGCGCCGCCTGCACCTGGTCCCGCCTGCGCGCGGAGGAGGCGACGCGGCTTTGGGCCGAGGCCCCACAACATCTGCGGAGGTGGAGTGTCCGGTCATCATGATGGACAGCAAGGTTGGCATGGTGACTTTGTGACCTGCAGCTCTGCTCAGAGTGATGCCTGTTGACAACCCCAGGCGGCGGTCATGGGGTCTTTGGAGGGGAAGATGGGGCTCCATTGGTCCGTTATCCCAAACCCTCACAAGTGTGGCTTCAGAACAATACAATAGCATGGAAAAAAAGGGTTTTAATATTGCACTCTGTTGATGTACGTAAGTGTTTCTTAATACAAAATCCCTACCTCCCAAATAAATAGAGAAAAACCATGGGAGGAAATATACTGGAATGGCAGCCCCGTGGTGATGTAGTGTGATGGAATTCTTGTGTGGGATCTGGCACGGGGCATCCCAGAAGCCCCCACCTGCCAAAGACATCACATCCTCGAACTCACCTCACATGCAGGTCCAGCTGACGGGGGTGGCTGCTGGGAGGGACCCCTGTCAAGGGCCCGGGCCCTTCTCCAACGGGTCTGGGAAATGTGGATTTCACTTTCCCACCTCTGCAGTGCAGGAAACACAGGTGAGCAGGGGTGGCAGGCAGTTGACTGAACCCATGGACAGAACCTGGCAGTGTGACCTGAACACAGCAGACCCCATGAAGGGCTGCGGGAACACAGCCATACAACTCCAGGCCCAAAGCTTCTCCTTTCCCGCTAGCTCCCTCCGGGTCAGTTTTGCTTGGAATGTGGCCAGTGGTGGTCTGAGCCAGCTCATAGGGGCTTGTGAGGTTTCCAGGAATTTGGTGAGCCAGCTGTTTTAACAGCCATGATTAAAAGCCAAATCATTGAAACTCAAAAACTAAATAAAATATATTAAAAACAGAGGCAATAAATACTCAAAACTCAGCACTTCCTGATTATTTTTCTACACTTTGCTATTGACCATCTATGCTGCAGAGGTTACTGTGGCGATTGGATCTGTCTGGTGGTGGTAGTGCCTGCTGCTGTGCATTTCCTCCCAACTCCATGTGCAGTGACATCACTTCAGGGCCTTGAAAGCAGCCATGATGGAGAACTCACGGCATGCTAAAAACTGGGGCTTGAATCTTGTTTCACAGACCGTCTGGACTTCAGAAAGTGATGGAAGACATGTTACTGCGGATGACGGTGAGAAACGTGCCTCGTCTGCTCCCGTTAACACTGTGAGCAGAAGGCCACACTCAAGGGAGCGTTCCTCCAGTAGTCAGACACTGTGCTCCAAAGGAGTCGCCCGAATCACGGACAGACAGTGGACTTTTGACAGCTGTCTCCGTTGTTTCACTCGCGTCTTAACTTCCTTGTAAATGAAAATACCATCCAGCATTCGTGTTGGAACTATGGGCAGAGAGCCGATTGCTAAGCACTTACCAGCACACGCCCCATGTGCCCCACGTGATTTGAGATTCTGCGCACTGGAAATGTCAGAGACTTGTCTGCCTCCAAAGGGCAGGGGGAAAGTAGAAACAGAAAGAGAAGGCAGAGGGAACTGCATAGGCAGATGCAAGGCCATGAAAGCAGTCGGTTAGAACTGAATCAGGACTGTCGCTAAAGGGTGGGTCATGTGGTCTAGCTACAGGAACCCATACCATCTCTCTTAGGGATGATTTTCATTCATTTTTTTCCACCATTACCAATTTCTGCTGGCCCTGGAGTTAAATATATACCATGGAGCCCCCTACTCCACATTCAGTAAGAGAGGAAAATGCCTAGTTGTAATGGGATCTACAGAAGCCTGTATTAGTGATGTGGGGGAAATGTTGCAGGATCAAGGGTGGACAGTCACTAACCAGAGCTGCCTGGGGGGCCTGAGGAATGCCCCCATCAAGGAGGTGACATTAGTTCTGGGTGTTGATGGATGAATAGGAGTTCACCAGGAAATGATGGTGCAAATGGCACAGGCAAAGTACTAGTGGTTAAGAAGGACTTTGCATATTCCAGCCATGGGGAGAAGGTTGAGGAGCAGGAGCTCAGGGCAACACAGAGGCACCCCTAAATGAGACCTTTCTATTCATACTGAGCCAGGCCAGGCCCGCCTATGAATCCAGCCAACTGAGTGAGGCAGGAGAGGGTAAGGGGAGAGGGGCAGAGTCAGAGCCAGCAGTCTGCACAGCTCCTTGCTCTGAGGAGCTCTGAGCACCTGACCCCCATGAACGCCCGTGTCCTCAGGCTCCCCCGGGAGGTGGAGCAGCCCCCCAGCTGGTGCCTGCCCTGTCACAGTGCTGATGGAGGGGTGGAGGGGCCCCCTGTCCACTTGCCTTCCAGAGTCAGATCAGGCAGAGGCAGGGCAAGCCCGGGTCTGATCCCCTATGCAGACACACACAGCATTCCCCCCACACTCCAGGGCCAGAGACCAAACTAAACACAAGGAGACAACCCTTTTCCCATCTGGAAATTATACTCCAGTGCCCAGTCCTTCCAGAGCCTGCAACTGGACCCTGGTGTGAGGACTTCCAGTGAGGCCCAGGGGGCTGCCCACAAAGCAGAAGGAATGGGTTTCCCCTGTACCTGCTCACACACGACACCAGCATGGTGGCCGTGCCAGGGCTCAGGCATGCGGAGTGCCATCCACAGCCTGCCCTGCCCTGCTCACTGTCACCCCAGCCGGCCCTGGAGAGGGACTGGGTGTCTGTTCATCTTTGTGCCCCGCTGGGCCTCACGGGTGGCAGGGAGCAGCTCTCAGCAAGGGTTGGCTGTCCCGCACTGAACACCCTCTTTTGCTCCAGGGTCTTAAACCCGCACGTAGAAAGGGGTTGTGTGATCTCTGTGACAACAGGGCACCTGTCAGATGCTGTGGCATGGTCTGCCAGCCGGCGTCCAATGCAAACCCGAGTTCCATCTGGGAGCTTGCCGGGACTCTGAGGCAGCTCAGTCCCTGTCTTGTCCAAGCGTACTTCTCCATTCCTCCCTTTGATACTGGGACCCACTCCACCCCACACCCACTGTAACCTTCTAATTAATCTTCTTGGCTAAGTTGGCCAGAGTCAGGCTTTGTTGTTAGCATCCAATGAACGCTGACTCCTATAGATGTGACAGCTCACCTGGCTCAGAGCTCTAGGCCACCTGCTTTCACCTGCAGGACCCCATCAGGGAGGAAAGACGAACCACACAACGCTGCCACCCAGGGGCAGGCTCAGTATTGCCCCCACGCCTGTCAGCCTCCAGGCAGCAGTGGCCCTGCTCACAGAGCACGCAAGGCTGCCTCCACCAGCCAGTTCTGACCCGGTTGACAACTCTAAGAGGTCTGTGCCCTGATTCACAGCCGTTTTTGTCCCTTGATGCTCAGCATGCTGATTTTTCTCCCAAACCACCAGAAGTGCCAGGACACTTTGAGCACCTGAGGACAGGAGCTCCTGTAGGCACAGGTGTCCACAGGGGTAAAAGCTGGAGCAGTAGACACCCAGGCATGCAGGGTTGGTCTGGGGCTGTGCCTGGCCCCTGTTCCCACACCTGGGGGCAGCCTTCTCTCCACCTGGCCTTGGCCCTGGTCCAATTGAGGGGTCTCCCGTGTCTCCACTCACCAGAAGTGCCCACCCTTGGTTCTCCTCATACAGTCATCCAGTTGCGTCTCCTCTGCCTACTTATCCACTGTCCTCTTGTGCCAACCTGCTGGGCACGCACAGGTGGACCAGCCTCCCCTTTGCCCTTGAGGTGCTCATGGCTTGGAGGGGAGACACACAGTGGCCTCATGTGAGGTTGGCACCCAGAAGGGGAGGGTGCCATCAACCTGCTGGAGAGGCATTCATCTCTGCTCTTCCCTAGTCAGCTCCACCAGCGAGGTCTGCAAACTGGGAAAACTGGCTTCAAGCGCCTCCCTCAGCTGGTGAGCGGTACTGCTGGACCACACTCCACTGAGTGTTCCGAGTTTTCATCACTAGAAAGTACTTGTCCCCGGGGCCCTGAGGACCCTGAGCAGTGGGCAGCTGAGCCCCCTCCTCACAGGGACCTCCATGGGCTTGTCATGCATAAACACCACTAGGGCTCACGTCAGCTACTTTCTCTGGCGCTGCCTCCTGCCCCATGGTGAAAGGAAGCACAGGCACCCTGTCCTCACTCTCTCGGTGGCAGGAGTCTGTGACGGGCACTGTGCATGTCACCTCTTCCGTCTTCATTGCACCTGGAGGATCATCACTCTCTTTCACAGATGAGACGGCCCTGGGCTCCCCAGAGCTAAACATCCTGCCCGATGTCCCCTGCAAGTAGGAGGTATGCTGGGACTGAAACCCACAAGGGTGTCCCCAAAGTCTGCTTTGGTTGCACTCCCTGTGTCACCCTCACAGTGGCCCTGCGGTGAGCATCTGTGTGCCACCAAGGGTATCTGAGCCCCTCCTAATCCTTCCAAACTAATTCCTCAAAGGGGATGCCACTGACATGAGAGAATAGTGCTAGCCAGTGCTTCTCGAGGAGGCAGAGGTGGACATCCCAGTCCACTGAGTGACCCTCAGCTGACCAGCCCACCTCTCTAAGCCTCAATTTCCCATCTATAAACTGGGGTTGGGATAGATCATCTCTACAGTCCTTTTCGGGTCGGCCAGTGGATGACTCCAGTGGGATGAAGCCATTCTTCCCCTTTCTCAGAGTAACTCGTCTACCTGAAGCCCTATTGCTGAGCTTCCATGAGCTCACACAACGACACACAGCCAGATACCCTCACACCCTCACATGCACACACACACTCATACACATGCACACCCCCACATACATTCACACACACACACACCCATCTCTCTCAAGTGCTCCCTCTGTCTCTCTTGCTCAGACGGTTTTCCACATGACAGTTGACATGTCTGGAATCACATGACGTCCTCCCAAGCCTGGGCAGGAGCCTGCCTTGCTCTCCTCTGGGTCCTGCTGCACCCCTGCCTGCCTCTGCAGACAGCCCCACTGAGCTGCCTTCACCACTCAGGCCCCCTTTGCCAACCACAGCCGTGTAGGCCCAGGTGCCAGCAGTGTCCAGAGTGCCCTGAGCCATGGATGTGACTGCCCTCTTCTCAGCACTAAAATTGGGACACGTGGTCTTAACCGCAGGATGGGTATTTGCTAGCAGGATGCTTCATGATACAGAAATAGAGGCCACTGCTTACTGACTGCGTTAAGTGTCTACGTGCCGGAGACTGAACACACCTTCTTTCACTGAGTTTTCACACCGACCACGTGAGGGAAGCTGCCTGTCTCGGCCAAGCGCGTTCGTCCCCAGCCTGCCAAATGCCCTGTCACCTACGCAGCGCAGCACTCCAGCCTCTGAGACCCTGGCAGAGCTGGATTCTGCCCCTGCTGTGTTAGATCTCCATCCAGCGCCATGCTCCATGAATGCTATCGCCCAAATCTTAATAATAATAGTGAGAACGAGGAGGAGGGGGAAAAGGCGATGACCTAATAACAATAATAATAACAAAGAGGAAGAGACAGAGATGCGGAACTGACGGGGACCTATGGCATGACCGACCTCCCTGAGGGTCACCACTCTCAGGTGCGTCAGCACTGCTGGGGTAAGTCACTTGGACAAGTGCAAAAACATCCTACAAAGCTCCATCTGGGACTCCATCTAACCCCGGTCCACTCTTCTGGGACAATCGCCAGATAGAAGCCTCTCAAAATGGAAAAGGATGTGAGTCTGACATGGCGCATCCTGAGGGAGCCCCTCCAGCTCCGAATGCTCAGAGCTTCTTGTTGAAGAACTCACAGGCCTTTTCCCAGGGTCAACATCAGACATGGAGTCTCATCCAGCTCCAGGGGCCGTGCACGCCTCTCCCGTGATCCCTAACACATCTCCAATGACCTCTGCAGATGGCTGAGCTCATCTCTAGGGTCACTCCATGCCTTGGGCCGTGAGTTCTGAGTCAGGAGACCGTAAGCACAGCGGCTTTGTGCTGCCTCGCTCCTCCTTTCCCACGTGGACCACCCAGAGCCCATTGCACCCGGAGGATGTTCTCTGCCAGAAGGGCCCTGGGCAAAGTGGAGCTGCCCTTCCTCTTTCTCCTTCCACAGACACTGCAGCCCTGGCAGTGCATGGACCTGTGCAGCCCTTGTTCTCCCTGTTCTGATCCAATATCAAAGGACCCTTTGCCATCCTCCACTCTCCTCAATAGCCGCAGTTCCTTCTGGGCTCTCGCCCCCTGACACTATTTACTGTTCCTTGTCACTCTATGATGCATGTGTCCTGAAAGGTGTTTTCTTGTCCTTCTTGATTCTTTTCCATCTGAGCTCAGGAGACAACCCTCAGGACCACACAGACATCTTTCAGAAAAACCCTGTATTCTTCGTTTTGAAAGAATCTGATTTCAATCTCAGACCCTCCAACCTTTTCTGAGTTCTAGGGCATGAGATCATGAAGTGATGATCTTTGAGATCTTCTGAAACTGAGCTACCCAATTCTACAGGGTGTCTAACTGCATCCAGCCTTCTCTTCCACAGGGGATACTTCTCCCTCAGGCTCCCAACCACTCTGGGCCACCAACCAGGGTCTACTGACCAACAAAGAAAGTGCTAAATTCTGAGGGATGAAGCCTCACCTACCCCACAGTGTTAAAAGCACAGATTTCTTTATTTTTCACCCATTCCCATGGCCGTGGAGCTGTCCCTCTGCCTCTCTATCTTTCCCAGACCTCCTCACTTGTGAAATGGAAGCATTGTGCCAGGTCCCTAAATAATGAGCCATGCTCTCTCTTGGGCCTGTTCTGCTGCCACATCAGGGCAGGGGAATTCATTCAGAGCCTCTACTACTGAGTATTGTACCCAGTCCCAACCATCTAGGAAAACTGACCAGAGAACCCAGGCAACCTCAGAGCCCATCCTGTAGCCTCAGTGGGGTGGTTACCAAGCCAGCAGTCCTATCCAACTGTTCTCATCCAGCAGCAGTCTCCTGACCTCAGAGTTCAGTCAGCAACCTTGCCCTAAAATAAACCCTGATAACAAGCCCCACCTGTCTAAGGATGTGACCAGCAGAAATGTCCAGAAACCCAAACTGAGCTGCCTGGTAAAATACTATCTCTGCCAAAATGAACCTGTAAAGTCTGGAAGAGGGGACCACTTACTCAGATGCACAATGTACTCAAATACTAATGTAAGGAATCAAGAATAATGAAAAATCAGGTAAACATGACACCACCAAAGGAAACTCAGAAAACTCCAATAACTGATCCTAAAGAAATGGAGAACTATGAATGTCAGATAAAGAATTCAGAATAATTCTGTTAGAGAAGTTTAGTGAACTACAAAAACACACAGACAGACAACTGAAAAACAAATTAGGAAAGCAATGCATGAACAAAATGAGAAGTTCACCAAAGAAATAGAAACTATCAAAAGAAACCAAATAGAAATCCTAGAGCTGAAAGATACAATGACTAAAATGAAGAATTCAATAGGGAGCTTCAAAAGAAGACTCAAGCATGCAGAGGAAAGAATGGCCTAGAAGACAGGATATTTGGAATTATCCAGTCCAGTGGAGCAAAAAGAAAAAGGAACGGAAAAGAGTGGGGAAAGCCTATGGAACTTATGGCATACAATCAAAAGAAACCATATCTGCATTATGGGAATTCCAGAAGGAGAAGAGAAAGAGAAAGCGACAATAAGAATATCTAAAGAAATAATGGCTGAAAATTTCCCAAACTAGGGAGAGAAATGGACATCCAGTTCCATGAAGCCAAAAGGATAAAAAATAGGTTAAATCCAAACAAGGCTACACTAAGACACATTACAAGTAAACTGTCAAAGTCAAAAACAAAGAAATCATTCTAAAAGTAGCAAGAGAAAAAAGAGAAGTTACATACAAGAGACAGGGACATATTTGTGGTTCCCAGAGGTGAAGGGTTGGGGGAGGAGGAATTGGATGTAGTTGGTCAAAAGGTACAAACTTCCAGTTATAAGATAAATAAGTTCTAGGAGTGTAATTTACAACATGATGACTGTAGTTAACACTGATGTATGGTATATTCAAAAGTTGCTAAGAGAGTAGATCCTAAGAATTTTCATCACAAGGAAAGAACATGTTTTTCTTTGTCTTTTTCTTATATTCTTACAAGATGATGGATGTTAACTAAACTTATTGTGGTAATCATTTCACGATATATGTAAGTCTTATTATCATGCTGGACACATTAAACTTATACAGTGCTGTATGCCAATTTTATCTCAATAAAACTGGGAGGGGGGAATCTCAGCTAATAAATGCAGAAGAAATAATAAAATTAGAAATCACCATTTTGCAACCCTAATAAAATAGCAGATTGAGACATTTATCATCAATAGCTGCTTAAACCATCAGTTGAAATGCTGTTGGGGGTTTTAACCATGAGTTAAATTGTTGTTGAGGAAATTTAATGGTGGGAACAGACTGACAAACCTGGTCCCATTGACCAATCTTAACATCATTAAAAGTACAAATATCAAACCATCAAACATCATGTGTCTCCTGATGTACTGCAAGAGGAATAATAACAAAACAACAACAAAAATTATCCTGAATCTCACCAAGCTTCTAGCTCTAACTACTAGCTTACAGGAAATTTGATGATAGAACAAAAAGTTATATTAGACTATGAGAAAACAACCAACCAAGTCCAAAATGTGCGAAATTCCTGAAAACAACTCTGTTTTTTTAAACACCATAAATGGGATAAAATAAAAGGAGGTCAAACTAAAAAAAAAATTAATATAATACCACAGGTATACTGTATATCCCTTTTTGTACTGTGCTTCATACTTAAAAAGAATAAGACTGCTTTTCACTCCCTTGGGGGCAATAGTCTCTCTGCTGTGAATGTAAAGAATAAGAAAACACACAATTAACTAATAATAGGAATTTTTCAAAAGATATAACTACAAATAGAGCAGAAATATAAAAATCAAACATATTCTGAACAACTTTACACCAATAAATACAAATCGATGTTCAAATTCCTAGAAAATAAGATACCTAAAATAATTTATATGAGAAAGACACTCACTAAATATCCCAGCATGTTAGTCTACTCTGGCTGCCATAACAAAGAACCACAGGCTGGGTGGCTTAGACAACAGAAATTTATTTTCTCACAGTCTGGAGACTGGAAGTCCATGATCAAAGGGCCAAGAGGGTTGGTTTCTGATGTGGCTTCTCTTCCTAGATTACACACGGCCACCATCTTGTTGTGTCCTGACATGGTCTTTTCTCTGTGCCTGCATGAAAACAGAGTGCAGGACACCAGTCCTATGGCATTGGGGCCCCACCTTTATGACCTCATTTAACCTTAACCATCTCCTTAAAGGCCCTATCTCCAAATAGAGTCACATTATGGGTTACAGCTTCAAAATATGAAAGAGGGAGGCACAATTCAGACCATAACACTCAGTAAATATTAAATAAATTGTATCAGTAGTTTAAAGACTTCCCACAAAGAAAACACCAGACACAGATGATATCATACCAAATATTCAAGGAGCAGATTATCAGGATCATGTTCAAAGACTTTCCAAAGAGAAAGAAAGTAAAAACATCCCAAAGTGCATTTTTGAGGTTATTATGACCTAATATCAAAACCAGCTAAGGAGAGAACAAAAATACAAATTATAAGTCAGCCTCACTCATGATTATAGGTAAAAAAAAGAAAAAATTCTAAGCTAATAGTAAATGCAATACAGCAGTGTTTTAAAAAGTTATCACGTGGAGAAATAAAAGGCTTCCCAGACAAATGAAAGCTGAGGGAGTTCACCACCACTACACTTGCCTTACAAGAAATGTTGAAAGGAACCCTCCTATCTAAAACAAAAAAGGGAAAGGTTTACAAACTTTTGAGCAAGGTGATAAACAGACAGACACAAACAGAAAATTGCAACTCTATAACAGAATTTGTTAGTAACACTTAATTATAAAATAAAAGATAAACGGAAAGGAAGCATCAGAAATAATCACTTCAATTTGGTCATTAAATCACAACACAAAGAAGAATAATTTGTGACAACAAAAGCATAGAAGAGGAAGAGGTAAAAGACAGAACCCACACAGGCTAATAGAGACAAGAGTCTATCAGAAAAGGGACGATCTCATCTATGAGATCTTTTATACAAACCTCATTGTAACCACAAAGCAAAAATATCAGAGCAGAGTCACAAATCATAACTAAGGAGAAAACTAAGAAAACCACCAAATGGAAATCATAGAATCACAAGGAAAAAGAAACAATGAAAATGTAGAACAACCAGAAAACACAAGATAAAATAGCAGTATTAAGCCCTCATATATCAATAATCACTCTAAACGTAAATAGATTGAATTCTCCATTCAAAAGACACAGAGTGGCTGGATGGATTGAAAAACAAGACCCAACAATATGCTGCCTTCAGGAAACATGTCTCAGCTCTAAAGACAAACCTAGGTTCAGAGTGAAGGAATGGAAGATGATACTCCAAGCAAATGGCAACCAAAAGAAAGCAGGTGTAGCTACACTTATGTCAGACATAACAGACTTCAAGGAAAAAGAGATAACAAGAGACAAATATGGACATTATGTGATGATAAAACAGGACATTCTGCCAAGAAGACATAGCACTTATTAATATATATGCACCTAACATAGGAACACCAAAGTATATAAAGCAAGAAATTGACAGAAACACAAAAACACTAGGAGACTTTAACATCCCACTTACATCAATGGATAGATCATCCACACAGAAAGTCAACAATGCAACATTGGCCTTAAATGAAACATTAGACCAGATGGCCTTAATAGATATATACCCAAAAACAGCAGAATACACATTCTTCTCGAGTGCAGATGGAATATTCTCAAAGATAGACCATATGCTGGGAAACAAAGCAAGCCTCAATAAATTTAAGAAAAGTGAAATCATATCAAGCATCTTTTCTGACCACAATGGTGTGAAACTAGAAATCAACTACAAGAAAAAAGCTGAGAAAGTCACAAATATGTGGAGACTAACTGAATAACTATTAGATCAATGAAGAAATCAAAGAAGAAATAAAAAAATACCTAGAGACAAATGCAAATGAAAACATAACATACCAAAACTTATGGGATGCAGCAAAAGTGGTACTAAGAGGTAAATTTATAGCAATACAGGCCTACTTCAAGAAACAAGAAAAATCTCAAATAAAACAATCTTACACTATACCTAAAAGAATTAGAAAGAGGAGAACAAGGTCCAAAGTCAGTGGAAGAAAAGAAATAATAAAAATCAGAGCAGAAATAAATGAAATAGAGACTAAAAAACAATAAAAAGGATCAAGAAACTAAGACCTAGTTCTTTGAAAACATAAGTGAAACTGATAAACCCTTAGCCAGACTCACTAAGAGAAAGAGAGAAGACTCAAATAAATAAAATCAGAAATGAAAAAGGAGAAATTACAATGGACACCATGGAATATGAAGGATTATAAGAGAATAGTATGAAAAGCTACAGGCCAAAAAAATTAGATAACCTAGAAGAAATGGATAAATTCTTAGACTCATACAACCTCCCAAAACTAAATCAAGAAGAAATACAGAATCTGAATAAACCAATCACAAGTAAAGAGATTAAAAGGGTATCAAAAACCTCCCAACAAACAAAAGGCCAGGACCCGACAGCTTCCCCAGTGAATTCTGCCAAACATTCAAAGAAGATTTAATACCTATTCTTCCCAAACTCTTCTGAAAAGCTGAAGAAGATGGGATGCTTCCTAACTATTTTAAAAGGCCAACACTGCCCTGATACCAAAACAAGACAAGGACAACACAAAAAAGGAAAATTACAGGCCAGTATCACTGATGAACATAGATGCAAAATTCTAAACAAAATATTAGTAAATCAAATAAAATACATAAGAAGGATCATACACCACAATCAAGTGGGATTTATTCCAGGGATGACGGGATGGTTCAACATTTGCAAAACAATCAATGTGATACACCACATTAACAAAATAAAGAATAAAAATCACAAGGTCATCCAAATAGATGCAGAGAAGGCCTCTGACAAGATCCAACGTACATTTATGATAAAAACTCTCAATAAAATGGGTATAGAAGGTGTAGGGGAGGAAGACATTTCCTCTACCCTCTCTGGGTCCTTCTGGTCAGACGAAAAATTAAATTCACATGAGACAGAATAACAGGAGAAAATTAAACAAAGTTTTATAACATGTAAACATGGGAGAGACACAGAAAAACTGAGTAACTCACCAAAATGGCAGAAGCTCTCACCTTAAATACCATCCTTAGCTAAAGACAAAGGAGGATGTTGGGGGTCAGGGGAGTCAGTTATGGGAAATTACCAGAAAAGTACAGTAAACAAGAGAAAGGTTATTATGCAGATTTAAGTCCTTGCCTTCTGCATTGATAAGAGTTTCTAGAGACAAGGTCATATCCCCCTTCTTCCTGGTACAGAGAGGGAGACACCTTTGCAGATGAAGATTTCCTTTACAAATGTAAATGTCTCTTAACAAAGGGTAACTTCTACTTCTCAGAGTTTCTCTAATGTCTGCTGTTTTTCAAAAGTAACCAGCACAAAATAATCCTCATGCGAAAGAGAGGAATCTTGGGGTGGCTAATTCCAGTCCCCAACAAAGGAAAGTACCTCAACAAAATATAGGTCATATATGACAAACCCACAGCCAACATCATATTCAATGGTGAAAAACTGAAAGCTATTACTCTGAGAACAGGAACAAGACAAGGACGCCCACTCTTGGCACTCTCATTCAACACAGTACTGGAAGTTTTAGCCAGAGCAATTAGGCAAGAAAAAGAAATAAAAGGAATCCAAATTAGAAAGGAAGAAGTAAAACTGTCACTATTTGCAGATGACATGATTCTATATTTAGAAAACCCTAAAGAATCCACCAAAAGACTATTACAAATAAGTAATGAATATAGTAAAGTTGCAGGGTACAACATTAACATACAAAAATCAGTTGTAATTTATACACTAATAATGAAATAGCAGAAAGAGAGATCAAGAATACAATCCCATTTACAATCACAAGAAAAAGAATATCTAGAAATAAATTTAACCAAGGAGGTGAAAGCCCTGTACATTGAAAACTATAAGACACTGTTGAAAGAAATTGAAAAAGACATAAAGAAGCAGAAAGATATTCCGTGCTCATGGATTGGAAGAATTAACTTAGTTAAAATGTCCATATTACCTAAAGCAACCTACAGATTCAATACAATCCCAAGCAGAAACCCAATGAGATTCTTCCCAGAAATAGAACAAAGAATCCTAAAATTTATATGGAACAACAAAACCCCAAATAGCCAAAGCAATCCTGAGAAAAAAGAACAAAGCTTGAGGTATCATATTCCCTGATTTCAAAATATACTACAAAGCTATGGTACTCAAAATAGCATGGTACTGGCACAAAAACAGATACACAGGTCAAGGGAACAGAATTGAGATCCCAGACATAAACCCTCATATCCATGGACAGCTAATCTCGGACAAAGGAGCCAAAAACATACAATGGAGAAAGGGAAGTCTCTTCAATAAATGGTGTTGGGAAAACTGGACAGCCACATGCAAAAGAACGAAAGTAGAGCATTATCTTGCACCATACACAAAAATTAACTCAAAATAGACTAAAGACTTGAATGTAAGACCCAAAACAATAAAACTCCTAGAAGAAAACATAGGCAGTATGCTCTTTGACATCAGTCTTAGCAGTATCTTTTTGAATACCATGTTTTACCAGGCAAAGGAAACAAAAGAAAAAAAAAATAAACAAATGAGACCACATCAGACTAAAAAGCTTCTGAACGGCAAAGGAAACCATCAACAAAATGAAAAGACAACCCAGAAACTGGTAGAAAATATTTGCAAATCTATCGAATAAGGGATTTATTTCCAAAATGTATAAAGAACTCAAACAACTCAACAACAAAAAACAACTCAATCAAAAAATGGGCAGAGGATATGCACAGACATTTTTCCACAGAAGATATACAGGTGGCCAACAGGCACACGAAAAGATGTTCAACATCACTAATTATTCAAAAACTGCAAATCAAAACCACAATGAGATATGACCTCACATCCAACAGAATGGCTTTAATTAACAAGACAAGAAATAACAAGTGTTGGAGAGAATGTGGAGAAAAGGGAACTCTCATCCAGTGCTGGTGGGAACATAAACTGGTGCAGCCACTATGGAAAAGAGTAAGGAGATTTCTCAAAAAATTGAAAATAGAAATACCGTTCCATGATCCAGCTATTCCACTACTGGGTATTTATCCAAAGAACATGAAATCAACAATACAAAGAGATTTATGCATCCCCATATTCATCACAGCATTATTCACAATAGCCAAGACTTGGAAGCAACCAACGTGCCCATCAACTAATGAATAAAGAAGATGTGGTACATATATATATATATTTACAGTGGAATAGTCCTTGGCGATAAAACAAGATAAAATCATGCTGTAGGGGAGGAAGACAAATCCTATACCCCCTGGGTCATGCTGGCTAGGCTCCGAATTGAATTGACATGAGACAGAACAACAGGAGAAAATCAAACAAAGCTTTATAACATGTATGCATGGGAGACACTCAGGAAAGCTGAACAACTCGCCAAAATGGCCAAGCTGCCAGCTTAAACACCATCTTCAGCTAAAAATAAAGGAGGATGTTGGGGGTAGTGGTTTGGGACTTCAAAGGGGAGGAAGGCAATTCACATGGAAATGGAAAAGCAAATGTTTGGTAAACAGAACTTTGATAAGAGCAGGCTTAGAAGGGATCCTCCCAGTCTACCAGATACCCAGAGTTATCTATAGTGATGGCCTGTCCTGCAGACAGGCCTTTTATCTTAAATTCTTTTAGGCAGTTAGGGGGAAGGCCAAAGTTTCTTTCAGTCTTTTGTTCTATAAAGGCAAAGAGACACATTTTGAGGTGGCCCATTTTGATCCCCCACGATGCCATTTCTGACAACACAGATGGATCCCAAGGGTATTATACCAAGCGAAATAAGTCAGACAGAGAAAGACAATACCATATGATTTCACTGATAAGTGAATATAAACAAACAAACATAGATAAGGAGAACAGATTGGTGGCTACCAGAGGGAAGAGTGAAAGGGGTAAAGGGACACATATGTTGGTGATAGATAAAAATTAGACTGTTGGTGTTGAACATGATGCAGTCTATACAGAAGCTGACATAATAACGTACACCTGAAATTTACACAGTTATAAGTCAATATGACCTCAATAATACATGCATCACAAAATATGCAGAAAAAGAATTTAGATAAAATTCAACACTCATTCGCGATTTGTAGCAAACCAAGAATAGTATGGAAATACCCTAATCTGAGAAAGGATCTCTACCAAAAGACTTCAATAAATATCATTCTTAATGGTGATACGTTAGGAGTATTCTCTCTAAAACTAAGAATCACATCACAGGTGCCGGCCCAGTGGCGGAGTGGTTTAGTTAACCATGCACTGTGCTTCGCCGCCCAGGGTTTCGCTGGTTCGGATCCTGGGAGCAGCAGACAGGCACCACTCATCAGGCCATGGTGAGGCGGCGTCCCACATGGCACAACTAGAAGGACCCACAACTAGAATGTACAACTATGTACTGGGGGGCTTTGGGGAGAAAAAAAAATCATAGTTTCTAGTCAACATGTCGTTGGAGAACTAGTCAGCACAATGTCTTATGTGTTTTGTTTTTCTTAGAAACCCAAACGATCCTACAGATAAATTTTTAGAATAAGAGAGTTGAGCAAGTTGGGAGAATATATTAACAAATACATTTCTTCATGACAGGAATAAACAGTTTAAAAACTTTGCTTTAAAACATCACTTTCAATAACAGCAAAAATATAGGGTATTGAGGGAAGGCGCTTGACAAAAGAGGGAGAGATCTTCATAGAGAAATTTATACAAACGGCACTGACAAAGATTTAAATAAGTGGAGACGTTGGCACGTTCACTGACAGGAAGAGGCCAGATCGCAGATATCAGATCACTGTAAATGTATCTACATATTTAATGTCAGTGTCAAATCAAATATTGAGAGGGTTTTAGGGGCGAGGATATGCTGCTTCTAGAATTTTCACGAAAGAGCTAAGGGGTTTTCCATGGAGCAGACAAGCCAGCCCCACTGGCTCTCTGAATTTCTGGACACAGAACCTGCGGGCAGAGGACAACGGTTCTTGTTTTGTGTCCCTAATTTGGGGGGTTCGTTTCACAGCAGAGGAAAACGGAAATGTCCCTCATTCACAAAGGACTCGGGCACCCTCGCACGACCTCCTTCCCCTTCTAGATCCTTCCACCCCTTGAGTGACTGCAGTATGCACAGGAATGAACTTCCCACACACAAGACTGCCCGCTCCCTGACCTCCTCTCCCACGGTGCTGGCCTCAGCTCAGCCCTCAGCGCCCCCCGTCAGTTTACAGAAAGGCGGGGTTTCTGGGGGACGCCAACGGCCACCTGTGAGGGTTTCGGATAAGGGACCAACGGAGGCCCGTCTACCCCGCCAAACATCCCATGACCGCCGCCTGGGGTTGTCAACAGGCAGCACTCTGATCAGAGCTGCAGGTCACAAAGTCACCATGCCAACCTTGCTGTCCATCACGACGACCAGACACTCCGCCTCCGCGGATGTCGTGGGGCCTCGGCCCAGACCCGCTTAGCCTCCTCCGCGCGCAGGCGGGACCAGGTGGAGGCCGCGCACGCGTCTTGGGGACAGGGCGGAGGGGCCGAGCCCTGAGCACAGGTGGAGGCAGTGGGCGCAGAGGCCTGAGGTGGTCTGGAGTGGCCCTGAGGTGGCCAGGAGTGGCCGGGGTCCGTGTGGCGCAGGGGCAGCCAAGGCCATGGGGGCCAGCGGCCCTGGGGTGCTGGGCCCCGCGCTCTTCCTGCTGCTGCTGCCGCCGCTGAGCGCAGACAGCTTCCTACTCGGCCTCCAACGCTCGCGAGACTGGCGCGGCCTCGGGCTGCCCTGGGGAAGCCCCCGGCGCCCGCGCCGCCTGGGCCCGGACCAGGAGAGGTTCCACCACATCCGGGGCCCGACCCCCTTGCCCCAGGAGCGACGGGCTGGAGAAAAGCCGAAATCCTGCCAGAGCACGGTTGACCTCTACTTCGTCTTGGACATGTGAGCGGCCCTCCTGCCCTCGCCAGCGCCGAGGGGCAGTGCTGTCCCTGGGGTCATTGGGGCAGGACGCGGCCAAAGGGATGCCAGCTGTGGTGAGGGGAGAGGCAGGATGGTCAGGATGGGACCCAACGAGCAGAACCCTGTGGCCTCCTTGTCCTGAGGCAGAGAAATGACCCAGACGTTTGTCCCCGGGGCTGTGCCATTTGGGAAGGAAGAGCGGCCAGCCGAGGGTTTCTGGATGGCTCCCCGGCCCTCCATCCCCAGGCCTGGATCTGGGAGCGCCTGCCCATAACAGCCGAGGGGCCATGGCGTGGAGCCGCCTTCTCGGCACGGTCCCGGCTCCCGAGGGCCGCGGTTGGGTTTGGGTTTGCTTGGTTTGTCTGGTGTTTCCCCTAGATGACCTGTGTGTTTTCCTGCCCAGAGAGACCCCCGTGTGGTCTGTTGGGCATCGTCACAGCGTCGCTGCTCAGAGGGTCCTTGGCTTTTTGATTCCCTTGTTATTTCCTACGTGTGTATTCTATTATAGATATTTTCTTTATGGTTACGTGGGCATTAATAAGTTAACGTTCTCATTTTGTTCGTATGTCATTTTCCTGATTTCCTTTATTTCTTTCTTTTAAAAAAATTTTTTTATTGAAATGTATTTGACATACAACATTGTGTAAAATTAAGGTGTGCGACATCTTGGTTTGTACAACATACATTTATATGTTGTAATATGATTGCTTTTGTGCTGATAGGTAGCACCTCTATGATGTGACATACTTATCATTTCTTTTTTGTGGCAAATTTGTGTATCAGAGTTGATGATTATAATACAATGTTGTTGTCCGTATTCACTAAACTCTGCATTAGATGTCCAGGATTTATTTGTCTACTAGTAGCAAGTTTGTACCCTTAAACAACATTTCTCTTATTCTCCCACCCACTAGACCCTGGTAACCACCATTTTACTCTGTGTTTTTACGAGCTTGGCTTTTGTAGATTTTACACATAAGTGATATCATACAGTATTTGTCTTTCTTTTTTCTGGCTTATTAAAATGTCCTTAAGGTCCATCAGTGTTGTTGCAAGTGGCAGGATGGCCTTCTTTCTCATGGCTGAGTTATATTCCATTATGTATAGATAGATAGATAGATAGATAGATAGATAGATAGATAGATTATATTCCATTATGTATAGATAGATAGATAGCAAGTGGCAGGATGGCCTTCTTTCTCATGGCTCAGTTATATTCCATTATGTATAGATAGATAGATAGATAGATAGATAGATAGCTTATATTCCATTATGTATAGATAGATAGATAGATAGATAGATAGATTATATTCCATTATGTATAGACAGATAGACAGATAGATAGATAGACAGACAGACAGATAGATATACCACATCTTTTTTATGCGTTCATCCTTTGACGGACCCTGACGTTGTTTCCATATCTTGGCTATTGTCAATAATCCTGCAATAAACATAGGAGTGCATATGTGTCTTCCATATCCTGTTTTCATTTCCTTTAGGTATACTCCCAGAAGTGGGATTACTGGATTATATGTTCTATTTTTAATTTTCTCAGGAACTTCCATATTGTTTCCCATAGTGGCTAAATCAATTTACTTTCCCACCTTTCCCACAACAGTGTACAGAGGTTCCCTTTTCTCCACATCCTTGCCAACATTTGTTATCTCTTGTCTTCTTGATGCTAGCCATTCTAACAGGTGTGAGGTGATGTCTCATTGTGGTTTTGATTTGCGTTTCCCTGATGATTAATGATGTTGAGCATCTTTTTATGTATCTGTTGGCCGTTTGGATGTCTTCTTTGAAAAAATGTCTGTTTAGTTTCTCTGCCCATTTTTTAATTGGATCATTTGTTTTTTGATATTGAATTGTATGTATCCTTTACATATTTTGGATATTAACCCCTCGCCTGATATATGGTTTACAAAATTTTCTCCCATTCTGTAGGTCGCCTTTTCATTTTGTTGATTGTTGCTTTTGCTGTGCAGAAGCTTTTAAGTTTGATGTAGTCCCACTTATTGATTTTTGCCTTTGTTGTTTGTGCTTTTGGTGTCATATCCAAAACATCATTGACAAGACCAATTTTAAGGTGCTTTCTCCTACATTTTCTTCTAGGAGTTTTATGATATCAGGTCTTAAGTTTAAGTCTTTGATCCATTTGAAATTAATTTTTGTGAGTGGTGTAAGATAGAGGTCCATTTTCATTTTTCTTCATGTATTTATCCAATTTTTCCAACATCATTTGTTGAAGAGACTATCCTTTCCACGTTGGGTGTTCTTGGCTCCCTTGTCGAATATTAGTTGGCCGTATATGTGGGAGTTTACTTCTGGGCTCTCTGTTCTGTTCCATTGGTCTATGTGTCAGCTTTTATGCCAGTATCATACTGTTTTAATTACTATAGCTTTGTAGTATAGTTTGAAATCAGGAAGCATGATGCTTCCGGTTTTGTTCTTCTGTCTCAGGATTTCTTTGGTTATTTAAAATCTTTTGTGATTTCATTTAAATCTTAGGTTTATTTTTTCTTTTTCTCTAAACGCCATTGGAATTTTGATAGGAATTGCATTGAATCTGTAGATGGCTTTGAGTAATATGGATATTTTAACAATATTAACTCTCCCAGTCTATGAACATGGGATGTCTTTTCATTCGTTTGTGTCTTGTAGTTTTTGTTGCACAGATGTTTCACTTCCTTGGTTAAATTTATTCCTAGGTGTTTTACCGTTTTTGATACATTTGAAATGGGATAGTTTATTTCTCTTTTAGATGTTTCATTATTAGTGTACAAAAATGCAACTGATTTCTGTGTGTTGATTTTATATTCTGAAACTTTACTGAATTTGTTGATTAGTTCCAAAGGTTTTTGGTTGAGTCTGGGATTTTCTATGTGCAAAATCATGTCATCTGCAAATAACGACAATTTTACTTCTTCCTTTCTGCTTTGGATGCCTTTTATTTCTTTGTCTTACCTAATTGCTCTAGCTAGGACCTCCAGTACTATGTTCAATAAGAGTGGTAGGAGTGGATATCCTTGTCTTGTACCTCATCTTAGGGGAAAGCTTTCAGTTTTTCACTGTTGAGTATAATATTAACTGTGGGTTTATCATATATGGCCTTAATTATGTTGAGCTATGTTTCTTCTGTACCCAGTCTGTTTGGGGTTTTTATCATAAAAGTCACATTTTGTCATATGCTTTTTCTGCATCTACTGGGTTAATCATGTGATTTTTATCTTTAATTCTGTTAATGTAGTGTATCCCATTTATTCATCGGCATATATTGAACCATCCTCACATCCCAGGGATAAATCTCACTTGGTCATGGTGTATAATTCTTTTATGTTCTTAAATTCAGTTTGCTAATATTTTGTTGAGAATTTTTGTATCTATATAAGACACTGGGCTGTAGCTTTCTTTTCTTGTAGTGTCGTTATCTGGTTTTGGTATCAGGGTAATGCTGGCATCCTGGAATGAGTTTCCAAGTGTTCCCTCTTCTTCAGTTTTTTGGAGGAGTTTAACAAGGATTGACATTAATTCTTCTTTAAATATTTGGTGAATTTGTCAATGAAGCTGTATGGTCCTGGGGTATTCTGCATTGGGAGGTTTTTGGTTAGTGATTCAATCTCTTTACTCATTATTGGTTTGTTCAGATTTTCTATGGTTGTAGTTGTTGATTACTTCTAAAAGTTTTCCAGTGGATTCTTTGGGGTTTTCTATATATAAGATCATGTCGTCTGCAAACAGCGAGAGTTTCACTTCTTCCCTCCCTATTTGGATTCCTTTTTCTTGCCTAATTGCTCTAGCCAAAACTTCCAGCACTATGTTAAATAAGAGTGATGATAGAGGGCATCCTTGTCTAGTTCCTGTTTTCAGGGGGATGGTGCTCAGTTTTTGCCCATTGAGTATGATGTTGGCTGTGGGTTTGTCATATATGGCCTTTATTATGTTGAGGAAGTTCCCTTCTATCCCCATTTTGTTCAGAGTTTTTATCATAAATGGCTGTTGAATCTTGTCAAATGCTTTCTCTGCATCTATTGAGATGATCATGTGGTTTTTATTCCTCAGTTTGTTGATGTGGTGTATCATGTTGATTGATTTGCAGATGTTGAACCATTCCTGTGTCCCTGGTATGAATCCCACTTGATCATGATGTATGATCCTTTTGATGAATTGCTGAATTCAAGTTGCCAAGATTTTGTTGAGAATTTTTGCATCTATGTTCATCATAGTTCTTTTTCGTGGCCTGTAGTTCTTTTTTGTGGTGTCCTTGTCAGGTTTTGGTATCAGCGTGATGTTGGCCTCGTAGAATGTGTTAGGAAGTATTCCATCCTCCCTAACTTTTTAGAATAGCTTGAAAAGGATAGATATTAAATCCTCTCTGAAAGTTCAGTAGAATTCTCCAGGAAAGCCATCTGGTCCTGGGGTTTTATTCTTTGGGATGCTTTTGATTGCTGTTTCAATCTCTTTCCTTGTGATTGGTCTGTTCAAATTGTCTGCATCTTCTTGACTAAGCTTTGGGAGATTGTAGGAGTCCAAGAATTTATCCAGTTCCTCTAGGTTATCCATTCTGTTGGCATATAGTTTTTTGTAGTATTCTCTTATAATCCGTTGTATTTCTGCAGAGTCTGTTGTTATTTCTCCTCTTTCATTTCTGATTTTGTTTATTTGAGCTTTCTCTCTTTTTCTCTTTGTAAGTCTGGCTAAGGGTTTGTCAATTTTATTTATCTTCTCAAAGAACCAGCTCTTTGTTTCATTGATCCTTTCTACTGCCTTTTTAGTTTCAATGGCATTTATTTCTGCTCTGATTTTTATTATTTCTCTCCTTCTGCTGACTTTGGGCTTTGTTTGTTCTTCTTTCTCTAATTCAGTTAGGTGTAGTTTAAGATTGCTTATTTGGGATTTTTCTTGTTTGTTAAGATGTGCCTGTATTGCAATGAATTTTCCTCTTAATACAGCTTTTGCTGTATCCCATGTGAGTTGGTATGGCATGTTATCATTTTCATTTGTCTCCAGGTATTTTTTGATTTCTTCTTTAATTTCTTCACTGACCCATTGCTTGTTCAATAGCATATTGTTTAGTCTCCACATCCTTGTGCCTTTCTCAGCTTTTTCCTTGTAATTAATTTCTAGCTTTATAGCATTATGATCGGAGAAGATGCTTGTTATTATTTCAATTTTTTATAATTTTTAGAGGCTTGCCTTGTTTCCCAACATATGGTCTATCCTTGAGAATGTTCCATGTGCACTTGAGAAGAATGTGTATTCTGCTATTTTTGGATGGAGTGTTCTATGTATGTCTATTAAGTCCAACTGTTTTAGCTTTTCATTTATCTCCACTGTTTCTTTGTTGATTTTCTGTCTGGGTGATCTGTCCATTGATGTGAGTGGGGTGTTGAGGTCCCCTACTATTATTGTGTTATTCTTGATATCTTCTTTTAGGTTTGTTAATACTTGCTTTATGAACTTTGGTACTCCTGTGTTGGGTGCATAGATATTTATAAGTGTTATTTCTTCTTGGTGAAATGTCCCTTTGATCATTATATATTAGCCCTCTGTGTCTCTCTTTACCTGCCTTATCTTGAAGTCTGTTTTGTCAGATATAAGTATTGCGACACCTGCATTCTTTTGTTTGCTATTAGCTTGGAGTATTGTCTTCCACCCCTTCACTCTGAGCCTGTGTTTGTCCTTGGAGCTGAGCTGTGTTTCCTGGAGGCAACAAACTGTTGGATCTTGTTCTTTAATCCATTTTGCCACTCTGTGTCTTTTTATTGGAGAATTCAATCCATTTACATTGAGGGTGAGTATTGATGCACAAGGGCTTAATGCTGTCATTCTGTTGCTCGTTTTCCGGTTTTTCTGTGTTTCCTTTGTTTCTCGTCCTGTGTGTTTTAGCCTACCCATTGACTTCTGCAATTTCTTATGCTGGGTTTCTTAGATTTTTCCTCATTTATGTTTTGTGTCTCTGTTCTGTTTTTTAGTTCAGTGGCTACCCTGAAGTTCGTATTCAGAATCTCGTGTATAACATAGTCCATTGTCTGATGGTCTCTTACTTCCTTAGCCTACACTGAATCAGTCCCTTTTCTCCTCCCTTCCTAAATTATTATTTTCATCTCTTATTCCAACTTGTGTTGTGAGTTTGTGGTTAGAGTGATAAGATTGTCTTTGCTTTGGTGATTTCCTTCCCTTTATCCTAATGCTATAGTTGAATATTTGCTATCCTATTCTGATTCTATCTATTTGTCTCCCTACTGTGTGTTTTGTGACCCCTTTCTCCCTTTTTTTCTTTTTTCAGGTATGAGAGCCTTCTTGAGGATTTCTTGTAGTTGAGGTCTTGTGGCTACGAAATCCCTTAGCTTTTGTTTGTCTGGAAAAGATTTAATTTCTCCCTCATATCTGAAGAATATTTTTGCTGAATAGAGTATTCTTGGATGAAGATTTTTATCCTTTAAAGTTTTGAATATGTCATTCCAATCTCTCCTAGCTTGTAAGGTTTCTGTAGAGAAATCCGCTGAAAGTCTGATAGGGGTTCCTTTGTAGGTTATTTTCTTCTGCCTTGCTGCCCTGAGTATTCTTTCTTTGTCATTCATTTTTGCCATTTTTGCTATTATATACCTTGCAGTAGGTCTTTTTACATTGACAAATCTAGGAGATCTGAAAGCTTCCTCCACACACATTTCTCTCTTAATCCCTAGATTTGGGAAGTTCTGTTATTTCATTGAGCACACTTTCTGCTCCATTTTTCTTTTCCATGCCCTCAGGAATTCCGATGATTCTTAAGTTGCATTTTCTCATTGAGTCAGCTATTTCTCAGAGGTTTTCTTCAGTTTTTTTAATTCTTAGTTCTCTTTCGTCCTCTGTCTGGAGCCATTCAGCCTGTCTATCTTCAATTATGCTAATTTTCTCCTCTATGGTGTCTACACAGGCATTCAGGGAATCCGTATCCTGTTTTGTGTGATCCATTGTATTTTTCATTTCTAGTATTTCTGATTGATTCTTCTTTGTAGTTTCAATCTCTTTTGTGAAGTAACTCCAGAACTCATTGACTTGTTTCTCTATATTTCCCTTTACCTCATTGAGTATTTTGATGATAGCTGTTTTGTTTTTGAACTCATCTTCACTTAGTTTACTTATTTCCAAGTCCTCAGGACATACTTCTGTGTTTTTATTGTTTTCGTTTTGGTCTGGAGCTTTTATAAATTTCTGGATGGTAGAGGAGCAGTTTTTGTGCATAATGCTGTTATTCGGTTGCAATTACAGCCTGTCACCACTAGATGGGGGTTGAGAGCCGTGTGTTCTGAGCCCTCCTCCTTCAGCCGCAATGGTAGCACACAGTGTGGGTTGGGGGAGGAGGGGCACTTTCTATTGCGCACCAACCTGGATTCGGATCAGCGCTGGCTCTCTGGTCTCCTGGGACCCTGGGCCAATGGGGTCCCCCACACGAAAGCTTTCCCCGTTCAGGGGTTTCCACTGAACAGGCGGTGGGAGTCCTGGACGATCCTGTGGATGCGTGACCCCTCCCCCGTTCCTTCCCTCTCCCCCAGCAGTGATCCCAGTCTGTAGGGGAGGGAGCTAAGTTCTCTCCTACCCTGTTCCAGCTCCTCAAAGGGGGGCTACAGCCTCTCCACCCTCCATCGTTTGGTTGCTGTGGGTCTCCAACGATTTCTGTTATTAGGATATTTTTCTTTTGGTTGGAAAGCAGTTGCTCTTCTTGGTTGTAATTTGGAGGGGAGAGAGTCCTGGGTGAGCTCACGCCGCCATGTCACTGACCTCGCTGCCAGAGTAGTCTGTTTTGATCCTGTGTGTTTATGTAGTATCAGTTCTAATGTCTCCTCTTTCATTTCTAATTTTATTTATTTGAGTCTTCTCTCTTTTTATCTTAGTTAGTCTAGATAAAGGTTTGTCAATTTTATTTATCTTTTTAGGAAAACTAGCTCTCAGTTTTGTTGATTATTTTGATTGTTATTCTTATCTCTTTATTTCTGCTCTCATCTTTATTATTTCCTTCCTTCTGCTAACTTTGGGCTTATTCTGTTTTTTTTTTATAGTTCCTTGAGATGTACAGTTATATTTTTTATTTGAGATATTTCTAATTTCTTAATATATGCTTTTCCCCCTATAAATTTTTCTCTCAACTGCTTTTGCAGCATTCCATAGGTTTTGGTATGTTGTGTTTTCATTTTCATTAGTTTCAAGATACTTTTTTTATTTCCCAATTGATATCTTCTTTCACCTGTTGATTGTTCAAAAGTGTTTTGATTTCCACATATATGTAGATTTTCCAGCTTTCCTCTTGTTGATTTCTAGTTTAATAACACTGTAGTTGGAAAAGATAGTTGTCGTGATTTCAGTCTTCTTAAATTTGTTAAGACTTGTTTTGTGTCCTATCATATGATCTATCCTGGAAAATAATCTTTGTGGTCTTTAGATGAATGTGCTTTCTACTGCAGTTGGATGGAATGTTCTATATATGTCTATTAAGTCCATTTGGTCATAGTATGGTTCCCTTCTGACACATCCTTGCTGATTTTATATCTGGTTGATCTCTCCATTGCTGAAAGTGGGGTATTGAAGTCATCTGTTATTACTGTATTGTTATATTTCTCCTCTCAGATCTGTTAGTATTTGCTTAATATATTTAGGTGCTTGGAAGTGCATGTATATTTATGATTGTTGTGTTTTCTTGATGAATTGACCCCTTTATCATTATATAATGACCTTATTTGACTCTTGTTACCATTTTTGCTTTAAAGTCTATTTTGTCTGAAATAAGTGTGGCTATCCAATTTCTTTTGGTTTCAGCTTGCATGAAATATCTCCTTCCATTCCTTCACTTGGAGCTTGTTTGTGTCTTTAAAGCTGAGTGAGTCTCTTGTAGGCAGCATATACTTGGGTCCTGCTTTTTTATCCATCTCGCCACTCTCTGCCTTTTGATTGGTGAATTCCAAGTATCTGCATTTAAAGTGATTATTGATATGTAAGGACTCACTGCTCTCATCTTACTGATTGATTTCTGCTTGTGTTGTATTTCCGTTGTTTCTTTTTCCTTCTGTTTCTATCTACCTTTGTAGATTGGTGTACCATAGTTGTATGCTCTGTTTCTCCTTTCAGCCTCTGTTTGTTCAGTGTTTCCATGGGGAAATCAGGACTTGGAGCTTCCAAGTCTGCCATTTTGCCGCCATCACTCCATGCTACTAGTTTTTGTTTGTAATTTCATTTTTACATTTATTGAGGAAATGCTTGAATATTAACTTAAAATCAAACACTATTACAAAGTTCACAACAAAAAACTCAAGGCTCTTTCCCTTCCCTTCCCCACTTCTGATCTCACTTCTCAGAGGCAGCTACTTGCAATCCTTCCAGATTTTTCTTTTGGTGTTATGATCTTATTTCTAATAACATGCTTATACTGACTGCTGTTTCTTGCTGTTTTAACTTGTATATTCTCTATTGACTTCTTACTATGGAGGAAGAGCATTTAGCTTTCTTATAGCTCAGCTCCCCAACATGATTCTGGACTAGCCACTTCCATTCTCCCAGCATAGTTATATCACTAGGATGTTTGTGCCTCAGGCCTTTACAGTAGAGATGTCTTCAAATGTTTGGTGATCTTCCTCTCTGCATTCTCATTTAAGAGGGGGGCAATAAAACATGTCTGGGGCTCTGTGTGCCAGAATCCCATGTGGCTGCTCTGTGCCATGCTGCCTCCTTCCCAGGGACCTGGAGTTCCCTGTGGCATTTTACACTGCCCATGGGCACTTGCGTTCTTCTCTATTCTAGATTCTACACCTTCCTTCAAAATCATCACAAAGTGGAAACTTTCCCTGGGTAGGTATGTGGGTTGAAGATTCTTGTTTCCTGTGAAACTTCTTTGGAAGTTCCTCTTCACTCAGCAGAGAACAGAGGGGAGGAGGAATGAGTAATAAGAAGAAAAGTGGAAAGTGTTACCAATAGTTAGGAAAGGAGTTGTCTTGCATTTTAGCATGGGAGATTTCAAGAGAAAGTCTGTATTGTGGTGATGATCAGAGTCTAGCGCTTTGCTGGCCGGTAATTGTCAGACACAAGAGTGTCACCCAGATCTGCCAAGTACATTGGGTAAGTCCTGGGTTTTGAGGCTAGATCTTGGTTCAGGTCCATGCCAGCTATCGAAATTGTGGCAAACTCCATGACATGTGAGAGCCTAGGTTTTCTCATCTGTAGAGTGGGAATAACACTGATGTTATAGGGTTGTTCTGGAATTGGAAATCATATATGTAAAGTGCCTGGTTCATTTGTGCTCCATGAATGATAATCTTGATAGCATTATCATCTGCTTAGTCTCATCACCATCTGTTGACAGCTTTAGCTGCAGCCTAGAGGATGCAAAAGGAATGGTAGAGAGGAGAAGCCAAGAACCTTTAGTTGGGATATGGTGCCAAAGAGCCCTGCCCCCCACCCACACACACCTGCAAGATGCAAGAGAGGAGCAGACAGCTAGGAATGATTATTCCCAAGGGAAAGTGGGGAACCAGGAGAGCCAACATGTCAGAATCAGAATGTGTTTTCCAGCCAATGCACCCTCCCTCATTTCTTTTCTAACAACTCCACCTAGTGTGGCCAACCACCAAAGTCCCTGATTTCTGGAAGTCCCTCAGTCCCAACACGCAGGTCTGGTTGGTCACCCTCTCCACCACTCACGCTGATGAAAGTCACCACCAGGGTGACCCACAGAGGCCACTGAGGGTGCGTGGCAGCCTTCAGCTATGAGGGGAGGAGCTTCCTAAAGGGCCTGCTGGAAGGTGGGGAGGCGGACACTCAGCCCACTTGATGGACATGACTCATCCCTCTGACTCCTGTCATCTTCATTTTCAGGTCAGGCAGCGTGGACAACAATTGGATGGACATTTACAACTTTGTTGATAGAGTGGTCAAGAAGTTTGAAAAGTACAACTTCTCCATGTTTCAGGGTGTTTTCTTCTGCCAAGCAGAGTGTCCTGCTCTTTAGACTTGTGGGCATGGGAGCCCCTCGGGTCAGAAACACAGAGCCCAGGGTGGTGTTCTAAAGCAGGAGAGGACAGATCGCACTGGTTCAGTTGGCTCTCAGCAGCTTTGCTTGGCTCCTGCCTGGGAGTCAGGCCATATTGCAGGGGCACAGTCTTCCCCTAAGGCCCTCAAGGACTAGAAAACAGATAAACCACTAACATACAACTGAACACCTTGTTAGAAAGTGCTGAGGGCCAAAAGAAAAGGGCAAAGGACTTATAAGACAGCTTAAAGGAAAAAGCAAGAATTCCTACAGCAAAAGTCCTTAATGGCTTCCCAGAGGATGTGGACATTTGAACTAGGTCTTGAAGGACCAGGAAAAGCTGGGTAGCAGGAGCCATCAAGAGGACTTCTTGTAGAAGTCTCTTGTAGAGAGAGTGGCCTCTTTGGCAGGAGGGTAGGGTTAACTCAAGGGAGGGCTGGGAAATGAGGCTGGACAGAAAAGCTTGGGGCCAAGGTCATCAGGGCTCAAAATGCCAGGTACAGGGTTGTGGATTTCCTTCTGTGAGCAGTAGGGAGCTGTACACGATTCTTGAGCAGGTGTATGACATGATAAATGTTGTGCTTCAGAAAAAATGTCAGATAAGTATGGGTAAATTGAACTGGAACAACACCCAGGAGCAATAGGAAACTCTCTAGGGACCTGTGGTAGCAATTTATCTAAAAGATAATAAGGGTCAGAGAACCAGAAGACAGTGGCCAGGGAGAAGAACGGGAGTGGTGTGTATGAATGGCTTTCATGAGAGAATAATTTCTTTGAGATGAGAGAAGAGATGAGGCAGGAAGACAGGCAAGGAAGGAAGGGAGTGAATATCCAAAGAATTTTACAGCAGAAGCGAGGTCAGTGGAGAGATCCTCATGCAGGTGTGTGTAGGAATCTGTCTCCTTTTGTGTGTGATGTGCATGTGGGTGTGTCTCTGTGTGTGTGCATGCATGGGAGAGACTTTGGGGGTGTTGGAGGTGTAGAAATGGAACAGGATCCCATCCTGGCACTCACTGTGGGAAGGTCCCACATCTCCACAAGCCTCAGAATCCTTCACTGAAGTTAAGGGAATTTCTGGGAGTCAGAAAATGGTCCCAAAGGGGAAGAGTTGGGGTGGGCAGCAGAGAAGTTGCCATGCACCCCGTCCCTGGCTGCACATTGCCATCATTTTGAACCTGTGTTTGTGACTTCTCACAAGTACGTGCTTCCTCCCCAGCCCGAAACTGCAGATGTCATTCATCACCTACTCCACACGGGGCCACACCCTCATGAACCTCACCTCAGACAGGTAAGTGCTGCCTTTTTATTTTAATTATTTTATTGAGGTCATGTTGGTTTAGAACATTGTGTAATTTCAAGTGTACATTATTACATCAGTTTCTGTATAGACTGCATCGTGCTCACTACCTGTAGTCTTGTTTTAATCCGTCACCATACGTATGTGCGCCTTTACCCCCTTCACCCTTGCCTCTAGTACCACTGATCTGTTCTCCTTATCCATGTGTTTTCTTATCTTCCACATTTGAGTGAAATCATGTGGTGTTTTTCCTTCTCTGTCTGGATTATTTCACTCAACATAGTACCCTCCGGGTCCACCCATGTTGTTGCCAATGGCACAATTTTGTCTTTTTTTATGGCTAAGTAGTATTCCATTGTTTATGTATACCACGTCGTCTTTATCTGTTCACCAGTTGATAAGGCACTTGAGTTGCTTCCACGTCTTGGCTGTTGTGAATAATGCTGCAGTGAACATAGGGGTGCATAAACTTCTTTGTATTGTTGATTTCATGTTTTGGATAGAAACACAGTAGTGGGATAGCTGGGTCATATGGTACTTCTATTTTCAGTTTTCTGGGAAGTCTCCATACTGCTTTCCATAGTGGCTGCACCAGTTTGCATTACCACCAGCAGTGTATGAAGGTTCTCTTCTTTCCACATCCTCTCCAACATTTATTTTTTATCTTGTTAATTACAGCAATTCTGATGGTTGTAAGGTGATATCTCATTGTGGTTTTGATTTGCATTTCTCTAAAAATTAGTGATTTTGAGCATCTTTTCACATGCCTCTTGGCCGTCTGAATATCTTCTTTGGAAAAATATCTGTTCATATCCTCTGCCCGTTTTTTGATTGGGTTGTTTGTTTTTTTGTTGTTGAGTTGTATGAGTTCCTTATACACTCTGGAAACAAACTCCTATCAGATATATGATTTGCAAATATTTTCTCCCAGTTGGTGGGATGTCGTTTTGTTTTGTTCATGGTTTCCTTTGCTGTGCAGAAGCTTTTCAGTCTGATTAAGTCCCATTTGTTTATTTTTTCTTTTGTTTCCCTTGCCTGAGTAGACATGCTGTTCAAAAAGATACTGCTAAGACCAATGTCAAAGGGTGTACTGCCTATATTTTCTTCTACAAGTTTTATGGTTTCAGGTCTTGTATTCAAGTCTTTAATCTATTTTGAGTTAATTTCTGTGTATGGTGCAAGATAATGGTCTACTTTCATTCTTTTGCGTGTGGCTGTCCAGTTTTCCCAACACCATTTATTGAAGAGACTTTCCTTTGTCCATTTTATGTTCTTAAACCCTCTTTCGAAGCTTAGCTGTCCATAGATGTGTGGTTTTATTTCTGGGCTTTCAACTCTGTTCCATTGATCTGTGTTTCCTTTTCTGCCGGTACCATGCTGTTTTGATTACTGTAGCTTTGTAGTATATTTTGAAGTCAGGGAATGTGATGCCTCCAGCTTTCTTCTTTTTTCTCAGGATTGCTTTGGCTATTCCAGATCTTGTGTTGTTCTCTATAAATTTTAGAATTCTTTGTTCTGTTTCCATGAAAAATGTCGTTGGGATTCTGAATGGGATTTCATTGAATCTGTAGATTGCTTTAGGTAATATGGACGTTTTAATTGTGTTTATTCTTCCAATCCATGAATATTGAATATCTTTCCATTTATTTGTGTCTTCTTCAATTTCTTTCAATAATGTCTTATAGTTTTCAGTGTATGGGTCTTTAACCTCCTTGGTTAAATTTATTCGTAGATATTTTATTCTTTTTGAATGGGATTATTCTGAATGGGATTGTATTCTTGACTTCTATTTCTGCCAGTTTGTTATTAGTGTATAGAAATGCAACTGATTTTTGTAAATTGATTTTATACCCTGCAAGTTTGCTATAGTTGTTGATTATTTCTAATAGTTTTCTGGTGGATTTTTTAGGGTTTTCTATATATAGAAGCATGTGATCCACAAACAGCAAGAGTGTTACTTCTTCCTTTCCAACTTGGATACCTTTCATTTCTTTTTCTTGCCTAATTTTCTTGTCTGGTTTTGGTATTAGGGTAGTACTGGCCTTGTAGAATGAGCTGGGAAGCATCTTGTCTTCTTCAATTTTTCAGAATAGTTTGAGAATGATAGATATTAAATCTTCTTTGAATGTTTGGTAGAATTCTCCAGAGAAGCCATCTTGTCCTGGACTTTTGTTTTTTGGGAGGTTTTTGATTACTGTTTCAGTCTCTTTACTTGTGATTAGTATATTCAGATTCTCTATTTCTTGATTCAGTTTTGGGAGGTTGTATGACTCTAAGAATTATTACATTTTTTCTAGGTTATCCAATGTGTTGGCATATAGTTTTTCATGCTATTCTCTTATAATCCTTTATGTTTCTGTGGTATCATAATTTCTCCTCTTTCATTTTTAATTTTATTTATTGAGCCTTCTTTGTTTCTTTCTTAGTGAGTCTGGCTAAGGGTTTGTCAATTTTGCTTAACTTCTCAAAGAACCAGGTCTTAGTTTCATTGATCCTTTCTATTGTTTTCCAGTCTCTATTTCATTTATTTCGGCTCTAATTTTTATTATTTCCCTCCTGCTGACTTTGGGCTTTTTTTGTTCTCTTTCTAGTTCTGCTAGGTGTAGTTTAAGATGATGTATTTGAGATTTTTCTTGCTTTTTGAGGTAGGCCTATATCACTATTAAATTTCCCTCTTACCACTGCTTTTGCTGCATCACGTAAGAGTTGATGTGTTGTGTTTGCATTTTCATTTGTCTCCAGGTGTTTTTTGATTTCTCCTTTGACTTCTTCATTGATCCAGTGGTTTTTCATTAGCATGTTGTTTAGTCTCCATATATTTGTGACTTTCCCAGCTTTTTTCTTGTAGTTGATTTCCAATTTCATAGCATCGTGGTCAGAAAAGATGGTTGATAGGATTTCAGTCTTCTTAAATTTATTCAGGCTTGCCTTGTTTCCCAGTATATGGTCTATCTTTTAGAAACTTCTCTCTGCACTTGAGAAGAATGTATATTCTGCTATTGTGGGATGGAATGTTCTATATACATCTATTAAGTCCACCTTGTTTAGTGTGTCATTTAAGGCCCATGTTTCCTTGTTGACTTTCTCTCTGGATTATCTATCCGTTGATCTAAGGGTGAGGTGTTGAGGTCCCCTGCTATTATTGTGTTGCTGTCAGTTTCTCCCTTTAGTTCCATTAATAGTTGCTTTAAATACTTTTGTGCTTCTGTACTTATTTGCATATATATTCATGAGTGTTGTGTCCTCTTGGTGGAATGTTCCTTTTATCATTTTCTACTGCTCTTCTTTGTCTCTCATTATCTTTTTCACTTTGAAGTCTTTTTCTGATATAAGCATGGCAACACCTGCTTTCTTTTGGTTACCATTAGCTCAGAGTATTGTCTTCTATCCCTTCACTCTGAGCCTCTTTGTCTTTAGAGCTGAGATGCGTTTCCTGGAGGCAGCATATTGTTGGGTCTTGTTTTTTAATCCATCTGGCCACTCTGTGTCTTTTGATTAGAGAATTCAATCCATTTACTTTTATAGTGATTATTGATGTATGAGGGCTTACTTCTGTCATTTTATCTCTTATTTTCTGTTGTTGTTCTGTATCTCCTACTGGAATATCTATAATCCTTATGTTACTTTTCCTGATTGAGTTGGATATTTTTCAAAGAATTTCTTCATTTTTTAAAAATCTTAGTTCTTTCTTTTCCTCCGCCTGAAGCATTTCTAGATTTCTACTTTATAATTCACTAATTCTGTCCTCCATAATGTCTGCTCTATTTTTTATGTTTCCTACATTATTTTTTATCTTATTAATTGTCATCTTCATATTCAGAACTTCTGTATGTTCTTTTTAAGACCTTGAGTCTCTTTGGTGAAGGAATCCACATGCTCACTAATTTTATTCCTGAGCTCACTGAAGTGTCTTTCTGTGTTTTCTTGTACCTCGTTGAATTTCTTTCTGACAACTATTTTCAATTCTCTGTCATTTAGATTGTGATCTTCTGACTTCAAGTTTGGTTTCTAGAGACTTGTCATTTTCTTTCTGTTCTGCGTGTTTCTGTAGTTCTTCATGGTGTTTGATGCATTGATCCTCTGCCAGCACATTTGTGTTAGTATCAGTTCACAGAGTCCACCTTCCCCCTCTGGGTGTAGTGGGCTACGGGCAGGAGCTCTGTTTCTGATCCCACCCATCTGCTGGTAGTTGTGCCAGTTGGGCCACAGTGTATTCAAGTGGGCTGACTGTAGCCACTTGGCGGTTTGCACTTGTGTGTGCAGAGCTGCTAGGCTCAGCAGGCTGGTCTGGCTGAGCTGCTGTGTTAGGCAGGGGCAGTGCTTTCACATGGGCCTAGGCTGTGCTTGCGGGCAGTTATGGGCTAAGCCACTGTGCTTTGTGTGTGGGGCAGTTTCCCATGGGCTGAACCTCTGCCTCTCAGTAGGGGGAGTTTGCATGGGCGGAGCTGCCTTGCTAGGTGGCTGCTCCCCTGGGCCAGGCTACCACTTGAAAAGCATTCGTGTGTCGGTTGGGCTGCCCCACTTCTACTCACAGTCACACCATCCGCTGTGTGAGGATCAGCAACCTGGATCACTGCCTCTGGGGAGGCAAAGGAGTCCAGTTACTTAATTCCTCTGCTTCCTGGTAATCCAGCCCACCCACATTCAGATGTATAGCTACATGGATCCCTCAGGCATCCTGTTGTGTTATGTAGAAAATCCTCTCTTGGTTAATGAATGTCTGTCTAGTTGTAACATAGAGAGGAGAGACAAAGGGAGCAACTCACTCCACTATGATGCTGCCATCACTGGTAAGTGCTGCTGTGATCTCCAAGGCAGGACCCGTGGGTGGGGCTGCAGGGAGAGCCAGGGAGCTGAGGGCTTCCCTGAGAACTCAGTGGGAATCCCACTGGTGTGCAGGCTGGGCTGACACGGCCTCCCCTCAGTGCCCACCTTGACACCATAGCCAGCCCACTTTGACTCCTGGCTGCACTGGCACTAGCAGACCCCTGTGCTTCTAGACAATCTCCACCCCATAAGTCCCACCCTCCACCCTCCTGAGTCCTTCCTTGGGAACTCTACCCTTTTCTTAGAACGGGCTGGCTGGGAGGACTCCTGGGAGCTGGTGGAGCCAATATTCAGGGCTGCTATGAAGAGTGGCCTGCATTGGGCACCTGCTGTGGGTGTCACTCTCTGCCCTGGGCAAGTGGAGGAAGAAGGGAGACGAAGTCAGAACCTGGGAAGAAGGGAAGGGCAGTGTCAAAGTGCCGGGGGCTTCAGTGGAGGGGAGCTGGGTCCCTTGGTGGGTCTGAGACAGGGGAGCCAGTGAGTCGGGGCATGAGCAGAAGACTGGGCTGGTGTGCACGAGGGAGGCATGACGTGCCCGCATCCTAGGTGGGCTGAGCAGGTGCCCACAGGCCTGAAGGAAGGAATTCCTGGGCTTCTGAGTAGTTTGGAGGTTCAGGTTCCCATGGATACAAATGACTGGAACCCAACTCAGAGTGGGTGGAGCACCAGAGCTGGGGGAGGACGTTTAGGACTGATAGGTCCCAGGATTTGTGGGACAGAGCCACTGCTCAGGACCTTGGAGGGAAACCAAGCACCACACAATGAGCAGGAAGAGCCAGGCTGCAGGGGAGGGCGTGTGGGGGTCCCAGGGCATGGGCACAGACTCCCATGTCTGACACCCAGGAGAAGCAGGGACTGGGCTGGCGGCTCCATGGCCTAGGGGAAGGCGAGGTTTTGTGTGTGCCTGTGGTTCCTATTTGGGAGAGAGAGACCTGAGTGGGTTTGAGGTGGAAGAAAGCAAGTCCATGGAGAGGGACTCTGGCAGGTGGCAGAGACAGAGGCAGCGGGGGCGGGGCACGGGCCTCAGGTGGAGGAGCAGCCCTGGGGGAGAGGAAGACCACTGCCTCCCCCAGGGCAGGGGCTCAGGGCGCAGACCATGAGAAGCTGTGTGAGGCTCCTGGAGGGCCTCCCAGGTCATCTCTGGTGAGCGAAGGTGGGGCTGTCTTCCCCATGGGGGGTGTCAGGAATGGGTGTGGAGCTCAGGGGAGCAGAAAAGATGTGAGCTCGTGTGAGTTTAGGGGGGTGATACTTTAAGAGGAGGGGTTCTTGCCGAGGGTGCTAGGAGCCTGTGGTCCCTCAAGGAGCACAGCTGGGAGCAGGGGGTGACTTGGGCTGCCGAGCAGCAGCAGGGAGAGCTCGAGGAGGCAAGAGCAAAGCCTGGCTGAGCTGGGTGCTAGCCAGAGGCTGGGAGGCTGAGAGTTGCAGCATACTGGGGGTGCTGCTGACAAAACGGACGTCTTCCAGATGTTCAGAGAGGGGGGCAGGTGTGTGTGCTGGGCTGGGCAGGGCCTGGGTTGGCCTCCGCTGGCCATGGGTTCAGGCTGCCTCACGTCCTAGGCTGGGCTGGGCAGGACTGGACCCAGGACTCTCAGCTCTCACCCACGGCAGCATCTCTTCTGCCTTCAGCAAGAGGCCAGCCTTCAGGGCCACGCTCTCCTGAGCCTTGCTGTGCCCGCTCAGCCCTGTCACATCGGATAAGCCTGGACCCAAGACCACCCCCTGCTGTGTCGCAGTCCCAGCCTGTGCTTCTGCATTAACAGTGGCTGACTGGCCACCTCCCCATGGCAGCCTGGGGACCATGGCATTTCCACCTGCTTGGGCAGCCCTCAGGGCCACTGCCCCAGCTTTGGTCCTTTCCTTCAGGACACATGAGGTCCAGGAGCTGAGCCCTCTAGTTAAGCAGCTTTGTTACTTCCTTTAGCACCAACTACAGAATGGGGAGAGGTTTGGAGGCACCGAGTCATCCTTGGGGGTCTGTTACAGGGACGATGGGAGCAGGGGGCATCAGGTGGATGACCTCCAAACTCACCCTTACCTGTTGGAGGACCGCGTGCCCTCCCGAGGGGCCCTTGGGTGCTTTGCGGTCCTGCCAGTCACATTGTGTGTGCCAGCGTCACAGGGGACATCCTGGATGCTCCCACTCCCACATGGACGGTCAAGGCAGGGCCCTTGGTGAGGTCACCTGAGGTCTGCGTGCCTGAGACGGGGAGCCCATTGAAAGCCAGCTGTACCCATGGGACCAGACAACCAGTTCCCCCTGATGTCTCCACTTGGGGGACATGAAGGCCTGTCAGTGTCAAAGACACAGGGCGGATGGGCCATGACAGGGCCACTTGACTGAGTCCTCTGCTGTCCATGCCACTCAGCACAGGGTGGAATGGTGCCAGGACAGCGTGGGGCTGGTTTTCAACCGTCAGCCCCCCATTCCACCTCAACTCCCTTTCTGATTTTCTTCAGAGATGAGATACATGATGGTCTTGACCGACTTCAGAATGTGGTGCCTTCAGGAGACACAAACATGCAGGAGGGGTTTAAAAAGGTACAGCCCGCTGGCGCTCTGGGAATTTGCTCTGCTTGTCAAGTTCTTAGAGTGCTGGTGGCTCAGCTAACTGCTCCTCAACCTTCCTTCATGTTGTTGCAGGCCAATGAGCAGATCCAACAAGTGTACTCCAAAGGTAAGCTGCCTGCGGACTCCTCATGGGCAGGTCTGTCCGGGATGGAGCCAGGCCTGGGCCTCAGTGAGGCCTGGCACACCCACCTCGGCCACTTCCTAGCGCTGACCTTTGGGGAAAGTTGCTTGCCCTCTCTGAGCTGCAGGTTCCCCCTCCGTGCAATGAGGATAAAAGCCCCCTCAGTGATGTTTCTCAGAATACACGGGATCATGTGTGCACATTCTTGGTTCTTAGTAAACATGCGCTCTTGCCCTACCCCTGGGCTGCAGGAGAAGGGAGGGAACAGCCCGGGGCCCTAGAGCAGACAGGCTTCAGTTTTCGGAAAAAAGAGCTTGCTCTCCTCCTTGCCGACCTCGCTTTTGTCTCCATCCCATTTCTGGCTGTGACTCCTTTTCCAGTCTGCTCCTTCCCTTGATTGACTGTCATCCCGGGACTGTGTCTCAAACCGTGGAAAAGGCTGTGCTGGGCCAGAACCATCTTTGTCTAGACTGTAGGGTTACAGCTCTTGTCAGGAGAGAAGCTTGGGCCTGGTGGGAAAGGCTTTGAGCTGCTCAAGCGCCTCTGACCCACATTGGGAACCACTGGGGATGCAGGTGCCAGCAGGAGTGTAGGCAGGCACTGCCCGGATCAGTAGCGCAGCCTTCCACAGAGCCTGCGGGGCCTGGTACAGTCGGGTCTGCCTGCTCCTTGCTTTGCCCACCCGAAAGGCTGACACTTGTCCAGTGAAACAGCTGGAGTCACCTGTTAGGGCAAAGGTTGTGCCATCTGGGAGTGGTGGGAGTTCAGTAGGAAGGACCCTGAGCTGGCTCCATCTCCTCATCTGGAAAGTGGGTCCTGGGCTGAGCTGCTTCTCCCTCCAGGAGTGGGATGCAGAGTCCCCCAGGCACTGTGCACTGTGGGTGCTGGGGTCTGCGTGGCCTCTCCCCAGGAGGAGGAGGTGTTGGGGGCAGTGCTGTGGCCCTGGCACCCTGCGGTTGGTCACACCCGGTGCCTTTGCCGACGAGGCCACTCCCTGCTTCTATTGCAGACCGGGAAGCTGCTAGCCTGATTATTGCTCTGACCGATGGACCATTGCTGCCAAGTTCATTTAATAAGACTAAGGACGAAGTGAGTCCAGTTCATCATTACCAGCATAATGCTTGATCTATTTGGTGATTTATACTCAGCACTTTCTTTCTCTTAGGCTGCAAATTCTCAGAAAATGGGGGCGAGTATTTACTGCGTGGGTGTAAGCAACTATAAGAAAGACCAGGTAATTCAGTACAAGTAACATGGTACCGCTGGTGAGCCTAGTAGGGGAAAGCTTCCAAAGTTGGCTTTCCCAGGGCCACCCAGAGGATGATCTACCCAGAGAATGTGTAAGTCTTTGGAAAACAGACAGCCACTGCAGAAATGAATAACAAGTGTGTAAAACCCGCACTGGAAGTACAGGTGGAAGAGCTGTCCATTCCCTTGGGGTGGGCTGATGGCAAACGCCAGGGTCTGGCCTTGGAGTCCAGCATAGTGTGAGGCAAGAGACTATCTCCTGGGATGGGGACCTGCTGTGTCCTCAACCCCTGGCCATGGGCACAAGGCACCTCCTCTCCCTTAAAGCTGTTGGAAATTGCAGACCGCCCAGATCACATGTTTGGCGTGGACAGAGGATTCAAGGGTCTGAGAAACATCGTTAATTCAGTGAGTAGAGGCTGGATGTGAGCAGGAGCACAGGGTGGCTTCTCACCAGGCCCCCAGCGTTCACTTTCCCCGACCTTGCCACCTCTCTCTGTTCCAGCTCACATCTAAGTGCTGTATGGAAATTACAGCTGTGGAGCCTTCCAGTTTCTGTACGGGAGGTAAGAGCCGAAGTCCCTGTTGTAAACACACGGCTATGTGTTTGTGTGCGTTTGTGTGGGTTATGAGTGTCTGCTGGTGTGGTGGGTGTGGCATGAGGGTGTGGTTTCAGTGTGTGATATGTGTGAGTGTATAGTGTATGTGTAGGTCTTTCATGTGTGATATAAGCATTCTGAGTGTGTATGATATGTATGTGATGTGGATGAGTGTGGTGTGTGTGTGTGCATGAGCTGAGTGTACACGGATGTGTAGGTTATAGTGTGCATTGGGTATACACGTGTATGTTTGTGTGCAGTGTGTATGCCAGGGGTTAGATGCGGGTATGAGTGCGTGATTACTTTTTTCCCAGTTTTATTGAGATATAATTCGCACACAGCTCTCTGTAAGTTGAAGGTATACCACACAGTGACGTGTCATGCAAATATTGCAAAATGATTACCACAGTAAGTTTAGTATAACTATTTTTTAAATCTCAAAACCAAAAGTTTAATTAAAAAATAAGAAAATATATCGTAAAAGCCCTCAACAAAACGCTACAAATGGAATCCAACAGCACATAAAAAGGACAGTAGCTCAGGACCAGTTAGAGATCTCTGCAGAAATGCCAGTCTGACTCTGTATTTGAAATATCGAGGTAACTTATTCCATCAGCAAAGTGGGGAAGAAACAACCTGCTTGTCTCAATGGATGAGAAAAAGAGCTGGACACAGGCCAACATCCGGCGTCCACCAGGAGCAGAGCCTGACAAAGGCGTCCGCACGGATCGCACAGCCAACATCATACCAGGGGTCACATGGGGAACACCTCCCCCTGGCTCTGAACCTGACAAGAAAGCCCTGTCTCCCCAGAGGGCCCCCTGCCCCAGTGTGCGCCAGCCATCTTGCACAAGTGCTTGGTGAGAGGAGCCTCTCTCTGTCGTGTCCTGGCTATGTGCGGGCATGTGCATCCACATCTCAGGGATTGGTTCAGCTCAGGTGGGTGGATGCCCGCACTTCCTCTGGCACCAGCACCCAGCCGGATCCAGCCGGATCCAGTCCCAGGCAGCCAGGGCCAGCCTCTGTGCCCTTCAGGTGGTGGTGCCACAGGCCGTGGGTCAGACAGAGCTGTGGGCGTATCTGAGGTCTGCTGCCCGTGGGCCAATTGCCAAGTACCTGCAAGTCCCCCTCTGTCTCCAAGAGGTAGAAAGAACGATGCGCCCTGGCAGACCTGTTGTGAGGGGTGAGACCAGTGGAGTCAACAGTGACGGGCACAGGACCTGGAAGCTGGGAGGCCCTACCCAACAGTAGCCGGAACTAGGATTTCCCTCCTTGATTACTGGCTCTGCCCGCCACCCCTCTCCGGAGCCCAGGTTGGGGAGGGAGGTAGCTCAAGGACAGCCAGGACGAGAGTCTACAGCTGAGCCAGCTGTTGGTGGCAGCTGTGTGACTCCTCCCACGTTCTGAAGCTGTGATCTGCAGTGCGCCACGTGGAGGTGGGTTAGAGACCCCCCACACACATAGGGTCTTCTCCTGCTTCTCCTGGTTTAAAGCGCCCAGCTGTGCAGCTGGCCTGACAGCTTCATTTCTCTGATTCTGTCCCCGGACACACACACACGCTGTGGCATCTGAGCAGCACGTCACACCACAGGTGTGGATGTGAGTGGTCATTCCTCCCCCGTAGAGGCCAAGCTGAGGTGACAGGTGCCCACTGCACACCCTCTGCCAGCATGGCCAACATCCCTGCTCTGCCCTTTTAATCAGTTGCTGTCTTGTCAGAAGCTACCACACAGCGTGACAGTCCGTTGGAGGGAAAGCACAAGGCAGGGCCCTTGACCCCAAATGGAATAGAAGGAGCCATTTCATCAGTCTGTCATCCTGAATCCGTCAGAGGGCCAGGGGGCCTGAGGAAGCAGGCAGGAGGGACCACTAGGCACGTGGCCTCTTCAGCCTCTGGGGCTCACTCAGGGCAAGGCTGAGGCCTCTGCTGGCCTCCCTGCCCCAGGTCTGCGCTCCACTCTGTCCTCTGCCCAGGGCCCGAGGTTGCTGAGAAGGCCACTTTCCTAACCCCAGGCCAGCTGGCTGTTGGAGGCTTGTTAGCTGGACAGCGGTGCCCTCTGAGGTCCAGCCTGGCTCTGGGCCCCACCTGCTCCAAGGTGCCATGGGAGGGAGGGGCTGCGCTTCCTGCCAGCCCTTCCTCAGCCTTGCAGGGTCCAGGCCACCCATCCTTTGAGAGTTTACACTCAGGGCACCTCACCCACAGGCCCTTTCCTGGTCGACTGGCCCCTCCCTCGGTCTGTCCCCCTCAGTGGTCACCTGTCCTCCAGTATGTACATGCCTGCTGCTTGGCTGCGTCCACAGCTTTCTTCTCCTCATTTAGTTTTGGTTTATTCCATCCTTTTATTGTGGGATTTACAGCAAAGTGAAAATGATTTATAATGAGCATACCCTAGACGCACTATCCGGATTTTGCAATTGTCTGACCATGTCGTCTTTATCATTTCTCTCTCTTTCTCTTCATCAATCCATCGCACTTTGGGCTGCATTTCGAAGTATATTACAGTCATCAGCCTATATCACCCCCACACCCCTCACTCTGCGTGTCTTTAAGGGAACAGTATTTGCTAACATGTTTCTCCCAAATGCAGACATCGGCAGTGCATCATTTGATGAGTTCTGACAAACACACACACCACTGTAGCCCAAACCCCATGAAGACAGCGACCATTACGACTGCCCCCAGAAGGTCCCCTCGGGTCCCTTCCCTGGCTTTCCCTGCCCCCACCAGCTGGAGGAGCTGCTCTTCTGATCTCCTTCCGTGGACTAGTTTGGGGATCTGAACCGTCCCCTCAGCGGGCTCACGCGGCATGAACGCCCTGTCTACCTGGAGCAGCAGGCGCAGTGGTTTGGAGAGTCGTCCCTGCTGTGTGTTTGCTGGGGTTGGACGGGGCTCCTCAGCCCCGGGAGGTAGACTGGAGGGCACCAGGTCATTCTTTCTTGTGTGTGTGATTGGCCCAAGTGAGTCTCTGCAAAGAAGCCCAACAGATGTGGCTCATCAGTGGCGGCACGTAGTAGGGCCCAGTGCGGAGGAGGGCTTTCCTCTGAGGTCCAGCATCCAGGAGCTGCACCGTGGCTGGGAGGCCCTCTGGGTGGAGTGGGCGGGACAGGCTGTGTGATGCAGGAGGACCCTGCAGGGCCAAGGCAGACCCCACTGTGCAGTGCAGGGACTTTCTGCCACCAGCCTTGTGGCTGCTGTGCCTCCGCTGTGATGAAGGTGCCCCTGGTTCCCATCCTCCTGTCTCCCAGAGATAAACACCATAAACAGGGGATTGTAAATATGTGTGCACCTATCTCTGTGTCCCTTGCAGGGATATTTCTACATTAAAGGGATCGTGCACTACATAATACTTTCCAGATCTCTGCACAGTATTCCATCCCATGGATGGACCAAGGTTATTTCTTAGTCTCCCTTGGTCGATATTCAGACTGTTCCTAATGAGCTGATAGTACAAGCCACACTGCTGTGAACATCCCCACAGTTCCCTCCCTGCGGGCCTGGGTCAGATTCCCTGGGATCAATACCAGAAGTAGAATTGCTGCATTAGGGGACACAGGTTAGAAGTTGCTGAGGGATGTCGCATTTCTCTCAGACTCTGTGCCAAGCAGCACCTCCTGTCCCCACACCCCGCCCTCCCCAGGCCAGGGCCCGTCCATCTGTGTGGCCTTCTGGGTCTCATGGCAGTCCTTGCCCCTCCTCACTGCTCAGCTGCCACCCAACCTTCTCAGGGGCTGCCCACCTTCCCAGCTCCTCTGTCTGGAGCCCCAGGAGCCTGGGGTGTCACTTTTCTTCCAGACACAAAGCTTTCCTTTCCAGAAGCATTGGTCTCCCTTCCGGGGCGGCCCATCCTTCTGCCCCCGAGAGCTGGCGGGCAGTGGGGCTAGACGTGGGCCATACCACTCCCTGCACGCCACTTTTAGTCCCTCCTGTGGCTGCATTTCCTTGCTGTGCTTGTTATTGATGGAGGAGTCGGCGTGAGGGCTGCTGGGAAGCAGAAGGAGCAGCTGTGTGGACAGAGCAAAACCCTTTAGCTCCAAGTCTCTTCTGCTCGGACATCTGAAAGCACGCCCCTCCTTCCACTTATGGAGACTTGCCAGCCTAAAGCTCTCTGTGGGAGCTGCAGGCCCCAGGGACAGAGGGGGCTCTGCTGCAGAGGAGGAGTAGCCACTGAGCGAGGCCTGAGGGCAGCAGGGGCCACAAGGTGGGAGGGAAGGGCATGCAGGAGAGGGGCAGCCTGTGATTTGCATGTGGGCTCCACTTGTTTAAAACACTGGAAGCCTGACAAAACACGTGACAGGCCAGCTTCGGCCCACAGCCCGAGAATCTGTTTTGCTCAAGGCTGAGACTTGCCCACTTTGCTTGATGGGTGGGTGCTGCAGGATCCCTTGAAGCGGGAGGCACCGGGATTGCCAGGTCTGAGGTTGTGTGTCTTTCCTGAGGAATGGTCCTCCGTTACCTGACCTTGGGCACACCAGCATCTGGGAGTAGAACCAGCCGGGCCTGAGCCAGGAGGCAGTGGTGGAGGCTGCTGACCTTGGGCTTGCAGCAGGAAGAGCTGTGTGTCATCCTGGCCCATTCCCCAGACCCAGGCGCCCTCGCTGCCCTCTCTGTATCCCCTGGTGTTGGCTGCAGGGGCAGGGAAGTACCCACGAAGCCCCAGGGGAGCCCCTGCAGCCTGGGTGCCCACCTGAGGCATGAGTAAGAGCTGTTTTCTGCTTGTATAGTCTAGGCTCCTCTGTTTTTATGGAAAGGTGGGCCTGGTGGAACGCACTGCCTACACCCATTACAGAGTACCTCAGGATTTCAGGGGACGAGGCTGGGCAGTTTACTGGGCTCCATGGGTCAGGGGCTATGATGAGGGCCTCCCGAGTCTTTAGTCCAGCCCAGCCACCTCAGAGTGAACCCTCAGCAACACCAGGTGCAGACCTTGCCCGTGGGGCCCAGAGCTGCTGGTTCAGGCACAGCTGCTCCACCATAGGAACACCCTGGAGTTCCATTTTAGTGGTGGCCAGCCATAATTGTGAGCTCAGAGGGAGGACAACATTCAGCCCCACTCACACAGACCTTTGATGTACCCTTGCAGAAACCTACGAAGTGAAGATTTCTGGAAAAGGCTTTAATAATGCAAAGAACAAAGGTGAAGTTAGTTGTAGATTCAAGTTCAGCAACACTGAATTATTTGGTAAGTAGTCCCTTTGGTGCCTCCATGTGACAGATTTCTCATGCCACGCTGCTTTCCCCTCATCCACCGAGCATTCAAGTCCCTTGCTGACCATTCGATGTGGACTCTGTAGGGACAGAGGCAGTGTGGACAAGCGGAGGAGGGACCTGGCTGGGAAGCCTGGCCACCTGCCCCTTCACCTAGAAGCCAGGTGGTCTCAACCCCCAGTGCCCCAGGAGCATCTTGGAGCAGGGCTGTCCCCCTTCCGGGGCTGGGTGTGGGGTGCAGGGTCTGCCCTCACAGCTTCATCCCACTCGCTTCCCTCAGCTCTCAGTTCCCTATAGAGCCGAGGACCTAAATCCCGCAGGTCTGCTGGTGGGAAGTGGAGGCCCCAGGGGTGAGGCCGTGCCAGGTGTACTGGTACCTCTCCCAGGAAGGTGTGTCCATTTGCACTGAGAGAGGATGCCACCTGCCGGCCTGGGGCCTGGAATCCTGCCTAGGACACACGTTGCATGTGTGACCTTGACCCAGTGAGCATTGTGTTCTCAGCCTCTGCTTTCTTTGCAGTAAGTGGGGCCACTATGGTGGGTACGCTAACTGAGCTCTGTCACATATGGAACCTGGTATTTGGAAATACTCAGGCACCAGGTGGACCCCCATGATGTCTGAGTGGCCTCGGGAAGCACAGAGCTGGGGCAGGCAGATGTGGTGCTCTCAGTGCTGAGGTGGGTGTGACCTTCCCCACGGAGCGCTGGGGAACGGTTGGACTGTCTGCCTCCTCCTCCATCCCCAGTTCGCCCTGGATCCCTTCACTTCGTCTGATCCTATGTTATGTTCAGTGACTCCTTCCAGGGCCGTCTCGGAAACCCGGAGAAACTCCTCTCCCCTGCACACTTGTAGGCCATCTCTCCTTCTTTCCTTGGGTGCCTAGCATGGGGCAGGGCACTGTCAAGGCCACATCCCCTCCTGCAGAGTTGTGCAGACAGCCTGAGGGAATTAGGTTTCCCTTGGTCTGTACTTTCTCTGAGTCACTCCCTTGCATGGAGACTAATGTTTATCGGGCGCTGACTGCGGCAGTTACTGTGCTCAGTGCCTTACACACACCATCCCCATTAATTCTCCAAAGAGACCTATTGTGACCCCTTTGTATGGATCGGGAGCCAGAGGCGGGGATGATTCAAGGGTTTGCCCGGGGCCACGAGCAAACCCTTCCTGGTGCAGGAAGAGCTGAAAGTAGCCACAGGTGACCCGAGTGCCCAGTCTGGCCTTCTGCCCTGTGAGAAGACGGTTCTCAGGAAGGTTGGACGCCCCCTGTCCCCAGGAAGTGTGTTCAGATGCTTCCTCTGTGGTCTCTGGCCGTCCTGCTCTCCCAGCCTGGAGAGGACAGTGTTTCTGTCTGAGGTGGGCCAGGGCCAGGCTCTCACATGGGAGAGCCCGTCCCACAGTGGGCCTCCTGGTGACGGCCGTTCTGCTCCCAGTCAGAGGCTGACGGGGGAGGTCCCAGGGCTGTGTGTTGCCGGGAGCTCTGCTGCACTGGGGAGGAGTCACTGGGTTGTTGTTTTTTGGTTTTGGGGGTTTTTTTGAGGAAGATTAGCCCTGAGCTCACATCTGCCGCGAATCCTCCTCTTTTTTGCTAAGGAAGACTGACTCTGAGCTAACATCCGTGCCCATCCTCCTCTACTTTTTATATGTGGGATGCCTGCCACAGCATGGCTTGACAAATGGTGTGTAGGTCCACACCTAGGATCTGAACCAGTGAATCCCAGGCCACCAAAGCAAAACATGCGAACCTAAATGCTGCGCCACCGGACTGGCCCCAAGGAGTGATGGCCTTGTTTTTAATTACATTTTACCCCGATTAAAACATCCAGGAATACATTTTAGAAAATAGAGAAAAGCGTAAAGGAGAAAAATGTTTAAAGAGTGTTTCAGTATGTCACTCTTTTAATTAATCTGCTTTTATCATACAATGTTTTTATAACTTGAGACGTTTTCTAGAAGTGGCAACTGAAGTTTTGGGTTTAATCAGCTAATAGTGGTTTGAAAACTCCTCTCCAGCCACCATGCTTTGCGGGGCCCTCGGTGTGCCGGCTGCTGCCATCGCCTCCTTCCCCCTGCTCTGGCCTGTGAACAGCCTACTGGACAGTCATTGAATTTCTTTGTGGTTTTGCATCCTGCCCCTCAGACACAAGTCCTTTCCCCTAAGCATCCTTGGCGATCAGTGTCCATTCTCAGCACCAGTGAAGGAGAAACACAGTTCAGAATGTCAGAGCGAATCTAGAGGTGGAGCCAGGGAGCTGGCCCACGAGGAAATGAACGAGTCTGTAGGGAAGAGACCTGACCTGTGGTCAGTCCTGGCTCAGAAAGGACTTTGGGCTCAGGACTGAAGCTTCCACAGCTCCGAGTTCTGGAAGTGTGTTGGGCCTGGTGAGTGCCACCTCCACAGAAAACCCAGAAAACAGGAAGCCCCCATTCCCTCCTCAGTGTCCCCATCTCAGTGACACCACCATCCACCTGGTCACTTTGGCCAAAAGCCTGCGTGTCATCCTGGATTTGTCTTTGCTTTCACCCCCATGTCCAGTCCACCAGCAAGTCCTCTTGCCTCTGTGTCCAAAGTACAACCAGGTCTGGGCAGCCCCTGGATGGATTCACCCAAACCCCTCCCAGGGCCCACGAGGCCCGCCCACCTGTCCTCACTCACTCCTTTCCTCCTCAGCAAGCTCAGGTAGTCATGCCTCAGGGCCTTGGCACATGCCCTCCCACAGCCCAGAACACTCTTCCCTGGATGTCTCCCTGGCTTTCCCCTCATCTGGTTTCAGCTCCAGGATCACCTCCTCAGAGAGCCCTTATTTTTAATGGAAACTTTCAATAATATACAAAAGGAGCATAAGTTGTTTTATGAACTTTTAGCAGCCTCCACCTACTTTCAGTAGTTGTCAACTCTGGCCAATCTGGGTTTGTTGATACGCGCACCACTGGTTATTTTGAAGCAAATCGCAGACATGGCATCATTTCATGTGTAAATTTCCAGTTTCTCTAAAATAGAAATTGCGTCTCTGAGAGGCAGGACAGGTCCCCTGTCCCTGAACAGCTGTCCTTCCCCTCCGTTCTCTGCCCCTTCCCTTGTCTAGGGACGTCACAGTACTCTTCACTCTGGCGTTCATTTGCTCACTGTGAGTTATTTCATTGTGTGTGACCCTCTCCAGTCCCTCAGATGTGAGGCCCTAGAGAGCAGGGACCCTGCCGGCCTGTTCCCATTACACCCCAGAGCACTGCCCCGCGCCTGGTGCAGGGTGGGAGTGCGGAGATGTCGTTGGACAGAAGGAGGCAAAGAGGAGCTGACGTCTGCCCAAGTGTTGGCCCTGCTTGCCAGGGGCAGGGAGAGGGGGAGAGCGGGGTGGATGGACGGGTCCACTGACATTGTCATGTGGTTTTCTTTTAGATAAAAAAGCCACCTCTGTGGAAGATACCACCATAATATGCCCAGAAGTAAAGATAGAGAAGCCAGGCCAGTAAGTGCCCAGCTTGGGGGCCAGTTGGGCAATTTTTCCCACTGTGAAGTGTCCAGACTGTGTGATGCTACCGCTGCTGAGACAGCATATATCTGCCAGAAGGCTCAGGGCATCCACCACACCTGCCCTTGAGGTGCTCAGGGACCCACCGGGGCCCAAACTCTGCTGAGGTGGCAGGATGTGGGCCATGATGGCCCCATGGAGGGTACCGTTGCTCCAGGCAGCCTTTCAGAGTTAAGACAGAAGAGTCAGGATAGTGACACCAAGCAGCCCTCTCTGGTCACTTAGCCCAAGGCCACAAGGGCATCCGACCCCATGCAGGGCTCCTCATGACCTGTTCAGGCTTCATGACAGAGCTTGATCTCAGAGTGCTTCTGGTGAGCTCTCCTTACACATGCGGTCTGCTCTCCGCTGATCAAATGCCTGATGTTCAAAGTCATTACAGTGACTCCTGTGGGCTACAGTTTGAGCCAAGTGCAAGAACTGTGTCTGTCTGGGCTGCTTGTCACTGTCTGCCCTTTCTGTGCTTCAGGGAAATCACCACTGAAGTTAGCCTGAACAATGCCATCAGTTTCATCAACAATGATGTTAGAATCAGCAGCAAGGACTGTGTGAGTGCCAGGGTAAGTCTGCAGCCTCCCTCCCGGGCTGTCCAGAACCCCCGCACTGGTGGGGAGAGACCCTGGGGAGGCAGGAGAGGGCAACAATGATTCCAGGCAGGCCCAGCAAGTATCTTGTGCAGACATGCACCTGGGGCAGCATCCCACAGCCAGCCCAGGCCCTTAGCCCTTCCTTGGCAACTCCTCTCACCCTCACGTGTGAGAAGGGCCCTGGGGGTGCTTCTACAAGAGCACCAAGGGGGCAGCCAGCTTGCCAGGCCTTGCAGAATCTCTGCTCTCTGTGAACCAAGTGTCACTGACGCCTTGTGGAAGGGACCAATTGGAACTCGAAGCTGACTCTAGAGACGCTGCTGAGGGTCTACCCACCCTTTCTCCCACCTGCCACCTCCCTGGCCTGGCCTAGCAGTGGGACACGTCGGGGCTCCATCATGGATTCCAGCTGGGGTGATGGGGAGAGACTGGAGGGTGTGTGCTAGGAGCCAGGTCCAGGACCTCTGGGGTTCCCGAGCCCTCCAAATCGGGGTCCCAGGCACAGGGGATCTGGAGGGTGGCACCCGCTGTGGCCGTGCACAACAGGTGTGTTTCCCCTGCATTGGTGCCCAAGCTGCTGGCACAGCTCCGAACCCACTCAGGACCATCACAGCCCTGCCCCAAGAGGCTGGGGGAGCAGCAGCCGTCATTTGGCTGATGTCTTCAGCCTCCCTCCTGCCTCTCCTCCTCTCTCCTGCTCCTCAGGGCCCCCTGTGCTAACACTCTCACCCCTGCAGGGAGGGTCTCTCCTCTGTTGGTAGAGAAGCAGTCAGGGCTGTGGGGTGCAGCCGGGCTCAGCTCAGGGAGAGGCACATGGGAAGGGGGGCTGCTCCCAGGAACTCACTTTTCTGAGCTTCTCATCATCCAGGCACCTTAGCCAGGGGCAGCAGGCTTGGGTGACAGAGAGTCAGGCTGGAGGGCAGGTGTGCCAGGAGGAGGGACACCTGCACTGGTGCCCACCCTGTGTCCAGGACCAGCTCGGGAGGGTGCCAGCAGGGCAGACAGTCGCCATCTGGTCTGTCTCCGCTTGTCCCTGATGTCCACACCCGGGCCGTCAGCTGCACTTCGGCCTGTGCCCATCAGGAGTGCCGCCCACGACAGCCGCCCTGCACAGGCGCGTGCAGGAGGAGCTCAGGAGCGGCCGCGGCTCCCCGTGGGCCTGGGCTTCGCCTCCCTCCAGTGCCCGTTTCCGTGCACGGCCCTCTCTTCCTGCTTCCCTCTCTGCCTCTCCAAGAGCAGAGCCCTGGTCGGGGCAGGGCTGTGCAGCATGTAATCCACGGGGACAGCGCACTTTCCCATGGTGGTGCAGACCAGGAGCAGAGCTCCCATGTCTTAAGCCCCCACGTGGACCTGGCCTGACCCAGACCTCAGTGAATGCTCTCAGCCTCACAAGTACCCGCCCAGGGTCTCGTGACAGAGGTGGACAGAGGCTCAGAGAGACTGAGTCGCCTTGCCTAGGGTTGCAGAGCCGGACATTGGGGGGAGAAGTGATGGGAGCTGGACCCGGAGCTCCCACCCCTGCTCTTGCACCCCCACCTCCATGGGCTCAGCAGCCCCTCCTCACCCATCGGGGTCTCTCTAGCCCTCTGTGGTCTTCATAACACCCCTGTACTGTCAGCCGAGGCATGCAGTGAGGCGGGTTTGTTCACAGCACGGAAGGTTCTGGAAGACCTTGATAGGGCTCTGGGGAAGAGACTCTCAGCAGAGCCACTGATGGTGTCTGTGGTGCAGGGCTCCACAGTGGTTCTCTGGGGACCAGCCCAGCCTCCTAGTCTTGCTGTGGTCCCTCACGGTGGGGCAATGTGAGGAGAAGTGGGAGCTGGCAGATGAGTACCTCTGGTGTGGGAAGCCAGAAGGTGGGCGCATGGGAAGAGGCCACCCAGAGCCACCCCAGCCCTCTGCCACGTGTTCTTTCTGCAGGGTGAGACACGAGATATGCTGCCGGATGCTGTGCCAGATGACCTGCCAGATGCTGTGCCAGATTCGCAGCCAGATGCTGAGCCGGATACACTGCCAGATGCTGAGCCAGATACGCTGCCAGATCCCTCACCGGATCAACCACCATATCACCCGCCGCCTCCCCCACATTTTATCCCAAATTTCAACCCTCTCTACTTGGTTGCCCTCATCCCGGCCCTGCTCATGTTCCCTGTGCTGATCTGGTGCATCTGGCGGCTGTGCTACAAGAAGGTAAGTGACCTCTGCCATAGAGCCCTGGGGCCTAGGCCCACGCGACCCCCGAAGGGACCGAGACGCCTACCTGCCCCATGATCCTGCCTGTGGGCAGGTTCCCATCAGCTCCAGGGTCATCATATAAGCAGCAGAGGCACAGACTCTGTCCTCCATTCTTGGGCACAGACACAGCTGGGCTGGCTTCTCAGGAGCCTCCTGGCTCATGGTCACCTCAGGGAGGTGGCCTTCCAGCTGCCCTGGGCCTGGGGAGTGGTGACCCCAGGCCCTGGAGACTCAGGTGGACTGGAGGCCAGGAGTGGCCTCAGCTGTTAGGAAAGAAGAGGGGTCTGCAGGGGGCACAGTTGGCCCCAAAGGGAGACTGATGCTGGCAGGGGGATTCAGAACCTTCGATGGGCAAGAGGGATGTTGCTCATCTCTAGTGCGTTCCATCAGTCGTTCCTCAGTCATTACTAAGCACCAGGATGTGCTGGGCCCCATGCTGGGCGCCAAGGGACAGAAGTGAAGCGGCCTCTCTCCTTGCCCACAGGATCTCACAGCCTAGAATCTGGTCCGGTTTGGTGCCTGGGGGTATTGAGGGTAAAATGTCAACCTTCATAGGGTGTGACAAGTGCCCTGTGTAGCCAGAGCAAGCGGGAAGGACAGAGACTTGCCCGGGGGAGGGAGGGAAGGCCGAGGCTCTGGCTAGCTGGCTTTGAGGGACACAGGCCAGAGAGCTGGAGGGAGACAGGAAGCAGCAGAGGTGTGGAGGGGCTGAGCAACCAGCAAGAAGCAGGTCTGGATTCCCACAAAGGGAAAGCAGTGAGGAGAGGACGCCCGGGGTGGGGGACTGTCATCCCTGAGGGCTGGGCAGCCAGGGAGGGCTTCAGGGCCTGGGGGGAGAGAGGGAGGACAGGACGGGGAGGGTTCTCTTGTTCATGTGATGTAAGGCTGCTGAGGGCAGGACCAGGCGGGTGTGTCCACCAGGGACCAGGCCCTTAGTGTGCTGTGTCCCGGTGACCCTCCAGGGAGGGACCGATTCTCCTTTGATAACCAGGGAGCCTGGGGCTCAGGAGCCTGGAGGCTGTTGACCACCCAGCACAGGCAGTGGACGCCCAGATGACTCCCCAAAGCCCACGTTCTGTCCCTCTGCTGCAGAGCAGGAGCCCGGCCTGTCCTCACGGCTGAGCAAGAGCTCTCCACCTCCCTCCCAGCCTGGGTTTATGTCTCTTTAACCTTCTAGACCATCAAGGAGCCACCACCAGTGCAGAAAGCAGAAAAAGTAAGTGGTGTTTGGTCTGGACGCCGTCAGCAGGCCTGATGTGCACACTGACCTTCCCGGAGAGGCCTCCTGCAGCCTGTGGGGACATTTCCTCTCGCACCCACCAGCTCCTGACTACCTGGGCAGAGAGAGCTGGCAGAAAGAAGAGGGCGACAGAGGAACAGGGAGGAGCCCTGGGGAGGACGTGGGACTCATGAAATGTCCCCCAGACAACACCCTTGCTGTGCCCCCAACCCAGCCTGATGCAGGGCCTTTGTCAGTGACTGAGGGACTCGGGATAGCCTGCTTCAGCAACTGCTAGGATCCCTGCTGAAATGCATGGGGTGTGTTGGCCAGTTCCCAATGACTGTCTGTGGGATGGGCCTTCCCAGGGCTCAGGGGAGCCTCGGGAAGGGGGCTCTCAGGTTTCAGGGAGCTGGTCCCCTCCGGGTCTCCCAGATGTTGGCTCCTTTCCATTGGTCTCCATCCCTGTGCCCTGGCCAGGCGAGGGGCTTTCTGGGACTGGCCTTAGGGTCTGCAGGGCTCAGGAGGGTGAGCGAGTTTTAGCTGGCATTGTTCCGTGAGGGCGGCCCAGCCCAGGTGAGCACGGGGTCAAGGGTCACGGGAGCAGGCTGTGGCTCTCCTAAGGTGGGGCAATCCAGGCCCATGGGAAGTAGTCAGAGCTGGGGCCCGGGGTCCCCAGGCAGGGGCCCTGGTCCTGGGATCTGGCAGACAACAGGCCTCACTCCCCTGGAGGCCTGTGCGCTGGTTGCAGGGTGACCTGGGTGGCTGGCTCTGCCTGCAGCAGGTGAATGGAGTCCTGTCTCCTGGAAATGCTCACAGCCTGATGTCCCCCGTGACGTCACTCGGCCTCACCCCAGGATTCTCCAGCAAGGGCCGCCTCCAGAAACCAAGGGGGAGGACAAGATTGGTTGGATGTTTGGGGAGAGCCATTTTCACAAACCCAAAGGAGTTTGCTTGTTTTTCACATGGAGCCCGCCCTCCTGTGGTGCAGCATGCTGCTCATTTGTCCTCAGACTCTCCAACCAGCACTTGCTGAGTAGCCAGTGCTTGACAGGTGTTAGTGACCAGACGTCATGTGTCTGCACCCTAGGAGCTGCCAGACATGAAGCCAACTCTGTTTTCTCTTCCCAGGAGCCAGAAGATAAGATATGCTGTGTACGAACATGCCCCACAGTGTTTGTACCTTGCGGGTGCCAATCAAGTGGGATATATCGGATGGAGGTGATTAGGGCTCCTGGGGGGGGGGGGGGGGGTGGGCTGTGACCCCCAGGCTGGGGTGGGAGGAGAGGGGCTGCTGGTTCATGCTGCAGAGGCCGGGCCTCGAAGGCACAGCTTGGCTGGAGATGAGTTTTATGGGCTTTGGACTTTGATCACTTGGTACCAGAGAAAAACCCACAGCCTTCTGGACCCTTGAGGCCAGGGACAGGCCAAAAGTATGAGGGCTCCTGCTCACACCACCACCAGGAGGGTCCTAGCTCTCATCTCCCCCTTGGAAAGGACCCAAGTTTCTGCATGTTGGTGGCTGCCTCACAGCTGGCCAGTCCCTGGTTCTCTGAGCTTGTCACCAGCTGCAGCAATGGCTTGGGCTTCACTGGCCACCAGGGAGATGAGTGAAGACAAACTCTATCCCAAACAGGCCTGTGCAGGTCACAACACAAAGGAAAACTCTGAGCCACATTCTCACCACCATTAAAACTGCCAGAAATGGCAGTGACTCCTGCTACCCTTGCAGACGTCCGCCCAGCAGAGTGAGGCAGAGAGCCTCTGCATTGTCCTTGTGGCCCACTGAGATGGGGAGACTACGTGGTGGAGTGGGGGCCCTGGAGGAAACGTCCTTCCCCAGAAAGTGTTCATCCCCACCCTGGTGCAGGAGAACCCAGCCCAGCAGGGGACGAGAGATGAGGGGGATGGAAAGGCCTGGGTGGCTGGTGGTGAGGAGGAAGGAAGCCCACAGTCTCTGCCCGGCTTTGCCCTCCTCCTCCCGGGTCCTGCCTCTGTCCCGGGTCGGATCCATTGCCTCCTCTTGGAGTCTGTGAAGGCAGCTGGAGAACCAGCCCTGCCCCTGTCCTGGCGGTCAGTTTAGGGCAGAGAAGCCCAAATACACCTTCCAGAGAGGGCAGAGATGCCTGCCAGGGGCTTGTTCTTGCTTCCAGGGCACGGCTCCCACCCCTACCAGGACCCAGAGCGGCCTGAACCGCAGGGCCCTGCCCCCATGATGCCACCCGCCTCTGGGTCCAGGGCCACTTTTTCTGGTCTGTTACCCGCCTTCACTTCCTTCTCCCTCTCTACCCCCTCCCCTGTGTGAGGAACCTGCCCCCAGCAGGGCATGGGTCCTCTTCCCACCTTCTCCTGTGGCCCCCCAGATGAGACCCTCATCCCCTCTTCTTTGGCTCCAGCCCGGGTTCCCTTCCCCACCTCACATTTCCCCTTCAAGACCCTCCTTGGCCACCACGTCTCCTCCAACCTTTGAACTTTTCCCCTGAAAGTAGCCCCTGATTTGTCCTCCTGCACCAAAAATACTGATTTGTTCCAGATTCCCGAACAGTGTGTATCCCACCGTGACCACCCCCTCCCAAAACAAGCCAGGCACTAGACACCCTCCCCCAGGGGAGGCTGCAGTGCTGTGTCAGCGAGTGCATGGAGACAGAGCCCTGGGAGCCACAGGGGCCACCACCCCTTGGAGACACCATGCCTGCCTACAGCTTGCTGACAGCCACTTGTGCCTTTCAGGGCAAACTGGATACCTTGTGCAACTTTGCTCAAAACTGCAACCAGGTGCCGTTGATGTGGTGTCAGCCCAGAGATAAGGTAAGCCGAGGACAGGCTTGCTCCTCATGGGGCAGGGGCCTTGCTTTTGCCCTGGACTATTGTGCTCTGGGACTGTGGGTGATGTGCCAAGGAGGAATGGCCCAGACATGGAGACTGGGTGCTCAAGGCCTCCCAGGCCACTTCTGGACATGACCCCTGTGTTTCCATGCACTGTCGGCTCAGGAATGTGGGGAGCTTTCTCATCTGGAGCAATAGGCAGCCCTTCCAAACTGAAGTGAAAGGGCTGGAGAGGCCAGGAGCCCAGTGCATGCTGTGGCCTCCCGGGCCATGGCCCTCCTCACGGCCCACCAGGTCCTGTGGGTCTGCTGGCTCCCCGCCTCCAAGGAGCCAGGAGTGGAGGAGGGCATGGTGACCCCTCCCCAATGTTCTCTGTGCAACACTGCCTGGCTTCACCAGCTATAAAGGTTCTGTCCTGTGTCATTCTCTGTGACAACAGGGAGAAGCCAAATTGTCACAAGTGTCATCTTGAAATTTAATAATGATGCCTAATATTTTTAAGCTTTTTTTTAAATTGCAGTAACATTGGTTTATAACATATAAAGTTCATGTGTACATCGTTATGTTTCAGTTTCTGTGTAGACTACATTGTGTTCACCCAAAGACCAATCACTGTCCATCACCATACACACGTGCCGTTTAGTCCTTTCACCTTCTCCCCTCCCCACTTCCTCTCTGGTAACCACCAATCCAATCTCTGTCTATTTGTGTTTCTCTCTTCTTGTTTTTACCTTCTACTTATGAGTGAAATCATATGATATATGAGTTTCTCTGTCTGAATTTTTCTCTTAGAAGAAGACCCTCAAGGTCCATCCATGTTGTCACAAATGGCAGATTTCATCTTTTTTTATGGCTGAGTAATATTCCATCGTGTATATATACCACATCTTCTTTATCCGTTCATCCATTGATGGGCACTTAGGTTGTTTCTGAGTCTTGGCTATTGTAAATAATGCTGCAATGAACATAGCGGTGCAAATATCTTTTTGAATTAGTGTTTTGATGTTCTTTGGGCAAATACCCAGAAGTGGAATAGCTGGATTGTATGGTAGTTCTATTCTTAATTTTTTGAGGAATTTCCATACTGTTTTCCATAGTGGCTGCACCAGTTTACATTCCCACCAGCACTGTATGAGAGTCCCTTTTCTCCACATCCTCTCCAACACTGGTTATTTCCTGTCTTGTTATATATAGCCATTCTGATGGGCATGAGGTGATATCTCATTGTAGTTGTGCTTTGCATTTCCCTAGTAATTATTGATATTGAAGATCTTTCCATGTCCCTATTGGCCATCTGTATATCTTCTTTGGGAAAATGTCTATTCAGATCCTTTTTCCATTTTTTAATCAGGTTGTTTTTTGTTGTTGAGTTGTATGAGTTCTTTATATATTTTGTATATTAACCTCTTTCAGATATCTCGTTTGCAGATATCTTCTCCCAATTATTAGGTTGTCTTTTCATTTTCTTGATGGCTTCCTTTGCTGTGCAGAAGCTTTTTAGTTTGCTGTAGTCATATTTGTTTATTTTTTATTTTGTTTCCCTTGCCTGAGTAGATATGCTATTTGAAAAGATACTACTAAGACCAATGTCAAAGAGTGTACTCCCTATGTTTTCTTCTAGAAGTTTTACGGTTTCAGGCCTTACATTCAATCGTTAATCCATTTTGAGTTCATTTTTGTGCACAGTGTAAGACAATGGTCTACATTCATTCTTTTGCATGTGGCTGTCCAGTTTTCCCAACACCATTTATTGAAGAGCCTTTCCTTTCTTCATTGTACATTCTTGGCTCCTTTGTTGAAAATTAGCTGTCCATAGATGTGTGGGTTTATTTCTGAGCTCTCACTTCTGTTCCATTGACCTGTGTGTCTGTTTTTCTGCCAGTACCATGCTGTTTTGATTACTACAGCATTGTGTAGTATATTTTGAAATTGGGGAGTGTGATGCCTCCAGCTTTGTTCTTTTTTCTCAGGGTTGCTTTGTCTATTCTTGTCTTGTGTTGTTCCATATAAATTTTAGGATTCTTTGTTCTCTTTCTGTGAAAAATGTTGTTGGGATTTTAGTAGGGATTGCATTGAATATGTAGATTGCTTTATGTTGTGGACATTTTAACTATGTTAATTCTTACAACCCATGAGCACGGACTATCTTTCCATTTCTTTATGTCTTCTTCGATGTTTTTATGATGGCTAATTTTTATTGAGTCCTTCCTATGGGCCAGTTGCAAGCGTAAGAACTTTACAGGTTTGCCCTCTGCAGCCTCCCAGTAACTGTTCTTGTAGGGACTTCTATTATCCCAGTGTTATCAAGGGGGGAGCTCATACACAGAGAGGCTGAGTGACTTGTCCCAGATCACAAAGCCTGGGACTGGCCAAGCTGGACTTGAGCCCCGACTCAGGCTATACCCTCTCCCTGCCCTGCCCCCGTTTCGGGTCAGCATTCGTGATCTCATGATGGTTTCCCCAAAGCACTGCAGGGCTGCCCTTCTCAGGACCCCGGGCCCAAGGAGAGCAGTGCTCTTGGCTCACTGGGGCTCATCGACCTGGGTCCCCATGCTCAGGCCCTTGGCGCAGGCTGGGCCTGAAGGAACCTGTTGTTCCCAGGGTCTGTCCTGAGGGCTGCATCGGCCACATTCCCTGAATCAGGCAGACGCTGGCTCTTGATGGCTGGGCAGGTAGGTGTTCACAAGCTCTGGGCAGGCCCAAGAGTGTCTGGACACTGCTGATGAGATACCCCCAAGACCTGCTGACACCTAGCAGGGCCCTTGTCTGGTGTCGGTGGTGTCGGGGCTCCTTGGTAGCTGGGCTCCTGGTCTGGGTCTACTAGAGCTCTCAGTCCCAGCCATGCCATCACAGAAGCCCCATCTCCATCTGATTCGCCTGGAGCCTCTCCCCAGGACCTTAGCCCCATTATGGTCACGAGAGCGCCACGCCACCTTATGCCCCAAACAGTGGAGACCCCGGCCCAGAGATGCCCACTCAGGTGCTGGAGAGACAGAGCAAGACAGAGGGTTCATGTGGAGGAGGCGAGAGACCAGAGGGTGGATGAGGGAAGGATGCCAGCAATGGCCTTTCGGCCCAGCAGGGTGAGGGCAGGGCTGCCGAGCAGCCCTCTGAAATGCTCATGTTCCCAAGGACCACTCTCTGAAGCTCAGGTTGGGAGAGTAGTGGATTATGGGGCACTGACAGCTGCTCAGGGCTCCAACAGACCCCTGCAATGCCAGCTCTCGAGGCCTCCCAGCAGTCCTGCGAGCCTGGAGTGACCAACCGTTTGTTTCCTGATGGCAAAACAGAGGCCCAGGAGGTCAGGGGAGTGTCGGAGGCCCCATGGAGAGTAAGGGGCAGCCTCCAGGGCTGTCTGAAATAAACCCTGCTCGTCCTCAGGAGAGCCGGGAGCCCATAACTGTGCCTGTGGACGCGGGCCCCTGCCCACTCCTCTGCCCCCGTCTTGTTTGACCTTGTCCCTCCCAACCTTTGTCCTGGAGACCCGAGTGTTGTAGGACTTCTGTTGGCTACCCCACTATTCCAGTAGGTGCAGGAGTTCTGGCTCCTTCTCTTTAAGCCTTCAGCGCACTGGTCCCATGCCTTGAAGTGAATCAGGGACTAAAGAGACTGGGGTGAGAGCCGGGCCCTGCAGTCTCTGCAGACCAGAGCTGGCCCCAACCCCAGTCCTGAGTGTACAGCGCCAGACACCCAGCCCCTGCTGCTTGGGCACGCATTATCCAGTAGCGGCCTCGTGACCTTCCTTCCTGAGCCACAGGCTCCCTGAGTGAGAAGGAGGTCTGGAGCTGGAGGAGAGAGCACATCTCAGTGAGAACCCATTTGAGACCAGGCTTGGGGGACTCAGCTCAGCCTAGCGGGGCCCCGGTGAGGGGGCTAGAAGGCGCTGGTCAGATATCCTACCCTGGACAGTCAAGCGCCCTCACCCACTCACTGCAGGTCCCCTTGCATGCCCCCCACCCTCTTCCAGGAGGTCTCCTAGACATAACCTCAGCCCGGCCCGCTTCACCAGGCTGTGCTGGAATCAGAAGCAACCGAGGAGGGAGTTGGCATTCCTGGCAGATCCAGTGCCCAGCCTGTCTCTGCTCCATCTGGGCCCTGACCCACAGGGGAGGTTGTTTCCATACTCCTGCTCATGAGCTGGACCTGCAGTCCGGCCTGGGGCCACGGAAGAGCTGGGGATATTAGTGGACCTTTCACACGGAGTGCTGTTGACTCCAGGAGCTGCTGCCTTCTAGAACCTCACTCACTGGCTTGTTTCAGCAAATCTAGGCTTTTTGCACTTCAGCACCTAATAATGCAGGAAATTCCCAAAGGCTCAATTTACCGCAAACCTCAGCTGATTTGTGTCTAAGGTGTCAGTCTTGTTTACTGTAAACTTGTGTAAAATGACTTGTCTCTCTGCCCCGGGGCCTGCAATTCCCCAGAGGAATTTTTCTAATCCTGTTCCCTCCCAGACCCTCTCTCCCCACATGCATATATGATGACGATGACGCAGCAACGCCCAGTCTAGTTTCTTAATCTTAAGCAAAACCCTGACTCCCGTCCGGGGTCCTGATTCTCTTCCTCTGTTGCCTTAGATCCCTGGGCAGCCCCTTAGCTCATGGACAACAGTTCTAGATCCATCAGGAAAATGGGGCCAATAATGGGAAACCTTGCCCTCTCTCACTGAACGTGACGCTGACAGTAATGTCACTGTCCTCCACTGTGTATCATCTGAGTGCGTACCCTCACCCGAGGCCCTTGATGAACAGGATCTCATTTCATTCCCATAACAACAGCTGCCCTTTGTCCAGAGTTTACAGGCGGCCACGCTGTTCTGAGTACTAACACAAGTGCATGCTCTGCGGCCCCCCAACAGCTCTATGGGGGACGAAGCTGAGGCCCTACACAGTTAAGTCAGCAGCCCAAAGTCACACAGCCATGGAGCAGTGGGGCCATGCAACAGCCCGGTGCCCGGCCCCTCCCCGTGTGCTTGGCTGCCCATCTGTCCTGCAAGGAGGTCGCTGTTCTGCAGTTAGCAGCTGTGGACACTGAGGCTCTGACGTTTAGAGAGGGGCTCAGCGTGACCGGCTTATGAGGGCTGTAGCAGGACTGTGAATGACCCCTGGGGAGGCTCCCTTCCAAGTCTGGCCTCCATGCCCCAACTCATGCTGTCCGGGTGATATGGAAACATCTGGAAAGTACTTCCTTCTGCTGTGCGGTGTGGTAGATGTGCAGACACTTGTGAATATGACTGTCTTCTTGTCTCACTGTGTTGCTTGCAGACCTCCTCTAACCATGAACTGATAGCTATCTGCCGGGAAGCCGTTGTTCTGGGTAATGCTTAGAGCTGGGTACAGATGGGCCTTGTGATGCATCATGGCCAAGGAGCTCCTGAGTCCCTGTGACCCTGCCCGTGGAGGGAGCTCAGCCAAGGGTGTGATAAAGCAGGGGGTGGCTTCACCCCTCCAGGAAGTCCTCACTCAGCAGCTGTCCTTCAGCCAGTGACCTTTGGGGAAGTCTCCAATCATAACGTTGGGGTTATGATGGCTGCCGGCTCCTCTGTGCTCCACAGTCGTCCCTGGTCCCCCACCCTGAACTTACACTCACACACCCTCACACTCTCACACACACACTTCCCCATGAAACAAGCAGGAAATCCAAACTGGAGCCAAAGCTCCAAAGCACTGGAGATCAAGGCTGGCAAGCAGCCATTTGCCAAGCGTTTTAAGAAGCATCCCTCCACCGTGGAGAGGTTAGGCTGGTGCAGGAAATGATGGGGCGCCGGCTTAGCTCTCTGCCGTTGGTGGAAAGCCCGAGAGGAAGGAGACCCCCCACCAGCCACAGGCCCCTGCCCTCCCCCTCTTACACTTACACCACCAACTCGGGCTTTGCCGACGGCCAGGTGTTTCCCCTGCTGTCTGGAGCCCCTCGCTCCTCTCCATCGTCCACGTGCAGACCCCCTGCAGCTCCCACAAAGAGGCTGTGGCCTGGGGAGGCGGGACGCCTCAGTGCAGTGTCCTACGGTCGTGCTCCTGAGGAGATCAAAGGGTCCCACAGCCGTTGCTAGACACTTGGTCTAGACTAATCTGCTCACATTCTGGAGCCAATAAGCAGAAATAAGGGTAAAGATTCCAGTCTGTTCTCAGTAGCAACAGAAACAGCACACCCATGCCTGTGCGTAACAAGTGTACTGACCTACAATGAAAAGAAGCTACGGTACTTTACTCATGCTATAAAAGAAGATGTGAAAACATGGAGACCTAGACTACAGTGTCAGCTTTTCCTGAAGGAATCCGTGGGCTTAGTGATGCTTTAGTCGAAATTGTACTGAACATTTTTAGGGAATTTGATCAAAATGATTCTAAACTTCACCTGAAAAAAAAACAGTTAAGAATAGTTAAGGAAGGGTCAGCCTCAGTGGCCTAGTGGTTGACCTGCCTGGGTTCAGCTCCTGGGCATGGACGTACACCACTGGTCAGTGGCCATGCTGTGGTGGTGGCCCACATACAAGATAGAGGAAGACTGACAAGAGATGTTGGGGCGAATCTTCCACAGCAAAAAAAGAAAGAAAAGAAATGGAATTTCTGGTGCCATCCTGGGACAGGGAGGCTGGGGTCCTGCTGAATGACTGAGACCCTGCCCGTGGGCCTGAGAGAGGCTGTCTGACTTCAGTGTTGAGAAGAGAGGTCCGGCTCCAGTGCTCTGGGGGCTATGAGACTGGAGTGCTCCTGGACTGGCTTCAGGAATGCCGCATGGCAGAGGCGGCACTAGAGGATAGGGGAGTCTGGATGTCTGAAACGGAGAGGTCAGGGAGGACAGCCCTGGAACAGAGAAGCACAGAGGGCACAGCAGGGACCCGGGGATGCTCTGGGTGCATGCAGGGAGCATTGGCGACGGGCCGGGAGCCTGGGGTTGGCTGGTTGGGCTGGTTGGGCTGGTTGGGCTGGGCACCGGAGCTGGATCCCCAGGCAGTGGGGAAGTGCAGCGGAAGATGTGAGCTGGTGAGGAAGCTCTTGGGAAAGATGGTACTCTGAGGCCCGGATTGGGGGTAGAGCAGAGCCAGGTGACCAGGTGAGAAGGGACACTTGAGTCAGCCTAAGAGGAAGGTGAGAATGGTGGCCAGGGCCACAGGTGGCTCAGGACAGGCACTGGGCAGAGTAGGCCCTGAGGCTGGGCCTGGTGACCTGGAGGCTAGGGAGGTCTAGAGGGAAGAAGGCAGGGGAGGTGAGCATGGGCAATATGGGGGCCAGCAGGAAGGTGGCAGGGGAAGGCAAGCCTGGGCCCTGGGTCTGGAGGAGAGAATGGCCAGCTAGGGCGTGGAGATCAGACAAGGGGACTGCTGATGAATAATCCAAGAATTTGCTGTCTGCAGAGACTTCAGGACTCTATTCAAGGTGGTTATGTGGGTGTTTGGAAAATAAGCAGATTTATTTTCTCGTGTGTATTTTTATCTATTATCTAGTTTCTCTACAATGGGCAGGTATTACTTTTATAATCAGAAAAAGTAAAAATGTTTATGTATAAAAGAGAAGATATTAACTTGATAAAATCTAAGGTGAATTGACATAGAAAGTTGCCTAGAAAGTGACATTTAGCAAGGTATCTCAGTTTTGTCATGCTGGGGAAGATCAGAGTGAGGAACCCCTTCCCATCTCTGGGCTTGGCTCTGCTCTGCACATAAGGGTGCAGGTCCCAGAGGGTATGTGTATTTCCCGAGAGTTTTGTCGGATCAGACATCCTTGTGGGTGTGGAAGAGGACAACATCAGGTTCAAGGTGTCGCACATTCATTAAGACATACTTATAAATTCAAGGGGTTTTAGATGTTTTGTTTTCCTAATGTGACTCCATTAGGGGGAAAAACCATGATCATTCTAAAGGGTTAATAAAGATTTTAAAAACTAGGGTGATGAAAGTGACGGTCTCAGTAAGAGAAAGCAGCATTCAGTGCCCTTTGTCATTCACAGGCATCTTATGCGTGAGTGACAGGTTCACAGAAGCCAGAGTCTACACACCATGTGGAGCACCTGGGGGGTCTGGTGGGAGTTTCTGGGGTCTCACAGGCCCAGACAGACCTAGCAGGGGGCTCAGCGGGATTCTGGGCAGCAGAAGGGTGGGCTTGAGTAGAGAAGGAGCTTGCCAGGCCCCGGCAGCCAGAGAAACCACAGCCTTCTGCTCCCAATTCAGTGGCTTTTCAGTGACCTTCTCCTTCTTGTCCCTGCAGGACAGATGCATGAACTTCACCCTAGTGAAGCCGCCCTGCGGGCAGTTGTCCTGTGGCCCAAAGATCTGCCTTGCACCCAGCCAGGAGTGCTTCCCCCTCCACAGCTGCTGCTCACGGTGCCAACACCCCCAAGCCATCTGCTCCCGGCCTGCCTCCAGGATGCTGCCGATGATCCCCCCCCATGCCCAGGCACTCTGCAGAACTACTTTGTCACACCCGCCCCCTTAGTCCAACCTCTAAAGCACCAGAAACGCGGGATTGTTAAGAGCCCCTTGTGTACTGAATTGTACATATATATTGAGTCTTGGTTTACAGTCAAACAGAGTTGGAATTTGTTGCTGATCGGCAAGAGTTTGTTTTCTGATGAGTGTTGCCCCATGGTATAAGACATATCTATACTGCTTCTACAGGGACAAAGCACCCTGGTGTCGTGTGGATGTAGACGTGGCTGCGTCCCACTCCCCACAGCCTGATCTTCATCTGTCACCAAGGGCTGCAACACATGGGGTTTTAGCCAAATTCTGCTCTGGTGAAAAAGTGCGGAACATCTTTGGACTATGAATACAATCTTGTGTCTACTCCCTTGTTTTATGCAGAGAGAAGTACTTGAATTTCTCAGCTCCTTCACTTGATGCTCTTGATTTCCATTCTTTGGCTACCCACATTCTGACTGTGTCATAGGAAGAGACAGCCCCCTAGCCTTTGTCAGCTGGAAGGGCCACTTCATTTCCCAGACAGCCCGAACTATCCCTAAGCCCAGGAGAACTTTAGAGGGCCCTGTTTCCCAGAGAAGGTGCACCTCCCCTGTTAGCCCTTTGCCACCATAGCAGAAACCACGGACCAACAGGGATGTTTCAGCATGCAGTGTCCTGCCGCCCAGCATGTGCACACGTGTCTGTGTGACTACTCTAAGTGCCGGGCACACAGCCCACAGCAGCCTGACTCGGGACCCCTGGGCAGAAAGAAAAAAAACTGTTGCCGGAATGGCGTGTATGTCTCTATGCAGAGACTGTTTGCAGGGTTCCACTAGGGCATGTGACCTTGAACCTTGACAGCGTTTATACCTGAAGTTGCCGTTTCTTAAGGGCCCCTCCCTCACTGCTCTGTCTTGTCACAGCTTGGGCCCCACATCTGTGTCCTGACAACGGCCAGGACAGGAGCAGTGAGAGAGGGCATCCCCCACACCCTCGTGGGCCTAGTCCATCTCTGCTAGCACGTCCGTCTCCCAAGCTGTTTATAAGAAGGCTTTCCCCGGCACAAAATGCCAGGCACAAGGCATTTCAGAGAAATAAGCCAACGGAAGTGGAGGAAATCGAGGAGGGTACTGAAAGCCCCATGGTGTGGGACTCAGTGTTTGATTTTGGCCTCGCTCAGAGATGCATTCCCAGAGCAACTGTAGGCGCAGAGAGCGGCCATCCATCCCTCACTTCATGACATCCCACATGGAATGTGAGCCCCTTGTCACTATTGTGTTTTGGTTTGGTTTGGTGTCACAAAGAGTAAAAGCCACTGGTCTGGTTGTGTAAATACAGAGGATGTTAATGAGGGGCACTTGATGCCTGGCTGGCAGGTGACACGGCCCATATGTGGCCCCATGGGGCAGGGTCCAGAGAGGTGGGTCACAGACTCGAGTGCAGGGGTGGAGTGGGCCCCACTGGTTCTGGAGCCTTCACTGAGCTGCCTGGCACCTCTGGGTCATGTACACGTTCCAGCTTTAAAAAACGGTGACTGGAACTGTGGGTCTTTTGAGAATCAGGGAAAAAATATTTATTGTCTTCATGATACCAAGAAAAGTGTGTGAAACTTTTTTTATTAAGCAGGAAGAGCGTTAAAATAACCTCAAAGTGTATAGAGAAGTTTTATCTCTTCCTTAGAAGTGGAATATTTCGGGTTGTCCATAATTGGTGAAAGCATGGTCTGGGTCTGAGAGATTCGAGGACACTTTCCCAAAATTGGCTGTGTGCTCCTACTTTTTATCCACATGTAAACGTAAGACAGCACGTGCTCATCTCTGAGACTCCGTGCCCCTGTATGGAGCCATGTGTCTGTGATTTAATAAAGAGCTTGACGTGGCCCTGACTAAAATCGACGGATCTGTTTATTAATGGATGTTGAGAGCCTTCTTGCTTTTAGCCACTTGGACTAAGGCCTGTCACTCCTGAATGTTAGACCAGAGGAGAACTTGGAGGAACACCGGCCTGCCCTTCGCCACCCACACTGACCCTCAGATGCCTGCCTCGCCTTCTCTGGTGAACAGTAGCAAGAGGCAGCAGGAAAGGGGAGTTTCAGGTGGTCCCTGCCATCCCCCTTTCTGGCTCAGCCCATCTCTGGTTTGGGACCCCTCACCCTAGTGAAGCGGCACAGGGCGCGGCCTGCAGCTGACGCCTGACATCCCGGGGGCTACCTTTTGCCCCACCTCCCCCTCCTGCCTGAGTCCTCAGGCGCAGCAGGGTATTTTTAGAAAAGCAGTCTCACATCTCAGCTGCCCCAGACTGAGGCAAGTGCAAAGGGGAATATACTGAGCAGTGCTGGTCCCTTATTTTAGACTAGGGCAGTAAAAGCACACATTGTGCACATGTCTCTTGGTGTCCCGTTAAGCAGCCCCAGTAGACTCAGAATGGACCTCCAAGCCTGAGCCAAAGCTTGTGCTTCTGGAAGCCAGGAGCCCCCTGACCCCACCAGGGACAGCCGCAGACCTCCTCCACAAGCACACAAGTAGAAGTGCACACACCCCCTGTTGGAGCTAGTGTTCTAACAAAGCTGTGGCCTTAGCTGCAGTCCCCGCCCGTTGTCTGTTTCTGTGCACTGGGCACCCCAGAGCGGGCCCAGGATGTGGAGGAGGCCAGCGCGGTGGAGGGAGTGCCATTTCTCAAGCACTGCCCGGCTCATCCATGTGCTGTGATGGGCAACCTGCCCCCATGGGCAAGTCCTCTTCCATCTTGTGTCAAGACTGAAGCTCCTGAGGGGCGATGCTTAGTGACTCCAAGTGAGGAGCTGGAGTGGACAGCAAGGGAGGACAGACGTCAGGGGTCAGACAGGGTGGCTGCCCGATGCCAGACCCCCGGGGGATGGCTGGGTAGTGACCAGGCCCAGGGACCCAGTTCACTAGAGCTGCTTGGACTGAAGGGCCTGTGCAGGTTGGGCACTGGGTGACTCAAGGACAGACTTGAGGACTGCTGACCAGGGACCTTCTGCATTCGGGACTTTGGCCCAACCCTGGAGGAACAGGAGCCCTCAGGAGCATACAAAAACTACATTCTTAAAATGAAGAATTCCATTTTAAATCATGAATCTTTCAAGTGAACCACAAAGCTTCAAAAATTTCACAGGCCACTCCAAAATGTGCCCCCAACTTGTTTATGTCCTTTGTCAACTGGGGAATTTTCATGCAGGAGTTTAAGAAATCCAGCCATAAGGGCTCCGCATCTGGAAGACCCCTGCCTCTGGGCTGTTTAGAGGCAGGGCCTGCAGTGGCCACCAGATGGACAGGCTGCAAGGTCGGGAAGGGACCTTGGAGACTCATCATCTCCTTTGACAAGTGAGGAGCTAGGGAAGAACGTTGGTGCCTTGTTGTCCTCAGAGCCGCAGCCCTGTGCTCATGATCTTCATGCTGGCTCTGGGGCTCCAATGACATCCAGAATGTCCAGCATTGCAACCTGTGAGCCCAAGGGTGACCTGGGATTCTCAAACCCAAAGATACAATTCCTTGTCGGTGATCGGCGTCCGAGGAAGCAAACTCTGGCTCAGAGAGCAGATGGCCAGCCACGGGAGGCGCTCACCACGCAGCCAGGAGGCCCGGAAGGGGAGGGGTGCCTCTCAGAGATGGGCTGATACATCAGCAGAAGCCTAACCTGGGGTCCAGGGGGTAGAAGGCACAGGGGGCTGATGGGCATCTCTCTCCTGCAGTGCCCCCAGGGGCCTTCCTGCCTTGTAGCCTCAGGCATTAGGTGTCCAGGTGCCTCACTGAGGATGTGGGATGAAGATGATGGAGGCCAGTGTGATGTGGTCGATTATTCCAGGAGATGGCGCTCAGAGCTTACATTTGTTTACCAGCCCAATTTAAAAGTCCATTTTAAAACGTCAGTGTTAGCAGTCATGGAACTAATATAATTGAGACTTCCATTTCACCCATTATGGGTCACCCTCTATCACGCGGTCAATCGTGAGAGCTATTTGTCCCCATCTTGGATCTCAAGACATTTCTTTAAGACCTGGAGAGATGGGAGAGTTCTTGGAGGGGTGGGGGGACCCTGCACTGCCCTAAGCCCTCAGCACGCACTTTTCCGACCACAGGCCCCCCACCGAACACGCAGCCTCCTATGATGACAGCAGACCCACGGCTTGGGCGGCCAGGTCTGTGCCCATGGAACGACTCCAACCCCTCTGCCAGAGCCCAGTGTGCCCACGCGTATGGGCCCTGCGCAGTAGCAGGGACCCATGGAAGAGCCCTGCCACTCCCCTGCCTTCTCCCCACCATCATCCGTCTACTCCTCATTCACTGCAGACCTGGGCAGGCTGACGCTGCCCTGCAGCCCAAGACCCACACTTATCCCGGGCAACCCCAAGGTCCACAGGATGACCCATCTAACACCATGACCTCTTGATCCTTGACCTCTTGGCCTCCAGCTCCCTGCCCTGCAAGCCTTCTCCCCAGCGCCGACCACAGCCTGAGCCTGACTATCCCATAGCCACACGATTCAGACGTCTCTCCCAACACCAAGGACACTTCCAGTCTATTCACTTCTTACTCCCACTCCATTATTTTTAACCTCATCAGGGCCTGCAATCCATCGACAGCTCCATTTTCTTTCAAGCACAGGCCCCAGCACACGGACCAATCTCATTCCAGTTTGCTGCATTTCTCTGGCCCCTTCTCTTTGTGTCACGTGCTCAGGCGGAGACTGCCGACTCAGATGGATGGAACCAGTTGTTTGCCTTTTCTGAGACCACCCTGGGCTCCCGATTGCTGGGGGGAAAAATGCACCCCTGGCTGACTGGCACCCTCATAAGTCAGTGCCCACCAGCCTCAACCTCAGGTGCTGAGCACAGCTTTTAATACAAAGTTCATCAAGAAAAACAAGAAAAAACATTTACTAAATGCCAGCCAATCTTTTAAAAAGTGAGGAAACTTGAAGTCAAATCAAATCAAGACAGTGAGCGGCTGTTGGACCTTGAAGACATGAGAACAAGGCTTATGCCTAAGGGGCCAAGACGCTCATGCCAGGTGGGGTCAGAGGTGAGGCCTCAGCTCTCAGGCATGTAGAGAGCTGAAATCTGCTCCCTCTTAAGCCAAGAGCTGCAGGGGGCAACAGCGCCCATAAAACAGAACTAGAGACTTCGTCCCCAGCCCAAGACACAGCGCAGAAAAGGGCCACGTGCCCTGGGCACCTGTGGGAAATTGGGACCCCCAAGTCTGCAGTGAGTGGGTGTGGAAAATGAGCCGAGAAGCCAGCATGGAAGCCCCCTGCACCTCGTAGAATCTTCCTGGTTCCAGCTGAACCAAACCTGAAACTCTGCCTCTGGAGACACCTTCACCATTCAGGGTCCTTGGGATCTCATGGAAAACATTTCCCGCTAAACAGGACCTCAAAGGAAAAGAATCCTAGGTGTGTAACCAAAAAGAGCCAGCAGATGCAAGAAACAAATAGGCTCGGCCCAGAAGGTAGAGATGACAGAGCATTCAAAAAGGAACAGTAAATAGGAGTGTGTAAAATGTTCAAACAAGATGAAGGACTCCAAACTACGAGACAAGAACAGCTAATCAGGAAAAAGGCAGAGTTTAAAAAGGATCAAAGCAAAGTCCTGAAAGGGCATTATATTAGAAAACGTGAGTAGACAAAGTTGAAGAGAAGAGATGGAAGAATTCGAAAGACAGGTCTGCAGCCATCGCCCCCGGCGCAGCACAGAGATAACAGAGATGGAAACCAGGAAAGGGAAATTAATGGACAAGGAAAGAATGAGGAGGCTCTGCTGGAGCAGGTCACTCGCCCATCCTCAGTGGTCAAAGGGTAAAACCAAGGCCCTGGAACTCAAACACACAGGCGAACAGAGCCCGACTTGCCAGGCCAGGGAGCAGACACCTCTGGAGAAACCTGCTGAGTGGTCTGCTGCGGGGGAGTCAGCAAAGTGTCTAGAAGGTTCTGGAAGGGCTGGTGGGGCTGATCAAGGATGGAGAACTAGCCCTCTGGATGGCACAGAACTAGTTCCTGGGTCTGGACACGGTTGGTTAAAACAAGTCCCATGTTCATGGACCAAGGGGGTCTTCACTCAGGCCTGGTGCGTAGGATGACTCAAAGTCTACGAGCAGTATTCAAGTTTGATATCTTCCATAGGTTAATTTTATACCGTAATGACTATTTCAGACCTCTGCCGACCTCTGACCTGGCTACTTCACCCCACACTCAGCATATGACATTGCTTCCCGCTAAACAGACGATAACAACCTCAGGGCCTGTGGAAGGAACGCCCTCTCTTTTCTGACATGCCCTCATTCTTACCCCTTTCCTCTAAATGTCATGACAGAGAGGGTTAGGGCTTCCGATTTTGCTTTCCTTCCAAACTAAATCAAAGTCTCCAGTTATGCCCTGGCTCCCATCCCCCTTCCCTTCTTGTGGACCTGGTGTCGCTGTTGTGTTCATCTCTCTCTTGTGTCTTCAAACTCTCCTTCTCTACCCCTCTAAGAGCATTTAAACACATCCAATACCCTCCTCCCTTAAAAATACCTTCCTTGGCCCGCTTCCCCTTCCAGATGCAGGTCCCTCCGTCCCCGACCTCCTGAACTGCCTCTATACCGAGCCCGTTGCTCCCACGGCACCCACTGCTGTCCAGTACCCTCCCTGCCACACCCCTGGAGTTGCCCTCCCCAGGGTGACCACCTGTCAATAAACCCAGTTAGCCGACTGGAGTCCTTCACCTGTGGTCTGCTCGGCAGCTTTGACAGCAGGACCACCACTGTTTCCTGAAACATCATCTTCTTGCCCTTCCCAGCACCACGTATTCACCCTGTTCTATGGGTGTATCTTCTCTCTCCATCTTGATCCCCTTCTGTTCTCACTGAGCAGTTACCATCCATGCCTGTGGCTTAATTACCACCGGTATGATGATGCTCCCAAGACCCCGCTCCACACCAGTTCTCCTCCTGAGTTCCAGAAGCTTCTCTCTAATTGCCTACTTGACCGCTCCACTTAGATGTTGTCTTAGGTCTGTTTGGCCAGAAGCAGCACCTGAGACAAGGATATGTGTCCAGTGGTTTCCTCAGGAAGTGGACCCAGGAGGCCAGGGAGGGGGTGAAGGAAGGAAGACAGGGAAGGAGAGGCACGCCCACCTCAGCATGGCCCCTGGGAGCCCTACAGCGAGGCCCCCAGGTCCGTCCCCCCCGAGGTGGGGGAGCTAGGCTTTTCTACGTCAGCACCCTCCAGTCTTTGGGTGTACGGTGGGGCAATAGAGACTCGGGGCACTGGCTGCGCTCCCGTATCTCAAGGGCAGTCCTCTGAAGCTGTCACAAGAGCAGCCATTTAAGAGTAAAGTGCAGAATCTGGGGAGCAGAATTGGGCAGCATGCAGACAGCGTCCCCACAGATGTCAAACAGCGTGTCCAGAAGTGGCCTCGTCTTTCCCCATCTCAGGAGAACCTGCCCCCATCTACGCTGTTGCTAAGCAAAAACCAGAAGTGAGCCCAAACCCCTCTCTGTCCCTCACACTCACATCCTGTCCCCCAGTCCCCATCTCCACCTCTCCCCTGTCAGCAGTCTGCTGCCCTCAGCCATGGCAGCCCCGTGTCCACTCCTCCTCACTTGCCTGGCTTCCTGCTTCCCATCTGGCCCCACACAGCTCTGGGCTTCCAGAAAGCAGGGCCCGATCTCCCCATTCTCCTTCATGCCCCTCAATCCTGCCTCACTGTGCTTAGGCTAAACTCGGAAACTCTTTCCATGTCTGCAAGGCTCCCTGTATTCCCAGCCTCACCCGCTGCTTTCCTGGGGACTCTGCATCCATTCTCGACTGGAACAGCCCACACCCTCTCCTGCATCCTTCTGACCTGTCATTAGCTGGGCACCTACTGTGTCCGTGTGCATACACACCCTATTTGTATGCCAACACCACACCGTGGGCATCATTGACCTCCATTTTGCTTTTCTACTACCCCCCGCTCCAGCCCCGTCCCTGGGCTAGCTGCGATGGGTCAACAGGGCCCAGTGAAATGTCCCGTTCTCAGAGCTGCCTCCCAACCCCAGGTTCCATCCCCTGCTGCACGCTCGAAACAGCATCCTCTGCCTTTCTCTGTGTGGTTCACCTGCAGCTTGCAGGACTTTGTGTGCTCCCCCTGGGCCAGGGCACAGGCCCAGCATCGCCCACACTCAGCCGAGTGTTGGGAACATGGCAGCAGCCATCACTCATTGTGCCACGAGGAAAATGTGTGTCTGGGGATCTTGGGATCCCATAGGAAGACTATAACATTCCTCACAAGAACTCTAGCTCAGCCTGGCTAGGTCCTAAGCACCCCCGGGCATGTGCCAGCTCCCACCAGGTTCACTGTTGCGTGTGGTCCTCACAGTGTCCGCCTAAGTGGTAGGAAGGGCAGGCTACAATGATTTCACTCACAAAGACCCCCTCAGAGTGCTCAGGCAGCCTCCCCAGGGTGCAGCTAGCTGGACCAGGTTCTGTCTGATACCCAGGCCAAGGACTTTGGGAACACTATGGCTTTGGGCACCTTCTTCCAGCCAGGCTCAGTGACATCCCGTCGCCATCCCTGGGGGGGTAATCCAGGGGAAGGAAGAGCATTCCAGATGGGATGGATACCCATGGCCAGGGCCAGCGAGCTGCACACACCCACCCAGGAGTTAGGAAAGGCCATTCAGGAGAGGAAATAGGCTCAAGGGCAGAATGTGGGCACAAGCGGGTGGGTGAAAGGTTCTAGAGTGGATGTGGGACCCGATGGATGATCCCAGGATGGGGCTGTTGAGCCAAGGAGAGCCTGCAGGAGCAGATGGGGCCTCAAGGCTCTTGTCTCTGAGGCGGGAGGTGCCCAGGTGATCCCACAGGGCGGCCAAAGTTCAGAACCCCCACTGCTGAGGAAGAAGAACAGAAGGCCCAGGAAGGAGTCCTGGGGACAGTTAGGTGGGTGGAAAAGAGATGGAAAAGAATGGCAAGGGGGCTGGGTATCCTGGAAGCCAAGCAAGGTCTGAGCTTGGAAAAGACGGTGACGTCCTAGCTGCAGGATCTGGGCAGAACAGGGCCTGAGAAGAGAGCTTGAGGGGGTTTGGGGTATGGAGGGCAGGCCATGGAGGGACTGGTCTTCTCCTGGGACCTCACTGGGTCGCTGCACCTTGCAGATCCTCGGAGGACAGGGCCATGTCTAGCATTCTCTCTGCACCAAGCTCTGTGGCCTGTCTTGGTCTCAGGGTCCAGCATCTCTCTCTGGGCTCTGCCCGAGGCCCACCACACCGTGGTGACCTACCTAGAGCCATCCTCATTAACAGACTTTGGCCAGAGCCCCCCGAAGGGTCCCCACTCCCCAGACACTTGCACTTCCAGCCTGCCACGGGGGCTCCTCAACGTGCACATAGGCATGACCAGTGGCTGAGGGCCTGAGAAAGGCTTGCCAAGAGGGCATCTCAGTTCTGGCCCAAAGGGCCCCCAAGAAGGGTGGGGAGTGCAGGCGCCCAAAGGCCCAGAGCAGGCCCTTTCCCAGTCCGTGTGGCTGGAGGCGGGCAGTAACCTGCCTCCTGTGGTGGCATGTCACAGCGCTATGCGGTGATGGTGCTCCAGTTCTCCCAGCAGCTCTGGACAGTGGCTGCTCCCAGGGCACGGCTACCTCCCCTCCCTCTGCATGCTGTCCCAGCTCTGTCCTCACCCACACCAGCCCACACTTCCAGAAGGAACAGCCCAAGGACACTGTGCGTGGAAAGCAAAGAGTGCTGGACCCAGGGTCGGGAAACTGGAAGGGTTTGCATCAGGGGCCAACTCTTATCCGTTTCTCTGACAGGGCTTCACTGGATGTGAAACAATCATGCTACCAGGGAGCTGTTTTTCCCTCGGGTCTTGAGCCATGGGGGTTCTGGAAGCCCATGGGAGCCTCCCTCGGGATGGAGGGGCGCCAGGGAGTCCTGGAGGCATGGTGTTTGCACAGAAGGGCGGTTACGCACCGTGATGGTGGTGGGGAGGGAGGAGCTGCAGAACATTCTAGGCAGGCACCCCAGGAAGGGCAGATTCCAGAGAAGAAAAAATTAACCTCTTCCAGGGACATTTCTCCTTCCTCGGCAGCCGGTGGGCCCTGCGGGGCCCAGCAAAGAGCAGGCCAGTCCATGGATCCTGGGGGGAGCGGCTCTGCTTCTCCTGGGAAATGTGATTCCTTCAGATACGTTTTGTCCAAACACTGGAGCCTCCGTTTCTTACCTGAGGCACGGAACTCACCCTGCTTAGGGCTGTGGCGAAGACTACCGGAGACAGAGGGACAGAGTGATTGAAAAGACACAGAGACACCCCAAGAAGCAGAGGCCGCTGTTAATTTCTGGTCCTTTGCCGAGCTCCCTGTTGTGTTGTTAATTGAGTGGGAGCTGTGCCATAAATGAAAGCGATGCTAGCTGGTATCATTCCTGATCCTAAAGATCAGGTCTCGCCAAGACCCCAGGAAACTACAGCCGTGTTCCCTAAGTGTGGCTTTCAAAGGTTGAGACTCAGAGTTTCCAGTCTGCGTGCATAACAGCCACAGCCCAAACATGTGGCGGTGAGTGGCAGAATTCCACAGGGCAGGCCTGGGCAGTGCCTGGGTGGGGCCTGGGAGTCACAGGAGGGACCTGAAGCCAGGCCAAGCCCAGGGGGCGGGCATGGAGGCAGGAGTGGCGCTGGGTGGGGCCTGGGACCCGCTTCCGCCACCACACCCAACCCAGCGGCCTGCTCCTCTGCACGCAGCCGGCCAGGACTGGGCCTGAGGAATCTCCAGTGGAGGGAGCGCTGACGGTGTCTCTTTAGCTCCCGGAGGACAGACGGCTGCGAGGTGATCGAGATGGCCTGGTGGAAAGCCTGGGTAAGTGCGGAGCAAGCAGAGGCAGGGTGGAGGGTTCCTGCACGGTGTTGGGAGAGAGAGAGAGAGACAAGAAAGAGATAAGCTCAGCCAACACTTGCTGCTGCCTTGCCTCTAGGGAGGAAGACAAGAAGAAACCGCCCCAGCCCTGGAGGCACTCGTGGCCAGGGGACATGAGCAATTTGATAAAGAAAACTTTGAAATGCACAGGAGGGTGCTAGGCTGGTGGACAGAGCTGAGGGGCTGGAGGAGCCCAGAGGAAAAACCCCTGCAGGGAGGGGTCAGGCTACTCAAAGCTAGAGAGAATCATGGGTTGAGCCCTATGTGTATGGCGTGTGTGTGTATGGCGTGTGTGCACATGCGTGTGTTTGGGGAGAACCAGACAGGTGATTCCTTGCAGAGGGAACAGTACGTGCAAAGGCCCAGAAGAGTGGGAAGCTTGGCTTTGGAGAGAAGTAGCCCATCTCCGGCTTGAGGGCCCGGCTTGAAGGCCCTGGGTGGGAAGGCAGAGGGTGGGGGGAGATGTACCTGGAGAAGCAGGCAGGCCCTCGTCCTAAAGAGCCTCGCAGAGCAGGCTAAGGAGCTCAGGCCTTACCTGAAGAGCCATGGGGAGCCATTGAAGGGCCTTGAGCTGGAGAGCACCCTGATTGAATAGGCCCATGTTGGAGGACCCATCACACAAGCCTGTCCCCCCGTCTCCCACATCCCAGCCGAATGAACAGATCTCCGGCGTGTTTCCTCTGAGTTTGAGTCTGAGGCCATTTCCTGCTAAGGAGTTGAACACACAAAAAGGGGACAAGGATGCTGAGCAAATGACCTCTCCTGGGCAGGCACAATGCCGTGTGGTCTCCATACCTCCCTTCATTTCATGCCCAGGTGGCCCTGGGACTTCAGGGCTGCTCTTTCCATTTCACAGAGGAGGAAACTGAGGCTCAGAGACACCAAGTGACTAGCTGGGTCCCACGGCCAGCAAGTGGAGGTCTAGCGTGAACTAGAGTCTCCCCCCGCCCCCGCCCCCAGCCTCTCTGTGAGCCTTAGTGGATGACCCAGACGATCCTGCTTCAGGAAGTCTTTGTCACAAATGTCACAACCCAGGGGCCCTCAGATTCAGAACATGATGGGCCCGGACAGGTGGGACAGAAAGGAAGTCAGGGGCAAGGCGGGGTGGCCATCTGGCCTCTAGTGAAGTAGCCAGGACAGGTCAAGGGGCCAGGGCGGCCTCCAGTTTCATCTTTGCTGGTGGGAACAAGCCTTAGGGGAGGCAGACGTGGCAGGAAGATCCCAGCGCTGGGCATTTTCCAAAGTCAGCAGCTGGCCGAGGCGGCCTCATTTTGGGCCTGGCTCCCAGTGCGGCAGCGGTGAAGGCCCAGCCTTGGGCCCCACCCAGCCAGGCAGGCGGAAACCTCTCACAGGGACCTGGTCAACCTGGTGGAATAACGGTGACGTTCACTGGGCGTGGACTGTGGGCCAGACATTCCTCTAAGCACCTCACATCAACATTTCACTTAAGCCTCTCGATATCTCTACCATTTAGATGCCAAAATCCTTACCCACAAAAGAGGACACTGAGGCACCAGGAGGCGAAGTGAGTGCCCAAGGTTGCCACACGAGTATTAGAGTCTGAGTTAGGATCTGAGAAGCCTCATTCCAAAGCCCAAAGTCTGTGGGCCTCGCCTCCCCCACCCCCCTGGGAGAGTGGCTTGGGGCAGCTAGATCACAGGTAGACCCCTCCTGTGACTGGCTGAGCTGCCAGTAAGGACCAAATGTCCTCTGGGCACCAATTGGACCAGAACGAGGACTGAAGGGGGTTGAAAAATCAGCTAGGGGGCGCCCGTCTGCAGGGTAGGGCGTCTGGGCCTCCCTTGTAGACACAAAGCCTGTCTCACAGGTGCTCTGGGCAGCCCCGTGATGGAGGGAGGCAAAGGCGTGGCCACCCCACTGTGACCATCACAGAACACTTTATCGATGTAGAGTCATGGGCTGGGCTGAGTCACCCCTTCAGTGAAAATGCTCCTGTCTGGACTAGCCCGCTCTGGGCAAGACCCAGGGGGAGCCCAGGCAGATCCTTCCTCCAACAGCCGGCGGGTCTCAGACAGAAAGACCTGAGCTCCACCGCGCCACACTGATACCCAGGGGTCTAATTCCCAGAAAATTGTCCTTTGTTTTTCCCCTAAAACCATGGAGTGGGAGTGAGGCTGAAGCTTCTCAATGCAGCAAAATCACAACCCCCCAGGGAGCTGTGTACAAACGCTGCCACCCTAGTCAAACCTCAGACCTGCTGGATGGGCCGCTCCATGGTGACTCAGCCATACAGCCTGGTCAGTCACTGCTGCACGGCCCCCGGGGTGCCACCTTGAGAGCAGGGGAAAGCCCCTCCTGGGTGGCCCCCAGAGCTTAGCAGTGAGAACTGAGATGCCCCCCAGGCTCCCCACTGACCTGTGTTCCTGTGGGCGAGGGTTCCTTCAGGGAAGAGTTCCAGGAAGACTCATAGTCTGGAAAAGGTTGAGTCATCAACAGAGTGGGAGAGGCGAAAAAGAGCTCAGCTTCTGAGTCAGGCTGTGGGTTAAGTCCTGGCACCAACAGTTACTAGTTGTGTAGCTTTGACAAGTGCCCATGCCTGTAAAATGGGGCATTCATACTTACCTGGCGCAACTGTCGGAGAAGTCAAGGAGATGAGTGTACATCTAAAGCATCTAGCACACAGGGCCTGGCCCGTAGGTGGTGCTCAAATCACTAACGGTAGTAACAGCAGCTCATGACTCCACAAACAAGGGATACAGTGTATGCATGCACACAATTGGGCAACATCTGAACTGCACAGGCTCTTGGGATGGAATTTCCACAAGGAATTATTTCTAACAACTTCTGCCCTGAAACGTGATGCTAAGAAATGAGATAGGAAAATCTGTCATCACACAGTTGAAATTCAAGCAAAGGATATAAAAGGACTTCTTACCTCTTACTCAAAAGAAATATCCTGACAGATATACTATGGATGGGAATGCTCTGTATTTTCAGTACCTAATCCAGGGCTTGAATGGAAGGATGGGTGGATGGATGGATGGATGGATGGATGGATGAATGGATGTATAGATGGATGGATAGAAGGGTGGAAGGAAGGAAGGATGGATGGATAAATGGATGGATGGATAAATGGATGGATGGATAGGTGGATGGAAGGAAGGATGCATGGATGGATGGATGGATGCAGTGGTTGGGCATCTGGGTGGAGAATGGATGAATAGATGAAAGAATGAGTGAGTTGGTGGGTGGGTAGAGGGGAAAGTAGGTGTGTGGATGAGGAGCAGGTAGAAGGAGTAAACAGGTGAGTGGGAGACCAAGTTCAATGGGACTAAACTTCCTTCCATTTGAAGGCTCTCCGAGTCTCTCTCAAATTCAATGCCCATCTCCAATCTCCCTCCGCTCCCCTATAATTCCTTTCCCAAAAACTCATACTTAAGAGGGATTGTTCATTTGCATCTGAGAAATTCTGCAGGGCACAAGTCTAAGTGTCCTGAGGCAAGCCCTGGATTAGAGGAGTGGAAGTCAAGGGCCTGGGGACTTTGGTTATCTGGTTGATATCACAATTTCCAAAACACCGTGCAACTTTCCTAAACCCAACCCTCTGTCCCCCAAAGAGCCTGTGGATGTGCAAAGGCCCTGAGCTGTCAAGATGCTCAGCTCATTGCTCTGGCTCTCTTCTTCTTGTAAGTCCCCACTTCTCAGGAAGAGGGCAGATTGAGCTCAAACCATGCCTGGCTCCCAGCCTTGTCTGCATGCATTTGAAGCAGCACGTTCAGCTCATTGTCCTATAGCTTGCCTGGGTTTGTCCTTCCCGCTGCCTGTCCACAGTGCTAGAGGAGCTGGGGGTGGCTGGGCCTGCTGCCGGCCCCCAGATGGCACTGGCTGCACCAGCCTGATGCAGAGCCCGTGCCCCAGGGCCAGGGCTTCTCCCTGCCAGCTGTGGCTCTGGCTGGTGCTAACCTGTTAACCAAGAGACTGTTCTGTGGAGGAGACATGGCAATCCCACAGCCCCCAGACGGGAACCAGCGACCCCGCACAGCCAGGCTGGGCAGACTACAGCCTCTCAGGGTGCCCCCACCTTCCTCAGTCAGCAAGTAGGTTCCCTACTCAGGTCTGCCCCACCCCGAGAAAGCCACCTCCAAAGGATGCAGTGCCATTCACATTCTCTGACAGCCCCTGCACTCTGCAGTGCCCTCCACTTCTCGATTCAAGTTCCCATCACCCCAGGGAAACCTCCTCCCAGGCCTCAGGAGTCTCATCACAAAAGATCCAAGAACCTGCCTGGCCAGAATGGGGAGGGGAAACCTGCAGGTCCAGGCGGGACCCTTCTGAAGACAACCAGGTGGCTAGGAACACATACATGGTAATTGTTGTGCCCTGTCACCCCAATAAAATCATTGCTGGACTCTGACGGATGCTCCCCCAAGCAACTGCTGGTCCTTTCTCAGGCCAGCCCCACAGTCCCAGGACTTCCTCCTGGTTCTTCCCTCCTCCCAACACCAGAGGTGAGAGTCTAGGCTCTACACCCTCTTCTTGCTGTCCCCACAGTGAGCATGGCCACTCTGGGAATGGCCACGGTGGCCACCTTCAAGGTCTTTGCCAGCATGGTCTGACTCCCCGAGGATGGAATCGGCACTGAGAGCTGGGATTCCATCTCAGGGTGGCAGGTGGTGTGGACCAGCTTGGCCCTGCCTGAGTCCCCCTCAGTAGGCCCTCCTGCCAGCCTGAGGGCCGAGCTGGCAGGATGGGCCTCCCCTTGGCCAAGGCGGCTAACAGGCAGGTGGGGCCTCTGTGGCCCCAAGGTGAATGGGCCATATGACAACTTGGGGCCAAGCGGACAAAGGCGCCCTTTCTCAGCACACATCTGCTGGAAACATCACATCCAGAAGCTGTGGCCCTGAACCAGGAAGGACCCCTCTGACCTTCCCTCACCCAACGTGGATGGGCAGGAGGGGCCAAGCCAGGCAGGCCCGGGAGGACTAGAGGCTCAGCCACTGGCCTGCAGGGGCAGAGCTGGTCCTCACCCACTAGGGTGGACTTTGAGGCAGGCCAGGAGCCCGTGCTGGCCTCCCCAACTTCCCGCCTTGAGCAGGCCTGGGTTCTCTTGCAGATCGAACAGGAGGGCGTTGCAGTGAAGGGCAGCCCCCACTTCAACCCGGATCCTGACGCGGAGACCCTCTACAAAGCCATGAAGGGCATCGGTGAGTGGGTGTCTGTGGCCTTGCCCGGGAGCACTGCGGCTCTCTGGGGCTCTGCCCACTCTGCTCAAGTCCCCTCTGGAGAGGGGATGCCAGGGGTCACCTCATAATCCTCTGAGACCAACTTCCAGCATCCACCCAGAGGATCACATGGGTCCCGCCTTCCCCAGCACTGGTCTACACCCACCCTCCAAAACTGGAGAGGGGGAAGGCAGTTGTGCCTCCCTGAGCTCTGGGGGTGGGGAGGGGGAGGCCACCTCTGTGTGTTCCTGTGTGTCCTTGTGCAAGCCACTTCACCTCACTGAGGCTGAGCTTTCTCACTCTCACTCCTGAAAGTCCCCAAGAACTCTGGAGCCTGCGTGTTGCTGTGAATCTTGGATGGGGTGACGCTGGGAGTTTTGAGGGGCTGAACTGGTCCAGGGGGCATCACACAGGGTCTGCAGCTTTTCCCTGCTCAGCTTCAGCTGGCCACAGGACAGGCTCCTTCCTGTCTCCAGTATCTGCATTCCTGTGAGCAGGAAAGGGCTGGCCTGAAGCCATCCCCCTGCCCAGAAACCCCTCATGCTGTCGCCCCAGGCAGATTTACCCATTAGCTGGCTCTGACTGGTAAATTGGGGCGTTAACGAGAACCGCCATTCCTGGATGAGCCTAGAAAGCATGTTCCTGTCCTCTGTTTCCTGTGAAATCCTTACTGTTATCTCCACCTCCCAAAGGTGAAAACGGAGGCTTGGGGAGGTGAGGCAGGTTGCCCAGTCGGCTAATGGGCCGATACTCAGATCCCGTTTTCTGGACCCTCGGTCCCGACCTTCCCCCACTGCCACCAGCACAAGGGCAGTCAGGGCGGGAGGTCTCACTTTCCAAGCTCGAAAGGCCCCAGGTGACATCCAGAGCAGATCAGATGACCGGAGGGCCCCCAGATTCTACCACCGCGAGGCTGCGCCAGGGCCATACCCCAGCACCGTGTGGGTGGGGGGTGGACAGATGTGGACAGATTTTCTGTCTAGGTGTCTTGTCTACACCATGAAAATCACCAAGTTTTGGAGCTATCCAGGTGGTATGTCCCCACTGCTTGGCTGCCAAGCAACTGCACTCCCTCTTCCCCAGCCCTCATCAGCCCCCTGGGGGCAGTGGGGTGCTGATGTCGTGCACCATTGCAGGGACCAACGAGCAGGCCATCACTGACGTGCTCACGAGGAGAAGCAACGCGCAGCGGCAGCAGATCGCCAAGTCCTTCAAGGCCCAGTTCGGCAAGGTAAAGGGGGGCTGGGGGCGGGGGCAGGTGTGCTGCGGGCAGTCGGGGGGTGCTGCTGCCAGAGACAGCCTGGGAGGCAGCTCCGTTCTGGATGAGGCCCCTGTCTAGACACCAGCCCACTGGAAACATGGGGCATAAGGGACATACTTAGACTAAAAAAGTATTCATTATTTACCTGACATTCAAATTTAACCAAACATCCCATGTTTTATCGGAAAACTTCCTTGTGGCTCCCCACGCTCCTGGCTTGGTGTCCTGCCTTCTGCATCTGGCTCACCCTCCTTACCCACCGTCTCTCGCACTGGGCTCCTTCACAACTACTCCACAGCCCCATCCCCCCAGCTGTGAGCTCTTTTTCCCCACGCTGTGCTCTGCTTGTGCTGTTCCCTAAGCCTGGAATGTCCTTCTCTTCCCCATGTGCCAGAGACGCAGGCCAGCTCCCCTCTGTCTTGTGGTTTGGGACTCTCTCTTTATGTCGGAGCTGCTGTGCCCAGGCCTTCTTCCTGTTGCACCAGAACTCAAAAGGCGGCGGGCACGCAGCCTGGACCCTTTGTCTCCCCTCCCGCTCTCCACCACCTCCAGCACAGAGCGGGCACTGGGTTCTAGGTCACCCAGGAGTAAATGCACGCACAGCCTCGCTTCCTGGAAGCCTCCGTCAGCACACATCAGAGAGTTAACACAGTAAGATGAGTGAGGAAGCCCAAACATTCCATGGGAGAAGTCAGTGTGCTTTTTCTTAAATAATTTCTTTCTTAAATAATTTCTCTCTCTTAATCTTCACAACTGTGCATTATTCTTTGCATGCACCATTAGAGGAAACTGATGTTCTGAGAGGTTGAGTAAGTTGCCCAAGATCCCAGAGCCTGTAAGCCATGAGGTTGGGATGTAAATCTAGGTCCGACAAGGCTCCTGGTCCTTTGGTGCAAGGTGCAGATAGACCAGCTGGGTGTGGCCTCGTGGCTTCTTGTCTACAAGTGCTAAGGGATGGAGACACGTGTGGGATGGACTCCTTAATTCATTCACACATTTCCTGAGTGCCAGGGGCTAAGTGCCGGAGATTTGATGGTGACCAAGGACGAACTCGTATTTCAGGCTTACGATGTGCCCAGCACTGTGCCCAGAGCTGAGCTGAGCTGAGCCACACACCTCTCTCTGCCAATCCCCTAAGCAGCGGGATAAGGCAGGAGTACCATTAGCTCCATCTTGCAGTTGAGGGTAATGATACTTAGAGAGGCTAAGCTGCTGGACCGAGAAAGCCCAGCCAGCACCAGCGCGTGGAAGAGCCCACTTGGGAATCCAGCCGGAGCACCTGGGGCTGACCCCCATCCTGCTGCCTGCACACACGTGGGCGCAGCGTACAGATCATGACCTTCCTTGTTCCTGCATTAGGATCTCACCGAGACCTTGAAGTCGGAGCTGAGTGGCAAGTTTGAGAGGCTCATCGTCGCCCTCATGTACCTGCCGTACAGATACGAAGCCAAGGAGCTGCACGACGCCATGAAGGTAACTAAGCAGGTGGGGTGGCAAAGGAGCAGAAATGCCCGCAAGGACCGGGTGGAGGAGCGATGCCTGGACTCCTTTCCCAAGAGCACCCGGCCCCGGGAGCTCTGAGCTCCCTGTGAGCCATCATTGGAATGGCACCTGGACCTTGGCTGAGCCCAGTGGCCTTGCAGCCTGTTGCTCACACTGCCACCAGACACAGGACCAACTGGCCTTGATGAAGCCACAATCAGTCTTCTCAGGACATCACTAGCCAGGTGTGCAGACATTAGACACACCCACCTCTGCAGTCTCGGGCCCAGTCCCTTGATTTCCCGTCACTTCCCACCACTCCTGCATTTGCAGATGACTAGGAGGGAATGGGGACCCAGCAACAATAATCATCTCCATTGAGAGGACACTTACTGTGTGAATGCGCCAGGCGTTTTACATCCCTTATCTCTAATCCACCTTCAGGGTGAGGGCGGCTTATCATCCCCGCCTACTGATGAGGACCCGTAGGCTCAGGGAGGTGGAGTGTTGTTCTCGAGCCCACCCAGCTATGGAGGGCAGAGCTGAGAAAGAGCTTTGCCATCACTCACTTGCCCACAGCATCCACCACCAGAGACAAACGTGGGTGATTTCCTGCAGGAACGTCCTCCAGGAGAGGCCCCATCGGAGTCGGGCAGGGCTGTGACCGCTTCTTCCTGAGGCTCTTCTTTTTGCTTCTTGACGAAAGGGGGTGTGGACAGAGCAGGAGGGCGCAGGCAGGGCTCTCCAGTAGGCAGAGGTTTCTATCCGCAGGGCTTAGGAACCAAAGAGGGCGTCATCATCGAAATCCTGGCTTCTCGGACCAAGAACCAGCTGCGGGAGATAATGAAGGCCTACGAGGAGGGTAAGAGAGGGAGGGTGCGGGGCCTGAGTTAAAGCCTCGCTTGGGAACGGGCACAAGCTTTGGCAGCCTGGAAGGGGACAAGGGACAAGCAGTGTACTGGACCACGTTGGAAAGGGACTTTTCTGGGATTTTCCACACATGGATTACAAGCACCTACTGTGTGCCAAGTCCTATGCCTGTGAGTGAGATTGGACATAACTCAGGCTCCATCTCCAAGCCCTCTAAGCCCACGGGCTGCTGGGGAGAGGGGCGTGCACCCCCTAACCCCTCTGCCCTCGAATGTGTGGCAACTCTCTGGGCCACGGGCTATGTCAGCAGTGGATGGGGCTGGCTCCTTCCTGGCCTGGCGCAGGCTGACCTAGGGGACCGTGAAGGGCCCTGATGCAAGGGGGCTGTGGACTGCAGGCCAGCTATCGTGGAATCTACGGGATGCAAGACAAGCAGAGGCCAGCCCATCCTCCATGCACGCTGCCTGGTGGGGAGTCTGCCTGAAGGTTCTGCTTTGTGAAACCACAAGATGAAACGGAGCTCGGTCGGCAGCCTCTGGCCGGGCTCTCTGACCTGGCCCATTTTTGTGCTTCAAGCTGGGTTGGCAGACTATGTCACTTCCTAGTTCTGAACGACCACCAGATGATGGAGCCTCTGCCACTCAGACACCTGGGCAGTGTGTCCACTCCCTGCACCAAGGACTTGTCCTTCCCTTAATCTGGAGAAGCATGGGAAGCAGGACTGGGAGGAGAAAATCAGGCCCTGGGTAGGCCCTGGGAGGAGGAAAGTAAGTCTTTGCCTCCTGGTCCTGTTTCCCTGCAGACTACGGGTCCAGCCTGGAGGAAGACATCCAAGCAGACACCAGCGGCTACCTGGAGAGGATCCTGGTGTGCCTCCTGCAGGTATCCCAGCCTAGGCTCCTGGCAGCCCCTGGTCTGGGGGATCCTAACAGCTGGGTCTCGGGGAGCAGCTCTTGGGCAAAGCTGCTGGGGTGGGTGGGGACAAGGGCGTAGCCTGGGCTCACTGGGGACATCTCAGAGTGGTCGCAGGGCTCTCACTGCAGAGCCTCATGTCTCTCCTGATGCAGCCACCTGAGGGCACCCTGGAAGTGGTGGGGAGTGCCCGTCACTGAGCAGGTCCTTCCCACCAAGCCCCAGACCAGGCACGGGGCTTCCCTTACCTCACCAAATCCCCCGGCTCCCTGTGAGGCGGCCCTTCCTACTCTCATTTCACAGATGAGGGAACTGAGGCTTGAGGAGGATAACTGGCTTTGCTCAAGGCCCGCAGAGCCCCGCCTGCCCTCCTGCCCGGCTCCCCCTCTGCCCTGGCTCCTCTGGGCGGCCAGCCCGCCTTACAGAGCTGCCTCCTCCATTCTTAGGGCAGCAGGGATGACGTGAGCGGCTTTGTGGACCCAGGACTGGCCCTCCAAGATGCACAGGTGAGGCCACACATACCCTCAGCAGCTTCTGCCCTGCTGGCCACCTGGCCCACCCTTGGCCATCTAGACTCCAGGGGCTAATGCCCAGGAGCTTCCTCCAGCCCCTCTGCCTGTGGGGGTTTTCTTTGATGCTAAGGTGGGACCCAGCTCAGCTCTCTGGAGGCCTTTACCCTCTGGTGTTTGAGGAGGAAAGTAAGGGTGTTGGGGAGACTCAGAAACAGGAAGGAGAGTGACTCGGGTGGGGTCCAGCAAAGCTCTGTCCTGGCAGGAACAGCCCACGAACTTGGGGATGCCGGGCCTCCGAGGAGCAGATGTGTGTGTTCAGCTCTCTCATAGGTCTGCCTGCTGGCCGAGTGCTCAGAGATGCCCGAGGCAGAGCAAAGTCCCAGCGGGGTGACAGGGGATGTCCTGGAGCAGCTTCTGGCCGGGCACTGAGAAGAGATTTTAACTACTCAGGGATAGCAAGCTCCCCGTCAAAGAGATAATCAAGCAGAGGAGAAGGCCAACCTGGTGGGGTGGACTGAGGCTGACCCTGCAGCCCCAGCCCTGGGACGCTGGGGTTCTGTCCCTCGCCTTCTTGCTCTCCTTCACTGGCTTCCTGTGGATGTCCCAATGCTAGGATCTGTATGCAGCAGGCGAGAAGATTCGCGGGACTGATGAGATGAAATTCATCACCATCCTGTGCACGCGCAGCGCCACTCACCTGATGAGAGGTACTGGGAGGGAGGGAGGGAATGTCAGGGCCACAGTGGGGTACCCCGGCCAGAGGGCCTCTCTCTTCACACTGAATATCCAGTGTGCAGCCCTGTCAAGTCATGGAGCTGGGGAGAGAGCCAGGGAGCCCTGGACCCTCCCCCCAGCAACCAAACGGAGGTCAAAGATGGCGCATTGATGTGTGGTCTCTGCTCTGAGATGCTGGGGGCATCACACTGAGATCTGCGTGTCCCCTAAGAGAAGTCTGCTGTCCACAGTGTTTGAGGAATATGAGAAAATCGCCAACAAGAGCATTGAGGACAGCATCAAGAGTGAGACCCAGGGCTCGCTGGAGGAGGCCATGCTCACAGTGGGTAAGAACGCAGCTCCGTGCTCAGATCCACGCCTGTCCGCAGGCCACGGGGCTCGGGTAGGGCAGCACCCAGGGCGACAATAGCAAGTGACTGGATCCCTGTGTTCACCTTCAAGGGACCCACCCCAGCCCACACTCTCAGCATGTACCCTTCAGCCCAGGACACTGGAACTATTCGGGGGACCCTAGTGTCTTCAATGTACTGTGTCCGGCCAGGGATGGTTCTCTGTGCTGCCCACATGATACCCAATGCTGTGCGCCCACATCGTGTGTGTGTGAATATGAGCATGTGTGTGAATGTATGTGAGAGTGTGTGAGTGTGTGAAGTATGCACACATTTGCAGAGTTATGCCAGACCTGGGCCCTGCGCTCACCCACAGCAGCCACAGAAGGAACATTCTGGTTCTGATTATGGAGCCCTGAAGAAAGTCACCTTTCTGGACCTTAGCCAGGAGCCTGGTCCCTGCCTAGGTTGCTGACTGAAGAAATGATGATGTGTAGTTTGAGTCCAAACTGAGTGATTGATGGTCTGATGCTGGGGAACGTTGAGAAGCTTCCCCAAAGAGCACATTTCGGGGTCAAGAGCCGAGGGCTCAGTGAGAGGACTGATTGCAGAGTGGAGAACTGAGACCCAGGGGCAGTGGGACTTATGCTCCCCTGCTTCCCATGGTGCAGCCAAGGTCAGTGCCCCAGGGCTGGGGCGCCCACCTCCACCCTAGGCCGTCCCCATTCTGTGCGGAGCAGCAGGGGAGCACCACAATGTGTCCCACTGTGTCTCGGGGTGGACTGCAACACCTGACACTCCCCAGCAGGCTTTGACAGCTGTGATCAAATCCAGTCTCTGTCGGGGCATCTAAGCAGGCCCCGTGCTCCAGTCTCAGCTCCCAAAGTCAGCCCTGCATCCGATTTGAACAACCTCCTGAGTAAAATCCTTGGGCAGGGAAAAGTGAAGGACACAGCGGTGCTACCCTCCCATGCTGGGCGCTTCCTATTCGTTTCTCCCTGAATACTCAGATCCCTTACCTCACAGATGGGGACAATGCAAGGCAGAGAGGTCAGGTGATGAAGTCACCCAGTGCTATCAAGGTGGGGTTTGAACCCCCGCCTGCCTCACTCGAAGCCCACGCTCCTGCTGCCCTGGTTAAAACTCCAGCCTCCCCTACACCCCTACCCCAGATGCCGAGTCTCTGAAGCAGCATCCACAAAAGCGAGTGTGGGGTCAGACGCCCCTAGGTGCCCCAAGGCTCCAGGGCTGAGCCCCTCTTGCCACAGGGGAATTCGACCTGCAGGGGCCTTGCCAAGAAATGACACGTAAAGTAGGCACTCTGAGGCTGGGGGTCGCCATAACTGGGGCTCCTCACTGGAGCTGAGTGTCTAGATTCCCAGCAGAGCTTTCTCTGGGGCGTCAGAGCCCAGAAGCAGCCCTGGGCAGAGCTGTGCTCTGACAGGCCAGCCCTGGGGCCCCAGTGTGCTTAATGCTCACCCTTTGCCTGCCTGCTCTGTGCCCTTGGACCTGTGCCCAGTGCCCCAGGCTTCCTTCCTTGTCCCACCGCACCTGACACAAAGCCTCTCATTTTGAAACTATGCAGGGCACAAATAAATAGGCCTCAAATAGTGCATAACGCTAACCCTTAAGACCCGAGACAAGACATAAACAAACAAACATGTGCACAATGTCGCCTACAGTCTCTAGCTGTTAAGAGACCTTTCCTGTGTTCCAGTGAAATGCACCCGGAACCTCCACAGCTACTTTGCGGAGCGACTTTACTACGCCATGAAGGTAACTGTTCCGTCTTCTGTGCCCCTGCTGTCAACCCTTTGTGGCACCAAGTGTAAAGCCAAGGAGCTCAGAGCCACCCCTGTCGTTGACACTTGGGCCTTCTCGTGTCCCAGCCTCTTGTAATCAGAAGGGTTTAGTTCTCAGAGGGCAGAGCAAGTCCGGAGGAGGCTGAACCTGAGCAGATGCATTCACAGGTGTTCACTGCCCTGAACTTTGACAACAATCCTGCGAGGCCTGTGTCATGACTGCCATCCCAGAGATGGTGAAACTAGGGCTCGTGGTCAAGGTCACACAGCTGGGAACTGGCAGAGCCTTGATCTGAACCCAGGCCAGTCCAGTTGTCCTTTTCACCCCACCACGTGGCCTTCTTGAGAAAGCACAGGTCAGGATGGCCAGGAAACCAAGGCACCCTGTGGATGGACCAGTTCAGAGGGAGATGGCTGCATGCAGAGGCTTGACTTTCCTGCATGGGTGCCCATCTGGGTTTGCCTGTTGCTCAGAAGGCAGCACTAGCCACTCAAACAGAGGCCCTTGCCATTTGTATCAGGTGGAATTTCTGATATCTGGAACCAAACTGAAAAACAGACAGTCCAATTAATTCCCTGAGGCTGAAGTCAGTGCTCACCAGGTGGCTTATACCACCCGGACCAAGGACCTTAAGCTCTCTGGCAGGCAATGAGAGAGGGCTTGGGATTCCCTTGACCACATGGCTCTATCTGACATGAGACTAGGCAAAGATAACAGTGAGCGGGGAGGTCCTGCTTGTGAATTGGCCAGTTCAGCTGAATTTCATGATGTTGCTGCCCTAGGAAGAAGTCTTATTTCTGGAGCAGTGAGTATTTTGTGTCTAGAGTCTTGTGTGGCAAAGCACGCACTGCAGTTGGGGCACCTCGCTTCTAAGAGGGGAAGAGACATGGGCAGTGAGTGAGAAGAGAGTGAGGACATAAACCCTAAGCCGCTAAAGCATCCCTCTTAGCGCTTCCCCCGCTGAAGCAGAGGCTCGTTCCTGCATCTCCATCCCCTCTGAAAGCCTGCTGGACCCAGATTTGTCCATCATCCCAGAGATGGAGTGGAAAGGCGAGATGTGACTTTTTTCTGCTGTCTCTTATCCAGGGAGCTGGGACGTCCGATGGGACCCTGATAAGAAACATTGTTTCAAGGAGCGAGATCGACTTAAATCTTATCAAGTGTCAATTCGAGAAGATGTACGGCAAGACCCTCAGCAGCATGATCATGGTAAGCCATGAGTTTCCAATTCCAGCACCAGTTTGAAACGGACACATTCCTGGGAGACCTGGTTTCTGTGACCAATGTTGCAAGTCACGTGTGTCCATCCTTTCCCGGTGGGTGTCACACTCTTGCATTCATTGCCCTGTGGGATGCACAGGGATCAGCAAGGAGGTCGTGTGGCTAAGGCCTGGAGGGGAGTCGGGGAGGGCCCTGTACATCGTGCTCAGAGGGTTGGCTTTGCATTTGAGTTGTGGTTGCCCCTTTGAAAATGACACATGGAATTCTTGCAGAAGGAACCATAGTGGAAGAGTCAACGAGAGTAAATATTCTAGTGGGAACGGAGGCGTAGCATTCAAATCCAGATTTAAGTAGTCCTGGCAGCAAAATCTTAGGGAGATAAATCAGATGGGCTCCAGTGGGTTGCCTAACCAGATTCCAGTTAGCGAAACTTCTGGAGCCGAGAAAAAGCAGAGTGGTTATCACACTGCTTTAACTTCGAGAGAAATAGCTCTTCTAGCTCTTAATGCAAATTAAGGCCTTGACAACTTCATGAACAGAAGTCAAATCAGGAGAAATGTATCCCTGAGTCTTCACTGGCTGGTAAGTCTCTGGTTATTCTACAAATGTCTATTGTTAATTACACTTTCCAAGAAACACATAGCTTACGACATGTTTGAAAAAACATTTCTGCTTTAGGATGTTTCAGAATGGGGCAGTGGGGGGCTGGGAGGGTGGAATCACTCTGTTTGTTTTAGGCTTTCCAGCCAGTCTTGTCAAGAGACAGGAGGGCTAGACACAAACCAGCCCAGGCTACTGCCGTGTCACCCACAGAGATGGCTTCCCAGCCCACATGTCATGAATTCCTTCAACCATACACGGTTCTGTGGCGTTGGGGGGATTTCTGTTCCTTCTCACCATTCCAGGTAGACTTCAGAAGAACAAAAACACTGAGTGAAAATGATCACTTTGACCCACCTAAGGTGTAGACCTCATGATGCAGGTAGACTTAGCAGGCTAGTTAGTGCATAATGGAGCCCCTGGTCTAGACACAGACGAAGCCCACCCTCTGAGATTGCGTCAAGCTGTCACTTAAGAAAATTTGGGTAGAATTGTGAATAAGTTAGCCAAATATTTTCTTTTTAGTATAGACCACTTTCTGTAGACATCATCAAAGCCCAAAAATAATTCCCAACAGTGATACCAGCATTAAAATCTCCTGCATAGAAATTAATAGAAAAATGTATAAAAATCCCATGTATAATTTTATACCCGCACCTTTGAAAAGATAGACAAAATGAATAGTTTTATTTTTAGAAAAAACAACTATATTACAAACATTGTTCTGTAAGTAGTAAAAAAAATTTTAAATGTGGTTAAAAATTTCAGGCCCAGGGGCCAGCCCCGTGGCCAAGTGGTTGAAGTTCCACACGCTCGGCTTCAGTAGCCCAGGTTTGCAGGTTCGGATCCTGGGCACAGACCTACTTTGCTCATCAGCCATGCTCTGGAGGCATCCCACATCCAAAATAGAGGAAGACTGACACAAATGTTAGCTCAGCGTGAATCTTCCTCACCAAAAAAAAAAAAAAAAAACCAAACAATTTCAGGCCCAAATGATTTAGAAGCAAACTTGACTAAACAGTTCAAGAATAGATGGTTTCTATGAGACATAAAGGACTATAGAGCAGAGAAAAGTGGAACTAGCCCCCAGCCCTACCACTTACTCAGTAGGTGACCTTGGATGAATCCAGTGCCCTCTCTTGCTCCCATTTTTCTCAACCACGTAAAGAGGGAGTCGGATGATAAGCCCTCTCCTGTTCCTCTGGCTCTGTGTGCAGGTCCTTAAACAGCAGTCCTATCAGGACCTGCCTAGTAGCCAAGGGGGCCTGGTAGACCACAGAAATGGGGCTCAGCCATTGGGCCTGTGGGGTCTATCCTATTGGGAGATGAACTCTGCTTGACCCCTACGTGAGCCAGCTGCTGGGCAGAGTGATGAAGGGACTTGCCTCGGCCATGGGGTCAGTGAGCGATAGAGCCGTGTTCCAGGTTCTTTCTGGGCCCAAGGCCCAGACTCTCTCTACCTGACCCTCTGCAACATCAGGTGTGACAGTGGGCACCTGCTCTCAGCCCCGGTTCCCTGATCTGCAATAGTGGTGTTGAATAAGTGATGGATCGTGTTGGATAGATGAATGGCCAGGCACACCTGGGTCCTGAATGAATCACAGGGAAGAGCCCTGGGGCAACTGATGGGGTAAGGGAATCGCCTAAATGCCTTCCTGACTCAAGAGCAGAACTGTGTCTGTGATTCGTTCTAAGAGAATCAAAAGAAGGTACAAAGGAATAGCCTGAAATGGAAAACAAGGAAAGGTGGAGGACATAGCGTGGGGCCTGTGGTATAGGAGCGGCACAGGGGTGCGCCAGGCCTCCCCACAGGGAGCAAGACTCCTAATAATAATGAGAACATTGGTCTTGACGGAGGCAACTCAGAGCAGGCCAGTGTCGCAAACACCCCTCTTCTAACTCTTGTGTCCCTTCTGTCTTCAGGAAGACACCAGTGGCGACTACAAGAACGCCCTGCTGAACCTGGTGGGTGGCAACCCCTGAAGGCTCAGAGGACGAGAGCAAAGGCCAAGAAGCCAGAGCCACCAGGCCCTGCTTGCTCAACCTTGGCCATGGATGCGGGCGGGGGGTGGGGCACAGCAAGACCTTCAGTCTTCTATCTCCCAGCTTCCGGTGCTTTACAGCCAGTTTTTCCAACCCAGGGGGGAGGGATCAGCCTAGGCCACTTCCCTCCTCCATCCTCCCAGGACAGTTCCAGGAGGCAGCACATCGCCAACCTCAGCACACACCTAGCCTGACAAAGGGCTTGGTGTAAAGGGGTCTGCAGGGGCTCGTGGTCCTTTCTTCCTGCCTTACACAGGGGCTTCCCAAGCTTGGTTGATCAGGGTCCCTTGGGCACAGGTTACACGGATACCCAGCCCCACCCCCATCCATGAGTCTGGATCTGCAGAGAAGGGACCAGGAAATGTGGAATTTTAATAAGCATCTCAGCCGATATGCTTCTCTTTCAAGAACCAGAGAGAAGGCTGTGAGAGCCTGTTTCAGAGCACACACTCCTGGCAGCTGAGAAAAGGACACATATATCCGGGCCAACTGGGATGTCACTAACATTCATTCACCAGCCTCATCGAAAAATGTTAGGCTATAGGTAGCAAAATTCTCTCAGCGTCCTACTAACCAAGAAAGCTACGGATCGGTGTCCAGACCCAAGGACGCTGTACTCCAAGAGGCCCAGCCTTCTCCAGTCATTGATCAAATTAGCTGATTTTTCCTCCCATGACATGAACACGGAGCATCTCTTAACCCAACTGAATGGTGACAGGAACTGGTCACTGGGAGAAGCTGAGATGCCTGTGCTGTGCGTTTCAGAATAATAAAGATTTACACATTCTACTTCAAGTGTCTTTGGATGTTCAACAGTGACTGAAGTAGGACTAATTTAATTTGTCAGTGGATATAAAAGAAATGTGATTAAAAAACACTTTGGGGATCAAAACTGAGCCCCCAGGTGGGAATTTCCCTGTGGGAACACTGAGCTGTGCCTGCTGTCACCCTGGGGATGACTCCTTCCATTCACCTCCTGATTTAGAGCCTAGATCCTGGCATCTCAGAGTTAGAGGGGGCTTTAAAGGCCATCTGCTCCTATTCCAACCTGTGGCCTGCCTCCCCTCCAGGGCATCTGCCCAGGGGGCTCCAGCTGTCCTTGGCTGCCTCCGTGATGGGGACTCATGGCCTCCTTGGGTTGCCCAGTGTTTTCCCAACAGGTCATCAGTAGAGTTCTTCCTTTAACTGAGCCAGACTCTGCCCCATAGAGCCTATTGCTCTCGACTCTACCATCTAGGGCCACGGCGTTTATCCCTTCCCAACAATAACATTTCTGATGTGTGGAGACTGCTCACATATTCTGCCAAGACTCTGTCAAAGCTAAACGTGCCAGGCCCCTCCACTGCCCCTCCTGGAGCCCACTTTGGGGCCGCATCCTCTGAAAATGCTCTCGTTTGCAAACTCCCTCTTCATGTGCGACCCCCTGGAGCCAGCCGGGGCACATCCAGGAGTGAGGAGAAGGCAGAACAGCGAGGTGGAAACAGCAGGGGCTGTGAGCTCACACAGAGGGGAGGGAGTTGCTGGCCCTGCCTTGTGCTGGCTCGGTGACTCTGACCTAATCACTTCCTCTCTCTCTCTCTCTCCCCTGAGCCTCAGTTTCCTTACCTTTAAATGCAGGAGCGGGGTCCCACTTACACTTGCACTTCAAACCACCCCTAAGCTAGTGGTGTAAACCGTCACTTTATGATGCTCCCGGGGTCTGTAGTTGAGGAATGCAGTGGGGCATGGCATGGATAACTTGTCTTTGCTCCAGCAAGTCTGGGGACTCTGTTGGGAAGACCTACAGGTTTGGAGAACTCCAGGGCAGATGCTGGAATCACCTGGAGGCTTCTTCGCTCCCATGCTGGGTGCCTGGGTGACACGGCTGGAAGGCTAGGCTCAGCAGGGACTGTCCCCTAACCCTACAATTGGCCTCTCCAGCATGGGGCCTCAGGGCACTGGAACTCCTTACACGGCAGCTCAAGGCTGCATTGCCTTCTGTGGTTCAACCTCACGAGTCACAGAGATCACGTCCACCGAGCCTGTTGGGCAGACATCACAAGCTAGCCCACCTTCAAGGGAAGGAGACACACAGACCCCATCTGGCAATGGGAGGAGTGTCAAAGAATGTGGGGCCCACCTTTTAAAAATCCCCAACAAGTAGATTAAAATATTGAACAACTGGTGCAGCACAGCTGCCCCGTGGGAATGGCTGCCGTCTGGAGGGCTGGAGCAGGGTCCCAGAGGCCCGGCAGGGCCAGGCCGCTATCCTTAGTGCTGGCTTTCAGGGCTGTCTGTGGGGCCCCAGGCGAGGCTCCTGGGTGACGAGGATTCTTTTTCTTCTTGGTTCAAGTCCTGCCCTGGACTTTCTTTCAGTGCTGAGTCACTTTCTGCCACAGCCCTTTAGGAAGGACTTACAGAATTCCCCTGCCCTGCAACCCCTTGGGACTGTGGCTCTCTGTGCACGGGATTCTCTGGAGACCCGCCCCAAAACCGGCCTGACGTGGCCAGACGAGAGCCTGGAGAAAACTGCAGGCAGAGAGATGGCCCAGGAAACATCGCTGAGTCCTACTATGTGCCCCCAAGGGAATGTGTCTTAGCAGGAGCACACAGTCATCCATGGCTCCCGATGGAGTGGGATGGAGCTCCCTTGCCCAGTAAAGTGATGCTCTCTCCCTGGGGTCACAGCTACAGCAGCACGAGGGGTGATGTGACTCCCTGTGAGGTGGCTCCTGTCTAGCTGAGGACATTCTCCAGAAAGGGGGCCAACTAGGGGTCATCAGCTGACTCTCCCGGCAGCTGGCAAAGCGGGCAGTGGCTGGCAAAGAGACTTGGCCAGGACATGGTGGTGTCCTCTGCCCCTTCAAAACATTTTTGCTGGAATAACCCTTGGGGCACTTGTAAGGAAGCAGACACATTCCTAAGGTACTTTTGCAATTGCTCTTTGGGATTTTTTTTTTTTACACATCTATGTTCTTAAAGATAATTTGGGATGTGGTCAGTTCGATTTCAGCAGAGGAAAAACATAAGAGACTAGATATTTGCTGCATGGGGCCCTGTGACAGCTCCATAATGGACAGTGTCGCTTTGTTTTGTAACTGTCCACAGGAGGTTATTACAGCCTCGTGCTCCCTCTCTATCCTTAGGTCCAAGTTTTCTCATTCTCTGAGGCTGGATCCATTTTCCTCCTTTGCGATGCCAGCTGGTGGGGAAGGGCAGAACCTGGTCTGGTAAACTGAGTTTGGAGTTCGTCCTCCAGCGTGACTGGAGACATCGTGTTCATTCGCACAGGATTCTGTGAGCCATCCACTGGCCTGTCATCAATGCCTTTTCTGCTTAAACTCTCCAAAGTGGATGCTCTTGTTAACCACTGAGTCTCTCTATTACATGGAACCACTGCCTTTCTGGCATCTGAGGATAATTATCTGTTTATGTGTCTCCCTCAAAAAAGCTGTGGGCCCCTTGAGAGCAAGAACTTGTTTTTATTCATGGGTGAACATTCGGTGCCTGGCACATACAGTAGCAGGCATTCAACGAACATTTTTTTTAATTGAGATTCATAACAGTTTACATCATTGTGAAATTTCAGTTGTACATTATTTCTTGTCTGTCACCACACAAGAGCTCCCCTTCACCCCCTGTGCCCACCCCCCACCTCCCTTCCTTCCCCTGGTAACCACTGAAATGTTTTCTCTGTCCATGTATTTGTTTATATTACGCATATAAGTGAAATCATATGGTGTTTGTCTTTCTCAGTCTGGCTTATTTTGCTTAGCATAATACCCTCCAGGTCCATCCATATTGTTGCAAATGGGATGATTTTGTTTTTTTTTTATGGCTGAGTAGTATTCCATCATATATATCCCACATCTTCTGTATCTGATCATCGGTCGATGGGCACTTGGATTGTTTCCATGTCTTAGCTCTTGTGAACAGTGCTGCAATGGACATGGGGTGCATATGTTACTTTGGATTGCTGACTTCAAGTTGTTTGGGTAGATGCCCAGTAGTGGGATAGCTGGGTCATGTGTTATTTCTAGTTTTAGTTTTTTGAGGAATCTCCATACTGTTTTCCATAGTGGCTGCACCAGTTTGCATTCCCACCAGCAGTGGATGAGGGTTCCCTTTTCTGTACATCCTCTCCAACATTTGTTGTTTTGGGTCTCTTGGTAATTATAGCCATTCTGACTGGCGTAAGGCATATCTCCTTGTAGTTTTGATTTGCATTTCCCTAATGATTAGTGATGTTGAGCATCTTTTCATGTGCAACGAACATTTTTGAATGAACAACAACAGACAAGAGCACAGACTTTGGGGCCAGAAGACCCAACTAGCCGAGGAGCCTGAGCCAATCCTTCACAGTCTCTGATTCTGAGAAGACGCTCTGGGCCTCTTGGTACCCCAAGAAGGGAAGCCTACATGGCCGACCCTAATAAAAATAGTCCTGAAAGGGAGCTAATGGGGAAGGCAGCTTCTCTCAACTCTCTTGGCACCAGGCTCTGTTTCAGGTTCTGACACTGCGATGACAACAAGCCTAGAATTGGTCCCTGTTTGAGCCCCTTTGGATGAGCTCGTCTCCCCTGACAACCAGTCCAGCAGCACATGCAGACAACGGCCAGAGCCGGGCACACGTCCACCAGCGCTGGTTTCACACTGCCAGAGGGATGGGGCTAAGCTGTTGGGCATGGCCTCTTTCCGGTTTATCCTTGAGCAGATGAAGGGTCACCTTGCTGAGGGTCAAATACTTGGGCAAAATCAGGACCCTCTTGGCAAGAAGTAAAGGGGAGAACAGATTTGTGGGCAACACCCTACACTGTCTGTCACCACGGTCAAGCATTCTATCTACAACCAGGTTGGAGCTGGCCAGGTAAGGCTTCATAAGGAAGGCGATGCTTGAGCAGAGTTTTGAGGGATGACTCAGTACTTATCAGATAGACAGGACATGGAAGAACGTTCCAGGCAGAGGGAGGAATGCAAACGTACCAGGGAGTCTGGTCTCTATCAGACTACAGGAATGCTATGTTCGCGCCACCAGAGGTGGGAGAGTCAAAAGATAAAGCTGTTGTCAGGGGCCAAGTCAGGGAGGGCTGGAGCTGTCAGGCTGAGAAGCTCAAACTCTTCCCAGGACGCCTTTCAGGGGTCAGGCAGGGGAGCATCTGGAATGGATCTTAGTAAGATTTCTGGCAACACTACAGAAGGTGAGTGTGCCTGCATGAGGCTGGGATCCCAGCCCCAAAGCTGTTGCAACTACCGACAGCAATTCCTGCCAACCTCTCAGCCTAGGACTCTGTGGTCCTGGGGCTAATTTCCTAGGAGGATGCCGGCCTTGACCACCTTCTGTCCTAGTCCTGGGAAGTCTTCCTACATAGTTGTGACGTAGCCCCAGGCCACCACGTCTCTGTCCCTGGAATGAGGAGCAGATGCTGTTTTCACAGCTCCCATCCTCAGCCCACTGAGCCGAACCAGCTCTGTGAGCCCTGGGCCTGAGCGTAAGGTTTCAGGGACTTCCCCACGTAGGTGTCCACATTCTCTCAGGATACTGGGCCAAAGTGGGTGCTGTCTGATGCCCCAGTGGCATGTGACTACCTTTGTTCCCCTGTTCCCCTGCCAGCCCATTCCTGGCTCTGAGCCTAGCCTTCGGGCAGTACTCTGATGGAATTCCGGGGCGACCAGCTTCAAGATCAGGGCTTGCACCATCTCTGTGGAATGTTCCACAGCTGGACCCCCATCAATGTCTCCCAGACCCAAACCCCTGGGCTGCCTGACACTCAGGTTTGACCGGACATGCTCACCTCACTCTGTCTGGGCCAGACGGCTCCGCCCCAGGGCCACAGGTTTGTAGCCAAGAATTCCTCTCCAGAACTCGGCATTTCTCCTACTCCCAGAATGCCTTGCTGCTGGAGTGACCAGGTTGGCCATGGGTGAACCATGAGCCCCTCATTACCCCGTGTCTGCTGTCTGGAGCTCCTCACAGATAAGTTTCCCATCCCCCACCTCCATCCCACCTGTCATGAATTGATCCTAACTGAAACAGGAGTCAGTCGTCCAAGCGCTCCCCGGGCCTGGTAGCACGTAGGCCATCCCCTCCTAACCTGCAGTGGGCGACCCACCACAGATGCCAGCCTCTGCTACGTGCCCCATGTTGCCCTTCATTCCAGGCCCTCCTCCCCTTCCAAGGCTGCCTTTGTCCTCCTGACGGCCCCATTCCCAAGTCTGTGTTCTGAGGGAGCACGCCTGCTGAGGTGGACCCTTCCACATCTTGGGTGCAGCCACCGCTCTGCCCTCCTCCCGCCTCCCCATGGAACCATGCATGACCTCTACAGCCTCCCCCTGCCCCTCAGAGGCAAGACCACCCTTGCACTGGCGGTGGGGGCCCAGTGCTGCGTCCATGCTGCAGGCCTAGAGACCCGCTCTCACAGCGCCCTCTGGTGGCCGACTCCAACCAGCAGGAAGGCTAAATGGCTGCGTAGGAGCTGACACTGCTCCCCAAAAAGAAAGCTGAGGGGCTGTGGAGGGGGAGCCCACCCTCCTCACCATGGAGTGGGGGGAGTTCCGCGCTTTCTTGCACACCAGCTCTGGAGTGCTGTGTGTCCTCTCCACTGAGCAGCGCGTTTCTCCGATTAGGTTCCAACACCACCTACCTGTACCGACCTTCTGTGGGTCACTGATTGCCCCTCCTTGGCCCACTTCGTTCCCTGGGGAGTGACCTGCCCAAGGCCACCCAGCTGGACACAACCAAGATACACCTTGGGCTTCAAGGCCAGGGCTGTTCCCACTGACTCCCGCATGTTTTTCTTATTTACTTTTTAAATATCAACTGTAACTTATGCATCTGATAAAAAAATTCAGAGATAGATCATAGACTTAAACCTAAAACTTCTAGAATAAAACTATATATCTTCACCACCTTAGGGTAAAAAATTATTTCTCAGACAAGACACGGAAAGCAGTAACTACAATGGAAAAATATTGATAAATTGGACCATCAAAATTTTAAACTTCACCAGTAAGAAAATGAATGGACGAGTCAGAGACTGGAGAAAGTATTTACAAAACATATCAAATAACGGATTTGATGCCAGAATGTTTAAGAATTTCTACAAGTCTTGGTCAAAGAGCATGAACTTCCAGCTATAAGATGAGTACATTCTGGGGATCTAACGTACAGAATAGTGATTATAGTTAATAAACTAGCATTATTAACAGTTGCTAAGAGAGTAGATGTGAAACATTCTAACCACAAAAAAGAAATGGTGGGGCCTTCCCAGTGGCGCAGCAGTTAAGTGCACACGTTCCACTTCTTGGCAGCCCCGGGTTCGCCGGTTCAGATCCCCGGTGCAGATATGGCACCACTTGGCACGTCATGCTGTGGTAGGCGTCCCACATATAAAGTAGAGGAAGATGGGCACAGATGTTAGCTCAGGGCCAGGCTTCATCAGCAAAAAGAGGAGGACTGGCAGTAGTTAGCTCAGAGCTAATCTTTCTCAAAAACAAAACAAAAGAAAACAAAAAACAAACAAACAAACAAAAGAAATGGTAATGATGTGACCGGAGGCAGATCTTAGCTAACCCTATGATGGTAATCGTTTTGCAATATATGAGTGAATCAAATTAATACTTGTTGGCCTTACACTTACACAACGTGATATGTCAATTACATCTTGATAAACCTGGAGAAAGAAAAATAATTCCTACAACGCAATAAAAAGCCCAATTAAAAAATGGGCAAGGGGCCAGCCCAGTGGCACAGCGGTTAAATTTGTGCACTCCGCTTCGGTGGCCCAGGGTTCGCTGGTTCGGATCCCGCGCGTGGACATATGCACCACTTATCAAGCCATGCTGTGGCAGGAGTCCCACATATAAAAGGGAGGAAGATGGGCACAGCTGTTAGCTCAGGGCCAGTCTTGCTCAGCAAGAACAGGAGGACTGGCAGCAGATGTTAGCTCAGAGCCAACCTGCCTCAAAAAAAAAAAAAAAAAAAGGCAAAAGACTTGAGCAAACACTTCACAAAGGAATTATGTACAAATAGCCAAGATGCACATGAAAACTACCTGCATGTTAAAATTTCAAATAGGCCCATCAATTTTGCTGGTGAGCAAGTAAATGATACAGACACTTTCGAAAACAGTTTGGTCATTTCTTATCAATTTACACCCAGGCCTTACTGTAGGATCCAGCCATTCCATTCTTAGGTTTTTATCCAAAAGGGAAAACTCATCTCTAACAAAGAGACTTATATGGCAAGGCTCATGGGAGCTGTATTTATAAAAGACAAAAACGAGAAACAATGCAAACATCTATCACAAGGAGAATGAATAAACAAATCGTGGTGTGTCCATACAATGGGACTCTAGCAAACAAACTACTGACACAAGTCACAACACAGAAGAGTCTCAGACATGTTCCCGCCTGAGCGAAAGAAGCCAGACATAAAGCAACATATAGTGTGTGATTCCATTTATATGAAAACTAATCTGTAATGAGAGAAATCAGACTAATAATTGCCCTGGGATTTGAGGGGTGGGGCAACATGGCAGAGATGAACTGGAAGGGGCAAAAAGATACTTTCTAGGGTGTTAGAAATGTTCTAAATCTTATAAAGGGCAGGTTACAGCAGTGCGTGCGTTTGCCAAAGCATATCGAATTGTAAAACTTGAGATTTGTGCATTTCATTGTATATAAATCACCCATCAATTGAAATCTTATGAATAATGCTGCTATGAACATATGTGTACAAAATTTTGTGTGGACTTAGCATTTTAATTTCTCTAATAAATGCCCAGGAATGTGATTGCTGGGTAATACAGTAAATGCAAGTCTCTGCTTAATGGACATTTAAGGTGTTTTTGGTCATTTCTTACTGGAAATAATGCTGCAATAAACATCCTGGTACGACTTCATGCAGCACAGTCATAGGGTAGACTCCTAAAATATAGTGTGTGAATCAAAGGGCATGTGGAATTGTAACTGAGATCAATTTTGCCAAATTGCCCCCAAGTTCTTGGGTATATACCTAGGAGTGGAATTGCTTGATCATATGGTAATTCTCCATTTAACCTTTTGGGGAACTGCCAGACTGTTTTCCCAAGTGACTGCACCATTTTATATTCCCACTGGCAATGTATGAGGTTTCCAATTTCTCCACATCCTCATAAACATTTATTATTATCTGTCTTGTTTATTAAATTCATCTTAGCAGGTATGTGGAGTAGTATCTTATTGTGGTTTTGATTTGCATTTCCCTGGTGACTAGGATGTTGAACATCTTTTCATGTGCTTTTTGGCCATTTGTATGTCTGCTTTGGAGAAATGTTTATTCAAATCCGCTGCCCATGTTTTCATTAGGTTATTTGTTGTTTATTGTTGAGTTGTAGAAGTTCTTTATATATTCTGGATGCAAGACTCATCAGATATCTGATTTGCAAATATTTTCTCCTATTCTGTGGGTTGTCTTTTGATTTTTTTTAATAGTGCCCTTTGCAGAACAGAAGTTTTTAATTTTGGTGATATTCAGTGTTTAGTTTTTATTTTGTTGCTCTTGCGTTTGATGTTAAATGTTTGCCAAGTTCCCACGGTCATGAAGATTTACCCCTTTGATTTCTTCTAATGGTTTTATAGTTTTAGCTCTTACATTTAGAACTTTGATCCATTTCGAGTTAATTTTTATATAGTGTGTGAGGTAAGGGTCCAACTTCATTTTTTTGCATGTGGAAATCCAGCTGTCCCAGCATCATTTGTTGAAGACATTTTTTTTACCCCACTAAATTGTCTTGGCACCCTTGTCAAAAATCTATTAACTATAGGGGGCTGGCCCCGTGGCCGAGCGGTTAGGTTCGCGCGCTCCGCTGCAGGCGGCCCAGGGTTTCGTTGGTTCGAATCCTGGGCGCGGACATGACACTGCTCATCAAACCACGCTGAGGCAGCGTCCCACATGCCACAACTAGATGGACACACAATGAAGAATATACAACTATGTACCGGGGGGCTTTGGGGAGAAAAAGGAAAAAATAAAATCTTTAAAAAAAAAAAAATGGGCAAAGGATCTGAACATATTTAAAAAAAAAAATCTATTAACTATAAACGTGAAGGTTTATTTCTGGATTCTCAATTCTGTTCCATTTCCAGTACCACACTGTCTTGATTATTATCGCTTTGCAGTAAGTTTTGAAATTGGCAAGTGTGGGTGCCCTAACGTTATTCTTCTCTTTCAAGATTGGATTGTCTATTCTGAGTCCCTTGCATTTTCATATAAATTTTAACATTGGCTTGTACATTTCTGAGAAAAAAGCAGGTGAGATTTTGATTGGAATTATATTGAATCTGTAGACCAATTGGGAAGTATTGCGATCTTAACAATATTAAATCTTCCAAATCCATGAATATGGGATGTCTTTCTATTTATTTTGATCTTCTTTAATTTCTTTTAATGATGTCTTATGGTTTTCAGTGTACAAGTCTTGCCCTTCTTTCATTAAACTTATTCCTAAGTATTTTATTTTTTCTGATGCTATTGAAGAAAAAATTGTTTGCTTAATTTTGTTTTTTGGGTTGTTCATTGCTAGCGTATATAAACACGATGAAATTTTTTATACTGATTTTGTATCTGCAAACTTTCTGACCTCATTTATTAGTTCTAATAGTTATTTTGTGAATTCCTTAGAGCATGTCATCTGTGAATACAGTTTTACTTCTTTCTCTTCAATCTGGATGTGAATTATTTTTATTTATTTCCTTACTTATTTATTTGCATAACTGTCCTATCTTAGACTCTAATCCGGTATTGAATAGAGCGGTCAGGGCAGACTTCCTTGCCTTCTTCCTGGTCTTAGGAGGAAGCCATTTAGTCTTTCACCAGTAAGTGTGATGATGTTAGATGTGGTTTTTTGTAGATGTCCTTTATCAGGTTTCAGAAGTTCTCCTCTATTTCTAGTTTCTTGAGTGTTTTTATCATGAAAGGGTGTTGGATTTTGTCAAATGCTTTTTCTGCATCTCTTAAGACTATGTGATTTTGCCATTCCTTGTATTAGTAATAGTGCATACTTTGATTAATTTTCTTATGTTAACCAATGTTTAGGTACACTATTGTCACACAAATTACATCTTTATACATTATAAGCCCATCGACACAGTTTTATAATTCCTCACTTATGCAGTTGTCTTTTAAAGCAGATAGGGTAAGAAAAAAATTACAAAGATTCATTATACTCACTTTTATGTATTTTTTCTTTCTTTTATTTTTGAGGAAGACTAGCCCTGAGCTAAAATCTACCACCAATCCTCCTCTTTTTGCTGAGGAAGACTGGCCCTGAGCTAACATCCGTGCCCATCTTCCTCTACTTTATATGTGGGATGGTGTCACAGCATGGCTTGACAAGCAGTGCATAGGTCCACACCTGGGATCCGAACCAGTGAACCCCGGGCCACAGAAGCAGAATGTGGGAACTCAACTGCTGCACCACTGGGCCAATTCCTACTCTCTTTTATATTTACCTGTGTAATTATCTTTACAGTGCTCTTTATTTCTTTGTGTGGATTCGAGTTACTGCCTAATGTCCTTTCAATGCAGCCTGAAGGACTCCTTTTGGTACTTTTTGTAGGTAAGGTCTGTTAGTGGTGAATTCTCTCACTTTTTGTTTATCTGGAAATTTCTTCTGTGCTTTTTCAAGGGTGGTTTTGCTAGATATAGAGTTCTTGGTTGACAGTCTTTCTTTCAGCACCTTGAGTATGTGCCATCCCACTGCCTTCCCCTTCATGGTTCCTAATGAGAAGTCAGCTGCTAATCTTATTGAGGATTGTTTGTAAGTGGTGTGTTGTTTTTCTCTTGCTACTTTCAAGTTTCTCTTTGTCTTTGTCTTTTGACAGTTCGACTCTGATCCAGACGTGGATCTCTTTGGGTTTATCCAACTTAGACAATGTGTGTGGATTAATGTTTCTCATCAAATTTGGGAACCTAATGGCAATTATTTCTTCAAATATTTGCTCTGCCTTTGTCTATCTCTCCTCTCCTTCTAGAACTCCCATTATGCATATGTTGGTATGTTTGATGATGCAACACAGGTCTCTGAGGCCCTGTTCATTTTTCTTCTTTCTGTTCCTCAGGCTATAAAATCTCTAAAATCTGTTGTTGAGTCTCTCTAGTGAATTTTTTATTTCAGTTATTGTACTTTTCAACTCCAGAATTTCTGTTTGGCTCTTGTTTATAATTTCTGCCTCTTCATTATATTTCTATTTGATGAGACATCATCCTCCTTTCCTTTCATTCTTTAGCTATGGTTTCCTTTAGATCTATGGACGTGTTTAGAACAGCTGACCTAAAGTCTTTAATGTCAAGTCCCGCACTAGTCTTCCTCAGTGACAGTTTCTATTGACCACTTTTTTCCTGTGAATAGATCATGTATTTCTATTTATTTGCACCTCTCATAATTTTTTCTTGAAAACTGGACATTTTAAATAATACAATATGGCAACTCTGGAAATCAATCAACTCTGGAAATCAATCAACTCTGAAAATCAAACTTCTTCCAAAGTTGTTGTCGTTATTGTTGCTGCTGCTCCGCTTTTCATTTTTGTTATTGCTGCTACTGCTGTTTCTGTTTGTTTAGTGACTTTCCTGAAGTCTGCATTCTTTGCCATGTGTGCCTCTAATGTCTCTCCTTGGCTAGTTCAGTGGTCAGCTAATGACTGGACAGAGATTTCCTTTAATGTTTGAACCACTTAGTCTCTCCACCTTTGCTATGAAACTTTGTGTGCATTGGGGTATGTCTTCAATCCTCCAGCAGCAACTTACAACTTTGCCTCAATTTTTGCTTAGGATGGTTCAGTGCAAAGATAACAAATCATGTGGCACACCTGTCGCCTCTCACCCTCTGGCAGGCACAGAGGGCTTTGCTAAATGCACATGGCATTCTTCCCTTCTATGCCCAGTTAGGACTCCGAATGCTTCTAGACCCAGTTTTTAAAGCAGCCACCACCAAATCTATTGGAGTTGACCTGCAAGTTGAAAGATATCTGCTGTCCCTTATCTAACCTAGTTCATAAAGTAAAGGGGCTGAACTCTGGAAAAAAACGTTGTAGAACAAATGAGGTCCTCATAAAACCAGTAGGCCGAACCCGTGGAACAAATCTAGCCCGTCAGAAATTTCCAGGAAAAAAATATCCTCAATAGTCCTAGAATTGGGGAAGTGAGCATGAATCTCAAAAATATCCAGAAACTTCTGGTCTTATGGCCTAATGCCAAGCCAGGTAGCCCTTATCGAATAGCACATTTGCATTTTTGTGCGAAAGAAGCTAATTAAACCTCTTTGGGGTCTGCTTTCCCTATTGTGAAAATCCTCATGTCTGATTTTCTAACTGGTTCTCCTTCAACACCTGCTGCCCATAAGCAATTCACGCAACCTCACACCAATGGACCAGGGCATCATCCTGGCGATGGGTGAGTTTGAAAAGACCCGGGACCTCCAAGACTAAGTGGGCTTGAGGTAAGGAAATGCCTCTGTTCGCTGAAAGCCTGGAATTATCCTGAGCGCCCCAGTCCCATGGACCAAGAAAAACCTGTCTCCTCAGGCTTTGATTCCAATACCTGTGGCTGCCGCAAGGATCAGAGAGCAGCTCAGGCCCCCAGTGGGAGGGTCCGAAGTTTCCCCCGCAGACCTCGGGGAGTCTTCAGCCAAGAAAGATGGATGGCCGGGGACTGTGGAAGGTGGAGTGAGGGATGAGAAATGATGCAGCCCGTAGCCCTAATTGGATTCTGGGTTCCCATGGGGTGTGCTATCACTGCTTACAAATGTGGCCCAGCTGCAGAATTGAGTTATCGACTAAGCAGATTCCTGAGCCATGGATCATCCTGTCCTCCACAGCGTGATGAAAGACTAGACACTGCTCAGGAAGACGTCTGCAGCTGCGGGCTTGGAGCAATGCTTTTTTTCTGCTAAAACACGAGAAAAAACAGGCCAGCAAATATTATCTTAGGCCTGGCTACGTTCCTCACTAGCTCCAAAAATTTGAGAAGGCGGGTGTGGGTGTGTGTGAGTCTGTGTGTGTGTGCACATCACACACGTGTGCACCTATGCACGCAGGATCATATAATCAGGGCAAAGAGGTGAAAGTTGATTACCCCCGGACCTTCCCCCAAACTGGGTGTATAAAGAGTGTTCTTTGAGGATGGGAAAGCAGGAAGGAGCACATCCCCACACTTCAGCATTCATGTAGTCAATTCGCAAACTTGTTAGAATGTCCTGAACTCAGACGCCATGTCCCAAACCAGGCGATGGAAGGGGAGAGGAGCAACTGCTCACGGAGGGCTTACCACGTGCCATGCATGTGCTGGTTTCACTTTACGCCATTAGTAGGCTGGGTCCATGCCACGCACATCCCTCACTCCCACCTTCCATGAAATTACACCATTAGTGATGCATTCCTTTGGGTCCCTGTAAATTCCCTGGGAGGGAATATAACCACAGCAGTGGAAAAAGCATTGGGGACTCCTTGAGAGACTACTCCAGGTCAACTGTGTGACCTCAGGCAAATCACTCGCCTTCTCTGGACCTGTTTTCTCTGTCATAAAATAAGGGGTGGTGTTCTTCAAGTTCTGGTTTAAACTCTGACTTCTCCTCAGTCATCATTTTGTAATGATGAGGGCAGGTCTCACTCCTGAGCCCATAGAGCAGAGCCAGGAAAAGGCCGGGGTGGTGGGAGGGGGACAGGACGCTGGACTCTGAGCCATCCCTTTGAAGGCTGAGCCCAGGAGGTTCAGACTGTGGCTGCATGGTTCCCCTTACTCCTCCACTGAGCCCACACACCCCCAGCGCCATGATTTCTGCCCTGGCTCAGACCCTGGTCCACGGAGGTTGGCATGATGAAGAGGGCAAAGTGAAGACGGACAGCCCACCAGCCCTGCCATGACCAGCAGGTGGCCTTGGGTAAGTAATTTCCCTCCTCGGGGCCTCAGCTTCCTCCTCCTCGCTCCTTCGCAGAGACCACTCCTCATTTCTTTTCTAAAGTCTAACCCACTCCTACCACCATCATTTTCTCTCCATCCCTTGGTTATTCTCAGCAGGGAAGTTACTACATCGTGCACTCACTGTCTCATAGGGGGACACGGTACCTGCTTCTCCCTAGAACGTGAGCCTCGTAGAGAGGGGCTTTGCCTGTGGTTCGGGTTTAATCTTCAACGCCCACCAGGTGAAGTTCAATGAGTCTTTCCAATCCTAGCAATAACAAAACAGCAAGAATGATACTGATATTCTTGTCCCCGCCCACATCCTGACCCCATACGCAGACCTCACTTTCAGAAGAGAAATAACCCCTGGCTCAGACCCACCCCTGCTGGGAGGGGCGCCCAGGCCAGGGCCGCCCTGTGACCTTGGATTGGACTCTGGCTCGTGGCTCTCGTGCCATCCTGGCCTTCCGCCTGGGTGAGCGCTGGCCGCCTGGGCATGCTCCCAGCCAGGGTCCAGCCTTCTTGGGCACGGCCCTCCCACCCCATCTCTCCCGACCCCCAACTGGGCCAGCCCGGAACAAACGCAGGCGGGGGCTCCCTGCCCACCTCTGCTGCCCCTGCCGGTCTCACGCAGCGCTGGCTGAGGGTGCCCACGCTCTTCAGGCCCCAGAGCAGGATGTGGGGCGGGCTCCAGGTGGCCTTGGTTTTCCATTCCCAAGGAACGCCTCAGTGTCACTCACTGCCATCAGCATGGAGAACACATGTGGGGCCAGCCAGGAGGCGGGAGGCCTTAGCAACATAGGAGGTGCAGACCCCGGGCAGGTCGCGAATCTAAGGAAAGGACTGTGATGCTCACTCTCCGTAACTCAGCACCTTATCTCCCTCCCTTTCCCCTGGCCAACGAGACAAGGACAATCCCAGCACAAGCTCCTCCATGCCTTCCGCACGTGGGCTTGCTTGGAGCCTCAAGTCTGGGTGAGGGGAGTGCACAGAGACACTCCACTTTAAGCAAACCCAACCGCGTCTATCAGAGAAAAGGAGTTAAATAAAGGGCAGCAACCAACAAACCAGAACCTCATGGCCATTCTGGTCCTAGAGCTTCTAGAGGTAAAAGCACCTTAGAGCATTTGAGGATCAGAGTGGGTAAGTAACTTGACTGAAGTCACGCAGCCAGAAGGCCACAGAGCCAGCATTTCACCCTGCTGCTTCCCCACATGGCTTCTCTGTTGTTCTCTACTCACTGGCCACTTGCTGCGGGTTGTGTGGGATCAGTCCTGCTGCTGGTGTGCTCAGCAAGCTGACCATTGTGTCACAATGCCCTGCCTCTGGGGTGGCAGGCATCCCAGCTGACACCTCCCTCAGCCAGCCCGGCCCCCATCGTCCTCCAGAAAATACCGCCAGGGCTGTTTCATCCATTATGGGCCCAGAATGCAGGGCCTTTTGGTTTTTCCAGGACCTGTAAAGTGTTTGAGACACGAGAAACCATTAGGGGCTCTGAGATACTCAAATAAAACTGCAAAGTGTGGTCTTAATGAAATGCCTTACGATATGCAGTCATTTTAATTACATACGTAATTATTTAAATGCCTCTGATACGTGACATTGTGTCAACTAGTGAACTTTCTGTTTTATAGTAGTTACATATAACCTACAGAGTTATATATAAACCGCATTTAATGATGTCGGATGTGACAGTTTTATTGTTTGAAATGGGGTGGGTGGAGCCTCCAAAAGATAGAGTGTGGTGGCCTGTGACTTTCTTAAAATGTCTTGACCCACTCGCTTACTCTCAGGTCAGCCGACAGGAACCTGTCCCCTCCCTTGGGGACACGGCTCTTTTCCCGGGACATTCCTCGGTGTCAAAGGTGGCTTAGTCAGACTCGTTTCAGGAGTTGCTAGTGACAGGCCAGAGTGGTTGCCCCACAGGGATGTGCCATGCCCTCCCGGCACTCAGCTTTGGACTTTGGTGCAGACGTACAGGTAACAGGAGCCATTCACTGGGCACCTGCTCTCTGCCAGGCACTGACCCAGACTCCTCACTCATGCCGTCTCACTTGTCCCCCCCGCAGCCACACTGTGTGCTGCCCGGGAGGATGCTGGGGCTCCGAGGGGTCACACGCTCACCCAGGCCCCCCGGCGAGTGAGTGAGCAGCGCTAACTCACAAATCACTAGGTCTGCCCCAAGCAAGTCCAGGCTCTTCTCACTCTATGCTTTTAAAGGGCCCTTCGAATTTTCCATTCCTTTGTTCTTTCCCCTCCTGTTCTGAAAACATCGCTGAAATTTCAGCTCATACATTTAAAATGGAAAGACCTCTAAGGCGGAAGCAAAAGGAGAGGAGAGCTGTTAATGAATGAGAAAGTCCCACACATTCCTGGAAGATGGTGTGGAGAGAAGGAATGAGCAGGCGAATCTGCAGAGCCAAAGGCATCGTCGTGGAGGGTTCCGGAGGAGGCGGGAGAGGCCCTCACCACACACGCCACGGGCGGGACGGAGGCTGCAATCACCAGGGCGGCAACACCTCACTCGGAGGGTGAGATGTCGATGCCAGCAGACTTTGATAAGACACACATGTGTATTGTAATGCCCAGAGAAGCCAGTATGAAAACTGTACCAATAGATCCACTCTTAAACATAATAAATACATCAAGATAGAACACTAAAAAGTGTTCCAATAACCTATAAGAAGGCAAGAAAAGAGAAACAGAGGAACAAGAACTGTTACCGGCTTAGTTAATGTCAGCCCTGATGTTGGTTCCCCTACAGTGAACCCAGCATATATGGATTAAAACTAAAGGTACACATTCTCAGTTCCCTGGGTCTTTAGTTACACTCATAGGTAAACACTTGTTTCTTTAACCTCTGACTCCCTGAGCTGTACAACCAAGTAGAAGTTACAAATTATTAAAGCCAGATGGTCTCAAGCTGGGCTCCCACTAAAGTAATGGCTAATCCCAGGACCTTGAAGTTCTTTTACAGAGAAACTAATATCCAGAGAATATCAAGAAACCAAAGCTTCCCAGGCCCCAGCTTCTTGGTTTCCTCACGTCAGAGTCTACCTTCCACCATAGAGATACACAGCCAAGGACGCTCATCTGAGAAACCCTTTGTCTCCTCCACTGGAAACAGCCCCAGACACAGGCCGAGGGGAAAACGCTGACGGTCCCCCTCCCCTACCTAAACCCCAAATAAGAAACCCCTATCGGTTTCTTAACAGGGAGCTAGCAATTTTTGAGGCACTAGCCCTTGCTTTGCTCCCTCTGCCTGGCAAAGGGAAACTTTTCCTTTTTCACTCAAGACTCTGTTCTCAGTATTTGGATTGACATCGAGATCAGAGACCGAACTTTTGGTACCAGAACCACAAGAAATAAACATAAAACAAATAATAAAATGCAGATTTAATCCCCAACATATCAATAATTGCCTTAATGTAAATCATCTAAACGTCCCAAGCATGACAGAGATTCGCAGAGTGGATTTAAAACAAAAATAAAAACAAAAAAAGACCCAACTATATGCTGTTTACAAAAATCTCACTTCAGAGCCAACCCCATGGCCTGGTGGTTAAGTTCAACACATTCCACTTCAGCAGCCCAGGTTCGGTTCCCAGGCATGAAGCTACACCACTTGTCTGTCAGTGGCCATGCTGTGGTGGCGGCTCACAAACAAAAAAAAAAGAGGAAGATTGGCAGCAAATGTTAGCTCAGGGCAAATCTTCTTTGGCAAAAAAACAACAACAACAACAACAACAAAAAAAAACCTCACTTCAAATTCAATGACAGAGGTAGGTTGAAAGTGAAATGATGGAAAAAGATATAGAGTGCAAACATTAATTTTAAAAATTAGGTGTAGCTATATTCATATCTGATAAAGGAAACTTTAGAACAAGAGAAATTACTAGAAGCAAAGAGCGACATTATAAAATGATAAAACAATCAATTCAAGTGGAAAACATAACAATCCTATTCGTGTAGACACCAAACAATAAGCCTCAAAACACACGAAGCAGAAACTGATGGAGCCGAAGGAGAACCATGGAAATCCAAAATTAGAGTTGGGGCCTTCAGCATCTCTGAGAAACTCACAGACCTGCTGCTCAGAAAATCAGGACAGATACAGAAGATCTGAGCAACACAGTCAACCAAAAGGATTTAATTGACACACACAGAACGATCCATCCAATAACAGCAGAATACACTTTTTTTTCACGTATACCTGGACCATTCACGAAGATAGACCATATCCATAAAACAAACCTCCACATGTTTAAAAGAATTGAAATCTTACATAGTACGTTCTCTAAACATAATGGGATAAAATTAGAAATCAAAAACAAAGACAACAGGAAAATCTGTAAACACTTCAAGGTTAAACAACACACTTCTAAACAATCCATAGGTGAAAGAGGAACTCTCTAAAGAAATTTTTTAAATACATAAAACTAAAAAAAAACTAAAAACACAAGATACCAAAATATCAAAAAAAAACTTATCAACACATCATAGATTACAACATATCTTAAGCAATGCTGAGAGGGAAATTTATAGCACTAAATACTTAGATTAGAAATGAAGAAAGTTCTCAAATCAATAATCTAAGTTCTGACCTCAAGAACACAGAATAATATGCCCAAAGCAAGCAGAAAGAAGGAAACAATAAAGACAAGAGCAGAAATCAAAGTGAAAATAGAAAAACAACAGAGAAAATCTAGGAAACAAAAATCTGATCCTTCAAAAAATAAATAAATAAAATTAATAAATCTGAGCAAGCTGAAAAAATACAAAAGAAGAAACAAATCATAAATATCAGGAATGAAACAGGAGACATCAGTACAGATGCTGTAGCTATTTAAAAGATGATAAGAGCATGATACGAACAATTTTACATTCCTAAATTTGAAACTTTCAATAAATGAACAAGTTCCTCAAAAATAAAAAACTGCCAAAAGAAAACCAAGTTGAAACAGGCAATCTGAATAGCCCTATAACCATTAAAGAAGTTTAATTAATAATTTAAAAGCTCTGGTAAAGTAAATCTCCAAGCCAAGATGGTTTCTCTTGAGAATTCCATTAAACACTTAAGGAAGAATTAACACCAATTTTACACAAGCTTTTCCAAGAAAGAGAAAAGGAAAGAACACTTCCCAACCCATTTTGGGGGGCCTGTATTACCCAGATACAAACCAAAGACAAAAAGAAAAAGAAAATAATATCTCTTGTGAGCTTCTGCCAAAAAATCCTTGACAAAACATTAGCAAATCCAATCCAATAATGTATAAAAAGAATTAGACCCCACAACCAAGTAGGATTTATTCTAGATATGAAAGGCTAGTTCAACATTTGAAAATCCATTAATGTTATCGATCATATCCACAGGCTAAAGAAAAAAAATCATGTGATCATACAAATTGATGCAGAAAAAGCATTTGACAAAATCCAACATCCATTGATGATAAAAACTCTTGGCAAGTCAGGATAGGGAAACTACCTCAAATTGACAAAGGACATCTACAAAAGAACACTACAACTACCGTCATACTTAATGGCCAGAAACTATATATTTTTCCTCTAAGACTAAGAACAAAACAAAGATGTCCACTCTCAGCACTCTTATTCAGTACAGTACTAGAAATTTTATGACTGCAATAGGTCATGAAAAAAAATAGAAATACAAATTGTAAAGGAGGAAATAAAACTGTTCCTATTGCAGATGACACGATTGTCTATGTAGGAAATCCCAAGAAACCTAAAAAACAAAAAACTAACTAAACCCATCCAAACTCTCAGAATCAATGAATGATTTCAGCAAGGTTGTAGGATACCAGAGCAACACAAACATCAATCTCAAAACTGAACAATATAAAAAAAACTCAGTAAAAAAAAATGACAAAATATTTGGATGGAAAAAAAGGCATACAGATCTCAAATAAGCACATGAAAAGATACACAACCTCACTAGTTATTAGGGAAAAGCAAGTTAAAACCACAATGGTTTTAATGCCTACAATTTTAAAATCTGACATTGTTGCTGGTAAGGCTATAGGCCAACTGGAGCTCTCCTATATTGCTGGTAGGAATGCAAAACGGTGCAATCATTCTGGAAAAGGGTTTGTCACTTTCTTATAGAATTCAACATACACTTAAAATATGACCCAGAAATTCTCCTCCTAGATATTCATTATAGACAAGTAAAAATTTGTGTTCATTCAAAACCTGTATACAGATGATCAGAGAAGCATCGTCCGTAATTGCCCAAAGATGGAAACACCCAACTGTCCTTCAGCAGGTGTGTGGATAAACTGTGCCATGTCTATAAGTGGAGTACTACTTAATGACAAAAGGAATGAGTGATTGATACCTGAAACAGCATGGATGAATCTCAAAGGCCTTATGCCAAGTGAAAGATGCCAGTCTCAAAAAGTTACATACATATTTGTCACATAAATGAAAACATTTATGTTTTCATTTATGTGACAGGCTAAAAACTGCAAAACTATAGAGACAGGGAGTAGATCGAGAGCTGCCCCCTGGAAGGACGGTAGATAAAGGTGTAGCACAAGGAAACTTTTTGGGTGGTGAAGCTGCTCCAAGGCCTGATTGTGGCCCTTTAAAACTCATAGAACTGTATACCACCTCCAAAGGGAATCTCACTGTGTGTAAACTAAAACAAACTCTAAAAAAAAAAAAGCAAATTATATGCCTTCTGATGCGATACAATACAAAATTCACAGAAACATCTATCAAGAAAAAAATATTCAATATACGCCTATCGTATGATCCAACCATTTCATTCCTAGGTATTTTCCCAAGAGGGAGGAAAGTATATGTCCACATAACTGGAACAACTCAACGTCCACCAAGACCATTCACCTTACACAGAGTGTTTGTGATAATTAAAAAACAACTCTAGTATATCCATGCGATGGAATACTACTCAGCCATAAAAAAGAATGTATGCACAACATAGATTAATCTCAAAATAATTGTGCTTAGTAAAATAAATAAATAAAGCCAGATAAACAGGCATACATGGGGTATGATTCCATTTATATAAAAGTCTAAAAAATCCCTGGAGATGGGGGTGGGAGGGAGGAATGGATTACAAATGGGCACAAGGACACTCTGAGAGGCAATGGAGATGTTCATTATCTTGGCTGTGGTGATGGTTTTATGGGTGTGCACATATGTTAGCACTCATCAAGTTGTGTACTTTAAATAGATGACATTTATCGTATATCAATTTTATACCTCAGTGAGCTCTTTAAATTTGAAAACAAGAGGAAAGGAAAATGTGTAGCTGACAGAAGTTGAGGTATGAAATTGCGTTTAAAATGTGAAGAGAAGTATGGTGGATAGAATAATGGCCACCCCAAAGATGTCCACGTCCTAGTCCCTGGAACCCATTAGTAAGTAAATAGCATGGCTGTGGTATAGTAAAAAAGGAATATTTGATCTTCGTTCCTGGTTCCTGGCACAGAGCTCCTAAAATTCTCGAAATTTTCTGAGTCATGGGAGTGATAGGAACATCTTTTGTTATTGATAACATGCTCCTTTCAACCTGACCTGAGTTTATGCTAATAAAGTGACTCTCAGAGGGCCCCCAGATAACTTCAGGATGGCAGCTGGTCCCAGTGAAACCAATGTGATTAGAGGGTTGAAACTTTCATCCCAACCTCCAACCTCAGGGGCTAGAAATTGAGTTCAATGACCAGTGGCCAAAGATTTAATCAGCCATGACTACTTAGTGAAACTTCCATAAAAACCCCAAACAAAAGTGTTAGGAGAGCTTTCAAGTTGGTGAGCACATCAACGTGCAGGGAGGATGGTGCATCCCAGCTCCATGGGGTAGTAGCTCAGGACACTTTCAGACCCCGCCTATGAACCTCTCCATCTGGCTGGTCATTTGTATCCACTATAATAAACTTTAACTGGAGCATTTTCCCCTGTTCTGTGAGTTGTTCTAGCAAACCCGGGGGAAGGGGTTGGAACCCCCAAATTTGTAGCAGTTAGACAGAAGTGTGGGTAACCCGGGGACCTGGCGCTTGCTACTGGCCTCTGAAGTGGGGACAGTCCTGTGAGATCTGAGCTAACTCTGAGTAGTTGGTGTCAGAATTGAGTTGAATTGTAGGTCACTGAGTTGGTGTCAGAGAACCAGAGATTTGGTGTTGATATTGGAGAATGATGGAACTGACTGGTGTTGGAAAAGGCGCCACACCTTGGGTGTCAGAAGCAGCGTCAGACAGAACATCACAATGGCAAAGGAAATTAAGGCAAGATGGAATTAGATTGTTAGTGAACTAATTTTGAAATAGAACGAGTATCCTGGACTATCCAGGTGGGTCCAATGTAATTCCAAAGGTCTTTAAATGGAGACACGGGAGGCAGAAGAGACAGTCAGAATGATTCCACATGAGAAGGATCGAGCCCCATTGCTAGCGACGGAGTTGAAGGAAGGAGGTCATGGGCCAAGGAAGCAGGCAGCCGCCAGAGGCTGGAAAGGGCAAGAAAATGAATTCTCCACGCCAGCCTCCAGAAGGGGCACAGCCCTGCGGACATCTCCATTTTAGCCCAGCGAGACCCAGTTCAGTCTTCTGACCTCCAGAACTGTAAGATTTGTGATGTTTTAAGCCACTCAGTTTGTGGTGATGTTTTTATAGCAGCCGTAGGAAAAGAATACAGGAAGAATAGTCGCTAATTCTCACCTTCTATGTGATGGGGTGTTCCATATGCCATGATTAGCCCTGTAGTCATCAGAAAGCTAATATATTTGGTTGAAGCTAATAAAGATGTTCAGGCTCATGAAGCTGTGAAGGTCAAGAGGCAAACTAGGCTCCAGGTGAGACAAATCCAACAGTCTTTCCACCAACAGAACTCAGTCTCTCTCGTTATCTCCCTTTCTCACCACTACGGGCCTCTGCATTGGTTTTCTCAGGTAGGATGTCTCTCCACATGGTGGCCCAGAGGGACCCCACAGGACAGAATTTTCCACTTCCATCCTGGAGGTAATGCTGAGAAAAAGAGAGCAGTTTGAGCAGCCAAAGTGCTGGAGAGGCTGCTTAATGGCCTGGATGGGGAACAGGCCCAGGGTTTGGGCAGTTGCCATGGCTACAGAGATGGAGTGCACTGATTGGCCGGCCAGGAGCACTCCCATGGCCGTCTCTGGGAGAGAAGGGAAGAGTCCTTCAAAAAGGAAAGTGGGGCAGGAAGTAAGGGATCAGACCAAAACTGGCTGCCACGGTCCGTTACCCTGACTGAGGTTGATGAAATGCAGAGTCAGGGGTAACTGCACCAAGTTATAAAAGTAAATAACAGAAGAACTAATAATAATTATGGGAAAGCTACAAAACCTTGGGGGAATGAAAGGACCGAGAGGCATATGTATGCAGCAATTTTTTTACTTTCCTTTGTAAGGGAAGGTCAATAAATTTTCTGCAGATGATGAGTTAAGAAACATGAGTCTGTATCCATGCCATTTAAAGTTATGGAGGTGCCACCAGAAGCACTAAAAATGGAAATGTTTAAAAGAAGTTGCCTCTGAGAGTGAGACGAGGGCTGGGGAGAGGTGAGAGGAGAAGCTGTTTTCCTTCACCATAAACCTTTCTCTCCTATTTAATTTGTTCCTATTTGCATGTATTACGTCAATGAAAGACATATTGTGATAGCGAAAGATTTTTAAATGTTTGGCTGAACGGCCTAGGCTTTGAAAGGGATCTGATCAATATCTAGCATTGTGACTCCATTTGTGATGAAATTTTAGGGTCATGAGGAAAAAAATGTATAATTCAGAATGATCTTTATTAATATTTGAGTTATGCTTCTTAAAAAGAAAACTACCTTATTTCTTATCTGCTGGGCTGAACCTCTTGGAGTTTGACCTATTATGTCACAGGTTTCAATAAAAGATAGATGTTCTAAGGCTGTAAAAATAAAACCTTTACTTGCTTTAATTTAAAAAAGCAATTACGGGGGCCAGCCCGTGGCGCAGCAGTTAAGTTCGCACCTTCCACTTCGGTGGCCTGGGGTTAGCCGGTTTGGGTCCCGGGTGTGGACCTATACACTGCTTGTCAAGCCATGCTGTGGCAGGCGTCCCACATATAAAGTAGGGGAAGATGGGCACGGATGTTAGCTCAGGGCCAGCCTTCCTCAGCAAAAAAAAGGAGGATTGGCAGCAGGTGTTAGCTCAGGGCTAATCTTCCTCAAAAAAATAAATACATAAATAAGCAATTATGAATGGATGAAGGAACAAATCAATGAACCCCTCTCTCCAGGAGACGATAAAGAGCTTGGTTCTCACGAGAAGGCCCTCCCCCTCCCCATTTATCTGCTTCCCAGGCATATGGCTCTTCTGTGTCCGGGGTCCCGAACACTGACCCCATCCGCTTGTGCCCAGCTCTGGCCCCGGGGAATGACTGGAAGCTGCCTGAGAGCAGCTACCCAGGATCCCATTCATCGTGCTTGTCTGGGCCTGACCTGGCGCTCAGACTCTTGGCCTGGATCCCCACCTCCGCTTCCCAGAATCTGGGCCTGGCTTCCTTGTGCGCACATTTCCTACTGACTCACAGGTCACAGCCTGCAGAGCCTCAAGGTTTTGAAGGTCCCTGAGGTCATCTGCATCCCTTCTTCATAAGTCCTGGGCCTCCAGATGGTCTTGAGCACCTGCAGTGACGGGGACCCCATCCCTCCCGGGTGGCTGCTCCTTCTCCAATAATCATTGCCAGCCTTCCCGCAGACCCAAAGGGCAGCACTAGCTCCTAGATGTGGGGTCACCAAGGCAGAACTCTGCCTGCCCTGCCAGCTGACCCCGAGATGGCCCGGCCACAGGCCTAGGATGCTGATACGCCTTGACTCAGGCCTGACACTGACTTCTGGCTCTTCTCCAGGTCCCGGCTCACTCACAAAGGACAAGGCATTCAGAGCAGGTTTCTCCACCCTCCTTCAGGGGCCCAGGTCATTTACTTCCCCGAAGCAGGGAGACATAAATCAGGAGCCATAAATAACCCTAGTTGATCCCACCTCTGCAACATTTGGTCACCATCCCAAAGGCAGTCCCCTAGCCTCCCACCCCCTTCCCTCTCTCCCTCCATCCTCTCCTTCTGGATCTTCCCCCATGGCTGACTCCAAGTCCTAATCACTGTACCCTTGGGAGCCCCCTTCCAGAGCAAGCAAACCCTCTGTCATCAGCCTCTTTGCAGAGCTCCCTCCCTCCTGGGGTCTCTGAGGACACGTGCCCTTTGCCCCCAGTCAGGGCCTTCTCACTCCCACATCCTGCTGGGTCAAGGATGGAGCGGGGGGGGGAGCCTTTCCCTCTTTCCTTTGTGCTTCTATGGCACCAGCTGCTCTCTGAGGCCAGGAGACACAGCCATCCCTCAGCTCCCCACTTCCAGGTCCCCCACAGTCACCACCTTCCTCCCCACACTGTGCTCTCCACCTGAGGATTGGCAGTGCCCATGGGGAAGCCTCACAGCTTCATGCCAGTCCCCCACACCAGGAGCCCCCTTTTCTCTCAAAGAAATTCCCTCTCTTTGAAGGACCCCCCCCCCCAAGGAAACCTCAATCAAAAAGTATATTTAGCATCTGCATTATTGGGGGCATGGCAAGAAATGGAACTCATTTAATGATGCAACTATAGTGACAATATTCCTTACAAAAATGTGAGCAGAGTGCAGAGAACAAACAAGAGATGCTGAAGAACATGCAGACAACTCTAGGTTGCTGTTATACCCTTGGGGATAAAGAGACAAAGAGGCAATAGTGTCACCATGGCCAGGAAGAGCTGGAGATGTGGAGAAGGGGCTGCAGGGGGAGCGGGACCCTGACTCCTCTCTCCTCATATACTTTTGCCGTCGAGCCAGAGCCTCCCATAGGATGGATCCAACCTATGACCAAGAAGAATGCCCTGGAGAGGCAGCCTGAAGAAGTCAGGTTCCCAGGGCCACGGCAGCCAGAGAGTGACAATGGGAGTCATGGAAACGGGGTGGGTGGGCAGATGGGAACAAAAGGAGAATAGTAGCAGAGAAACCAGGGCTATGGAAACATTCTTAGAGTCCAGCTCCCTCACTTTGCAAATGGGGAAACTGAGGCTGGGGCAGGCTGTCAATTTACACCAGTCGCACAGAGAGTTTGTGGCCAGGCTGAACCGAGACTCAGGTCACCATGTCCCCTGCTGCCTGTCACATGACAAAGTCCACAAACTCTGAAAGTCCCTTCTGTGTCGTCTCTTGAAGTGTTTATGCACTAAAAATAATTTTTAAACCATCTTAATCGGGTACATTGCTTTGAATCCCCTCCCTGACAGGAAATACACTGGCTGGCTGTTTGGAGGCTTGGCAGCCTTGAACTCCCTTGACCTCCCCACGCCCAGGCTGAGGTTTCCATCCAGTGCTGTTGCCGGAGCCCAAGCTGAATGGTGGAGGCTGGAATTCAGCAGCAATAGTCCTTTTTGGTTATTGCTGTGTAGCCAGCAGCTGGATTCATATTTGGAGAGGATTAGAGGAGAAATCTAATTGAATTCAAAACATAATAAATTGAAGCCGACTCATTCCATTTACAGCAGTCTTCCAGCATCTTTTAATTTTGCGTCACATTCATTTGGAGCCAATCCAATTAGGGCGCCCATCAGCGGCCAAGGTGGGCGAGGCTGGAGCTACGCTCCCTGCTCCCGGTAATGAGATCTGTGCAGCAGGATAATTCAGGAGTCCGGGGCGGGGTGGTGGTGAGGGCACTGTGGTCACTGCCTCGTTAGCAGGAAAACTGACTTGAAGAGGAGGCGAGCGTGGACTCTATACCTGGTTGCTTGCTTACACGGTGGCCTTGGCCTCCACCTCCATCAGCCTCAGTCTCCTGGTTGGAATAAGAGCAGTAGCACCTCCCTCTGGAGGTGTGAGAGTATGGAATGGGACTGTGACAGAATAAGCATCTCCTCCTCCGGTTCCTCAGAGTCCAACCCTTGCTCTCTCCTCCCACCAGGCCCCACAGCCCCATTGGGATGCTCTTCCGTACCTGATCTTACCCAGGTATCGACGAAAATAATCCATAACCAGTCTATAAATGAAAATTTGGGAGAGTTTATTCTGAGCTAAAATCTGAGGACCATGGCCCGGGGCCTTTCTTCCCAAAGGAAGAAAGGGCACCAAAGAAGTGAGGTGTACAGAGTGATTATATACCCCCAAAGAGGATGCTTTACATATGATTGAAATGTCCCTCCCACAATAGTCACAAGGTTGCCCTGTCAGCACAGCACTTGATGGACACAGCAGGTAGTGCGTCTGCTATCTCGGCGGGCGCAGCAGGAAGCAAGTCTGTTGTCTCGAGCTGGGTGGGCACAGGTGAGTGCAGCAATCAGTTCCTAGCCTAAGGAAAGATGCTTAATCCTGAAGGAAATGCCAACATTGGGAGGGGGAGGGAAGTTGCACCTTTATCTCAAGGGCCTTTGCTCTTGCCGTAGGGAATGTCTAAAGCAGATATACAATGCATCCTCAACGGCCACAGTCAGGCCCTTTTGGAAAGACAAGGTCAGGCCAAATTAGGTTTACACCAAATGGCTTCCTCATATACTCCAATATATCCTATTGCTTGCCATTTCTATTTGTCACAGGGGCCTCCGGCTTAGATGACCAGCTTGGATGCACACCACCTCTCAAGAGGAGCTCTGTCAAAGATTTTGGGGCCAGCTCTAATCGTCCACAAAGACATACCACTCAAAGCAGACTTATCAGCTTGCCTAACTGGAAAGCCCACGACCAGGACTTTGAGGTGTGGCTGGGCCTGCAAGTCCAAACAAGGTCCTCGGACTTTCCCTCTCTACCTCTAGACTCTGCAGCCCTCTGCTTGGCTTCTGTTTCAGACACATTCTCTCATGAGACGACAAGTTGGGGCACAGAAGCCCCAAGCTCACATAGTCCTCAGAGGCCATATAGAGGGAGAGGGCACGCCCCTCCCAGCATTCATTTTCAATTCCTAAAAAATGCAGTCTGATTGGCCCCACTGTGTTACGAGCTGACACCTGAACCAACAAGCATGCGTCCAATGTTATGATACACTCTGGCCAGCATGTGTCATCTGACCCTCTATGTCAAGAGGGGGAGTCCCTTCATTATTACCCCCACAGAACCACAGAACGTTGGTGAGAAGGAGCCTTTATCTTAAAGCAGGGTACCACAGAGGCAAAACTGTCCCAGAAGTCCCTGCAGTGCCATATAAGGGGCCACACAACCAGCATCTAGGTGACAAAGAGGAATGGGCCTCTGGAATTTCCCAGGTCCCCGTCTGCAGCCCCTATAGCCAGGCGCCCAGACTTCATTCAGCCCCTCCATTCTCTCCCCTCTCTCCCAACTCTCCTGGGCCTCCCAGGCCATTGACCTTCCCTGGCCTCTCTTGCCTCCTTCTCCAGAAGACCAAGCATCCCCTCTGGCCCCTAGAACCTCTGCTTTCCCTCTGAAACCCGAATCCCCTGCTCTGCCTCAGGTGGACGGACGTAGCCCCAGCCCTCCTCCAACTCTCACCCCTCCCTTGAGTTCTGACAGGATAAACAAACAACAGCGGAGCGGGCTTCTCACCCTGACCTCTAGGGAAACCAAGGGAACACAGCTGGCACAGGTCAGGACCACATACGTTCTATGACACCCTATGGGCCTATTACAGAAGGATTGGGAAGCTTTTGGTAGGAGGCACAAAAGGAAGCAGACTTCTTTTCTTCCCTGCCTCTCTGTGGTTTGGAGAGACAGTCATTGAGATGCCACCTCTGTAAGACCTTAGATTTGGCAATGGATTCTTAGATATGACACCAAAAGCATGAAAAACAGAAGAAAAAATGAATAAATAGACTACATCAAAATTTAAAAACCTTAGGGAATCAAAAGACATGACTGAAAATAAAAAGACAACCTACAAAATGGAAAAAAAATATATTTGCAAATCATGTATATTGTAAGGGTTTAATACCCAGAATACATAAAGAACTCCTAAAAGTCAACCACAAAAAGACAAGCAACCCAATTTTTTAAATGAGCAAGGAACTTAAATAGATATTTCTTTGAAGAAATGATACACAAATGGCCAAGAAGCATGTGAGAAGACACTCAACATCTTTAGTCATTAGGGAAATGCAAATCAAAACCACAATGAAACGCCACTTCATACCTATTAGGATAGCTATAATTTTAAAAAATGAAAAATCACAAGTGTTGGCAAGGATGTGGAGAAATTGGAACACTCCTACATTGCTGGTGGGATTGTAAATGATATAGCTTCTGTGGAAAACATTTGGCAGTTCCTTAAGAAGTTAAACATAGATTGTTCACTGCCAGGTATATACCCGAAATAATTGAAAACAGAGACTTGATAAGATACTTGTATGCCAGTGTTCACTGGAGCACTATTCACAATAGCCAGACATGGAAACAACCCAAGCATCCATCAACAGATGGATGGATAAACAATAATGGAATATTATTCAACCATAAAAAAGAATGAAGTTTTGATACATACTGTAACATGGATGAACCTTGAAAACATTACATAAAATATGCCAGATACAAAAAGACAAACATCGTATGTTTCCACTTACATGAAATATCTAAAGTAAGAAAATCCATGAAGATAGAAAGTAGATTAGAGGTTACCAGAGGCCGAGGGGAGAACAGAATGGGGAATTAGCATTTAGTTGTTACAGAGTTTCTGTTTGGGATGAAAATAAAATTGAGGAACAGATAGTGATGGTTGCACAATGATATGAATGTACTTAATGCTACCGAATTGTACACTTACAAATAGTTAAAATGGTGAATTTTATGCTATATATATTTTACCATGAGGGAAAAAAAAGAATACGTGTGGGAGGGGATAGGTCACATGGTTCTCAGGCACCCCGCAGCATTCAGCCACTAGTTGGGGTTCTGGGTCCCAGCCATCTCTTATCCTCAGAGACCCAACTGACAGGCGTGTCAGCCCACCCTCTGCTGGACAGCCCTGAAATTCCTCTCTTCTGGGGAAGGACAGGAAGCTCATGTTGGAATCAGAGCACAAAGAGACTCATGGGTATTCACTAGCTGATGTCAATGGCCCGCTCACCAAAACATTGCTCCTCTGAGCCCCAGACCCTAAAGCATGTAAACTCAATAAATCCCCAGTGAGAGCACATCCGTGGCCCCTGGTGCTGGGTTCCACATCCACAGCATGCCCCTCTGGGGACAGCTGCTGGGTCACCGGGGGTGATGGAGTTCGGAGATTTTGGAGTGACAGAAAGGTGAAAGTATTTCCCACACGTTTTCTTTTGGAGAGATGACAGCTGTATCTGGGATGTACAGGTGAGTTAAAGCCCCTGGGCATACATGCATGGTGCCCGGGCTCTGATCACAGCACAGTGAATGCCAGCCACATACTCCGGATGCCCGAGCAGACGTGGGAAGCACCTGCAGGAGGCAGCGCCAGGCATAGGCTGTGTGAGGGAGAGAATGCAGAACAGGAACCAAGGAAGGACACAGGGCAGTGTTGAATTAAGCCCTTCCCTGCAGGGAAAACAAAACTGATGCACAGGTTGGTCCCAGAGAGCAACGGGGAAAGACTCAGCAGGCAGAGGGACTGTGGGCAGCAATGGGGACAGGTGGGAATTCTCTAGCCTGAAAAGAAAGTAACAAATAGGAGAAATTAGGAAGTAAATCACAGTTGAGAGTAAGGCGTTTCCCACCCACCTCAGTGTGAGTCAGAGTTCTCCAGAGAAACAGAACCAAGAGGATGTATACACAGAGAGAGAGTGAGAGAGAGGTTTATTGGCTCATGTGATTATGGAGGCTGGGAAGTCCAAAATCTGCAGGGTGAGTGAGCAGGATGGAGACCCAGGAGAGCTAATGGTGTGGTTCAAGTCTGCTGGCAGAATTCCTTCTTGCCCAGAGGAGGTAAGTCTTTGTTCTATTTAGTCCTTCAACTGATTGGATGCGGCCCACCCACAGTATGGAGGGCAATCTGCTTTACTCACAGGCCACTGATTTAAATGTTAATCTTGTCCAAAAACACCCTCAGAGAAACATTCAGAGTAATGTATGACTACATATCTGGACACTGTGGCTTAGCCAAGTCGACACATAAAACTAACCCTCACACCCTCCTTTTCTTCAATGAACTTTATCAAGGTACAATTTACATACAATAAAATACACATATTTGAAGTGACAACTTGATAGATTTTGAAACATTTATACACTCATGTAACCATCACCACAATCAAGATACAGAACATTTCTATCACCACAAAAAAATTTCTTCCAGCCTCCTTAGAACCATTCACTCTCACCCACAACCCAAAGTAACCATTCTCTGCTTTCTATCACTATAGACAAGATTGCCTTTTCTAAAACATCTTTAAGTGGAGGCATGCAAAATGTATATACTCTTTTGCATCAAGCTTCTTTCACACAGCCTACTGTTTTTGAGCTTCATCCATATTGTTGAGTAGCATTCCATCATACGACAATATGGTTAGGAATTTGCTGGCCAATGATGCTGCTCCACCATCTTGGTAAAGATCCAACTTTAATCTCTCTCTGGAAATCAGATTTTCATGCTCCTCCTGGCCCCTCCTGGTCCCTCAGGTTTTCATGCCACTCCTAAACCCTTTCAGATGGTGCCAAAGCTCCCACCTCACCAAGAAAAAGTAATCATTGGTGAAAAGAAATAACATTAACAGCAACCCTTGACCTGGGTCCTTTGAGCTAAACCTCGACATCCTCTGGCTCATTTCATTTTCACACAACCCTGGAAGATGGGCATTACTGTAACCATTTTATAGATGGTGAAGTGAGGCTCAAGGAGGCTGACTCATCCATAGCCACTCCTATCCAGAACCAAGCCTTGTTGAGTTGGGGTTCTGTAAGTGACCACTGCCCCACTTCTGCCCACTCTGGACCCAGAACCCTGCCTTTCCATGCTCTAGCTGATGTGTTGATCAATTTTTCCGCCCGAGTCCCCCCTCCGCTACAACCCTGCTCAGTGTGCTTCAAGGGAGCTTTGTGGCCCCATCCTGCCCACAGCTCTGGGGCAGGACAGACGCTCCTGACTCAGGCTGAGTCAATCTGATTCCCTCTTCTACGAAATTGGAACTGGGGTATGAGCCACTCTAGTCAGACTCTGTGGAGCGTTTAAACTGAGAATTCAAGGATTTGCTGACCAGGAAAGTGAGTCTGCAGGGAGATAGAGTAAACCCAGTGTGCAATGAGAGAGGATAATGAAGCGATGGGCAGAGAAAAGCAGAGATGTGAAGCCACGGGGCTCCAAAATGGTGGATGGGGAACCTCAGCTTCCAACATCCAGCCAGGGCATCCCTTCTTTGTGAGACCCAGTTACACACTCCTTAACCTTTGGTGTCATAGGGGTCCACTGCCCCTTCTAATAAATGCTCTCTTTCTGCCTAACCTAGTATGAATGATGCCCTGTTCTTTGTAACCAAGAGATTGCTGATTAAGACCAATACACAGGAAGCTGCTCGAGCCCAGGTCTCACTCTGTGTGCCACCCAGAAGGCTCTTACTCAGGACTTTCCGACAATGGTCAATGATTCACTGAGACCGACTCGAATGGGCGATCACTGTCCCCTCGCTCTGATTCAACTTCCAGTGGCCCTCAAGCCGGTCAGTCATGTCCAGCCTCAGCTCTTATCTCTCACGTCTAAGGAATATGAAAGAACACTCAATGGCTGCATAAAGGTCTCTCTGGGCTCCTCCACACTGTCCCAGGTCAGCTTGGCTGCCCCTAGGTCTTTTCCTGCCTTTGTCTGAGGTCATCTGCCTCAAGAGCCCCTGTGCATCCTGTCCCCACCAGGGCGCTTTGCCCCTGTTCCTATCCCACACGTGCTAGAATCTTCCTTGAAGTACCATCTTCATCAGTGTGTTTCTACAGCAGCTCCCCACCCTCATCACCTCTCCTACTCCACTCCAGAGAGTTTCTGCCCAAAAAGGTCTGCACCGAGTCCTCATCACGTGGAGACGAGATCTCCCGTGTCTGTCAAGGCCCTGCGGTTTCCCATCCCTCTCTACCCTGAGTGTTCCAGTGAGCCTCACACACCTGCCGACAGGTGCAAACGGGTGCCACAAATGAGTGAAGAGGGCAAGGTGAACTGAAAGGCGACACGGCCATCCAGAGGGGCAGCGGTGGCTCAGATCCAGCCAGGGTGGCCACACATGAACGCAGGCAAGGGGTTCTGGAATTCCTCTTTTTCAAAGGAAGCTGCAAGTCCAGATTTTTATGTGACATCTCCTCTGTGTTAAAAATTAGCAACCATGGAGGATGAATGAAGTACACTGGCCCTCAAACTCCTGCTCAGATGGAAGAGGAGCTCGGATGGAAGAGGAGCATCCTGCCAGTAACTGGCAGGAGAAAACGCCCCTGGTTCAGGTCCAAGTTGAACATGGCTTCTCCCACAACATGTCCTGAGCGTTGGTGCTAAACACCCACCCTGGCGACAGCAATTCAAGTCAATTCGGCAAATCCTTATTGAGCAATCACTGCATGCCAGGCTCTGGCCTAGATGTTGGGAATAAGATTGAACCAGTTATCCCGTCTCTGCCCTTGTGGAGGTTAAACACAGTGAGGAGTCAGACATTAACCAATTGCCACAAAAATATATATAATTACAAATTGGGATAAATACTTTGAAGGAAAATCAGAGGAAGCTAAGAGAGTTTATTACAGCAGATTTTATTTGAACTGAATGTTGAAGGATGAGTAGGAGTCAAATAATTAAAAGGGTTGTGGTAGACTGGAAGTATACCTTTCCATAAATTGAGTACAGCATGTACAAAGGCCCTGAGGTAGAGAAAAGCACAAACATTCTACGAACTAAAAGAAGGAAAGTGCGGCTGGAAGGCAGGGAGAGAGGAATAGAATGCACCCAGGTCTTCTGACACCTAAAGAAAAACTTTGTTAGCTGCCTCCATTTCCCCAATGTAACTAAGAACTCTTTGGTTAAGAGAGACCGGATTAAAGCAAGGCCAGAAGTTTGTGATCACCCTCTGTAGGGCAGCTCCTGCTCTGCTACCATTCTAGGAGGACAGAGCAGAACCAGGGGTCTCAACTGTGACACTGTAACTTGCATCACAGGTCCTCCGGGTACCAAGGCCCTTCCCCATGGTCTCTGGATGTCGGTAAGGTCATTCCCTGACTGACTTCCTGTGGCCCACATTTCTGAGCCGTTGAGGACAAGTCTCCTTGCTCTTGGTCTGGTCCTTCTGGGCCTGCTACTTCCTGTGTGTCTGCCTGGCCCAAAGCCACATACGTGGCTGCACAGGGTGAAGACTTCCTGCGTCATCATCTGGGAAAGGCAGGTTCTCACAAAGAAGCAGGAGCCAGTGGGAGGGCGACTCTGGTTGCCCCTGGAGGACCTCCCAGGAGTTTACGTACGTCTGAGACTTCGGAAAGTTAGTGGGGCAGTGAGGGGTGGGCAAGGAGGCCCCCACCCAGGAAGGCAACTGGGGCGAGGCCAGCACAGGGGAAGCCCCTCCAAAGAGGTGGGACGTGTTTCTGTGAGCCCATAACATGGGGTCACCTGCTGCCTCCTGATTCGGTCCGTGGTCCATATTACTGAGTGTCCGCGGCAGAGCTGGTGCGGGGATTCCTGGGGACAAACAGCCCTCGGCCCTGTTCTAATGAAGTGGACATTAAGAGATGGGCAAAAGTCGGATGATCACACAATGCTGAAGTGCAAACTAGGTTATGCCCATGCCATAAAATTCAAGGAGCCACAAGACGGTGGAAAACAGGGCTGGCGCCAGTCTTGGGGGTGAGCAAAGGCGCCCCAGAGGGAGTGATATGAAAGCTGCCCCTTGCAGGTTAGCTGGGGATGGGGAGGAGGGACGGAGAACATTCCAGGCAGAGGGAGCCATGTATCCGTAATCCTGGGGCAGGAAGGAGTGTGATGTGTTTAAGGAAGAAAGAAGCCCCATGGAGCTGGATGGGGGTGGCAAGGAGAGACAGAGGAGGGTCCCGAGCCATCAGGAGACTTGATGGGACCTTCCAGCTCAGTCTCCCCTGGACTGAGGGATCCTGGGTGTGGGCCCTCAGAGGGGCGCCGAGCCCCAGAGGCCAGCATGGGTGGGGGGATGAGCTGTGATGAATGAGGTGCCTGTGGAGAAAGGGAATGCCTGGGGCGGGGGCTTCAGGGTCAGGCACTGTCGCCCACAGGGGGCTGCTGTCCTTGCCAGTATTGAAAGATCTAGACTCAGGGTTACAGAGCGAACCGGTCGACTGCTTCAGAGTGGGCAAGAGTAGCCCCAAATGCGCAGGAGGCAAGCAAAGATGCTGGGGCCACTTATGCAGTGGGGCCAGCCCTTCAGCCCACGTCCACATCCCTCCCTTTCCACTCCACCAAGCTGCGTCCCACCGCCCACGGGGTGGTTCGAGGTGCAATCGCATCCTCCAGAGCAGACAGCGAGGCTGGGGCATCTGCCTTCTAACTCGGGCAGCCCGACTTGCTGGAAAACGACGGAGAAATTCGCTGCCAAAGCCCCACTCACAGCCCTGCGGCCCTACTGTGAGACCCCAGGAGCTGCGTCCTGGCGGCACACAGGCCTCAGCGACCAGGCTCAGAAGGAACCCCCACGGGGTGGGGGGACTGGAACAGACCATTCCTGCACTTCCCTCTCTGCCCACGGAGAGCCCTGGCCTTCCACTGAGAGCCTGGCAGGGCCCGAGTGGGAGGACTCCCCCTCCCCTGTCTGACAAAGTCCTGGGGTTTCTCCTCATGGCTTTGGATCCCCCCCACCTCTGCACAAGCCCTTCAAGGCAGGAAGCAATTTGCTCCCCGGGACTCGCCTCGGCCTTGTATGGACAGCAGGCTGGGCATCACATGAGTGAGGAAATCCTGCTCAGAACCCAGGACTCAAGTCCCAGCTTGCTCTGCTCCCCCTAGGAAGCAGGCGCAGACATGGCGATTAGGGGAGTGGGGTGGTGTGTGAGGTCCACACGAGGACAGGACTAAATGTCACCAGACAGAGCACCCATCCCCTCGGGACCCACATGTCTGCTCCAAGGCCCCGCCTCTCACGTGGGCTGTTGGAGCAGAAGGAGGGTGTGCCCAGCATTGCTGGAAAGTGGTTGTGCAGAACGTGTCAGAAGCTTAGAAATGTGCACATCCTTTTTCCCCTTCATTTTGCTTTTAGGTGGCTCTCTCGAAGGAATTCTTAGAACCAGACAGAAAGAGAAGCCAGGGGACCCTAAGAAGCTTTGTGAACAGTCTTTTCCACAAGGCATGAAGAATTTTTAAAACTAGCTTTTGCATTTTAAAAATATAATGTCTGCTTCTTGTAGAAAACTTGGAAAAGGTGAAAAATATAAAGAAAACAAAGAAAAAATATCGCTACAATCCCATAGTCACCGTCATATTTCCTTCCAAGGTTATTGGTTGTTTTTTCCTGTGAATGTGTAAACACACTGACGAATAGTGGGGAGTGGGCCCTACTGTTTAGCATCCTGACTATAAACTATTGAACAGATCATGAGCATTGCCAATGCTATCGGGAAGTCTTCAGTAGTAGCCCAGGGGCCCGTCACACTGTGTTATTTGGCCTTTTCTGATTATTGGACCTTAGCTTGTCCCCTATATTCCACTATATGATACAGCACACAGAGAGGCCTTTGGTACATAAACCTTGCCATCAGACAAAGGTCTCCTTTATCAGCTCTGAGCTCCTCTGGGCCTTATGCACATTTGTGGTCCTGCCATCTGCACCTCCAGCGCCTGTCACGTACCGGTTGCTGTAGGCGTTTGATGATATTGACTGAATGACCCTCATTCACGGATGATTCACACACAACCCATTCCCTCTCGTTGTTAAGTGAGAGAGTCTGTGGATCCCAAGGGCTCACTAAAGAGAATGTTAGCTTTGATGAAGCTAATGACATGAGCACTGAAACACCCAGAGCACAGCGGGGGAGACTGATAAAAACAGACGGGTGCAGGCACCCGACCCCCCCGGAAGAGGGTGCAGCAGCCTGCATCTCGTCTAGACCTGCGTTAGTTAAATAGTTCTAAAACCCAAATATTTCTAAGCCAAATGTCTGCTTACCCCCGTCTGCATGAGGAAGTTTGCATATTGACATAGGAACACAAGCATCTGTTAATTGGTTTCTGTGCTAATACATACAAATGCTGTTTGATTCCTGTGTCAACAGTTCTGCCTGGGGAAAGTGGAGGAAGTTGACCAGGTGATAAACTACTGAGCCCAAGAAGGAGAACTTCCTTCCATCATGTCCAAGGAACTTAGGGAGGACAGTGCTCTGCTCTGGTGCCTCCACCCACCCCTCCCCTCCTTCCTCCCTCCTTCCTTTTCTCCCCTCCCTCTCTCTCTCTCTGTCTCTCTTAATTTATATTATACTGTCCTGCTTTCTGAAATATGAAAACAGACCGACAGGCCACATTCTCCTGGACCCCCACGCCTAGTTTAAATGCTCTGTGTGGAGAGCTGCGTCGTGCGTCCCATTGCTGGAGAATCCTGTAGCCTCGATTAGCTGCACTGTAGGAAGAAGAGGTTTCCAGCCCGGCTCTTCCTGGTCTCCTCCCTGAGGCTCAGCTCGCCTCCAAGCCTCAAAGTTCATTCGTCCGTTCTTCATGGTGGACACTGTGTGTCCTTCCATGAGGCATTTACTCAGGGCCAGGCACTAGGCTGACTGCCCGGGAGAAAAAGGCCCAGTCCTTTGCTTGAGGGATCAACAGCCACGTGGAAAGACGGAGACACCCTTTCTTCTTTCCAATTCTAAGACTCCCTAAGTGCCCGACAGAAACACTGCACAGCACTCCGGGCAGGCAGACAGTGAGACAAGGGAGCCAGGGAAAGTTTTCAGAGAAAGTAGACCTAGACAGGGCACAGGGATTCAGTAGGCATCAATCTGGCAAAGTGTGGCATGTCTGAGGAACAGAAAATAAGGAGTCTGGTGGACTGGAGCAGGGGCACAGAACAAATAGAGAATGGGAGGGCCAGCTAGAAGTGGACGACGAATGGCTGAGGGCACTGGGACTCCATCCCATAAATGGTGGGAACCACCAAATGAGAGAGTCAAGATCAAATCTGTGACTGGAGTAGAGAAGGAACCAGTGGACTGCAAGACGAGGCAGAGACACCCCTGAGGGAGGTTCTTGCAATAGTCCAAAGGGACAAATGAATCTGATGCTGTGAATTAGGCCATCAGGTGTTTCTGGATAGGAGTCACCGTGATGGAAGATCCAGTGGGAATCCCAGGGAAGGGTCACATTTCGCTTTGGACTTGCTTGCACTTCAGGTGTGTGTGGGACACCCAGGTGGCAATGTCCAGAGGCAAGAAGATGAAGTGTGGAGGAGGTGCAATTTGACGACTGTCAACTTGTAAGTGGCAGCTGAGGCCCCAGCAATATAATGCAATTGCTCGTGGACAGTGTCTTGGGTGAGACACAAGAGCCAAGGTGGAACCAGAAAAAGCCTGACATCTGAGGGACAAAGGAGCCTGAGAAGGAGCAGCCAGAGTTAGAAGAACGAGGCTGGAATCATGTCACGGAAGCTAATAGAAGGTGGCATTTCAGGGACGTGATGTCAAGAACAAAATGCTGCCGAGGTCAAGTTGGGTGAGGACCCAAACTCTGTGGCAATCAGCATGCCATTCATAATTTTATGGAGAGCAACTTCAGCAGCGGGGGATGTCAGAACGCCCATCAGCTGAGAAAGAAAGAGAAGGTGAGAAAGGGATGGCCATGAACGTAGGATGCTCCCAGAGGAGCTTGGCTTTGAAGAGAAGATCCAAAAAGGGGGTTGGCAAAGCCATGAAAAGAATTTTTCCAATGTGGACTTCACCAAGTCTGTAGGTTGGAACGACAGAGAGCGTGGAGCAAGAGCATGAAGACTTTGAGGATGCTAAGCTGGGAGACTGGAGAAATGTGATGTCATTAATATGGGATAACATTTCCCAAAATGAGTAATCCTCATGCGCTTTGCATTTGTCACCCTCCACAGGCTCATATCTTTTGACACTCCCCAGTCCTGAGCTTCAGGCCAGGCCAGGCGAGGCAGGAGGAAGCAGGAGGCTCAGGGCCCCTTGGAGAAGCTGCCTGGCAAGACTCAAGCACTGACATTCTGGGACAAGGGAGCATCGCAGAACTCAATGCTGGACCCAGGCCCGAGTGCTGGAGCCCGGCATGGTGAGCTGGCAATAGTGTGACGTAGGTCTCTGACCCAGCTCGTCCCACATATTTTCTAAACATTTTGGACCGTTATGGCTTGTTATCTAGCACCATGTGTCCGTCGGTGTTCAGTAATAATTCAGACTGATGAGGCTGTTATCTGGCTTCTAGTAACCAATTGCGCAGCTCTGACATGGCTAATGCTAACTTAAATGACTAAGTTAACTAACCGAGCCATGGAAGCAAGCTCTGGCCTGGGTATGCCAGGCCAGAAAAATCGGGACAGTTCTCATCAAAATGTGACTATGAATTTAACAAGAATCAGGCAACACCCATCATATACTAGGAATTCTACTTACTGGTCCAGACACTGCCTCTGCCAGCAAGGGCTTCTGCTTCATTCCATGGAAAGGTTACTCTATCTCTCATGAAGATAAATCACGGACTCTTCTAAAAGAACACAGATCCCTAAAAATATTCTTGTCCAAACCCTCCCATTTGACCAATTATAGAAACTGAGTTCACGTCTTCTAGACATTTCTCTGTGAGCTGGTGACATGGAATCCACTGAACCCTGAGAAGACGGCTACCATGACGTGACAAGCCTTCTATGATGTCCAGTCACTCTTTCCAGACAAGTGTCAGTCAGTCAACAAACCGAACCCTGAGGGGCTCCAAACTGGACACAGAGCCCTCGTCACTTCTGAGTTGGAGGGCAGGCCTGGGTAATGTGTTGTGGGGAGGGGACCCAGGCAGTGGAGGAGGTCCAAGGAGGAGGTGGGTGGGCACAGTTAAGGCCCGTCACCAAGGTGCCCTACACAGCCTCATCACCCTCCATGTGCCTGCATACGTCAAGGCTCTCTGCTTGCAAGTGAGAGCAGCCTCCTTGTAGCAAGCTGAACCAAAAGGCTGTGGAAATGGCCTCAAACTCCTTAAGCAAACACAGGACAAGAACCGGGTGGCCCACACACTGCCTGCTGGAGCAGCGCTCAGTGGAGGAAACCCACAGAGATAAGCTCAGAACAAGCGTGTTGAGCCACTCCAGGGCAATGCACAGGGCTCCAGCTGGGCTGACGTCCAACTCCAGGAGAGGGACGCTGGCCCTTGGGCTTTTGTGATTAAGGCAGCACCAGCCCCTCTCTTCACTGGACCAGGACTCGGGATCCAATCACAGTGTGGTGACAGAACTCTGTCCATCCGCCCTGCTCTTCCAGCTCAGCCTTCATAATTGGGGAAGAGCAGCCCCACTATGGTCAAGGGTTAGGGTTCCAGCCTATGACACGGCAGTGTTCTACCCAGATAGGCTGCCTTCAGGGTTCAGCTGGAGGCAGCTGCCTTGGAGCTCTGCAGGGGACCAGCTTCTCTGTGGGGCCAGCCTGCAGAGAAGAGCTAAACCAGGAACCAGCTGAAGACATTAGTTATCATGCCTCAACCCCTTCTCCTCACTGCAGCCAAAGGCAGTTTCCCTAACCTCAAGCATAACCACGGCACCCCCGGCTAAGACCTTTCGCTGTCTTCCCCTCACCAACATGAGAGTCAAACTGCTTAGTCTGGGATGCAAGACCTTCCACACCAATCTCATCTCTCCATCCAGGCTCGCCCTCACGGTCCCCCTCCCCGGATGCACTGGATCTGCAGCCTCCCACTGTCACTCACTGCAATGGGAGCCTTTTCCCATCCTGCTCATCTGGTGAACTTGCAGACACATCCTCCCAAATGCCCTCCTGGAGAATGACGGGTTCCTCCTCCACACCCTGACTCTCAGATTGCACTTAACATTGCACACCGTACTTGTTTCTACACCTGCCCATCTGGAGGTGTCTCGGTCATGCCATCTGCAGAGAAAGTGCCAATGAATAAGGATAAGTGCAACAGCTGCATACACCCCTCCCCAGAGCTTAAGGCCCCAGATCTTTCTGCCCTGCCCACAGCCATAGACCCCAGATCTCATAGATGGTGAAACACCCACCGTCTTACATAAACCGTGATGTATTTAACTGTTTTAAAGCTATTCACTGGACAAAATGTGCAGGCCATTTCCTCTGAAGAGTTAAATATACTGATGAGAAACCTCAGTATTCCCTCCACCAGGATGTGACTGGGGACCCACCACCAACTGGCAGTGCCCTCTGACAGTGCCCAGGAAGCTGAAGAATTGGGCCTCACACCTGCCCGGGTAAGGGACAAGTCTCCCACCAGCTCCAGGTGTGTGGGTTGAAGAGGTGGGTCTGTAAAAGAAAAGGTAGGAAAGGGAGTTCTCGCTTCAGGTAACCATTTGCAGATCCCCCCTTACGCTGCATCTCAGAGTCATAAAACCCAGAAGGGGCTGTAAATGACATTTACAAGGTGGCAACAGGCTGCTGGCTGTCACAGAGCCCACTATCTAGAGAGGGAGATATGGCTATGGAAGGGTTTTCACCAGTGAGTTAAAGTTCTTTGTTCTAAATGCATGCCCTATTTTCAGTGTGGTTTCCTTGGCAGTCAAAAGAATGACTAATCGAATGCCCCACTAACAGCTTTACGAGTGAAGGGAAATGTATATCAAGAGAGCTTTGTGCCGGTCCCCAATTGCACTGATAAACTGTTTTCAGAGTCTGATGAGAATCAGTTTCAAGTACAAGGTGACATTTAAACAACTGGAAACCTCAAGGGCCACGATTGCACAGCCACATTTCCAGATACCCTCCTGCTCTAGGGTTCTTAGGCAAGTTCACCCCGCAGACGCCGGCTCAGCTGCCCAAGGTGGGAAGTGCCTGGTTGCTGTCAGCTAAGAAGGCATCTTAACACGCTCTGCAAACTTTTCCTGGTGTCTCCTCGGGATCCAGGAGCCCCAGTCTGGTCTATGTGTGAATATTTGCAGCTGTTGTAAGATGTGTCAGAATCCCACCACCAGACCACGCCAGGCCAAGCGCCTTGTCACTAAAGGATGTCTGTCCAAGTCAGCACTTGCCACTTTAAGACAGAGACGACAGCTGTGCTCACTCCTCTACCCGCAGGCCATCTCTCAGCAGGGTGTCAGACTCAAAGATTTCTTCTCTGAGGACTTTCCAGGTCTTTTCAGCAATTTTTCGGGCATCATGTATCCCCACAAAGCCGTAAGTCACAGCAACAACTCCCAACTTCCAGCCAAGAAGTTTGACCTTGAAGCTGTCCTTGATTTTCCATAGAAGTGAGGCCACAGAGCACAGGTGAAGAGCAGCTGACCTCGTGTCATCTCTGGGCTCAGCTGTTTCTTGGGAAATATCTCCTGTGCTTGGCTTATTCAACTCTCTCCACCAGGGCCTCCTTGCTGGGCACTGCCCCACCCCGTGACCCAGGACCCCAACCTGTTTGATGACCTTGCTGTCCTCTCACCAGATTCAGCTCTGGGAAACTGGAATTCCTTTGGCCCGTGCCCAGCTCTAGATGAGCCCAAACCCCAGTCTAGCCACATCCCAGCCCCTCAGCATGGTTTGGTCATTCCTTGGCCAAAGCTCTCCCTAGAGGTCCAGACTCAAGCATCTGACCATCCAGTTGGACACCCAAGAGTGCCTCAAACATGACACGTCCAAAGATAAACTGCTCCTCCTCAAAAACCCTGCTGCAGCTCACTGAATGGACCGAAGACACACCTGCTTTCCCAAGTCTGGAATTTGGGAATCTCCCTTCTCTCTCCCATACCCAAGTCATCCCGTCCTTTCAACAGCTAGATCTCTTTCCAATCCATTCTCTCCTCTCCAAGCCCACCTCTGCTTTTGTGTTTTTGCCTGCGTGGCATCACTTTCTTTGGCCGACTACCTCTACCCTCTGCAATGATAACCCCATCACACTCATGTGATTCAAGTGGGGCTGACCCCACCACCCTGACCCACGGACCTAGGCCATGCTAAAGAAAGTGTTCCAACAACTTGGCCATGGTCATCCGTTCAGAACGGAGCTACTGGAGTCCTCCCCAGAGTTCTGACTGGGCATGGAGAGAAAGCTAAGCTCCTTCCCCCTGGGCTCGTGAGGACCAACGTAAGGTGAGAGCTGTGGGGCCTCCTACCGCTGTGTGTAGAGAGAGCCAAGTCATGAAGAGGCCAGCAGAATCAAGAGATTAGAGCAAGTGGTGGGGACAAGGGAGCAAGGAAAGGAGAATACTGATGGCATTGTTCGAACCCCTGAATCCAGCCTAAGGGCAAAGAATTTCCCTTGGACAGCCCCAAAACTTGAGTCGAATAAATTGAGTTGAATAAATTCTCTATTTCACCATAACCAGTTTGAGTTGGGGTCTGTCTCCAATATCAGAGCATCTCACTGACACAGTAGCTCACACGGACGGGTCCCCCTGCCTTTAATCTCGCCTCCTGTAAGAGGGCTACCATAATAAAGTATCACAGACCAGTTGGCTTACCCAACAGAAACGTATTGTCTCCCTGCTGCGGTGGCTGGAAGTCCAAGATGAAGGTATCTTCAGGGTTGGTCCCTGCCAAGGGCTGTGAGGGAGAGTCTGTCCGTGCCTCTCCCTTGGCTTCCGGTGGTTCGCTGGCAATCTTTGGCCTGCCTTGGCTTGAGGAAGCATCTTCTTGACCTGTGCTGCCTTCTTCACATGGCATTCTCCCTGTGTGTGAGTCTCTGTGCCCAAATTCATGAGGACACTGGTCACGTTGGCTTGTGGCCCATCATATTCCAGTATTAACTCACCTTAATTAATTACATCTGCAACACCCCTCCTTCCAGACAAGGTCATATTCTGAGATACTGGGGGTTATGACTTCAACATATGAATTTGGGGGAGAATGCAATTCAACCCATAACACCAGATCTGCCCCACATCAAATCTTCTCACCCTCACCTGCCTCTTGGTCCAGGGGCCGCTGCAGGATCCAGCTCTGCCAGCTCCAACCCCCCATCTCACCTCACACCTTTACACCTCTCCCCGGAGCTGCTCTGTTCACGTGAAGGTGTACTCAGTGTCCACGAATGCACAGCTCCAGGCGGCAGACCCTTACCCAGTGGAATACAGGAGCCAGTGGATAAATTCTTCCTTCTTTCTCCTTCCAGACAGACTGTCCTGAGATAGTAATATGAAAGATGGAGTAATGAGCTGCCTCTTAAAGGCAGCCAGCTCAATAACACATCTTTGAAATGGCTCTCTCTCTTTCCTTGTCTGTTCCCCGTGCCCTCACTCTGTTCCCTGCGATTGCATTTTCTAACAAAGGGAAAGCCCAGGAAGCTTTGCCTCAGCTTCTGCTTTTAGGGGAACCTAGGCCAATTCTGTGACACTGTTCTCTCTAAACGTAACCTGACCGGGCCATTCCCCTGCTTAAAACTCTTCATGGCCTCTCCATTGCCCATAAAGCACAAACTCTCTAGCTAAAAGCTGGAAAGCACCTTAGAGGCCATCTGGTCAACCTTCTCTCATGCTACAACAGTCCAACTCATGGACTTTGGAATCCATCAGAGTGGGTTTCAAATCTGGCTCTTTTTGAAAACTTGGATAAAGTTTTTCACCTCTCTAAGCCTCAGTTTCTTCACCCATCCAATCTCAGGGTTGAGGGGAGGCAACGTATATAAAGTGTAGCACATGGTTTGGGACACTAAATACATGGCAGCCAGAATTACTACAGATGAGGAATCAGGAACCAAGAGGCAAAGCTGCTCAGGGCCACACAGTCAGTCAACAACAGCGGTTAAACCTGGGGCGAAAATCCTACAAACCACGCACAAGAGGTTGAAGTGTCATTCAACTATAAACTATCAACTATAAACGTTTTTAAACGTATTTACCCTACAGATATTTCTTCGGCACCTCGAGTACACGGGCACACTTCTGAGAGCTAGACGGTGAATAAAACATACAAGGTCCCTGCCTTCATGGGGTTTCCATTCCAATGCGGGAGCGACACACTCAACACTAAAGCCAGTGAACGTGTGTAAGCATGCGGCAGGTGCTGAGTCCTGCGGCGTAAAGTAGGCATGCAGAGTGAGGGGGTGTCTCTCGACAGTGTGGTTGAGGAAGTAATCTTCTGATAAAGGTTCACTTAAGGTAAAGGAAACCAGGAAGTGAAAATATTGATATCAGGGGTAGCACTCCAAGCTACACAGAGTGGGAAACACAAAGGCAGAGGTAGGAGCAATCTTAGAGTTTTCCAGAGACAGCAGAGAGGCCAGCACTGCTCAAGCGGGTGGGAGAGGGGCAGGCCACGGGCTGTGAACTTTGCTCTGAGAGTGACAGGGAGCCAAGGAAGGGCTTTGAATGGAGGTGTGGGGGGATCTGACTTAGGCTTCAAACAATCACTATCCCCAAGGGAGACCAGAGAAGAGGCCGCTGCAACCATCTCGGTAGAGGAGGGTGGAGGCTTGGACCATGTGGCAGAGCCGGGGGAGGTGAGAAGCAGTCATTCTGAATACATTTTGAAGGCAGAGCTTACATAACTTGCTGACGAACTGGATGTGGGGTATGAACAGAAGGCTGATCCCGAAGACTGTGGTCTAAGCAAATGAAAAGAGGGATTTGCCATTTAATGAAAGAGGGGAAACTGAGGAAGAAGAGGCAGGGAGGCAAACCAAGAGTTTGCTTTTTTTTTTTTTTTTAAGATTTTTTTTTTTTTTCCTTTTTCTCCCCAAAGCCCCCCCGGAACATAGTTGTGTATTCTTCGTTGTGGGTTCTTCTAGTTGTGGCATGTGGGACGCTGCCTCAGTGTGGTCCGATGAGCAGTGCCATGTCCGCGCCCAGGATTCGAACTGACGAAACACTGGGCCGCCTGCAGCGGAGCGCGCGAACTCAACCACTCGGCCACGGGGCCAGCCCCAAGAGTTTGCTTTTGAATATGCTTTGGAACAAGTTTGAGACGCCAACTGGATGTACTAAGGAACACAAAGAAGTGGCTGGCTCTACAAACCCAGAGAGCATGGAGAAGTCCACTGGAGATTCACGTTTGGGAGCATCAGACATTGAAACACTGGGTGCTGTTGAAAGCCAGAACATGGGATGAGCCCACCTAGGAATGAGAGCAGATGGGCCTGCATAGCTCCCTGGGGACAGGCCAATGACCCAAGGTCGGGGAGATGAGAGTCTAGAAAAAGAGCCTGAGAGGGAGAGCCCAGGGAGGCAGGAGAGAGCCACGGGTGTGATGTCCTGAGAAAGCCGCATGCAGAAAGAGTTCAAGGCAAAAAGATTGACCAACTGCCAACTGATTGGTCCCATAAGACAAGACTGAGAACTAGCCATGGGATTTGGCCATATGGAGGTCACTGGCGACCTTGGCAAGAGTTATTTGGATGGACAGGTGAGTACAAAACAGCAGGGGAAGAGAGGAAGCCAACTTCAAGATGAGACAAGCCTCTGGAGGAGTTTTGTATAAAGGGAGCCAAGAAAACTGATGATGCTGGAGTGAGGTATGAGTTGATGAGAGGGGACGGGGTCAGTGAACAGCGGAGGCCTTTTCATTACCGTAACTTTTCAATGGCGGCCAGGGTCCGGTGCAACGGGCACTATTCAGGGAGTGCAAATCGTTCCAGCCTCTTTGGAAATCAGTTCAGCAGTATCCATGAAGAGCCTTGAAAAATGGCCACACCCTTTGGCCCATTAATTCCACTTCTGAAAATCTGTCCTAGGGAAATCATTTCAAATACAGAAAGTTCTCTGCATAGACATTTATCCCAGAACTATTTATAATAGGTCTACCAACATCTAAATATACCACAATTGATGATGACAAAGGACACAGGATGGACCCAGTGACTCCATGAGAATAGGGACAGTGTGTACTTTACCACTTGTCCCCAGCACCAACCATGTGTCTGACATATTTGTTGAATGAATGAATAAAAATTCTTATAAGGTTAAGCAAAAAAAGATATAAAATAATCCTTAAATATTATACATAAATATGCATACACTCATAGTATGATCTCAACCACTTTAAAAAAAATAAAACTTAACCCTATATATATATATAGGTCTCGAGAGAGAGAGAGAGATGACCACCCAAAATGTAAATGGCAATTATCTTAGGGTGGTGGACCATGATTTCCTTTTTCACTTTACTGTTGTATATTTTGTGTATTTGCAGGAACGAATATGATTATTTTTATAATGGAAAAAAGAAAAAGTCGAGGTCATTTCTTGAAAGAGGAAGGCTGAAGTTAGACAGGACTTAAGGTCAGGCCACCAGGGTCCGACAGGGTTTTGCACCCTCTGAGGGTTCCCAGGCCATCTTCGTGGGTGTGAGTCCAGTTCCAGCCAAGATGGAAAACTACTGATGATACAGTTTTCAGTGAAACAGAGTGGAACACAGAGTGGCAGGTTCACTAAGAATGTAACGATGCACACTGTTCATGTGGCAAATATTTATTGAAGGAACAAAAAGGCTTCACAAAAAATATGTCCACACGTGGCCAGAGATGAGACAACCAACCAACACTGTATCTACCTTTTCAGCAATACCATTTTAAACCCTAAGTCCAGAACTAGGATTCCTAAAGCTCTACCCTAGATCCCACAGTGGGGGGTCTGCAGGTGCTCACCGAGGGGCTCCAGGCTCCAGGGCAACCTACTTCCTAGAGCAGAGCTTCTCAAACTTGAATGTGTGCACCACAAACTTGGAGAGCTTGATAAAAATGCGGATTCCGATTCAGTAGGTCAGCAGTGGGAACAGAGATTCTGCACGTCCAACAAGCTCCAGGTGATGCTAAGGCTGCTAGTCTTTTGAGCACACTTTAGTGGCAAGCTCCTAGGATGCTGGGTAACCAGGCAACCCCACGGGTCATGAGAACTGGCAGCAGGCGACAGCCATCCAGGCAGGCTGCGTCAACCTAAGCAAGGTGAGGGATGCACAGAAGATGCTCAACGAGGCTTCCACTCACTGCTCCAAATCCTAATGCCAAGCACCTCACCAGATGCCCAGCCTGGTCCCCCAGTCCTCAAGGCATGTCAGCGCCCTAAAGCATCCTTGTCCTCAAGCATCTTGGCACCACTGAGATGACTGATGGGAAACAAACTCTAGCCAATTGCATGGGATCTGGAGGGGCCCGAGGCCCCCAATTCCTTGGGGATCTTGGCCAATGACATCTGCTGGAATGGGTCGCAGGGCCTGGGCTTTGCTGGTAGTTGGTTACCTGGAGTAGCCAGCAGCAGATGGCATCAGAGGACAAGTGGAAGCTGCATCCGAAAGGATGGCTCAACAATCGTCCAAAACACCAGAATACAGGTGAACCAAAGAACAGAATGGGAGATGCGACCAAAAGCTGGAACGAAACAAACAGCTCCAGGTAGGGAGCTGGAGGCTCAAAGAGCACTTGTCTTGAGTGTCAGCTGCACAGGTTCTTTGTCAGGGGCCAAGCCAGAGAGGCGGTCAGATGTGGCTGTTGAATCTTCTGCTCCCTGGCCCTTTGCCAGATCCCCCGTGTAGAGCCAGATCCCCACTGTGGGATCTAGGCCATGGGTGACCCAGCCACTGTCCATTCTGCCTGACATCCCATCCAAGCCAGGCCTGGACATCCCATCCAAGGGGGCCCATGAGCAATCCTGATGTGGCCTTCCCTGCAGGGACAAGCGGTCTGGTCCACACAACATGAAGCCTTGGGTCTGGCTCAGCATCCAGAAGACTGGGCCATGACCTCCATGGGTGAAACATTCACGCTCATTGTAGCCCTTTCTCCATTTTCCCTGGCTTGCTGAACGAAGGAAGATGACCCCCCCAGCCCCGCTCTTTTCAGCCAGCACCCCTTACGCCAGGCTCCAAGGAATCCCTGCCCCTGCCACTACTGAAGGCCACTGGGAGGCCCAAAGTCCTGGGGAGGCTTTGGAAGAACCATGACACATCACCTGGTGCAGGTCAGCTCAGTGGCCATAGAGTGGAACGAGGGAGACTGGAGTCATGGCCTTGCCCCAAGCCTCAGCAGTGGGTCAACACTGGGGAGGGTCACAGAGTCCCTGGCCAGCTACCTTGTCAAGAGAGGTCCTGGGAGGAAAGGAAGGGCAGGCAAGAGAGTGTGGCTGCAGCCACCTGAGCCCTTCCCACGCTGGACCACAGCACAAGACACCTCCCTCGGCTCAGCACTCAGTAGGGGCACCTTTACCATCAGCCGACCATAGCAAACCTTTCTGGAGCCCTCTCCCTGTGCCAGGGCCTATCCTAGGCATGGAGGACATAAGCTCTATGACAATCCAGATGCCATCTCAAAGGTGCTCACCGTCTTATCAAGGAGAAATATCTGCAAGCTTATTTCCATACAAGGTGGCAGATGCAGTGAAAGAGCAAAAGGATGGAGCAGGATGTGAACCCCGGAATCCCTGCTGCTCGGGGCTGCGTTTCCTACTGCAGAGGACTGTGAGGACCCAGGCCCACCAGCTTCTGTTCTCTGCAGCTGGATGCGCTGATGACGTAACATCACCCCACTGTCTCGCCTCCACAGCATTCTTTACCACTTACAAGGCTTATCACAAACCTCATCTCTCACAGAGGGTAGGGGCTGACCAAGGTCCAGAGCTCCCACCCCATGTGCTCCTTCCCTCACCCCACAGTGGCCTTGAAGTCTCACTGGTGGAAGTGAAACACCTAGCTTGCCAGGCTGGGCATCTGTTACTGAGTTACCACAATGAACTCTGCCTGCTCCAAGCAGACCATCTCTGGCTCTGGCGTCTGCTCAAGCTGTAAGGCCTGCTGTGACCTGCAGAATCCAGACTCGGAATTCTCCCAGGAACAAAGAGCTGAGCCATCTGAATGTCAGGCTTCACCATGCAAATGGTGCAAAAACAGGCTCTTGCCAGGCTGTCTGGGCCCCAGAAGGCCAGTAATGACAGAGTGCCACCCTCAGCTTGCAGCTGGCCCACTTAGCTAAGTGAAGGAGCCTGGCAATGAACACAGCAGGGAGAAGCCGTAGAGCTGGCTACATGGGGTTGGACCGGCCACTGAGCCTCAGAGAGCCTTTGGACACTTCCGTTTGCACTGTGGACAGGGGCAGATGCTCGGACTTCTCCACAGGAGCACTCTGCTGGCAAGTCAGCACCAGAGCCTTGACCTCCTTCTTGAAGTTGGTGTTGAGAAAGCCGTAGATGAAAGGGTTGACACAGGTGGAGGCCATGGCGAGCAGGTGGCACACCAAGAAGATGAGGTTGCCATGACAGATGGGGATAGCCTCATGGTACCAGTCCTCCAAGCTGTTGAACACGTGCAGGGGCAGCCAGAGCACAGCAAAGGCAGCCACCATGGCCACGAGGATCCCATTGATCCGCTTCATCTGCCAAGCCTGCGAGCTGTAGGCGCCCTTGCGAAACACCCACCTCCGCTTCCGCAGGCGCTGGTAGATGCGCACGTAGCAGAAGAGGATGAAGGCCAGCGGAATGCAGTACTGGAAGAGCAGCAGGAAGGTGGTGTAGATGATGCGGTGGTGGTCCAGTGGCCAGGACTCAGTACAGACCACCTTATCTGCCAGAAACTCCAGAGCCTTGGAGTGGTTCTTATGAAACACACTCTTCAGGATGCTGTTGGCCAGGAAGGGCAAGGAGAGGAAGCAGGCAAGGAGCCAGATGACCACGATCCCCAGGTAGGCCTGAGAGACACTGGGCTTCCAGCCTGTTGGATTGATGATGAGTTGATGCCTCTCCAGGGCCACAAGGACAAGCGAGAGGATGGAGACCGTCACTGACATACACTGGATGAAGGCTGACATCTTGCAAAGGACCTCGCCAAAGACCCAGTAGTCCATGAGGGTGTAGATGGCTGTGAGCGGCTGGCAGATGAGGCACATGAGGAAGTCAGAGAAGGCCAGGTTGGCAATGAGGAGGTTGGTCACGTTGGCCTTCTCCTTCTGCCTCATAGTCACACACATCAGGCAGAGGTTGCCCAGGACCCCCACCACCGTCTCAATGCTGTAAGAGGTAACAATGAACACCATCAGATCTGTGGAATCCTGGCAGTGGTCAGAGAAGTTGTATGAGATGCCCTTTGACTTGCTCCTGTTTTGACCCTGCGAGGATCCTGGGAGCAGAAAGGCCAGGAAGTGAGAGATGTTCATAGTGCACGTGAGAAGATTCCAGAAGATTCCGTGACAATGCCTACAAAGCAAACAGACAAATGGTCCTCAGCGATCACGCCTCCTGGGTGAATCCAGGGAGGAGCACGGGCTTGGTAGAGAGGCTCGTGGCTACCTCCATCCCACAGCTGGGACCTGGAGGACCTGAGACTCAGAGGTGTAAAGCAACCTGCCCAAACTCACACAGCCATTAAATAATGGGGTCCAGATACAAACCCAGGTCTGTATGATGCCAGATCTTGCTCTAAAAATTCCCTTTACCTCAGGCTTCAAGGCTGTTTTGACGATAAAGAAATTGGGTTAATTACGCAGAGTTCAGGGACAGAATTGTTTAGGGAGCATGGGTAGAAATCTCCTTGTCACATCTTATCCAAACAGACACAGCAGCAAATGCTGCCATGTGCCCAGATCCTTCCATGGTACCCATGCCTGTCAGGATAGAACCGAAACCTCAGGGCTTGACACACAGTGCGCCCTCCGGTCTCAGCCTCTACCTGCCCTGCCAGCCTTGTTGCTCAGGTGACACATGGAAGACTTGAAGACTGCCAGGTATGCAAAGACGGGGTCAGCAGCACACCGGCTCTCTCCACCTGCCCACCATGTGCACACACACGATTAGCCAAGGTCATGGGATGCCTGCCGCCCTCCTCATGGGCCCCCTCCATGTCCATGCTCAAGTCACCTGAAACAGCTTGCAAGTCCGAAACACACCAGCCCAGTCCACACCTCCAGGACCCGGCACAGCCCGTCCCTGTTCTTCTGGTGCCTCCTCAACACGAGGGACTCTGCCAAGATCAAACTGGAATTTGAACTCCAGGTGGTGATGCCAACGACAGATATTTTGATGAGATATGGAGTGTCACCACATCATTACACACACCACTGTGCCCCACTTTCCTCACGAGTTCCCTCATCGTCATTGATCCCACAAGCAACTCCCAACTTTCAGGATACATCAGAATCATTCCAGGAGCATGTGGAAAGCGCAGATTCCAGAGTCCCACACTAGGAGACGCAGCTAAGGGAGTGCAGGATGGGGCCCAGGAATCTGTATTTTCATGAGTGGCCCATGTGATTCGATGCACATGGCCCTGGAGCTCCACTTTGATAACACTGTTCATAGAGGAATACCCTATTTCAGATATTCTTTAAGTCCCATATAATGGTTATGTGTATTTACGACCATTCATATGTTCTTCACGAGTGCGAAGTTAGAGGTCGTTTTTACAGAGTATGACCAAAATTAACTAGCGATCAGTAAAATCTACTTGTCATCTGTCATAAATGTCACTCACCTGCATTTGACTCGGCTTATAAAGATGGGTCGCATTTGGCCATTCACAAGATCGAGTCTTGAATTCAACTGACAGTTTACAGTCTGGTTATTTTGGCTACCGGCTAGCAGAGGCAGGAGGATTTTCCTGGCGCCACAGTCTTTTAGCAAAAAGGGCCATTTGGAACTGAACATGACAAATGAAACACACCAAGGCCAAACATAACGTCTGGTATTTGAGTCAAGAGCAGCCACAGCTGCATGAAACTGTGGTGGACGCACTGTGCTCAGAAGCAGTGAATGGGACAGAAACCCAAGGCTCCGGCTGACCACCAGCCAGGGCTGCTCACTGGTGGGGAACAACACCAGCTCTTCCGAAATGGCCAAGTACAGCAAGACCACAGCAGAGTTCCTGGATGGAGAGGGTTCCAGAAAAATCTTCACTGCTTCATTCACTAATTCACTCAATAAGCACGTGCCAAGCCCGATGCTAGAGACAAGGGCTGCAAAGATGATTTATACGGCCACGTCCCTCCCAGACCAGAGGAACCAACCACCAGGCATGCAGATGAAACTCAAGGCCACATGGCTGTCACCAAAACCAGTAGGAATGGAATGTCTGTGGGCTGGGAGACCAGAGAAGGGAGCAGAAAGATGAGAGAAGTAACATTGATCCAGGGCTCAAAGGGCTGAAGAGGAGTCAACCATCCAAACGGACAAAGTAGAGGATGGAATGCAAGGTGCAGGGAACAGCATGTACAAAGGCAGGGAGGCAGAAAAGAGCAGAGCTCCGCAGAGAACAGCAAGCAGTTCAGAAAAAACTAGAGCCCAAAGTGAGTGGAAGGGAGTGGCAAACGATGAGCCTGGAGAAGAGGGCCAGGCCAGGAATGCTGGGTTTGCTGCTGAAAGCTGGCCAGCAAGCTCAAGTTGATTCCAGAAAGATCGCTTGGATGTAGAGAACGGACTGAGCGAGAGGGCTGAGACAGGAAGAGGGGGAGCGCTAGGCAGCATCGTGGATCTGCTTGGCTGTGTAGCCCCCTTCTTGGAGAATCCACATAGAGCTAACACAAGGGATGCTCACACATGTGCCAGGACACCCCATGCCAGTCCCTACTAACTAGCCCACATGGAGGCTTGAACCCAAATCAGCCCTTTCCAGCAGCTTCTGGGAACAGGACACAGGAGGGAAGGGCTGGGGCTGGGAGAGGAGCAACACTGGGAAGGAGGGCCTTGGGGGACCAGGAAATGCCAGGTGGCCCTTGCATCTTTGTCCAGAGCTGCAGAGGCCGGGAGGGGCCCACCATAAGCCCCCACCCCAGGAAGGCCCTCTGTGCACAGGGACTGAGGATTTCCAGAAGCAAACTGCAGGGGTGGGTGGCAGTAATTCACATCCCTGAGCCCCAGGTCAGCAGGAAAGAGGGGCAGGGTAGTTGTCTGAGCCTGTTGTAGCCAGAGGAGCAGGAAGGGGAATTTGGAAAATCTGGAAGGGCCAGCGGGAGAGGGAATGAGGGAGCCCAGTCTTGGAGGAGAGAGACCAAGAAGGGAGGGGGCTCGCCTCACCCTGGAGAGCACGCACTTTCCTGGAAGACAGGGGCAGAAGGGACATCAGCTTTCCCCAAGCTTGGAGCACCTTAATCCACACCACAGCCCTGCGAAGAAGGCATCGCTAGGCTGAAGCAAATGAAATCGCCAGTATCCAGCCACGTCTGACCTGCAAAGACGGCAAATGCACGTGGTTCCTTCTAATATCAGCCCCATTTTAAAGAGGAGGACCCGGTTAGAGGAAGGGACCTGCCCGCGGTCCCACGGTTAATAAGTGGCAGAGCTGAATTGGAACTCTGGTCAGTCTGACTCTGAAACCCTGCCAGCCAGCCTTTGCAAAGGAGGAAAGGGGAGTGGGGCCGCCGCTACAGCAGGAGGCGAGCTGAGGTGCAGCGGGTGGAGTGGCAGAGTCAGGTTGGAGATGGACACCCAAGGTCCCTGCCAGAGCCCAACTTGGCCCACTCACGGAGCTCCCGGTGAGCTCCTGGGAGCGCTGGGACGATGCTCAGCCAGGTGAGAAGATGCCCCAAGTGGAGAGGCAGCTGCCCAGGGTCTTCTGAACCCTCACCTCCCTGGCAGCCCTGGGGATGGCCCAGCCTCTCCAGTCCTCGTCCCTCCCAAACAGACTTGGGCCTGGAGCCCCTAATGGAATGACTCTCCTAGACAGAGTTGTCGCTTTCCCCACACGATTTGGAACCTCAGAGGCCTCCTCACCCTGTGAACACAAGAGCACAGTTCCTTAGGGGAGAGAGACCAGCTTGAAGGGCTGTGACTGAGGGAGCATCCGTCCCTTCAGTGTCCGTCCCGTACAGCCTCCAGCAGCACTGTTCTTCACCTGGATCACCTCGGGGTGGTCACATCCACTTCCCAGGGCTCTGAACTGGGGCCACACTGACCACTTCAGGGCTTTCTGGGTGATCTGGCCCCCCACTAGGGCCCTCACACCCAGATTGTCCCTCACTTCCCACTGTGAACCTTTGAGATCCCAGTGAGGACCAGGAGACCTCAGGTCCCCCAGGTACACCCCAGGGGGTGGCGACTGGGGAGGGGGGATTATTGTGCACAATCCGTGAGATGGTGTCCCCGGATCGAGTGCCCAGGCAGCTCTCAAGACAAGGTGGGAACACAGGCCAACCCTAGGGGAGGCCTCCGTGCAGCCTGCCATCCTCATCAGTCAGCAGAAAATTAATGAATGAAACCTTCCATCAATCTCCCCATGAGGGAAGAAGGGAGAAGGGGAGAAGGACGTCTGCTTTGTTTCCTGCAATTTCAGCGACAGCTCCTGTCTCCCAGGGCCCCAGCGCGCACACATTTTCCCCGCGCCCCTCGCCTCCTCCACTCGCGCTCGCAGGGCTGGTGGCCCCCACGGCTCAGGCGAGGACACCAAGGCTGCGGGAGCCCCAGTTCACTCGAGGGGCCCCCGATCCCCTCGCCCCGGCTGTGCGGCTCTGCGCCCCGGGCTCTGGGAAGCCCACTGGCGCCGCGTCCCTCCCCAGGCGCCCGGGGCCGGCAGCGCGCACTGCTTTCCGAGGGCCCCCGGATCCGGCCGGCCTCCTCCTCCGCCCCCGGGTCCCCCGAGGGCGCGGGGGCCGCCTGGCCTCACCTGCTCCGGCGGCCGCGGCGCTCCCTGCGTGCGAAGCGGACCTCCCTGCCGTGTACCAGCTCGGCCCGGCTCCTTCCCGGCCGCCGCCCGCGCCCGCCCCCGCCCAGCCAGCTGCCCGCGCCGCCCACGGGACGCTCCGGCCACCCGCCCGCCAGGGGACCAGACGCCCGCCCCAGGAGCCGCGCCCTGGAGCCCTGGTTGCCCGCCCCGGAGATGCAGCCCTACACGCGGGTCTCCCCCCACCACGCCACCCGGCCCTGCACGCCAGCACGCTGTAACTGCGTGGCGCTCTCTCTCTCTCTCTATCTCTCTCTCTGAGCCTCAGTTTTCCCATCCATGAAATGGGCATGAGAAGACCTGCCTTTCATAAACTCCTTCACAAATGTTAATTGCAGGCTTCCTATGAGCTGGCTCTCCTGCTGGGCACACAGAGCTGAACAAGGCAGGGTCCCATCCTTGTGCCATCCTGGAACTCCCAGCCCTGAGGGAGAAGATGGACAAGGGACAAGGAAACAAGTATATAAGTTAGGGCAGAGAGCTGCTGTGGGGAAATGGGTCAGCCTTAGATGGGTAGTCCAGGTGGAGGGCACAGCAAGTGCAAAGGCCCTGAGGCTGGAGGCATTTGGCCACTGGAGACCACAGGAGGGCAATGTGGCTGGAGAATGTAAGCAAGAGGGCTTCCAGAGGGGCAGGTGGAACAGTGAGGGAGGGCCTCTCAATCCTGGAAGGGCCTCCAAGGTGGCTGTAACGAGAGTTAAATGAGAAAGCACTGCTTTGGCGTCCAGGTGACAGGACTTGGCTGAAATGGAGCAACATTTGTTGCAAGGGCTGCTCCTATTTTGAAAACATAATTTCCTGCCTCAAGGAGCCCACACCATAAACTCACTTATGTGGCTGGAGGATCTCCTGAGAGTAACAGATCCGCTTCAAGGGCACCTCCTAAATATTGGACACGCACGGCTCTCCATAAGGCCTTCCACGGCTTGAACTCAGAAACAGAGCAGAGCGGGGGTCACCAGGGGCTGGGGGAGGGGGACATGGGGAGATATAGGTCAAAGGGCACCAACTCCCAGCTGTAAGAGCAACAATTTCTGGGCACCTAGGGTACAGCACGGTGATTACAGTTAACAATACTGTCTTGTACACTCGAAAGCTGCTAAGAGAGATTTTAAATGTTCTCACCACAAAAAGGAAATGGTAATTATGTGATGGGATGGAGCTATGAGCTGATGCTATAGTGGAAATCATTTTGCAATATATAAATTTATCAAATCAACACAGTGTGCACCTTAAACTTACATAATGCTATGTGTCAATTATATCTCAATAAAGCTGGAAATAAAACCTTCCATGGCTCCTCATGAGCCACAGGACACGGCCCAGACCACCCAGTCATGCCCCCCCCACACACACTAAATAACCCCAGAGGCACTATTCATGGTGACATCTATGGAAACGCCCCGGAGTTGTGGGCAGTGGCCCTTTCTAGAATGGCAACTGCCATTTACGGCACATGTGGACTCTACAGACATTACCCTATTTGAGCGTCACAGCAGCTCTGAGAGGTGGCCCTTTTTATTCCTCTTTTACTGATGAAGCCCAGTGAGTCTCAAAGATTGAGCAACTTCCATAAAGTCACTCAGCTAAGAAATGCTCAGATCCAGCCTGCCCAATGCCCAAGCCCCTGCTCGCCGGCCCCCGGGGTTTGCACCTGTCATTTCTCCTTTTGGGCCCACTCTCCTCCCTGCCTCGACTACCCGGAAAACTGCTGCTCCTCCTCACACCCCAGCTCCAATGTCCCCTCTGCCTTCTGTGCTCTGCTGCGGAGGCAAGTGGCGCAGCCTGGTTGTATGTCTGCACAAGCATCCTTGGCTCCCTCCCCCGCATCTAGGGCACTGTTCTTGTCTCTGCCCCCAGAGCCCAGCATGGGTCCACACACAGTGGCAGCATCTGACAAAGGAAGGAAGGAATGCATTTAATGGGACCTCATTGTAACAGTGGCTTCCTGGAGTCTAAAGTGGAGACTATTTCCCAGCCAGAAACCGCTCAACTATAGACATCTGTTCTCTGTGTGGATGAGAACTCAACACCGTCACCTCCTCCTCGTGGGGCAGCCATGTGGGGACTGTGCTGCCTGCAGCCTCTGCGGCCGTGCTGGTGACCCTTGAGGCAGGCTGCCACACAGACACGCTGGGAATGCTGCCCAGCCTGGGCCCTAGCCCCCAGCTGTCAGAGGACAGCCGAGGAGTGGAGAGGGCAGTGAAGGTGGCGGACGGCTCCCATGCCAGCGGAAGCCCCTGCTCTTATTCCATCCTCACACCCATCTGGTGGGTGTGATCATCCCATTTCACAGGCGAGAAAACTGAGGCTGGAAGAAGTGGAGTGATTTGTCTCAGTCACCCAAGTTGTAGACAGTGGGGCTGGGATCTGAGCCCAAAGTCCAAGCTCCTTCTCCAGCACCGTCGTGGCGCCCCTGAGAGGGGCGGGAGCTCCTCGCAGCAGACATTCCTAGTTAAACCAGCGCAGCAGGAGCTGGAGTCAGACCCTTTGAGTCTGCTGGGGAAGGAAACAGCGCCCCCTGGTGGCTGCAGAGCCCGGCACGGAGCATAGCGGGAGCATCTGCAGCTCCTCAAGAAAGCAGAGCCGGTGAACAAGAAACTGGGAGCTGTCCTTCCCCCCTGGCTGGCATCAGGGCCAGGACCCCCGTCTAGGAGGTCCTGCCAGCGGCCAGGCTGCATTCCACAGTCTCTGAGGAAGGGGCTCAGCAGGGTTTGCCCTGCCCCATAAATCTGGAAGTTCTGTCTCACCTCACAGACATCAATCCTCTTTCATAGCTTAGTGACAGACCTCACTTCCCGCCCCCTTAGGAATGCTCCACGTGAATCACCTTGGAGTCAAACAGGAGCAGGTGTGTTGGGCCCTCGACAGCTCGCAGTTTGACTCTCAGTCTGCTGCAAGGTCAGTGTTCTCCTTGGTCTATGAGAAAGCTGGGTTCAGGGAAGGGGGCTGGACCCCAACGACACCCTGGCAGGCGATTCGCTGTTACTTTTGCCGCCTGGAGAGCCAGGGTGGTGAGTGGTCACGAGCTGGGCATGGGAGGCAGCTCCCCGAGCCTCCGACGCCCTCCCTTCCATAAGATGGAGCTAGTAAGACAATCCTCCTCGAGGGCTGCCATGAGGTGAAATGAGATGACATGTAAACAGCTTTGAGCAGAGACCCCGGCAGGAAACGCACCCTGGAGATCTGTGGCTGCTGGTATCATCCCTGTGGCCTGTGCGCTTGTCTACCTCCTCATGCCTCCCCCCACAGCTAATGAGCAGTCCCCACCAATTCTATTCTGAAACCTCTCCACCCACACGGCATGTCCCATACCTCGCGCCTGAATTAGTCCCACACACTCCTAACAGGCCCCACGCTCTCAGCCACGGGGAGCTTCTAAAATCGGTCTGACTCTATTTCTCCTTTAGCCCCCCCCCCAAGGGTGCCTCCCCCAGATCTTTCTCCACTTAAACTCTTTATTTTTAGGGAATATCATTGCGTTTCGCATATCCAGGCTTGTGTCAACGTTGCTTCCACAGCCTGGACTCACAGAGCTCGTTTTCCACTTGGAAATCTCCAGCTCCTTCTTGGAGGCCCAGCCTACACAACCAGTCCTGTGTGGAATGTCCCTCACCCCCCACCTGCTCCTTCTCAAGGGAAGCTGACAAGTGGGTCCCCCCCCCAACCCAGAGCTCCTGGGCAGCTGTCCTGCTCTTTTCCCAGAAGACTCTTAGCAAAGGAATGTCGATCAGCCATCCAGGAAAATCAGCTTCGTTTCCCGTTCTTATGAACAGAGAAACAGAGAGTCCCATATATTTAGAAATCAACAGCACAAAAGGGATAGGTCAAGATAAACAAAGTAATTGACCTAAAAAGAAACTGAAGTAACTCAGGGATAGAGCTTTAAGAGAGCAAAACTTCCATTAATCCTTCGACAGACGGACAAAGCTGCTGAGTCCATAAGACAAGACCAAGAAAGAACTCTTGGACGTCAATCGTATGATTACGGAAATAGCAAAACATTTTATCGGAAGGGATGGGAGGACGAGGGAAGGACGTGTCTCGTAATATAGAGCAAAACCACAAAAAGATGGGAAATGTGGGAGCAAAAATAAAAGACATAGATGATTAATGCAAAGGATCCAATACCTGATTAATAAAATTTCCAGGAAGGGAGAACCAAGAAAATGAAAGGGAGCATATCATTCAGAGCCCAAGCAGGGGGCAGGATTCACCCCCAGTCCCCAAATGAAGGGACGTGAATGGGAGGGTCACCTTCAGAGGGGTGGGCAGGGTTAAGGGAAAATACAAGGACTGGTGAGGCACCCAGAGACGAGCAGAAGCAGTTACCCGCCTACGGCTAAAGGAACAAGGGACAAAACCATGTCATCAGAGCCAGGGGGCCACTCACTGAGCTGCTATAATGGAGGCAGGCCGCCATCACCAGGGACTCAGCATTGAAGCAAGGGAAAGTAGGGAGGACGTCTACCCACGTCTCCTTCGCTTCCAGGCTCCTGTGGGTTCCGGCCATTGACCAAATCCAACTGGAATCCAGCTGGCAAAGGATCATCCAGCCTCCCTGGGCCTAGAGAAGGACAGAGAACAAAGAGGGAGAAGGGATCTGTGTGGGGTGTAAACAGAAAGCAGCCAGCACGAGGAATTATCAATAAAAGAAAGTTTTCCAGGGGTGTAGAGTGAAGGGATCCCCTGGGTGCTGGTCCACACCCAGACAAGTCACTGTAAGATTTCACAACACCAAGGATAAACAGAAGACTCTAAAATGCCCCACAAGGAGGAAAATGTTGCTAACAACAACAACAAATGGGATAATTGACCATTATCATTTTTTTTAACCAGCAGAATGGATTTATTGGAGAATGGCAAAGAATTGCAGTTGAGGGCACGCCGCAATTACAAACCGCATGCAAGTCAGGAGAAAACAAGGGAGGGAAACACTTTTGTGAAGCTGGGAGAGGCTGTTGTAAACAGAGTCCATTGGAGACCAGGAGTTCCAGGGGCAGTAGCTTTTCTTTTTTTATTATTTAATTATTTTATTGAAGTGATATTGGTTTATAACATCATATAATTTCAGGCGTACATTATTATATATCAGTTTCTGTATAGACTGCATCGTGCTCGCCCCCAATAGTCTAGTTTTAATCCGTCGCCATGACAGGTGCCCCTTTACCTCTTACCTCGTTCCCCTCTGGGAACCACTAATCTGTTCTCTTTGTCCATGTGTTTGTTTATCTTCCACATATGAGTGAAATCATATGGTATTTGTCTTTCTCTGTCTGGCTTATTTTGCTTAATATCATACCCTCAAGGTCCATCCATGTTGTTGCAAATGGCATGATTTTGTCTTTTTCATGACTGAATAGTATTCTATTGTGTATATATACACACGATATTTTCTTTATCCATACATCCGTTATGGGCACTTGGGTTGCTCCCACATCTTGGCTATTGTGAATGATGCTACGATGAACATAGGGATGCATAGATCTCTGAATTGTTGATTTCATGTTCTTTGGGTAAATACCCAGTAGTGGGATGGCTGGATCGTATGGTAGTTCTATTTTTAATTGAGGAATCTCCATACTGTTTTCCATAGTGACTGCACCAGTTTGCATTCCCACCAGCAAAGTATGAGGGTTCCCTTTTCTCCACAACCTCTCCAACATTTATTTTTTATTTTGGTGATTATAGCCATTATAACGGATGTAAGGTGATATCTCCCTGTAGTTTTGATTTGCATTTCCCTAATAATTAGTGATATTGAACATCTTTTCATGGGCCTGTTGCCCATCTGAATATCTTCTTTGGAAAAACGTCTGTTCAGATCTTCTGCCCATTTTTTGATCGGGTTGTTAGTTTTGTTCTTGTTGAGTTATATGAATTCTTTATATATTTTGGAGATTAACCCCTTGTCAGATATATGATTTGCAAATATTTTCCCCCAGTTGGTGGGTTGTCTATTCATTTTGCTCATGGTTTCCTTTGCCTTGCAGAAGCTTTTAGTCTGATGTAGTTCCGTTTGTTTATTTTTTCTTTTGTTTCCCTTGCCTGAGTAGACACGCTATTCAAAAAGTTACTGCTAAGACTATCAAAGAATGTACTGCCTGTATTTTCTTCTATGAGTTTTATGGTTTCAGGTCTTACATCCAAGTCTTTAATCTATTTTGAGTTAATTTTTGTGTATGGTGTAAGATAATGGTCTACTTTCATTCTTTTGCATGTGGCTGTCTAGTTTTCCCAGCACCATTTATTGAAGAGACTTTCCTTTTTCCATTGTATGTTCTTAGCTCCTTTGTCAAAGATTAGGTGTCCATAGATGTGTGATTTTATTTCTGAGCTTTCAATTCTGTGTCACTGACCTGTGTGTCTGTTTTCGTGCCAGTACCATGTTGTTTTTATTACTATAGCATTGTAGTATATTTTGGAGTCAGAAATTGTAATGCCTCCAGCTCTGTTCTTTTCTCTCAGGATTGCTTTGGCTATTCTGGGTCTTTTGTTGTTCCATATAAGTTTTAGGATTCTTTGTTCTATTTCCATGTAGAATGTCATTGAGATTCTGATTGGAATTGCACTGAATCTGTAGATTGCTTTAGGTAATATAGACATTTTAAAACTATGTTTATTCTTCCAATCCATGAACATGGAATCTCTTTCCATTTCTTTGTCTTCTTTGATTACTTTCAATAACGCCTTAGAGTTTTCAGTGTATAGGTCTTTCACTTCCTTAGTTAAATTTATTCCTGAATATTTTATTCTTTTTGTTGTGATTGTAAGTAGGATTGTATTCTTGATTTCTCTTTCTCCTAGTTCGTTATTAGTGTATAGAAATGCAACTGATTTTTGTGTGTTGATTTTGTACCCTGCAACTTTTCTGTACTTGTTGATTACTTATAACAGTTTTTTGGTGGCTTATTTAGGGTTTTATGCATATAGAATCATGTCATCTGAAAACAGTGAGAGTTTCACTTCTTCCTTGCCAATTCGGATGCTTTTGGATCCTTTTCTTGCCTAATTGCTCTGGCCAAAACCTCCAGTACTGGGGCTGGCTCTGTGGCCGAGTGGTTAAGTTTGCGTGCTCCACTGAGGCGGCCCAGGGTTTGGATCCTGGGCGCAGACATGGCACCATTCGTCAGGCCACATTGAGGCGGCATCCCACATCCCACAACTAGAAGGACCTGCAACTAAGATATACAACTGTGTACAAGGGGGGTTTGGGGAGATAAAGCAGAAAAGAAAAAAAAGATTGGCAACAGTTGTTAGCCCAGGTGTCAATCCTTAAGAAAAAAAAAAAAAGAAGATTGGCAACAAAACACCTCCAGTACTATGCTGAATAAGAGTGGGCATCCTTGTCTTGTTCCTGTTCTCAGAGCAATAGCTTTCAGTTTTTCACCATTAAGTATGATGTTGGCTGTGGGTTTGTTATTTATGGCCTTTATTCTGTTGAGGTACTTTCCTTTTATACCCATTTTACTGAGAGTTTTATCATAAATGGATGTTGGATCTTGTCAAATGCTTTCTCTGTGTCTATTGAGATGATCATGTGATTTTTATTTCTCATTTTGTTAATGTGGTAGATCAGATTGATTGATTTCCAGATGTTGAACCATCCCTATGCCCCTGGTATAAATCCCACTTGATCATGGTGTATGACCCTTTTAATGTATTGCTGTATTCGATTTGCTAATATTTTGTTAAAGATTTTTGCATCTATGCTCAACAGCGGTATTGACCTTTTTCATGTTGTCCTTGTCTGGTTTCGGTATCAGGGTAATGTTGGCCTCGTAAAATGAGTTAGGAAGTATCCCATCTTCTTCAATTTTTTGGAATAGTTTGAGAAGGATAGGTATTAAATCTTCTTTGAATGTTTAGTAGAATTCTCCAGAAAAGCCATCTGGTCCTGGACTTTTGTTTTTTGGGAGGTTTTTGATTACTGTTTCAATGTCTTTACTTGTGATTGGTCTATTCAGATTCTCTACTTCTTCTTGATTCAGTTTTGGGAGATTGTATGATTCTAAGAATTTATCTATTTCTTCTAGGTTATCCAATTTGTTGGCATATAGCTTTTCATAGTATCCTCTTATAATCCTTTGTATTTCTGTGTTGTCCATTGTAATTTCTCCTTTTTAAATTTTTCTTTATTTGAGGCTTCTCCTTTTTTTTCTTAGTGAGTCTGGCTAAGAGTGTATCAATTTTCTTTATCTTCTCAAAGAAGCATCTCCTAGTTTCATTGATTCTTTCTTTTGCTTTTTTAGTCTCTATTTCATTTATTTCTGCTCTAATTTTTATCATTTCCCTCCTTCTGCTGGAGTTGGAATTTGTTTTCTTCTTTTTCTAGTTCTGTTAGGTGGAATTTAAGACTACCTATTTGACATTTTTCTTGCTTGTTAAGGTAGGCCTGTTTTGCTATGAATTTCCCTCTTAGGAGCACTTTTGCTGTCTCCCATAAAAGTTGGTATGTTGTGTTTCCATTTTCATTTGTCTGCAGGTATTTTTTTATTTCTCCTTTCATTGATCCAATGGTTGTTCAGTAGTACGTTGTTAGTCTCCACATATCTGTGACTTTCCCAGCTTTTTTTTTACAAGAGTAGTTAATTTCTAGTTTCATAGCATTGTAGTCCAAAAAGATGCTTGATATGATTTCAATCTTCTTAAATTTATTGAGGCTTGCCTTGTTTCCCAACATATGGCCTGTCTTTAAGAATGTGGCATGTGCACTTAAGAAGAATGTGTATTCTGCAGTTTTGGGGTGGAATGTTCTATAGATACATATATCTGTTAAGTCCATCAGATCTGGTGTTTCATTTAAAGCCACTGTTTCCTTGTTGACTTTCTGCCTGGATGATCTATCCAGTGATGTAAGTGTGGTGTTGAAGTCTCCTGCTATTATTGTGTTGCTATCAATTTCTCCCTTTAGGTCTGTTAATAATTGCTTTATATAGTTTGGTACTCCTGTGTTAGGGCCATGTATATTCATAAGTATTATGTCTTCTTGGTGGAAAGTCTCTTTTATCATTATATAATGCCCATCTTTGTCTCGTGTTGTCTTTTTTTATCTTGAAGTCAGCTTTGTCTGATGTAAGTATGGCTACACCTGCTTTCTTTTGGTGCCATTTGCTTGGAGTATCACCTGTCCCCCCACTCTAAGCCTGTTTGTCTTTAGAGTTGAGATGTGTTTCCTGGAGGCAGTATATTGTTGGGTACTGTTTTTTAATCCATCCAACCATTCTGCGTCTTTTGATTGGTAGGTTCATCCATTTACAATGAGTAATTATTGATATGTGAGGGCTTAATACTGCCATTTTATCTCTTGTTTTCTGGTTGTTCTATATTTCCATTGTTCCTTTTCCCTTATATTTCTGACTGCCATTTGAGTTTGGTGGTTTTCGGTGATGGGTTTCTTTTTATTTAGGATTTGTGACTCTGCTCTGATTTTTTGTTTAGTGGTTACCATGAGGTTTGTATAAAAGATATCATAGATGGGATAGTCCATATTCCGATAGTCTTTTATCTCCATTAGCCTAAGCAGGTTCCGTCCCTTTCCTCTTCCCTAAGTTATTGTTGTCACAAATTTTTCTTTTTTGTGTTGTGAGTTTGTGAGTAAATTGAAGTGTTTATAGTTTTTTTTTTTTGACGCTTTTCTTTTCTTTATCTTTCATGTTATAATAGTGTTTGCTAACCTATTCTGATAGAAAGCTGCAATTTTCTGATTTTGTCTATCTAATTATTTTCTTGTGGAAGCTTTGTAAATCTTTGCCTTTTTATTTCAGGTAGGAGGGCTCCCTTCATCATTTCTTGTAAGGCAGGTCTAGTGGCAATGAACTCCCTCAGCTTTTGTTTATCTGGGAAAGTTTTTATTTCTCCATCATATCTGAAGGATAATTTCACTGGATAGAGTATTCCTGGTTGAAAGTTTTTGTCTTTCAGTATTTTGAATATATCATTCCACTCTCTCCTAATCTGTAAGGTTTCTGCTGAGAAATCTGCTGAAAGCCTGATAGGGGTTCCTTTGTAGGTTATTTTCTTCTGCCTTGCTGCCCTTAATACTTTTTCTTTGTCATTGACTTTTGCCAGTTTTAACATTACATGCCTTGGAGGAGGTCTTTTTGCATTGATGTAATTAGGAGTTCTATTGGCTTCATGTATTTGTAAGTCCACTTCCTTCCCCAGGTTTGGAAAGTTCTCAGCTATTATTTCTTTGAACAAGCTCTCTGCTCCTTTCTCCCTCTTTTCTCCCTCTTGGATACCTATTATCCTTACATTAATTTTCCTAATTGAGTCAGATATTTCTTGAAGAATTTCTTCATTTTTTAAAAAATCTTAATTCTCTCTCCTCCTCCACTTGAAGCATTGCTAGATTTCTATCTTCTAAGTCACTAATTCTGTCCTCCATAAGGTCTTCTCTATTTTTTATGGTTTCTACATTATTTTCTATCTCATTAATTGTGTTCTTCATATCCAGAATCTCTATATAGTTTTTATAAAGGGCTTTAATCTCTTTGGTGAAGTATTCCTTCTGTTCATTAATTTTATGCTTGAGTTCATTGAACTGTCTTTCTGTGTTTTCTTGTAACTCATTGAGTTTCTTTATGACAGCTATTTTGAATTCTCTGTCATTTAGATTGTCATCTTCTGTGACCTCAGGTCTGGTTTCTGGAGACTTGCTATTTTCCTTCTGTTCTGCAGTGTTACTGTAATTCTTTATGGCGTTTGATGAATCAATCCTCTGCTGGCACTTTTGTGGTAGTGTCAGGTCACAGATTCCACCTGCCACTGCTGGCAGTTGTGCTGGTCAGGCCACTCTGTGCTCATGCAGGCTGGTCCCAGCTGCTTGGTGGGTTGCACTCATGCTGGCAGGACCACTGTGCTTAGCAGGTGGGTCGTGCTTGTGCAGGTGGGGTCACTACACTCAGCAGCTGTGTCCAGCTGAGGTGCTGCACTCAGTGGGCTGAGCTGCTGTGCTTGGCATGCAGGCCGCCACTCAGTGGGGAGCATTCACGTGGATGGGGCTGCATCAGTAGGTGGGTGCTTCCTCAGGCCAGGGTACAACTCCAAAAGCATTCATGTGCTGTTTGGGCTGCCCCCACCTCCACCCACAGTCATGCTGGCCTCTGTGTGAGGATCTACAACCTGGATCGCTGCCACCAGGGAGGAGGAGATGTCTGCTCCCCTAGGTCCACTGCTTCCCGGGGATCCAATTCACCCACCTTCAGATGTAGAGCTGCATGGATCTCTCAGGCATCCTGCTGTCTTGTGTAGGTTTGTTGGTTTAATGGACGTCTGTTTAGTTGTAACTTAGAGGGGAGAGACAAAGGGAACAACTCACTCTGCTATGGTGCTCAACCATTATCATTCTTATCAGCAACACAGGATGATGGGAGACTATGAAGTGACGTAAGTGATGAAGTGGTATTTTCAGGGGTCATGGAAATATAGTTTGGACCTAAAACTCTATTTTCAGCCATAATATCATCAAGTGAAACTGCAGAATAAAGAGATTTCCAGACTTCCAAGTTTATTTTCCATGAACCCTTTCTGAGAAAGTTAATTAAGAAAATACTCCAGCATAAGTGATAATAAAAGCAAGGAGAAGGAGACACGAGATCAAAGAAATAGTGAAGCAACCCAGGAGCCTGAAATTTTCTCTCCCTACCCAAATAATAAATCAGCTTTACTGCATCCCTGGGGGAATTTCAGAGATCTGTGACATCATCAAAGACTTAAAAGATGAAGAGTTTGGGATTCCCATTGCATTCTCACTTGACTCACCTCTCTATCCTGTGCAGAAAGCTGCCGAATCCTGGAGAATGACATTTAATGAGATGTTGACTCCAATTTTAGCTGCTGTTCCAAATGTTCCAGATGTGATAGAGAACAACTTAACCACCTCCGGCACTTAGTATGGAAACATTTATCTGACTCATGCTTCCCCCTCCTCTATATCAATTAGGAAGGACCATCAGAAGTTTGCTTCCCCATGGCAAGGATAGCAGTACAAATTCAGTGTCCTCTCTCAGGCTATGTCTCTTCTCCAGCTTTCTGTTATAGTGTGGTTTACAGAGGCCTCGATCATCTCAATGCCCACAGACATTCTGCTGGCCCACTACAGTGATAACACCTGCTGATCGAGCAGGAAAATCACAGACAAAGGCCTTCCTAAGACACATGCCTTCAAGATGATGAGAGATACACCTGACAGAAATGCAGGGGCTGCCATCTAAGTGGAGTTTCCTGAAGTCAGTGACATGGAGCATGTCAGACAGCTCCCACTAACATGAAAGGTACATTGTTTACACCCCTTACCACTGAGAAAGATGCACAGTGATTGGTGGGCTTGTTTGACTTTGGGAAGTAACAGATACCCCACTGAGGTAGTAACACACTGAGTACCTTAAGGCAGCCAGTTTTGAGTGGTGTTCAGAGCAAAAGAACGCTCTGTGGCAGGTCCAGGCTCATGCAAGCTGCTCTGCCCTCTGTGACATATAACCCAGCATATTCTCCTTGGGGATTCCAGCAAAGCCACACCCCTTTTTTCAAATACCAATTGTCCTTTTGGGAAACTGCTAGAGGCTTGCTACTTGGCCTAGGTGGAGACTGAATGCCAAACCGAGTGACTGAACAACCTGAGCTGCCACCATAAAGTAGGGGTCATCTGGCTCTCATAATAAAGCTGGGCGTGCAAGCAGCACCCTATCAGCAGGTGGAAGTGGTGCAGATGAGATCAGGCCTGAGCAGGTTCTGGAGGCACAAGGAAGTTCAGGAGCAGGCCACTCAGATTCCATGGCCTCTTGCCCTGCTCCAGGGCTGCCTCTCCCTCAGCTTGTGCCTGCAACCATGAATAAAACACCTGAGCCTGTTGACACACGCTCTGGATAGTGTGCTGGGACCCTCTGGGGGCAGACTGCTGCAGCTTGCAGTCCCACTCAAGGGTCACCCTGGAAGACAATGTGGAAGGGAAATGCGCCAGAGGCAGGTTGGAGAGATGGCCACAGGTAGAGATCAATGCTGGTCTAGTGCATGAGGAGCAACTAAACTTTAGCCAGACAACTAGTGCCTCAGGCAGAGACTGGAGAATTAATAACAAGGAGATCTCAAAAAAACTGCAAAGATGCACCTCTCAGAATGAGCATAGAGGGTGAGGATATTTGTGTTCTATAAGAATGCTAATCCAGCAGACAAGATGATCCGTCTTGTGGACATCAATCAGCCTCTTTTCCCAGACACCCTGGTGCGTGCTTAATAGGCTTATGGACTCAGTGGAATGAGGATGTTTACAGAGATCACACGTGGGCTCAACATCCCGGCCTGCCCCTCCCCAAGGCTGACCTGGTTGCCTGTTGCTGAGTGCCTGTTCTGACAACAGCAGGGCTCATCATTGAACCCCCAATATGGCATGAGTCCCTGGGGAGACTGGCAGCCACCTGTGGCAGGTTGACTACATTGTAACCCTTCTTCATGAAGCGAACGTTGACTTAACACTTATTCTGGAAATGGAGTTGCCCTTCCTGTCTACCGTGCCCTTCCAGCATCACCAGCCATTAACTGACTGAATTCTGTATTCACCATCACGTTATCCCACACAATGCTTCTGGCCAAAGAACTCATTTCCCAGAAAAAAAATGCAGCAACGGGCCAATGCCCACGGGGTTCACTGGCCTTATACTATCGAAAAGTTGCTCCTTTTCTCTTCACAATTAATAAGTGCTTTCATGGGGGCATACACTGATTTTTTGTAACTATTCTGCTTCTCAGCAATAGGGGGATGGAGTCATAGAAGTGAGAAAAATTCTCATCCTTGATTGCAAAGAGTAAATAGATGATGCCTCAAAACGATAAAAATAACAAATAGCAGTATACACATATTATTTAGCTTTAGGAAGTAACCAAAAGAATACAAACTGAAACTGTTAGAAGGAGTTGCTTCAAAATCTTGGTAATTGTTGAATGTAGGTGATGGGGATATGGCATTATTACACGATTTTCTGCAGTTCATGTGTATTTGAAAATGTTTTAAGTAAAAATTGTAAAGCAGTTATGCTGTTCCTCTTCCCTTCCCTTCCCTTCCCTTCCCTTCTTAATATCCATATTCATACCCAGAATTGGTTCCAAATCACTTGATAATGCAGGGAACAATACAGTCCAAAAGCCATTAGGTGGGGCTGAGCCCGATGGCGTCCCATGAGGGTGGGGCTGGGGTTAGAAAGTCCCAGTGGCCAAGAGCAGAGAGTTGGAGCCCAAGTGGAGGGAGAGGATGTCCTCAAAGGGGCAGACCAGGCAGGTGTTGGAACTGAGCAGGAGATGAATACATCACACGGGGTGGGGCAGCGGCCGTGGGAGCCCAGCACTGTCAGAGCCAAGCACACCGAGAATGGCACCCCCTTAGGGAATGTGGCATGGGGTGTCAGAGCCAGAACAGGACAAAGAAAGTATCCATGTGGGAGGCAGGGAATTGGCGGCCCAATGCAGGGTGTTAGAGCCCAAATACAATGGAGAAGGTGTCCACGGGAGAGAAGGGGACAGCCAAGGTGGAGTGCCGGAGCCCGAGCAGAGTGGGAGGCAGTCTACTATGGGAGGTTGGCTCCAGGCAGAGAATCAACCAAATAAGGCAAATACACTAAGGATGGTGGGAGCTGGTTTTCTCAATGATGGAAAAGGCAGTTACAAATACCAAAGGGGAGAAAACCAGAATGAACCTTCGTGGAATAAAACAGAAATAAAAGTTGGAGATAGCAACCTCCAGAAATAGAAGTAGGGGGTTGGGAAGGATGTTAACAGGATTATGTGAGCAATAGGAATGTAGGCCATTTGTTTGTTGTCTTCTCTAAATTTCTCTCTGTTAAAAAACAAACTAATAATTATAATCTTGAAAAGAATAAACAAAAGAAGTGAAATGACGTGCTTTACCCACAGCACAGAGAGTAAAGAAGCTTGGTAACAGCCATTCCAGCCTCGGGTTCATCATCTGTAAAGTGGAGCCGGGACTGGTTCAAGTTCGTGACAAACTGGTGAGGATGCGAAGGATTGAAGGAGAGCGATACAATTTCAAAGTCCTTTTCAAAGCCACACGGAAGGGAAATGTGAGGGAGGGACCCCAGGACTTCAGGGCCACGCAACAGGAAAGGCTCTGATCTTCCAGGAGGCTCGGGGCTGCGGACTGGGCACAGCAGCTGTGGGAGGGGGCTCCCCAGGCCCTGAGGGTCACACGCTCTTTCTTTGCCATTGCTCCCTGCTGAGGCTACAAGGAGGCTGGGCTGTAAAATAACCTACTCTGGCCACAGGAAAGAAAGAGACGGGATGTCAGCCAGGCGGCCAGCAACTTTCCGGCCTCCGACCCCAGACAGCTGGCCCTGCCCCTGCCTCTCTCCAGGGTAAACCTGGACTTCAGTGCCTTTTCTCTGCCCTTCCCACCCAGGGCCTCCCTCCTTCTCTGCTCCGTTGCAAGGAAGGGCGGTGCAGAACGTGCCCACCCGCCTCAGAGGAAGGAGGAAGAGGGCATGGTTGCCGTCTGCCGCTGAGGCTCCTTCCCCACTGTCCAGTCCGGGATCTTGAAGCCGACCAGCTCAGAACAGCATTTTTCCTTTTTAATAGAAAGTAAGAGAAAGATAAGAAGAAAGGGGCACATTCCCCCAGAAGCCTAGGTCCGCGTCTTCTGCTAACCCAGTGGACTTACCAGCCCCACTGTGTCAACCTCTCCTCCAGGAGGACGGGGGGCGGGGGGGGGGGGGGGGACGGGGGGCGGGGGGCGGTAATATCAAGCATCCAACCTACATTCTTTGTACCTACTCCCCCAACCCCTGTCCCTGCCTTCTGGGACTTTCTGGGATTCATTCAGTCTGTAGTTATTCCAGAAATATTTTCTAGCATCTACATGTGCTGGACCCTGGACACAGAGTTCAGCTCCCCAAGACATGTTATCAAAGGGGTTTTGATCCAGAAACTCCCAAAATGGGTGCAGAAGGGACATTAAGTAAAATATCCACCAGATTACCACATGCCTTGGATGCAGAACTCACTCTATTCTATTCCTCATCTCAGACTGTGCTTGGCTGTGCTGTCCTACCAAGCTTCTCAGATAAAATAATGTATGGGTCAGCTACTGCTAAGTAACAAATAACCACCAAAATCTCTGGGACATACAAACATAACAGCAGGTCTGCTAGAGGTTTGCCGGTCTAGGTTACATTCTATGGGGAAGCTCTGCTTTGAGCTACGGGTCCAAGTGGGCTTGGCTCCTCACTGGGGTTTAGGCTCCTCTGCCTATGTTCATTGAGGGGCCCAGGCTGAAGTCCAGAAGAAGCTTTACTGGTGGAGAAGGCAGAAGTGCAAGAAGACAAGCCCAGCTATGCCAGCTCATCACCAACCCTACTTGAGTCACCTCTGCTAACATCCATTGGCCAAAGCAAGCTGCATGGCTGAGCACAAAGTCAAGGGGCAAGGAGCTGCACCCCACCCACCCGGGGCCAGAACAAGTCACAGGGCTACACCCAACATTAACACAACCAGGAACTATTCTCCTCTGACGTGATGTGGGGGAAGGGAGTACAATACATTTAACCATAATCTGATCCATCACAGCCAATAACACAATTCCAGAAAGACTAGAGGAACCAATATTTGCTTCCATCCCATTAAATGTACCAATGAAAATTCCCCCAGCCTCCATTATCAAGTCCAAATCATTTTTTCCCACAGATAATTTTAAATCTTCCTCCAAAAAGGAAACCCCATTCCATTTTCTCACGGGAAAGATAAACTCAAAACTTCCCTTTCTCTAGAGCAGTGCCACTCTGCTGCCTGGACGGAGTCTTAGCTCCTTCTTCAGGAGCTAGAACCTGGACCACCCTCCCCCAGAACCGACAGGGTTCCTCCGCACTTGCAGATCTGTGTTATCTAAAGTTCCAGAGGGATGCACACACAGAGAGAAGAGCGCAATATTAATCCCATGCCTAATATCTAAGTCACATGAGCAAATTCCCAGATCCAAATGAGACTATATAGCAGTTTATAATTAAAGCAGCAATTCTATCATACAGAAATCTTTCCTGAAAGACAGACTATGCCCAGAATGTAATGCATTTTACAATCTCCTTCCCACACGTTATGTGTTTTAGACATATGCATTTATGAGCACGACATCTTCGTTATTTATGAAAAATGAACAGCTTTAACAGCAGCCTATAACCTTTTTTATTCCCTTAATTTAAACCTTGTTTCAAGAGGCTCTTAGAGACAGCACGTAGCTGGATTTGGGCTTATAATCTCCTCGGAATCTCATTATTTTAGTAGAATAAGTTAACCTATTCATATTTATAATTATTATTGATGTATTTGGATTTATTCTAGTGTTCTGATTTTATGCTTTCTATTTACCGTGCTTTATTGTTTCATATCTCTTCTTTTCCCTTCTTTCGTTAGCTGAATCAATGTATCCCTTTATTCCTTTTTTCTTTAGAAGTTCAGAGCTATGCATCTCATTTTTATTTTTCTAGTTACTCTTAAATTTTTAGTACCAATATTTGAACTTTATTCAATTGTCTCCAGCCTTAATCATCATCTATATCTCACCCCAAACAAGAAAAGAACAAAGATAAACAAAATTCTGAATTGAGTTGTAGGTATAGAAATTCTCAGAAGCACATTTTTTTAAATTAAGCTTCTGTTTTGAGACGATTGTAGACTCACACGCAGTTGTAAGAAATAATACTAAGAGATCCCCCGCGCCCTTTACCCAGACCCCTCATGGTAACACCTAGCAAAACCGCATACAGTATCACAACCAGAATATTGACAATGAAATAGTCAAGATACAGAACACTCCTATCACCAGAAGGATCCCTCTGTTGCCCTTTTATAACCTCACCCGCTTCCCTCCCGTTCCCACCCACTCCCAAACCCCTGGCAGCCACTGGTCTGTTCTCCATTTCTGTAACTGTTTCATTTCAAGAATGTTACATAAATGCAATCACGCCGGATGTAAACTTTGGGGACTGGCTTTCTCTGGAGATTCGCCCAAGTTGTTTCATGTATCCATAGTTTGCTCCTGTCTATTGCTTGGAAGTATTCCATTGTGTGGATGTACCAGGGTTTGCGTAATCACTCACTGTTGAAGGACCTCTGGGGGGTTTCCACTAGTGTGAGGTTACTACAAATAAAGCTACATAAACACGTTCAAATTTGGGGATGAACGTTGTTTTCATTTCTGGGACAAATAAGTGCATTTCCTGGTTCAAATAGTGGTTAGACGTTTAGTTGTTGTTGTCGTTTTCCAGAGTGGCTGTACCATTTTACACTCCCACCAGCAGCATATGAGTGATCCATCGTCTCCGCATCCTTGCCAACATTTGATATTGTCACTGTTTTTTTTTTATTTAGCACTTGAAACCAAACCACCACCACCAGATCTAAACAGGAAAGAAGGAAAAAAAGAGTCAATTCTATCTGGAGTCATTAACAGTAGGTACAATTTTTGAACAATGTTCTCCTTTGCTAGTCATGTTTTACAAAATTGACTAGAACATTTCAAAAACCTTGATGTGCATACACACTTATAGTTGAGAAATTACATTTTTCATGAGTAAAGACATGCTCTATGGAAAAACAACTGGATAACAGAGAACATCTTTACAACAAAGATGTTCCTGTATCTTTATATTGAATGTCAGGAAACAGCAGGGAGGACCTGTGACTTGTGATAAAGTTAGAACAGAATAAAATTTTATTTTACTTGAGATCTTCACCTTAATCAAATTTGTCAGCAAATTGATTATGTTTCAGTTCACTGGGCTAGAAATATACTGAATCCTTCCATTGTCAGAACAGCACAGAGAAGGTTAACTTATAATACGCTATCTAAATAAATAAATCATTTTTAGATCCAAGTGATTTGCTTCTTAGTTTTCCTTTAATTAAATCTGATTCTCCTCTTAAAAACAGATTTGCATTTCTTATTTCACATTTTTTTCTATTTTGAAGAGGAGGGTTTATTGTTACATCCATTTTTAACGTGTATATATTTTCCTCATCACTTGCCCCAATGTTGAGGTTATCTAGAATCTTTGTTCCATGTTGTTATAGTTTTATGAAATACAGTCAACATATTATACTGATAATACCAATTTGGAATTAAGTTTTACTACTATCTTTATTCACACCATTTCTTATATTTCACATCTTTTTTTTTTTAATCCATATTTCATTTTGCTGAAGTACATCCTCTGGTAATTCTTTCAAGTAAGATTCATAGGTAATAAGGTTAGAGATAAACAGAACTTCTAGCCTTAAGATGTCTTTATTTTGCCCTCACACTTGACTTATAGAAAAACACTGCTCCATTTTCTTCTGCATCTAGTGCTTCCAAGGAAGAAAAACGATGTCACTTTAAACCTCATTTTTAAGGTTATTTATTAATTTCCTCCCCTTTTTAGGATTTGCTCTCTATCCTTGATGTTTAGAAATTTCACAATAGGAAGTCTGGATCTCTTTTTATCTTTTCTTTTCATCCTCTTTGGCACTCAGTAGGCCTTCAAATTTAGAGTCTTGTATTTCTTCAGCTCTTAGATATTTTCTCCCTTTTTTTTTTTTTTTTGAGGCCCTCAGCTAACTTCCACTGCCAGTCCTCCTCTTTTTGCTGAAGAAGATTGGCCCTGAGCTAATATCTGTGCCCATCTTCCCCTATTTTACATGTGGGACACCTGCCACAGCATGGCTTGATGAGTGATGTGTAGGATCCAAACTGATAAACCCCAGGCTGCTGAAACAAAGCACGCGAACCCAACTGCTATGCCACCGGGCTGGCCCCATTTTCCCCCCATTTTTTCACTTGATTGTTTCTTCCTATCCATTCTTTCTATTTTATCCTCCTTGTACTTCCATTGGACAGATTTTGAAACTATCTTTCATCACTCTTAACTTTCTTTTATACTTTCTATATTATTTCGGGTGACGGTTGTGCTGCTATACCCAAAAAAAGGCCCCAAATTCCATGGTTTAAAAAACAAAATTTACTTTTCTCACTCATAGTGATTCACAGCGAGCATTCCACACAGCCACTTAGGGACCCAAAGTTCCTTCCATCTCATCTCTCTGACATTTCTGCCATGTCCTCCTCATCTGCTGGGTCAAAGCTGGCTGCAGCCAGTGGCGGGCAGCAGGATAGGGAGGGGACAGCAGGAAAGAGGCCGACTCTCAGTCCAGAAGGCCCACAGACCCTCCACTCAGTTCACTGGACAGAATTTGGTCACGTGGCCACACCTACCTGCAAGGGAACCTGGGAAATGTAGTCCAGCCGGTGCTCTGGGAGAAAGCAAGCCTGGAATTTGCTAGACCACTGACAGTCTTTCTAAGATGCTGGCACCGAGTTCTGGAGGTACTCCCTGCTTGCTCTTCCAGCTATTTAACTCCCTCTTGACTTACGTTATTGTGCAATTAATCCCATCCATTAAGTTTTTTAAATGTATTTTGACCATCATATTTCTCATTGCCAAGACCTCGTTGTTCTATTTCTATAATTGCTTGTTCTTGTTTAATGGATTCAATAGACTCTCATCCCTTTCAAGATGTTTCTTTTAAAATCTCCTGTTCGCCCAGTTAAGCCCATTTCCTTGGTGTCTCTATTCAATTGTCATTTTTTTTCCTGCAAACGTTTGGTGGGTCCTGTTTGAAGGCCCGTCTTAGATTTAAGGTTCTCTAGGAGCCTGCCACGAGCAGTATTTTTGTCACCTGGAGGCAGTGAAGGCTGCCTCTAGGGCTGGGGGGTGTGGGTGTTGACTGGGTGTGCCAGTAGTAAGTCTTCTGGGCAGGGGGCTCCCCGCTCCTCCTGGGTGCTGCCCCCGTGTTCCTTCTCAAGTGCCCACCCCCAGTGGAGGGAAAGAGGGAGGCCTGAGCCAACCATCCCAATTCTGGTTCCCAAGCACTTTGCCTGCTGTTGCTCCAGGACCCTCTGTTCCTTCTCGGAGTCTCCTCCAGCTGGAAGCACCCCAAGAACCCCTCCTAGCTTTCTCGAGAGTCCTCCACTGCACACAGTGTGGGCTGTGGATCCCTCTGCTCACCAAATCCCGTCTTCCATCCTTCAGGGAGTCCTTATACTTCCTGGGCTGTCCAAGCGAACATTACATAATTGTATCTGGGGTACAGCCTCTGAGTCCAGGATCCCCTCTGATTCAATCTCGTTCCCCACCCCCTAACAATGTTTAGACCAGCATTCCCACTGCCAGCCCAGAGGCCATCTGGCGCCATTTTGAGAAGGCGTCAGACAGAAGCAAGGAAAACAGCGGCTTGGTAGTAGCTTTACTAGGAAGCTGGTGAATGCAGAGCAATTGCCAGTAGCCCGCCCACCACTGTGAGCTTAAAGCTCAGGTGGGAGAAATGTGTACCGAGAGGATAATTGTAAAATATTGCCTTTATCCTTGAGGGACACTGCCTCTGCTCTTAGAGAGCATCTGAAAACTCCCTTCGTATTAAACAATCTAGGAACGTGTGAAGCTGGCAGTTCCCAGCCTCCAGGCCTATCCTGAAGACTCCTTCTTCCTCTTAGTGTCCACTTCTTGTGCTTAGGCTCTCTGGAGTCCCTTCTAGTGCCCGTGACCTGTGGTCTCTGCCACTCTACTCCTACTCCTGAGCATGGGATCAGTCTAAAGAGCACCTCCACCCCACATGTGGGCACAGAAACTCATTTCAGTCCAGCATCTCTCCAAGCCCTAGCCATTGTCTGCACACCCCACAGTCACATTCTGTCACCTCTCAGCAGTTCTCCACCCCAGCAGCATCCTGGACTTCCTGAGCCTGTTGCTGCCACATATGTCCTAGTGGCTGCTGCTGCTCCTGCTGCTGCCCAGACACCTGCCTCCCAGGGCCAGAGCCTGCCTTGTCATTACAACCATCCCAGGTGGCAATGCCCACTGATCCATAGGCTAGCTCAGCATTCAAAATGGTACCTACGGAGCCACCCTTATTTTCCTTTACTTATGGGCCCATACGTTTGTTTTCCTAGTAAATTCCTCCAGATTTTGCCTGGGGTGGCCACAGAATGTGAGCAGCCAAGTCAGGAAGTTCTGAGTCTGTCACAATCAGCCATTGCTGCCTACTGCCACTGGATCGAGCAGTTCCACGCAGGAAGTGGTCCCTGTTACGCGGCCCAGCATCTAAGGCCTGGCCTCAACGCTTAAGGTCCTGCCTGCTCTCCTGTCTCTTCCTGCATTTCACCTTACTTGTACCTTTTCCTAGAGTCCTAACTATAAACTTCCTGCATATTCCCTCACAGCACCTTGAAATCCACTGAATAATTTCTAATGTATGCGATACTGACTGATCTTGCTTATATTTTCACTAAGTCCATCCACTTATTTTGCTACCATATAATATCTCTGTCTATTTCTATAATAAGTCTATTTCTAGGAATGAGGAGATGGGAAGGCGATAAAGAGAGGGTGGGGAGAGGCCGGGGGCTGGAGGATTGGAGTCTTGCTCCGAAAATCTTGTTCTTCCTGTATCTTCTGATACTTCCCAGGTTCACCTCAGGCCATTTCTGAAGGAAAAACAGTTTCTAGCAGGCCTTTTTAGTTAAATTTAAATGACCTACGGTAGTTTGTCAGGCAGACCACGGTTTGCCTGTTTCCATGCCAAAACTGATTTCCAAAATCATTTGTGATCATTGAGCTGTGTTTACTTCCACCAGAGTTCAAAGAAAAGCTGGATTCCTTCTGTCTCCTCTGTCATTTCATGGAAGATGCCGTCACTGCACTGTGATTAACCAAGAGGTGGTGTGCAAGTCACAGCCATAATCAAGCCTTGCCCGATGCCCACTGAGGACCCCGCATCAGCAGAGAAACGCCACTGGTGTCTTCAGATGCCCTGTGGTCAGGCCATTAGGACCCCAAAGATGGTCTATTTCTGCGCCTCCTGCTCTATTCCTGTCTCAGTCAGCTGAGGCTGCTGTAATGAAATACCACACACTGAGTGGTTTAAACAATACACATCTATTTCCCACAGTTCTGGAGGCTGAAGGGCCAAGATCAAGGTTCCAGCAGATTCTACTCTTGGTGAGTACTCTCTTCCCAGCTTGCAAACATCCACCATCTTGCTGTGTGTCCACAGCCCTCTTCTGTGTGCACATGAAGAGAAAGAGCGCTCCAGTGTCTCTTGCTCTTTGTAGGAGGGCACTAACCCCTTCACGAGGGCTCCACCTTCACTCATGTAAACCTGATCACCTCCCAAAGGCGCCATCCCCAAATACCATCACATTCGGGATTAGAGCTTCCTCACGTGAATCTGGGGGGACGCAAACATTCAGCTCACAGTAACAACTGCCCGCAGACTGCAGGCTCTGGACTTCTGCACGGACACACAAAGGCAACTTGGGAGCAGGACAGCTGGAGGGGAGAGGGAGAGCAAGAGCCCACGGACAAGCCCCATGTAATCTGTCCAGAGTTCCTCTCGGGAGCCCCACTGCAGTCCAAACACCACCAGGTTCAGACCCCCATCTAGAAAGGTCTGCTGATGCCCGGTGCCGACAATACAAAAGCCCAAACATCACAGACAAAGGACAACCTAACCAGCCAATGCAAAGCCTGCATTCTCACAGTTTGAGGTCCCCTCAAAGAAGCCCAGCCCCCCAGATGAAACTCTATTCCTGCTAACACCAACCAGAGCTGGCCATTTACTTTTGAAATGTCACCATGTAGCCCTAATCGATGTGGGACCTTAACTCCCAACACCAATTCTATGTGCAGATACTCACTTGTCCTGTGTGTGTGTGTGTGTGTGCGCACGCACACATGTGTGTGTAGGCTGGTTGGTGTCTGCATAATCTGACCACATTAGACCCCTGAAGTGACTATGCATCTCAGTGCCCTGCTTCGCTCTTGGAAATGCTGCTTGTCCCTCCTCCTCCATGTGGGACCTGCCATCTGAACACAGATGCCCTTCCCCCAGCCAGTTGATTGGCCGAGAGAAGTCACCTGACTCAATTCCAGCCAATCAGATCTCAGCCCAGGATTCTTCAAACTGGAGCTGGAGAAAGAGGTCCCTTCTTTTCTGGAGTTTGGGTGAGGACTGCCTGTGGCCCTGCTTCCTGGCTCTCACTTTGGTGGCAAAGCGGGAAGGTGCCTGATTTGACTAGGAGTTTGAAAACCCAGAAGTGCTCCCTAGCTGCCTGGCACAAACCTGCCAAAGGAAGCAGCCCACCTTGTTTCATCTGCTCTGACCTTTTGCTCTCTGGTGAAGTCCTGGCCATGATGTCCTGGGCACAGTCCATTCCAGCCTGGCAAGGCCCTGCTCTGCCCAGGCACTGGACCTGTCCTTGCTCAGTGCTCAGGACACCCAGAGGCACCTCATCACCCCCAATTTAGCCTTCATGCCTCCTAAGTCAGCCACAGAGAAGGAAACACGAGGCAAGGACTCCTTCCTGGCTTGGGCAGCGCATGCGGCCTCTCTCTCCAGCTCTGGGTTTTCCACATGCTAGTCCCTCCTCAGAATTTCCCTTCCTCCTGGACCCATCTGGTGCCTGTTCTCCTCCAAAACCCCACTCAAACATCACCTCCTTCTCAGAGGAGGAAAACCTTCTCTAAGGCCCTCTCGGGCTGTATGTCCTGCCTGACAATGCTTCGTTATAGCACCGGCCGCCTCATATGGGAGGGGGAGCATTTGAGTCTCTCTCTCACCAGCTCATGAGTTTTCAGTGGACGTGAGTGTGTCTTATTCTTTGTAAAACCAGTCCTAATACACAAGATGGAATTGAGGAACAAATCTGCAGGTGATTGAGCTCTAGACTCAACCACCTTTTAAGAGCAAAGCCCAAACTGAAAGGAAAGAAATAATATAGACTAAGGCAGAAAATAATGAAATAGAGAAAATAAACAAGAGCAAAAGTTGGTTCTTCAAAAAGATCATCAAAATTGACAATCTTTTAACTACACTGACCAAGAAAAAAAGACAGAAGAATAAAATCCAGAGTGAAAGAAAGGACGTTATCACCAACCTTACAAAAATAAAATATTATAAGGGAATACTAGGAACATTTGTATGTCAATAAATTAAACAACTTAGATGAAATGGACAAATTCCTAGAAAGACACAAAAACTGAAACTGAGTCAAGAAGGAATAGAAAATCTGAAGATTCCCATAACAACTAAAGAGATCGAATTAGTAATCAAAAAACTATCCATGAAGAAAAGCCAAGCCCAGATGGCTTCACAGGTGAATTTTAACAAACATTTAAAGAATAATTCTTACCAATTCTTCGCAAATTCTTCCAAATAATAGAAGAGGACTTCTCAACTCATTCTTAAGACCAGTACTACCCTGATACAGAAATCAGACAAAGAATCACAAGAAAAGAAAGCTAAAAACCAGTATCTCTGCCAATATAGATGCAATAATACTCCAGAAAACACTAGAAAAACAAATTCAACAACATATGAAAAGTATTACATACCTTGATCAAGTAGGACTTATCCCAGGAAGCAAGGTTGGTTTAACATCCAAATATCAGTCAATGTAATCCACCCTATTAATAGAATAAAAGACAAAAACCACATGATTATCTCAGTAGATGCAGAAAAGGAATATGAAAAAAATCCAAAACTCATTCATGATAAAGACATTCAACAAATTAGAAATAGAAGTGAATATCAGCCTCAACCTGATAAAGGGCATCCATTTAAAAATCCACCCTTAACATCGTACTTAATGGCGAAAGACTAGATGCTTTCCATTTAAGATCAAAAAGAAGACAAGGATGTCTACTCTCATCACTTTTATTCAACATTGTAGTGAAGCTTCCAGCCAGGGCAATTAGATAAGAAAAAAAAAATATCCAAATTGGAAAGAAAGAGACAAAATTCTCTATTTGCAACTGACATGATCTTGAATGTAGAAAATACTAAACAGTCCACAAAAAATTAGAAAAACTAAATGAGTTCAGCAAGATTTCAGTATACAAGATCAGTATTTCAAAAACAAGTTCTATTTTTATACACTAGCAATGAACAATCAAAAAATGAAATTAGGAAAACAATTCCATTTACAATAATATCAAAAAGAATAAAATATGTAGGAATAAAGACAACAAAAGAAATGTAAAACTTATACTCTGAAAAATACAAAACATTGTTTAAAGAAATTGTAAAATATCTAAATAAATGAAAATACATATCATTGTTCTTGGATCAGAAGACTTACTATTATTAAGAAGGCAATACTATCAAAGTGATCTATAGATTCAAAGCAATCCCTATCAAAATCCCAGATAATTTCTTTGCAGAAATTGACAAGCTGATCCTCAAATTCTCATGGAAAGTCAAGGGACTCAGAATAACCAGAATAATCTTGAAAAAGAAGAACAAAGTTGGAAGACACTTCCCAATTTCAAAACTTAGTACAAAGCTATTGTAATCAAAACAGGGTGGTGCTAGCATAAGGATAGACATATAGACCAATGGAATAGAATTGAAAGTCCAGAAATGAATACATACATCTATGGTCAATTGATATTTGACAAGGGTGCAAAAACCACTCAATGGGGAAAGAATTATCTCTTCAACAAATGGTACTGAGATAATTGGATATCCATCAGCAAAAGAATAAATTTGGACCCCTACCTCATACCATATACAAAAATTGACTCAAAATGGATCTGCAATCTAAAGATAAGAGCTAAAACCATAAAACTCTTAGAATAAAACAGAGGGGTAAATCTTGAATTTAGCAATAGATTCTTAGATATGACACCAAAAGCATGAGCAACAAAAGAAAAGTAGATAAATTGGACTTCATAAAAATAAAAACCTTTTGTGCATCAAGGACATTATTAAGAAATTTTTTAAAAGACCTACGTTATAGGAAAAAAATATTTGCAAATCATATATCTGATAAGGGTCTAGTATCTAAAATATAAAAAGAATTCTTTCCTGAGTGATGTCATGTCAGAGTGAGCTCTTCCCTTAAACTCTCCCCCCTAAGATACAATGAAAAGGAGGTTCATAAACCAACAGAGGACATTCACACAACACAATAGATGTCTGAGAAATCCACACAGCCATACATCTGAGAGTGGGGGTGCTGGACCCCCTCCCTAGGAAAGAGTGGAAGGAGGTAAGGGGATCTCCTTTCCCTCCCCAGTGGCAGTGATCTAAGGCATAGGACCTTGCGCAGCACCTGGCACATGGCTTTGAGAGGAAAAGGGAAAGAGGCAGCCCTCTGCAGGAATGCTTGCACTCATGGAGTTGCCTCCCAGCCTGTGGGATGCTCCACACCAAGGAGGCTAAGCAATCATGGAGGCATCCCCACCAAGCTGAGCAGCCCAGATAGGCAGACAGTGAATGCAGAGTGGAAGCATGTGGGATCATGCACACAAAAGAAAAGCACCACTTCCCCCATAATGCCTGGTGCACCAGCTCGGCCAGCCAGCCAGAGCAGGGGATCCCCGCCAGAGCACCTGCACCTATGTGTGTAAAGCAGTGGCGGCCAGTGGGCAAATGTAGATGGTCCCTTTTGGCACAGCTTCCAGTGGACAGGCACATTGCCAGGGGTCACAGCAGGCTCAGAATACACAACTCCTGCCCCCACCCCTAGTGGCAGCAGGTGGAATCTGCAACCAGATACTATCACTATGTGATGGCAAAAGTCCACCCCATCAAATAGCATGAAGAAATATATTAACACTCAAGACCCAAAGGAAAGTGACAAGTACCCAGAAATAAATCCTGAAGTCACAGAAATGTACAATCTAAATCACAGAGAATTCAAATTAGTTATCATACAGAAACTCAGTGAGTTACAAGAAAACTCAGACAGACAGTTCAATGACCTCAGGAATAAAATTAATGAACACAGGGAATTCTTCACAAAAAAGATTGAAACTATAAATAAAAAATAAGAAATGTTGGAGATGAAAAACACAATGAAGTGATAAGGAAAAATCTGGAATCCTTAAAAAAACAAAGCTGATATTATGGAGGCCAGAGTTAGTAATTTAGAAGGCACAAATATAGAAATGCTGCAGATGGAGGAGGAGAGAGAACTAAGACTCAAAAAATGAAGAATTTCTCCAAGAAATACCTGACTTAATTAGGAAATGTCACATAAGGGTTATAGGTATCCTAGAGAGAGAAGAGAAGGAGAAAGGAGCAGGGGGCTTATCCAAAGAAATAATAGCTGAGAACTTCCCAAACTTGGGGAAGGAGCTGGAATTACATGTAAATGAAGATAATAGAACTCCTAATTACATCTATGTAAAAAGACCTTCTCCAAGGCACATATCAGCAAAACTGGCAAAAGTTAATGACAAAGAAAAATTATTAAAGGCAGCAAGGCAAAAGAAAATAACCTACAAAGGAACCTCTGTCAGGCTTTCAGTAGATTTCTCAGCAGAAAGCTTACAGGTTAGGAGAGAGTGGAATGACATATTCAAAATTCTAAAAGACAAAAACTAGGCAAGAATATTCTATCCAGTGAAACTATTCTTCAGATTTGATGGAGAAATAAAAACTTTCCCAGATAAACAAAAGCTGAGGGAGTTCATCTCCACAAGACACCCCCACCCCCACAACAAGAAATGATCAAGAATGCCCTCATACCAGAACCAAAAAAGAAAAGCTTTAGAAAGCTTTGAGCAAGGAGAGAAATAGATAGACAAAATCAGAAAATTGCAGCTCTCTATCAAAACAGGTTTAACAAACAATTATAACATTGAAGATAAAGGGAAGGAAAGCATCTATAATCACTTTATTTTAATCACAAACTCACAACAGAAAATGGAATAAGTCATGATGACAATAACTTCGATGGGGAAGAGGAAAAGGATAGGACCTGCTTAGGCTAATAGAGATAAGAGGCTATCAGAAAATGGACTATTTCATCTATGAGATCTTTTATATAAACATCATGGTAACCTCTAAACAAATAATCAGAACAGAGACACAAATAATAAATAAATAGAAAACTGAGAAAATCATCACAGAGAAACACCAAATTGAATTGGCAGTCAGAAATACACAGGACGAGAAGCAAGGGGAATACAGAACAACCAGAAAACAAGTGATAAAACGGCAGTATTTAGGGGCCGGCCTGGTGGTGCAGTGGTTAAGTTCACACATTCTGCTTTGGCAGCCCACGGTTCCCCAATTTGGATCCCCGGTGCAGGCCTATGTATCACTTGGCAAGCATCCCACATATAAAGTAGAGGAAGATGGACATAGATGTTACTCAGGGTCAGTCTTCCTCAACAAAAAGAGGAGGGTTGGCAGCAGATGTTAGCTCAGGGCTAATCTTCCTCAAAAAAAAAAAAAAACAGGCAGTATTAAGCTCTCATATATCAATAATCACTCCAAATGTAAATGGATTGAATTCTCCAATCAAAAGACACAGAGCAGCTGGATGGATTAAAAAACAAGACCCAACAATATTCTGCCTCCAGGAAACACATCTCAGGTATAAAGACAAACACAGGCTCAGAGTTAAGGGGTGGAAGACAATACTCCAAGTTAATGGCAAACAAAAGAAAGCAGGTGTTGCCGTACTTATATCAGACAATGTAGACTTCAAGATAAAAAAGGCAATGAGAGACAAAGAGGGGCAGTATATAATGATAAAAGGGACACTCCACAAAGAGGACATAACACTTATAAATATATATGCACCTAACACAGGAGCACCAAACTACATAAAGCAAATATTAACAGATTTAAAAGGAGAAATTAACAGCAACATAATAATAGTAGGGGACCTCAACACACTACTTACATTGATGGATAGATCATCCAGACAGAAAGTCAACATGGAAATAGTGGAATTAAATGAAATACTAGACAAGATGAACTTAATAGATATATACAAACACTCCTTCCAAAATCAGCAGAATACACATTCTTCTCAAGTGCACATGGAATCTTCTCAAAGATAGACCATATGTTGGGAAACAGCGCAAGCCTCAATAAATTTAAGAAGATTGAAATCATATCAAGCATCTTTTCAGACCATAATGCTATGAAACTAGAAATCAACTACTCTTGTAAAAAAAAAAAAAAGCTGGGAAAGTGAGAAATGTGTGATTACTAAACAACCTGCTACTGAACAACCATTGGGTCAATGAAGAAATTAAAGGAGAAGTCAAAAAATAGCTGGAGGGGGCCAGCCCAGTGGCCCAGTGGTTAAGTTCGCATGCTCTGCTTCAGCGGCTCAGAGTTTCTCTGGTTCAGATCCTGGGCATGGACATGGCACAACTCATCAGGCCATGCTGAGGTGGCATCCCACATAGCACAACCAGAGGCACTCACAACTAGAATCTACAACTATGAGCTGGGGGGCTTTGGGGAGAATAAGGGGAAAAAAATAAAAAAGAAGATTGGCAATAGTTGTTAGCTCAGGTGCCAATCTTTAGAAAAAATATAGCTGGGGACAAATGAAAATGAAAACACACCATATCAACTCTTATGGGATGCAGCCAAAGTGGTCCTAAGGGGGTAATTCACAGCAATACAGGCTCATCTTGACAAACAAGAAAAATCTCAAATAAGTAATCTTAAACTACACCTAACAGAACTAGAAAAAGAAGAACAAATTCCAAAGTCAGCAGAATGAAGGAAATAATAAAAATTAGAGCAGAAATGAATGAAATAGAAACCAAGAAAACAGTAGAAAGGATCAATGAAACTAAGAGCTGGTTCTTTGAGGAGACAAAATTGACAAACCCTTAGCCAAACTCACGAAGGAAAAAAGGGAGAAACCCCAAATAAAATTAGGAGTGAAAGAGGAGAAATTACAATGGATACCACACAAATACAAAGGATTATAAGAGGATACTATGAAAAGCTATATGCCAACAAATTGGATAACCTAGAAGAAATAGATAAATTCTTAGAATCATACAATCTCCCAACACTGAATCAAGAAGAAATAGAGAATCTGAATAGACCAACCACAAGTAAAGAGATTGAAACAGTAATCAAAAACCTCCCAAAACACAAACGTTCAGGACCAGATGGCTTCTCTGGAGAATTCTACCAAACATTCAAAGATTTAATACTTACCCTTCTCAAACTATTCCAAAACTTGAAGAAGATGGAACACTTCCTAACTCATTATATAAGGCCAACATTACTCTGATCCCAAAGCCAGACAAGGACAATACAAAGAAGGAAAATTACCAAAATCACTGATGAATATAGATGCAAAAATCCTCCAAAAGTATTGGCAAACTGAATACAGCAATACATTAAAAGGATCATACACCATGATCAGGTGGGATTTATACTAGGGACACAGGGATGGTTCAACATCCACAAATCAATCAATGTGATCACCACATTAAGAAAATGAAGAATAAAAATCACATGATCATCTCAATAGATGCAAAGAATGCATTGGACAAGATCCAAGATCCATTTATGATAAAAAAAAAACTCTCAATAAAATGGGTAAAGAAGGAAAGTACCTCAACACAATACAGACCATATATGACAAACGCACAGCCAACATCATACTCAATGGTAAAAAACTGAAAGCCATCCCTCTGAGAACAGGAACAAGACAAGGTGTCCACTCTCACCACTCTTATTCAACATAGTACTGGAGATTTTGGCCAGAGCAATTAGGCAAGAAAAAGAAATAAAAGGAATCCAAATAGGGAGGTAAGAAGTGAAACTCTCGCTGTTTGCAGATGATGTGATTTCATAAATAGAAAACCCTAAAGAATCCATCGGAAAACTGTTATAAATAAACACCTGCAGCAAAGTTGCAGTGTACAAAATCAGCTTACAAAAATCAGTCACATTTCTACAGTTTAATAATGAACTAACAGAAATAGAAATCAAGAATACAATCCCATTTACAATCGCAAAAAAAAGAATAAAATATCTAGGGATAAATTTAGCCAAGGAAATGAAAGACCTATACAATGAAAACTATAAGACATTATTGAAAGAAATCAATAATGACGTAAAGAAATGGAATGATATTCCATGCACATGGATTGGAAGAATAAACAAAGTTAAAGTGTCCACACAATCTACAAATTCAACGCAATCCCAATCAGAATCCCAGTGACGTTCTTCACGGAAATAGAACAAAGAATCCAAAAATTCGCATGGGGCAACAAAAGATCCCTAATAGCTAAAGCAATTCTGAGAAAAAAGAACAAAGCTGGAGGCATCACAATCCCTGACTTCAAAAGATACTACAAAGCTATAGTAATGAAAACAGCATGGTACTGGTACAAAAACAGACACACAGATCAGTGGAACAGAATTGAAAGCCCAGAAATAAAACCACACATGTATGGACAGCTAATCTTCAAGAAAGGAGCCAAGAACATAAAATGGAAAAAGGAAAGTCTCTTCAGTAAATGGTGTTGGGAAAACTGGACAGCCACGTGCAAAAGAATGAAAGTAGACCATTATCTTTTGCCATACACAAAAATTAACTCAAAATGGATTAAAGATTTGAAGGTAAGACGTGAAACCATAAAACTCCCAGAAGAAAATATAAACAGTATACTCTTTGACATCGCTCTTAGAAGCATCTTTTAGAATACCATGTCTACTTGGGCAAAGGAAACAAAAGGAAAAATAAACAAATGGGACTTCATCAGACTAAAGAGCTGCAAGGCAAAGAAAATCAGGTACAAAATGAAAAGACAACTCACCAGCTGGGAGAAAATATTTGAAAGTCATATATCTGACAAGGAGTTAATGTCCAAAATATATTAAAAAAAAAAACTCATACAACTCAACAACAAAAAACAAACAACTCAATCCAAAAATGGGCAGAGGACATGAACAGACATTTTTCCAAAGAAGATATTCAGATGGGCAACAGGCACATGAAAAGATGTTCAACATCACTAATTATTAGGGAAATGCAAATCAAATCTACAGGGAGATATCACCTTACACCATTATAATGCCTATAATCACCACAATAAAAAATAACAAATGTTGGAGAGGGTGTGGAGAAAAGGGAACCCTTATACACTGCTGGTGGGAATGCAAACTGGGGCGGCCTCTCTGGAAAACGGTATGGAGATTTCTCAAAAAATTAAAAATAGAAATACCATACAACCCAGCTATTCCACTACTGGGTATTTATCCAAAGAACTCGAAATCAACAATTCAAAGTGACTTATGCACCCCTATGTTCATTGCAGCATTATTCACAATAGCCAAGACATGGAAGCAACCCAAGTGCCCATCGACTGACAACTGGATAAAGAAGATGTGGTGTATATATATATATATATATATATATATATATACAATGGAATACTACTCAGCCACAAAAAAACAACATGGATGGACCTTGAGGCTTTGATGTTAAGCAAAATATGCCAGTCAGAGAAAGACAAACACCATATGATTTCACCCATATTTGGAAGATAAACTAACACATGGACAAAGAGAACAGATGAGTGGTTCCCAGAGGGGAAGGGAATTGGGGGTTGGGCATAAGGGGTAAAGGGGCACATATATACGGTGACTGATAGATGATAAAGTACAACCGAAATTTCGCAATGTTATAAACTATTATGACCTCAATAAAATAATAATAATAAAAAGAACTTATAACAACAACAAAAAGACAGCCCAATTAAAAAAAAATGGCTAAGGACTTGAATAGACATTTCCCCAAAGAAGGTATACAAATGCCAACAAGCACATTAAAAGATGCTCAACATCCCCAGTCATTGGGAAAACGCAAATTAAAACCGCAGTGAGGCACCACTTCACACCCACTAGGATGGATATAATAAAAAAAAAATTGAAAATAACAAATGTCGGCAAGGATGTAGAAAAATTGGAACCTTCATACATGGCTGGTGGAAATGTAAAATGGCGCAGCTACTGTGGAAAACTGTTTGGTGGTTTCTCAAAAAGTTAAATATAAACTTACTATATGACCCCACTAATTTCTCTCCTAGGTATAAACCCAAAAGAACTGAAAACAAATACTCAAACAAGTGTATGTCCATGCATGTTCACAGCAGCACAATGCACAACAGCCAAAACACAGAGACAGCCTAAATGTCCATATCAGATGCATGAACGGATAAACGAACTTGGAATACAATGGAATCATAGGCAGCCAGAAAAAGCAATGAAATACGGATATATCGTTGTGACTTTCTCGGGTCCCAGATGTCAGACGGTAAGCTGCAGTTCATCAAGAGACCACAAGGAAAATTTAAGCAGAGTAGTTTATTACTCATAGGTCATGGAGGAAGGACACAGCACATCTCAAGCGCCCAAGCAAGGAGGTCAAGGCAGGGTGCACCCTCGGTCCGTGGGTGGAGTGCTTTGGGGTTCCTGGGCTAAAAATCAGTCAGTTCAAACAAAAAAGAGTGGGGTTTTGGTAAGTTCCACAGGGGTCTTCCCTAAGGGGCACACGAGGGGAAGATGCTGGGAGGCGGGGAGACTGCTGCTCACAGGGGCCGCTGGAAAGTCAGATCAGGAGTTACGTGTGCCAGTGCCCACAGCTGTAATCTAGGGTGGGTGCTCGGCAGGGGCTGCCATCAGCGCAAGGCCCCTGCAAGCCGCTTGGCCGCACAGAATGGACGCTCAGGCAGCAATATTGCGAGGTCGTTTAGCTGCCCTCTAGACACACATGCTCTCTGTGGATGAGCCTCTGGGTCTTGCCGCCAGTTTACAGGAAAGACAGAGGACAGGGCACATGGTGAAGGGCAACAGAACAATGCAATCAGCAAGACGCAGCCTGTGCAAAACCACAGGTCAAACGACCCCGGTCTGCAATAAGTAAATTCTAAGAATTAAAAAAAAGATGGAGAGGGAGCCAGCATATTAACAAACATTTAAAAAGATATGTTTTTGTAAAATAAGTGAGGCTTAAGTGTAGTGTGAAGGGATGCACACTTGGGTAGTAATTAAACTACAAAGCCAAGCAGGAAAGTGATTATTATAAATCCGGATAGTGATCATTTGCGGCGGGAGGGAGTGGGGGGAGACCGCGATGGGCACAGGGAGGCGCCTCGGTGAAGTTCCATTTCTCCGTCTGGATGGCCATTACAAGGTGTTCCCCTTCTAAAAATCATTAAGCCGCGCATTCGTTTTATGTGGCTTCCTATAGCTTCGTTTTACTTGCAAACAATGCCCTAGCCCAGAGATTCTGATTCAGGGTGTGGGGCGGTGCCCAGGTATGTTTTTAAAACTCCCTGGGTGATCATATGGTGCAGGCAGGTCTGAGGATAACTAAACACAAGCACCCCAGATCGAGCTTAAATAATACTCAGGAGAAACGACACAAGAGCCAGAAGCCCAGAATACTTAAGTAGATCAAAGACTTAGACGTTCACAAAACAACTCTGGATGTTTTTCAAGGATTCATACACAGGTAGGACCAAATATACTGGACTGGGTCTTTAAAAGGAGAGAAGGGAATGAGAGGGGCAGATCAAGAAAGAAAGAGAAAATAGTAATAAAATACAATTTAAGAAGAGAGGGGCCTTGTCTCAACCGATGATGACGAGTGCCATGAATTGAGAATTCTGATCAAAAGATATTACTAATCCCATTTTACAGGTTAAAAAAAAATAATGTTCAGAGAGGGTAACTCATTTGCTCAAAGTCACACAGCTACAATGTAACAGAACCCAGACTCCAACCTCAGGCCTCTTCTGATTGCTAGTCCAGGGTTATCTCCGCTTGCTCTCTATGTTCAACATCTCGTGGTAAGGCCACAGCAGACCACAGTGCTGGTCACACTTGTGAGCTTGCTGGCATTGGAGCTCAGGCGTCACCCGTCTGTGCTGTCTCCTCCAGGGAGTCAGGTCCAGAATACGCGCTGACAGCTTCCATTCTGTGAGCATCTGTAATGTGCCAAGCGCTTTATGCTCAGTTTCTCACTTAATCGTTGCGGTCACCGTGGGAGTCCATGTCATTATTCCCATTTTACAGATGAGGAACAGACTCAGCGAACGTAAGTGGCACGCCCAGGTGAGGTGAGTCAGTGGCGCCAGTGGAGGTATGGCAGCTGGGGTCACCCCTTGGCCGAGGGCACCAACAGTGTGCAACTCCATGCTGCCTGTGCCCCTGCAAACAGCGGGACCACCCAAGGTTGCTGCTGTTGCTCTCACCTGTCGCCCGGTAGGGAAAGGGCTTTGAAGAAAGCCAGCATCTCCGCATTCGGCCTCGGGGCGGAAGAGGAGCAGCATGCCGGGAGGGACCTTCCGGGTGATCCCAAGAGGAAAGAGGTGGAGCGCTTCACCTGACAGCTACAGGTTTATCCACATGCCCTTGGGTCTCCCCTGCTCCTCCCCACCCTCCTGCCCTCAACAGCACTACTGGATGCCCTGGGCAGGTCCTGTGCCCCATAGTGAGGACTCAGCGGGGAGCAGAGGGGTCCTCAGACGGCTCGTCATCTCAAGGCGGAGACCGAGTAATGCAGTTCACTCCAGGAGGTGCTAAATGCCCAGGACAGGGCACAAGGCACCTTGGGAACCTGGGCCCCGCGGTCATCGTCACTCAGCCCTCAGAGTTGAGAGGCGGCTTCCCAGAGGAAGGCACGTTTGTGCCGAGCAGGATGTCCTCAGGCAGATGCACGGGGGCAAAACCGTTTCATAACTACAGCTGAAGACCAGTTAACACGGATCCATCAAATGAGACTTCGGGATTTTCATCCCTGCGAACAAAAGGGATTCATCCTTCTCCGCAGCACTGTCAGGTGCAGACAGATCAAGAGCTTCCTTCTCTCCTAAATAAAGCCTGGGAACTACACTGGTCCTGCCAGGCTCTCTCACCTTAGCAGAGGGTGACTGGCCCACTGGCCCAGGGGTCCTCCTGTCTCTTCTCCCGCCCACTCCTTCTGCCTCTTTCTTCCTCCCGGCTGCCCCAGACCCACCTTTCTGCTCAGTTGCTTCTTTTCTCTGATTCCTCGAATTTCTGATATTAAGTAGCATTTCCTCTGCAGGCAAAACTACACTAATTCAGATGGAGCAGGGGAAGTCCAGTCTGACCTTCAGAATGTGTGCACAGAAGCACTTTGAAATACAGCCTCTCACTCGGAAACCACAGCCTTGGGAGGGTCCCCAAGGGATTGCTCTAATCAATAGACGGTAGCCAGCTTTAACCCCCTTCTAGAACTTTCCACCCTGTATGATTTCTCAGGCCTGGCTGTGAGCTCCTTGCAGGTGGGGTCTCGTCTTAGTCATTTCCAGGTGGCCAGCCACACAATAAATATATGCTGAAGAATAGTTCACAAACAGGGCAGTTGTTTCTTTGTTAAATGGATGTTTTGGAAACCCAAGCTGTCGTCAACTTCCACGCTTTCCACTTTCAAATGACCTGCCCTTGAATATATCTCGTATATAGCCTTACATATGCCTGATTCAGACTTTTTCTCACAGCTGTGGGGAGAAGTGTTGAGTTGGGCAAGGCCCAGCAGATTGTCTATGCAAATAATCCATAGTTAGTCTATAAATCAAAATTGGGGTGAGTTTATTATGAGCCAGGTTTGAGGACTATTTCCTGGGGCCTTCCTTCCCCAAGGAAGGAAGGGCACCAAAGAAGTGGGGGTGTACAGAATGGTTGTATACCATCTTGGAACAACGAGCATCCATCACATGTGACAGGAATGTCTCTTTTACTGCTGTCCTGAGATGTGTAGCTGGCACAGCAGGTCAGTGGTCAGCAGGTCAGTGGTCACAAGGGTAGCACAGCAGGTCGGTAATTAATTTTCAGTTCCCAGGAAGAGATGCTTATCCTTAAAGAAATGCCAATATGGTGGGAAGTTACACCCCTATGTTTAAGGACACCATTCTTCTCTTTGGGACACAGTTAAGTGTTTAAGGCAGAAGTACAACATATGCTCAACAGCCACATCAGGCCCTTTTGGAAAAAAAAGGTCAGGATGAATTAGTTTACACCAAACAGCTTCCTCATATGCTCCAATATATCCTGCTGCTTTTCACTCGTTTTTCAGGATCCAGACAGAAAGACCTCCATGTCTATACAGCAGTATTTGTCCATTATTCAAATGCTTTATTTTCTTTTCCCCCGGTTTTATTAAAATAGTGGAAAACACTAAATGGAGGTGCTCAGGCCCCAAGAAGAATTCAACCGCAATGGGAGGATGGGTCTCCAGGTGGGCCAGAGGGAGGGCCCTAGCCCCCACTGCGTGCCTGCAGGCGTTACGTCACTCGACTGTGTTTGCATGTCAAGGAAAAAACTATAACTAAAGTGGACACATGAGATGCTAGCAAGTGAGCCTGGAGTGCTGTATCCCGGCCTGGAGGGGAAGCAGCATCGTACCATCTCTCATCTCTTCCTTCCCTCCCACACATCAGTCTCTTCTCGGCCTCCATTCTCGCCACTTCCCACCCTCTCCATGGAGCTGAACAGGGAGGCCCTGCTCTGTGTTTGAAGATGGCTTGTTCCTGGGAGGGGAGCCTGTCACACACGGCCCTCTGAGCAGAGCTGTATACATTCTGCAGTTACTCAGTAAACCCTTTGTTTCCGAAGAGCAAAGGTCATTGGCAACCCAACCTCTGCCCCATCCAGCAGAGGGAGGGGAGGGCTGGGCAGAGCGCAGAATGGTGGCCAGAGGCCACAGCTCAGAGCCCTGGCTCTGCCCCTAGAGCTCAGGTGATCTGCTCCAGTTCTCCAAACCGTCTTTTTCCCAGCCTATAAAATGGTACAAAAATAATATCCTCTCCAGATGTCATAGGAATCAGTGATAGAACATAGGCGAGCACTTTGGAACCATAAAGTGCTGTATCAATATTGGTTGATCACACTGTTGTTGAGGTCATTCTTCTATTAACAGCTCATCTCCAATCACATATTTCTAGAGAAGGAGTTTGTGCCTCTATTGGCCCGGCCCCTCTCCAGGCAGGAAAGCCAGAGAACTCATGGGGAAGCTGGTCCTCGCATCTCCCTCCTTTGCCAGGGCTGAGCCCTGTCTGAGAGGCTTTCTCCCAGAGGGCGCCCCAGCTCTCTCACCCTGCCCCCAGGCACCTGGGCCCCCAGAGCTGCCCTCCACGTGGGCAGCAGGACTGTCCAGCCCAAGCAGAGGGAGCTGTGGACTTTGTCCATGGCCGTTCCCCAGACTCCACTGCAGTGATTTTTAATGTCCCTGCACCCTGGCCGTGCCCTGGGACACGTGCACTGGGATCTCCAGCACTGACTTACTCATCTGTCACTGACTCAATTGTTAGTTGCCACACATTTATTGAACACCTTCCAGGCACCAGGTGTCGGACCACCTGCTGTGTGTAAAATGCAGACAGACATGGAGCCAGAGTCACTCACTCGTGACTGGGGACCTGATCACTATAAAAGAGAAGGAGAGGGTGACCCGGGATGGGGGACTGACCTGGCCTTGGGGTCTCTCTCTCAATCTCCTTATGTTCATCCTGCTCAGCATCCTATGCGTGCTTTCACTCTGAAGCCATGTCTTTCTCAAGTTGTAGAAAATTCTCAGTCGTTACCTCTTCTGCTTCTTTTTCTGCCAGTCCCTTTCAACCTGCTTCTTAAGTTCTTTTCCATCTTTTCATCTCCTTACACCTGTGAGTTGCTTTTTTATCTTTCAATTCACTAATTCTATCTTTGACTCTTTCGTCTATTGATTTCATTAGCACATTTTTTATACCCAGATTTCTAATCAGTTCTTTTCCAGAGCCGATCTGTTCTGGAGTCATATCTTTCTGGCCTTATTTTATAATTTCTTGTTGTTTTTGGAGAATACCCATCTTTCCTCTCGAAGGCCTTGAAATGCTACTTTTTTTTTTAGGTTTTCTCATATTTCCATTTCTTTGGCAGTGAATTTATCTCCTTATTGTTGATTTTCTTTCTCACTTTTGTTATGATTAGTTTTCTTGTGTGCCCCAAACAAGTTTTGCGTTAGCAGTTTAGAGCTTCTGAAATGCCAGAGTGGAGGACACCGCTAACTCAGTCGTTGGTTTAGGGCCTGGCCCAGGAGCTGCCTTTCCAGCTGTCTCTGCACCTGCTTGCCATCCCAGGGATGCAAGATTTTCAAACCTTAACCCAGAGAGCAGTTCCAGTTTTTCCCAGACTCCTTTCACAGGTGGCTGGACCTGCCCTAGCTCCCAACTCCTGAAGTCTTGCCACAAGTCCTGGCCTCTGGTTCCCAGGTCCTATCCACGTTGAAGCACAGAAGACCCAAGGACGGACCCACTAACTGCCCAAGGGAGTCAGGGAAGCCTGAGAAGAGAAGGTGCGTTGGTTAAAAGGCCCCTACTGTGGGCCATGGCCAAAGCAATTGTGACTTGTGGAATAGACCTATTAGAAGCCCATGAAGGCAGAAGATGTTAGACCAGCAGTGCCTGTCAGTCCCTGGATGGAGAAGCAGCATAAGCTGTTTGACAGCAGAGTTGTGAGGGTGTCATACAGGCCCCTTAGCCAGGTCACCTGCCCAAAGGCTGGAAGACAAGAAAAAACCTGTAGTTTATGAATGCTGACCTAGAGGCAGACTGGCGCCACCATGAGGCCAAACCATAGAATTACACAGAGGAGGCAGCCCTTCTGCCTGCTTCACAGACCGCCCTCCACCATCTGGCACATCATCTTGTACAGGCCCTTTGTCCAAGGTGCATAGCGACGTCTGGGCCAGTTGCCCAGGTCACTAACATCAGTAAATAACATGCATGTGTCGTTGGTCAGTTGTCATTTTTATGAGCAATTTTTGTAATATATATGAGTCAATACCCATTTGGGATGAATTTAAAGAATAAATAGTTCTCTAGGTTCGGGATGGTGCATTTCAGGAGGAGAGAACACCAGGACTTAGAGTATTGGGGAATGACGGGATTAGAGAGCAGTGTGGGGTCGGGTAAGGAGGCTGAGACCAGAGAAGCAGGCAAAATTCAGAATTTTGAGATTTACCCTGTGTTGTTGAGAAGCCCGCACAGCCTTCTTGGCAGGGGAGTAACAAGATCGTATTTACATCTTAGGAGGAAAACTGGCGGGTGCGTGAATGAGCTGCTGGGGCAGAGAGACCAGAGGTAGGGAAGATGCCACGGTCCAGAGGAGAGCTGATGAGAACCCACAATTCTCAGGGATAAGCGGGCAGAGAAGGGAGAGGGGGCAGAGGAAGGAGAAGGAGAAAGAGGAGGATGGGGTAGAGGGGGGAGGAGAAGAGGAGAGAGTTGGGATGCAGGGCCCGATCCTGTACCAGGCCAGGCAGGGCACATTGGTCCACGTCCCTCCTCAGCCACACCCTGTGTCTCCCCATTATCTCCAGTCTCCCGGCAGGGGAGGCAGCTCCCAGCCCAGCCCTCGTCAGAGAGTGGCCTACCACATGCCTCCCACTGGAAGCCGGATCTGGGTTTTGACCCAGCTCCAGGCCCTGGGACTGAACTAAAACCCAGGATAATTCGGGAGGCCCTGGGCGGCCTCCCAGCCTCCCCTCCATTCGTGCCCATTCACCACCACCCCTAGCCCAGCCAGCAGGTCACTGGGGCCACACGTCCCCACCTCGGTGTTTTGCTTGGATCCTCTGACTGGGCTGCCACCCCCACCAGGATCTCCCTGGAGATCTCCTGAATACACCACTTCCGTCATCAGGCCCTCATGTGGGAAGGCGGATGCTACAGGTGTGGCCCCTGCAGTCACAGAGATCTGAGTTTGAGTCCTGGTTCAGCCTCCAACCAGCAGCGTGGTCATGCTTGAGTTACTTTGCCTCTCTGAACCTCAACTATTTCATCTGCAAAAGGGGACCAGCAGAAGCTCTCCTAAGGTTGTTTTAAGAAATACATGCAACAGCCGCTGCAAAGTGCTCAGTATTTGCTGAGAATTAGTGGCATCTGGAAAGTTCTGGATCAAGGTTAACAGCTCTGGTGAAGCTTCATTGCTTGCACATCCTTCCCCATCTGCCAGTGAGTTCTTCCGGGAGAGGAACCACATGTGATTCACGCCTGGAACAAGACACACCTTGGAATTGCTCGTTAAACAGATCAAGGAAAGTGTGAATGAGTGACCACAGCTCTCTTTGCCAACACTCTGCCAGTCGAAGCATTCCTAGTGACTCCTGGGGGAGACCTCTGACTGTGACGTGGAGGACTCCATTAGCCATCAGAGCTGGTGCCCTTTCGATGGGCAAAGAGCAAACAGGGGCAGGGATGCAGAGTGAGGACCACGCATCCGTAGGCTCCCCACTCGCCGGCCCTTCTTTCTCTACTCTCCCGGGGCTCCCCTGCCTGGAACTTGGGGAACACCAGCTCTCAGAAGGTCCAGAGCTTCTCCTCCCCCCGCTGGCCCCAGAGTGACCAAGCTCTGGCTGTCCATCCCCTGATTCCCATCTATGGAGACGGTAACTGACTCCCAAGCTAGGCCTGCTTTGGGGCGGGAGCATTGCCAGGCTGGGCCCTCTCTCTCTAGTCTGGCTCCTCAAAGCCCTCCAGGCCTCCACCTTGGCGTCCATCGGGCCTGCATTGCCCGGTTGTAGCAAGAGTCTGGCTAAGTCAGTTTAGCGAGAATCCTCCACCCTTGATGTCTGATCCCCCTCACTATCTGATCCGATTCCTCATCCCCGGCCCTTGGTATCTGCTCGCTCTGGCTGCCTTCACCAAGAACCGTGTCAAGTCGGTTTAACCAGAAGCCTCCCTCTCCCCCCATGGATGTTTCCTCTTAGTAATTTTCCAGCCACTGACCCCCACCCTGCTCCGTGGCTATAAATCCCCACTTGTCTGTGCCGTATTTGGAATTGAGCCCAGTTCTATATCCTAAGGGCTCTTCTCGCCTACTGCAGTAGTTCCTGAATAAAACCTGTTTTTCCCACTTTACTATCCAGCTCTGACTTTCTTTAACAGCCCCCGTAAGCACTGCCCAAGGAGTCTTTTTGACAAAACCACAACCCCCTCCCGGCATGGGGTGCCCAGCCCACGGCAAGGGCAAGTCCCTTCACGGAGGACTCGGAAGGTGACTCGGAAGGCGCCAGTCCCTCCACCAGGACAGCCAATCCGAGCTGTCTATTTGTCCAGCTGCGCGTGCCCAGCGCAACACCCTCTTAGTGGCCTGCCTCCCACCATGGCCTCGCCTCCCACGATGGCCTTGCCTCCCAGCACCTCTCCCTCCCCCTGGGGCCCAACATCCCCATCGGCCTCCCGTTACCCGCCAGCCCCCATCCCCAACACTTTATGCTCTCATTGGCCTCCAAGCCTTTGCACATTCTAGGCCCTCTCTTTGGAACCCTCCCAGTCCCCTTCTCTGCCCGGCTATCTCTTCTTTCTACAAGACTCTGGTTCCTCCTGAAAACCTTCCTTCCATCAGCAGGATCAAGACTCCCTGTCCATGTGGTCAGAACCTCCCCGGAGTGTTGACACATCTCAATGGTGGTCAGGTAGGTCTTGTCACCTCATCTACCTCTCTGGAGGTCACCCAGGTCTCCAAACACCAGTGGCCTCCCCTCGCTCCTGAGTGCCACCTATAGCCGGGGCACCATGAATAAACCATAAAATATGTGTACACAGAGACCTCAACTGTCCCATACATTCCCAGCTGGTGAGATGTTGCTGCGGCCCACAGGAAGCTGGACATTCCTCTTAATCCTGAGGCTGCAACCACCACTCCTGATTCACTGGGACACCCCCACCTGGCTACCCCACCTGAGCCTCCCACCTGGGCATCCCACGTGGCCACCCACCTGGGCGTCCCACTTGGGCATCCCACCTGGGTCCAGCAGTCTTTTGATGGAAAGTGTTGGCTGTTGCTGTCCCAGATGCCATTTGCTTTGAAATGAGACCCCTCTCTCATGCCTGCCATTTCTCTCTTCCCTCATCTAAATGATTAACCTCATAAACCAACTGCCAGCAAGCCCACCCCTGAACTGGCAAGGTGCCTCCTTCTGCGTCCCCATAGCCCCTGTTCACACATGCATATCGCCCCTTCTTGTAATCAGTCCTGTGCACGGCTGTCCCAGGGAGACTGTGCCTGATTCACCCCAAAGTCCCCAGCACCACCCCATGAAAGAATAACTGGAGTGAACTTCTGCCTGGTGCGTCCCATGCTCCTCACAGACAACACAGAACCTGAAGACTTGTCCCCCCGGAGAAACATCCATCTCCAGAGTGGGAACGTGTATTCGTTTCCTGTTGCCACTGTGATAAATTATCACAAACTTAGGGGCTCAAAACGGCACAAGTCCATTACCTTCGAGTTCTTGAGATCAGATCTAAAATGTGTCTGCAGGGCTGCCACCCTTCTGGAGGCTCCGGGGCATCTGTTTCCTTACCTTTTCTAGCTTCTGAAGGTTGCCCACATTCCGTGGCTCCTGGCCCCTTGCTCCATCTTCAAGCCAGCAGCGTCCACCATCAAATCTGTCTCTCATAGGACTTCTGTCCTTCCATCTCTTCTCTCTGACTCGACTGCCTCCCTCTTATAAGGACCCTTGTGATTACATTGGACCCACCAAGATCATCCGGGTCATCCATTGCAAGATCTTTAACTGAACCACAGCTGCAGAGTCCCTTTTGCCATGTAAGCTGGCATATTCACAGTCTGGGGATTAGAATGTGGACGTCTGTGGGGAGCCATTACTCAGCCTACAGAAGCTCGGAGCCCAGAAGCCTTTAAGACAGTGAAGGCTCCTAGCTTGCCTTCTCCTTGTGCCAGGAATGCCCTTGGATGGCATTCTCAGCCGCAGGCTCTCCCCCTACTGTTCCCGCCTCGCCCGCCCGCACCTAGAAGGGGATGGGGGAAGAAGCCATCACGCACCGAGGGGCTTCTGCTTGCAAGCACATTAATATGCTTGTGTTATCCTCAAAACCACCATCTAGAGAACCCAGGAGTTCCCCTGACACCCCATCCAGCCCAGCTCCAGCTGGCCTGCGGGAAACCAGCCCCATGCTGCCTCGCGTGGCTGTAACAAGGATGCTAGCAGGGCGGGCACAGAGCCTGGGTTCCAGACATCCCTGCACCCAACTCTGCCATTGCTCTGAGCTCCTGCCCACAGCTCGAAGTTCCCATCCAGAGAAGATCCAGCCATCAGGAGGATCCTCGGAGCCCCTAAACCAGCAGAGACAGGACTTGGCCAGACCCTGGGCCCACTGGGGCCAGGCTGGGGGCAATTGATCCTGCAGCACCCAGGGGGCTGGTCCGGAGGGTCATCATGCCAAAGCTGGGCCACATCCTGGGCTGGACCCTGGGGATGGAAGTGAATGGTCTGGATCCTGCCTTGTGGAGGGGACAGTCTGGAAAGCAGACAGTGATAGGAGGGCAAGAATATGACAGCTAGAGGACCCTTCCAACCACAGTCACAACAGAGACCCCACTGCAGCCCCGCACCCCACCATCCCCTAAAAGGGGCAATGGCAGCCCCCTCAGGCAATGCGTTGACGCAGAGCAATGCGAATGACTGCATCCAACATTCACCCCAGCCTTCAGGGCTCTGGGGACCATGTCCCAGACCATGGCCCAAGGAGGCCTCAACGTCAGAGGGTAAGACAACTGACCCCAGACCGGGAGCCAGAGGCACCAGCAGACAGAGAGGGCACTTGGGTTGTCCCATGAGAGTCTGTTGGAGCCAGGGTCTCCAGGTGGAGGGCTGAGCCAGACGTGGTGTGGGCTCATAGCCACCCGAATCCAGCCACCAGACCCTGTGAACAGTCCCTGCCACCTCCACATGCCAGGCATCACGACCTAATCCTGCTCTGACCCCAGCACTCCCCTGGGCCTGGGACCCCAAATCTCAGCAGTGGGTGGGCTGTGTTCTTACTGCTTGAGACCCTGCCTGGGCAGCCTCTTGGCTGCTGGCAGTGGTTCTACTGAAGGCCACACAGGCCCCACCTGGGGAGATCCTTTGTCGCATTGACGGAAGCACTGCGGACCAGCCTCAGTCTCACCAGCAGAACCCTCCCCACCCACAGGCAGCTCTACCTGGGCCCCAGAACTCCACCTGAGGCTGGAGTCACCAGTCTGCTCACCTGCCAGGACCCCAGCTCCCCCGGAGCCAGCCCCTGCCTCGCCGGGGCCCGTCACCCCAAAATCCAGGGCTGATCTTCCTAGGGGCCAGCTGGTGTGCACCCGGGCTCCCTCCAGTGCCCAGGCTTGCCAGTGGGCAAGGCACAGTCTCATCCCCTCCAACCCTGTCTCCACTTGACTGCCAGAATGATCACTCCAGAGCCCGAACCTAACTGTGTTCCTCCCCTTCTTTATAGCCTTCCATGACTCCCCAGTGCCCACAGGATAAAGCTTGGCATTCAAAACCCTCCCCACCTGGCCCCTATCTACCTCCAAAGCTTCAGCTCCAGAGACTCCTTATTCCACCTCCTGTGTCCCAGCCCCACTGAACATCTCCCAGCTCCCTAGAACCCCTGAGCCATCCTCACCTCTGAACACCCAGTTCCAGGCCTGGAATGCACACTGTCCCCTGCCACCACCACCCATTCCTCTTCTCTGTGGTCAACTCCTATTCATGCTTCAGTGTCCCAGTCAATGTCACCTCCTCTGAAAGTTTTCCCGATAGCTTCAGAAACTTAGTGATTTCTTCCTTTGGGCTCCCACAGGCCCCTGGATATAGTGCTGCTGCAGTATTTTGGGGGTCCAGCCCTGGTGGTCCAGTGGTTAAGATTCAGCTCTCTTACTGCTGTGGCCTGGGTTCGTTTCCTGGTCAGGGAACCGCATCACCCATCTGTCGGTTGTCACACTGTGGTGGCTGCGTGTTGCTGTGATGCTGAAAGCTATGCCACCAGGATTTCAAATAACAGCAGGGTCTCCCCTGGTGGACAGGTTTCAGTGGAGCTTCCAGACTAAAACAGAGTAGGAAGAAGGACCTGGCCACCCACTGCCAAAAACATTGGTCATGAAACCCCTATGAATAGCAGTGGAGCATTGTCTGATACAGCACCAGAAGGTGAGGGAATGGTACAGAAAGACTGGGCAGAGTTCGTCTCTGCCGTCCACAGGGTCGCTAGGAGCTGTACGCAGGATCACTAGGAGTTGGAATCAACTTGATGGCACTAAAAAGTACTTTTTGGTACTGTTTCATTATGTTTTCATTCGGTGTCCCCCGCTTAGAGCGGGAGCTCATAAAGGACAGAAAAAGTATCTTATTCATCTCTTTTTTCAAGACCTAAGACTTTTCCCATCATATTACCAAAATATAGGGCATACTTACTGAATGGATAGATGGACATTTGGGACAGATGGGACAAGATGGATAGATGAATGGATGGATGGACGGACGGATGGATGGATGTATGGATGGGAGGATGGGTGCAGGAGAGTCAATGATGGATAGCGGACGGGCACATAGATGAATGGATGGATGAATGACAGTAGTTTGATGGGGATGGGTTGTTAAGTGATGAAGGTGGATAGATGGATGAATGTTTGGATTGTGAGGAATGATGAATATTGGGTAGGTAGGGAGATGGATGGATAGATGGATGGGTTGTTGAATGGATTAATGAATAAGATATGAATGATGGATGGATAGGTGGGTGGATGATGAGTGAATGATGGATAGATGGTGGATGGATGGATGGATGGATGGGAAGGTAGTGAATGATGTATAATAGGTATGCAAGTGGATGGATGGGGGTATCCAGGGATGAATTAAGTGCTTGGGAGAGAAAACAGCAATAAGAAAGAGGGAACGGCTAGCAGAGAAACCATTGCTGGGGCCATGGAATCCATCTATTCTTTCCAAGCTCCCCAGGTTCAATGGGATGAAACTCAGCACTAAGGCCTGGTGTTAGACCAAACCCCACCTTGCATCTAATATTTCAGACTGACTGTAGGCATGCCTTTCACTTCCTGAGACCTGTAAAAAGAGTCAGAGAAGCTGAGCAAGGCCTGCAAATTGGAATGATTTTTTTGGATTACAAATCAGCCGGTAAGTGAATCCTAGCAAACAAAATTACATCACCAATAACCCCACTAGTCCTGAGGGTGGGGTGGGGGTGGAAATAACAGGAATATTGATTCAAAAATGTACCCAGAAGAATGAGATTCCAAATCCAGGTGGCCAGCGGGCTGGGGTGGTCACTGGCGATATGCGGTCCCTGGCAGCATGCCACAGGGCAGGTAGTGATAGGCCTTGCACACTATGCAGTAGAAGCAGGTCCACATGTCAAAGATGGCCACACAGGCCAGCATGTCATAGCCTGTGAGCTCAGAGAAGCTGCAGAGAGAGACAAAGGTGGCACCAGGGCTCTGAGGGGCCCCACTCCTCATTGCACTTGGGAGCTGGGGGTGGGGGCTGTACCACACATGGGGACTCCAGCAGGATGATGCAAGGCCTGTTTGGTTGAAGCCTCCAGAGAGAGACTTTGGCTGGGATGGACAGTGCAGGCATGAGGTAACTGAGAGAGAAATCAATTGTGCACAGAGGCCGACTGTCAGGAGGAGAGACCAGACGTGGTTTGTGATCACTCCTTGCACTGCGCCCCGCCATTGTCACGTACTACTCACCTTTCCACTTACGACTCCACACAATCTACCTCCATCTGTGTCCCTGGCCTCTGGATGTCTCTCTCTGACTTCCCATCAGTTATGAGCTGAATTGTGGTCCCCCCAAATTCATCTGTTGAAATCCTAACCCCTCAGAATATGACCTTATTTGGAGAGGGAGCTTTAACAAGGAAATGAAGTGAAAGTGAGGTCAGTAGGGTGGGCTGTAATCCAACCGGTGTCCTCATGTAAACGGGAAATTTAGACACAGAGATAGACACGCACAGAGAGAAGACGATGTGAAGACACAGGGAAAAAAAGAGTCATCTACAAGCCAAGGAGAGAGGCCTCGTGGCCCTCAGAAGGAACCAACCCAGCTGACACCTTGCGCTTGGACCTCTAGCCTCCAGAACTGAGAGGCAACAAATTTCTCTTCTTGTTGAAGCCCCATCTGTGGTGCCTGGTTACAGCAGCCCAGCAAACCAATACACCATTTCTAGGTGTCTGTCTCTTTCTGTTCCTCACTCTGTCTCTCTTTCCTCGTCCCTCTTTTGTAGGGTGGCCAACAGTCCTGGTTTTCCTGAGCCCATGGGGGTCTCCACAACTTGAGTCTTGGAGGTCAAAACCAGGAAAACTGGGACAAGTTGTTCATCCTACATCTTTTATCTTCATTACATCTCTGCCTCCCCACCTTTCTCTCCTCTCTCTCCTTCTCTCTCATTCTCTTTCTCCCCCCACCTCTCTCTGAGGACTCCCTTGCTCTATTAATGTCTCTCGTAAACATTTGTTCTACACACAGCTTCTGGGCCTGTGTGTGGTCTCCGGGATTATCAGGCAGGTGGGCGGTAGCTGGAAGGCAGCAGGTTGGCCAGGGCAGGGGTCTTTAACTCTGGTGATCACAGAACTGCTCAAAATGGGTGAGGCCCAAGAGCAGCTCCCACGGCGGTGCCTGGGTAGCCGACCCACATCCGGGTCCAGGACGGGCCTCCTTCACATTGTGATTCTTGTTCTGTTACCTTGCCCATTACACTGCCCCCAGGTGGGGAGGAGCTGAGAGTGAAAATGCATTCAGATGCTGGTGTTAGCAAAGACTGGCCAGAGTTGAAGGTGGCAAGATGTTCCTTGTATCTTAAGCTGATGCCACTGTTTGCAAGGCATGAGCTTGACATACTAAAGTATTCATTGAGTGAATGGATGGATGGATCCATTAACTCATGGGATTAATTAATTAGATCTTCATCATTTGAAGGCACAATTATGTCCAGGTGTCTAGCCCCCATTCCTGCCCAGTGGTTTAACCACAGTGGCTCCCTCTCCCTCCCAGGAAGGGCTTGCCCTCAAAGGCTCTGCTCCACCCCAGGTGTCAGGAGAGCGACAGCGGCAGTAATCCAGGGACAGCATTTACAGCTGGCAAAGCTTCCTCATCGACACTGCTGCCTGTCTCCATAGGATTCTTATCTCCACTTGTCATTTTATAATGACCTCAAACCCTTTTTCAAAGCCACTAAGAAACTAGAACTAAAAAATAAACTCAACGGAGAGCCAGGCATAGCTCCATCCTTGAGGATGGGTGCAGCTGGGAGCCAGCCGTTTTGAACTCAGGCCCTGAATGATGAGGTGGCGTTTTTCCATGCCCAGGTGACTCCCTGTGTTTCGGTTCAGTGCCACAAATGCCCCCTCGGGAAACTGTCCCCCTGTTTTTGCCTCCCACTCTGAAGCCCCCCAGCAGGGCAGAGTGGTGGACAGACGGGGCTGAGGAATGGCCTGGGGTCTCCGGGCATCAACAGGCTGCACCCAGGCTGCACCTACAGGGCCCATGGGGCCCACATGAGACGGAAGGTCCCCTTCCTCCCCAGGCGTGCTGAGAAGCCACCACACTGAGCTTCTGCCCCAGCCAGGCGGCCTGGATGGAGAACAACCTAAGAAAGTCCCAGTGACGGGCCCTCTGCGAAAGGACCAGCTGCTGTGGTGTGCAGTCCAGCCTCAGAGCCCTCAGAGGGGAAGGACCTGCCCACACCCCCGGCCTCTCGGGGTGTGCTTCCTCTCCTAGCAGACCTTTCTGGAGCTCAGGCTGGAGCCAGGACCCAAGAACAGGAAGGGGCCTCTGCACCACCACACCACCCCGGTGTAACAGAGCCAGACTCAGCCTGGGAACAGCAAGAGGAGCGGGAAGCAGAGGGAACATTCTGTGAGGGGAAGGAAGGGATGGCCTGGGCATCCGGCCCCAGGGCACGCAGGCCCAGAGCCGGTTCAGGGGTAAGGCCAGGCCCAGGACACTCGTGGGACCTACCCCAAAAGCCCTGAAGTAATGCCAGCAGAGGCCATGTGTCTGAGCCCCTCAGCTACCATTCCACCCACCGTATTCCGCCCAAGAGGGGCAGAGCCTGAGGCAGTGACTTGCCTAAGGTCTGAGACACAGCAAGCGCTTTCCAGACTGGGACTGCAGAGAAAGTGGGGCCTCTGAAAGGCACCCAGAACCCCGCAGCTGAGAGCGAGGAGCAGCCTGAGGGTGTGAAAGGGCCCTGGCCTGCGGGTCAGGAGGCCCAGCGCTGGCCCTCCTCAAAGGGGGCCATGCCCTCTCTGGGCCAGGTCTCACCAGTAGCCAATGAGGGCCATGGTTTCCCAACCGGCTGTTCTGAGCCCCAGGGTGTGAGGAAACCACACACAAACAATACACACAGAGACACGTGTGCTCACAGGCACACACACAAACACGCACACAGACATGTACACACACGTGCACTCACAAACACATGTGACGCCACATGCACAGGCAGGCTTCGACCAAAAGAATTCTTGTCTCCTCTTCTATGTCAGATTTTGATGACTGAAGCCAAAAAAGATGATCATTCGTGGGTTGAAAAGAGGCAGCAGGATGGCCCGTCCTTCACCCCTCTTGCTGTACTTTCTCTCTGCCAAGGACCAAGCCAAGGATGCACAGAGGGGCCTGGGACATGCAAAGTGCCCACAGAGAACCCACCCTCTGCTTCTCCAGAGCTTGCTCTGGCGCACAGTACGTGCTCCATGAGTGCTCAGACAAGATAGGCAAAGAAAAGGGGTCAGCCTTTACCCTTCTTATGGCACCCACTAAGACAGAATGTGGCGGAGCCCCACCTGACCCAGCAACCACTTACCACAGCTGACGGAATTGAGGACCACTGCAGTCTCGGCCGGCTGGGCTGCAGGGCCCCGAGGGCCTGAATTGAGCGTGCACAAGGCCAGGAGACTTAAGTCGGGTCAACAGTGTAAGCCAGTGTGGAGACACCAGAGGTGGCTCCACTCCTAACAAGGAGCTGAAGGAAAAGCCTTTCCTTCTCTCAGCCTTACTTCAGGGGGTCCCAGCAGGGGCAGACCGGCCGGTCCAGTGCATATATTATCCACCTGGGACACACTGTCCCACACTGTCACTCCAGGCACAGTGACTGTTGTAGGGCCCTAGCAGGGAGCCGCTAGGCTGGCGGGTCAGAGGGTCAGGATGCCCAAGGGCCATGGCCCCAGCACTGCCTCTGCCTCAGAGACAAATGCCGCTCAGTTCTCACCCTACTATCCACTGGGAGCCCAGCCACTCTCTGGCCCCAAGCAAGCAGACCCCTTTGGTGGAAGCCCACCTTTCCCGGACCTCCTGGCCTCTTCTCACCGGCCAGACCCTGCATGTCCACCGACACTTCAGACTGAGCATGGCCAAGCTGAGCAGGTCTAGGGTGAAACTCTTCTCTCCACAGTGCGAAGGAAACCACGAACTGGAGCCACACGGTCCTGGGCTCTCGGCTCACCTGCCCTCACCTGCGATAGGACTTCAGGCAGGATGCCCTGAGCTGCTGAGCCAGTCTCCCCACCGTCAAATGAGAGTGGCAATAGCACCCCTCGCACCAGGGGCCAAAGAAGAAGAGATTATGGGTGCAAATGTTCTTCCGATCTCCTGCCAACTCCAGGAAATAAACCTGACCAGGAAAACCTAGTCTGGGCCACACTGGTTAGAGGCAAGTTGTCATCACCATCATCAATACATACGACAATATTATCTGGATCAGCATGGATCTAATCTCCATTTTTCCTCTTCAGGGTGCTCTGCAACCCCTCCTCTACTCTTCAACTCCTGCCTAGCCCACCTCACAGCACCTTCCATCCACCATCCCAATCTCCCTCCCCCTCACCCTCCTTCCCCTCCCGCCTCATGAGGTTGACCAGATGTCTGAGGGGCTCTCCACGGTGTTAAGTCAGGTAACCAGACCTGGAGACTCCAGAGTGGGCTCTTGCCAATCCTATGTTCTGACTTTGGTGCGCCCTCTGCTACACAGCACCCAAGAAGGTAAAAGCAGAGCTGGGGCCTCCAGAGCATCACCTCATCCCTCCACAGACTCTAAGTCACAGGTAGGCGGTCCTGGCGTAGAGGGCGTGGGGGCGGTCCAGCTCCTCTGCGGACATCCAGTGCTCTTACTCCATGAAGCCAATGTGCCCCTCGATGGATGTCTTTTTTTGCCTCCAATCAATACGGTGACATTGTGCTCTCCAAGGTTGGTCTTAAGTCATGCAGGATGAGAGACAGTCATTCATTTGTGCAAAAAAAAAAAAACCCACAAAACTCTTTTCTCTCCACCTATGGGCCCCTTGCCTATCCTCTCCACTGGAGGTAGTGTGTGGAAGGCAGGGGTGTGGTCAGCACTGACAGATCACATTCTAGGAATGCAGTGACTGTGGCCCAGGGGGCTCAGGAGAACACATGATCGAAAAATACGTTGTTCTGTTTTTATGCTATAAAATTCTAAACGGTAAATTTAACATGACAATAAATTGGATTATTGTCCACATTTTCATGCATACTGTAGGTGAGACTTTCATTTGTAATTACCACCAATGAAGCCTAGTAAAAGCCTTGAGTCACTGGAAGCCAGTATTCACAGGTGAGATGATGGATGAAGCCATGTCGCCATGAGTAATGATGTAATTAGCATGAAATAAATGGCCCTAGGGAACTGAAAAGTCCAGAAGATCAATGATGTTTCAATGCACAGCTTCCAAAGAGGCATGGCACTGTGAGTAATAAAAGTGTTGCTACCTTTTTCTCATGGCAGGAAATATGAAATTAGCCAGGAATGGCTCACTTGGCAATAAAGAAAATGAGGAGATGGTTCTTGGACCTGAACAGGGAGAAATAGTGCCTGGACACCATGCAAAATCTTCATGTGCACTTATTAGACACTAAATAAATACAGAAATATCTCTTCTCTACCCATCATTTGAAATTTTTATCGACAAATCACAGTATCTCACATGGGTCTGTGAATTTTGCAATATGTCTTCAGACCAAATTACTTATATAAACGGAGACCATGAGTCAAGTATTCATGTGATAATTTAAAAGCAAATCAATAAAAGAATAAAAGTAGAACATATAACTTCCAAACCCGTAGAGGAGGAAAAAGAAAATAGAGAAAACTTGATCATCCAAAAAGAGGGGAAAAAAGAATCCAGAAGAAACCAGAGAAAGAACCGTAGAAAATGAATGATTAATAGAAAACACAAAATAAAGTGGTAGAAAGAAATCTAAATGTATCTCCAATCACAATAAATATAAATGAACTAAACTACAGGTTAAAAGACAGAGAGTATCAAAATGAAACAAAACAAAATGCAGATATGTACTATCTACAATGGGCAAGGCCAGCTGTAAGGACATAAATGGTCCGAAAGGAAAAGGATGGACAAAGACTAACCCAAGGGCTGGGAGAGCTCTGCTACAATCAGATGAGCTGGACTTCGCATGAAGGAGCACTTTAGGGTGGGGCAGGCAGGAGCTGGTCTAGACTATGCAACAGCAACCCACACTGTCCTTCCAGTCTGCAGCTGGCGAGAAGGAGCCCTCGATATCTGAAATAACTTGCCCAAAGTCGCTCAGATAGAGTGACATGGTTCAGATTCCAGCCACACCTGTTTGAGTCTGAAGTCTCGGTTCTACACCCTTGTTACTTCAAGTATGGTCCCTAGGCCATGCATCCACACCACCTGGAAGCTTTTCAGAAACACAGAATCCCAGACCCGACTCGAGACCTACATATTTCCTCAGAGTCTGAATTCAATAGGATCCTCCATGATCTGTATGCACTTTAGAGAAATACAGCTCTAGCACTCTGCCAGCCCTTGTCACCCGCTCGACCCCCAGGCTTACCTGGCTTGGGAGCCATGACTCGCTGACATCCTTAAATGTCATCCTCTTCTTCCCTAGATCGGCTGAGGAACAAACATTTTGAGCTAAGGTGAGTGGCTGCATGGCCTCAACAGTTCAGTCTCAGGAGCAGAATCTCATTAGCACAGCTGTGTGAGTGCAATTATTTGAAAACGCCATTGTATTTTGCCGTGATTACTCTGTTCGGAGCAATCAATCGCTTTACCGGATTATCTGTCCCACAAAGGCACAGCCTGTTTGCTCCCCAGGAGCACGGAGGTATCCACCGCCACCACCACCACCTCCACGTTAAAGCACGTCAACCTTCTGGCAGTTCTCCTTCTCAGATCTTCCCGCTTTCAGAGCCTTGGTGAGAGGGCGAGCCTACCACTGCCTTTATCCCCCTTGTCTGAGCACCCAGGGCCCATCTTCTCCCCCAAGATGCCCACCACGCACCAACATTCCACTCCCCTGCTGCACTGGCCACAGGCTCGGTCCAGGCTCCTTCCAAAGGGCTTCCGGGCCCTCCTATGGTCTCACACCAGCTGCCTCTCCACCCTTATCTCTTGCCATTGCCCCACCAGGTTCCCACCCTGCAAAACGCTGCCCTTCCACACCTCTCTGCCTTTGCACAGGCTACTCCCTCCATGGAAAGCCCTTCCATCTGTCATAACACCTCCCACTTCACAAACACTGCCGTCTGCCCGTCCCCCCGCCCGATTCCCATGTAACTACTATGGGGTGCAGCCTGGGAATCTGTTTTGTTCAAAGCTCCAGGTGATTCCAGTGCATAGCCAGGGTTGAAACAACCGCTGCATACCTGCTTCGTCCACGTGCGGCTACTGAGCGCTAGAAATGTGGCGAGTGCGAATTGAGACGTGCCGTCAGCATGGGGTGCACACCAGATCATAAAGACTGAGCATGAAAAGAAGAACATGAAAAGTAAAACAGCTCAATTTTTATATGACTTATATTTTGAAATGGTACTATTTTCGATATATTGGGCTAAATGAAAGGTTATTAAAATTAATTCCACTTGTTTCCTTTTTGCTTTTTTAATGATGCTACTAGGAAATGTAGACCTGCAACGTACATCTGGTCTGGGACCTGGAGGCAACGAGGGCTCACGGGAGCTCAGAGCTCTGTGGGTTTATTCTCCCAAGATCAATTTGCCAGATGCTATGCCTCTGTCTGTCCCCCTGGAGAGCAGCACCTCTGACTGCGGCCACCTCCTTTGTCCCTCATCAGATGGTCCCAGGGCTGGGAGGCGGACCTGAGGGCACTGTTCCCTGTGTCCCTGAGCTGTGTCTGGGCCTGTCCAGCTGATTGCTGGGGCCGACGAGCCCGTGATGGGAAGACAGGACGTGTCAGTGGAGCTGAGGCCACCCAGGCTGGAGCCTCGAGACCAGAGCCAGGCCCAGGCTGTCCTAGAGCCCAGGGCTGTGTCCAGATGCCAAAGGAACCTGAGAGGCATGCTCCGTGCTGGCACCTGGTAGGCACGTGGGGAAGGGTGGCACAGTGGGACCCATCTATGGCATCTCGACAGTGTCTAAGAGGGCCTGAGACTTGTGGGCAAATCTGGAGATGGGCTGTGTCACAAGGCAAGGAAGATTTAAACCTGGGCCCTCCCACGGTGGCTCATGAGGTGACGAGCCCTGACGCAGACTGCTCATGCTCCATGACTCCATGGCGAGCACTTCACACAGGTTTCCTCATCGGATCCTCAAGCGCCCCTCTGAGTTTTGGATTTGAATCTCTGCTTCATAGATGGGGTCACGAGAGTCAAGAGCAGAAAAGCGATTCGCCCAAGGAAAGTAAAAGTTTTCAAACTCAGTCTGACTTATCCCCTGATGCCTGAGCCCTGAGCAGGAGAGGAGTAAGGAATCGGGCGTGCTGGGTGATGGGCAACGGGGTCATTGCACCATCCTCTCTCATTTTCTCTCTGTTTGACGGCTTCCATTACCAAGGTTGCCAGTGCTCTCTCTGATGACAGAAGCCCCAGTTCCCTGCTCAGAGCTGTGCCACACGGGCAGGATCCAGACCAGCCTCAGCTGAGAGGAGTTGCACCAACCTCAGCCACCAGGAGAGGGATGTGGCCGGTACTGAGGCAGCCAGATGGAAGATGGCTATTCCGAGGCTACCAGCCCTGTCCCTGCCCCTGGCCCCTTCCCTCCCCGAGTTGGCCTGAGAGTGGCCCTGAGCCAGGCCCACAGGCAGCCCACCTGGCCTGATCAAGCTGAGGATGCAGACATCTGAGAGCTGGCATCCTCCTCGAGATCCTGACCTCTCACACTAGACCTCAGGTGCTGTCCCTAGGCAGGCTGGGGTGTGGAACCGACTGTCCCCAAGCTGGGACCCCACCTGCCCAGCTACGTCAGTGGACCTTCAGGCTTTGATCCTCCAAAGACAGACAGTCCTAATTACGGCGTCTTCTGTACCCCAAGGCTGCCCCGGCCTCCCCACCCTCGCCTGGCTTCATCCCCAGCTCCTTGTCTCCAGGCCGTGCTGAGAGCCTGGGCGGACCAAAGCTGGCAGTGGTCTCATGAGGAGGGGGAGCAGCCCCCTCTGCCCTGGTGGTGCCCTCTGAGGGGTCCCACAGCCAGGATCCCTGTATCTTCACATCTTCCAGAGCTTGGGGCCAAACAACTCTGTTCCTTTTTAAAATCTATTTAAATTTTTATTCTGACATAATTCTGACTCATAGGAAAATAAAATAATAATTCCCATATACCCATCACAAGGATCCTCCAAATGTTTACACTGACTGTCCCTCTCTATCTACCGACCTATCTACCCATCTACCTAGACAGACATTAGTATTTTTTCTTGAACCATTTGAGAGTGAATTGCAGACCTGATGTCCTATTATCCCCAGACATTCGGTGTAATTTCCTGAAAACAAGGACAATCCCTTATATAACCACAGCACAATGATCAAAATCAGGAAATTAACATTGACGTGTGCCATGATCTAATCCTAGCACAAACCTTACTCAGATTTTGCCATTGATCCCAAGCACGTCCTTTATGCCAAAAAAAAAAAGTCCCAAGCAGGCATTGGACTCGGCTGGCAGGCCTCTTCAGCCTCCCTTCACTCTAGAACCAGCTCTGTCTGCCCACCCACAACCCCCGCCCCCACCCCTCCCACCTCTCTACAGAACCCACACCTTCGCCCGGGGAAGGTGTGGCTTCAGAGGAAACCCCACTGACCATGGCCGCCCAGCCTTTCTGGAATGCACAGCTGAAAGGAACTTGTGTTCCACGCTCTGGGCCCCACCCCAGCACAGAGGCTGGCCTGCAGGGTGACCCGGCTGGGCTGCCAAGGGCTGGGCACACAGCACTTGCCTGGGGCCACTTGCATTCCAGATTCAGGCACTATCATGTTCTTCCTGAAGGAGTCATTTAATGCTAGCCTTGCCCACTCCTCTCCATCCTAAACCCCTCAGGAACCCCCCACCCTTATTTCCTGTCACGCCCACAGTGGGTGCCAGGTGAACGACTAGATGACTGGGTAGAGGTGGCCTCGTCAATGAGTCCCCTTCATGGTGCCTGCTGGGGCGTCTGGCCCCCAGCAAGGCCTCAGGCAACATAGGAGAGTGCAAGGGGACAGTTCAGTACCACCTCTCAGGACATACCTGGTACAGTGTGAAGAGGGAAAGAGGAGAATAGGATTATCAATAAACGGGACATGGGCATAAGAATTTGGCATCTGCAGCTTTAAGGGGGACGTTGCGACTCTAAAAGATCAGAGGTGGACACTCCCTCACTCAGATTCCTCACTCAACCTAGGTGCTCACTGATGAGGTCCTTTGTGGGGGACATGGAGAGAGACCCTAGCATGGCTCCCAATGAGTCACACCTTTGTATGAGCCCCTCCCCTTAAGTGTGGGCAGAATCTGTGACTTTTACCCAATAGAATAGGGCAAAGTCGAAGGATGGCAAAATTGCAGATGTAATTAAGGTCCCTAATCAGTTGACCTTGGATTAATCAAAAGGTAGATTATTGGGCGTGGACCAGACCTTCCTTGAAGGGAAAAATCGGAGGAAGTCAGAGACTTTCTTGCTGGTCTTGAAGGAGGAAGCTGCTGTGAATTCATGGCAATGAGTTCTGCCAACAGCCTCAAGAGGGAGCTTGGAAGCAGAATCTTCCAGGCTCTAAGGGGGAACACAGTATGGCCAACACGGTGATTTCAGCCTTGTGAGAACTTGTGAGGTCCTCGAGAGAGGACCGAGCCATGCCTGGACTCGTGACCCACAGGAAATGCGGGGTAATAAATGGGTGTTGTTTCAAGATGCTAAGCCTGTGGTGACTTGTTACTTAGCAATAGAAAACGAATAGGGGAGATCCAGAAGCTTCCGGTTCAGGTTGCCATTGGAGAATGTTGCTGGTCTCTCTGCTTGTGCCCCAACTGCCCGGCCACTTTCAGGGCAGCCTTTGAGAAGCAAGCATGTTGGTTTGCTCCGGTGGTGTCTGTGTCCAGTTTCTCCATCAGCCAATCCTTCTGGAGACATGTGTTAACAGAGTGGCTGTGCACAGGGCCACAGCCCTAACCTCCCCTCCTGCCCATCCTCCCAGGGTGTCCAGAAGGAGCTGAGGTTCCTGAGGCTGCCACCTCTTGTGGGCACTCCTGCACCTTCTGGGACACAATGCAAAAGTGGACTGGGCATGTTCTGACCAACTCCACATCCTCAAGCTCCATTTTGGGGCTTCCATGAGCTCCAGCCTACCAATCCATGTCCCCTCCCCAAAGCTTGACCATTTTGATCACGGTCATGGAGTGAGGGCTGCGAGTTGTCGGTCACACTGCCCTGGCTGCCTGACTCTAGTGCACTCTCCCTCTAGGACGTGATGCTGCTCCCGACCTCGGGTCCCGACAGGGGCTGCTGGCAGCCCAGGGCAGTGTGGTCCTTGGCGACTCCTCTGCTCTGCAGTGATGGGAAACCTAGCAGCTTTCAAAAGGGGCCTTTTATTCTCAGCCTTGTTTTATTGGGTTTTGAAACTTGTCAAGTCATTTCTCAGGTTGCTGTGCTGTTTGTCACAGCCAAAGTCTTCTGAGTTGAAGAAATCCTCGAACAAGCAGATTACCCATATGAAAGTGGAGAAAGAAGAGAAACAGAAAAACTATATCAGTTGCTAACCCGATACACGAACAGGTGGGCAATGGAAGGCGCAGAGTTACTGTAGTGGTTGGCCCGGGCATCACGGGGTATATAGCTCAGTTAGGGGAACCTCAGAAGGAGAGAGAAAGCTCCTGGTGTACAAAGCCTCGAGTAGGCCAAAAGAGCCCTAGGGAAAAAAATGAAGTTTTGCAGTTCATGAGTGGTATACAATCTGTATCAGGGATGCTGGAGATGACCAAGGCATCGTGGTAAAAACTGCCAATGCTGATGTTACCAAGGGGCATCGAGAAAGCGATTGAACTGCATCCTAAAGATGCTACCCCAGCTCACCTTATGGGTGTTATACGTTTGCTGAAACGCCTAGGCATCAAAGAAGAATTGCTAAAATGCTGTTTTAATTCCCCCTAGTCCCACCCATGAAGAGGCCGTTGGCTGCTCTCAAAGGGCAGAACGAGTGGATCAAAACTCCTACAGCCAAAGCTTGCTTCTTTTGGGGAAGACACACTTGACGCCACACAACAGACAGCTGGCTGCTTTCTGGCTGATGAAGCCAAGGACCATCCAGCACGCAGAGGAGGATAAACAGGGACAGACAGGGGCTGCTCAGGTGCTTACAGGTTTCATTGACAAGAACTGACAATTTTTCAGGGAAGAAAGCACATGAAATAGATAATGAACTTCGCCTTTTCACCAAATCATGAAATAATACACTAACCATAAAAAGGAAAGAAAGAAAGAACGAAGGTTAAGTGGCTCGGCTATTGGACGCCAACAGTCAGCCACAGACCCCTGGAAAAGCTTTCTGCCCAGCCCCCCTTCCTCTGGGCAATGAACACAGCTTTACTGTTCCCATGGGGAAAAGGAAACATGAGGAAAAGAAATAGCTAGAGAGAAAAACACCGATTCAGGTTTTCAAGATAGGAGTTCAAACATCTATTTCCTCTGTCTGGGAATATGTAAAGTTATGTGGGAGAAATAATTTGCCAGTTTCTACTGACTCTAAAAGTCTGGTGTGGAAGCTTAAACCTCTTTAAAAGAAAAAGTCTTAAAATATTATCCAAAAGATGAAAGCAAAATGTGGTATTAAATACAATGGAATAGGGGTCGGCCCGGTGGCGCAGCGGTTAAGTGCGCACATTCCACTTCTCGGTGGCCTGGGGTTCACCGGTTCGGATCCTGAGTGCGAGCACGGCCCTACTTGGTAAAAGCCATGCTGTGGCAGGCGTCCTGAGTACAAAGTAGAGGAAGATGGGCACGGATGTTAGCTCAGAGCCAGTCTTCCCCAGCAAACAGAGGAGGATTGGCAGTAGTTAGCTCAGGGCTAATCTTCCTCAAGGAAAAAAAATACAATGGAATAGCATTCAGCTTTTAAAAGGAAAGGGATTCTGACACGTGACAACATGGATGACTCTTGAGGACGTTGTGCTCAGTGCAACAATGAAATGTCAGTCACAGAAGGACACATGCTTGATGATTCGACTCCTATTGAGGAACTGACAGCAATCAAATGCACAGAGAGGGAAAGGAGAATGGTGGCTGCCAGGGGCTGGGGAAGGGAGAACGGGGAGTTGCCGTTTAATGCAGGTACAGAGTTCTGGAGATTGTTAGCCGACAATGTGACTGTACTTAACAGTACTGAACTGGACACTTAAAAATGGTTAAGATGGTAAATTTTATGCTATATATATTTTGCCACAATAAATATATACAAATGTGTATATACTAAAAAAAGAAAGAAAGAGAGAAGGAAGGAGGAATGAAGGAAGGAAGGAAGGGAGAGAGGAAGGGAGGGAGAAACAGCCATAGGCATTTTGAACCAAGAACTCAGAGCCACGAGAAAGTGCTGTGTCCGTCCACCTGGGTTGCACCTCTTGCTTCATGACAGCCATCTGTGTAGCTGAGCAGTGACATTCTGCAGCCACATGTCACTGTCTGTACTGGGGTGGGGCCCGCACCTGCTGGTGCAAGACTACACTGTGGTGGTCAGGCAGCTCCCCCACACCTCACCTTCCCCGGGTTTTGGTCCGTCCAGGCTCTCAGTCCAGCCTGGAGACAAGGAGCTGGGGATGAAGCCAGGCGAGGCCAGGGCAGCCCTGGGGTCCAGAAGGTACCATAATTGGGACCGTCTGTCTTTGGAGGATCACAGCCTGCAGGAGCTCTGATGCAGCCAGGCAGGAGAGGCTTCAGTGTGTGGACAGTCCGTTCCATGCCCCAGCCTGCCTAGGGACAGCACCTGAGGCCTGGTGTGAGAGGTCAGGACCTCGAGGAGGATGCCAGCTCCCAGATGTCTGCGTCCTCAGCTCAGTCAGGCCAGGTGGGCTGCCAGTGGGCCTGGCCCAGGGCCACACACAGACCAACTCAGGGAGGGATGGGGTCAGGGGCGGGGATGGGGCTGACGGCTTCAGAATCCCCAGGATGCAGAGATGGCCAGACTCAAGAACCCTCATAGATTTTCTGAGGCTCAGAGGCTACCCTCCCCCAGGGGCAGAGCCAAATGAGATCCCCCAGGTCCTCTCTCAGTCAGGACCCGATCCTCCCTCCCTGCTCCCTCTGCCCCGGGGCCCAGTGCAGCCCCTGAATGCAGACCGGCCCTGGGAACTAGGGCAGGGGGGAGTGGGGAAGTAAGCCAGGGTCCATGCAGACCCCCTTCCCCACCCTCTGTCTTCCTGCTAGTCATGCTCCTTAGGGCTCTACCAGGACCTCAGTCAGGCCACCAAGGCCTCACACACAGGCATGGAGGGCCCTGGCTCAGCCTCACCCGGGGAGGGACGACAGCTGCCGTGATAGCTGTCCTAGGAGGCAGGGAGGTGGGGACCAGGCACAGGGGTTTCGCGAGCAGGATTTTCAGAGTGAGAGAGGTACGGGAACGCTGTAGCTGGAGCAGAGGAGGGGCTCCCCTCTCCACCTCAAATCCAGCAGGAAGAGATTCCACTCATATAGCTCCACCCCACAGTGAAAGTCAGGCTTGATGCAGCCATCGATGCTAGAATCTGCCAGGAATACAGAACCAAGGACGGCCTGGCCTACTGTTATGGCCAAAGGCCCCAGAACAGAGCCACAGGGAAAATGAGAATGCCAGGTCCTCAGTGAGGGGGCCACCCACAGCCTCCAGCCTCAGCCGAGAGAGATGGGCAGGGCTTGGGCTAAGGGTGTGGAGGGCAGGCCAGAGAACAATGAGGAGGAATGTCCCTTCATGGGGACAGCCCCTTGTGACACAATCTCTGACTCTAAGGCCACTGTTGGTGGCCTGTGGGAGGAGACCCTGCCCAGCCAGGACCTTTTGTACAATTTACTGTAAGGAGGCTGCACAGCCAACTGCTTAAGTGTGAGGGCCCTGGGGTGGGCCAGGCCTGAGGATGAGTCCCAGCCCCACCCACCTTACTCACTGTAGGATCCTAAGCCAGCCAGCTCATTCCACCCTCGCTAGATGCAGGCAATGACTGTACCTGCCCCTAGGGTTGTAAGGACTAAAGGGGACCAGTACAAACAGCACCTGGCATGTGACAAACACTGAGTAATTGTTAGCCATGATGACGATGATCATCATTATCATCTATACGGAGCTACCAAGGAGGAAATCTGCCAGCCGGGCTCCAGACACCTGCTTGCAGGCTTGCTCACTGGCTCCCTCACCTGGGAGCTTTAGGGATTGCAGTGGGCCCGAGAGAAAGGGCCCCCTCATTGGAAGGGTGTGCATCCCCTAGCCCTGCTCTCTGCCCCTGCCGCGCCCCCCGCCCAGGGCCACAGTGGAGCCACCTACTGTGCAAACACATGGATGGAGCGCCTTCTGCATGTCAGGTACTTATCACACAGATTATTCTCAGACTAAACCGGATAGGCTTATTATTCCCATTTCACAGCGAACTGCCGCTCCAAAAGAGGAAGTGATTTACCCAAAACTACACAGCTAGCTAGTTAGTGCTGCAGCCAGGCTCCAACTGCACTCCTCTGCCGTTCCTGCTGATCCCCACAGGGAATCATGCCAAAGTCCATGCCCCCAGTGACTGTGCCTGTGACAGGAGCCAGCCAGTGTCACACAGCAGTCAGCAGTGCAGGCACACCAGTACCTGGCTGCCAACGCCTGGTCTGATTCTCTCCCATGCGGCACAGGGTTGAGAGACATCCTGAGACACGCAGAGGTACCCTTGGGAGCCCTGAGGAGCTCAGGCACCATGGGTAGCCAATAAGCCAGAAGAAATCACTAATCAGAAAAATCAAATATCTCATTTTATTAAAATATTTTCATAGCTGATGGAACAGGAAACTGAAAAGCTGAGATCTGATGCTATTCTCTCACAGCTAAGTTCAGAGGGCCAGGGTAAAGTAAGCTCACCTGCTGGGTGACTTGACGTAATGAACACACACACACACACACACACACCCCTCCTCTCCCCACCCCAGACCCCAGAGCAGAGAGTCGCCCCTGGGGAACATGCGTCCTTTCCTTGCATTCTTCCTGTGGATCACCAGGAGAGAAGGGTTGAAGTTTATCAGAAAAAACGACCCAAGCTCTCGGGTTCTGAGACGAGGATAGGGTGATGCCACCTGTCTTGACAACCTTGATCTTCTCTGCCCTGACCCTCCAGAGCACCCCCCTCCCCTTTCTCGAAGAGCTGAGGAGGCCAAGCCCGGGAACCAGGACCCCGAAGTTCGGCTCTGAGCCGGCCACTGATGCCCTGTGCTCATTAGGCAAGTCGCTTGCCCTGCCGGGCCAGTCGTCCTGTTTACTGAAGAAGGCAACAGAGTGTCCGTCCTCCAGCTTGCCTCACACGGCTGTCCTGAGAGACAAACGACAGATGGGATGTGAGGAGCCTTGAAAGCTTTAAAACGCTGTATCCCCGAGAAGGACGTCGCACTGGTACAGAGCCAGCATCTGACAAAGCAGGAGACAAATGAAACGCTGGGATAAAAAATACTTGCAAAGACTTCCACTTTCCGGGCCGGCATGGAAGAAGCTTGGAAGTAACCACTCCACCCTAATAACCAGTAAAAAGCTCAAAAATCAACTGCTCTCTTCTTAGATCCATAAGAGAAGTGAGGTCACAGCACAAACTGCAGCCCCTGAAATTGGTGAGACAGACAGGGGAATACAGAGAATCACACCTTCCCGGAGGAGAAACCTCCTCGGGAAGCAGTGCTGGGTAGGAGACCCTGACAGATGCACTGCTGGGGGCCCAGCGGACAAGTCTGAGACTTGAGAGCTGCAGGGGGCGCCAGTCCTAGGGGGCCTCCACACTGCTGTGAATTTAAGCTCCAGGAGCTCTGCCAGGTCCTCACAGTGAACACCGGAGAAAAATCCCCTCATGCGTCCAGCAGGAAGAGAGTTTCCTCTCTTCAAAAGTAGCCACTTTGAAATGTTCCAGAACATTCTGTTCCTCTTAACAAGGAGCTGCCCTTGGGAAGAGCTATTTAACCAGGGCCTAACCTGCCGGGGGGCAGGTAACTGACCTGGGGCAAGGGAGATACCCAACTCCGGTGAGCCGAAGCCTTTCACATGGAAAAAGAAAAATGCCTAGGTCCACCCCACTCCAGCCCTCCTGTTCCACCTGAGCGGGGAGACGGGAGGGACACTGAGAAACACTTGTGAAGTTCACAGACCAGGGGCACAGCTCACCAAAAGACTGAGGCCCACTCACAGGACTATAGGACACTTCCCCCCAACCCCACAACCTACCACCCCATTATAAAGGCTTATTCACAGCAGTTCCTTTTACCCTGTACATCATGTCCAGCTATCAAGAGAAAACTAACAGGAAGAAAAATTTTGAAGAGACAGAGCAAGCATCAGTACCAGACTCAGATATGGCAGGGATGTTGGAATTATCAGGTCAGGAATGTAAAACAACTAGGATTAATATGTTAAGGGCTCTAATGGAAAAAGTAGAGAGCACGTAAGAACACAAGGGCAATGTAAAAGGCAAGAGAGGTAGAAATTCTAAGGTAGAATCAAAAAGAAATGCTAGCGATCAATGAGGCCAGCCCGGTGGCATAGTGGTTAAGTTCATGTGCTCTACTTCGGCAGCCTGGGGTTTGTGGGTTCACATCCTGGACGCAGACCTACACACTGTTCATCAAGCCATGCTGTGGCGGCACCCCACAAACAAAATAGAGGAAGATGCGCTCAGATGTTAGCTCAGGGCCAATCTTTCTCACCCAAAAAAAGAAAGAAAGAAAGAAAAGAAATGCTAGAGATCAAATACATTATAACCAAATTGAAGAATGTTTTGATCAGCTTATTAATAGACTGGACATGGCTCAGGAAAAAATCTCAAAGCTTGAAGATATAACAATAGAAACTTTCAAAACTGAAAAGCAGACTAAAAAAATGGAAGAGAATACCCAAAAACTACGGGACAACAACATAAGGTATAACATACACATAATGGGAATACCAGAAGAGAAGAAAGAACAGAACAGAACAGAAGAAATATTTGAAACAATAATGACTGAGAATTTCCCCAAATTAATGTCAGACACCAAACCACAGATCCAGTAAGCTCAGAGAACAACAAGCAGAAAAATGCCAAAAAGAACTACCCCTGGGCATATCATATTCAAACTACAGAAAATCAAAGGTAAAGAAAAAATCTTGAAAGAAGCCACAGGATAAAAATACCCTATCAACAGAGGAGCAAAGATAAGAATTACATCTGACTTCTCAGGAAACCATGCAAGCAAGAAGAGAGTGGAGTGAAATAGTTCATGTGTTGAGAGAAAAAACACCACCAACCTAGAATTCTATATCCAGTGAATTTATCCTTCAAAAGTGAAGGAGAAATAAAGACTTTCTCAAACAAACAAAAATGGAGAGAATTTGTTGCCAGTAGACTTGCCTTGCAAAAATGGTATAAGAAGGAAACAATATAGGTCAGAAGTTCAGAACTACACAGAACAAAAAACAGCAATGAAGGAGGAGTAAGAGAAGTAAAATAAAACTTATCTTTCTCATTCTTAACTGATTCAACAGATCACAATTTGCTCAACATAATAATGGTAACAATGTATTCGATTGTGTAAGTCTGCTTGTGTTTAAGTGAAGTGAATGACAGCAATGATACAAGAGATGGGAGGAAGGGATTAGGATTATTTTGTTATTATAAGGTAGTCACACTACCTGTGAAGTGGTGTAGCATTATTTGAAAGTGGACTTAGATTAGTTATAAATGCACACTGAAAACTCCAGGGAAACCACTTAAAAAAGTAAAAAAGGAAGTATAACTGATATGCCGAGACAGGAGAGAAAAACAAATCATGTAAAATGCTCAATTAAAACCACAAAAGGCAGAAAAAGAGTGGAACACAAAAATACGCACAAAGGACAAGGGCAACAAATAAAAAACAGGAACAAATATGGTAGATGGTGACCCAACCATATCAATAATCACTTTCAATGTCAATGGTCTAAACGCACCAATTAAAAGACAGAGGTTGTCAGAGTGGATCAAAAAACAAGACCCAACGACACTCATGAGTCGCTTAACAAAGGGGATACATTCTGAGAAATGCACTGTTAGGCAATTTCATCACTGTGTGACCATCATAGAGCATACTCACACAAACCTGGATGGTACACAAACCTAGGCAGTATGGTCCTAATCGTATGGGATAACCATCATATTTGCAGTTGGTCGTTGACTAAAACATTATGCAGCATATGACGGTATATGTTATCGACAAGAAACCCACTTTAAATATAAAAGACACACATACATTAAAAGTAAATGGATGAAGAAAAACAAACCACCCTAACACTAATCAAAAGAACGCAAGATTAACTATATTAATTTCAGACAGCGCAGAAGTCAGAGCAAGGAAAGTTATCAGAGATAAAGAAAGACATTACTTAATGATAAAGCAGTCAATTGTCCAAGAAGACATAACAATCCTTAACGTGTATGCACCTAACAACAGTACGTCAAAATACATAAGGCAAAACCGATAGAACTGCAAGGAGAAATAGATGAACCCACTACTATAGTTGGAGACTGCAACACCCCTCTGTGAGAAATGCACAGATGTAGCAGGCAGAAAGTTAACGAGGTCATAACTGAACTCAATACCACCACCAGTCAACTGGACATAACTGACATGCACAGACGACTTCATCCAACAACAGCAGAACATTCTTCTCAAGCTCTTAGGGAACACTCACCAAGACAGACCACATTTGGGGCCACAAAATGCACCTTAAGAAATGTACAAGAATAGGGATCATACAATACCTGCTCTCAGACCACAGCGGAATTAAACTAGAGATAATAACAGAAAGACGGCCGGAAAATCCCAAAATAAGTGAAGATGAAACAACATACTTCTAAATAACACATGGGTCAAAGAAGAAATTCTCAAGAGAAATTTTAAAATATTCTGAATTAAATTAAAATGAAAACAAAACAATAAAATTAGTAGGATACTGTGAAAGCAGGGATACGGAAAAGTTAAGTTTCCTTAGAGGGAAATTTAAAGCATTGAATGCATATATTAGAAAAGAAAGATCTAAAATCAATCATCTAAGTCTCCACTTTATGAAACTAGAAACAGAGGAGCAAATTAAATTCAAAGTAAACAGAAGAAAAAAAGAATTAGAGCAGAAATCAATAGAAGTTGAAATCAACAAAACCAAAAGCTGGTTCTTTGAAAAAAATCAATGAACTTCTAGCCAGGCTAGAAAAACAAAGTGAGAGGACACAAATTACTAACATCAGAAATGAAAAAGGGGACACTGCTGCAGATCCTATAGACATTAAAAGGATAATAAAGGAATACTACAAAGAACTCTATGCCCACAAATTTGATATCTTAGACGAAATGGACCAATTCCTTGAAAGACACAATCTGCCAAAACTCACACAAGAAGAAACAGAGAATCTGCATAGGCCTGTATCTATTACAGAAACAGAATCAATTAGTTTTCCATTTCAGAAAAGAATAGGCTCCTTTGTGTTGGTGATAGAGGACGGTTATCCAAAATACACAAAGAACTCCTAAAACTCAACAATAAGAAAACAAACCACCAGACTAAAAAGTGGGCCAAAGACCTTAACAGACATCTCACCAAAGAAGACACATAGACGGCAAATAAGCATATGAAAAGATGCTCCACATCATATGTCATTAGGGAAGTGCAAGTTAAAACAACAACAAGCACCACTACATACCTATTAGAATGGCCAAAACTCAGAACACTGACACCGCCAAATGCTGGGGAGGATGTGGAGCGGCAGGAGCGCTCATCCATTGCTGGCAGGAACACAAAATGGTACAGCCACTTCAGAAGCCACTCGGGTGGTTTCTTATAAAACTAAACATACTCTTCCCATATGATCCAGCAATTGCAGTTCTTGGTATTTACCCAGAGGAGTTGAAAACATGTCTACACAAAAACCTGCACATGGATGTTTATAGCAGCTTTATTTATAATTGCCATAACTTGGAAGCAACCAAGATGTCCATCAGTACATGAATGGATAAACAAACTGTGCTCCATCCAATGGACTAGTACCCAGTGCTAAAAAGAAATCAGCTATCGAGCCATGAAAAGACATGGAGGCAACTTAAAGGCATATTACTAAGTGAAAGGAGCCAATCTGAAAAGGCCACATACTATATGATTCCAACCATATGACGTTCTGGAAAAGTCAAAGTTACAGAGACGGTGAAAAGGTCAGTGGTTGGCGGGGTTCAAGGGGTAGAAAAGATGAACAGGTGAAGCACGGAGGATTTTTAGAGCAGTGAAAATAGACTGTATAAGATTATAATGGCATAGACTTGTCATTACACATTTGTCCAAACCCATAAAAAGTACAGCACCAAGACTGAACCCTAATGTAAACTATGGTCTTTGGGTGATAACGATGTGTCAATGTAGGTTCATCAATGGTAACAAAAGAACCACTCTGGTGGGGGATGTTGGCGATGGGCAGGCTGTGCATGTGCGGCGCAGGGGGCATATGGGAAGTCTCTGTACCTTCTTCTCAATTTTGCTGTGAACCTAAAACTGCTCTGAAAAATAAAGTCCATTAAAATGTAAACAAACAGACACTGGTAAGACATACGTAAAAGGAGCACATGTTATTATGTACAAAGAGCTCTAACAAATCAATAGAAACAAGAAGAATCCATCGAAAACGGAAAAGAGATAGGAACAGGCAGACCATAAGCAGATTCAAATGGTCAGTAAATATACTCACTAATAATAATAGCTAACACTTACTTAGCCCTTATTTCGAGCCAGGAACTGTGCCAGCACTCTACAAGCGAGGTGCCATTAAATCTCAGAATCCAACTAATAAGGCATTTTCAGATCCCCATTTTACAGATGAAGAAACTGAGGTGCAGGGAGGTTCAGCAACTTGCTCAACGTCACACAGCTTGAGAGTAGCCAAGAGGATTCCTCACCCAGGCCATCTGGCTAAACACAACCTCACTCGTAGTGAGGGAACCGCAAATCCAAATAACCATTCAGACATCATTCTTTCACTTATCAAATTAGTCAAAATATTAAAGTTTGGTAACTCTCAAATGTTGGCACGAGTGTGAGAAAATAAGCATTTTCACGTATTATTGGGGCAAGCTTTTTGGAGAACAATTCGCCAATATCCATAGACATTTTGTACGTATCATCTGATGAAAACTTCATCCTACAGATATTCTCACATACGGACACAAAACTCCACCTACAAGGATATTTATTTTCACATGGTTTTTATAATAGCAAAAAATATGGGAAATAACAGAAAGCCAAGCAGAAGAGGACCGGTTTAATTTAAAAAAAAAAAAAAAAGCACTTTCATATTCTATCCAATACAATATACCCATAAGAAAAAAGGAGGTAGCATCTATCTATGGCAATATTATCTGCAAGATACATTAATTTTAAAAAATAAGTGCAGAATAGTTTCTAAGTTGGTCTCACTTGTGTAAAATATTTACAAGTCTGAATTGGAGGTTTCAGAGGACACGTCCTGGAGGAAATTACAGTGATAACCTGCAGGGACTGCCAAGTGGGGACACAGGCAGCCCTTCGTGTACACTGTGTGCTATTTGAAATTCTTATCGCAAACACGTGCAATGCTTAAAAAACAGAAGCCAAGGTCTGCACTGTTAGAAATTCTCATCATAAACATGTATTCCTTTCATCTTTAAAAAAACAAGCCAAAAGCCAGGACTGGAGTCACACGGACTGCAGCTTGAATTCCAGCTCCTTCACCTCCTGGTTGTACAACAAGGCAAGATATTTGAACTCTCCGAGTCTCAGCCGCCATGGGGAAGGGCAGCTAACTGTGAGAAGCAAAGACCATAATGTATGCAAACCCATCACCGCTCTGCCATTCCTTTAGCGTCGGGAATGTGGCAGGCAATATTATCATTGCCTTCATTCATTGGCAGGCTATGAAAAACCAATGTTTTCAACCAGTTAACTGTGCGTACCAACAACCACTTGTGGTAGATTTTTGGTCTCTTCCTTATTATGAGATTGTGACGTCTGGAGGTGCAGCAGCCATCTTGTGACCATGAGGACAGCTCTTACAAACAATCTGAACGTGGCAGAGCAGAATTAGGGAAAGAATCTGAATCTTTGAGGTCTTCACAGCGCCGCTGAGCCTACTCTAGAACAGCAACCTCTTACATTCTTAAGTGGTAAATTAAACATCCTAATTTAGATAACTTTTGGCTCATAATTCAATTACTTGCAGCCAAAAATGTCCTAAGGGAGATACTATCTCAGAGAGGCCTTGTGGGCACGGAACAAGAAAGGAGCGCTTGTCCTGGACACAGCCACTCTCTTCCCACTGAAGAAGAGAAGCCCACGGGCTCTTTCAGTCCCCTGCATGCCCCTCAGCCACACCGCAGTCGTGAGGCTGTCCCCAGTCCTCCTGCCTAACCTGCTGTAAGGAATCAGCTCTCCCTCTAACCTCTCTCTTGGCCACCATCACGCATGACACACCCAGCTGGCCTGGGACACCAGACGGAGCTGGTGGAGACAAAGAATGATAGGGGCAAAGACCCTCAGAATCCGCCCCCATTGCAGTGAACTTTAGGCCCAGCCCCTCTCTGCCGGTCAACTCCAGCTCAGACCCCCCCTCCTCAGCCCATTGCCCCCCATACTCCCTCCCCGTGTTCTCTGCTGCCAGAGGCCAGTCCCGGTGGGGGGTGGGGGGCGGGGGACGCACCCTGGCTGTCCCCCCTGCTCTCCTCAGGGTTCAGGGAATGGACCCTCTCTGGGCGGGGCCGCGGGGCACGTTGAGAGGCTCTAGGGCATTGAAAGACAAAGGCAGGCCAAGAAGGGTCGCAGACACACACCGGCTTTAGGGTCGAAGGGCGAAGGCCTTGCATCCAGCGACCACGGGGTGTACGACTCACATTTGGAGTCAGAGGTCTAAGTCAAATGAGGCTGTCCTCCCCTCCAAAGGCCACAGATGCCCCCCGCAACGTTAAATTCCACCCCCCAACCCGCGCTGGATTCCACCCCCTCCTCCGCAGGATCCCACATCACCCACTGGCTTCCACACCCCGCCCTCTCCACCCCCACCCTCCGCCTTCTCCATCCCCACCCCCTTCTCCATCACCACCGCCGCCCTCTCCATTCCGGAATCTTCCGCCCCGCGGCTCTGGCTGGCCTGGAGCATCCGGAGGAGGGGCGGAGGGGGAGGCGCAGGGAGCCGGCCCGGCGGTGCCGGTCTTTCCCGCACCCCGCCCCGCGTCGGGCGGTGCCTCCTCTCTCTGCCCTCCGCCCGGGGGCGGGCCGGGCGCGAGGTCGCTCCTGGCCGCTCGAGGCCGCTGCGGGCCGGGCGGGGGCAGAGGCGGGGTTCCCCGCCTGCGCCCCTCGCGACCACTAGGGGACGCCCGGCTCGTCCCGCGGGCCGCCGCCGACCCTCGCCGCAGCCCCGGGAGCCCTCCCCTCCGCGGCGCCGCCCGGGGACCAGGGGTGGGGCGGGAGGAGGAAAGGGGCCTCTTTGCAGCAGCCCCAATTCTGTAACGACAGGGGACCGAGGGGACATAAAGCCACAGGAGAGAAGGAGGGGACCAGGCATGGACTGGGTGCAAAATTTAAGGGGACAAGGAAAGACTCGGTAATCAAGATAAATAATATCAATGCAATATTTTTAAGTCAAAATTAATGCAAAAGAATTAATGATAAAATATCAAAAATCAAATAAAGACAGGATCCGACCTTCTCCCTGGCTGGCCCGCCCGTCAGCAAGGCTTAAGCGTGTTCCTGGCGCCTCCAGGGACCTCCGGCCCTCCTGGGACCACAGCCCTGCGGGGTCGTGCTTTCCCCCACCCAGGAGTGTGACCAGGGAGGAGGCTGTGGGCTACGCTGCGGGGACTGTGTCAGGGGAGAGGGGGATTGGGGGCATGGAATCATCTCAAGAAGTCCTTTCCTCTCTTCCTGAATTCCTCCGCTCTGAAGGAAAAGAAAATCAAACCAGTGAGTCTCCCTCGAATGATGTAGTCTGGACTCAGGAAAGCCACAAAGATTGCGTACAAGATGCACCCTTGGCCACCATCTTCCCAGACCCTTGACAGGTAAAAATGAGAACTGAACAGAGGGAAGGCCAAGCAGAGGCTAAAGGTGAGGGGCTGAGTGGGCATAGGGTGAGGCGACAATTGCCCTCCTCCCACCTGGGCTCCAGCACCCTAAGTTTAACTCCTTGGTGAACCTATGGAAAGTTCCAGCTCTGGGGCCGCCCCATGGCCAAAGCTGAGCACAGATGGGGTGCCCCTCCAGCCTGATCAAAGCCTGGCCACTCGCCCGACAGAACCACTAACTACCGATTTCTCTTCTTGGGCAAAGTGATGGAGACCTGACAAAGCAACCCCAGGTTGCCCCAGGGAGGCCACCTTCTCTTGGAGGATGCTTAGAAGCTGTCTGGCAAGCTCCAACATTTCAGTTGTCCAAAGAGAGCGAGGACAGGTGGGGAGGAAAGGCCCAGCGTCGTGAAAATCAGGACCGCAGAGACCCAGACCTGGCCACGGCTGGGGGAAAAACGCCAGGAGGGATAGGCCAGGCAGACCCTCGGCAGAGGGGGAAGGAAGCAGGGGCACAGATGGTGGGATGGTGGGGAGACACGAGGTTTCTGGGGGCCATGAGACAGAAAAGGAGACGAAGGGGGAAACTGAGATTAAAGAGAAATGGGGGTGGAGGTGGGGAGAGAGCCAAGGGCAGTGCATGCAGGATGGGCCAAGACTTCCCACTTGTCCTGGGGCCCCCAGAGAGGCACTGCACCCCCCGGCCCATGTTCACGGGATGCTGAGGAAGCACCCTATCTTTTCCCAGGAAAGGTTCAGAACTGGAAAGCTCCAGACCAGGACGGACCAGGTAAGGTGGCTAAAAGCCATGCACCTTAAATTGGACACGCTCACCTGCCCCGAGTCCCAGACGTCCACTGCCGTCCCCCTACCAGCCCCACATTCTCTCCTATAATGTGGGACCGTGAAAGATGAATTTTAGGACACCCATCTGGGAGCACATGTTTCAGGGCCCAGACCTGCCTCCTTGCTGAGCCATCTCGGGTTTGGACGGGGAGAAACTGAGGTACGAGTCACGGAGAATCACTGTGGAAGCGAGCGAAGGCCGCGGGTGTTCACCCAGCTCGAGGAGCAAGAGAGTCAGGCCCCACCTGTCCGCCCCCAATCCTATCGGCCATTGCAACTTTGGTTTGGTTTGGGTGTTTTTTAATAAACATCCCTTTTTCTGAGATGCTTTGTCTGGTTTATCATCTGTATGTAACCACAGCACCAGATGACCGTGTGGATTCATAGGGATCTGGGGACCAGCGCAGACCTACAGGACGACCGAGTGACAGGCCCTGGGCTCCACCTGGTCCTGCTCTGCCTGACGAGCTGGATGGAAACTGATAAAGGACCAGTCATAGCTTCAGATGACAAAACTGGGCTAGGCCGAATAATGAACAAGAAGGCATTTAACACGGGCAAAGGCAGAGATGTGCATTTCAGGAACCCAGGTCCCTGGGTGGGGACACAGATGAGAGAACTGTTTCAGAGCAGGCTGCAGAGAAAAGATGTGGGCAGGGCGGGCCTCGGACCAGCACATGTCCATGCGGAGGGGCTGCTCAGGGCTTGAACACACTGTTGGCGGGGCCACCCCAGACCCCACTGATGCCCTTTGTTTCTGTGCAGCCCTCCCCCAGGATAGGCCCTACAGCTCCACAGAGAGCCCTGCCCCGGGGCTCCTGGAGCTTCCCGGCCTGCGTGCCAGAGCCAGAAGTGCCCAGAGTTTACCCCCCACCCCACCCCAGTAGCCCTTACCCTGAGGCCCCAGGGCTCCCCTGTGGGACCTGGCCAAGGCCAGGCTCTACCCAAAACCACACCCTCAGCTTGGTTTCTGTCCCTTCCCTACCTTGTGCCCCCGGCTCCCCCTCTCTTCATGCATCCAGAAGCCTCGTCCCAGCATGAGTTTCTGGGGAGCCCAGCCCCAGACTAGCAGTGAGACCCTTGATGGTCCTCCCCAGAGGGTCCTCCACGGTCTCAGAGGGCCTCAGTCGGAGCACATGTGTCCCAAGCTGGGTGCAAAGCAAGGGCGAAGGACCAGGACAGAGGCCCTAGATGAGGGATGGTCAAGGAGATGGGATGTGGGGCTTGATCACAGCCAAGCTGACAGGGTGAGAGCTTGCCCCAAGGAAGGGGCCCCCAACACCACCAGCACGTGTGCTGAGTGCTAACTGGGTGCCGGGCGCTTTACACAGGTTACTGCCTTAATCCTCACGAGCCCAAGAAGGAGGCGCCGTTGTCATCCCCATTCTAGAGATGAAGAATTTGAGGATCAGCGAGGTCAGTATCTTGCCCCAGATCTCACGGCCATAGGTGAGATCCAGGATTCAAACTCAAGTTTAGAGCACTAAGCTACAGTGCCCCCCACCAGGACCTAAGTGTCAGGACCTGCACTGGGAAGGCTGCGTTGGCCCCCCATCAAAGAAAAATCCAGCACTTCCAGGCGACAGAGACCCAATCCAGCTGACATGGGAGGTGACGTCACAAGGGGACAGGGCCGTTCCCTGCTTTTCCACCCTCCCTCACACCATGACCCAGGCCCACAGTAGCCTACATCTGGGAGGAACAGCTTCTCCCCCAGGGTGGACTGGCCATGCCCTGTCAGGGTGCTGGCAGCCAAGGGCCTGGACCAAAGATGTCCGCGCTGTGTCCTGGCCAGGCCTGGAGGAGACAAGGCCCGGAACAGACAAGCCCCGGAAGCCAGGCTTCAGCTGTTGGGGGCCCCAGTGGCCAAGAAGGAGAGCCGGTGGTCAGAAGGGAGGAGTCCCTGGGGAGGAGGGAGGGAGATTCCTGCCTGGGCAGGGGGCTCTAGGAATCTGGGGTGGATGCTCCAGAGGACCAAATCTACCAGAACAAAACAAGACCAGCCAGGCCCACCCAACAACACTTCCCTGGCAAAGCTCTGACCTCCGAGACTTTATTTCAAATTCAAAACAAAACCAGTGTACAAATAATGAAATCCATCACCTCCCAGAGCACTGCCTGAAGGGATCCCAGAAAGTCTAGAGAAATCTGGTGTTGAGAGGAAGAGATCTGTCAACTAAGCTGGCGGCTGTGTCCGGGGACCTTAAACCACTGCCCGGCCTGGGAGGGGCCACAGCAAACAGGGGTGGCTTGGGTCTCCAGGTTGAATTCAGAGATTAAGCTGCAGTGGCTCCAGGTGGATGGGTCGGCAGAGGCCGTGCAGCCTGGGCTAGCGAGGCCAAAGGTATGGTTCTTGCTGTCTCAGGGCAGCGAACTTAACCAGGAGGGTGTTCTGGGGCCCCAGCCACGCACAGCCCCAAGGCCCACCCAGGCTGGGCTGGCTTCTAGCACCACCCCACATTTATCTGGGTCATGATGAGGTGGGTGGGGGCTCGGCTAGCCCTTCCCGTTCCAGGCCCAGCCCAGTCTGCCATCTGGGCATGCCAGGTGCAGCCTGGATGTGGCAGAGACTGGCACACATGGGCCAAACAGAGAATGAGCTCATGACAGTTTGCATATGACAGAGGAGAAAGTCTCTTCATGAAGGGTGTCACAGGTCCCAGCCAAACCCTTTGGCAGGTGGCCCCTCACCTGCCCGTCCTGAACACACCTGCCTCCCCTGGTCCCAGGTGGTACCCTCACCTCTTTTTGCTCAAAGTGGAAACCTCAGCCTCCTAGAATCCTGCTTGCCGCATTTGTCACACGCTGTGTGTGTGTGTGTGTGTGCGCGCGCACACATGCCCCCAGCTGCCCACTCCATCTCCCCCTAACAGGACCCTCCTTGGCCCCCATGCCCTCATCTCCCTGGGCTCCTGCTCCCACCTCTTCCACATGCATCTCCTCTCCGATGGCAGCCAGAGGGATCTTTCTAAACTGAAGTCTGGCCCCACTCCCTTCCACAGCTCCCCTAAGTCCCTTTCCTCGGTCACACCAGGATCTTCACAATGGGGACCCCCTTGCCAGCCTCCCAGCCCCACAAACACCCCAACACAGTGACTCGCCACAGCCCGGGCAGAACAGGTGCCTCCAAGCCTCTGACCAGGCTGCTCTCTCTGCCTATAGGTCTTTCCCCGCTCCGCCCACCTGTCTAGCCCCACTGTGTCCTCAAGACCCTGCTCAGCCGTGGCCCTATGTGACGGTGCCCTCCCCTCTCCAGCTCATCACCCCTCCCCTCGTGTCCACAGCTGGGGCTCCTGGAGCCCCTGTGCAGGGCCAGGCAGAGGGCAACCGGGTCCCCACGTGTCACCCCCTGAGCGTGATGTGCCCGCCCTGTACCACACACAGAGGGACAGACAGGCCCAGGCCTCCTGGCTGCCTGAAAACTGGCTTGATCACATTTTAAAAGGGGGACGTCAAGACCCCGCCTGCCACCACACCAACTCTCTCTGCCCCAGCCCCACCCCCAGTTCTGATTTGCCGTCATTTTGAAGCAGGGGTGGCATTTTAACCTGGTCTCAGCTGGGAGTCGGGAAGGCATGTTTTGGGGTAAAAAAGCCCCATCTTGGGGCTTTGGGAGGCATTCTGACCAAAAGCTTGCCTTTCTCACCAGGTTCCTTTGGCCTCTTAGAATGCCACTCCTGCTTTAAAAGTCTTAAGCCAAAGCAACAAGGTGACAATGGTGCAATTTCAGGCACTGCAACGTATTTGGGGACAGGTGGACACCTGTTCTCTCCTGCCTGAGGCCAGCCCCTGACGCAATGACCTACACGGGGGCGGGCTCTAGAAACACCCGCAGCCCTCTGTAATGCTCACCGCCCTCATACTGATGGGGACCCTCACACACCATGAGCTCAGGAGGGCAGGGACAACCTGTCTCGTTCCCCAGGGAATCCCAAAACCCAGTACGGATCACAGGCTCAGGAAGTTCTTGTTCACGACTGCCCTGCTCTGAGTGGTCATGTGCTCCCCAGCTCCCGCAGGCCCTGGCTTGTGTCCCCGCCCACCCTGTCAAGCTACGGGCCCGGGGCACGTCAGCTACAGCCATGTCAAGCTCCGTGGTTCCATCTGTCAAACGGGGGAAGAGGTGAAGACTCAACAGAGAAGGTGACGAGCACAGCGTGTGGCACACAGGGGGCCCTTGACAATGCCAGCTCCCTTCCCGAAAGACCCAGTCAGTCCCTGTCACTTGGGGCCCCACCTTTCATGTCAGGAACTCATGATCTCTCAGCACTGCTTTAAAACTGAGCCACCAAGAGTCCTGGGGAATTTGTGGCAGAGTTCTGAGGAGACACTGAACAGAAGGTCCAGTATTTTTAACGAAAAATCAGGATCTCCCTTAAGCACAGTGCTGACACTGTCCCAAAGTTCAGAGCCCGGATGTGGCTCTCGGGAACCAAGCCCTTAAAATCCAGCCCCACAGATAGGAGCAGGCAGCCCCCAGGCTGCAGCCCTGTGGTCAGCAGACACACGTCCATGGCTGCCAGTGGGTCCAAGGAGCACAAGGCCCCCACCATCCCTGGCCCTGGTCTGGGGCTGAGTCCATGGGCCCACGACAGCTCCGAGGGTGGCAGCTCCTCACTCAGGGGCTGCACTGGAGCAGCCGCAGCAGCTGGGTCTCCGCAGGGACTGCATGACAGCTCGCAGCGGCCCCCTGCGGCCCTCCACAGACAGGCTGTCCTCGCTGGCGGGCGTCCGCTGCAGCTGCTCAAATTGCATCTCCAGGTGCTTCTGGATGGCCACGCCCAGCACCTCGGGGTCCACCGCAGCTCCGTACACCTCCCAGGTCATGCCCTCAGCATCCCATCGTACATCCCGCACAGGGGATGGTGCCTCCTCCAGGCCGGACCCCAGAGTTATCTCCGGGAAAGTGTGCAGGGCCACAGGGGCATCCAGGGGCGGGCTGGTGGCCACAGCCTTGCAGACTGCCATGGGGGTTGCCTGTACACCAGCATCCTGGGCTGAGAGAGGGGATGCCAACCCGGGAGCCAAGTCACTGGCTGAGGTCATGGTCCATACATCCTTGGTCCTGGCACCAGGCTCCACAGCTAACCGGGTAGGACCCCAAGGGTGGGCACAGCAGTGGGAATGCCCGGGAAGCCCCCCAGGCAACCTACACTGGAGCTTCACCCCAGGCTGAGCCTGCAGCCCAGACTCACTCACGGATGCCACAAGTTTGGGAAAGGCCAAGATCCCTGGGGCCGGCAGGGCATGGCAGCAGCCACCGGCCCCCACTTCCCTAAGGCAGCAGAGCAGAGTTGCTGGGGGTAGAGCATGGCAGGACGTGGTGGCCGACTGCCCAGTGGCTTTGGGCCCAGTCTTGGGGCTGCTGTGGGTGGTTGTGCCTCCCAGGTCCAGCGGCGGCACCCACACCTGACTCTCTCCTAGTGTCCAGGCTGAGTTGGAAGTCCCATCCTCTAGAGCCAGGTCCCGTTCCAGGCCTCCAGGGGCCTGGCCTCCCTGGCCAGAAGCACTGCCAGGCTGCAGGCGAACCCTGTGGACCGGCGAGCTGCCCAGGGCCGAGCAGCTGAGGCTGGCCTTTCGAGCCCCCCTGTGGCCCCGGGTCAGGGTGCTGCGGACCAGGTCTGAGTGGCTCCTCTGCACAGTGGCAGCGCTGGGGGCCCTCAGGTGACACAGGCCACCACTGACCACAGTAGACACATTGCCGACAGTGCTGCTCCGCCAGTGGCCCATGGCAGTGGGCTGTGGCTGGGGCCTGGAGGCCTGTGCCTGTTCTGTGCTCTCAGCCTGGTGTGCCTCTTCCTCCGGGACCCGGGGACCGGCGCTGGCCTCGCCTGGCTGGGCCTGCCACCCAGTGCTGCTGGCACTCTTACGGAGCTCTGCCCTGTGCCCCTGGCCTTCCCCCAGTAGGCTGGAAGAGCTCCGGGACAGGGGCTGCAGGCGGAGGCTCCGGGGTGCCCGGGCACCCGGCTCCGGGCGGCTGGTGCTCATGGCTGCCTGCAGGAGAGAGAAAGGAAGGGAGTGGAGTTGAGTTGGGTGGCAGCCCCTCAGCTGGACTCTGCTGTGGGCTCACACGGTGCTAGGCACACTGCGGGGACAGCTCAGTCCTGAAGCATCAGAGCCACAAGCAACACCATGACAGGACACCAGACTGCATATCAAAGTCATCACACATACACAGGGGCAACACTACAAACATCTAATAACCAGTGTTCAGCGGTTAGAACCAGCCCCAGAATAAGGTCCTGGACACGACCGACCATGCCAGCTGTTGACTCCTCACTGTCGGATTACAGGGAGGGAGGGGAAGTCAGGGGAGAAGCCAAGGCTGCTGGGGCCTTGCAAGCAGGGGCTTTGGGACAACAGCTCTTAGTCAATCAGCACAGAAGTATCTCAGTATTTTAATAACTTCTAAAGCTCGACTGGCAAGGACTAGCCTAGTTCCTCCCAGGACTGTCAGCATCCACCTTGCTCTGGACTGGAGCATCCGCGGTACAGAGCAGGGGCTCAGAGGTTTGTGTGAACAAACAATGAAGAGAGGACACACCGAGAACCGCCTGGGCCCGGCCAAGGCTGGGAACCAGGAACATCACTCGGGGACTCCCTGCCAGGCAGGACCAGCTGGAGAAACAGGGCGTGGACAGCAGGCACGAGCTGCAGTTTGGGTAATCCGGGTCCTCCCTCCCACCCCTGGGCTGAGAAGAACTGCCAGGAACCAACCACCTCCGGCCAGGGCAGCAAGGCCACCCGAAAGGGAATGTGGGAAGGGCTCTTGGGAACTCAGTTTCTGTCTAATTGCAAACTTCATCAGGAGATGGCTAGTGGCTGTTCGAGCCAACAGTGGGATGTTTCTGTAGCTGCAGTCCCCCGAGGGCTCCAGGCTTGCTGTGGAGGCCAGCGCAGCACGACTTCCTGCCACGATGGGAAGACCCTGTGCGGCAGTGTGCCATACACTAGGTGCTGGCCACACGCGGCTCCTGAGCACTTGACAGGTGACTAGTGTGACTGAGAAACTGAATTTCTAATTTTACTTAAATTTAAGTAATTTAAGTTTAAATGGCCACATATGGTTAATGACTACCACACTGCACTCTGCAGCTCTAGACACAGCCTTGCCCGGGGCAGGAGTGTCCTGTCCTGGCTGCTCCTTGGGGCGGAAACCAGATTGGCCCCCGGAAGGGTCAGGAAAAGCATGAGTAGCCAAGAGAAGACGAAGATCCAGGCCTTGCCTTCAAGGAGCTCTAAGATGGACATTTAAACAGAGAGGGGCAACAAACCTAGTAACAATCACAGTGGTGGTAAAAATAATAAGGGCTCCCAGTGTCCAGTCCCCTACTATGGGCCAGGCATGTGCCACATCCTTTCCAGCACTATCTCATTTAATTGTCAGAACCACCTCATGACATAGTCATCTTTTCCATTAGACAGAGGAGGAGGCCAAAGCTCAGAGAGGTTTAGTGACTTGCCCAAGGGCACACGGCTGGTAAGTGGCTAAGCCAGGAATCAACTCCAGGAGGGTCTGAGGCTCTCTATGCCCCCTCTGAGCACTGTGCAGACCTCCATCCTGGATTCTATCACCCTCCACTGTCATCACTTTGTTACTTATCCTGACTCAACTGGAGTCCCAGCGCCCAGCACAGTGTCTAGCACTCCCAGTGGTGCCTAGGACAAGTCAGTGCAACAAGCGAATGAGGGGAACAAAGTCTGTACCCCCACCCCACCCCATCTGCTTCTTAGCAGCTTCTTAGGCTGCCTGGAGTCAGGAGGGCAGGAGGCATGTGGTCACAGACAGCCCCTGGCAGACAGACAACCACCAGCCACAGGTCCAAGAACGCAAGGAAGCCCTACCTGGGCAGCCTACACAGACTCTGGCTAAGCCCCACCTACCCTGGAGCATCCTGGGGAGCAGGGCCATAAAGAGCCCGGCCAGACTCTGGCCCGCTAAGGAAACAGGTGAGAGGGTGCCCTCAGACCCCGCCAGGAGCTGGTGAGAAGCCATCAGTAGCAAGGGACCCACTGGGCCTGTCTCACCAGACGGCTGCCCAGGGCCCAGGGTTGGCCATCACTCAGAGAGAGCAGCGACCACAAAGACCTGGGGGCTGGGGGGCGTGTATCCATTGGCTCCCCTCCTCACCCCACCTCCACAAGGGGCAGGTGACAAAAGTGAGACCTGGAGCAGCTCAGAGACGTCAAAGAACCCACAGCTGAACCCCAGCAGGGTCTTCCTCCTACATCCTGGCCTTCCCAGCCCAGAGGGAGGGAAAGGCTCCAACGGAAGTCACTCGAGTTATCCCCAGGGAAAGGAGGTTCCCCTCACCCCCTCTCACCAAGAAGAGGGGCCTCCTGGGGAGCGACGGCAGCTGATGAAATGGGCTCTGGAGCCCCCGTGAGCAGGCGGGCAGGGGTCTGCTTCCAGCCCTGCCCTTCCCCTTCCTGCACACGTGCCCTCAAGTGGACTCCTGACCTCTCTGAGCCTCAGTTTCCTCAGTCTGCAAAATGGAAGTAAATCCCCACCCTGGAGGGTTATTGCAAAGACTAAACGTGATGGCATATGGACCATCTGGAACGGTGAATATTAATAACAATCTTTTCTTTCCTCCTTCTGTCAGGAGTGACTTGTGCTCAAGCTGTTGCGGGGACTCGCACTGGGGGCAGAAAGGCCCTTCTAGGAAGCCATTGGGACATCCCATAGGTTAGCCTAGTCTTGCTTCCCAGTCCTTCTTCGCGTCATCCCATCCCAGGACCTAGTTGCCATCAGGGTGCCCAATGTCTCCACCACCACACTAAGTTTCTCAGTCTATTGTCAACCTTAATTTGGGAGGATACACATGCACATGTGTATACATACATGCATGCGGGCACATGCATGCAGACATACGCACAAGTTTGCAGTCTGCATTCTAAATGCCCGGAATGGTGTACCCTTCGGCCTAAAAAGCCATGGGAAAGGCTCTGGTTTCACCCTAAAGAGACCCTGGGAAGACGTTTTAGCACAGACAAAGGACAGGCACAGAGAGGCACTCAAGACCCCTAGTGTTCTTCGGGTGACACCTTAATGTTCTCTCTCCTGCCCCATTTGATGCCAATCAAGGTTGCCATGTGGCCAACGCCCCGTGGTCCATGCTGGACTGCCCTGCTCCCTTGGTTCTGCTCGTCAGTAAGTGGAAGAGCAACCAGTCTCACAAACAGCCATCAACCAATGTCACTGTGAGTAAAAGCTCTCAGTTCTACAGAAACTTCCAGACTGGCCCAACCAAAGAGACTGCAAAGTCAACTTAGTCAGAGATTCCAACTTCTGCCATGTCACTCCAGCCGAGGAGCCCAAGCCTTTGGAGGTGTGCCCAGGGGACTACCAAGGCCACCGCAAGCAGGCCCCATCTCAGATCACACTTGTGGCGTCCATATACGTCCCCTCTTGTTAACAGACAGGCATTTAGATGATGACTTCTGGATCCAGCAAAACCAAAACAGGAAAAGCAAACCCATGAGGTCAGGGGGGGAAGCTGCTTAAAAATGTGAAAATCTGGACCTTAGCCCTGAGGGACCAGGTAGGATTACACCCTACAAATCCCTCATTGCATGGTGGGGGTGTGACAACCTCTAGCAGGTGGTCTGATCCATCCCAGCTGCAAAAGGGGGCCTGACAGGACCACCTGGGGCCAAAGTCGGGCAATGTAGCAGGGAGCATTCCTGGGCTTCTGAGAGGGAGCGTTTGGAGGGGACAAAACCTACCATCACAAAGAGGATGAAGGGGCCTTAAGAGCAAGACGCCAGGGTCACAAGCTGTGCCAGGAAAGGGTTCTGGGGTAACGGTGGGGCGGAGGCCCCATAGACCCAGCTCTGCTCAGCAGAGAGAGGCCCACGGCCCTGCCATCCCCTGAGCTTCCTCCCGCGAGGAGGGCTTGCCCACACTTCCCAGGAGGCACCTGGGGTGGAGAAGGTAAGCCTCCAGGCCGGCTGCCCCAAACCAGAGGCTGGTGGCTGGTGTGTCCCTACCTGCAATGCTCCCGGGCACCAGCATGGGCCCGCGCCCCACCCGTGGACACACGAGAGGCCGACGCACAGGCCCGTTTGCTGTGCGCGCCTGCAAGAAACCACAGCAGCACTCTGAACACCAAACAGACAGGCCGCCTCTGGCTTCGGGACCGAAGGCCTGAACACACCGCCCCAAACACTCCCCAGGGGCAGGGACCCCTTCCCCGCCCCTCCAGCCCAAAGCCCACCCAGACTTAAGGAGACGGTCCTCAACACGATCCCCAACACTAGGCTACAGACCTTCCCAGCAGCCGAGGCAGTGACTGAAGGAAGACGAGGCTGGAGGGCAAAGGAGTAGGGATGGAGGGCAGGAGGAATGAGAGGGGAGGGAGGTTTGGGGCTGGGGGCAGTGGGAGGAGGGTCGAGTGGGGCGTGGGAATGAAGAAGGGAGGAGGAAGAAGCTATGGGAGCAGGGGTGGAGGCAGAAGACGGGGTCCCGAGCAGAGTACTGAAAAATGGGAGGATGGGCAGAGGAGACGTGGAAGAGGGGATGGGACAGGCAAGCAGAGGAGAGATGGCAGGAGGGACGCGGCCACGGGGGCGCGGAGCGCCGGGCGGGGGCCGGGATGCGGAGGGTCCGAGCGCGGGGGGCGGTGAGGAGTGGGGCCCGGGCCGCCCAGCCCCCCGCCCCCACGGGCACGCCCGGGGCCGGCCTCACCCTCTCGCCCGCCCGGGGCCGCGCAGGCCGGGTAAGCGCTGCTCCTACGGCCTCCACAGGTGCCCGGCGCAGCGGCCCAAGATGGAGCCGCCGCCGGCCCTGGCCTGGGCCGCACAGCCGCCAGCCGTCCGCCCGGCCCGCGGAGCCGGGAGCCGGGAGCCAGCGCCGGGGAGGCGCCGAGGGGGCGGGCGCGGAGGAGGGGCGGCGGCCGCTCACCTGGGCCCGCCCCGCCCCCGGCCCCGCCCCCGGCCCCGGCCCCGCGCCCCGGTCCTCCTTCCGGACCCCCTCCTCAAGGCGTGACCCTGTTGTCGCGCCTTCCCGGCCTCGACCCCCGCCAGGAGCCCGTTTTACAGGCCTGCCCCACGAACCCCCAAGACACCCATCTTCCCGACTGATCCGGCCGACCCCAGTGTTGTAGGCTCGGCCCCCCACAACCCGCAGCCCCCGAGACCCCGCCTCATAGCCCCGCCCCCTCGGCCCCTGCTCCTCTTCGGGACCACGCCCCGACTAAAGGTCTACATCTCTTTCGGACGACCCCCTTCCTCACGGCCCTGCCCCTGTCCTTCGTCATCCCTGCCCCGCCCTTCACACATCTCCAGGCCTCCAGGCTCCAGGGCCCGCCCCCTAGGATACCAGGCGGGGTCCCTCCTGGCCCCGTCCCTACAGACCCCCATTCTCCAAGCCGTGGACCCTGCAGTCCCATCCTCTCAGCTTCTCTCGCGCGGACCTGAAGACCTACCCTAGTCCTTTGAGCTCTGCCTCCACGGGCCCTGTATGCTCCTGGCCTTGTCCCCAGAGCCCTCAGCCCGGCCCCCACCACTACAACCTCGTGGACTCTATCCAGAAAGTTGCGTTCCCAGCTCCACTGCCATCCCTTTTCCAGACCACGTCCCTGTCCCCATCTTAGCCCAACTCAACTTTGGGCATTCATGTCTCAAGGATGCATCCATGGCATCCTGCCCCCATGGACCCCAAGAGCCTGTGCAGCCATGACTGCGGGGATGAGCCCACCCCACCTAAGCCCACAGCTCTTCTCGCTGCTCCCTGCAGCCCCAAAACGCCCTCCCTCGCTCCCTACCTGCCCCACGACGCCAGGATCCGGTCCAGGCCCTGAGACATCCCGCTTCTGCCCTACTGGGATGGGAGGCTGAGTGCTTGGTTGGCTCACATCCCCCAATCTCCAACAGCCGCCAGCCGGGCTCTGTGCACAGACTCACAACGGCCGGCCACCCGCCCAGGCCTGCTTGGACCCCTTCCCCCGTCTCTGGATTCCTCCCACCCACCCTCAGGGCCATGCGACAAGAGGAATGTGTCCCATCTCTGGGGCCCAGTCTTGGAGAATTGAGTCCCATTGTCGATGCTTCTCCGTTGATCCTGGCTCCAGGTCCCCTGATTCACTTGCCTAGCCCTTTGCTGAGGGATCTGCACCCTTCTGGTCCAGTGGCCCGGGAGCCAACACCGTCTCCGCCCTTCCTCCAGTTTGGGAAGACCTCAGGCCTAGCCTCACCTCTCCACCTTTCCCAGCCCCGCACCTCGGCCGGAGCATCAGGAAGGGGTCTGCAGAAAGACCCCCAGCACTCGGAGAGTGGACAGCCCAGACAGGCGCTGCACCATGGGCTCCCTGTAGCCCCTAGCCTGGCATCTTGTCCGTAGGAGTGGGGTGTGGCACTATGCAGCAGGCAGGGCTCCCACCTCCAACCCAGGCACCCGGCCTCATGCTTCCGTGTGTTCTCTGAGTGTGGGATCCCTCCCAGTCGTGGTACCCCTGTCTGTAGCTCTAAGCTGCCCCTCATCGAATTGTCTCATTGACAGAAGGAGACAACAGATGCTACCGTGTCACACACAGCATTTGGCCCTGTGGGTCATGCTCTCATGCTTTCCGCCTGGCTTTTCACTATGAGCACCACCTCCTGTTCCCCCCTCAGCCTGAGACCCTACTGCTTTGGGCCCAGAAGCCTTGATCCTACCTTCTCCGCCCCTCCCCTGGGGACTCGCTCACTGGTGGAGTGGGTGGGGTTCTGCTCAGGAAGACTCAGACTGCCCTAAGCACCCCTTTCTAGTGGAGTCTTAGAGCGCTCTCCCAGAGTCTGGAGATGGCTGCCCTTGGGGGGCTGAGCACCAGAGGCCGACAGGGGTGTCCCAGTGGAGGCCCCAGGCCCTGGCCTCCCCATCACACGCAGCCTGGAAGGGGGCTTAAAGGGGGCTGATGGGAGATTTGTTGCCTGAGGCCATCACCACTCCTGACCCAGCCCAGGAATTAGGGCCCCTCCTTCCACATCTCGGGAATCTTACTCATATTCCCCTTGTAGGGAAGTCAACTGAGCCCCAAGAAGGGATGAGCTACATGGGGTTACTCTGAGTTGGTGCCAGATCCAGGACCCAAACCTGGGGTTCCCAGCTCCCCGAACATTCAAGAGCCCTCCAAGAACCTCACGGCGAGTGTTTCAAGGAGGCCCACTTGGAGTTGGGTGTCAGCAGAGGTCTGCCGTGCTGGATTGCCCACAGACACATTGGACCTGCCACCAGGGTCTCTGAACATCACCCTGGCCTTGGCCCCTTGTCCAACTGGCCCTCTTCTGCCATTTGTGGCTTGTCAAGGAAGCTCTTCTTGCTGTGGTGGCTGCCCAGGGAGAGCCCAGGATGGGGAGTCAGACATGAATTGCCATCCCAGCTCCCCCGCATAGTCACAGGCTCTGCAGTCCCACACCCCAGAAAGCTGTGCATCCATCTGGGCATCGGTTGCCTTATCTGCAGAGCGACAGTAATCATGCTCACCTCACAGTGCTCTGGGGAAGGCGGGGTTTGTGAAAGTGTTCTGCAGAGTGTTCTTGCTGCTATCAGTCATTTGATCAAATATTTACCAAGCTCCTCCTGTGTCACGTTCTGGAGATACAGGTTAGGACTGCCCAGGGTGGGGTGGGAGTAAGGTTTGTTGATTGCTTTGGTAGAGAGAGGAGGCTCTGGGTTAGGATCCCATGGGCCAAGTGCCATTTCCTGAGACTCAGAACCCTGACAGAAGAGGGGCAGGCATCGAGCTCTCTGGAGTTCAGCAGGAGAATGCTGGGATGGGCGAGACACCAGGTGGAGAGGCACGTGGCACATAAAGGACTGGAGGTTCCCGGGACATCTGGACATCATGGGCATGGGGGTCCCTGAAGTCACAAGAGTGGATAAGGTCGTCAGGGAGAATGTGGAGAAGAGAGCCTACAACCCAGCTGTGAGCAACCAGGTGGCACAGGACTGAGAAGGAGCAGCCAGAAAGGAAAGAGGGAAACTGGGACATTGCTGTGACATGGGGGACTTAGAGGAAGCAGCTTCACCAAAGTGATGGAGCAGAAGCCACCAGAGTGGATTGAGGGATGGATGAGTCGAAGGGCAAACTGAAGACAGTGCATGTGCAGACAACTCTTTTAAGCATGGCCCTGAAGGGGAGAAGAAAGAAAGGTGTCCCCTGGGAAGGGATGTGGGGTCAAGAGAGAGGTTTTTAGTTTTGGTTCTGTTTTTTGGTTTGCTTTTTAATATGGTGCCTCCTGTAGTAGGTTTCCTTGATTTCCAGCAAGGGGAAACAACTCTGGTTAAGTTAAGCACAAAGGGCATGTGTGGGAAGACTGCAGGGAGCTCAGAGTGGAAGCTAGTCCTGGAGAGCTGGCCTCAGCTCTTCAAGACGGGAGCCAGGCGACTCCAGACCTCAGCAGCAGGAGCCACTCCATGGTCTCGCCCTGTCACCAGCACCGAGGAAGGATTCCAGTGGTTTGCTTTTCATGTGCCTCTCAGCTCAAGATCCAAAGTCCCAGGGGGGCGGGAGCTCATCTGGCTGAGCTACAGCCTCGTGCTCTCTGTCCTTGGATGGTGAGAGGAGTCCCTGTAAGAATACATCTCTAGGAATGTCCACCACCCACCACGACACACACAGGAAGTTTTGTCCAGAAGGAGGAATGGAGCCTGGGTGGCCGGACACAGACAGATCCACTGCACATTGTAACAGACTGAGCATATTTGACAGCGGGGAGAAGGACCCATAGGGAGGAAGTGGATGAATCACAGAAAGGGTGGGAATCACCACTGACATAAGATGCCCACTGGGCTTGGACCCTGAACGTGTTAAATAGGAGTAGGGGCAGCTTATCTATGCGACCACCGGGCAAGAAGAAATGATGGGGATAGTGCCTAGGTAGGTCACTAGGATTGGAAATTGAAGTTTGACAGTTTCTGTTTTCTCTATGAAATAAAAGGCAAGCTCATGTGCTGGGACAGAAAGGGGAAAACGGAATGGTTGGATGGGGCAAGGGGAGCAGAGGAGATGCAAAATAGTCATTGCAAAGACTGGAAGAGCCTGTTGGCCAAAGAAATGCAGTAGAAGATTGCCAAGCAATGTTGGGGCCCATGCAAGGTTTGTGACCAGCAATAATATTCCCCACCAAAGAAGTTCTTCATCAAAGAAAAACAAGTTTCAGTTAGGACTCAGTTGTAAGTGAGAGAAGAAGAGAGTCAAAGGTCCCAGCATTCTGGGTGCTTCTGGCCAGGAGGATGCACTCCAGCTGGCTGGGCACTTCTGTGCTCACCAGTTAAGCCATGGGTTCCCAAGAATCAGTTGAGTTTGTATCCAAACCTACTTACTCCAACTGTGCATGTTGTAATTATGGAAGTTAATTAACTAGAACGTGAACTGACAGGGTACAAAAATGACAAGAAAGTTTTGTTCCTGTGAAAACTAGGTTAAATGCTTTGGAAAATGAGTCACAAAAACTGCTGTCAGTTAAGTGTGGGAAAGGCAACTGGGAAAAGGATAGGAGGAAAATCATAACAATCTAGAAAAATTCCGAATCAGCTTCTCAACGGTCTTTAAGTTAACTGACTTGTCTATCAACCAATAATTTATCAAAACCGAATGCTGGATAAAAGGGCTAATATTGTATAGTCAAGGCAAATAAGAGAATTCACTGAATCTTGCTTCAGGCGTTGCTAAAACCAAAGGCTCAAATGATGTGGACAGAGCTCTCCTTGCTTGCTTCTTCACTCCGATTCCCTCTGGGTTAGGTTCATTCTTACGTAGGCTCTCTGCCCTTGGAAAACAAGGCTGCTGGCAGCCCATCTCCATCCTCACATCTCTGGATGCACAAATCCAATCTTATTGACCCTGTTTAATAAACGTGGGCCAGAGGGAGAGAGCTCTTTGATTGGCCAGCCTGTGTCATGTACTCTTCCTGGGAGGGTGGAGCCACTTTACTATGACTGACAGCCCCTCCAGTGTCACAGAGAGTGGTGGAAGGGCAAGATGCTCTTGCCAGACTAAAGGGAAAGTGACACTGAGCTGGCCCAAAACAGAGATAACCACTGCGGGCAGCATCTCTGGGAGTCTCAGAGAAGGAGACACTGAAGTTTGGATATGTCAGTGTGTCATCAACGCCTAGGGAAGACAGAGCTTTGCCTAAGTTGCACAGTATGTTTTTCAGACAGAAATATCCGTAGAGTGTGAGAGACCCCTGTAGTCATAAGATCCATGAGTGAAAAGGCTGTGTCTTTTTGTGATACTGACTCCCCAGGACCTGGCGTGTAGTAGACGCTTGCTGCGTGAATGCACGAATGAATGAATGAAAGGTAGCTCATCCAGGAATACCCATTACTGCCTCAGTTTAGTCCACCAACATTTTGTTGAGTCCCTAATAAGTGCCAGTGCTAGGCTGTGGGAATCCAGGCTGAATCAGGTGCCCTGACCTCAAGGCCTGTGTGATGAGGGATTCAGGGACGACAACGACAGACACACAGACAATTAGATCAGAGAGATTAAAGGGAGCAGAAGGGCTAAGACACCCAGAGGAGAGGCCCTGCAGTAGACTTCTTTGCTTTTCAGCTCCCCACAATCCGTCCCCCCCTTTCATTTGTGGGATCACCCCAAAACGGAGACTGCTCGTTGTCCCCCAATACTCACGTCTCCTTTCTATCATAATAGAATTCTCCTGGCCAAGAACACGCCTGCCCAGAACAGAGACCACATTTCTCAGACACCGCACAGCGAGGTGTGCTGTGGGACTAGGTTCTGTCCCGTGAGATGTTAGCAAGAGTGATGTGTGCAACTTCTCAGTCGTGCCCTTCGGAAGGAATGTGCCCTGCCCTTTCCCTCTCCACTGGTTGGAATGAAATCATGGTGTTAAGCCAATCTGTACCATTCAGATGCAGGCAAGATCCTAAGGATGTCACAGCAAGAAGGCAGAAGAAGCCGCCTAGATCCCAAACCTGTACATTGCCTGTCAGCCCAGGACTATTTATGACCGAGTTTGACACGAAAGAGAAATGAACCTCTTGCCTATTTAAGTCACTATTTAGGGTGGGGACTCTCTCACAGAAGGAAAGCCTAGATACTAATCAATACAGAATTTTATACCTGGAAGAGAGACACTGCAGATAACAAAACTTAAAATATATTCTAAGTACACAGATACTGCAGGCTGCAAAGCTGGAAACCCTGGTTATTCCCCACTAAAGCAGTTGGTAACTGATTCCTGCAATGCCCTAGAATGTCATCTGTACCTCTTGGGAAATGGCTGAAAATTTCAGAATGTTGGCGTTTGCTAACTGCTTCTTGCCACTCTCAACAAAGTCCTACGTGAGCCAGAAGATGGATAGAGCTGGGCAGCATGCAGGCAGAGATGGAAGGGAATGCAATGGTGCTAAGAGAAGCTCTCTTTGCCTCTGGCCTACGAGCTAAGTTGAAAAGTTTTCCAGGTTGAAAAATCCAGCTGCTTCCATACCACAAACTGGAGCAGACACAGGGGATGTTTCTGAAGAAGTGGTATTGGCAGGAGACAAGACTGTGGACCCTAGTCTTTCTCAAGCACTTTCAATTATGGGTTCTCAGCCTGCGAATGACAGCCAGCTCAATGGCAAAGACCACGTCGAGGGACGTGTGTTACCGAAGAAACCACAAGCCTGGCCGGCACTAGCCTGCATTGCTGACTCAGCAACCAACCCCTAGCCACCAAACCCACTCGAGCAATAAGAGGGCTGCAAAACTGTGTACCCCCTAGAGGTGTGCACTTTGATGCCACTTCAGATGTGGCCACGGAAGACAGTGGACAAAGAGGTCCCCTTTGTCCAAAAGTGGGCCAAAAGTGGACAAGTAGGCCCAAAGGAACAGTCTTGGAGAGAGGGCCTGCCATCCAAGGCATTTGCTCCATTTCCTGGGAATCTTCACGATTTCTGCCCACCAGGATTTGATGATGGCAGGCAACCAGTGGCGACAGTGAGTTCCCATTTTTCCTTCTTCTGGACGGGGGTTCCTACTGTGTTATCCTATTCTTAGCGACTGTTGTATATTGCGTGTGATGAGGCAGATAGCTTGTGCATGAGGTTACAGGGCACTGCACCATAAAGAACCACATCCAGACCTCACACTGCAGGCTATCCGTGCCCAGATCTTAGACTAGGAGCTGGGTGCAGGCACTGGGTGCAACTCTGGGGTTGTCTCCCCCAGAGAGAGAGCATTCAAAGCTTTGGAGTCCCAGTTTTGTCTAGGATGACAATGTGCCCAGCTAAATATATTCGCCTTTCCAGACTTCCTTGTAACTAGGGGTAGCCATGTGACCTTATTCTGACCAATGAGATGTAAGAGGGAATCACCTCTAGGGAAAGCTAGATGTGATGTCTTGAGATGCGGCAGCCATGCTGTGAACATAAGGACAGAAGCTACACAATAGGGAAGGTGGAGGAGAAGGAGGAGAGAGCCTGGGACTTTGATGAAATCCTTGAGCAGCTCCCTTTCCCTGGGCTGCCAATCTCTGGGCTGCTTGTTACATGAGAACAATAAACCCCTATCTCTTTGATCCACTGAGAGTCAGGTTGTCGGTATTTGCTTTCAAACACAGTCCTCACTATTTACGGTCTCTGTGTTTGAAGTTTCTCCACAGTCAGGCTTTAACATACAGATGATTCATGGTGCCATGTAAAGAACCCAGGCTTTAGAGCACTCAATACTGCCTCCAAATCTAGGGTCAGCCAATTTCTAGTTATGTGTCTTTGGATGGATAACAATAATACGTAATGAAGGCTGTTTGAGCCTTAGTTCCTTCATCTGTAAAATGGGAATAAAAATCCTGTGACATGCAGAATGGCCGTAATTAACAAGACAGGAAATAATAAGTGTTGGAGAGGATGTGGAGAAAAGGGAACTCTAATACACTGCTAGTGGGAGTGCAAACCAGTGCAGCCACTATGGAAAATAGTATGGAGATTCCTCAAAAAATTAAGAATAGATCTACCATATGATCCAGCTATTCCACTGCTGGCTATTTATCCAAAGAACATGTTAAAAACACAAATGTGTAAAGATACATGCACCCCTATGTTCATTGCAGCATTATTTACAATAGCCAAGACTTGGAAGCAGCCTAGGTGCCCATCAAAGGACAAATGGTTAAAGAAGATGTGTTATATATACATAATGGAATACTACTCAGCCATAAAAAAACGATGAAATCCGGCCATTCATGATAACATGTATGGACCTTGAGAGTATTATGTTAAGTAAAATAAGTCAGAGGGAGAAAGTCAAATACCATATGATCTCACTCATAAATAGAAGATAAAAACAACAACAAACAAACACATAGAGACAGAGACTGGATTGGTGGTTACCAGAGGGAAAGAGGGGAGGGAGGAGGGCGACAGGGGTGATTAAGCACATGTGTGTGGTGACGGATTGTGGGTGGTGAACATGATGTAATCTACACAGAAATTGAAATATAATGATGTACACCTGAAATTTATGTAATATTATAAACCAGTTACCACAATAAAAAATACTAATAAATTTAGAAAATTTTTTTTAAGAATCCTGTGACATAGACAGCAATTTCTGATGTCTCTTTCCCTTGCTCACCTCCCACTGTAAGACTGAAAAGGTCAGATATTCACTTTCTTGGTCTCCCTTGAAACCAGCATGGCTGTGTATGGTCTGGTCAATGAGGTCTGAGTCAATGTGCTAGGGGCTTTCTGATGAAAGGAGAGAAGTGAGCGAGGAAAGAAGTGCTTATCCCACTCATGTTCCCTTCCTTCTTTTCCTGCCTTTGAACTTGATGTTAGAGGACACCAAGCTGGATCCTATAGTAGCTATCTTGCAACTTTAAAATGACACATGTTAAGATGGCAGAGCAGAAAGACACAAGGAGCTTGGGTCTTGGATGGCAATCTTGAGCTGCCAAACCAAATCTGAGGCCATCTAACTACAAATTTCTTCATTAAGTACTGCCGTATTTCACCAATTGTAAGACCCACATTCTTTTTCACATTTAAAACCTCTGAAATCAAGTCACATCACACCACTGATTTGACAGTAAAGAATTGCTTCATAGTTCCACAGCATTTTTCTCTTATGCAAAGAAAGTGGTGCAACATAGTGGTGCATTTTACAATTGATGGCATCTTAAAGTTCGTGAAATATGGTAATAAATCTCCCTATTGTTTAGGCCACGTTTAGTCAGGTTTTCTGTAAGTTATAGACAAAAGAATTCCTAACTGATGAAAGTACCTACTGTTGGGGGTGGTCGTGAAGAATGAATGAATAAAATAACGTAAGTATAGTACTTGGGGTAGATTATTTTAAAGGGATGGTATCAAAATCTTTTTATGTAATTTTTTTTTCTACCATGTCCAACTGTAAACACACATACAGACACACACACACACACACACCCCTCATGAACCTAAGAGAGGTATATGTCTAGAAAATAAGGCCAGGTAAAGAAACACTGAGTTACAAGTTTAGGCTATGGGAACCCTAAGCAGGTGGCAATCTTACATCATTTGAGACTTTAGATGGCAAATGGCAGATATCTACTCAAACTGGCTTAGGTGCAAATGGGAATTTGTTGGCTCACCTAAAGGAAAAGTCAAATGGTGTTCTGGCTTCACGTATGGTCTGATTCAGCTGTCACCAGGACCCAGTATCTCTCTTCCTCTTGTCTCTGGGCACCACCTTCTCTGAGCTGATCCTGTTGTCAATCAGGCTCTTTTCTAATCATGTAAGATTCCCTGGTCAGAGTCAAGGCCCTCAGGAAGAGCATGTGCCTCGGTCCCAGCACTGCCAGGAAAAATGGCTTTGCATCTCATTGGCCCTGCTCAGTCCCTGTGCCTGTGCCTCCCTGAACCCATCACTGCAGCCAGGAGAAGGCGCTCCAGAGGAACCAGGGCCAGATCTGACACAGACGGTGGGGTCAACCACACCTGAGCCTCAACACTGAGAGGAGAGAAGGGCTCTGCCAGAACACGTGTGGGGTACCATTTTAGCAGAAGAATGTTGAAGGATGCTGTGTTACGACAACTCCAGATGTCCTCCTTGAGCCTTCCCTCTCTCTCCCCTGAGCCCACTACCCTCACCCAAGCTTTGGCACTTTATTGCTCCCATGACAGAGGGAGTTGGTCTAGAGAAGATCAAAGTCAGCCAGTAAAGAGAAGCAGCAAAACCAGCCACCCCAGGCCACAACTTCAAGGCGTGCAGAGGGGAAGAAAGGGTGTAGCATTCCAAAGGCAAGCCCTGCTCAGCTCACCACTCTAGTCTCCCCAAAGTAATCAACAAGAGACTGTGTTTCAGTCAAACTTTCGCTGCTTACAGAATCTCTGTGGCAGTCGTCCACAAGCATTTATATCTCCCTTCCATGTCTGCGGGCTGGCATAGGACGGACTCATTGATTCCAGGCTCCCAGTCAAGTTTGCATTAGCTCCCCAGATCTCTCATTAGCCTGGAACCAGCAGCTCCCTGAGGCATGCTCTTCTGCCCTCTATGGCAGAAGCACGAGAGAGCAAGACATTTCTAGCCTCCACTCGCATCATCTCTACTAACATTCTATTGGCCAAAGAGAGCCCCATGGCCAAGCTCAAAGTCAAGTGGTAGGGAAGAATGTTTCCCCACATGTTGCAAGGATGAGATGTACACTGCCAGTACCATGAAGAGAGGACCAATAATTTAACCCGCTACAGAAGGTAACCAAAAAACGACCTTCCCCACAGGCTCAGCCCTTTTAGCTGATTTGCTTGTTACAGGGAAAGCTCAGCCTCGAGCACTAAAGCCCAATAAGACGGCCTTGCCCATGATCACATGATCTATTTGGGGGAAAGGAGGAGAAGGATATGGGAGACCCGCGAGCTCCCCATGGAGCCCACGCCTGGAACAGAGCAACATTCAACAGAGATCGCTTCTCTTCTGTCCACGGCCCTCAACAGTCTCATTTCCATCCTTGGAAAGCCTGGCCCAGGTAAGAATCAAATCTGAAAACTTTGGTTAGAGTTAAGTCTTCCTGTCTCCCACAGCTAGGGCCAGCCTCGGGCAACCCCTGTTCCCTGAGAGAGTGGTGTCGTCAGATTCTTTTCTTGCCTTGCCTACTTCTGAGGTCAGAGCATGTGGAGAGAGGAAGGGAAGTAGGTACAAAAGGTTCTTTCTGGATGGTCTCATGAGATGGCCTTTTGCTTTCTGGATCTGGAAGATGTTCAGTGCTCTCATGGGCACTTTGAAAAGTTTCTTAAAGACCCTCTCTTCCCCACTGCCACTCCCCACCCCCAGGTCCAGAGCTGTAGTCCCCTTGACCCCAACAAATGAATCAGAAGCCACTTGCTCCCTCCTCAGCCCCTAAAAAGTTGCCCTCCCACTTCCTTGCACCACAGCCCCGTAGCTTTCTGGGCAGGCCTTTGGGTCAGGATCTGAAGTGATCACACTCAGGCTCTTTCATTCGTGCGGCCCACATCTGGTCATGGGAACACAGTCATACGCACACGTCCGTGTCCTGACAAGCCCTCCAGAGCAGACCAGTGGCAGTTCCCCGTCACACTCAGGCCCACACTCCCACTGTATCTAATGTTCGAGATCCACAAGCTTTTGACTCACCATTACAGAGAGTGTAGCTCCTTCCTGGAACAGCAGAAGCTTGTGCTGACCTCTCACTCTCTCTCCACCATCTCAAGCCAGAAGCCATGACTGCCTGTGTGTATCAACTGCCAGTCCATTTCCTCCCAAAGCAAGCTCTCAGTGTGGGCCTGCTGAAGCCGGTGCTCCCTGGGCTTGAGGGGACGGTATAGGTACTCCACCTGTCCCCCTTGGTGGGGGTCCCACATCACAATCCCAGCCCTCACCAAAGGAATTTCACAGGTCCTCTCTCTCCTCCACTCTCTTAGCTTTTTCTTTCTCACTAGGGGCCAGTCGTCCAGCTGGTTCTCAGCCATCTTTGAAAATCTGCATCCCAGCCTATCTGCATCTCTTTGGCGTTTGATAGCTCGCTTCTTAATGTGTTGGCCAAAATGTCGATTTAACACCTTGATGCATCAAAAGAAAAAAACAAAATCTTTCCCAGTAGCCCCTGGAAGATGTCCTCATGTGTCTCATTGGCTACAACATTGTCATATGGCCACTCCTAGCTGCAAAGAAGGCCGGTCAAGTCAGAATCTAGCAAAGGGGCATGAGAACGCTGTGGATGGCTCAGACCATTCAGACTCATCCCTGGGGGCTAAGCACATTGCTGCTCCTCACAGGACCTGGGTTCCTCTGTGAGCAAGGCAGAAGCGGGAGGAGGAGTGGGGGCGGGCATTGGAGGCTGAGTAGTAAATTAACTGTTGTTTGCCACAAATGGCCCTGGATGGTAAGACACCAACCCCAGTGGCCAAAAATCCTTGGAACAGCTGCACGGCCAGAGGTGACAATTCAGAAAGGACAAGCCTTGCTCAGTCCCTGACTTCTGCTCTGTCTGAAGGGCAGCCCTGTGGTCAAGACACCAAGAGCTGGAGCAGCTAATGTCCAACCTGGCCAGCCACTTCCTAGCTGAGTGGCCTCAGGCACCTCATCACCTCAGTGTCACCCACTTTCCTCCTGAGTAAAATGGAAATAAGATTCTCACAGAGTTGGCCCCCCATTTCATCTCCTGCCTTGGCTAACAATTAATTAAGACTTTTTTTTTTAAAGATTGGCACCTGAGCTAACAACTGTTGCCAAGTTTTTTTTCCTGCTTTATCCCTCCCCCTCGTACATAGTTGTATATCTTAGTTGCAGGTCCTTCTAGTTGTGGGATGTGGGACGCCACCTCAACGTGGCCTGACGAGCCCTGCCATGTCCGCGCCCGGGATCCGAACCCTGGGCCGCCGCAGCGGAGCACCCGAACTTAACCACTTGGCCACAGAGCTGGCCCCTAATTAAGACTCTTGGTTACAAGTGGCAGAATTCACCTCATACTGGCTTAAGAAAAAAAAGGTAATTTTCTTGACCCATCCAGGGTTAGATGGCTGCCGGCAGCAGGACCAAGGGTCAGACAGCATCATCGGGCCTCCCACTCTGCTCTGTTCTCCTGTGTGGCTTCATGTTGCACAGTCCTCCACACAGGTGCTCCTAATCACCCAAGACTTAGTTCCTTCAGCTCGACAACTCCAGCAAAAAACAGAGTGTCACTTCCCCTGTGGATGCCACAAAAATTCCAGGGTTCATCCTGATTAGGTCACAACCCATCCCTGAACCTCTCACTGTGGCCAGGGAATAAAGCATGCTGCGTGGTCTGGCCTGGTCATGTGCAAAGCCCCAGAACAGAGGTGAGGAGGTGCCTTCTACATGGACTGGAGGTGGGAGAGTAGTTCCGGAGAAAGAAAGGGCAGGAAGCAATTGCCAGTAGAGGGAAAAGGCTCCCAGGCAGGGGCAGGAAGGAGGGAGAACCGGGCAGGGGAGCAGAGAATGCTCCAGGGAGGCAGGAGTGAGCCATGGGCTCTGGGCTCCATCGGGGACTCTGGGTGGTTGTCCATAGGATGGGAGCCAGCATGGTGGAGTGGGGGACAAGGAGGGGACTCTGACCCAACCCAGACAGATATTCCCTCCAAGCTCCTCAAAAGAAGGGAATATAGGAAATTAAGCCTGAGGTTACCCTAGCAGAACCAGAGAAAAAAGATGATGCTTTTGGGGGCAGAATCCCTCCCCACCTCACAAGGAAGGACCTAGGATGACGAGGGTGGAATTTACATAAATGTGAGGGACAGTCTTCCACAGGTCTCTCAGCATGGCCTTTATCCTGCTCTGCCCTCTCTGTTCCTAAGTGATGAGAGACGACACTTCCTCAGACAGGGCTGATGCTTAAGGTTAATTGAAAGTGGCCTTTCTCATGAATCATCCGCTGCCCTGAATTATTAATCACCTGCAGGCATTTGCAGGCCTTTAAACACTTGGGCATCCTGCAATTCTCCTTGGAAATGCTTTTGCCAGTGGAAATAAGACTTCCTTTTGGCCACAGAAAAGAAAAACCATGTCTGCTGCTGTTTCCAGACTTCCCAGCTCCTGGAGACCCAGTAAGGAGCAAGATATGAAAACAGGAAAAGGGCCAGGCCTGCAGCCAGACCTGGAGGCCATTTCGGTATGTGGAATTGGCTCCAGACCAGCCCCGTCACAGAGCCCTGGTGGCACAGTGGATGGAGGGGAGACTGACCCAGTGCCTGTGGCTCTTAGCCTAGTTCATGGCCATCTCCACAAGAAATGATCTCTGGGGGCCTTGCATAAGCCCCAGTGGTCAGTGGGGAGGAAGGAACGAGGGGCGCAGGTGCGGGGTCTAGCTCTACCATTTACTGGGTGTGTCATACAGCCTCTTTAATTCAGTTTCCTCATCTGAAGGGCTGGTCCTGACCCTGCAGGCCTGACACAAGACAGAGCTCAACGGGATCATGTACACTGAGCCTGTGTCATGATGCCCAAAACATAAGGAGCAGCAAGAAAAGTGAGTTCCCTCCTGCCACCTGCTCTCATCTTCCGGTGCAGGAAGAAAGACTCAAAACTCAGTGGGCTGGCTGGATGAGTCAGGGGCTTGCAGACACAGCTAGCAGTGTGAGTGCAAGACCCAGCAGCTGGTCACCAGGGCAAGGCCGAGGAGCTCCTGTCGGGCCCAAAGTGTGGACCGAGGATGTGTGTGATGCACGGACGATGGTGGCGGAAGAGAGGGGGCAGCTCATCATGAGGGCACAAGTCCTTCATCCACCATTCAGCACAGCCTTGGCCCCAGAGGTGGATATTGGGGATGCTGAGCTGAATAAGACATGGCCCTCTGCCTTCTTAGAGGTCCTGGTCTGCTGGGGAGAGTGCGGTGGGTTGACAGTCCCAGGCACAGAGTCCTATAGCTAACATGGTAGCTGCAGGGAGAGTGAGGACAAGGAAGGGGAGACAAAGGGCTTCATGGAGGAGAAGAAGATGCTGGAGGTTCATCTTGAAGGATGAGCAGTGGAGAAAGAGGGTGGGCACCGAGTATTTCGGGCAAGGAGAGAGTAGCATGGTGACAGGGCATCTGGTGCCCTGGCAGAGCCACCAGAAGTATTTCTACCAGTCTGGGCACGGAGCACTCGCTGCAGAAGGATGAGGGGGTGGGGGCATCCAGGTGCATGAGAAAGGGGAGGGGAGCCTGGAAGATATAAGCTGGGGAGGGGGAATAGGATCAAATCTAAATTGCAGAGAGGAAGTCGACACAGTCCTGCAGGTGAGGGATGATGAAGACCTGGACAAAGTTTTTGGCGGTGATGGAGACGGTCAGACGAGGAAGCAATGGCAGGACTTGGCCAGTGCTTGGATGTGGGTGGTGAAGGAAGGAGGTCAGGGAGGAAGATGGAGCCCTGGAAAGGCACAGCCACAGGGCTGGGAGAGGATGGTCAGCTCTGGGCCTGGCACTTACTGACTGGCCACAAGGCATTGCCTTTTCCAGGAGCACCCACTTCCCCATCCCACACCCAGAATAGCGTGAGCGCAGCTAAGGCCCAACCCTGGAGGTAGCTGGGTGTGGATGGGTGCCATGCCCCATCGGGGGTGGTCCGGCCAGGCAGGGCAGCTGGGGAGAGATTCCTGACAGCTGAAGGGTTGCCACGTGGGAGGCAAGTGGGCCTTGCTAGCTGCCTGGTCCCAGCCTTGGGGCACACTGAGAGTTCCAGGCAGCAGGAGGAGAGAGAACGTAAACCATCCCTCCCAGAGGGCTGCATGGACACTGTTATCAGCACCATCATGGCTCCAAAGACATTCACATCCTAATTCCTGGCACCTGGGAATGTGTTACCTTACCTGGCAAAAGGGACTTTGCAGATGTGATTAAATTAAGGATCTTGAGATGGGGAGATTATTCTGGGTGGGTCGCACATAATCAAAAAAGTCCTTATAGGAGGGAAGTAAAGAAGGTTGATGTGAAGATGATGGAGAGTCAGAGATTAGAATATTCTGCCACTGGCTTTGAAGAAGGAAGGAGTCACTTGCAGGCAGCTTCCAGAAGCTGGGAAAGGCAACAAAATGGATTCCCCTCCCCCCACCCCCCACTCCAGAAGGAAGGCAGCCCTGTAGACTCATTATAGTCTTCTGCCCTTCAGAAATATAAGATAATAAATTTGTGTTTGTAACCACTAAATTTGTGATGGTTTGTTACAGCAGCAACAGGAAGCTAATACAGACATTTCCCTGAGGGGGCAGATGGGGAGGTTTTGGCCCCATTTCCTGAGACACCACGCTCATCACCAGCCCAGCGGAAGCAGCAGTCAGGGCCCCAGGTTCTCCAGACACTCCAGCCCATAGGACTGGGTCCCTGAAGGGCAGGTTTGTGGGAGGGGAAAAGCTGGAAGGGGAAATGCTCTGCTTCCACCCGGCTCCTAGCAGGGCTCAGGGGTGGAGAAGAGAGAGGCCTCATTCCTCTGGGACGTTTGCAGGATAAAGAGATGCAGGCTCCCGCCTTCCCACCACCCCAAACCCGTCTAGACCCCAGAAAGAGAGTGGCCACGTTTCCTCTGCACATGGACGGCCAAAGGCTCTCAGACCCTGCCCCTGCGAAGTGAGGGGGACCCCAGCTCACCACCCATTCCACCTCAGGTCAACCAGGGCTCAGGCAGGGTGGGGCCTCACACACAATGACAGCCTGGCGGGCTCTCCATCTGCCCACCTGCCTCCTCCATCATTATGATAGGCGTAGGTGCCAGGGGGCAGCGGGGCCCAGGCCCAGTCTTTGGTGTTGACCTCAAAAATAAAACAGCCAGGAGGCTGGCCCGCTGGCATAGTGGTTAAGTTTGCACACTCCGCTTTGGTGGCCCAGAGTTCGCCTGTTCAGATCCTGGGCTCAGACCTATGCACTGCCCATCAGCCATGCTGTAGGAGCATCCCACATATAAAATAGAGGAAGATGGACACAGATGTTAGCTTAGGACCAATCTTCCTCAAAAAAAAAAAATAAAATAAATAATAAAACAACCAGTTATTTTACCAGCAAAAGGAGTTTATTCAGGAATTACCAAACAATTGCAATTTGGGATGTGCATGCTATGGCAGACCGTAGGCAAATCCAGAAAGAATGGTGAGGAAGGTTATTTTATAGAGAAAAAGGAGGAAGTTGGGAGGGGTTGTTTTGAACACAAGTCTGTTAGAGGGAAGTGAAAATGCAGAGTGATGACAGGTTCTCATTGGCTTAGTTGCCAGGGTGGTTGATTTCCTCCTGGAGGTGCGAGGTACATCTTTCCTGTTGAGGCCTGTACAGGAATACCTCACCAATATTGCAGGTTCACTTCCAGACAACCACAATAAAGCAAATATCACAAGAAAGCAAGTCATCAACATTTTGGTATTCCGGTGCATATAAAAGTTATGTTTACACTATACTGTAGTCTATTAAGTGTGCAATATTATGTCTAAAAAAACAATGTACATACCTCAATTAAAAAATACTTTATTGCTAAAAAGTGCTAACCATCTTTTGAGCCTTCAGTGAGTTGTCATGTTTTTGCTGGTGGAGGGTCTTGTAAAAAACACAATATCTGCAACACACAACAAAATGAAGTGCAGTAAAAGGAGGTATGCCTGTAACTGACGATTCTTTCCTGTTAACAATTCTTGTTGGGGTCTGTAATTGGCAATCCTTCCTGTAATTGACTGGAAGTGATACTGCTGGGAGCTCCCCCTTCCAGCCTCCTGACTCCATTTTAAATGAGGTTTCCTTATTAATTTTCACGTTTTTCCCTTCTTATCAAGAGCTTTCTCCAAAAGCATCACTGATCAAGAAGCAGGTTTCCCAGATGCAGTGGCCTTTGTCCCTCAGTGTCAGGAAGGACCTTTCCTGGGTATCGTGTCCCACACCAGAGGGAAAGTACATGGTGGCTGGAAACCTTTTACGCCACGTTTGAGTAGCAAGGAAGGTTAGGATCGAAAACTCTCAGCCAATTCCCATCTGAAGTCTATATTTCCCCAAGGTAGACATTGGAGAGCATCTGGAAGTGCTGAGCTAGCATCACCTTATTGGGCACGTCATTTTCACAAAAGGTCTGACCATCAACAAAATACAAAACTTAAAATAATTATACAAAGCAGAATTAAAAGTAACATGACATTTACAAATTGTATGATGATTCTAAGTTAGGAGCCCAAACCTGAAGGTAATCAGCTAAATAGAGGCTTAAGAGGGTGGACCAATGAGAGGCTTCAGATCTGTCACAAAGAGAAAATAGAATGGCAAATACAGTAAGGGCATCCTCAAACTGAAAGAATTAACTGAGTGCATTGGGAAGGCACAGTGTAGGAATCAACAGCTGATGAACTCTGCAAAAATAGCAAAAACTTCAAAGACCTATTAAAACAGTGTTGTTATCTCAAAGGAAGTGTTTGGGAACAAAATGTGTTATCCAATAATACAGCCTGTAAGGTTGCAAATTTAGAGACCATGAATTCGGATAAAAACCCAGAGTCAGTTAGTAGTCCAGATGAAAGAAAGACTCCTGTGAATTCTGAACTTTCTAACCCTTCAGAAAAAGCAAGTGAAAAGATTAATTTGTCGCAGGATCATAATGAGGCTGTTTCCGAAAGGCCATTATTAGAAGAAGATTACTCCTTTCGCAAAAGTTTGGAAAATGCAGACAGGAGCATTGTCTTTCCTCAAAAGAAAGAGAGAAGAAGCAACAGTGAGTAAAGAGTATACAGGCCTGGTCCAGTCATCTTGGGAAAGCTATCTGCCTCAGATGTCAGCTGCTTCTCCTCTGAGTCAATTTGGTTTGGAGGCCCCCAGCATTTATATAAGACCAGATGTCAGATCTTTAACGGTGAGGTGTGTACCCGAGTTTGGCTGCCATCTGGGTAGTGAGGAGGAGCCAGGGTAGTCCCTTCAAAGAAGATTTTAAGGGCAGTAAGAAAATTGGAAACGTTAATTTGGAGAGTTGTAGCTAGACATTTGAGGTAACCAGAAGAATTTAGGATCCAGTCTGGCTTACAAGTATATGACAAAATCTTAAAGACAATTAATAGGACTAGAATTTAACATCTACAAAAGTGCAAACATGGTTTCTCTCTCCAGAATTACCCCCATTTTTATCAAAGATAATCACAGTAAATATCTGAGTCTAGGTATATCTCTCTTGAATATGACATTCCAGTTGAAGCCTTGGTAATATAGCCAATATTTCCAATTGTTCATACTATAAGGAGAACATATTCTCATTGAATTTATGCAAATTCATATATTGTCATGAAAAGAGTACTTAAGAATTTCTGAATTCTGGAGGGATCTCCAGTTAGGGAGAAAAAGATAAATGTTTTAACCCTTGTTGTAAACATAAATGTTCTTAAAGGAGAGGAGAAAAGGGGTCCTTTAAATCCAGTTCAGGGTGATGATCTTAATGTTATCAAACACCTGCTTTCTAGAGTATTTGTAAGGATCTTTTCTACAAATTTTTATGAAGATAAAACGTATTTGCAAAAGCGCCAAAGCAAAATAATAACTGTCTGTAAATGACAAAAGACTTAAAAATAGTAATAAAGATCTGATGAAAGTTCATTATAATGTAATTGACAAGTAAATCTGTTCATTTCTGTGACATACATTTTAAAATTATGAATGATAACATTATATCTGGTATATCAGAACATTAGGAATTTTCATACAATCTTTGGACCGTTGTTTTAATAACATTCACCTATATAACATAACCTAAGAAGCTTCATCATCATTTATTTGACAATGCTTCTCATGTATTCTGACACGTCACATAAGCCTAATTAGTTTAACATCTCACTTTTTATAAGAAGAAAGAAAAAATCCTTTGAGAAGTCTCAGATGCCCTCTGGAAATTCCCAAAGTTACTTTCATGTCAAAAAGACTTTATTTAGAATTTGATTTTGGCAGGGAAGTTTATCAAAAATATAAGAAGATTTTGCCATTTGACTAAATAGTGTCACAGCAAATTATGAAACAATACTTAATCCTCCATTTAACCAAAGTGACAAAAAGATTTCAAAGACAAACGTAGAAGGTTACATAGCTGCAAAAACCTTAGCTCTTTTTAATAGAAAAGACTCAGCTTTTAACATAAAGCACAGGAAATAATTTCCATAAAACACAAAAAGGTAAAGAAAAACCTTTCACAATCTCTTATCAGGATCAGACCAATAGCCCAAGCAAACTTTGTTCTCTTATCAGATGAAGGAAAATTAAGCTTTGGTTTTACGTTAGGTACACTATTGCTATTAAAGCCTATTTTAAAACACTTATAGCAATTTTATTTAATCTTATCCAGCTTGATCACATATAAAATTCTTTCCAAAGATTCCTGTTTCACAAACCTTCTACAAGTTTCTTTTTTCATTCAGATTTTGTCCTGTCTTATTCTGGCAACCATTTTACTTTAGGACAAAGTTACTTTTTTTTCCCCAACAAAAATGTATCTCCATCCCTCACATCTTTTTAACACGTATCCTCCTTTCTTTGCATCTAGTCGCTTTAATTACATACATAATTTAGAATTCGTAAAACTTAGATTCCTTGATTCCTAGTGAAAACTAAGAAGGAAGTAATTGTGGACTAGCACTTTTTTTTTTTTTTTAAGACTTAAATCTGCATTTTATTGTGCTTCTCTGGTAACCTCCAGTAACTGACTTCTCTCCCCCTCCCAACGTTGGCGTCTCCTTAAAGATTAAGCATCTTTCTTTGGGCTGGGAACCTATTGTGGCGCTCATCTGTGACCCCCCGCCGCCAGCCCAAGGCAACACACCTGCCACCCTGCGGCGCTCACTGAGACAGCAGACCTATCTGCCGTTTCCATCAAGCGCTGTGCTGACAGAGCAGCCTCGTGACTATTGTAAAAGGGACTTTTCAATCACATGTGAAACACCCCGTTTGGGGGCTATATAACCACTGTGTGCACCCCACTTCTTCGGTACCCTTTCTTCCTTCGGGAAGAAAAGCCCCAGGCCATGGTTCCTCATAAAGCTTTGTTTAATTTTCTCTTGCTATTCTGTCTCATGTGAATTTAATTCGTTCTCCGGCCAGATGAACCCCCATTTGGGGAGAGGAAATGTCCTCCTCCCCTACAGTTTTGGCGTAGTCGGCAGGATGAAATTTCACTGGCTGGACACTGCTTGCTCCTGGACTGCTGCGGCCGAGAGATCCCGGACCCCTGACGAGAGCCGGCAAGAGGTAAGAGTTCTTACCACGTCAGTCTCCCGGATCTCTGCCTGCAGGCTCCAATGGAAGCAAGAGTAGTGAGTATTTTTGCTCTTCTAAATTTAGATTAGCAGGAGAAAATGTTGGTGAGGCTAGCTTCTTGGACTCAGCGACTCTATTATTTGAGTACTCACTGGTTGTAGATCCTTTTCCTCCCAGAGATAGACTTTTCCTTGTCTCTGTCTTTTTGTTTGTCATAAAACACAGGCGTCTCTATAAGCCTGTTGTCTGGGCTTTTTGTCTTGTTCTATGTCTTGAGAGCTTGGTTTTGTGACCTTTCTGGTCTCTGCCATCGGAGGATGCATGTACCGGCACACATCTTGGCGGCCAGTCGAGTAGACTGGGGTTCGGGGACACTCTCTTTGTCCGGCTGTTTCAGCTCTCAGGGGAGTTTGTCATAAGAGGTCCCAACTGCTTTCATAAGGGGCCTTTGTCATCTCAACCTTTGTCGTCTCAACCTTTGTTGCTTGCCTTTACTTTCTTAGGCTATTTTTGGGAGTGAATTTTCTGGATCTCTTTTGGGGACGCCTCTTTTGTCCTTGGTTAAGCTTTGGTTGAGTCGCTGTTAAGATCCTACTCGTCAAATCAGCCAGACAATGGATCATTTAAATTCGGAAAACTTCTAAATTGGGGAAAAAAATTGTGAGAGCTCTCATCATAATTTTTAATTGGTATCTGCTGTTGGCAAGCTGTGTTCAGCAAAGCCTTCTTTCTTTCTCTGTGAGTCAGAGACTGTCAGTTTGCCGTGACCTGCAAAAATTGCAGTCGCTTTTCAGGATGATCCTAAAAATCTACCAACATCACATGTTCTCCACACTCTTCTTTCCAGGGTGAGCGTTACACAGGAGGTCAGACGTCTTCTCCTCTCCTGGTATGGTCCTTTCCAACAGGACTGCATAGAGTCTTTTATTTGATGTCTCTTTCCATAAACAAATTCTCCAGGTTATGGTCCAAGATCCTTAAGTTCTGAGAGCTCTCAAGGTGTTCCACCACTGAAAGAATGCTACAGATGTTCTGTCATGGCTGTAGTGACACCTTAACAGCTTTGACAAACTGCCTTCTGTAAGTCCTCCTCATTCTCTGACCCAGATACCCTCTCAGCTGGCCCTGTGACCACTCAGCTGAAGACAACAGACTGCAAACGAGAGATTTTCTACAGAGAGGGCTCTCCTACAGTGGACGACATCGACGAAAATAATCCATAATCAATCTGCTGTTGGCAAGCTGTGTTCAGCAAAGCCTTCTTTCTTTGTCTGTGAGTCAGAGACTGTCAGTTTGCCGTGACCGGGCTTCTGCGTTTCCTGTCTATAGTGCAGGAATTAGAGCTGTCCGCTGTGATGTTTCCTCCTTTTAATACTATGGCTGGGGCTGTTCTTCTATGAGGCATGACCAAAGTGTAGACCCCTCAGCTGGGAGTTCTCCACTGTGAGGGTTCCAGCAGCCCGACCAGATGGAGGGGATGGAGGAAAGGTGGCTTTGAAAATGCAAGTTCCACCTACCCAGGTCCCAGTATTTCCATTTTAGCCACTGAACTTTTATCAGCCAGGGAGCTTTTGCTGGGTTTCAAGCTGCCTCAGGAGCCCTCAGGAACCGGCCTCAGGCGCCATCAATTAAACCCGCTTTAGCCCGGGAGCATGGCTGCCTGTGGACTAGCACATTTAAAAATACATTTCATAATTTCTAGGGAATATGCCTTTATAAATAGTGCAATCTTTCAATGTGACACAAGATCCGGTCACTAACAGACTCAAATTTATCTTCAGTTTCTTTGCAACAGAAAGCCAAAAGTATGTAAACCTATGTTCAGTAATTAATATTTTAGAATTTTATATTACTTGGAAAATAATCCAGATATTCAATGAAATTCCATGATTTAATTTAACTCAAACACTCTAAAGTTTTAAGTTACCCAAAAAGATTTGGGGATGTTATTTTTAAGCACACATACCGTAAAACATAATTGTTGATCTAAAATCTTTTACCCAATTTTCATCTATCTAAAGAGTTTGTTCCCCAAAATTATGTTTTGATTACTCACAAAAACTTCATGAGATAATAGACCAAGTCAACCATCACGTGAAGCAAATTTTCCTGCTGATAAATTTTGAATCAGAGATAATATGAACTTATTTGGCCTGTAAACCCATAAAGAATAGAAGTATTATATTTAATATTGATAACTCTAAAGATATGACTGTTTCAATTAAATCAACAAACTTAAAATTAGATTTAGTTTTGAATGTTTTCCCAGGTCATATGAACCTGAAAAGCATTTGGGTTAGTTTCTATTATATTTCTGAGACTTTATAGGAATACTTAATTTATATGAACACTTGATTTTCCTTAAGCGAATTAAATAAACCTCGTTTACAAATTAATTTTGGGAATGCCATCCAGAGTAGAAAAATATCACATGCCTACATAGACATACATAAACTATAGACAGACACAGTAACATTATAGCATTTTTTAAAAATTTCAGCCATGTCTCAGGTACAAAGTTCAAAGGAACAGTTATCCAAATGGTGTTTCCAGCAGATGGACTAAGTTAAGGTTACTTGCTCAGATGCCCAAAGTTTCAGCACTAGAGAAGAAGAGGAGCTCATATAAAGAAAAGGGGGCTAGAAGAGGCTTGAGAAAGGGAGCAGAGAAGTAAATCATTTATGTATTACATCGAAGAATGTTCATCTACATTTTATATCCAAGAACGCTGAAACACTGAAAATAGCAGCACTAGAGAATAACGTGTTAGGTGGTAATCAGAATTTACGTGCTGGTGTCCTAAGTAACAAAGTCAAACATTCTGAAAATGATGCTTCCTCATTCAACTCTAACAAAAATTCCATATGCTCACAGAAAAGTAAAGTATTTTCTCTGAATTTAAGAAAACCACTAGAAATGGCTGATTCAAAAAAAGGATTGGAATACATTGAAGAACAAGTTGTGTGCCCTTGCCAAAAGACTATAAAATCTCCCAGGAAATTCTTTACACAAGAGGTAAAAGACTCACATTGAAGGGCTTCCTTCTTTATAGGGTATTGATTAATTTTGGTGAGAAATTTTGAAGGATCTATTTGAATTTTAATAGGACGTGCACTGTGGATTCTGCCCGTGTCTGTTGCAGACTCTGCCCATAGGGAGGGTGGCAGCTGATCGAATAGGAATAAACAGCTAGTGTCTTTAAAGTTAATTTCAACATCATCAGTGACAAAACAATTAACAGATGTCACAGGGTCATATTAAATGTCCAGTTGGCTCTTTTGGTTCTTGCTGTCACTGCTGCTATCAAATTTTAGAATTATTTCCCCCTTTCAGGAGAAGAAATTCCAACATGATATCTTTCTAAAATGTCTCAGCCTAATAAATGAATAGAGGCAGAGGAACTAAGGAGAAAACGGTGGGTATCTCTCACAGGGCCAAAACAAAAACGAATAGGTTCAGAGGCAGGAATGTGTTGAGGTTTATTGGACATTCCCGCTGTATGAACCCCATTTCAGCACTCTGAGGCAGGGGCTGTGTTACAGCAGTGAGGTTGCACGCCCAATCTGGAGAGCTGTTTTTCTGATTAGGAATAGTCTCTGCAGTTCCTTGGAGCCTCATAAATTCAGCAAGAGAATGAGAACGGGGAAACCGAGGGTATAGAGGAGGTGGAGGTGGTGCAGAAGGGAAGGAAGAAGATGGCACTGGAGGTGGGGCCTGAGCATCACACAAAGAAAATGGCGGAAGAGAAAGACAGGCCTCAGACGCCATTCTGTGCTAACCTCAGTTTTTCAGTTGTTTTGGCTAATTTAGATATGGTGTCTTGTAATGAGGCAATTTTAGTTTTGTGCTCTTTGGGGAGCTCCGGGTACCAATTAAAATAAACACACTATTCATTTTGCTTACTTTTAGAGCCATGGCCTTCCGATCTGGGGAGACCTACGGTTCTCATAACGGCCGTTGTATTTCCAGACTACTCTTGGTCAGCTTGGCCCACTTAGTTAAAAAAATGGGCATGTAGGGGGCCCAGAGTTCTCAAACATAATACGCCGCGGGGCCCTGAAGGAGGATTTCCCTCAGAACATTTAGATGACTGGCATCTCATTTCTGAAATTTCCTCTGAAAACCCAAGAAAGTTGCAGGATTCCCAGCCCTGATTCCAAAAGGAATCTGAAAATCAAAGAAAACTCTTGGATTCTCAGCAAATCCAAGCCCCAAAAGGAACTGTGCTCCTGCTTTAGAAAACACCTGAATACTCACCAAGGACAACACCTTGAACCCAAGGACAGAGCCTTGAACCTGGAAGGACAGAGTCCCTCCCCCTAAAGGACGAAGCTTCTCCCCATCCCAAAGAAAGCCGGAGAGCTCAAATCGCAAAAGGAGTGGACCTCAGAATCCAAGAGGAGTCTCTCCAAACCTACAGTAGGCGGTGACTCACCTAAGTGACGAGTGCAAAGAGCTCTGCCCCTTACCAGGAGCTGCCCTCCCGTGGGCATCACCTCCTTTAGATCCTGCTTTGGACACCATATATGTCAACCTTAAAAATAAAAGTTATGTGGCCGGCGCAGTGGTTAAGTGTGCACATTATGCTTCGGTGGCCCGGGTTCACTGGCCCGGATTCCGGGTGCAGACATGACACCGCCTGTCAAGCCACGCTGTGGTAGGCATCCCACACATAAAGTAGAGGAAGATGGGCACGGATGTTAGCTCAGGGCCAGTCTTCCTCAGCAAAAAGTGGAGGATTGGCAGTAGTTAGCTCAGGGCTAATCTTCCACACACACAAAGTCATTTTGCCAGCAAGACTAGTTTATTTGGGAATAGACAAAGAATTGCAATTCAGGATGGGCATCCTATGGCAGATCACAGGCAAATCCAGCAAGCGAAGAAGAGCAATGTTAATTTATAGAGAAAAACGAGGAAGTTGGGAGGGTTGTTTTGAACAAAGGTCCATCGGAGGAAAGCCAGGGTTCAGGGCGATGACTTCGTTTCTCATTCGCTTAGTTTGCTGCAGTGGTTGATTTCCTCCTTGAGATGCAACGTCCGCCTTTCCTGTTCAGGCCTGTAATTGACGGTTTTTTTTTCCCGTTGGAGATTCTTCTCGTTGGGGTCTATAATTGACCTCAAGTGGTACTGCGTGGGAGCCCCCCCTTAGGCCTCCCGACTCCATTTCAAGTGAGGTTTTCCTTTACTAATTTTCCTAATGGACACAACATTCAAGGCTGTAAAACAAGACCAACCCTCCCTCCCCCCACACACGTATATCCTTTCGGTCCCCACTAACAGACGCCGGGAGGTCTGAGCTGCTCCCTCCCGTCTGCCCCGCAGGCATGCTGTGCTGGCCCCGTGAGGATGCGCATCCGCGACCCGGCGCACGCGGGTTGGGAGCGGGCAGAGGACAGGGAGGGCCCTTTCATCAGCTTCTCCATCAAGGCTGCGTTCACTAGCCTCGACTGGTGCAGCCCATGCGGTCTGAATAACCGTTATAATTATAGGGGCTGCGCATGCAGAGGGGACTCAGGCGACGTCGCCCTGGGTCAGATAATCACCACAGTAGTGGGTGGCATGGGCTGCGCCACTCCCATCCTTGGGCCAATCACCGTTTCAAGTGTCCCCGACATACATCAATCCTAGACGGAGTACTGTTATTAACCGAATTGAGGAAGTGAGCCCAGAGTGCTGAAATAAATTGTCCCAAATCGCACAGCAGGCCAGTGGGGAGCCCGAGTGGGAACCCAGGTGGTCTGGCGGCAGAATCCGCGCTCTGCAACGCCTCTCTGTTGTCTACTGAGATTCGGGCGGACGAGGAAACTTTCGCGCCGCGCCGCGCGCCCAGGAGTCGGGCAGGCGGCGCTGGGGCCCGGGACAGGGTGCGAACAGTCTGCCCTGAGATCCAGGAAGGCTCCCTAAAGCACGGGTCGGAGCCGGGCGCGGAGGACACATCTGCGGAAGGTGGAGGCGCATTCCTAGACGGGCAAGGCCACCCGTTGTGAAGGGCCAGGTGCAGAACCCTCCATCAGCCGCGGGCGGAGAAGGCTTAGCTCTGCCCTCCGGGAGGGGCTGGGCCTCGCACCCCACCCCGCCCGCAGCCGCAGAGAGCCCCGGGCGCCCCACTCGGCATGGAGCCCTGCGGTATCCGTGAGCGCACGGTCAGCTCTGCGCCCCTGGGGTCGAGTCGGGGAGGAGCTGCGGCCTCGATGCACTAGGTCCCTTCCCCCACCGTCCGCCGCCACCAGGCGACAGAGCGACGAGGGACCGCCCCCTGCCCCGCACCGCACTTTAAAGGCCAGCCCCGCGGCATTGGCGAGAGGCGCGGAGACCGGCGAGACGGAGGCCCGAGCCGGCGCCCAGACGGCCGGCCGGAGCAGCCCCATGGCGGGTAAGTGCCCTCGCCTCCCCTCCCGCGCCCCCGGTGAGGCGCCCCGGCCCCTCGGCCACCGGCTGCGGCGCTTTCCTCCGCCCCGCCGGCCCCCGCTAGGACCAGCCCCAGCGCACCTTGCCTCGGGCTCCTGGCGCGGCCGCTGGGATGCGGTGGAGAGCGAGGCCCCCTCCTCGCAGATACCTGAGGGTCAGGTGCTGGGGGTCTCGCCTTCTCCCTACCCCACCGGGTCCAGACCCCAGAGCCTGGAAGCCCCACGTCCGCACGTGAATCGAAGGGGACACTTTCCCTGCCTGGCCTGGGCACGGGCGCGTGGGACCCAGCGTCGAGCGCTCTTGGTGGACGCCGAGGGGAGCCTCCCAGGTCCCCGCACATGTGGAGGTGCAGGTGCCGGCAGCTGAGGGTCCATGTGTCTCCCTTTCTCACACCCGCTGCCCCACTCCTCCTGGTCCACACCCCCTCCGCGGCCTCCCACCGACCCCACTAAGTGTGCTCGCCTTGATAAGGGTTGAGGAAAGGAGCGGGTTTTAGAGAAAGTTAGGAGTTCAAGCACGAGTCCAGCCTCTCACGGGTTCCAGGACCCCAGAGGATAGGGCTCTGAGAGCATCTCAGGACATCAGCCCTTTCCCCACTTTCCTCAAGAGCATGGTGCCCACACCCAGCTCACCCTCAGGCCTGAACAGAAGCCTCGGGAAGATGGAGGTTCTGGGAAGAGGCTTAATTTCTACTCAGGAGCACAAGGAAATGGTTCCTTTTAGCCAGAATCCCAAGTCCAGGGCCAGCTGCTTTCCAAGGAAAACCAGAAGACTCCGTCCAGGGCCCTGGGACGCCAAGGGAAAGGCTTTTCTGCTGAGCCCCAGCAGAGCCTGCCAGCAGCACCCCTCCTGGAAGCAGACACAGGAAGCCTGCTTCTGAGTCCTCCCGGGGTCTAATCCAGGGGATGGGCTGCTGCCCAAATTCTGCCCCCAGCAGGCCAGTGGTGTGAAGGGGATGGCCTTTCCCCAGCCTCACAGTCCCCATGGTCGCTGCCCCCAGAGCACGTGGCCCTAGTGATTGGAGGCATTATTGGGGGGCTGCTGCTGCTGCTGCTGTTGATCGGGGTGAGCTGCTGGCTCTGGAAGAGACTTTGTGCCACGTCCACCTACGAGGAGCTGCCAGGGACCACAGCTGCCTCCAGCGTACAGGGGGACAAGCTCTCCCTGCCGCATGCCAGGACCCAGACAAGCAGGTGAGGCGGGATGTGGGGGTCACGCGAGCTCCTGGCCTTGCTCGGGGCCCTCCCTGCGAACTTTCCCCTGCAGTGGGTGGAGGAGGAAAGGTCTGTTTATGGAGCACCTCCTTTCTGCTGCCACCGTGCTGGGAGTCTTGCAAAGAAAACCCAGGATCCTCACCCAGCTAGGAGGCAGGCAATTTGGAAGCCTTTTTCCAGCTGAGAAAACTGAGGCTCAGAATAATGGGTCCAGAAAGCACAGCTAGGAAGTGGCAGCACAGGCATGCAGACCCAGGCAGGCTGACTCCAGAGGCTGTGCTCCTTGTCCAACTCACCACTACTGTGGGCAGACAGGTGTTGGCTCTGGCTGTGTGTGTGTGTGTGTGTGTGTGTGTGTGTCCTGCTGTGGTGTTCTTGCCTCCTCCTGTCTCCCCTGGCTTTTCCTTCTCCAGCTCCGGGCACTTAATCCTCTAGGCTGAGTGCTGTGAGGCCACACCATTTACTTGCCATGTACATGTCATCTCCCTGCCTCTGGACAGGCCACCTGGTATGCCATTCGTGGTTCCCCCTTCCGTCCAAGGCCGAGACTGGGTGCCCTTGCACCGCAGAGAGTGGGCTCAGGCCCCAAGGGACCTCTGCCCAGCCCCAGAGCTCCTGCCCCACACCACCGGCAGCAATCCTGGTGAGTGCACCCACCAGGGCCTGCCCAGGGGTCAGGGTCTGCTCAGGCCGGGGCAGACCCATCTGCTTTCATGGGCCTGCCTCCGGAATAGAGCCTGGGTGGGCCCGGGGATGCCAGAGTTACCCAGAGACTGCTCTTTCCAGGTACTTGGGTCTACCCAAGTCAGATATGGCCTCGTGTGCCGTTTTGGAGTTAGCCCTCACCACACCTCCATAGGGAGAGGGGTTATCACCCCATTGTGCACATTCATAAACTGAGGCTCTGAAGGTCAACCGTGCCTCGCCACAAGGTCACAGAGGCAGTAAGCAGCAGACCTGGGGTTGGAACCCTGGTGTTCCCAGCGCAGAACCTGTGCTGGGTCCTGCTCCAGGATGATGGGTTAGCCGATCCAGAGGGCAGAATGGTGGCAGCTGGGCACAGAGCTGTCTGCCCACCTCTTTGCTCCGAAGGCCTCCCAAGAGACCTTCCCAAGAACCACCTAGTAATCAGCTTGGCCCTCCTAATTTGAAGAGGGAGAGAAGAAGCAACACTTTATCACTGAGACATCCTCTGGACCCCATGGAAAGGGGCCAGGCCAGGTGCTGGGCACTGTGCCCCCAAGGCAGGCCCTGACCTCTGTGGATGGGGGCCGATCCCAGAAGCAGGGGTTGAATGAATGCTGTGGACTCTACCGGGGGCCCCAGGGAGAAGCAGGCCTGGGTGTGCGATGCTGTAGTGCTGAGAAGGCCTCCTGGAGGAGGTGCACGGGACAGAGACGTGTGTTCAGTCTTAAGAGGAAAGTGGGGCGGATGTGGTCACAAGGGGCCGTGAACTGCCTTGTCAAGGCTCAGTCAAGAGGGAGTGGGCCAGGAGCGGGGCAGTGAAGCCCAGAGCTTGCTGTCCCCCATGCCCTGCCTTCCTCTGGCCCACCGGACCTCCCAGCCCCTGTGTTACAGGAGACGCGTGCGTGGTGGGGACCATCAACCCAGAGCTGTACAAGTTCCCCGAGGACCAGAGTGAGAGCCACTTCCCTGAGGGCTGCCTGGGGCGGCTGTGGTTCTCCGTGGAATACCAACAGGAGGCCGAGCGGCTGCTGGTGGGCCTGATCAAGGTGCAGGGGCTGCGAGCCCCCTCAGAGACCTGCAGCCCCCTGGTGAAGCTGCATCTGCTCCCCGATGAGCGGCGCTTCCTCCAGTCCAGGGCCAAACGCAAAACCGCCAGCCCACAGTTTGATGAGCACTTTGTCTTCCAGGTACGGCCACCTCCGGAGCAGGCAGGAGCTGGTGCATCCTGGCTCCGGGGGAAGGAGCAGACAGTGTGCAGGAGAGCCCAGCCTGCCATGCTAGCCAGGGCCCCAGGACTCCAGGACCCCCTGGCCACAGGCTCTGCTTTACCTGCCTGCTGGGTCAAGGCCCACAAGAGCCCTGACAGCTGACGGCGGGGGCAGGGGAGAAGCTTGGGGCTCCTCCTGTCCCAGCTGCCTGCAGGAGAGAAAGAGAAAACACATTCTTGGAACAGCTACTGCATGCAGGCCCTGGCCCATGGGCTAGGAGCCCTGGAGCACTGGGGGGTTTCTGGCGAGGTTATTCAAAGAAGGCAGAGGGTGAGACCCTCCTGTCAGTGGCCAGCGCAGGACCCGAGAGCCACCCTGGGGCAGGTGGTGCCTTTGCCACACCATGGGCGGTCTGGCCCAGGGTCTGGAGGTAGAGAGACTGTCTGGGCACTGAGCCCAGCTCACAGTGGCCTGGGAGCCTCAGCAGGTGACGGGGGGCCCTTGTGGGACGCCAGCAATCAAGAGCTGTCGAGAGGCCTTGGACAAACATTTTTAAGAGCTGGGCAGCAGGCTGGCGGGCAGGGTAAGGAGAGGCCGGTCAGCATCTGGGAAGAGAGTGGTTGCTGAGGCCAGAGCTCCAATTCTTGCCCTCATCCAGGGCTCAGGGCTGAGAAGCCGGGTGGGGCCCAGCCCCCTGCCCTCTACTGGGGCCAAGGCTGTGATGCTCTTCTCGCAACATCAAGATCCAAGGCGTGCAGGCTGGCTGACCAGCACGGCCACACGGCATGCTCCCCCACTTACTGTTCTTGACTTACCACCTCCCTGTCCTGTCCCCGCCCCAACTTGACCCCGGCCTCTCAGAGTTTTGAGGGGAGAGAGGAAAGAGAAGGAGAAGAGAAGAAAATCACTGTTAATTCACCATTTGCCATAGATCAGATACTGAGATTGAGGTTTCACAACCCAGAGAGTAAGAACCACTATCGCATTTGACAGGGGAGGAGATAGGTCCCTGGGAGAGGAGGGTTGGGGGGCCCGAATCAGGCAGTAGAGACAAGCAGGGTCCCTGGGCCCCAGCTCGGGGCCGCTTCCACCTTTATGAGCTGGCAAGTCATTTGGAGGTCCTGCTAAACGGTAGATGCTGCTCACACGTTTGGGGGGGGGGTGGGCCCAAGGTCCTGCAGTTCTAAAGAGGTCTGGGGAGGGGGCCATGGATGCTGCTGGTCCTCGGACCACGCTCTGCATTTCAGGGCTCTGGCACATTCTCCCACCTCCCTGGGGTATTGGCCCCGCTGCTGAGAAGGGTCCCCTGAGGATGCCTGGGTTTGGGGTGTGCTGGTCCCTGGCTGAGACACGCATCACCAAAGCTCCTGTGTCCACAACAACCTGCCACACCATCCCATCCCCTGTCCGCACACTTGGCTCCACGCCAGACCCTCTTCTCCCCTAGGTGTCCAGCAGGAGCATCACCCAGAGGGTGTTGAGGTTCTCGGTGTACCACGTGGACAAACAGAAGAAGCACCAGCTCCTGGGCCAAGTGCTCTTCCCCCTGAAGAACGAGACCCTGCTCGGCGACTGCCGGCACGTCATCTGGAGGGACCTGGAGGCCGAGAGCCTGGAGGTAAAGGTCAGAGTCCCCAGACATAAGCCACCACTGGTCAGACTACCGTGGGCAGCCAGCAGGTGTGACCCAGCACCTGTTGGCCAGCGTCAGCCCTCAGCGTACTGCTTACCACTCTTGCAAGTGTGACCCAGGGTGCTGGGCCCGGGGGGAGCTGCTTGGGAGGAGGAGGGTGTGTGGAGCCACTCCTGGGCAGGGAAGGAGCATCCTGAAAAATTCATATTTGCATTCCCATCGAGATCAGACAGCTGTGAAAGGTGACACCCCAAATGGACCAGCCAAGGAAATTATTTACCCGTGTTCCCTTAACCTGCAAGAAGGATGCGGGCGGCTCGGATGGGCTTTGGAATCCCCCAGACCTGGGTTTGAATCTTCAGCTCTGGTCCTCACTACTGTGTGATCCTCAGCAGACCCCCTTCAACTTTCCAGACCTGTTTCCATCTATAAAGTGGCGGGTGGGCGTAAAGGAGGGAATGTGGGTGCCTTGTGGTAACCGTGCCCCACTGCGGGGAGGAGGGAGGAAGGCACTGTCGGGGGTCCGTGGCTCCTCCAGCACCTGCCCGAGTGACAGGCAGCTTTCCCCTTGGCCTCGCCAGCCTCCCTCGGAGTTTGGCGACCTCCAGTTCTGCCTCAGCTACAATGACCGCCTGAACCGCCTCACCGTGGTTGTGCTGCGAGCCAAGGGCCTCCAGCTCCAGGAGGATGCGAGTTGTCTCAGTAAGTTTTCCTCCTCAGGGCAGGCTCCACCTTGCGAGCTTGCCTGGGGCTGGAGTCTGACCCTCATCCCTGGCCATCTAGTTTCTGCTTGCATATGGCCGGTCATGGAGCGCTCACTACCTCCTGAGCCATGCCCCTTGTGGATGGTTGTGTGGGAAGGGCTTCTTTATGTTGAAGCCAAGGCTGCATCCCCTTGGCCTCCATCAAGACCCCTAAGACTGGCTTGCCCCACCTTTTCCTAAGGCAGCATCTTGGTTCCTTGAACTGTGCGGCCACCTCCACCCCTGCCCTTCTGTGAAAGGCTCCAGTCCCTCCAGGGCAAGGCCTTGTACCTCCCCGCCCCTAGGGAGGGCTGCCCCGCATGTGGAACGTGATGCTGGGCTAGGAGAAGGGGCATCCCAGGCCAGCAGGTGGCTATGGTGTCTGCTTCCTCCAGCATCCCGGAACCCAGGAGCTGGAGGAGCAGAAGCCCTGCTCTGCTCATCCCATGCATCCCGCCCACAGGGGGGCCCCCAGCACAGTGGTGGGTGTCTGCCAGCCGTGTGTCTCTGTGCCTGGGTCACTATAAGCAAGCTGGCACTCAGCCTTCCGCTGCGGATCCACACGTCATTTGAGCCCCACCCAAAAGAACTTGGCCCTCTGAAGGAGAAGGTGTTTAAGGGGCCCCAGGGCGCCTGAGCGCCCAGCAGGCCAGGCTCCCTGCCCCCGAAGGGAGGGATGGGTGTGTGGTGCTAGGCTCCAGGAAACAGGCGCCAGCCAAGCCATTGGTGCATTCAAGAGGCAGAGAGGAAGGAAGAGGAAGGGAGCCCAGCGTTCCCGGCTGTAAGGCAGGACGCTAATCAACTTCGCTTCCTCTCGGAACGCCCTCTGGCTGCAGCGGCTCTGAGTGATGGGGTCCCAGCGCCCAGTGTGGGCGTGTGCCCTCCCCGCCAGACCGCTCACAGGCTGGAGGCTGGGCCCCTGCCCGCCCCTCCCAGCCCGCGGTCTGCGCTGCCCCTCAGGTGTGTTTGTCAAAGTGTCCCTGATGAACCACAACAAGTTTGTCAAGTGCAGGAAGACTTCTGCTGTGCTGGGCTCCGCCAACCCCGTGTACAGCGAGACCTTCAGCTTCAAGGTCGACCCCGCTGAGCTGGACACGGCCAGCCTCAGCCTGACAGTGCTGCAGAACGCCGGAGGGGACAGTAAGGCTGCTCCCCCAGCCCCAGGTGGTTGGAGCCACGGGCAGAGGAGGGGCTGCTGAGCATCGAGTCCACTTGGCCCCAGGGAGGGAGCTGTATGGTTTCTGTTCTCCACCTAAGGAAACCAGCACTCAGAGAGGCAGAGATACTTGTCCGAGGACACAGAGCTTGCTAGTGAGGGAGCTGGGATTCACAGCCAGCTTTATTCCAGTTTGACTGTCCGTGGCACCCTAGAAAGCGGTTCAGGGCTGGCCTCTGCCACCCCCTCCTGGGCCAATCACCAGAGCGGTTGGGAGGCAGCATGGCTCTAGGTGACCTGAGGCCGTGGGTCGTTGTGTGCCCTGCCTGTCCTCGTGCTTCCTGGACAGGGCTTTGGGTCCTGGGTGAGGCTCAGGGTGGACACTGAGGTGGAGTTGTCCCAGCCAGCTCTCCCACACTGCCCCACACCCCAGGGCCCACTGTCACCGTCTGGGGAAGCAGAGCCATCTGGCCAGCTGGTCTCCTGGGCCAGCGCTTAAGACCCCTTCTCCACTGTGGCAGTTGGTGGGTGAGGATTATTGTTGAATGTTCCCGCTGGTGGAGAAGTGGGCTGACGGAAGACGGCTTCTTTGTAGAGGGGCCCCGTCCTCCCTCGGCTCTTCGATGGGAGGCAGGCCGATGATGGCCACCAGGAGGGTGAGGGGCAGAGTGGGGTCCCCTGAAGGGCAGGCCCTCCACTTGGGCTCCCTCTCCCACCATCTCCAGCTCCAGCGCACAGTCAGGACCTCTTTGTGGTCTGGCAGCTGATGCTTAAAGAAGGACAGGGCCAGCTACCTTCTTCAAAGGGAGGAGTGAGAGGGAGAGAGAGAGAGAAGGCGCTGGGATGCTGCTGAGGTGATGTGGCTCCTGTGCTCCCAAGAGTAACAATGTTTCCCCCCTGCAGAGAGCTGCGAGCTGGGCCGGGTGGTGGTGGGCCCCTACATGTACACCCGCGGCAAAGAGCTGGCGCACTGGGACGAGATGCTCGGCAAGCCCAGGGAGCTGGTGAAGCGCTGGCACGCACTTTGCCGCACCACTGAGCCCTGACTCAGGAGCCGGCTTTCCCCATGGTCATGCACAACAGCCACAGGCCTGGACGTTCATCCGGCGCCTCACTGGGCTGTGGGGCCAGCCCGAGCCAGGGGAACATGAGTGCTGATGTGCAGGGAAGAAGAGGGCACAGTGGAGCCCCAGCCCGGGGCAGCAGTGTGGCCGGTTACATTGCGCCAGCCTGGGAGACTCATTCATCCTTCTGTACCCATGGCGCTGCCTGAACATAGAATCCCGGCTCCCAGTCATCACAGTCCCATTTGGACCGGAATCTCAGGCCTTCGGAAGAAAGACTCTGTTTAGTGAAAGCACAGCCATGCGTGTTGGACGAAAGCGCAGGGCAGACTTGGGTTCCAGCATCTTGGGGAGCTGATGATGTGTTGATGCTAAACCTGCACTGCTTTTCAGCTGTGGTTTCTCTGCCTTCTGCCCAGCAGAGAAAACAAACTGCTCTGGGGGAGATGATGGGGGAGGGGGGATGCCCACAGTGCTCATTTCCACACTAAATAAGTTGGTCCACAATAAATAGCACAGTCTGAGAGCTGGGTTCGCGTGTAGGTGTCGAACAGTCCCGGCAGGCCTGGGCAGCACAGCGTGCCCACCGCTCAGGAGCGAAAGCTGCGAGGATGGAAACTCGCTGGCTTCAGGACCTGTGGGAGAATGCTGTGAGCAGCCCAGGTACCAAGTGGGGGACAGGTTCTGGGCATCTGCTCCTGTGCCAGGTGAGGAGGGCTCACCTGTGTTTAGGTCCCTCCCCGGGTGTATGTCCACTCCCACCCCACGTCATATCAAGTCTTGCCCGCGGCGCGTCCTCCCCAGAGACCACATCCTCACAGCCTGGTCTTACAGGTGCGCTGCTGCTGGTTCCTGTGGTCTCCCTGGTTAGCAGCATCCAGCCCCTGGGACTCTCACTTTGGGCAGGAAATGGTGAATGCACGTGGCCAAAGCATAACCCACGGGGCTGAGGGCTTTTCTGGACTAGCTCTCTAGCAATTCCACTAGGATTATTGTGTGTGGTAGGTGTCGGAGTAGAATTCATCGAGGTGGCAGTTGCCACAAATCGCCATCATCAGCTCCCCATGGAGCTGTACTCGAGGTAGTGAGCAGTCGTCATACTTGTCATCGTTACTTAACAGGGAGTTTGTATTTTCACTCTAATGCTGTTGCACTTGCAGAGTCAATACATCGTTATTGTATAACTAGAACAAAACCTTAAACCACTATCGTCTCTTTTTTTATGCAGCGAAGCAACTTCAGCAAGAGAAAGTAGCGAACGTTACGCTGGGTTTGTGCCTCTCTGCCTTCAAATTGTGTGTCGATCTCTGTCGATACACAAATTCAAGCTTTGCCCGGCTGTGGTCCACACAGACAGAATACCTTGTGTTTGCTTTTTCTCACTTATTTCACGTGCACATTTTCAACACAGTCCACACACCGGTAATTTCTTACACACATGTAATGGGAGTTCTCTGTATGTGTGCATAGCAGGCCACTAAAATGGAACTGTGTCCATTTCACCTGCAGTCCTGAGATAATAGGTGACAGCCATTCCCACGTTTCAAGGTGAGGTTCATGCTTATCAGTGGCCTTTCCAGGGCCACTTGGAAAAATTGGTAAGTATCCCCTTTGGAGGACAGAATAGACTAGTGTGTTCAACTCACAGCTGAAAAATCTCAATGGCAAGAGACTGGCAGTTTCTACGCTCTGGTGGAGAGGAAGACGAGGTTGCTGTATTGGACTGGCCCCAGTATTAGACAGGGGCAGGGCAGAAGATACGTGAGTGCTTCACGTGGACCAGAGAGAGCTGGCCTGGGTTGTCTCAATCCTGTCCACAAGGTGATCCTAGCAGAAAGAAGTTGTTTGCATTCCCGTAAAATGTTTCAGAAGCAGCTTGTCAATTTCTACACCAAAAAAATGCTAGAATTTGATTGGATTTTCATTGAGTGTATGGACCAGTTTGGGGGCCATTTAACGTCTTTAATCCATTAACATGGTATATCCTTCCATTTCTTTAAGTGTTTTTGCAAGTTTTCTTCAAACTGTTCTGTGGTTTTCAGGAAAGTCTTGCACATCTCTCATTAAATTTATTCTTAGGGGTTAATTTGTTGGTTTCTAAGTATGTACAGATTCTATTGATTTATGTATGTTGACTTTGAATCTAGCAAGTGACCTCACTAAAGTCGCTTAAATTGTAATAGTTTGTAGATTCTTCATATTTTCTTTGTATATAGTCACGACCTCTGCAAATGACAAGTTTTATTTCTTCCTTTCCAATCTTTACGCCTTCTTTATCTCTTGCCAAATTGCAGTGGCTGGGCAGCTGGGCAAGAAAAAGAAATAAAAGGCATCCAGATTGGAAAGGAAGAAGTAAAACTATATTTGCAGATGACATGGGTTTGTATATAGAAAATCCTAAGGAATCCACAAAAAACCATTAGACTATAATATAATAAGCTATCTATAAACTGTAATAAACTATAAGTTCAGCAAGGTTGCAGGATACAAGATTGATAGACAAATTGCATTGGTGAGGCCCTCCAGCAGAATGCTGACTGAAAGTAGTGATGTGGGCATCTGTGTCTTAATCTCAACCCTGGGGGGGAGGGGGAGAAGCTTTCAATATCCACTATTAAGTGTGATGTTTGCTATAGGACTTTTAATATACTTGTGATCACGTATTCTCAATTGGTTAACGTTTTTCATCACAGTGTTAAATTTTATCAAATACATTTCTGCATCTTTTGAGATAATCATTTTTCTCCTTTATTCTTTTAATATGATGAATTATGTTGGTTGATTTTTGGATGTCAAACCAAACTTACATTCTTATAATAGAAACCAGTGGTGTGTGTATGTGTATACACACATATATGATAATACTTGGACTTGTTTATTTAAAGTTTGGATTTATTTGCTATTACATTTTTTATTGCTTTTTAATATCTTTACATCTCAACATCATTTTTTTTGTTAGGACTTTACTTTTTTACAGCAGTTTTAGGTTCACAGCAAAATTGAGGGAAAGGTACAGAGATTTCCCATATACTCCCTGCCCCACACATGCACAACCTCCCCCATTATCAACATCCCCCACCAGAGTGGAACATTTGTCACAACTGGTGAACCTACACCAACACATCATTATCACCCAGAGTCCATGTTTACATTAGGGTTCACTCTTGGGGTTGTACATTCTGCGGGTGTGAACAAATGTATAATCACATGCTATTACATTTTTACGTATTTTTGCAGTTATGTTCATAAGAGATTTTTCTATAACTTTTTTATTGTAATGTCCTTGCACTTGAAAAGAATGTATATTCTGCAGCTGTTGTAAGCAGATGTATGTATTTCTTAGGTCAAGTTTTTAATCAATTGGTCAAATCATCTGTCTTTACTGATACGGGGGGATCTGTTTTTCTTTTCATGATTGAGAGACGTTGAAGTCTCCCACTAGGATTGTGGATTTGTTTACTTCTTTTGGTTTTGTCAATGTTTGTATATGTCCTATATGTTACCAGGCTCATGCCCATTTAAACTTGATATTTTTCTGGAAGGTTGAACCCTTCATCATTGTGAAATGGTGCTCTCCACCACTCATAATGGCATATTTTTTCCATATATTTTTTCAACTGTCTTCTGTTCTCATGTTATACGTCTTGAGCACAGTTTTTAGTTGTCTATCAACCTCTGTCTTACGTGTATTTTGTTCATTTACATTTAATGTAATTCACTGATAGCGTTGTATTCCTGTGTACTGTCTCACTGTTTCCATTTGTCCTGCATATTTTGTTTCTTTTTCTTTCTTTCTTGCCTTCTTTTGGATTCAGTCTGTTTTTTTCCATTCCATCTCTCCCCACCCATTCATTGCCATTCAGTCTATTATTCCTTTAGCAGTTCCCCTGGAGATTACAGCTTTTATCTATTATGTCTAATAGTCTAATACAAATTTTACTTTTTATCACTCTCCAGACAATTTTAGAATACTCGATCTCTACCTGCATTCTGGGTTTTTTTGTGTTATTGATATGATTGATTTTAATTCCACCTATTTTTTACACCTAACAAGACATTACTATTATTGCTATGTTCAGTCAATATTCATTTATATTCACCTACAGGATTAATCTTTCTTTCGCTCTTTATTCTTTTCTGCACTTTTGTGATTCTACCTGAGATAATATTCTTTCTACCAGAAGAACTCTCTCTAGTATTTCCTTTAGTGCAGATCTGGCAGCCAATTTTCTCAGTTTTTGAATAGAAATATCTATTTCAAACTCATTTTTAAAGGATATTTTCGTGTAAGTTGAATTTTAGATTGACGTTTTCTTTTCTTTCAGCAGTTTAAAAATGGTATTCATTGTCTTCTCAATTCCATGGTTTCTGGTGACAAGTGAGTTATCAGTGCTATTGTTTCTCCTTTGAAAGTGATGTGTTCCCCCTCTTGGCTGCTTTTCATATTTTCTTTTTGTCTTTGGTTTTCCCCAGCTTGAGTATGGTATGCCTAGATGCAGTTTTCTTTTTATTTATCCTGCTTGGGGGTCATAAAGCTTCATCAGTTTTGGAAAATTCTCAGCCTACATTTCTTCAAATATGGTTTCTACCCCTTTCTTCCTCTCCTCTTCTTCTGCGACTCCAGTTACACAGGTTAGATCTTTCCACCATTTCCCACAAGACTCTTAAGTTCTTGGCTGTTTTTCCATACTCTTTATGTCCTCCTTCAGCTTAGAGTTTTTATAATGCCCTCTTAAAGTTCAATCCATCTTTCTTCTGCTAAGACTAATTGTAGTTAACCTATATGCTGAGTCCTTAATTTCAATTACTGCATTTTTCAGTTCTAAATTTTCATTTGATACCTTGTTATAGATTCCAGTTCTCTGATGAAAGCCTATTTGTCAATCACGCCAATATCTGGGTCATTAGTAGGTCAGTCTTATTGTGTATATGTTTTCCCCCTTGGTCCTGTTTCTTGGGATGCTTGATCATTTATTGTCAAATGCTGACCATTAGGATAAATTATAGTGACCCCAGGAGACATTATTCCCCCAGAGAGGATTTGCTAGATCCTCTGGTAGACAGAGTGGGGAGAGGTCACCTTAATCCAGTCTGGGGCTGAGCTGACTAGAGTCTGGGTTGCTGTGTCTGTGGGGCTCCCTCTCCACCTCTGGTGTGCCACCATTTCTACAGTGTGGTCTTCCAAGGATCCCGAATGAGAACCAGGTGTGTTTACTAGGCTTCTTTGCCTCGGTGGGTCCTGAACTTCTCATTTCTTTAGTGTCGTGACATTGCCAAAAAACAAAACAAAAACTCTGCTGTGTTTCATAGGCTTTCTGCATAACTTAATAATTCACAGCTTCATAATTCAGCAAATGCTTCAAGGGGAAAACCCTTAAGTGTCAGAATTACTTTTCTGTGTCTTCCTTCTACCCAACATCTTGGCCCCTCCAGTGTCAGCTGCCTTGGCAACCCCAATAGCCAATTTCTTGCCTGTCCAACTCCAGAGACTCTGCTCCATTTTCTGCCTCTTAGCCGTCGTGCTTTGCCCAAGAGCTCAGTCTCCTAACTAGAATCAGCACATTTCCTGAACGGAAACGTGGTTCACAGAACGTCAGCTCACCTTGTGTTTTCCTCCTTCTGAGTTCACGGCTCGTCAAATGCTTGTCAACTTGGCAGCTCTCTGATAACTTAAAAAGAGGTTTGGTTTTCTGTACTTTATCCAGCTTTTCTAGTCGTTCTCAGCATGAACATTGGTCTGCCTCAAGCAGAAAAATAATTATTTCCTCAGAATTCTTTTCCCAGAAAAAGAATTCCCAGCAAAGAGTGATTTTTATATAAGGAATTTGATTACAACTATTGGGGAAGCTGATGAAGTCAAAAGGAGAAAAGTTGCTTGTATCAGTTAGCTATTTTTGCAGGAATGATGTATAACAAACATTCACAACACCTCAGTGCTGTGCTAAAACGACATTTATTTCTCATACATCTATGGGTCAGCCGAGGGTGGCCCCCTCTAGGATGGGCAGCTCACTTTCAAGCTGTGGGTCTGGCTGGGCTCAGGTCCTCATCCAGGTCTAAACATGTTGGTTCATTCTGAGCACAGGCTGAGGGGCAGCAGCTACCCAGGGAAAGCTGTTTTCATGGTGAAAGCAGAAGGGCAAACACATTTCTACCCTCTGCTTGTGTTATGTCACCTAACATCTCACTGGCCAGAGCAAGTTGCATGGCCAAGTTCAAAATCAAGAAGCAGGGAGGTAAACTATGCTTTTTTGTGAGAGGAACTGCAAAGCTACATGGCAATGGACGTAGCTACAGAGAGAGGTGAAGAAGTCAGGCAATAATTCATTGCTCCATATTGATGTTCCCTTGAAGTGGGGAACTCCAGGGGTGTGTGCTTGGCTGTGTGGGTGCGGTCACTGAGAAGGAGACCTCACTGCTGTGTGGCTGCTGAGCCTCAGATCCCCTGCTGCCAATTTGTCATCCCATAGTGATGATTGCCTGCAGTTTGCACAGCCATTTGCCAATTATGTTGTTTCTGATTTTGCACTGTGGAATTCCTTGCCCAAATTACTGCAAGAGCCTCGGGCATCCTGCTGTCATAAGTGTCAGAGTCAAAGGAAGAAAAGGATGATTTTTACCTTTTTTCTGCTTTCTAGTCTCACCTGGAATAGTGTCTGGGAAATATAATTTCCAGACTTCCCTTTCCAGAAAACGTAATAAAGACCTTTGAAGAGGAGGGGACGGTGCAGCATGCCAGTGCACATTTGGACACACCTGGGTCATGGGAACCGTAGGAATGAGATCCTCAGAGCATGGGGGCTCTGGAAGACCCCCCAGGAGCCCTGCAGCTCATGACTGTACGAGTCCCCGAGAACCTCTCCCGCCCCTTAGGGGGCCTCCTTCCTGGACTCTCTCTGCGCCTGCTAGGATGATCCGAAACCCCTGTTAGCAAGTCAGGGAAGTAGGAATGGAAGCACAAAATGGAGAAATGGCAGTGTGTGTGCCACATGCCCATTTCCTGTTGCATCCTGATACAGGCGTGAGCCAGGGTAAGGGAAGGAGTGAAGGGGCAGCTTAAACTTCAAATGAAGTTGGAAGTTTAGATGATCATGCGAGTTGGACATCTCAAGTGCTGAACACAGCCTGCATCTGTAACTAAAAGTTACAGGAAAAATTTAGTGTTACCTAAGAGTGATCAAAAAAATCGTGGGACTTGCCCTAGATTTTATCCAAAGGGCAGGGAGAAGCTACCTGCTGAGCAGGTTTGAACGGGTCACTGAAAAAAAAGGATGAAGTAGTTTGCTGATTACATTCCACCAGCCTGGCTCTTTCAACATAATGGATGTATTTCTTAATTGAATTTAGTGTGCGCTTATGAAGACTGAATGTAATATCTGCCTATGATGGGTTTTTTCCCCTAATTTTTAAGTATGGAATTATTTGTCCTCCCCACTTTTAGCTTTATTTCAAGAGGTATGTTTCTTAAAGTGGAATGGCTGTCAAGCAGGGAGAAAGGAACTAGCTCTTGGGGACCAGACTGGAACTGCTCATACAGCTGCTTGTTAAATCTGCACAGCCACCCAGGAGGACCTTCCCCACGTTTAGAAATGGGGAATGTGAGCGTCGGGGAGGGGGTCCCATTTCTCAGGATTTGAATCCGATTCCAGATGTGCCAAAATGGTATCATCGTTACATATTGCCAGAGAGACCTCAAAATAGAAATGACATGTAGTACGTCACACTCCCAGCCTGGGATCTGTTGAAGGACCTTGACGTGCCCAGGACATAAAGCCCTTGTGTTTGTGCATCTTTAGTTGCTAGTGAAGCTGTGCATTTCTCCAAGTTTCCCTCCTGTCTCTGTTCCTCCCTTCTTCCTTCCCTCCCACCTCTTTCTTTCCTTTCTCCCTTCCTTCACTTCTTCCTGTCTGTGTCAATTATCTGTTCATCTTCACTGACGAGGAATCATAATCCAGCAAGTGGCCAGATTTGATTCCTGCTAGCCCTTTGTTTTTGAAAATATTCTTTCATCAGTTTGCTGACTGACAAACCTGACAAGACAAACTTCCCAGAGGTGGACGATCCGAGGGAGTCGGGGCACTGGGGCAGACCCGACCGAGGCCTGGAGCGCGTGGTCTCCATGTCAGGAGGGCCGTGGGAAAATGATTGACAGGCCGGGCCGGGCTGCGCCGCGGGACCGCGCGCCCAGGATGAGTGGCCGGGGCAGAGCGCCACCCGGTGTCCTCGCGCCCACATCGTGGCTGATTGTGCAGCTGCTGGAACCAGACACACTGCGCCCGCCTCCCGCAATATGTCTGCAGCGCCCTCTACCGCGTAGGAAGGATGCTGGAGGAATTCGTCTGCACAGCACTCATTGAAGGGCGAGTTTGGAGTTGCCGGGAAATTGATCCCTGTAAATCAGCCTTCCCAGAATCTTCCCTTGCACCCGCTCCCAGACACTACCTCTCCCTTCCCACCAAAATAACCCCTAACTTGATTTTTATGGCCATCACTTCTTTGCTTTTACCTAACCACGCAGCCTTATAAGTTTTGGGGATTTGTATTTAAGTTTCCGTCGGGAATCAGAAAGCAAGCATTCTTGCATGTTTGGCTTCCTTCTCTCCACATTACATTTTGAGATCTTTATACATTTTGGGGGGCATGAGACTAGGAGTGGAGTTTGCATATCTTCCAATTTAGTAGATAAAGCCAAACTGTTCTCGGAAGTCGATAGACCAATCCACATTCTCACCAGCAGTGTATGAGAGTTCCCGTTGCTCTCCGTCCTTGTCAGCCCCTGGCATTGTCAGTCTTTTCATTTTAGCCCTTCTTTTCAGTCTGTCAAGGTATCTCATGGTGGACGTCATTTGTACTCCTCTGATGACTGACGAGGTTGAACGTGTTTTATATGTGAATTGGTCAGTCCTCCTTCGTGAATTGCTTGCTCATGGATCTGACCCATTTTACTGTTAAGTTATTTGTGGGTATCATTGATCTGTGGGAATTCATTTCTATTAGATGTATTGCACGTGTTTCTCCCATTCCATTTCTTTTAATTACTAATAGATTCTTGGTTTATTTCTTCCCATTTTATGGCTTTCGTTTGATAAACAGGAGTTGGAATGTTAGTGTAGTCAAATGAAGCAATCTTTTATATTACTGCTTTTTATGTCCTGTTTTTAAGAAGTCTTTCCATACCTTGAACTCATGAAGATATTCTCCTATGCTATTTTCAAGAAGCTTTATTATTTTGCCACCCACATTTAGATATGGAGTCTGCTTGAAATAGATGCTTGTATATGTTATGACGTTGGGTTCAAGTGTCTTTCTTTTTTCCCATAATGATATCCACTTATCCCAGCACCACTTATTGAAAAGACACTCCTCTCCCTCACCGGTCTGCTGCACCACCCAGTTAGTAAGTCAAGCATCCGTACGTGTTTGGGTCCGTTTCAGGGCTCCTTCTGTTACATTGGCGAGTCTGCCTATCTCTATACTGATATCACCATGTCTCAGTAACTGATTTGGGATGTCGATATCTGCCCGGTAGGTCCTCGATCTGGTTCTTCTTCTTCAAGAGTGTCTGAGCTATTTGGGCACTTTGCATTTCCATATAAATTTTAGAATCAGTCACTAAGTCCCTCCCACCTCCCAAAGAGGTGTGATCTGAGGGGGATTGCCTTGAGTTTATAAGTCAATTCCAGGGAGAACTGACATCTTTAAGATGCTGAGTCCTCCAATCGCTGGACGTGGCATGTACTTCCATTTATGAAGCTCCTCTCTAATTTCTCTAAATAATGTCATAGTGTACATGTAGTGGTTTTTACATCTTTCATTAAGTTTTCCCCCAGACACTTGATTTTCTTATACTGTTGTAAATTGAACTGTTTTTAAACTTTTTGCCTTCTAACTCTTGCTGGTATGCCTAAATAAAGTTGCTTTTCCCATCTTAACCTTGTGTCCAGCAATCAGGCTAAACTCGCTAATTCTAATAATTTATCTCTAGATTCTTTTGAGTTTTCAATATACATAATCATAGTTTTATATCTTCATTCCAATACTTATAGTTTTTATTTCAATTTTTTGCTTTATTACTCTGGCTAGGAACACCAGAAAAGTATTGAGTATGAGCGATGACAGTGGATATCCTTGTCTGATTGCTCTTAGAAATTTTTGCACATTTCATCATTAAGTAAAATGATTACTTTAATTGTTAGCTCCTTAGGATAAACACTGTTAAAATTTGTTGACCACTTTCCATTAAGGTATGTTTTTACAAAAATGAAATATTTTACATATTGTTTCCTAATATGATTTTTCACTAAATATCCTGTAAACACCAAAACTATGTTTTTGATTTTTATTATTGTTTTGCTTACCTTATTTTTTGTTTCAACTTTAAAAAACCATATCCTGTTTATTCTTTTTTTTAACAGCTTTATTGAGATATAATTCACATACCATACAATTCACCCATTTAAAGGGTGCAATTCAATGGTTTTTAGAATATTCACATTCCTTTTTATTCTTCTCAATTAAGTTTTAAATCCATTTATCAACTTCTACATGTCACCCTTCAGGGACTTTGGTTAATATTGGATTAGCTGTGTATCAGATCTTTCCCACCAGCAGGAGCACGTTCAGTGTTTCATTGATTCTCATCTCCTTTTATTTCCCTCATGGTTTTTAAATCATTTCCTTTGAGTAAATAAAGCTTCTAATGCTTTGGTTGTATCTGTACGCATGATTATTTTTATTATATTTAGAGCTGTATATTATTGGTATGTAGTAATATATTACTACATTTTAAATTTAGGTTATATTTAATTAATTTAGGTTATAAGTGATTAATGTATTACCAATTTTTTTGGTTTATTTCCTGGGATTATTTTTCTGAGCATATATTCTAGTCATTCAAAATAGGGACATTTTAACTTATTTAAAACTTTTTGTTACAACTACCTATTTCTTTTTATTCTCAAATCATATGGCCGGCATTTCTAATGCTGAACAGACACTTCAAAAATATTAATAATACACACGTCTGACTTTTATCTAGAACATACATATGATGAGTAAAAAAGACAAACAACCCAATAAAATAAGTGTGCAAATAACTCAGGCAAATACTTCACAAGTGAAGCTGTGTAGATGGCAAATAAGCCCAGGAAAAGTTGCTCCGTATCATCAGTCTTCAGAGAAGGGCAAACTAAAACTACGAGTGCCACTGCACGCCCAGTAGAACGGCTAAGACGAAAAGGATTGACACCATCAAATGCTGACAAGGATGTAGAACTTCTGCAAGTGTCATACACGGCTTGTGAGTCTGTTGTACACAACTTTGGAGCACTGTTTTGCAGTTTCTTATAAAGTTAAATATACGCTTATCCTATAAACCAGCAATTGCAATCCTAGGTATTTATCACCCCCTCCAAAATGACAACATAGGTCCACAACAAGACTTGTAAAAAGATGTCTACAGCAGCTACTCATAATAGCCCAAAACTGGCAACGACCCAAATGACCTTCCATAGGAAAATAGATAATGGAATATATTCATAGATTGGCATATTACTCAGCAATAAAAAGAATGAACTACTGAGTCACATAAAAAGGAAGATGAATCTCAAAAACATTGTTTTGTGAAAAAACCAGGTCATAAAGGAATATCAACTATGTGATTTCATTTATATGAAGTTCAAGAACAGATAAAACTAATCTATAGTGAGAGAGGTCAGAACAGTGGTTGCCTGTCATGGGTGGGGATTGACTGAAAGTGGAGATGAAGGAAATTTCTAGAGCAATGGAAATGTTCCAAATCTTGATTCCAGTATTGGTTATGTGAATGTATATATTTGTCAAAACTCGGCAAATTGTACATTTAAGACTTGTGCATTTTACTGTATATAAATATTAACTCAGTTTAATTCCAGGAAAAACAATCTGATTGGCCCACCTTGAGCCAGGCATCCTACTCCTTGAGTCATCAGCTTTGCCAAGGGATCAAACCAAACAGTATAGACGTGACCCAGAGAAGAGGTGTCTTTGTGTGCTTGGCTGCCCCTCCATGAAGAAGCTGCATCTACTATGTGGTGTTAGTTTGTGTGATCAAAACCATATTACCTTCTTCTATATTTGGGAAGTGATCTTTTTAGTACAGGGAATGTGTATTCTTTAAAAATTAGGGAAATTTTCCTAGTAATTCCATCAGATAAAAATAATAAAGGAGAAAGTAAAAGCAGGCCCTAAGTCCCCACCCAGGGTCACCACGATACCATTTTCGTCAGGTTCTTCCAGAAAGTATGACCACATGTTACATAAATTGAATTGTACTGTATACATTATGCAAATAAGGAGAATTCCTTAGCTTGTCTAATGTCTGATCGTGCAGAGAATTTGTTGACCTGCGACCTGCGATGAGCATGGAGTGAAATGAATGAGAGAGAGACGTCAGGATGGAGAGAGGAGGTGCTATTTGGAGGGAGTTGAGGGGTGGAAGAGACGGGGCAGGAGTTTGCTCTCCCATGACAGGACACTGTGCCTATACTGTATAAGAAAGCTAAGCCCTCGGAAGAACTCTCGAATGCACTCCAGAAGGACGGGTGTTGGATGCCAGCTACACGGAAGGCATCCGTGGTGAGAAGGGGCTAGAAAAGCAGAGACCATCAGAGGAGAGGACCGTAGTGGGGCTGCTTTGTAAAGAGACTCTTGCCCCCCTTTCCTCTGTGCCCCAACTCCCTGGCGGGGCTGGGCCTCAGGGGCTTGGGGAGGGAGTGGGAGAAGTTGCAGTGCCAATTCCCGCCCTCCTTCCAGCTCCGAGAAGCTGGAGTGGGAGAAAAGAAGAGATGAAGCTCCCTCCTCCTCCTCCCTTGGAAGCAGAGAGGTCACCTTAGCAAATATGTTCCTTAAGTGACTGGAATCGACTTCTCAGTAACCAACCAGGCTCAAGACCTCCAAAGACACAATGACAATGAACCAGAAACCCCGTTCCCTGTGATGTATTTCTCCCCCATTGACATTAAAACAGGGGCTAAACTCCCAGGAAAAAAGAACTCTTTCTTCTCGTTGCTCTGCTTCCTGGCCTATATTCCACCATCCAGAATTCCTCCAGGACACAAATTTATCATTTAAAATGAAAGATATAGGGGTGGGTAGTTTTTCTGTTTCATTCTATATTGTTTTGAGAAATTACAGATATTTTCTTATAAGAAAGCCATACGACAGCCATGGTCAACTATTTAGGTTATGCTGAACCTCAAGTAATGTAAGACTAGTCTTAAATGACTTATGGCGTCTGAGTAGTTTAGGCGAATTCTGGGGAGGATGATAATTTATGATCACTGTAAAAAAGCTACCCTATCAAAATTCTGTAGATTTATCTACTCTTTTGCACCTCAGCATATGGACTAAAAGCCCTATTCTGATCTGCTTCAAACCCCAGGAATGTGAACTGTAGAAAGTGGAGGTTATAGTAAACTTTTCATTCAATTTCCAGATTCCTTTTAAACCATAACAAACCACATTTCAAAGCCTGAATTACGGTGGGAAATCAAATATTGGGGACACAACAGAACTTGTCTATGGTTTTCCCACACTCTGGTGTTATTCTATGCTGAAAAATCGGTCTGGCATCTCAGCAATGTCATTGGCATCCGCTAAAATATGTAGTTGAGTGCCGTGCACAAATCAGTATTTGTTTTCATGTACCAAATGGAACCTATCGATAAAAATGCCATTGCTTTGTGAGTTAAGATTTCTTCAGAGATGTATTGTCCTTGTTTCAGTGTGTTCTGTCTCTCTTATGCATTCTAGCGGTTTTTCACTTTTTTCAGCCCCATTTGAGATGTCCCATTTTCCCAAATATGCTATGCTATTTTATGCCCGTCACTCTCTTTTTGCGGTGACTTTAAAGATACTCATATTTAAAGATACAGGTTAAATATTTATGAAGCCATATATATGAAGCCTTCTTGCATCTTCCACTGCAACAGACACCTTCACGTCTGAATAGAACTCTCCTTCCAGGAAGGAAGGGCTACTTTCATCCTGTGTGGTTCTAGCTTTTTCAATCCCACTGTCCCACCCACCCCTGGGGGTGGGCTGATAACCTAAGCAGATTCAGTCACAGTTCTTCCATGAAATGTTTTATATGGACAGTAGCAAAGAGAGAGTCTCTTTCTGTACAGAAGAAAGTTTGGGCTTCCTACATCATCTCTTCTCCAGGTGGGTAGTTGGGAAAGACAGGAAGGAGAGAGAAAAGAGGGGAAGATGAAGGAAGGCAAGAACAGGAGAGGGATAAAAGGAACACAGGAAGAGGCAGAGAACAAGGCAAGGAGAGAAACCAGGGGAGCAAGGGAAGGGGACAAGCATTAGGAAGTTGGGATAACCAGGTGACACAATTTAAGCCAATGGATTCAACTGTGCTTTAAGCTAGTACTCCCCTCAGTTACATGAGCCAATATCTTTTCCTTTTTTGCTCAGGCTAGTGTGAGTTGGGTTTTCATCACTTGCAACCGAGAGTCCTAGTAAACTATCTTATTACCTCTTTTGCCTTTTCCACACAGATGTAATTCCAGCACTGATATTATTTTGCTTAAAAATGTCTTCACCAGCTGGCCTTGGAACGCACTCCGGGCAGCCCTTCCTATTCGTCTTTGTCTTCCCAGTGCCTGGGCGTGTGGACTCAGCGCGCGTCTGCAGGGTGGATCATGTGTCCAATTTCGCCATCCCACTTGAGGATCGGAACCCTCCCCCCCCAAAACAAACAGATGTAAAAGGAAATTTAGCACCAAAATTACACATTTGGGAAAGCTAAGTCAGTATCAAGGGCCAGTGATTCTCTAAGATGGGAGAGCTGTCCTTCTCAGCTGAACCATCAGGAGACGAAGACAGAGGTTTACGGACCGCTGAATTGGTGACACGCTGAGTATTATGAAATACTACCTAACTGAGCATCATGACAACATGCGGAGTAGGTTAAATATACTCACCTGTACATCTCTGGTAAGGGATACACCCATGAGCTACAGCTCCCCAGATTCCAATTAAATAGATGATAATTTCTAGGGCTAAGTCAGATCCCTCCAGACAGGGGGAAATCATTTTCAGCCTAAATCATATTTACATTTCCTTGGAAATATGTGTTAACCTATGAAATATATACCACAGGCTGTGAAGAAATATTGGTGTGACCCGGTGTTCTTTGTCTCACTTGAAATGGCTTAAAGATTTCTTCCCAATAGCATGTGAAGAGGCATCTATTGCAGGGGATTATGTTTCGGTTGATAAAGATCAGGTTGATAGGCCACATCTTGCGGACAAAGTGGGGAAGGGCAAATGTAAGAGAATAGTTCTCTTGGTGGGCTTATCCTGATGGGTAGATTTTGTATCAGAATCCCAGCTTTGCTCCTCCCATGGTTGTCGTTGAAAGAACATGGGTTAGAAGACATCAGCCCCAGACTCGAGCTTCATCGCCCTTAGATGAACTATCCAGGGCGGCCAACTGTTTTGTTTGAATTCCAGTATCTCTAGCTAGAAAATGGGGACAAGTCTTTCTCTACTTGTCTTACTAGGTGCCAGACAGAACCTTGGTGATCATTGGCCCTAGTCCCCTTTTCTCCCCCATGAATTAAGGCACCAAGCAGAGCACTTGCTCCTATTCTTTTGTCAAAGATCCCTCTGAGGATTGGTTGAAAGCCACAAACCCTTCTCACGGGAAAATGTACTCTCGTGGGTGTGCATGCGCTCACACACATTTCTGCATATTGTTTTTGGAAGAATCACAAAAGTCCTGAGGTTCATTTTCAGAGAAGCCAAGTTAAAAAAAAAAACAAAATTAAATCAGAGAAAACAGTTTCAATGAACCAAAAGAATTTTTAAAAACACAAAGTAAAATAAACTTGTTCGTTTCATCATGAATTTAGCTATCTTCAAGCAATACTATTCATCTCTTTACACTCAGCATACTCCAGACTTACCAGGTCAATTACGACCCACACTCGTCACTCGCGACTACACTCTACACAAGCGTCTACAGCCACGAGAGAACGAACGGCCGAACGTCTGTTGGTAAGCAACTTCAGTGAGGCACGGAAGCCCGAGACACGAATGAACAATGTGCCTCTCTTGCTCCCTTTATAAAATGAGTGGAAGCGTGATCTTGTTTCCTTCATTTTCAAAGCTTCTTTGTAGACAGACATGCTTGTCTTGAACATGTCTAAATGTGGGCTTATGTGAACTAATCCAATATGGTGCAGAATTATAAGCAAGGTCATTCCACGTGGATGGTTTAGTGAAGCAGGAATATGGGAAAGCTGAGAGCTTGTGAGCACAGCAGAAACGCCATTCCTGAGGGAATGTCTCATGTCTGTGTCCCCAGGACTCACAGTGTCGCCTGGAGTGTGGCTGAGACGAAACAGGGCCCCTTTGATTCCTAGGGACCTGCTGTGGGCTGCCTGTGTGGCTAGATCATTTCTCTAGAAGCAAGAACGGAAGAGATGAAAGCAACAAAAAACCTCACAGAATTTTCTTAGAAAAACAGTTTTAATTTATATATTTAGCACAGTTCTCTTCATAAAATAGATTTATTTAAACCCCTCAGCCCAAGCCGCATCATTCATTTATTTCAAAAGACGCACCATTTCAGGGCTTGTCCTCGAAGCGCCTGCAATTTTTTCCCCTGGTCTCAGGGAAGGCCTGGGAGGCGGGCTCACATTGTCGGGGTAAAAGTCTAGGAGTGAGAAATCCTGTTGCAGGGGGTAGCTGTTTTCGTCCAGCAGGAAGAGGCTCTGCACCTTCACCACACAAGGGGCCCCGCCGCCCGCCAGCAAGGCGTGGAGCAAGTCGGCGGCAACCATGCCATAGGTGACCTCTGCGGGGGGCGCTGAGGAAGACGAACACACACACACAGGCTCAGTGTCCCTGCCAGGCCAAGAGAACCGCACACGTGGAAGGGTTCGTTGTTCCCCTTGACGTGTCAAGTCCCAGCCCCGTTTTAAATCTTGCTTTCTATCCTTTCTCTTCTCAGGTTGCTGAGGGCCCTCTAGAATGAGGACACCACCTCTGCTGATCACGGGGTGGGGGCGGGGGGAGGCATTTCCTATTACGGCCCAGCTTCTGGCTTCTTCAGACAACAGCGGGAAGAACTGAGATTAATGCTGTCCTAAGTTAAGCTTGAAACAAAAAGGGCGTGCCCATCCAGAAAAGTCCTCTTACGTTGACCCAGTCTACAGCTCTTATCACAGTCACACACACACGTATTTATCGTTTCTATCGCAGAACCCTGAATTAGTTACTTAATGAACATCAAATCTTGGGAATATAACAATACTAAAATTATAGATGGACATGTCGCTGTGTTTTGCATTTGCCCTTTGCATATATTCTTCTTCTTATTTTTCTTAGGACATCAAATCAAGTTATTTAGCAGCTTGCTCAATACTAGACTGACAAGGACTATCAACTAGGCTCTAACAAAACTAGTTCCCTGACCAATACTAGTTCCCTGACCAATACCCCCAGCCTCTCTTGGACTGGGTCTCCAGACTCCTGGAGGCTCAATGACATATTTTGGAGGTGTGAGAATTCTCTACAATACTCAAAATTTTTGTATTTTCACTTCGATAAGCTAAAAAAAAATCAAGATTAGTGATAATCTGAATGAATGAATAAACTACAAAATCACAATTTTCTTGAACCTATAACAGCTGAGGTTCCGCAGCAGCCAAGGAGACTGAAATGTAAGGAGAGAGAGAACAGGGACACAGGTCTACCTGAGGCAGAGCTCAGGAAGAAGACAGGGCTACCAGACAAGCAAGAAGGAAGAATGTGCTTAAGCTTTTAATGAATTGCTAAAAGCCAAGAAGGGGCCAGTGCCACAGACAGTGGAGTCTGCAGCCTCGCAGGCTCTTGTCGTCTCCACCAGGTGCTCACAAGCCTGGACAGAAGGCAAGACATCAGAAAAAGATTCCAACTATGGCAAAGGCCTGGAGAAGGGGAGAAGCCACCACAAGGAAAAGCACTAAACACCACTCAGGACCACTCCCTTAAGAACAAAAGCCTCAAACTAGTGGAAGCAGGATGGCAAATGTTGGCCCAGGGTACAGGTGAGGATGCATGGAAGATGGAGGAAAGGTAAAAGAAAAATCCCCCTATCCCTGGGGAAGAGCCAAAAACCACCCTGGATCAAGACCAACAGTGGTGACTATTGCTGGGAGAGGGGGAGAACCACACAAGATCCACCAAAGACACTAGGCAGAGCAAGGCTGCCAGAGCAGGAGGGGCAGGTCAAGGAGAAAGCGCCACATCCAAGACCCCAAGGCACAGGCCTGTGTGAGGTGGGGCTGAGCCACAGTCAGAGAGGATCACTCCGCCCCTCCCACCAGGCTAGGATCTGCCAAATAACCACCAACAGAGCCTGTACAACTTGGGGAGGCATGAGGACACGGAAAGAAACTCTCTGAGGCCCAGGTGCAGAGTGAAGCGTTAAAGCTGATGGTGGAGCGGGAACAGTGGGGAAAACTCTCTGGCAAACCACTGTCCACCATCAGCAAAGATAATGCCAGAGGCGTTTGAAGCCAGGGGAGACCCCAAGGTAACCACAGCAACAACAAACTCAAATCCACTCCATGTCTTACAAGATCGACTCCACTCTGCCCACCCCCCAACCCCATGAAGATCAAGGAAAACAGGCAAGCCCATTTCCGGGGACGGCAACTGTTGACCTCAGTCTATACTGTTCTATGGGCAATTTGCAGAACTCAAGCAGAAATTACTAGACACACAAACAAAGCAAGAAAAAAACTCATCCACTATTAAGAGACAGAGCAATCAGTAGAACCAAATTAGCTCATCTGCCTGGAGTCTGAGACTGATAAGGAACAGTATGGAGTTTGATCATCTCACAAATGGGTTATCTGCACTCTGCTGCCAGCCACTGACTATCCCCAGCTTCGTAGCTGAATATCCCACAAATCCACCCCACGGACAGGGGACTATCTTCACCTATATACTGTCACACATTCATCTACTTAACTATTATAGAACTGCAGTCCTCGTGTTTTTGCTCTCCGATTGGAAACTTAGGGTAAGAAGAGATCCAGGACTTGCTCCCCTCTATTCATGTGCTGAGACAGGTGTCGAGCAGGTCTTACTTTCCCATTCACATAGTCTGGTGTTTCACTCGAGCTAAATTATCCTCCTGCTTTTATACTGACAGAAAAAAACCTTAATTTACGGTACAACGTTCTTTCTGTTCCAAATACTATCTACACTCCTGAAATGAATGGCTTCACCAAGAACACCCTCTCGATGGCGTGATGGTATCTTACCTATAGCTCTACTGAGCCAGTCAGGAGAAATGTCGAGAAGAATCTTCTCTATCAGCTGTGATCCTACATGGACGCACACCTTATATATTCCATCAGCTATGGTCATTAAAGCTGGCCTAGAAAAGAGTAAATGGCACATGACTTTCAAAAAGATTTTCAAATTACAGAAATGCTGAAATGCAATACCATTTCAGAAAACACTGGGTTTTTATGCAGGGTTAATTTTAATTCTTTAAAACAACTCTAAGATGTTCTGAAACATCCTAGAAATGAGAGAAAGGCTTTTTTTTAAGAGTTTAAAATGATAAATTGATAAATTTTATTTATTTCATATTTATGTCAAAGTTTCAGAAACTAATATAAGAAAATGTTATCTCATACTGTTGCGTAAATTACATTTCGAAATAAAAATAAAGATATATTTCACAATCACAATTTCAAGTTATTCTTTTCCACTGGAAGAATCCTACCAAAAACAAACTGTTTTACATGTCAGTAAATAGGAAACTAGATAAATAATTTTCAGTACATCTCACAATGGAATACTACGTGGCTGTTAAAAAGGATAAGGAAGATTTATAAGTGCTAGTAGGGAAGGAGCACCACATACTCTCAGGAACAAACAATATGAACGAAACAATATGAATACTATTATTTTACCTATGCACTTTTAAAGAAAGGGATATACATGTGCTGGTATGAGCAAAAATCACAGGAAGAATATACAAGAACTCGGAACAAGCAAGCAAGCGGCATTGATGGCATGGGGTGGATGGGAAGAAGACATTTACTTTTTGTTTTCTACCTTCCTCTATCGTTTGCATTTTTACCATGGTATTTATTACTGCTTTTAAAAATAAATTAATTTTTAAAAAATAAGTTGAGAACAGAATTTAGAAACAGACTCATTAATTGAGGGGAATTTAGTGTAACAGCTAAAATGTGACTCTGATCGTCCCTCTGAAAACCTACTTCCCCCTCTACCCACATGACGATTCAAGGTCCTTTCCTCTTTTTCACTCCACACTCTTTCCACAGACTCTCTTTTCCTCCTTTCTTTATTCCAACAAATACAAACTCAACATCTACTATGTACATGCACTCTGCTAAGCACTGGGCATACCCCAGTGAACAAGGCAGACCAGGTTCCTTCACTCAAGGAACGTAAGATATAGTGGGGGAGAAAGACAATAAGCTTTTCAACAATGGTGCCAAGATGATTCAATGGGGATAGAATAGTCTTCTCAACAAACCGTGCTGGCAACTGGATATCGACCTGCAAAAGAATGAAGTTGGATCCCTTCCTTACATCACACACAGAAATTAACTCAAAGTAGAGATCTCGTCAAGATGGTGCCGTGAGCACACGTTGAACTCGCCTCCTCCCACGAACAGAACTAGGTTACAACAATTTTGGGAAGAATCACCCTGGATTGAAAACTGAAAACTGGATAAAAAGAACCCCCACAACAAGGGACAGTCCTGACGAAGGCAGAAGAGGCAGTAACTCTGGCCAGAGAGGAAAAAAGCCACCTTTGAGAGCAGCGGAACTTCTCAGCTGGTCAGGAGGGAGCCACCCTAAGGTACGAGCCCTCCCTGGAGGAGTGAGGTCCGGAGAGGGGACAATACTGCTATAACCATCCTTCGGACTCAGCCCAACTGAGACGGGGGTCTTACTGTCTGGCTTTGCTGGCTATTAACTGCAGCGAGGACACCCCTAGAAAAGCTATCGGCCGAAATCGAAAAGATCCGGGTCTTAAAGGGCCCACACACAAACTCACTCATTGCAGCAACCTAAAATCACCAGAGAGAAGGCTGACTGTCCTTTGGTGAAACAAGACTCATCTGGTGGGCTCTGGGGGCATCTTGGTGAGAGGAGGGTCCTCTCCGGAGACTGAGACATTGGTGGGGGCCATTGTTCTGAGCTGGTCCAGGTGTGCTGATATGGACACCGGTGGGGGCCATTGAAGTGCATTCCTTGGGCTGTTAGCCCAGGGGTCTGCCACACCCACTAGAGCACAGATTTAATCCAGTTCAGCCAGGACAGGCAACCCGCCCTAGGGACTGGCCCCACCTAACAGCAAGCCCTCAGGCTACTTTTCAGCCTGCATTGACTGAGTGCCTTGATCCTCTACAGGCAGGCAAGGGTGTCTGCCTTTGTGGGGCAGGGCCTGTGTGAGGACCAGGTGAACTGTGGGGGGCATTGGGGGAGAAGTGGGGGCCTCTGCAGTGTGGCATTGGGGTATGCTCCAGGGGGTTGAGAAGTGTGCACGGACCAGGACTGTGCTGACAGTGTATGTGGTCTGGTGGGGGGTGAGGCTTATCAGCAGGCAGAAGATCTGGGCTTCACAAATAGCCATAAAAAGGATCAGCCCCACCTTCCAAAGCCTGAAACAACTGAGTGCCCCCATGCCAAGGGCAAGCCCCACTCAGCTGCACTCTAAGAGAACTGATAACAGCCTTGTTGGCCTCAGGCCTATCACAACTGTAGCCCCTGAACCTAGCAACCAGCTACACTGGGTACGAACCCAATTAAGAGGACAATTGCAATAAGAGTGTGCTGATAGACTTTGTAGCCAACAGTGCCGATGCCACCCCCCCCCCCCCCAAGACCGGATTTACAAACAGCTGGCCAGGGAAGGAAAGATCAGACTCCCTGGGTACCTGCAGTGGGAGCAACCCTGCCACAGCAGAACACAAGTAGCCCACAAAGGGGTCACTCCTGGTTCTTATGGTCTGGTGACGAGAGGGAAGCACACTGCTGGGCCTCCTAAGGCATCTCATACATAAGGCCACTTCTCCAAGATCAGGAGACATAGCTGACTCACCTAGTACAAAGAAAACAGCAAAGAGAAAGAGGCATAATGAGGAGGCAAAGAATACTTTCCAAGCAAGGGAACAGTACAAAACACCAGAAAAAGAACTAAGTGAAACAGAAACTAGCGACCTACTGGACAAAGAATTCAAACAAAATATAATGAGGATGCTTACAGATATGCGGAGAAGAATGGATGAACACAGTGAGCACATCAGCAAAGAACTGGAAGATATAAAACAAAACCAATCAGAAATGAAGAATACAATACTGGAAATGAGAAATTCACTAGAGGGACTCAACAGCAGAGTAGAGGAAGCAGAAGAACGGATCAGCGAGCTAGACGAAAGCCTAGAGGAAATCACCCAAGCAGAACAGAAAAGAGAAAAAAGAATTAGACAGAATGAGAACAGTGTAAGGGAACTCTGGGACAATATCAAGCATGCTAACATTCGGATTATAGGGGTCCCAGAAGGAGAAGAGAGAGACAAAGGGGCAGAAAATTTATTTGTCGAAATAATAGAGGAAAATTTTCCTCACCCGAGGAAGGAAACAGACATCCAAGTTCAGGAAGCACAGAGAGCTCCAAACAAGAGAAGCCCAAAGAGGCCCACACCAAGACATATTATAATCAAAATGTCTAAAATTAAAGACAAAGAGAGAATCCAAAAAGCAGCAAGAGAAAGGCCACAAGTGACATATAACGGGAAGCCCATCAGGCTATAAGCAGACTTCTCAGCCGAGACCCTACAGGCAAGAAGAGAATGGCACGACATATTTAAAGCACTAAAAGGAAAAAACCTACAACCAAGAATACTCTATCCATCAAGGTTGTCATTCAGAATGGAAGGAGAGAGAATGTTAATAGAAGAATTAAATATTATTTCCTAGTAATGCAGTACCAATTATTTGCAAGCTAAGATTATATATATTGAGCTCCATTTTAAAAATGTGATAAAATGGAATATATTTCAAATATGAACAAAATGTCTTATGTCTTCAACATGCATTAATTTTTAATTGATTTACTAAAGCAGATAACGTAAATCACTCTGAAAAGTAAGACACTTTGCAACTACACAAAAGAACTATAAATATTAAAATAATAATGATATTTTAAAAAAATTAACTCAAAGAAGATCATGAACCTATATATAAGAGCCAAAATTATAAAATTCTTAGAAGAAAATACAGGAGTAAATCTCTATGATCTTGGCTCAGGAATGATAGCTTTCTTAGATACACCGAAAGCACAAGCAACAGAAAGAAAAACAGATCCTGGAAACCTCACACATTGTTGGTGAGAATGGAAAGTTGGGCAGCGGCTCTGGAAGACAGTTTGGCAGTTCCTCAAAAGGTGAAACATGGTTTCCACATGACTCAGCAATCCTACCCCTGCGCACACACCCAAGAGGAACGAAAATGCATTTCCAGACAAAAACTCACACATAAATGTTCACAGCAGAGTTCTTTATAATAGCCAAAAATTGGAACAACCCAAATACCCACCAATTGATGGGTGGATAAATAAAATGTGGTCTATCCATACTGTGAAACAGGATCTGGCGATAAAAAGAACTGAAGGACTCATACATACAGTACGGATGAACGTTGAAAACATGTAAAGTGAAAGAAGCCAGTCACAAAGGACTGCACAGTGTATGGTTATATTTGTATAAAATGTCCAAAATGAGCAAATCTATAGAACCAGAAAGCAGATGAGTGGTTGCTGTGGGCTGGGGGGAGGGGAGAATGAGAAGTGACTGCTAAGGGGTACGGGGCATTTGAAGGAAAGGGTGATGAAAATGTGCTAAAATTGACTGTGGTGACAGTTACACAACCCTGTGAATACGCTAAAATGACTGAATTGTGTATTTTAGATGGACTAATTTGATGGTATGTGAATTATTTCTCAGTAAACATTTTTTTTTAGAAAAGATAATCTGCAAGTAAAAAACTACAAACTGCGCACATGGGGTACTGTCACAGAAAATAAAGCAGGGGGATTAAGAAGACCTCTCTGATGAAGTGCCACTTAAACCAAGACAGGAAGGAGCCAGCCTTGTGGAGTCAAGCAGAGGGAACAGCGTGCAAGAAAGCCCAAAGGAGAAGAAAATCAGAGTGTCTAGAGAACCGAAAGAAGGCCAGTATGGCTGGGACACAATGAGCAAGGGAAAGGGTGGCAGCAGTCGAGACCACAGAGGCAACAAGTGTAATGGGAAACTACTGACAGGATTTTAAGTAAGGGAGTGACCAGTCCGTCAGATGTGTGGAGAATGGGCTGGAGGAGGCACAGGCAGAAAGAGACCAAGCAAGAGACCACTGCTGTGGTAGTGTGGCGAGACACAGCAGTGGTCTGGACTAGGCCCAGGTGGTTCTAGAGCAGGAGGTACTGACTTCCCATTTTAGTTTCACGATAACTGGGGTTTCAGCCAGGCAAGGCAAGCAGGGGTGCCACGTGCTCTGCAATGTGTGGGATATCCTATGTAACAAGAAACTGTCCTGCCTAAAATGTCAATAGTGCCTCTGTAGAGGATCAAGGGGCTAAGATGCTAGCAGTGAAGATGGAAAAAAGTGGATGAATTTGTGATCAATAGTTCTGGGTGAAAAGTCATAGACTTGCCAGTAGATTGGACATGGGAGGTAAGGAAAAAGGAATGATTCAAGGATTATGTGCAGGTTTATAGCTTAATTGGGTAGACAGTGGGTCATTTGTTAAGTATAAAAATGGGGAGAACCAAGTTTGAATATGGACAGTAAAAACAAGTCCACTGGGATATTTTTAAGAGTGTGATGCCTATGAGTCATTCAATTAGGACTATCAGCAGAAAATTCAGCATTCGAATACTGGAGTTTGGAAAAGAAAGCCAGAGTGAAGACGTAAATGAAAGTCACCAGCATATAGATGATATTTAAAAACATGGACAGAGTTGTGATCATCGAGACAGAATACACAGAAAGAACAAATAAAAAGGAAGGACGAAGAAGAGGACTCTGGGTTCACTCCAACATTTAAAGGTGGACAGAAGAAGAGGGGAGCAGGAAGAGCCTGAGACGTAGGTTAGAAAGCCAAGTGAAGCGGTGTCTGGAAGGTAAGAGAGGAGGCTGCTACAAGTGGTCTAACACGTTGAATGTGGACATTAATAAAAGAAACCTTAACTAAATTGGAGATGGGAAGGCCTGTAGGGGGAGCTCTCACGCCCTATAACACATCTCCAATTACACCAGAAAGAGACAGATGCTTGCATCTTTACTCTGGGGCAGTAAAACTACTTTACCGCTCAAGGAAGATTTCTCTCCCCACCTGACAACAGCCCAGCCAATGAGAAACCCCACAGCTCAGCCCATGAGAAACGCCACAGCTCAGCCAATGAGAAACACTGCAGCTCAGCCAATGAGAAGTCGTTGCCCCCCCCCCATTGTTACTTTCCCCCAGTGGACTTCTGTTTGAACAGCCTCTCCCTACTGCCCCTTTTTCTCTATAAAAGCAGTTCCCCTCCTTTCTTTTCCGGATTTGGCTATGGTTTGCCATAGTATGCAGATCCGGAATTGCAATTCTTCTGTCTATTCCTGAAAAAACTCATTTTGAGACAAAACAACAGGCAAATTTGCTTTTTTAAGTTGACAAACGTAACAGATTAAATTCAAGGAGGAAGAGAAGTGTCCGATGGATTAGGCAGCATCAAAATTGTTGATAAGCTCGACAAGAGCCATGCCAGTGGCATGGTGGGAGTAGATGGAGTAAGCTGAAGTGAATTTGGAGATGCAGAAGGAGAGAAAGAATATATTTATAACTCTAATGAAGTTTGGCTGGACACAAAACAGAGCAGAAAATGTGAGTGACAAGAGGGAGATGTAATGTTAGGGGATGATTTTGTTTATGTGTTTTTAATATGAGAGATACTGGAGTGTGTTTATAGTGTGATAGGAATGACCTATTAGGAGAGGTAATAACCAAAGACTGAGAAGGCAGAACAGGAAGCAGAGACCAATGAAGAGTGTGGTCACCACAGATAATTCTCAAGCCTGTAAACCCAGCTCAGATTCCTTTTATGAACTGCATTTCTGTATATCCAACTACTTGCCAGCTTTTTGCCCTCTCAGCACCTCAAACTCATGTGAATCAGCATTTCTCCCATTGTTACTTGTTTTAATAAATCTTATTATTCACCAAATCATCAATGATCTATCATGTATCCATGATCTCCCTTTACTTGCCACTCATCACTAAATCTTGCCAATTCTACTTCCCAACTACTCTTAAATCTGTCCATTCCCACCAGTTACACTCCAGTCAAGCCACCGTGTCACCTCTCCCCCAAACATAAGGCAATGGCCTCTTAACTCGACTCTGTACTTAGCCTCGCTCTAATCCATTCTCCACTATACAGCTAATCTTGCTTCTAATGAACAGAATTTGGCAGAAGTGATGCCACGTGACATCTGAGGTTAGGGCATAAAAAGAACAGCTTCCACCTCACGTTATCTTGGTTCACTTGCTCTGGGGAAAGGAGCCGTCATTTTGTGAGAACATTCAGGCAGCCTGTGGAGACACCCATGTGAGGAGGAACTCAAACGGCCAGCCATGTGAATGAGCCACCTTGGAAATGAATCCTCCAACCCCAGTCAAGCCTTCAGATGACTGTGCCCCTGTCTACACCTTGACTGCAACCTCATGAGAGACTCAAGGACCCCCTAGTGCTGCCTCTGGAGGAGCCTTGACTAATGGTTTGCTGTTGGTTTCTTTGCTTCTAGCACAGAAAAAAACAATGTATATCTTGTGTTCCTAAAATGTAATCCTGAATACATATCTTATAGAAACCTTGTTAAAGATGGTGTTCAAGTTCTATAATAGCTTTAAGAACAGTAACTATGCTACCTACACTTTCTTCTGGATAAAATAAGCCTTTGTGGGCTGGTATGAGACTCCAACCATAATACCTAATGTAGTTTCCATTGGAAAATCAGTTCCAAGTTACAAAGAATCAACATAAAATGTGATCGATCCATTCACAGCTGTCATGCCACACAAAAGTTCATTAAGTGTTTCGTAAATGGACTACTAAGTTTCTTGAGTACAAAAATATACTTATATCAATCAGTATAACCTCCATAGTACTAAATATCAGTTGAACACATGTGGATACCTAATAGCTATTTGATTGCGTCTGGGAAAAGTAAGCACTCAGAGCTTTCTCTTATTCAGTTTGCTGACTGACCTACGCAGATGATTTCTGAATCATACGTGGTAATTTGAAGGGCATCTGTTATTTAATCTCAACATTTTCTTTTCAAGGAAACCAAATAATCTAGACCCTAAACCTAAAAGCAATTTAAAGGCTTTTAAATAAATGAACAAAACAACTCTTGCTTTAGCATGTCTATTCAACATTCTAGTAACACAAAAAATTAGCACTACATCTTTAATGTGGTATAATTTAGGGCTATATCTTACATACCTCACACTAAGTTATACCGTAACAGGTGATACTGATCTGTGAAACCCTTCTCTTGAGCAGTCATTCTTCAGACTGAAGATTCAAAGTCCTTCCTCTCCATAAGGGATATTTCTTGGGCAACATTTTTGTCCAATAAATAATTATATTGATTAGGAACATTAGGAATGATATAAAATAAGAATATGCACACACACGCACACACACACACTCTCTCTCTCTCTCTCTAAGGGACCTTAACTGTTGATAAGAAATCAATTTTAATGAATTATGTTTGTTATGTACCATGCATCATAATTCAGTCTTCTTTCCCATACAGGCAACTTTCAAAGTAAGAACAAAAGTCGTTTACTTATTTCTAACAAATATAAATATATGTAAAGGGAAATAAGGCTTATGGACTAAGTGTCTGTAAATTTTCTTAAAGTACGCCATGATAACATGTGAATATGTTTGCATTTAGCTTTTAGATACTACAGTACATAGAAATAGAAAAGAGCATAAAACACTGAGTGCTATTTTGTAAAGGCTTGTAATTTATAAGGTAAAAAGAAAAAGATTATCCAAGACTTTGAACATTTATTATTGGAAAAACAATGTGTTTTTCCCTGAGCTGGTTGACAATTTTACCATAGAATATTTACTAGCCTTAATTTCTAATGTGAAGTTGGGAAAGCTGTGGTACAGAAAGGTTAAACATCTTACTAGCTTCCAAACTCAGGTTAGAGTTTGGTTAGATCAGATATAATAATTTTAACCTTTAAATTTCAATTACATTTTAAAGGAGGGAAATGATTTTCTTATGAGCCATTTAGATTTTGGCAAAAAATGTAAACTGAGTAAAAATTTTCTTTAATATAACTGCTTGAAGACAATAAAATCTCCCAATTACTGCTTTTAAAAATTCCTGTTATTATTACTGGGCAATTTTGGCTTTCAAAAATAGCTATTTATCACTTGGGTGAAAAATTTATTCTCTTGGATTAGCTCTAGTTAGTCCTTGTTAGAAAGTAAGAATTGATAGATGTAATTTTTTGGTCATTTGGAGTCCTATAATAATAAATATTTTCCACCTAAATAGCTTGCTTAGTTGCCTTACCTATAGTATATTTTCTTCATAGTAAATGGCAAGCAGCTAAAACACTGCCTGTAGATCCTGTTCTCATCTGTTTCTAGTTCCAGTCCACATTTTGCACAGCCAGTGTATACGATGTTGGGGAGAGAAGAGAAAATACTCTTCAGAGAGCTGCGAGCGTTTAGAGCTATCTTCTGAGCTGCTGTCGTCGGAAACACAAGCTCTAAAATCTGGGCTTTGATTAGAATCACTCCTATAAAAGACAAACAGAAAAATTATAAGTTATAGGATCAAAATTATAATTTTAATTTACAAACACGGCTCATTATGTAGTCGATTTACAGTTACCCCTGGTGAAGGATACAGCCGACGTCTTGTTCTTGCTTGTCACCTCGTCACTCTTCCCCAGACAATGGGTGAAGATTTCCTTGGCTAAACTGGCTGAGCAGGAGGATATTTTCTTCCTCCCTGTCCTCTGGAATCATGCAAAATAAGTGTAACCCCTCTTTTAAGAGGAATCCCTTCGAACACTTGAAACCAGCTAACAGCGTCTCTCCCTGTCCTCTCTTTCGTCTTTTTAAAGTCATCGTTGTCAAAAGCCAAATAGGAGCTCAGCTATTCTTCTATTCTCTACTTTGTCCAAAAAGAAGAGACCACCAGCTTGTCACCTTTTTAAACCTTTTTTCAGTTTCCTGCCCCTCTGCGTCACGCTCTGGGTGTTGCTCACACAGCCACAGGAGCACTGAGTCCTCATTTACTAAAGGAGACCCACGGGCACGTCGAGCATGCTCTTCCACGACTCACTGGTCATGCGTCCACTCCTTAAACAAATAATGAGTGCCCACTATCTGCCAGACAGTCTTTTTTTCTAATTTATCTTTGCCTTGTTGTAGATTAGTGAGGTCTCTGATTATCTGAGCCTTCTTCTCCCTTCCTCTCCACACTCAGTTCAGAGCCTTTCTTGACCCTTTGAATTGGTTCTTCTTCATCCTTTCAGCAGGTAGTACACTCCAGGTCAAGAACTCGTCATTCTGGTGTCCCCTTCTCTCTTTTGGTTATCTCTTTGACAGTCCCATTAATGGTGACTTTCCTATTCCTAACGCCTTCAACTTTCTTCCATCTTTTAGCGCCCAAAGATTGTTTCGTCATCTCTTCCCAGCACGTCATATATCCCTACGTGAATTACAAGAGTGTATAGCGCTCAGCATACCTAAGAAGATTTAAAAGCTCACTGTGAATGTGGACTCTGCTTTCAAGGGGCTCACAGCCTGCTGGGCACTGATACTCGCTAAACACGTACTTTGGAAAAAAAGAAAAGTCTCAAATCAATGAGCTTAATTTCCACCTTAAGAAATGAGAAAAAGTGAAACCAAAGAAAGCAGAAGAAAGGAAATAATAAACATCAGAACAGAAGTCAATGAAATAAAAAACAGAAAAATAGAGAAAAAGCAATGAAGCCAAAAGGGAGTGATTTGAGATCAATAAAAATTGATAAACCTCTAGGCAAAGTGATCAGAAAAGAAAAAAAAGAGAGAAGACACAAATTAGCAATATCAGGTTAAGACCAATATCACTACAGATTCTGCATATATTAAAAAGGAGAACAAGGGAATATTATAACTTTACACCAATAAATTTTTGTTGCTGTTGTGTCAACAACTTAGATGAAATGAACAAATTTCTTGAAAGATACAAATTATCAAAGCTCACTCAAGAACAAGTAGGAACCTGAATAGCCCTCTATCTATTAAAGAAACTAAACTTGTAGTTAAAACCTTCTGATAAAGGAAACTTCACGCCCAGGTAGCTTCACTGAAGAATTCTATCAAACACTGTAAGGAAGAAATCACTCTAGTCCTGAACAAACTCTTCCAGAAAATTGAAGAGGAGGAAATACATCCCAACTCTTTCTATGAGCATTATTCTAATACCAAAAGCAGAAAAAGATATTACAAGAAAAGAAAACGTCAGACAAATACCCCCATGAACAGAGACATAAAAATTCTTGACAAATGTTAAGCAAGTCGAATCCAACAATGCATAAAAAGGGTACATCATGACCAAGCGAGGTTTATCCCATAAATGCAAAGTTGGTTTAACATTCAAAAATCAACCATTGTCATTAATTATACTAAAAGATTGGAAAAGAAAAACTGTATGATCATCTCAATAGATGGGAGAAAAAAATCATTTGACAAATTCTAACACCTATTCCTGATTTTAAGATTTTTGGCAAACTAGGAATAGAAGGAAACTTCATCAACCTGATAAAAGACATCTGTAAAAAACCCATGTCCAATATCATACTTAATAATAAAAGAATGCTTTCTCCCTACGATCAGGAACAAAGTAAAAATGTCTGCTCTTACAACCTTTTTTCAATATTATATTAGGGGAGCTACCAAGCGCAGGGAGGCAAGAAAAATAAATCAAAGGCATCTGGACTGGAAAGGAAGACGCAAAGCTGTCTTAACTCACAGTTGACACGATCGTCTATGTCGCAAATCGAAGTCTGCTGAACAGTCACTGTTGAGCTTAGTGAGTTTAGCAAGGTCACAAAATACAAGATCAATATACAAAAATCAATTGTATTTCTATATATTAGCAGCAAACAATTGAAACTGAAATTTTAAAAAAACATCATTTATAAGAGAATAAAAATAGAAAATAGGAATAAATCTGCTAAAAGACAGGAAAGCCCTAATCTCTGAAAACTACAAAACACGGCTGAGAGAAATTAGAGAAGACACAAATAAACGTAGAGATATAGCTTGTTCCTGGGTTAGCCAACTCAGTATTAAGATGTCAGTTCTCCCCGAGATGGAGCTAAAGCTTCAAGATAATCCCAATAAAATCCCAGCAGGCTGTTTTGCAGAAATTGACAAACTTATTCTAAAATTCATATGGAAACGCAAAGGACCTAGACTAGCCAAAAAAACTCTGAAAAAGAACAAAGTTGGAAGGCCAACAAGACCTGACTTCAAGACTTATAAAGTTACAGTAATCAAAATAGGGTGGTATTGGTGTAAAGACAGACAAATAGCCCAATGAAACAAGAGAAAGTCCAGAAATAGACTACACATACATGGACAACTGATTTTGACAAAGTGCAAAAGCAGTTCACTGGAAAAATAATAATCTTTTCAACAAATGTTGCTTAAACAATTGGATATTCATGCACAAAAAAAAAAAAAAGAGCTCCAAGCCATACCTCACATCATATACAAAAATTAACTCAAAATAGATCATAAACTCAAATATAAAACCTGAAACTCTAAAACTTCTGGAATAACACATAGGACATAAATTTTGTAAGACTGAGGTTAGGCAAAGGTTTTCTAGATACGACACCAAAAGCACAATTCATACAAGACAAATGGATAAACTGGACTTCATTAACATTTAAAATTTGTGGTCTTCAAAAGATCTGGTTAAAAGAATGAAAAGATAAGCAACAGACTGGGAGAACAGATTTGCAAACCATATATCCGATAAAGAAATTTTTACCCAGAATATAAAGAACTCTCAAAATTTAGTAAGAAAACAATTAACATGACTTTTTTAAATAGGCAAAAGATTTCAACAGACACGTCACCAAAGCAGATATATGGATGACAATTAAGTACATGAAAAGATGTTTGATCTTTAGCCAATAGGGAAATGCAAAATTAAAACCACAATGACCTATCACTACACACCTATTGGAAGGGATAAAATTCAAAAGAATGTCCATACCAAGCATTGAGGTGGATGTGGAAAAAACAGAACCCTCATACACTGCTGGCAGAAATGTAAAATGATACCACCACTTTGGAAAACAGTTTGGTGGTTTCTTAAAAAGTTAGATATACACCTACCATACAATCCAGTTACTTATTCAACTCCTACGTATGTACTCATGAGAAAAGAAAGACTATATCCATATAATGCCTTCTACATGAATGTTTATAGGAGCTTTATTTATAATAGCCAAGGACTGGAAACAACTCAGATGGCCATGAACAGAAGAACAGATAAACAAATCATGGGGGGCTGGCCCTGTGGCTGAGTGGTTAAGTTCGCGCGCTCCACTGCAGGCAGCCCAGTATTTCGTTGGTTCGAATCCTGGGTGCGGACATGGCACTGCTCATCAAAGCACGCTGAGGCAGCATCCTACATGCCACAACTAGAAGGACCCACAACGAAGAATATACAACTATGTACCGGGGGGCTTTGGGGAGAAAAAGGAAAAAAATAAAAAAACAAAAAACAAAAAAAAACAAATCATGGTATATTCATACAACAGAATAAAAAGGAGTGAACTATTGATATGCACAACGATACAGACACAGCTCAAAAGAATTTGCTAAGTTAAAGATGCCAAACAAAACATGTACTGTATGATTCCATGTATACAAAATCACAGAAAATTCAAACTAAACTCTAGTGATAGAAAGTAGATTGACTGCCAGGAAGTAGGAGAGGCAGGGATGAATGGAATGGAGAGATTACAAAGGGGCAGCCTGGTGATGGATTCATGACTGTGATGAAGGCTCAGTGGGTTTCATGTCAAAACTCACCAGGGTGAATGTGTGCACTTCAAATAAGGGCAGTTTACTGTATGAAAATTACACCCCAAAATCTCTGTTAAAATTTTTTTTAAATTGGACACAACCACATTTGAAAAGCACTAACTCTGAAATATCCTATGTTTTGCTATATGACGCAACTTTTATATTTCTGTGGATGCACCAAAGGGCGGCAGAGCATGCTAGTAGAAAAGGCCCAGAAACACACTTTAGAATCTTAGCACATGATCTCTTAGGAGTTTCAGCTTATTTCATTTTGGATCACAGAATTCTTTTCATTCGAAGAATTGTAAAAACAATCTTATTTCACTTAAACCACATCTAGCATTTAATAAAATCTAAAACCATCTATAAGAATTCAGAAAATTATTCAGGCAAATAGGGAAATAAAGTTAAAATTTAGTATCAAGATCCAAAGCTCCTGAGTTATTCTTAATAACTTAACCTATAAAGGCATCAAAAATGGTGATGTTATACAAATTCTGAGAAACGTTTTGCGACCAAATATTTTCTTCTTCATTAAAAAGTTTAAATTATCTAACAATAAATCCGCAGATACATTTTTTTAAAACCCTTATTTCCCCTCTAAATATATTTGCTCTAATAGCCACTGGAAAACTTTCCATGAGTTTCCAAAACCAATAATCACGGACATTTACTAATTACTGGCTTTTAGCAACCTTAAATACAGCATCAAATGATGTTTAATTTGTTCCATCTTCAACTAGGAGTTAGTATCTTTTTAGCAGCTGTCTCTGTGGTTAGGAAGAAAATGCAACTGCAACTAAAGCAATTAGTGAAAAGTCCTACCAACATTGTAGCAATTTATCTAGTTATTTTCACTATTTCACTCTCTTTTTGTTCCAAAGGGTATGGCATATTAAACCTAAACACACTCCTGCTACTACTTCACTCAAAATAAATTATTTTAATCATATTTAGTTAATGGAAAGCATGAGTATGTCTATAAAATTCATAATCAAAGACAATCTTCTACGTGGTATGTTTCTGAGGATGAATTTTATACCCACACACACACACGTGAGTTCAGGAAGTGTGTTATCACGTTTACAAAGCAGTAAGTAAATTTCACAGATTCCAGATCAATGTTAAATACATAGATGACAGCTTAGTAACTTGATGAAATGTCTAACTCAACAGTGACTCTGGTTAGGGTCATTTTTCTATTTCTGATTTATTAAATGATGAGCTGTTGGTAACTATACACCAAAAATATTTTTAAGTGATCTCTAGTAATTATAAATTCACCCCTAAGGATTGTAGGCAAAAAGCTAAGAAGACGTCAATATCTGGTTCAGCTATTTACAAAGATCTGTAAATCTTTTATGTTTGGTTGTACATTTTTCCCACAAATGGTAGCTTCTTTGCTTATATTAAAACTAACAATATCTTACATATATAAAGAGCTTACCTGAACACTTATCCTCCAGGTGTACCGCTAAATCTGACATCTTCACAAAGGAGGGCGCGCTTTTTTGAAATTTTGCCTTAAATGTAACCGCCCTTATGTCATCGTCAAACAAGCTCTCACAGGATGACCAAGGCGTTGTGTGCAATTCTAGGTTTTCTAGGACGCAATTGCGCTGAACGAAAAGATATTTAAATTCCCAAATATAATCTTAAACAAACAAATAAAAACAAAAAGTCAGCAAAAAGTAAACAATCTAGGCTCAGAATCAGATTAAATAGATTGACCTGATTAAATCAGTTAAAGACAACTTTTATCACACTAAGGAATTTGGGTATAAAGACACAAAATATGAATATTGTATCAAGGCAATAGGATAAGGATGCCAGAGGTAATTTTAACAAAAATTTTTTCTAAACATTTCTTAGTCTCCCAAACAGTCATAATTTATCATAACCAACTGTTTCTCAGAGTAGCACATTCTCGTTTTGATATCCACAAAGATTTTTTCAAAATAATGACACAGAAATGGACACATTTGCCATAATCAATATCTCTCATTGATTTTTCCAACACCTTAGTTTTCTTATTTAGCTAATTTTTCCAGAGCACAAAAAAAGCATTTAAATACAGTTGCACCTGTTTTTAATTCCCTCAGTAGTAATTCTAATTGTTAAAACCACAGTAGCACAGATCTTCTTGCCAAATAATCATATTCTATATTAATAAACTGAAACTTTATCATAAAACAAAAAGAGTTCTCTTAGCACTAAGTTTTCTAATAACAGCTGTCTTTTTAGTTTCCTACTTTATCAGGCCATAAGGCTAATTCACACACCCCCAGCCACTTCCTTAGTTTCTTTCAATGGATAATTTTTTGTGGAGAATCTTAAAACAAGTCAATAAATCTGTGTAGACACAGCATCATTAGAAAGAACTAAAGCATATATACCCCAGTTGTTGCTTAAACCAATCATTATTTTAAAATAGCTTTCTTGTCTTATTGCACAATACAAGCTTAGAAATCACAGCAGCTAATAAATAAATAGCAGCCATAATCGCAACACCCCAAAATAAACACAGTTAAAGTTTTAGTGGACATTCAGTTTTCAGTTTACTTAATAGGTCAAATATATTTTTACATGTCATCAAGTATTAGTCTACATTATTTTAAAATACTGCATAATATGCCAATATTTTGGCATAGATATACCAAAGTCTTAAAAATTATTATAGCAATCCTCTATTTTGGGGCATATTGGTTTTGTCTTATTTTTCACTATTATATTTTTAGCTACATCTTTATGCACAGGCATGACAATTATGCATAGCCTAGAAGTGTAATTATTAGGCCAAAGATAGTCCAAATGCTAAGGCTCTCATACACATTATAATTGTCCTCAAGAAAGGTTTTGCCAATTTACAATTCCAAGATGAGAGTTTACGAGAGTGGCTGTTTACCTATATGTTCTCTATCAATTTCTCAGGAGGAAAATCATCTGTCATTATAATTTTGTGTGTTTTCAACTACTAACAAGAGTAATTTTTTCATATACTTACTGGAAATTTATCTATTGCCAAATTATCCTTACAGATATTTGTCTTTTGCTTATTGCATTGCTGTTTTACAAAATGCAATATTTTTTTCTGTTTTTTCACTTGCCTTTTAATTTCGTATATGGTGATTTTTATGTGTAGTAGTTTTTGTTGCTACACTTTGTTTAACCTACTAATCTTTGGATTCCACATAAGTTTGCTTATATTTTCTTCTACTAGTCTTGTTTTTTAATATTTGAATCTCTAATGTATCTAGAATTTATTTTGACACAAATATGAAGTATAAATTTAATTCTATTTTTTTCTCAAATTGTTAGCTAGCTATTCCTAACGCTACATACTCTTTTTTTTTAAAAAAGGAAAAAGTTTTGCTTTTATTATATTTAGACAGGAAAAGATAAGGAAAGTAATAGGTGAAATAAGATTGGCTATGTTTTAATAAGCTGAATAATAGGTACTTCAGTTCATTATATTATTCTCTATATGTTTGAAGTTTTTCATACTAAAAGTTTTAAAAAATAAATGCATATTTCACACACAAAATTCAAACTAAAGGTATAAAGAAAAAATAAAAAACACATAATACTACCATGTAGAGATAGCCACTGCTGGCATTGTAGCATCATATATCCAGATTTTTAAATGTATATACATACTTAAATCTACTTTTATTAAAATGGAATCCTCTCATTTATGAAGTTTTATGATCTACTTTTTAAACTAAACAAAGCATCACATACATCTCTCCAGGCTAGTGAACACACATATCTTTGACAGTGTGTCCACCCAGCCCACAAGTGACCCTTTGACGTCCTCTTGCCTCTGAAACAAGCTCAGCCATTCCTATCGGTATGTTTCAACCCTGTCCTCCAGGCCACCATTGATTGAATCAAACCCAATTTGGGCAATCAGATTCTCTCTGCTGGAAATTTGGAAATGGGATTGGTCTCTTAAAAGGAAAAGGAAAATTAGGAGCTACAGAGTATCAATCTTCTGCTTTCCGCATGGTTGGGAAGCAGAGAAACTCTGCACTAAGTGAATAATACACAGAGAAGCTGCCTGGGACCCACAACACTCTTCAGCTCCTAGTTCCAAGTTCCTCTGAAATCCATGAGCACCCTCGCCGATGCACTGAGAGATACTCCTGTATACTTCAAATGCATCCCCTTAATTGTTGGCCAGAGTAGAGTCCTAGTCCTAACTACAAGCCCTCAGTGCCCAAATTCAAACATAAGTCCTTAATACATCCCAGGGCTTGCAAAACCTTCACATGCATGCATTTTTAACTTGGCAACTTTTTTACCTTTTGAAACAAGCAACGTTATTTTCTCCCCAAACTCGGGTCTCTTAGTCCTTAAAGACAGTGGGAATTCTGAACGGTTGCCTGGCCTGTATTTTACTCTTCATTCATTCACTCACTAAGAAAATATTTGCTAGAGCAGGCGCAGTGCTGTGTGATGGGGATACGACGGTGAATGAGCCAGTCAGGGAGCTTGTGTTCACAGAATTTACAATCCAGTGAGAAAATCAGTCAATTACCAAGCAAGCAAATAAGCTAGATACTCTCCACTGTGTTAAGGAGTAGGAAGGGAATACAGAGAGAGATCTGACAGGGAGTAATCATGTGTATACATGTGTGAGGCCTCTCTGAGAAGATGAAATTGGAGCTGAGAGATGAAGGAGCTATCCACTGGGAGAGGTGGAGGGAAAAGTACTCTAGGCAGAGGAAATGCAAATTCAAGATCCCAAGGCAGGAAAAAGACTGGTATGTTGAAGTAACAGAACAGAGTTGTGTGCAGGTTAGCCCAGGAAGCCTGAGGGGTACTGATACTGAGACAATTTGTGACACATTTCTATATTGGAGTCATGAACTAAGACTGGGAATGGATTTCAAACCTTCATGCAGATGTAACTATGATTGCACATGAAGCATAATCACAAATGTCAGGAGCATTTGCCTCACTCTGCGCTTAATTAGTAATGTCGTGAGAGTACTTTGTTATAACTTATTATATTTTTAAAATATTAGACTTCTCTTAAATAATTTCAGGACGACATTACATCGGAATGGCATTTAGTTCTGAATACCTTATTTTATGCGTATCCAATTATTACTAAGAAGTGTAATTTATGTCTCTAGTCCACCCTCGTTAGGACCTGAACTGTGACCAATATGTGTACGTCTGAGGCATCCCAAATTCCTGCTAGCAATGCGTATTCCAAAAGAACGTGAATTTGAGATTTCTTATTGTTCTTCCCAAAACATCAACTCTGTTATCTCCAGTATTCACTAATGACTGCTTGATGATCATTTCTGATTATATCACCAAAGGTGAGTTTGTTACCCTCGGGAACAAGTAAAGCCAGTGCCCACCATAGAGGTTAATACAGAGGACGCCTCGAGAAATATTCAATGAATATTTCTAGAATAGAAATGAACAGATAGAATGCTAACAACTTCTGAAAGTAGAATCACCACTTAGATGATCCTTCGAAACTGGTATTTTCCTGTTTTTAAAAAGAATGATCTAGACGTATTGAGGTGGACGTGAAAAGTTAAAAACGATGATTATAAATAAAATATGAGGAATGAATGAATGAATAAAGAACAACTACATCTTAATTCTTAGATTCATAAATTTTCAATATTAACCTAAATACCACAGAATTATCTAGAAACGACTACAATGGCTCTTCTATTAATCAAATAGCTATTTATTTTGCTCCATATTAAGCACGGAGCAGTCTGCTGTGCTCCAGCTCCGTTGTAATTGGAATAATACTTTGACCTACATTTTGTCCGTCATGCACCAGACTCATGATCCCGCCTGCGAGGACAGGTCAATAACGACGGTCAGCCCATCATTGATACATGTTTGTCAGATTTCTCAACCAAACAAATATTTGTCACTGTTTGATCCTAACATAAAAGTCAAAAGTCTGATTTATCTCAAATCCTAGTTATAGGCTATTAATGATTAAGAGAGACAATGAGACAGATCTTATCTTTTGATAACTATTTTGCAGGCAGAAGTTTAGGAAGAGACATTAACTCTTTCGAGTGAAAAAGAATAGGTCACACACTTAATCAATCTCTGAATTAATTTAGCAGGGTAAAATAACTCATAAGCCACTAATTAAACTCTCTGTCACTGTGATAACTAAAGGATCTCACAATATCAAACGGAAGATATGCTACTATTTTATTGAAATATCAACTTCATTGAATTCAACACATCATCAATTATTAACTTATGTTTTAAAGAAAAATGTAATCATGGATCATATTTTAAACATAAACATTCTACAGATGGCTAATAGTCCACACTTTTAAAACAACTGGAATAAAAACCTGGAACACGGTAATTCATTAAACTAACATGGCAACATGAAAGAGTTAATGCAACTCCCCTGACATCTGCCTTATAACTAGAGAGAAGTTTATTTATCAGAGTACTTTGGCTGAATAAAAATTGTAGAACTTCTGCAGAATTAAATTTTTAAGGAATATTATCTGGAGGAGATAAGATCTTCACTAAAAAGGTAAAGTAGAATCCTTGGGAATAAATAGAAGCTTTTATTTTGCCAGCATTAATTATAGAGGACTTTTTAGATCACTGAATTGTTTACCGGAGTTATAACATTATAACAGCAGAAATCTGTAGAGGAGTATTCCATCATGATCACTTATATTTATTAAATGTGGTCTCATCTCTTAACGTTCCTTTCATTCTTTCATCTTGATTCTTTTCATCTCATAAGCATTAATCATTTACCTAACTATAAATAGATTAAATGCTTTTCGGTGTATTTACCTTTTTTCCTTTGAAGTTGAGGGTACCAGGCGGCTCCAGGACCCCATAATACAAGCACATAATGTTGACCTTGGGTCTGTTCCACTGTTAACATAACTTTCCTTTGCTTCTGCCCTCTGTAGCTGTACACTGCCTCTGGAAAAGAAAAAAGGGATATTTTAGTCGGCATTACTTTATCACATGTGATGCCATACTTTGTCTAATGATAAATACACGGTGATAACCCAACGGTACACGAAGACAGTCTTGCATCTTAATTTTTTCATAATTGAAAATTGAGGCGCCAAAAATGTTTACCTGTCAGTACAGTGATATCAACAACTCTCACCACTGCGTGGACTAAAATATCGGGCCGAAGGCACGCTAGTTCTACAAATTCTATACTGTTCATTTTCTGAGGCCGCCTCTGAGGAAGATCTTTGAGATAAGAATGTTTCGAAGACACATACGCCAGTAAGTCTTGAAGTACCACATCACTAACCATACTGGAATCTAAGAAAGAAAAACACACACACATGCAAAAGACAGCAAGATGATATTTTTTTGACAACACGATATTTCCTTAGAACTGTATTTTAGGCTGCAAAGTGTGATTAAATGTAAAACATGATTTCATTTCTACAAAACATGTAGCTTATTCTTGAATCAGTTTAGATGCAAAGATAAGCTTGATAAGGGCTAGCCTGGTGGTGTAGTGGTTAAATTCGTGTGCTCTGCTGGAGCAGACCAGGGTTCGCAGGTTCAGATCCTGGGTACAGACCCACACACTGCTCATCAAGCCATATATAGCACTGTATATGGAGCAGCATCCCATATACAAAAAAACAGAGGAAGATTGGCACAGTTGTCAGCTCAGGGCCAATCTTCCTCACCAAAAATAAAATAGTAACAATAAGCTTGATATTTTTAACCAATAGAAATGGAATTATTTACCATCTCCAAAAAACTTGCTCTGTTCTCTTACTTCTCTATTTTGTTAATAATATCATATCCAATAGGGTCCCCAATCCCTCAAGTCCGATTTGATCACGCTTCCCCAACCATCCCAACCACTGCTACTCTTCGTCAAGATTCTTAGCATTTCCCACCTGAAATACTCTAAGAGTCGCCTAACTGGCTCTTTTCCTGAACACTCCTTCTTTCCCACCTTTGAGCCTCTGTCCTCACCGTTTTCACTGGCTGCAATGCCGTCATCGTCCTCTCTATCTATCCAAATACTACCGAGAATAAGCACCACTATGGGCTCCCAGTGATCTCTCCTTCCCCTGAACCTGGAGAGCTTCGTCTCTCATTGGCATTTGAGCACACTGTAATATTTCTCTTGACTGTTACATTGGTTATTTAATTCTTCAGTCATTATGCCATTTAGATGTCTTTCTCTTTCCCGTCTCAATTTTTTTCCACATTTTTATTGAGATATACTTTACATACAATAAAATGTAGACATTTTAATGTACAGATTGATGAGCTTTACTGATTAGATTTTAATTTCCCTAAAGGAGAGGGAGGTATGTTTGAATATATGTTGATATTCAACGTATATTTGGTTGGTGACCAAAATAAGACCTTAGAAAAAAATACTTAAGTGCTTTTTAGAAAGCAGAGTCTATTAACTGATTGCAGCGGGAAATGTACATAAAGGTTCTTTCAAGTGCCTTGCGTGGTGTTTCTGTGTGTTCTCAGGAATGCTTACATGTGTCTCTTATACCCTCAGCCCGGTGTTTGTTGTTGACTATCCCCAGGTTGATAATTCTTTCAGTGGAGGGAATAGTTGAGGTGGCTTCTAGAAAAATGTCTAAGACTTTTCCAGGTAGTAACTGGGGGAGAGGGTATATTTCCAGATGAAGAGAAAGGTATAATGTACAGTTCAGTGGTTTTTTTTAGCATTTCACAAAGTTGTACAACTATTACCATTATTTAATTTTAGAAAATTTTTATCATAGAATAATATTTTTAAATGCATAAAATGAAGTGGATTGCAAAACCAATTATATAGAAATATGGTAATCAAAATATTCTTAAAACTGAGAACTCTTGTACCTCATGAATACGTTAAATAACAAGATAGAGTAGAATATGTAACAACTACTGTAATTTCAAAGTAGCAATGGGCATGAACGATATTCAAGTTATCTTCAACAACTGCAATGTGATATGAAAATATAGGTACTTTCTCTCGGTGACCAAGTCAGCGGTACTGTTAATATTACTATCGAGGGTTGCCTTATTCATAATGCAAGGAAATGACAATTTTCAATTAGCAATTAGTGAAAACAAAGATGTAATGTCTTCCCATCCAAGTTTATGGATCTTTAATGTAAAGGAATCAATTTTCACAGAAGAGAGAATAGGAAGAATTTGGGAGGCTAGTCACATCCCACAGAAGGTGACAAGCACTGGAAACCAGGAAGAATGTACGAAGGGGAAATGGTGACAGATCTGTGAAACGGTTCAGAGGAAAACTCCAAATGAACTGTGGACGGTAAAGAGAAGATGGAAGATGACATCAAGATTTCTAGCACAGCTGAGTGGATGGATAAAAACTAACGTTCTAAAGTTTTCAGAACCCGGTACGTACATGAGATCTATTCTAATTAAGATTACTCAAGTCCTCAATGAATCTTATAAAACAATGTTGGTATCCTTAACAAAGATAACGAGCATCAGAGAAAAGAACAGACAGCATGAAAGATGAATGAGAGAAAGAGGGGAAAAGTGGAGATAAGGAGATCAACCAGATTACAGCAAAACCCAACTCTAAACACCTTCCACAGCTCCAGTTGACTCTCCTGACCTCCAGGTTCCTCTTTCACAATATTTCCAGCACATCTGGAATCAGAAGAGCTAGGTTCAAATTCTGGCTCTGTCAATAATGAGTTCTGGGAACTCATACCTAACTTCTCTGGGCTTCATTCTTTGTCTACAATATAGAGCTTTTTGGGAAAAAAAGAAAAAAAGAACCCTGATATCACATTATTTATTTATCCCTGCTTCGTAAAAATTTGCACAGAAACATCTGATTATTTAGACTACAAATTAAATAGTCTACTTTATGGAAAGATTGTGTTAACCTTTGATTTATATAACTTAATAATACTTAATAATATTTAAGATAAAGTTCTATCCTGTCACATTATCAGGACTAGGTCTGTAAACAGTGTAATACCTCAAGACAATGAGGAAAGAACATAAGTCTTTTTCAAAAGCACAATATATTGATCAGAATTAAGACTGCTCCCATGAGTTGTAACCACTTGCAAAAAGAAAAGAAAAAAAACTAGTGAAACTGGTTTATACCCTGTAGGTAACCGATCTCTTTAGTTTCTGATTTATCCTTCCTGCATTTTTTTGCACAAATGAGAAGTTACATGTGTATTTTCTTGTTCTTCCCCGCTTTTTTACACAGAAGATAGCATACTACATGCACATTTTGGGTTTTGGGTTTTCATGTAACAACATGTCCTGGAAATCACTTCATATCAGTTAATAGAATTCTTTTCCTGTTTTTACAGCTGGATAGCATTCCACTATGTGAATGTAGCAGAATTTAATCAACCACTCTGCTATGTACAGGCGTTTCAATTTTTTCCAATGTCTCACAATTACAAACAACACTGCAATGAACGACCTCGTGCATATGTATTTTCCTATCGTTGTACTTGTATCTTCAGGATAGATTCGTAAAAGCAGGCTTGCTGGGTTGAAAGCTAAGTACACTATGTAATTATTTTAGGTATTGCCAAAAATCCCTCCAGAAGGGTTGTAGCAATTTTTACTCCTACCAGCAACGTATAAGAGAGCCTGTTTCCCCAGAGCCTCACCAACAGAATGTGTTGTCACATTTTTTAATTTTTGCCAATCTGACAGGTGAGAAACGATGTCTCTGTGTAATTTTAATTTGAATTGCTCATGTCTGTTTCCCATCTTCCCATCAGGTCCTTTGTCACTCAATTTTTAAGAATTCTCTCTATATCAGGAATGTTAGCCTTTTGTCTAAGGTGTATGTTGCAAACATTCTCTCCAAGTGTGCCAGTTGTCTTTTGACTTTGTTTATGGTGCTTTTGGTCATTCAAAATTTTATTTTTCTGTGTTCAAACTTATCAGTGTTGTTTTTTACTGCCTCTGGATTCTGAGTGATAGTAAGTAAGCCTTTCCCTCTGCCGAGACTAAAGAGGAATTCATCCATGTTTCCTTCTAGTATTTATACGGTTTTATTTTTTACATTTAGATTCTTAATTCATTTGGAGCTCTTTCTTCCCTTTGTTGTGAGATATGGATATAATGTTGTCTTTTTCTAAATGGCTACCCAGTTGCCTCAGCATCCTTTATTAAAAAGCTAACCTTCACGTCAGTGACCTCAGATACCATCTTTGCCATAGCCTAAATGATAGGTATGTGGGTCTAATTCTGCTCTTCTTATTCTAGTCCACTGTCTGTCTGTTTGTGCAGCAGTGTCACACTGTTTTAATGATAGAGGCTTTTAGTATGTTTTAATGCATGGTAAGCCTAGTCCCTCATAACTTTTTTCTTTCGGTGTTTTCCTAGTTACTCTTCATCTTTGTTTTTCCCTATGAATGTTGGTATCAAGTTGTAGATGCCATAACCTAGCTTGTTGGTATTCTTACTGAGACTGCATTGAATTTATAAATTAACTTATGGAGAACTGATATCATTGTAACGTTGAGTCATCCTATCCAAGAAGAGGGAATGTTGTCTTTCCATTTGTTCACGTCTTTATTTCTCTCTGGTATATGTAAAATTTTTCCTCATATAGGTTTTGCACATTTCTTCTTAAATTTATTCTGAAGTATCTTCTTTATTGCTATTCTAAATGAATTTTTCCCCAACGGAACGCCCTCTATTTAGTGTCTGTGTATATGAAGGCTATTGGGTTTTAACATTTCCAGATAAAGCAAATTTTGTTGTTGTTGTTGTTGTTGTTAACAACTTCTAGTTTTACAGCATTTGATTAGTATGTTTGTAATAATTCTACTTTATAGAAGTTACTGACAATTTTCTTTGTGACCTAATAGGATCAATTTTTCTGAATACATTGTGGGCACTTGAAAAGAACATGTATTTCTATTATTAGAGTCTAAAGTTTGACTTATAGCCATAAGATCTACCCTATGCATAAGATCTACCCCACTCACTATGTTATATAGATCTTGTGTCTCCTTAGTTATATTATGCCTGTTAGATCTGTCTTGTCCCATTAGAAAAATGCAAATTAAAACCACAATGAGATATAACTGCACACTGATTACAATGGCTAAAATAGAAAATTGGGTAATACCAAATGCTGACAAGGATGTAGAGAAACCAGAAGATACATTGCTGGTAGAAATTTTAAATGGTACAGTCACTCCAGAAAATAGTTTGGCAGTTTCTTATAAAAATAAACATGTACTTACCATACAACCCAGCAATTGCACTCTTAGACATTTATGCCAGAGAACTGAAAATTTATGTTCACACGAAAACCTGGATATAAATTTCACAGCTGCTCTATCCATAATATTCCCCATCAGGAAACAGTTCGAATGTTCTTCAGCAGCTGAATGATTAAGCAAACTCTGGTAGACCCCTACAATGGAATACTAATCAGCACTGAAAAGAAATAGCTACTCATATACTCAACGACTTGGCTGGATCTCAGGGTGTTACGTTTAGTGAAGAAAGACAATCTCAAAAGATTACTTTTTTTTTTAAAAGATTGGCACCTGAGCTAACATCTGTTGCCAATCTTTTTTCTTTTCTTCTTCTCCCCAAAGCCCCCCCAGTACATAGTTGTATACTCTAGTGGTAGGTCCTTCTGGTTCTGTTAGGTGGGACGTCACCTCAGCATGGCCTGATGAGCGGTGCCACGTCCATGCCCAGGATCTGAACTGCTGAAACCCTGGGCTGCCAAAGTGGAGCACGGGACCTTAACCACGCGGCCATGGGGCTGGCCCCCAAAGATTCCATTTATATAACATTTTCAAAGTGACAAAACTGGTGAGATGGAGACCAAGCTAGTGGCTACCAGAGGACGGACGGGGACTGGAGCAGGGGAGGACTACAAAGAGGGAGCATGACGGAGTTCCTATGTGGCGATGGAACAGTTCTGTATTGTTATTGTGGTGGCATTAACACAAACTTACACAGGGGATCAAACTGCCCAGAACTATACATGCACACGTGCGTGCACACACACACAGGAGCACAGGGAAAGCTGATTAAGGTCTGCAGCCCAGTTAACAGTATTACAGCATGTCACTTTCCTGGTATTGATATTGTACTAAAGCTATATAAGATGTCACCATTGGCAGAAGCTGGACAAAGGGCTCACGGAACTTCATGTACTATTTTTGCAACATCCTGTGAGTCCATAATTATTTCAAAGTTAAAAGTTTTTTTAAATGATAATATAAATGAATATTATCTTTATGCTAATACGATTCTGACATCAATTCTGATATGTTTTTTTTTCCACTCCACCAAGCAATGAACTCAATTCCGACTCTGTCTCCCTGGAGATAGCATCAGATCCCACAGGTTAAGGGCTCTGTTCTACAAGACTGTCCCCCACCCCCATTTCAGATGCCAACAGAAGGTCCACCTGTGCTTCTGACCGATCTGCTCCAGAGCAGAGGTTCCCACAACCTCATCCTCGGGTTCGATCAATTAGCTAGAGAAGCTCACAGAACTCAGAGAAGCATTTATTTACATTTAGCAGGTTCATATAAAGGATACTGTAAAGGGGATAGACGAACAGCCAGATGGAAGAGGTGCATAGGACAAGGTATGTGAGAAGGGACAGGGTGTTTCCATGCTCTCTGGGTGTGCCAGTCTCCCCACATCTCCACATGTCCAACCATCTGGAAGCTCTCCAAACCCTGTCCTTTGCAGGCTTCATTACATAGGCACGATTGCTTAAATCAGCCATCGGTGACTGCATGTTCCAACCCTCCAATCACATGGTTGATTCCCCTGGCAACCAGCTCCCATCATTTACGTGCTTTCCAAAAGTCACCTCATTAACATTAACTCAGGTAAGTTGAAAGGAGTTCATTATGAATATCGAGACACCTACCTTTATTGTTCTTATCACTTAGGAAATTCCAAGGGTTTTAGGAGCTCTGAGCCAGAAATGGGGACGAAGATCAAATATATATATCATATTATAAAGTTCAATATCACAGCTAACAACTCTCAAATTTATGTCTGAATTTTAAACCTTTCCCCTGAATCCTAGACTTTATTTCCAATCTCTATATGACACCTCCACTTGGATGCCTCAAAGATATCTAAAACTGAACATGCCTAAAGCAGAACTCTTAATTTCCCCCATGGACTTGTTCCTTCTGTGTTTCCTAATGAAGGCTACATAGTTCCTAAACCAGAAGTCCAGGAGTAGTAGATTGCTCCCCTTGGCTCATCCCCAAATCCACACCATCAGAAAATCCTGTGAACTCTATTCACAACTATATCTCAAATCCATCCATTTCTCATCATCTCTACTGGCCTCCCATTATCTCTCAACTCAACTGTTACAATAACTTCCTAACTCTGATTCCACTCCATAACCAGGCCTTCACGACCAGAACCATGGTATTCTGTATCTCGGCCCTTCGTGAGTGTCCTTCACAGCATTCATTATCAACTGTAAATATTTTATGTACATGTCTGTTTAGTTTTTTCTGGTCTGTCTTCCACACAGAAATGTGAGCTCCGTGAAGGCAGGCACCAGGGGTACACTGCTCACCAGAGCACCCCCAGCTCACAGTGCCTCAACAATGTAAATACTTAATACATATATCCGGGCAGACGGAGAACTCGACTTTCATAGTTTTATGAGAACATGTCAGGGCTGATTTTCTGCCTTTCCAAACACCACTGACGTCACCCTGTTGTTATTCTCTTCTGCTTACTCTGCCTCTCTTCGAGAACTCTCATTATTCACTAGTTGGAATGCCATGCTGTCTCTTCCATCTATGTCATATAACTTTCTTGTGATTCTAAATAATCTCTTGTATAGTCAGTATATTTTCATATACTGATGACTATTTTCCATTACACTTTTTCGGTATTCCATCAAATATATTTTGCTAACTTGTTACTTCCTCCACTAACATTACTATATTGTTATTGTATTATATGCAAGCTCAACACTTTATATTCATTCTCTCATTTAACCTTCACGACCACCCTATAAATTATGCATGGATTCTTATTTCCATTTCACAGATGAGGAGACAGGGGTATAATGAGGTTAAATAACTTGCCTAAAGATACAGACTTGGGAAGAGCTTGGGCCAGGATTCGAATCCTCGTCTGTCTGATTCCAGAGACTATAACTACCAGTTTATACCATCTCCCTTACTTTGTTTTCTTTTACTGGAGAAAAAGATAGCTGCTGGTTTCTTCATTCAACAGCTTATCTTAAAGAAGAGAACATGGATGTTAGAAAAGGAAAATAGTTTTTCATAGTAGTGGTAGAGAGAACAAGGAGTAAAACCACAACTGTCTGACTATAAGACCCAGGCTTTCCCATTACCTCAAGGATTCTTAAGCAGGGGCTCAGAAATTCCGCAGAACTTTGGAGGTTCATGAAACCACTTGGAATGACAACCAAATTTCGTGTCCATCTACTTAAGTCCATTTTTTGGAGAAATGGCCCATAGCGTCTCAAAGAGGTCTATGACTTCCTAAAAGGTTAAGAACCACCACTATACTGGCTCTCTAAGACAAATAAGAAAATGAAACATGAACCCCAATATTTCTTAAAACAAATATGATTTACAGTATACACATTCATTTTTGTAAGTTCTATTTTCATTCTTACTGAAAAAAATAAACCAATACTCTCCAGCTAACCTGTTTGGAAAACATTTTGTAAAATTACCATTTTAACTCTATTTTTTTCTAATATGTGTATATACTTCAAAACTAAGAAATTATTATATTTAAAATGTGTCTTACATTCCTCAGGCTGGACGGACGAATAACTCCCAAGATTTAATAACTGACTGGTAAATGTTGATTGTAGCACTCTCTCACCAACCCAATGATCGTCGTGAATAGTAACATCTAGAAAGGGGGGAAAAAGTTCTGGTCATGCCATAAATTCCTTCGCACCGCGGTTAACTTACCAGTCATCGCAGAACACTATGCGTGCCTCTCACGTGCCAGGCCACTAAGGTTCAAAGAGGTCAAATGATCTGCCTAAAGGCACAAAAGGATAAAATAGCAAATCCGAACTCTGAACCCAGGGACGCCTGTCTGCAGGTAAAAGAACAAAATTGCTTCTGCATGTTTAACAGTATCAGTGTGGATGCTCCCCGCTCCACAGAGAACAGCTTAATGGCTTTTGTTCACATAAGGCGAACGTTATAATGTATGTGTCTGATAAATTAAATCTTTTAGGGCCAGGAAGCAAAATAGTGGTTCTAAAGCTAGAGAAGAGTAAATAATATTCTAGAAGAGTAAATAATATTCAGTATGCATTTCCCCCTCTGCTGTAAACACGGAGGAATATAATACAAGCCATTCTTAAAGGACTTTGATAATTTCTCCCTAAATACCATGCTAATCATCTTCTATAGATGTTAAAAGTGAAAGATTTTGGAGGTAAGGAACACTTCGCAATGGGAAAAAGAGAGCTGTACAACCTAAGATGAATAAAGAAGAATCATTTAGTGGAAGGAAACATACCAACAGGTAGAAACAATTTATTTTTGAGGAATATTAGCCCTGAGCTAACATCCGCCACCAATCCTCCTCTTTTTGCTGAGGAATACTGGCTGTGAGCTAACATTCGTGCCCATCTTCCTCTATTTTACATGTGGGATGCCTGCCACAGCGTGGCTTGATAAGTGGTGTGTAGGTCCACACCCAGGATCCCAACCGGCGGACAGCAGGCCACAGAAGCAGAACATGCAAACTTAACCGCCGCGCCACCAGGCCGGCCCCAGAAACAATTTTAAGTACAGCAAAAACTGTAAGTTAGAGACAGAGACACAGACAGATTGATCCCAGGCAGAATGTAATCAGTGTATAAAACGTTAGAGGTATAAAGATATATTAACAGCAGCAAAATAGTTTGGAGATAAGAAAGAAAAACAAGGATGTGTAAATTCCAAGGAATGACTCCCAAATTTATATCCCAGGCCCTCTCCTCAGCTTCAAACCCTTTTACCCATTTATCCACAACTGCCTCATGGACGTTCCGGACCGGATATTCTACTGGCCCCCAGACTCAGCCCTGCGCTCACATGCCTTTCTCCTCGTATCACCCGTCTCATTTGTTGGCACCATGCTGCAAGCCAGGCAAATTCAGACGTGGTCATCCTGAGCTGCTGCCTCTCCGTCCCCACCTCCACCCACGTCTCACAGTGCTAATGAGAAATTCGTCAAGAACACTAACGTGATCAGTTGACTGGCTGAAAAAACCCTCAGTGGCCCCCACCGCTGGGCCAGGAACAGCGAGCGCAGCTTTCAAGACTGCTCATCCTCTGACATTCAGGACGTCTGCTCTTCCAAAAAGAACAAATAAGGAATTTCAAGGAGAGCCTTCTGAAGATTAGACTGTAAAACCCATGTTCGATCAGTGATACGTTAATTCCTGGTGACGGGGTGGAGAGGAACCGATTGCCCAGCCCTGGTGTCCTGGTCCTCCTTTGCCCTCTCACGGACAGGCCCTAGCTCCTTTTCTCTTTGTTCCTTAATCACTGTGGCTTCCTAGTGAAGCTCCAGGTCCTCTTCTCTTCCAACTCTAGTCAGTCAGCTCCCTTAGACAATCCTTATTTACAGCATCTCTTCATTCTATTGCTAAAAGCACAACAGCAAAATGTCCGTTGCGTTACGGAATGGAACATGATCTGGAATATAGAATTTTTCCGTTTTGGGGTGTAGATCAGTAGGTCATATGAGCTATCCAACAGAGAAATATAATAATGCATAATTGGATGCTATTAGTTAAAATGGGATTTCACCCACAAATTTCTATGTAAATATAATTTCACTACCTAATTAGGACAATGGAAAAGTACAGATTTCTCCTTTTTCCACAAGTTTCCATCTGTTCCACACAAACAAAAGAAACTTATTCAGAAATTGACTAACCAGATATTTTTCCCTAAGGAAATAAGGCAAAATGGGGAAAAAATCCCCTGATATTTAAAAAAAGGTGTTCATAGAAATAATCTAAACATCCTATCATAGGAAAATGGTTAAGCAGGTTGTGTTAGTCACTTGATAGAACGTTACCTAGTTGTTAACAACTATATGGACACCAGGGAAAAACACAGACCCAGCAGTGCTAGTTTCCATCTGCTAGGAAGTGGCCTCCTCACACAGTGACAGCGGCTTGCCTTGGTAAAATGACCACGGTCCAGGGTCCAGCTCTCTCTTTCTCATCTAGGGAACCTGATTTTGTCAGCACTCCAAAAACAGATTTCAGATCTGGAACATAAGCTCACACTGAACAAGTTAATGAGACAAACAAATAAACCAGAACATGATATTTTTTTTAAATTTAAAATGAAGCATTAATTGCCAAAGAAACAACCCTTGCAGGCTGTTCTCACCTCGTAGGCATTCTTATGCCTGGAAAGCCAAATCATTGCAAAGGGCTGCTCAGTGGGCGCTGAATCAGAACAGAGGGAGATCGATGAACTGACTCACCAACATGTGGGATCATATTGCCAGCGGGGACAAGACTACGCTAAGGCCGGTAGTTACAATCCTGTGCTTCTCTCTTTATTCGAGACTGCACCTGACGACCTCACACAGAGAACAAGGGACATTAGCAAAGGCTCTCAGCCCCCAGCAAAGCCTCCGGCAGGAACTACCAACGACCGCCTTCGTGTTTTCTTTTTCTAAGCTTCTAAGGCTGACCCACACCTCTTCTCTATCACTTTCTTTCTTTAGACATGTTATGTAGCTTAATCAACTTCCTCCTGGGCTGGGGTTCATCCTTAAAATGACCGGTATGTCTGCTCTAATAAGCTGCGTATTGATTTTAAATCAACAAAGGACACGTAACACAATATTAATTTCTTAGATCGGGTGGAAATGCAGGATAAAAACTGTATGTCCTTTACGACTACAACTCTATACTAAGAGCATGGATTCTGGAGTCTGAGTGAAATCCCGGCTTTGCCACTTCCCAGACGTGTGACGTTGGGCAAGTCACTTCACCTCTCTGAGTCTCAGTTTCCTCAGACTGAAAAATGGGGAGAATAACCAGTACCTTCCTCATAAAGTTGTTGTAATGAGTTGATATACACATACACTAAAACACAAAGCAAGTGCCGAACAGATATCAGCTATTACATAGGTACATACATACGTTTTAAGGGGTGTAGGGAAGACAACTGGAAGGTAACACCCTAAATCTCTACTGGTGGTTCTGTGAGGTTGGTATAATATCAGGAGTTTTTCCTTTCCATACTTCCAAATGTGATTAATTTAATGTTAATAATTAAAAAATGCAGCAGACGGGGCCAGCCCCATGGCCTAGTGGGTAAGTTGGCACGCTCTGCTTCGGTGCCCTGGGTTCAGTTCCCAGGCACGGACCTAGACCACTGCTGTGGCCACGACCCATATACAAAACAGAGGAAGACTGGCACAGGTGTTAGCTCAGGGTGAATCTTCCTCAGCAAAAAAAAAAAAAAAAAAAAACACAAACAGTAGAAATTCTGTGTCTGTTCCCTCAATAAGAATCTAATGTGCACAGCATTATTAGAGATTAAGTAAAGTAGTAGAAACACTGTCCTTTCATCAAAAGACTGCTAAGATAGTTGAGGAAAAAGAGTTAATAATAAGATGTACATTTACAAAACCATACGAAAACAAAGGAAGCGCCTGATGACATGACCTGAATGCTAACAAAGTGAATGAATAAGAAGGAAGGGTTCTTAAGGAGAAGATGAGTGAAAAGGAGGGACAGAACCGAGGCGGCCAGAACAAAGGCCCAGAACTGGCAACGCACAGGACACTCGGGGATGGTAAGCAGCCCAAGGCGGATGCGAGAAGGGGACCGATCACGCTGGCGCCCAGAGAGGCAGAGGGTAAAGAAAGAGCCCCAAGGGCTTAACATGGGAGGAAGAAAAAGCCTACAGCTTTACAAAATAAACTACCACTATAGCATGAGGACCTTACCTGTGAGTAAAACTATATCTCCAAGAAACACTGTAAATGCCCAAAACGCTGCCGTCCTCCACAGAAAAACCTTCTTCTTGACTTCTGATTGGTCAATCACCGTAATTGTTGCTAAAGGCACTTTAGAGCCAGAATTTGGTCCAGATTTTATATTTATTTCTTTCACATGACATGGAGATAACACCATGACTAGACAATTATACTTCTGACTTTTAGAACCACAATTTTTGATTAATGATGTTTTTTTAACCCCGTGAAATTTAGACACATTCCTCTGGCCCATTTCTACAGGAGGATCTCTTGCATTAGAAACCAACTTCATTTTCTTAGATACTTGGAGGACCTTAGACAGAGCTTTAGAATGCCCCAGTTTATCTTCAGAGGTCCGATTTCTTTTACCAGAACTTTTGAGGAAGGTATTTCCTTGGGAACACAGTATTCCCGAGCTACAGGACTCAATACATATCTCATCTGGTAGCAGTTTATTTTCAAAAGTGAAAATTTCTTGGGATCCTGTATTTTCTTCAAGACCTTTATCAGAGTTTATGCGAATGTTGCTACTTTCCGTTTCAGGACAAACAGGACTAAAAAGTTCAAGGGAATATGCTTCGGTTTGTCCACTTTCAGATCCTTCTGCAAAACCATCATTCGGCTTTATCAAATTATCTTCCCTTTTTCTCATTTCCCCGTGACTCGCCTTTGGTTCAATCTCCATGTTTACAATTCCTTTATTTACAGAATTCTGCCCTTTATACTTCCTTTGAGCTAAAAAGGCGACCTGGCTAGAGGTCATTACACTGAGAAATTCAGTATCAGTAGATATGTTGAGGGCTGAGTCCTTCCTCGCTGCTCTTTTAGATCTTGGCTCGTCTACTGTGCTAGAAGGAAAGAATTCCAGACGCTGGGTTTGTCTTTCATGATGTCCTGTTGGCACACGCTTTGTCTCAGCAGCTTCTGGCCCTATGTTAATCTGTTCGGTACCACAGACCAAATCCAGTATAGCTGCACACTTAGGATCTAAGTGAAGGGAATTTTTTGGAAAGTTTTGGCCACATATATTTGACTGATCTTTATGCTGTTCATCTGCGATTTTCTTATTTTCACTGAAAAGCTGTTGACACTTTTCTTCCTCAGTCAAATGCTGAACTCTGCCCTTAAATCCACATATTTGCACATCAGAGTTAGGTATACCACTCATCTCTAACGGGGGAATCTTGTGGGATTTTGTGGTCTCTGTTTCAGAAATACAACGTACAAAGTCATCCTTCACATGAGCAGATCTATTCACAGAGTTTGCTAAAAAATGACCGTTAAGGAGATCTGAAGGGCCAGCAGCGTCTAGGACCTGACAGTCTTCAAGATTTTTGTGCTTGCATTTGTCATCCTTCAGATGTAAAGAATGTTGATTGTATAAAAGCTGAATCTTTTTCCAGGGGTCCGTGGTGGACACTAAAGAAGTGGGCTCCTGTGATACTGTCATTTTCAATGGACCAATTGGAGCACCCCAAAAAATGTGTACTTGAGATCCTCCACTCATGGTTTCTGAAAAAAATGAAAAATTTAAAATGAGCATTTTGTCAGTAGATGTTTATAACTTAATAATATACCAAAAGCAAATGTAATATAAACTATGAATCAAAAATATAATTAATAGAAGTGATTTATTTTGGTACTCCATTTAATGATAAAATTCATAAATGTACAAGAAATCATAAGGAGAAATCAAAATATCCACCAAAAAAGCTCACATAAAGACTTTCTTTAAGGAAAATAAAACTAGTATATTAACATCAAATGAGTAAATAAACTTGTATAAACTTACACCATGTAAATGACAAGTTAGGAAAAGGCATTTGTTTAACTGTATTATAGTCACCTTTAAATTTCCTGTTTTCTTTACTCCCTAGATTATTTTAGTAAGTGTAGGGCTTCCTTCCTTCAACTGTGAACTCAATTTCCAAGACCAAAATACAAGGCTCAAACCAGAAGGGAGAGAAAATTTTAAAATTGAGGCTCTCCTCGAAATATACAAGTGACTGTATTATCTATCTTTACTGTAATCTGTTAGCACAATCAATAATTGCTTCCAGATTTTTTAATCTTCTCTAAAATACAAATAGAAAGATTGAGTAGTCCTTTGTAATATATAGATAAAAGAATCATTATAATTTAAACTTTTTTTCATTAACTGTGGCACCTGATATAAATAAGCATCAAATTTACCGAGATAACAATAAAGAATCATACCACAATATACTGGATAATAACTGACTTTCAAAAAGTATTGATTAAACAGATTTATTCCTAGAGTTGGCTGAAAATTTTTTTACAGTGCTACAGGGACAAAAAGACAGATAAGGTTCTTGGCCTAAAGGAACTGTCAGCCTGGTTTTGAAAAAACAAAAAGTAGAGAAAGGTAGTGAATGTAAACTTAACAGTTTCAAAATACATTATGTAACAAATACCATAAACTATAAAAGGGGAAACAATAACGCTACCAGAAGGCGAGCATTGTGGCTAACAGCATGAGAACAAAAGAAACAGTATCTGTAAAAGGCAGAGTTATGAAAGACGTGGTAACCATTAAGAACTTTTGAATACATTACAGAGTCCCTTGTGAAAAGGTAAGAAGGTTTCGAATCATGAAAAGTCCGCGTGGATGTATCGGAAGTGTACACAGGAAAGGAGGAACAAGCCAAGAAATGACAGCTGTAATCCTCAGGGATTCTTATCATTCCTTGAAGATTTGCTCACTGTCACCTCTTCCAAATCGAATAAGCTCTCCGATTACAATTCTTGTGATTTCAATAGCAATGGGGATGATCTTTCCAATACCTGGCCTCTTGGTTCCTTGACCTCCTCTCCTGCCCTGATTTTATTCTCCACCTTACATCAGTCATCCATTCTCAGAAACATATACCCTACAATTATCAACAACTGCAGACCCTTCCCTAATTTCAATTTTAAGCTTTTAACTCTCTGACTACTTTCTCCTATCTTCCAACCCACTCCCTCTGGATGCACAGCTCCCACAATCCTCTGACCACGTGGGACCTACCTCGAGCGCATCGATCATACCACGTTTTACAGCCTCACTCTTCACTTCCCTCCTTAACCAGCTTAGATTCCACGGTCCACTGTTATAATCACTCCCTCTCATACCTCTCTAATTCTACCGCTCTCCTCTCTAAGGCTCTCGCCCAGCTAAATTCGAACACTAGTTGAATCATCATCCGCTCTGTACCTGTAGCCCAAAGGCTGGAAGTAACTAGGAATAAAAACATACACCATCATCTGACGACTAGTCTCATTTTGTGTTCATTACCATTAACCTCAAGGTGGCACCTAGCAATCCTATCTTTCCCTATCCATTCACTCTCCAAGATAACTCTTTTATACCTTTTCACTCTTTAAAATCTCCACCGTCTCCTCCCCTCTCAAGTGCAGCTGGTGACCATGCTACCATTTCCATTTACAAGTTCTCAACAACATATCTATCAACCACCCCAATCACACCCTATACTTTGCCCACCTTCCTGTTACTCAGGATGACCTGTCCACGCTTCTCTGAAAGGCCATCCCCTTCCCATTACACATTAGGTCTTACTCCCACTTTCCTACTCAGGCTCCAACAATTCTCCCCTTCTCTTGTACATCCCTGATTCTTCTCTCTGTACTGGAGCATCCTCATCAACACTCAAACACGCTGTTAGTTTCTCTCATGCTGGTATTCCTCTCCGCCTATCCCCCTCCACCTATTGCATCATTTTTCTGCTCCCCTCTACAGAAAAATTCCTTGAAAGAATTGTCTACACTCCCTCTGCTCCTGTTTTCTCTTAAACCCACTCCAGTTCAGCTTTGGTCAAAACCACTCCACTGAGACAGCGTATTTCAAGGCCTCTAATAACCCCCTCATTGCCCTCAGTCAACCCTCCACTTTCAGCATACTCAGCCTATCAGCATCCTTTGCCACTGCTGACCACTCCTTCCTTCTGGAACACTCTTTCATTTGGCTTCAGGGACACCCCATCCTCTTGATTCCCATTCTCCTCATACTACTTCCCCGGTTGCTCCTTCTCGGTCTCCTTTGCTGGCTCCTCGTCTCAACATCTTGCTCAAGGGCCAAGTACCAGATCTCTCTCTCAACTCACTCCCTAGATGATTTCATTCAGTCCCAGGGCTCTAAAACCTCTATCCGCTAATGACGACCACACGTACATTTCCATCACACCCTCTCCTCTCAAAGCCCGAATCCTTATCCAACTTTCTACTTACTCCTCCTCACCACAAAAACAGACACCTTTGCAGAAATGAGTTAACATAGAAGGCCTGAGACTACTGTCTTAAAGAGGCCTGCTTGTAGGGTGGGCCCTTGGCTGCAATCTGTGAATTTAGATTTCATGAGGGTTCCCACCACTCCTTGCTAAGAATGGCTCTCTGTACCTAAACTGTCTATGTAGACAATGTTATGATAAACACTTGCTTTCCTTCTGAGAGACTGGAATTCTGGTATGTGCTAGGCAGAGGGCAGCTGTGTGACCAGGACACCTTAGAGAAATGGCTGGTTCCAGGTCTGGAGAAGGAAATGTATATGATGAACTGGAAACACCTCATCATACCAGAAAGCAAAAAAACTATGCAAGACTACTGGGTTTTTGTGTCAAAAGAACTCAGGAGCCAACTTAAGAGGCTCCCACTGGACAAAATTGGGCAATCTGAGCATCAATAAGGATGATTATGGTAATGAACTGGAGCACATCAAATATGTTTAAATCCATGAGTTCATACAGATAAAAACAGACTCAGTCAATGATTGCCTTTGGAGGATACCGGATGATTAAATAATTGTTTTAAAAATTGGTGAATGAAAGGAAAGAAAATTTATCCTTTCTTTACTGACAGTATCTCAGGACGATCAACTATTTAATGAGAGGAAGTCTCTCTTTATGGAGGTATTCTGCTAATAAACAGCAACAACAAAAGGAATGATGGAATAGCACCGTTTTGCAGCTCCTAATGAATTAGTGGATTTCCTAGGCAATGATCATTAATGATCATTAATGATCACAAGGTAGATGTTATAAGGAAGAACGGAGGGTATCTGTAGATTGAGACCAATTCACAACGTATGGACCTTATTTAGATCCTGATTTGAAGACACAAGTGTAAAAATATTTTAAGATAATTGGAGAAACAAATGTAACAGATACTTTATAACATAAAGGGACTACTGCTATTTTTTAGTGGGATAATGTTACTGAGGCTCTGTTTGAAAGAGCTCTGTGCTGGAGATGCATAATGAGTGCTTGCAGATAAAATGGTGTGACGTCTCAGATTTCTCTAGAACACTGGGAGGGGAGAAGGAGTGCGGGTGTAGAGGAAAGAAGATGGGCCACGTGTTGACAACCGTTGAAGCAGGTGATGCCACACAGAGAGTTCACTCCACTCATCTCTCTACTTTTCACGTTTTAAATATCCTACAGTACAAGTCTTCTTTTTGGTGTTGTTTCTAAGAAATACTATTTCATACTCAAAGAACTGGGAAAAGATTTAAGCAGTGTAATGATACTCTTAGACTGATTGGTAGAACAGTAAATCGGCATACCACCTTGAAGAATAATTTGGTAAAGCTGAGGATGCACATGGCACACGACCAAATAATTCCACTCCCAAGTTTCCACCCTGGAGAACTCTCGTACATACATACACAAGAAAACACGTACAGGAACGACCATGGGCGACTTCATAGGCAAAATTCTTAGAACCTAAAAGTCCATGAAGAGGACAATGGATAAATCATGGAATATTCAGAGAAAGACTATTATATGGCAGCAAAAATAAAGGACCAAGAGTTACATGTCAACTTGGTTACCTCTTACAAACATAATTTTAAGTAAAAGAAGCAATCTGAAGAATATATAACTTACGACAGCAATATATTGAGTTTTTAAATATGCTTGAGAATAAAACACCAGCTTCAGGATTGTGGTCACCTCTGGGAGCGAGGAAGGGGAGGTGATAGGCAAAGGGCACACAAAGAGCTTCAAAGGTACTGAACACATTTTATTTTCTGCAACTAGGTGTGTCTACAGAGGTGTTTCTTATACTGTTCAGAAATATTTTATAATATAAAAATGTCCTAGAAAGAAAAACACTGAGGGGGCCGGCCCCGTGGCCGAGTGGTTACGTTCGTGCGCTCGGCTTCGGTGGCCCAGGGTTTCACGGGTTCGGATCCTGGGCGCGGACATGGCACCACCTGTCAAGCCATGCTGAGGCAGCATCCCACATGCCACAACTACAAGGACCCACAACTAAAAATACACAACTATGTACCAAGGGGCTTTGGGGAGAAAAAGAAGAAAAAAAAGAAAAAAGAAGAAGAAAATTGGCAACAGTTCTTAGCTCAGCTGCCAATCTTAAAAAAAAAAAAAATACTGAGAAGCAAGATTAAGGACAAATTTTTTAAGGTTTCTATATTTTAAAAGTTTTCTTGTGATGCATAATGAATGTGTACTATTTTCCTAATAATCAAATCTTTTTTGTTTGGTCATTCAGGCTTTTCTTTCACAATCTTCAAACTGAGTATGACATTCAATAGTCATGAAACAATGGCCCTAAATCCAACATGGCAGAACAAGAGCTGAGGACAATGATGGCAGCTGTTCATGTATTAAAGATATACCGTAATTTTCAAACAGTTTATAATAGTGAATAATTACCAAGGAAACCAAATTATAGTAAGTTTATGTGTCAAGTTTTGACCCATAACAAACCAAAGAGTACTAAGCATCGCTAATTACTACAACCACATTCTGTCACAGGCTAATTGTTCCGAGGAACTCAGGGTGGGTTTGGAAGCATTTAACTGTTTTTCCTAATTGTTTCTTCCCCTTTTTTATGTTAAGGAGATGCAATCACCAACTTCCCTGAACCAGACCAGGCCTCACCCCAAGAGCTAAGCCTAGGACCTCTGCCTTATTTTTAATGCTAAGATCTCCCCAGGAGGAGCTTAGGCCTCATTATTGTAACCTGCAGTGTATGTGGAAGCAGCTTTTCCAGCTGAGCCTGAGCAAGTGAATACCCACCTCCCCCTTTTGAATATTCATTTCTCATCCCAAATAAATGTCTCTGCTTCCCTTTGCTCAGGGAGCCATGACTTGGGAAATGATTCCACATGGTCTCCTATTTGCTGCAAATATACTTTACTTTGTGAGACAACTACTTCTGGTGCAGAGTCTGGTTTAATTCACCGGGAGGGAACCCACTTTGGTTTTGATAACAATATCCCACCCCCATCTAACCCTCATAGAAAGAATAACCTGCACAAGGAATGACTGGTATATTAGACCTGACTGACATTTTACCATTTAAGCGTCATTCTTTGATTGGCCACTAGGGGGCAAAAACAGCAAAAAAACTTCAAAAGAGATCAAAACCAAGTGGGAGAGGGAGAAATACACTATCTGACACGTGGATGGGAATACTTAGATATATTGGAATCAAATGCATAAACTCACTATGATAATCAATTCCCTTCTCTTGAATCTTTGGGTTTCTCTCCAACGGTTTCTCCCCTTTAGCATAAAATCCTTAAAGACAAAATAAAGAGACAAACTTCTATGTTGTTTCTTTGTTCTCACTCCCCATTTATTCTTCAACTCACTTAAAAATGGCTCTTACTCTAATTATTTTGCCATAATGCTTTCTACTATGGAAACCAATGACCTTTAACAGCCAAATCCAAAGGTCAGTTTTCAGTCCTTATCTTTCTGCCATTTGAAATCGTTTATTAATGTCTCTTTCCTGAAACGTTCTACTTTTTTTTTGATTCTGTGAGACAAGCAAATTGGAATTCTTCTGTGCTTAAAAGACGGATGATTATTGGTTTACTCATTCAATCACTCACGTAACAAACACTTAATACTACGCGCCAGGCATTATGCTACTGGGAATTCAGCAATAATAACAAGGAGCTTGACGGTGGTGCTTAGGGTCTACTGGGAGAGAGAAAATGACACAGGATTAAACGGACAGGTGTCCCTAGAGGGAGACGCCTGGGGCAACTCAAACAAAACAGGACTGTCCATTACCTGCATTTTTCATCGACTGTTTGGACTATGGTTAGGGACAAAATTTTGAAACTGAATTTAAATAATATTCAGAGAAAAGGAGTCAATACAGGCCCCAAGTCCTCCCTACTCCCACCCCAACACAGGAGCCAGGAAGGCAGCCTCAGGGACCTCACCCAAGGGGCAGCCCTCTCTGTGGCAGCTCCAAAGCGCTGAGAGCCAGCGAAGGCACTCACCGCTTCTGGGTCCTCACTTCATTTTCTCCTGAACGTCCTCAGACTGTGGGGGAGTGGTCTTGGCCACGCCAAGATATGTCTCTTTGGCATGAGGATTATTTGAGGCTGCTTTCTTTGCAGACGGGAAAGCAACTGAAAAGTAGAATTTACTTACTCTTTGTAAGAGACATTTACATTGTAAAGGAACTCTCCATCTGTAAAGATATCTCCCTCTGTACCAGGAAGAAGGGGAGATGACCTTATCTCTAGAAACTCTTAATCAATGGGGAAGGCAAGGACTTAAATCTGCATTTGTTTATTGTGCTTGTCTGGTAACCTCCTGTAACTGACTTCCTTCCTCCTCCCAACATTGGCATTTCTTTAAGGATTAAGCATCTTTCCTTAGGCTAGGAACTGATTGCTGCACTCACCTGTGACCACCCAGCTCAAGAAAATAGACTTGCCTCCTGCTACCTGCTGTGTCCATCAAGCGCTGTGCCTACAGGGCGATCTTGTGACTATTGTGGGAGGGACATTTCAATCCTATGTGAAACATCCTCGCTGGGGCTATATAACCACTCTGTGCACCCCACTTCTTCAGTGCCCTTTCTTCCTTCGGGAAGAAAGGCTCCGGGCCATGGTCCTCATAAAGCTTTGTTTAATTTTCTCTTGCTGTCCTGTCTCATGTGAATTTAATTCGTTCTCCGGCCAGATGAACCCACATTAGGTAGAGGAAAAGTCTTCCTGCCCTACAAGGCTGACTTCTATTTCCTCTCTCTCCTAGGACAACGGTGAAGTCCAAATTGTCACAGAAGTACTCAGAGTACTTCACCCCTCCAATTGTGAAACTCTCTCCGTTTCTAGGACACTGCTCCTTCCTAACCAGCAATGCCACCTCTCCAATTCTTCTTTCTCTCTCTCATCTTCCTTGGGCCATCTCTTTCTTTTCATTCCAGACAGCTCCGCAGTTCATCCAACCCCACCCGTTTAACTACTCAATATCCAGTTATGCCTTACCAATCTATACCGAACCAACCAGTCCCCCTAACAGCAGATTATACTTCCAGTATCACTACATGTGACACAATCACAGTACACAAAAAACCAACGTTCTATTTAGCCTCTTTCTTGAGGGGAAAATCTGACTAAATGACTCTATATCTAGACTAGAGTATACAGTCCTTGGATTCAAGTTGGATATGGGTTATGGCTCTGAGCTCATGAGGCCACAGTCCCTGAGGTGCAGAGCCCTACCTGCCCCCTAGGTAGGGGAAGACACCCAGGGACAGGAAGCAGTCATGAGAGCTCAGAGAAGACCTCCCAGGACAAGATGGCGTCTGAAACCACTCAAAGTTCTATTAAACACAAGGTTATTTATATGTAATAATTACTTCATGTACCTTCACTTATTTGTCTAAATATATACCCCTGTAAGTGTGGGACTCCTCCTCCCCCCCCCCAAAAAAATATTGACTAGAAAGTATGCTATTGTTAATTCAAAAAAGAGTAATTTTTGAAGAAGTCTTTATTGCTAAGGCTGCTGCTACTAAATCTTCTAGTTTACAAGCATAGGAGTTGTGAGTGCGTGAGCAGGGCAATGGGATGTGGTGATTAGGGCAAAAATACACAGACTGAGTGTTAAGTTATGGACAAGTGATCAATTTCAGTGATTCTAGGCTATGTTTTGGGTGTACTCAGAGGGTTAAAGCTCGTTAAGATACCACATGAAACTCGCAAGTACATATCCATTACCGTAGTTAATAATTACACAATTTATCAATCTGGAGAAGGCCACTTCAGTCAGAAAGACCAATACAACCATAATCCTTTATCTTTAACATGGTCAGAGTCTGATGAATGGGTCAAAGATTTCTAAAACAGATGAACCTATCAGCAGGCTTTGTCTTTGCAGAACATTGCAACAAAAATGCTAACTACCAAATGTAAGTGGTTAAACGAAAGTGCTTTCTCCATCTTATTACCAACCTAAGAAACTCACTGTTATAACGCCTTTCCAGGTCTATTTCACGAAAAACACTAAGTGTCATAAAGTTACTCACTAGCATCAAATGATAAAATGAAGAGGCAGCATAGAATTGTGATAAAAGCATGGGTTTTGGACCAAGCCAGACATGGGTTAAAACTCTACTCTCCAACTTACTAAAAATGCAAACTTGAAATTGTTGAAGTGAGGTGATGGTTCCACGAGGTTCATTATACTATTCTTTCTATTTCTATACATATCTGAAAACATCCATAATAAAAAATTAAATTTCTTTCTATGTCAAATAAGAATTAAGTTTATCTGCTATGGACCAAGAACAGTTTAGTGGATACCAGGGGAAAGGTGGGGTGGGGGGTGGGCACAAAGGGTGAAGTGGTGCACCTACAACATGACTGACAAACATTAATGTACAATTGAAATTTCACAAGATTGTAACCTATCAATAACTCAATAAAAAAAATAATAAAAATAAAATAAATAAAAGAATTAAGTTTATCTGTCAAATGAGAATATGATCAATCGCTTCTTAAAGTTATGAGAAGGGCACAGAGCACTTACTCAACAAAGGTTGGAGTCCTCAACCTCGGAAACTCCATATACACACTTGGAGACACAAACAAAAACCAACCCATTATATTTCCTTGAAGGTTTTTGTTTTTTGTTTTGTTTTGTTTTTGTTTTTCCTTGAGGAAGATTAGCCCTGAGCTAACATCTGCTGCCAATCCTCCTCTTTTTGCTGAGGAAGACTGGCCCTGAGCTAACATCTGTGCCCATCTTCCTCTACTTTATACGTGGGACGCCTGCCACAGCATGGCTTGACAAGCAGTGCCATGTCCGCACCCAGGATTTGAACCAGCGAACCCTGGGCCACCAAAGTGGAATGTGTGAACTTAACCGTTGCACCACCGGGCCGGCCCAAAGGTTTTGTTTTTAATGTGTATTTTTACAAGATTGTAATCATAAAATTGAAATAATTTTGCATTCTGTTTCAATCCATATATGGCCACCCTTTTACGTCAATCTATAATCTTCTTAATCATTTTTAATGCTAGCCTAATACTTTAACGATGAATCTAATTTCATTAAGCATCACTCTCTAACTCATTAATATGTCTCTAACTTGTCACTATTATAGCCATTGCTGCAATAAATGATTTGGGGCATTTAGCATTATTTCTTTCAATTATTTTCTTGTGATAAACTCCCAGGTCTGGAATTATTGAGTCAAAAATATGTACTTTGTTATGGCTCTTAATACTTATTATCATGTCATTTGCAAAAGAACTGGACAGTTTATAAAGCCACAAACAACGCTGAGAGTTCCAGTCTTTGTTAGCATCTTAAAAAGTAATTTCACTAGTAAGGGTCCTAAGTACTTTCCTGTTGCTTCATTTGCAATTCCCCAGTTATTTCCAAATGAAAAAACAGTAAATTTTAAATTACACTTGGATTCTTGGATTAACATCCTTAACATATGAGGAGTAGGCAAGCATGTGCACACACCCACACGCAAAGTAATAGAAATACGGGTTAAGAAGATAAGCAGATATATACCACACAAAAAAATAACATGGTTCAAAACGCTAAAAAGATTCATGCTCCGAGAAAAATCTGTAAGTTAATGAGAAAACATTTCTACCTATCAAACTGCAAAGTTTCATTAAAAAGATACAAGGGGGCAGGAATGACTCATAGCGCCAGGAGTTCAAACTAGCAAAACCTTTCTGGAGGGCAATACGACAATGTATGTCGAAAGTCTTACAATTCTACCTGTTGGCCCTACAATTATACTTTCAGGAATTTAACCAAAAGCAAAAAACATCATATAAACTCTCATAGATCTTGCTACCAGGATGTTCATAGTAGTATTGTGTATAATATTAGAAAAGTAAGGAAAATATGCATTGATGGAGGGATGGTTAAATACATCATGTCAGATCCACACAAAGGCAAACTATATATACAGCCATTTAAAATCATGCAGAATATATAATATCATTAAAAAATTTTCTTCAATATACTAATATGTAAAACAAGGAGACTATAGAAAATCATATATGGAAAGATTTTATTTTATATTAAAAAAATAGTATTCAGTTTACCACTATTTACCTTGAAGTTAGAAACCATTTCTTCTCCTATATAAAAAAATTATGTGGGGGCCGGCCTGGTGGTACAGTGGTTACATTCACACGCTCCACTTCAGCAGCCCGGGGTTCACTGGTTCGGATCCCGGGTGCGGACATGGCACCACTCATCAAGCCATGCTGTGGCAGGCATCCCACATATAAAGTAGAGGAAGATGGACACGGATGTTAGCTCAGGGCCAGTCTTCCTCAAGCAAAAACAGAATGATTGGCAGTGGATGTTAGCTCAGGGCTAATCTTCCTCAAAAAAAAAAAAAAAGTGATCTCCATAGTAACTGATAGACATGGTGGTAAAAAAGAAATAGTTCTTTTATTCTTTAACCTCATTTAATCGATCCAATTTATCTTAATTCATTGTGCTAAGCAATAACACTGAGTACTAACAATCCATGTACTATTCATGCTGAACTCTTCACTCTTAAGAATTACTAATAGCTACTAAATGCTAGTATCTGAATTTCTTATTTAAAATGATAGAACGCTGGTGCATTTTATGTGATTTGTGAGAGGATATAAGATATATTCTTCGTCCCTCAAGAACAAAACCAACGGACGTTGAAAGCTATCATTCATCCTTGTCACTGAAGTCACAGCTTCTAAAACAACCCTGTGAGTGGACAAGAGATTTCTTAAATCTCCCTGCACGAGTTCTGATTTCCTCTGCAACAGTCTCCAGTCTTCACGCGAGACAGTGCCATTCTGTCCTCATCACGGCCCCAGGTGCCCTCAGGTTATTCAGGGCGGGGCGCTTCAGTCCCGCCTGCCATCCAGGGGGAACTTCTTCCACCCGCACCATGTTCCAGGCACTTGCCTTCTCCCAGGAAAGTCCAAGCATTCGAACAGGCAGTGGACCTTAATCTAGCTGCTTTTGTGCCTTAAGAATAGAGAGACCACACATTCCGATTTGCCTGGAGCAGTCCAAGTTTAAGCATGCTATCCTCGTGTCTCCCTTTTCGCTCTTACAACTGTCTCTGTTTGGAGATAAATTACATAGTCATCCTAGTTACGAAGCACATAAATATATGAATAAACGTTCTATGAGTAAAGAGTGTGTCTCCTGATCCATTTTATCTGAAACGTTATAGTAACAGTCAGGAACTTGAGAGGTAGAGGGAAACATTCTGTTCAGTTTTCCTATTAAAAATCCTTAAATAACAGTGAAATACTAATTGAAATAAGGCTGAATTGTACCTAAAAATTATAATACGCGTTTGAGAATCTCAAGACACAGATAAATAAATGAGGTAGAAAAGAGAATTAACCTGTTTGGCAACGAAGGGGAAAAAAGAGAGTCTGGCTGTCAGGTTCTGGGTAACAAAGCTGCAGACAACAGTAGAAAACTTTTGGGATCCAGTCTTGCCAGAAAATGTCTCAACTTGTCCAGGGTTCACCCCTTCTGAGGAAGGTCAAAGGAGAAGTCCTAAAGGCTCACACTTCACTCTCCCTCTCCCCCGCCACCTGGTATCAAAAGGACAGAACTTGAAGACTAGCAACCATGACCTCATAGGCATAAGGTGGGTCCAGGGTCTGCCTGCCAAACCCTGTGCTGGCTTTCATCTCCACCCACCCCACAAAAAAGAGGAAAGACAACAAAGAAAATTAAGGGAAAAAACTCTGCTCCTTAAGCCCTGATATACCTTTGTAAAAAGTCATACTCATCTCAGCAAATGGCAACTCCATTCTTCCAGTTCCGCAGGCCAAAACTCCTGGCATCCTCTCTGATTGCTCTCTTTTTCCCATACTTCCCATTTGTCATCAAATCCTTTCAGCCCTGCCTTTGAGACGGATTCAGACCCTGACCCATCTTCCCCACCCTCCCCTGCTACTGCCCTGGTTCAGATCACTGTCCTCTGAATTATCTCTGCCACGGCCTCCTGGTTGGTTTCCCTTCTCCAGCTCCTTGTCCCTCAGAAAACTGAAGTGTATGAAAGTGAAGGAACTTGCCCCAGGTCAAACGGCCTGTAGGTGGAGGAGCCAGGACGGAACGCAGGAACCCAAACAGCGCAGGCTGAGCTCTGGACTGCACACCACACCACACTGTCTCTCTGGATCTTGTCTTTGCACCACTGTGGAGCTAGAATCCCAGCTAGGACTCCGCCAGAGTCACACGAAACGTACTCACAAAGCACTGACTTATCCAGAGAGGTACAAAAAGAACAAAACTTCAACAGAAAGGAGCCTCCCTATCAAAGAACGTTCACTAAAAACTTAATAAAGAGGCGAATAACGAATAGCTTTGAAGAGGACATCTCTCTCCTTTAATTCTTGCTCCCTTCCTATCTGACACATTCTCTCTCTTCTCCACCACCCCTACCCCCGCCACTGTGTCTGTCTCTCTCTCTCTTTCTGTCTGTCTGTCTCTCCTCCCTCCCTCTCTCTATTTTATAATCATAATGGGATGCTAAGCTTCCAAAAACTTAAATATTCAAATTTACCTGTTGCTTAGCAAGTTAAAATACGGACTAAATGTAACAAACTACAGGACACAGAGCTACCTCCCTCACCTAAACCCTACCATTCTCTTCCTTTCCCTTCTAATATCCCAAAGGACATCTCGGCCCCTTTGTACATTTGCTGCTCTCTTGGCCTTAAACACTCTTCCCCTAGACTCTCGTTTCTATTTTTTAAAATCTGAAGTATAATTAAACATTCAAGAAGAGACACAGGTCTTAAGAGTTCTGTGCAATGACTACTGACAATTGTCTACACCCATGTAAGCGTCACCCAAAACAAGATACAGAACACTGTGGACCTCCGGAAGTTCTCTGCTGCCCCTTCCCAGCTTCCCTCCCTCTCCAACCCATAATGATTTTCTGATTTCTATCACTCTAGGATAGCTTTGCCTTTTCTTGGACTTCATATAAACCATACAGTATATGCTCATTAATGTCTAGTGTCTTTTGTTTCCTGATGAAAATCACAGCTGCCCCAGGGAAAGAAGCCCAGGGCGTCCTGGCCTACATGCCGATCTATATCATCCTCCGGGAAGCATAGGACGTCCTGACCTGATTCAACCTGACTTGCAGCCAAAGTTATAGGACCACCCGATAACCAGACCCCACCTGCGCTGATACCATTTTAAAGGCTTTTTTACATGATCTTTCCTTTGTCTTGTAAAGAAATAACTCACATACCTATGCCTTATAAATTTAGCCCTACCCTTAATCCATTGCAGCCCTTCACTGCCCATGGGTCCCGTCCCCATGCTTACAGCCCTTCGCTGCCCATGGGTCCCGTCCCCGTGCTGCAGCCCTTCACTGCCCACGGGTCCTGTCCCCACGCCTGCAGCCCTTCACTGCCCATGGGTCCCGTCCCCACGCCTGCAGCCCTTCACTGCCCATGGGTCCCGTCCCCACGCCTGCAGCCCTTCACTGCCCAGGGGTCCTGTCCCTGTGCTACTCCATGCTATTCTCTGAATAAAGGAGCACTACTACTAGACCTTGAGAGTCCAAGAAATGTTTCTTTCGACCCCTCGGCTTGCCAAGCTCGCGAGCTCACATCACTTACCACAATGTTTTGAGATTCATCTGTGTTGCTGGATGTGTCAGTTGTTGGGTACTGTGAATACACCACAGTTTGTTTATCCATTTTCCTGCAGATGGACATTTCAACTGTTTCCAGTCTGGGGCTATTATGAGTAAGACTGCTACGGACATTCTTGAATTGACAATTTTCTGAACATACGTTTTCATTTCCCTTCATCAGATATCTAGCAGTGGAACTGCCAAATCATAGTGTCAAATAAAAATGGCAAGCAATAGGATATATTGGAACATATGAGGAAGCCATTTGGTGTAAACCTAATTCCGCCTGACCTTGTCTTTCCAAAAGGGCCTGACCAAGGCCGTTGAGCATGCATTGTATATCTGCTTTAGACATTCCCTACGGCAAGAGCAAAAGGCCCTTGAGATAAAGGTGCAACTTCCCTCCCCCTCCCAACATTGGCGTCTCCTTAAGGATTAAGCATCTTTCCTTAGGCTAGAAACTGATTGCTGCGCTCACCTGTGACCTCCCAGCTCGAGACAATAGACTTGCCTCCTGCTACACCCACCAAGATAGCAGACCCACTACCTGCTGTGTCCATCAAGCGCTGTGCAGACAGGGCAATCTTGTGACTATTGTGGGAGGGACATTTCAATCATATGTGAAACACCCTCTTTGAGGGTATATAACCGCCCTATGTACCCCTACTTCTTTGGAGTGCTCTGTTCCTTTGTGGAAAGACTCTCCCGGGTTATAATCCTCAGATTTCGGCTCAGAGTAAACTCACCCAAATTTTCATTTACAGATTGGTTATGGATTATTTTCGTCGACAATAGGATAGATATATGTTTAACTTCAAAAGAAACTGCCAAAGAGTTGTCCAAAGTAGCTGTACCATTTTGCACACCCACCAGCAACGAATGAGCTCCAGCTGGGCTGGAGTGATGAACAGAATATGGTGGCAGTGGTGGCACGTGACTCCCAAGACTTTGTCACAAAAGGCAATGCCACTTCCTCTTTGTGCTCACTCTTGGATCACTTGCTCTGAGGGATGCCAGCTGCCTTGTTATGAGGCCACTCAAGCAGCCCCACGGACACGCTCAGGTGGTGAAGAACTTAGTCTCCTGCCAACGGCTGGTGAAGCACTGAGACCTCTGGCCAACAGCCATGGGAAACGAGTTCTCTCAGAAGAGGATTCTCCAGCCCAGTCAAGGCCTCAGGTGACTGCACTCATGTTTAACATCTTGACGACGACCTCACGAGAGACTGTGCCAGAATTACCCAGCTGAGATCCTCCTGAGTTCCTGACACTGAGTCACTGTAATGTAACAGATAGTTCTTGCTTCAAGCCACTTGGTATTAGGAAATTTGTTATGAAGCTGGAGATGATACATAAGTTGTATAGGTTTTGCTTTTACGTTTTAGATATAAGATTCATTGCAAGTTAGTTTCTGGTTTTGGAGTGAATTGAGGTGGTGGCTCATTGTTTTCCACACAGATATCAAGTTAAAGCATTATTTGTCTGTCCTTCTCCCATTGGATTGACATGGCACTTTGGTGGGAAAAGGTAAGAGTCTATTTCCCAGATCTCTGTTACGTTATCATTGATCTACGTGTCTATCCTGACACCAACACCACTGTCTTGATTACTGTAGCTTTAAGGAAAATCCTGACATCAGCAACCAAAAGGCCTCCAACTCTGTCTTTTTCAAAATTCTTTTGGCTATTCTTAGTCTTTTGCATTTCGATAAATTTATAGAATCAGCTTATCCTATTCCTTCAAACAAAGCCTACTAGGATGTAAATGAAGATTGCATTGAATCCAGAATTCCACCTTAACAATGCTGAGTCTTCCAATCCACGAATATGGAATATCACCATTTACTTAGGTCTTTTTTTTTTAACTTACATGAACAACGTTTTCTACCATTCTGTGTTAAGAGCATATCCTTAGTTAGATTTATTCATAAGCAGTTGGTATTTTTTTCATGCTATTGGAAATGATAGATTTTATTTCCATTTTCAAATTGTTCATTGCTGGTATACAGAACTACAAATGATATTTGCATACTGATTTTGCTAAATTCACTTATTAAAATTGTTTTTGTAGATTCCATAGGGTTTCCTATGTGTACCATCACATCACACGTAAATAAAAGGTTTGCTTCTCTTCTAATTTTTATGCTTAACTATTTTCTTTTTCTTGGCTTATTATACTTTCTAGGACCACTAGTTCAATGCTGAATAGAAGCGGTGAAAGAGAAATATATACCTATATTATTGCTTTAAACTCTGTAGGACCCATAGGGGAGGTTGGCAAATGTTTTCTATAACAGGTCAGAAAGCAAATATTTTAGGCTTTGCAGGCCATGCAGTCTGTCACAAGTAGTCTACACTGTGGATGTAGCAGGAAAGCAGTCACAGATAACATATACAAATGAGCATGGCTATGTTCCAATAAAACTCTATGATCACTGAAATTTGAATTTCCTATTACTTTCACATATCATAAAAGATGAGTCTCCTTTTGATTCCTCTTCAGCGATTTTAATATGTAAAAACCATCCCCAGGTCACAGGCCACACAAGAACAGGTGATGGGCTGGACGTGACCCGCAAAAGAAGCTTGCTGATCTCTGGTCTAGACCAGAGACCTTTCTTCTTTTCTAATATAAGCATTCAATGCAATAAGTTTCCCTCCAAATACTATTTTAACTGCATTATTATTCGTATCATTTCTTCTTTGTATTATTTTTTAGCCACTGCTATAGGATTTTCAATGTACATCTTTAACTTAACACAATCTTCAAATAATATACCACTTAACCTAGTCTAAGAACCTTACAACAGCATTCTTCCATTTCCCTCCTCCTAATCTCTGTGCTATTTTTGTCATACATTTTATTTATACGTTATAAACTGCAAAGTATGCTGTGACTATTTTTAATTTATACAATTAATTATCCTTTAAAGAGCTTAAAAATAATGAAAATCTCTTTAATATATACCCATATAGTTGCTACTTCTGGAACTCTATGTACACATTCAAGTTTCCTTCTGGTACCATTTTCCTTCTGACTGAAGAACTTTCTTTACCATTTTATGCAGTGCAGATCTGCTGGTAATAAATTCCCTCATCTTCATTAGTCTGAAAGAAGTCTTTATTCCTTAAAGATATTTTTACTAAGAATAGAACTCTAAGGTGACAGCTCTTGTTTTTCTTCCAGGACTTTGAAGAGTTTGCTCCGTTGTCTTCTGGCTTGTATAATTTTAAATCTTGCTTTTGTTCCTCTTTAAGTAATGCATCTTTCTTCCCTCCGACTACTTTTAAGAATTTCTTTATCACTGAGTTTCAGCAATCTGATTACAATGGACCCAGGTATGATTTTATTTATGTTTATTCTGCTTAGGGCTCACTGAGATCCTTGGATCTGACGGTTTGTGGTTTTCTTCAGATTTGGAAATTTTTTATTCACGATTTCTTCAAATAATTTTTCTGCTCACCCGCTCCTTCTTTTCCGGGACTCCAATTATACATTTATTAGACAACTTGATATTGTCCCACAGGTTACTGATGTTCTGTTAATTTTGTTTCAGTCTTTTTTTCTCTTTGCACTTCCCTTTGGATAGCTCCTATTGCTGTTTCTAAAAGTCCAATCATGTTTTCTTCTGCAGTTTCTAATCTGCTGTTAATCCCATCCAATGTTGTTTTTTTTTTATTTTGTATATTGTATTTTTCATCTCTAGATGTTCCATTTGAGTCTTTTTTTCTACCACTTATTTCTATCCTTATCACGCTCATGTTTTCTTGTACCTCCTTGAATATATGGAGCACATTTATAATAGTTGTTTTAACATCCTTGTCTGATAATTCTATCATCAGGAATTTTTCTGATTTAGGTCTCTTTCAATAGATTGATTTTTCTCCTGGTTATGGGTCATTTTCCTGTTTTATCTGTATGCCTAGTAATCTTTTATTTGATACTGGACATTTTAATTGCTGGGTACTGGTTTTTACTGTATTCCTTTAAAGAGTATTGGACTTAGTTTTGGCACACAGCTGAGTTACTTGCAATCAATTTGATACTTTCAAAACTTGCTTTTATGCGTTGTTAGGGTGGGTTTAGAGAGGCCTTTAGTCTATGGCTAATTGAATCCCTCTCTAAGGTCTCTAGCCAATGCCCCATGTAAGAAACAGTCTCTCCACTATACCTAGTAGACACACAGTCCACTCCCAGCACTGTGTGAGCCCCTGGAATTGTTCAACTTACTGATTTCCAGCGTGACTTTCCCCAGCACTGTGGAGTTGCATACTTTGCATGTGTGGATGAATATTCAACAAAGGATTCGAGAAGACCCTCCTATAGCTCTCCAGCAATCTCTCAGTTCTATAAATTTCACTGCAGTGCCCTCTGCTCCAGTTTCTAGCCCACAAGTTCTAGTTGCCTGAGCTTCTACAGATTCTCCCAGGCTCTACTCGGGTTTCCCTACTCTGTACTGCAATCCGGCCAATGTCTGAAAACAGTTGTTTCATATACTTTTATCTTGTTTTCTAGTTGTTTACAGGAGGAGGACAATTTTCATAGCGGTTAATTCTGCATTGGCAGATGTGCTGTTTTTATAGCATCTCTCTTTGTGTTATTTTTTAGTGGTTGCTCTAGAGATTAAAATGTGCACCTGAAGTTATTACAATCTATCTTCAAATAAGAGTATACTAATTCAGAGTGTATGGACCTTATGACAGGATAATTCCATTTCCCTCCTTTCGAATTCTCATGGTTTTATACTCTACTTCTATATATGGTGTAAACCCCATATATATTAACATTTTTGCTTTAAACAGTCAACAGTCTGTGTGTGTATATTTTAGGTGAAGGTACACAAAAAGTTTTCTCTATATTTATGCAGATATTTATCATTCCTGGTGTTCTTCACTCTTTTCTGCAGACCCAAGGTTCCATCTGGTCTGTTTTGTCTTTAGCTTGCGAAACATTTTTCAGTATTTCTTGGCAGTGCAAATTGGCTAAAAAAATATTGTTTCACTTTTTAATCTGTCTGAAAATATCTTTGTTTTTCCTTTATTTTTGTGGGCTGCTTCCACTGGATATAGAATTCTAGGTTGAAAGGTTTCTTTTTCTTTCAGCACTTTTATGGATGTCATTCCATCATCTTCAAGCCTCCATTTTTTCTGGGGAGTATTTAGCCATAATTCATATTATTATTATTCTCATGTATTTAAGGTGTCTTTTATTCTTCTGTTGGTTGTAAGATCTGCTGTTTAGTTTTCAGCAGTTTGATTATGATGTGCTCTGGTCTGGGATTTTTTTTTTATTGGTTGGTTCCTGTTTGGGTTTTTTTGTATTTAATCTACTCGTTGAACTTCTTGAATTTGTGAGCTGATGTCTTTCACCAACTTTAGACATTCTTGACCATTGTCTCTTCAAACATGTCTTCTTCCACATTCTCTTCTCTCTTTCTGAAACTCCAATTACACATGTGTTAGACTATCTGATATTATCTCCCAGATCTGTGAGCTCTTCTCCACCCCTCGTCTACTCCTGGTCCTCCTTGTTTACCAGCCTGGAAATGTTCTGTCAACAGGTCTTCACATTCACAGATCCTTTCTTCTTATATGTTGAGAAGCTCTTACGCCCATGTAATGCATTCTTCATTTCTAATATTGTATTTTTCATTTCTAGAATTTTGATTTGGTTCCCTGGTATAGTTTCCATCACTCTGCTGAAAATCCCCATCTTTTCCTGCACTAGATCCTGTAGCATTTTTTTTTCATAGTTACCTTTAAAACCATGTCTGATAATTTCACCATCTGGATTATTTCTGGGTCTCTCTCTACTGACTGTTTCCTTTCTTAACGTTTGGTCACATTTTCTTGTAATTTTTTATTATAAGCCAGACATTTTGCATCAAAACACATTAGTGATTGAAGTAATTTTGGAAAGAGACATGACCCTTCTGTCAGGCCACTGGAAGGGGTCTGAGTCAGTCTCACCTGTAATTCAGCCGGGTCTGGGCTTTGAGGCAGCTTTAGTTTGATTCAGTTCATCACTGGCTTCAAATATTCAGAGGGAGGGGATCAGAATTTTCACTTGAGCAGGGTCTGGGATCTGAGCCCAGGTAAGATTCCAGAGGTCTGCCTGTGCTTCACAGCTAAGCCCCAGCTTTCAAAACCATGGGAGTACTTTACACGTATCCTGGAACTGAACAATTAAGTAGACAGACAGTCAATGATGTCAGCCAGCTTTCTCACTATTGAAGTAAGAGTTTACAGATGAACAAGGGGAGGAGGTCAGAACCATCTACATGGTAATGAATTCAAGCTGGATACATCAGTATGAACTCACATTTAGTTTAATACAGATATAGACGGGTGCATATAGATACATTTATAGATATGTGAGTATACACAGACTGGTATCTGCACGTATATTTCCTGGCCTCTGTCAGCCGAAAGAGTCTACAAGCAACAACACCCCAGTAGCAACCAGCACATCTAGCATCTAGATCTTGGTTTCTCCATTCTCCAATACAATGAACCAAGGCTCCTTTGGGAAATGGCTGATTCTAGGACTGCAGCAAAAAATCTACAAGATGAACCTGGAGCATCACGTAGTGCCAAAAAGAAAGGAAGTGCTCACAAACACACACACACACACAGACACACACACACACTGTGGGGGTATGTCAAAGAGACATAGGAGCAACTGAAAGAGCTCCCAATGGCCAAAGCTGGAACAATTTCACCAAGAAAACAAATAAAGTAGTAATTGGATTATAATCTCAAGTATAAAGTAAATATCCATGAGTCCATACTGAGATAAAAAATGACTGAATAAATAAGTAAAGGAGAGAGAAGAGACAAATCTCTTGCACAGGACAATTCCAAATAATTTATGCAGATCCTCCACCCTTGAGGAGGGGAAAATAACTAGCCACTTCTTAAGTGTGGGCTGTGCAGAAGTGACTTCCCTGCAAGGAGTATGGTATGGAAAGAGAAAAAAAATAGTAACTTTACAGTGGAGAAACTTGACAAACATGACCTTGATGACCAGGTGATCAAGGTCAACATCAACATCGATAGGTCGTGTTGACAGTATGATGTAATGAAAATGGCACTTAAACTCTGTGGTTTTCCTCCCAAACACCCAAAACCCCAGTCTAATCATGAGAGAAACATGAGACAAATACCAACAGAGGGACATTCTATAAAATACCTGAACAATACTCCTCAAAACTGTCAAAATCATCAAAAACAAGGGAAGTCTGAGGCCCGGCCGCAGCCAAAAGGAGCCTAAAAAGATACAACAACCAAATGTAATGTGGGACTCCGGAAGGGATCTGGGAACAGAAAAAGGACATTAGGTAAAAACAAAGGACATGTCAATAAAGTATGGACGTCAGTTAAAAAGAACGTATCAATATTGGCTCATTACTTATAACAAATATACCATACTACTGTAGGTGTGGATAATAGGGGAAACTGGGTGTGGGGTACATGGGAACTCTCCAAACTATCTTGGAGATTTTTCTATAAATCTAAAACTGTTCCAAAAAATAAAGTATATTTAAAAAACAAAACTGGGAGGTCTCTCTCTGCTTTAAGCGTGACTGCCAGGTTTTTCCTTTGCTAGAGAATTCCCTCTGCTTTCCCATCCCAGAGCTTGCTTTCTGCAGCTCAGGTGATCTCTTTCAGCCCTGGTCCCTCGCCCCAGCCTTCCTTTTGGAGGGCAGCTTCTCGACAGGGTGTGAAGACCTAAAATGGGTTAGGGGGCTTACTCTTACCTCTCCCGGCCTGTCTCAGTCCCCAGGGATGGAACGCACAGAGTGCCAGAGCGTGGGGTGGGGTAGAGGACGTCTCCAGCTCTCTCCCTGCCTTCAAACTTCCATCATGGGAGACCCAGAGCCCCTCCGTTGGGTTGCTCTCAGCTCTCTTGCTCCACTCCTTCTCCCGCCCTCAAGGCCCTGCCTTCTGAGGGTGGCTGCTGTGCATGTGCGGGAAGTTCCGTGTGCCCTGGGAGGGACCCCTGTCAGCTCTACTTTGCGGGCCTGGGCTTGGGGCTTCCTACCCCTGAGCACTCAGTGAAGACCTATGGTTAAGAGCTGGAGGGTGGGTGCAGACTTGCTCTTTGGTGCAAGAAGAACTGAGGCTCCTTAGGGTTCCAGCCCATCACACCAGCCCACAGGTGGCCATTACAAGTCTGTTGACAATTTGGCTGGTCTCTCCTTTCCCGCCATTGATGGCAGATGCCTCTTCCTTGGGCCATTCTATGGACGTGGCACCACTTGGCAAGCCATGCTGTGGCAGGCGTCCCACATATAAAACAGAGGAAGATGGACATGGATGTTAACTCAGGGCCAGTCTTCCTCAGCAAAAAGAGGAGGATTGACAGTAGTTAGCTCAGGGCTAATCTTCCTCAAAAAAAAAAAAAGTCTTGCCAGATCTGGCAAATCCAGAGAGACAGAAAGCAGATTCCTGGCTTCCAGGGGCTGGGGGAGAGGAGGAGCAGGGAATGACTGCTTAATGGTTATGGGGTTTCTTTTAGGCGGGATAGACAAGTTCTGGAATTAGATAGTGGTGACGGTTGCACAACACTGTGAATGGACTTAATGCCAGTGAATCGTACACTTCAAAGTGGTTAATAAATGTTATGTGTATTTTACCACAATAAAAAAAATGAATAGATAAATAAATGCTTCAACAACAAAAAAAATATCTAGAAATAGGTTCTGGGCAAAGATGGACGGTTGAACATATATATTTAATTTCATTCCTTCCCAAATTTGTGCTAATAAGGTATTTTTAAGGCATGAACCAAAGTTCAAAGGCTGGAAAGCAGATGGACCAATGGTAAATAACAGCAGATCCAAGAAAACCAAGAATCCTAAATTGGGAATGTGGAAAGCCGAAAACCAACCTGACTTAGTCCACATAATTCTCAAAAGGCTCAGGAATTGGTAACAGGTGCTACCTCTAGAAATAGGGGTGAAGGGAGCACTGAATAAGAAGGTTTGGTTGAAAGCTCTGTAAGAAAGGGCTTACTCTCCTAATGCCATCCTAAATTCCACGTGGGAGGGTTCCCAGGCCTCCTCCACCAAGGCAGAATCCTAGGGGATTATCCTCTGAAGAGGATCTCTGAACACAGGGACACAAAGCACACTGTGGGGAGAAGGACTTAATGCAAAGGGGTTAAGTAAAGACATACACACACCGAACGCTGAACCCTCAGGCCACTCCTGTCACTTGATGCCCAGAGAACTGGCGCACAGACCTTCGCTCACCAGGCAGGAGAGTGAAAGGCTCTTCTTTGGGGAAAGCGGAAAGGAATCAGAAGCAGATATCGAGGGCTCCCGAACAAATGGCAAAGCCAAGTGACCCCACGGTGAACTCACTCACAGTCAGCAAGTACCAGAGATGGTGCTCAGAGCTTCCAACCAACTCTTAGGGCCACACCTGCTGACAGCTAAGGATTGCCACTCATCTGAGGAAAGCCTCTGGCACAAAAACCAGAAAACAAAAGACATAGAGAAAGAAAAGAAAAAGAACTTGAAGGAAACACAGACAATGTAGGGAGAAGAAAATTTTAAAGAAAAAAAATTCTAACCCTATCATTAATATCCTTGGAGAGGTAAGAGTAGATATTCCATCTACGAAAAATAAAAATAGGATTCTTAGGGGCAGGCCCTGTGGCCCAGTGGTTAAGTTCACGCACTCGGCTTCAGGAGCCCAGGGTTCGCAGCTTCGGATCTACTACCTACACACCGCTCATCAAGCCATGCTGAGGCATTCCACAGAGAAGAACTAGAATGACCTATATGTAGGATATACAACTATGCACTGAGGGGTTGTGGGGAGGAAAAAAAAAAAGAGGAAGATTGGCAACAGATGTTAGCTCAGGGCCAATCTTCCTCACAGGAAAAAAAACAATATTCTTTTTAAAACAGCCCTTGGAAATTAAACTTAAGGAAATTTATCAGAAAGCGTAAAGAATAAAGTAGATGATAAGAAAAAAATACGGAAATTGGAGGTGCAGTCAAGATAATTCAACATCTGTACAGTAGAGCCTCGAGAGGAGAAAAGAGAACAAAAATCAATGAAACAATTCAAGAAAATGTGCCAGAATGAACAATGTGAGTTTCCTAATTGAAAATACAGAACGCACACATACTGGATTAAAAAAATACACTCATAATAAGCACATCTTCTTGAAATTTCAAAACAGTGGAAACAAAGGAAAAAATCCTCCAGGCTTCCATAGATGGAGAAGCAACTTACAAGAGATGAGGAATCAGTGCTTTGGAACTTCCAGCAGCCACAGTGTGAGCGAGAAGACAACGGAACAAAATCATCAAAACTCTGAAGGAAGAAGATTCCCAATCTGAATATTATACACAGCCAAACTATTCATCCAGGTTGAGAGGAAAATACAGGCATTTTCAGAAATGCAAAGTATCAAATAATTTGCCTCCCGCTCACCCTTTCTTCAGCAAAATGTAGGAACAAACCAAGAAAGAGAAAGTCATGGGAGAGAAGAACAGAAGACCCAACACAGGAGAAAAGAAAAGAGAATTCCTAGAGGGATAGCTGGGCGCTAGGAGAAGACAGAAACTACTCCACACGGGAGCACTGCCCTGGGAGGGACCTCTTCAAGATGACAACGTTGACTGAATAAAGGATGCGAAAGAAAACAGGAAATTGGGGCAATTGGTAGAAAATTTTGAGCTGAGTTAACGATAAGGACAGAGAAAGCCATATAAACAAGTTATGTCCCCAAACTGAAAACTCAAATAACATCACTTCAAAAACGTTACTTGAAAAACCCACAGGTAAATACCAAACAGCTAAGAGTTGAAAGTGGTCCCCTCTGAGACGGGGAAATGAAGGTGCGGACTGAGAATGACTGTTTGAACAATCCCTGACAAACTACTTAACTCCTTAAACCTTACAACTTGGAAAAAAGTATTTAAAAAATGTGGAAGATGGAGAAACAGGTACAGTAGCCCCCCCTTATCCAGGGGGAAATACGTTTCAAGGCCCCCAGTAGATTCCTGAAACCCCAGATAGTACCAAACTCTATATATACTCTGCTTTTTCCTATATATACGTACCTATAATAGAATTTAATTAATAAATTAGGCACAGCAAGAGTTTAACAACAATATCTTCTCTTTGGCAAATCCGACTTGCCAGCATCACTTCTCTTGTGCTTGGGAACCATTAATAAGTACAATAAGGGTGACCTGAACCCAAGCACTGCAATTCAGAGACAAGTGATCTGATGACAGCTACTAAGCACCCAAGGGGCGGGTGGCACAAGGCATGGATACCCTGGACAAAGGGATGATTCACATCCCAGGCAGGAGGGAGCAGGACAGCGCAAGATTTCATCAAGCTATTCAGAACGGCCTACAGTTTAAAGCTTAGAAATTGTTTACTTCTGGAACTTTCCATTTAATATTTTCAGACCGTTGTTGACCAAAGGAAACAGAAACCATGGACAACAAAACCGTGGATAAGAGGGGACTACTGTACCTAAGGACTTCTCAAGGACCTAAAACCCACCTTAGCAACTAAATCTGACCTGTGGACACAAAGAAGTCTAACAAAATTGTCCTGAAAAGTAAAAAAATAAAAACGAATGAGATTGAGGGAAAAAGAGCAAAAAGAGGCAACATTACTTTCATGCTACCATAACTCTTGCCAAATGCATGACATCAAGAGCAGAAACCCTTACGTTTCTGTGCTTCAGTTCCCTAGTCTGCACAGTGGGTATAATAGTCTCTCTCTTATAGGATCCTTGTGAGGCTTAAAGGAGACAATGAACACCAAATGCTTACAGCAATGTTGGATATAAATATTATTAACACGGTTAATACTTTACTCTTTGTTTAAATAACTGAAATTCTTTTTGATACCAAATCATTTAATTGTCACAATGATGCTGAAGAGTTCACTTGAATGCTTACCTTGTCTACTCAAACATCGAGGCCTCCGACCCTTTCACTTACGTCTCCTCAAAAAGAGGGAAGGAGAGAAACGGTCTCATTATCCAAGAGAAACAGAAACAACAATTAATGAGAGTTGTTCATAAAGATGCGTATCATACTGCAGAACTGACTGAATCTGGAAAACTCCTCAGGCCACCATGCTTTGTCTCACACTTCACTGTGGATAATGACCACCCATTCACTCTCACTAAGCAAGTCAGCAATTAAAATGGAAAACTTTGTACCAATTAGACACTTAACTCAGGAACGCTGAGCCAAGCATTTTTCCATTTCAAAATAGGTAAAGCCTCCAATTTATGCACAGATCGTGTTCTCCAAGTTCAGTTACACCTTGTTACAAAACTTGAGAAACATTTTTCCAAAGGAACAAAATTGCGAAATGAAGTTGAGATCCTGGGCAATAAGCAAAGGCCAATTTAATCCATAAGTACCCAAGAACTATGGAAAAAGACAGGGATAAATGTAACCAGGTCAGGGGACTTTCAGCCACTCATTTTGTGCTCCCACAACTAGCAAACAATAGCTCTTACTGAGGGTAGGAATTGTGTCACACTTTGTTTCACTCATCTTTGCATCCTTATAAACATAAACAGTATGCAACAGAGTATCTGCCCTCTATCAGGAGTTTAGAACATTTATTTAATGAATGAATAACTAGAACTAAGAGCACTATTTGAACCATACTCTCCCTGTGGAGAAAAGCATTACAATTTCCAACTGAAGGGACATCTTCCTTTATCTTGGCAACAAGACAGAGCTTGAACACCAAGAACCATAAAGTGTGGGCAGAGATTCCATCTATCTAACAACCATTCCTCCTAGAAATGACATTGTGGTCACAGATCCCTCATACTGTGTCTCAGTATGTATAAATCACTAACTTGTGTTTTCATAATAGAAAACTTGACCTCAAAAATTTCCCTGATTTCTTTCCCTTTACCAATACCTTGGATAAAAATAGAGCCATCAACAGTTTATTTTGAAAGATTTTTCTCCAGTTTTATTGAGATTTGACACATAACATTCTATTATCTTAAAAAGTACAACATGATTTGATATATGTAAATATTGCAAACCGATCACCACAATAAGTTAGGTTAACATCCATCACCTCACATAGTTACAATTTTTTTTCTTTCTTGTGATGAGAATTTTTAAGATCTACTCTCTTAGCAACTTTCAAACATGCAGTATTGTTAATTAGAGTAACCATGTAATAACTATAGTACGTTCCATACCCAGAATTTATTTATCTTAAAACTGGAAGCTTGTACCTTTTGACTACTTTCACCCTTTTTCCCCATCCCACACGCCTGCCTCTGGCAACCACCATTCTGTTCTCCATCTCTATGCCTTCAGTTGTTTTAGATTCCACATATAAGTGAGATCAGACGGTATTTCTCTGTCGAACATGTAACTTAGCATAGCACCTTCAAGGTCCATCCATGTTGTTGTAAATGGTAGGATTTCCTTCTTTTTTTTATGGCTGAAAAATATTCCATTATATATACACAACATTTTCTTCATCCATTCGTCCATCGATGGACACTTAGGTTGTTTCTATGTCTTGGTCATTGTTAATAACGCTGCAGTGAACGTGGGGGTGCAGGTCTCTCTTCAAGATAGTAATTTCATTACCCCCAGATATATACCCAAAAGCAGAATCACTGGGTCATATGGTAGTTTTATTTTTAATTTTTTGAGGTAGATTTTTTATTTGCAGTTTCTGTACTACTTATAGTTAGTACAGAAGGTTTTCAACTACAAACTTAATAGTATGGCCCAAAAAAATGCAAAAAAAAAAAAAAACCTTATTAAAAGAGTCGATATTCAGACAAAAATCCTGATTAAAACACAATATTTCTCTAGCTGAAATGCAACTCCCTATACTTAGACATTCCAGAAGTGAAGTAGATAAAGTTATCTATACAATAACATAAATTATTTTAGGCACCAGGATAATTGCAAAAATAACTGAAAATTGTAGGTTAAAATTACAGAACTTAGTAAACAACGTATTCGATGTCCACAATGGTACTGACTTTCAATTTTAAAACCTGAGAGAAATTCACCTAAAAAAGAACTCCCTTAATTTTTCATTACTCTTAAGAAAACAACTCAATTTCCAGAATACATCCTTAAAGGAATAAAGATGAATGTGGCTAGAGAGCTTCACAGAATGATTGATAATCACATTTCTTCTTCCAAACACAAAATTCAGATGGATTGTCACCTTAAGTGAGACAAGGCATGAAAGGCGTGTAAACTCCAATCTAGCTTTAGAAATTACTCCATAAATATTATTTCCTTGAATACCCTTTCTTCTTTGAAATTCTATACCCCCATTGAAATCGATTCACTTTATTTCTTTATAAGGATTTTGTTTTATGTATGTTTATGAAGACTGTATAACTACTTGTTAGAAGGAATGTAGGAGGTTGAATAGTGGACAATGACTACTGAGCACCAGCAGCAGAGCTATGGGTGGTGTCAGAGGAGAAGACAAAAGCACCTTTCTACCACCTGCCACATTAACACAGAATTCCTGGGGCCGGCCCCGTGGCCCAGTGGTTAAGTTCGCGCGCTCTGCTTCAGTGGCCCAGGGTTTCACCAGTTCGAATCCTGGGCGCAGACATGGCACCACTCATCAGGCCACATTGAGGTGGCGTCCCACATCCCCCAACTAGAAGGACCCACAACTAAAAATAGACAACTATATACCAGGTGGCTTTGGGGAGAAAAAGGAAAAATAAAATTTTTTTTTAAAAAAGAGCTTAACTCTAACACAGTATCCCTTATACAAAGATTTTTAAGTGAGGGCTTTATGAGATGTTTTTGAAAATACTTTTACACCCAAGAAAATTAAATCATAATTAATTAAATCTATTTTGAATTTTGATTTAAGAATGTTTTCTGTAGAAAGAGCAATGCTCGGTTTTTCCGCTTTAGTAAACTACATAAGAAAATATGAAAGTCAACAAGGAAAAGCACCACAGGAACGTGCATGTGTCACTCTTAGAGACCTGTCCTATGTGACAGTAAACATCAATTCCAAGCACAGTCCAAACTTTCAGGAGAAGTAGGTGGGCGGAGGAATAAGAGAGCATAAAAAATTTGACACTATTTATAGAGTGTAGGCTTCTATTTTCATGTTTTCATTCTGAAAAGCAAATGAGGCAAACTGAGGTTTCCATCTGGCTTCCCTGAAGGGCTGGCATGAGTACTAATATTCTCAGGTTAACATTTTAATAAACTTTCATTTCCTCCAAGTACCTGAGATAGCATTAAAAATTACATAACGTCATGCAGCTGCTTTGAAAACAGCTTGGCAGTTCCTCAAAAAGTTACACATAGAGTTACCATATGCCCCAGTAATTCCATCCTAGGTATACACCAGAGAGAGCTGAAGACACATACCCACACAAAAACTTTCACCAACGTCCACAGGAGTATTATTCACAATAGCCAAAAAGTAGAAACAACCCAAAAGTCCATCAGCTGATGAGTGGAAAAACAAAATGTGGTATGTCCATACAATGGAATATTATTCAGCCATAAAAAGGAATGAAGTACTGACACATGGCACAACATAGATAAACCCTGAAAACCTGCTAAGTGAAACAAGGCAGACACATAAGGCAATATACTGTATGGTTCCACTTATACAAAACACGCAGAATAGGCAAATCCACAGAGATATAAGCAGATTAGTGGCTGCCAGGGTCTGGGGAAAGCGTGAACTGGAGAGTGGCTGCTTAACAGGTACGGGGTTTCCTTTGGGGGTGATGAAAAAGTTCTGGAACTAGATAAAGGGGATGATTGCACAACATGGTGAATACCCTTAACACGGATGAAACTTTTATGTTATGTAAATTATTCCCAATTAATAAAAGAAATCCTGTATAACCAAAAATTGATGTTAATGTTTTACCAGAGAAAGGTAACTTCCAAAACAAATGTTGATTATTTGGGTTCCCCTTTAAAAACCTTATTTTTAATTCGAGAAAGTCACTATAAACATTTTCAAAGCTAAACCTTTTCTATAATGCCCAATGCTATCCTCAAGCTTTTCTCTTTGTTAGGAATTCTCATAAAACTCTTAGAACCAGCTTTGTAATGCTTAGTCTGCCAGGGCAGGAATCAATTTTATATAATATCTAAACAATTCAAGTGAATTTTTAAATGGGCAGAATATTTTATTAAATTTGGCTTACCCATATCACACATTGAATTTAGTACGGGAGAGGAATACATTTATTTCTAATGAACAAGATCAGGAAAAAGATGCAAAACTTTTTAGATAGCAAAAGTCACCTGGTCTGCTTTAGCACTCATAAACCTATCTCTGACATCCATTTTTTAAAATTTTGATATTCAGGGCCAGCCCCACAGCGTAGTGGCTAAGTCTGGTGTGCTCTGATCGGTGGCCCGGGTGTGCAAGTTCAGATCCCAGGTGCGGAAATACACCACTCATCAGCCATGCTGTGCAGTGACCCACATACAAAATAGAGGAAGATTGGCAACAGATGTTAGCTCAGAGTGAACCTTCCTCACAAAAAAAAATGTTTTTAATTGATATTCAATAGAGAAAGGCAACGTCACAAAAAAAAAAAGAAGCCACGTGAAATGCAGTAACAGCCTGTTAATTTATTTAACTTCAAATACAATAGAAGATACCACTTCTGCTGAACCTGATTCTAGGCAGGGCCAAATTCAGGCACCTACGCAACAATATGCCCAATGTTTATTCACAACCCTGCTGCCTGCTCTGAACAGGATTTGAGTAGACTAGGCTCTCCATATACATGAATTAATTACGTAAATTATCCAATTCAATAGCAGTGTTAACTTAAAATAGTACCCATTTTGGGCCTATGCAAACCAAGCAATGGAACTAGATGTTTTATGCAGAAATATTATTACTTATTTCAGCCTTATGATACTTCACAGACAGGTTAAGTAACTTGCCTAAGGTCAGAACATGTTGCAAAGCCAGGATTCAAACTAATCTGCCAGACATACAATCATGTTTTTGCCAAAACATTCCAAGTGTGAGCTGCAAAGCGACTTACTTTCAGCTTAATTGGCAAACATTCATATTCTGTCTTGAATACAGTTTCTAAATGTTTAGATAATAGGAAGGAAAAAAAGAGCTTGAAAAGAACCTCACTAAAGAATGACATGAGATATCTGGGGAGACATGCAAAGCATTGTGTGCCTACTATGTGCCACTTGCTGTGCTGGCTGTTTTAAAGGCATAAATACTTAATTGTCAGAACAATCCTGGAAGGTAAATATTGGTACTTCCTTTTTTACACAAGAGGAACCTGAAGCTTAGAAGGTTCAAGAAGGGCCAAGGTTACAGAAGTTGCAAGGCACAAATTTGGGATTGGAAACCAAATTCAGTCCACCAGTAAATATTTACTGAGTGCTTACTACGTATCAGGGCTGTAGGGGGCACTTAGAATAGAGTATTAGAGAGCACCCACATACAGCTCAAATCAAACTCATTTTCTTTTTGCTTAGGGAGTAACTCATTGTGACTCTGAAAAATCTCCATGGATCGTTTTTTAATAGCTAGCTCTATTTTAAATGATTATTCATGCTTCGGTTATATATGTTAAATACTGCTCATAAACCCCAAAAGTTCACTGCCATGAAAACTGAACAAACCTCCAGTAGTAAATGTGTAACTATAAGCAGTTCTGTCCCACATACATAACTTCGAACATATTGCTAGATGGAGAAGACCACTTTAGAAAATACACTTCATGTGTTCTGGAGGATGATCGCAACCATTAAGCGTTCTATGAAGCGTTTGAAGGGCTGTCAGATTTTAAATGTCAACAGAGAAATTTCAAAAGCAACAGGAGAAGTCAGCACCAAAGCTGGTTTAACATTAATAATAAGTGATCTAATATATTGGTCTGTGTTTGCCCGCTCAGGTTTTGCGTATTATGTCAGTTGGAAAGCCGGAAGGCAACTGGTTTTAACTCCCCTACAACCTGTGCCACGAGAGCATCACTTTGTCAGAAACGCAGCTGATGTCAGCATAACTCTGAAACAGTTCAAATTTAAAACTGACCTTTCTTTTCTAACTATTTTCATAATTCATCCATGCTATAGAATTGAGACTACCTCCTTAGGAAAAAGAAAGAAGAATGAACATTTACTGAGAGCCTTCTATGTGCTAGACACTGCATGAATTTTCTCATTTAATGCTCATAGCCACCCTGCAAGATATTAGTCTTGTCTTTTAGAGGAAAAAACAAGTTTTGAGAAACGAAGTAACTTTTCTAAGGTCACATAGCTAGTAAAGAAGTAGGGCCAAGGTTCAGACTGAGACGTCAATTATCACAACATTCCACGGCACTGAATGCTGTCCGTTTCTTAACTTGTCAAGAAACTTTTGTAAAAAATAAATAAAATAATAATATTAGAGGACAGAAAGCAGAGTAAAATAGTGGTTTGGATTATAAACTGTTTTAGTACCTCAAAAAGACTGTAGGGTGATGTTGCCTTTTTAAAAATTGCTAGGAAGCTCATCGCAAAAGAGAATATAAAATGCTTGGAAGTCAAATAATAGGATTTCAAGTAGAAAAAAGTAACAAATGAATATAAAATTTAATATTATCATCAGAGAACTAAGTTTAAAAAAAAAAAAAAAACTAGTTCTATTCTAAAACAGTGGTGTTTAAAAAAACTGCAGATCCCCAGTGTAGGCTGGTTCAAGGCAGCACTCCCAGAATTAAGTCTATGCAAGATTAATCCCTATAAAAATAGTGAGAGACAATGCATTGCCAGAGTCAAACCAGTTTGCTTACTGGTTACAAATAGTAAGTGCAGTGCATTGAAACTCTCTGGAGCCAGGCCCTCTGGGTTTGAGCCCCGGCTCTTCCACCTACCGGCCTCGCCACGTGACCCTGAGCAATGTTACTTCGCCACTCTGCACCTCAGTTTTCTCATCTGTAAAAAAGGAGAAACCATAGGAGATGGAGTTGTTGTAAAGTTAGAAAGATTAATCCATGTGGGGTTGTTAGAACAGAGCCTTAAAATACTAAGTGCTCAATAAACGGGTTAAATCAGTAGGAGCGATATCATTTCTCCGAGCCTGTATTTAAAGCTGATGACAGCTGACGTTCACTGGGACTCGCCAGGGGGAAAGGATACAGTGTGCAGCCTCCCAAAGTGACATGATGGGACCCCCTTTTTCACAGACCATCCCTCAAGAAAACTGGTTAAGGACTTAAAAAAAAGCCCAAAAAACAAAAACACCATACTCTGAGAAATAAGAGAGAATTCCATCAGTTAAACAAGATCTGTTTAAAAACAAAAACAAAGTTAGAGCTTCCCGGCTGGTGAACACCTCAAGGTACTGAGAGGGTGACAGGTCCACGGAGGGTGTGGGAGCCCTGCCCCTTCCCCAGACCTCACCCTACGCAGCTCTTCTATCTGGCTATTGCTGAGCTGTATCCCCAAACTGTATCCTAAGAATAAGCTGGTAATATCTACTTGTGGATTCCAGCACATGGATCCAGTGCCTAGAATCTGTACACACAGTGGGATGGGACATACTCCCTTTCCCATTCTCACAGTCCTCAGTGGCTTCAGGGGACCGTCTGCCTCATCACAGCAGTCATTTAATTATCCAAGACGCCATGTGAACCTTTTGAGTCACCATCTAGCCTGGAACCATTTGGATAAGGACAAGAATGTTTTCTATTATCAAAATATCGCTGTCTAGGGGCTGGCTGCTGGTGTAGTGGTTAAGTTAGCACGCACTGCTTTGGTGGCCCAGGGTTCATGGTTCGGATCCCAGGCGCAGCCCTACACGCCACTCATCAGCCATGCTGTGGCAGTGACCCACATACAAAGTAGAGGAAGACTGGCACAGATGTTAGCTCAGGGCCAATCTTCCTCACCTAAAAAAAAAAAAAGATATGGCCATCCATCTAAGTCTCATATCCACTGTATAGACTCGAAGTCAATATTCAAGTGATGGTGTTTTTCCTCTTTGTTCTTTATGGTAACCATTTGTGAAATTTACAATCACTACTGGAAATGCCAATTGTGCTACCCTTCCATTTAGAATTTTTTCTAAGCAATAAGCGTCAGGATCTTCAGACACGCTTATACCCTTTGATCAAAAAATCCATTTCCAAGAATCTATCCTACAGAAATAAATAAGAATACAAGATGAAACTTTTAAACAAACATATATATTGCAATATTGTTTAATATTCTGGAAAATTAGAAATACTCAAAAAGTCTAATTTCAGGGGAAGGATTAAGTAAAGAGTGGTACATTAGTTGTATTATGCAGTCATTAAATGATGTTTTAAAGGTTATGAATAACGCCATGTGAAAAAGTGGGTTACAAATTTATGTTTACAGTATAAGCATAATTATCTAAAACAAACAAACCAATACACCAAATAATCAAAATTTAAGATAAAAACTAAATCTAGAGTGAAATACACCAAAATGTCAACTGTGGTTGATTTGAGCCATAAGTGACCTTTCTTCCTACTATTCCATATTTTCTAAGTTTCCTTTACTGAGTATATCTTACTGTTAAAATGTTTTTTAAAGATTCAAAAGAAAAAAGTCAAATTTTATCCCCAAAATTTTCCTTAACTCTTACTTGCTACCACCTGCCTTTGAGCTGAAGTTCTCGTAGAAGACAAAAGAAACCAGGCGAGGCAAATGGGCCTGGTGGTTAAAGAGATGGGAAAATTATGAAATAGGATTTCTTTCAATGGTTATCTATTATTTTGTGAGAGGCAGAGATGGTCAAAGATATAATGAAGTCATATTTTCTGCTGGCAAAATTGTTGTCAATTAACAGAGAGAAATTAAACACAATATTTCTTAGTGTTCTGTGAACCCCATGTATCATGACTCTAAGTAGTCCATGACTTTAGGAAGTTGGAAAGTATGTTTTAAATATGCTAAAGATTAATGTAATGTAGGCTTTGGTGCTAAGAAAAGCATTTGGGGAGAGGTAAAATCTTCAGAGTATTATTTTGTAACTTTATAAATTTACACATTTTCTAATTCCAAAAATAGATGTTTAATACGTAATATTTCGGGTTATACATTCTAACTTAAAGATGATTTAAATATCACTCCAATATTATTAAATGTACACGCCTTGGAAAGGATGACGAATCATTTATATGGTTAATCCCTCCTTTTGGGACTCCACTCCCCCTCAACCTGGCATCAAGCTTTGCAAAGGCCTGAAGATTTAGTGATTTCTCACCCCAGTGTGGACCCACTCCACCCGCCTACCCACCCCCGAGAGACAATGAGTCAAGGCCAAAAGATCAAGAGAGCATCAGTCACTTCCATCTCCACCTCTCTCCTCCTCCGGTGCTAAGGCTAGCCAAAGAGGAAAACAGCTCCCTGCCAGGCTTCTCCACAGCATGCTGAGCAAAGGCCACAGGCTGTGGAACACTGCTCAGCAGACCTGAAAGCAATGAAGTCATCCAGCGTTTGCAGAACCCAGGAGCTCAGTCTGTCAGCATCGACACATCTTCCCACGGAATTAACAAAAATGTTGACATCAGCTGAGACCACCAGGTCCTTCATCATCACCACAGTCATGCAAAATGGAAGTCCCTCCAATTAATTCCCCTTTCCTGTGGCATTCTCACCCCATTTCTGCCCTGCACGCTCCCCTCCCGGCCCCCGACCATCACACACCCTCCGACAGCCATCCTTCCAGCTCACCCTTCACACTGTTCCATTGTAGAGAAACACCCTAAACCCTGAACCAATTTGAGTAACATTCCAGCAGTCTTCTTGTCTAAACCAAAATCTGAGTGCAAGCTGCCCTTCCTCCCACTCAGCAAACGCAAAGCATGGAAGCCATGCTTTGATCACCAGCACAGCTCTCTGCCCTCTTTTGAGGGTATGTCATCTGTTGCCACCTCTCTCTCCTTGTTTCTGTCACCTATCGACCTCTTGGTTACTCTTCCACACTCACTACAGACTTTGGAACCGGGTTCAGAATCTTTCCACCCCTGTTTGGGCGCCATTCTGAGCAATCCACTTCCTGTGTAGCTGACCCCTGTAACACTCTAGCTTCACTGTTCCCTTATCTCCTCAGCTCCAGAACCTCCACCTTCTCTCCACTTCAGACACCTGTTCCATAGCCAGATCTTGCATTCGGTTTTAACCAGCAACCGTTCTTCCTATTTCATCTTTAATTTAATTTAATCTTAAATTCCAATATCTAATCTCAACCACTTCATATCCCAGCAGCTACTTTCAGGGTTTTGTGTGTGTGTGTGTGTGTGTGTGTGTGTGAGGAAGATTGTCCCTGAGCTCACATCTGTGCCAACCTTCATCTATTTTGTATTTGGGTCACCACCACAGCATGGTTTGATGAGTGATGTGTAGTTCCACGACCACAATCTGAACTGCGAACCACAGGCTGCCGAAGCGGAGGCGTGAACTTAACCACTATGCCACCAGCCAGCCCCTACTTTTGGTTTTCATTTGTTCCCTACACAGCCACAACTCAAGGGCCCATCACTTCAAACACTCTCACTACTGAAATCTCTTGCCTCCCTTTCTGCCACACTGGCCCAAAAAACCCAGATCAAGATCAATCCAGTTGTTCAACTTGTTTCCTCAGACACTCAGGTTGCTGAGCCCTGAGAGAGACAGAAAAAAATCACTCACACAACTACATATACCAGAGCCATGAAAAATGCGTTATTACAATTTTGTAAGGAATCCCATTCAGTTAGCCCTCTCATTTCCCTCAATGGCCTTCTCAAAATTCTCCCTTTACCCTCCAACTCTCCCCTCCAATCGCCATCTCCTTCCCTTATAATCTCAGCTGATGATGTTCCACTTCCCTGAAAAGATTCATCAAGTGTGTTGATGCCCCAAATTCCTCACCTCACCCGCCCAAACCCTCTTCTCCATAGACACCATCCCTTCCTTCTTTATTCCTACTGCAACGGGAACCACATTCCTATTCCTACTCAAACCCAGTATCTTCACTCCACTCCCTCTAATCTTAAGGATAATGTTCCATCAATCTCACACATGCCATCTTCTTTCTGTTTCTTCAACTTCTCCCTTTCTACGGACTTTTTCTGTTTTGCATATAAACATGTCAAAGTCTCTCTCATCTTGATACAACGTGCCCTCTATCTCCTATCTCACATTTCTGCATTTTTTTCATAACTAAGCTTTTTGAAATGAATGTCCTGACTTAGTGTTTCCACTCTCTCCCTATCACTCACTCTTCAGTCCTCGGCCACCTGGCATTTCTCTCTACCACAGAGGTCCCAATGAAACCTTCTATGGAAGACGATGGATGAGCTACCTACTGCTCTGTCATTATATTAGTTGACCTAGCTCCCACATCTGACACCACCAACTGCTCTTCTCTAAAATTTCTCAGTCTTCATTTAACAACATTTACTGAAAACCTACTTTATGATGAGAACTGGGGATAAAATGATGAACATGACACAGTCGTAGCCCTCAAGGACCTTAGAATCAAGTGGGGAAAGCTTCTACAATAATTCATGTTCTTCTTTGCACTTCGATCATTCCTTCCTTCCCCCGCTCAACCCTTAGATACTGATATTCTCCCAGGCCTCCCTTCTCTGCTCTTCTCGCATCCATCTCAGGATTACCGTATTTACACTACCTGTTCACTAATGATGACAAAGCACATATCTCTAGCTCAGAATTCTATCCTGAGTTCTGGACCCATTTACTCTCTATGAAAAGATACTGGTACTTGCATATCTTGCAATCTTGAGAGCGTCCTTTGATGTATAAAAGTTTTTCATTTTGATGAAGTCCAATTTTTTTCTCTGGCTGTTTGTGCTTTGGGTGTCACATTTAAAAAACCATGGTCTAATCTAAGATCATGAATATTTATACCTATGTTTTTTCCAAGAGTTCTATAGTTTCAGCTCTGATATTTAGGTCTTAAATCCACTGAAACCATAATTCTTGAAAGCTAAGAATTTCAATTGCCGTATCGAAGGGCTTTTTAAATTTTAAAATCATGGCTTTAAATATCACAAACCAAAGCAAGCAAACTTTGCTGGCAGAGTTTACCCAGAGGAGGTGGCCGGTGAGGATGAAAGTGCAAATCTCCCACAACAACTGAGGGGATATAAAACCCTGGGGAGGAGCACAAAGAGAAAGAGGAGGGCAGTAGACAGCTTAGATAGAAGCTCAGAATTCTTGCCTCCTGTCCCATCTGGGGCTAAGTCTTGGGGTTAGGAAAGGTGAGAAAAATCTTCAGGATATTTGTGAGGGAGGACCCAGAATAAAAGATAAATATGTTTTCCCTTAAGTTATGGACCAGGGACCTGCAAGCCTTTTAGCAAAACCTTGCACCTGACACTGCATCAGTGTGGCAGGGCAGCAATAGCCAATGACACGTCCAGACCATATGCCTGAAAAGCTGCCTCAGAGTATCACGCATGCCAGCATGATGGAGAAAGCATGAAAGAGTTTGATTTGGGCCAATGGGCCCCAAAGAGCCTGGGATTAAGGAGCACCCAGTAGGCATTGACCTGTTGACCAGAGGTCATGGCAGCAGCAGGGACATCAGAATCAAGATGCACCAGAGCAGACAGTGCTACTCAAGATTAAGCCAGGCAAGGCACAACTTAACAACCGCCAAGGACACAGGATGGCACAAAGAGGGGATGCCCCCCTCCTCAACGCCAGGAAAAATTATAAGACTCTCTATCAATAGCCTGCACCTCAGGAAAAAAAGGGGAGAGCTGGGTGGAAAAACAATATTTATCCAAAGGACTGATTCTTTACCCAAGGGTCTGAGTTAACCTGGAATTAACTAAGTTAAACCAGAAGCTACTGCCTTTATCCTAAATTGGCAAGATTGTTTTCCATGACCCAGTAGAAATAAGAAGCTCCAGAACTAAGGAAATTTTAGTTATAGAGGAATAAAGAAAGTTACGTCTTTGTACATTCATATTTGTTTACAATAACACTCCTCACCATCTAACCTCCCCACTAGAATGGAAGCTCTGTTCTTGTCTGTCTTGTTAACCATCCATACCAGGGTCTGGTCAATAATAGGTGCTCAATAAATAGTTCCTACATGAATGAATGAATCAGAGTAAACTGTGATAGACAAAAGAAACTGTAAAATCTTCTGATAAATGCAAGTATTAGAGAGCTCAAACAATTAAAAGTAGACAACCACCACATTTTAATTTGGATATCAAAGTCAAAGAAAACACCAAAAATAAGTTTTTGTTTTAAGAACAATGCAATTATAGAGTTTTAGAAAGATGGCATGTAAAATCATAGGGTGCTGTCTCCAGGCTAAAACCATTTAAAACAGAAACGAACAAATCCAAAAAAACGCCAAGACAAGTTTCTACAAAATTTAAAAAAAATAATTTTAAAGAAAGTGCACAGGAATAAAATTTGGCCTATAAAAACTTTACTGAAGAACAAAAGACTGTTTAAATATAATGGAAGATGCTCCATACTCTTTTATGATTAAACACTAATATATCAATTCTCCCCATATGAATCTATAAACCTAATGTAACTCCAAGGAGAATACAAAAGGCTTTTGTGTGTTCTTAAGTTAATCACGATCAATCTTAGACATACTTAAATATATAGATAACAACGTAAGTTCCAGTTTTCCAAAATGATGAGCTAGATTCAAGCCAACTCTTCCTATGACAACACTAGGTAAAATATAAAAAGCAAATTTTTTTTTTTTTAAAGATTTTATTTTTTTCCTTTTTCTCCCCAAAGCCCCCCAGTACATAGTTGTATATTCTTCGTTGTGGGTCCTTCTAGTTGTGGCATGTGGGACGCTGCCTCAGTGGTTTGATGAGCAGTGCCATGTTCGTGCCCAGGATTTGAACCAACGAAACACTGGGCCACCTGCAGCGGAGCGCGCGAAGTTAACCACTCGGCCATGGGGCCAGCCCCTAAAAAGCAAATTCTTAAAAGTCACTAAGTGATAACAAGGAGCAAGGAATTACCCAGCTAAAACTGTAAGAGAAGGGGCCGGCCCAGTGGCATAGTGGCTTAGTTCTCGTGCTCTACTTCAGTGGCCCAAGGTTCACAGGTTTGGATCCCGGGTGTGGACCCATACACCACTCATCAAGCCATTCTGTGGCAGTCACCTACATACAAAATAGAGGAAGACTGGCACAGATGTTAGCTCAGTGACAATCTTCCTCAAGCAAAAAGAAGAAGACTGGCAACAGATGTTAGCTGAGGGCCAATCTTCCTCACCAAATAAAACAAAACAAAAACACTGTAAGAGAAAACCACCAGGAATCTGGAGTAAGTTAGCACTGGAGCTGCTTTTGATCTGAGGGCATTTGATCATGAAGAGAAACATAAATTTTTGTTTGATGGTGTCATAGGGTATGGCGAACATAATTCAAAGCACAAGACCCACAGAGAGTATTCCCACAATAACCTGTAACCCTAAAGGGCAACACCCTCAGGGTAACAGTCATCGAAAGCAAACGAATCCCTGAAGTCTTGTAACCAAGGTTTGTAATGCTTGACGGAAGAGGGACTGCAAATCTTCAATTAAGGTGGCACTCTCCCTGACCCCAGGCATCCATACAATGAAGCACAAAAAAAATGAACACAAAAAGAGTAGATAAGAAACATGAAAGATAAAGTAAGGCAGGATAGAATGGGGTAGAGACAGGATTTGAAGAGATAACAATCGAAAATGTTCTAGAACCTATGAAAGATCCCCACCTCCAGATTCAAAAATCGCAAAGAACAAACAGAATAGAGGATACCAGTAAAGACAATAAATTGGTCCTATGAAGAGACACACCATCTGGTGAGCGGCCCTACCTGACCTCCAGCCATTCCTCCTCCTGTCTCACCCTCATTCCCCCACAGACACACATACACACACTCCTTCTGTTGGAAGAAGATGCCATCTAGGACTTTCACAGCTAGAGAGAAGTCAGTGCCTGGCTTCAAACTTCAAAGGACAGGCTGACTCTCCTGTGAGGGGCTAATGCAGCTGGTGACTTTCAGTTGATGCCAATACTCACTTACCATTCCGAAAATCCTACGTGCTTAAGAATTATGCTAAATCTACTCTTCCTTATGCTCTAAATGGAACCACAAAGCCTGGATGACAGCACATCTGTCTACAACATGGTTTACTGAATATTTGAAGCCCACTCTTGAGACCTACTGTTCAGAAAAAAAGATTCCCTTCAAAATATTACTGCTCACTGACAACCCACCTGGTCGCTGAGGAGCTCTAATGGAGATGTACAATGAGATGAATGTTGTTTTCATGCCCGCTAACACAACATCCACTCTGCAGCCCATGGATCAAGGAGTAACTTTGACTTTCAAGTCTTATGATTTAAGAAATACGTTTTGTAAGGTATAGCTGCCATAGATAGTGAGTCCTCTGATGGATCTGGACAAAGTAAATTGAAAACCTTCTGGAAATGTCTCACTATTCTAGATGCCATTAAGAACATTCATGATTCATGGGAAGAGGTCAAAATATCAACATTAACAGGAGTTTGGAAGAAGTTGATTCCAACCCTCATGGATGACTTGAAGGGGTTCAAGACTTCAGTGGAGGAAAAAATTGCAGATGTGGTGGAAACAGCAAGAGAACTAGAATTAGAAGTGGAGCCTGAAGACGTGACTGAATTGCTGCAACCTCATGATAAAACTTTAACAGATGAGAAGTTGCTTTTAATGGATGAGCAAGAAAGTGGTTTCTTGAGGTTGTATCTACTCCTGGTGAAAATGCTGTGAAGATTGGTGAAATGACAGCAAAGGATTTAGAATATGACATAAATTTCGTTGTTAAAGCAGTGGCGTTGTTTGGGAGGACTGACTCCAGTTTTGAAAGAAGTTGTACTGTGGGTGAAATGCTATCAAACAGCATTGCATGCTACAGAAAAACCGTTCATGAAAGGAAGAGTCATTTGATGCTGTGAACTTCATTTTCATCTTATTTTGAGAAATTGCCACAGCCACCCCAACCTTCAGGAACCGCCACCCTGATCAGTCAGCAACCACCACCATCGAGGCAAGACCCTCCACCAGCAAAAGATGATGACTTGCTGCAGGCCCACATGATGGCTAGCATGTTTTAGTAATAAAGCATTTTTTTTTTTAAAGATTTTTTTTTATTTTTTCCTTTTCCTCCCCAATGCCCCCCGGTACATAGTTGTATATTCTCCGTTGTGGGTTCTTCTAGTTGTGGCATGTGGGACGCCACCTCAGCATGGTTTGATGAGCAGTGCCATGTCCGCACCCAGGATTCGAACCAACGAAACACTGGGCCACCTGCAGCGGAGCGCGTGAACCTAACCACTCGGCCACGGGGCCAGGCCCAGTAATAAAGCATTTTTTTAAAATTGAGGTCACACTGGTTTACAATATTATATAAATTTCAGGTATGTATCATTATATTTTGACTTCTGTATAAACTGCATCTTATTGACCTCCGAAAGTCTAGTTGCCATCCATCACCATACATGTGCCCCTTTACCACTTTTGCCCTCCTCCAACCCCTTTCCCCTCTAGTAACCACCAACCTATTCTCCTTATCTGTGTGTTTACCTTCCACATATGAGTGAAGTCATACACCTTTCTCCATTTGACTTATTTCACTTAGCATAATACCCTCAAGGTCCATCCATGTTGTCAAAAATGGCAAGATTTTGTCTTTTATTTTATAGCTGAGTAGTACTGCATTTATATATATATGTATACACATATACATGCACCACATCTTCTTTATCCATTCATCCACTGATGGGCACTTAGGTTGCTTCCAAGTCTTGGCTATTGTGAATAATGCTGCAATGAACATAGGGGTGCATATATCTTTTCCAATTAGTGTTTTTGTGTTCTCTGGATAAATACCCAGAAGTGGGATAGCTGGATCATATGGTACTTCTATTTTTAATGTTTTGAGAAATCTCCATACTGCTTCCCATAGTGGCAGCACCAATTTACATTCCAACCAGCAATGCACGAGGGTTTCTTTTTCTCCACATCCTCTCCAACACTTGTCTTTTTCTTGTCTTTTTAATAATAGCCATTCTAATGGGTGTGATATAATATATCTCATTATAGTTTTGATTTACATTTCCCTAATAATTAGTGATGTTGAACATCTCTTCATGTGCCTGTTGGCCATCTGTATCTCTCCTTTGGAGACATGTCTGTTCAGACCCTCTGTCCGTTTTTTGATCAGGTTGTTGCTTTGTTGTTGGTGTTGAGTTGTATGAGTTCTTTTATATTTTGGATATTAACCCCTTATCAGATATATGATTTGTAAATATTTTATCTCAGTTGGTGGATTGTCTTTTCATTTTGTTGATGGTTTCCTTTGCTGTGCAGAAGCTTTTTACTTTGATGTAGTCCCATTTGTTTATTTTTTCTTTTGTTTCCCTTGCCTGAGGAGACATGATATTAAAAAGATATTGCTAAGACTGATGTCAGAGAGTGTACCGCTTATGTTTTCTTCTAGGAGATTTACAGCTTCGGGTCTTAAATTCAAGCCTTTAATCCATTTTGAGTCTATTTTTGTATATGGTGTAAGATAGTGGTCTACTTTCATTCTTTTGCACGTGGCTGTCCAGTATTGTCAGCCATTTATGGAAGAAACTTTCCTTTCTCTATTTTATGTTCTTGGCTCCTTTGTCAAATATTAGCTGTCTGTGATGTGTGTGTTTATTTCTGGGCTCTCAATTCTGTTCCACTGATTTGTGTGTCTATTTTTCTGTCAGTACCATGCTGTTGTGATTACTATAGCTTTCTAGTATATTTCGAAATTCGGGGGTGTGATACCTCCAGCTTTGTTCTTTTTTCTCAGGATTACTTCGGGTATTTGGGGTCTTTTGTTGTTCCATATAAATTTTCGGATTCTTTCTCCTATGTCTGTGAAAAATGTCATTGGGATTCTGACTGGGATTGCATTGAATCTGTAGATTACTTTAGGCAATATGGACATTTTAACTATGTTAATTCTTCCAATCCATGAGCATGGAATATCTTTCCATTTCTTTATGTCTTCTTCAATTTCTTTCAACAATGTCTTATAGTTTTCAGTGTACAGGTCTTCCACCTCCTTGGTTAAATTTATCCTTGGTATTCTATTCTTTTTGTCAAGATTGTAAATAGGATTGTATTCTTCTCTGTTAGTTTGTTGTTAGTACATAGAAATGCAACTAATTTTAGTATGTTGATTTTGTACCCTGCAACTTTACTGTGTTAATTATTTCTATAGTTCTCTGGTGGATTATTTAGGGTATTCTATATACAGAATCATGTCATCTTCAAACAGCATGTAGCATTTTTAAATTAAGGTATGTACATTGGTTTTCTTAAGACATGATGCTATGGCACACTTAATAGACTACAGTATGGTGTAAACACAACTTTCATATGCACTGAGAAACCAAAAAATTTGAGTGACTCACTTTATTGCAATAATCACTTTATTGCAGCGGTCTGGGACCAAACCCGCAGTATCTCTCATGTATGCTTGCAAACAGTTCATAAGTTTTAAATTGTGCACTGTTCTGAGCAGCGTGATGAAATCTCGTGCCATCCCACTCCATCCAGCCGGATGGATTCGCCAGAACGTGAATCATCCCTCTGCCCAGCATATCCACACTGCATGCTACACGCCTGTTAGTCTCTTGTAGCCATCTAGGTTATCAGATCAACTATTGTGGTATTGCAGTGCTTGTGTTCAAGTAACCCTTATTTTACTTAATAATGGCCCCAATGCGCAAGAGTAGTGATGCTGGCCATTTGCATATGCCAAAAAGAAGTTCTTGTTGTTAATCTCTTACTGTGTCTAATTTGTTAATTAAATTTTATCACAGGTATGCACGTATAGGATAGAAACATAGTATATATACGGTTTGGCAGCATCTGTAGTTTTAGGCATCCACTGGGGGTCTTAGAACATATCCCCCATGGACAAGGGGGGGCCTACTGCATGCCAAATAATTATTATTCAAAATAATTCCATTTTCTATCTGACCTAGAAAAAACACATGATGGTAGGGATCAATACTTGCTTTAATTTGAGCCTTTCATCACAAACTTCCGTCATTCTTGAAGTCCTGATACTTCTTCTCTCTCTGTATTAGCACTGACATACTGTTGCTCACCGACACTTCATTCTTTTTTTGTTTTAATAGGTCACCGGAACTTTCATTGTGGACGGCTGGCAATCTAAGATGGAATCCTTTTGTGCTTCATTGGTTTCAGCTGGCTCTCCAAGAATGCAGTCATAAAGATCCTACCTTTGATGAGGAAACTGAGGAGGACAAAGCTACGTAAAGGGCCCCTTTACGTAACCACCCCACGTATCTTCAAACAGTCTTCTCCCATGGCCAGGTAATAAGGTACAACTGAAACCTTACAATGTTGTAAACTATCATGAACTCAATAAAAACAAAAAGTTTTATCCCAAGCTGTGCTTCTGATAGTATGTTACCATAACACAGAGACTCCAGCAAGACTTTCACTTCTGCCCTCAGCACAGAGACAAGAAGAACTTCTAATTTCAACACAAAGGCCAGAGTAGTCCTCTAGTTAATTTAAGCCACTTGCCTCTGCGTTACACTGACAACAATAAGTTGTTGACGGCACCTTCCTCTGAAAATCTGTTGAAATTATTTGAGCACTTGATATTTCATTATCATTTCCCCGTTTTCCCCACAAGTTGAGGATGGGTTTCTGTTCTGTCCACTGGTCTGGCAACAGAGTAAACACCACAGCATGGAGTTATTGCCTTACAAACTGTCAATGGTAAAAAAAAATATTCAAAAAAAGGAGGCATAATCTTAAAACTGTCATTATCAAAGAAGATCTCAAATGGAACTTAATCTGGAAATTTCTCAATGTAGAGAATATGAAACACAATGATAGTTTCCAAACGGAATTGGAATCTGCAGACTTCAGGGGCTGGCCCCGTGGCTGAGTGGTTAAGTTCGCGTGTTCCCCTGCAGGCGGCCCAGTGTTTCGTTGGTTCGAATCCTGGGCACGGACATGGCACCGCTCATCAAACCGCGCTGAGGCAGCATCCCACATGCCACAACTAGAAGGACCCACAACAAAGAATACACAACTATGTACGGGGGGGCTTTGGGGAGAAAAAGGAAAAAAATAAAATCTTAAAAAAAAAAAAGAATCTGCAGATTTCTAAACGCAGAGAACATGAAACTGCAAGCATCATAATTCCCAGGGTCACATTTAAGAGTGTTTCACCCCTCTTAAACTGCACTTGTATTCTAAGGAAATAGATTATCACAGTAAGATGGCTCAGAGCAGGTCAGTATCTTCCGTGCAAATAGGGCAAACGGTGTCGGTTGCCAACTTTACAATTACTCCTTCCACCCTTCCTCCCTTGCTAGCAGAGCCTGTCTGTACTTCAGAAGCTCACAGTGCCAGAAAGTCCTCCTTCTAGCCTCCCTCACAGCAAGGGCACGGGCATATAACCCCGTCCTAGCCACTGCAGCCTAAGAGAGCTGAAGCTGGCTGGCAGGCCTTTGGAAAAGGTTTTCTCCACCAATAAAGCGGGATGCATGGGAGGAAACTGCTATTCTTCTACACAAGTACTTAGTTGCTCTGCATGTGACCCCTGGCACGGCTGTAGCACTCCTACAACCATGAGGAAAGCTATCACCAACTCACTGAGTGCAACACCGAGAAAAGCACTTGGGTCCCTGATGGTATCACTGAGCCCTGTACCAACAATGAAATACCCTTGCCTCCCGCTCCTTGTTTCATAATAGTTATCTTAGTTTATGGCTTTAGTCTAAGCCATTTTTATGCGGATATTGTTACTTGAGGGCCAAAGCATCCTAACCAACATAGCTAGCAAATATCTGTTCACGCCATGCTATCCGGATCAGGAAGTTAGGTGGCTGCTACTTAGCTGACTCCAGCCATCACCAGTGTCTCCACCTTAATCCCTCCCGCTTCATTCAGGTTTTTCTTTTCTACCTTTCACTAAGAAGCAACTCACTGTAATTATACTCGCATCTATACTTCCCAAGAAAGTCTGCAACTCTTCCATGATGGTCAATGGAAAGGTACTTTTTGCTTCTCCAGTCTATTTTTCAGTTATGTCTGCTTTGAATAGCATCACAGGCGTGTCCCAATTTTTAGCTTACACTTTCTTTCTTACTATTCAAATGCCAATTCCATATCGAAATCACAACAGATCTAAAATTTCCAGAGAGAAAATGCTAAAGATAGAACAAAGATTTGCTTTTATAGAGGGTCGTCCACACAGATCAATAAATGGAGCTGAATGACAAGCATCTGAATGATGAACAACTGAATGTGCCATTCTTTTTAAGGAAATACAGGAAAACAAAGGATATAAGGATATACAGGACATAAGAATATACAGGACATAAGGATATACAGGATATATAAGGAAAACAAAAAAATTAAAAAACAGCAAAAAGAGAGAGACATAATGAATTACATAGAGGAGTGTTCATAATCCTACCTCAGTAGTTAATTTTTAAGAGACCTCACTTGTTTCTTGCATGCTATGCTTACAGGGAATAAGATCCTACTATGATTTTTCATCTTTTACTCACAACATGGAAAGAACCCTCAAGCAAGAGTTGATAACACCTTTGTTGAATAGTATTCAGCAATGCAGCAACATGAAAACTTAAGCAAACTAGCCAAGCAGATATAACTGACATTTGATTTATTAGGAAAAAAAGAGTTTTTTAAGAGGAAAAACGCAACAAACCATGACATTTTCAGATCCTTTTCTTTGATATAGTTTTCTTTATCGTTTTTTGCTTATTACAAAAACATGTTCAGTAATGGGAAAAAAATCAAAATCACAAACTTTTCTGAAAATTAATTAGAAACAAAAAAGCAAATATTAGAAAAAATTGTCCTGAAAACCATGGCATAAAGCTTCTAAAACCAGTACATGGTGCACCAAAATTACCAATACTTAAAAAAAACAGAACTAGGGGATATTCTTTTTCAACCAAACTGCTGTTCGAGCCACATTGCTGTGATGACCAAACTGCTTTTAACCAAAGTGTATGCTCCCCTGCCTTTTCAAACCACGCTCTCCTTTATCTTCAGGCCTTTGCATATGGCCTTCCCTCAGCAAAGGATACTCTTCTCTCCCCACACCCATCTGGCTGATTATGAAGGACTGATAAGCACTTGTGAACTAAAACCTATTAAAATTAGTAACCTGAGGAAAAAAAAATCAAGATTTTTAGTTCCTTGTTTTAAAAACCCTTATTTAAAAACCTAAGTATTTGATCTGTGATACCATTTGGTTTCTTTATATCATTTTTAATACCTAGATAGGGTAACAGTTTATGTCAAATATGAACTAAGCAATTTCATAGGAAAACAAAATTCTGATTACTATTAAGTTCTTTCTAAGTTCAAATTCGCTACTCTTACTTTAGAAGGTAAAGTAGTCCTGAGATGAAGGAGTTTGAAAACTGATGTTCTGTGTAACAGGTTATTCACTATAGCCCTGCTGTAACTTCAACATATTGGAAACAATCTACAATTCTATTAATTATGGTACATCCATACAATGAAATACTATGCAAAAGTAAAAAAGAATGAGGAACAATGAGGAAGAAAAATAAAATAAAATAAAATACACCCAGATTGGAAAGGAAGAAGTAACATTCTTTCTATTTGCTAATGAGATGATCTTGTCTATAGACCCTACTAGAATAATTATCAGAACTAATAAATGAGTTCAGTAAGGTTGAAGCATAAAAGATCAATATGCAATAATCAATTGTATTTCTGTCCAATAAACAATCTGAAAATGAAGTTAAGAAAACAATTCCAGTGATAACAGCATCAAAAAGAATAAAATACTTAGCAATAAACTTAACAAAAGAAGTCCAAAGCTTACATTCTGAAAAGACAAAACATTGCTGAGAGAAATTTAAAAAGACCTAAATAAAGGAAAAATCTCACGTTCTTGAATCGGAAGATGCACTATTGTTAAAATGGCACTACTCCCCAAATCGATCTACAGAGTCAACATAGTCCCAATCAAAATTCCAGCTGGATTCTTTGCAGAAATTGACCACCTGATCCTAAAATTCATACAAAAATTCAAGAGACTCAGAATAACCAAACAATCTTGAAAAAGAAAAAAGTTGGAGGACTCACAAACTTCCCAATTTCAAAACTTACCACAAAGCTACAGTAATCAAGACAGTGTGGTACCAGCATAAGGATAGACACATGGACGAGTGGAAAAGAACTGAAGAGTCCAGAAATAAACCCTCACATTTAGGTCAACTGACTTTTGATAGAGTGTGAAGACATTTCAATGGGGAAGAAACAGTCTTTTGAACAAATGGGCTGGAACAAAGGGATATCCACAAGCAAAAGAAAGAAATTGGACTCCTTCCTCACTCTATATACAAAATTCAACTCAAAATGGATCAAAGACCTAAATGTAAAAGGTAAAACTATAAAACTCTTAGAAGAAAATATAGGTATAAGTCTTCACGACCTCCAATTAGATGATGATTTCTTAGACAAAAGCACAAGCAACAAAAGAAAACATTTATAAATTGAACTTCATCGAAATTAAACACTTTTGTGTTTCAAAGGACACTGTCAGAAAAGTGAAAAGAGACCCACAGAATGGAAGAAAACACTTGCAAATCATATATCTGTTAGGAGATTTGTATCTAGAATACATAAACAACTCTTACAACTCAACAATAAAAGACAAATAATCCAATTTAAAAATGAGACAAGGATGTGAACAGACATTTCTCCAAAAAAAGATACACAAATGATCAATGAGCACATGAAAAGATGTTCAATGTCATCAGCCGTCAAGGCAATGCAAACCAAAACCAAAATGAGCCACCACTTCACAGCAGATAATAACAAGTGTTGGGGAGGACAGGGAGAAGTGGAACCCTCATACAGTGCTGCTAAGAATTAAAATGGTGCAGCTGCGGTGGAAAACAGTTTGGCAGTTGCTCAAAAGGTTAAAAACACAGAGTTACCATAAGACCCAACAATTTCACTCCTCGGTATATATACCCAAGAGAACTGAAAACATACGTCTAAACAAAAACTTGTACAAGAATACTCATAACAGCATGATTCACAATAGCCAAAAAGTAGAAATAACCCAAATGTCCATCAATGATGAATGGATTAAAAAAATATGATATGGCCATACATAAATACCATAAATACCATTCAGCCATAAAAAGAAATATTGATACATGCTTTGACATAGACAAATCTTTAAAACGTTATGTTAAGTGCAGGAAGCCAGTCACAAACGACCACATTTTGTATGATTCCATTTAAATGAAAAGTACAGAATAGACAAGTCTAAAGAGAAAGTAGAAAGTATGTATTACCTTTCCAAATTAAATTATTCTTAAAGACGACTATGTTGTTCATGCATTAATATGGTCTGTCTTTTATATGGTATGTCTTTCTAAATCCTAAAATAATTCTAAAATATTTTCTAAAAGCACAAAAGCATGCTAAGGATCAAGGAGAAAAGACCTGGAATCATAAAAGAGCTGAGGAAAACTCATAAAGCTCAAAGGCAGAAAAACGATTTGTCTTTGTTGAATGCTTTCAAATGACCCAAATTCCCTTCAAGTTAAATTCTGGCCTCCTATTGAACTGAAAAGTGCTACCAATAATTAAACTTTAATTTGCAAAATATTTGTATATTTTAAAAAAGCAATCATCAATGTAAAGCTGAAACCCACTAGCCTTTACATCGCAGTAAATAATTCACACTAAATGCAACAAACACTTAAAATATTTTTTGGAATAGTAGAAATAGCATAAACTTTGGAGTCAGATACACGGGTTTGAATCTTAGCCTGCTATTTACCAGCCAGGTGAGCGTCAACAATTTACTTGGTCTCTGTGAACCTCAGTTTCCCCTTCGGTTAAACTGATAATTATAATTCCTACTTTAGTGTGAAAATAAACAATCCAACTACTTACTAAACGGGAGGGGACGGGCGTTGGGGTTTGAATAATTTCACTCTTTTTTTTAAACCTCTCTATACTGTTTGAATTTTTTACAACTTGTATATGATTTAAAAACATAATGAAGATTTTAAAAATAAAAACATCTCCTTCATAGGGTTCTTGCGCAGCCATTTTACAAGACGTGCGCATAGGAGATTCTCAATTAAAAATAATTCCTCGCTCCTTCCATAGCCTTTCCAGTGTCTTGAATGTAGGTGAACAAACTTGGAAGAAGCAAAGGTAAACATTTATTTTTCTGAAGGCTATGGCTGTAAAAAAAGAGACAAACTAGGGCAATAAAACTAAAGTTTTAAGCCACTTTCCTCAAAACATACCAAAGAATTTAAGCTGAGGAGAAAAAATTTCCACGTTTACTGATGCCAATCACTTTATTCTGAAACTTCAGGGATGCGTGTGTGTGTGTGTGTGTGTGTGCGCGCGCTGTAAAATGATAAGACTATGCAGTGAAAAGAGAATTTGGTACCTTAATCCGGACCAACAAAACAAAATGAGGATTCAGCTCAGAGAATACTTTTCACTAAAAAACACAATACAAACATTAATAATGACTATCATTTATCCAGCAAATGAGCTCCATTTTTTTTGCTTTGAGAGTACACTGAGATGGATGAATGTATTAACTGATCCAGGTTGCCACTTGATAATTTGCAGTACAGTGTGAGAACTAAGAATGTTCTCTTCCACATTCTAATAGATGACTTAGGCGAATGTCAGGAAGCAGCCCGTTTTGCCAGTCAAAAAGATGCCGTTTTAACACCATCAAAGTACTCTGGGACCTCCGAAGCTGGCCCTGTGGCCTTCAGTAGCTTGTCTTGAAGACTGAGTCATTACACAGCATCTACCGTACCCACCGGAGTGTATAACTGTAGCATTTCTCAGCAAGTATGCGGGAGGACATAATTAAACCCTCGTGTAAAGTTTCCACATCCTATTCTGGACCATTTCATACATATATGACTGAGAAAGGGCTTCCCGGAGTATCACTGCCTTTCTGTAGCGTCCTTGTTTTTAGGCCACTTCAAGAACACACATGTGAAGAGGAGCAGCACAGTCAGTAAATTTTAGAAAGATACAACAATGATTTACATAACTGTTTTATGTCAACATCGAGTGGTTGCAAGCGACAAAATGAAAAACTTAAAAGCGGTGGAAGCCAGTGCTAAGGGATCCGTCACCCCCAGGCCTTCCCCTTTCCTTCCTGCAAGCCCCCTCCCAAACCCGGGCCCGGATGACACCAAGATCTTCGCCGCCGCCTCTCGGCCTCGGCGCCCGGCGCGCGCCCTGGGGACCGACGGGGACAGGCCCGAGGGGGGGGCAGGATGACCGCCTCGCCCGAGGGCGCGCGGGCGGAAAGGAGGGACACCCATGACTCACGGCCCCGGGCCCGCCGCCAGGCCGCACGGCCTTCCCCCAGCGCGGGCCCCGGACCGGCCTCGCAGCGCCCCCCGGAGGCGGGCGGGAGCTTCCCCCCGCAAGACCCCCGCCCCGGGGGGACCCCTCCCCGCGCAGGCCCCTCCCCGGGGCAGACCCCTCCCCAGGCAAACCCCCTTCCCTGCGCAGGCCCGCAGCCCCGGGCAGACCACCTACCCGCGCAGACCCCTCCCAGGGTCGAGGCCCGGGCCGCGCACAGACCTGAGACGCCGCCTCCGCGGAGATCCTGGCGGCCCGAGGGGGTCCGCGCCCCTCCCCCGTGCGCGCCCCCGAGCGCCCGCCGGCACGCGCGCCGCCAGGGAGGCCCCGGAGGCGGCAGCGGAGGCGGAGGCCCGGCGCCCTGGGCGGCGCGCGCCCGCCCTGCCATTCACAGGCGACGTCGGCCCGCGGCTGCCGGGGTCCGCCCTCCCGGTTCGGCGGCGAGCGGCGGAGGGGAGGGGACAGCCGGGCAGGCAGGAAGCTGCGGCTTAAAAGAGCAGCCGGCGCCGGGCCCGTCCTCCCTCCCGCCGCCCCCGGCCTCCGCGAGCGCCTCTCCGCCGCGGCCTCCGCCCCGCCGCCATGTACCGCTGCCTGGGCGAAGCGATGCTGCTGGCCCGCGCCGGGCCCGCCGCCCTGGGCTCGGCAGCCGCCGACGCGGCCTCGCTGCTGGGCCGGGCCCGCGGGCAGCCCGCCGCCGCCCCGCAGCCGGGGTTCGTGCCGCCCGCGCGGCGACACTACAGCGAGGCGGCGGCCGACCGCGAGGACGACCCCAACTTCTTCAAGATGGTGGAGGGCTTCTTCGACCGCGGCGCCAGCATCGTGGAGGACAAGCTGGTGGAGGACCTCAAGACCCGGGAGAGCGAGGAGCAGAAGCGGAACCGGGTGCGCGGCATCCTGCGGATCATCAAGCCTTGCAACCATGTGCTGAGCCTGTCCTTCCCCATCCGGCGCGACGACGGCTCCTGGGAAGTCATCGAGGGCTACCGGGCCCAGCACAGCCAGCACCGCACGCCCTGCAAGGGAGGTGAGCCCCTCGCGCCCGCCGGCCCGGCGGGCACTGTCCCCCTCCCACGCTCCCCCTTCGCCCCCGCCTCGGATGTGGCAGGCTCGTGGGGAGAGGGGTTTTTCCACCTTAAAGCCACCAAGTCATTAGTCCCTCTCCCTCCCCCGGGAGCCATCGTCCCGGGTTTCTGCATATGTTGATCCCGGATGCAGAAGAGACACTGCACCGCTCTCCTTTTGATCCTGGTGTGTGTGACACACAGGGTGGGTCCTGACGGAATGCACTCCTAGAAAAGGGAATGACCAGCCTATCTGATTGTGTCTTCAAGTTTTTGTGGGCTTCTGTGACTCATCCGAATGCAAACTATGAAATGATTATTTTCGCTTTTTTTCCAATCTTTTTTTTTTTCATGAGTGACAGATGATACAGGAACGTGCAAAATGAATTGCCTTCCAGGTGTGAAATCTAGACAGTTTTATTAACCCAATGAATTAACTAATTATGCGTTGATCTTTTAAGTGAAGTTGTTTTTGTACCCTGACGGCTTCTGTTTTGTACAACAACAAAAATGTGATACGTGAGCGGTGTAACATCTCTGATGAATAACACCGGGCGTCCTGACAGTAAATCTAGATGGAGCAGGATCGCCCGCCAGCCAATGGAATGAAATAGCCCTGGGGGTGTGTACTAGTCTTAGCTCGCACCAGATTGGAGCTTGGGGAAAAGATCAAAGTAAGTGAAGAAAGGAGCTGAGTGGGTTACCATTTGGTAGTTACCAAGTTATTCCGTATTTTAAATTTTTGAATGTCTGTAGATTTGGCTTCTGCAGTCAGATTGCTTTCTTTGAGCAAATAAAAGCTTTTTTTCATTCGCCCCCCCCCCCGCAGTAAATTGCACAATACATCTTTAAAGGTGCTTAAAAGTAACCTGAAATAGAAAAGGGCAAAACTATTTTTTTCTATTAAAAAAATTATGTAGAATAAAGAACCCAGGGAGGTGAAGAGTCTTGCTGGAGACTGCTTAGCCGATAAGCACAGAGGATGTTAGGCTGGACCCTTTGTCTCCGTAAACCTGGTCCGGTGTTCTGTTAGATCAGCTGACTCCTAAGGATAATTTTTAGAACTCTACCAGAAAAATTTGAGTTCTGCTGGCATTTCCAGCCGGGGAACAAAGGTTGCTTTGAACTGTTTAATGATTTACTTTTACTTGCTGAATTTGCATTGACCCCACCCACTTCCAGGAGGTAACCTTTAGAGTTTAATTATCCTCTAGCTCTGTTTCCTCTTCTACAACCAGCGTATGAGCCATTTTGACGTCTAATTTCCCTTTCCAGCTCCTAAATTATATAAAATGTTCACGCAGTCGATCTCCTACATTGCCTTCCTTCTCCTTAACACTCCCATAGTCTCTAAACCAGGAATACAAGTTCAGGCTCCCAAGAAAAGCAAACAAGGATGTTGAACGAGGAGGCAAGGTCAGCAAATATTAAATTGCATTGTTTCTTTAAAATGGACGTCCGGTTTATATTAGTGTCTTGTTGGCAGTATTTTCCAGTTGCTTATAAGATATACAGATAAACCAGTATCTTTGTTTTTCTGCAGAATCTAATCTAGTTGCCTTGAAGTTCTTTATGTTCTGTTCTTTATAGGCCATGCCCTCTCCTATCTTTATAAACCACAACTCCACAAACCCACTAAAGCGACTAAACTTTACCATAGTTTGTCAGTCTTCCTCTTGTTGCCACAGCAGTTGTAATACCAAAATACTGAACCTAGCAACAAGTTGCATCAGCCACGTTGGAGCAGTGCAAGTGTAGCATTTGCTGGTACTAGGGTGTGAGATGCAGGTCTCTGTTGCATTTATCCCATTTACAAGAAGGCGTGCTGAATGCGCTAACTCCTGGCATATAAAAGGAATTGCAAGTAATAAACTGTAGCAGGCATTGCGAGGTAATAGAATATGAAAGAAAATTGGCCTCTATAAAATAAGTTTATTATCTTGAGGAATTTGACTTTATGGAGAGAAGAGGATTGGGGAGGATTATATAGCTATGAAAGCCCTTAAAATTATTTTAATATGCTTAAGATAATAAAAAGTGTACCAAATAGATGATCGGCAAAATTTGGGTACTGTAGCCCTCCATGCTTTCCCTTCATGATGCTCCAGGATCTTCCTACGCTTTTATCACCCTTGTCTGATTGCAGAGAATGTGTATTCTAAGAGGAACTTATTTTCAGTGGGATTTTTCCCTCCAATGAAACATTTAAAGCTTTTTTTTTGACTTATAAGAAAGTTACTAATCTCCTTGTTCCACTTTGGTCTTAGAAAGCCAGAATATATTAGACGATTGAGATTTTAAAAATTTGGGTAATTCTGTAAGTCTCTCTCTTAAGCATACTGTAGCCCACTTTTCTCTCCCCACCCTCATTCACCTGCCTTCACTACCATGTTCTGGGGGAGGGAAAAAAAGACAAACAAGAGACCTTATCACTCCTCTTCATCCTTTTCCCAGCCGGCAGCTTTCTGTGTCTAATCTTTCCTCAAGAGTGACCTTCTACCTGAGTTTTCCAAAAGATTCTCAAGGTTGAAACAAAGCAACTATCTAATTCTAATCTCTATAAGGGAAACAGGTGGTTTTTAGACCTGGGGGTGGCTGATGTGTACTTTATTCTAAGTAAATATTTAATGATCCCTATTGTTTTTGTGCTTCTCCTTTCCCACATACCGTATTTAACTGATGCCATTTGATTTGCATCTTTAAGGATTGGCGATAGGCTCTCTTTGCTGTAGGCTCTGAAGGGAGGTTTCAAGAGAGGTCTTAACATTTTCAGCAAAGATGAACAGTTTAGGAATTTCTGCTTTGAGAAGACTTTTTCAGAGGTTCTTATGTGTTTGAAAACAGTATCGGTGGTTTTTCTTGTTAACTTTCTCAGATTAAATGCCATATTTTATTGGCCAGTATTCTGCCTGAGACCAATCTACCTTTTTAGAAGCAAGTTTATCATTTAAAAGTCAATTTCGGAGAAAAGTACAGATTGGTAATAGCAGTTCATTGATGGGGGAGCAATTTAATTTTCTCTTCCAACCCGTCTTCCCTCCTTGTCTTCATATTGAAACTATTAAGTCAAAATTCCCTGTAACGGATTCTTCCTCCTATTGTAGAAATTTCTAAAATTATCGTCATTTAAATAAAGTTGATGAGCTGTAAATGGAATCCTCTGATACCTTGATCCTAAATCTTTCATTTAACTGCAAATATCAGTACCAAAAAGAGCATATCATACATTAGGCCATTGACTTGTTTTTAAGAGCCAAAATGCAAAGAGAAAAAAAATGGTGGGAGGTAGATGGTCTTTGTTCTTGTCTTTTGGTGGCCGGATGCAGGGGGGGAGGGGAGGGGAGGCAGGTAAGAATTGAAGTCAATGCGTTATTAGTCCCCCTCAGCCTCCTGGAAAGAATTGTGTGGTCAATGGTAGCACTTGGGGAACATGCAGAAAGTAGTGATCCTGATTAAAAACAAGACCTCCTCTGCCTCCACTGAAAAAGTTTCTGATTTATTTCTGCTATGCTGAATTGACAACCATCGAAACTTGGGTAACTGAATAAATTCACATTTTCTACTATTTTTAAAGTGTATATGTCTGCATCTGCTGCCACAAGATAAAATGTAGCCTTTATAGGTAAGTTAAATTTAGGATTTAACTCAGTCGAAAAGTGCAGGTAGAAAACAGGTGACTTGTGTGTCGTCTACCCCCCAGCTGTTAGCCTGAGGTATGTTTTTGTTTTTGTTTTTTTTTTTTTGAGGAAGATTAGCCCTGAGCTAACATCGGTGCCCATCTTCCTCTACTTTATATGTGGGACGCCTGCCACAGCATGGCTTGATAAGCAGTGTGTAGGTCCACGCCCGGGATCCGAACCGGCGAACCCCAAGCCGCCCAAGCAGAGCGTGCACACTTAACCGCTGCGCCACCCGGCCAGCCCCAACACTGAGGTTTTTGTTGTTGTTTTTAATTAAATATGGAACTGGGTTGACATTATAAAGGTCTTTTTATCTCATGAAAGCCAATGCCTCGAACTCCCCCACCCCCAGTATCCTAGGAATGAAGAGCTGAGATGTTGGCGGAGCCCTGTGCATCAGAGTGTCAGGGAGTCTTCCTGTCACTTTGAACCCATCTGGCTGGATTGCTTCCCCAGTAAAACCCCGTGTGCAGGAAGACACACACTTTGTGCTCACTCATTATGCAGAGTACGCTTCGCAGGAATTGGGGCATCAAAAATTGGAGGACAAACACCGCTATGTATCAAACTCCAATGAAACTGGCAGTGTTTAAATTTTAAATACAAGAAATAAAAATTGAACATGACCTTTCTGGCTTATAGTGGGAAGAAATTGGGTTTAGCGCTGCTAGTAATAATTTAGATGGCTTAGGAATATTGGGTTTTGTCCATTTCTGTTAAAGATACTGAGGGTTCTGCCAGGAATCAATAAACACTAAAATAATAACTTTTCAATGTTGAAAAATCCCTAGGCAGTAGTCTCTGACATGAGACTTCTGACTTTTTTTTCGTATTATTATTATCTTGCATAATAATTAGTTTTTCATAATACAGATACTAAAGAAAAAACCTCTAGGATCAGTTTAATGAAGCACAGCAATTCGTAAATGGCCCATAGTTGCTCTGCCCAAAAACCCCTGTTAAAATATATGTGTATGATTGGAATATTCAAAGAATAGTGAAAGTTATAAAATGAAGAGTGAAGCAGCTGTGCCCCCCGTTCTTCCCCACAAGGTAACCGTGAACAGTCTTAAATCCAAGGCCGTTAGCTAAAACTACCTAGCTATGCGAGGAATCAGTATTTTCCAGAGGCAGAAATGAATGCAGATTGAAGTCCTCACTATCGAGACCGAAGTGTTGCTGTGTGCAGTCCTGCTGATAAAGGCAGGAGAGGTTTTATGAAGGGCAAGAAGACACCCTGGGAGAGGCTGTTTTCATTACCTTTCACAAGGGCAGCAGCGGTACCTGGCAGATTCTGCTCCAGAGGTCAGCGGGCAGCGCCAGGGAGAACAGCCAGAGCTAACCTTTACTGAACTCCTCGTATGCACCAGGCATCTGGCTAAGAGCCTTTCATGCACCATCGCTTTTATTCCTCATGACAACTGCGTGAGATAGACTGCTGTCCTCGATTTTCAAATGCGGGTTCTGAGGCTGGAATGAAGACCCCTTTGGCAGGTTAAGCAGCTAGGACATTAGTGGATCTGAGGTTCAGGTATCCCAGTTGTCTGATTCCAGCACCCACCTTCGTAATCATCACTGTCTGCATTTATTCGTGTGAAAGGTTACAGACTGTATCTGGGGGTAAGCACTGATGAAGAACCATATCGTGCCATCGACACGGTGATTCCTAACACTTCAGATCATTTGAAATTTGCTAAAAAGCTCTTCGAAGACTTACCTTCTTCCTGGAAAGCAAATGCGTATTCATACAACTATGCATATAAAACTCGTTCATAGATGGTATCTTTAGAGGTCCGTTTATTCTAATTACTTTGCCGATGAAATAACATTTTAAAGAGAGTTTTCCGTTGAAAGAGGTTTGAAGAGCTTTGGTGTTTTAAGAGTTTAATGTGTTAGCAAGAACAGCTCATTTCTCTACCGAAGTGTTATTACATGTATCTTTAAGGGTTTCCATGGAATAATTTTAACATGGCTTTCTTCTGAGTGTCTCTTCCTGAAAAACTGAGAAACGTCTTTGTTCGTCAAGAACTGCCATTATTTCTCTTGATTATTCTTGGACAAAGTCTGAAGACTTTCAGTTTTTCAGAATTGCTTCTTGACAAGAGGAAGATGTGAAAGATGACACAAATGAAAATTATCAAGGTTGTCCGTAATATGACTCCTTTTGCCGCTTATCGTTATCACAAATATGTCAACATAGGCCTTTAAAGAAGCATTTTGTACATATTGGACCTTAGTAGGATTTCTGTGAACTCTTTTTTTAATCTCTTTTACCAAGACAGAAACAGCAAAGAAATGATCAGGGGTGACAGTACCCATCTTGGGGGTTTACTGAATAAAGACTATGTTCATTACAATCTATAGACTATATTCCACATAAATGAGTTTTTCCATTATGTATTTCTTTTCCCTGCAGCCAAGAGCTGTAAACTTTATGCTTAATTAAGGAACATTCCTTAGTTCATGGGGATTTCGGATAGTTAACCTGTTCATGGCATGTCTTAATTGCCTGCTCTGTGCCAGGTACCATGCCCTGTGCTGGGGGAAGTATCCACAGGAGACTTTATTTAAAAGGGGGGCAAAGCTGTTTTTTTTTTTTTTTTAACTTGAAATGTTTTTTCATCGATTTCCCCAAAATAGAGCAGAATCCAAAATCTCTTTTGCACGATGTCTCTCTCTCTTTGCTTTTAGTCCAGTATTCTCTTTCTACATTTTCCTTTCCTGGAACCAGTCAATAAATGACAAACTGAAAACACACTAAACAATGTGTTGCTGCAACAGGAGGTCAGAGAGGATGCCAGGGAGACACAGTCCTGATCTGGGAGTCAGGTAGGGGAAAGGTCATTCCACATGGAAGAGGAGAGGGGGTGGCTTCAACCCAAGCAGGAGGCAGGACTGTGTGTGAGGGGATCCTGGGGACAGACTGTGTTTTTGCAAATGGTGAGAAGTAAGGTTTTATGACATAATAAATATTTATTTGATCTCTGCCCCCAGTTCCTGACACAGAGCTCCTGAAATCCTCGTAATTTCCTGAGTAATAGGGGTGCTAGGAGCGTCTTCAGGCCTAATATTTGGTCTTTGTCTCAAGTTCCTGGCACAGAGCTCCCCAAACCCTTGGAATTTCCTGAGTTATGAGGGATGGTAAGGGCACCTTGCACAGAGCTCTTAAATCTCTTGGAGTTTCCTGGGTGATAGGAGCTTTCTTTTTTTTTTTTTTGGTTCTAATGAGGCAACTCTTGGTGGGCTCCTGGATAACCTCTGGATGGTGACTGGTCACCAGAAAGACTAATCTATGGTTAGAAGCTTGGAACTTTCAGCTCCACCCCCCATCCACCAGGGAGGGAGAGCTGGAGATCGAGTTGATAATCCATCATGCCTGTGTGAGGAAACCTTCGTAAAAATCCCTGAGCTACTGGGTTCAGAGAGTTTCCCAGGATGCTCGCATGTGCCGCGGGGGGTGGCACCCCCCAACTCCACAGGGACAGAAGTTCCTGCGCTCAAGACCTTTATGATAGAACTGGTAAACATGAGTAAAGTAAAACATAAATAAAGTGTTTTCTAGAGTTCTGTGAGCCATATAACAAATTATGAAGCCTGAGGAGGGGGTTGTAGGTGCCCCCAGTTTGTAACCAACTTAGACAGAAGTGTGGGTACCCTGGGCACCCAATACTTGCAGCTGAAATGGGGCTCAGCCCTGTGGGACTGAGCCCTTAACCTGTGGGGTCTGCACTAACTCCAGGTAGTCAGCATCAGAATTGAGTTAAATTCTGGGACACCCAGTTGGTGTCTGCAGAGAACTGGAGAATTTCTTGGTTGGAAAACCCACGAGTTTGGTCTCAGAATGTGCGAGCAGAAACAGTTTTCCTTTGAGGCTTGTTGGATAATGATAAACCCAGGAGGGCACAGAAGTTAAGCAGTAGTGGAACTGAGAATGAAGTGATGGGTAAGAGCAGAGGAAATGAAAAGTAAAGGACGGAGAAAGCATTTGAAGAAAGGATGGTACCCCTAACAGGTAGGAGATAAGGAATGAGGAAGAGAAGTGGCAAAGATAACACAGGTTTCTAGCCTGAGACACTGGCAGAAAAAATGTTGGCATCAGGGCCAGAAAAGTCATTAGGAAAGAGAATTGGATTTTGAACACAGAAAATCTGGTGTTAGATTTCCGATTTAGGAAAATTGGAAATACAGGCATATATTTCTCTCAGTCTCTGCCTGTGTTGCTGCCTATATCTTGTCTCCTGTGTCCCCATAATTCTTCTCTTCGTCTCCTAAGATCCGTCTCAAATATCACCGAGGCCTGTAAATAATTTATATGAAACTGGACAGCTGAAATTTTGAGCCTTTACCCCTTTGAACCTTTTTATAACAAGTTAACTGTTATCTTTTGCTAAATGTTATCCAACTTTATATTCACCAATTTAACTAGCGTCATTTCTATGACCTGTTTGTTAGGAAGGTGTGGCTAAGTTTGCTGTTAGTTACAATCAGAATAAGAAATCTATAGAAAAAAATCAACAAGCTCCCCTTTTTAAGGCATATTTTTTCTTCCATCCATTGGGCAGTAAGTTAAATACTATGTTCTGTAGATATGTATGCATATAAATGCAGGGAAATGATTTGAAAGGGTAATATATACACATTTCAATTGCTAAAAATGGTCAGCCCTGAGGGCCTTCCGCTTTTTCTGTATTTAAATTTTGATGAAAACATATACAAGTGTGTTTTATAATTTTAAAATTTTAATGAAATATTTTCCATTCCATTTTTCCAACATCAGCTAAACATTTGCTCCCCAGAAAGCTTAAATTTGTCTCTTCAAAAATGCTTAAAATAAAGATGATGGTAAGTTAAAGCTCTCAAGTGTTTTTTCCTATTCTTACACAGAACAATATATGGATACTGTCAAAAACAAAGTATATGGTTTTCCTTACCTCCTGCCCTAAATGCTCCTTCCAGTGCTGGATAAATTTTTGTTGGAGCTTCTGGTATTTTACGTGGTTGTTTCTTGATGGTGGGTACTAGCTTCTCACTGTTTCCCTCCTCTCCTCATTTTTAATTAAATTATGCTATTCTATTGCGAGTGAGGAAATCATAGTATTAAGTGAGAAACTAGGTTCTAATGAGTAACTGGGAAGAGTGTGTTAGTGCATGAATTTTAAAGAGTTCTAAGGCCTTTTTTGTTTTTCTGGCCCTTCCACGCTTGTGATAGAACTCTTGGTTATCGAATAAATAGTTTCTGAAAAGTGAGAGAATGCTGTTGGAAATGGAATTTCTGACTAATAAATCAAACTCTATTGAAAGATCCAGGTTCAAGTAATTTTAAAAACCGTTTGAATCTTCATGAATGTTTAGTTAATGATTCATCGTAAAAACAATGGTGATTTGGTCGCTAGGAGCTTTTTTTGTGTGTTTTTGGTTTTGAGTCAGCTAGCAAAAGGAAAAATAATTCAGGCTGCTCAGTTGTGGTTTTCACTGATTCTTTTTGAAAGTAATGAGCTGGCATGTTTTCTTCATCACCATAGCAACCTCAGCTAGGTTTTGCTTTTAATTTTTATTTCTCCTAGAAAAACTCAGTGCACGCGTCATTAGACTCTTGAGGATGGTAAGGAATATCTTTGGTAATTAAGTTAAAAGGCAGAGGAATGCTTTGTGCTACATATAGTTTGCAGATGTCTGCATTTCGTTAATGCTCTTTTCAACATCTGGATGCCAGTTAGCTCCAAATATATAGTAAGTTAAGTTCTCTTGAGAATAAAAGGTATGATTTCAAAGTTCTCATTGTGGTAAGTACTTGATTCTATGACCAGCACTTCCTCCAGCCTTACCAAGTTTGGGAAATAATAAACGTTGTCATAGGTGATGTTTCTTTAGTGTCCTCCGATGAACTGAAAGCATAGATTACTCTGGCAGCCCATCAGAATGTGGTCCTTGCTTTTAGACCTGTTTTCTGAAGACATAGGTCCTGTGGTCCACACCTGTGTGATCTCCCCATTCATTTTTCTGGTTTAGGCAGCCATGGACACCTGCTTTTCATGCAAAGTATCCCCTCCATTCTTCTTTGAATGATAATCTATTACACCTGCTAGCACCATCGTTCGAAGGCCCGGTTGATCTCTTCCCCAACATTAGTAATGCTAGCGTCAACAGAGGCTAACAGATAATGCTCTAAGACTTTAGGATACAAAAAAAACCATAACTTACTTTTCTCCATTTCTGGAATAAAATTTTTGTTCCTTCTAGTTTCTGTCCCTGTGCCCTCGTCCCAACCCTGTTGGTCCTGCTCACTTTAGCCTGCTCTGTCACACTTCCTATCCCACAGAACAGAAAGAAAGGGTTGGTTTTATAAAAAGAATATTCAGACTGCAAATATGGTCCTTCTGTCTTCGTTTTGGTTTAAAACATTTTGAGGTTTTCTGGTTTTCTTGTATGTATAGGTGTATTACCTGGTACTTGGCTTTTTTGAATGGCTTTGTCTTTAAATTGAGTATTGAAATATAGTAGGCATTCAAAAATGCTAGATTTGCCTTTTCTTTCAGAATTTTGAAGTGTATGTCCCATCATTTTGTCCTTCACATACTCCAGTTGCGCTAATTTCTCCTAATCCGCTGATTAGGAGAAACAAATTTCGTGGACAGTCTCTTCTTTTTTGTAGTCATATTCTTAGTGTCTGTTAGAATGTGGTTAAGAATTTTCAGACGACAGTATATTTTTAGTAATTCTCTGTGGTTTCCAGTCCCAGAGGAGGAAGAGTAACTAGTTTTCCTGGGTGTGGAGTTTGTTTTTTCTCAAGTGTTGCTACAGAGTATTTTATTTATGGGGATACTTTGAGATTTTTTGCTTTGCAGATTAACAGTTTCAGTAACCCTCTGCTGGTATATCTGTCAGCTTCCCAAAGTAAAAACATTTATGTATCACTGATTAATTAGAAAGCTAAAATGATAACATATGTCATCTTTAACCCAGACAGTACCACCTGCCTTTGTTCCTGGTTATTCCCAACTCTTCTGCTCCTTTCCTTGCAGCGCCTCCCTTAGCTCAGTTTCTAGACGTTCTTCGTTGGTTCGTAGCCTGCAGAAAATGTCTGTGATATGAGACAGAATTTTCCTAACTAATTCCTTTCAGTGTCTTGCAGTTGAGCTCTCTGAATGGGTGTGGCTAGAAAAGAAAATTTCACTTTATAAACAAGAATTCCTGGGTTCCATCCAGTGGAAACATGTTTTTTGTTATACAGTTTCTAACTCATCATTCTAGGACTTTCGTCATAAAATAGACATTTCGTTTACATTGCTTTGTAGAAGGGGGGGGTCTGGTTTCTAGTTAGCATCTATGTCTAGGATATGAGGATTGCTATCTGATTTTTCAGTATTACTGTGTCAAGCCATTTTTAGTTTCCCGCTGAATGCATTATTTATAAGCACTGGATAAGGGGAAGTAACTTTTTCCTCTACTTAAGAAAGCAAGGAAAATTAAAATAACGTAATGGCTACTTCCACAGGCTCTAAAAAAGTAATGAAAAAAGTGCATTATGTGTAACAGGAGAAATACTAATTAATAGTACACTATTTTACTATGCCCATGAATTTATCTTGAGAAGTAATGAAATCAAGGTTTATTAAGCTATTTGTTTAAAATTCTATCAGTTTAGACTTTTAAAAAAATTAATTTCTTTGTTATTTACCACTACATTGTAATACTTAAAATAGCAGTGATAATAGTTGAAACTGAGTGTTGACCGCGTGCAGGCACGGTGCCAGCAGCCTCACATACACTGTCCCCTGCCGGCCTGGAGCGAAGCCTGAGCGCAGTGTTTGCATCTCCCCAGGTGAGCAAGTGTAGACACCACAGGAGGTGCTCTAGGCCAGACAGTGAACAATATATGATATGAAGTCGATGGTAAAACATTAAATAAGGTAGAAAGGGATAGAGAGTGGGGTTGAGGAAGATGTGCTATTTTACATAGGGTGGTCAGGGCGAGCCTCTTGGAATGAAGAAAGTTTTTAACAGAGACCTGAATAAAACGGGGAAGCAAGCTGTACAGACATCCACCGTATGCTGGGGAAAAACCACCTGTCGTTTCTCATTCTAAAATTTTAATAACAAGTAAGTTTATTCCACAGATATTCTGAGAACCCAGTATAATGCAATATATAGTTCTAAGAGCTCACTTGTTAAAATATTACGATTTTGTTTTTCCAATAGGCCAAAGAAATATGTTCAGCTTCAGAATTTGCCCTTTATGATCATATACATGACAGATGAAATTCTCTTAAAACGTATCGTTTATGTTTAAATAGATGTGTTCTGAAACAGAAGCAGCCAGCCTTTAAAAACACCTAGGGAAGTTTTCTCAAAGTGCTGGTCCATGAGGTGTTGTATATTTCTACCCGAAAAACCTTTTATCCCAAAATTCTTTTTTAAGAGATGTGGCTGGGGCCCCCATCGTGTGTGACTCTCAGTGAAAGTGGCCTAGCTTCATCCAGATAGCCTTCATCTCACACCAACACGTCTGGTGTCAGGGAGCCCAGGCAGCGTGCAGGCAAACATTCAGCCCCCTTCCTTGGGGTTGAGAAGTCAGTGGACAATAGAGGACGAAAGGAGGCTTCACCCTACAAAACTCAGAAGGGCAATTGACCAGAAACCCCAAAACCATAGTGGGTATGCCCACTTTTGTGTCCCCGTCTCCCACACACCTAGTCGCTTCTAAGAACAGGGGCATTAAGACTCAGAGTTGCTGTCTGCTTGGCTCCTGCTGTCCTTGCAGAAAGAGTGAGGAATTGCTCATCCCCAGGAAAGAGAGGTGACTTGCTGAGCTTTCTCGGCTCTTGGTGGAAAGAGGCTGGCAGTGGGTGAGGGGAATAACAGGCAAGGATCTCTTTGGGGATACCCAGTTGAAGCTGTCAGACCCATCGACTATCCATTTGCCCGTATTCGTCTGTTTCAGAAAGCAAAATTCTTGAACTTCTTGCTACCATATCACCCAAACCAAAAAGTAGAAGAAAGATTAAAAAGCCTTCACTGGAGGTTGGCCCCACAGCCAAGTGGCTAAGTTCGTACACTCCACTTCCACTGCCCGGGGTTTCCGCAAGTTCGGATCCTGGGTGCGGACATGCCACCGCTCGTCAGGCCGTGCTGCAGCGGCATCCCACATGCCACAACCAGAAGGACCTACAACTAGAATATACCACTATGTACTGGGGCGGTTTGGGGAGAAGAAGGAAAAAAAAAAAGAAGATTGGCAACAGATGTTAGCTCAGGTGCCAATCTTTAAAAAAAAAGCAAAAAGAAGCCTTCACTGAGTTTGCCTTCCTAAAAGTAAAAAGCATTCATTGGGAGGTAATTTTTGTCGTGTGGAACCGTAGTTGCTGTTCGTTCCCGCTGGGTTCTAAGTCCCTGCAGGACAGGACTTTGTCTGCCTCGTCTCTGAATCCCCAGGAACCCCATGGGATGCTCACATCTACTCCTACCAGAAAGCAGAGACTGGACTTCGGCACCAGTCTTTTTCTCTTAGCTATTAGAAAATTTAAAATCAAATTCAGTACCCATTCTGTAGCTCTTTCTGGGTATCTAATTAGCAGCTTTTCCTTTTGACTTTACATATTGACTTTTTATCCTAAGCTACCTCAGGTGTTCTTAGAAATAAGCAGGGTGTAAAAATGTAAACCAGGTTGTAAACATGTGAACAGTGTGGACATTTTCAATTTGTAGCACTTTTTCTTTTTTTAGCCTGCCAGAAGGATGTTCTCAATACGTCCCCTTCTGTCTCACGCCCCCTTTTTATTTTTAAACACCACCAGGTATCCGTTACAGCACTGATGTGAGTGTAGACGAAGTGAAGGCTTTGGCTTCTCTGATGACTTATAAGTGTGCAGTGGTTGGTAAGTGATTTCCTTCATTGCTGCCTAATAACTCTTTGGGGAAATAATGTTTACATAACAAGGTTACTTTTAAGATGTTCAAGAAGTATACCTTATTTGAACTCATTTTTTAAGTTGCACAGTGTTAGGCTTGCATCATTTTTCAGTTAGTCTTAATTAAGATGTAATCTTTTTTTAAACGAGCAACTTTTTATAAGAACTAATTGGATTTTCTTTAAGTTCTTTGTTTAAATTTCTTTCCATACTCTTTAATTAAGACCAAATCATAGTAGGAGGAAAAGAAATATGCTATTATCTTTTAAAAGTCATAAAGCATACTGATTGTATGCATTGTCTGCAAATTTGCATTGTAACTTGCCTGGGCTTATAATTTCCATTCACTAGAATTTTAGTTAAAGTGCAGTATTTTAGGAGACACCAATGTGCGTTTATTTCTTGAATTTTCTGAAATTAAAACTTAAAGCATCACACACTTGTAATATGGCATAGTGCTTTCTGCCGTTTGAATTTTGTTGTCCTTTATATGGAGTAACAACTTTTAGCCTTCTATTTCAGATGTGCCATTTGGGGGTGCCAAAGCTGGTGTTAAGATCAATCCTAAAAACTATACCGTAAGTACCTGAGTGAAGTTTGTGCACACAATGTGTTTACAAAGGACTCGAAATTACTGGGCTTCTGTGTATCCCTCATGCCAGTGAGATTAGTGGTCTCTATTGCTTTTAAGAGGAGTGGAAATACAAGTAAATAATTAACTTATTGCGTGTATTGCCATATAAAAGGTCACTTGCTTAATGTCAGTGTCCCTTTTCATTTTCTTACTTGTTTAGATGGTAATTAATACCTTCATTTTCTTAGGTACTTATGTCCATGTTGATAAATTGCTATGATCTGAGATTTTTATACCAGGATCTCAAGGTTCTAGTGACAAATGTCTTAACTAATCTGGTAAAAATCTTATTGTTTATCCTATCAGTTCCAAGTTAATTAAAGATAGTTGTTGCTATGTTTTATAGTACGAAATTAACATCTATTAACATATATAATTTTATTCTTTTAAAAGTTCACCATTTAAATGAAAATATACATAGGGATTGTTTGTAGCATCCTATATTCATACAAAGAGAACAAGATCTGGGATGTGAGCCCTAGTTCTGCTGTCTGTTTTTTGTATTCTCTAATTTCTGATTTCTATTTTCTTCTGTTTAAAATGGAAATGGCTGCTTTATGAGTTATTCTGAGGGTTACGCAAGAAGATATCTGAAAACTCAAATAAATGACCTATAAATAGAAAATATGATATAACTATTAGTTATCGCCATGGGTAGTTTTGCTTTCAGAAAATTTGTTTTCATTTTATTGTGGTTTTCATTTTTTTTCCTTTACAGGATAATGAATTGGAAAAGATCACGAGGAGGTTTACCATGGAGCTGGCAAAGAAGGGCTTTATTGGTATGTACTGCCTTATAGGTTTCCACATGGGCTGGGAACATCTAAAAGTGGTAGTCTTGATTAGACTCCTGCTTTTATCTATGTGCACATGGAACCGTTTTGAGAAACGGTTCTATGATAAATATGGTGCACATCCCTGGGCCTGCTTATAATACAACTCCAGTAGAAAGTTCAGTTCTCAGTATGCAGTGTGGACACCAGGAGAGGTCACCTCCACGTCTTCTCCATGTGTGACGTAGTAAAGGTCTTTGATCGGTATAACAGCATTGTGCAGTCTCTGTTGTGACATCCAGAAAGAGTAGGGCCTTCCTTTTAGGAACTAAATAATACCTGTGTTATAAACATTGTTTAATATGTAAAAAGCAGTTTTACTGTCGTGATCCTATTGTTCTGAAAGCAGGGAGACATCTGATGCCTTTGGGAACTGGAGGCTTACACGGGCCTGTCCCTTCAAAGCAGTGGGCACAGGCCACAAGGTGGGGAGGCTCGTGGTGACTCACTCTGCCGTCACTGGCTGATCTGGAGGATTCCTGAGCCTCTTAATGTTTATTACTAGGAGCTTTTGCCAAACAGACTCAATTACTGAGGGTATGGATCTTCTGCTTGCTGTTTCTGTGTCGTGCAATCTGTGCTGCAGCAGCCCTGGTGGTCTAGTGGTTAAGATTCAGCGCTCTCATCACTGTGGTATTTCAAATACCGGCAGAGTCATGCATGGTAAACAGATTTTAGCGGAGCTCCCAGAGGAGCGAGAAGGACCTGGCCACCCACTTCCAAAAACATCGGCCATGAAATATGCCCCTTTTTTAGGAAAAGAAAGCATGTAATAAATAAACTAATGTAGAAATAAATATAAGTAACACTAGGACTTTACTAGATTTGGCCTGTCTTTCATGCTTTGAAAGGCATTTGGATTCTTGGCATGCCTCCTCCTCTCCACCACCATGGGTTTTCCTTGTACAGTCATTGTACGGGGGGAGCACTAGTTAATGTGAGTGGACTGCCTCCTTCACAGGAATGCCTGCTATGTCTGAGATTTGGTGAATTGAAGTCCCGTTCAGCCTATCGGGAGCCTTCACAACTTTTCATATCACATTGCCTTTTAGCTTAAACCTCAAGAGAATTTAATGTTCTTGATTGGTTTCAGACTTTAATCAACTCTATTTATTGCCCATATCTAAAGTACCTCCAGCTTAATTTTCTCTATATTGACAGGTACCTTATAGTTTCAAAGGTTAAGTGATTCATTGATACAGAAAACAGTTTGGTGGTTGCCAGAGGGGAAGGGGGTGGCGGGAGGGTGAAAGGGATAAAGGGGCGCATGTGTACAGTGACAGATAAAAACTAGACTGTTGGTGGTGAACACAATATAGTCTAAACAGAAGTCGAAATAGAGGGATGTACACCTGAAATTTATATAATGTTATGATCCAGTGTTACCTCAATAAAAAAAAAATCAATGGGACAAAAAAAGTGGTTCATTCAAACACTGAAAGCTTAATACTAGCCATTTGAGTTCTTTGCTTATGTGCAAAGCCCCATTAACACAGAGAACGACTGAACCTGATATCTGGGCCCAGAAAGCTTTGTAGCGTAAGAGGGAGGCAGAAGGAGTTAGTTCTCTTTCTCCTGCCAGGACTCAGAGCTAGTCCTGGGCAAACTTTCTGAATTGATGGCATTTCTCTGTTATTGGGCGGCTCCCCTTTCCACAGAGAGCTTCAGGTTGCGAGTTAGACCTGAGTCTGCATCCTGGCCCTGTCGCATTGTGAGAGTTTAGTTAGGATTGTCTTTTCTGCAGGAAAAAACAGCTGAGATTTTGATCGGGATTGCATTGAATCTGTGGACCAGTTTGTGGAGTGTTGCCGTCTTAATCAGTCAGTGAACACTGAGTGTCTTTCCATTTGTTTAGGTCTTCATTAATTTCTTTCAATGACGTTTTGTAATTTTCAGTATACAAGTCTTAGACTACTTCTTAAAGTTTATCGTAGTATTTTATTCTTTTTGATGCTGTCTTAAGGGATACCTTGGTCTGCAGTATTTTCTTGTGAGGTCTTAAGTATCAGGATAACACTGGCTAGTAGAATGAGTTGAGAAGTATTCCTTCCTCTTCTGGGTTTTTTTTGGAAAAGTTGTGAAAGGTCCGTGTTAATTCTGTTGGGTGACTTTAGTATTGTGTGAGTTTAGATATCCCCTTTATAAACTGTAGTTTCCTTGCAATAAGCTGATGTCTCCATCTTTTTCATCTTCTGTATCTCCATGCACCAGAATTATCCTTTCAACTCTGCCCCTATGTTCCTGTTCTCTCAAAGCAGTTACTGTTTTTAGCCAGTTTTTCATCTTATTTATGCCATCATGGGATTGAGTGATAGCATTTTAACTTTCCTGAAGGTAGTTGCCTGTTTTAAAAAGGACGGACTTTCAGGGGCTGGCCCCGTGGCCGAGTGGTTAAGTTCGCGTGCTCCGCTGCAGGCGGCCCAGTGTTTCGTTAGTTCGAATCCTGGGCGCGGACATGGCACTGCTCATCAGACCACGCTGAGGCAGCGTCCCACATGCCACAACTAGAAGAACCCACAATGAAGAATACACAACTATGTACCGGGGGAGCTTTGGGGAGAAAAAGGAAAAAAATAAAAAAATAAAATCTTTAAAAAAAAAAAAGGACGGACTTTCAGACCTATTCTTTGTAAGGTATTTGAGAATTTATCTGTAATTCAAACATTACTTACAGTCTGTGCATCCCTATACATTGATTTTGTATGGGGTAGAAAACTCACAAGCCTACTGATAATGTTGTGTGATTTTGCTTTGGGTCCAGGGAGCTCTCTCACCTTGGCATGTCTGGACTAACTGATGTTGAGAAGTAATTTATCATTGCACATTTATGATTTACAAACTGTGTACTCAATACATGTGCCAATGTGCCAATAGCCCTTCTCCAACTGCAATTGTTCTTTGAGGCAGCAAGCTTATTTGATACTTGATATTGCTAAAAACAAGCAAAATGCTTTCATAGATACTGCTGGAAAAATTCAGGAGCCATTTGTCATCTATACCTTAGGAGAAAGACAGTCTGATTAAACGAATTGTACTAACCTCTAGTTGAGGTATGTTGCTCTAAAGGAATGGAAATTGTGAGCAAATGGCAGCAGCAGAGCCCTGTTATCTGAGGTTGAGGCTAAGCTGTGCCATTAATCCTTCCAAGTCGGGGAGTTGTAGGCGGGGTGACGGTGGCTTCGGGGAGGTTACACTTCATGGCATTTATGAGATGCCTGAGGAAAAGGTACTGGGACGGAGGAAAGTTACAGACTGGGGACGGGGGGCAGGAGTGGAAAAAGCAAACTTTGGCCATTTTAAAGTTGTCTTATGCCAGTCCTTTATCCATTACATCATGACTTGTGCAAAGAAGTATAGTATCTAGGACCTGGGCCCCTGAAATGTGGACGAATATTAACATGTACCTTATTCTCTTGGTTAATTAGAAAAAACTCGAGTACAGCCTTTGGAAAGAACTTTATTTATTTGGGAGTCTTAATAGTTTGTTTTTAAAGTTGTATTTTTCTTTTTACAAAGATAGTGAGTTTATATTATATAATTGAAACAATATGGAAAGATATAAACAAGGCTGAGATCCAAACATGGCGAACAGGTTTGTGCATAGCTTTCCAAACCTCTGCACCTAAACTTACACATGGAAATTTGTGTATAGATATATAGAGAGAGAGAGAAAGAGAATTTTATGTAAATTGGAGCGTATTATACGTGCTGTATGAAACATGCTTTTTTCCACATGGATATTTTGGTGATGATTCCAAGTCGTTTACATGGACATAAACCCATCCTTTTATTCTTACTATTTTTGATAGAAATATTTGTACGTATTCCTGCCTTTACAGATCTGAGTGAGCATCATTTAACACGCTTTTATCTGAGATCTCCCCACGGCCGTCAGTGCTGTCGTCGGTACCTCGTGCTGCTTTTGAGCTAACTTCTCGTTATCCTTAAACTTTTTAATTTGCTGTGATCTGAGGAATTGAAAGCCAAGGCCTAAAACTTTTATGTTCACTGACTAGGCTTTGAATAGTAGTCAAAGCAGCACTCTGCCGTGGGTAGAAGAAGTATGGGGCTTAACACGAGTGCTTCAGCTGTGTGTCTTTCTCCCCTTCCTTTTCTCCTTGGCAAGGCGGGCTTACACTCCCAGTAAGTGGTATGTTACCCTGCTGTCTCATACGCCTGTGCTCCCTAACCCCAACAATCCTCCTTGTCTAGGGCAAGATGGTGTTGTTGTCTCTAACTACAGTTTAAGGAGCCGAGGTCAAGAGAGGCTAAACCCATTGCCTGTGCTTTGCCCATCCAGAAGCCTGCTGAGTGACTTATATCTGTTGTGCATAGCTAACTTCTGTACATTAGCAAGTAAATGCCAGTGGGAGAAATTATCGTGTAACATTGGGTGTGTATAAATTTGTGAAACATTGAATGAGTATTTCTGCAACTTCAATTAGTTACCTAAATGAAATGTAAAGTTTTCTAGCCGCGGTAGCTTTGTTATTATAGAGGATTACAGGAATCTTTGTGTTTGAGTTGAGTTTATCTTAAAAACTGGTGCGCTGCCCTTTCCCTGTGCCCCTAGGTCCTGGCATTGATGTGCCTGCCCCAGACATGAGCACGGGAGAGCGGGAGATGTCCTGGATTGCTGACACCTATGCTAGCACCATAGGGCACTATGTGAGTACCCACCAAATGCCTGAAGGCTTCATGTCCTACCACGAGAAATAACAAGCCGATTATATGTGGAAGTGGAGACCTTTTCTCCTCCCCTTTCATCATATCTTGATTTGCATGTCATTTTACTTCTGTCTCTATTCTTGAATCATAATGGTAGTGAACACGGATTAAGCTTTTACTTGCATGCCGCCCTATCCTGGAGGCTGGGGCGGGACCCTCAAAGAGGGGTCACCTCCCAGGGCAGCACACTGCTGGGATCCTGAAAGGGAAATAAAGAAGCATTCCATTCTGACTTTTCCCTCAGAGAGCTTTTATTTAAATAGGAATTAAGCCACATAAGCAGATACGGTATGAAGATAGTGTAATACAAGGGTGGAGAGTTACGGTTTCTGAAGGAAGGCTTCCTGGAAGAGGCGTTCAGGCTAGACCTTGAAAATCAGGCTAGACCTTGAAAACGGGTAGAATTTGAACATAGGGAGATTTGGGGGATGAGAGGAGAAGCAGTGGCGCTCAGACCGTCTAAGGGAAGCCGTATTTAAAAAGGTAATAGAAGAGTCAAGAGGTAAGTGAACTGGGACGGAAATACCAAGCCTGGCGGTTGCATTTTGTTTACTGATCAGCGGGGAGCTCTGATCCTGACCGCCGCTTAGGGGAGCATGGGCGGGCAGCGGTGTAGACTGCGCTGGAGCAGAGAGAGGACCTCCACCTGTGTCGGCGCCTGTCTTCCTAGCCCAGGAGCCATAAGGGCTGGGGAGAAGCGGTGGCCCACGACAGACAGACTTGGCAGGACTGGGTTGGCTGGGATCAGGAAAAGGACGCGGATGGGTCGAAGAGAACCAGGAGGACTTGAGTGTGGGAGACGAGGCAGAAGTAGTTCCATTAAGACAAAACATAAGGAGAAAAACTAGCTTTCTGTCCCTGAGAGAGATGAAACCGTGAAAAGGAGAAACATATGATGGGTAGGAAGAAAAAGGAAGTTGAAAAAGGCATTCATTTAAAAAATATATATGGAGTACCTGCTACACACAAGGCTGAGTACAAGCAGGGTGTTTTACAGTTGAGATAAAGGCGAGAAGGAGAAGTTTCGATGCCGTGAGAAGAGTAATGGGGACCTGAGCAAGTGTTTGGAGGTAAGATCGGAAAAGGCCTCCTTGGAGATGTTTGTAACCTGTGGTCTGCATCCTGAAGGATGAGTCAACGTCAACCAGGGGAAGATCCGGGGTCAAGTTCTGGAGGCAGAAAGAAGCAAGGTGAAGATCCTGGAGTGCAGAAGAGGTGAACTTGAGATGCTGAGAGCAGACTCTAGGAGCCAGAGTAGAGAGCCAGAGAGCGGGGAGCAGGGAGGCCACTAGAGGAGGGGCAGACCGGATTACCGCCCTGTGCGGAACGGCAAGGACTTTGGTCTTTGTCCTGAAAACCGGGAAGCCGGTGAAGTGCTGATCGTAAACAGGCATGTGGCACAGCTAAGTGTTGATTTCAGGCCTCTGTGCAGCAGAGAATGGGGTTGGTGGGGGCAGGGGACTCCACAGGAGCCCAGGAAAGAGGCGCTATGGGGCTGCCCTGGGCTGGAGACAGATGGACAGGTTGAGGATCTAGGGGGAAGAAAGCAGTCAGTTATCAAAGAATGAGAGGTGCTGAGGGCTCCGTGTTGTGGATATCGAGGGAGGGGGTTTCTGGAAAGAGACCAGTGCAGCAACTGGATCGTCCGTGGAATGGCGAGAGTGGAGCCACTGCAAGGGGGTGTTGGGAGAGAGAAGTGGGGTGTGAGAGGAGCCTCCAGTTAGGAAAAATGGCCCTGGAGGGAAGCAGAGGGAAGACGCCTTGAAAGGGGGCTGTTGTCCAAAGAAAAAGGTTTTTGTTTGCCATGTTCATTGACTGGAGGCCACATGTTCTTCCACGTGAGAGACGGACGATGCAGGAGAGATGGGGCATAGTAAATGTAGCAGTCTTCCAAGGGAATAAAGGCCTAGGGAATTTTCCTTTTAAGACCCTGGTGGGAAGATCAGCCTTGGAGAAGAGGAACACTTCTTCCTCTGAGCGGGAGGAAGGGGCTGCAGCTCCCACGGAAGTGTTTACAGATGAGTCTCGGTTCCCACGGTGATGGGGTCTGTAGCTGGGAGCATGGCAGGCAGCCTGCCTTCTAGCACTGGCTCCCTCACACGCCAGCCCCGTGACCTCCGGCAAGAGCCTTGAACTTTCTGCCTCAGTTTCCTCATATGTAAAATGACAATAGTAATAGTACCTAGTAGTTCGTGAGACAGTCATGAGGATTAAATGAATAACAGTGTAAAGCACTTAGAACAGGACCCAGCGCTTAGTGAGCACAGAAAAAAATATTTATAAATACTGCATCAGGTCACTTGCATAAATCCCCTGAAATGAAACAGGAGCAGCGTGAGGGCACTTGAAAGAAGTTTGGTTTTGACTCCCATTCCAGAAAACGTTGCTTTTCCACGTCACCTTTTTATGTTAAGTGAGCTATGACTGTGGTCTCTAGTCCTTTTTAAGCAGGACACTAGATTGAATAGTGCAAAGAGTAGGCAACATATTGTTATTCGTAGTTCATTCCCAATGGTGACAGCAAAAGAAAGCTGTGGGAGGCCGCCAGCTAACCACTTGGACTGCGCTGATCGAAGGCTCCTTAAAGTGATAGGAAATCCAGAATCAGGTCCTGAGGTCAGGAAGCCACAGGTTGTGTTACTTATTTCCAGATGTGAACCTGAGCCACGCAGCTCTTCTTGTCTAAGCCGGCCCAGAAGTGCTGGCATTGGAGGGAGGGTGTCATCTCCCTCGCCCCGCCAGGGCCTCTGGGACGATTGGGTATGCCAGGGAGCTGGGCGGCTGGCACCCGGCCTGGCCTCACACAGGAGTGATGCTCTCAGCTCCAGCGTTTGCATTCTCACTGTTCAGAGGCGTTTGGCACTAGGTGGGCAATTCTGTATTCATACGTGTTAATTATTCATGAAGGAAAACTGTGGGAAAACGACTAATTCCATAAATCACTTTACTAGGCTTCTTTTTTTCTTTTGGTTGGTAATTATACAACTGAGACAATTCTGAGTTCTCTCTGTAAAAATACTTGAACAATGTGGATAAAGAGCAGGCCCCTTTTGAAGTCACCCAGCTACAAGTTAAACTGGGGGCTGGGGCTGGGGTGAGGTAAGGCACCTGACCTTGTTTCACATGGGTAGCGGGTCACATCAACACATTTATTCAGTAGTGCATACTCAAGCCACTGATTTAAAATGCTTCCTTATTTTACATAGAGTTCCTGTATATCATGGGACCATCCTTAGTTTCTCCTGTCGCACTGACCGATTTGTCTATTCCACACTCTTCCGGTTGCTCCAGCTTATAGTATATTTGATGCCTTGGAAGGGAAGCCCTCCCAAGCCCCTTGTTTTTTCTAATTATACTCATTTCTGAACAAGTATACATGCACGTTGTCAATTGAAAGAGTCCAGGAAGCAGGTGGTGAGCGCTGTTCCCCTCCCACTGTGCCTCCCGGAGCCCACCACTGCTGCCAGAGGCTCTGCTCAAACGTGGGCGCCGGCCCCTCGCAGCCTCATGTACCTTTTTAATTTTTTTTTTAACTCAGATGATACCATACTAAATATACCAAAAATTGAATTCCTGTAAGTAGACTTTCTGGGTGCATGAGTTATTTTTATTTTGATACATATTCCAGATTGCCCTGCAAACCCCTTAGTTATTTTGTTGTCTTTTTTTTGTAATTTGTGAATATTTTTCTTAATCCTCACTTTTCCATGAACTTGAGTATTGTCCTTTAAAGTTCTTTTTTTCAAGTGGCATTTTATTGATTAATGTGGTGGAGGAATATCTTTACAACACTGAGTGTTCCCATCTAAGAGCACCATAATGCCTCTTCCTATCTTAGACTCTGTTGGTGACAAGGTAGGGGCCAGCCTAGTGGCGCAGTGCTTAAGTGCACACATTCCGCTTTGGTGGCCCAGGGTTCACCAGTTCGGATCCCAGGTGCGGACATGGCACCGCTTGGCAAGCCATGCTGTGGCAGGCGTCCCACATATAAAGTAGAGGAAGATGGGCACGAATGTTAGCTCAGGGTGTCTTCCTCAGCAAAAAGAGGAGGATGACAGCAGATTTTAGCTCAGGGCTAATCTTCCTCAAAAAAAAAAAAAAAAAAGACAAGGTAGATTTTAAGACATGCCACTTTTGGGGAGGGGGGTGTATACCCTGATTTAGCAAAGCTTAATATTTGTTAAAGGAATAATAGTTTTAAGCTGAACTATCTCTACTTGTGTGATATTGCTATTTGTATCTACTTGACGTTAAATGCCTAAAAACTGTTTCTCTCATTGAAAAATGCAGTCTACTTTATTGGATATTTTCTAGGAACAGAAATCTGAAAAGGCGCTTATCCCTGTTGATGAAAGTCTGCCTTAAACCCACACAGTCCCTAACAAGCATATGAGTTAAATGAGAATGTGTTCCAACTTTAATCCTTCGTGTAGGCAGTGACCTTGACGTTTCATCTTTCACATCGACCTTGATTCTTCGTCTTTGTTGTTGACCTTGACGTTTCATCTTTCACATCGACCTTGATGCTTCGTCTTTGATGTTGACCTTGATGTTTCATTTTTTACGTTGACCTTGCTGCTTCATCTTTGACGCTCTGACCTCTTTTGCAGGATATTAATGCCCACGCCTGTGTCACTGGGAAGCCCATCAGTCAGGGCGGAATCCATGGGCGGATCTCTGCCACTGGCCGGGGTCTTTTCCATGGGATTGAGAACTTCATCAATGAAGCTTCTTACATGAGCATTCTAGGAATGACGCCAGGGTTTGGAGATAAGACATTTGTCGTTCAGGTAAAAATGTTTGCTTTCTTAAAGAATAGCTGATCCACAGATAGTAAGTTTTTAAATGTTTTTAGATTTGCCCTTTTGAAAATCTGGGTCTTTTGAATCTCTTAAGTTTTGGAATGGATGTTTTTAGAGTAATACGTCCTTTGTTTGCTGAACCTTGGTTTGACTCATGTGACTAGTACCAATCTAAGTTATCTCTCACATACTTGCAAAACTATCACCAACTTCTTTTGGTCAATATTTAAATTGGAATTGCATCCAGAAGGGGAAGTCTCAGACTATTAACGAGTAGACACAGAGGTTTGCACAGTGATGCAAATTTCAGGAAGAATTTGCTTGATGCTTCATTATTTTACTTAGAGGGATCTAAATTAAGTTGAATGCTACTTTAAAATAGAATTCTTGGGCCGACCCCATGTCTGAGTGGTTAAGTTTGCGCACTCTGCTTCAGCAGCCGAAGGTTTCATGGGTTCAGATCCTGGACGTGGACATGGCACCGCTCATCAGGCCATGCTGGGTTAGCATCCCACATAGCACAACTGGAAAGACCTACAAGTAGGATATATAACTATGTACTGGGGGGTTTGGATGAGAAAGAGAGAGAAAGAGAGAAAAAAAAAAAAAAAGATTGGCAACAGATGTTAGCTCAGGTGCCAATCTTTAAAAAAAAAAAGATAGAATTCATATTCCTCCCAAATAGTGACTTCCTTTAATCTCCATAATATACAAAGAACTCACACTGCTTAACAACAAAAAAACAAACAACCCGATCAAAAAATGGGCAGAGGACATGAACAGACATTTCTCAAAAGAAGATATGAATATGGCCAATAGACACATGAAAAGATGTTCATCATCGCTAATCATCAGGGAAATGCAAATCAAAACTACACTAAGATATCACCTTACCCCCGTTAGATTGGCAAAAACATCCAAAACCAAGAACGACAAATGTTGGAGAGGTTGTGGAGAAAGAGGAACCCTCATACACTGTTGGTGGGAATGCAAACTGGTACAGCCACTATGGAAAACAGTATGGAGATTTCTCAAAAAGTTAAAAATAGAAATACCCTATGACCCAGCCATCCCATTACTGGGTATCTATCCTAAGAACCTGATATCAGATATCTCAAGAGTCCGTTGCACCCCTATGTTCATCGCAGCATTATTTACAATAGCCAAGACGTGGAACCAGCCTACATGCCCAGAAACTGATGATTGGATAAAGAAGATGTGGTATATATACACAATGGAATACTACTCAGCCATAAAAAAAGACGAAATTGGCCCATTCACAACAATGTGGATGGACCTCGAGGGCATTATGTTAAGCGAAATAAGTCAGTCAGAGAAAGACGAACTCTATATGACTCCACTCATAGGTGGAAATTAGTATATTGAGAAGGAGATCTGATCGGTGGTTACCAGGGAAAAGGGGGGGTGGGGGGAGGGCACGGAGGGGGAAGTGGTGTACCCACAACATGACTAACAAAAATGTACAACTGAAATTTCACAAGCTTGTAATCCATCATAACATTAATAAAAAAAAAAAAAAAAAAAGATAGAATTCATATTCCTCCCAAATAGTGACTTCCTTTGTAGGAACTGAGGACCTAGGTGGTGTGACTGACACCACTGCAGTTTTACTTTAGGCCAACAAGGCTGCGCTAACTGAACTTCATAACTCATTTTCCTAGATGACGAAGAGTTGGGTTCCACATTCTTAAACATAAAAATTTATTGCCAAAGAGAAGCATTTGGTACACTGTTTCTTTAGGAGCAAGGATTTTCAGAACTGGTCCTAAACAAACGGAATGTGTGTTGGTCAGAATATGACTCTCAGCATGTGTACCATGACTGATTTTGGTGTCACGTGTAATTGTTCTTTGCAGGGGTTTGGTAACGTGGGCCTGCACTCTATGAGATACTTACATCGTTTCGGTGCTAAATGTATTGCTGTTGGTGAATCCGATGGGAGCATATGGAATCCAGATGGCATTGACCCAAAAGAACTGGAAGACTTTAAATTGGTATGTCAGTCTCACATCCGAACAGTTCGACTACCCTGAATATGGCAAAATTGAAAAAAGTCTTATTGAAATCTATTTCCATTGCTTATTTTTTAAAATATAAACTCAAAGAACTCATAATCAGTGAGTCTTCATATCACAGGTGCTAAACATGAACATTTCAACTCTGGTGCATTCATTAACTCTGATTTTCCATCAATTACAGCAACATGGATCCATCCTGGGCTTCCCCAAGGCAAAGCCCTATGAAGGGAGCATCTTGGAAGCTGACTGTGACATCCTGATTCCTGCTGCCAGCGAGAAGCAGCTGACCAAGTCCAACGCACCAAGAGTCAAAGCCAAGGTGAGAGAGACGGTGGGGCTGGTCCAGCCTCCCAGTGTGGAATGACATTGAGGGTGATAGACAAGGTCCAATTGGGTTTCCTCTTTTTTATTACTTTTATTTTATTTTATTTTATTTATTTATTTATTTTTTTGAGGAAGTGTTGCCCTGAGCTAACATCTGCCAATCCTTCTCTTTTTGTTGAGGAAGACTGGCCATCAGCTAACATCCATGCCCATCTTCCTCCACTTTATATGTGGGACGCCTACCACAGCATGGCGTGCCAACCGCTGCCATGTCCACACCCGGGATTTGAACCGGAGAACCCTGGGCCGCCGAAGCGGAACATGTGAACTTAACCTCTGCGCCACCAGGCCGGCCCCCCCTTTTTTTTTTAACAGCTTTATTGGGATATAATTCACATACCGTACAATTCACCCAGGTTTACAATTTAATGGCTATTAGTATATTCACAAAAGTTGTGCAACTATCACCGTGGGTTTCCTTTTAAACCAAACTTCCAGACATAGTTAGGGAAACAGAAAGGTGAAAAGTAGTTTTATACACTTTATAGAACAAAATAACTCTCAATTTAACTTAAACTGGAGCTATGCTTCTCCCCACGGCTCCCTGCCCACATGCACACATCTCTTGCACAGTAGAGGGATTTGCTAGTGTTTTGGGCATTTCTCTATGTTCCTGACTCTCTTGCAGATCATTGCTGAAGGTGCCAATGGACCGACAACTCCGGAAGCCGATAAGATTTTCCTGGAGAGAAACATTATGGTTATTCCCGTAAGTCGTCTGTGTGTATGCCAGGTTTTCTATGTGCTTGCAATCGTAATTGTCTTTCTCAAGGAACTGAGTGAGGGCAGAGGGGGCTTGTTAGTGTCTCAAGCTGTAGTGAATTCTTCATCTTTATTTTGCTTTTAAGAAAACATCATGGAAGCGTGGTTAGTGTAATAAGCCTGTCAGGTTTTCACTTTGACCTGGACATTTTCTTCCAGTTTCTCGCTCTTTCTTGAGTGTTTTTAGCTGTCTTAAGAATCCAATTACATAATATATACTGTGCTAGAAATACTGTTCTAACTTAAACTCTAAGATTGCCTATGATTCCTGACCTAATGCATTTCAAATGTCCCTTGCTGCTTTAGCAGAAAGCTCATATGAGGAGCGCGTGCTCAGGTTTTTCAGTGGATAAGCGTGGGGTCTCTACCAGAAGGTTATTGGGAACTGGAAGGTGGTGTGGACCCGTGATGCATTTTGAAGAACCCCCTTTGCTGAAAGCACTTAATAAACTCGATGTAACTGCCTTGGGCAGTTAATTGGACGGAATGTTAATCTTCCGGTGAGGCGCCCTTGGACAGTCCCATCCAGTGGTTAGTGGGCAAGCAATTCTGTCTGAGAACTTTTTCAGTGGAGAAGAAACTCTAACCAAAGTTGACCAAATGCTTATAGATTAATAAACCAAAAAAAAAAAATTTTTTTTTTTCCAAATGGGAAAAACCTCAAATGGATTGGGAAGGGGGTTCGTGAAGTTTAAGTGTGAAATTCTTGATGCTATCTAAGATATATTTGAGAAGTTTGAAGCTTAATCTGCTTTGCTGTTAAACTTGGGCTCCTGCATTCTTTGTAAGCTCTTATTAACCGTTGTCCCCTCCTTTCTTTGGCATCTTCCCGTCTCCTTGGCGTTTAGGATCTCTACCTGAACGCCGGAGGGGTGACGGTGTCCTACTTTGAGTGGCTGAAGAATCTCAATCACGTCAGCTACGGCCGCCTGACCTTCAAATACGAAAGGGATTCCAACTACCACTTGCTGAGTGAGTTCTGAGCATCCGCTCCCAAAATGATCTCTTGGGCCAGCTACAAGACTGGAAACGGGGAGAAAGCTTACACTTTAAGAGGACTGATTTCCTTTTTGTAATAGAGGATTTAATCTCCGAATAGAAAATTGTATTATTCTGTCTCCTGAGACTTAGACCAAATGTCTGAAGGTTCTTGATGGGTATTCAGTGTATTAACTCTCTCAGAGATATTTGCACTCGCATATTGGTCCTGTGACGTAGTGTTCCCAGGACGTCATCTGCAAGTTGGTGCTATAAAGAGTTTTCATTTTCAGCCAGGAGCTCCTGTTGATCCTCATCCATTTTCTGTGTCTGGTTGCCTTCAGCAAAGGCCTATCTCGTGTCAAGAATCTCTGAGTCTTCTGATGAGAAGACGGCTTTTCCTTGACTAGAGGAGGCTCCAGGGTTAGCAGGAGAATTTCCATCAGGCTGACATGAGACCAGACCTCCTGCGGAGCTCTTTCCTCACCCCACTCTGAGAAGCTGGGTGAAGTGCTCTATTTCCATTTCTTTTTCCCTCAGCATTTTCTTTTTAAAAGAGCCAAGGAAAAACCTTGGTAATGGGTGTTATGGAAACAGAGCAGTGACCTACATTCGCATTTATATAGGAATTTGGCAAAGTGCTTTATTCCTTTTTAACTGAGTCTTAAGCGATTAACCCTTTTATTATGACGTTGGTGTTGAAGGTTCCTGAAATTCTGTTAGTTTTAGGTTGTAGGTATAGTTTGGGACTCGTTTCGGTTCTTCGTTCTGTTTTCTACTACCAGTATCTTCATCTCTTGGCTTTTTACAGTGTCTGTTCAAGAGAGTTTGGAAAGAAAATTTGGAAAGCACGGTGGGACGATCCCCATTGTGCCCACGGCAGAGTTCCAAGACAGGATATCGGTGAGTATGCCTGTGACCCGGGTGTGTCTTACACACTCGACCTGCCCTCTTCCGTGACCTCAGGCCAGGTGGATTGATCAGAGTCAAGGGGTATAATCACCATGACAGTAATTATGTGCCTGGCGTGTGCTTCGTCCCTTCCTCGGTCGTTACGTTCTAAAAATGGAGTAAGAATCCAAGTTTAAGATAAATAATTAATATTCTTCTGCTTTTGGTATTTTCGCAATATGGATGACTCAACAAGTGATTCTAACGTAATTGTGACAAATTGTGTATCTTAACTCTTTTAAGCTTCAGAGAAATGGAGAGAATTGAAAAGTAAACATTAGATTGAACTATAGGAAAAATGGAAATTGCTATAGGGACTCGAAAAAGAGTTAAAGAAAGCAGATTAGAAAGGTGGCTTATGTTAATTAGCTCCTGGCAGGATGTGTCGATGGCGCATACACATCACAAAGGGAGTTCCTTCAGCACTGAAGGGCAGAAGACAGGAAGAGCAAAGTCACAGGAAATACGCCAGGAAAAGAAAGCTTGACCTCCTGTGGAAGAAAGACAGATTAAGTAAAGTTTCTTATTAAACAGTTGCTGGATCTCGTTCTCCCCATGTCCCGTGGTGGGGAGTACCACATTCTGATAACAATGCACATTGCTGCGGCTCTTTGAAAAATTTGAAGAGTTTTCAAGTGTTCCTGCCCTTTGACACGATAGTAACGTCCCCCTCTAGGAATTTATCCCAAGAAAATAATTCTAAAGGAGAAGAATGAGCCATGCATGATGATGTCATTGGAACTGTGTTTGCAGTCAATTTTTTAGATTATTTGTGATTTAACAGTCATGTATATATGGCAGGGAAATGGCTAAGTTATGATAAATTCTTCTTAGGAAATGTTCCATCGTGGAAGATAATTTAAGACTATATTGCAATATGGGAAGAAGTTAAGAATTTTGTTTTGAAGAAGAAAGGATGGTTTTGCCACCCTGGGTACTAACTGTTCCCTGAGTGAGCCTTGCGCTTTCCCAGAGCCGCGTCTGTTAGTTCTGGTCCCTCTGTCTGGATGCCTTGACCCACTCTGTGCTTGAGTATCTTCATATCTCTCTGGCTTTTCCTGAAAGACCCACTGCGTGCCAGCGTGTCCTACCTCCTGCCATCACAAGTGCCTCACAGCGCGCACCGTGCACGGCAGGCCTGGCCACTGCTGCCACCCTCAGAGGGGCTTCTTGCTCCCCCTCGGGTCACCCCATGTCCCAGCACGGGCCCGGCCCAGAGCGGTCACTCAGCTTGAAACCTGGGTGGGGAGTACAGAAAGAAGACAGTCAGCTAGTTAGGAAGAAGCTCTGATGATGTTCTTTTTATCTTTTTTTAGATAATCGTTGCCCAGTGTATTGGTCTCCCAGTTTTCAAATGCTACTAATTTTAGACTTTAATGCTGTTTCTCACCTCTTACCGACTTACCTATTTCAGAAGTCTTGTAATAAGTGTCAGTTGAAAAGCCGGGTTTTTTCCAGCTCCTTCCCCCTAGTCCGCCCTCCCCAGCCGTGCTCGGGCCCTGCCAGGACCTGCGTCACTGATTCTCCCGTCTTTTCGCTGTCCCTCTCCACCCCCTCTATGTCCTCAGTTCTCCACTCATCCCACCTGAGTCCCTGCTCCATCCTTGCGGTCACTCCTGGTCTTGTTTCCTGTCATCCTACCCCCTCGCTAACACCCGCCCCCCATAAGCCTGGCTCTCTGCCCCTCCGCGCCTGCGCCCCTGTGCCCCTGTAGCTGGAGGCCCTGCCGACAGTTCACCCCCTGACCGCCAGCCTCGGGGGTCTCCCAGAGGTGCACAGCAGCTGTACTGCTTTTCCCTGTTCTTCCGTTTCCTCACCTTCCTGGTTGATTTTATCATATGTACTCCTTTTCTCTCTCCTCTGCCCTCTCGCTCATGGCCTGGTACCTGTTCACCGAGGACGCCGAAGCAGTCAGCAAGCGTCCACATCTGCCCAGCTCCTATGCACTGACTTGGGTCGTGTTTCCTCTTGCTACCGAGCACTTCTTTGTGCTTCCACCTAAGCCCAGGTCTTGTTCTGGACATTGGGCAGACTGTTTCCAGCTTCCTCAAATGCACTGGACAGGCAGACCTGTCCCTCTCTCTCCAGCATAATCCGTTTTCTGTCTATTCAGTCATTCCTGTCAATGTACCAAATGCTGTCCCAAAAAATAGAAATCTTAATCCCACTGCCCCTTCCAGGTCTTGCCGTTTTTATCTCCCATATAGCAAAGCTCCCACAGAGTTGTGCGTACTCTGTCTTCTAATTGTTCCGTACTCGACCCTACTCTAACGCCTGCCACTCCACCAGAACTGTCCTCGTCAAGGTGACCAGTGACATCAGGTGTTGTCACAAGTGATCGCTTCCCCTTGAAATATTCTCTGAGCTTCCAGGACACCACATTCCCCTGGTTTTCTTCCTACTTCATCAGCCATTTCTCTCTTTGCCTCTCGCTGCTCCTTGTCATCTCTCCACCCTCTGAACATTGAAAGGCTTCGGTCCCTGAATTCAAAATTTTAGTGATTTTGCACAGCCTCATGTATATGCTGTCTCCTCCCACTAAAATAGAAACTCCGTGAGAACAGAGCATTTTCATTATTTTGTTTTCTGTTGTGTCCCCAGTGCCTAGAAGAGTGCTTACTTAGCACGTAGAGGGGACTCAATAAATGTTTGCTGAATGAATGAGTGAGTGATAGAAACCATATTCCACCTGTAAAGCAAGTTTTTTCTCTTAACTTGGTAAAACAAACTTTAACCCAAATGTTTTTTGATTGATACAAATGTTATAGAAAGATACCTTCTTAACTGAATACAGGCATACCTCGTTTTATTGCTCTTTATTGCACTCCACAGATACTGCATTTTTTACAAATTGAAAGTTTGTGGCAACCCTGTGTTGAACAAGTTTATCAGTGGCATTTTTCCAACAGTATTTGCTCATGTCATGTCTTTGTGTCCACATTTGGGTAATTCTTGCGATGTTTCAAACATTTTTATTATTATATTTGTTGTGGTGATCAGTGGTCTTTGATGTCACTATTATAATTGTTTTGGGGCCCCACAAACCACACTCGTATAAGACGGCAAACTTAATTGATAAATGTGCTCTGTGTTCTGACCGCTCCACCAACCAGCCATTACCCATCTCTCTCCTTCTCCTCGGGCCTCTCTATTCCCTGAGACACACTGATACTGAAATTAGGCCAATGCATAATCCTCCAATGGCCTCTAAGTGTTCAAGTGAAAGGAAGAGTCAGACGTCTGTCACTTTAAATCAAAAGCTAGAAATGACTAGTAGCTTAGTGAGGGAGGCGTGTTGAAAGCCAAGACAGGCCAAAAGCTAGGCCTCTTGACCCAAACAGTTAGCCAAGTTGTGAATGCAGAGGAGAAGTTCTTGAAGGAAATTAAAAGTGCTGCTCCAGTGAACACACGAATGAGAAGAAAGCAAAACAGCCTTATTGCTGATAGGGAGACAGTTGCAGTCTGGACAGAGGATCAAAGCAGCCACCACATTCCCTTAAGCCAAAGCCTAGTCCCGAGCCAGGCCCTCACTCTCCTCAATTCTGTGAAGGCTGAGAGAGGGGAGGAAGCTGCAGAAGAGAAGCCTGAAGCCAGCAGAGGTCGGCTCACGCAGTTTAAGGAAAGAAGCATCTCCACGGCATAAAAGTGCAGGTGAAGCAGCAGGTGCTGATGCAGAGGCTGCGGCAAGTTCTCCGGAAGCTCCAGCTGAGATGGTAATGAAGGGGCTGCACTGAACAACAGACTTCCAACGCAGATGAAACAGCATTCTATCGGAAGATGCCATCTAGGACTTTCATAGCTAGAGAGGAGAAGTCAGTGCCTGGCTTCAAACTCCAAAGGACAGGCTGACTCTCTTGTGAGGGGCTAATGCAGCTGGTGACTTTCAGTTGAAGCCAGTGCTCACTTACCATTCTGAGAATCCTAGGACCCTTAAGAATTATGCTAAATCTCCTCTGCCTGTCCTTCATAAATGGAACCACACACAAAGCCTGGATACAGCACATCTGTCTACGACATGGTTACTGAATATTTGAAGCCCACTGTTGAGACCTACTGCTCAGAGAAAAGATTCCTTTCCAAATATTACTGCTCATCAACAACCCACCTGGTCGCTGAGGAACTCTGATGGAGATGTGCAACGAGATGAATGTTGTTTTCATGCCTGCTAGCACAACATCCAGTCTGCAGCCCATGGATCAAGGAGTAATTTCAACTTTCAAGTCTTATGATTTAAGAAATACATTTTGTAAAGTATAGCTGTTATAGATGGTGATTCTTCTGATGGATCTGGACAAAGTAAATTGAAAACCTTCTGGAAAGGATTCACTATTCTAGATGTCATTAAGAACATTCATGATTCATGGGAAGAGGTCAAAATACCAACATTGACAGGAGTTTGGAAGAAGTTGAGTCCATCCCTCATGGATGACTTGAAGGGGTTCAAGACTTCAGTGGAGGAAAAAACTACAGATGTGCTGGAAACAGCAAGAGAACTAGAATTAGAAGTGGAGCCTGAAGACGTGACTGAATTGCTGCCATCTCATGATAAAACTTTAACAAATGGCAAGTTGCTTTTTATAGATGAACAAGAAAGTGGTTTCTTGAGGTTGCATCTACTCCTGGTGAAGATCCTGTGAAGATTTTGAAATGACAACAAAGGATTTAGAATATGGCATAAACTTAGTTGATAGAGCAGTGGCAGGGTATGAGAGGACTGACTCCACTTTTTTTTTTTTTTAAAGGTATGCTTTTTGGTGAGGAAGATTGGCCCTGAGCTAGCATCTGTTGCCAGTCTTCCTCTTTTTTTTTCTCCCCGAAGCCCCAGTGCATAGTTGTATATCCTAGTGGTAAGTCATCTTAATTCTTCTGTGTGGGACACCGCCACAGCATGGCTTGAGCAGTGCATAGGTCTGCACCCAGGATCCAAACTGGCAAACCCTGGGCTGCTGAAGCAGAGCCTGCGAACTTAACCACTCGGCCACGGGGCCAGCCCCTGACTCCAATTTTGAAAGAAGTTCTGTGGGTAAAATGCTATCAAACAGCATTGCATGCTACAGAGAAATGGTTCATGAAAGGAAGAGTCATTTGATGCTGTCAACTTCATTGTTGTCTTATTTTAAGATATTGCCACAGCCACCCCAGCCTTCAGCAGTCACCACCCTGATCAGTCAGCAGCCACCAACATTGAGGCAAGACCCTCCACTGGCAAAAAGGTTGTGACTTGCTGCAGGCTCATATGATGGGTAGCATTTTTTAGCAATAAATTATTTTTTAATTAATGTATGTACATTGTTCCTTTAGACATAATGCTATTGCATAACTTTTATGTGCACTGGGAAATCAAAAAGTTCTCGTGACTCGCTTTATCGCCGTCTGGAACCACACCTGCAACATCTCCGAGCTACGCCTGTCGAGTATTAATTGGATCAAGTTCAGCATAGATAACTTTTGTTGGTGACCCCCTTTAAGTTTTTATCTAGCATCTCAGGATATGTGTTCGATAGCTATATATGTCATATTAGGAGTAATGGTGATAGTTAATTGTCCTAAAATTTGAGAAAGCATTCCAAAAAACAAATTAGATCTGTTGAAACAAACTGACTTATAGAGATGATTGGCATTGGAAAGAGATAAGCTGACTTGGTGGTCGAAGGCCCTGGGTTGTCTCCCAGCTCTAAAAATAGCTCTCTGCAACCTCGGCCAACTTCCCCCATGGTTTTAGTTTCCTCAGCAGTAGAACTGGAGGGTTGGGTGAAGAGCTGCTTTAAAAGTTGGTGGCACTGCTGGATATACAGTCAGGATTCTACCCCGGAGCCGCTCTCAGGGGTGACCGGACTCCTTTCTGTGGCCTGTGTGGTGTCCCTGTTTCGCCGGGGGACAGCTGAGTGCGCTGTGATGTGAACAGTGTCATGTGCTGCTGTGGTTTGTCTGCCCCTGAGATGGGCGAGCCGTGCTGCTCCCCCTCCCTGCCCTCGTGTTTCCTGGTCGGTACTGTATTCGTCATTGTACTGTGACCGCATTTTGTGAGTGTTTGTTTGCTGTCAAATATAATGAAAACTAAGTTGTGGTTAAAACACAACTACTAAAATAGGTATCAAGATACTGTACAGAAATTAAGTTTATACTGAAGGACAAAACACTCCTGCCTGGCCATCTCTTGACCTCAGATCCTTTGTGCTCTCATAGACGAAGCGTGTCTTTGTGTGGTCTTGTTGACCTTATGCTCTTTTTCCTGATAGGGTGCATCTGAGAAGGACATCGTGCACTCTGGCTTAGCTTACACCATGGAGCGCTCTGCCCGGGTACGTGTGCACGTGCTGGCTGCGTTTCTGCTCGTTTCGGGACAAATGGCTCGACCGTGATGTCTCAGCTGCCAGGCTGTGTGTGCGGTGAAAGGAAAGAGCAGTCTGTTTGCATGTTCCTCCGCTGCGCGGAGCAAAACACATCCTTTTCTGGTCTTAAACGATGAGCAGTGTTGTTAGGGTCTTCAGGATGTTTACCAGGCTTTTGGAAACTAATCATAATGCCAAGTTAGGAAGGAGTGATGTTTGGCAGTTAGCTAAATATCAAGTAGTTAGCCAAGCTGGATTGCAGCTCAGCCCCACTCTCACAGCTACTGGGAACTGCCTTACTGCAGAATTAGTATAAGTAAAAGGTTTTTTGACCACTTGATCCTTATTTCAAGGCCTTAAACACATTTGAGTCCAGTTTTCCTAATTTTTTTTGAGTTCTGATTCTATCCACTTGGCTTTATGTTGAAATACCATGAGCAGATATTAATGGTGGTGCTGGTTGTTAATTTTTTTTATTGAGCATGAATTCACCCTTTTAAAGTATCAATTTAGCAGCCTTAAGTGTATTCCCAAGGCTTTGTAGCCATCACCACTGACTCCAGAACATTTTCGTCACCCCATTCTTGGTTCTTTTAAATTATCGCAAAGCATATCATTAGATGCCCTCGCTCCAGATAACAGGATGTCAAGGAGCACAGAGACAGCTCGTATCTGAGCCTCTCAGGAACGCTTCTTCCTGCCACCTGGTTGGTGCTCTCTGTCAGTCCCTGAGAATTAGCCCTTCCTGACTAGAGGTGGTTCTGCTGCACTTTAATGGTGACAGGGTGGCTTGTCCCAGGCCCGCCTGTGCCTTGTGTGTCCCTGGCCCTACTGCTTGATTCAGAGTGGGCTTCACTGCGCTTTCTCCTTCTCTGCAGCAAATCATGCGTACGGCCATGAAGTACAACCTGGGGTTGGACCTGAGGACGGCCGCCTACGTCAACGCCATTGAGAAAGTCTTCAAGGTGTACAATGAAGCTGGTGTGACCTTCACATAGACGGATTGTAGCTGACCTCCGCACCACCCTCTCCACCTCCTCATCTGCAGACCTATCGCGAGTTTACATGTAACCACGGAAGTCTATCTCCTCATGACTTAGTAGATAATGGACACCATCCTCAGCAAGTCAATCCAAATCAGCCCCTTAAGAGGAAAGAAATTAAGCTTAGGGGATCATGTACAAGGTAATGAGTGTGAGAGTAGAAATTACCTGTGCCAGAGAGCCATTTGGGTGTTTGGCCTTTCCGTAGAAAGTCTCTGCCGTCTGGCTGTGCCGCCTTGCTGTGTGGCTGCTTGCCAGCCCCGGCAGGGCTGTGGCCCCAGGGAAGCACCTGTTGTCCAGAAGCCGTCAGCTGCTTGCTGCTTCAGCTCTGGACAGGTCTGAGACGTGCCCTGACTTCGACACATTTAAGAAGTAGGTGTCTGGCACCTTCAGAAGGTGGCATGGTCCTCAAGTGAGTTATTGGTATTTTACATCAGCAAAATAACTCAGTTTTACAGGTTACAAACAAAACAGAAGCTCTTTCTCTTTATGCATTTTATTCTTTTAGAATAAAATAAGTACACGCTGCTGTAATAAAATTGCCTTTGATCACTTAACAAGCCTAACCCTGACTCAAGCAGTGAATGCCTATAAACATAATAAATGAGAAAAGCTAGTATTTTTATAACATAAAACAGTATCCTTTATAGCTTATCAATCGTGTATTGTTGTCCAGCAAAAATAAAAAGCCCGATGGAGAATTAAGTTATCTTCATAGCTGCAAGTGACGGGGGCTATTTTTGTTACGACTGTCGGAATTCACTAGCCACAATTATGACATCTAGTCCAAAGAATGCAGTAACCTCCTTATCATGTTAGTTCATTGTTCTTCTCTTTGGAAGATCTGTTGTGTTGACTAATTAAACAATAATTCAAGTAGAAGGTCCCAGAAAAAAAACCCTTGGGCTCCGTGTTTGGAGTCTGCCTGGCAGCTCTGAGCGTTGCCAGTGGCCCCGACTTGGCCTGACTCTGCGTCCTCTTTCAAAGGCCTCACATTCTGCACACCGCTTCCTTGACAGTGGGCTGAAAACACCCTTGGGGTGAGTGTTTTGTTTGGGAGTTATTTGGCCAGGGCCTTTTCCATAGTAGTGTCCCAATGAAGTACTAGATATTATTTATGTAAGAATGAGCTTTTTTTTTTTTTAACAATAATATCCTTTCAGAAATTTCTAACTACTTTGTAACTGCATGACTTAACCTGGTGATAAAAGCAGTTATTAAAAGTCTACCTTTTCCAAAGCTTATGTTTCTTTTCTGTGTTTTTATATTTGGTAGTGTTTGTTTAGTAGATGATAAAACTACAATCGGGTTTCTAAAATGTTTGAAACCACCGCCTACATAACATTTCTTTCTGCTATACTGTGAGCTGCCGAGATTTTATCCTGAAGTTTTTTGTATTTCGTTCTGTTAGACAGTTGTCAGTGGTTATTCTTGGGGAAGAGGTTCTCGTGCCTAAAGCTGATACACTCAAGTAATTTTTAGTGCCTTTTTTTAATGAAGGAAGGCTTCATTGATTAGGGTTTTGTTTTTAATAATTTAGCCCCAGAATGTAATAATTTAGGACAGAATACTAACCGTGTTCGGCAGGACTGGGTTCTAGACCTGATCCCACCAATTGCTTACCTGCCAAATCTGGAACATGACTTTCAGCTGGACTCTGTCTGGTCCTAATTCTGCGTCTCCATGGTTCTGAGCATCCAGTCTGGCAGTGGATGAACAAGCCCCCTGGCACCATGGACACACTGAGCTCTTCCCGAGCCGCTGGTGTCCACTTGCCCTCTAGGTGGAGCACTGACGTGTTGGGGAAAGTGATAGGGAAACAAGGTCCAGAATGTATGTAGAACAATACCGGCTGGGGCACTCGTTTCAGTTGTAGCCTTTGGCTAACATTGGGAGTGTTGATAGAGATTTTTTTAAAGATTAGATATATGTTCATGGGTGTTATTGATATTGGTGCTAGAAAAGCAGTATTGTGCACGCTAGCTATATAAAGACAGCACGGCACTGGTGTCTGTCAACCGTGGTTCCTGGAGGTTTCAGTTAGAAAATTCTCGTCAGTTACTCTTGGCTTCACAGAAATTTTCTAATTTATTTACTTTAAAACTCACATATAATGCTCTAAAGTTAATTGCTTCTGAAATAGCCGTGGATGGCTTATGTAGCGCTTGAAGAATACTTAACTGTTGCCTCGTAAACCCCTACAGCAGAACGTGTTCTCATTACCCTGACGGATGAAGTTTAGGGAAATGAGAAGTAAAATCTTGATTTTTTTTTTTTTTTTTTTTTCCAAACCTGGCGCCTTAAACTCAGAAGCTTTAAGTAACTTCCCTAAACGTCCCTGGCAGGCTTTCTTAGCCTGCACTCGTTAAGGCAGTCAAAGCATGGCACATGGAGAAAACTACATCTGTGAACCTTGTATGAAACTTCTGCAAAAGAATTTTCTTTTTTCTTTTTTTGCTTTGTAATGTCGATGTTACGATTTTTTAATTGTTTTTTTTACAAATAACTTTTATTGGCTTGTTTTTTTAATCAAAGCTTACACATAGTTTAGACAGTTTCTCAGCCTCAGCACTATTAACATTTCAAGCCATGTGTTTATTGAGGACTGTCCTTTGCATTGTAGGATGTTTAGCAGCATCCCTGGCCTCTACCCCTTAGATGCCAGGAATACCTTTCAGTTGTGACCATGAAAAGTGTATTCAGATAGCCAGATGTCCCCTGTGGGGCAAAATTACCCCCTACAGAGAATTATTGGCGTAGAGAGCCAAATAGTTCTACAAGACTTGTGAACGACAGCTCGTCCCCTCCATCCGTACCCCACCACACCATTTTCTACTCCCCAGAGGCAACCACTTCCAACGATTTTAAACGTTTCGTTTTCATTCTCTTCAAATCCTTTGCCCAGTTTTTAATTGGGTTATTTATCTTTTTATTGTTGAGTTGTGGGTTCTTTATATATTCTGGATATGTGACCCTCATCAGATAATACGATTTGCAAATATTTTCTCTTATTCTGTTGGTTTGTCTTTTCATTTTCTTGATGGTGTTCTTTGACACAAAAGATTTGAATTTTGATCGAGTCCAATTTATTTTTTCTTTGATTGTTACATATAAGGGTCATATTTAAGAAACCGTTGCCGGGCTGGCCCAGTGGTGCAGCAGTTAAGTGCACACGTTCTGCTTCGGCGGCCCAGTTCTGATACCTGGTGCAGACATGGCTCCGCTCGGCAAAAAGTGTCCCACATGTAAAGTAGAGGAAGATGGGCACGGATGTGAGCTCAGGGCCAGTCTTCCTCAGCACAAAGGATTGGCAGCAGTTAGCTCAGGGCTGATCTTCCTCAAAAAAAAAAAAAAAAAAAAAACAAGAAACCATTGCCTAATCCAAGGTCACACAGGTCTGATGAATTCTAACAAATATTTAAAGAATTAACACCAATCCTATTCAAACTTTTCCCCAAAAATAGAAAAGGGAATACTTTCTGACACCTTCTGTGAGGCCGTTATTACCCTGGTAGCAAAGCCAGACAAAGACATCACAAGAAAAGAAAACACCATCATCTCCTATGAATATAGACACAAAAATAATCAACAAAATACTAACTAACAAACTGAATCCAGCAGCTCATTCTAAGTATCATCCATCGTGACCGGGTCGGATTTGTCTCAGGAATGCAAGGGTCATTCAACATAAGGAAATCAATCAATGCAGTACACCCCATTAATAGAAATAGAACGGGGCGGGGGGCATAATCATCTCAAGAGATGTGGGAAAAGCATTTGACAAAATTCAAGGCCATTGCATAATAAAAACACTCAGCTAGGAATAGAAGGAACTTCTTGAACACGATAAGGGACATTTATGAAAAACCCACAGCTAACACTCATTGGTGAAAAACAGAAAGCTTCCCCTTAAGAGGAACAAGGCAAGGATTCTTGCTTTCGCCTCTGCTATTCGACATGTACTGGAAGTCCTAGCCAGAGCAATTAGGCCAGAAAAAGAAGTAAAAGGCATCTGAATTGGAAAGGAAAAGAGAAACTATCTCCATTTGCAGATGACATGATTCTATATAGAGAAAATCCCATAGATACACAAACACCAAAAACAAAAACGTACTGGAGTTAATGAATTAAGCAAAGTTGTAGGGGCCAGTCCTGTGGCCGAGTGGTTAAGTTCACGGTCTCTGCTTCGGCAGCCCAGGGTTTCGCCAGTTTGCATCCTGGGCGCGGACATGGCATCACTCATCAAGCTATGCTGAGGCGGCGTCACACATGCCACAACTAGAAGGACCTATGACTAGAATATACAACTGTATTGGGGGGCTTTGGGGAGAAAAAGGAAAAATAAAATCTTAAAGTTGCAGGATACAAGATCACAAAAAATCAGTTGTTTTTCTATACACCAGCAATGAGCAATCCGTAAAGGAAATAAGGAAAACAATTCCATTTACAATAGGATCCAAAAGAATAAAATATCTAGGAATAAACTTAACCAAGGAGGTGAAAGCTTTGTACACTGAAAACTACAAAACATTGTTTAAAAGAGATGAAAGAATACTTCAATAAATGGAAAGACAGCCCATGTGCATAGGTTGGAAAAAATATTGTTAAGGTGACAATACTCAAAGTAATCTACACATTCAAAATTTCTATCAAAATTCCAGTGGCCCTTTTGCAAAAATAGCAAATCTGATCCTAAAATTAATGTGAAAGTGCAAGTGGCCCCAAATAACCAAAACAATATTGAAAAAGAAAACTAAACTTGGAGGACTCACACTTCCGGTTTTAAACCTTAATACAAAGCTATAATTAAAATTGTGGTACGAATAGAATACTGTCAATTATACTTTTTTAAAAACTGGCACTGGCGTACAAACATAGACCAATGGAATGGAATTGAGAGTCCAGAAACATGTATGCTCACTTGGTTTTCAACATTGGTGCCAACACCACTTGTATTACTTTCCTGGGGCTGTCTTAAAAAATTAGATGGCTTAAAACAATGGGACTTAATTGTGTCAGAGTTCTGGGGGCTGTAAATTGAGGCATCGGCATGGCCGTGCTCCCTCTGAAGCCAGCAGGGGAGAACTTCTTGCCTTTTCCTAGCTGCTGGTGGTGACCATCAGTCCTTGGCGTTCTTTGGCTTGCAGCTGCATCACTCCAGTCTCTGCCTTTGTCCTCTGTGGGTGGCCATCATCCCTCTGTGTGTCTGTGTCTTCTTATACGGACACCAGACTTATTGGATTAAGGTCCCACCCTACTCCAGCATGACTTCATCTTAACTAGTTTCACCTGCAATGACATTATTTCCAAATAAGGTCACATCCTGAGATACTGGGGTTAGGATTTAACAGATCTTTTGGAGGGACACAATTCAACCTGTAACACCATTCAGTGAGGAAAGAAGAATCTCTTCAACAAAAAACTCTGGGACAGCTGGATAAACACAGATAAAGGAATGAACTTTGACGCCTTCCTCACTCCGTGTACAAAAATTAACTCCCAGTGGATCAAACACCTAAATATAAGAGAGAAAACTGCAAAACTATTAGAAGAAAACAGAGGTAAATCTTCACGGCCTTGTAATGGATTCTTAGACATGATGTTAAAAGCACAAGTAACAAAAAGTAGACAAATTCGAATTCATAAAAATTAAAAGCTTTTGTGTGTCAAAGGAGATTATCAAGAATGTGAAAAGACAACCTACAGAATAGGAGAAAATATTCACAAATCATGAATATGATAAGGGCTTAACATACAGAATGTTTAGAATATTCTGAAATAAAATATTTTATAAATATTTTCAAATAAAATATTTAAGATGGAACTCAGGAATAAAGAGACAAACACCCAATTATAAAATGGCAAAGGACTTGAATAGACATTTCTCCAAAGAAGAATACGAAGAAGATAGACAAACGTCCAACAAGCACGTGAAAAGATGTCCAACATCATTGGTCATTAAGGAAATGCAAATCAGGGCCACAGTGAGATATGACTTCACCCCTGCTAAGATGACTTTAATTTTAAAAAATCAGAACATATGTGTTGATGAGTATGTGGAGAAATAGGAACCCTCATACATCGCTGGTGGGACTGTAACATGGTACAGCCACTGTTGACAACAGTTTGGCAGTTCCTAAAAGAGCTAAACATAGAATTACCATATTGCCCAGCAATTACAATTCTAGGTAGGTGCATGCACAACAGAAATGTAAACATATGTCCACATAGAAACTTGTGTAGCAGCATTATTCATAATAACCGAAAGATGAAAACAACCCAAATGCCTATCAACAGATCAATGGATAAACAAATTATGGTGTGGACATACAATGGAATATTATTCAGCCACGAAAAGGAAAGAAGGACATGCTATAGCTTCGATGAACATCAAAAACATGCTAAGTGAAAGAAGCCAGACACAAAAGGCCATATATATGGTTCCTTTTATATGATATATCCAGAATAGGTAAATCCATAGACAGAGAAAGGAGATTAGTGGTTAGAGGGGACTGGAGGGGAGTATATGAATGAGGAGTGATTACTTAGTGGGAATGTGGTGTTTTTCTGAGATGATGACAAAGTTTTGAAAGCAGAAGTGATGGTTGCACAACATTGTGAATACCACTGAGTTACACACTTTAAAATGTTTAATTGTGTGTTACATAAATTTCACCTCAATTAAAAATAAATGAAGGGAAAAATAAAAACCCACTAACTTAGACTTGAACCTCAGGAACCATCCAGGGAGGCTAGTTGCAAATTGGCCAAAGTTTCTGGGGAAACATGTGCACAGCAACTTGATCCTCCGAGCCTGCTGGAGACGGGTCCTGCCGTAAGACCACCCTCTCCTGGGAAGCCTGCAGTAGCAAATGCTGGCACAGAGCAGTGGCCTCAGGGAGCTGCAGGAACCTGGGGATACTTGGACCTCTGCAACCCTCCCACACGTCATGAAGCTGGTGGGACAGGGCAAGCCTGTGCCCTAAATGACAGCAGGGTCAGCAGCATGGAGTGGTGGCCCTATGGGTCTAGGAGACTGTGCCAATGTGAGGTGAGGAGGCTGTGGCTGCTGGATGCAGAATCCTTGGTTGACAGTCATCTTCATTCATCGCTTTCAATAGGTTATCCCACTGTCTTCTGGCCTCTGTGGTTTCTGATGAGACGTCACCTGTTCATCTTATTGAGCCTCCCTTTTATGTCATGACTTGTTTTTTTCTTTCTCTTTCAAGATTTTCTCTGTGCTTCAGCTTTCCTCAATTTCATTATGAAATGCCTAGGTGTGCATCTATTTGAGTTTATCCCGCTTGGGGTTCATTGAGCCTCTTGATGGGTTAATGTTTTTCATCAAATTTGTTGTTTCAGCCATTTATTCAAAGAATCTTTCTGCCCTTTTCTCTCCTCTCCCTCTGAAAAAAAGTTGATTCTGACCGTATTTTTGCCAGTTTTCTCATCTCTTTTACAGAGAAGAGAATTTTTGAGGGAACTTGCTCCACCATTTTCTCTGACATCACTCTCTATCGCTTTTTTTTTTCTTTTTGCTGAGGAAGATTAACCCTGAGCTAACATCTATTGCCAATCTTTCTCGTTTTTTGCTTGAGGAAGATTTGCCCTGAACTAACATCTGTGCCAATCTTCTGCATTTTTTGCTTGAGGAAGGTTAGCTCTGAGCTAACATCTGTGCCAGTCTCCCTCTACTTTATATGTGGGTCTCCACAACAGCGTGGCTGACGAGTGGTGTAGGTCCACGCCCAGGATCCAAACCCAAGAATCTGTGCCACTGAAGTGGGATGCACCAAACTTAACTAGTACGCCACGGGGCCGGCCTCACTCTCTATTACTTTTTACAACACGTTTATAATTTATCTGAGGTTCATGTCACACCCCTCATTGCACAGCACACGCAGTAAAAAGAAAATGAGAGAGAGAAGTACTTATTCTAGAACAGCACACTTCAAGGTGAACTTAAGGGAATGTGGACAGTGCTTCTCCAGCTCTCTGCCGTGAAGGGCCAGTTTTTTGGTTTTTTGTTTGTTTCTTAAACTAACTCATCATGGTCTGTGGTCCCACTTCATATGACTAGTTCCCGTACGACTTGCCGTACGAGCTCCACACACTGAGCTAGTCTCTACCCTGTCCAACAAGATTGTCCACTGATCACACTCCTGGAGGTCCGGGCAACGTCAAACTGCTATAAGAGTTTCTAAGTGCTCCCTGTTTCTTTATTTATCTTGTCACCAAGTGGTAACATAGTTTGCAAACCAGAAAAATTTTGAGTAGCACTTAATTGAGAAAGAATCTTGAATAAGCTATTACGAGCCCTCTACGGTCACATTTTAAGATATATTTGGGTTGATTTTCTCTTAAATTCAAGCATGATATAAATACATAACGTAGAAAATAAAGATTCCTCATATTCCCACAGACACACAGAGATGAGCACTGTTAATATGTTTGCTATAAATATGCTACTAGTTCTTTTCTATTCTTCTATAATAATGTGTTTGCTCTGTAAAAATGAACTTATTCTACATGCATATTTTACAACTGATTAACTTATTTGGATGTGTTCTCATAAGATATATGTACATTTTCTTCATCTGAACAGCTGTGGAGTATTCCATTTCATATACATGCGGTAATTGTTAACTGGTCCCTCTTGGTGGCCATCTAGGCACAGGTCCCATTTTTCAGGCTAGGGCATTTGAATACACTAGAAGTAACAGATGTCAGCTCTATACTGTGTGTCAAACCTAATAAGCAAAGCAAAACCTGATTTCTGATTAGCATTTTAGGGTGTTTCCAATCTCTTGCTACTACACGCCACGCTGAATCTGTGTGTTTGCCCTTTGGGCATCTGTGTGTACCTGTGAACACCTGCCGAGTGAAGTCTGGGAAGGGAAGGTGCTGTCCAGAGAGATGTTCCAGTCCACACTGCCACCCACAGTGCTCCCATCCTTTTGAGCTTGGGTTTGGATTGGAGGAATTCAAAAGTCATCAGGAGCCAAACCAAGATAGAAGGTCCAGATTTAGCTGGACAGCGGCAAGAGTTCCAAGCCAGGACACTGGATATCCCTGGGCTGTTCAGAAACTTGTAAACCCAATTCTAAAAGGAAGCCAGAAATATGGTGTGCAACCAACTCATTCCTTAAAACACCTTTTCTTCTAATTTCTGCAAAGGACAAGTGACTTCCAGCAAGATAGATAAGCAATGCCACATCCTTACAAATCATTTCCTTTTTGTTACTCCAAAATGTTAAGCTCAATGCTGCTGAAACATAACCTTTACCCTTTACGGTACCGACTCACCGTGGCAGGAAGGAGGGAAGGCCAGGCGTTCTTCACCACCACCACCAATTAGGCCTAACGCGAGTCTCCGAGTGGAGATCTGACAGTGGCTTCAACAGCCAATAAGCAGTGGGCTGAGGTCCTCCTTGACCGACCCTGTGACCGTCCAGCAGAAATGGTTCTCTGAAGGCTCTTTCAGAATGTGAAGCAACTCACTGTCTGAGCCTGCCCAGCAAACCTCTCCATCAGGTTGGTCTGTTAGCTTCTCCAAGTCCTTCCCTGAGAACATTTCAAGGAAAACCCCAAGAACATGAAAACTGAATGACAGTCCTCCTTTGGGGGAATCCTTGAAGCACGGAGGTGTCTGACAGCTACAGGTCATTTCTGAGAAAACCATCGTTTAAGAAATGTAGCACAGACACTAACGATTCTTCAAGAGCCCCTTGCTGACGTGAGAAATCTCAGTGTGAGAGTGGCACACCTGACTAACCACGGGGACCTAGCTGACCCCCAGCGAGTGCCAATGTGCTGACCCCCTGCCCCGCACAGGGGCCACTCGGGACACAGGCGGTGTTTCCATGCAAACAGGAATAAATCCAGGGCTCGGTGTACACATTTCACAGCTTTTTATTGAGGTTCAGGAAGAGGCCAGTGGTGGTGGGCGTGCTCACTGTCCCAGCTTCCCCAGGCCTTCCGCCGCGTGGGTGACAGCATTTGTGACTGTGTTGGTCACTGTGTCAGTGACTTCCTTCACCACTTTGTCCCCTGTCTCATGGGCCTTCTTTAAGGCTTCGGCGATGGCTGTCAGGAAGTAGGAGGCATAATGTCTGGGTGAGCAAAGAAACATTTGAAGCCACTTGCTAGGCTAGTCTTGCCTGGAGTGGCCTGTGGGATGTGGCAGTCCTCTGGATATGGCCTGGAGGAGCCCCGATGGGGCAGCGGGCAGCAGAGCTCCCAGAGGACTGTGCTCAAATTTGATTTATTTCACGCAACAACCTGCATTTCTTCACTTACAAGTGAGACTGAGCATCTGCTCACATCACGGGTATGTTACCTGCCTGGGCTTCATTTCTCCGTGAAATGTCTGTTTACATCTTTCGGTCATTTTTATATTGGGTTATCATTTCTATTACAAATATTTTTCTTCAGTTTGTGATTTTTCTTTTGACTTGGCTTATAGTTGGTTTTTTTTTACTATGAAAATTTTGAAGTTTTATATTGTCAAATTTACCTAATATTTCCTTTATGGCTGTTGGGCTTTCTGTAATGGTTAAAAAGACCCTCCTGTCTCCAAGATTATGCCAAAATAGCCTATGTTCTCTTCTAACAATTTAATAACTTCAAGTATTTATATTTAAGTCCTTGATCCATCTGGAACCTATTTTGTTGTAAGGAATGAGGTATGCATATGCTTTTTGCATGGTTATGCTCACAGCACATACACATAGAAATATATAGTTTTGTCTTAAATATTTTTGTGCTGACACATAGTCTTCTGTGACATCATCTTCTTAACATTCCACAGAGAGAACTATCCAGGTGGATCTTGCTTCAGCAAAGTGTGGGCTGTGGCTGCAGATGAGTATAGATAATTGTATACTAACTGAAAGGACGCAACAGCAGGGGCAGGGTCTGACCTGGTTAGGCAAAGAAGGAGATGCTGCCAGCATCCAGCTTCCCTCCCTCCCTCCTTCCTCCTCCCCTCCAACCCTCCCTCCCTCCTTCCTCGGCCTGATCTTGGCCGTACCTTTCTCTCCAGCCTCCTTGGCATGCTCCACCACCTCCTTCACCACTCCCTCCACGACATGAGCTGAAAAAACAAGACAAGCCGAGTGAGAACACAGTGCAAGCCGGCTTCTCCTCCGGGTGGCGGGGCCCGGCCAGCTCTGGATGTCCTGCATGGGGTTCTGGGATGCTGCCCCAGCCGGGACAGGCTGGCTCACGAGAAGGACCCTCAGCTGGCTCCCTTCAGAGACTCGAGTGGGGCCTGGCTGCCAGGAGACAAACTGAGTGAGCCAGAGAAGGGCACAAGGCCCTCCGTGCCCCTCGGGCCTGACACGGCCTGGAATGCCAACGAGCAGGCCCTCCTCTCAGCTAGGGACCTGGAACCAAGGCTGGGCCTGTTTCCCAGGTCACCACACCTCCTAGGGGTGCTGCTGGCCTGCCTCCAGCAAAACCAAGTGCCCCAAAGCCATCGCCCCAATAGGAGGGCGCTCTGCCCACCTAGGAGTTGTTTAAAGCTTGGGTGGGAGCGTGCTAGAACCGGAAGATTTGGGAGTCGGCAATTGGGTTCTGATGCCAACACCACCCTCCACTGCTGGGTTCCCTCATGGGTAGAATGAGGATAATACGGAAGTCACAGGGCTAAGAGGAAAGATGACAGAGGGCCGTCCACACCCGCGGTGGAGCTGCCAAATGAAATCCAGACACGTCTGCAGCCATTTAGAAGGAGAACAGCGAACTCAGGCACAAGCTGTTTTTCACAAACTGTCCACAGGTGGGAGCTCGGTTAGCTCCCTGCATGCAGCTGCTGGCCTCTCTGCATGGGACTTCGAAGAAAGTGAAAATATCCTTTCCATAAACCCCAGGGACCGACTTCGAACAGAATCAGACTCGGTGGTTTGTTAATGAAGAAATCTTTGAAGCTTTAAAGTTACGGTAAAAAAAAATCCATCCTCTCTTTCTGTAGAGGATACTCAGAATAGGCTGTTTCGATGTGGAAGGGCTCCCCAGATTTCCAGAGGGAAGGATTCAAGCCACCGGCTGCTCACTCAGCACCCAGTGTCCCCTCTTGCCCCCAGGGGCCTCCTCTGGGCTGGCCCCCTCCTGCCCTCAGCCACAGACCCCAACAACAGGTGGCACAGCAGGTCCGATGGTGGGAGGGTTGCTTGAGGCAGTGGACCCCTCATGGCTCCCCCCCCCAACCCCAAGCTGCCCTCCTTGGCCTCTGTAGCCCCCTCCTCCACCCTGTCCTGGTGGAGCTGGTTGGCCAGGATTCCCCATGGGGCCAAGGCCTGCCCCAACCCCGCTGGGATCAGCTTTGACAGGCCCAGCCGTGTCTGTCCGCATCCCCCAGCCAGAGGGGAACGGCTCAGGTTACAGGAGCAACCGGGTCCCTACCAGCCTCCTCAGTGGCCTTCTCTGTGCGGTGGGCCAGGCCCTCGGCGGCAAGCTTCCCCAGGCCTCCCAGCATTGTGTGGCAGCAGGTCGTGGCCCAGCAGGATGGTGGGGCGAGCACCAGTGTGCTTTTATAGATGCCTCTGATGCCTGGCTGGGCCCCAGCTGAGTGGGACATCTGGCGATGAGTCAGCACAGACGGCTCGGGAGGAAGAGGCTGGGTGGGGCGCCCCAGTGCTGTGGCCCAGATGCTGCCCCTCTGGCAGCAGGAGACCCCCACACCTCGTATCCTGGGACCCTGTGAGGGCAGGGCCAGGGAGCAGGGCTGAAGCTGGACGGAGAGGTCAGTCCGGGCCATGCGCCTCCCCCAGGCCAGTGGCCCAAGTTCCCTGTGGGATGAGGGGCACTGGGACAGCAGCTGTGCCAGCCCCCTGGGCTGGAGCTCCCCACAGCCTGGGCACTGGTGTGTACTCAGACAAGGCCTAGGACTCCCAGCCTGTTGTCCCGGGTCCCCAGGGTGGCCTAGTCAGAGCGCTGGGAGTTCCCTGGGCCTGGGGACCTGGGCGGCCCTTCAGGCCAGTAACACAAGTGAAGTGGGGCCAGCCCCTCCCTATTCCCAAGGCCCTGGGCTCTGCAGAGTGAATTTGCTGCCTCCATCGGACAGGTAGGGGGACCCCAGCCATGCGTCGCCCAAGGCAAAGGAGGACACACCATTGACTAGAGGCCTTGTCACACCCAGCTGGTAGTCAGCTGGTTCTCACTCATGGGAGCGCCTGGGTGGCCCGGCGCTGGGACAGGCGGCACATGAGGGAACCGGCCCCTGCTGCACCTTGGGGCCTGGCCTTGCGGGGAGGCCCCATGAGGTCGGCAGTGCCCCCAGGAGGTCCTGGAGGAGTAGGTGGAGGACCCACCACCCCTTGAGGAGGTGCTTCTGGCCCTAGCAGGAATTCCCAGAAAGCCACGCTACCGTTCCCTGACGCATCACGGGCTTAGGGGGCCAGGCCGCCTCCCTGGTTACTCAGAAAGGAGAGAGAAGCCTCAAGCCACATGCCACGTGCTGCTTCTCTTAGTCACTAGCCCGATCCGAGCCTCAGTTTCCTCATCTATAAAATGGGGACAGCCATGCCTTCCTGGTCGTGTCACTGGTGGGATCATGCAAGCTCTTGGTAAACATCTGTTCCCTCCATGTTGTCACTGATATGCTAGGGAGGGGCCACTTGGCAGGGGGCCCTGAGCAACCAGCAGGGGGGCCAAAGAGTGGCGGGGGCATGAGGCTGCCTTGGAGGCAGCGGGCTGGAGGGATGTGACCCCCACATGGAAGGAAGGTCCTCGCGAGTCCCCGTTCACACGGTCCAGGCCTGGGACAGCAGTCTGAGGTCCCCTCCCCTCTGCAGGCTTCCTCAACCCCCAGAGCTGCCCAAGAGGGTGTGGTGGGGCCTAATTAGTGTTTACCCCATGACAGGCCCTCACAGCCTGGGCCCTATGGGGCAGAGGCCCTCCCACACTTCTGACTGCTGTTAAGAGGCCCCTCCTGGGGTGGGTGGTGGGTGTTGTGAGCAGCAGGAACTCTGGGTCACAAGGCCATAGCCCGACACGTGCCATCTCCCTTGACAGGAGTGGGTCAGGTCTTAAACAATTTGGAGAGGCCTTCTTTAGGAAAAAGAATACTGTAATACTACTGTGGGAAGTTTTATAAACACGTATGTATGACCCTGTGGGCTCAGAAGGGGAAAGTGAGGGTACCTAGAGCTTAAGCAGATCCAGATGGCTCTGTCTTCCCCTTGCTACAGCCAAATTCCAGAGGGTTCTGCTCAGGGCGTTGGGGCCACGCCACGGAGAGTGGGGTCCTTCTGGGACACAGCTGGTGGGAACTGAGCTGAGGGATCCACAGGGTCCCTGGACCTATCAAAGCCCCTTGGTGGTTTCCTCTGAGCTTGTCTGTGTCCCTCATCCCCACAGGGGTCCCCTCTGTGCCTGTTCCCCTAACAGGAAGGCAGTGTCACCCACCAGTTCTGGGATGGCTCCCAGACCCCAAAGAGCCCTCCCCAACAGTCCCCAACCTGGGGTGCTCTTCACTGTCAGCCTCTGCCCAGGAGCTCAGCAGCCCCTCCACAGGCCCTTGTCAGGGCGTGACCACTCAACAGGACTCTGGCTCCAGTGACAGCCCGGAGCCTGGTCCAGCACACGCCCTGGTTGCACTGTTCCCTCGCTGTCAGACTACTGTTACCCTCCCCATGTCCCCCCGCCCATGAGACCCTGCTCCTCTTTAATGCACTGTGCTGGTGAGCGCCCTAACTCCAGGGACAACACACCATGACCCCAGATGTCCTGGCAAGGCTAGGTCCAGACTCAGATGCCAAATGGCCAACAGGGAGAAGGCAAGAGGCCTGGAGAGGCCAGGCTGCCCAGGACCAGACTTGGGCCCCAGATTTGGGGCTTCGGCCAGATCCAGTCCTGCTTGGCCTCCCAGCTCCAGCGTGACGAGCTCCCCGTCCTCTCAGCCCAGCCCGTGGCTCCCTGAGAGTGGACTCCTTCCAGCCGAAGAACCTGGGACAGCCCAAGACCCTCCTAACCAGGGCTGGATTCTGCACCGAGGGGCCGGGCTCGGGTGACTCCTGCAGGGAACCACGTTACCTGCTGGATGAGGTTGAGGATGACTCAGGTAGGAACCACCCCATCCTGGTAGAGGCTCGGCCAACGCTGCAGCCCAATGGAGCAGCCCTTGATCACAGGCACCAGGTCAGCCTGCCCTGAGTCAGAAGGTCAAGCCCAGAGCTCGAGGCAGGGAGAATCGAGCCTTGACGTGAGCCGACTAGTTCTCCAAGTGGAATTTGCCCACCAACCCAGTTTGGCAAGGCACCGGCTGGCTGCATCACGGGTCCAGGAGAGCCAACTTTTCAAATAGCAATTTGCCAGCTTAGCAATTCCCAATTCTGAAAAAACAAATATTTATTTTAAGTACTTAAGTCCTTAGGGCTGTCTTATGTCTGAAGCATGACGATCTCTCATGTGATCTGACCTGCGGACGTCATGAATGTTGACTTTTAGGATTGTCCATCCTGCCTACGCCTTCTCCTACTTCTGCTCCAGGGATCTGAGCTCACAGTGTATGCTGAGCCTACGTATCCTGCACACACCGACCCCTCCCAGCCACAGGGGAGCCACGGCCAGACTCCTGAAGACTTGGGTCGTCAGTCACCAGAGGAAGACTTCCCCAGCACATCAACACTCACACATCCGTGGGTGTCAGTGACAGTCCCGGTGGCACATCAGAGGGCACTTCGAAGGGGTACCTGAGGGAAGGGACTGTTCCCAAAGGAGTGGACAGACTTAAGGGAACCAGTGAGGGATGGTGAGGCCCCCAGGGACCAGCAAAGGTGGGAGTTGTTAGATCCCTGTGTCTGCAGGGGTAGGGGAGGGACCATACGGACCCCCGAGGAGAGATGCAGCTGTAGGAGAGCGTCATCCGACAGGAGCTGCAGCCATCGGCAGAGGAACACGGCTACTGCCAAACCACGCCCAGCAAGGAGGGAGCAGGAGAGAGAAATACCTCTCCCCTCCATCTCCCATCTCCTACCAACAACGCCCATTGATTGAACCCAACTGGGGCCCGGGTATGAGGGAACTCGGTGATGCAGTTCAAGAGGGCAGGTCCCCAGGGCGAAGGCAGGGAGGATGGATAGGGTGGAGAGGAGTTGTGGAGCATCTGTAAACAGAGAATACCAGCTCAGCCTGCCCGACTTTCGGGTGTGGAAGTAACATGGCAGCAGCTTAATTCTAAATAATCCTATTCCTCCTTCTTGAAACTATATGGCACAACAAGGAGCACGGAAGAAGAAGAAAAAAAGCCCATCACCAACACACATCAAACTTAACTTCAGAGAAGCTAGGAGACTGGGAAACTGCAAGTCCAGAAGCAGGTGAGGGGCCAGCCGGTGGCGCAGCGGTTAAGTGTGTACATTTTGGTGCGGCAGCCTGGGGTTTGCCAGTTCAGATCCCGGGTGCGGACATGGCACTGCTTGACAAGCCACGCTGTGGTAGGCATCCCACATATAAAGTAGAGGAAGATGGGCACGGGTGTGAGTTTGGCAGCAGATGTTAGCTCAGGGCTAATCTTCCTCAAAAAAAAAAAAAAAAAAAAAAGAAGCAGCAGCAGCAGGTGAGACCAGCAGAACCATTGTGGGAAGGCCAGGAAGTACAGAAGAGCAGGCGATGAAGGGTGGCCAGCAGTGGGGGTCTCAGATACTGCCAGCAACACTCACTCCCAGTAGGAGAGGACCCTCTGAGCAAGAGCTCCTTGGGACAGGACTCAGATCTGAGAAGGTGACGAAGGAGGAGGAACGTGCCCAAGGAAGTCCAGAGGTGCCGGATCTCAGAGAGTAGCGCCTTCCAAGAGAGAAGGGGGCCCTTGGGAAGGCAGGGAGGGAACCTCTGGAGGCTGCGACTGGGAAAGGAAGGCTGCCAGTAGAATCTTCCTGAAGCCAGTTGTGTTCTGAGAGGCAGAGGGATCCCAGCTTCAGGCATGAGTCCAGCACTTTGGTGAAGGAAGAGCTCCTGAGCAACCCAGCCTGAGCGACGACCCTGAGCCCACCCCCCGGCCAGGGACTCTCCCACTGATGTCCGCGAAAGTCCACTCCAGACTTGAGCTTCGGCTTCCCGACAGCCTCCCATACGTCCTGAGTACAAGGGTTTTATGATTGACAGAGTAGGTTTCTCTCTTCTCAATTAACATTGAGTTGGAAAAATCATATAGTTTCTCTGTCTTCCTCTCCCAACCCTTCTTAACGTTCACATCTTACACCATAGTACAATGATCGGAACCAGGGAATTATCATTAGCATATTTAGTTAAGCTAAATTTAAAGTTATTTAACTAAATAAAGATTAGTTAAATAAATAAGTTTAAGTAAACTTAAATTATTTAAATTAGAAGTTAACATATTAGCTAATCTCAAAACCTTACTGGAATTTCACCACTTTTTCCACTAATATCCTTTTCCTCTTTCAGAATGCTATCCAGGATCACGCACCTCATTTTTTTTTTCTTTTGGAGGGTGAGGAAGATTGGCCCTGAGCTAACATCTGTGCCAGTCTTCCTCTATTTTGTATGTGGGACACCGCCATAGCATGCACTTGATGAGCAGTGTAGGTCCCTGCCTGGGATCTGAACTTGCGAACCCAGGGCCTCGGAAGAAGAATGTGTGAACTTAACTACCTTGCCACCGGGCAGCCCCCGCGCACTGCATTTAGTTGTTATTTCTCCTTAGTCTCCTCCACTTTTGTGGCACTGCAGTAACAGTCCCTCGGTCTTTCCTCGTCTTTCACGACCTTGACACTTGTAACCAGGTCTGCTCATTTTGTCAAATCTTTCTCATTTGTCTAATATTTTCTCATGATTGGCCTGAGGTTATGTATTTTTGGCAAGAGAAGCACAGCAATGATGTTGGACCCTTCCCGGTGCCTCATGTCACAGGGTTCCTGACCTTGAGACATCTTATTACTTATTACAATAACTAGTGACATTGAACTTGATCCTTTGGTTAAGGTGGTTTCTGCCGGGTTTCTCCGCCGTAAAGTAACTGTCTTGCCCTTGTAGTTAATAAACATCTTGGGGGAGAGACTTTAAGACTGCAAATTCTGTTTCTCTTCAAACTTGAAAAAAATCTTTTTAAATTGTAGTAAAATACACACTACCTAAAATTTGCCATCTTAACCACTTTGAACCATACAGTTCTGTAGTGTTCAGTATGTTCACATTGTTGTGCAACCAATCTCCAGAACTTTTCATCTTGCAAAACTGAAATTCTATATTCCTTAAACAACTACTCCCCATTTCCCCCTCCCCCAGCCCCCGGCACCACCCTTCTACTTTCTGTTTCTGAAAATTTGACTCTTCTTGGGACCTCATATAAGTAAAATCACATCGTATTTGTCTTTTTGTAACTGGCTTATTTCACCTAGCATAATGTTCTCAAGCTTCATTCACATTGTAGCACGTGTTGAAATTTCCTTCCTTTTTAAAACTGAACAGTATTCCATTGTATGTGTCTACCACACTTTGTTTATCCAATATTCCACTGTATGTACATACAATACCACATTTTGTTTATCCATTCCTCCATCTATGGACATTTGGGTTGCTTCTAATTTTTGGCTATTGTGAATAACGCTGCTATGAACATGGATTACAGACACTTTTTTCAAGACCCTGCTTTCAATTTCCTTGTTTATATATCCAGAAGTGCTTTTCCTGGATCACATGGTAATTCTATTTTTAATTTTTGGAGGAACTGCCGTACTGTTTTCCATAACAGCCACATCATTTTACATTCCCACCAACAGCGCACAAGGGTTCCAATTTCTCCACATCCTTGTCAATACTTATTTGCTCTTTTTGATAACAGTCATTCTAATGGGTGTGAGGTGATAGCTCATTGTAGTTTTGATTGACATTCGTCTGATGATTAGTGATGTCAAACATCTTTTTATATGCATATCAGCCATTTGTGTATCATCTTTGGGGAAATGTCTATTCAAGTCCTTTATCCATTTTTTAATTGGATTTTTTTTAATTGTTGAGTTGTAGGATTTCCTTATATATCCTGGATATTAACCCTTTCTCACACATATGACTTGCAAATATTTTTTCCCATTCTGTAAGTTGCCTTTTCACTCTGTTGGTTGTGCCCTTTGATGCACAGAAGTTTTTAATTTTGAAGTAGTCCAATTTATCTAGTTTTTCTTTTATTGCTTGTGCCTTCTTTGGCGTCATATCCAAGAAATGATTTCCAAATTCAATGTCACCAAGCTTTCCCTCTATGTTTTCCTCTAAAAATTTTATAGTTTTAGGTCTTATGTTTATCTCTTTGATCCATTTTGAGTTAATTTTGGTACATGGTGTAAGGTAAGGGTTCAACTTCATTATTTCGCATGTGAATATCCAGTTTTCCCAACACTATTTGTTGAAAAGACTGTCCTTTTCCCATTGGATGATCTTGGCACCCTTGTCAAAAACCATTTGAGAGCCAGCCCCCATGGCCGAGTGGTTAAGTTAGCGTGCTCAGCTTCAGCAGCCCAGGGTTTGCTGGTTCAGATCCTTGGTGCAGACGTGGCACTGCTCATCAGGCCATGCTGGGGTGGCATCCCACATGCCACAACTAGAAGGGCCCACAACTAAAAATGTGCAACTATATACCAGGGGACTTTGGGGAGAAAAAGAAAAAAATAAAATCTTTAAAAAATAGAGGAAGACATGCGGGGAGAGGAGAAGAGCCAGTGAGCTGGGGACCTGCTCCAGCCTGAGCCTGTCCCCAGGGTGGTCTTCTCTCCACCTCGGAGTGACCCATCCTGAAACCCACCGGGGTGGGAGGTGTGAGGGGGACCTCACTCACCCACAATAGGGCTGTAGCTGCTGGGTGCTGCAATGTAGCTGAAACAGACTCTGAGGTCCACACTGTGGGGGCAAAGGGCAGCTCCTGAGCCACAAGGCTCATGGGCCAGGGCCCCACCCCCACCCTGCCCCACCTTCCGCAGCCTCAGCCCCAGCCTCAAACTATACAGAGAAAGGGGGAACCGGGGAAAACTGGACTCCAGAGGCTCCCCCGCCCTCCCCCTGGATCCCGCCTCACCAGACTGAGTGGCCACCAGCACAGCTGGGCTGTTCTAGGTCGATGGTTCGTGGAGCAATGAAGACCTCGTGGGAGACATGGAGGACAGGTCTGGCCCTGGGGAGTGGGGAGTTGAGGGTACAAGAAACATGAACATGAGGTTGGGAAAGAGGGGAGGTGGGCAGACTCCTCAGTCTCAGATATGGCACTAGAGTGGGGCTCAGGGCCTCAGGGAGGAGCTGGAAGGCTCACTTAAAGAGCACGGCCGTGTCGGCCAGGGAGCCCACCAGCAGGTCGGGGTGATGGTTCCCATCCATGTCCAGGCCGCCCGACAGAGAGTATCCGAAGCTCTTTATGCCCACAGCCTCGCCCTCCAGCACCTGCAGGACCAGACCATCAGTTCCCCACAGCCCATCAGCACCAGGCCTCTGCCTCCCCAGGCCTCTGCTGCCAGGCCCCCTTATTCCACCCAACCCATTCCCTCACAACCACTCCCCCCCACAAAAAAAAAATAGAGGAAGATTGGCATGGATGTTAGCTTAGGGCAAATCTTCTTCAGAAAAAAAAAAAAAAAATCTGACTACTCCCCAAACTTTTGCACACTGATTTTAGCATTCATCAGTGAATCTTATCTGCAATAATTATTTCTGTGGTGTTTTCCTATTCACTATTTCCATCCTTCCTTCTACATTAATTAATTGGAATTCTACTGTAAGAGTTGTCCCTTCTCCACATTTATTCAATCTGCTATTTACCCATATAAGTATGGATTCATGTATGGAATATTTATCTTATTCTATGGCTTATAATCCAATACTATCATTATTTATTTTGCTGCTCAAACTAGTCCAGCTTTGGCCATTAGAAGTTCCCTCAGGTTGGCTCCTGTGTTCTTTCCAGAAGCTCCCACCTTTCCTTTCTTTCTATCTATCTATCTATCTATCTATCTATCTATCTATCTATCTCTCTGTCTATGTATCTATGTATCTACTTATCTATCTATCTATGTATCTATCTATCTTCTATTTATTTATTTTAGCATTTCCTTACTTTCTGGGACTACAAGGTGTTCTGGGCTGATCTTGTATTTTCCTGCCCCAGCACTACAATTAACTGCTTCTCCTGGCAGCCCTGGTTCCTTTATTAGGGGATGGTATTTAGAGATCAAGATCTGGTTTATGGGGTGCTCATTGCTGTTGGGGTGTCAGTGCTTCTAGGACCTTTCGGCAGACAGATCTAGGTAGTATACGTATGTGTTCACTAACCTATTCATGCACACACACATATGCATTTCTATATCTATCTATCAACATATATAATTAAAAACCATGAGTATATATTGATACCTCAGATTCCAGCCCAACAGCACAGTGTTCCCCATTCCTTATTTGTAATTTCTTTCTCCAACAGTGACAAATCCAGTTCTTATTATCTAAAATACATTTACTTGTGTGTCTAATTCTAGTATACACATAAATTCTAATATATACATTGTAAATATATACATTATTTCAAAACCGCTAACCCACAATCTTGTGAGAAACACAGTTACTGACTGAATCAAATTTCTGATTGCAGAATTCATGTGCAGCTTTTTCTGCCTTTAGCCTTACAGAATCCAGTCAACATACTATTTTCCAAAGCTACTTAGGATTTTTCTTTCCTTTCCCACCCCTTTCAGTCATTTTCTCCATTTGTAATAGAGTGAGGATCATTTGTTACTGTTTATAGTGCATTTTGGGTTCTCCCTCTTCCACATTCTAGTTGCTTTTAATAGTTTGTTTATTTTGGGGGTACGTGAAGTATTACTATGGTTCTTCAAATCAGAGCCATACAAAAAGATACACACTCAGAGAAGCGTCCTTCTCTCCTCATCTCTGCCACCCTGTTCTCACTCCTGATTCTTTCCACCACCTTCCCAGCCAGCCCCTGTAGGTAACCAGTCTCTTTAGTTTATCCCTGGTTTATGGCTCCTGCATTTTCTTTCCACAAATATGCAGAAACGTGCATTTTCTTAAATCCTCCTTCTTTCTTTACAGAAAGGCTAGCATACCATAGATATGCACTTCCCTTTTTTCTACTGAACAGTAAAAACATACGATTTTTTAGATATTAAAAAAATACCATAATTACACTGCATATGAAGAAATCCCCCTATAAAAGATTACCTCAAAGATGGCACATAAAAATTACTACTCAACGTGAATTAAATTTCAACATGAGTTTTAAAAAGTAAATAAGGCACTTCATAAAGCATTAGTAGTTATGAAGGAGGATTGTAAAATAGAATTACCAGAATTCTGGGGAGAGATGGCAGACAATGGGAGTAGGCAGAACAGAAACTGACATGTCTCAGGAGTAAAATAGAAGAAAAAAGATAAAACAAACCAATGCAGAGATGAAGACGAAACTATAAGAAGCCCAGTAGGTGCCTATGGAACAGAAATGAAGAAAAGCAAAGGAAAAAAAGCAATCAGATTAAAGAGATACACAGTGTTTGGGAGATGATGACAGATGTGGAAACCAGGTAGAAAAGAACTTCGGGCCCACAATTGGGATTCCAAGAACGCAAGCAAGCAGTGGAACAGAGCAAATATTTCAAAATACAATTAAGAGGGACCGGCCCAGTGGCGTAGTGGTTAAGTTCACGCGTTCCACTTTGTTGGTCCGAGGTTAACAGGTTCAGATCCTTGGCGTGGACCTAGCACCGCTCATCAGCCACGCTGTGGCGGCGTCCCACATAAAGTAGCAGAAGACTGGCACGGACGTTAGCTCAGCAACAATCTTTCTCAAGCAAAAAGAGAGGGATTGGCAACAGATGTTAGCTCAGGGCCAGTCTTCCTCACACACACACAAAATACAATTAAGAAATGTTCCCAAGGGGCTGGCCCCGTGGCCGAGTGGTTAAGTTCGCGCGCTCCGCTGCAGGCGGCCCAGTGTTTCGTTGGTTCGAATCCTGGGCGCGGACATGGCACTGCTCATCAGACCACGCTGAGGCAGCGTCCCACATGCCACAACTAGAAGAACCCACAACGAAGAATACACAACTATGTACCGGGGGGCGTTGGGGAGAAAAATGAAAAAGTAAAAAAAAATCTTAAAAAAATAAAAAAAAATAAAAAATAAATAAAAAAATAAAAAATAAAAAAAAAAAAAGAAATGTTCCCGAAATAAAATAATTCTGGACTCAATATTGAAAGGGTGGGGCGAGCCCCATGGCTAAGTGGTTAAGTCCGCGCCTCTGCTTCAGCGGCCCAGGCTTTCGTCAGTTCCAATCCTGGGCGTGGACATGGCACCTCTCATCAAGTCATGCTGAGGTGGTGTCCCACACGCCACAACTAGAAGGACCCACAACTAAAAATACACAAGTATGTACCAGGGGGCTTTGGGAGAAAAAGGAAAAATAAAATCTTTAAAAATATTGAAAGGGCAAATTAAATCTTAGGGAAAACTGAGTCAGAAAAATCATCACTGAGACAAACCCTAGAACAATTATTGTACTTTACAGATAAAGACAGCCAGCCAGAAAGATCAAGTCACTTATCAGAAATTCCAGTGAATTAGAAGCCAGCCTTCCAGGGACTTCTCCACCTCTGTGCCAGACGGGAGTGCAGCCACACCTGGAAGATGCTAGAGGAAAAATGCAGGAGCTGGAAATTTGAAACCAGCCAAGGATAAAATATACAGGTTATAGACCAACAATACCTCACATTTAAGAACTCAGAATATGGTTCACATAAGTCCTTCTTTTCTTATTTTTATTTTGGCTTTTTAAACTTTTTTTAAATAGAAAATGCCATACACAGAAATAGAACACAATAAACCCTCATGGGCACATTACAATAACCCAATGGGCCTAGCTGTAACAATCATTAACTCAGATCTCAGATGTCTTCTCAGTTCATTTGTAATATTTCATTCTTGAGGAAACTTCTAGAGGACTAACTCCAACCAACCAAGAGACAGCAGAAAATATTTCAGCCAGAGGAACAGCAGAGAGCTTTTAGTATCTTCAGCTGCCGATCAAAGCAAAACCAAGGTGTGGCTCAGGGGGAGAGGAATGGAATGTGAATGCTCCGGTATTTTCACAAAGTAGAAACGAGACAACTAGCAACAAAAAAAAGGAAGCTGGAAAGCAGAAAACGCTGGCCCTTGTCTCATCCGTAATCCGAGGGGAATCAGAGCTCAGAAGCCGAGGGGTAAAGGTTTCAGTGTGTGTTGGAGCACAGAGAGAAACGCAAAGGAGGCTCATCCTACTGACTGAGCAGGAGCCGCGAGGAAGGGGCAGACGGGAGGGAGGGAGGAACACCATCTAGAGAGATCTATCGTCAGGAAAGCCCTGGGCCTGCAAATGCAGGGCTGCAAGGGGAACCGAAAGGCAGTATTAGCAACTTTGTGTCTGGCTGGTTGGAGAACTAGGGTTTGGGAACTGCTGAGGGAAGAACTGATCTTTGAGACTTGACTGAGACCCAAAAGGTGTAGTGGCCACAGCTGTCTTCTCCTCTGCCGGGCTGGGCGCAGCTAGCCTCATGGAGACAGGCCTGGGCTCCTCTTGGCTCCCCTGAGTCCCATGTGTTCCAGACATGGGGCCAAAGACAAGTGTAACCTGGCCACGCCCCCTAGGGCAGGAAACAGAATAGAGCGCTGGGGGAATAGAGGCACAGAGAAACAGGCATTGCCCGGACCGTAGGAGGACCAGCTGCATGGGGGGTTCATTTAGATGTTGCCAGAGCTCCTTGCTGGGCACTGGGCATGCCCTAATCAGTAGATGGGACTTGCCTGCAGCCCTGGGGACAACCACCCCAGAGGGGCACACAGGAAAGTGGCTCATTAATACAACTGTGGAAGAGAAGTCTAGGGTGTGAGAGGGTATCAGTCGCAGCTGCACTCATTCAAAGTGTGACCGTGTGTGTGTTGGGGGGCGGTCAGGAAAGCTGAGACCTGAGGGATGAAAGAGGGGCAGCCACCTAGACAGCGGTGGTTTTGGGCAACGATGGAGAGCTGGAGAGCATTTTGGGCAGAACAAAAACCAGCATGTGCAAAGATCCTGAGGCAAGCAGGAGCATGATGTTAAGGGAAATGAAAAAGGTCAGTGCAGGCTGGCCCCATGGTGCAGTAGTTGAATTTGGTGTGCTCTGCTTCAGCGGCCTGGGTTTGTGGCTTCGGATCCCAGGAGGACTTACACCCCATCGCCACGCTGGGGTAGCGACCCACATGTAAAGTGGAGGAAGACTGGTACAGATGTTAGCTCAGGGCTAATCTTCATCAGCAAAAAAAAAAAAGTCAATGTGGCTGAGAGAGATGGGGAGGGGCGTTGTGAGGGGCAGGCTGGCAGGTGGAGGACCCTGATATAAGCTTTTGTTTGCAACAGAAAATCTAATGCACAGCAGCTCCAACCATGAGGAAATGGCATCCTCTTGCCCAGCCAAGTGGCAGCAGCAGGATTGGTTAACTTAGAGACTGAATAAAGGAACCCCGGACCCAGGTTCTTTCTGCATTTCTGGCTTTTCCTTGGGCTTGTTCCTCCTGTGGTTCCAAGCGGCCGCCACAGTTCTGAGCCTCATTTCCAGCCACAAAGTTGTCCAGCAGAAGAGGAGGGACTGCTTCTTCCCTCGCCTTCTTTTTGAGCATGAAAAACGTTTCTTAGAAGCCCCACGGCCCTCAGAGCTGGCCTCTCCTCTCCTTAGCCAGACCCGTGTCACACACCCATCCCCTAAGGCAATCACTCAGAGCAGGACCAAGGGGCACTGTTGGGCCATCTGGGACTTCCCCCTGAGACACCATGGCAAGGATGCACACCAGAAAAGCTGCAACGGCTCTGCCAGTGCAGCTCCACGGGCCTCCCGGCGTGGCCCCAACGGTCTCTCCCGACCCTGGCATCCGCTCCTGGAGGCAGGGGCTGGATACTGGAAGCGCCCTCAGAATGCTTGGGGTGTCTCTTCAAAGACCTTTTGGGGCCAGAGGAAGCAGCTTTGGCCCACTTTGCAGCCTCGGAGGCCTTCTTTGGGGGACAGTCAGCAACAGGGAACCAAGCGTGGACCTGAGCTCCGCCCTGGGGTGAGGGTGGGAGATGCTCTTGTCGGCTTGGGAGGGATCTCAGATTGGCGAAGGGAAAGGTCACCGGTGCAGATCGTCACTCACAGCGAGAGCCGGTGGGAGGGGGGTACACAGCCCCCTAGCGGCAGGCCGCGGAAGGCGTCCCAGGAAGCCGGCCCGGTCACCGTGGGGAGGATGGACGACGCTTTTCCTTTCCATCTACCCCTAACTGGGAAGCGCCGCGTAAGCGGTGCTTGGGAGACGAAGCGGCCTGACTCCGCGCGTGCTCCAGCAGACAGAGCGCTCGTCCGGAGCGGGGGGCATCATGGGCCAAGGCGGGGGGGAGGGGCGGGGGACGCGGCGTCGCCAGCCGAGGGGTGCCAGGGAGTGCGGACGCAGGGGGCGCAGGAGCCCGCGCCGGCGCCAGGGCCGGGCCTTATCCGGCGGCAACTGTGAGTCACTCATCAGCAGGGCGTCCCTAGGGCTGGTGTCGCGTGCGCGGGCACATACTGGGGGCGGGAGGTGGAGGGACTTAGGTGTGCGGGAACCCTGGTCCCTCTGGGGGACGTGCCCAACGCAAATGCCGGCCTTCGTCCCGCACCACAGATACCGGCCGGTCCCGGAGGGGGATGCTTGGGGTGAGGATGAGGGGCTCTCGCGCGCACGCGCCCATCCCGGTCCGCGCGCTTCTCGCCCACGTGCGTGGCCCCGTGCGGCGCAGGCCCCTCCCCGGGGGGCGCGGCGTGGGCGGGGCTCCTCCTGGCGGCCGCGCCCAACCCTACAAGTCCGCGGCGCTTCGTCGCCTGTCCCAACCTGCTCGGTGGCCCACGGCCGGGCGGGGCCGCGCACAAACAGCCCGCGGGCCGGGCGGGGCGGCGAGGGCCGGAAGCCCCGCCCCTGCGGCTCCGAGTCGTCCCCGGGAACTCCCGGCGCCCAGCCTGGGGGTGCTCCGGCGCCCCTCGCAGGGAGAAGTTCCTGAGGCCCCCGGCCCTGGGCGCCCCGAGCGCAGCCCCTCGAGGATCCGGGGACCGAGTATCCCCCTCCTAGGAGGGGCCGGTTTCCTGGAGCTGGGGGAGCGGATTTGGAACCGGGGCCGGGGGCTGGCTCCTGGATCGAGCCGGGGAGGGGCACGTACCTAAATGGGGACTGAACTTCGCATGAGGGAGCGGTTGGATACGCGGCTGAGACGATGGGAACCGAACAGTCCGTCTAGGTTTCCTAATTTGGAGTGCCAGGACTCTGGAGGTGGGGGCTGGGTTTCTGGATATGGGGGCTCCGCTCTTGGCAAGGGACAGCTGGGCCCAGCTTGTGTGGAGGCAAGAAGTGGACGCAGCGTAGGGACACGTGCTTTAATGAGGCGCAAGCCAGGGGGCAGCCGCTGACCAGAGCTCAGGGCCTGGAGGTGTCACCCATGGCTCCCCTCTGTCATTTCAGGAGGCCCAATTTTTTCCCGAATCCCGAGAAAGTCTCCGAGGCCTGGTTAGCAGTCTTGTCGATGGTTTCCTGGGTAGATTTGGCCGCCTGGTCCATGGCTGGGGATGGAATTGAGAGGGCGGGAGAGGGCGTGTGACGGTGGGGCCCTGGGGAACCAGAGCTATGCAGGCGAGCCTGGCACGGTCTCCCTCCCCAGGAAGCAGGCCGTGGGGCAGTGTGCACAGAGGGGCTGCAGAGGAAAGGGTGTGCCGGGGCAGGGGCGGGGTGGGGTGGGAAGTGTGCTGGGACTGCCCCCCGCTGCCCCCCGCCGCCTGCTGGGCCCCACCAGACCTTTCTGCCCTGCTTCTGTGGCCTGATCCACCACTTGCTGAACTGCTGCTCCGGCCGCGGTCACTGGAACAGAGATGTGGCCTTTACCCCCCCCTCCATTAAGACAGCCACAGGGGCCCCACATTGCCACCCCTATCTGTTCTCTAGAGTAGTCAGTCCCACTGGCCCAAGGGGCCAATGCCATCCAGGGAAAAATCCCTTGACCAAGGCCACCCAGCCCTGAGACACATGAGCCCTTTCCATGCCCCTCGGGTGTTCTTGTTTATTTGTAACTCTGGGCCCCTCCCCTCTGGCCTGCTTCCCTTCCCATCTCCAGGATTGCTGAGAAAATGCCCACAGAGGAAGGCAGGCAGGGCCGGGCTGGGCTGGAGCTGCATCTGGTCTGTGGCTGCTGCTGCTGGGCATGGTCCAGGAAGAACCCTGCCCTCCTGAGCAACTTCTCCCCCAGAAGCCCGACTTGGATGCCTGAATCCCACTTCCTGCCCTGGGGCGCCCGCTTCTCCAAGGCCCTCTCACCACCTCCTCCCTCTCACCACCTCCTCCCTCCTATGCCTGGCCCCTGGGCACACAAGCAAGGATGCCAGTGCCCTGTGGGCAGGCGGCTTAAGGCATTAGGAAACAAGTGCAGAAAGGAGGGGCAACTTCAAGTTCAGGCCATCACCTCTGGACCCAAGTTCTGTGCCTGTGCTGAACAGGGTTTCCAGGGGCTCAGATGCCTCCCCCATGCTGGATGGGCAGACAGGTGGCTCTGGCCTCCGGAGAACTGACTCATCCTTGCTGCTCACAGGAAGGTGCCTGCCTTACCCAGACGCTGGGGGACAGGGGTGGGGGCTCAGGCAGGCCCTAGATCTGCTGCTCACAGAGGCTCCTGGGGGCTTTGTCTGACAGCCAGTCAGGACCAAAGAGAAGGAGGCTTTGAGAAGGAGCTTACGGATGGGGAAAGTGAGGCCCAGAGGAAGGGTCCTGTAGACAGAGGCTTCCTGGTAGCATTTTAGTCTCGGGGGGGCAACTGTGGGCTTTCCCTGGGGCACTGGTGAAGGAGGGGTTGGTTTGGATGCTGTCTGTTGACTGGGACATGTGCAGGACAGATGGTGAGCTGAAGTCCCAGGGAGGCGGGAAGACCTGACGCTGGTGAGCCCAGGGGTCTCCTCACATCCCCTCGCCTCTAACCCACCACCCCCCTCTCTGAGGCCCCCAACTGTAACCTCAGGTCTGAGGAGGAGAGGGGTGGAGGCGGAGAAGCCAAGGCTGGGAGCTGCCCTGCCGCGGGAGGGTGGGAAGGCCCCCTGGGTGAGGACTTAAAAGTAAGGGAACATTTTTCCCAAGTCGGTGGGAGGAGGTCTCAAAGCCCATGGAGTCTGGAGCCATCTCCCCATCCCATCCCGTCCCGTGCGTGGAGCCCCCAGCCGGCAGAGCACGCTGTCTCATGGACTTTCATCCTGCCCTAAGGACCGGGGTGGGGCCGCTCCCCGTCGGCGCAGCCTCCCGTGATGGCTCCAGTCTTGGGGCGCAGCTGTTCCCCCGCCTCCCGCAAGGCATCATCCCCTGGGCTGGTCCGGGCGGGCGTCCTGCCGGGTCCCTGCGTCCCGGGGGGCCCTTCTGAGGCTGAGCCGCCCGCGCACTTTTGGGCCGCGCAGAGCGCCGGCTTCTGCCGGGTGCCCGCTGCGTGTGCCCCGGGTCGCGCGCTGGCCTCACCGGCTTCCTGGGCCGCCCCCTCCACTTGCTGTTTCAGGTCCTGCAAGCCTTTGCTGGCCATGGCTGCGGGGGGTCTGCGAGGTTGTTAAGGGTATCCGCAGCGACGTTGGATCCTGCTAGCCGCGGCTACGACCGGAGTGTCAGCTCTGGCTTTTAAGGCGCCCCAGGGCCGGCCCGCCCCGCGGAGGGGGGGCGGGGGGCGCAGGGCGGGGCGGTTCCCAGCAGACAGGCTCGAGGGAGTGACGGGCTCTGCTCCAAATTCCGCCGGCCGGAGGCACATCCTGGCCTCAGGTGGGCCGCGGTGGGAGGGCGGCGGCCCCAACCAGGGTCCAGAGAAGGGCTAGGGGCTGTAGAGGGTTTGTATCTGGGGCCAAAGAGGGGCTGGGGGCAGGAGGGGGCCCACGCATACCTCCCCCCACCCCTTCGACGTGATCCCTCCCTCCTCGACCTTGAGGGTCCCCCAACTGGTGAGCGCTGGGTCTGCGCCAGGTCAGCATCTCAAGGCTGGAGTTGAAATTAATAACAGCAGCTCCTTTTTATTGAGCACCTACCTTGTGCCCCACGCCGCCCCAACACTTTACAGCCTCAGGTCCGATCTTTACAACAACCTCGTGAAATGGGTGTTCTTAATTAGTTGATAAGAAAAAACTGAGACACAGAGGGCGAGTTAGGTCTTACCCAAACTCACACGTTAGAGACTCGAATCCGCATCGGTGGGCAGTAAACCCTAGGGCCCTGACACCTCCCAGCCACCTGTCCCCACACACTCGGCCTGGACACTGTAGACTGGCCATCTGCCCAGCGGCCACTGGGACCTGACGGACACTGGGGTGGGTAGGGGAGGGTAAAATGCCCCCTGGAGAGGGCGATCACCGCCCGCGCCCCTGGGGACGATGTGGCCCGAAGTGGATGGGAGGTAACGGAGAGGGCGGTCCGTGTGTGGCCGGCCCAGGCGAGAAGACTGCTGCCGGTCACCAAAGCCCGACGAGTTGGGCAGGAAGCACCCCAGGTCACACAGCGAAGAAGACAGCCGTGGAGCCACAGGCCACTCAGATCGCCCAGGGATGGGGTGCGCTCGGGGCGTGGTGACGCCCCAGGGGCGCCGGGAGGGGGTTAGAGACCTGCGTGCGAGTGGAGGAGCCAGGGATCCCGGGGACAGCAAGACGACCGGCCAGGCACAACCCCCTGGCCCTCCGGGGCGCAGGTCGGCCTCCCAGCCCTCTCGAGCTCCGGAGGCACCCGCGCACCCCCTGGGCGTCTCCACCCCGCGCGGCCACGCTCTCGGATTCCCTGTCTGAGCCTGTCTCTGCACCTCTCTTGAGGTCTCCCCTATTCTGGAGCTCTGGGTGGCCCCTCCCCACCCAGGTCCACTCCTCTGGCCCCTGCCCTGCCTCCAATAGTTGGGGGCGGAGGGCGGGGAGAGGCAGGGGGTACACACAACACACGCGCTGAATGGATTAATAGAGATAGGTCAACCCCGGGCAAGAGGAAGGAGCGGGAGCTGAAATCAGGTAGGGGGAGGGGACGCCGAGCGGCCTAACGAAGCTGCCGCCCCGCCCCGCCCCTCCCGGCCGCGAGCCTGGTCCAGCCCCCAGCGCAAAGATGCTGCAGGGAGCCGCCTGAGGGCTGCCTCCGGGCCTCGCGGGAGCCTAGTCCGGCCCCGGGCCTGCCGGCCCTCCTGAAATCCCACCAGCGGCACCAGTCCTTTTAGCCAGGAAGGGCTGTCACACTGCTCCAGTGAGCTCATCGCTGGGCCGCGGATGCTGTTCGTGCCAGGCCCAGCAGGCAAGGAGCCAGCCAGAGAGGCAGCGGCCTCTGTGGGAGGGACAGGCGGGCCAAGCAGGTGAAAATGGAGACAGGCACTGGAGTCAGAGCTCCTGGGTTCCAAGACCCCCTGGGGCAAGTCCCTTCATTTCTCCCAGCCTCAATGTCCCCATCCTGGATGGGGAGAGACAATAACAGAATGTCCCCCGAAGTGTTATTGTGAGGATTAAACGGGCTGAAAGGTGCCCACACTGAGCCGAGGGCCCTTCACAGCAGGCGGGGTGCTTGGCCTCTCAGGTAAGCAGAGGGGTAAGGAGGGGCCTTCCTTCTCTAGGGCAGGAAGATGAGATGCAGCCCCACCGGCGAGAGCACACGATAGGGGGTTTCAAGGCAAAGCACATGGCAGGTGCCCATGGGGTGGGGAAGGGGTACTTGGGGCAGACTGTGATGTTTGCCCTTGGACCCCAAGAATGGGCCCTGAGTATGTGTCTAGGGTGGGGACAAGCAGCAGGGACGTTCCAGGCTCCTTCAGCAGTGGCGGGGGGCACTGAGAACCTCATGAAGTGCTGTCCCCAGGGGCCGGGTCTAGGTGTCCCCTGTCCGCCCAGTGACCTGAGTGGGCCCGGCTCCTCCTTGCTCTCTCTTACAGCTCAGGGAGCTCAGGCACACCCAGGCCCCTGGTGAACTGCTCCTGGGGCATGCACAGGCCTGCTGATGTGCAGTGTCTGGGCCCCGGGGCGGGAACACCCCTGCCTGCCCTGGACCTCTTCCAGACCCTTCATGCCTCCCATGGTGGGGTGTGCAGGGCTGGGGGACCAGCAGCCCCCTGCTCCTTTCTGCTTCGTCAGCAACAGATGCCACAGTCAGCGGGCCAGGATACAACCCATCTCAGCATGTGCTTGACTGGGTCACCAGCCCCCTCGGCTGCCCTTGACCCCTGCTCCCCACTACAGAGGGAGGATAGGAAGGTGGTGTGGACAGGGCATTGTCTGGAGTCAGGTGTGCACTCTGGCTCCCACACCCTGGGCTGGAGGCCTTGGGCAAGTCACTTACATGCTCTGAGCCCAAACTGTCTGGGTGTCAAAGTGGAGGCAACCTGGTCTCTGCTCAGCCACCTCTGAACAAGACTCTGGGGTGTGATGCCAACAGCCCTTCGTGTAGGACACCGACCAGCCCAGGCCCTGGCTTGTTCTGAAACCTTGAGGGGGGTGGCATCTGCCATAAGCACACTGGAGCCCATGCAGTCCGGGTGGTCACAGCAGAACCTGGGAGTCAACTGGGAGGCTCTGGGGCCAGCCCACCTGCAGTCCCCAATCCGGGTGCTTCCTTGCCTTTGGGCAAGTTATTTAACCTCTCTGTTCCTCAGCTCATTCTCGGCGAAACTGGGATCATGCCAACTCCTCCTAGTAGGTTTGTTCAGAGGATTCAGTGAGGTAAAGAGCGCTGCACAGCATCTGTGGCCTGGGAGGAGCTCAGCAAATGTTCCTTTTCTGCTCTTTTCCTCTCAAGGTGGAGCCTTATGTGCCTGCATCTCAGCTGTTGTGATTTCTGATGATGCTTGACAGGCCTTCTCGGGGAAGGGAGGGAAAGCCCAGCTCCAGCCTGGAGGGGAGCTCGAGGCTGGGTGGGGCCGGGCGGGAGGGGCCCCGGGGGTCATGTCCTCTGCTGAGGAGGATGCCGAGAGTCCTCGCTGTGGGTTAGACTCCACATCTTTGAACATTACTGTCTGTTCCAAGGAGGGATGTTGGGTGTCCCTGTTCCCTGAAGGACACTGGCACCAAGGACACACGGCAGGAGGGCTCAGGAGGTCCCCCGCCCTCCTGCATCAGCGGGCTCCGTCCTGAGGGTGCGCTACAGCTCGAAACCTGGGGCCATATGGGTGTTGTGCTCCTGTGGACGGCGTGTCCCGGATGGTGTCTGGAGTTGCCAAAAGCAGGGCCGTTTCCTCCATGTTAAAAGGCAGTGGTAGGGGGCTGCTGGGGACAGTGGGGGCGTCCCTGAAGGCAGAGTCTGCTCTGAGCAGGTTCTAGAAACACCCAGGGTGTCCCTGGAGGGTACGTGGCCTGGCCCTGCTTCCCTGACCCCTCCACAGGCTGGCCCAGCTCCTGTTTCTGGGGGGGCCCAGGGGGCTTCATGAAGGAGGCCCATGGAGGAAGGAGGGGCTGGTAGGGCTGGGGCGTGGGCTTGAGTTTTATTTGGAATCATTAAAAAAAAAAATTCACAGCAGCATCTGTGGGTCAGAAGGAGTGGAGGGCAGGAGGGGAGGGAGGTGAAGACGGTGGCAGCAGCACAGGAGGACAGGCCTGTGGGCAGCCGGTTGTGGGCGTGGGGACCAGGGGCAGCCCGCCGGTCACACTCCAGGGCCGGGCACTCCTCGTGCGGGAGGGGATGCGTCCAAGGCAGGGGTGTTTCTCTGGCTCCACCGCTGATGACAGCCATCTAGTCTCCCCCACTCTTGGCCTGGGAGAGAGAGTGACCTTCACACACAGCTCTGGGCTCCCACCCCTCAGTGGCCACCCTGTGTCGGGTGGGGACAGGAGTCATCCGTGCCCTCTGCCCTGAGGGGTCATTCGTGAGGGAGGCTCACACTCAGGCTCAGGGGGCTGCAGAGGGTCAAGGGGCTCCTGGGGGCTCTGGGAGTCCAGGAGGAAAGGAGGCTTGCCTGCGGACCCCCGGTGTTCCCCAGGAGCCCAGCTCCTACCTCCTCAGCCACCTCCTCTTCCGCTTTGGCTGCCTTGTCCTCCTGTGGGGGGGCAGGTTGCTCCAGGTCCTCCTGTTGGGGAGCAAAGGTGATGGGGGACCGTGCGGAGGGGGCAGGGCCCCCAGCTGCCCTGCACCCGGGGCCTCATCCACCCTGGCCTCAAAGATGAGCAGAGGCCCTCATCACCGTGCTGTGCGTGGAGGGCCAGGGGAGGGAGACGTGAGGGGGGTGACAGAGCCACATGTAAGGACCCACGGCAGGGGCTCCGTCTGATGATGCCAAGTCCTTCTGGGGGTATTATGTACCCCGGAGCCCAGCTTCACCTCCCCCCACGCTGATGCCAAGTCTCTGGGCAGGCGTTGGTTGGGCCTCCTCGATGAGGAAGCCTGGTGGGGTGGGTGGGGTGGGTGGGGGTGGGCAGTGGCCTCTGAAGCCCTAGGCCTGACCCCACCTTCAGTGTTACTTAATCACATCACACACCCTTGTCCTGGGAGCCCCTAAACAGCCCTAGGAGGAGAGGCGTGTCATCGCTGTTCATGTGAGAACCCTGAGGCCAGTGATCCAGCTCGAAGCAGTGGGGTTTTGAGAGATCAGCTCCGGCTTGCTCCAGGCTCATCCCTCTCCCCAGTAGCAGGTGTGCTTCCTTCTTCCCTTCTCCCTGCCTCCTGGATGGGCTCTGGGCTCCAGCTGGTCTGGCCAGGGCCAGCAGGGGTTATACAATCCTGTCCCACTTTCTGTCTCCTCCTACCCCCCTGCATCCAGCTAGACACTTGTCTGAGGTGGGGGCCTGCTGCGGGGTGGTCATGAACAGGGGCCAGACTGGGCGATCAGCTTGGACCCTGGTCTCACTGTCTACCTCTGGAGGGCCCTGCCACCAACATGCTACCACAGGGCCATCCTGCCCCTTGGTGGACTGCCCTGTGGGGCATAAAAGGGGACCGAACTGTGTCAGCAGAGTTGGGGCGGGCTCTCCAGGCGAAAGGCAGGTGACCTCCTGCCTGGCCCTGCTGCCCAGCGCAGAGGCGGGAGGCACGAGGCCAGTGGTGTGAGCGCTTGGACAGGCGGGTGGGGCTGCATTCTTCCACAGTTCAGGGAAGGGCGGCTGGGGCTGGTTTTTGGGTGTCACCAGGAAATGTTCCCCTGGGGTGGCTCTGGGCACTCCCCAGCCCTCCTAAAGGTCAGAGAGGAGTGCTGGGGCTCCCTCTCAGAGACCCAGGGCCAGCCTGGCCCTATCCCAGGGCCTCTTGTGCTGGGCGGTGGGGAAGGGAGGAAGGCATCTGCTGGGGGTCCTGCCCAGGAGCACTGATGATTGTGATGATGATGACGATGATAGTCACCTCCCTTTGTTGGGTGCTCACCATGAGCTGGTGTAACTGCTTCATGAGGGCCCTTTGCCTGCATCATCGCACAGCCCAGGGAGAGGGATCCCCCACCCCACACTTTACAGATGAAGAAATGGAGGCCCAGAGAGGTTGAGTAGCTTTCTAAGGTCACACAGCTCGGAAGAGGCAGGGGTGGGAACTGGGAGAGGGAGCAGCTGCCTGCTCCAAGGACATGGAGACACTGTACCAGCCCTGGAAGCAGACGCCTAATACTGCCCCAGAAGCAGGGGCAGGGAGGCCCCTACCCTTCCACCCACCCACTCCCCGGAGCAGGGATTCTCAGTGCTGGCTGCCTCAGATGCCGCCCCGAGTGGGCTGTACCTTCCCTCCAGCCCCATATGAATCCCACTCTTTAGGAGCAGGTGCTCGCGCGCCAGGCCGCCCTGGGAACTGCAGAGCAGCAGTGGGACCTCGGGCACATTACTTAATCTCTCGGGGCCTTGTTTCCACACCCTATCTCATGAGACTTCGTGCCGATGAGCTGATTAAATGACTTAAGAAGTGTAAACGGCTTCAGGCCGAGCCTGCTCCGTCGTGGGGGCTGGGGAGGCTCACCCGGCCGGCCTCCCCCCACCGCTGCTGGGCTCTGCCTCCGGAACGCGCACAGGCACGCCCACGTGCACACTCAGCGCACACGCACACGCTCACGAAGGCGGAGGTGGAGGGTGGGGTCGGAACCCTTCCTGCTGTTCTCTCACCAGGGGGCGCTGCTTCCCTGCTCCTCCGGGGAGGAGGCGCCAGCCCACTGGGCCGGGGAGGGAGGCTGGGCCCCGGGAGGGCGGTGACGGGGCAGCTCTGGCCTGGTGTCTACTGCCTTGGGAGGCTGCCTGTCACCACGTGGGGCCCTGCCTTCACTAGCAAAGTGCGGTATCTCCTAAATGCTGAGCACCATCAAGAGGGCGTGGTCAGCAGCCCCCCTCCCCCCCCCCCCCCGCGGCCCGCCTTCCAGGGATGGGTGTGAGCATTCCAGGCGTTAATGGGTGTGGCAACAACCAGCACAGACCACGGCCCCTGAGTCTCCTCTTCCTTATGGTCAGCGGGGTGACGATGCCTCCTCCTCTCTCTGGGGCCCAGGGGCAAGGATGGAGCCGGGGCGGGGCCGGGTCTCACCTTGCGCACCACTCCAGCGGTGAGCGCCACGTTCTCCACCTCCTCCACGGCCTTGGTGGCCACGGTGTTGACGCTGGCGACCACGGCCCCGCTCACGGCGTTGGCCTGCTCCTTGGTCTTCTCAGCCACTGCGGGAGGACTCTGGCTGGCCTGGGTCCTAACCCTCCCCACCGGGGCAGAGCAGCCCCCTCCCAGGGCGCTGGAAATTCTGGCTCTGCGGAGAGCCTGGGCTGCACCCTTTCCCACTCCAGGGGAGCTCTGGCGATGATGGGGGTGGCCGGCCCTGGGTCTAGCCTCAGGTTGTGGAGGGCCGTCCATGGACACCTTGGGACCCCAGTTAGGGTGCAGAAGTCCCTGGAGGTCCCAGCCCCCTGGTCCCCTGGTCCTGGGGCTCCTCACCTGAAGTCACGCTCTGCACAACACCCTCCTTGGTCTTGGTTCCTGGGGAGGAAGCGGAGGCGTCAGCCGGGGCGCTCCTCCCGGTGTTGGGAGGGGAGTGGTCAGGGGGCAGACATGCCACAGAACAGCTGGACCAGCTGTGGGGCGGGGAGCGGGTGAGGATGGTATCCGGGGGTCCCCGGCCCTTCAAAGGCCACTTCCTGCTGTGTCTGGAGGAAGTGGATGGATCGGAAGTGGACAGGACAGGATGGAGGATGAGAGGGGCCGGGCCTGAGGAAGGGTCTGGACCCCACGGGGTGTGGCCTGGACCTTGGAAGCAGCCGCAGGACAGGGCTCACGAGAGCTGAGTCATCCCCTCAGACTCCTCTGTGGAGCGAGCTGCGGGGCATGGGGCTGACAGGACGCTGAGTCTGGGTCTCTTCCCCCAGCCCCACCCCTTCCCTGAGTCAGGTGGGGACCTGTGGCCTGGCTGCCGAGCACCTGCCTGCTCAGCCCACAGCGGGTCCAGGCTCAGTGTGGCTTCTTCTCCGAGTCGAGGGGCCTGTGGGTGATGCCAGGGCAGGGGGACGCCGGGGTGCATTTGTGGGTGCACAGACAGGTGTGTCTGAGAGCTGAGTACCCCTTGCTGCCCTGCTCCAGAGTCCCCTGGGCCCTGAGGGGGACCCAAACAGATTCATGTGTGTGCAGGAGGCTACGTGTGTGTGTGCATCACCACGGGGTGCTCCAGGACCCGGAGACCCTTACTCAGCAGCCAGGTCCTCGACTCCTCCTAAAACCCCTCCCTGGGGCTGGGGGACGAGGTCAGACCCAAGGTAACCAGGTCCCCTGGGATCCAGGCACCAAGCCGCACCGCCCTGCCGCGCCCAAACTCACCCACATACATGACACCCTCCTTGGTCTTCTCGGCCGCTTCCGTCACCCCCTGCTTGGTCTTCTCCACAGCGCCCACCACGCCCTCCTTGGCGATGGAGAAGCCCTTCTTGAAGACGTCCATAGTGGTGGCGGGCAGGGACAGGAGGCTGGCTCTCCGGGCGTGCGGTGGCTGGAGCTGGCGTGAGTGCTGCTGCAGCCGCTATCCTTGCTGGTGCCTCTTATTGACGGCCGATGAAATATTGATGATGCAGCGGCCGGCCTGCGGGAGCCCTGCCAGCCTGGAGGGGGGATGGTGGGGAGGGAGGGAGGGACGAGGCTGGCCCTCACCTTCCCCCAGGGTGGGGCAGTGGGGTCCAGGTCCCCTGGGCCCCTGCTGGCTCAACCCTCCCCTCTTGCCCCCGCCCTCCCAGGAGGGGCTGTCGGAGTCTGGACACATCCTCATCCATCACTGCCTCTTTCACTCCCTGTCCTGCCCACCCACAGGGGTGGCCCCCGCTGGTGCTCTGGGGCCTGAGGCTGTTGTGTCTGTGTGCATCTGGGGCAGAGATGGGGCAGAGAGGGGAGTCGCCTTTGCTACCAGTGTCTGTGGTAGGGCAGGGGTCAGAGCCACGCGGGCCTGTCAGGCAATAGCGGCCAATCTCTCAGACTGGCCTGGGTGGCCAGCACCATGGATGCCCCCGTCGAGGGCTCCCCCAAGGCCAGGGGGAGGAGCTGGGACAGAGGCGCACTGAGGGGTTCCCCATGCCCTGGCCTCTGGCGACACACCAGGTGGCCCCAGGACAGCTCCTTTCCCCTCTGAGCCTCCACCCCCTGCTGTCCCCACAGCCCAGTTGGGGGAGTGCTGAGCAGGCATGCAGTGGCCCGCTTCCTGACCACCAGCGTGGAGGGGCAGCAGGTTCCCTGAGGCCGCCCTGACCGCTTCCTGCAGCCCCACCTCAGCACTCCTGCTTAGTCCCATGGGGACGGGTTTGGTAGGGCCACCTCCCTGTGTCTCCCACACCCTCAGTGTCCCTGACCCTAGTCCTCTCAGGGCACAGGAACCGGGCTGTGTTGCTGGCTGCCTCTGTGGGGGCCGGACAGGGGGTGAGGGGGCCGGACGGGGCTCACCGGGTGGGCCGGCCCAGGCCACTTCCTCTCTTTGTTGTCCCCGTGCTTTCTTTTCCTTCTGAGACTTAACTTGAAGACAGCGTCACCGGCACTGGCAGTTTCTGGAGTCACTCAAAGAGGCGAGTCTGCTCCACCGCCAGCATGATCCTGATGCTGCTGCTGTGCCTGGGCGGGCCCCTCAGCTGGGGGCTGCTGGGGGCCTGTGCCCAGGCCCTCAGTAGCAGGTCCTCTGATTCACGCAGCCCCAGGCCACCTGGGGTCTGGAGGGCAGAGGCTGAGGACACCGGCAGGGACCCCACCGGACGGTAAGGAGGGCCTGGACCTTGGGGTAGGTCATGGTGCAGGACCTGACTCCTAGCTCAGGCTGAGCAGGGGTTCTCTGGGCCTCACGTACCATCTGTGAAATGGGCTAATGTTATCGACCTGCTGGGCCAGCTATGAGGCTGCATCAAGTGCCAGGCCCCAGGCTCCTGGTCAAGGGGCCAGCCCCAGCCAGCCTAGCCTGGGCACCCCAGGGCCAAGCCTTAGGACCACAGGAAGTCCCTGCCTGACCTGTGGCAGGAAATGGACCTCCGGGTTGTACAGGGCGGGAGCACTTCTTGCCATCAACCACCTAGCATGGAGCGCTGAGGGGCTGTGGTTCTGGAAGTTTCCAGCTGGCCTGGCAGTGGCTCCTGTTTTTCGAAGCGAGTCGGTTTTGTTGGCTGAGCCCTGGTGAGGCTGGTGCAGCCTAAGCCATTGAGGACATCTGTCCCCCAGCTCCTGGGGACTGGGTTTTGATCTGAGTGCCGGGGGACTGGGGCGGGGTCCTCAGCCTGGCCGTGAGAGCCGAGCAATGAGCAGGGACGGTGCCTTGCTCTGTCTCCAGAACAAAAAGGAGGCCGCGGCCTGAGCAAGCTCTGCCTCAGTGCCCCTCTGGAAATGGGCAGGATTGTCTCACGACTGGACCAGGGTCTATTTTCCAGTGTTCCGTTTGTCCAGGGCCAGGAATCCTCCTGATGATGAAGTGCTGGGCCTGCGGGTGCCTCCGCAGGGTACCCCACAGTTAGAGCACCAGGTGCCGGGTACTGGACCTGGCATCTTGCCAAATGTGACCTCGGTTCATCCTCCCAACAGCTCTGGTTACAGAGGAGGAGCCTGAGGCTCAGAGAGGCTGAGCAACTGGTCCAAGGTCACACAGCTGAGGAGAGCTGGAACCAGGATCTGAGTCTGACTCCAGAGCTCATGACCTGGTCCCTGGGCACTCAGAGGCAGCCCCAGCCCCTCCCCACTGCCCCACAGACTTGGTTGGGGGCATCTATGTGGATTTGGAGGGTAAGGGCGCCACCCTACACCCCCCGGCCCCCAGACTCTCCGATCTGTCTGAGACTCAGCATCTCACTGGCTTTCAGAGCCCCCTGCCTGGGATGGTTCTTCTGTAAGCTCTGACACTTCAAGGTGAATGCGTTTGTTGGACACTTTCCCGAAAGTGGATTTGATCAGAGAGAGAGCGGAGGGCAAGAGCAAGACAGGCTCAGCAGCCACCGTCCTCCCTACCCACACTCCTCCTCCCATGGCAGCCCCCCCACCTGACACAGTACCGCCTGCTGGCCCAGAAGCCCTGGGAGCTCGGGGAGGGGGGCTGGCCAAGGGGGGGGGTGTGTGGGCCGAGAAGATGCACCCCGGAGAGACCCCACTCCTGCCCCACCCCCATTCTGCTCTGAGCTGGGAGATGTGGGTGACTCTTGGTGGGGTAGCTGGTCACCAAGCTCTGATTTCAGGACCGAGGACCAAGCCTTCTCTCTGCAAAGCCATTAGCTCCATGCCCCCATCTCTGGGCTGCCTGGCTTTCTTCCATGAAAGGGAGGATGAGGGCCCAGGTGGAGGGGAAAGAGGGAGGGAGGATGGGAATGATGGGAGCAGACCCTCTTGGCTGTGGGAGGGACGGCCTTCCCTACCCCAGAGACGGTGGGCCTGTGGACTCCTCAGGGGCTGCCCCTCGGGGGCAGCCCAGCTATTCTCCGGTGGTCCCAGTGTGTGCAGAGTGTGAGCAGGTGTGCGCACAAGGGCCCTGGCCCAGGAATGCCCCGGCAGGTGTCCCAAGCCCTGGCCCCAGGGGCTCCAGGGGGTCCCTGCCACCTGCTGGGTCTCCTTCCCACAACCCAGAAGCTGTGGTCCCCAGTGGCCAGTTGTCAACGCCTCCGGAGGGGCCGGTGAGAAAGGGAGGAAGCGCTGCGTGGCTTCCTGGGCTGATTGCTTCCGGAGCTCCTGGGAAAAGCGAGGCAGAAATGCTGCCGGCCTCCCCTGCAACGGGGGAGGGAGAGGGGGACAGGCGCTCGGCGCTCAGGCAGGGCGACACCATCAGTGACAGGCCCAGCAGACTCTGCGGCCAGGCCTCCTGCCCTGCATTTGCCCCTCGCCCCCGCTCCCAGGGCCACAGGGCCACGCAGGCCCAGATGAGGCCCTTTGCAAGGAGAAGAGGGAACAGAACAACTTGGTGCCCGATGTCAGGTCCTGGCGTGGGGGAGGGGCATGGTTGAGTGCTTCCCAGGTCCCCTGGGACCTGGTGGGGGCAGGGCCCCATGGGCCAGCAGTGTGTGTGTGTGGGGGGGGTTCTTCCTTGCTCCCTGGCTTCAGTGGGGGTGGGGGTGGGGATGTGGCCTCCTCAAACCCAAGACCTGCTTCCCGGGCAGGACTGAGCCCCAGGCAAGGTGCCCCATCTCCACATTGTTGCGACAGCAACACTGTTCTCTCCACTTTACATGCTGTGAGACTCAGAGGGGTGGGAACGCCACCCAGGGCCACACAGCTCCTAAGTGACGGATCAGAGGCCGGGCCCACATCTGCAGGGCTGCGGATCCCAGACGTCCTCTGTCCTGTCTCCCCCAAGAGGGCAGGCGTGTAGGCGATGCTCTTCCAGACACCCAGCTGGCCCCGGCCACCAGCATCAGCTTCTCCTGACCCACCCACAAGGAGCAGTTTGTGGTTTTTGCAGCTGGGAGCTCAAGGCCCAGAGGAGTCATGCATATCGCTGAAGGTCACACAGGAGCAGGGCGGAGCCCAGGCCACCGGTCTCTGGGCCATGGCTGCATCTCCTGCACCTGTTCCTGCTCTCTGAGGCACAGGTCCTGGGCATGAATAGGGAGGAGCCCCACTGGTTGTAGTCACGCTCAGGGAACCCGGGCTCTGGGCTGGACACCGAGTGGACCTCCGGCTCCTCTGCCAAGGCTGCTTCTGGCTCAGAGACAAAGCTTTGCAAGATTCTCCCCTTGAGTGCTCACACTCAGGGCTGCATTCAGGGCCTAGAAAGCACGGATGCCGGGACCACGCCCTTCTCCCCTAGGAAGACGTAAGGGGCTGTCCGAGGGGGGTTTTCCTGGCTGGTTAAGAGGCACTTAGGAGTCCCAAGGGTGGCGGTAACTCAGGATGCTCGGCTAACAGCCCTTCCCCTCCCTCTGCCCCAGGGAGGGGCCCAGAGCGGGAATCTTCTCCACATTTCCAGGAGTGGGGGAAGGGCCTTGTTCAAGGTCACCCTGAGCCCAGGGAGCAGGAGGGGAGAGGAGAGCCCGGCTGTCCAGCTTCCACCTAGAAGCTCCAAGGGGTGGGCCGATTCCTTCCTGCCTGGGGTGGGACATCAGGTCTGGGCCATGTCAGAGGCCCAGGGCTGGCCCAAACCAGGCTGGAGGACCCCCGCACTCATTTCTAGGCCGGCAACTGCCCCTCTGCGGACCACTGGAAGATGAGGGCACCCAGCACCGCTTCCCAAGTGAGGGCGCAGAGAGGGAGGAGGCCTGAGACCAGGAGGCAGGCAGAACAATGGGGCGCTTGAGTGAGCTGGGCTGGGGGCGCCGAGGGCCAGCAAGAAGCTGCCAAGAGCTGGAGGAAACCAAAGCAAAGGTCAGGAATGTTCCCAGGGCTTCTGGGCCAGCAGCCTGTACTGTGCCAAGGGGACGGGGCTGCCAAGGGAAGGGGAGCGTGGGCAGGGAGAATAGTGGCTGCCGGAGCCAGGAGTTCGGTTGGGCAGGTCAGGAGAGAAAGTTCCTGGGTAGGAAGGGTGGGCAGCACCGCTTCCGGCTCCAGGAGCTCGAGATGGAAAGTCCTGGTCACTCCCTGGCAGGCTGGACCAGACCCGGTGCGCAGGCCGGCTGGGCCCTCCACAGCGGATCAGAGGCTGTGCGAGGAGTGGAGCTTTGTCTGGAGCCCGTGTTTCTCAACCTCGGCACAACTGGCTGATTCTTCAGGGGGAGGGGGCTGTCCCGGGCTTTGTAGGGTGTTGGCAGCACGGCCTCCACCCACTAGATGCCAGGAGCACCCCCACACTCCGAGTCTCCAGGGCACATCCCCTCTCCCCTACTGAGAACCACTGGTTGCGAGAAATACTTTTCCCTAGAATTGAGCCCGTGTTCCAGGAATTTCCAGGGGGCCCAGGGCCGGGGCGGGGTGGGGCACATTTTCCAGTCCTTGGAACAGTCTGTGCAGGCCGCCGTCTCCCCCAGGGCGCCTGAGCTGTGGGCCCAGCACATTTCACAGACCACCATGAACATTCTTTGCTTCTGTCCCGATTTTGGTGTGCCTCCTTTTTGCCATTTACTAGTCCTTCGGGACTCCTGGGTCCCTTGCTGGGCTCTGCCCCACGCTGGCTGGTTTCTCAGATCCTGAGCCAGTACCCTACTGTTTTCATTACTTGGCTTTAGAGTCGGTCTTGAGAGCTGGATGAGAAACTCCTTCCTCGGTGTTCCAAATGTGTTCCAAAATGTTTTTACCTGTTCACCTGCATTTTCTCTTCCAGGTGGAAATTATTTTATTTTGAAGTTTCATTTTTATTCGTTACACAGTCCCATAGGCAGAGCTCAGAAGACTGTGGTCGGTGGGCCAAATGTGGCCCCCGACCTGTTTTTGTAAATAAAGTTTTATTGGAACACGGTCTGGCTCATTTATTTACATATCGTCAGGGACCGCTTTCCTGCTACAACGGCAGAGTCGAGTAAATGCCACAGAGTCCATATGTCCTGGAAAACCTAAAATCAGGGCCAGCTTCATGGGCATGTGACCTGAGTGGTGTCACAGGGCCCGGCACTAAGAAGGGCCCTGCACTTGGCTTAATCTCCACTCTTGCCCTATATTTTCATTTGCACTGAGCCCCACAAATTATGTAGTTGGTCTTGTATAAAGTATTTTCTATGTGTCTGTCCCTTTACAGAAAAACTTTGCTAACCCCTGGGTTAGAGTGGACCAGTTCTGTAAGGTTTGTTGAGACAATCAGAAGCCCCAGCCCCCTCTGGTCCCCAAAGGCAATGACTTTCAACTCTCGGTGATGCTTTGGGCATTTACCTCTGTATCTCTGGATAACATGCTTCTATTGCTACTTCTTGGGAAGCAGCTTTGTCTATGACTCAGCTGTCATTCCAACACGCACGCACACACATGCCCTTCCCATCCATCATTCTCCCACATTGTCATTTTGAGTACATTCATGCGACTATGCTTGCTACTTAGAGTTGAGACTTGAAAAAAACTATAAATCCTTTTCTTCCCCCTGTGCACTTTTGGTTTTCCCCGGAGTAAACAATTATCTTCATCTTTGTTTCCTTTTTCTTAGTTTTCTGTCTTTGTCACCACTCAATTCCGGACTCTCGGCCCATGGTCCACATCTGCTCTCAACTCTCATTTGCCTCAGGTGTTTGACCACCTGTGTCTTCTTGGAGACGCCTCTCTGAGCTTCCAGCTGTCCCTCGGTCTGGACTGTGGCCCCTCACCCACTGCCCATCGTTGTCCTGGGGTCTCTCTTCACCATCCTCCTGGGGCCTCCCTTCACCTCCCCTCCCAGCTGGAACTCCCGTTTCCTGACGCCACACTGTCCTCTTTCTTGGTGTCCTCTCTTGTGCTGGGGAGCACTGCTGGCCTAGTGGTACTCAGCCCTGGGCTGTGCCTTAGAATGACTCACAGAGCCTTAAGTGCTGATGCCCAGGCCCCACCCCAGAAGCTCTCCTTTAACTGGCCTGGGGTGGGGCCCAGAGGCTCCTATTTTTAAAGTGCCGTGGGATGGTTTTGATGTGAAGATTTGAGGGCAAGATTGCCAAGTCTGCTCCAGCAGCTCCCTGCCGAGGGGTTCTGGGCAGGGAAAGGTTTTGAAAGCTGGCTTGTTGAAAATGTCTTTATTCTGCTCTCCCTACATGGGCTGGTAGTTAGGCTGGGTGTCAGATTCTCAATTGGAAATAATTTTCCTTCAGTATCTTGAAGGCACTTCTCCACTGTGTTATAGTTTCTAGTATCGCTATCGAGAGTGGTGTGTGGCTTGATTTTTCTCTCTGGAAAGTGTAAGGTCATCTTCATTCCTGGAGTTCTAAAATTTCATGACAATGCGCTTTAAGCTGAGTTTATTTTCTTCATCTTGTGGATAATTGGTGGGCCCTTTGAATTTGAAAATTCAAGTCCACTTCTGGAATATTGGTTTGATTTTCTCTATCAATGACTTCCTCCCTCTGTTCTCTTCTGGAACTCCTATTGTTTGGATGTTGAATTTCCAACACTGGCCCTCTATTTTTCTCAGCTTTTCTCTCCTATTTTCCATCTCTCTCTTTGCTCTTTTTTTTTTTTTTTTTTGAGAAGATTAGCCCTGAGCTAACTACTGCCAATCCTCCTCTTTTTGCTGGGGAAGACTGGCCCAGGGCTAACATCCATGCCCATCTTCCTCTACTTGATATGTGGGACGCCTACCACAGCATGGCTTGCCAAGCAGTGCCATGTCCGGACCCGGGATCCGAACTGCTAAACCCCGGGCCACTGAGAAGCAGAACGTGAGAACTTAACCGCTGCGCCACCAGGCCGGCCCCTCTCTTTGCTCTTCTTAAGAGAGGAGTTTCTTTAACTTTACCCTCTAACATTTCTCTTAAATTTCTTTTGCATTTCTACCATTATATTTTTAATTTCCAACGTGTTTTTGTTGTCATTCTCTGAATGTCCTTCTCCCATTTTTTTTAAATAGTTTCCTGTTCTTTGTTTCTTGGATGCAGTAACTTGTCTTATCAATCTGGGGCTATTGATGCAAATTTGGGAGACGTACTCTTCTCCCTGCACAATCTTGGTTTTCTCCAAGTTGACTTTCTTCCATCCACATCTTGACCTCCCTCTTTTGTAATAAAGATTCTCCTCAGGGTGCATCCTTGGATGTCTCCCACTCAAGGCTGGAGACTGAGAAGCTGTCTAGAAGCCGGTGTCTGGATGGGGCTTTCTGACCTGTTTGTCATAGGCGGTTCCCTGGGCTGTTTCACTGGGGGAAGCCCTGCTGACTGTGTCTTCAGGTTGTTGCTCCTGAGTGGGGTCATTGTCCTGATAAGCTTTTTCAGTCTGCTGTTGTGAGGGTAAAGCCTGGCTGCCAGGCTTCCGGGGGCCAAGTGGGAAAGCAGACTCGGGGGCTGAGCCCTCAAAACAGATATGGTCACTCCATCCCTCTCAGTGCTTGCCTCTGTCCTCCCCAGCAGTATCCCTGTGTGATGGGGTCTGATGGCCCCCAGGATAGAGATCCGCTCCAGAGAATAAAATCCCAGCCCCGAGAGCCACTCCATCTCCAAGACCCCCGAGACTGCCTCCTGATATATACTCACGCATGCGGCCATCTCTCTCCATCTCCACCGTCCTCATCCAGGACAAGCTGCCAGCATCTCCCACCCAGACCCCTGCCACCTAGCTCTTGCCTCTCCTGTCCCATCTGCCCCCAGGAACCAGGGTGGCTCTTTCCTGTCACTTCCCTGCTTAACCGCCCCCCACCATGATTTCCCATGCCTCCAGGTCACAGTCCAGCTCCTCAGCTGGCACTCGAGGCTTCTCTTTACCTCTGCAGCCCCTTTCCCACCCCCACCCTCTGCACCTCAGTGGGGCCACACACCTTGGTCACAGCTCCTGGTGCCAAGTTGTCACCTCCTCCTGCAGGTCTCCCGGGGCCTAAGCTGCCACACCAGCCCAGATCGCCTGCTCTCCCAGGGTCCCTGAAGGGCAGGTTGGTCCCTCCGTGTCTGACTGAGTGCTGCTGGCCTTGGGCGCAGCGCGGCGCCCCCAGGACGTGCCGAGCTGGCCAAGCGTGGAGGTCGCTGCACTTGCAGCTCTGGGGAGCTCTGCTCTGGGCACTGACTGCCAGAGGAAGGGCCCTCCCACCCCTTCTCCTGTGCCCCTCCAGCCCGCCACCTGTCGTGACTGGGGCGCCATCCCCATGAACACTTCCCGCTCCAGGACCCGCGGCACCCCCCCCCACCCCCCCGCAGAAGGTCACGGATGGAGGGGCTGCCTCCCAGGCGTTCAGGATGCTGAGTGCAAACCACCCAGCAGGACCGGTGTGGGTGGCCCTTCCCAGAGAAGGGACTGCCTGGCCCGGCTGCCGTCCCCAACTGTCTGAATGTCCATTTCTGTAATGGCCATGATGGGGCACGGCCAGGAGGTGGGTGCCCTCCCTGCGGCAGGCCCTCTGCTGAGGAGAGATGTGAGTGGTCCTGGGGCAGGGCAGTGGCATTCACTGAGCACGTGTCAGGGCCAGGCGCTCGATACTCCTCCGCCATGGAGAAGGGTATTAGGATCCCCATCGGATGAACGGGGAAGCAGAATTCCCTAAGTGCCCGCTCAAGGTCACGCAGCCAGAAATTGCGAAGGATTCAAACCCAGGACTCCCCAGCCCAGCAGCCCCATGTGGCCTCCCTGGCACCAGGAGAGCCAGTGATTTGGCTGTGTGATGTTGGGGGTGCTGCTCAGCCTCTCTGTGTCCCCCTCCCCCCCAGCAGGGGCCGGTTTCTGGAAGGCAGTGGTGCGGGTGTCTTGCAGGTGGGGTTTGTGGAGATTTGCTGTGGCGTCAGGGATGAATAATGCAGAACACTCCCTCTCAGGCTAATGGATTCCAGAATCCACTGCACTGGGTGGGGCAGGTGCTCTGCACTAGCACCTGCTGTTGACCTCAAGGAAGGGTCGTGGGGGCCTGGGCATGGCTCAGCAGCCCTGTCCTCTGGTTCGTTTTTTCCAGTAACTGGTGCTCCTACCAGAAGTCCAGGCTGGTCACCTTCATAGCCGCTTGCAAAACAGAGAAATTCCTTGTCCACTCACAGCAGCCATGTCCACAGGGGGCTCCGGACTGCCAGAGAGTCAAAGTCATGTGAGTGGGGGCGGGGCAGGGCGGGGCGGGCCCTTTGGCGACCCTGAGCTGGCTCACCCTGGAGTCGCTGACCTGGCTCTCTCCCCCCAGGTACCGTGTGGCCCACAAGCCGCTGTACCAGGTCAAGCAGAAGGTGCTGGTCTCCACGGAATGGAGGTGCTGCCCGGGCTTTGCAGGTCCCGACTGCCAGCACCACGGTAGGGCTCCCTGTGGCCCCCTCCCCCTTCAACCGCTGACCCCAGAGGTCATGCAGCTCCTCTGACCTCCGGGGTCAACATCTGATGCCTCCTCTCTGCAGATCCTACTGGGGTCCCTGAGCCTGCAGACCCAGGTGACGGCCTCCAGGAGCCTTGGGACAACCCACACGGCTTGGAACCTGGTATGTTGCTTTCCTGGAAGATGCAGGTAGAGCAGAAAGAACCCACGTGCCCAGGCCCATTCTCCTCCCGTAGGGCAGTGCCATCTCTGGAAACTTTACCCCTCAAATCAGCAGGGTCCCCTCGGTAGCCCTGTGTCACCCTACCCCCGCCCTCCTGCCCCAGGCCAGTTCACAGGGTCCTCAGTCACCTGGCTGCTGCCTAAGCACATACACCTTTTCCCTCGACCCCACTTTCTGGAAGGATGGCTTCAGACGGCACCTCCTTTGCCCTTTGAACTGCACAAGCTCTCATGGCCTGGAAGAAGCCTTCCCACACCTCCCTTGACTAGGGCCAGGAAGTCATGCTGTCCCTGCTGTTGGGTCAGCACAGGAGAAGCGCTAAGAGACCCCATGTGTGGAGCATTTCAAGGCTGGGCCGAGGCTGGGCTGGTGAATGAGTTTCATCACTTGGTGAATCCTGTCCATCGACAAGGGCTGCCTAGAACCATGCTGAGAGGCCAGTCCCTGGAAAGTATGCTCTGATCGATTAGTCATGTCTGCTGTGGGTGCTGGGGGCAGGGCGGGCTCCCTTGCCATGTATTTGCCCTCTTGGGGCTAAGGGCTCCTCAGCTCCTGCTCAGAGGACCTCAGCACACACCTCCTTGCCCCCAACCCCGGAATCTCCCTCTCTGTATCTCGCCGTCTGCCCAGCCCAGAGGAGTGAGCCCATGACACTCATCTTTCTGTGTCTTCTAGGCGCCCCTGCAGCAGAGATCAGCAACACCGTGGTGGAGCAGGAAGGCCTGCTGGGAGATCTCCAGAATGACATTCACGAGGTGGCGGACAGCCTTCCTGGCCCGTGGAAGTCCTTGGAAGGCAACTTCACAGCAGCAACGACTGAGGCCAATCAAACGGAGCTTGGTGAGTGGCAGACTCAGGGGCTGAGCAAGAGCCTGGTCACATCCCCGGGGATGAGTGAGAGGGGAGGCAGGAAGGCCCCGACCTCAGAGGACCCCCTCTGGTCCCTGCCTCAGGAGGGGTGGCTGCTCTTGCAAGGCAAGTGTAAAAATGCGTGTCTGTTGCAGAGTTTTCTGGCACATCCCTGGAGCACGTGCTGCCGTCTCACATTGATGCCTTCCTGCAAGTGCATTTCAGCCCCGTCTGGAGGAGCCTGAACCAAAGCCTGCACAGCCTGTCCCAGGCCATCAGAAACCTATCTCTGGATGTGGAGGCCAACCGCCAGGCCATCAAGAGGGTCCAGGAGAGCGCTGTGGCCAGGGCTGACTTCCAAGAGCTTGGGGCCAAATTTGAGACCAAGGTCCAGGAGAATGCCCAGAGGGTGGCCCAGCTGCGGCTGGACGTGGAGGACCGCCTGCACGCCCAGCACCAGTCCCTGCAGCACTCCCTCTCCGAGGTCCAGGCCGATGTGGACACTAAGGTGAAGAGGCTCCTTAAGGCCCAGGAGTCCCTGGGGGCCAATGGCAGCCTGGTGGTGGCAGCTGCAGGGGCAGGGGCGAGGCCGGAGCCCGAGAGCCTGCAGGCCAGGCTGGGCCAGCTGCAGAGAAACCTCTCGGCGCTGCACGTGGCAGCTGGACGCAGGGAAGAGGAGTTACAAAGCACCCTGGCCGATATGCGGGCGACGCTGGCCCGGCACGTGGATGAGATCAAGGAGCTGTACTCGGAATCCGACGAGACCTTCGATCAGATCAGCAAGGTGGAGCGGCAGGTGGAGGAGCTGCAGGTGAACCACACGGCGCTGCGCGAGCTGCGCGTGATCCTGATGGAGAGGTCGCTGATCATGGAGGAGAACAAAGAGGAGATGGAGCGGCAGCTCCTGGAGCTCAACCTCACCCTCCAGCACCTGCAGGGCGGCCACGCCGACCTCATCAAGTACGTCCGCGACTGCAACTGCCAGAAGCTCTCCTTCGACCTGGACGTGATCCGGGAAGGCCAGAGGGACACCACGCGGGCCCTGGAGGAGACGCAGGTGAGCCTGGACGAGCGGCGGCGGCTGGACGGCTCGTCGCTGGAGGCGCTGAGCAGCGCGGTGGCGGCCGTGTCGCGGGCGCAGGAGGAGCAGCGGGAGGAGGCGGAGCGCGCGCGGGCGGACGCGGCGCGGCTGCGGAGCCAGCTGCGGACGCTGGGCGGCGAGGCGAGCGCGCTGCGGGCCGCCGAGGCGGAGATGCGCGGCGAGCTGGGCCGGCTGCACGGCTCCTTCGCGGCCCTGCTGGAAGACGCGCTGCGGCACGAGGCCGTGCTGGCCGCCCTCTTCGGGGAGGAGGCGCTGGAGGAGATGTCCGAGGCGGCGCCGGGGCCGCTGCCGCTGAGCTACGAGCAGATCCGCGTTGGCCTGCGGGACGCCGCCAGCGGGCTGCAGGAGCAGGCGCTCGGCTGGGACGCGCTGGCCGCGCGGGTGGACGCCCTGGAGCAGGCGGCGCGGCGCCCGGAGCCCGGCGAGGCCGCGGAGCTGGCGCGGGAGCTGCAGCGTCTGGGCCCGGCGGTGCAGCAGGCGGCGCGCTGCTGCGAGGCCTCGTGGGCCGCCTCCCTCAACGGCTCGGTGGAGGGCCTGCAGGGCGCGCTGGCCGCCACGGAGCGCGGCTTGGAGCAGCACGAGCGGCTCTTCCACAGCCTCTTCGGGAACTTCCAGGGGCTTGTGGCGGCCAACGTCAGCCTGGACCTGGGGAAGCTGCAGGCCATGCTGAGCAGGAAAGAGAAGAAGCAGCGGAAAGGTCTGGAAGCTTCCCGGAGGAGGGACAGGAAGCAAGCGGATGCGCAGGTCCAAGGGCCGGTGCTCTGGGAGGCAGGTGAGTTCCTGGGCACAGGGGGACCAGGCCAGGCAAGGACGGGGCTGTCTGCAAGCAGCTCTTCTACCCCAGAGGGGCCGCAGGGGAAAGAAAACAGGATGCACCAGTCAGGACTCCTCAGGGCCGGCCTGGCCCTTGACCCACCTTCCTTCCATTCGGGGCCAGGGGCCTCTTAAGCAAACTGGAGTGTAAGGAGATAGAAGTCACAAGAACCAACGGTCAGGAGCAGGCAACGCCCCTCCATGTAAGCGGCCGAGGCTCCCACGTGCGCCCCGGCTGCCTGCCACTCTAACCAGAGAGCCGGCGGCTTGCTTCCCTGGCGTCCATGCCACACCTGCAAATGGCTCCATCTCCCCTCTTCCCGGCACCCCACTTCACCCCCGCATGTGTCTTTAACCAGCTTCCCCTATGTGCAAGTGAGTGTGTGCAGAGGGGCTGGTGTCACCTGCCATGGGTGGGCAGCACCCTCCAAGAGGTGAATACAGGGCAAGGCCTTGGGCCCTGATGGGCGCTCATTCTCTCTGCTAACATAGTTGACCCGTCTTGCTGCTCCGTACCTGGTCCCCGGCGATACCCTTCTTGGGCTTTGCCATGTTGGATCGTGACAACAGCTCCACGATGCATTGTCACTGCCACCTCATCCGAAACAGAGGCTCAGTCAGGGCAGGTGTCCTGCTCGCACAGCTAGTGAGCGGCACAGAGGACCTCAACCCGGTGAGGCTGTCTTCAGGGTGCTGGCTCTTCCCTTGGGAAGGGCCCTCGATGCCTGGTCTCTGCAGAGCCCTGGGGACCGCGCCTGGGAAGCTGGCTCTGAGGCTGAAGTGATGTGCAGCCAGCCTTCCCGTCCTCTCCCTGAGTGTGGCCCTGCAGAGGGGACCCCTAGGCCCTTGCTTCCACGGACTCTCCCTGCCAGGGATGCTGGCCACCTCCTCGCCCGGCCGTGGGGCTAAGTACAAGGTCACCATCTGGGCCATCTGGACCCTGGTGTACCCACATAGGAGGGAAGTCTGCGCCTTGCTGAAGCTTCCTCCCTGGCCTGCCCCACTCCCGCGGAGCCTCCATTATGGCCCCGAGGCCTGTGCCTCCCGGGGCAGTGGACAGAGCCCGCTCTCTTGCACCACTCGCTTGTCTCAGTTTCTCCCTCTGCCCGGGGGCGAACCTGCATGGATGGCTGCTGGGAAGACGAACACACTTTGGGAGAAACCAGTGACTGTTTTCAGGGCGGGGGCTGTGTCCACTGACACTGACTCTGCGTTCTTCTTTCCTCGTGTGAGTGGGGCAAGGCCCCCTGCTGGATGGTTTAGGTCCCTGAGTTTACCACTGCAATACTTTGTTGTCTCAAAGAAATTTTTTCCTTAAAATTACAAATAAAAATTCCCCTTTATTTGTCTTGCAGAAAGGCCTCAGGGCTTGAATTCGTGCCCTGCAGGGAAGCCCACTCTCAGTCTGCCTGCTGGCAAAGCTGAGGCACAACACTTCGCCTCCTGGGGGTGGGGTCCCCCCGCTGCCTGGCAGGGTGGGGGGGTCTCCTTGCAAAGCCGAACCCCAAGCTGCAGGCAGGCGTGCCCTCGGTGCAGGCGGGGCCGGCCGCCAGCAGAGGGCGCCCGAGGCCGGCCTTCCTTCGGCAGGGCGAGCGCGCCCCCTCCTGGGTGCTTGGGGAACTGCAGAGCCAGCAGCGCACCTTCCTTGTGACAGTCTCAAACAAACGGGAAAGCTCTTATGAAGTAATTCTCAGAAAACCTTCCAGAACTAGAGAAGACCAAAACTTTGTCATTCACAAGGCTATTGCTGGACCGAGAGCCAAAGCGCTGCGGCTCTGGTTCTGGGGGCTAAGTCACTAATTGCTATGCAGATGGTCCCTCCTGTACACCTTTGTTTCATCCCCTGAGAACTGGGGAGCTTGGTCTCAAGGCCAGTGTCATGGCCGGAACCCCGGTGGGACTCACCCTCCCTGTCCTATCTCCTGGCCCTGGCCGCTCGGTTGGCTCCTTCCTTGCTGTACCTTCGCCCTCCACACATGGCGCGCTTCCTATGGCTCCATGTCTGCGTGTGGGCTGCTGGGCCCCACGCCTGTGTTCCCTCCGTCTTACTTACCCTCCAAAGGCTGGCCGAGGTGCTTCTCCAAGTGGGAAGAGCACCAGGAATCAGGAGCTCCGAGGACAGCCCCCAGTTTGGTAATTAATTTTCATATGGAGCAAGCTTTCCCTGTCTGGGCCTCAGTTTCCCCATCTGTCATCCCAGGGCTCTGTGCAACATTTTGAAAACATTTAAGATGACCAGCTTGAAAGGATTTTTCTTCCCCGGTCCCACCCCAGTCCCACCTGCTCTTTCCTTCTCTCTCGTAAGGTCCTGTGCCCAGCATCTCGGAGGAACCACCCTGCACCATTCCTTCCTTCTCTCACCAGTGTTAGCATTGTGACCTTGAGGATAGGTAGTACTTTCTGTTTCCCTGGGACATCTCAAGATCCCTAGCAGGTGGCAGCAGTCCGGGAGTCAGAGACCTGGGTTCCAGTCCAGCCTGCCACTTAATAGCCACGCAGCCTTAGACAACCAGTGAAGCACTCAAGACTCAAAGGTTCCTCGGTCAGGGGTGCTTCTCTCTCAAGGATGCTGGTAGGAAAAGGGATCGAACCAGAAAGAGCTTTAAAATGTACACCAGTAGGGACCAAAGACTTGTATTTTCCCTTCTCTCAGTTAGTGAAATACTCAGACTTGGCCGATCCCTCCCACCCCCCTGGGATACGTGGCCCCTGGGAAGATCTAGGTTACCCGGAAATCGTGACCTATTTCTGTTAGTTGGGTGAGGAACTGAGTCACTGAGCCCCTTCCCCCTGTGTTCCAGGCTCCCCTGTGGCCTTCTACGCCAGCCTTTCAGAAGGGACTGCTGCCCTGCAGACAGTGAAGTTCAACGCCACTTACGTCAACACTGGCGGCAGCTACTTCGCTGAACACGGCTACTTCCGGGCCCCTGAGCGTGGGGTCTACTTCTTTGCCGTGAGCATTGAATTTGGCCCAGGGCCAGGCGCCGGGCAGCTGGTGTTTGGAGGCCACCATCGGACCCCTGTCTGTACCAGCGCGGAGCAGAGGGACGGGGGCACGGCCACGACCTTCGCTATGGCCGAGCTGCAGAAGGGTGAGAGAGTGTGGTTCGAGGTAACCCAAGGATCGGTAATAAAGAGAAGCCCGTCGGGCACTGCATTTGGGGGTTTCCTGATGTTCAAGACCTGAACTCTCGGCACAGCTCTGACCAGACATCGTGGACTCGCCCGGCTCTCCTGGGCCTGGGACTCTGGCCAGGGTTGGTCTGGAGCCCATGCAGTTGGTCCAGCTTGTCCCTGGAAATCTTCTGCAAAGACAGTGTGGTATAGGTGGCCTCCCTCTAGACGCATTGGGTTGGCTACTTCTCAATGATGAGCAGGACTGGGATGCTCCTCTCTGGGCAGGACCTGGCCCCGGGAGGCGTGAACGTCGGCTTCGCGCCTCCTGAGGCAGACGGCTGGGATTCCAGCTCTCTGCCCCACCGTCTTCCACAGCTTCTTTGCTGTTTTGCTCCTCTTGTGGTTGGGAACATCCGTACACTTTAAACCTTTCTCCCTAATCTTACACTCGAAAACCATTTTTTTTCCTGGGAGGCATATGTTTAAAATGGATTTTGGATGATATTGGAAACCAGTCTACACTCACTACGGGGCAGTGGGAGAAAAGCAGCCTGTTCGCTCTCTGTCGGTCGGAAATGGACATAAAGGCCTGGCTGAGGTAACCAAGGGAAGCACCATTAGTGCCTTTGGCTTAGTTTTAGTCCTCCCTTGAATTTACCTGTAATTTTCATTTCACTTCTTTTTCTTCTTGCCAAGAAATGCCAAACACCAACTAAAATGTATGCAGCCTTCATCTTGTTTCCTTCCTCCGTGGCTCGTGACCACCCTAATTCTCGTTAGCATCTCTGACCAGGAAGGGAGCTGAGGGGGGCAGGGAGGCACGACTGTCAACATCCCCCTCAGGTATCAACTTGGGAATAAAGTGATGCCCTTCGAACCTCTGTCTGGTTTACTCATGGAGAGCAGAAAGATTTGGTGAAGTAGGTAGAAATATGGGACAAAATGAAACTATTTGGGATAAATGTGACTTTCATGATTTCAGGCCATATTTGACTTCACAGTTTTAGTTACTTCTACATACAACACGTGGAGGCCTTCACAGTGGGCAGTGACATGACTATCTGACCAGACTGTACAGCTCGTGTTGCAATTACTCCCATAACACCAAGACATACATGGTTTTTGAAAAGCTGCAGATCCTCGAGCGAACAGGCTTGAGAAAGCCGTCATCAGCTGCCAGAAAATGTTTTGATTTTGGCAGTAGGCATTCAATATTTGTGGAACATACTCTTTTCCATAAGGAAATCAGACTGGACTGGGCCCTGAACAAGGACGGGAGCTGGCTGTCAGGGTTCACAAGGTTCCCAGTCCTTCTCATGGTTTTCTAGGGGTCATTAATTCAAGTAATTGTCCCTCAGAACTGATTTCCCACTAAGCTTGGCGTGCTCAACGTGCTCAAGCATCAGTGTTGAAAGGACAGTGTGTCAGGCCACTCTGCCACTGACGTTTGACCTCAGGGTGAATGACAACCTGACTTTTTCCATCTGTAGAATGAGGTGGTTAGTGGACCAGCTCTCACGAAGTATCCTGGTATTTTATCATCTCGACCACATGGTCGACTCTTGCCAACCTGCCCTTCAGTCTGGCCAGGGCCCCTGGCCCAGCACAGCTCTCAGCTGCCAAGACCAATCCCGACCCAAAGCATGATGAATCTGTGCCACCGCTGACCCAAGACTGGAAGGCCAGCGCCAGGTCACTCTCGCTGCTGGAAAAGCCCACGCTGTCCTCTTTCTGCTCGATCTTGCTATTCCTGGGCCGGCTGTGCTGAGGACTAAGTGGAACACGAGGGTAATGCCGTCTTACTATTTACGATTTTTGCTGGAACTTACTGCACAAAAGAAGCAGAGCACAGGGGCTCTCCCCCACAGGGGGTCCCTGTCCTCCAGCCCCAACAAGGCCGGCCCCTCCAACAGGAAGGTTTAAATGGAAGAGCTGAGTGTAGACTCTGCCAGCAGCATGGACGAGTCACTCCTGAGAAGTTTCTGGGATGAGAACTAGACGAACCATGATTCTTTAAAAAGAGGGTGCTTTCTGTGCAACAAAACCAATTTCACCAAACCTTAATATCAAGCTTAAGGGCACATTTTCTGTTGAGACAGTTTTATAATTCGGACCCCAGGTTAGCAAGAATTCCTCAGTTTGTTTGATAAACTTCTTATCTTCACTAAGCATCTAATATCTCTGAGTGGAGAGTCGTTTTCGGTGCCTTCCAAGCAGAGCCCCCGTGACCCAGGCCAACGGTAAAACATCCTTCATTTGCAGCATCCAGAGTAAGACAATGGACTGAGCACAGAGTGGTATCATACCTCCCCAAAACTGACGGGGAAATCCTATATAAAAATATTCAACAGTGTCACTGAAAAACATGAAAGGTACCATAAGCAGATCAGGAGATTTCAGTTAATTCCTGAAAAAGAGGAGGGAAAGGGATCCAGTATAAAATGCAACAGCAAGAGGAAACCATAAGCCAAGACATCTGAGGCTGTGGGAGAGATGGGAGTGACTTCCAGGGAGCCCCAAGCTCACAGCGCCTGACACACGTGGCGGCATGTGCGGAGGATGGGCAGTCGAGGCAGCAGATGGTCAGTCCCCACTGGCCCTTGCCTGTGCTAAGCAGCCAGCAGCAGTGGCCTCTGCCTCGAGCCCGGGCAGCGCAGGGCAATCCTGACCCCAGTTCCAGGGCCGAGACAGCCTCTGCGGAGGGAGGAAGCTCCCACGCCCAGACAACATGTGTAACCCTGTTGAAACCAAGACCCACGGGAGTCAGGCCAGAGATGTATCTCCACCCCACACAGGATGTCCAAGTAACTCCTGACCTCCTCCCCTTTGTTTCAGAAGCACTGTGAAGAGGATATAGGGTCTTTAAAAAAGGTTTCTTAAAAGTCCCTTTTCTTCTCATGCTCTGAAGCTCCTCTGGTATCTCATGTTTATCTTGAAAACGTCAGTAACTTCTCCCAGCTCCAGCCTGAGCACCATTCCTCCACCCTCCTCCATCAAGAAAGCTTCCCCAAAGCCTGGCCGGACACTGACAGACTCTTTCAGGGGGATGGAGGAGGTAAGGAAGTGGACGGGGAAAGCCTGAATCCTCCTGAGTAGGCAAGAAGAGAGGAAAGAAGTCTTTCTTCTTGCTGTTAGAACGAACAGCTATTGTCCCATCACTCCTGATCACACAGGAAGCTGAGGAACACAGGACTGAGGTGAGCAGGCGTTCACTAATACAAAGGTGAGCGGCTCCCCCAAACTGCCAAACGTTTGAGGAAAACTAGTGTCAGGAACGAGAGGATCCAAAATTTGGAAGATTTTGGAATCTATAAATCTCTAGAAACAATATAGAAAATTGGAAATTTAAACCTTGATTATTTGCCACCCAGATCCTGGTTTCTAAATACCGTCCTCCCTAAAAGGAACCAGAGTGCCTTGGAGAAATGGCTGGCTCCACGGCCGGGGCAAGGAAATTACCAGATAAGCCTGGAATATCTTAATCAGCCAAAAAGAGGTGCTTAAAAAATGATGGGCACATGTCAAAAGGACCCAGGAGCCAGCCTGATGAATTCCAGTAGCCAAGTCTGGGTCATTTGAGCATCAAAACAGATAATGACCTGAGCCAGCCCTGATGGCCTAGAGGTTAAAGTTTGGTGCTCTCACTGCTTCGGTAGCCTGGATTTGGTTCTGGAGCAGAACCACACCATTTGTCTGTCAGTAGCCATGCTGTGGTGGCGGCTCATATAGAAGAACTAGAAGGAGTTACAAATAGAACATACAACTATGTACTGGGGTGTGGGGAGGAAAATAAAGAGTATTAAAAACCCCCACAAATAATGACCTAATAGACTATAACTCATTGAATAAAATAAGAATCCATGATTCCATACTACTACTAAAAAAGTAAATGAGAAGGGAAGCCCTCTCCCTTATAGCAGAATGCCACTTAATAAATGTGGATGTGATAATGGAATTAGAGCACCATTCCTTTGTAACCACTGATTCACATAAGGATGCTAACACACAGTCTCAAAGTATCGCCCATAACATACCAATTACAAAAGGAAACAATGCCTGCACGGTAAAAAAAAAATGGTGAGTCCTGCCTTAAGGGACCAACAATGACAGCATCCATAACGGGACACCCTGAGGTCATGGCCTCCTGACGGGATGCCCTGAGGAGGACATCACGTCCACAAAGTCACTGGCCTTCCCTCTAGAACAGGTCAGTAGCACAAGGGACGAAAGCTACAGAACTGCTTCTGATTAAAGGAGGAGAAGGCGGCGACAGGACAACTAAACACAGTGCAAGGTCCTAGACAGATTCTAGACCAGGAGAACGTGCTCTCAAGGACTTTATTAGAACAACTGGCAAAAGGTGAGTAAGGTCTACAGATTGTGGTACTGCTGAGAACTGTCATGGCGTCAATGTTAGCCTTCCTGGGGCTGGTAATTGTACATACGTGGTATGTAACAGAACATCCCGGAAGTATTGCGAGACTGAGGCATGAGGTGTCATTTACTCCAAGCAGTTCAGACAAAAGTATGTGTATGCATGTGTGTGTGTACACAAACCTTCCAAGATGAGCCTTTGTAATTCTTGTAAACACACACACACACAGAATGACAAGGCAACTGTGGCCAAATCTAACAGTTTATGAATCTGGGTGAAGGGTAAATGGTATTCTTTATACTATTTTTGCAACTTTTCTGGAAGTCTGAAATTATTTCAAAATAAAAAAGTTAAAATAAAATTTGGTTGCTGAAATAAAAAACCTCAGTAGATGGGCCGAAAAGCAGAAGGTAGGATGGAACACATGAGAGACATGTTAAGAAACAGAGGAACGTCTGGGAGACCTACTAATTGTCTAATGGAAGTCCCAGAAAAAGGAGAAGAAGGGAAGGGAGGAAGTAAAGAAGGAACAGAGAAAAGTTCCCAGATCCAAGGAAAGATTAAAAGGACCCAATTAGTACTGAATAACAGAATGAATGTATCTAGACATGGCAAGTTTAAACTTCAAAATATCAAAATAATAAGAAAATTCTGTTTCTTGAGTGAAAGAGTTAAGCTACAAAGGACTGAATTAGACACGTCGGGCTTCGTACTGGCAACAGGGATGCTGGAAGACTACGGGAAAGAGCCTCAGATTAGATTCTATCTCCAGCCAAACTACTAGCCACGTATGAACACAGAATCAAATAATACAAATTGCTTTTTAAGTGTCTGATTGAAACGTGTGTTGGTCTCTTTTGCCACAGCCTTTCAATTCTTTCTTCTTCACGTTTTTCAACACTTCCTTGAATTTGAGTCAGACAGTAGAGCATCACAGAACAGATGTGCTCCATCATTCTAAATTTGCTTTAAAAAATGGCTCCTCTCTCAAAAAAAAAGGCCCAAGTTCTAGCTTGACAGTATTTCAATATAAGCGTTTCACATTGACTTTTCATACGGTGCCGTTTCAGGTTCCCTGGATAAAACTGAGAGTATGAGTAGTGAGGTGGAGGTGGTGAGCACGGGGCATCTGGAATCACCTTGAATCGCATTCTAAGCATACACGGGACACACAGAGGGAGGGTAACTGGACAAAGACCAGGAGGATAAAGTTCAGAGGAGGACTAGGCACGCCACACACGCTGTCTAAAGATGAGAGTAACAACCCCCCCTCCAAGGGCGATCATGTGTTACCTTTCAGCCCAGTCTCTGCTTCCATCTCAAATATTCCGTGTGTACCTTTGCACTTGAGCCAAGTCTCCTCCGGATTCCCAGCTTCAGGGGGACTGGCCCATTTCGGCTCTTGCCCTGAGCTCAAAGTATTTAACTCCCCATGACTAGAACAGTGCCACTGCCATTAGGTGGCCTCTGCCTACACTACTGGCTGGCCACCTTCGGCAGACCATGTCCACTTAGGCAAGGCATGACTGCTCCAAGGACTGAAGCAAGACTTTTTAGGAACATGCATCTAACTTAATACAATGTGAAGTGCCAGCAATGGTCCATGCATTAGCAAGACGAGGGAAAATATCTCTTCAAGTGAATGAAGACTTAATGACTGCATTAGCGTCTGCGTGAAATTACCTACAAGAATCAGACTGTTCTGGAAGAACAGCACCCTCCTTTCTTAACATCTCCTCTATTCATACTAATAATATTAAAGAAACCTTGGAAACAGTCACTCTGCCCAACTGACCAGTGAGAGTAACACATGATGCTGGGAAGGAAAAATGAGTATGTGTCCTGTTTTGGGGTGAGCCGTTTACAGATGGAAGGAAAGCTAGCGAGTATCTGATGGGCCAGGAATCCCCGATTCTTCTTTATCAAGCCGCATGGGGGCACATGCTATCGCCTCAAGGAGCCATCTGACGCTGATAGTAGACGGGGATTCCCGTAAGGACCCTGTTCAGGCCATCTCCAAACACACATTTTTGAGGGGAGACATCAACTAGACCCAAACCTTTTATGATGATTTCCATGTTCAGCTGCCTAGGAAGAGGCATCACAAGGCACAGCGACTGACTGAGCTGAGGGGGCTGAGACCAAGTGCAGGGGTCTCATGGGACGCCCGCAGGAAGGAGGGAAGCTGCCTGTAGCTCCGTGAAGTTCAGGCTTTGAAAAGCAGCCGCCATGGCAGTAGCACCATCAAGCCAGATAACCGGTCCAGTGCTCAGTGAGAGCAGCCAGTTACAGGACAGGAAGCCGGGCCTACCCGAGCAGAGAGAGAACCGGGAGAAATCATCTGAGAAATCACCTGCCGGGTGGTGAGATGGGCACTCCCGTCAGCAGGAGTGTAACTGAGAAGCCCTCTGGGCAGCGATATTCATCAAGAACCGTGGGGTTTTTTTCATCTTAAAGAATCTTTTAAAAGTTCATATCTGCTAGTCCCATTTTTAGGAATATAATCTAAGAAAATAAATATACAAAACTTTTTGTACAGAGATGTTCAATACATTGGTTCTATTTCCCAAAACAATGGAAATAATCCAAATAGTCAACAGGGGATTACAAAAAATAAATTATTCCATCTACTTGGTGGAATATTATGCAGTCAATTTTTAAAAAAATTGTTTTCAATAGATATAAAATGACATACTATGATCTTAATGTTGTAAAAAAGTATGCAGGGGAAAAAAGATGCAAAGTATGCAAATGTAAATAGTGGTAACATCCAGCAATAAAACTTTGATTTTATTTGCTTGTTTATTCTTTCCTATGTTTTCTAAAATTTCTACAAGTACATATTTTTAGAATTAGAAAAAAATTTTTTTTTAAAGGAGAACAACTCCCCCCTCCTTTTCTTCACTTCTCTTTCTATAACTTCTCTATTGATACACAAGAAAGAGTGTATGGCCACTCACCTGCCCTGGGCTCCATCCTGGGTTTCTAATTGCTGAAATGCACATTTCAGGGACATGTGTATGTTCACTAACTTATTTGTTGTAAAATCTCACCAGACGTGTGACTTCCGATACACAACACAGTCCGAAACAGTACCACAAAACACATCACTGAAGTATACTAAAATAAGGTTATTTACTTAAAAATGATACATTGGACATAATCTATATATAGAACAAAGCAATTAATGGTAAACTTAGTAAGGCACCTTTTAAACCAGATGCTGTACAAAATACATTTAGTGTGTTACATATCAAAGATGAGCCTCTATTTTTGGTGTTTTACAATTGCATAATAAAATTGCTTGTTTTGAACCCTTCTTTCACTGTCTATGTACAACTTCCCTAATTAAGCTATAATGATATTTTCATTTTATACAATATATACCACATTTTAGTTTTTAAATGGGCAACGACAACAGTCACTAAAAGGGCTTAAATAATTCCACTGAAAGCATAGTACAGAGCACAAGCTAAAATTACAATAATATATTTAATCCTTTGCAAAAGCCGTATTCACATACTTTCCTTATGGGATGATCAATACACGTGGCTTCATGTGATGCTGCCCTAGATTTGTTTTTAGGAACACGTCAGCTATCTGCAGGTTTCACTGCGACTCTCAGAACAGCACTGAGGCAGGACAATGAACGGCTACACTATTGTAACATCTGACTCAAGCAAATAATAAGGATTACCACTTTTCAACAGTACAAGAGCTGCAACAATCTTTTTAAAAAAATCAATTAGTATTTCTGCTGTTGAAATTATTTTAAATATTTAGAAACATTTCAAAACAACATGTATGGCAAGAAATGTAAGTGATTTAATTTATAAAATCTTGCCTGGAATAAATTATTCAATATCAACTTTGATATTGGGCCAACTTAGAGATGTATGATTCTTTAAAAATTGTATTGCATTTTTGTTCTAAACGGAAGCAAAGCATCTGGGGAAAAAGGGTAGTGAATAAATTAAAAATCTGGCACATTCTAGGAAAACATAATTTTCAAAAACTATAGGTCACTTTCTAAGCTCAGAAACACTTCTGGACATTGGAAAGGCAAGATAAAATGTTGATTATCGAAATATCTTTTGTGAAAACACTTCCAGAGAAATTAGATTCAAATTTTATACTTCAGAAACTCGTTCAATAAGAAAGCACTGGGAAAGCTTAGAAAGAACACACTGGAGCCAAGCTTTGGGTGCCCTTAATCCTAGAGATATTTACCAGCAGAGAATTTAGAAGAATTTTCTTTGAGGGTTACCTTTTGTTATTTATATTCAGGTAGATTTGGCTTTTTGTTTGTTTTTATGTTTTAATTACTTAAAGGGAAGACAGACACAAGCCACACATTTTTAAAATGCTAGATTGTAAATGGGACCTAATAACAGCTTCTAGGGTTTTACAAATTAACAAGTATGGTACTAAACAATACTTCCTCTGACTCTGTTAAGTATTTTACTTGCTGGATGAACTTAGAAATTTAAGAGTAAGAGAGTAAGAAGGAGAGAAGAAAAGTTTCATGCAACATTTTTTAGACTTTAAGATTTCAAATATGGCATCATTTCCTTTTTAAAGAACATGTTACACAAGAAAATACTTTTTTGAACAAATTTCTAAGGTTAATTCTTGATATCACTTTTAATCAATTTATTAAAAAATCATTAGAGTGGTCTTGTACTTACATACTGTCACTTTTTGCTTCCACATACTATTTTATTTTAACATTTCTAAGAAGAGAGTTTGCCTTCCCCTACATATTTTATTATTAAGAAATATGAACGTATAGTTTATCAAATACAAGATAAATCCAGGTTAACCTCAGACTAAGTAGATCAGAGCTTGTAAGTTTTCTTAAATCACATGGCGATTTAGATCAAAATATCTATATTTCTCAGTACAGAGATGGGAAAACATTCTGAAAAAGCACGTTATTGGGTACTATCCGTATGTAAATCTACCTATCTTGATGAACACTTCAAACTTTCATTATGTTATGAAAATTATTCAACTTGGTCAAAACTGTTAAAGCAAGTTTCAAATGAGTGAAATCTGATGTATGGACAAATGTATGAGTTTCATCCTTAAATGTCAGTCAAATTTTTGGTGACGGATGGGTATACACTCTGATTCCTCCTCTTCAATTTAAAGTTTTTTAAAACTACGTTGTGACATAATCCCATTTATTTTATGTTATACTCAAAGAAAACGGTCTCAATTTATGCACCCGTGAGTTCTATTTAAAAGGCGTCACAGAAGCGTGGTAAGTTTGAGCACATCCGAATTATCCCTTGGGATAGCAAGGCACCCGTAACACAGACAGCACTTCACTGAATAACTGCTGGATGGTATAGATACAGGTACTGACGGGATACTGAACTTTTCTGCCTGACTCTCTTTATGGTCTTCACGAGTCATGAAACAGAAATTAAAAGACAAAAAAATCTCAAATGATTTAAATGTCTCACACAGTTGTTGATAAACTTCTATTGGCTCTGAAACAGAAAGTTCTAAGTAGAGGACCCTTTCATAAAGGAAAACTGAGATGACAGCGCCTTAATGAAAGTCTGCACCTGAAGTGAACAAACTCCTAGATGTGATATACTACTCTGAACATATTAATTCTGAAAATTCATATGCGGTTCTACTTTATAACATTTTTTTCTGATGATCTTTTAATTTTTTCCCTTAAGGATGGGATGTGAGGTACACGTGAGCTGGTTTCTACAGTATGAATATATGTACATATATAAAATATGGTTTTAAAGGAGCAGGTGTTTTGCAAATAAAGCATATTACACACAAAATATAAATAGCTTCCCTTTTAAACGTTACTGAGAATAAAGAATACAGAACATGGTTATAGGCACTTACACTGTTATCAAATGCAGTAATTAGTAATTCACTTCGCTAAGAAGTGTTTTCTTTAGAAGGTTCGTGGCATTGGAAGCCCCAATTTTGGACAGGATTCTTTTCATACCAAAAATAATAATTATGAAAAAAAATGATGGTGGTGGGAGGAAAACAGTCCAAATTGACAGACACTTTGAACTTCTTTTGGCCTTTATATCAACTTTCATGTTAAAAAATAAAGTTGGTGGAGAGGCTAGCTACCTTGCAAGGTAAATGGCTTTTATGTGATTGGCAAATCTTGGTCAGATAATGCATTTTTACAGCACAAAACCAACAGCCACCAATATCTTCCCATGCATTCATAAATTATTTTCTTCTAATTCAAATGGCAGCAGAGGAATCCTGGTGTGCACGTGTGTGTACACACACACCATTCTCAAGGCATGACAAACCATCGTAAACTGAGCAGTATCCCAAACAGATCATACTCCAGAGGTTGCTTACAAAGGTAGGATACAAATAGATTAAATTTCCCAGGTAGAAGGCAAAAGTGTGTACTCTCCATCTCTGCTGAATTCATTTATCTTCTTAAGGCTTTCACAGAAAGCACCATTTTATGAACAGGTGATTCAGTACCCAGAGTTTGACTGGAGACTTATTAATCAGGATTGAAGTCTTGATGCAGTTCATAAAAACCCAATAAAAAAAAGGCATCAAAAACCACATTTAAAATAAAGCTGTCCATATATAAAGAATGAAGTGTTTAGAAGGTCCCCGCTCGTGGTCTACAGAGTACTGAAGGGTTTAATATTAGCAGCCTGTGAAGGTGTAGTGAGGAGGGGGTCTGAGAACCAAGTCAGCATCCTGACTCTACTCTAATTCCACCCGTTCCTTGCGTGAAAACAGTTCTGGCAGTCTAGAATTTCTCCTCGTGACTGTTTGACTGTCAAATCTTTACATCTTGGGATTCAACCATCTTGGCAAGCGTCTTCTTGATTCTCAGAGCTGTCAGTCTGGAGGCTGGATTGTGGGCCCAGCATTCTGACATTAGCTTCAAAACTGCTCGTAGACACTGAAAAGTAAAGAGAATGGAATGAGCTGGTAAATGTCTTTGGTGACACCAATCACTTCCTCAAGGGACTGAGTTCCACTTACTTCATCACTGTTCCATCGATTAGAAACAAGCGGCCGCAAACGTTTGACACACACAACCTCGCGCATATCTTCATAGGATGGATCATTGGGTACCATGTTGTAATATGGCAACTGGTACTCTTCCACTATCCCTGTAGGGAGTTAGAAAACATAGTGGGCACAGAAACGGCAGCTGGACAAAATATGTCAATCTATTCAGCATCTCTTACTGGACTATGGAACTAAAACTGATTCCTACACAAAGAAGAAAAAAATTAGAGAGTAGATGATTCACTATCAATAGTAAATGAATATTCTTCTCTTTTTTAACATCTAATTATTTCCTCAACCTCCATCAGGGTCCCCATCACAGCTGCGGACATACCAACATCCCCCAAAGAAGAGCAACAATTGAAATGCTCATTCACCATAATTTTTAATCTAATTATTCAAGCACACAATTGTGGCTACTAATGAATACAGTTTTTATTTTTTGTTTTGTTTTGTCCTGCAGTAGAAAGACAACATGATATGCAGAAAAGAGTTGACACAGGAGGTCTGAGACTGCCGTCCGTGGAAAGCCTGCGTGCAAGGCTGGCCCTCGGCTGGCATCTGGGAACTTGCCTGGTGAACGGTTCCCTCACTGATAGAAAACTTCCCCTAGATGATAAGGATGGCTCACTGTGCCTATATTATTTTTGCAAACAGTATGGGTTATGCTGAATACCTGCTTTCTTTCTGGGAGTTTGGAATTTTGGTACATGCCAGGCAGAGGGTGCCCACATGACCAGCCTCCAGTAAAATCTTTTGGTACTAAGTCTCTAATAACTTCCATGCATGACACTATTTCACAAGTTGTCACCATGTGCTGGAGAAGTTGCGCACACCCTGTGTGAGCCCACAGGGAGAGGACTTTTGGAAGCCTGCGTCTGATTGCCTCTGGACTTTGCCCCAGGCGGCTTTCCCCTTTGCTTATTTTGATTTGTATCAGTGAGGATAACTATTTGCTGAGTCCCACAAGCGCCTCTATTGAAATCACAGAACCTGGGAGTGGTCTTGGGGATCTCTGATATACCTGACATCTACATTATATAAAAGGAGCTGTTATTTTTTGAATGATGAGGATACAAACATAACCAGAATCACGCTACTTAAACTCCTACCTCCTGTGACACAACGACGAGCCATCTCCCAAATGATGAGACCAAAGCTATAGATGTCCGCCATTATGTAGGGCTGGAAATGGTTTTTATTCAGGCTCTCATCGAGCACTTCTGGAGCCATGTAGCGTTTGGTACCCACCCTGGTATTCAAGGGTACATCAACTTCATTCGTATCACTGCAACGAAAGACAGACGATGTCCAGGTTGAGGGCTAAGAACAAAATAGTTCATCTGCTATTTCTGTTGTATTTTGTAAAAGTCATTCTCTCTCTCTCTCTCCATATATAACATATGAAATAAAAAGCTATCTACCTATCTATCTAAAATTTCCACATTCCCTTAGCATAAATCATTGGGGCCAGATGTATTTTGAAATTTAGCATCTTTTAGTTTTTAGAAAAGTAATATACCCTTTAAATATATGCTACGTATTCTATTCGGTCCCCAGCAGGGTCTGGAGCAGTGCACTTAATCAAACTCCTTACTACGTCAGCAGTGAAAAACTCACACTAAACTGGATAAAGACAATCAGTATCTCACGTCAGTTCAGGTAAGGTTTTGTCACCAAACAAGTTTTGTGCCTCCACAAAAAAGATTACAATACTGAGTATAAAAAAAAGTGGTAGACAATTACATCTCCGAACAAGTGAACGTGAAAAGAATTTGAGAGGACTCATCTGCCTTTGCCATTCTCATGCGAGAAACTCAGCCTTCGTGACAGAGGATGACATCCTCTTCTTTATGGTTCCCACCAACTCAGTTCTGCTGTGCGTCACGTTTACACAACCACACTGACAATCGGCAATAAATGTTCATTGGTTTTTCAATTTGTGGATTAAATTTTGGAGTTAGAAGAAATGAATGCTTTGTTGGTTAGGCCCTCAGCTCTGGCAGGTTCTGGAAACTACTCTGAAGCGATTAACATAATGTATTTTATATTTTCTTACATGGCATTTGATGAACATTTGAACCAATAAACACTACAATGATTAAAAAACCAACAGGATTAGAACACTGTAACAATGAGGGAAGAAGAATGAAAAATTTCTAACGTTTGTCTTATAATGAACTAGTACTTTTATTTTATGGCCTGAAATGAATTCTCAAATATGAAATGGCTGCTGTATTCTAAATGGTTTCAATGGTTTCCTTAAAAATTTTATAATTCTAACTATTTAAAAATATTGATAACATCCAGTGGTGATGGAGAAATGGCACACTTATACCCTGTTTATGGTAGTGTAAACTGATGCACGCTTTCTACAGGACAATGTGTAATACACTATTGCTTAACATGCACAGACTCTTTGTTAAGCAGTCCCTTCTCTAGGGACCCATCGTGAAGAAATAGTGCACAAACGCTCAAGGATATTACATATGGATAAAATACAATGTTCATCTAAGCATTGTTTTAATAGTGGAGATAACTGGAGACAACTTTAATGTCCATCAGTTGGGCCATGGATGGGATAAACTGTCGTAGATCTACATTATGGAAAGCTTTGCATTAACACTTTCTTTAAAAAGAATGAAGCAGATCTATACAAAGCGAAATAGAAAGATGTCTAAGACAATAAAACAAAATCAAGAATTATGTAGAGTAGGATGCATTTTTTTGTCAGAAAACAATAACAAAAAAAAGACAAAATCCTCAACTATATATTTCAAAACAGTAGGCAAAGAATTATTCACCTGTTGAATTTAACAGCAAGGCCCAGGTCAGCAATACAGCAACTTCCATTTTTCTTGATGAGGATGTTTTTGCTCTTTAGGTCTCGATGAGCAATTGCAGGCTTTCCTTGGGTGCCATAAATTTCCGTGTGGAGATGGCACAGCCCACAGGCAGCTGAGTAAGCCAGCTTGAGTAGGGCTCTGGTGTCTAGTGTAGCACATTTCAGGAAATCATAGAGAGATCCATTTTCATGGTAGTCAGTAATCAAATACAGCTGAGTCCAGGAACCTGTGCCTTTAATGTCTGCTGCTATAAAACCTGTCCAATTAATGAGTTTAAAAGGTTAGTTATCAGAGAGAGCCAGGAAGAATAACGAGTGCTCATTCAGGATACCGAGAATAACTCAGGTATCACGTACAGGTAATAAAAATTTTATTTGCTTGACAAAAACCTCTTGAATGTGTTGCCAAAACTTTTATTTCTGCAATTTACACACATAACTCTACACACTTCTGCAATAAATTTAAAATAATCTTAACGATAATCAAGAAAATTATAATAATATGACTAAGAAAAAGATCACACAGAATAACCTGGGGGAATGTTATCAAGCTTTGTGATTCTCTACGCATGAAGAACTATAAAGAAGGAATGTGGAAAAGGCCCTCAATTTTAAATTAAAACGTGAACAAATTAAAATAATGAACTTAAAAATGTTCAACTAACAGTCTGCTCCCGACTAACCAACTCCCCGCCCATCAATGACTCATCACGACTGCCTTTCAGGCCAGCTCGCTCACTGAGCAGGTCCACACACTGGCCTCCTTTGTCCTTTTTCTCCTCTCTCCTTTCAGAACAACGTCAGTGAGTGCTGGGTTGAGCAGGGTCCCTCTCAAACTCATGTCAACCTGGTAGCTGTGAATGTGACCTTATTTGGAAATAGGGTCTTTGTAGATGTGATCAAGTTCAGATGAGGTCATACGAGATTAGGGAGGGCCCTAATTCAATGACTGTAAGAAGGAAGTCTGGACATAGGCACACAGGAGAGAAGGGCACGTGAGGACAGAGACAGACAGGAGTGCTGTCGACAAGCCAAGAAACGCCAAAGATCGCTGGCAGTCAGCAGAAGCGAGGAAGAGGCCAGGAAGGGCCATCCCCAAGAGCCTTGAGGGAGCAAGGCCCTGCCGACACCTTGATTAAACTTTGGCCTCCAAAACGGCATCCAGTTTGTGGTAATTTGTTATGACAGCCCTAGGAGGCTAACACAAGAGCCTACTTTACACTTGGCAAGGTGCTACGCACGCTCTAAATTAAAGGGTAGGGAAACAGCAGCTGAAAAGAAAAGTCAGGAGAGCTGAAGGAGTTTACGAACCCTACTGATCAGATCACATCTAAATTATTTTACAGTTGCATAAGTGGGAAGGGAGGGAGACACCTGCTAAGCACAGAACGTAAATGAAGCGACATCTTATGCGGGGGAACGTGACTGAGCTTACAAAAAGCAAAAGGTACATAAAGTTATCCCAGAAAACTGCTTAAATTACCTGTGAAAGACTTGGTTTTTGTTATGATATGAGTAAGACCAATAAACTAGCACTGCTTCCAATGTGAAACTCACTGCTGTTTCCTCAGCTGGGTAGTAAATAAAGTGGTTGGCTGGCATTCAGGACTGTGTTGTATTTAAAGTATGTATTCTACTGGGTTTCCTTTAGCCAAATACACATAATTAAATTGACATGTTTTCAAAACTCATATGGCAGGCTTCAACCTGCATCCCACTAACCTTGTCACAATATGGAATTGACTGAAATCATACATGTACCCACCAAGTATATTTTCATGGCGCATTAGCACGGTTTGATAGATTTCTGTTTCTCGAAACCAGCTGGCTTCTTCAGTGGTAAAAAACACTTTGACTGCTACTTTTTCACCACGCCATTTGCCCATCCACACTTCTCCATATCGGCCTTTACCAACTTGCCGAACCATCTGAATCTGTTTGGCAATAGTTCGCTGCACCTTCATAGAAAAAAGTAGAATGTTTTGAGTTCTTGATGAAAAGAACCTATTAAGACTGAGAAAGTGGTCTGAGAGCCCACCCTTCAAAAAGCATGGTACACACAACCAACGTTAAAACCGACAATGTACTGAAAAGAAGATGAAACTGCACAATATATTCTGAAATCACAAACTAAGAGATTAGCCAACGTGGCAGATTGTTTCCCAAAACGGTCAAAATAACTCCCCTCCCTTGGGTACACACACCCTTGGGTAGTCTCCTCCACAGACGCTGGGCTTGGCCACATGACTTGCTCTGGGCAACAGAACAAGAGCAAATGTGCTGCAAGCGAAGACTTGAGAAGTGTTTGTGCACTGGGGCTTGCCCTTTCTTGCTGTTCTGAGGAACTCTGAGACCAGCAACAGTACCGTGCGAACTGTCGGCGGTGGGCACAAACCATACAGCCTAGCTCCAGCTGAGCAAGTTCAGAAAAAGAACTGCCCAGAAGACCCTCAGAGTCATGAGAAATAACAAATGTTTGTTGTCTCAAGCCACTAAGCTTTGGGGTGGTTTATTATGCAGCAAAGTCTAAACGATAGTTTAAAGTCTTCAACTCAGTCTGTAAGCCCCCACATGACCTGGCTCCTGCCTAATTCTCCAGCCTCATCATTCGCTATCACCACCATCCCACCTCTCTCATTTACCTTATTTCAACTTTTAGAATTCACGCAAGCGCACTCCTGGCTCAGTGCAGTTCCCTTTCCTCGAGAGTGCCGTTTCTCTGTTAACACCTCCATGGCACATACATACGTCTCAGCTGCTGCACTTATTACAACCACAATTTTATTATCACTTATATATGTATTTGTTTGAATCCCATCTCCCTGCTCACAAAATATAGCTGTTTATTTAGGACGATATCTAAAGTAAAGTAAGTGCCTTCATTAATATTTGTTGAATAAAGATGCACATTAATCGAAACCCTTCATTGTCAGAAGCATTAGTGGTCATTCTAAATGGAAAAGAACACTAGGGGCCAGCTTGGAACTGCACTGAGAGTGGGCTAGATCTTGTGCACACCCGACTGACTGACTTTAAGTCATTTCATCACAGGATCCTTTTACAATTTTTTTTAGACAGTCAGGATTATTGAAGTTTAATTTACATACAACATAACTCACGCTTTTTGAGAACTGTTTTGACAAATGTATACAGTCATGTAACCACTAAAACCACAATTAAGATATAAAACATTTCCATCACCAAGAAAGTTCCCTCTTGCCTCTTTAAAGGCACCCACCCCCGGTCCCTGGCATCACTGATCTGTTTTCTCTCCCTCCGAGTTTTGGTTTCTCTAGAATATCACATAAATGGAAACATAAAAAATGTAGCCCTTTGTGCCTGGCTTCTTTCATTTAGCACAAAATGCCTTGAAATTCACCTGTGTTGTTGCTACATTTATCAGTAGTTTGTTCCTTTTTCTTGACGATTAGTACTCCACTGTATGTGCCACAATTTGTTTATCCGTTTACCCACTGATGAACTTTTGGGCTGTTTACAATTTATGTCTATTATGAATAAAGCTGCTATGAACGCTCACATTCGGGTCTGTGTGTGGACACGCACGCATCTCTTTGGTACATACTTAGCAGAGGACCGCTTCATTGTATGGGGAGTAAGGCTCAACTTTTCAGTCAACTGTCAAACCATTTCCCAAAGTGGCTGTACCATTTTGTATTTCCACCAGCAGTGTATGAGATTTCCAGTTGATTTGTTTATATCCTTTTTGGCACTTAATATTTTCAGTCTTAGCCACACAAGTGGCTGTGTAGGAGCATGTCACTGTGTTTAATCTGCATTCCCCAATGATGCTAAACAGCTGTCCATGTGCTTATCTGCCATTCTTATATCTTCTGTGGGGAAGTGTCTATTCGTATCTTTTGTCCATTTTTAAAAACTGAGTTGCCTTATTACTGAGTTGTAAAAGTTCTTTATATATTCTGTAACACAAGTTCTTTATCAGATCTGCTTTGCCAGTTTGTGACTTTTTTCATTTTCTTAAAAGTGTCTTCTGAATAAGAAAAGTTTCAAATTTTTGAGAAAGCTTAATTTATGATTTTTTAAAATGAATCAAGAGCCAGACCTGATGGTCTACAGGTTGAAGTTAGGCATGCTCCACTTTGGCAGCCTGGGTTCTGTTTCCAGGTGTGGAACCACACCACTCGTCTGTCAGTAGCCATGCTGTGGTGGCGGCTCACGTAGGGAACCAGAGGGACTCACAACTAGAATATACGACCATGTCCTGGGCTTTGGGGAGGGAAAACAAAAGGATCACGCCTGTGGTGTTCTAAGAACTCTCTGCCTCAACCCAAGGTCACGATGATTTTCTTTTTCTTTTTGTGTGTTTTTTTTATTAAAGTATAAAATTGTTGACATAAAATATTATATTAGTTTCAGGTCACAATGACTTTCTAAAACATTTTCTTTTAAAGGTTTTGTACTGTAACCTTAACATTTAGGTCTGTGATCCAGTTCAAGGCAATTTTGTATATGGAGTGAGGTAAGGGTCAAAGATTCACTTTTTTGCAAATGGATGCCCTTTCCCTGCACCATTTGTGGAAGAGACTGTCTCTCCCCACTGAATTACTCTGGCACCTGAATCAGTTGATTCTATATGTGTGTGCCCATATGTAGACTCTGTTCTGCTCCAGTGAGACACACACTGACCCCCATGCCAGGAACACACCGTGCTGATTACTGTAGCTTTATACTAAGTCCAGAAAGGAGGTGGCGAATCCTCTTTGTTCTTCTTTTTCAAAATTCTTTTGGCTCTTTTGGGTCCGTTGCATTTCCATATAAACATTAGAATTAGCTCATCACTTTCTACAAAAGTTTGCTCTAATTTTGATTTGGATTGAATCGAAATTATAAATTGCTTTTAGGAAAACTGGAATCTTAATACCGAGTCCTCTGATTCACAAACAGGATCTACATTTCCAGTTGTTTAGTGCCTTGTTAATGTCTTTTGGTAGCATTTTCTAATTTTCAGTGTACAAGTCTTACATAAATTTTGTTAAGCTTATTCCAAAATATTTTATGTTCTTGATGCTATTTTAAATAATGCTGCTTTTTAAAGTTTAATTCCTAGTTGTTTGTTGCCAGTGTATACAAATTTGAGGATTCTGTACAACGGCTTTATACTCTGTAAGCCTGATAAACTCACTTATTGGTTGTTGTAGCTTTACGGTATGGTCCTTGAGACTGTCTATGTAAATGATCATGCTGTCCACACGTGAAGACGGTTTTACTTTTGCCTTTCCAATTCAGTTACAGACTTATTTAATTTGATGAACTTTTAGAAATCAATCTATTTATTTTAAACAAATGCAATTAAACAAACAATTAAAAATCTATCTGGATATCTAGTGTTTACTATAAGGGTCCTCTTGATGCCTAAATCTGAATATTTCCATACATATAACCCTCTTCGAATTATTTACAACTCACTTTAAGATTCCTTTTATGACTTGTGTTTGGTCATACAGTATTGTATTGAGGGAAGTGTCCTCTCTATGGAGACCGGTGGGAGTAACTTTCCTTCAATTTTAGAGTCTGAAATAGTTATACTTCTCCCAACCCATCAGTTTAACCCTACAGATGCAAGGAATCTTGATTCCTCTTCAAGCTGGCTGTTAAAAGCAAAACTTGGAGCCAACTCTAGGACTTACAGAGCACTTCATGACCACGTTTTCTTTCCTAACCTTGCTTGTGGCTCTATATTACTTGCCTATTCTATTTTTTTTGTTTCATATTCCTTAGTTTTAACTAATTTCATCTTGCATTACTGCAATCACCTTTCTAATGAAGAAGGACAAAAATGTGTTTAGTAACGTTCCCTAATCTATAATAACTATGCTGTCTACCATCATGTGAGGACATATTCCATATCGATTCACCATTCACGTGGATGACATTTCATCTTACCAGTAAAGGCAGTCCAGACCCACTCCCAGAACTTTGCGACTGGTCAATAAGGTCTTTTAATGATTCTCCGACTGGAATAAATGCTTCGTCCTGTTCCAAATCACGATTGTAACGACGTCTGCTTGAGATGCTCTTGCAATAATGTCTTTGAAAAAGCAGAAAATAATCTACATTAAAATTCTGAAACCATATAACTCTAAGGTAATAAAGATCTTGAGATTGTTGACATCATCATTTTTCCCTCAGACAAGATCATATCCAAACTAGTCTTATCAAAGGATGATACAGCCTTTGTTAAAATAATGCCCAGAAATGGAATTTACGAGGTGAAGTTCCACATACCATGCTACCACGGAAAGATGCCCACGGTCTATTGGCACATGAAAAAGACAGATTAAAAAACAGCACGTAAAGTGTAATCCTAGCTATAAAAAATGTTTAAATTACATGTACTCATGTCTAAAAAGATCAGAAAGGACATACAGCAAGTTGTAAATAATAGTTATTTCTGGGGATGTAGGAATATTTACTTTCTACTTTACATAAATACTTTCATTTGAATTTACAAGTATGTATTTTTGTATCAAAATGAACAATAAATACATTTCCATCTTAAAAAAAGAGAAAGTTTATGGAAAAGAAAACAAGTTCTATTAATTCATTATATTTTTGAAGCCTTCTCTTTTCAAAATTTCAAATTACAAAATATTTAACATACAGAAAGGTAGAGATTAATTCAATTGAAACACGTGTAGACTATTTAAATTTAATAAATTATTAACATTACGTTATATTTATTTTAGGTATATTTTAAATAAATAAACATTAGAAAAATGTGAAGCTCCAGCCATTTCCCTGATAATTCCATTTCCCTCTTTTCCTCCTAAAAGACAAATACCATCCTGAATGTAGTTATATCCTTCCTATCTATGTAGTTATACTTTTACCATAAAGGCACATATTCATAAACATTGTTTCTCTGGATATAAATTCACACAAATGGGATATGTTGTATTAATATTTTGCACTTTGCTTTAAAAAAAACTCCTTATGTTTTATATATTTACTCATATTCATACATGTTAAAAAACCATAGCTCATTTTTACGGATGCTGAGTGTGTCAGGCACTGTTCCATAACTCACTTCATCTTTATGAAACTCCTCAGAGGTTGAGCACTATTGTTACCAGCTGACAAATGAGGAAACCATGACCCAGAGGTTCAGCATCTGCCCCAAGGCAGACAGCTGGCTGGGGGTACAGCCGGGATCCAAACCCAGAAGCTGGGTCTGGAATCCACAGTCCAAGTCACTACTATTCCGTTAAGAAAATGATTTATATAACACCTGTGCTCCTGTGATGAATTTGCCACAACTTACCCTGACAGCCATATTTTAGTTATTTCCAAAAGTTTGCTAATATAAACAGTACCGCAAAAAATATTTCTGTGCCTGTCTGTTGTGCAGTTGTGTCAGAATTTCTTGAAGGTATACATACTTTCAATTTTATTGCTATCACCAAACTGCTCTCAAAAGTGAAATAATTTATATTTCCACCAAAAGTATAACATCACAATGTGCATTTCCCCACATTCCAATCCACACTTGGAAACATCACAGTTTCAGACTTTTGCCAACTGAATGGGTATGAAATAGTGACTTGTTTTCATTTGTTTTCCTCTGATTACTAAGGAGGTTGACCTTTTTTTTTCACAGTTTGATTTTTTTCTGTGAACTGCCTATTTACGTTTTTGCATGTTTTCAACTGCGGTGTTTTATCTTTTTTTCTGATTGATTCATAAGAGTTCTTTATATAATCTGGATACTAAAACTTTGATAATTACGTTACAACAGTCTTCTCTCAGTCTGTGACTGTCAAGTCATTCTATTTATGGGGTTTAATGTCAGTTTTAATGTTGTCAAATTAAATTTATCAATCTCTTTTGTCTTGTTTAAGACAACCTTCCCCACCCTAATATCATAAACATATTTTAAAGGTTTTAGAATTTGATCTCTCTCATTTAGTCCTTTAATCCATTGGAACTTACAGTAAAGGATGGAAATTAGGTAATACATCAAGTCAGATTTGTTTTCCATACGGATAGCTCAATATACTTAATCATTTTTGTAATTTTATTTTTAAAACTTCATATGGGGAAGTGACTCAAATGATTTAAAATTCAAAAGGCATAAAGAGTGCAGAGTGAAAAATCTTCTCCCACCCCCACCCCTAAGCCGTCAAGTTCACTTCCCCAGAAGGAACCTGGAAGTGGAACCCATTGCCAGTTTCCTGGGTAATCTTCTGGAGACATTTATGCACATTCAAGCAAAAACATACAGATTGGTGTTCATCTCTCCTGCTGCTTTTTCCTTCCAGGAACGGCAGTGTACCCACACATGCTGTTCTGCATCTTGCTTTTTCACTTAGCAATGTATCTGGGGGTCACTCCACCATGGCAAGCAAAGAGGTTCCTTCTTTTCTGACGGCTAAACACTATCCCACTGTATGGCCTCTACCCCGCTTCCTTACGGGTAACACTCAGAGTTTCTAGTCTTATTTCACACAAGGCTGAAGGAAAACACTTGCCGGCCCATCTGTGGTGCAGATCACCGAAGTGAGAGCTGACTCGGGACTTCTGATGCGAGGCTCCAGTGAGACTGTACAGGCCACCCCGCCTCCCGTGAGCGCCTGTATTCCCCAAGCCGTCCACAGCCTTGGGTTGCTCCCACCTGTCTCCAGATCAGCAAGAGACTCCCCTCCTCCCACCCATTTTGTACTTCTTAGAAGCGAACATTTTCAACTTTTCTAAGCTGATTTAATGTTTACCTGCATTTCTAAATAACATGCTTATATTGACATTTTCAATTTTCAGTCTCAGGCTTTAACTATTGACTTCACACTGTGGAAAATGAGGATTTAACTTATCATTTAACACCCCTAGTCCTTCCCCAAGCAGAAATGCTTCTCCCCTCACATCCTCCCAACACGGTTGTAGCATAATATCTGTTCAGACCAATATTTAATGTCTGCATGATTATGACTATGTAAACTCTACCCAAATGTGGATCTCACAGTATAGCACAATTGTTTTTTCTTTCCTGCAAACTGTCTCGGCCCCAGGGCACAGGCAAAGATCCTCTACTTCTGGATATAAAGAGCAGGAGCAAGTCCCTCTGCCTCTCACTGGTGTGTAGGAAACACTTCCTCTGGCCCAGGCAAAGATCCACTGATGCTGAGGAAGGGTCAAAACTCTGAGAAAGCCTCTTCCTTAAGGTCTAGCAACATGGGCCTACCACCCTCAGGAGGTCCCTTTCCACCTGCCCCACCAGGAGCGACACGTGGCTGCAGGCTCCCTCTGGGGGAAGGGCAAAAGCAGGCAGGGAGATTTCTGCTGCGGTGCTGAACACAGTGAACGCTGAGGGGCTTAGCAGGAACACGGAGAAAAACTCTTCCCCACTAAAGCCCCACTCCAGGCACAACGAAACCTCAGCCCATCAGCAGAGGACTGGGAAACCTGTGAGGCCCTGAAGGCACAGGCCCAAACAGTAAACAAGGATGAGCCCAAAGCAACTCCTGACCAGACTGGCTCACCCCCCACACTAACAGCTTAAGTGAATTAGAGGCATGCTCATTTTTAGGTGCAAATATACATATTTTATCTCAGTCTGTTACTCTAAACATGATGTAGTGCATTCAATCAAAAGTTATGAGTCACACTAAAAGGCAAGGAAAATAGCTCACTGTCAAGAGGTCAGGCAATCAACAGAACCAGTCTCAGGGATGACCCCTATGTTGGAACTATCAGACAGGCACTTTAAAATAACTCTGATTAAAATGATAAAGCTTCTAGTAGAAAAGATGAACAACATGAATAAAGAGATGAAGAATTTCAGCAGAGAAACGGAGTCAGGCGGAAATGCCAGAAACGTAAAACATGATGCCAGAGATGAAGAATTCCTTTAATAGGCTCAAGCAGACTGGACACAGTTGAGGGAAAAACTAGTGAACTTGAAAATAGGTGAATAGAAATGACCTGAACTAAAAAATATAGAGAAAAACAAATGAGGAAACTTCAATGAAGAATAAAAGAGCTGTGAGACAATATCAAATAATCTAAACATCTCAAAAGGAGAAGGGAGAGAGAAAGGAAGAGGAAAAATATGTTAAGAGATAGCAGACAATAATTTCACAAAAACAGAGAAAGACACCAAACCACAGATTCAGTAAGCTCAGTGAACCCCAAATGAGAGTAAAAACCAAAAAAGAAACATACATCTCCTAAACATATTATAGTCAAATTGTTTAAAACCAAAGATAAAGGGAAACATCTCTAAGTAAAAAAAGTCAACCCAGAATTCTATATCCAGTGAAAATACCTTAGGAAAATGAAAGTAGAAGATTCTTCAGATAAACAAAAGCTGGGAGAACTTATGGCCAGTAGACTTACACTGCAAGAAACCAAGTTAAAGGAAACGCTTCATGCACAAGGCACATACCACATGAACTTGGACCTAAAACCTGGAACTAAAGGAACAAATGGAGAGCGCAGAAAATAATAAAAATAAACGTGAACGTGAAGGACATTTTTTCTTATTTTTAATCACTTTAAAGATGATCAGCAACTCCTTTTTTTAGGTGTACAATAAATGTTTATCTTTTTTATTAAATGAAACATTATTTGGCAGTACTTTCGCTGCAATTAACTTTAAAATCTTCCATTTTCAATATTTAACTACTGTGGGACTGGGCACCTGCTGGCAGCAGTGAGGATGATGGACCAGAAGTGGGCCTATCTGATAAATTAATCTGTGACACTGCTTCCCAAGCAGACATTCTGGGCCAGGGGAGGCTGGTGAACATCAACAAACTTTAATGCGTATCAGGGCATGCCAAGCACGAGGGCACACCAATTCACCATGTTTATCCTTAATAATGCAACAGAAAAGTGGTAATTTATCAGTCAGTCAGCATCGACATTAACGGACAAGTATTCTCTGCTCTCACTGAGATTCCTGTCCAGTGGAAAAGGCAGACTTTAGGCAAATAATTATGAATAAGTAAACACATGATAGCAAATATACAAAATGTAAGGTAAAAGTAATACACATTTTGTGGGTGGATCATGGGATTTAATCAGTTTTTTAAGGGTCAGAGAAATCACTTACAAAGAGGATAGAAATTCCATCTCAGAGGAAAGTACAAGGAACTGGCAGAACAGCAGAGAAAGGATACTTAATCCAGCATGAAGGGAGGTGATCATTACAGGGGAGGTTTTGGGAGAAGGTATTGATTTTGAGGGCCATGTAATCATGAATATAAATCAGATTCAAGAAGAATAAATTTGTAAATATGTCTAGACTGGAAGAAAACAATCATCAGAAAAAAAGTGAGGGGCTGGCCCAGTGGCACAGTGGTTAAGCATGCACATTCCGCTTCAGCGGCCCGGGGTTCGCTGGTTTCGATCCCGGGTGCAGACATGGCACTGCTTGGCAAGCTATGCTGTGGTAGGCGTCCCACATATAAAGTAGAGGAAGATGGGCACGGATGTTAGCTCAGGGCCAGTCTTCCTCAGAAAAAAGAGGAGTATTGGCAACAGTTAGCTCAGGGCTAATCTTCCTCAAAAAAAAAAAAAAAGGGAAACAATATTAACAAGACACATAAAAGATACCAACCTTGATATGCGGGAAGATACACATTAATCTTATCCTTTTATGGCTTGCTACAGATAGCAATTTGTATCTTGTTAAAGTCAAGCTAAATGTAAACTCCTCCAAATTACTAATCTTGTAAATCTGATCCATAATGGATTTTCAAGCAAATAAACCTCGTACATAAAACTCAAAAGCTAAATAAACAGGGCAGGCATGAGGTTCTCTGTAATATTTAGTTTAAAACTACAAAAAGAACCTAAATGAACAGTTTGTGGTGTCTGCGTGTCTCGTGAACTGCTCTAGGTCACACACTTGAGTATCCCATAGCTTGATTCTGAGACGAGTGTTCTTTTCGGCTGATCTTAAAAAACACTGTTGGTTTGTGTTGGGGTTGCCTTGATCTCCATTTCCAGCGCTGTTCACTCTTCCGTGTAGCTTCATATTTCCACCTGGCATGATTTTCCTTCTACTTGAAGAACTTCTTTTAACATTTCTTGTGGCGCAGATCTGCTGGTGACGAATTCTTTCAAGGGCTTTTATGTCTCAAAGTGTTTATTTCCCCTTCATCTTCGAAAAATATTTTCTCTGAGTACAGATTCCAGGTTCATAACTTTCTCCTTTGAGTACTTTATAAAGACGCTGCTCTGCTATATTCTTGCTCGCACTGATTCCCATGAAAAGTTGGCTACCATCCTTATCTTTCTTCCTCTGTATATAATCTGCCATTTTTCTCTGGCTGCATTTAAGACTTTTTTCTTTATCATTGGTTTTGAGCAATTTGATAACAATGTGCTTTGCTGTAGTTTTCTTTGTGTTTCTTATACTTAGGGTTTGCTGGGCTTTCATTAGATTTGGAAACATTTTGGTCATTATTTCTTAAAATACTTTTTTTCTGTTCCCTCCTCTTCTCTCCTTTGGAAACTCCAACTATATATATATATACATTAGGTTTGCCTGAAATCCCACAGCGCACTGGTGCTCAATTCATCTTTTAAGTTCTTAATGTTTTAGTTTGTTTAGTTTCTATTGTTACATCTTCATGTTCACTTTTCTTTTCTTCTACAGTGTCTAACCTGCCACTACTCTCATCCAGTGTATATTTCATCTCAGGTATTACAGATTTTGTGTCCTGAAGTTTGATTTGGGTCTTCTTTATATCTTGCATGTCTCATTTAACTTTTTGGTCATATGAAAATACAGTTGTAATAACTGTTTTAGTGCCCTTCTCTGCTAATTCTAAAATCTATACAGTTCTGAGTTGGTGGTTTTGATTCCTCATTACTGGTTGTATTTCCCTACTTTCCGCATACCTGGTAATCACTGATTGGATGGGAGGTATTGTGAATTTTACCTTGTTGGGTGCTGAGTATTTCTGTGTTCCTATAAATATTCTTGAGCTTTGTTCTACGATGCAGCTACGTGGAACAGAAGGATCTTTTTGGGACTTGCTTTTGGGGTGGGACCACAGCCATGCTTCATCTAGGGCGGATTACTGCCCAATACTGAGGCAAGACCCTTTTGAGTACTCTTACCAAAGCCCTGTGAATTACGAGGCTTTCAACTCTCAGAGCTGGTGGGAACAGACACTATTTCCAACCTTGGGTGAGTACCCAATACCGTTTCCTTCAGTCTTTTCAGGCGTTCAGTATCAATCACTCAGCCATCGGCAGCTCCCTCACTTGTATGTGCTGATAGAGATTCGCTGAACACTGGATGGGAACCCTGTGCAGATATCTGGACCTCCTCCTCTGTGCAGGTCTCTCCTCTCCAGCACTCGGTTCTGTGAACTGCGGCTGCTGCTTGCTGCCTAGACTCTCGGCCATACCTCCTTGATTCAGAGCCTGCTGGGCCACATCCGGGTTCCTCCTGTGTTCTGCAGCCAGAAACCCTTCAGCCGGTGAGCAGGCAAGCACAGCCTCGCCTCACTGGTTCCCTGGCTTTCAGGGATCAGTGTCCTCACTGCCTAGCTGGCAGCTGTTGGGGTGTGAGTGGGGCTTACTGATTCCAGCCTCCACTGTAAGACCATCTGCCTGGCCACTTCACTGGGCTCACTGGGGTCAGCCTGTTTAGGTCTTTTCTCCTGGGCCGGAGGGATTTCCACAGGAAGACTTCCTAGCTATTGTCTAGAGGGAATAAGCCTGGCTGGCAGGGTTCTGGGAGGGCTGAGGGGCCCATCAATATGTAAATATTATTCACTTTACCTCCTTGTTTTCACTATGATACGCCACCTTCAATAATGGGATACCACTGCTGAGAACCTTATTTTTGCTCTTTCCAGAGAAAACACTTGTAGCCTTCTGTTAGGGAGATGGTGGGGAAGTCATGTGATCATTCAGAGTAGTAGTAGGGATCTCAGTATCTGTGGTACTTGGCATCTGAAATGGCCCACAAAGGTCCTCACCTCCTGGTATGCATGTCCTTGTTTAGTTCCCTTCCCTAATGCATTAGGGCTGACCTGTGTGACCAACAGAATACGGCGAAGTGATGGTGTAAACCATAAACAGCACTGCAGCTTCCACCTCAGGCTCCTGGCTCACTCTCTCTGGCGGGGGAGCCAGGCTTCATGCTGCAAGGACACTGCAGCAGCTCTGCAGAGAGGCTCACGTAGAGGAACTAAGGCCTCCCGTCAACTTATGCGCCTCAGAAGTGAGCTATCTTGGGAGGTGATCTACCAGCTCCCGCCAAGCCTGCAGGGGAGCGCAGCCCCTGCTGACATCTGACTGGATGTCAGGAACGACCCTGAGCCACCCAGTCAGGTCACTCCTGAATTCCTGACCTACAGAGGCAGTCAGAGATAACAACTGCTGTTTGAAGCCACTAAGCTCGGGAGTGATTTCTTAAAGCAGTATTGCGTAACAAACACAGCATCTGACTCCCTAAAAATAGACTTTCCAGCAATCCTCTTGGTTTTAACACCACCTTCAACTCCACTTACAGAGATAACTGGTACTGCCAACTTCTGAGCTTCTTGGGGAATCCTATAGTATAAACTGCTGGTTTTTGGCATTCTCAATGTCTAGCCTAGGATCAGATTTTTTAGGTGTATGAAGTCACTTACTACATTCAAAAGCTTCACAGACTCCAAAGCTTTTTCCTGTTTTCTTATCTCTTGTTCTCCCTGTCCTAGCTGGACAAAGAAGTTAAAAACTCTTTATTGCTCTTTCAGTGGGGGCAGTAAAAGTAATAAGTATGTTCAAATCTGCCTCTTTATTGAAAAGACCTGTTTATCAAACATTTGAAAATTTGCCAGTATAATAGGTGAAAAACAATATCTCAGGTATGATTTTAATTTATATTTTTCATATTATGAGTATTCTTGAGTCATCTTTTTATTTTTCTTTTAAGAGCTATATGTAGTTCTTTTTAGATAAATTATGCGTTAATTTTTGGAGGGCCTATTTTCCCACTAAATTGCTAGATTTTTTTCTTTTGTTTTTTCTGCTTTTTTCTTCCCCAACCCCCCCCAGTACATAGCTGTGTATTTTCAGTTGTGGGTCCTTCTAGTTGTGGCATGTGGCACGCTGCCCCAACATGGCCTGACGAGCGGTGCCATGTCCGCGCCCAGGATCTGAACCGGCGAAACCCTGGGTCGCCAAAGCCGTATGTGTGAACTTAACCACTCGGCCACGGGGCCAGGCCCTAGATTATTTTCTTTTTGATTTACAAGAGCTCTCTATATTCAAGAAATCAGCTCTTTGTAACATGAGCTGACAATATTTTTACACTGTTAGTCTGTCTTCTGACCATTTATGGCGGTTTCTGCCACATAGTAATGTTTTATCTTTATATAGTTGACATTGTCAATCCTTTCTTTTTTAATTTTAAGGTTTTGGTGTTTGTCGCCTTTTTTTTTTTTTTCTTCTAAGGTTTGTGACAGACTCAGAAAGGTCTTGCACGTTCTGAGATTATTTTTAAAAATTCTTCCATGGTTTGTTCCAATACTCTAATCATTTCCTTTTATACATATCTAGCTCCAATCTGGCTAAAATTTATTTCACTGTAGGAAATTGATTCAACTTCATTTTTTCCCATATAGCTACCTACTCCCAAATCCACTTACTGAATAATCCATCTTTTCCTCAGTGATCTGAAATGTTACCTTTATCAAATACTAAATTTATTTATATACTTGGGTCTACTTACGGGTCTGGTAACCTGTTCCACTGATCTGTCTATTCATATGCCAGTAAGATGTTCTATTATTGCAGTTTAAGATAATTTTCTATCACTGAAGTTTACGAAGGCAACTACCTTCTGAAATCATGACTAAATGAAAACAATTCTGAAGCCCAAATAACTAAAAAATGATAATATAGTTGGTTTCCTGATACAAGTTTTAAACATTCAGATATAAGAAAGTTCAATATTCTATAAATAAGAAAATCATAAGCACTCATGAACAAAACAAGAAGTATCAAGTTGTCTAATCAACTGACAGGCAGTAAAGTTCTCTTTTCCCTTAAGAAAATTATAATCTAGTTAATTAAATGAGATACAATCAGAGAAAATAAGTTGATGGTTTCTGAAACACATTCAGTGGTCAATGGTTTCTGCCCACTGGCTTTAAGAACAACTGTTTACATCCAATATCCAACACAATATTCTGCATCAAAATAATTATCTTCTTACTTGTAACAAAAGCAGCTGGAGAAGATGATCATAGCGATTATGCAGACAGCCATAGAGATGAGCACGACCAGCCATCGAATGCTGCCGTCGAAAAATGGGCCTGACAACGGAAGCAAACAACCAAGGAAACATATTATCTTTCTATCACATCTTAAAAGGAAAAAATAATTTGTAGTGCTAAATTCTAGAAAGTTTGCTTATTGTTAAAACCAGAGGAACTACTTTACTGAGAATCACTAGCACGCTTTTCTCAGCTCACCTACCTATGACGACAGGGGGCAGTGTAGGCTGCAAATACTGGTTACACAGATTGGTCCGACAACATTCTATTGTCCGGCGTAGCTGGGCTTTTGGTGAATCCTGGAGGAGGCATAAGGACAAAATTAGAAACAGTCTGATATATTTGATTTATAACGAAGTTTTAAAATATTCATAAAACACAATTTCTAATTCAGTGAGTGAAAAGGACTTGCAAATTTTAGGTGTAAAAAAAAAGATTACTGAAAAATTAGAATTTGTGCTGAAATAGTGTTTTGAAGACCGTAAAATGGTTTTTCTTACAGAGAACATATGTTTGTGATGGTGTGCTAGAACACTAAACTTTAACTTAACTATAGATAAAAGTTTCTAAGTATTTTTCATCAAAACACTGACACATCTTAATATACTACTATTCACTTGTTTTTAGTAAAATAGAAATTAAAGTCATGAGATCTCTTCCTAAAAAACACGGTAATACATTTTATTACAATGATAAGCTAGTAGGGTAAATACGATCTCGTAGTAGTACTGAGACTTAGAAGGAGGAGACTTTAGCTCAGACGAAAACGTGGAGGATGTCCTAGTCTGAAGAAGAGACGGGTTAGGAAAGGAGGTCAAGCAGGTAGAAGATACTGTAGATTCTGCATATAACAGCAGAGTTGAAACTAATGAACCCAACGATGAAGCAAGTTGAAGCATACTGGGTGAGGATAAGGGCAAAATATAGAAACAATATTCCTGAGACGTTTTTAGAGACCACCAGCCAGATGGGAGATGTGTCCCTAACAGACGAGAAAAAGTTTGTAGTCACGGGAACAGGTATCAACAATTATGTGTGACGGTTTATTTGATTAATAGTACCATATTTGACAAGTCCTTAACTTGAATGATGACATTTCAGCAGTGCCTGGGAGAAGTGCCATCCAGGACCAAAATAGTAACAGAAAGGAATTGTTTGTCATTGTAGAAGTAGCAAGAACATAAGCAGAAACTGACTGTGTTATTCTTAAATATCAGATGGCCAGAAAGGGAAAACCTCAGTATAATCAGGTATTACTTTAAAAAGGTGAACCCGAGTCCACGACTTGAGATTCTATCAAGGAAGATGGGTCAGGAGTATTTGGAAACCTCCAAAAGCACGTTTTACTTTTTAACTGAATTAACAATTTTTACTTTTAAATGACCATAGAGAGAAAGAGAAAAGAAAGATATGTTGGGAGTTACACAGGTGACTCTCAAATAATCCCAGATCTAGAGAAAACACAAGCGAAAGATGGGACGAAAGTGTGTAACTAAAGATGAACAAAAAAAGCGTGAAGCATCCTTTCAGGAAGGCTAAGTTCAAAACGAGCTTAGCCCTGAGAAAGAGAAAATGTGAAGAAAACCAAGAAAGGATTTCTTTGGCAGTGCTGGAAGACCACCCAGCCATGGGTGGCTTGCTGACAAACAGCAGGTAATGCAGGACAAAGAAAATGTACAATTATTCAACTCCTGTTTTGTTCCAGTCTTCTCCGTCAAGGAAGATTACAGGAATGAAGGCAGATCAGACACCAGCAAGTGGGAACTGACACCCCAGGTGTAGGAAGAGACCCTACAGCGTTTCTGTACTCTGTGAGTGCATATTTTCTGACCCAGGGGAATTACATCCCAGGAAGATGAGAGCACTTGTGAGAGGGCTGAAAGGTATGATCTAAAGATTTCAGACACAAGCAGTGCTGGAAACGAGATACCTAAATGTTATATTACTTTTCTTGAAAAGGGAAAGAAATTTGACTGTGGCAACAACAGACCGGAGGCAGCATAGTCTTATGCAAAAAGCAAGTCCTTTGGAATCAATAGCTTAAATCCTCGCTTTGCCACTTACTAACTTGGCGACCCTGAACAATGAACTTACTCCTCTCTGGGCTTCAGTTTCCTCTGCTATAAAATGGAGGATAAAAAAATACCCGCCAGGTGGGGTAACTGGGAGAAAATGAGGTACAATATACCAAGTACCTAGCACATTAAAAGCAAATGGTAAATATTCAATAAAATAATTCTTCCTCCTCTAGTGAACTTGACACAGATCCCAGCCAAGATTACAGAACAAGCCAAAAATGCTTATAAACCCCTAGAAGACTCAATGTGGCCTCCCCAAGAACCAGCAACGTCAGACTCACCTCTCGTCCTTCCTATGCAGGTTAACTGGGTAGGTAAAAGTCAGATGCGTCTAGATTACGAAGGTGACACAAACTTTCCTGGTCCCCACTCCCCACTCCCATCCTCTGCCCAAGTCCATTTGTGTCTCCAGATTTATGTGGGCAATAGGAATGCTTGTGGGGAAAAACTCACTTGGCATTCATGAAATAGGAGATTCTGACTTAAACTTCTTTAGCGAGCTGGGGCGGGAAACTGGGGGAGAAGGGAGTGGTACATGGGGAAGGAACTGAAGCCAAATTACAAGGAATGGAGCGTGGTTTCTGAGAAATAATTCATTCTACAGGAAGAAACAGAATAAGCTAGATTTACCAGCAGAGACTGGCAGGGGGAGTGAAGGTCTGGGCGCAGCACGGTGATTACCACTTGAACCAGTTTTCCTCGAAACCTGGCAATATGTGAAAGCGCTGGGGGGAGAAGGCTTAGGGTACAAGTGCAAGAGCTGTTCACCCCAGGCTGGGTGCTGGGTACACGGGCAGTGATCTTTGCAAGATACACAGAAGGTTAGGGAAGTGATGGTCAACATTTTTCGCTTGTGTAACCCCTAAAAGAATTCTGAAAAACAACGTATCCCCCCATATATTTTTAGGCTGACACTTGAATTGTTTTTACCATAATAGAATGTATCGATAATTTCTGGTTTACTGTACATAATGACTTTTTTTTTTAGTGTCACATCATTCTTAAATCTATTCAACAGAATCTAAATAACACAGCATTTTGACACCCATTATCATTACTTTACAAAAATGAATGAATGAATGCTTAACAACTGAAAATTTTAGTGTTATCTTTTTCTCCTTGAACTCCTATTTCCTTTCCATGTCTCCCACAACAATTATGCCCTAATGTAATATATTTTGATATATAATTCTCCACAAAAATAAATATATATAAACATAAATTAATGTATCTTATTTCCTGTGACAATGTCTTAAAAAATTATTCTGGTTTGAGTTATCACACTTAGTATAAAATTGATCAAAACGATGTACATATTATAATCTTTATTAAAATACTAACATAAAAAGAACATTTTATGCAAAGGTACAAGATGGCTAGGACTTTAAAAAATTAGTTAATAAATTCATGGATAAATAGTACTTATTGCTAGAATGAGAAGGCTTGGCATTAATTTTATTCCTTTTCCTTTTTTTTTTTTTTTGCTTTTTCTCCCCAAACCCCCCCTAGTACATCGTTGTTTATTTTAGTTCTGGGTCCTTCTAGTTGTGGCATGTGGGACACCACCTCTGTGTGGCCTGACGAGCAGTGCCATGTCTGGGCCCAGGATCTGAACCAGCAAAACCCTGGGCCGCCGGAGTGGAGTGCGTGAACCTAACCACTTGGCCACGGGGCCAGCCCCCCTATTTTTCTTTTTTCCTTTTTTTTGGGTCAGTACTAAGATACTTTGTTCACATAAACAAAAAGATGATAGCGAAAGGAGTTTGTTACACCCTTGTCCCATAATTCTTTAAAGACCTTCCAATCATAAGCTAAAACTCCCATAATGATCCTATTAACAAAAATTATTTTCAACGATCTAGCAATTTGGTTGAAAGCAAAAACCTGAAAAGCACTTGACATGCAAACATCTTTGATATCCCCACATCTCCCACAATGACAGAGTTCAAATTGTAACACTTTCCGGAAATTTGAGGTTTTACATTCCAGCCCTTTGATCTGTAAACTGTGAGAAGGGTGATTGTGAAAAGAGAGGAAGGAAAAGAGCAACTGCTTGAGAAGCTGTGTTCTCAGGCAGATCAATATTAAGCACTAGGACCTAAGGAAGTCTAGGATCTGTAAAGTGATCCCTCAGAACCCCCCAGGCGCTATGTGATCCTTGTGTAAGAGTCTGTGCACACACAGGGATATGCACAACCCAGCTCGGAGCCTGCTCTGTTACATGAGCAATGTGGTAAAACCTCCATTTATCAAGCCTTTACATTTGCCCATTGTGCTAACCTCCTTACTTGTGTGCTCTCTCATCTGATCCTTAGAACAACCTCACAGATGAGAAAGCAACCTAAGAGAGCAAAGCTCCTCGCCCCAAGTTTCAGTTAGCAGGCGGCAGCACACGGATCTGAACACAGACTGTCAAGCTTCACAACTAACTTACATTGGTGAACTCAGTTCGAGATACTCCTGGTTAGACGGCCTGCAAGACCTTGGTTACTACTGCTGAGCTCAGTGCCCTAAGTGTAGTTCTCTTCAATAACTTGTAAGTGATTAAAAAATGTATGGCGTTTGTGGTTGATAAATATGCAAACAGCATAAAACTGGAAGAAACAACCAAATTAGCGTCCCTCTAAATGTTGACAAATTAGAGCAAAGGACGAATTCTAACATGATGAAATCTAACATGGACAAGTACAGGATAACTGCATAACAAAACTCATCCCATTCCTGTCTCCTTATTGGTGTCAAGAAGCCAACAGCACCAATAAAGAATGAGGAGATGCAGCCCACAGGAGCATGAGTGAAAGACGGGGTTCCGGCTGACAGAAAGCTCGGTATGTTTCAAGAGCGCGGTGTGACAATCAAACATCTAACAGGAGATCTGGCTGTATTTAGAAAAAGGGAAAGGAGTTATTTACTCTGCTTTTCTCCTGGTCAGACCACACTCAAATTTGCATATTACAGGGAAAAACTGGAGAGTAACTCTAAAAGTTGTTCATATAAGGAGCAGTTGAGGTCACTGTCAGCTATATTTCCAGTGGGCAAAGACTAGAGGGTATGGGGATGAAAGCAGGACAAAAGACGTTCCTCACACAGTAAAGGGCTGTCATATTTAAGAGGGATTAGATTTGTTCCCTACGGTCCAGAGAGGCAGAAGGGAAGAGAGACCTGGAGGCACCGGGAGGAGGAGCTTTCTACGGGTCAGGCCAGATCTTTGCTACAGATGAAACAGGTGGTCTTGGGAGGTAATGGGCCCATCACTAGAAAGATGTGGCACAGAGAAAATCGACAGGCTGTAATATATGTGTGTGCTGGGAGACAAACGTGGGGAGGATTCCAAACATTAGCCAAGAGGTTGAAACATGTAACCTTTCAGGTTTCTATCAATCCTAAGAATTTCTTAGTAATTTGAATAATTTTCTAAAATAGCCAAGGCTTAAATCTGTATATCAACAGTTCTATCTAAAGCCGCTTTTCAAGAACACTGGAAGGCCCCCCTGCGGCAAACGTACTATGTGGGATTTTGAAGAGATTAGGTTTAAACCCAGGGCTGTTAAGATGTTCAGAAACTCTTTATTACTGATCCTCTGATGCCTTTACTGCGACTGTTAAAGTAACTCCACTGAGATCTCCTTACAAGGACTGAAGGTTTCTGAGTCGTCTCAGAGCGAGGCAAACATCATTGCCCATCACCTTGAAGTCTTTTCAGTCAATTTTATGATCCACAAATAAGTTTTCTCAGTCATGACAATTTAGAAACAGGATGATGTTTAAAAGTAAAATAATCTGGAACTTCTAGTACCACAATGAGATTACTTGAAGAAAGAGGTAATTCCCCAGTATGTCTGCTCACAAGAACACACAGCGATGTGCAGAGCAGGCGCACTTCTCCTGGGGAGGTGGGTGGTTTTCATGTGGCCCCTCCCTGCTTCACTCCACAGGCCTTACATTCGACCTTACCTTGCACTGAAAATCAGACCCTTCATATTTCATACACCCCGAAGCTAATGTGGTTTCTCCCTGGTCATCTTCTTCTATGATAGCAAAGCAATGCCCATTAGTTCTAAAAGAAAAAATTCCAAAAAACATAAATTCACATCAGAAAGTACTAATTAAATCTCAGTATGAATGTGACCAGGTACTGATGGCTTTTAGTACTTTGTTTTTTGAATCAGAATTACATTTGTGTGTGATTTATTGGCAAAACCATATGGGTTTTAAGGCAAATGAAAGTTGTCATGTCTGAACTAAAACCTAAAGGTCCAATAAGAACCTGAAAGCAAGTGGAAAAGGATTTCTCTTAAACAAGTTCTCCAAACATGAATTATTTTGTAACTTTTCTTTGTTAATCAGTCACGTGATCACAGAAAGCTGATCTGTAAAACTTTATAATGTAAATAATCTTAATGTTTAAAAAATATACTTAAAAATAACTGCCTCTCTTTATCCCTAAGATTTTCAGTATTCACATACTGTACATAATAATAAAAAACGTTTGTATGAAACATAAAAACAGACTCAATGACAAAGAAAAGAATATTTGGGAAGAACAGACTGACTAAGATCCTGAGAGGCACTTTACCTAGGAAAAAGGGAGAACTTTTGAAAAGCTAGATTTTCAAGACATTAACATAAATGTATTTATATTTAAGGAAATTTTATCATTTTAGTATTGATATCCTGGAGTTTTCCCCTAATATGTTCATTTAGACTTTAATGGGGAGGAAGAAGCTTCTAAAATCTTCTTTGTGCTCCTACTTATTCATATCAGGAAGTGTATTGCTTCTACTTAAAAGAATCTTGCAGAATTAATCATTTTCCATAAAGAGAAAATGTTAAGTGTGGGGTGAAATTCTGCTAAAATTGATGATACAGTTTTACTCTGGGCTGCTAAGCCACCGACAAACAGCCCACACGTATCAGGCAGGCACTATGACAAGAAGTTCGGCAAGAAATTACCTGGTGACATAGTGGGGAGCACACCCCATGACAGATCAGCCAGTCTGTCACAATAAAGTCAACTGTACCAGAGGAAAAACAACAAATCTAAGATGTGATGAACCACCATATACTTTCAAAATTTTACATGTATAATACTTTTTTGCTTTATATCTGGTCACAGTCAAAGAGCATAAACTTATTAGGAAAGTATAAAACAAGATACTACTACCTTTATAACAGGGAGACAATTAACTGACTGTTAAGATTGAGTTGTTTGGGGAATTTTTTTGGCTAATTCCTCAATGTCCCCAAAGGATATGGAATAGAATTTATGTGTTGAACAGCTAACAGAAAATTAAGTAGGAAAATTAAAATGGTTATATAAATCAGATTTGAACTGGAGAGTTCATTTGTAAGAAAATAAAATTAAATATCACAACATCATTCTTGTATATCTGTAAAATATTTCAACCAATTTAGAATTATGAGGTTTAGGATTATGAGGATATTTCAACCAATTTATTCAAACAATATAGATATTCAACCAATTTAGAATTATGAGGAAAATTATGAATTTTCATGGTTTCGGTAATCTAAGTTTTCTACAACGAGTATCAATAACTTCCTGCTAAAAAGATCATTAAATAAACTTAAAAATGTTAGACAAATACCAGATTCCTTTTATCTCCTCTAAAAAGCTATATTACAGTGTTACTCTAAGAAAGTAACCATCAATCACTTAAGAGTAATAAATGTTCCTATATACAGAAGCAGCAGCTTTTTGGCCCTTTGGAAAGATACCATATAAAGAAAAAAACAAAAACTTCGACAATGTAAACAATTCTTAAAATAGCACTAAATGCAATCCTTTTCTCAGAGCTTCAAGAAGGGCTGCATCAAATACTCACATGCACGTGTTATTAATAGCATCATCTGGGCAGTGTCCTGAGCAATAGCACTTTAAGAAAGGCAAGGTGTCCTCCGGGGCCACAGTCGCTCCATTTTCTGACTTCTTCTGCTCGGGGTCTGACTTCACCCCAGTACCATGGAGCATACTGTCTAGATTCTGCCCTGTATTCAAACACGAAATTCATAAACAAACCATTTCTGAAAAGCTAATTCTTTCATTTCAATTTTCAGTCAGAAGTTTCTAAGCTTTCTTATCATAGGAATTGCAGCTAACGTGTTTTTCTTTCATTAAAAATAAATTTCATTCATACAATTAACACTTATTAATAACCTATTATGCACAGAAAATCTGTCCCAGGTATTGTGGGAAACATGGAGACGACTGTCACAATTTTTGCATTCGCAAAAGACAAGTAGTGGCAGAGGGCAGAATATGGTCATAGTGTGTAAAGGAAGGTACAGAATGGGAGGCGATTTCGGGGAAGCTGAGATAGTTCCCAATCATTAAGAAATACACAAATTACATTCTTTTCTTAAACTCTTTGGTTCACAACTTGTGACTAGCTTAAAAAAATAAGTCCTCCATTTGTGCCTCTATGTGGAAGTGGAGTTACTAAGCATCTTGCTTTGGATGTTAATTGCTTAAGTAAGGGAATTGTGAGAGCATGGGGACTAATCATATTATCTGGTGCCCTTTATTTCAAGGTCGTTGGTTCAAATCCAGACTATGCTGCCAAGAGCTGAAGGTTACTGTAGGGCAGTAGTCAGCTTACAGAAACAGAACTGTACTCTTACATGAGAGTCTCGTAGCCTCAAATGACAGATACTGTCATATTTGGTACTGGATCTTCAGGCTGAAAGCAGAACAGAACTAAAAAATGTTTAAGTAATTCTTTCTCCCCTCTGAATCAGCTGAAATCGGCCAGGCTAGTCCTTGGAGGGTTGATCTCCAGGGAAGGAAATGTAGAGCCAAACAGATATGAAATACTAAGAGAACTGTGCGTGTATTTCATTTATAAATGTTAAATAAGTGGTTCAAGGCATAACGTGGACTTGACTTTAAATTTAGCCATACTGGTGAGATGAACTATTGAAAAGAGAAAAAAAATAATACACATACACACACTGACAACAGGAAAACAATGTGCTGCTAAATAAGTTTCAGTGATCACATGCCCTGGATTTTAATAATCTTCACTTAATTCTCAAAATTGCTATAAAACCTAAAGACCTCATTTATGTTAAGAACATCAAATGGAAAAAAAAGGAGGGGGCAGGAAGGGAGAAGTCCACTGGGCTAGAATGAGGAGATGCGGATTCTGGTCTAGAATGGTGCTACCACAGAACAGCTAGCTGGATAACTGTGGACGAGCATGTCACCTCTCCAGGCCTCATTCACTAGGACCTTAGGACTAAAGGACATCTGAGGTGTCTTGCCCAGTTGTGAAATCCCATTACAGTAACAGAAGGAAGCATCGATTTAAGTACGGAGTGCACACGCAGATAACATACCACAAGCAAGTGATTTTTCAAAAGTCTAATGATACACAGGAAAGGCAGTATAGTGTGGTAGAAACCACAGTGAGAAGACAAAGGTTCAAGTCCCAAACGTGTCCAGAGATAAGTGACTCTCTCAACCTCAGTTCTCTATCTATAAAAAATGGTGAGGATAATTCCTGCCCAATTCAAACCAAGAGGTTATATATAGATCAAGCGAATGTAAAATAATGTGCTTAATTAAAAATAAAATAGTATACAAATGAAGATATTACTAACAACAAAGATCACACTGAGATCACTGATGGCTGGAAAATTCAAAGTTATATGACGGTTAAAATGTGTAACTTCCTGAAATACTATTTGAATTTATGAGATAAAAACTTAATTACAATAATTTGTACCTGGAATTTATATTATCTCAAACATTTATTTAACAAAACACTAATTAGAGGCCAACTATGCACAGTAAGTTACTGAACGCTGGAAACTGATTGGTCCTTGAGAAACTTAGGAGGCAAAGGGGGATGGGGAATAAGCACAAACACAACGCGAACAGTGACATAATACAAAGGGGTTACATAAACACAACGCGAACAGTGACATAATACAAAGGGGTTACAGAAACACAACGCGAACAGTGACATAATACAAAGGGGTTACAGAAACACAACGCGAACAGTGACATAATACAAAGGGGTTACAGAAACAAAGGAAGGAGCTAACAACACAGACTCATCCTAGAGCGTCAAAAGCAATGAAATCTGAGTTACATCTTAAAGTTTTAAGATTTCACTAAGCAGAGGCATGGATGCAAAGAAAAGTCGCTAGCAACAGCCTGTCTGCACTCTCTCCCCAGGTGACAGCACGCATTCTCACGGTTTAAACAAATCTCTTTGTTGATGGTTTCTAGATTTATCCCTCCAGCCTGGACCTGCTTAAGTATCTCAAAATTAACTTGTCCAAAATGGACTTCCTGACTTTTCTCCACAAACCTGGTCCTCCCAAGTCTTTTGACTCAACCTCCAAAAGATACCTCCATTTTTTCCATTTTTCTCCGACTCCACTGCTACTAGGGGGGCCCATCATAGCAAGTCACCTGCAAGATAAGAATCTATACGCTAATCTCCCTACTTCTGTGTTTGGCCCCTCCAATCCATTTCCCACACAGCAGCCAGACTTATCTCATAAACATAAATCTGATCCTGTCACTCCCCTGCTTAAAACCAATTAATGTCTTCACATGCACTCAGAAGAAAAGCCAACCTCCGGCCTCCTGCTTGCCCACCAAGGTCCAGCAGGATTTGGACTCTGTGCACCTCTTCAGCATCAACTCCCCTCCATCAGGCTCAGGGGTACACTGGTCTTCTGTCAGTTCCCAGAACATGCTCATCTCTTTCTACCCACAAGTCTTGTGTTTACAAAGCATAAAATTAGAAGGCCTGGGGGGTAGGCTAGACTATAGGTTATAGTTCAAAACAAACACACACAAAAAAATATTTAGTAGCTCACGTGCTCAAGTATAACAACTCAGAAAAACACATAAATATACAAAAATACAGAGACAAGTGGCTGAAAGCTGCAAGTGACTATATATAGGGACATTTACACCATGCTCCTTTGTTATTAATGGCAATGCTTGGCATCAGTGATTTTACTCGATTTTTATTCCTGGCTAAATAATTTTTCCTACTTTTCCAGTAATCTATTGGCTTCCTTTGTATAAAGCAGAGGAACTCCCCGTCCCCCATCCTGAGGAAAGAACGTCTACAATGGGAATCAGAAAGCAAAACGTAGGAGAATTGGGGAGATCAATGGGATATCGTTGCATATAGGCAGAAATCAGTAATGTAGTTTTCCTTCTCTGTGTGCTATAGAGCAGTGGCTACTGAAGGCTGTTTCTAAGTCTGCCTTCCTGTGAAGAGGAGTTCACACAGTACTTATCCTCTTTCTTCATCATCAAATACGGGCGTGCTGGACATCAGTAATTTCCCTTTTAGCTACACACTGCTGGATCATGAAGAGGTGCATCTGGACCTGATGGAGAAGGCTACAGGCTACCCAGAAGTCCTGGATTAGTGGCTGAACGCACTCAGTGGATGAAACTCTGGGTTCCGTCTCCCTTTGAGGAGGAACTGAATATTTCACATCGACAGGAGCACTTTTGGTACATGCATGTGAGAAAGGGTATGCATGATGTCAGGGAGGCAACTGTGGCACCCTGCAACAGATACTGTTAATGGTCTTCTCCCCTTTACCTTGCTGACAACACACATATTTTTTAAGTCTTTGCCTCTCCTCCATGTGATCCAGGGAAGCATAGCCATACCCTGAGTGGAGACAACTGTTTGTCTAATCCAACAATTGTTGTTCCACTCCCCTTGCCACTGTTTACACAAGAGCTTATAATAAATTCTAGCCAATAAAACTAGAAGGAAGTATGTTGGTGGGAAGAGGGGCAGGGGACGTGCCTGCGGAAAGATTTCTTTACCAATTAAAGAGAGACAAGAGAGACATCCATCTCTCTTCTTCCACTGAATGTTGTCAACTCGAAGTTGCCACATCTGCCTGTGATGTCTGGCCCCTCAGCAGCCACACTGTGGCAGTGAGGTGAGTTAACCTAAGGCTAAACTGATATGTGAAGGACAGCACAGTTGAAAGAGAGAAAGAACTTGATGAGCCAACGAACTAATTAACTGGAGTCCCCCTACCTTCAGACTTCTTGTTGCATGAAATTACATTTTCCTTATTGTTTAAGCTATTTTGAAATTTTTTTTCCCTTATAGCTGAAAACATCTTAACTGAGAGAAGACATAAATCTGTTCCAGATCCTTTTAGTTGCCCAATGGATATTATTTTCCCCATCTTCCTAGCTAACCAAACTCTGATTTTGTATGGGGGGGAAATGTGCCCAGCCCTGACCAATAGATTTAGATTAATGTAAGCCAGTTGTGACAATCCCCGTCTCCTTGTTTCCTAGGGGCCCCAGCAACTGTTTGTTTACCCAATAAAATAAGATATAATTTGCTGGCAGGGAGTTAGTTTCTGGGGTACTTTTGCAGGTGAAATTAACTTTAATAATATACATATAGTTGTTTCTTCAGTAAATTTTTTTCAGATGATTTCATTTTTATATCTATTTTTTGAGTTCATAATAGTTTTACATCACTGTGAAATTTCAGTTGTACTTTACTTCTTCTCTGTCACCACACAAGTGCCCCCCTTAAACCCCCTGTGCTCACCCCCCACCCCCCTTCCCCTGGTAACCCCTGAACTGTTCTCTTTGTCCATGTGTTTGTTTATCTTCCACACATGAGTGAAATCATCCGGTGTTTGTCTTTCTCAGTCTGGCTTATTTTGCTACGCATAATTCCCTCCAGATCCATCCACGTTGTCACAAATGGGATGATTTCATCTTTTTTTATGGCTGAGTAGTATTCCATCATATATACACATATACCACATCTTCTTTATCCAGTCATCAGTCGATGGGCACTTGGATTGTTCCATGTCTTGGCTATTGTGAATAGTGCTGCAGTGAACATAGGGGTGCATATGTTACTTTGGATTTTGCTTTCAAATAGTTTGGGTAGATATCCAGTAGTGGGATAGCTGCATCATATGCTATTCCTATTTTTAGTTTTTTGAGGAATCTTCATACCGTTTTCCATAGTGGCTGCACCAGTTTGCATTCCCACCAGCAGTATTATGAGGGTTCCCTTCTCTCCACACCCTCTCCAACATTTGTTATTTTTCATCTTAGAGATTACAGCCATTTTAACAGGTGTTAGCTGGTATCTTAGTGTAGTTTTGATTTGCATTTCCCTGATGATTAGTGATGTTGAACATCTTTTCATGTGTTTATTGGCCATCTGTGTACCTTCTTTGGAAAAATGTCTGTTCATCTCCTCTGCCCAGTGTTTGATGGGGTTGTTTTTTTTGTTGTTGTTGAGTTGTGTGAGTTCTCTGTATATTATGGAGATTAACCCCTTGTCAGATATATGATTTGCAAATATTTTTTCCCAATTGGTGGGTTGTCTTGTTGTTTTGATCCTAGTTTCTTTTGCCTGGCAGAAGCTCTTTAGTTTGATGAAGCCTCACTTATTTTTCCTTTTGTTTCCTTTGTTGCTAGATAGACTATTCTTGGCTGAAAGTTTTTGTCCTTCACAGATTTGAATATGTCATTCCAGTCTCTCCTAGTCTGTAAGGTTTCTGCAGAGAAATCTGCTGCAAGTCTGATAGGGGTTCCTTTGTAGGTTATTTTTAGGTTCCTTTGTAGGCCTTGCTGCCCTTAGTATTTTTTTGCTGTCATTCACTTTTGCCAGTTTCACTACTATATGCCTTGCAGTAGGTCTTTTTACGTTGACATATTTAGGAGATCTGATAGCCTCTTCCACATGGATTTCCATCTCCCTCCCCAGGTTTGGGAAGTTCTCTGCTATTGTTTCTTTGAACCAGCTTTCTGCTCCATTCTCCTTCTCTTCTCCCTCTGGAATACCGATAATTCTTATGTTGCATTTCCTCATTGAGTCAGATATTTCTTGGACACTTTCTTCATTTCTTTTTAGTCTTAGTTCTCTCTCCTCCTCTGTCTGGAGCCTTTCAACATGTCTATCTTCAATTATGCTGATAAGCTCCTCTATGATGTCCACTCAAGTGTTCAGGGAATCCCTATTTTGTTTTATCTCTTCGATTGTGTCTTTCATTTCCAATATTTCTGATTGCTTCTTCTTTATAGTTTCAATCTCTTTTGTGAAGTAGCTCCTGAACTCATTGAATTGTTTCTCTACATTCTCTTTTAATTTGTTGAGTTTTGATGATGGCTATTTTGAATTTTCTGTCATTTAGATTACATATTTCTGTCTTCAGGACTGATTTCTGGGTACTTGTCATTTCCTCTCTGGTCTGGAGATTTAACATAATTTGTGATACTGTTAGAAGGCGTGCCTCTGTTTTTGCACACTGTGATATTATTTGGACACAGTTACCACCTATCGCCACTGGATGAGGGTCAAGAGCTGCGTATCCTGAGCCCTCTGCGATCCGTGGAGATCCCAGGCACCACAGCAGGTGCTGGGCAGGGGCGGGAGGGGGGCTTTCTCCTCCCTGCTCTCAGGGTTTTCTCACTCTGCCCTTGCTATCTGCTTTCCTGCGGTGCCAGCTTGATGAGAATCACCCCCAACCCTGCCCCAATTAGCTTTCATCTTGGTAGGGGCTTTCCCCTAGTCACTCCCCCAACTTTTGCTTTCTTAATATAAGGTCCAGTTGAGGCCAGTGCTGACCCCTTCTCTACCTTTCCTTCCTCCATGCAGATAATAGCCACTTTGTAATTATGATCGAAAAGCCAAGGAAATTACAGAGATGTCAACCTTGACTCAACTAACGAATGAACACCAGCAAACATCTACCATCTATGTCAAAAATAAATCTTTAAGTCATTGTTGGTTGGGTAACCAGTTACTTAAAGCAAAAATCTATTTCTAAACCTTGTGACCAAGTCAAAAACGGAGACTAAATATGTATTAGATGTTAAGATCAGATGACTCATTCTTCTGTTGCAACTTGAGTAGCTTCATCTCAGTATAAAGCACTTAAATCTATATCATAACATTTGATGCTTAAAAAATTCCTGTTTATATCTAGGATAAGTGTTATTATTTCTCTTTTATAATAAGGAATCCAAGATACAGAGAAATTTACATTCCCGAGACACAATTCAAGATAAAGTTGCAGCTAAAGTCAAAGTTATTTCCACTAACACTATTCCGCAATCCTTCTTAGCAATCTCTAAGAAACCACATTTTTTCTATAATTGTTTTAGTTCTTCAACAGCAAATATTTTTATCTTATCACTTGAAGCAACTATCAAACTAATCCTTTTTGAATGGAAATGTAACAAACTTTGCTCTTTATCAGAGAAATATAACATCTTACTAAGACTTTTCACTTATGCCTGATAACTAACTACTAATTTATCTCATCTAATAAAAGTCTATTATAGAATAATTTGAATCTGGGCGGAGAATGAGAATTTTGTATCACATTGCCTCTGTGTGATCTATAGAGATTTTTAAAAATATTAATATTAAATAGTGATTACCTGGGAGTGGGTAGCAAATATAAAAGTTACTACTAATTCAACTCATCTTCAAAACTATGACAGCTTTGGCTGATGCTGATCAACAAGGCATATAACAACAGATGGAAGGTGTTTTACTAAATAATGTGGTGTTTCACTAAAAAAGTGGCTTTTGCAGGAGGGCTCTGTGCTCTGAGCACGGTCATAATAAAGGTATTATACCTAAGACAAAACACAAAGAAGCTACAGAGTTCACTGTTACGTTTACTCTTTAAAACAAAAATGTCAAAAGATTTATGCTGTTAACCATATCTCTTGTTAGTAGATATTAATCCATATCATTGTGAACAAAACGTTATGAGAGAGCAATCTGTAAAGTCATAAACTCAAGGGAATGAAGATGTCCAATAAATTCTATCTAAAATTCTTTTGCAAAATACCACTCTCTCTTCAGTTTAAGATATTGTCCCAATTAAACCATACAGGAGAAAGTTTATGGGGAAATCCAGCCCATCTGATCCTAAGGGTCATCACAATAACTTCCTGTTTGGGAGTTCCCAGCTGTGAACACACAACAGTAAAACTATGAGCTTGGTCATAAATAAAACTTTGAGTCCTCTATGAAGAAATTTTAGTACTCAGCACACAAAAGTGCCATTTATCTTTCTGAAGTCTTTTAAGGACAATAAAATGATTTTCAAAAATTATTTACATATATTCCTTATTTAAGTATTTTAAAGGAGAAAAATTTTAAAACACAGTCTAGAGTACCTATTACCCCGTGTCTTAGGCTCTGGGGTGAGGTACCCTATTTCATACTTGATCTCGTTTAACCCTCACGAGACCTGATGTTGCACGTCACAAGGCCTGTGTTATGAATAAGACAATAGGTTCAGAGACTGAGATTTCACAAATACTTGAAAACGTTTCTATCACATCAAGTTCAAAAATTATTTGGCATGTGTTTGTTCTCTGGCTCTTTACTTAAAAGCTACGCTGGGCATACTGGGCCTCATGGTTCAAAAAGGGACACGAGCTGAAAGAGGAGTTGCAAGAATGAGTGCTTTTTTATATACAGAAATAAACTACTAGAAAAGATAAGACTGCTGAAATGAACAGTGATTTACCTTGAACATGAGAAATGATGAACAGATAGGCTCCCAATAATCTGATGTAAATATATAGCTGAGTCATTGTTATTCTAACGTTTCCTGTACACTGTCACCTTAATACCTGGTCTTGTTATGTCACTAATTTAAATGGCTTTTATTCCACGAGATTTCCTTGTAAAAGGTCCCAATCACTTGACAATGACTTCAACTTCCACTGCTTTCTCCTGATTCCTGAAAGACAAAAAATATTAAAAAGATAATGAACATAACTGAATTCTGGAAAGTTCTCAAAATCTGAGGAAAACAAATGCCCAAATATACATTTAAACAATGAAATATACTTAAAGATTAAACCCATCTTTGTTTAAAAAAAAACAAAAAACGGCACTGTAATTCAAAAGTTCAAAGTAATTCAGGAATAGCTGCCACCTCTCCCACCCTTAAACTATCCACGTGTAAAACAAGATAAGTACACTAAATAATCTCTATAGTCTTTTCTGGCTGCTCTAAAATAATTGAGTTATTTTGTTACTATCAAGAAAATTTCTAAATATATTAAGAATAAGGCAGGAAAAGTTGAATATAAAATGCTAAGCTATTTGTCAACAATCTTTCAATATCTGGTAGATGTGATAAAAACACCTTGCATCTTTCTAATAAATAATTTGTTCTATAGATAAAAGAGAAAGCCTATCTAGAAAATCACACGCATTTAAATTCAGTGTGCTTTATCATTAAAGCAAAAACAATAGAATTGTATCTTAAATAAAATTATTTTCCTAAAATATTGCAAATATGACTTCATTAGGATAAAATGGAGCTTTTAATATGGATGACATGAAACATACCCTCTCCAGTTAAGGTGTGGCAATTATAAAATAGTTAAATAGGTAACAGAAAAAAAGGCTAGTCGGTACAAAGCTGAATATAATTCTGTTTATCCTCCCTTCAAATTGCCATTTATTCATTTATGACACAATTACCCCTGGCATGATTTCTACCATACATAACCCGAGCTGTCTACTTTACCTAGGCTAACAGTTTTTCACTTTAACAAGTTCTCCAAAGGCACTTATATTATTGAGGACATGATGTTTTCAGTGAGATGTCATTTGTATTATGCACATTAAATATGGCTTAGTTCTAAAATCTCTGCAATTTCTCACTTCTCTACTATAAAATTAAATTGCTTCCTATCTGCATAATGCTGAGAGAATAAGACACAAAGTCTACAATAATTACAGAATAAAATCTGTAATGTGACTTACCCGCATTTCTTGGGAAACTCACTTCCTGCAATGAAACAGCTGTGATCCTAGGAATACCTGTTACAGGCTTCTAATTCTAAAGAAGTTCCCAGTCTATTTCCGACCCTGGTCTCCCTCCTTGTTTCTATCCGCCTGTGTTCAGCAGCCCCATCAGGCTTACACTCCACCAGTCCACATCAACTCACTGATGCCCCTCCTCACTCCTCCGGACCTGCCTCCCCCTCCTCCACCTGCTGTCACAGAGAAAAGTCACACATCTCTCCAGTCACCTGGGCCGAAAAAACACGGCATCATGTGTGCCTCCCTTACCAGCTCTCGCCCCTCTCTAGACTTTTCACTAATTCATTCATTCACTCACTTATTCACCAACAGCATTTTTTGAGTACATATTACACATCAGCGAAAGGTGCTAGAAATACGAACACGAGTATGACAGTTCCTGCTTCAAGGAGCTCACAGCCTTGGGCAGGAAACTGACCGCTGTGACTGGTTCCATCGTACAGCCACCATTTCTTCACTGATTTATTGAAAGCTAGTATTTTGTCTTGTCTCATCAGAGTCACAACCAAGGCACCCTGCAGAGCAGTCGATGCTACTCTCAAAGCACCTGCCACACTCATTCCCATTTAGTGGAAAAAGAATATGTCTGATTCCTTCCACGTAACCATCTGTGACTCTGCTACCCTGGGCACAAGTTCAAATCCTGATCTGCCTTACATAAGTAACCTAACCTCTCTGGATGAGTCTCCTCATCTGTAACTGGAATTATATTATTAACTCACAATTATTTTGAGAACTAACCGAGATAATAGCTGATACACCTTCACCTCTAGCTATGTACCTGCAACATTATAAATGCTTTGAATATATTAATTTATCTAATCATCACAACCACCCTATAAGATAGGTACAATTATTTTAATTTTACAGATCAGGAAACCGAGGCAAGCAGAGTTTAAAGAATTTATCAAAGATCATACAGCTGGTCAGTGGTAGAACTATAAGTCTAATCAAGAAGACTTGATTCCAGAGTCCACGTGTTAAGTGCTACCCCACACGGCCCCACTGGGTACTTTATGTACCCTATATAATGCAAACTATACATTATAAAGTATTTAGGAGAGTCTGGACAGAGTAGGTGCTCAATAAAAGTTTCCCCCCATACATGTTTATCACACACTTGCCAACCTGGCACAGGAAGTAACAGGTGCTATCCACGACAATCCCATCTGAGAGAAATTTTTATAGACTAAAACACCTGCGGTAACTTGTATGGAGGACAGCTACCAGCCAAGGAAAGGCTAAAGGTAAAACGGCTTCAAGTGCCTCATTTGTAACCTAACAATGGAAACCCCTAATCTTTAAAAGAAAAATGTTAGGTTTTAGCTGACCACAAGCGCAATGCGCATCAGCGCTTATGACAATTGCTAGGCATGAAGGCAATTTTATCAAACATTGATAGAAGCACACTGCTATAATCAAAGAGTAACCATCTGACTTGATTCCCCCTGCTCAGGCCTCTTAAACATGATAGAGAAGAATGACAGGAATGCAGAGGATAGAGAAATGCCTACACTGGAGATACATCTGAAAGAACCAGGGGCCTTTGCTCACAGGGTATCAAACGAACAAAGTGTGAATGAACGCACCTTTGTCACGGACATGACAGGTATGATGGAAATGAGCCCAGACTGATTAAATGATTCACCAGCTTCCTTCCAACCCCGAAGTCCTGTGTAAACAGTGTTCTTGCCATTGAATATTAATTGATTTCCTAAATATGTATTAAGTGCTTTTTATATGCATGATTCTGCATTAGAGAATAAAGTGGTGAGAGCAAAAAAGACCCAGCCTTTATGGAGTTCACAATTACTAAACAAGACAAGTAAGATATTCAGGCATCAAACAAAACAACACAAATGATATGTCATGATAAGTAACTGATGAACTTACTTGAGGTAAATGCAAAGAAAGAAAAGTGCTGGGCCCTGGAGGGACGTGGGGTAATGACTTAATTTAATCTAGACGGAGAAGGGAAGCAATGCTGAAAAGTGACGTTTAAGTTGAGATCTGAAGACTAAGAGTGAGCCTGGCAAAGAAGGCGGGGTCGGGGGGAGTTCTAGGCACAAGGCACAGCCTGTGCAAAGATCTTGAAGCAGAGAAGAGCAAAGAAAGAACAGTGTTTCCGAAATGTTGAGAATAAGGGGTGGTGTTTTGGGAGATGAGGTTGAAGAGAGGGAAAAGACAAGGACCAGGTCCGGTAAGACTGTGTGAAGAACTGTGGGTTTAAATCTAAGCGGAATGGGAAGGCGATTATCTGGTTTCTATGTAACGGGCTTGAGAGGGGAAAAGCGGAAGCAAACAGAGCAGTAAGAGGGCTGCTGCAGGAGTTCAGGAGGGTCGGCGGTGGTTACGACTAGGGACGTGGTGGTGCAGGGGATGGACTCAACACACACTTCACAGACTCAGCAGGGGCTGGTCAGGGACTAGACGTGGGGTGAGGGAGCGAGGGGTCAGAGAAGATCCCTACATTTCTGGCAGGAGCAACGAGTGAAATGGGGACAAGCGGATTTTCAAAGTAGTGAAGAGGCAAGATCAAGGGTTCAATTTTAGACATTTGAGAATACCCAAAGGGAATGTCTGATAGGCATTTGGTTCTGAAGCTGAAAGGAAACATTTGGGACTGAAGATATAAATCTGTTATGTCAACAGCATAGAGACATTTAAAGCTATGGCTCTGTGTGAGATAGCCTTCTAACATTGAAAAGTGAAGATGGTCCCAGAACACCAAAGTCCATTTAAAAATTGGATTAATAAAAGCATTAATACCACATATATTTATTTGGCATTCACTGATAAAGTAAGTTCACGATCCAGGACCCGTGATGTGCAATTCAATGTAGTGTAATATATTACCACAGCTGGAATATAAACTACTATTCACAAGTGGTCTTTTTTCACAGTTAAATAAAAACCTACCAAAAGGCCATTGTGGTGGACTTAACGACTGGACTAAACGACTCACTTCTAACAAATAAAAGAAGAAGAAAACAACAGAGTGTGACTTCTGAGACTAGATCACAAAAGGCACTTTGGATTCTGCCTTGCTCTGTCTTGAAACACTCACTCAGAGTGAAGCTCGCTGCCAGGTCCCAAGGACGCTCCAACAGCCATACAGAGAGGCCCACGAGGTGGGGAACCGCGCCTCCTGCCACCAGCCATGCGGGCGAGCCACCCTGGACACTCCAGCAGCTGTACAGAGAGGCCCATGCGGTGGGGACGCGCCTCCTGCCACCAGCCATGCCGGGGAGCCACCCCGGACACGGACCCGTCAGCCCCGGGGAAGCTTTCAGGGGAGGGCAGCTCCACAGACACCCCACCCACAGTTCATGAGACTCTAAATTATAACCATCCTGGTAACCACCTGACCCTCAGAAAAGGTATGAGATAATAAATGTTGGTTGTTTTAAGCTGCTAAGTTTCGGGGTAATTTGTTGGGCGGCAATAGATAACATTTACTGCTGTAACGGTCATTATGAAAAATTTGCAGAAATAAAATATGCCCAATCACTGTAAGTTACTGCACAATCAACCAAAAGAAAGAGTCTGGAAAGCACAGTCAAGGCCAAGTACAACAAGAAAAGTATAAGGAAAAGAGTCACAATGCCCAAAGAACTGGATAACATAACTAACGTCTTTCTTTCAAAGGGGTAACCAAAAGCATGCTCTTTGTTGTTACATTGTCTCAAGAAGAAGCTCATTTTTTGTGGGGGAAAAATTGTCCCCAGCCCCACACTCTACACTGTCACATTCGCCCTTTGAAACGACGGAGTCCATGAAGCTGACCCCAGTTCTGTGTTCCAGGTAAAGGAACTTTTCATCCAACAGCCTGGCGAACTTAAGAGCCTGAACTCTGATGTCAGCCTGCTGGCTTCAAGCAGCAGCCGCAGGATTAACCTGCTATGTGACTTGGGGAGTCACTCAGGCCGTCCAGGTCTCAGTTCCCGCAGCACAAAACAGGGATGATGTCACTAACCCAGACGAGTCAGGACCTCACAACTCAGGATTAAACAGTCAATAAATAATAAACGTCAGTTGTTTTGTTATTAATAATATACATACTGATGACTGTCTCTTTACTTGTCCCGTCGTATTAACCGTTTCTATAATCATGATATAGCAAAACAGTAACTTTATTTTGCAACGATTCTTGAAACTGAGTATTTTATAATTCTAATATCTGAAAATAAAGAATATTTTTAAGAGACTCCTAGAATATGTCATCAGAATTTTTATGTTAAAATTTAAAATATCTAATCTTGCAATTATTAAAGATGTAAGAAAAAGCAGAGATTTGAAATGATGCCTGATCAAAATTTTAAAATGATGCTGGTATTTAAAGCTATTATTAACTAGTTCAAATAGGCATGCAAATAAATTCACCTTCCTTTGCTATATACTCAGATTGGTGCAGCTTCTTCTTCTGGAAAATAACACTAAGGCAAAATGACTCAATAAAATACAAATAATTTCTTTTTAAATAAAAAATCTGAAACCTTCACAAACAGCAAGAAAGCTGAACCAATAGTTCAATCAGAATGAAAAAACAGGAAAAGGCTGAAGTCAGCTGGAAAAACAGACTAAAGTCATTCTTTCCTCTTCCCGTTAAGCCCCCCGCCCTTAATTTTTACTTTCTAGTAGCGAGGTTTGGAATTTTCAGCGGGCTGGCCAGCTGCCGACGCCACAGAGGAGTAAGGAGAGAGGCGGCCAGGCCTCCGCGGCAGCCCAGGCGCCGGGCCTGACAAGCTTTCTGAGAAGCTCTGGACTCACTCGCAGACTCTCTGGCTCCACAGCCATTGTTTGCGCGGCTGCTTCGTCCTTATCCAGGGCTGGGATTAGCATAAGAAGATTGTCTTTTCCCTTAACAAGCAACTCATCCATTCCGTCTCCATTTCTAACCTCTGCCCCCGTCAGTCCCTAAGCTAATACAGACACAGAGAGCGGAGCAACGCCACTCACGGTCATTTCTCTATCAGTGTGGAAAACAATCTCACCCAAATCTAAACATGAACCCTTCAGAAAATAACATGCCTAAATAAACAGTTTTGTGAGTGTATCTATGGTAATGCACAGGAATCTCACCAAAAAGCCTGCCTTGGAGTCCCTGCTGGGAGAATTGGGACAACGGGTGAGACATTCATAATCAGGTCTTTTGGAAAGTGTGAAAAAAGAGCAAAGAAAACCAACCATCTAGCTAAATTCTGACCTCCCACAGGGATGGGGAGCTCGGCTTATAAAGACATTTCTAATTGCCATGTCTTCATCACCTTGAGGTCACTAATTTCATCACTGTCCCCGAAACTACTTTCTGACTAGATTTTACCTTGGCCCAATGTTCAACTATTCATTCAAAAATTTATTGAAAATTATTTATTCACTTTTCTTCTGTGCCAAGATACTATTCTCCCCAACACAAGTATAACTTCTTCCAGGAAGAGAGAGGCAAGGCAAACTAGTAAGGCTTTATCTATACGGTTGATGCATTCATATGTTTTATACCCCTCACTCGGGCCTCAGTAGTAGATGCACAATAAATGTTTCTTGGTTTATGAAGTATTTTAAAAAAACAGGAGATAACCTATTTTCAAAACACCACTCAACTTTGTACTACAAATTCCCTAACCTAGTTTCTCCAAAGCCTTTTTGCTTAATTGTATTAAACAAAAAAACCCTCACCAATAATTAGTCCTAGATTATGCTACGCTGTACACCATCTTTGGCACGTCTACGCTCAGAAGAGATTCTTAACACCAGCTGTTAACTGAGGGGGGGTCTGGGTGTTACTCTTCTGTCTCTCCTCTGGAATAGGCACAAACGACCAAAAAACAGGTGAAGTGCATCAGTGGTTGCAGAAACGCCTAGGAGGGAACAGAGTTCCATCATCCCTCTACACGTATTCGGGCAATGGGAAACAATACTGTGTTTCTGTACAGTATTTTTATAGAGATAAAACCAGTGTAACGTGGTAGTGAACAGCTCAGGGCCTAGCACAAGGCAGACCTAGCTCTTCTGTGCAGATTAAATGAGAGAAGCTCATATATGGCATTTAATGGCAACTATATGTTAGCACACCACCACCTTCAAAATTTGCAAGTGAGTTTTACATGCATCACACCAGCTGTATGACCCTCACGGTAAATCAAGTACTCCTTCTTTTACAGAGAAAAGACAGCTTCAGGGAGCTCCAACAACTTGCTGAATTTCATTTAGCTGGTAACTTGAAGGACAAACTAAAACCCACATCTTGTAACCCCGAGCGCAGTGTTCTATCCAGTAAGTTACACGAATAAGTACATCGAGAGGGAAACAGGAAGTCATTTTTTACTGAGCCACGTACGATTTTATTTGATCTTCACAACTCTGCAAGGAAAACGAGAAGCTCAGCAAAGTCAAGAAATTTGCCCAAGTTCACACAACCAGTAAGTGGCAAGTCTGCTGCTGACAAAGCCCAAATCCCATCATTACTGAACGGTCAGGAAGCGCACAGCAGGTAGCGAGAAAAAACAGAAGTTTCTGTGCCCCTTATTACACTATTGCTCTTCAGAAAGATAAATAAATAAATAAAATAAAAACTCTGCTTTGTGACGCTGAGCTGGGACACTGCTAACAACACGTCTTTTACCAGCTGGCTCCCTGATAGCTTTGCCAACAGGGGAATGAGAGAAAGCTGGAGGAGGGGAGGAGGGACTCCCTTCCTCCTGATCTTGTTTGCTATTCCTGTCAGTCACTTCAATAACATCCTCTGCCCCGGCAGTAGCAGGAGGTTCCCGTTTCCAGCTACCTTCCACACCCTCAGAAGCAGTCCCACGGCCCTGTTCAGACCTGGTGGTTCCTGCACCTCAGGGTCTGAGTGCAACTCCTCAGGACCCGGCTCTGCGCCCCCTCCAAAGGGCCTGGGCACTCTCTCCAGGCTCCCAGGTTCTGAAACCTCAGCTTCCCAGCGGTGCTATCTGCTTCCCACAATCACTATTTCTGCTGAATCCCAGTGTTCCCTTAGCTTTTTCAATCCTCTAACACCTGTGTAGTCAATTCCCTACACCAAATTCTCTCCGTTCAAATAACCAGCGTGGTTTGAGCTTTCCTGACTGGGCCCGAATCGATACAAACACAAATACTTTCAGAAAATACATCTGAGAGTAACAGACTGACTACACACACACCACACACACATTTTTGTATGTATTCACCTCACCACAGAGGAAACAATGGTATGTCTAACATTTCCTAAATGCTTATACAGTGTGTTAAAATATATATTCAGAGCGTCTTCTAAGATATTCTGACTTGAGGAATGAATTCTTCTAGACTCAGCATATTTCAATTTCACTCTTTCTCACCACAAATTTTAACCTATCAAAGCCGGTTGGACTTTCTATTCTAACCTATGTGACCCAAGTCTCAAAATACTTGGAAGAGTACCAACATTCGGCTATCAGAACAAATTTCTCTTTTCCTTAAGCAATACAAGACTTTTTTTTTTTAGGAAGGTTATCCCTGAGCTAACTGCTGCCAATCCTCCTCTTTTTGCTGAGAAAGACTGGCCCTGAGCTAACATCCATGCCCATCTTCCTCCACTTTATATGTGGGACGCCTACCACAGCATGGTGTGCCAAGCGCTGCCATGTCCACACCCGGGATCCGAACCAGTGAACCCCGGGCTGCCAAAGTGGAACGTGTGCACTGAACTGCTGCGCCACTGGGCCGGCACCGAGCAATACAACACTTAATCAAAGACTTTCTGGGTTAACTCAGTAAATCTCTGTGGCCAAAACTTTAATTCAAATGCTAAACCAATCTTTAAGGAGAATATATCTAAATTCTAGAACTAAAAAAAAAATCAAAGCATAACTTCAAAAATAACAAAAAACAAACCTATATTCCACTCAGGAAACCAAATCAAAATGTATCTGTATTTATGCCCTTGATTTGAAAGAACACCCTTTCAAAAACAGTCAGAATTTTTGCAAGTCTGTCCCTCTCTAAGGAGATCTGGAAATACGTAGGTGGCTCCTTCATTGGAACCAGGACTGGAGTGTGACAGGACATGCAGTGCAGGGAGAAAACAGAAAATGCAATGCAACATGCAGGGACAATCCCTCAGAACAAAGAATTGTCTCGACCAGATGCCGATGGTGCTCTCCTTGGTGAGAAACACCGACTCTCTCGACTAGAATGACTGACTATCAGATTCCGTCATGATCTGAAGGCTCCGCTGTGGTAGCAGATGTTCAAGCAGCAAGAGCATTAGGCCTCTAAAAGGAAAAATTATCTTGATCAAACTAATGTCTGAACATAATTCTACTTTTACTTTACTTTTCTTTCTTCTCACTTGACCACTTTAAAAAGGAATCATGTTCTTGCTGTGTTAATCATAGCGCTTGCACAACGCAAAAGCAATTTAAAAATCAACCACTTCTCTCTACTTTTTCTTGACTTGCAATTTCTTAAAAGTTCAGAGCACACAGGTTTCCCTGAAGCTCCAGGAGTAGAGGCTCTGTGCCAGGCTAAGCCAATCAGCATGCCCTATCCTCTGCCACAACGGAAAATTCAGGGGTGAGCTGTCTAATACAGTCTCAAGACCTTGGCTGGGCCTGCAGAAACAAAGTCACTCTTTCAGATTGAATATGAATAAGAAAACAGCAGCCCAAGAGGCTGCTGGCAGCAATGCTGGGAGCAGGAGGGGAACCAGAAGGCAGAGCCCCATCAACGAGCTGCTCAAGCTACCTTCCTGAAGCCTGAATTACTTATGGACTTTTCAGTTAACAGCCAATAAATTCCCTTTATTTTTTAGGTCAGAGAGTCAGGTTTTCTGTTACAACAAAAACATTCAGCTGATAGGAAGATTAAGGGGAAAGGCACACTTGAGTACTCTGGGTTAGAGTAGTATAAAATTAGTAATTCTGAATAAAGCCAAATATCTTAGGAAAGACACTTGATAAGACATATGCAAAAAAACCACAGGCTGGTATAAAAAAGAGTTACTTTCAAGATAGCTCAAATAGTATAAAACTTTACTTAGTAATGCGACCAGCTGCTATATGCTTTATTACTCCTGTCTTTCTCTTCTTACCCCCAAAATCTGCTAGACTTTCAGTCTTTCTCATCTCAGCTAACAGTCTCTCTACTCTTCTGGTTTCCCAGGCCTAAAATCTTGGTGTCATTCTTGAGCACTCCTTCCTTCCTTCTCGTATTCCACAGCCTATCTGTTAGCAAATCCTATTGGTTCTACCTTCATAATATACCCCGAACCCAGGCACTTCTCACTACCTCCACTGCTCTCTCTCTGGTCCAAGAAACTAACATCTCTTGCCGGGATTACTGCAATGGCCTCCTAACTGGTCTTCTTGCCTCTACGCTGGCCCACCCATGATACCTGCTCAACAGCCTCAAAGCAGTGTGATAAAAAGCACATGAGATCAAAGGGAACAAAAGAAAAAACAAACAAGTGGGAGCTCGTCAGACTAAAGAGCTTCTGCAAGGCAAAAGAAACTAGGATCAAAACAAAGAGACAACTCACCAACTGGGAGAAAATACTTGCAAATCATATATCTGACAAGGGGTTAATCTCCATAATACATAAGGAACTCACACAACTGAACAATAAAAAAAAAAAACAGCCTGATCAAAAAATGGGCAGAGGAGATGAACACACATTTTCCAAAGATACACAGATATGGCCAACAAACACAAGAAAAGATGTTCAACATCACTAATCATCAGGGAAACACAAATCAAAACTACACTAAGATACCACCTAGCACCCACTAAAGTGGCTATAATCACTAAGACTGAAAATAATGAATGTTGGAGAGGGTGTGGAGAGAAGGGAACCCTCCTACACTGCTGGTGGGAATGCAAGCTGGTGCAGCCACTATGGAAAACAGTATGGAGATTCCTCAAAAAACTAAAAATAGAACTACCATACGACCCAGCTACCCCATTACTGGGTATCTACACAAACAACTTGAAATCAACGATCCACAGTAACATATGCACCCCTGTGTTCATTGCAGCACTATTCACAATAGCCAAGACATGGAAGCAACCCAAGTGCCCATCCACCGATGATTGGATAAAGAAGATGTGGTATATATACACAGTGGAATACTACTCAGCCAGAAAAAAGACAAATTCATCCCATTTGCAGCAACATGGAAGGACCTGGAGGGAATTATGCTAAACGAAATAAGCCAGACTGAGAAAGACAAACACCAGATAATTTCACTCATATGTGGAATGTGAACAAACACACGGACAAAGAAAACAGTTCAGTGGTTACCAGGGGTAGGGGGGTGGGGGGTGGGCACAGGGGGTGAAGGGCAGCACCTTTGTGGTAACAGTCAAGAAACAATATACAACTGAAATCTCACATTGATATAAACTATTATGAACTGAATAAAAAAAAAGAAAGAAAGAAAAAAAGCATGTGAGATCACACCCCACCTCTGTTCAAAACCCTCCAGTGGCTCCCGACTCAGAGCACAGGCTTAAGTCCACAATGCCTACAAGGCTCCAACTCCTGCCCGGCAGCCGCACCAGCCTCCTAGTTCCTTACCCGCATGCGTGGCCTGCTACAGGGCCTTTGCATCTGCAGGTCCCTCCGCCTCTGCCATTCCTCCCCAAGACGCCTGTATGACTTGCCACCTCACCTCTTCCGAGAGCTCACTCAGTTACCCCTTATAGACAGTGTTCTCACTCACCCTATCTAAAACTGTCATCCCATCCCCATCCCTGGCACTCCTGTCCTTCTTCCATGATTTTTTTTTTCTTTTTTAGCGCTTGTCATCCTGTAACTTGATAAATAATTTATTATTTATTTTGTTTACTGCCTGCCACCTGCTCCAGAATGTATGCTCCGTAAGGGCAGGGGTGTCAGTCTGTTTTTTTCACTCTGTATTTCTAGCACTTAGAACGGTGCTTGGCACACAGTTTATTTACTAAATAAATATTTGCTGAGGGGATGACTGAATATGGCAGAAGGAATTAAAACATCACGCCAATTCCTTTTACTTTCATATACAAGAGAGACTTTCCCAAAAGGGCTGTGCTGTCGATAAACCATTCCACTGCCTTATCTCCACATGACTGAAATGATACAGAAACCACACCACTTCCTTCTGTAACTACGAGCCCTGAGTTGTGTCAAGATCCAGTGAGGAAAATTTTCCACTGTTTTTGCTGCATATACTCAAGTTTGACATATAAATTAAAAGATCTTAAGAAAGGCTTATATAAGTAAACATCATTTCCCAAGATCTAAAATACTGCTTAAGGCAAACAATGGCTCGGTGTTATACTCTGACAGTACCTCGTAGTTACAGCAAGTTAAGTAATTGTGGAAATAGTCGCAGACAAAAAGAAAATACAGTCCTTTCCTTGGTGCAAACAATGTGGTCTGACAAAGGGAGCTTCATAGCACCACCTACACTCAACCACAATCTTGCACTCAGCAGACCAGCGAGCGTTCAGAGGTAATATTCATATTTAAATTGTAAGTCACCAAAGGCCCTGAATAAGACGAGAGAGTGTTAAAATCAGATTGTTAGAAACTCCTCTCTGACAAGCATGAAGCACCATCTACAGGAGACGAAACCTTGCAAACCTGTAGGTCTAAGAGCGAAGCCCTCAAGATCACACATCCCGGCTTCTGCAGGCGAAGCACGTGGGAACGCAGGGAGAGCTCACCTCCTTGTGAATGAAACATCCACGCTTCACTCTCTTTCTTCCGTCAGCACATCTCTTCAGACTCAGATGTGCTGGTGTAGAGGGTTTCCATGAAGTTCTGTGGCATGGGATGGACTGCACATTCCCTTGTCCTTTCTTTCTTTTTAGTATCACTCTTTCAGCCCTGAGACATCTAGTTTAGCTACTTATCAACTGATATTCTTATGTTACCGAAAGGATTGTAAGGAACGTAGTCTTAGCGTCAGGAGACCTGAGATTCTGTTCAAATGCTGCCTTAACTGGCTAGCCCAATCTTGGCCAACTCACTTTTCTCTCTGGGCCTTAGTTTCCTCATCTTTAAAATAAACGACAGAATGAAGTCTTCCCCTCTCACATCCTCTGAGTCCATGAACTACACTCCCTGACACAGTGCTTCCAAGACTTCACCTATCACTTAGGTGCTGAGTAACGCAAGGCAAATCCCACTGACACCCGCCTGCTCTCTCCAAGGGAACCGCTGCTCTGAATGCGGTGTTTAACACTCTCGTCCTTATATGCTCTTTCTACATGTAGTACGCATCCCAAACAATACATAGCACTGCTTTGCACAGTGTTAAATTTTCTATGGATGTATAAAAATTGTATTGTTCTATATGCGTCTTTTTATAATGTGCTTATTTTTCACTCAACGTTCTAAGTTATTTCCATGGTAGATACACATAGTTCCTTTTAATTCATTTTCTCTGTTACATAGTGCTCCATCCTATGAATATCTTACAGCTGTATTTATCCATTCTCCTGTTGAGGGACCTTTTAGGTTGTTTCCGTATTTTGGTATTATAAGCAACTGCTGCAATAAAACTTGAAAAGATGCTTTTGTCACTGTTGTCTGGGCAAAAATCTGTAGTACAGATTCACAGAAGTGGGATTCTGGGTCTAATGATAGTTTTGGTAGACATGTTGGCAATCCTCATTGGGATTTTCCACTTCCAAATGCACAATACTGAAAAACGATAATTTTTAAATACTCTTGAAGGACAAAGAGTAAACTTTCATACATGGAAAGATATACTGCACTACGTATAGAAAGTCTCAATATCATGTATGTCAATTCATCCCAAGTTAATTACAAATTTAATGATACTCTTTATCACTTTAAAGTTCCCTTCTGGGGCTGGCCCGGTGGCATAGTGGTTAAGTTGGCACGCTCCGCTTCGTGGCCCGGGGTTTGCAGGTTTGGATCCTGGGTGTGGACCTAGCAGCGCTTGTCAAGCCATGCTGTGGCGGCATCCTACATAAAAAAGAGGAAGACTGGCACAGATGTTAGCTTGGCAACAATCTTCCTCAAGCAAAAAGAGGAAGACTGGGGGCCACCCTGGTGGTGTGGCAGTTAAGTTTGCACATTCTGCTTCAGCGGCCCGGGGTTTACCGGTTCAGATCCCGGTTGCAGACCTATGCACAGCTTGTCAAGCCATGCTGTGACAGGCGTCTCATATATAGAGGAAGATGGGCACGCATGTTAGCTCAGGGCTAATCTTCCTCAAAAAAAAAAAAAAGATTGGCAACAGATGTTAGCTTAGGACCAATCTTCCTCACACACACACAAAAATTCCCTTCTATTCTTAGCTTGCCAAAAGTTTTCATCATAAATGGTGTTGAATTTCATCAAGTGCTTTTTCTCCATCTATTGACATGATCACAACATTTTCTTCCTTCAATGTGTTAATACATAAATTAACTAGTAATAATCCATATTAAGAGCTTTCTTAAAGAGTAAACCATTTGTGGTAGTTTCTAAATATGTTCATAAATTCTTTCATATCCTTCTTTTCAAGAGGGGGAACCTAATAACCTTGAGTGTGGGCTAGACTGAGTAACTCCCTTCTAACAGAAGAACGTGGAAGTGACACAGTAGGACTTGTGAGGTTAGGTCTTAAAGGGCAACACAGCTTTCTCCCGGCTCTTTCTTGGATCATGCACTCTGGGGAAAGCCAGCCACCATGGTGTGAGGACATTAAAGGAGTCTGTGGAGAGGCCCAGGGTGAGCACTGAGGCCTCTGCCAACAGCCGTGAGAGTGCACCATCTTGGAAGTGGGTCCTCCCGACGTCAAGCCTTAGAGAAAGCAGCCCCTGCTGACAGCCTAACTACAATCTCACGAGAGATCCCGAGCCAGAACCACTCAGTCAACTGCTCCTGAATTTCTGTAAATTAGCTTAAGTTTTTGTTGTTTTAAGTCCTTCAGTTTTGGGATAAACTGTTATACAGCAATAATTAACACACTATCCTTGTATTCCCGGGATAAATTCAATTTTGTCATTATTGAATGATAAATAGTTTGATCTCTGTCCCTGGTTTCTGGGAGGGAACCTCTAAATTCTTGGAATCTCCTGGGTAACAGGAGCATCTTTGTTATTCACGAGCCTCATGGGTCATACCTGAGTTTATGCTAAGGGATGACCCAGGATGGAGTCTGGTCACCTGAAGACCAACCATGTGATTAGAGGGCTGGGGCTCAGAGCCAGCCAGAACTTCAGGGAGAGGATACGGCTGAAGACTGAGTTCAAATACATGACCAATTATTCGATCACGCCTACATAATGGAGCCCCAATAAAAACTCTACGCCCTGCTCAGATGAGCTGCCTGGCTGGTGAACGTATCTATGTGCTGGCAGGATGACGCACCCCGATTCTAGGGGGAGAGGGCACGGAAGCTCCGTATTTGGAACCCTCCCAGGCCTCACCCTATGTGTCTCTCACTCTGTCTCTTTTTTTTTTTTGCTGAGAAAGATTAGCCCTGACGTAATGTCTGTTGCCAATTTTTTTTTTTTAAATCTCCCCAAAGCCACAGCACATAGCTGTATATTCTAGCTGTAAGTCCTTCTAGTTCTTCTATGTCAACCACCACCACCACAACATGGCTACTGACAGACGAATGGTGTGGTCTTGTGCCCGGGAACCGAACCTGGGCTGCCCAAGCAGAGCACGCTGAACTTTACCCAGCAGGCCCTCAGGACTGGCTCACCCTATGTGTCTCTTTTATTTGGATGGTCTCAGTCTTATCCTTTATAATGAAACTACCATTGTAAGTATACCACTTTCTTGAGTTCTATGAGTAATTTTAGTGAACTGTCAAATCTGAGGAGGCTGTGGGAATCCTCCTGGATTTGCAGTCAGTGAGCCAGAAGCGCAGTGCCCTAGGGACCCCCAAACGGGCGACTGGCGTCTGAACTAAGGGCAGTCTTGTTGGGGACTATGCCCTTAAACCTGTGGAGAGTGACGCTAACTCTGGGTACCTTGTGTCAGAACTGTACTGCAGTAATGTAGACACGATTTTGTTTAAATACACCACTGCTAATATTTTGTTAGGTTTTGCATCTATGTTCATAAGTAAGACTGATCTATAATTTTTTCTCCTATCATCTATATCTGGTTTTGGTATCAAGGTTATACTAGCCACACAGAATAAGCTGAGGCACTTTCCTTATTTTGCTATTTTCTGGAATAGTCTGTGGAAATGCAGACATATCTACCACTTGAGTAGGTTGACAGAACTCGCCGTTAAAATCATTTGTGCCAAAGGCTCATCTGTAAGACTATGGGATGGAGCAGATCTTCCTACAAATTAAATCTCTCTAATAATTACAGAAATATCCAAGTTTCCTATTAAGTCAGAGGCGATTTTATTAAGTTACATTTTTTACAAAATTGTTTTATTTAAACTGTAAAATTTATCAGCATAAAGTTATTTGAGGTATTCTTTTATTTAAAAAAAAACCTCGTCTATATCTGAAGTTATGTCCCCCTTTACATTTCCAGTACTATTTGTGCTTTCCAGATCTTTCTTGATCAACTGTTCATATGGTTTATTTTATCAGCCTTTTCAAGAAATCAACTTTGTTTTGTTAATCCTCTCCACTGTACCTTAAAAAAATTTTTTCCATTAATTTCAAGTCCCAGTTCTTATCACTGATCACTCTAGACACTTGGATGTTTCTCTGCGTGCCTCAGTCTTCTCATCTGTAAAGTGAGAGTGATCACAGTACCCACCTCTCGGGGTTGTAAAGAGTAAACGAGACAATCCCTGTAAAGCGGGACACGGGTTTGGGACACAGTGAGTGCTCCACAAGTGTTACCTTTTATCGTTATCATCCAGTTTACTGGAATTTATTCTGTTGTTCTTTTCCTACCTTAAATTAGATGCTTAGCTTATTTTTTAAATTTTTTAATATGAGCACATAAGGCTACAATGTGTCACACAAGTTTTAATATGTTCTAATTTTCTTTATTGTTTAGTTCTAGATGTTTTCTGATTTACAGTAGCATTTTATTTTTGACCTGTGGGATTTGCAGAAGTAGGTTTTTAAATTTCTAAACGTGGGTTTGTATATACTGTTTGTTATTCATTTTTAACTTAAGTGCTTTTGTTGACGGAAAATATGGTTGATATGATTATTTAGAACGTCTTAGAAGTTGCTGGACAGTCTGGTAAATGGTCACTTTTAATAAAATGCTAACTTCTAAAACCAAACCTAACTTCCAAAACCAAATGACCCTGTCATGCTCTCTGCTTAAAAATCTATGAATATTCTCATTGCATAGGACGGAATTAACAGGACATAAAAGACTGTTATGATGTGGCTCTGCTGGGCTTTCTAGCACCATCCTCCCCACTCCGCACCCTTACACTGCTCCAGCCATCCCGAGACCAGGTGGCTCCTCTCTGGACAGGCATTCCCTCCCAGACCTTCCTTTCTCTGCACATCCTCTGTGCACTTCCTTAGAGTTTTCACCAGGTTAACCATAATTCATTCTTGCAGACTTGTTCCATGAGTCTCCTCTGTCAGCAATCCCTGATCCCTACTCATCAGGGAGAGCGAGGTGTCCCACCGGCACTTCTAGTGTACTCAGAACGTGCACCTAGGGGCTTCACAGCTCCTGACGAGCATTCATTCAAAAACCATTTATTAATTACTTGGGACATGCTCCACACTGGTGACATCACAGTAAACGAACAGAAATGATGCCTCCTCTTTTTTTTTTTTTTTTTAAGATTTTATTTTTTCCTTTTTCTCCCCAAAGCCCCCCAATACATAGTTGTATATTCTTCGTTGTGGGTCCTTCTAGTTGTAGCATGTGGGACACTGCCTCAGCGTGGTTTGATGAGCAGTGCCATGTCCGTGCCCAGGATTCGAACCAACGAAACACTGGGCCGCCTGCAGCGGAGTGCACAGACTTAACCACTCGGCCACGGGGCCAGCCCCATGATGCCTCCTCTTTTAATGCTTATCTCGTCAGGTGGTTTTTTGACTTATCTTGCAGCACTTGTCATCGTCATCTCCATCTTCCAGCACATTACTAACCAAAGCAATAAATGTTCAATAAATGAATGCAAGGAATAAAAGATATTAATATCTTGAGGGAAACATAATCAGGGAGTTAAACCAACTATAAAATCACATAATATACTCTAATAGCTCTTTATAAGTATACTGACATCTAAAAATGCATCTCCAACCCTTAGAGTTACAGCCAGTTACCACTAACCCAACAATGACCATCCAAGTACTAGCTCAGGAGCTTTGCTCCTGTAACCACAGCCCTCTGGTGGTTTCCACATGTCAGAGGAAAGAACTTTAGATCCAAGTCATGAAATACAGAACTTTAGTATACTTGGGTATACTCAAAAGCCCTCTTCCGAAAATATTTCTGGCTTATTCCATATTTTGAATGATCTTAGCTCTAAGTTTATCAGCTTTTTCTTATAATACTGTTTTTTATACTATGAAATAAGAAATCTAATATGTTCTACATACTTTACATATATTAACCCATTTAATCCTTGTACTAATTTTATGAGGCAAGTATTCTCATTATGCATACTTTTGTAAGAATAAATCTGAAAATCAAGAAGCAGTGCAGGATTTTTTTTTGAGGCGGGGGGAGATTAGCTCTGAGCTAACGTCTGCTGACAGTCCTCCTCTTTTTGCTGAGGAAGACTGGCCCTGAGCTAACATCCGTGCCCATCTTCCTCTACCTTATATGTGGGATGCCTGCCACAGGATGGCCTGACAAGCGGTGCCATGTCCACACCCGGGATCCGAACCAGCAAACCCTGGGCTGCCAAAGTGGAACGTGCGCACCTAACCACTGCACCACAGGGCCGGCCCAGTGCAGGGTTTTTTTTTTTTTTTTTTTTTATTAATGTTATGATAGATTACAACCTTGTGGGATTTCTTTTAGTGATGACAACCAGCTATCACTCTGAAGGGCCAGTGACAGAGTGGACTTACGGAACAGGAGGTGATCTGAGTCATAACAGGGGTGGACTACAGCAGACCCTTGTGGTGCTCCGATACACCTCCCTCAGCCTACCTTTCCTCCTTATACCTAGGGTGGACTGTTGCACGCCGTGGCCCACAGCATCCGCCATCAAGTGTGAGCCAAAGCACTGCTCTGTTCTGCTCTTCGGGCTTTTCTCCAAACCTAAAGAAGATGCTCAGTGTATGTAGGCACAACCACACAAACGCTAGAGTTAAAGCCCCAAGAGCAACCCCCAATTAACAAAAAAGCAGAAGTCAGCGGCTAAATAGCCCAAGCTCCCTGTCCTCTGGCGGGACAACACTGAGGTACACTCAGAGTTCCCAGGGGACTGAACTCCAGCTGCCTGGAGTGATAACCAGCTCACTAACACACTTTCTGCTCCTGTACTCTCTTTTTTGTCTCATTTTCCCATCCTCTCATTTCGGCTTCTTTGGATCACCTTCCAAATAAACTACCCAGCCCTAAGTCCTTTGCTCAGGCTCTGCTTTCAAAGGAACCCTAGTAAGAGGTGGTGCAGTCAGGACTCAAACTGAAGCAAGCTGGCTCCACTGTCTAGGCTTTTAACACGAGTGTGCTGCCTCTTTAAAACAGCAGACCGTGGTAGAGTACCCGACGGGATGCGAAACCAAAGTTAGAAGCAGTGAACAAGTGTAGACACAGCCACGTGGGGAGATCTTAACTCTCTAGTGTTGAAGAAAACAGTGGAAAAAAAGGGCAGAATATCTGTAGCAAAACCTAATTAAGTCAACGAACACACACACACGCACCAGCATCACTGTCTGTTCTGTAAGGATACATCCATTTAAAGACACACACCAAACAAATTAGAGTGCTCTCCTCCAGCAGGAGGAAAGGAAAACGGAGTGGACATCAACAAAGGAGATAAAATAAATCAATTGAGGGGCCTTACATAAACTGAAGGTATGATTAACTCAAGTTTCTGAACCACAGTCCAAAACAGAGAAAATAAAGGGAAACACATTGTCACTAAAAGTCAGTATTACTTGTCATGAATAGGAGGTTATGTCAAATAAACACATAACTATGAAATTTTTAAGACTTCACCTGTGTACCACCTGAAATCATTCTGAATACTACTTGTAGTACACACTCCACGCTTTGGGAAACAGTGTTGTGACTATTCTGAGTTAAAAATGATAGAGGGGATCATAAAATATACATATATATATATATAATATGTGATAGAAATTTTTTTTCCTTTTTCTCCCCAAAGCCCCCCTGTACATAGTTGTATATTTTTAGTTGTGGGTCTTTCTAGCTGTGGCATGTGGGACGCCGCCTCAGTATGGCCCAACGAGCGGCACCATGTCCGTGCCCAGGATCCAAACCAGCGAAACCCTGGGTGGCGAAGCAGAGAGCGCAAACCCAACCACTCGGTCACGGGGCCGACCGCTAATACAAATATTAATTCAAGAACTTTAGATTTATGTTAAAGAGAGGAAACAACTTGATAATAGTTCAATAACAAAGACTTTTCTTAATGTAAATGCTTTTTTCCTCAATAACGTAATGTTTTCCAGTTTTGCACAATGAATAATTACAAAACAAATAGTGACTACTTTATTTTCAATATACAGTGTCGGAATATTTCTAAATACTGCAAAGTCCTAAATGACTCATCAATTAAGAGTTGAAAAGAACTTTAATAAAAGCATCGAAACTAGCTAGTTTTATTCTGAGGTAACTTACCACATCACCATACGGTAGTTCTCTGAGGACATTACCATACTAACGCTTGTTTGTTAATGTGGAACTATCAAATTCTGCTTAATGAACTTCTTCACAGCCCCCTATCGTGTAGCAGGAATTCTATTACAACAAGATCAATCTTCAGTAAGAGTGTCAGAATTATACCTGTAGAAATACTTCAAACATTCTTAAATTTTACTAAATCTTATACAGCATTTAAAATTATAGCAAAAGGGATAAAAATGAACAGGATAGTATTTCTTTCTTTAAAAATTGCTCTTCTAAAAGAGGCAATATTTTGCTTTTCTCATAATATCTCCTTTTCGATATGCTGAGGATTGAAAATGATGTACAAAAATATTTACTGTATGTAAACAAAGGAAGAGACCAACAATACAGCAGAACCTCAATTTTAATGTTTCTTTAAACTCAGAAAACGCGGCTCCAACTGAATTTGAAGAATTACTTATGCTTGCTACTAAGGATGCCCAACATCATCCCTACCACGCAGACAAAGAATGCAAGCATCATCAGCGCTTTCCGACATCCAGTCACAAATCAGTACTGTCTCTTCCTTCACAACGCCTTTCCAATGAGTCTTTCTTTTCTATTTCCACCGTTTCCACTCTGACTAAACTGTCATCACCTCATGCCCAAGCTCTCCTCCAACCTTCTGAGCTCCCTGACACCTCACTCCATTTCTCTAATGATGGATGCTCACACACTACTGCTAGAGTGAGCTCCCTAAAATATAATTTTCTTTAGGCCACACTCCCTACTTTCTCCAAGACCTCTACCACACTCCTACAGAAATATTCATTTTCCATCAGTTGGCTTTTCCAGAAATATCTTTGAATTCTTTCTTTACCTATTCAAATTATTCTCATCTTTCAAAGCCCAGCTTGACTAACCGCTCCCACGTTCCATCCTGCTCTCAGAGCTGTGGATCCTGATGAAGTAATAATGTGCTCACTCCTTTGGCTTTCATCACTTTCCCCTGGCAATGCTGGTTATCATTCCTCGGATTACTCATATACGTAACTTGCTGATATGGCTTCAAACAGAGGATGGCGACCATGTTCTTCATTTTCTGATTCCTCCTTTATGACTCGTCTGTTATAGTTTAACAGGGACCAAAAAAAAGTAATATCCCATAGAACAAAAATAAGTGCTCTGGGGCCCAAACTAAGAAGGAACATATTCTTAGAGTCACAGAATATAGATCAGAAAGGATCTCAGGGATGAAGTGGTACTTGAGATGTGCTTTCACAAGCTGATAGGCCTTTTACAAGCAAGAAAAAAGGAAAAAGAATGCCAGGAGAAAAGAACAGCATGACTAGAGGGGAGAGAAAATAGAGGACGATTTCAAATCGGTGGTTGAAAAGTATCATACACTTAGGGGTACAGGAGAAGAAAATTAAATATTTGCCAAATAACCAGTGCTTAAAGGTTTTCATCATTTCACGTAAGTTGATTTCTACCTTCATCAAGAGTATCCTAATCATCTCTCTGCTTTTCATATCTCCCCCTTCCAAACTATCACTCATCACCGCTAGATTAATTTAAACAAAACACAATTTTGATCCAAAACACCTGTTAAAATTTTTCAGTGACTGCCAAACACTCACAAAATAAAGTCTAAACTCCTTAACACGGCTTTCAGAGACCTTCACAAGCAAGACCTCCTCCAGCCTCATCCCTCAAACCGTCGCCCACATGCTGAATTCAAACCACACAAAACGATTCCTTCTTTTGTATACTCTACACATTGCAAGCTTCCCCTGCTTAAGCTGGGCTCTGTGCATGAAATTCACTTGCCTCTCAAATTCCAGTCAACAATCTACTCATCCTTCAAGACTCCACTCAGATGTCATTTTCTATGTGCAGCCTCCCTGACAAGTCTCTCCTCTGACCATGCTGCTGGAGTCTTTCCAGGTGATGCCAATACACCTTTTCAATACAGCACTTTTCTTTTTTTTTAAGATTTTTTTTTCCTTTTTCTCCCCAAAGCCCCCCCGGTACATAGTTGTGTATTTTTAGTTGTGGGTCCTTCTAGTTGTGGCATGTGGGACACTGCCTCAGCATGGCCTGATGAGTGGTGCCATGTCTGTGTCCAGGATTCGAACCAGCAAAACCCTGGGCCGCCAAAGCAGAGCGTGTGAACTTAACCACTCAGGCACGGGGCCGGCCCCACAGCACTTTTCAAATTGCACTTAAGTTAACTGTTTGCATACTCATCTCTAAACAGACTATTCTTTGAGAGCTAAGCAAGGAAGATTAGTAATAAATAAATACTTTTCACTCTTGAAGAGGTTCAACATTTATAAGGAGAGGAAAACATATTAGAACTACTTACGAACTCATAAGGAAAGTGATTAAAGAAACTAAAGAAACTAAAATAAAGTCACAGCAGTGACACAGGGCTATTTTCAATTGTTAAGAAATCAGTTTTCATATTGTTCTAATTACTTTCTTAAAAGACTTTTCCTTACCTCAGAGATGTGGCTAGATAAAACTGTACTTCCAATTTTCTCCAAACAGCTTTGATCTATGCTTCCATCTCATGAATTCCAACACAGTATTAAACTGATGCATATTTTCATAAATCTGTTCAGGAAAAAAAGAATTTATTTATGACTGAAAGAACTTTCATTTGTCAAAATAACAAATGTAGAAGTAATACTAAAAATTTAATGTGTAAAACTATACATTTGCAAAGTAAAGTCAAGGAAAAGTTCTACAGTACGTTAGAAACCTATCATTTTACCATTTTCCCAACCTCTGCCCAAAGAAGTTTCCCATTTTGAGTATTTTCAACTTTACAAAGGTAACAGGAGTTCTGATGAAAAAATTACTTATGTAAAATTTCTGTATTAGCTTAGACTTTCTAAAAAAAATCACATCTTAAATTGAAAAAACAGGAACAGCAAGAAGCAGCACTAAAATACACAATTCTATAATATTAAGATTCCTACTTAGGTAACGAGATTCGACCACCCAGCTGGTATCCCTATTTCCACTGTTTATCACAAAGTCTCAGCAAGCAGATTTAATTTCAGCTGAACTTCTGCCTAGAATACCAGGAACTGTGAGGGTCAAGAACTAACTGCTTGGTCTAAGTCCACGGGATGGGCTTCCACTATGTTACCACTGCCTTAGCACCCTCCTGCCTTAAGAGACAATGTTCGTCAACCTAAAAGACGGAAATCAGTAAAATTTTTTATTTATTTAAAGACAGGTGTGCTATTTACTTAGAGATCTTAAAAACAATTTCATTGAATGTATCTTTTAACTGAAAGTTCAACAGCAAAATATTCTGTTTCAGATTAAAAGGGAAAATTTTTAAGCTGTAAGAACATTACCGATGCCCACTGCAAGGTCAAAATGCCTTTGTCTTCAAGTCCATTTAGAAGTATCATTTGTATCACACTGAGGTTTAGTCGTCTTGGCAATAACGACTAAATTCACGTAAACTGGGGCAACCTGAAACGGTCTAGCATATCAGATAGCAGCCTTTCTTAAAGACAAGAGTCTCCACTCAGCAGACAGGCTGCCAGAGGACGATGCTAAATCTTTCATGGTCCAACTAAAGACAGACCGGCCCTGAAAGCAATGAGCAGGCTTTGTGCGCACTGAGGAGTCCCTAACAGTCTTCTCAAGGCACTAGTTACCTACAACTTAACCAGGTCCCTTACCTTTTTCAGGGTACTCATATGACTATAAAACTCTCAGACTATCACTCAGAGAAACGAGGGAGGGCCCAAATGGACACTTGGTATGTAAGGTTTTTTTCCTGAGACGTTCACCGTGCTAAACAATTTGTCTTATTTCCTAAATGAAAAAATAAATGCACTGTGTTTCCATTTTAAAAACTGCATAAAAACTTTCCTTCAAAGCCATTCTTTGGCAACAACTCCATTCTTTCTAAGGATGTGTGTGGAAGAAGAGAGGGGAAGCAATCACTATATTAAACAAAGCTCAGATTAACCCATTCTCATGAAGGTTAAAACAGTCAATCAAAGTGACTATGTTTAAAAATATATGGCCTGATTCTAATTCTATCAGAGATTTCCAATGGATCAGATAATAAATAAAATTAACACGTAAACCACTTACTAGCCATTGCTTATTACAGCACTATTTATTACAACACTGTTTCTTTGATGTGAAAAAGAAGTTTCAAGCTTTAGGCTAAATCTGAAGTTCATAAAAAAGGAAAATACACAATCAAAGGAATCTTCAAATATCTTCAAGAATCTTCCAAGTCCAAGATCCTGGATCATCTATCCTCCCCTCCATTCTCTCACATACACAAACACATGACAAAACATAAACTTCAGAAGATCTTTTCTCAAGATTGAATTTAAGACGGGCTAAGGAAAACCAAGTAAAATTTGACCTCATTACTAAGACGTAAATAAAAGACAATCAAAGGACAGGGTATGCCTTAAGAACAGGTCTGCTAATCAGTTTTTACACACTAGAAATTGTGTGAATAAAATGAAGCTTTTCCTAACCCTTGCCATACAGTGCCACAGTCCTAGAAGCAGAGATCTAGAAATATGTACACGTACAGAAATAGGATTTACACAGGCAAAATGTTTCCAATAACTTTCTTTTTTTAAAGATTGGCACCTGAGCTAACAACTGTTGCCAATCTTTTTTTTCCTCCCCAAATCTCCCCAGTATATAGCTGTATATTTTTTCAGTTGTGGGTCCTTCTAGTTGCAGCATGTGGGATGCCGCCTCAACATGGCCTGACGAACCATGCCATGTCCACACCCAGGATCCGAACCAGTGAAACCCTGGGCTGCCCGACGCAGAGCACACGAACTTAACCACTGGGCCACAGGGCCGGCCTCCTCCAATAACTTTAATCACTTAACTTACAAGGCACTTTACCACAGGCTTTCAGCATTATGAACTTGCGTTTAACAACTACGAGGGATCCAGTCAAAACCAACCACTAAACAAGTAGAAGGAATAATATTTTCACCAAAGATTTTTGTACCTGAAATTAGCAAGCCTGTTAGTTCCAGAAAAAACATTAAGGAAAAGGTACTTCTTTTAAAACACATCAGAACTTCTTAAGGACTCAAAATAAATAAAAATCAAACCTTTCCAGATATATTCTAATATTTTGCAATTCAAAGTTAACATGAGAATTTCCTCAAAGTTAGTATTTGCAAACAAGTGTGAAAAGTTCATTTTAACCCCACATTGCCTTTACAAAATATTTTTTCTGCCATCAAAATGAACACATCCCTCTGGGTTTTCAAAATTATAAAGTGGTTAAATCTTAAACCACCGGGGTCCTTTAAAGATCACTAACCATACAGAACCCATCAGTGACAAACATCAATTGTAGATATTATAGTTATCTTTAACTCTGAGGTATCAGAATGTCACCCATTAACTCCTCTATCAGTCAGACTTGCTTTGTAGAAAAGAACAGCATTAATATGCCTTTGATAAACATAATGAGTCTCAGACAAAATTTAAGATTACCTTTGAGTCTATACCAGATCTCAAAAAGTAGGGATTTCCTGGTATTCACAAACTCAGCGATACTGACTGTACATTTTTTCTTTCCATCGCTCTTAATCCCCTCTTCCTCATCTTCATCCCTCCTCTCTTAGCACCCACAAAAAGCACCTCAGGTACTGGACAAACACTGCCGTAAACACTGTAGCTGCATTCATATAACCAATTAAAAAAACCAAAACCAAATTACAAAATAACATTTTACGAAACATTTCAGTTGGGCTCTTAAAGGTATTACGTTAAAACCTTCGGTACATCAAACGGAAAATTCAAACATTACGCTTCAGAAAAACATAATAAAGTTTCAGCTGTAAGTAACTCAAATGAACAGCATAATTTAGGTTGGTCTATCACGTACTTCTATAATAAAGCATGTAACCACATAAGACAGAAAGGGAGGGTCAACTTATGAACAGGCTGTGTTCTAAATGTTTCAAATGCTCATTTATAAAATGAAAATAAGCTTCACTTTGAAACTCAGATGCCTTTTCTCATAAAACCAAAGATATAAACGGTGGTATTAAACGCATAACACAAATGAGCTCTAGTGTACAATTCTGTCACAGCACTCTTCTGCTTAAGCACATTTCCATACCAAACTGTATGTTTCTTTACTCATTGCTGTATCCTAGAATCTAGCAAAGTTGACGACAGAGTAGCATTCCAACAAATATAAGCTGGTCTGAATTACTGAAGAGCAACAACTCACTGATATGAAACTGAGTTGTCCAGAAAACCTTAGCTATTTGAACTCCAGCAGAGAACCAAAAGGCAGGGGGGGAAAGCTTCTTCCAAAACAGACGTGAGAAAAAGATGCTTCACACTGAGGTTAGAAAGCTTTGGTCTAAGCCAACTGCGGCAATTTCCATTCCCCTCACCAATGAGTGGTTTAGCAAGAAGCACGTGATGCAATTCTGGCCAGTAAGACAAGAGACGAAGTTTGCTGGGGAGCTTCTGGGAAAGGTTTTCCTGACTGATGAAAAAAACACACTCAGGTAAAAAACACGCTTTTTTTTTCTTCAGGCAACTCTGGGTTTGAACTTGTCAAGCAGAACTATGACAGCCATCTAAGGACCATGAAGAAGGGAGCTAGCCTAAGAGGACAACCCTACAGATAAAGAAGCAAAGCATTAAAAAATGGAAAGAACCTAGGTCCTTGGTGATCTTGTTATGCTCGAATGAATTAATCCTAGAACCATTTTATTAACCTGGATCTTTTTATTACGTTATATTAAATCCTTTTACTGGTTAAGCAGTTTTCAATTACCAAAAGTAACCCAGTGGATACAGTGATTTTGGAACATATACACCATTTATTTCCATGAATTGAACTTATCTATATCATGATAACTCTCCTAAATTTATATCTCAATATACATCCTTCCTTTGAACTAGATATATATTTCCAAACTACATATTTATTCCAGTGGCACATCAAAAGGACAATATTAATGTAAGAGCCATCATCTACCAGCACAAAGATTGTTGATACACCCATATTCACTTCTCTGGCTAATGGCAGCACCATCTACGCAACTGTCAAAGTTGGAAATTTTGGGGTCACTAGTGCCAGCTCCCTCCACTTCACTTACTGTATTTCGGCAGCTACTAAATGCTTCCCACTCTAACTCTGAAATATCCTAAAAATCTGCCTCCCTCATCTCTACACACATCTAGTGCTGGTTCTCATCTTTCATGTAGCCCACCTCCATTCTTTCTTCTTTCCCTGTACCCATGTTTCTAAAATACAACCGTGTTGCATGAAAAGATTATAAACATCCTAAGTCATTAGGAAAATATAATTAAAAGTACATTGAGATACCACTAGAATGGCCACAATCGAAAAGACGGACAATACCAAGTGTTGCTAAGGACATGGAAAAACTAGAAATCTCACATATTGCTGAAAACTGATGCCACTTTGGACCACAGTTCAGCAACTTTTTAAAAACTTACATACAAGCATAAACTCACCATATGATCCAAAATTCCCTCTATAGGAACCTACGCAAGAGAAATGAAAACATGTCCATAAAGAAGACTTATACAAATGTTCTCAGCAGCATTCATAATAGCCAAAAACCGGAGAAAATTCAAACGTTCATGTACTGGTGAATGAACAAAGTGTGGCATGACCATACAATGGAATACTATCAGGTAATAAAAAGGAACAAAACACTGGTGTGTGTTACAATACGAACGCACCTCAAAAACATGCTAATAAGTAAAAGAAGCCAGATGCAAAATACTACATACTGCATGATTCTATGTATATGAAATGTTCAGAAAAGGTAAATTTTGAGGTAGAAAGCAAAGCCATGGTTGCCTAGAGCAAGGATGGAACTGGGAAATTTTGGGTGGTGATGGAAATGTTTTATAAGATTCGCAGGACAACTCTAATAATGTACTGAAAATAAAAAAACACAAGTGTGGTTTAAAATTTTCAGTCATTTCTGATTATGTACAAAATGAAGTCCAAATTCTTTAGGAGGGCACTGATTGCTATACAGTCATGTGTTGCTTAACGATGGGGACATGTTCTAAGAAAGGCATCACTAGGCGATTTCATCATGCAAACATCATATATCTGTATGGCCACAAACCTACATGGTCTAGCCTACTACACACCTAGGCTATATGGTACTAACCCTATGGGACCACCATTGTGCATGCGGTCCATCACTGACCAAAACATTGTTATGCAGCACATGCCTACAATCTGCTTTCAGTCTATTTAACCTGCTTTATCTTCCACTACAATCGCTGCCAAAAAGCTTCCTGCGGCCATGTTAAACTATCTGCTATTTCCTAAATATGCGAAGCTATTTAATGCTTCCACCTTTCTTCAAACTTGCTATTCTAATTCAAAAATCAAAATATTCTTATCCTTCTTTTGCCAAGTGAACTTCCATTTGTCCTCACAAAGATCTGTCTCAAATATCTCCTCGTTTGTGCACTCCTCCCCACTCCCTACATAGCTACTTGTTCCACAGGAGTCTAGTAATAACACACTGTAGCATCTGTCACACTGAATTATGATGATCTATTTATAGGTCTATGTTCTTTATTAAGATAACCCCTGAGAACAGACAGCAACAGCATTTTACTAATGCTGTGTCCCTTTGTTTTAAGCACAGTCCAGTAACTAGCACATAGAAAGTAATCTACATATTTTTGAATAAGTGACTGATTTTTGACAGTGAAGAAAAAAATCCAAAAGTAGGTAAGATGAGCTCTGCACCACAAAGATACCTGTATAAGGATGGTTATTGTCAACGTTATGTAAGAAAGAAAAACAGGAAGTCACCCAATGTCACCTAAGTGTTTATCAGTGTGGGATCAGCTAAATAGCCACACTGAACACCATAAGTACTATCATTAAAAAGAATGAAATACATCTTATCTATTTGTACTGACATGGAAAGATATCCCAAATATCCTTAAGTAAAAAAATTATAAAATGTCACTTCATTATTGGGGAAAAACCACAACTATACACGCATTATAGGAGTCGGTGTGTGTGCGCGCACGTGTGCCCAACATGTGTGAGGAAGTTGAAGGTCTGACAGGACGCACACCACTGTTCTGAGTGTAGGCAAAAAGGTGGAAACAACCTAAATGTCCATCAACTGATGAATGGATAAATAAAAGGGGGTATACCAATCCAATGGAATATTATTCATCCATAAAAATAAATGAAGCCATAAAAAGAACCAATCCCGATATGACATGGATGAACCTTGAAAATATCATGCTAAGTGAAAGAAGCCAGGCACAAAAGGCCACATACTGTATGATTCCATTTACATGAAAAATCCAGAATATGAAATTCCATAGAGACAGAAAATAAATACTGGGGGTGGAGGGTGGGAATAGAGAAAGACATCAAAAGGATGACCCATAATAGAAAAAAGTGGATAGACTGGACTTTATCAAAATTTAAAGTGACTGATCTACAAAGGACCCTGTTAATAAGATGAAAACACAAGGTACAAACTGGGAAAATACATTTGCAGACCATATAGGTGACAAAGGACATCTGGAATATATAATGAAATCTTAAAACTCAACATTAAAAAAAACTTCCCCTAGAATTTTTTTCCAGGTGAAGTGGGCAAAAAATATGAAGAGAGATTTCATTAAAGAAGACATCTGGGTCGCAAATAAGCCCGTGAAAAGGTGGTCAACAACACTAGCCATCAGGGAAACGCATAGTAAGACGGTGCTGAGGTACCCACACACACCTATTAGAAGAGCTCAAATAAACAACAGTGACAATACCAAGTGCTGGCAAGAACATGAAGAAATGTGATCTCTCCTAGCTCACCGGAGAGAATGTAAAATGGCACAGTCACTTTGGAAAATGGTTTGGAAGTTTCTTTAAAAACTAAATATACACTTACACGTAACCAATTGCTCTCCTGGGCACCTCTCCCAAAGAAATGAACATGCATAGTCACATCGGCTTTATTTTTAATAGTCAAAAACTGGAAAAAATAAAACGTCCTTCGAAAGGTGAGCAGTTACACTATGGTGCACCCGTACCAGGGCATCCCGCTCAGCAATAAGGAGGAAGGAACTACTGATCCACACAACGACTTGGACGGATCTCAAAGGATTAGGTTGGATGAAAAAAAAGGTCACATACTATATGATTCCATTTATAAACCACTCTCAAAATGACAAAATCATAGAGATGGAAAAGAGATTAATGGCTGGCATGGGGGGAAGTGTGTGGGCAGGACAAGGGAGATCTTCGTGGTGACAGAATCTGTCTTGATGCCGTGGTGGTTACACGAATCTACACAGATGTTTAAATGGCACAGAACTACACATACAAAATGTCCCAATGTCAATTGCTGGTTTGCTATTGCACTACGTGTAGTAAGAAGTAATGACTGGGGGAAGGGGAAGGGTGCAAGGGACCCCTCTTTACTATTGTGGCAATTTCCTATGAATCTATAATTATTTCAAATTTAAAAATTTTTAAAACCTTACTTTCTAACAATGTTGTTTTTACCTCTCCTTTAGAGTTTAAATAGCAAAATAACCATTCAAAGACTATTCAAGATACATTATTTCTTTCAAATCACCTAGGAAACATTCTGCAGTGGTTTCTAGTATCCTGTGGGAAGGAGGAGTCCCCATACCAGAGTTCTAAAAACACCAGCATTTCCTAGACCAAATGCTGGGTCTTCAGTCCCCTCGGTATCCCTCACCTCAGGCTGTGGGAAGCAGCGGCAACTCCTAGGAGAGTGTCAATCTGTTCTAGGGGTACCAAATGCAGCAAGTTTGACTCAGCCACCTGCAGAATAAACCCCCAAATAATCATGTACCTGTATGTTCTTTTTCAATTTACCCTTCTTGACAATGAAGCATGAAAACTATTTCTGTGTTTTCATTTTAACTTTTCTCTTCAATTGATTGACATTATATTCACAATATAAGATGTTTCAATTACTTGATACATCTTTCCCTTTCTAGGTAAATCCAATTCAGTCGGCAGAGAAATATATATCACTCCCCTTTTTTTTTTCTGGTGAGGAAGATTAGCCCTGAGCTAATCTGTGCCCATCTTCCCCTATCTTGTATGTGGGACACCACCACAGCATGGCTTGCTGAGCAGTGTGTAGGTCCACGCCCAGGATCTGAACCCGTGAACACCAGGCTGCCAAAGCAGAGCATGTGAACTTAACTACCATACCCACCAGGCTAGCCACAACATCACCCATTTTTTTTCCTGTAGAATTTTGAGAAACTATCAATAGATCATTTTTCTAATTAGCTGATAGGTAAAGCAGCATGGAGCAAGTTCCCTGGAAAAGTTTCACCACGTATGAACAGTAAAATTTCTATCAAGAATTGATTCTAGATTGCTAAGGGTTCACCAACTCTTCTAAACAATGCATTGCTGCACCTTCCCAAATGAGGTATACAGAATATTTAGAACTAACATAATGAACACCACATACAGAGTTACGCCGCAACACGGTGAAATCATCAGGGACTATTAATATACAGTGCTGTTCACTCCAGTTCTAAACGGTCTCAGAAGAGCGCTATTGATTGATTGATTGATTTACTTGCTTGTTTATTTGTTTTAGCCTACACCCTTATTTTTTTTTTAAGTTTTTTCCCTCTTGCTAACAGCTACCTAGAACGCACATTTGCTAATATACTAACAGCACCCTCTCCCCACTTTTCATTTACATCATCCCTGGGAACCAGAAAACTAGCTGATTGTAGCTCTGTGTTTCAGGGTCTATAAAAATAAAAAGGCTGCGTATGACAGTCTGAGACTGAGGGCATAAAAACTGAACACACCTTCTGTTACGATCAAGTAATTTTTACACTATGATATTATAGAGCCATCTGAATGAGTCAACCCAGGAAAAAACACAGATGGGTGGAGCTAACAACTGGAAACACATCTCAAATGCCTACTCAGCATTTCTAATGAGATGCTAAAACTCAAAATACATGAAAGAGAACTCACTATCTTGTTTTTCCATCCTTTCTTCACAAACCTGTTCCTCTCGACTTCCTTCCCTGGCTTAATGTTCAACTGTTTACGAGAAAGTTTTTTGCCACTACCTAGTAAAGCTGACAGTGTACACACCTAAAGATCAAAAATTCTAGCTCTAGGTATATAATGTATTTGCATATATCCACCAGAAAGCATGTATGAGAATGGTTACCGCAGCATTTTCTTAACAGTAAAACTAGAGGAAACCCAACTGTCCGACAACAGTAAAATGGATAAATTGCAATATATTCATATAATGGAATTATCACATAGTAGTGAAAATGAATGCACCTCAGATAAGTATATCAATGTGAATGAAATTTCAAAATCATAATGTTGGAAAAAATCAAGTCCAAGAAGAATATATACAGTCAAATTCCATTCATATAAAGCTCAAAAAATGTATGTTATAGGGAAAATACAAAAATGGGAAAACTTAAGGAAAAGTAATGGGATAACACCAAATTTAGGATGATAGATTTTTCTGGGGACAAAGAAGCCATTGTCCTGAGGCCTGGAGAAGTGTAAAGATGCCATTACATTTTTTCAGATAGGAGGTTAGGACAGATATACTCATTTACTCTTATTACTTTGTAAAATGTACATCCACATTATATATACCCTTGTATGTCTGAATAGATTTTAGAATAAAAGTTTTATTTTAATGTGAAGTAAACATGGCTAAGTGCTAGTATTTTTAAGCCTGGGTAATAGGTACAGAGATGTCTATTATACAACTTCCTCTGTTTTTGGAATCTATCATAACTTAAAAAAATTAAGAGAAAGCACTATAAAATTGTATTTTGTAATTTAAGGACATGATATTACAAATCTTTAATAACAATCAATCAAAACAAATACTAAGCTACTAGGAAAAAAAAAACAAAACAAGTTTACTTTCCCTGGTGAAATACTGCAATGGAAAATACACAGTGCTATCTATATCGTACACATTTCAAAAAAATTCCAAAAGAACTTTAGTCATGAAACACAAAAATACAAACAGTAAATTGTAGGGTACTCTATTTTAAAAAAACAACTAGATGAGATTTCACAAAAGACCACAGTGAGGGTGAGGGGGTGGCAGGGTTAGGGGGTAGAAATAGTGGCTTATTCTAAGTTAAAGGAAATTAAAGAAATATGACAACCAAGTGCAATATATACTCCTTGACTGGTTCCCGGATCAAAAATCAAAATAGCTATAAAGAAGACTTTTGGAGGGAAAATAGAGAAATCTTAAATAAGGGCAGTATATTACATATTATTGCATTAATATTAAATCTCTTAGATATGATAATGTAGCTCTTAAGGAAAACAACCTTGTTCCTGAGATACACTCACTATAATCTTTAGGAGAGAAGTGTCAAGATGTTTGCAGCTTACTTTCAAATGGCTCTGAAAAAAGTGTACGTTTTCATACACAGAGAAAAAGCAGATTAGGCAAAATGTTAGCAAGTGAACTGGTGAATACAGTTGAAATGGGTGTTTATTATCTGTTCAAATTTTATATCAATTTAAAAGGTGCTTTTGGTTTTGGTGAGGAAGGTTAGCCCTGAGCTAACATCTACTGCCAATCTTCTTCCTTTTCTTGAGGAAGAGTGGCCCTGAGCTAACATTCGGGCCAATCTTCCTCTATTTTGTATGTGGGATGCCGCCACAACATGGCTTGACAAACAACGTGTAGGTCTGCGCCCAGGATCCAAACCAATGAACCTTGGGCAGTCTAAGTGGAGCGTGCGAACTTAACCACTACGCCACGGGGCTGGCCCCAATTTAAAAGTTTTTAAAGTAAAAAAATTCAGGGGAAATAAGTACTTTATCAGTTATGAGTTATAACTTTACACACATTTATAATGCAAACATGATAGAGGTTCTTAAAACCCAATACTGTCAGATCTACAAGAAAGTCCCAAAGATCTTTCCTCTATTAGTAAATCCTAAAACTTTTTTCTTAGGAATTTTAAACTATGAGTTGTTCAACAGGATGAAAACTTACATTTTGCTTAACAGGAAAGGGGATAGCTGTGCTTCAGAAACAGCCTATCATAACTAATCTGAGGGCATATGGGCTCAGTTGTAATATGTATAATTTACAAAGGCTGATACTGCTGACATAGATATACTCATACTGATACATTAAAAGATAGCATTTTTAAATGTCCTATTTAGCAAATGGAAGAATGTTTTAAAATTTCTTTCTCAGAACAGGTCTATTTCCTAATGATGTATACCTGTAATTCTCAGGATTGCTAAGGCAAGGTAGTGAGGATGGAATGAATTCCTTTAAAACATGAGAAGTTTCTTAAAAAACTAAGTACACTTCACGAAAATGGGTAATCACCTATCACCTCAAAGATGTACTGGTTATGTCAGAATTTAATCCAATTAACCTGCTGTATAATATTCGGCTTAATTATTATTTATTAAAAACTTCAAAACTGCCTTCATTAGGTATCCAACTGTCATTCATCCAAACATGTATGTGCATCAATGAGACTAAAGAAACGACATTCCAGAAACTACAGAAAACAATTTTCAAATAACAGCACCATATAAATTCTATCACTTATACAGGAACATGCAAACTAATCACTCCCAACAGGAGGGGGCAATGGACTGGACACTTCCTCCGAAGGCCAGGCGTGGGACGGTGCTGCGCGTCCACAGGTGGGGAAACACAGGGAGGAGAGTTTTCGTTGGGAAGCCTGCAGTTAAGTTCTCATCTCTATGTGATGAGAGGCAAGCATTTAATTACTGAACAGCACTGTCTTTTAAATTAGTGAGTCACACGCCTAAGGGAGGGGCTTGTAAGCAGGACGAGCAACAACCAGGGCAATCAAGTAAGATTTCAAAACAAGCAACAATCGGTTTTGAAGAGTTTAAGACAGACAATTAGAAACAACTATCCCAATATAATGCACATAATCCAACATCCTCACTATGGACTACCCACCTTTTTGCACAACACACGGTGTACTTTGGGGACTAAGTTTGTGAGGCTCGATATGTTTGAATTTCAGAGAACAGTTCTGTTATCAACAGGCAAGGAGATCGAGAGAGAGAAAAAAAGATCACTTGATAATACTTCTGAGGGCAGTACAGTAAATTTTAAAACATTGAAGACATAGTTCCCTGCCAGCAAGCAACATTTAATCAACTTGAGGAGTCAAGCCATAAATAGATTAAAGCTCAAATAACAGTAACAGGTGACAACAGAAATACTGTCATACCACCACACATGACGATAAGTGAGAAGCACAAAAGACTATTGCTTCACAGGTAGCGATCACCGGGCGCTGAATTTAAAGCAGCCTCTAAAGGCAGGCAGCGTGTGACAGCGAGCAAGGAGGAAGCGGTGGAGGTTCCAATGGGCATTCTACTGGGAGGGCCAGGAGGGCCAGGGAGGGTGTTCTGTGCCTGGCCAGTGTCCCATCCAGGGCCAGCTTCTAGAGTGGCGGAGCAAGATAGTCGACGTATGGTCTTCCCACGTGGTACAGACACAGCCCCCCGAAGCCCACGCCCACAGCAGACACTGAAACTAACTGCAGTTCTCCTCCCACTCAAGCACTGAAGACTGCACAGCCCTTCTTGACACAGAACCCCCAAGGGCCGAGATGTCAAGATGTCTGACGTCCGCCTACCATTCTTTTAGGAAGGAGAGGATAAAGAGAAGAACACAGGTTAAGAGCATGAGCTCTGTAGCCGGACTGACTACCAAGGTTAGAATCCTGGCTCCACCACTTACTTACCAGTTGTAATACTTTGCCCAAGTTGCTTAACCTCCTCTGTACCTGATCTGTGAAGCAAGGACAATGACTGCATGTATCTGAAAGGTGAGAGTCAAAGCAGTTAACGCAGGTCTAGCACAGTGCCAGGCAAATGTAAGTACTTGCTAAGTGTAAGCTACTATTAGTGTTCTCTATCCAGAGGAAATCAACTGTATGTTCAGAGAATAATTAGAATTTCATATGAGATAATAGTATAAAATGTATAAAAATGCTGCTAGGTACAGTGATTCATATTCTATCTGAATCACTGACAGAAACACCATTCAGTACTTAATAACAATGCCTAACAGCATCAACACTTGCCAGCTGATTTAGGAACAAAAGTATTGCAACAAAGATATTCTCTGTATTTACTGAGCTCCATTTATTGAACAATTACTATGTGCCAGTTACTGTGCTAAGTTCTGTACATTTACTATCTTACTTAATCCTCAAAATAAACTTATAAGGCTACAGGTAGCTCACTAATTCCAAATTACAGATAGAAACTGACGCTCAGAGTGGTTAAGTAACTGACCTGCCCAGTCACAGTTAACACACAGCAGAGCTGGGACTGTAACCCAGGTCAGCCAGACTCTAGAGACTGCACTTTTAATCCTAAATCATACTTGCTCTTTCCAAATCCTGGACCAACTCACCATGAGATAACAAGAGGATCAATATAAAAATATTATTTTAAAATAATAAAATTACAGGGGAGGTGACAGCTGAAGAGTATGAGGGTTCATTTTGAGGTGATGAAAATGTTCTAAAACTGACTGGGGTGATAGTTGCATGTATCTGTGAACATATTAAAAACCACTAAAGTGTACACTTTAAATGGGTGAATTTGTATGGCATGTGAATTGTATCTCAATAAAGCTGTTTCAAAATATTCTTACTTTTAAAAAATAGTAAAACTACACTAGATGGTAACTAGAGTTTTAACTACACACAAACTGGTAACGAATAAAAATGGAGAGCTGAATTTATTTAGGATAGGAAAATCACTATTTTCAAAACAGAAAGACTTATAATCAATAAGTAAAAAATGAAATTCATACCTATGCTTAAGTTAAACCTAAGTAAGGAATGAAATGTAAATCAAGAAATATCTGTGGGTGACCATCACGTAACAGGGATCCCCTCCCAAAGAAATCCAACATTTTGACAAGAGAGGGAAAACAACACGTTCATCACATCCTCGATTGTAGCTGGGTGGGGGACAGTACAAAATGCAGGCAACAGCATGAAGCCTTTTGAAAAGTGTAATGAAGCTGACGGTCTCTTGTACTACGTTGTGAGGTAGAAAGGAGTACAACCTCTCCAGAGGGCAATGCAGCAATGTGCATCACACACCCACTAGCCCAGCAACTTCACTAAGAGACTTTTATATTTTACTAATAAAAATCTACCAGAAAAAAATAATCATGATGCACACTGAGCTATATATGGATGGTCTTACAACATTCTTAACGATAGCAAAAACAAATAAAAAAGAAAGAATTTAAATAAACTATAGTAACTTCATATCCTATAGTAATGATAGCTAACATTTATTACGTGCCAAAAGCTATGTTTTAGTAGTATCTCATTTATTACAGCAACCCAAGGAGTTAGATGAGAACGCCACCGCCATTTTCCGGATGAGGAAACAAACTAAGAGTAGTAACTTGCTCAAGGTCACACAGCTAGTGAGAACTTAGAGCAGGGATTTCCACCCGGGCAGTCTCAACACTGCCAGTTTGTGCAGCTACTAGTATATTAAACCGTAAAATAAGTACTCTGAAATACACTCACAATATATGAAAATAGAAAAAAAACCAGGTACCAAAACAACAGGCACAGTATGATCCTTCTTTTGTCCAAAGCATAAAAAAAAAGATGTAACAGATATGGCCCCAAATTTAACAGTGATACGGTGTCTCTGAGAAGTGGTATTATAGTGGATAATCGTCTTCTTTCTACTTTTCTGTGTTTTCTACATTTTGTATTGCAAGGTAAATTTTTTTAAGTGAGGTCCTTTAAAAAAAAAAGAAATAAAAAGATAGTGAAAATTTCAAATACTGATGAAAGGACAAGTAACAACAACCATGGAAGAAGCTGTCAAATTTGCTAAATGGGTCGCTGACCAATTCAAGAGAAGTGATGGAGGCAAAAGGGCAATGGCAAGGAAGGAGCATGCCAAAACACGGACCAGAGCCCTCAGGCACAGGCTAACACTCGGAGAAGTTCAGAAGTGAAAAGAAGAAAGATAGACAGCCTTGAGGTGACAGCAGCGTCAAAGGAGGAAGGTTTCGCTGGTTTGCTTTGAATTTGGAGTAAATTTGATCAGGGTTGTAATCTAACTGGAAATAGTCTGTCAAGGATGAAAAGACAGACAAGGAGAGAGGAGTCTCAAAAAACAAGGATTTAGCCATAGAAAAAGAGAAACTTCTTGTGAAACAGAAGGGAGAGAAGAAGAGGACTCATAAAAAGAGATCTTAGAGGAAGAAACTGAGAGAACTTGTATTGGGTACCTCCAAACTTCTCTAAGAAACAGAAAGTGAAGTCATCTTCAAAACTGAAAGCGGGGAGGAGGCTCAGGGAGAGAGGTATGGAGTAGTGGGGAAACTGCTGGAAAGCCACCGGACTCATTAAGTTGCCAGAATGAGCAGAAACCAGCTCCCTAACTACCACAGGACCATGAAAGAAAGTCCCGGACGAAGGTGGGAGATCACTTCTTCTTGAGTGGCACGCACACCGAGTCGTACCACTCAACCACAGGAGGCTCCGGGGTGCGCCCGGGAACCACCACGCTGCCGGGCATCTCCTGTAACAGCCACAGTGACGATCCACGGAGCTCACGTCACAAAGTGCCATCAGTTTTAGAAGGTGACACGCATCGTCAAAGGAAGCACCAGAATCCAAACATAAATTTCTAATTTGACAATGAGAAGGTAGCTTTCTAGGAAAAATCAAGTTGCAAATATCTGAAACTTTGTATAATTGACAAGTTTTCCCAAGACAGGTCAACTGTTATGAAACATGGTACTTTTAATACAGATACACAGACTTTTTTTCCTAAAGCAGCTTTAAAAACATAAGTAATCAAGTTCTTCATTTTATGCATGAGGATAGAGTGAAAGAAACAAAAAGGTAAGATAAACAGATAAAGTTGAGTATTTAGTATGGGGACAGCTTTACATATACAGATACTTATAAGCCCAGTGCTGTACATATATTATTGCATTTAATCCTCAAAATAACTGTCTCTAACACGGATTTTTAACCAGTTTTTGGCCTGAACCCTTACCCTATTTACATAAAACTGATGCCTGCAATTCCGGACCCTTGACAGGGGTAAAACTGGTTTGCTTGTCAGCGTGCACCTCTACAAGCCAAACAGAAAATTGGTATTCACCAAAAAGAATGGCAGGCAAATCTGAAAATAGGGGGAAACCGGGGAGGTGGGAGAGCTCATCACTCTGGTCGCAGTGACAACAACGGGCCTCGCAGCAAGAGGTGCGAGGCGATGCAGCAGTGGGGCCTCTGCACCTGGAGAACCGCCAGCAGGCTCCCAGGACAGCCCCGCAGCAGTGAGCGAGAGGCTGCCGGGGGCGAAAACACCACTGACAGGAAGGGCACGGCGGAGGCAATGGGCGAGCAGGTCACACAGAGTTAAGGGGCAGTAAGAGAACCAGGAGATCTCAGAGGGTGATCGGCCGTCTTTTAAAACACAATCCAAGACACTTCTGTCAAGTTAAAAATGCGACCCTGAATCACCATATTTCCTCCTAAAAGCTCAGGAAAATTAATTTCAAAATGACCCATGGAAAGTTTCCAGATGCAAATCTCATAAAGTTGTTGTAGGTAAGAAGGAGGAGAGAGTGAAACGACGCCCCTGCAAACAGCTGCAGCATGCCAGAGGAGCAGGCACACAAACCCGATAAAACCATAACCTACCAAAACGCCGACAGCATTAGGCAATCATAAAAGGCACGAAAAAGCCACATCAGAACTAGAGGAACTCAGAAATGTGAGAATGTGACTCAAAAAAGAATTAGAAAAATTTTAGTTGAGAAATAAACACTAAAAACAAAGACTAAGAACACAAGAGTGAATAACCACACCTGATATTAAGAGAAATGGAAAGTGGAAAGGAGTCTAATCCTACAAATCAAAAAAGAAATGAAGAAATCCAAGGGATAAAAATTGGGAAAGTGATAACAATTGTTCTAACTTCTTTATACAATAGTAATCACTAAACAAAGCCCAAGAAAAGAAACCAACCACTAAAAACTATACCAAAATACCAAAAACTAATTCGAGAAAATTTTCCGAAAGTAAGATTTGAAGCTACAGCACATGTTGAAGGCATACAATGCACACTGGAGAATACCGACACAAAATACTCAACACCAAGACACAGTACAGTGCAATTATAGGTCTTTTAGAAGAAAATACTATTTGAGCATCTAGGCCAAAATGTAACTGATAAGGAAGAGAAAATAACATTATCTACAGACTTTTTCAAAACCAACACTTGATGCCAGAACAAAAGTTAAAATATTCAAGGAAAAAAAATAAGAGCCAAGACCTTAATAGCAAGTAAAACCAACTCTCACATATAAACAACACACATTACCATCGTGCAAGAACTCAGGAAATATTTTTCTCATGAGCCTTTCTAAAGAAATGAGCTACAAAGAACCAACACGATTAGAGGAATACTGACATTAGGACTAAAGGTGAGCATTAAACAGTTACTTGTCAATTAATGAGGATGAAAAGGAGGAGAATTAGTAAATAATGGTTATATGACCTGATAATATATACAGCATAACTATATGGAGAGAAATGGAGAGCACACAAAAAAACGTTTTTAACTCTTTTCAGTAATACTGGTGATGGAAGTAGTTGTTATTGTCTAACTGTCAGATACATAATATGTGATAAAATAAACGAGTAATTACAGAACATTCTATCACCCCTATATCCTTGGAAACCAGGATTGCCAATTTCTATTTCCTAGGATTATCCACTGAACAGACCTAGAAAGGAAGACCAGCTCAGTGGCAATAAGCATCCCTAGAGTCCAGATGGTGGTTTTGAATTATTATTTCCCAATGGAAGAAACCAGTCTCCATGGAAATATCCCATGTCTGAGGCAGAAATTGTTCAAGATGTCCTTGGAATGTCCTGTTTTATAAGGTATTAAAGATGCTGGTCAACAACCATTTGAGTCATGTCGAAAGGACTCGGGAGTCAATCTGAAGAGACTCCCAATGGCCAGAGGGACAACCTGACCTTCAATAAGTGTACAGACTGTAATGCAGTGAATCCCATCAAACGCTTGAAAGATGGGTTCCTAGTAACACAAAAGAAAAACAGAAAGAAGGAAAAAGTCAATCACCCCAGACCTTCAGAGAAGAGAGGGAGCCAATTCACTATTTTGTAAACCGTTATCAGGGACCTAGCCAGAGGGGCACCCCCACACTTTGTGGGTTTTCCTTCCAGGAGCTCTTCCAGGTCATCACAGAAAAATATCCTTGTGATTCTGCCAGGAGGAGGGGAAAAAATGCTGTTTTGAAATAGGCTGGAGCATTCTGTTCTTCTTAACAAGGCCTGTATTTTCAAGAAAAATTATTTTACCAGAGCCTAAACTATTGGGGTTTTCCCAGAGTCCAGCAAGCCTAGGGGAGGAGAAATACCCAAGTCTAGTCCTGTCTAGCCTTCCATGTGGGGAAAGGGAAAAGAATGGCCAAGGAGCACTGGTGAAGCACACAGTCCAGAGGCACAGGTTCACCAAACCAAACGAGACCCAGCGCAGGACTGCAGACGGCTTCCCCTCGCCTGAGACCTCAGCACCACGTTACTAATGGGCTATTTACAGCACACCAGGTGCGGCTAGAAGAAAACATTACAAGGCATACTGAAAGGCAAAAACCAGTCTGAAGATACAGAGCAAGCACCAGAACCAGACTCAGATACAGCAGAGAAGACGGAATGATCAGACTGAAAATTTAAACCAGCTACGATTAGTATGCTGTGGGCTCTGATGGGCAAAGCAGATTCAGGAACAGACACATAACAGAAGCAGAGAGACGGACATCCTAAGGGAGAAGCAAAACAAAATGCTGGAGATCGGACACTGTAACAAACAGGAACCGTGCCTCTGATGGCTTGTCAGTAGACTAGACGTGCGAGGAAAGGACCTCTGGGCTTGAGGATAGCTCAGTAAAACCTCCAAAACTGAAAAGCAACCACAAAAAGACTGGGGAAAAAGAACAGATCATTAAAGAACTGTGAGACATCTACAGAAAGTATGACAGACACATAACAGAAATACCAGAAAGAGAAGAGGAGGAGGAAGGAACAGAAAAAATACATGAAACACTAATGACTGAAAATTTCTCCAAATTAACATCAGACACCAAACCACAGATCCAGGAAGTTCCGAGAACACCAAGCAGAATAAATGACCAAAAAAACTACAACTATATATATCATTTTCAAACTACAGAAAATCAAAAGCAAAGAAAATATCTTGACAGAAGACTGAGGAGGAAAAACACCTTATCTATAGAGGAGCAAAAGACATCTGACTTCTTAGAAACCACACAAGCAAGAAGAGAAAGGAGTGAGATATTTAACATATCAAGAGAAAAAAACCACTAACCTAGAACTCTGTACCCTGTGAATTACCCTTCAAAACTGGAGGAGAAACAAAGATTTTCCCAGACATACAAATACAGAAACTGAGGCATTGTTGTCAGCAGACCTGCCTTGCAAATAATGTTAAAAGAAGCTCTTTAAGGAGAAGAAAAATGATACAGTTCAGAGACTTAGATCAAAATAAAGAAAAAAAAGAGTATGAGCAGAGGAATAAAGTGTAGGTAAAACAGAAAACTTTATTTTTCTCATTCTTAATTGATCTAAGATTGTTCAAAACAGTAATAACAACAACATATTCAATTATGTATGCTTACTTGTGTGCGTGTGTGTGTGTATGCCATGTATAAGTGAAATGACCAACAGCGATGACACAAGGAAGAGGAGGGAAGAATGAGGATTGTTTTGCTATGATAAGGCACCCACAGTACCTGTGAAGCATGGCAGTGTTATCTGAACGTGGACCTGGATTAGCTGTAAATGTATACTGAAAATTCTGGGGCAACCAATAAAAAAAGTTAAAAAAAAAAAGTAACAGATAAGGTAAGAAAGAAGAGAAGATGAAATCATATTAAATGCTCGATTAATAGCACAGAAGAGAGGAAAAGAGAAGACAAAAATAGGCACAAAGAACAAGGGCAATGAATAGAAAGCCAGAACATATATGGTAAATATTAATCAAACTACATCAATAATTAAAAACTTTAAGGTCAATGGTCTTAATAGACCAATTAAAAGACAGAGATTGTCAGGGCTGGCCCAGTGGTGTAGTGGTTAAGTTCATGTGCTCCTCTTTGGGAGCCCGGGTCTCGTGGGTTTGGATCCCAGGCACAGACCTACACACCACTCATCAAGCTATGCTGTGGTGGCATATCACATACAAAATAGAGGAAGATCAGCATAGACGTTAGTCAGCAACAGCCTTCCTCAAGCAAAAGGAGGAAGATTGGCAACAGACGTTAGCTCAGGGCCAATCTTCCTCACCAAAAACAAAGAAAGGAAAAAAGGACAGAGATTGTCAGAGTGGATCAAAAAATAAAATTCAGCTATATGTGGTTTACAAGAAACTCACTGTAAATATTAAGACACACACACATTAAAAGTAAATGGATGGAGAAAGATATACCACACCAACCCTAATCAAAAGCAAGCAGGAGTAGCTATATTAATTTCAGACAACAGCAGACTTCAGAGCAAGGAAAGTTTTCAGAGATAAACAAGGGAATTACATAATGATAAAGGGCTCAAGACTCTCCAAGAAGACACAACTATGCACCTAACAACAGAGCATCAAAATACATGAGACAAAAGCTGACAGAACTGCAACGAAAAACAGATGAATCTACCATGAGAGCTGGAGACTTCACCACCCCTCCATCAGAAACGGACAGATCCAGCAGGCATAAAATCAGCCAACACAAAGTTGACTCAACAGCACCATCAAGGAACTGGATGTAACTGACATCTATCAACCACTTCATCCAACAATGGCAGAATACACATTATTCTCAAGCTCACATAGAACATTCACCCAGATAACCACATTCTAGGCCATAAAATATACCTTAACAAATGTAAGAGAACAGAAATCATATAACGTTTCCTCTCAGACCACAATGGAGTTAAACTAGAGTCAAAAACAGAAAGATAGCTGGAAAATCCCAAAATACTGGGGTATTAAACTATGCACCACTAACTAAGAAACGGGCCAAAGAAGAAATCTCAGGAGAAATTTAAAAACAATTTGAACTAAACAAAAATGAAAATACAATTTTCAAAATTTATGGGACGCAGTGAAAGCAGTGATTAGAGGAAAATTTACAGTATGGAATGCATATATTAGAAAAAAAGAAAGATCTAAAATCAATAACCTAAACTGCCATTTAAAGAAACCAGAAGGGGCTGGCCCCGTGGCCGAGTGGTTAAGTACGCACGCTCGACTTCAGCGGCCCAGGGTTCACTGGTTTGGATCCTGGGCGCAGACCCACACACTGCGTATTAAGGCGTGCTGTGGCAGCATCCCACACAGAAGGACTAGAATGACCTACAACTAGGATACACAACTATGTGCTGGGGCTTTGGGGAGGAGAAAAAAAAAAAACAGGAAGATTGGCAGCAGATGTTAGCTCAGGGTCAATCTTCATCACCAAAAAAAAAGAAGAAGAAGGAGGAGGAGGAAAGAAAGTAAAAAAAGGAAAGCAAATTAAATCCAAGGTAAACAGATGAAAAGAAATAATAAAAATTAGGGCAGAAAACAAGGAAACCAAAAACAAGAAATCAAAAGAGAAAAATCAATGAAACCAAAAGCTAGTTCTTTTGAAAACATCACTAAAATTGATAAAAAGATAAATGACACAAATTAGTAATATAAAAATGAAAGAGGAGATTAGCACTACAGATCCCAGGGTCATTAAAAAGATAACCAAGAAATACCATGAACAACTCTACACCCACATATTAGGTAACTTAGATGAAATGGACAATTCCTTGAAAGACACAATCTGCCAAAACTCACACACGAATAAAGAGACAATCTGAATAGGTCAACATCTACTAGAGAAATAGAATCATAATTAATAACCTTCCGAAACAGAAAGCACTAGGCCCTGGGCTTCTCTAGTGAATTCCAGCAAACATTTAAGAGGATATTACAGTCATGCATCACTTAATGATGGGGATACATTCTGAGAAAAGTATCATTCGGCAATTTCATTCTAGTGCGAACATCACAGAGTGCACTGACACAAACCTAGATGGCACAGCCTACTGCACACCTAGGCTCTATGGCACTAATTTTACAGGACCACCATCGTATATGCGGTCTGTGGTTGACTGAAATGTTGTTACACAGCGCATGACTGTACACCAACACTCTACCATCTTATTCAGAAGATGGAAGCAGAGGGAATACTTCCTAATTCATTCTACGAGGCCAGTATTACCCTAAGACCAAACCCAGACAAAGATACTACAAGAAAACTACAGACCAATCTCTCTCATGAACAGAATATTAGCATATTGAATCCAACAATGTATAAAAAGAATTATATGCCAAGACTACGTGGGATTCATCCCAGGTATGCAAGATTGGTTCAACATCTGAAAAATCTATTAGTACAACCCATCATATCAATAGTCTAAAGAAGAAAAATCACATGATCATATCATTAGATGCAGAAAAAGCATTTGATAATATTCAACATTCATTTACGATAAAAAAGTCTCAGCAAACTAGGAATAGAGGGGAACTTCCTCAGTTTGATAAAGAACATCTACAAAAAACCTACAGCTAACATCACACTTAATGGTGAGACACTCAAAGCTTTCCCACTAAGATCAGGAATGAGGCAACAATATCCCCTCTCACCACTCCTTTTCAACATCATACTGGAAGTCCTAGCTACTGGAATAAGACAAGAAAAGGAGATAAAAAGTATACAGATTGGAAAGGAAGAAATAAAGCTGTGTGTTCACAGATGACATGATCATCTATGTAGAAAATCCGAAACAATCAACAACAAAAAACTCCTAGAACTAATAAGTGATTACACGAAGGTTGCAAGATACAAAAGTCAACTGCTCTCCTACATGCCAGCAATGAACAAATGGAATTTGAAATTAAAAATATATCATTAACATTAGCACCCCCCCAATATTAAATACTTCGGTACAAATCTAACAAAATACGTGTAAGATCTATATGAGGAATACTACAAAACCCTGATGAAAAAAAATCAAAGAACTAAATAAACGTAAAGACAGTCCACGTTCATGAATAGGAAGACTCAATATCGTCAAGATGTCAGTTTTTCCCAAATTGATCTACAGAGTCAATGCAATTACACCCAAAAGCCCAGCAAGTGCATCTTGACAAACTGATTCCAAGGTTTATACGGAAAGGCAAAAGACCCTGAATAGTCAACACCATACTGAAGAAGAACAAAGTTGGAGGACTGACACTACCCAACTCAGAATAAAGCTAAAGTAATCAAGACAGGGTGGTACTGACAAAAGAAGAGACAAACAGACTAACGAAACAGAACAGAGAACCCAGAAATAGATCCATATAAATATAGTCAACTGACCCTTGACAAAGGAGCAAAGGCCATACAATGAGCAAAGACAGTTTTTTCAGCAAATGGTGTTAAACAATTGAAGATACATATGAAAAAAAGAAACCTAAACAGAGACTTTCCATCCTTCACAAAATTAACTCAAAATGGATCATAGACCTAAATGTAAAATATAAGACTCTTAGAAAATAATATAGGAGAAAATCTAGATGACCTTGGGTTTGGCAATGACTTTTTAGATACGGCACCAAAGGCACAATCCATGAAAGAAATAACTGATAAGCTGGACTTCATTAAAATTAAGAATTTCTGCTTCACAAAAGACAATGTCAATAAAATGAGAAGACAAGCCACAAAGTTGGAGAAAATATTTGCAAAAAATACATCTGAGGACCATCATCCAAATGTATAAAGAACTCTTAAAACTCAACAATAAGAAAACAAACAACCCAATTAAAAAATGGGCAAAAGACTTGAACAGATACCTCACTAAAAGAGATGTAAAGATGGCAAATAAGCATACGAGAAGACGTTCAACATCATATGTCATTAGGGAACTGCAAATTAAAACAACAATCAGATAAATGTCATTATGTACTTATTAAAATGGCCAAAACCCAAAACAATGCCACCACCAAATGCTGGTAAGGATGTGGAGCAAGGGAACTCATTCATTGCTGGTGGGAATGCAAAATGGTACAGCCACATTGGAAGACAGTTTGGCAGTTTCTTGTAAGAATAAATATCCTATTAGCACACAATCCAGAAATTGTGCTCCTTCAGATCCCAAATGAGTTGAAAATTTACGTCTACACAAAAACCTGCACAAGGACGTTTATAGTAGCTTTATTCATTGCCAAAACTTGGAGGCAACCAAGCTGTCCTTCAGTAGGTAAATGGATACACAAGATATGGTATAGCAGGACAATGGACTATTATTCAGTGCTAGAAAGAAATGAGCTATCAAGCCATAAAAAGACATGGAGGAAACTTAAACGCGTATTACTAACTGAAAGAAGCCAATCAGAAAAAGCTACACACTATATGATTCCTACCATATAGCAGTCTGGAACCAGCAAAGCTATGGAGTCAGTAAAAAGATCAGAGGCTGCTAGGGTTAGGTGGGAGGCAGGGTCGAACAGGCAGAGCACAGAGGATGTGCAGGACAGTGAAACTATTGAGTATAATACTATGATGGTGGATACCTGTCACACAGTTGTCAAAACACACACAATGCACAGCACCAAGAGTCAACCCTAACGTAAACTATGGACTTTGGGTGATGATGTGTCAACACAGGCTCATGAATTGTAACAAATGCACCTCTGATGAGGGTTGTTGATAATGGGGGAGACTATGGAGGCGCAGGCAGTATATAGGAAATTGCAATACCTTCTGCTCAGTTTTGCTGTGAACCTAAAACTTCTCTAGGAAAAAAATCTATTTAAAACATCTGCGTGTGTGTATATATCTTAATGGTGTATTTTTCTTACATTTTATTGATTAATGTAACGTATTTCACCAATTCTAGGTCACGTATCTTTCCACATTTTAACAACTGTGAAATCAGAACATGTCTTAAAATCAGTATCACATCACGGTTTTAATAGCTATCTTTTTTCTTTCTTAATGGTACAGAGAATAACAGTACATCAACACCTGTGGATTACGCAGATATATGTGTCTCAGGGTTGATAAAATACATTGCATAATATACAGCTGAACTTCAGAAAGTGTTAGGTGAGTTTGCTAGTAGTAACAACCAAATGTTTTTCATATACAAACCTTGTCAGATGCAATAAACGTGGGTTTTCCTCCAGCAGATTGACCTCTAATTAAGTCATCAGTTGATTAATGTTTTCAAGATCCTCCTCAACTTTAGTACTATTACTTTATGGTTCATCACTTCTATCTGTGTATCACTCACTGTGCTGGACATTTTTCTTCCGAACCGAAACAGAAAACTTCCTAACTCAGACGCTAAGTCACTCAGATACTAGAACCACCAGCTGCACGACCTTCGGGTGCATTAAGAGCAGCCCCCATTTCTCATGACACGCATGCTTGGTAAACTCATCCATTCTAACACCTTCCATCAGATTTGGAAAGCTACTAAAGTTACGTTTTTTGTGTATTTAACTAATGGACAGTTCATTTTGGAATCTTATAAGGAAAAGGTTGGTTTTTTATTCACTATTGTTCCTCCTACCATAATTATTAATTTTCTGCCAATTTTTTTTTTTTGGTCATTTCTCTAGTCCTCCAAAATTTTACTGATCTTTTACAGAGTCAGCTGTAAAATTAATTCAAAGAATCAGATTCTGCACTCTAGAAATGTCCTTTCTAAATCAAATTCATGCCTTCTCATTGGAAATTAGCCAACCCTGTCCACTCTTGTTACACCAGTTAAAAAAGGATGCTGTTGACAGTTATAAATTTCTGTGGGCAGTGCCACCAATTGATAGAAGGGCTGAGAAACACTTGGCCAAACTCCAGAAACCACAGTACTTTACCGACTCATAAGGAAACACACTTTGTATTCTTTACCATCACAATTTGCAATTAGAAAAACGTCGTGATACAATCCTTGAAGAAATGTCAGCATTTTTTCAGTACTATTCTAACAAAATAAAACGAAAATGACCAGTGAGAAATAACTCCATCTGCATTAAGCCACAGAATATAAAAGGCTCTTTTTGTTTGTTTCATTGGTGTAATACAAATAAGCTTACTTTTATTTATGCCTATTCAACTGAAGTGCAAATGAATTTATGAACAAGTGCATTCAAGGTTCAAATATCTAAAAATTAAATCGATATTATCCACAATGAGAAACAGTCTAAAAGCCACAGATCAGTTTTTTGACATGGGTGTGGGTTAAGAAGTGTGTGTGTTTTTCACAACTGACTGAACTGTACACATGAGATATGTGCATTTCATTTTATATGGATATCAATACATACATACACATTACACCTAATTTTTAAAACTCAAACAACAAATTAGAATATGGAATGGGGAAAAGAAAAAAATCCTGTGGGGTTGGATTAGAATTGGAAGTATTAGTATAAACTAAAATTCTTTTTAAAAAATAATATAATTATATATATATTTCCTAAATATTCTCACTGAAAGAGACTGGAAGCAATGAGGCCCAGTATCAATGAGAAGACCTGATGCCCAGATCTTAGTTTCTATATATTGCTTCCCCACTAAGAGAACCTGGCTTCCTTAGAGCTGTGACTCATATGGCCCCACAGATGGGGCAAACAAGGTCCAACGTGAGCCTCCAACATTACTGTGTCAGAAAATACAGAAGTGCACACACACAAAAAGATGGAGCCACATCCAAAGGACACTAGAGCCAGGATGAGGGGACTCCCACTGTCAAAATCTGGAGCAACGTGAACATCAAAAAACATAAGGGTTGAAACAGGTTTTAACTCATGGAATAAAACAGAAGTGCATTAGGCCATACTGATGATAGCAGACAGGTTAAATAAAAAGACAAGAGAGTAAGAAGGGCTCTTACAGTACAATGCAGCACGATAAATGCAGAACAAGCAAGGACACAGGAAAATTGCTACACTACAATTATAATAGTGAAGACCAGTCAACTCTAGAGGGGAGTGGAGAATATCATGAGGAACAAGAAATTTTCATGTCTTCAAATATCTCCCAACAGATTCCTTATTAGTTGTTAAGGAGAAAACAGTAACCACACAATGGGGAAACTGGACAACACCTTGACCAGTGATCAAAATTAACATTACCAATGACAAGTAGGATGGATACATTATGCCTCTGCGTGTGATACCCCGAGAAAGGACGCACCATCATTTACGTGGACTTCTGACCTGGGATGCACCACCGAAAGCTAATAATGAGAAAAAGTCAGATAACTCTAAAATGAGGAATACTGTCTAAAATAACTGGCCTATATTCTTCAAAAATGTTAATGTCATGAAAGACAAAAGACAGCCAAGGAAGTGTTTCAGATTAAAGAGACATGATTAAATCGATTAAGCAAAGTTATCATTATTTAAAGGTTATATTCTATATATTTTTAAATCCTCCATTTAAATCAACAGAAAAGATGTTAACACTAAAAAAAAGTTAAATATTTGAATGCTTTAAATATACAACTAATAAGTTTGTGTATTAGCAAAACAAGTTACAAAATATAATGGAAAAATAATCTCACAATAGCACCTAAAAATATACTACAAAACTTTACTGAAAGTCGAAAAAGAAGACTAATAAAAGAAGGTATGCTACTTTGTGAGTTAGAAAACTATAAACTCTAAAGACACCAGTTTCTGCAAATCAATCACTACATGTTAACAGGTTTTTGAATGGAATCAGACAAAAGGACTCTGAAGATATTTGGAAAAATAAACTTTGGAATATGCTAAACTTTTGGAAAAGTAATAGAAGGATTTCCCGGACCAAGTATTAAAATATACTGACAGCCACATCAATATAAACAGCATGATTCTACTGTCAAGAGACAGATTAGAAGAGGAGATCAAAAGTAGATCCAGACATAGATATAAAAACACAATAAAAGCAGCATCTCAAATCAATAAAAGGTGTTGAATTTGCTAACCGTGGAAAAGAACTAAGTTGGATCCCTAGCTCATGCAACAAAATCAGTTCCAGATAAATAAAAGGGTAAGATGCAAAATGTGAAACTATAAAGAATTTGAAAATACTATTGCAATGGGGAAGGAATTTCTAAGTTCAACATCAAAAGTAGGAACCATCAAGAAAAAGGCTGATGTAAATTTATAAAGGTAACACTGAATGTAATTTTTTGTTTTATGTAGCAATTTTAATAAGCCTATAACATTATTACAATTACGTTGTGCTTTTAGAGTTGTTGCTATGGCAGTGAGATCAGAATATTTTATTCTACCCATCTGACTTCATTTTAAGGAGAACAAATTTCCACCTTAATTTGACTGTCGGATTTTCCTGTAATGGCTAGATTAATAGTAACAAAAAGTACTTAACTCCTTTTTTTCATACTTCCATGGCTGCTATCTTTAGTTGGAATGAAAAAAATTATCTAAAATTCAGCTGACTTCCTACAAGTTGGTACTGAGTCATTAAAATGAATACAATTTTTGTTGTTGTTGTTGAGGAAGATTGGCCCTGAGTTAACATCTGTGCCAATCTTCCTCTCTTTTGTATGTGGGACTCCACCACAGCATGGCTGATGAGCAGTGTGTAAGTCTGCACCTGGGGTTTGAACCTGCAAACCCTGGGCCGCCGAAGTGGAGTGTGCGAACTTAAGCCCTACACCACCAGGCCGGCCCCAATGTTTTTAATTGATTAAAGTTACTGTTCTAGGTGAAGGAGTAAGAAGTACCTACAAGGATTCTCTCTTCTCCCTTAAGCCAGTACCACTGATGTTGAGTGTCACCTGCACCTCGACTGCTTAAATCACCCATGGTATAAGCAAATGTTGGCGGTGCAGGGATAAAAAAAACTGCTAATTTAAATGCGATACTCCACGTCAAATTCCTAGATTCTTCTCCCTTTCTTTCACATCATAGTCATTCAAGCATTTGTACCTGCAGTACAGAGGCAACAAGCTTCCTAATGTAGTTCAGATTCTTTAATATGATTATTTTTACTTTCCAAATCCTTTTTTTTTGGTCCTTTCATAAATTAGCCCAAAATGCAGGACATAAGGTATAAAACCTGAGTTATGATACTGAATTTACACTGGGCCTAAGGGCTTACGTGTAAGGGCTCAAAGCAGCAGAAGTCCAGCTTCAGCCCTGATTCAGCCACCATGTGGACTCAGCTGAAAGATGTGGAAGGCAGCAGAGTCATGGCACAGCAGCTAAGAGTTTCATGCAGAAGTCAGTTGTGTCAAACGCCACCAAGAGGCTGAAGTTGAGGACAGAAAATCTGGCACCATGGAGGCCATCAATGACACTGACAAGAATGGTTTTTGAACCATTCTCTTACTCCATTCACAAAAATAAACTCAAAATGAATCAAAGATTTAAAGGTAAGACCTGAAACCCTAAGACTTCTAGAAGAAAATATAAGCAGTACACTCTTTGACATCAGTCTTAAAAAGATCTTTTCAGACATCACGTCTCCTTGGACAAGTGAAACAATAGAAAGAATAAACAAGTGGGACTTCACCAGACTAAAGAGCTTCTACAAGGCAAGGGAAAACAGGACTGAAATGAAAAGACAGCCCATCAACTGGGAAAAAATATTTGCAAATCATATATCTGGCAAGGGGTTAATCTCCATAATATTCAAAGAACTCACACAATTCAACAACAAAAAATCAAACAACCTGATCAAAAAATGGGCAGGACATATGAACAGACATTTCTCCAAAGAAGATATAAGGATGGCCAATAGACATATGAAAAGATGTTCAACAGCACTAATCAGCAGGGAAACGCAAATCAAAACTACACTAAGATATCACCTTACACCCATTAGAACGGCTATAATAACCAAGACTAAAAATAACAAATGTTGGAGAGGGTGTGGAGAGACGGGAACCCTCATACACTGCTGGTGGGAACTCAAACTGGAGTGGCCACTATGGAAAACAGTATGGCGATTTCTCAAAAAATTAAAAATAGAAATACCATATGACCAAGCCATCCCACTGCTGGGTATCTATCCAAAGAACCTGAAATCAGCAATTCAAAGAGACTCATGCACCCCTATGCTCACTGCAGCATTATTCACAATAGCCAAGACGTGGAAGCAACCCAAGTGCCCACTGACTGATGAGTGGATAAAGAAGATGTGTGTGTATGTGTGTGTATATATACTACTCAGCCATAAAAAATAAAAATAAAATCGTCCCATTCACAACAACATGGATGGAACTTGTGGGTATTATGTTAAGCAAAATAAGCCAGACAGAGAAAGACAAACGCTGTATGATTTCACTGATACGTGGAAGATAAACTGACACATGGACAAAGAGAACAGATGAGTGGTTCCCAGAGGGAAGGGGGGTGGAGGGTGGGTACAAAGGGTGAAGGGGTGCACCTATAAGATGACTGACAATAATGCACAACTGTAATTTCACAATGTTGTAAACTATCATGACCTCAATAAAAATTTTTAAAAGAATGGTCTTTGACATAAATGGTGGTGGGCAGGTAGAATATGGACTGGAGCAGGTGAGACAGTGAAGGGAAGGCGGGCGAGGAGCTGCTGCAGACTGACGACCCCCGAAGCACGCGACCACTAAGCAGAAGGACGGAAGCGACTCCTCACCTCAGCCCGCACTAGAGATGGCCCGCTGTCAGCACAAACCAGCAGAGGCAAAGACTAAGGAAGAGACGCGAGAAACAGGCACAACTCTCACAGACGCCACCAGCAAACAGAGCTGACTGGGTGACATTTATCTCTGTACTCATATCAACCTCAATAGAGACAATTTAGCATTTTTGTATAAGCTGCCCTGGAAATTTCTTGCTCGTATTTGTAACACTTCAGCAACAATATTTCCATATAGACTCATATTTGCAAATTTATCGGTGTTCAAAACATAATACTTTCTTTGTTCTCTAAATACTCTAAGTAACTCAAGATTTTATGCCCAGGAAATTTCTCTTTATATACATGAGGTTTTTTTCTCACAGAAGCATCACTAGTTTTATTTTATTCTCATTTTTAAGAAATCCCTGTTGATGTCTGAGTTCCTCTTCTAGTTAAAATTTTTCATTATACATCTTTCCCACATATCACACTAATCATAGTTCTTACTATGAATTCTTTAAGTCCTAAAACTGTGGCCTTTTGAGAGGTATATGCAGAAACGTTCTTTATTTTCACAAAGAATTAAACGCTCTATTTTTCCTAAAATAGAAACGGCTCTATTTTAGGTTTCCCTCTTTTGATGGAGACATTAGCACTGTCACCTCCTCCCTTAACTCCGTCGTATGAAACACAGTGCACATGCCATCACTAACGGAAACTGAAAGCCACTTCAGGTTTGAGGATGCCACAGAGAGCGCGAGAGGTCAGGGTCCTCTACTTGGCTCCAGCGATTGTTGCAACCGGGGAACACACGCCCTGTGCCACCTATCTTCCAGTTTTTCCAGATGAGCCAAAAATCCGGATTTTCTTTTCGTGAAATCTCTCAATTTTTAATTGTGTGCAATTAATTAAAAAAAATACACTGAGCCAAACATAACATGCCTGCAGGCCAAATACAGAGGACAGGTCACCAGTTTACAACCTCTAGGTTAGAATCATAGTGGGTCTGCTTATTTCTCTCCCATTTTTTTTTTTTTTTCGTTTTTAGGTAAGTCTTCCCTCCGAGAAGAGACATCACAAGTCTTTCTATAACATACTCATGCAGAGATTCAAAGTGAGGTTAAATGACTTACCACCATCATTGAGCGCCATTAAGCACCTCTCTTTTTAAAAAATGGACCACATTTGCATTTTGGTACTAGTTTGGGATGGGAAAGAAATTCACCTTTAAATTTACAACTACTCTTGAGAAGGGAAGTTTTTCGCACATGGTGCAAGTGTGATAATTAACATTCACGGAGCACCTTCGGCGTGCCAGGCCCACTACTACGCATTGTCCCACTTGGGTATTTCATTAAAGCCTAAAGTACCTTTGGGAAGCAGACGTCACCCTCTCATTTCACAGCCGACTCGTAACAGTCCACAAAGCTCTCAGTTTTTGTTTCTCAGCACTCAGAACACAGCAGAAATGGCCAGGTAGGCTTGCTTTTTGACAGGCATCATCAATCAAGAATAATTACCACCATCTTAAATCACAATGACAAAAATGCCAAGTAAAGGTATTGAAGGGTGATATCCTTTTAGAAAACAGCTAAACCTTAATTTCAACTCCTCAAATTCTTCAGCTTCACTGATCTTCCAATCACTGAAACAGTCATAGCGATTTTCAAGACAAGCAAAACTCAAGTCAGCTCTTCTTTGTGGTTGCTATGTTTCTTTCCAGGGCCTCTAAAAACACTAAAAATTTTACAAAACCAAAGTTTTTTTATTAATTAAAGAGCACCGAAAAAAGAACACTGGCTGCCGCCACAAAGAAGTTACTGAGCACGCGTGTCAGGAAAGGCGCCGTGCTGGGCCGTAACAGGGAGCCAGGCCGTAGTCCCTACCCACAGGGAGGACAGTCTGTGAGGGCGGAAACACCTGAAAGAAATGGTCGCACAAACTGCAATTTAATTACAGTCATGACAAGCGTCACAAAGGAAGTTTAAAACAAGGTACTATGGTGGCTCTGACAAAGCTGTTCACGTTTAAGTAAAAAGACATCACTGGCAATCTCCACGTGACCAGGGAGGCGAGAAGACAACTGCTCTCTTGGCGAGGCTCCTTTTAAACGTACTTCAGCCCCAGGCTTACATGAACCCCACAAATACACAAGTCTATTTATATTTTATATATCCTAGCCTAAGTCTCTGTTTGTCTTTAATTTTGATGTTTTTAAAGCCATTCATTTCCCTATAACACCCACTCACATATAAATAATAAACCTCCAGTATCTTAAAAAGCAAAACCCTTAGCAGGATTTAAGTCCAAGCCTCAATGAATATTTAAATAATTAAAGCACACTATACATTTATAAAAATAAAAAACAGACAAAATCAATAACATTTACCAAATCATGTGGAGAGAATGATTAAAATGCTTTTATTGATAACATAAAAAATTTAGTATTAATTTTTTAAGTATGGAGATTGTTTTAAATGGGTTAATTACTCGTAAAGATAAAGTAACAGGGGTTAGGGAGCTACAAAAACAAAGCACTAAAATGGGTCAGTCTTCTAGTAAAAAACTGGCACCATCAGGAATAGATATGTTTAAAAATCTGCTTAAGAAAATGTGTCCAAAATGTGTCTGAAATCTCACTATCAATTAATGATTTTATGTCAAAATAATAAATAGCAAATGCACAAAGTTTTCAAATATAATAAAAGATTCAAAAGTCAAAAACATCTCAAAGCTCCCTTTTCCCATTTTCTCTGAGGTTCACCGACATCTAATTTTTAAATAAATATATTCGCTTAATGATTTAAATAACTTCCCACAGCAGCATGCTCTCTTCTCACCAGTCACTTTCAAACACTCCCCCGCTTCACACAGTCTCAGATTCTGTAACAATACAGGGAACCACACGTCCATCTTCTTGGAATAAGGTCCATACGTCAGACACATGGAACTTTAGCAGAAAAGCCCATGATAGCGCCTGATAATGCTGTTCGACTTGAAGTATGGAAAATTCACAAATCCTAACAGACTCAGTTTCTCTCCCTCCTTCCAAACACCATCTCTAAAAGGAAGAGTGAGGGGCCGGCCCCGTGGCCAAGTGGCTAAGTTCACACACTCCACTTCAGCGGCCCAGGGTTTCGCCGGTTCAGATCCTGGGCGAGGACATAGCCCCGCTCATCAGGCCACACGGAGGCGGCGTCCCACACAGCAGAACCAGAGGCACTCACAACTAGAATCTACAACTATGTACTGGGGGGGCTTTGGGGAGAAGAAGAAAAAAAAGAAGATTGGCAACAGATGTTAGCTCAGGGCCAATCTTCACACAAAAAAAAGGAAAAGTGAACCAAACTATGAGTCATCTAATCACCCCACACTTATTAAGAATCTAGTATGTGTAAGATCCCCACCATGTGTGACAGGAGCCAGAGAGAGAAGGACGTGTGACTTCGCCTCCAGCTTGGCGTAGCTGGCTTCCACCTTCCCCACGTGGAGGCGAACACCCGCCTTAGCCGGTTAAAGACCCCCAACAGCGGCACGGTGCTCGACATACTGCAGGGACACAAACGGTAGCTAGCATAATTATTTACAAGCAAATCAGAGACAGAGAACAAATACTTAGGAAGAAGAAAAACAGTACAAACTGGCATGAGCCGTACAGAAGCAGAGGAAAGGAAGAAACGACTGATGGCCCAGATGAAATTAAGGCTCCAGGGAGAAGGCAGGACTCAGGCGGGCCCCCAAGGCCTGGGCTTCTCAGACAAGAAGGGAGAGGGAGCAGAGAAGTGAAGGGAAGGCTAGAGAATTAGGGCCCCAACAGAGAAAGCTGAACCTGACAGCATATTACTGAGCAGAAATATGTGAATAAATTAGAAAATCAGGAGCCAGAGAGAACAAAACCTGCATGAACAGGGCAAAGAGAACAGCGAGTGCCAATGGCCAACCACAAACTTTTATTAGCTGCATCTTTTCTCTTTTGGAAAAAGTGCACTGGGGCAACAGTATGTTTAGAAAACATGACATCTACTCTCAAAAATACTAAAAAGTGGGGCTGGCCCTGTGGTGGGGGGTTAAGTCCAGCGTGCTCCACTTTGGCGGCCTGGGTTCACAGGTTTGGGTCCCAGGCACAGACCTACACCACTCATCAGGCCATGTTGTGGTGGCACCTCACATACGAAATGGAGGAAGACTGGCACAGCTGTTAGCTCAGGGCTAATCTTCCTCAAGCCAAAAAAAAGAAAGAGGAAGACTGGCACAGATGTTAGCTCAGAGCAAATATTCCTCACACACACACACACACAAAACCTAAAAAGACTGACACAAATGTGACTATATTTCTATAATATAATCTGATTATTAATTATAGTGACATTCTTCAGAAGAGCATTAAGCGAATTGATGAACGTTATTAATACCTAAAAAGACCTAGAAATGAGGGAAAAAAATCAATACTTTTTAATGGACTAATAATGTTTAACAGAGGTATAATCAGTTTACAAAGAACGCTAAGTTTCTTAAACCCTCAGAAATGGGACCAGTTACATATAAACACATATTTATGAAATACATTCAAATTTTAATAACCAAATTTTTTAAATGATTCCTTAAAGATTAAAAAAAAAGTTTACCTATATGCTAACCAAAACTGAACTGGGAAAAATTACAACATAAAACAGTCAAATTAACATTCAGAATATGGTACTGGGATTTTTATGACAGTTTTTATGTGAAAAATCTTCTCAAAGTCTTCATTTATCCACAAGCAGCAAAGAAACAGAACAAAAGAAACACTGTGATTGCTCTGGGGACTTTTTACCAGCGTGTTTCTGAAACACACAGTCAATTCATGCCATTTTATGCCAAGAAAGTTTTTTTCCCTCAAAATACAATTTAAAATACTCTCTAAATTTAACTCAATATTAATTTGAGTTAAATTTATGTTTAATTGCAATATTAAAATATAACTTACAGGCCTCTCGAAGAAAATATTTTTTTATACCTTTGAATATACAAAGAAACCATCTTTAGGTTTACTCAGAAGCTAAACTATATAAAAGTAAAGCCTTTGAAAGAAAAACTAAGTAGCAACGTTCCCAAACATTTAAGCTGGAAGGGCGCTTGCCCAGAGGCCTGTCAGGGAGCACGTCCCCAGGCGGGGGCAGGGCGAGGACACTGGCACACGCAGGGTCCAGCCTCGCCAGTGCGGCCCCAAACGTGCAGTGCAGCGGCAGGCTCGGGAACAAAGAATGTGTAACCTGATCTCTCTCCCTCTCTCCTCCTTCACTGCAACATTTAGAAAGTAATTTAACCTCTCAAAATGGCATCTTTGTGCTGCTGAGGGAAAAACGTCTATGCACTAATACAGTGTCAGGGAAAAAAGAAATCAAATCACTTTTTTAAAATGCTTTTTACTTAATCTAACTCATATTTTTGTGTCAAACACTGAGTACACAGACAAACCAATTATAAATGAAGACTTTATTTTTGCTACTTGAATATCTACTACCCAACATTAAAAAATTCAGCTCAAAGGGGCCAGCTCCATGGCCAAGCAGTGCAAGTTCCATGTGCTCCACTCCGGCAGCCCAGGTTCGTGGGTTCGGATCCTGGGTGCAGACCCACTCATCAGCCATGTTGTGGCAGCCACCCACATACAAAGTAGAGGAAGACCGGCACAGGTGTTAGATACGGGCTGATCTTCCTCAAACAAAAAAAAAAAAAAGGAGGATGGGCACGGATGTTAGCTCAGGGCAAATGTTTCTTACACACACACACAAAAGGACATAAGTCTGAAAATCTATTAAAAAAAACAATAAAAACCTGACAAAAAGTTTGCTAGCCAGGTATCAAAGGATGTGTTGAACACTCTCACCACTGACAAATATTTTTAAAAGTATTCTAAAAATAACACCACAAAAATTTAATAGAATTTTTATACATTTCAAAGCACTTTTACATTCTTGACAGAATTTGATCCTCACAACCTTTTGAGTTAAGTGGTCATAAATTTGCTTAGCTGAGACAGTCATAGAAAGGTTAGTGGCCGTCTCTGGACTTCAGTCCATAGCCCAACACCGTTATTTCCATTTCAATACGTACTAGTAAGCATTACTGTCCCCCATTCTACCAGAGAAGAAACGTGCGGGAGTGAAGAATGTGCCCGAGGTCACAATGCCGACACACAGCAGGTCCAGCTCCAAAGTCCTCCACTTCACCTCCCCTGCGGGCCGCACATTCATCCAAACAAACAGATAAAATGAACCCGCCAATGTCCTATAACTGACTAAAAACCACCTGTGGCAGCAGAACAGTGGTCCCCTCAAAGACAGCCTCAGCCTCCTCCCCGGGACCTGGGACTACGTTACTTTGCGTGGCAAGGGGACTTTGCAGATGTGACTGGGGTACGAACTTGAGACGCAGAGATTATCCTGTTGGGCTCGACCTAATCACGAGCCCTCAAAAGCAGAGACTCTTTCCCAGCTGTGGTCAGAGGGAGAAAGAGACAATAAAGCAGCAGAGATGTGAGCCCTGGCTGGCTTCAGAGGGGAGTGGGGGAGGCCCGAGCCACATGGTGGGCGGCCTCCGGAAGCTGGCAACGGCAAGCATCAGCTTCTGCCCCGGAGCGCCCAGGAAGGAGTGCGGCCTGTGCACGCCGGAGTCCAGCCTGGCAAGACCCGGACGGGATTCTGCGAGAGAAACTCATGCTGTTTAGACCGCTAAGTGTGTGCTAATGCACTCCAGCAGCAACAGCAAACGAACACAGAAGCTGGACTATACAAGTGGCTGCTCCAGACTGTCTGCAGTCCTCCAAAATGCCTAAGTTACATCCTAACGCCCGATGTGATGGTATCTGGGAGGTAACCGGGCTGTGAGAGTGGAGGCCTCATGAATGGGACTGAAGTTCCCCTAAAAGAGACCCCAGAGGGCTCCCTAGCACCTTCCGCCACGTGAGGACAGAGAAAAAGACGGCCGCCTTTTCCAGGACAAGCAACCAGGAAGCCGGCTCTCACCAGACACTGAACCTGCTGACGCCTCGACCATGGACTTCTTAGCCTCCAGCCTGGGAGAAATAAAACTCTGTTGTTTATAAGCCGCCCGGTTTATGGTATTTTGTAATAGTAGCCTGAATGGACTAAGACAACTGACCACTTTGCATTTTAGATCAACTGAATATTGTCTTACAATACTAAAAAACAACCTGTCCATGAGAAAATCTGTAATGAGACATCCTACTGTATAGACGAAATAAAAACACAGGTCGCCGTCCCTGTGTGGCTGGGCACGACTGGTCGCTAACAACATTCTGGCCCAACGCTACACCTTTTCACTCTTCTCCCTCCTTTCCCAGCAAGTCAAATGTAAATGCAAAACTCTGACATCCCAAAACACACATCCAACTAGCTTTCTTCTGCCTTGTCCACACCAGCGTGTGTGCACATACACAAAAGACAGGAGGACGGTCAAAGGGCACAGAGAAATCAGGGAAAAGACTGCACTGATGACCAAAAGAGAAGGGGCTCAACTAACCAGAGGGGGCAGAAGAGTTTTCAGAAAGGATCAAGGGAGTGGGCTGCTGAACAGGGTATGCAGCACTGAACACAGTTCAAAGACTATTTGCCAAGGAACCGTGCTGGACAGAGAACAAATACGTTAGTCCTTTGACAGGCACTATTATTTTTATTTATTTTTCTTCTTCTTCTCCTCCCCAAAGCCCCTGAGTACAGAGTTGTATATTCTAGTTGTGAGTGCCTCTGGTTGTGGCATGTGGGACACCGCCTCAGCATGGCTTGACAAGTGGTGCCTGTCCATGCCCAGGATCGGAACTAGCGAACCCTGGGCTGCAGAAGAGGAGTGCGTGAACCTAACCACTCAGCCACGGGGCGGCCCCAACTTAGGAACTATTATTATCCCATTTCACAGATGGGGAAACTGAGCACAGAACATTATATAACTTAGGAAAGTCACACCGCTAATAAGTGGCAAAAGCAGGATTCAAATGCAGGGACCTGGACTTCGGAGCTGGTGCAGTTCACTGGTAAATTATGTTGCTGTCCAGAGCGCAAGCCCCTCAACTCAACCCCTTTATGCAGAACAAGAATAATAAATTTTACCTCAAAGATCTGGGGAAGATTAAAGAGATAACAAGTGTAAAGAACTTCGGAAAGTACCTGGTATGCAGTAATCATTCAATAAATGTTAGTGACCTGCACTAAGCACGAGGTGCTATGCTCAACATTTTCCTTACTTGATCTTATTTAATCCCCACAACAGCCCAGGGAGCTGTATCTTTGTTTCTGGTTATGGAAAAACTACTTAAAGAGGTTAAAGATACACAACCAATAAGCGACAGAGACAATTCAAATTTGAGACCGACTTAACTCACAAAGTGTAAGCATACGGCCAGGGGCCTTCAACTCCTGGACAAGCTAATTGTGAAAACTCACATAATCCCCCCCACATTTTTAAGTTGACATCAAAAATCTTTCACTGCTGGTCATGTAAGTGCAAAGAATATGATTTCCGGCATATTGTAAATACTGACATTTTAAATAAATCTGTAACGTCACTCTTGAATCTGTTCAACACAATCCAAATGTCAGTGTGATCTGACACCCACCAGGATCCATTTTAAAATAAAAATTGCACCTTTTTTTCTCCTTGAACTCATCTTTTCATTCCATTTGCTCTGCATATAAGTTTTTATGCTTGAAGGTCTACCATCAGTCATACATTTCTGCAGTTTAAATGGAAATATATTTTAATTAATCATATTAATAAGCCTTGAAGTGTCTAAAAAATGATGTGGGATTAATTATCATTACTATTACCATATACAACTGATTTAAATGAAAAATGTTACAGATTTTATATTAATTAACAACCTTAAAGGTAAAAATTTTACCGGAAATGTATGTTAATGAGATGGATTTTTTTAATTAGTTCGTTCACCTGTTCCAATAATTGTTGTTAAAATGAGATGATCTAGCATATTCCTACTTTTCTGCTTTTGTTTTTTGGCTTTTTTAAAGTAAGAACTGAGAAATTTTGTTCATATAAATAGATGAATAGTAATGGAAGGAATTTTGTCAGTAGTCGCACAATTTTAAAAATTCCTTTTCAGTTATTTGTTGAAAAATTCCATAGTGATTTACCATCAAAATATTTTTAATGACTTAGCAGCTAACAAATTGGCTATTTTTGAACACTGGAACTGAAAAGTCCTTCAATTTTGTCTGAAGCAAAAAAGTGGAAACCATTAAAGGATTTGTTCCCCAGAGATTAAAGCTACTTGTTTCTCAATACTGACAGTAACATCTGAAACTGCCACTTCAGGGGTCCCTGAGGCTTTGCTGAGCTTTTGGAAATGTCGTTCACATACCATAAAATTCACTCTTTTAAAGTGTACAATTCAGCAATTATCACCTTATTCACAAAGCTATACAAGCATCACAACTACCTAATTCCAGAACATTTTCATCGCCCTAAAAAAGAACCGGGTAATGGTTAGCGCTCACACTCAACTCCTCCCCTCCACCCAGGCCAGAGAGCTACTTTCTTTCTCTGTGAATTTGCCTATTCTGGACATTTCATATAAACTGAATCATACAATGTGTGGTCCTCTGCGCCTGGCTTCCTTCACTTAGCATAATGTTTTCAAAGTTAATTCAGGCTGCATATTGAGTCAGTATTTCACTGCACACACAGACCATGTTTTACCTGTTTATCAGCTGACAGACATGTGGGTTGTTTCCACTTCTTGGCTGCTATGAATAACACTGCTGTGAACTTTCACCTACAAGTTTTTGGGTTAGTTATAAGTGTACTTTATGTATTCTGGACACAAGTCACTTATTAGACACATGATTTGCAAATATTTTCTCCCATTCTGTGGGCTGTCTTTTCACTCTCTTGATAGTGTCCTTCGATGTAAACAGGTTTTTAACTTTGATGAAGTCCAACTTAACTATTTTTTCCTATGATTGCTTGTGCTTCTGATGTCATATCTAAGAAACCACTGCCTAATCCAAGCCCACAAGCATTTAGACCTTTCTAAGAGTTTCACAGCTTTAGCTCTTACGTTTAGGTCTTTGATTTATTTTGAGTGGATTTTTGCATACGGTATGAGGTGGGGGTCCACCTTCGTTCTTCTGCAGTTGGAGACCCCGTTGTCCCAGCACCCTGTCTTGGTGTCTTGGAATTGTCTTGATATCCTCTTCTCCCTTGAGGTATTTCCACCACAAGGCAAATGCATCGTGGTGAGAGTAGAGACAGAGGAAGAATTATGCTATCCTTTTGTAAAATGGAAAAAGGCAATGGCGAAAAGGAGTGTTGTAAGGAAGAAACTGCTTGAAAGACTGGTTCACAGAAAGATCAGTTTTAGGAATGAGCGCATGTGGAAGTTTAGGGTCTGGAAATTGATGCACTTAAAATTATCCATGTGCCGTGTACCTCCAGGAGTTTGTGTCTCCACTCCAGGCCCAAGACCAACGTTTGAATACTGCTCTATCCTACTGCCTCCTCAACTCTGGGGGGAAAGTATCATTTGTGAACAATTTGTTACATTTCAATTGTGTGAATAATAAAATGAGACAGGGTTTAGGCTGAAGTTAGTGGTAAGAGGAAGCCTACAGGTTTTTCGCCCTACACCACTCAGCTAAATAGAAAAGTTCATTCCCATTTCCCATGAAAGATATTTAGTTCAACATACACATTAACAGAATGGAATTCCTTTCAAAATTTTATTTTATTAATGCAAAAGTAACAATGACAAAAAGAACTAAGAAATTCTGCCTTGAGTCCAGTAGTTTATTCCCCTTGTATGTAGGCTCCCTTGAAACAAACCCTAGCGAGACCAGGGCTATGGTATGTCATCACTGAACAGAAATTTTAAGGTCAAACCCTTAGCCCCACGGTAAACAACCTCCTTTTCCCCTAAAATGTATATTTTGTCAAATTCTTTTCCCCTGAGATTGATCCAACTTATGGTACTGGCAAAAGAGATATGCTATCCATAGCCTCTTATCACATAACTCTGCCAGCTAATAGGTGTGTAGTATAACTTTGGGGCTTTTTCATTTCCATGCCTTCAGTTGGGATTCAGCGAAGACAGCATTTTTGCATATGATACTTTACTAAATATCTCTGCCCACGTGAACTAACTGCTCACCCACCGCCTTCTACTCCTAATTTAAGTACCTACCCAACAAATCTGTATATTTTATTTTGGATTAAAAGTTTCCATCTGTTTGGTTATGTGTTTCATACCCCACCATTGTTTTCCATTGTAAATTTACTTTATTGGTCTTTACCATGTAAAAGTTAATTCTTTTTTCAAACTAAAATGCAAGTATCCAAACGTTAATTAGTGACCGCTTTCTCCACTAGCGTATTGTTACAGGTCTATTATGTGCTAAACTAAAAATGTGACTGTTTCTGTACTCTTATTCAATTTGCCTAATTATTCCATTTTTGAAAGCCAGTATCAGTTATTCTACCTCACACGGGTGTGCTCTAAATTGAGATAACACATAGTTTAAAAGAGTATGAAATCTATAATGCAAACATTAGATGGCATTTTTATTTGTAATTTTTAACCTGATATCATTCACAGAATGATAGGGATGACGTGTTAACCCAACAAAAACTGATTATTTAATAAAGAGCTCTGAGAAACTGGCTAGCCATCTGGCCTTAAAAAAAAAAAATTGAGTTCTATCTCATTCATTAGGCCAAAAGTAAATTCTAGATTTATAAGATATTTAAAGTAGAGGAAAATAGTTTTGTTTTTGGTTTTTAATATTCTCAGACAAGGGGAAGCTATTCTACGCATGACACATTCAAATTACTGAGGGAAAGAATGGTAAGTTCCTTTAGGAAAAGTTACATTTCAGCTGCCTAGTAGACATCCAAGTGGAGGATAAATCCACATTTCTGAGGAGGGTTTCAGGCTGGGCGTCATGAACACACAGGTGGTTTCAAAGCCTTGAGGTCAGGTAAGATCAACAAGAGAATGAGTATGGCTGAAAAAGAGGTCTAAGGACTGAGCCCCAGAGGGATCCAAGACAAAACAACTCGGGTGGAAACTAAGAAGGAAGTGCAGTCCTGGAAGCCAAGTGAAGAAAGTGTTTCCAGGAACACAGAGCAAGTGCCCACCTGTGTAAAATGCTGTGCGTAGGTCCAATAATTCAAGGATGAGAACGGAAGGGTCACCGTAACCTTCACAAGAGCAGCCGAGGCAGGGCAGGGCACTGGAAGGGAAAGCCTCATTAGAGCAGGCAGACCCATAAGATATGGGAGGAGAAAAACTGGAAACAAAGGATACACACTTCTTTCAGAAAAAAAAGGGAGGGGCCAGCCCTGTGGCTGGGTGGTTAAGTTCACACCCTTCACTTCAGTGGCCCAGAGTTTTGCCAGTTCGGATCCTGGGCGTGGACACGGCACCCGCCCATCAGGCCATGCTGAGGTGGTGTCCCACGTAGCAGAGCCAGAAGAAACTACAACTAGAATATGAAACTATATGTACTCGGGGGCTTTGGGGAGAAGAAGAAGAAGAAAAAAAAGAAGAAGATTGGCAACAGATGAGCTCAGGTGCCAATCTTTAAAAAAAAATAGGGGAGGAATGGAGCATCAGTTAGAGGGGAAAGTGGAGTCAGAAGAGGTTTGGCTGTTGTTTAAGATGAGAGAAGTAAGAGCATTCGGTGTGCCGATGAGAATGATCCTGCACCATGTGAGAGAAGGGATGGGATTACAGCACAATAGAGCTTGTGGCCCCAGCTGGAAGCCAAGTCAGTGCATCCCATAATACAGAGGAAATCAGAATACAGGGAGAGCAGACAAAGACAGATAGACAGGTGTAGCAGCAAGAGCCTTATGGATGTTTTCTTCTTATGGCATCTATTTTCTCAGAGAGATGAAAAGCAAAGTTATATACTGAGAGGAAAATACGCAGAAAGTGGTGTTGGAGGTTTGAGGAGGTTTAAATGATCACCGAGGTCAGACTGGGAGAGTAAATGGACTAGAAACTACTGCTGAGCAACACTAAGGGCTCAACTGACTTTAGTGATCATTAACTGCAAGTAAGACCACTCAGCAGTTAATTCTCCACCCTTCCAGCAGCAAAAGTAAAAGTGTATGATGCACGCAAATAAGAAGCAAACACTGACAGAAGTGAAGAGAGAAACAGACAGTAGCACAATAATAGCAGGAGATTTCAATAATGGATAGAACCACCAGACAGGAGGTCAATAAGAAAACAGAGGATTTGAACAACACTAGAAATCAACAGTAGGAAAACTGGAAAATTCACAAATAGGTGAAAGTCAAACAACAAACTCTTGAACTAACGGGTCAAAAAAGAAATCACATGGGAAATCAGAAAATACCTTCAGACAAACGAAAACAGAAACATACCAAAACATATGGGATGCAGCAGAAGCAGTTCTAACGGGGAAGTTTACAGTGGCAAATGCCTACAGTTAAAAAAGAAGGGAGATCTCAAATCAACAATCTAACTTTACAACTCAAAAAACTAGAAAAAGAAGAACTAAACTCAAAGTTATAAGACACTAACAAAGAATACTCCAGAAATAAATGAAACAGAGAACAGAATAACAATAGAAGAAAAGAATGAAACTTGGAGTTTGTTTTTTGAAAAGATCAAATAAATGGACAAAATTTTAGCTGGACTAACCAAGAAGAGAGACGACTCAAATAACTAAAATCAGAAATGAAAGAGGAAACACTACAACTGATGTCACAGAAATAAAAAGGATTTAAGACTACCATGAAAAATTATACACCAATAATTTGAATAACCTAGAAGAAAAAATAAATTCCTAGAAACATACAACCTACCAAGACTGAATCATGAAGAAAAAGAAAACCTGAACAGACCTGTGACTAGTAAAGAGACTGAATGAGTAATCAAAAATCTCCCCACAAAGTAAAGCCCAGGAGCAGATGGTTTCAACGGAAAATTTTACCAAACATTTAAAGAATTAACACCAATCCTTCTCAAAGTCTTCCAAAAAAACCAAAGAGGAGGGGACGCTTCCAAACTCATTTTATGAGTCCAGCATTACCCTGATACCAAAGCCAGACAAAGATACTACTAGAAAAGAAAATTACAGACCAATATCCCTGATGAATATAGATGAAAAATCCTCAACAAAATACCAGCAAACCAAATTCAACAGCACATTAAATGTATTACACACCATGAGCAAGTGGGATTTATTCCTCGGGCATAAGGATGGGTCAGTATAAGAAAATCAATAATGTAACACACCACATTAACACAACAAAGAACAAAAATCACAAGATCATCTCAACTGGTACAGAAAAAGCATCTGACGAAATTCAACAATCTGTCACAATAAAAACACTCAACAAACTACGAATACAAGCATATTACGTCAACATAGTAAAGGTGATATATGAAAAACCCATAGCTAACATCATAACCAATGGTGAAAACTGAAAGCTTTCCTCTAAGATCAGGAACAAGAAAAGGATGTCTCCTCTTGCCACTATATATTCAATATAGTACTGCAAGCCCTAGCAAGAGGAATTAGGCAAGAAAAAGAAATAAAAGGCATTAAATCAGAAAAGAAGTAAAATTATCACTGTTCACAGATGACATGATATTACATGCAGAAAACCCTAAAGATTCCACACACACAAAAATCGTTAGAACTAAAAAACAAACTCAGCAAAGTTACAGGCTACAAAATCTACACTCAAAAACCAACTGCACTTCTATACAATAACAATGGACAATCTGAAATGGAAATTAAGAAAACAACCTCATTTATAATAGCATCAAAAAGAATAAAATACTTAGGAATAACAGTAACCGAAGAGGTGAAAGACTTTCGGAGACTCCGTACGCTGAAAACTACAAAACTGCTGAAAAAAAAATAAAGACAACACAAATAAATGGAAAGACATCCTGTGTTCATGGAAGACAATACTGTTAAAATATCCATACCACCCAAAGCTTTCTACAGATTCAATGCAATCCTTATGAAAATCCTAAGGCATTTTATGCGGAAACAGAAAATACACCTTAAAAGCCATATGGAATCTCAAAAGACCCCAAATAACTGAAACAATATTGAGAAAGAAGAACAAAGCTGGAGGCCTCACACTTCCTGATTTCACACATATAAAGCTACAGTCACCAAAAAGAATGGGACTGGCATAAAGACAGACATATACACCATTGGACAGAATGGAGACTCCAGAAGCAAACCCTTGCCTATACGGTCAATGATCTTCAACAAGGCTGTCAAGGCTACACAGGGGGGAAAGAACACTCTCTCCAACAAATGGTGCTGGGAAGCTGGATATCCACTCGCAACGGAAAGAAGATGGATCCTTATCCTATGCCACACAAAAATTAACTCAAAAGGGATTAAAGACTTAAACATAAGACCTGAAACTACAAAACTCCTAGAAGGAAATATAGGGGAAAAGCTTTGTGACATTGGGATGGACAATGATTGCTTGGATATGACACCAAAAACACAGGCAACAAAAAGAGAAGCAGACAAATGGGACTACATCAAAATGAAAATCTTTACGCAGCAACGGAAAGCGATCGACAGATTGAAAAGGCAACCTATGAAATGGGAGAAAATATCTGCAAACCATATACTAGATAAGGTGTTAATATCAGAACATACAAAGAATTCCTATAACTCACTAACAAAAAAAGCAAATAACCTGTAAAAAATGGGCAAAAAGACATTTCTCCAAAGAAGATATATATACAAATGGCCAACAAGCACATAAAGGATGCTCAACGTTAGTAATCATCAGTGAAATTCAAACAAAACCACAATGAGACAGCACCTAATACCTGTTAGAAAGGCCACTATCAAAAAAATAGAAAATAAGTGTTGCAAGGATGTGAAGAAATCAGAACTGCTGGTGGGACTGCAAACTGGCGCAGCCACCACAGAAAACAGCATGGAGGCTCCTCAAGAAATTAAGAATAGAACCACCACACGATCCAGCAATCGCACTTTTGGGTATACATCCAAAAGAACTAAAAACAGGGTCTCAAAGAGACATCTGCACACCCCATGTTCACTGCGGTATTATTAAGAACAGCCAAGAAGGGGAAACAAGCTAAATGTCCATCGATGAATGAATGGATAAAGAAAATATGGTATATACATACAACAGAATATTATTCAATCTTAAAAAATAAAGAAATCCTGTCAGTTGCTACAAACATGGATGATCCTTGCAGACATTATGCTAAGTGAAAGACGCCAGTCACAAAAAGACAAATACTGCACAACTTCACTTACATGCGGTAACGAGGGTAACCCAAACCACAAAAACGGAAAGTAGAAGCGTGGCTGCTGGGGACTGGGGGAGGGGAACTGGAAACTTGTTCAACAGGTACAGAGTTTCAGTCAGGCAGGACGAAAAAGGTCTAGAGATCTCTTGTAGATCAATGTGCGTATAACTAACAATACTCTACTGTACACTCAAAAATCATTAAGAGGGTAAATTCATGTTATCTGTTTCTTACTGAACAACAAAAAAAAAGTGCAGAATAGGGACAGCTGGATTTATCCAGCACTGGAGTTTCTCAACTACGCAATGAAGCAAATGAGGGCAAGGGTATTAAGTACATTTGCAACTGAGCAGTTATGACTGACCACAGAATTTAAACTGAACAAGGAGAAGGGTGAGGACATAAGGTGGAGCGGGCAAGGAACAAAAAAAGGTAACAGGGTCAATGGGTTGTGGATCCCAAACAGAAGGACCGTTTGTACTAGAAGGCGTAGCTGGAAAGACGAAAGTCAAGACCAGAGAGACGCATACTTGAAATTGAAATTACGGAGGGAGTTACAATTACTATAATTATAAGCATATCATCATTGTTTAACAGATCTGAGGTATGACCACGGGCAGCTGAAGCAGAGTGGAAGACGCTGGAGGAGGTCAAGAAACCAAGAGGCCAGGAAGTGGGGGAAGTATCAGCCACGCACCTGGCTGTTGAGAGCATCAAGAACTAGAATAAAGCAGCACTGGAGACAGTGAGCCACGTAAGAAGAAATCTCCACGAAATAAGGGTGAAGTCAGGGGGAGTAAGCCACAGTCCCACGGAAAACCGCAAGGAGCAGTACTAGTTGGCGGTACTGTCTGGTGAGGAGATGCAAAACCACGTTTTCTGTTTGCTTTTAAGTAGGGTGGGAGGGAGAGCAGTGCTGAAGTGGCAAAGAGTGACAAGGACGATAACCCATCTCCAGGCCCAAAGGAGAGGTGGTCTGGAAGACAAAACTCCACCACTTGAGTGGGCTGCACAAGGATCAGTGTCCTCTGGTGTGAACGAAGTTTCAGCTGAAGGGGCTCTTAATCAGAGGATGACGACCTCACAAAATTCAGGATTCAGGAGGTCCATGAACTTGGATAGGACAAGATTACATCTTTAGTCACTAACCTCTAACTGAAATTTAAATTTAATTATTTAATGATGAGAGTAGGCAAAACACACAGTAGTATTAGCAATACCTGTAACTTTGTAACCAAAAGCTATTGGATATTCTCATCAAATTACACTGTTGGAGATAACTCAAAGTATTATTTATGCTCAACGTTATTTAAAAATTAGGGAAGTTGTTAAAAACTGCCACCAGATTATTTAATTAGTTAATGAAAGAACATACATATTATATCTAAAAACTTTTCAGTTACTTTAGTAGCTGTATTTCAACCTCAGAAATACAAAGGATTATAAGAGAATACTACAAAAAGCTATACACCAACAAACTGGATAATCTGGAAGAAATGAATAAGTTCTTAGAGTCATACAACCTTCCAAAAGTGAATAAAGAAGAAACAGAGTGTGAATAAGCCAATCACCAGTAAGGAGATTCAAACAGTAATCAAAAACCTCCCAAAAAACAAAAGTCTAGGGCCACATGGCTTTCCCTGGTGAATTCTACCAAACACTCAAAGAAATTACTACCTATTCTTCTCAAATTCTTTCAAGAAATCAAAGAGGAGGGGAGGCTTCCTAACTCATTCCATGAGGCCAACATCACCCTGATATCAAAACCAGACAAGGACAACACAAAAAAGGAAAATTACAGGCCAATATCACTGGTCAACACAGACGTAAAAATCTTCAAGAAAATACTAGCAAATCAAATACAACAATACATTAAAAAGATCATACACCATGATCAAGTGGGACTTATTCCAGAGATGCAGGGATGGTTCAACATGCACAAGTCACTCAACACCCCATCAACAAACTGAAGAATAAAAATCACATGATCATCTCAATAGATGCAGAGAAAGCACTTGACAAGACACAGCATCCATTTATGATAAAAACTCTGAAGAAAATGGATACAGAAGGAGTACCTCAACATAATAAAGGCCATATACAACAAACCCACAGCCAATCTCATACTTAACAGTGAAAAACTGAAACTATCCCTTTAAGAAGAGGAACCAGACAAGGATGCCCACTTTCACCACTCTTACTTAACATAGTATTGGAAGTCCTAGCCAGAGCAATCAGACAAGAAAAAGAAACAAAAGGGATCCAAACTGGAAGGGAAAAAGTAAAACTGCCACTATTTTTAGATGATATGAGTTTATATATAGAAAACCCTAAAGAATCCACCAAAAATCTAACCAAAATAATAAATGGGGGCTGGCCTCGTGGCCAAGTGGTTAAGTTCACGCACTCCGCTTCAGCAGTCCAGGGTTCACCGGTTTGGATCCTGGGCACAGACCTACGCACTGCTGATCAAACCATGCTGTGGAGGCACCCCACACAGAAGAACTAAAAGGACATACATCTAAGATATACAATTAGGTACTGGGGCTTTGAGAGAAAAAAGAAGGAAGACTGGCAAGAGATGTTAGCTAAGGGACAACCTTCCTCATAAAAAAAAGGGGGGGGAAGGGGCCAGGTCAGTGGCACAGCAGTTAAGTTCCCACACTCTGCTTGGGCAGCCCAGGGTTCACTGGTTTGGATCCTGGCACAGACCTATGCACTGCCTGTCAAGCCATGCTGTAGCAGACGTCCCACATATAAAGTAAAGGAAGATGGGCACGGATGTTACCTCAGGGCCAGTCTTCCTCAGCAAAAAGAGGAGGATTGGCAGCAGATGTTAGCTCAGGGCTAATCTTCCTCAAAAAAAAAGCAGCAAAAAAACAAAAGCTAGTTGTTCTTTAAAAAAAAAAAGAAACAATAAACAAATACAGTAGAGCTGTAGGATACAAAATCAACATACAAAAATCAGTTGAGTTTTTATACACTAACAAATAACAGAAAGAGAAATTAAGAATACCATCCCATTTACAATCACAACAAAAAGAATAAAATACCTAGAGATAAATTTAACCAAAGAGGTGAAAGAGCTGTGCACTGAAAACTATGAAATATTGTTGAAAGAAGTCAAAGACAGGGCTGGCCCCATGGCCGAGTAGTTAAGTTCACGCGCTCCACTTTGGCAGCCCAGGGTTTCAGCGGTTCGCATCCTGGGCATGGACATGGCACCGCTCATCAGGCCACGTTGAGGTGGCGTCCCACGTACCACAACTAGAAGGACCCACAAGTAAAAATATGCAACTATGTACCGGGAGGCTTTGGGGAGAAAAAGGAAAGATAGAATCTTTAAAAAAAAAATCAAAGATGACAAAAGAAATAGAAAGATATTCCTCGCTCATGGATCGGAAGAATTAACATAGTTAAAAGCAATCTACAGATTCAACGCAATCCCTATCAAAGTCCCAACAACGTTTTTCACAGAAATAGAACAAAGAATCCTAAAATTCTTATGGAACAACAAAAGACTCTGAATAGCCAAAGGAATCCTGAGAAAAAAGAACAAGGCTGGAGGGATCACACTCCCTGACTTCAAAAGATACTACAAAGCTATAGTAACCAAAACAGCATTATTCTGGCACAAACACAGACACACAAATCAATGGAACACAGTCGAGACCCAGAAATAAACCCACACATCTACGGACAGCTAATTTTTGACAATGGAGCTAAGAACATACAATAAAGAAAGGACAGTCTCTTCAATAAATGATGTTGGGAAAATTGGACAGCCAAATGCAAAAGAATGAAAGTGGATCATTATCTTACACCATCCACAAAAGTTAACTCAAAATGGATTAAAGACTTGAATGTAAGACCTGAAACCATAAAACTCCTAGAAGAAAACATAGGCAGTATGCTCTTTGACATGAGTCCTAGCAGCATCTTTTGAATGCCACGTCTCATCAGGCAAGGGAAACAATCGAAAAAATGAACAAATGGGATTACATCAAACTGAAAAGCTGCACAGCAAAGGAAACCATCAACAAAATGAAAAAGACAACCTAACAACTGGGATAAGATATTTGCAAACCATATATCTGATAAGGGGTTAATATCCAAAATACATAAAGAACTCATACAACTCAACAACAAAGAAACAAACAACTCAATTAAAAAATGGGCAAAAGATCTGAAGAGACATTTTTCCAAAGAAGATACACAGATGGCAAATGGCACATGAAACGACGTTAAACCTCCCTAATTATTAGCGAAATGCAAATCAAAACTACAATGAGCTATCACCTCATGCCCATCAGAATGGCTATCATTAACAAGACAAGAAATAAGTCTTGGAGAGGATGTGGAGAAAAGGGAACTCTCATACACTGCTAGTGGGAATGCAAACTGGTACAGCCACTATGGAAAACAGTACGGAGATTTCTCGAAAAATTAAGAATAGAACTACCATACAATCCAGCTATCCCACTTCTGGGTATTTATCCAAAGAACATAAAAAACACCAATGTGTAAAGATATTTGCACTCCTATGTTCACTGCAGCATTACTCACAACAGCCAAGACTTGGAAACAACCAAGTGCCCATCAGTGGATGAAGAGATAAAGAAGATGTGGTATATACACACAATGGAATACTACTCAACTATAAAAAAGATGAAATCTTGCCATTTGTGACAATATGGATGGACTGTGAGGGTATTATGCTAAGTGAAATAAGTCAGCCAAAGTCAAATATCGGAGAAAGTCAAACACCATATGACGTCATTCATACGTAGAAGATAAAAACAACAATAAACAAACATAGATACAGAGATTAGACTGGTGGTTACCAGAAAGAAGGGGGAGGGAGGAGGCTGAGAGGGGTGACATGGCACATGTGTGCGGTGATGGATGGGAATTAGTCTTTGGGTGGTGAACAGGACATAGTTTATACAGAAATCAAAATATAACGATGTACACCTGAAATTTATGTAATATTACAAACCAATATTACCTCAATAAAAAACATGCCCAAAAAAAAGGAAAAAAATAGCTGTATTTCAGTATAACTGGTTTCCTCTGTAATCCATTTTATTTTACACATTTAAAAGTATTAGTCTTAGAAGGGGACACAGACTGCCCAGAAAACTTACAAACACTTGAGAGCAAGAAGATGAACAGAACAGTCTGAAAAAGAGGCACACTGAAACGGTTTCAGGGGTTGGAGAGCAATGGGGAAAAAAGGATCTGCCAAAGAGATTACACAGAGCCCCATGGGAATAAAGTCTAATGGGTGGTCAAAAAGAATGAGGGAGACAGAGAAAATGCTGAGTGGAAAACGGCAAGCTGCGACACAGAATGCATGATACTATTTGTATAAAACACAAAAAATGGAAATACATTTTCATAAATGGAGAGAAAATTTTAGACGGACACATAAAGTAGCAACAGTGGTTACCGACGAGAAGTAAACTGAGAAGGGGGGATAGCAAGAAGAGAGAAGGAAAGAGGAAATTCACTTTTCTGTATTGTTTGAATTCTTTACTGCGAGCATGCATTTAAAAAAACAAAAGCCTAGTTATTTTGGAGGGAATCCCTTTTCTACTTTCCTCTGTACATTCCTCAGGATTCTTGCAGGACACTACGGGCTAGGCCTCCAGGCACTCCAGGGAACTCAAAGATACGCTCTTTCAGGGAACCATGTGCAAAGACAAGTTTTTTTTACAGCAGGGTGAGACGGGTATCACAGGAAATAGCTTCAGCTATTGAGGGCTGTCATGAAGCACGCACTCAGCTTCGCATCTTCTCAAACGAAGCAGATATCAACAGCAGTGCCCCAGGTGAGCGGCTACTGGGGAGTAGGGGAACCCTACTGACTCTCATTCACCATGTACACAGCCATCTTACTAAACTCGCTTATTAGTTTCCAAGTTTGTCAATTGATTCTCTCGGTTTTTCTAGGTAGATCATATGCTCTGCAAAGAGTACGTTTTCACTTTTCCTTTCAAATATTTGCACCTTCTTTTCTTTAGCCTTTCTTATTCCACTGGCGGGGGCCTCCAGTTAAATGTTTAACAGTAGCTGAATGAGCTCTTAGCATTGTTCTTTTTTTCATGGAAAATATTTCACTAGTTGGGTTTACTATATGCTTTAGGTAGTTTTACCCCTTATCAGGTTGAGGAAGTTTCCTTATTTTCCTAAACCTAGTCGATCAGAATGGTTAGTGAATTTTCCTAACATCTTTTTGTCATCAACTGAGATGATCATATTGTTTTCCTTCTTTATGAATACAGTGTAAATGACACTAACAGACTTCCTAAACTCAAACATCCCTGAACCCCTGGGCTAGCTGGTGTCACCCTATAGTTTTAACATATTGTTGGATTTGGCTCTAGTACTTTATTTTGGATTTTACAATTAGGTGATAAATGAGAATGGCCTATGTTTTCTTTTTCTGTACTATCTATTTGCTAGCAGAGTTACGCAAGCTTCAGAGAGCATCTCCTTTTTTGTACTTTTCTCTTTCCTCTGCAAATGTAACACAGAAATCATCAATTACTTTAAAGTCTTGTAAAAACGTGGGCCTTTCAAAGGGTGTATCTTTCACAATTTTTTCTATTTCTTCATCAGCTACTGGATTATCAAGCTTTTCCATTCCTTCTGACAATTTCAATAATTTACATTTTCCTCAGAAGTCATCTATTTCATCCAATTTCCAGAATGTGTGGCATAAAGTTATACATAATATTCTTTTAAAGCTTTCATCTCAGTATTTATAGAGATGTCCCTACCTTGTTTTTATTATTTTCTTCTTAATTAGACTTGCCCAGAGTCTGCCAGCTTTGGATTTTGCTGATCAAGAGTTTTGTTTTTCATTAACTTATAATTTTATATTTATTAATTCCTTCCTTCTACTTTATTTGGGTTAATTTTGTTGTTTTTTTTTTAATCAGGGTGAATTGAATACTTTGTTCATTCAGCTTTCATCTTGTTTACTAATTAATATTTAATTCTATGAATTTTCCACAGGCTTTCACATTGGCTACATGGATATGTGGTGCTCTCACTGTAATTAACTTCTCAACTGTGTGACTTCAGTTATGATTATCTCTTTAAGCCACAAGTTATTTAAAAAGTATGTCTCTTCCCCTCCCCCAAAGCAGGTAGGTGTTTTTGTTTTGCATTTACGTTTTTATTTGTTCTGTATGTATTTTTGGGGGGGGGGGCATCCTATTGCTGTTCATTTCTATTGCACTGTGGTCAGAAAATATAAATATAGCCTGTATGATTTCTGCTTTCTGAAAATCTAATTCTATGTGGCATAAAACATGCCCAATTTTTGTGAATATTCCATGTGTTGGGAAACCATACATATTCCCAAGAAATCTGTGTGTAGGAACTACAGCCAGCCTTCATTAAGGATCTAGAACGAGAAACGGAAAGCCACTGAACTCCAATAAAGTTATTTTTTCTCCCCAAAGCTACACAATCCCTTATTTCTGCAATGCATCTGATGCACTCTCCTCCCTACAGATCAACCTCTGCTTACTCAGCTGCTTGGATCCCACCGTCGCTGAGCGGGAGCAAAGCCTGTGAGTCTAAGGGCCTGAGCACTCCAACGCTAACTCCAGCCTCCAGTGACCCAAAAGCAAATTCCTATGCAAAATGATCCAGTTGGCCCCACCTGGATCAAGGGTCCCTCCTCACTCTACTCAACCACAGCCAGGAAAAGCAGGGTCGTAGTCGTTAAGACTTTTCAAAGCTCACCCACAGTCAGGTCTCCTCTACTTCCGGCACATGGAAGCACTACACTCCTCTGTCCCCTTGCAGTTAGGTAAGGCCAAATGACTGCTTCCGACTGCTGAAGTTACATAATTGCTGGTTACCAGACCCTTCCGTGTTCTCTTCCCTTCCACACAACCAGCAAAGCCCTGCGCTGCAGAGGTGCAGCTATGAGATGGAAAACCCTCCAACAGGCTTTACCTCAACTGCCTACTCAACCCAAGCTGGACTTGGAGCAAGAAGGAAAACTTTTTGCTCTGTCCAGCCACCGAAATTTGAGGATTTTGTTCATGAATGAGGCATCATGTAGCCTATTCTGATTAATATTGTCCTGTTAACCCTTCCCAAGGCTGTGGGGAGATCAAATCTCTAAGATATATTCTCTGTAACAAAATTCACATCTCTAGTACAAATGAAACTTGGGGGAGAGGGTCCTTCTTTTCTACAGTGTCCAAATTTTTCTAAAAATAATATATATTATTTTCACAATTAGAGGAAAAATACTCTTTAAAGTGCTAATAAAAGTTTCAATGGAATTCGCACTTCAGCTCTAGAAACCGAGCCATTATCTAATCTAGTTTAGCTTAACGACTTCCCTTCCACAGAACACAGAACTGAGGCCTACAGCATGTCCTGAATAAGCCCATCCAGCTAATTAGTATTGGACTAAGGATAACTACTCAGGCCTCTGGACTGTTTAAGTCAGTCTAGGTAACACATTTAAAGATTTATTCCCTCATCATTCAAAAATGCACTTTCTACGATTCTTCATGGGTCTACTTTGCAATTTTATTCTAATCAGTTTTTTACCTATCTCACCATATTGTCAGCCCCCTGGTTATCCGCTCTCCTGGTGCTCCACGCTTTCTTTCCCAGCACCAACGCCACACTGTGACCACACACCCGGGGGGGTTGTGCCCCTCCAGCGCTGTCTCCCCCTAGAGCAGAAGCAGGCCTATCTTACTCACAATGACAGAACCAGGTCTGGACAGTCTTGGGCTGTAAGAGGTGCTCATCACATACTTACCGAGTTAAATTATACTTTCCAAGTCTTAAAGACTTAGAAATAATTACCAAGACTACAAGTGCTCATCTCCGAGTTCGTGCCTCTGCTTCCTCAGAATGTCTGTCTACCCCTCCTTAGAAAAGTTAGGGGTTCTATGGAAGGGCCAAGAAAATGGGAGGTTCTCAGGAAGGTACTGAGAGCGCCTCCTAGAAATCAAGCAAACTCGGAATCGAGCTTTGGGGAGAGAGGGTTCAAACGGACTAACCAGAAAACAAAGTAAACCTATTTTGGTCAATCATACCTTTCCTCTTATCTTACTAACAAAGGAATTTGTGTAAAACATAAAACTGAAATTCTCCCACACTCCAGCCAATCAAAACTGAGAAAAATGAACCCCAATCATTTCAACTTCTTGAGATGGACACTTAAATTACACTGATTTTTAGCCTTTCTACTTTTCTAATACCTATTTTTAAAGCTATAACATTTCCTCTAAGTATAGAATCTCAGATTTTGATATGACACATATTTCTATTATTATTGAATCCAAAATAATTTCTAATTCCTTTGTAACTTATTTGATCCAGGAATTATCTAGAAGTATACTGCTTAATTTCAAAGGTTTCCTCATTATCCTTTGTTGTTGATTTCTATCTTAATTCCACTACAGTGAGAAGACACTGTGAATGATTTCAATCCTTTCATGTTTGCTGAGGCTTGCTTTAAGACCCAGCAAAATGGGTCATATTCTACCCTTATTGGGTGTGGAATTCTATATCTATTAAGGTTTTCATTATGTTGTTTGATTTTCTATATCCTTACTAATTTTTTGTCTGCTAATTCGATCAGCAAGCAGTCAGTGATTATGGTCCCTGATCTAAAATTTTAGGTAACTTAGAAAGTCCTTACCACGGGTCACATACAGTTTTAAGATATAAAAAAACATATATATTTATATTTTTGTAAATATAAACTTACAATCAGTCCATAAAGTAGGAATCACTATTCCCATTTTACAGATGAGGAAACAGACACAGAGAAGTTAATCAATTTGCCAAAACTGCTCATTGCACAGCAAGGAGGAAGCCGAGCTGTGCTTTAGACTCAAGCAGAGTCCATGCTCTTAACTGCTGTATCTGTATCTATGTATCTAGACATGCGACCAAGGCACGTACCTTAGTTTCACCAATGACACCCATATAGCGAGTTATTGTTTGATCTATTTTTTTCTTGATATATATAATCACTGTGTGTGTGTGTATCTATGTAAAATGATCCTAGCTTAAAATGTTTTCTCTCCTCAAGGAGAGAAATTTTCTGAAACAGTGCCCCAAAAATGGTTAAGAACTATTTTTTATCAGAAATGCTTAAGACGTGACTTTCAAAAGGACACAAATATTGCATCCTCAACATCAGGACAAACTATGCAAAAACCAATAATACAAAAAGAAGATTTAAAAGAATTACACTAAACATTAACAATGGTTCTTATGAGATGTTGGGGATATTTTTCCTTCTTGCTGTAATTTTCTATGTTTTCTAAATCCTGAGTATGTATCAACTTTATGGTAGGGAAAACTAAAAAGCATTCCACGATCACTGACTGAACTGACAGTCTTCTGTCTTAATTTTCAAGTCAAGAGAGAAAAAATGTTAGCGAGACAATGAAAATCACAGGAGATATGGATATGAAAGTGCTCTGTAAGCTACAACAGCTATACAAATATGAGTAATTACAAAGCATCATAGGACTAAATAAAACACAGTAAAAGCTTTTTTATGCCTTTCCCTTTTTAAATTTCAACTACTTTAAAGTGCCTGATTATTTGTTTAAACAAATTCAGAAGAGGCAATTTTTGAAGGGCAAAATACTAAAGTACCGCATATCCTTAAATACTGACATAAAGGAAATGACAAATTTACAACAGCATCACACTCTTTCAGTATCACTGAAAAGCCCCTGATCTGTAATTCAATAAAATGTCGATTCAGTGCTGAAGATATAATTAGGAAACCTAAATTTAACCCAAAAAATGACCTGTTATTTTTGGAAAAGGGATAAAAGGGATAACTCCTAAAAAAGAGGAACAATTCACTTAAAGATGAATTAAACACAGTGAAAACGTACATATCACGATTAGCAATAAGAATATACGTTCGGTCTATTTAGGATAGGTTTTCCTTTCAAAGCTTCTTTTGCTATTTCTGCGGCAGAACCTATGAATAAAGAATGCACAGCTGCCTGGCAGATGTCTAATTTCAGTGTTTAGATTCCATTCTTTCTAGCTTTATTCTGCTAGAGGTTTTGGATTTTCAGTTTCCATATGGTTTTTGACCTCCCTCAATTTAGGTGCTACCTCCTCACATCTTATTCTATTTTAGTCCATTATTACAGAAAAACACATCAAATTTGAAACACCTTAATTTGTTTTTAAAGCTTTAAAGTTGCAAAGCTGAAAAAGTGAGAATATACAGAAAAAAGGATGATCTAATAACTAGAACCAAACAGCCAAATCTCCCAAACTTCCTGTTTTTAGAAAGTTAGAAACTCCCCTCTCTGTCCCCTTCATTCTGAGTTTCTTGTATGTCAGGTTCAGAGAGATTCAGGTTTACCGCACAAACACAATTTCAGCTTTACTCAATCTCCTCAAGTTCTTAAGTCACGGTAGAAACATTTAGTCAGGTTTGTTTTTTTTTTAACTTACGTGCTTACAGATGTTATCTTTGAATAGTATGAACATGAGGGATTTTTTACTTTTTTCTTGGGGCTTTTCAGTGTTTTAAATTTGTTCAGTGAGCATTACTTTCATAATCAGGAGGCAAAGGTTTTTGTTTTGTTTTGAAGAGAAACCTGCAAGGAAAGGGATTCTTTTTAAATGTCCACATGCCATAACCAATTTTGTTTAGAAAATTTTATGGAACAACATAAGCAATTTAACATTCCAGAGGGCGTCTCAGCATCATCAATGGGTAAAAATCAGGTTTCATTTCTCAAACTATCTGACTTTAAAAACTGCCCCATAAATGGGCTTGTTCACTTTCATTTTCAATTGATGGGGCAGTAGTTTTTATCTTTTTTCTTCCTGTTCTCTCACAGAGATTTTAAATGTAGTCTAAGAAACAAGATGAATAACAATTATATTATGCAAATATCTATACAATTTCAACTACTTTAAGAGTAAGAGCCATGGTAAAGCTGTGAAAAAAGGCGTGCCTGTGTGATCAGCACCAACAACTCAACTTACACGTATCTCGGAAATGAGATATATCACAGAGCACTAATTTAAAAAGTATTTATGTAAGGGGTTCTTGATAGATGTTTAAAAAGCAGGTGTATTCCCCCGACCTCTTAATATTCTTTTCTCGACGATGCAAAGGAAACATTAGGAAAGTCAAAGAATATAAATCAAAAAATTACCCAAGAAAAGTTTCTAACAAATTTTAAATATTAAAAAGAGTAGGGGCTGGCCCCGTGGCCGAGTGGTTAAGTTCGCGCGCTCTGCTGCAGGCGGCCCAGTGTTTCGTTGGTTCGAATCCTGGGAGCGGACATGGCACTGCTCATCAAACCACGCTGAGGCAGCGTCCCACATGCCGCAACTAGAAGAACCCACAACGAAGAATATACAACTATGTACCGGGGGGCATTGGGGAGGAAAAGGAAAAAATAAGATCTTAAAAAAAAAAAAAAGAGTAGTTAATTGTTAAAAGTCAATCAAATTTAACCCAGCAAACATATATATTTAGACCTCGAGTGGAGAGAATGTTCTACCAAGTACCTCAGGCAGCACTACAACAAACACAGGCAAACTCATCTCCTCTATGTGGAGAACAGGGAATAAAGCAGGAAAAATAAAGTAGAACGTGTGTGTGTGTGCGCGTGTGTGTGTGCGTGTGCGTGCACGCGTGTGTGTGCGTGTGTGTGTGCGCGTGTGTGTGCGTGTGCGTGCACGCGTGTGCGTGTGTGTGCGCGCGCGCGTGTGTGTGCGTGTGTGCGCGTGTGCGTGTGCGCGCGTGTGCATGCGCGTGCACGTGTGCGTGCGTGTGCGTGTGCATGTGTGCGTGCGTGTGCGCGCGTGTGTGCGTGTGTGTGGGTGCGCGTGCGTGTGCGCGCACGGTGTGTGCGTGTGTGTGCGCGTGTGCGTGCGCGCGTGTGTGTGCGTGCGTGCGTGTGCGTGTGCATGTGTGCGTGTGTGTGTGCTGTGCAATACATATCTTCATCTTAAGATTATCCCACTCCGTATGAGAACAAATATAATTCTGTGGTTAAGAGCATGGACTCTAAAAGTCAGACTGCCTGGGTGTGAATGCCTGCTCCGCCAAGTCCTAGCTGTGCCACCCCTACAAGCTAGGGAACCACTGCGGCCTCATCTTCCTCGTGTGTAAAAAGGAACTAACAGCAGCGCCTATACCATAGAAGATCTGTATGGATTAATACATATAAAGTATTTAAAACAGGGCCAGACACAAGTTAGGTATTATCTAATCCAGCTCAATCTTATAGTTTATTGCTCTATATTACTTAAATTAAAACCCACTTACCTTTTATATGTGAATAATGGCTGAAAATTAACTTAAAACTTCATAAACTCAAATCTCCTATACTAAGTAAAATATATTAAACTAGTGATTTTTATGGAGTGCTTTTTATTTAATGTTCCCAAGGTTTGATAAACTCCAACAACTCCATAAAAACTAAAAAATAAAATACTTAATGTTCCGCCAAAAAAGGTTATCATACAGTTTATAAATTTCAAATCCTTAGAATTAAATAGAATATGCTTGATGCTAAAATTATTATTGAGCAGAACTGGAAAACACTTGGAAACAGAACCATTAGGAACATCAAATGGTCACGTACATATTCTAACAGCTTTATATAGAGAAAAGAATGGGTTCGGTGTCAGAGGGGCTGTAGCAGGAACTTAAGCTGATACTTATGTAACTTTAACAAAGGGTCTGAAATCGGTACAAACAGGAGAAAAGGTTTTATTTTTCTCCAACTTCTACCCCCAACTACTGCTGGTCCAATTTCCCTTTCCCACCCCTTAATGACATCTGGAGCAGTTCCTATAGCTCTCCAGTAGCTTTTAGTCATTAACAAGTCCAGTCCAATTGACTACTGTTTAAAATTTTAATCTTCAATCTTACAATCATCCCCTTTCTCCCCAAACTCAGGTTTAGCCATGGTCCAAGGAAGTTCCACTAGGCAGGGGGTGTGGCCTGATCTACCTGGGGGGTAGGGATGATGGAGAACAGAATAAGCTGTCTCAACATTGAGGACTGTGGTCCTCTGTGGTTGCTGCCACTTCTCTGGCTAACGGTGACTATACCATATGAGTCAGGATTGACAGCTCTTCTTCTGAGGACAAGCCGGAGCCCTTTGGTGACTGGGATGAGGGGCTCTTACTCACCGCACACTTCTTATCTAAAGATCCGCCTTCCACTCAACCTCTGCTAACTGCTTTTGCTCCCCTCTCCCGCAGAGCCAGCCCTGGCAAGATGGCCGAAGCCTAGTTACCTTCTGCATCACCCACTTGAACCAACATAAATTCAAAACAAATACAGGCCACTCCACTGCCAACCCCTCTGTCTATACTGAGACTTCACTCCAATTTTCTTTATCCTTTGCTCAAACGGGCAGATAAACCAATCAGCCACATAAAGACTATTGTCTAGGTCATGAGATGCTCCACTTCACTTTTTGATAATATTACTAACCTCTTAGGCTTCCCCACTAAGCATCTAAGGGAAGGCCATCCCAAGAGAGGAAGAAGGGAGCAAACCTACAGTGCCCCTCTCTAGGCAAACTAGCCACTGCAGTGACTACTGTGTATAATTCCCTTCCCCTCCGTCTTCTTTTTTTTTGGTGAGGAAGATTGCCCCTGAGCTAACATCTGTACCAGTCTTCCTCTATTTTGTAGGTGGGATGCAGCCACAGCATGGCTTGATGAGCAGGGCATAGGTCTGCACCCAGGATCCAAAGCTGCGAACTCTGGGCTGTTGAAGCAGAGTGCACAAACGTAACCACTACAGCATCGGGCCAGGCCCCCCACCATCTTCTGATGGGTTTCTGCCCCATCTTCATAAGCCCGGGAAAGGATTCAGGCCACTGAGTGCTTGGGGCTTTCCTTAGAACGTGGAGTCCTTGATTTCACTCTACACTTCACTCTCAGGTCCTAGTCTCCATTCTGAGACAAGCAGGAAAAGTCTGATTCTCCTTACTTCTTACTCTTACTTCCTTGACCTTGGTGAGACAACTAACCCCCATTAGCCTCCGATTCTTGATGCTCAGAACAGAAAAGGCAACAAAATCTCCTATGTCAATTTGCCAGTACTGTTGGTACAAAGAAGTGCTTTGCAAATCAAATGTTAATATTAATAATGTGAAGAAAAATAACACAGACTTCTATATTCAAATAGGGTCCTTGACATTTGCTTTCAAGGGCCCTATTTCAGCCATTCAAATTTGCTTTTTAAGACAAAACTGACCTCCACTTATTTCTCTCACACAAATATTCACCTTCACTAACATTTATTAAGCATGACTATGAGGCAAGAACAGTGTTCAATGTTCCCTCATTCCTCTAGTCTTCACAGCTAACCCTGTGAGAGAGGACTACCATTACCCTCATTTTACATATGAGGAAATAGGGCTTAGAAAGACTGACTGCCGTGGTGCAAGGTCGCACATCTAGTAAACAGAGGGTAGTACGGTACAGGATACAATATATAGATAGATAACTAAACACGTAAATATTTCAAGGTTTAATGAACCTTTTTAGTTATGTGGAATCCAGATAAATGGAAAAACCACTGTAATCAAATTAAGATTCCTTTACCCTTTTAAGAAATTAGCACCTTCTGTGTATGAAGAGTTTACTTACTTAACCTTAACTGAATGACCTTTTTTGTTGTTTCTTCTCAGTGATGTGACCAGTGGAACCAGTCCCAAACTACCTCCTATGCAAATTGCTAAGACGCAAAGAAAGAACAGGAAACAATAATGTTAGGAGAACACAGGCTTAGTCAACACACAGAGTAACTACGCCTGCCACTCGATTAACAGACAGCGTTCCTACCGCAGGAATAAAGCAGGGAAAAGGGAGGTCTCTCTAACACTACATTCCCCTTCATTTAACAAATGTTCAGTTCTGGAGAAGACATTTTGAAAAACGTAGTTTAAAGAAATTGCATTTATGCTCTTTACATTTAAAACACTTAACTTTGTTTTTAGACAGAGAAACCTCACTTATTATCCCTTGCCCTACCAGCCAGAAACAATCTGGCCATTGTTAGGGAAGAAAAACTCTTCCTCTATCCTCTTAGGTTTAGGATTGAGGCCCGTAAATTAAATGGACAAAGGATAGGTTAGCAAAAGAAAAGACAGATTTTTATCCTCCTACTGGAACTTACAGGAAAATGTGACTCAAGGAGGCAGTCAGAATTGGGGCTTCCATCTTCATAGGGGGAAGGGAGGGGAAGAAGGGCACCTATGGGAAAACAGATGACATTTAGGAAAGATAAATGGGCCCTTAGATGAATAGATGGGAGATAGGATGTCGGTTTAGGGGTGGGGCCCACTTTTCCTTTCTTCTCCTCTCCAGTGATAAGAATAAACCCTCCATGGTTTTTGAAACTCTGGGGAGGGGATTTCTGACAACTGAGTTCTGAGAGGCTCTGTTTTTAGGCATAAAATTTCCTGAGTTCAGGAAAAAAACCTATTCTCAAATGCCTTCAGCTCAAAATAATTTTTATGCCACGGCGGCATATTCTAGACCCCTTCACCATTAACACATTCAAATATCTGAACACTTACTTCGCACAAAGCACTGAATTAGTACTGTTGGAAAAACAAAATGTTTTAGGATAGAAGTCAGCCACCAAGGACCTCATAAAATAAGTTGAGAGTATAAGACAACTTAAATTTTTGATTTTTTTGTTTTTTAATACTCTTACAACAGCAAAGGAATTTTTATATATCACAAACAAAAATTAAAAATAAATGACAAATAAAAAAATGCGACATGGCAAAGAGTTAATATCTATACTCTAAAAAAGAGTTGCTACAAATGAGTAAGAAAAAAATAGATTAGAAAAACGGACAAAGGACAGAGAAATGCAAAGAGCCAACATACATATAAAACCCTGCTCAACCTTACTCATAATCAAAGAAGAACAGATTAAAACTATAGTACTGTTTTTTCAGCTGGCAAACTGGCAAAGATGACAATAAATGGATGTTGTTACGCGCTGGGAGGAACAGACTCAAACACTGCTGGTTGGAATGTGAATTGTTACGAAGATTTTGCAGAGCAGTCTGGCACTATATCAAATCTGCATGGCTTCCCTTACAGTAAATGCATTTCTAAGAATTCATCCTATAAAATAAAAATAGTCTCACAGGATGTGTACAAGCACCACAGCATTGTTTGTAATGCAAAAGCCAACTGGGAAACAATCTAACGCTCATCCATACGGGATTGGTAAATAAAATTAAGGTACATTTATAAAATAGAGTACTACCTGACTACTAAAAAGAATGAGGAATCAACATTTACTGACACAAAAAGAGTCCTCCTATATATTCAGTGAAAACAAAGTTTAAAAAAAAAGGATGTACAGTATGATCCCATTTTTGGAAAGAGAAAGAGAGAAAGAAGACAATGGAGAAGAAAGACCATACCTGTCTCTACACTGTCAACAGTAGCCATCTGTGGTGGCAGGCAGGATTACAGACGACTTTCACTTTCTACTTCACATCTGTACTGCCTGAAGTTTCAACTGCAAATATGTGTAACTTCTGTACGGCACTACACAGTTAGGGAAACTATACTGGACTTTGACCACATAAAAGCTGAGAAAGGTTGTAGTGAAGAAATCTAATACATTAGTAGGTGGTACAGGAAACACACAAATACGGCTTTCAAATAATGATGCAAAAGAGCTAACTTTTCGGCTTGGACCGCTGAGGAAGGCTTCATAGAAGAGATAAGATTCACGTTAGATTTTCAAGCATTTTGATAAGCAAATGAGAGGGAGAAGAAAAGCTGAAGGCAGCACTGTCCAATACAAAGCATAATTTAAAAATTTTTAGTAGCCACATGAAAAAAGTTTTTAAAAAGAATGAGGTGAAATTAATTTTAATAATATTTATTTAACCCAAAATATTCAAAACAGTATCATTTCAATATGTAATCAATATTTTTAAAGCACAATGAGATACTTTACATTGGTTTTTTTTGGTACTATCTTCAAAATCCGGTGGGTAATTCACATTAGCCACGTTTCAGATGTTCAACACCCATATGTAGTATTGGCTAGTATAGTGGTCAATATAGGTCTAAGGATTCTAAACCCAAATCCAGAGTGGATATTTAGTTGGCTTAGGCTAATAAAAGACTAGTAGGAAGTGAATGAGGCAGAAAAAGGAGACGAGGCCAGAGCAGAAGGCCAGTCTGAGATAATCTGAATTTTATATTGTAAGCAAATAAGAAACCAGAGAAAAATATTTAACAAGTAAGGATGATTACTAAAGCACTATTTTAGGAAGATTAACTTGTTTTTCTTTACTCAGATACAAATATAAATTCAAAATGCAGTTTTTTCCCAACATTTTTATTACATGAAAGATTACTGGAGATACAAAAAATAACTTGTCATCAAACAACTGTACTTTGTTGATTTGGTAGATATTTAAGATACTTCTGGATGGTCACTGTTGAAATACTTCTATTTCATGACATTTTAAAATGATTTTTTGAAAAATACATGTTTTAAGAACTTCACCAAAATTTAAGAGCCTTTACTTTAACACTTCCTATCAGAAACTCCTTTAAGCCAGGAATCTAAAATATTCTTAATCAAATACAAATTTAAGCACTCAAGATCTTACACTCCTGAAATTTACTACAAAAAATTTACTTGTTTATAAGAAAACCATCTACAAATTTCCACATACATAAAACAGTATCACAACAATGTAAGCCTCCTCCAGATTTCTTAACTTCAAATTGAGAGCCTATACGCATGACATTTCAGATAATTTACCTCAAGGCTAAAGAAAAAAACGAGTGCTCCAAAAAGGAGATAAGAAAGCAGGGCACAGAAGAACATCACTGGTTATAAGCCATTCCCTTTGTTGCCCACAAAGACTGCCAAGGCAGGAAGAGTGAGTTTTCAGCCAAAAGTCAGAAATCCAGTGATGTCATCAGGACCAAAAGCATTATAGGACCTGCAATTTCAGCAACTCGCTGCTCTGCACTAAAGTCATGCAATTTCCTTTTTTTTTTTTTTTAAAGCAGAAAATGATCTTAAAATTTACCAAGTCCCCTTCACTTTTTTTGGTCTTTTGGTGCGGAAGAGTGGCCCTGAGTTAACATCTGTTGCCAATCTTCCTCTATTTTGTATGTGGGATGCTGCCACAGCATGGCTTGATGAGCGATGTGTAGGTCCGGCCCAGGATGGGAACCTGCAGAGAGGGGGCCACCAAAGCGGAGCACATGCACAGAACCACTATGCCACCAGGCCGGCCCCTGCCTTTCACTTTTTGATATAAGCAAATGGAGATCCAACAAACACACATACACATACAGAGAACAGACTGGTGGCTACCGGAGGGGAGTGGGTTGGACGAGGGCAAAATGGGTATAGGGGGTCATTTGTACGGTATCAGAAGGAAACTAGACATTTGGTGGTAAACACAATGTAATTTTCACAGAAGTCTAATTATAATGATGCACACCTGAAATTTATATGTTATAAACCAACGTTACCTCAAGTTAAAAAAAAAGGAAATTATAAAAAATTAGAAGCCAAAACTTGTGTTCTTCTGCTGCTTTATAATTTTTCATATTTCCCAGATTATCCACAACAGATATATTACTTTTATAATTTTTTAAAAAGAAGGAAAAAGCGTTTGCTTTAAAAACTACTGAACAACTCCAAAAATATTCTCCCTCTCCTTCCTGGTCTAAGATCTCATTCTACAGGCCACTTTCTCAGGAAAGCCTTCCAAAGCACCCACACCCTAAACAGACCAGGTTCCCTTATTACACACTCTTATAAGCTCCCTGTACTTCCCTTTTGTAGATCTTAACATAACTACAATCAGATAATTATTTGTGAAATTACTTAATATCTATTTCTCTATCTAGGTCTTAAACTAGTGTTTCCTGGGGCTGGTCTAGGCTCTTTGCTGTATATACCAGGAGTTCCTGATATGAGGGCCCTAACATAACCATGAAATTACACACAAGATTGTTATATTTGTGTATTTTTCTTCAGATACGCAAAAAATGACCTTAAAAATGGATAAAAACCAAAAGTTAATGGATTTATGTTGTTCACCTGACCAGATCCATCCTCTTTGGGGAAACAACCACTTCCCCATCTCATATGGTTCCGGGAAGACCATCAGTCCCAGTGTTTAACCGGCTCCCTGACTGCTCCAGTGGGCACGTAAGCCAGGCCTGGCCAATGATGGCACGTCGCCCAGACTCCATGTAGACCCAGTAAGAATTCCTCCATGGGACAGAATCTATGCACCTGGGGAAAAGGTGCCCATTTCCCCTCTTGAATCCAGAGAAGTAAGGCCCATGAGAGCCTGGAGGTGCCAATGGTCCTCCTCTGCCAGATGAAAGTACCTGCCTGAAAATGAGGCCAAAAAGCAGAGAGCAGAGAAGACAGGCCCCCGATGACATCGTGTGAACACTTAGGGCCAGCAACACCTATTTCCACTCTTCTCAAAAACGTGAGAGGGGAGAAAAAGCCTTTTTCCCCTTTAAGCTAATGTGAGTTGGGTTTGTCACTTGCAAGCAGAAGTCACTTGAGAGAGCCACCCAATTCCCACAGCTACACGGTCATCACTCCCAAATGTCCACCTCTAGGCAAACCTCTGTCGGACTCCAGCCCCACACAGGCACCTGCCAAGTGCAGATCTCTCCTTGGTCGTTTCAGAGACAGCTTGAACTCCGTATGATCAAAACTGAACTATCCTCCTCCACACACCAGCTCTCCATCCATGCTGTTCATCTCACTCAACAACACACCCTACCAGATGTCCACGCTAGAAACCCGGGAGTCACTCTTGCCAATCCCATTCCTTCTCCCATCACAGCCAGTTACCAAGTCCTGTCCATTCCAGGCCCTCATGACCTGCCACCATCCAGTCTGGGCCAGGATGGAACAGCCTCCCGACAAGCCTCAGGGTCCTCAGTCTTCCTTTCTTCAAACTGATTCTCCCCCATGTAACTAATCTCCCTACACTGCAAAGGTGATTATTTTATCCCTACACTTGGCATACCCCATCCTCCTCCTTAAGTCCACAGGCAACTACACACAGCTGGAGCAACAGCCAAGCTTCACTGCTCCAGATGCTAGCAGTGGTGTAACAACTGTATGCCCTCAGAAAACGAGGTTCGTCAGAAACAGAAAAGAGTAGCAATGTCCTCAGTATCAGAATAGCTCAGATTCACCTGTTTTTAATAACAGATACCCAAGAATAATTTCTGTATCTATCCAATGTCTATTCATTAGTTCTACACTGAAGTGCCCAGATGAACCTGGTTTAGGGACCCACTGAGCCTACCAAGAGACGGATCCCACTGATCACCTCGTCTCCTTAAGCCTCTACTCTAACCAGCGTTCTCTTCAAAAAACACGACTGCGGATCTCTGAGCACATCGCTTTGTTTTGATTTTTTAGGAACGAATAGCCTGGGGCTGGCCCTGATGGCCTGGTGGTTAAAGTTTGGCGCTCACCCGCCTTGGTGGCCTGAGTTGGTTTCCTGGTCACAGAACCGCACCACCCATCTGTCAGGTGCCATGCTGTGCTGGTGGCTCACACAGAAGGACTAGAAGGACTTACAACTAGGAAATACAACCATGCACTGGGGGCTTTGGGGAGGGGAAGAAGAAGAAACAAAAAGAACAGCCTTTAAAATATTGGGTATAAAAATTGATACACATTATAACTATGATTTAGTAAAATATCCAAACATTCACATTTATTTTTGCATTTACTTTTTTAAAAACTAAATATATGATGATTGTTAACAACGATATGTAAATACGGAATATTGTCTTTAAAATAACCCATACAATTGGCTAACACAACTCTCCCACAATTCCCCCCTTACGTAGTCTGTGCCATTCTGTGAAAATTACCAGTTCTTCAGAACCTGTGAGTTCAGAAAATGGGCAAAAGAAATTAAGGGGAAAAACAGGAAAGCTGGGGGTCAAAGTGCCTCACAAACAGACTGGCCTGTCTAGTTGTGTGAGACCCCATCCAACAACTAATATTTCTCTATACCGCCTGAAACATTTTACTTGTTAAAGAGGCTTAACAAGCACCCTCTTTTAAAAAACAGCTTTTCATAGTAACAGGAGAGCTTTAAGTCACTCCCACCTAAGTGGGTTTAAATTCTTCTCCCCGACATCTACACTAAAGGAACAGGAGTTTGGATAAGCGACAGAAACCCTATTCATCAGTGCTAAGGCACATATATTTTTCATATTTTAGCATCTCTGAAATTAGGGTGCATCTTACAATCAACGGCTTCTTAAAATTAACTAGAAGCGTATTTCTTTATAAGTGGCCAAAAAACTATGGTACTCAATGCAACCAAACATTTAATCTCCTAAGTGTTAAAAGTTGGACTGAGCCGGCCAATATGGACCTTGAGGGATTAAAAAAGCATTCTAAAAGCATAAACACTAATCAAAGGTGGAAGAGGAAAGAAGGAAGGGAAAGACTTTCTAGTCCAAAACTCAGCCTGAGAGGGAGCTATTCTCCTTTCTCTCCGGAGCTCCCTGCTCCCAGGATCCAAAGGTCAGATGGGCACTGCTGTAACCAACGTCCAGCCACGCTGGGCCACACAGGGCCTTGCAGCACTTATTCACTTTAATATGAAACCAAGTCAGTTAGAGACCCAGGCTGCTGTCTAGTCTCAGACCTGATTATTTGTAGAAAAATCGCTATAAAAGACCAAATGACTCACGGAACTACACACTTAACATGTGTGCATATAAATATGTATAAGTATATAAATTACACACTTACATGTAAATTATACTTCAATAAAGCTGGTTTTTTAAAAAGGCAAACAAGTAACTGCAATAAGAAATATTAGATTAAAAAAATCTTCAGTGAGCCTTAAAAAATCCCTTGCAAAGGAATTCCATCCAGAAGAAGAAAATGGGGAAGATCAGAAAGAGACGGAATTTGAAATGGGGCCTGAAGAACGGGTAGGACTTGGCCATATGACAGTTGGCCATATAAGCAGTCCAAGCAGAGGGGACAGCATAAGCAACAGCAGGAGAGCATGGGAAAGGAACGTCTGCAGGAAGAAAAATACTGGAGATCAGGTGCATCCGAGGCAACTCTCATGGAAAGGACTTCAGTTAACAGAAGACACTGGAAACTTCTGAGCAGAGAAGTGACAAGAACTGGGCTTTGAAATTAACTTAGTAAAAAAAAAAATTTTTTTAGAGAGAAAAAAATAAAGAGGGCTTGAGATAAGGTGGCTATTAAAAAAAAGAAAGATTAAAATTCAGGCAGAAATGCATAAGGTAATCCGGACAATGGTGAAGTGAAGGCAGGAAGAACATAACATTAGTCCAGTAGGATGAGAACTTTATTCGGTTAAAAAAAAAAAAAAAAGACCAAAAAGGAAAACTTATCAAGTATACAAACTCATATATAATATATAATAATGTATGTAATATATATAAAAATATGCATCAAATAAAAGTTTAAAAAAAAGAACTATGTGACAACCGAATAACACTAGATTTGAAAACTCAATAGAGTTTATTAAACACAAAAATTTACACAAGAAATAGAAAACCTACACAGACCAACAAGTATTAAATAAACTGAAATGTTATTCAGAGTCCTCTCCAGAAAAAAAAAAATCCAAGTCTGAATACTCTTACAGTTGAGGTCTGCCAAATTCTCAAGTGAAAGATAACCCCAGTCTAAATTGCTTCTAAAAAGAGAAAAAGAAGGAAAGCTGCCCAACTCATGTTATGAGTCTATTAAAACCCTGATACCAACATTTATTAAGGATGGTACCAGGGTTAGCAGGACTACAGAGAAGAGTGACAATACCCTGAAAGCAGAACCATCGATTGAACGGGAAAGGTCTGGGTTCGGTGTGACGTCAACAGAAATAAGGAAGAGCAGGGAAACTCGTCTGGTAAGGAAGAGGAGTTCCGTTTGAACCAGAACCACCAGGTACAGATATGCATAAAGCAGCTGGAAAAACAGGACTCAAGTGCAGGAGAGAAATAAAAAATAAAGATCTGAGAATTCTTCAGATAGAAGGGTCTGAATAATAATAAGGTCAAGGGACTAGAGACACATAGAAAAGCGATCTGAAAAGTGAAACTTGGAGAACACTTTTATTAAGTGGGAAGGAAGAGCAGAAAGCAGAAAAGGGGCAGGGATGAACAAAGTCAGCCTAATGTCATAGAACTCCTCTTTTTATCTAGTTAATTCTCACGCATCCTTCAGAACTGTCCCAGGTTCCACCGTAGGACTTTCAAGAAGGCCTCAGATTCTCCCAGCACCACTAGCAACAGGTCAGGTCCCCGTTTTAAGCTCTTAGAATGCTCTGCACCTTAATTATAACCACAATTATATTTAATTCTAGAATTTCTTTTTCAATATGTCTCCCCCACTAGACTTTGAGCTCCATGAGGGCAAGGGCCCCAACCACTGCTGTATCCTATTGCCTCGCATGGTGCATTAGAACACAGTAAGCATTCATAACAGAAACAGACGGATGAACGAAAGCCAAGGAAAGGCATTTCAAGGAGAAGTCAATGTTATATGCTACAAAAAGCTCAGTGAGACTTTGAACGGGGACTCAAATACATTGATTAGGTTATAGGTGACCTCTGTGAGGGTGAAATCCAGGTAACAGGGTAAAGAAGTGAATGGATGAAAGAGCAAATTACTCATGGCAATATCACAAGATTATGACAGGCTGAATTTTAATTTTACTTCAATTTAGGCTATTTTGGAATTTTTCCTTAATGAACATGTATTACTTTCCTAAGGACAAAACTGTTTGTGTTTTTTCTTTTAATGTTGATATGATTTGAAAAGGAAAAGCAGCAACAAGGCAGCTTGAGGGAGTAGTGGATCCCAGGCAAGGTTTTTTGTAAATTGAAGGAACCTTCAGCACATTTGTTCTTTTCAGAACCCTAAGACAAAAGACAGGATAATTTATCCTCCACTAGGTAGGAAAGAAGAGAAAAATGAAACAAGGTGTTAACTAGCATAAAGGACAAAAAATATTCATCCACCGAGATGGAAAAAAAGCAGCAGATGACAAAAAATCCACGAGTCTGGAAGCCTCAGTCTTTTCATCAAAGGGTGTGGAGAAGTGAAGGAAGTCGAAAAAGTCTGCAATGAACTCCACGGAGAATGTGCAGGAGGAAAAAAACAAAACAGAAGCAGGACACCGGTTCTGTAAAAATGCATTCTAAATTTCAATTAGCCTCGTGTAAACCCACACCCAGCTCAGAACCACCTGTATTTTAGCTTTAAGTTTAAATACTTCAATAATTCTGGTTCACAAACTTTACTCCAACCGCTGAACACAGTGATAAGCATTAAGTTACATTCTACTTTAATTCAGACTTGAACACCTCTTACGAGTAAATACAATCAACGAGTTGTTTGCAACTCAAGCAACAAAATAGCGATCATTTCAAGTTAGGGGTGCCCGAAAAGTGATGTTCAACGTAAAAGTGCATAAAAGAGTTTTTGTTGCTTTTTTTTTTTAAACAAACTCATCGAATGCCTCAGTTTAACAGCTCCTGAACAGTAGGGAAAATCCTGATTCAAACCCTAGCTCGCCGAGCAAGTTATTGAACCCTCTTCACGTCTCGGTTTCCTCGTCTAAACAACGAGGCATGCAACGACCAGGGTTCTCATCAGGATCACATGACGTAACACAGGTGAACGTGCCAAGTCCGCACTGTGCGCTCCGAGCAGGCTGCTAACCGTCCAAAAACAGAGAACCCGCAGCTCTTTGCCCAAATTCAAACCGCCGAGAGCACCGAGCAGCACAAGGCACAAGACGCCAGACCCTAACACAGAGCACATTTTTCCTCCCCTGACGCAAGCGATCTCCTCTCCCTGCCAAACCTCCCCACTAGGAGTCTGGAAAGACGAAAAATGGGTGACACTCCATCCAGCAGAAAGTTTGCAGGCGCTGAAGTGCACAATCACCAGACATGGCAGCGCAGGACAACAGGTGAACCTCCGAGAGCCTGGCACCTCCGCGCGGCCGAGTTCGGGGGGGCCTTGCAACTCCTCCCGCCTCTCCCGCCCCACGAAACAGACTTTTTCGGTCTTTTTTTTTTGCAGCAGCAGCAGCAGCAGAAGCAGCGTACACAGACTGATCACGAATACCAAGCTCGCCGCTCCCGGGCGAGTGAGGCGAGCGCCTTTCCCATTTAAGGATTCGAGAAGCGTCCTTGGAGGCGCCTTTCGCCCACACCGCCTCCCCGAACTCGGCCTGAAACCCGGGATGGGGAACAAAAGAGGGGCCGGGCGGCGGGGCGGCCGCGGGAGGCAGCCGGGGCCCGACGTCGGGCGGCCGGGCCGGGGGGCGCGGCGCGGCGCGGCCCGGGGCGGGGGGCGCGGGGCCCAGTCGGCCGCGGCCTGACGCGCTGGGGCCCCAGCGGAGCTCACGGCCCGAGCCGCCCCGCAGCGATGTCCCCGCGCGCGCCCCCGCGCGCGCCCGGCCCCCCGAAACTTGGCCGCGCGCGCACACGCACTCTCCGGACGAGCCAACTCACCCGCACCCCGGGGAACTCATCCTCCAGCCCTCGGCGCGGAGCGGGGGCGCGCGGCGAGCCGCCGGGGCGCGCGGGGGCCCGGCTCGGCCTCCGCCCTCGGCGTGCAGCGGCCCGGCCCGGTCGCCCCTCGCGCGGCCGTGCGATCGTCGTCTCGCGCGGACGGACGCGCCGGAGCCCGAGCCTTCCTGCCGGCCCTCCTCCTCCTCCCTCCTCCCTCCTCCCTCCTCCCTCCGAGCGCCAGCAGGCGGATTCCAATCTCGGCAGCCGCCACCGCCGACACTCGCACGGTGGGGGCGGCCTGGCCGGGGTCTGGGGGCGGGGCGGGCCTCGGCGCCGCGCGCGCGCACTGGCCCCGCGCCGGCCCGCCCCGCCCCGCCCCGGACGCGAAAGGAGCCGAGTGCGCGGCGGAAGCGCCCGAAGGGTCCGCGGGGCCCGGCGCCCCGCTGCCGGGGAGGAGGGCGGGCCGGCGGCAAGGGGGCGCCGGGCTGCCGGGGGCGGGAGGGGGACGGGCGGGCTTCTCCTGCGCGCGGCCCCGCCGGCCCCTCCTCCCCCCGCAGCCCCACCGCCGCCGCCTCGGCGGGGCCGGCTGGTCTCCGGAAGCCGCGCGGAGCAGACGCCGCGCCCGCGGGACGCACACCGGTCGGGCCCTCTCCCGGAGTCGTCCGCGTAGACCCTTCCCCGACACGCTTTAAGACTCCCCGTGCGCGCTGGGCACCCGGCTCGTGCAATGAGCCCGATCGCTCGGAACTCATGCGGCGCGCGGGGCATTGTCGGGTCGTGGGAGTAGTCTTGGCGACAAAGGGAAAACGCGGCCCCTGCGCATCCATCCTTCACCCGCCACTGCCCGGCTCCTCTCTGCGGGCCCGCTGCCGGCGTGCCGGGGCGCAGGTAGGGAGGTGCGGGCACCGAAGCATCGCGCGTCGGGGCGGGCGTCCGGCCCGGGGCCCCGCGACCTGCGGCGCGTGCAGTCCGGAGGCAGGAGAGGAGCGGCGTGCCCCGCAGATCTGAAGTCAGCGGACTATGGATTCTGCTGCCTTCTCTGCCTTTGGCTCACTCTGGTGACCTCGTGTCCCCTCCGGAGGCTCGGGCCCTCCAATTTGGAAAATGTAAATAATTGGCACGATCTCTTTTCTTCCATTCTCCTCATTCTTTGTGGGAAATGCTGGTAAAAAGTATTTCACGTCCTGCATGGGAAGAAAGAGTATAGGCCCCCTTTTTAACAGCCAAATGTGACCTTAATCTCTTTGGTAAGTATTTCAACGGATATATTGTGTTAAATTATATCACTTTGCAAAAGATCATCTTTTTTTTTGAGGTGCTCTTATAAAAATCGCTTTTTAAACTGTGCGCAAAAACAAAGAGGGAAGGAAAAGAATGTGCCAATGATATTTGTTTTTACACACAGTCTCCCTAAAGAGATGCTTAGTTTCTGGAGTATTCTCTTATACTCTTGTTTAAATGTCTAAATTCCCTTACGTTCTTGTTTAAAGATTTTTTTGACCATCTTATATTCTATCCCCTTTTTCTCTTCCTTTTACCTAGGAAGGTAAATTTGCTCTTAATATCTCAAATACAGTCCATAATTCTGAATTTTTTAAATTCTGTTTTCTTCTCTAATTTTTTTTTTTCTGAACTCCAGCTGTCTCAGGTTTGAGAGTCATGGGTTACAGTATGTTGCTATGCAGGAAGAATCTGTGATACGTGAGTTTCCTTGCATCCACTAAAATTTGTCACTTTTCTTTTTCAAGTTTTCTACGTAGTACTCTGCTTTAATTTTAGGGGAAAGGGTGGAACTTTTGCTCGAGGAGAGTCAAGCTGATTCGCCAAAGAACTCATTGATGTATGCTGAGCAATGTGTCAGGACAGATAAAACCATGACAAGTGTGTTAATATAACCTCTGCAACCTAGTTCCATTTTCAGACATGAATCAGTCTATGAAATAGACAAGAATCTCAGATTGGAACATTAGTGAAGTCAAGTTTCTGAAATGTACAAATCAATGTTGTCTGGGTTGTGTTATATGTCACTATAGAAATGAGAGCAAAATTGAGGCATTGAATTTTACTCCTGGTATCTTTGCTTCTCTACGAGAGGATCTCCTTTTCAAGTCTTTGGGGATTTTACTTGACATCCTTTTGCTCCTCTTGGGTAAGGCCCACCTGGTGCCCAGGCTTCAATCCTTAGTGTTATCACAGCGGGCAACCTACGAGCCAACAACTGAGCAGGGCCTGCTGTTCTCTCTGGTGCCTGGCGTGTGTGTGTGTGCCAGCCTGTTTCTGCCGTCTGCCTGCCCATTAAATGAATGGGGCAGCCAGGAAGCCCACGGAGACTTTTGGACATGGATGGTCTGGCCCCCAGACTCAAAGGCAACACCTCAAGGTCCAAATTTAACATTCTCTAATGTGATGATTTTCCTTTAAGTAGGTTAATAGAACGGGCTGAAAAATGGGACTTTTTTCCTCTGCAGAGTTAGTTTGAGGTATAGGTCCCAAGAGTGGTAGTTGCATGCCCAATCACGAAGCATTAGTTTGGAATGGAAAACGACCCTTCCCATGCAGTTCTCAGATCCTCTAGGACACCCTCTCTGATCACCTATCTTAAATTAACACCCCATCACAGCCAATTTCGTTGTCTTTGTTTTTTCTTTTTTTGTGAGGAAGATTGTCCTTGAGCTAACATCTGTTGCCAATCTTTCTCTTTTTGCTTGAGGATTGTTGCTGAGCTAACATCTGTACCAATCTTCCACTGTTTTATGTGGGATGTCACCACAGCGTGGCTTGTCAAGCGCTGCCAGGTCTGCACCCAGGATCCCAACCTGCAAACCCCAGACTACTGAAGCAGAAAACACAAATTTACCCACTACGCCACCAGGCTGGTCCCCCAATTTCATTGTCTTTATACCACTTTTTACTATCATTTAGTTATTTGTTTATCGTCTGAATTTCTCTGCCACGCTAGAATGTAAACGCCGTGAGAGCAAAGACCTTGTCAGTCTCACTGTCAGCTGTGCCTGGCAAATGGCAAGTGGTCTGTATAGTCGGTCCTCCACATCTGCGGGCTCCACACACATCTGCAGATTGAAAAGGCTATGATGGTTGCATCTGTACTGAATATGAACAGACTTCTTTTTCTTGTCATTATTCCCTAAACAATACTGTATAGCAACTATTTACATTGCATTTACATTGTATTAGGTATTACAAGTAATCTAGAGATGACTTGAAGTATATGGGAGGATGTGCTTTGGTTATATGCAAATACTATGCCATTTTTTATGAGGGACTTGAGTATCCACAGATTTTGGTATCCACGGGGGTCCTGGAACCAATCTCCTGCGAATAGCGAGGGAGGACTGTATTTGTTAAATGAGTGAGAGAGAAGGATAGAATTTCCTCTAAGCATTTCTGAACCTTGTTGTCAAGACCCAGTTTTAGAAGGTGGCAGGGACTATGACGAAAAGGGTGAGGGAAGCTGTGGGTTACACCATCGTCAGTGAGGTGGACACATCCGCCTTCAGGAAGGCAGTAGTTTAATAGATTAATCCGAGTTAATCCATCCACAGTCATTTCCTTGTTGTAAAGACTTTATGAGGCAAAAGGCGGCAGTGAGTCTTTGTGGGTATGGAGGTAAGTTGGAGCCCAGTAGGGAGGGACTAGTGAAGGGGTGCCCTTGGCAGGGTGACACTTCAAGGTGGTTTCGCACCCAATATTAAATGGACAAAAGTGTGGTGAGGAGTAGACAGCTACTGTTTTCAGCACGAACACTTCTCCGTCATTTCGTTGGTTACTAATACCCCATCATAGTTTAGAAAGATCAAGCCAAAACAGAAATTGTGTTTAAGAAGATGATGATTATATATAAAAGGAAATAGTGCCTAAAATAGAGAAAAGCTTAAAAATCTAAATTTGTTCTTTTCTTTGTAAGGGTGCGATATCCTTCTGTTTGTACTTCTAGCTTGCTGTTTTTCCTGTTTCCATTTTCCTTTTTCTTTGCTTCAAAGCACTTGTCTGTTAGGATTAAAAGATGGTTTACTGAGTGAGTGCTCACCTCAGTTGCTACAGAGTCGCCACCACTTGGTCCTCCCTAGGCTATGGTTCCTATGGTCCTCCTCCCCCTGCTACCAGTATTCCCCTTACGGCAGAACCCCGTCCTTTCCCAGGCCCCAAGACAGGCGCAGTTCTCACAGCTCCAGGCCCAAGCCTGGGACTCGGCCTCTGCCTGCCTTTGCTTCTTAATTGGGGACCCCGCCTTGGCTCCTTTCTAAGAACTGATTCGCAGCCCTTTTCTTGTGCTTGAAGCCCTGGCCTCTTAACCTGTGTGGAACTTGATTTTCTCTGCCTGTCGTCTGGAGTCTGCTCCAGCCCTGCACCACAGACTCTGCTGTGCACTAACCGATACCCGTGGTGGCCACATTTATTTGCCTCCCGCTCTTCGTTCCTAGAGTCTCTGCGTCCATCTTCTATCCCCTTATCAGGCCTCCTCCCCCCCATCATGTCAGGTTGGACATCCTGCTACCTGCCACCCTCATGGACCACCACCTGTTGTTTGCTCACTGCTCTCTGGCTATCAGGTACTGCCTCGAGGTCTGGCGTGCCTCCCCACCCCAGCTCCCACTCCGCCTGCGCTAAAGCTTGTCCTTCCCCACCTGGTAGCAGTTCACCCCCTTCATCACCCTGCCTTTCTCTGTCCTGAGAGCAGTAAGTTTATGACCGGTTTTACTTTGATTATAATCTATATCTATATAGTTGTTTTTTGTTTGTATCTGGTTAAAAAATAATCAAAGTGCAATAGGGGTTTGTGTGTCTGTATATATTATATTAGATTATACATATATATATGGAAAACCCATCTCTGATTCTACTCCAGAATTCCTTTGGGGCGAGTAGTCCAGAAATCCCAGCATCTGGAGCTGGGCATGATTCCCTTGTGAATGACTTGTCAAAGGAAGGCAAGGTGTCGTGGTCAAGATTCAAGCTGAGATAACAGGGGAGATACAATCTTGGCTCAGGCATCCTGAGCCATTAACTGAGCATGCTGTGCCTACTGTATGTGGTCTACACGGTTATCCCGACATATGCCTAGGTGTGATGTGGTGCCACCGATGTGACCAGGCGTACTAGTTTATCCGTCAGAGGTGTTGGGGGTACCCATCCCTATACTAGACTTGAAGTTCCAGGGGACAGGGACGGGCTTATTCTTACTCCGTTGTACCCCTGGGTTCTAGCGTGCTGCCTAGCACTCCAGTAGGTAGTCCATAAATACTTCATGGATGAATGACTGAATGTACTAGGCATCATAGTGGACTCCTGTCCTCTGAAAGCTTAAAATCTAGTAAATGTAAGACGTGCATAATTCCTTCATTTGACGTTTGTTTCTGAGTCAGAGTTTATTGCCATTAAGATAGTTGATACTTCATTTTGTTCTCTATTGAGTTTGCCCTCATTTATTTACATCAACTAAGGCGGGGTTTGGTTTTGGGGAGGGTTTCATGGCAGTATTTTTGAGGATTAATGATAAAGCACTTCTCTTGATGGGACTGGAGCCTAAAAGATGCTGTACCTGATAACACAGAGCTATCAGTGACTTTGAATTCCAACAATTCATTTTCAATAAACAGTGTTTGAGTTCTGGAGTTCCATTTGCTCTTTAAAACAACTTCCTCATTTCTTTCCCGGGGGACAGAATCATATATTTAACTATTAACCAATTCCTGTCAGCGTTTCTTGTAAAATGTAGATTATCTTTCATTTAGTTTGCTACCCCCTTTAAAACCTGCGTTCCTCCTTGCATACCTGAATTATCCTGGCTATCCTCCTAATTGCTCATTCCCTCTTTCAACTGATCTTGCCCAGTTTTTCCCGATTGTTCTTAACGAAACACCATTCTCATCAAAATCTGGGAACAGCTGGTGGACAGCGACATTCTGCTAGCCTGGTCTCTCCACTTCCTGTAGGATGGGCCCCGTCCATTTTCCTTTTAATGCCTTTCTCCTGCCTGCAATGCCCAAGGACTGCCTCTTGCAGGAAGCCATCTTTGCTCCATTCTAAACTCTTGGAGCTCTTCTCTCTATGGTCTGTTTCATTGACTTTTTTGCATAGTTTAGCTATTCCTGTGTCTTTGTCCCAAATAGGATTTCATACCTTTATTCACTTACATCTGAAGAGGGGCATCCCAGCCTCCCAGCCTGGGGAAGGACAATTTAGAGGGTATCAAAATACACAAGATATCCAAATAGCAGCCCCAGCCTGGGACTACCATTGTACTTACTGAAATCCTTGCCTCTGCTAATCCGTTTGTTGTCAAGGTCCAACTGGAGGGGAAGAGAGGTCACAAATCATCAATGCATCCTTGGCTGCTTTATCCCTCAAGGTCAAAGAGGGCACTCCTCTTCCTTCCTCCTTTCCATCTTCCCTTGCCTGGTTGTTACCGCTGCTGCTGTAGGCATTGTGCTGAGCACAGGGTGACTATACTGCTGGGCTCCAAGGAGCGCCATTCACGTCTGCCTCCGTGTGAAAGGTGCTCCCTGGACCAAGTGGTACAAAACCTGCTCCTGGCCCTTCTGAATGCCGTGAAAGTGCCACTTGGATTGGGGGCAGGGAGCCTAGTCCCTGGCTTGCTTAGAGAGAGCCAGCTGTTCTATTGTTTACCTTTATATACCTTTCAGGGCATCTGGCAAGATATATTTAAGCATTTGTTAATTCTATATTGCAAAATATATATGCATACAAATAAATAGATTAAAAGGAAATAGAGACAAAATGTTGGCAGTAGTTGTCAGAGTAGCGGCCTAAAAGATGGCTATTCCACTCTTCCATAAGCTTTCTCTCTCCACACTGGGGAGTATTGCTTTTATAATTAGAAAAATAAACATTTTAGAACTGGTTAATTGATAAAAAGATTGGGGGAAAATGAAAGGGGCAAGGTACATATTTGTCAGAATGAAGTCAATTAGAATCCCATGTGAGATGTGTAATTAATCAAAATTTTCATTTATTTGATCAATGTGAATATTCTTCTTAATAACAAAAGTTATTCTGTTGTTACACTTGCAATAATGCATCATACTAAGCAAATTTTAACTATACACATATTTCATCAAAACCAAGATATCATTGATCATAAGCATCATTTTATGTACAACTAGCAAAGAAAAACACTGTCAATTAAACTATGACATATCGTCAATTGTAAGACATCCTAATTTCAGAGATGATAGAATGTCAAAAAGTGCACATCTAAGAATTGGTGAGGGGCCGGCCCCGTGGATGAGTGATTAAGTTTGCGCTCTCTGCTTCGGCAGCCCAGGGTCTCACCACTTTGGATCCTGGGTGTGGACATGGCACTGCTCATCAGGCTATGCTGAGGTGGTGTCTCACACAGCACAACCAGAAGGACCTACAACTAGAATATACAGCTGTGTACTAGGGGGCTTTGGGGAGAAGAAGGAAAAAAAAAAAGAATTGGTGAAATACAGTGTGTTTTAATGCACATAAAAGGCAAAATGACACTATCCAGGCCAATAGTTTGAAATGTTGAGTTTCTAATGTTTTGACGTAGAATCTTATTTGTTTGTTATGTGCAATCCTCGAATAGCCACACTATGAATGTTAACCACAAAAGCAGAGACTGTACAGTTCAACTGCATATAAACACGTTGAATAAACACAAGTGAATAACTTATGATTCAGTCACATAAAGTTTAGAAGAAATGCTAGCATCAAGTCACATGCTTGGATTATATTACAAATAAAAAATTTCTGACAGCTGGTTATACTGAAAATGTGCGATGATGAGAAGAATTAAATTTTAGAGGTTAACACACACGTTTTTATCCTTGGAAAAGTCAAACTAAACAATCAGAAAAATCTCATCAGTGCAGTAGAATGACTGTGCATCTATCCCGGAAGCTGAACAATAGTGCTTGTTGCTTATGGGGCCATCAGGAAAAGCCAGCTGTGGATTTCTTTCTAGTACAATTAATTGCTTCCGCTGTATATAAAATTGAAAGAATTGGGTGCTTTAGTGCGGAAAAAGGATATCCTGCTACACTGTTCCTATTTCCTCACAAAAGCTATTATTGAGCCTTTTGCCATTAATTCACATGCGCTGGATTATCCTGTGATGAAAGACCAAAAGGCTTTTCATTTTTATAGTCTCTTATCTCCTATTTATTTGGCACCTGCTTGGAGAGACCTGTTCTCCCAACACTGGTTAATTGCTAGGATGTCAGAAGGCAGCTAATGACTGACTTCCTTTTCAGAGACTAATTGTGAACCCATCTCTATACTTTTTCTTAGGGTGGCCTTTGTCGTTACTGAGCAATATTCTGAGTTCCGTCCTTATTTGAAATGACCGGTGCTGTGTTCTCAATGCCAATTTTCAGTCTCTGCCCACCGTACACTTTGAGACCAGCAAGTGACTCTTTTATAAATCCTCTGTGTTAGACCTGCGCTGTCCAGTACAATAGCCACTCGCCATGTCTAGCTATGTCATTTTTAAGTTAGTTAAAATTAGGTTTCTTAGTCTAGGCTCAGGAAGTGCTCAGTAGCCACATGGGGCTAGTGGCCCCCGTACTGGGAGAGTACAGATAAAGGACATTTCCATCTTCATAGTTCTGTGGGACAGCACTGACACAGACTGACCTGCTCAGCTCAGGCCTCGTGAACAGTCTGAGCCCTTCTCTTGAACTGGTGTTTCTGTTCTCACCATTCCATGCAAATGGCGGAAAGACCATACTTCCAGTGGTCGTTTCTATAGTTCGTTACTAGAAGAGTTTCTCTGAACGTGTAGAACACCAGAGATGGGGGTTGCTATGCCATGCTGTAAAGTCACAGTTATGTAAGAAGTGTACTTACCACAATACAAAATCAATGAATTTTTTTTAAGTGGTAGAAAATTGGCCAAAACGCTAATCGTGGTTGTTTCCAGGCAGTGGGACCATGATTCCTTTTTTCTTCTTCCTGTTTATATGTCACTGTTTTTCAGATTTTATTCCATAAGCACATACTCCTTTCACAATTAGTAAAAATCACATTTAAGATACATGAACCCGGGCATTTCTCTGTCGCCAGTTTCAAACTAAGGGGGTTTCATCCAGCCCCTGTCCTGAGAGAGGAAGGTGTCATTTTGAGCAACTGTGTCTTTGAAAATCACTGTCAGCCAGCAGATTTTAGTCGAGAGATCTGGATTCCCTTCTATCCTAGTGTGTAAGGCATCAGAGAATCTGTGCTTGGGGTGCCCTAGAGCCCTGCTACATGGAATCACAGAGCATCCCTCTGGAAGAGATGCCTCACGATCACCAGCAATCCTTCACCCAGGCATTTACCAGGCCTTTCACCAGCATCCGCACAGCTCTAGACTACAGTCCAGAGTCTTGGAAGCCGGGCCCAACAGGTTAAGGAGGCTTGTGGAGCCGAAGACGGCTCTAGTTTTACCACTGAGAAGAGAACCATAAAAAGAAGTTCTCGTTTCCTAAAAGTTCAGGCATGATCATACAGGTTTAATTAGGAACAGTAAGCTGTTTACAGCAAATTATAAACTATAAAGCAGACCTCGATGGACACTCCCAAAGGATGGCCCGTGAACCCTTACTTCTCCAAGGCCAGATTCAGCAATGCCAGCCAGAGGAGTAGCCCAGAAGTCCCTTTCCAGAACTTTCCATAACCAAAGGAGACGGCACAAGAACTCATGGAAACCCTGTGTTTTTTTTTCCTTTCATCCTTGAAACATGAAGCCAAGCCACTGTTTTCTTGGTTGCTGCAGCCACCCACTTCAGAAACAGGCTAAGCAACACCAACTTTGGAGACAGAATTCTGGCTGAACTTCCTAATTTTTGACCTTGGGCAGAGTTTGTCAACCTCTCTGAATTCCAGTTTCTTCATCTATAAAATGAGGGTAAATAATATCAATCTAATGAGACAGACGTGAGGATAAACAGTGTATGGAAAACAGTTGGCATAGAGTCCACACTCAATTAATTTTAGCTACCTTTCCTTTTTCCTTCTAGAAAGTGATTGGTCCACTGGTGTTTATGTTGAAGGGGAAAGAAAACAACTGTAAAACTCTTAATGAGCCTTACTTCAAATACAGCCCAGTGCCTTGCAGTAATTAGGGTATGAGTTCTGCTTCAGCTTGGGCTAGGCTCCAGTTCTTCATTCCAGCCTTCGCTCAGGAATTTCCTTCTCTGGAAAGCCTCCGCTGCCCACTCCCAGGCTGAGTTATGTCCCTCCTGAGTAGTCCCGTGGCACCCCAAGCTTATTTCTGTCCATTCCTTCACCTTGCCTTCTGCTTCTCAAACTAGGGTACCTAGCATTGAGCATGGAGTATGTGATGTTATAAGGCACCCTCTACAGGGCATCGGTTTTATCTAATAATAAATAACTTAAGGGGCATTTTTTTTTTTTAGTTAAAAGATTATTTAAAAAATTGCACAATTGCAGAGAGTCCCTAGACGGCACTTGTTTATTGTCCTTTGCTTTTAGGTCTGCTTTGCAGAAAAGTTGGAGAAACATTTATTGCCATATGGTATGAAATTACGCCATAACTTATCTATTTCTTCCACCAGACTGAGTTCTGTGAGGGCAGGTCTTGTGCCTCATTCGCCTCTGAATTCACGATGCTGAGCTACTTAGCACAAGGCCTGGCTCAAAGTAGAGGCTGCAGGAATGTTTGTGGAACTGAACTCAACTCTCTGTCTTCTCTCAGTCCTTTGGAGAGAACGTAGTGTTTCCACCAAGGAGAGGAACTTTGAGACTGTTGAACTGACAGGACTCCACAGCAAGTGCCTATTGGAGAGAAGACAATCATAGCTGGGAATCTTACCTTTTTGGGAAAGGTATATAACCTATCTGACCTTTGGCTTCCCAACCTGGTAGGGTCGTGAAGATTCAGTGAGAAAGGATTCATCAAGCACCGAGTACTGTGCTTGGCACATAGAAGGTGCATGCAGAAAAGCTTCTTTCTTCGAAAGACACATTCTGGTTATGAATCTACATGCTCAGAGATGATTCTGGTCATTTGAATCATTCCAGGCAACTCACAAAGGACCTGGTATTCCTACCTGAGGTCTGAGCCACTACCTGGGGCTTCTTCTGCAACACCCTGGTCCCCTTCCTGAACCTCCATCCTAATAGTATCATAGCACTCAACAGCTGCCTTACTGTCTCAGCTACGCTCCCCGTAAACCTGGGCCCGTGAGATAGGGTTAGTTCAACTAGGCGGTGGAGGAAGGTAGCCACCTGTCAGCAGGTGCGAGCTGCAGAGTAGGGGCCCGTTTCAAGCCTCGCCTCACTAAGTGATCTGATTTACTCTCCCACCTCCAAGGCCTGTGGTCTTGGTTCTGGAGACACCCCCGGACAAATGGTGCCAGTTCCTAACACAGAGCCTGAGCAGGGAATCAGCATTCCCAAATGGCTGTGTCCTTTATTCTACTGGCCTGTGTCCAGAGTAGCTTTACCAGGAAACTAAGGAAGCTTAAGCTTCAGGGTCCTTCACTTTCAAAGGTCCCCGGAATGCCGAGGATGGCTGGAATGTTCTAGGCTGAGAGGGGAAGTCAGGTTGCAATCAGGGAGCGTTCCTAGGTGAGCTCTTCTGATGACTTGCCTAAAGAGATTTCAGAAGCAAGAGACCCAGAGAGCCACAATTCCAGTAATTTGTTGTGGTTCTTCTCATTCTAAGTGAATACTCAGTTTTGTAATTCATTTTGTGTTTAAAATTTGTACTCTTAAAGATGTCCTCACAACACCTTTATCCCAGGCTGGATCAGGTTCTTCTCCAATGTGTGCCTACTTTTCTCCAGTGCCTCCCTATCTCAGAGCTCACCAGAAAGTCACAAGTATGGAAGGAGACTGCAGGGGTCTCCATAGCAAAGACTACATGTGGGATAGAATCACCCTCACTATGTGCATTCCTGCCTCTACCAGGGGAGGCCTTACACCAATCCTTCTCCCACAAATGCTAGGACCCTCTAGCATTCCCAAGTGCTCCATTAGAAGTAAAAGATAAGGGACCTGCCCTGGTGGCCTAGTGGTTAAGTTCAGCATGCTCCATTTCGGCCACCCAGGTTCAGTTCCCAGGTCTGGACCTACACTGCTCTGTTAGTAGCCATGCTGTGCTGGCAGCCCACATACTAAAAAACAGAGGAAGATTGGCACAGATGTTAGCTCAGGACAAATCTTCCTCAGCAGGAAAAAAAAAAAAAAAAGTAAAAGATAAAACCTCTATTAGCTGGCTTCTCCCCTGAATCTAAAAACTATTTTGAAATAGCCCTTTTTTTTTTTTGTCTTTGCTGAGGAAGATTCACCCTGAGCTAACATCCACTGCCCATCTTCCTCTTTTTGTATGTGAGCCACCACCACAGCATGGCCATTAACAGACGAATGGTGTAGGTCCACGCCCAGGAACCAAACCCAGGCTGCTGAAGCAAAGCATGTGCCAAACTTAACCACTAGGGAACTGGGGCTGGCCCTGAAATAGTCTCTTTATACCTACTTTTGTGCATCAAATAGACTTTGAACTAGAGTTAGATAAGGGGATAACTGATTTGCAAATGGAAAGGTAGTCTGTAAGAATTTACTTAATAAAATGTTTTGGATTTTTAATAGAATTTGTTTGTAAGAAAAGAAACTCAGTTTCCAGCTAAGCAAGAACTATGATGGCATCCTTTTGTCATTTCAGTTTGAAATCTCTCCAATCTAATGCCTAATTATAGATGGAATAAAACAAAAAATGTAATCCAATGCATACACTGCTGTGGAGGAGCGTTCAGTTTTTCAGTGTTTGGCTAACGCATAAATGTGTTCCTCGTAGCTGCTTTCTGTGTAAAGAAGTGAGAAAGACATATGTAGGGCCAGCCTCATAGCATAGTGTTTAAGTCCAGCATGCTCCACTTTGGCGGCCTCGGGGTCAGGGGTTCGGATCCCAGGCACAGACCTACACCACTTGTGAAGCCATGCTGTGGCAGTGTCCCACCTACAAAATAGAGGAAGCTGGGCACAGATGTCAGCTCAGGGCTAATCTTCCTCAAGCCAAAAAGAAACCAGGAAGATTGGCGATGGATGTTAGCTTAGAGCAAATCTTCCTCACCAACAAAAAAAAAGGAGAGAGAGAGAGAGAAACATATGTAAACAGTCAATTATTAAATAATCTGAACATGCAAGAGTGTTGTGGAGAGACTGAGGAGAGAATGCTGACCCAGAGTGGCCAGGATGATGTCATGTTCTGAGAAGGGAGGTCCAGGGCTGGCCCGATGGCACAGCGGTTAAGTTCACACATTCTGCTTTATCAGCCCGGGGTTTGCAGGTTCGGATCCAGAGTGTGGACCTACACACTGCTTGTCAAGCCGTGCTGTGGTAGGCATCCCGCATATAAAGTAGAGGAAGATGGGCACAGATGTTAGCTCAGGGCCAGTCTTCCTCAAAAAAAAGAAAAGAAAAAAAGAAGGTAGGTCCACAGCAGGCTGAGAGGCTAGAGAGTCATGAGGCCTAGTGTGTGGGGTCTTGGATGCAGTGAGTTTGGGCTCTGCGGGGGGGATAATGGGAAGCATTTGTGAGTGTCAAGCAGCACCATGTAGTCAGATTTATTTCTGAAGAGAGCTCTCTTGCTGCAGTATAGGGAATGGACTTAAGGATCGGTAGGGGGCAAAATGCAGACAACAGGGTGCGTCAGGAAGCTGGTGAGATAACCTAGAGGAGAGCTGTTTGGAGGCAGGAAGAATTCCTGAGGATGGAGAGAAGACAGACTCAAGACAGATTCAGGAAGTAAACGTGGCAGCCTGTGCTAATTATCGGCTGTCAGAAAGAGCTGTTGTCGAAGAAGAAAGCCACTTAGGATGACTCCCAGATTAATTCTAGTTTCAATGACTGGGTGGTGCCTGCAATTCACCCAAAGGAAGAATAATACAAGAGGAGGAGCAGGTTGGTAAATCAGCCAGTGATGGCTCCCGAATTCCTGCCCAGGAGAGGCTTGGGGCAGTGGGACTGGCGGATTTGTCTCGAAACTGTTTACAATAATGAACACTCTGTTGGTATGTCTGTTTAGATGGGATGGCATGGGTAAGATGAGTGGCTGACTATGGGGCTTAAAGTCCCCCCGGCATCCTGCGTTCAGCATTGGGCATTGTGTTCGTTGCGATTCTTAGGGTTGCAAGTGACAGAAACCAAGTTTAGACAAGCTCAGGGATCAAGGGGAACTTCATCAAACCAAGGAAGAAAGAGGCGTGGAGCCTCGGGAACGACGAGCCCCAGGAGCCCTCATGTTGGCGGAACACTTGTTCCTCCTCATCTCTAATCTTTGCTTCTCAGTGCCCATTGGCTTCCTTCTTTCCGGTCACAGACAGACGTTCTCCACACGGGAGGGAACGACAGCCTTTGGACTACGCTCTGTGCTCAGCCACCAGTGAGAGAAGAGACTCTCTCTCTCTCCAAGCTCCGTTTTGACAAAATCTCGGGAAGGTTCTGATGGTTCTGGTTTGGTTCAAAAACCTACTTCTTGAACCAGTCTTTGTGCCTAAAGGGGCAGGGTCTGTAGCAGCACAAAGGATGGGAAGAACACACATAGGGCCATTCCTCCAGCCAGTAAGACAGGCCAGCTTAGAGATGGGCGAGGACGTCCAGGTGAGACGGCAGAGCAAAGTCTTCACTGAAGGTGTAGATGTCTAATGGTTCAGAGAGGTGGTTGATTGCCTTGACGAAATTAATGGCAGGACCTATTTCTGATTTGTCGGGCAGGATGTATTCCACAAGTGCGTAAATCGATTAACTCATAATCTTAATATTTAATATGTATTTTATAGAGGCTTAAGTAGGATCAAACGGTGACATTGAGTTTAAAAATACATCATTTTTAAAAGAAAGCAAATCTCAGAACAGTATGTATAGTATGATTCCAATTAATTAAAACACAACGTGTGTGTGCAGTTTGTGCGGGTGTGCATGCAAGCACGGGTCTGTGTTTCCCAGATTTCAGAAAACAGTTTGGTGCCACACGCACACAGACTGTTTCCCAGACTGGACAGCTGCATTTAACCCTGACCGTTTCGCCATGTTCGTCCAGAACGGCTTGATGCACAGCTTGGAAATTTCGTTCAAGTGAAAAGTCTTATAGGAAAAATAACACTCATTCTTCTATTGAAAGTGAGGTTCTTAAAAAAAAAAAGAGAGAGGTTCTTTACTTGTAGTCAAATATTTATTTTCTCTCTTTGCAATTGGCCGGCCTTTGGAGGCACTGTCTGGTGTGGTCTTGCCGTGGCCTACCTGGCCCTCTGTGCTCTCCACCTCCTGTCCTACTGCCCTCTCTTTACCTCTGCTCTCGAGCCCTGGGCCTTCACCGTGCCAAAATTGTTCCCGTAAAGCTTTCACATTTATTTTCCCCACTGTCTGGAACACTCTGCCTCAAACTTCGGTATGGCTGGTTTCCTCTCATCCTTCAGATCTCAGTCCAAATGTCACCTCCTCGGCCCAGGCCTTTCTGACCGCCAAACCAAAAGTACCTTACTCCAGCCCCCAACACATTGCTCTGTTGTATTGACCCATAGCACTCATTCTCTCAAATTATATGGATTATGTATTGCTTGTTTATTGCTCGTCTCTTCCTTTTAAAGTGTAAGCTCTGTGAAAGCAGGAACCTTGTCTGTATTGTCGTCCTCCATCCCTACCATAGAGCCTAGCTACTCAGTGCATGTTTGTGGAATGAAAAGATACACTGCTGGAATATTATTCAGCACTAAAAAAGAAATGAGCTATCAAGCCATGAAAAGACAGGAAGGGAAGTTAAATGCATGTTACTAAGTGCAAGAAGCCAATTTGAAAAGGCTACACACTGTATGATGCCTACTACGTGACGTTCTGGAAAAGGCAAAACTATGGAGACAGTAAAAAGATCAGGGGTTACGGGGGAGGGAGGGACAAATAGTAGAACACAGAGGATCCTCAGGCCCACCCTGTATGATATTGTAACGGTGGATACGTGTCATGATACATTTGTTCAAACCCACAGAATGTGCAACAAGAAGACTGAACCCTAATGTAAACCAAGGACTCTGGATTGATAATGATGTGTCAGTGGACGTCCATTGATTGTAATAAATGTACCACTCTGGTGGGGGATGTTGATGGTGGGCGAGGCCAGACATGAGTCGGGGCAAGGGGTACACGGGAAATCTGCGTACCTTGCGCTTGATTTTGCCATGAACCTAAAACTGCTCTAAACATACAGGCTATTTATAAAAAAAAAAAAAGATACAGCGTCCAAGTTGTCGAAATGGTATAAGTATGTGAGTGGCACATCGAGAAGGATTATTTGATGTCAGGATTGTCCTGGGAAAGCTAGAGTTCGCGAAAAACCCAAACCAAAACTTCAGGCAGTGTTTTCCAAATTGGAGTTTCATATTCTGTGCTCAAATAAGGTGACAGATTCCGTTACTGAGGTCTGAGTACTCACCCAGCTCACACACGTGTATTGTGAATCTCTCCATGAGTAGCATATACAGCTATTTCCTAACATTTGATCTAAAACCCATTCTTCATGCCACATCTTCACCATTAATGAGCCTGAGTCCAGCTGAATGCCAGTGTTAGACTTTAAATAGTCTAAACATTTCTCCTCAGAACTAATCCAACATAATTTAGTTATTTATCTTGTTTGGCTGATTCTAAACCACTAGAATCTAAGTTCCACGACAACAGTGTTTTTTTGTCTTGTTTATTCACTATCATGTTCCCAGTGTCCAGAGCAGAGCCTGGCACATAGTAGGTGCTTAATAAATACTTGTTGTAAGAATGAATGAATGGGCAAATGAACAAACACTTTTTATTCTGTCCACAAGTCCTCAGTGAAGAGGGCTCAAGTTTTGCTATAATTATACCAAATTCTGATCCATGTGGTTTATATTCCTGGACAATTTGTGTAATATTTATTCTGGCTGCTGTCTTTTCACTGTATTTTTTCTGGATGGACAAGTTGGAAGAGTTAAGACAGTGAAGCAGGAGTGAGGGCCTTAAGTTCTGACTCGACTCTCTTGGTGATGATAATAATAACTAACACTGGTATGGTAATTTTCTTCCAGAAGTTATTGCGTTTGGTTCTCAAAATATGCCTGTGAGGCAGGTGTTGAGACCTTCATTTTCAGGTAGATAGGAAAGCTGAGAGACACTCTCTCCACTCAGGTGGTATTAGATCAGCTTTGCTGTAAACCTTGGTCTTAACATGTCAAAGTCCATGTTTATTTCGCGGCAGCCAGCTGCCTCCCTCGCTGGTTGTGTACGCTGGGAAGCCACTTTCCCTTTCGGGGCCTTGGTTCCCACATCTAGAAAATGCCCAGATGGTCTCTTAGATTCCTTCCAACTTTAGAACCTATGACTCTATGAGCCGTTTTTTTTCCTCCATTACCTATTTGAAAAATTGCCATAGCTTTAAAAAGTACTAAAATAATGAGATTTTATGTCTGCTTGTAATTGCACAGCTCTTTCAAAATCTGATTCAGGTGTTAAAAATCAAAGAAATTATGGAAATTTTCTCTTTCTTTTCAAGTAATGCCTAGGAACAGAATACCTTGAAAAAGAATGCATTTGTTTTGTTAAGCATAGCGCCCTCAGAAGGCCCTTCATTATTTAAAAAAATGCCAGGAGAGGATTTTTCTTTGAGCTTATTTCAAAACAAAACATACAGAAGAAAATATAGGAACTTTTCTAGAAATGAAGCCATTAAGAGCAGAATAAAAATAAATAAATCTGAAATATTTAATCACCAAGTAGCTAAATAAATAAACGTTTCCAAAAAGAAAAGGCAAAACTTAGTCTTCAGTTTATTTACCTGGTAAATTCGCTTTGTATGCAAAACATTTGTATTATTCACATATCTTCGTCTGTTTAAACAAGGCAATTAAACTACCGTTGGGCCACACAGCCACCAGAACGAGCGAGTTGCATTTCTTCTCCATGGGGCATTTTGTTTTGTCTCCTGCTTTTAATTGCAGCCGCATAGAAATGACCTACGTTTTGTGTCACATGAAAAAACTTTACACAGAAATATCTGTATGTGCACATCCTTTTTGGGGTTTTATTTTGCTTAAAAAGTAGAATTCACACGGGCCAAAAAAAAAAAAGACATGCAAAATATTTTTGTGCACACCTCTAACACACTACATTCCACTTATGAAATCTTAAAATTTAAAAAAAAAAATCCCAAAGCAAGAATACCTTGGTTGAAAAGTTAACATTATAAAAGCTAGATTCCTAACACAAACACTGCAGACACAAGTCACTCAGTTGCCAAAAGTTAATGTTTGTAAATGTTAAATAAATGTCAACGATTAAGAGACAAGAACTATAAATCCAAAGTGTATTCTCCACCGTGAACGGTTAAAAACTGTGTGTGGTGTCATAGGACATCCACAGTATTAACTTGAAACGGATACAACCTTAACCCGGACGCTACGCCAAACGTACAAACACCGAGGGAACCGTATTCAAAACTACCTCCTCTCCTTGCTACCTTGAAAATATTTTTTTTGTTTATTTTGCGTTTTGGTGAATAAGAGTGCCTCACAAGCTACACTAAGATGTAGAAACACCGATTCAATAAATGACTGTGACGAGGTTGTCCTTTGAGATATTTCACTTTTCCTTTTACTGACTGTACGCTTTTTAGTGATCATACGTGTTTGCGTGTATGTGTGTGTGTGTAAATCCTTTTAAAAGATATTTTGGAAACTTTAGGGGACTTTTTTTTTCCTTCCCTCAAAACCAGTCCCTGATAATTTAATTTAATAGTTGGTTGTTTTGGGGGGGTTTTTAGTGAAGATCTGCTTAGAGCCTTTCTGTATAGTCAGCAACCTCCTTGTCCCCTGTATATTTGAACTTTCCAAAAATAACAGAATGCTCTGAGTTACTTGTTTGCTACTCCTGGAAGACCTCCAGGCACTCCCAGCAGACTTTGCTGCCTCGTGCTTTATGTTCACCTTCTTATTGCTCCAAAGGTAAAGCGTCTGGCACTCCCCGAGGATGGTGGTGGCTTCACCCTTGGAAAAAACACATGGGCCTCCTGCTAGGGACCCATCTAGCTGCTTCCTTCTCTCTCGGGGAGAAGGGACGCACTCAGTAGAATGGCAGTGCCCTGGAAGCCTCAGTTCTCAGAAGAAAAAGTGTTCTAATGCATTCCCGTAAAACATGTGAAACGTGCAAAGAGAAAATCCAAAACAGGAGTGAGGAGAGAGGAGCAGTGGACGGGAAGAGTGCCCAGTGCTGTGCTCAGGTGGGAGGCAGCCGCCCACAGCCTGCCTCAAGGCCAGGCTCCATGAGCACGCCACCGTGCTCCCTGCAAGGGAAGGAGACGACCCCATCTCCAGCCTCCGGAACTAAGCTTCTATCACCAAACAGCTTTCAAATGCTTACTTAACTCAGGCTATCACTAATATTTTAAAGAAGTTTGAAGACCCAAGTCTATTTCAATAAATACTTAAATAATTGCTAAGTCAACTGAGCTCACCCATTCTCAAAATATTGGCCAAAATGGCGAATAAGTGTCTATCAGTCCATCTTTTCCTTCCGGCAGTCAACACACTTGTACGTAATCGTGCTGGATTTAAAGGAACATATGAGAAGGATGCTGCAGATCTGAGTGGGAGGGCCTGCCAACGCATGTGTTCTTACTCAGGTTGGCAGAAAGTAATCTTCATCCCCACCCGGAGCTTGGGCATGTTCTCAACTTATTTATTCTGCCATCCTGTCTCAGACACTGCCTCTCTCTTCTTTCCCACAGGTCACCAAGCCTGTTGGGGGAAGGGGTGCTAAGGAAGACTCGCTAAGTGAGCAGTCATAGGCCTGGGAGTGAAATGCATGCACAAAACGGGACACTCATGCTAACGCACCTCACAAAGCAAAACAAAGGCCAAACACAACCCAGAGTCGTCGTAAAAATCTCCTCTCACACACAGCAAAGCAAAACTGGAAAAACCCAATTCCACTTTCGCACCGCAATTCCAACAGGAGCGAAGCCTTCAGGGGACAGTGCAATGTTTCCAACTGAAAGAGGGTAACGGAAGAGCCCGTCTTGGCTCAACCATCTGCAGTGTGAGCCACAGCCCTTCCCGAAGCCCCATCAATTGCCCAGCGGCTCCCGGAAGACATCTCTTTGGATGTCTGGGCTCCCTTTAGAATGTTCGAGTCTGTTCAAGGCCTGAAGTCTGATGTGCAGAGGTAGCCATGACGCTAGTCATGGAATAACACTTCCTTTTTTGGTGAGGAAAGCCCAATCGGTCTTAGCTAACCAGCTCTCAGCTATGGCTCTAAAAATACCCCGCAGCCAGGACTGTTGGCACTTGGCTTGTTTGCCAGAGGAGCTCGAAAGAACTCCGCAGACGCTCCAGATTCTCCACAACTGCTCTGAGCTCCGTCTCTGCTCCGGGGACCTCAGGGAAGTGTCCGCCTTCGGGAAAGTGACTTTTCGTTTTTCACTTTTGCGTTCTTGGATTCCTGTCCTTGAACATTTGAAGTACAATTCCAGTCTTGGATTAATTACTAGCTTGGTTTAGGAATCTTCATTTGGCTCCTAGTCTGAACTATGCAAATACATGATCTGAGTGCAGAAGAAAGGACTAAAATTATACTTCAAAAGGGCTCCGTCGCTTCCTGTCTTCCCTCTTTCCCCTCAAAAGAAACACCAGCCTCCTTGAATCCTTTGTTGCCAGCAGCAGGAGCAGCTCGCAGCCTGTCCGCATCCGACGCCCTGGGCTCCCTACACGTGGATGGCGTGCGCGTGCTTCTTGCACAGCGGTTTGTCTTTCTTGGAGTAGAACGGCTGCCCCTCCAGATTCACGTGGCAGACCTGGGGCAGAGAACAGACCGGCATGAGATGGGCCCTCATAGCCCATGAGGCAGGGGGACCTGAGCAAAAGATTTCAGTCACCCCTGTAAGACAAAGCACCCTCACATGCAGACGGGAGAAAAGACAACAGGCTGTTTCTCCCCACTACAAATTCTTCACGACTGAAGATTAGAGGAGATGGGTTGAACCATATAAAATTTAAAACTCCCAAAGAGGAACGTGGAAGAAAACTCAAATTGACTTAAATTAATTAAATCTAATGGGATAGAGAAAATATACACAATGAAGAGGACCAACTGACGCTCTCCAAAATTTATAAGGAACCAAGACAAGTTCACCAATCAATATCCACTGAGAGGATAAATACGTAAAGAAATACCATTAGTAAACTAACAATCACGTCAGAAAAAACTATCCTTGCTAATAATTATAGGAAAAAGAAAACCTCCATGAGATACCACTAGACACCTATCTGTGAATCTATCAAAATAAATAAAGCAAACAAACTCAATGGCTTGTCACCTTTAACCTTACAAGAATGTAGCCAGAAAGTGGGGAAGAAAATGTAATTGATCAGAAGTCAGCAATGCCAAAAGGGAATCGGGCCTACTCGTGCACTGCTGGGGACACATGACTCAACTCAGTTTGTAAGGGATGTGGCAACCCTGAGGAGGAGCCAGAAGGATGTGCCCACCCCATACCCGGTAACACCACTCTGGACAATTCCATCTTGCAGAAACTACTGCACAGAACAAGAAAGCAATGTGTACTCAACTAAAAACTGAAAACTACTTATATTTCTCTCAATAGGAGGATGATTAAGTAAATTTTTTATGGTATATTTTTCCAACAGAAGGCCACCACGAAAATAAGAAATCAAATATGGAAAAATGAATGCAGGGAAATATTCTATGAGAAAAAAAAACAGAGGCGAAATTATATATCCCCATGATGACAACATATGAACGCAGTCTGAAGATGGAGAAATCACGGAAGCGAGCTAAGGAATATCTGAGGAGGTTACTGTGGGTCAGGCAGGATGTCAGACGCTGTAGATACACAATCTCATTTACTTCTCACGGAAACCTCAGGGGGTAGGTATGACTTTTCCCTATTTCACAGTTGAAAAACTGAGGCTCAGAGAGCCCAAGAGTCTTGCTTAAGTCACAGACCCACTAAGTTGTAAAGCTGGAAATCCATGTCTATCTAGGTCTGCAAGACTCCAGTTCTATGCTAATTTTTCCCACACCCCACAGCAGAGAGGGGCTATGTTTACTTGAAATTGTTCTGGGCTTACGGACGGACTTGTACAGAGGTAGCCCTCTGAGTTTGTTGGACTACCAATATGTAGGCCGGCCCTGGGTGGGCAAAATGTCAACGGTCAGAGTCAATTGGGAAGTCACATTGGCTGGGGTGGGCCCCAGCCCCAGAAAGGGCACTGAGGATCCCTAATGGGGAGCAGAATTGGGGGCCACGTCCAGGACTCTGACCATGGAAGTAGTGCAGATGGAGTTCTCATGAACAGGTAGGCGTGAGGATAGAGAATCATCCTCCTGAGAAGACCTTGGGTCAGTGAGCATGTGTCCACTTCAACAGAGTTGGAAAGAAAAGTGGCATCATGGTGGCTCCATGTGCAAGGCCCTGATGGCCAGTTGAGGATGTTGTACTTGGGATCACACAGGGCCGCCAATAGGTCCTGGAAGCCAGTGACCTGAAAAAGTGTCCAAAAACATCCCAAGTGGATGCAGGGATGTTGAGTGTAACCAGGCTCTTGTAGTGGCCTCAAGCTGCTGGGACAAATTGGAGACAAGTCCAAGAAGGTGGCATCCAAGATCCAACTGATGAGGACGGGTTTCAAGGGAGACAGAAAGGCAGCTCTGGAGCAAGTTGGCAAGGAGCAGCCTGTCAACATCTGGGGCTCTGGCCAGGAGACCCTGCCTGGTCTGGGACAGTGCTGGTTCATTCTACAACTTTGGGATGAGTCAGGCTGGAAAGGGTGCCAGGGCACTGAGGACCAAGGAGTGAGGAAGGGCCAGAGCCTCAGAGGTGGCTCATTGATAAGATGGGGCTGAGGGCAGGAACCGTCATAGGGAGGCATGCTGTGTCTTGGGCCAGGAGACTGCAGAAGGGATGCAAGTCGGGTTCATGGTGGAGGAGGCCTCCAGCCTACCCAGCACAGGGACACAGCAGGATGGTCCAGCCCCCAGGCTCTGTGGTCAAGTGGCATCAGGGCCTGGCTGGGAAGGTGTGATGGCCATGGACAGCGCTGACCCTACAGAGTGGAAGGCACTGAAATAGGCTAGCTGCAGCAGCCCCTCTAACTGCTCACAAAAGTTACACCACCACCCATCCTCTCCTGATACCCACACCAATAGGGAAGGGCTGGAAACCAACTAGACTTAGAGGAAAAGAGAGGCCAGTAAGACATCTCTCCCCTGCTGGATTGGTAGGACCCAAATCCTTTCCATTGGAACTCAAGTGCCAAAGCCGGACAGGAGCTTAACCCTCACCCCAACCCACACTGCCCTTCCGTGCCTCCATTTCATATGCCTGGTACTTCAGAGATGCTCTCTTGTCTGCTCTTTAACTGCTCATATATGTCAGCTTTGTTTTCCTTTCAAGATTCTAAATTCCTTGAGGGTGGAGATTTGTTCTGGGATCCTCCCGTATTCCCCAAACTCAAGGAATGTTTGGTAAATTGAAATAGTCTAAAGTATGTGCTCTCCTGAGATGTAACTGATGGGAAAACAGCACATCAGCTGGGAGAGCTGGTCCTGATCTTCCTTTCTTACTCTTTTTTTAAAAAATATATGCTCATTAGAAGTGATCTGAAAATATAAAGTGATGGAAAGAGAACAAAAAAAAAAGCCCTCAAAGTTTTCCCATCAAAAGATTGCCTTCCCAAAATTAAACCAAGTTCTGTTTTGAAATATCTTAATGGGGCAGTGAGTGCCACACACGGCTAATTTGAGGGAAGATGTAAGCATTCTCCATGCCAATTCTCTGAAGGATGGGACCTCCCTGGTTTCTTTGGGCAACGCTCTGGGTCTCACACCTGGCTGGAACTTATTTGTAATCTCAGCCTGAACAACCCCAAGCTTTACTGCTTCCTCTGGTCTCTCTCCAGGACTTGTACCATCGTGACTCTCAGCCAACACAGCAGGCTTGAGGGCGCAGACCCACGCTCTCCTTTGCCATACTTCTCTCTGCACGCAACACAGATCTCTCATGAGCCTGCCCTCGGAGAACAGGCCTTCTGTGCCACTGTCTTCCCTGGACTTTCTCCAAGACTCTTGGATCCTTCTAGAAGTCGGGTAACTAGCTGTGCAGGCAGCATCTTTGGATCAGACAAGCCACGGCTTGAATGTAAGGGTCAGAGAGCCCTATGCTGTGCCTTGCTGAGCTGTGGCTCTGCAGAGGACAATCCTAAAGCCAGAATATTTATATCGTTGTCCCTTTTTGGAGGGGAGGCCCTGATGTAGTTAAGGCCCCTAAAAGGCAACTAGAGAATCTGTTCAAAGAGCTGGAAAATCAGAGTGCTATGGATTGAATTGTGACCCCCACCAAATTCATACACCAGAGTCCTAAACCCCAGTACCTCCCGCCTACTCAGCACAGGGACTCAGCAGCGACCTTATTTGGAAATAGAATCTTTGCGGATGTAATGAAGATGTGAGTTAAGATGAGGTCGTACTGGAGTAAGGTGGGCCCTTAATCCAATATGACCAATGTCCCTATAGGAAGAGGAGAAGCACACAGAGAGACACAGAGGAGAAGGCCACGTGAAGACACACACAGGACAGCCCTGTGACGATGAAGGCAGACACTGGAGTTACACAGCTCCAAGCCAAGAGACACCATGGACTGCTGGCAGCTCCCAGAAGCTGGGAGGGAGAGCATGGCCCTGCTGACACCTTGATTTTGGACTTCTGGCCCCCACAGCTGTGAGAGAATAAATTTCTGTTGTAGAAGCCATCAGTTTGTGGTACTTTGTTATGGCAGTCCTAGCAAACTAATACACAGAATAAATACAACACACCCACAAGTTGGGGGGAGGCGTATAGAAATGAAGTGTGAAACCTGAAGTGTGTTGCAGTAAACTTTATGACTAGGGTTGTCCTGTGTCATAAGTTTATAAAAATTACTCAAGTTTAAACTATACAGATCTTTCATACATTCCCCAAATTTACCTTGAGCAGCTCTGGTTAAAAATAATAGTAATAATAATAATAATAGTAGTAGTAGCACATTAATTTTCCCAAATACAGCTCAGTCCATTACAGTCTCACCTTACAGGGCCTCATCAGAGATGACTATTTCTAACTCGACTGCAGAGTCGAAACGTCAGTGGGCTCATTGCTGTGCCCCGACCCCAACCCAAAGCCCTCCGAAGGAAAATGCCAATCTCATGGTGGAAATGACCGGGCTGTTGAGCAGAAAGAAACTGCACATGGTTAATAGTTAATCTAAGGCTTATCTCCTGGCAACAATATATCAAGAACAGGACCATTTAGGAAAATGAAATGATACTCAGTTCTGCTTTCTAAAGGTTCTATCAAAAGAAACCTTATCTCAGCTTCTCATAGGATTAGTCAATATGCTCTGATCTAGTGTTTCTGGTGAAAATCGGGGGGAAAACCCTTGAATCATTTCATCATATTTAAAACAATCTATAACCATAGGAAGCCACCCCCTATTTAAACCCCAGTGTCACTGGCTGATCCCACCTATTGAGAGCATCGCTGGTGAGGAAAGTTGCTGGTTTCCCAGATCCTGGGACATTCTGCTGTTGTCCTTCATGAAACGGAAAGTGACAAAGCCACAATGGTTGATAAATTATTAGTAATAAAACTTGGCTTGACTGTGACATATCAAGGCATCATTGTATTTGCCAGCATTTAAAACAGATCAGAATATCAGGATGCCAGAGCTGAAAGGGATGTAGAGGGTTGGTCTCTGGCCCGCCTTGGTCCCTCCTGCCCCCTCTCAGGAAGTCAGAACCCCAGGCTAAAAACATACTGCGCAAATGAAGCAGGTGTCATGCCAGGTGTGTCCCAGAGCTTCGATAAACTTGTCACCGGCCTCCACAGGGAAATCGCAGCCATGACACTTGGTGCTGAATAGATTGATGTAGTCTGAAATGAAAGGCAGAGTGAGGACCCGGCCGCCAGGCAGGCTGGGAGGAACGTCCTGGCCACATGGACCCAGCGCCAGGACAACCCCCCAAATCACTAGGCTTGGGACAGTGGGTGAAAACTAACTGGTTATTTGTCATCCTACAGACAAAATACTCAGTTATGTGAGTGGTGTTTTAAATTTCCTTTTCCAATAATTTGCACTGAGGTCGTGCAGATTCACTAGTAGTGACAAAACCGTCACTACCCTGCGCTGGTTTGATTGGCAAACACTTTCTGGAACTGTCGTTAACCTTCTGCAGAGTGATCTTGGCCTCTGTCCCTGTCACCTCTTGTAGTCCAAACAGACTAATCCCAAAAAAGAAAAAAGATTCAAATTTCCCAGCAGCTATGCTTATTTTGGAAGAAGGAGAACCCATAACACTTTTAAGAGTCATAGAATGGTCTTTGCTTGGCCATTCTTCTGTCATTGGGCAATTGTGCTGACAACAGATTTTCACTACTAGAAACAATATTTGAGCTACTTTGTCGGGACGCATCGCCGACTCCCCCAGCCAAGGAGATAATAATACCAATTATTATTTGTATCCTGCTTTACAGTTTACCAAGCATTCTCATGTAGATGGTATTATTTACCAGTATCTCGACGTCAAGGTCTATGTATTAGTTTTCTTTGTACTCCCAGTGCAGTGCCTGGTGCACAAGTCAGTACCCAGCACATATGTGTTGAATGAATGAGCGAATGGATGAACCAATAAAAAAATAAATCAATGAATGAACTTAGTTTTTGCAAAATTCCTCGGAGACTGAACTATTACTGTTTTTCTGTTTTGTTTTATTTTGTGGATGAGGAAACCGAGGCTCCAAGAAGTGAAGGGCATAGCCAGAGTCACACGGCTGAGACCCAGGGGCCAGGTCCCGTGCTTCTCCCGGACAAGAGCTGTCCTCTCTGGGTCATGGGGGCAGCATTTCTACTGCACTCCCTCTAGAACTCGTTCAGATTCTTTGAGAGAAGCTCGATGCCTTTTATAAAGCCTTCACGCCCCCAGAAACGTACTTGGCTCTCCACAGCTCTGCCACAGCGGGTTTTTTCTTACAGTGAGTCTCTGCTCAGATCTCCTCGTGGACAGCGTGCCCCTTCACTGTCTCACCACGTGCCGAGAGGCAGGTGCCATGGGGGTTATGAACTTGGGTTCTAAAGAAAGACAGAGCTGGGTTCAAATCCCAGCTCTCCTAAGAAATTGTCCAAACCTGGGGCAAGTTGCCTAACTTCTCAATGCCTCAACTTTCCCATCTAAATAATGGGAATAACTATAGTACCTAACTCATGGGGTTATACAGAGTAAATAAGAGCCTGTATGTGAAATACTTGGCACAAATACTCAAAAATGTTGGCTCTTACTTTGAATGATGAAAAGAGGGAAGTGAACGTGACATGAGTGCCTACTATGTGCCAGGCCAGTATTAGTGCCTTTCTATGTTTCTTGTTTAATCTTCACAGCAGCTCTGCGAAGAAGCATTATTGCCATTGTAAAGTCAAGGAACCTGGCTGTCAAGGTACCATCACAGAAGCGGTGAGGAGCCTGGAGGACTCCAAAGTTCAGCCTTTTTCCAGGACTGCATGCTCTCCTCTTATCTATTTCCCAGTGAGCTTTGATAAGTTCTATCTCTTGCATATTTTCTCCAACACATGATTTCCCCTTTGGGGTTTAATTACAGTTTGTCATGCAAATGCGTTTACATAAATTGCAGTCCATTAATCTGTCTCTCACGGAATACTTAATTTCTTCAGGAGGCAGAAGTCTGTCACCTCACCAGAGCTAGGAAAACATTATTCTGCTTCATTTGGAAAGTTTCAATAGGTTTACTGTTCACTCTGTGGTCAGTAGGAACTTACCAGTGTGGGCTGAGAACAGGACTATAGGCTAACCCATCTCCACTGTAGGGCAAACCCCACACCCCACTTCTCTCTCGTTACTCCCAGTCGTCTCCAGGTGCCCCAGACCCTCTCTATGACCTCCCTGTCTCTGTATGAACCAGTTCCTGGCCTCGGAAAACCCTCCCCACTTTGCCTACCTGAAGCTCTGCAATCCTTTGGGCCCAGCCTTCCTTCTGGGAAGTCCTCATCACCAACCCCAACCAAGACAGATGAGATGGGCTTCCTGAGGGCTTCTCCTGGGCTTCCCTCCCTCTGCATTCATTCATTCCTTCATTCATTCATTCATATCTCTTAACTGTCTATTTACATGCCGGCATATCACATGATGATGGGTCTGCTTGAGGCTTTCGAGGGCAGAGACCCCCTCCTCTATGCTCAGTGCCTTTCACAGGAAGTCTCACACATTTGATGGCTAAATGATGAATGGACAAACAAAGAAATGGTTCCAAAAAACCTTATTAAATAGCGCTTCCTTCTCCTGCTGTGCAGCCTATGGTTTTTCACAGATTAAGCTCTTACAATGGCTTGAATTTATTTTTGCAATGTCTAGTCTTGCCTACCGATTGATTTTTCTGTTTTAAACTTGATTCTGTATGATCTGGAGACTTGCCGCTTTGTTTTAAAATTTGGTAGCACAGGTCTGACCCTAATACAGTAAAAGAAAAAAAAAAGCTGATTTTTTTCCTCATTCATTCTACAAAAAGAGAATGTAATTGGTATCGAATTTAGTTTGTTCATGGGCCTTGCCCACCAGGAGCACAATCTAGTTCCTCATTTATTCCTTCCTTTACTTCTCCTATTAGGTCTTTATAATTTTCTTTGACTGTCTTATGCCGCAAGTTGAATTCATACCCTGTATTTAATGGATTTTATTGCTATTGTAAAAGGATTAACATCCATCAAGGCACAGATGCTCGGTGTTGAAAAAGGGCTTAGTGCTTTACTAAAGCAGAGGCTCTCAAACGTTAGAATCATCTGGAGGGTTCATTAAAACACAGATTGCTGGGCCCCACCCCTCAGAGTTTCTGATTCAGCAGAGCTGGGGTGGGGCCCGAAGATCTGCATTTCTAACAAGTTCCAGGTGACACTGATGCTGCCAATTCTGGGACCACGCTTTGATTCCCAAACCGAACGGAATATCAGAATCACCTGGCAGGGAGGGGCACCCCATGAAATTCTGCTTCTATAGGTCTGAGAATTTATCTTCTCTATAGCTTTAAAGTTCCCCAGGTGATCGCGATGCGCCAGCAGGCCTGGGCACTGCTCAGGTGTAGGCCCACCAATGAGAGGCTGACCCTCTACCTCTCTTCTATGCAAGATATCATTATACAGAAGTGTCAGCTCATTATTACAGTCAACTGAAATCTTTTTGGGTCTAGATCCTATCATTCTGGTTTCTCAGATTTGACAAGCCTCCCTCCGTGTCTTCTTCCAAGTTGTTGATAAAAATGATGACAAGGTACCACAATGAGATACCATCCCACACTCATTGGGATGGCTACTTCCAAAAATACAGAAAATAACAAGCGTGGGCAAAGATGTAGAGAAGTTGGAACCCCATGCACTGTTGGTGGGAATGCAAGATGGTGCGACTGCTATGGAAAATAGCAAGGAGGTTCCTCAAAAATCAAAAATAGAACCACCAACTCATCCAGGAATCTTACCTCTGGGCATATACCCAAAAGGATTGACAACAGAGTCTTGAGAAGGTATTTGCACACCCGTGTTCATAGCAGTAGTATTCACAACAGCCAAGAAGTGGAAGCAACTCAAATGTCCATCAGTCTTTTTGTGGGGTGACTATGGAAAGGGGCAGTGGTGATAGTCGAAATCGATCATTCCTTTGCTAGCCTCAGACACCAATTGTTGCTTATCGCAAATTACGAAAGTTATAATGCTTTTAGTCAACTAATAACAGCAACTTGTATTGGCACAACAGCACTTTTATTAATTACCAGTTATCACCACATGCTTCTAAGAAAGGAAAAGACAGGTGTTATCTGCTTTTTACAGATAGGGAAACTGAGGCACAGACTGACTAAGTCATCCAATTAACTTCAGAGCTGGAAAGAGAATTCACCAGCATATAAGAACTCAAGAAATGTCTTTTATAATTTATTGTCAGGGGAAAGAGATTTTATTTTGTTTTGCTTAGGAACTGGGATGTTTTCTTTCTGGTTTTAAAGTAAACTAACTTACTGTGTTTCTCTTTTTGCCCTCAAATTTGCCTCCCCATCACTGCTGCTCTGTTATTCCTCATAATCAGCATGCTTGCTTTTCCCTCGTCTACTTGGTGCTGACTTTCTGGTTCTATTGTCTTAACCTTCATTTCTGTGTGACCTCTGTTGGAACCTGCCTCAAATCCTGGTCTGAAAGAGGCAGGCTATGAATAAATGAGGAAATGAGTGAACAAGTGATGAGTGAGGGGGGGAGTAAGTGAATGGCCAGTTAGCCAGGACACCCAACTCTAATAAAGTGCTTCTCCTTCAGATTCATGATTTACTCCAAGTTTTAAGACAACCTATAGCATTTTGGGGAACAGAGCAACTCTGAATTCAGACAGAGACCACAGATTCTGAAGGGGCTTCAAAGGAGCACGGGGTGGGGGATGTTCACGTGTTTGCTGCTTCACCCACTTTCTCTCGTTCAATCCTCCCCACAGCTCTGTGAGGCATTTCCCCCTTTTACAGACGGGAAAAGCGAGGCTCAGAGAAGTTTAGTAACTCACTCAGGGGTTCAAAGCCAGCCTGAGGTGGAGCCTGGAACAGAACCCCGGATGAAGCCCAGAGGCAAAGCCTTTTCAGATTAGACCTTGTGGTCTCCAACTCGAAGTCAACGGAAAGGTCTCCCCAGTGGTGACAAGATGCCAACTTGTAATCCACATATTTGGTGCCAAGAAGGGAGCACAGACTGAATGTGTGAAAAAGGAACCTACACACCCGCCCCCCATCACCCCCAAGAAAGCATGATTCTGCCATGTGGAGGCTCCTGCCGGTTCGATGTGAGCAGACACAAGCAGGAGTTCCCGGTGCCCGCCCCCTTCTCCCAGACTGTGGGGTCCCCCCACAGCCCCACTGTCCTACCCTTCTCGCAGTAGGGCTCCCCGTCTTCCATGTGGAAGAGGCTGTTCCCGAAGGGCTTCTTGCAGGCTGCACAGACGAAGCAGGTGGTGTGCCACGTCTGTCTCAGGGCGTGCATCACTTCCTGGGGGAATGAGCCTCAGCTCAGGACAGGAGAGTCCAGGGGAAAGAGGGAGCTGGGCTTGACTTCCCCCCCAAGCCCCGGCCTCTGCTGGCGCATCCTATAGGGGAGCAGGGCAGGAGAGCCCAGGAAGAGGGCCTTGGACAGGCTGAGGAAAGGCCCAGGTCGGGCAGACGAGGGGCTCCCTCACGCTGTGTTGCTGGCTGCCAGGTTCTGGGTGTGCTTCCATAAGCTGTGACGCTTAACCCTCCCATCAAACCTGGGAGGGAGGTACTGCTTGTTACTGCCATTTTATCAAAGGGGCACGGAAGGTCAAGGCCACGTGCAGGTGCACGGGGAGGTCAGGCTATGAAGCGATAACTCGCTGGGCAGAAGCTCCATCCGCCACCACTTCAAGCTATGTGGCCCAGGCATGTAATCATTTCTCGCTCTCCCTAGTTCATTGGCGGCAAAGCAACTCCCTTCTAGCATAGACACGGACTTGTTCTCTTTCTGTTAGCAGCAACTTCTTGGCTCCCCAGTGGGACCTCCACAATCTTGGGGAGCGGGGAGAGACTGGTTGAGGGAAAAGGGAAGGGTCAGAGGAGAGGGAGGCTGCTCACTTACCCCCATGATTTTGGTGTTGCACTTGGCACAGATTGGGGCAAAAAACTGCTCATAACACCGCTCACAGTAAACGTTGTTCTGCTCCTCCACAAAGCACACGTCCGCCAGGGAGGTCTTGCAGTAGGCACAGGTGAACTCTTCCGGGTGCCAGGAGCGGCCCATGGCTACCAGAAAGGGGCCCCTAGGGAAGCAGAACATAGCACCCACTAAGGTGGCTCCAAAAGCTTGAGACCAGATATTTCAAGACTCCCAACAATAGTCATACTTTGACCCAATAAACCTGACTTTTGCTACTGTTCTAATGAAATAATGTGAAATTTAGATAAAACTCTGTGCAAAAAGATATTCATTGTTACATCACTTAGAACAAAGAGAAACGGGGAAGCAACTCAAACATCCACCAGTAGGGACTGGGGAAGCGCATTACCGACTAGCCATTCAGTTGACTACTAATAATTAGAATAAGAAGGGCAGTGATGACGGTGCTGATGGCTAATATTTATTAAGTGCGTAGTCTGTGCCAGGTACCATTCAAGAAGAAATGCGCATTTATTAACTTGTTTAATAAGCTTAAAATTTCTCAAAACAATCCTATGAAGCAGGTACTATTATGATACCCATTTTCAGGTTAGGAAACTGAGGCACAGAGAGGTTAAGTAAGTTGTTCAAGGCCACAGGTCAGTAGGGTAGACCCAGGACACAAACTTGGGTAGCCTCGTTCCAGATCAGTAGTCAGAACAGTAGGACTACAAGGAAATATTTTATATTTTAATTTTCACTTTTCTGGTTTCTAATTCTTCTCTAACGAGTATGTACTACTTTATTTTTAAATAAAAGTGTATTTCTCATAGATACAAGCTCACTTGACATCCCCCACCCCACACACATGCTATAAACATACTAGATTCAGACAAGCACCCGCCATGATCCCTGAGTTCTGAGCGTGAAATGACTCGTTTCCATTTCAGTGAGACAGATGCCCACCATATAGCCCTGAGCAGCACAGGCCTGTCTGTGGAAAGACCCAGAAGCAACCCTACAGGACAGCTGGGTCAAAACTAGCACCGTCAGCTAGCTTGCGACATGCCCAATAAACCTACTGACAAGACTGGGATTCTTAGAACCCGGCCTTCGCCCAAGGGGGCGGTCCTGGCACCAGGCACTCTGGAATCCTCCCACCTCCCCAGGGAAGTGGGTGTCACACAGGTATGGCAGCTAAAGCTCAGAGAGGGTGAGACCAGAGGACGAGCCCGAGGGACCTGAGGCTGCCCTGCACGCGGCCTTCTCCCGCTCCCTGGCCCCCATCTCCCCTGCCCCCCTGCAGGGCCCAGACAGCGGGCAAGCCCCCTGCAACCCCACCTCCCAGCACTCCACCGCAGGGGCCCAGCTGGACCATACCGGATGATGCTGTTGCAGTGGCCACAGAGCGGAGTCCGGCTGCTGGCTGGGAAGCGCTCGGCCCTCTGGACGGTGCCCCTGGCAAGGGGGGACACTTGGGGGCCCGTCGTCGGGGTGTAGGCAGGGGCCCCTCGGGGGAGGGTCTGCTTGCTGATGGAGGTGGTGCTCTTGCCAGGGGCAAACTTCTGCGAGAAGCTGTCGTCTGTCACCCACGGGGGGCGGCTGGCAGACTCCGCAGGGCCCCCGCTGTAGGCGGCCGAGGGGGCAGGGTTATAGCTTGGGGCAGGCGAGGGGGTATAGGCTGGGGCCGGAGAGGAGGAGTAAGTGGGGGCAGGTGAGGGGGTGTAGGCAGGGGCAGGAGAGGGGGTATAGGGAGTCGGGCTGTAATTGGCCCCCGGGGAAGGGCTGTAGGTAGCCGCAGGCACTGCAAGCCAAAAATATCCAAAGAAAACTGTGTCAGGAATTCATTTCCCCCAACTTCCCCCGCCTCAGCCGGAGAAAGGTGACTTTAACATAGAGCAGTACAGAGCCCTTTTTATGGGAGACGTGTTCCTGAACCTCCTGATGCCCCAGATTTGAATGGGAGCCGAGGGAGCTAAAGAGCAGTGGGAGCGGAGCCCTCGGGAGCTTGCACGGGGCTGGCAGAGGGACACAGCTATAAATATCTGCAGCTGTGCGGGGTGGGGCTCAGCCAGGCCTGGGCCACCAGGGGCCTACACAAGAGGGGGTGGGGGTGGGGCGCCAGGCAGGGCTCACGTCTGTCTGGGTCCGCTGGGCAAGAGGGAAGAGGGTAGGCGTGGGTAAGCCTGGCCTTGACTGGGACATGCTTTTGGTGGCACTCTGACCAGTGATTTGGTATCTGAAACACCGCAATGGGGTGCATCTGCTGAACCTGGACCTAATCTCCTCTTTGGGACAAAGCAGATGGCAGTGGGTTTTCAGGTTTAGCTACGATCGTTTTCTTGAAAAAGAGCTTGGCTTGATTTGTGTTGGGGGGAAATTCCACCTAGGTTTGATTAGAGTGGGGGGTCTTGAAGGAGTCGTTCAGAGGGAGCCTGGGCAGAGATGCTGGGGCGACACGGCCCAGGTTGCACTGCTTCTGGGGCCCCGTGCCCCCCACATCACTTTGGTGGAATGGGAGAGTGCTGCGGAGTGACCGCGTAGAGGTTCCCAAGGCAGTCAGAGTGTAGAAAGAGAAGGCGCCGCCCACTTCTGGAACGCCCTCCTTCAGTTCACTGAAAGCTTAGAAGCTTTTTGGGGTGACAGGAGAAAGGCCTCTGAGGCTGGGCCCCCAAAACCCCGGTTTCTTAGTGCTCTCCTGCCTCCACCACAGAACCAGCGGGGGCAGACCCAGCGGCGTGTGTCCTGCACACACCGTCCAGCCGCCTCCTCTCCCAGCGAGAGAGCTTCCAGAAGCTTCACCTCAGCCCACAGTCTGCTCCTCTGGAAAGAGGGCTCATACCCTCCACCCCAAGAAGCAGGTCCGGACAGCCTCCCTCCCCATCCCTGAGCCTGGCCTGGGTGGACGGACTGTGCTCAGGGGTGCTAAGGCAGCCCCCACCGGGCTCCAGCCTGGAAGGGCGGGCCTTTCTCAGGCTAAAGGCCCTGGCCTGGCCTCTGGTCTCTCCCACCTGGTTGCCCTGGATCACCCTGGAGGACTTGTGGCCTGCTGCTCCAACTCTGTACCTCCTCCTCCCAGATGACCGGTCCTTAGAGCTGGGTGTCATGGAAACCCCTGCGCTGGGGGTGGGTAGGGACCAGGCCCATGTTATGGAAAGCCCAAGGGGTAAAACCTCCCAGTCCTGCCCTGGGGCCATCCTGGCAGTGATGTTGGCCTCCAAAAGTACAACCCTCTTCACAAGGAATCTTCTTCCCACTTAGTGAGGAGGTAGACCAGGCACATAACACATCATCTGAGTTAGTCCCCTTCATGGTTGAGGTCACCACGGCTCAGACAGAGCCAGTAAGTGGCAGAGCACATTTCCAAAACTATTCTTTCTATCACGCCAAGCTGCCTCTGTAAAGAACACAAGTCCAATTTCCAGAAAATCTTGGTGCACTGAGTAACTGTCAACATGGAGGAGGCCCCGTGCTCTGGCACATGGCACAGCCATTAAGAGCCCTGGGTTCAGGTCTCAGCTCTCCTGTATCCTGGCTGTGTGTCCTCGGGCAAGTTCCTTAACATCTCTGGGCCTGAATTTCCTTGTCTAAAAATGGCAATGATTCTTAAGACCTCACCGGGTCGTTATGAGGATTAAGGGAGATAAGAAATATAAAGTGCTTAGCCTAGTACCTGCACAGTGTGCATGTCACTAAATGGTAGCGAGGATGGTGAGGCAAGTGACTCCTGCGTCTCAGGGTCGGGATGAACTGTCAGCTCATCGCACAGCCTGGGGGGCACCTGGGGGAGCCCAGCCCAGGTAGACTGTGGGATGTGGGAGGGAGGAGTGGGAGATGTGACACCCTAAAAGCAGATAAACTGGGACTGAGTCTACAGGCTGGTGGTGGTATGCATGACACCCCTGCCTGCCTCACAGGGAGGGGTGGGGACCTACCGTAGTGACACGATATGTGCAATTTGTAAATTCGTGAAGCCCAGATTCAAGGTGTTGCCACCCTCCTTAACAACCTTGCATAGCTCCCAAGTGTCCAGAGCAGAGGGTCTCAAAATGCTGGGGACAGCGGTGATGTGGGGAATGCCACCAGAGAGGGGGTGAGGGGAGAGGTGACCTATGAGGACTTCAGAGAAGCTTTGTTCCTCTCTGATATACATAATGGGGTTCTGCGCAAGATTTTGCTTCCTTTTTTGTCAAGCAGGGGATCTCCGATAAAAGGGATTAGGAACCCTAATCCTGTGCTGTCCGATACATCGCCCTATGTGGCTGTGGAGCACTTAAAAGGTGGCTAGTCCGAATCGAGAAGTGCGAACGGGATAAAACACACGCAGATTTCAAAGACTTAGTGCAATACAAGAATGTAAAATATCTCATTAACAATTATTTTATATCGATCACATTTTGAAATGATATTGTGGATATACTGAGTTAAATAAAATATATTAAAATTAATTTCACCTGCTTCCTTTTACTTTTTTTTTTAAGTGTGGCTACTAGAAAATTTATTTTTATTGGACAGTGCAGTCCTTATCAGAACACTGCCTGCCAGGAACTGACTGCTTCCCCAGGCCAGGCCCTTTATGTGCCTCATTTCCTGCAGGTCTCGCTGCAATCCGATGAGGAAGAGAGTATTTTCAAGCCCGTTTTACAGATGAGGAATTGAGGCTCGCTCGGACAGCTTCAGTGACTCCCCCAAAGTCACTGAGCTACTGAACTACCCTAGCTGAAACTGGGGCTCAGGCAGTCGGACTGGACTCCTCCATAGCTGCTTAACCACTCCCTAGGCAGCAGAACGGGCTTTAGCACGCCCCTTCCAAAGAGGGCCCTTGCCCACTCTTCCTGCCTCCCTCCAGCAGTACTAACCCTGTCCCTCTGCCTGGCAGACATTCACTTCCCTCCTCCGGAAGGCCTTCCAGACCCCTCTCCTAAGCCCCACGACACGAGGTCCCAGCAGGGCAGAGGCAGGCCGGAATCTGGACCCCGGGTGGGCTGCTTGCATGCCCAGGGCTGCCCCCACCCGGAGCTGGGGACCTTTCCTTCCTCGCGGCACGGCCGCCAGCTCCCCCCCATCCCCCACTGCATCCCTCCCTCCCTCTCGGCGGGGCGGGGGCGCAGCTGCTCCGCGGGCCCCTTCCTTCTGCGCCCCTCCGCCCAGCCCCGCACACCACCCGACATGCCTGGAGAGAGACCTGATACCCCATCTCCGCGCCCGGGGCTGTTGCTATTTCTGCGTGACGGAATGAAGCCCGTCCAAATTAGAAGGTGATATTTCATCTCTAATTGGCAAGTTCAAAAGGCTCCTATCGCACTCGGCGGCCCCGGGAAGGTGTAATTAAACAAGGTGATTTCTGACTCATTGCAGGTCGGGCCCAGCTCCCCGCGAGCGCCCGGCACCCGCCCGGCCCGCGGGCCGACGTGGCCTCCCCCGGCCGCGCGCGCCCCTCCGCCCACGGCCCGGCCGCCGCGCCCCTCCCGGGCCCCAGGTGCTGCGGGAGAGGCCGCCCGGCCGCGGCGCCAGCGATAAGATCCGGGCTGCGATCGCCGCCCTCGGCCCGCGGAGCCCGGCCTGCTCCGAGGGGGGTCGGCCGAGGAGGGGAGGGGGCCCGGGCCCCGGCCCCCAGCTTCTCTCGGGGCCGCCTGCCAGCCGCCCCCGGACCCCGCCCGGTGGCAGAGCCTACCCCGAGAGGGGTGGAGGCGGGCGGGCCCCGGCGCGCGCCCCGGGCAGCAATGAGTTAACGTCTGCACTGCCTGGGAACGCCGCCGAGGCCCCGGGGCTCCGGCACGTCCCGCGCGCCCAGGCCCCCGCCCGGGACGCAGGCGGAGAGGGCGCCCACCGCCGGAGCCCGGCCGCCCCCTGGCGGGCCTGCCGGGGACAGCGGGCGGCGGGGCGGGGGCGCCAAGCCCGGGCCCGCCCCGGAAGGTGCCGGAGGGACCCGCCTGGGAGGTGAGCGCTGTCCCGGCTGGGACGGGAACGCCCTCCTTGCGCCCCGACCAAGCCTCACCCCCGCCCGCCGCTGCTCTTGCAAACTCCCCTCCACCCGCCCTCCGCTGTGCCGGTCGCCGCGGGCAGCCCCACTGAGACTGCTTGTCGTTGCAGCCCGCTCGACACGCTAGCGACCCTGCGGACTTTTAACTTCAGAACTTCGCGTCTCTGCCTCTTTAGGGACAAAGAAGGGCCCCTCCCGTGCGCCAGGCACGGTGCTGGCGCTTCATTTTCCCCAGCGCGCGAGGTGTGCAGAGTATCATGCCCATTTTTCAAACGAGGGAATTCAGGCCCAGGAGATGAAGTGCTTGATCTTAGGCAGCACAGCGGGGTCAGTCTGATAGCAAAGCCCGTTCTACCGCCCACACTCAGCGCAGCTGTCAGAGTGAGGCCTATAAAACAGTGACGGCGGTTCCACCGCCCTACGCAGCACGTCCCAGCTCCCCGGAGCGAGGCCCCCCTCACTCAGTCCCTGTCTTACCCGACCCCTCTCCAGCCACAGGGACAATGCTCTCTGGGGTCTCTCATTTTCCTTAACCAGAGGTGCTCCTGAATCCAGACTTCATCCCGCGGTTGCTCAGCCAACTCCCCTCTCTTGCATGACAAAGAGAAACGCTCTGCCTTCCCCATTAGAATTAGCTACCTCATTCTTTCCCAAACAGGACATTAACTTCCTCGCTTCATCAGTTTTACCATCTGTCAAAATGGTAGGTGTGCAATAATTTTAGGGGGGAAGGACACTTTGTATCACTCGTGCAAGTGGAAAGTCATTGCTCTCCATAACTTCATGACGGCTGTAAAGATAAATATGTAGACGGTATAAGGCTTTAAATGAAAAGCAGGTGCCCACCTAATATGCTCTCTCAGTCATCTGTGGACCAGGCACCAAGGTGCCCCTCTGGGAACCCTGGTGACCCATTACCCCTGTGTGTTTGGCCACCAGAAGGCCCAGCTCACAGCTCCCTCCCCCGACTTTCGCTTCTCCCCAGCATTCATTCATTCATTTGTTCCTTCTTTCACCCCCTCTGCTGAGCATGTCCTCTGGGCCAGGCCTGAGTCAGCCACTAGGGCTGTAGTACAGACAACTCCCACAGCCCTGCCCTCCTGGAATTCAGAGTCAGAGTCCAGTGGGAAGGAGGGGATAAATGGTGATATCGGCACTCGGGGCCCGGATGCCAGGAGCCCTCCTGTGGGCACATCCCATAGAGCAGGGCACACGGGACCTTCCCCTGGTCTGGGAAAATCCCTGCTAAAGAGCCCTTAGGTTCACTGAGCAGGGACAGGCAGGGGAAGGTGGGGTGCAAGCCAGCTTGAGAATTGCCCTTGGGCCCTGGGGAGCAGGCCCAACTTTGCCTAGGAAAGAGGGAGTCATGGGGCTGAGCCCTCATCCCTGCGAGGGGGCCCTGGGCAATGATAAGACTGGGGACCAGAGTGATGGAACAGCCAGCCAGCAAGCTCAGCCACCAGCAGGCCCTGTGCTGGCCGCTCTGCTGCCTATGACCTGTGCTCTCATGCCTCCAGTTATCCTGTCTCGGCTGAGGAAACCAAAGACCAGACAGGTTGAGCAGCTGGCCCAGGGCACACACCGTGATGCAGCAGGTCTGTCCAAAGCCCGTGGCATTTTCATTGTGGCTGCTTCTCCTTGGGCTTGAGCCAGACCCAGACTCCTGGAGGAATAAGCTCCTCCCTTCTAAACCCTCTCTTCCCTCACCTTGAGCCTGAAATCCCCCGCCAGGAATGTCCTCTTCCTCACAGCTGGGAGGGTTCATCCCTGCCTGGCAGGGCCCACCTGTCTCCCAGGGCCGGAGGCAGGCTCCATAGGATTCTGGCCCACAGCTGGGGGAAGGAGGGCTGAGCCTCGTTAGCGGGGCCTCCCTGACCACCATCCTTCTGGGCATGCGGCCTCGGAGCTGACCCCTGGAGCCCACGCCCCTCCCATTTTGCTTCTCACCTGGCTGGTAGACAGAAGGCCGGATGCTGGCAGTGGTGACAACCCGGGGCTTGGGTGCAGGGGCAGCTGGGGCCTCACTGTATGTATGGGTGGCAGGTGCCGAAGAGCTTGCTGCGGCTGGACTGTAGGCCGAGGCCTGGGGCCTGGAACCAAGGGAGAAGAATTAGCAGCCAGCAGGACAGCCCCAGCCAGGCCCTAGGGCCTGCAGCTGTGGCAGGTTGGCTCCCCCATCTTCAGGAGCCTCTGTGAGGAGGAAACCTGACAGAGATGATCCTGGGAAGCTGCCAGAGGCTGTGAAGGAAAGTCCTTGGGCGTCTCAGAGGAGAGGAAGCTGCTCCGTGGGTGCTGAGTCTTGGTGAGTCTGGTTAGAGCAACAGAGACACCTTGAGAAATACAGCCCATTGCTGGTGCCACCGCCATAGGAGAGATGGAGGAAAGCCACCAGCCAGACAGGAGGATGCACAGAAAACCTTTCACCCTGATGGGGAGAGACTGTCAGAGTGGGGCTGGGGCCGGAGGGCTCAGAGGCAGGACAGAAGAGAGAGATGCAGGTGGTCACCTTCTGACCTGCTGGGGCACCTCACAGCCTCACACTGCCTGGCCTTTCCCCTCCTCCTTTCTATCCTATTGTTGCCGGAGGGAGCAGCAAAGTCTCAGGTTTCTGGGCAAGAGTGTTCCATGAGGGCTCATGGGAAGCCAGGAGACCCCCTCAACTCCCCCCCCAGCCCGACACAGGCTTCTCTTCCGTATGAATTCCTGTTGCCTTCTCCCACTGGGTTAGCTGCCATGAGGCCTAGAGCAGCCTTTTCCCATTTGTGACCCAGGGACCATGGGACCAAAGAGATGGGAAAAAAAGCGTCCCAGTTCATTGCCCTCAGGAAGTGCTGTACTGGCCTCTCCTCTGGGAGAGCTAGCGGCTGCAGGAGCTTCTGGAGTTAAGCAGCCTGTTTAACTTTGTCTGATCCGGTGTTTCCCAATTTCATTCATCTGTGAAACCCTTTTTTTTCTTTTTCATTTAAAACTAGCAAACACCTTACAGAACACGTCCCTGGTCTTGCCCTGAATCTTTCAGATCCCAGTGGGGACCACATGACCATACTCAGGGAAAATGGGTCATTGATGGGAGTGCTGGGGACATGAGGCCCTGGAAATATACCACCCCCCAGCCCATGGCTTCCTGCCTTCCTTCCGCCCATTCCCCATGGGCGCAGGGCCTGCCCATCCCTGCTGGGCGGAGCTCAAGATAAGGAAGTCCCTTCCTCTCTAGGGTTCTGGGATGAACTAGTGCCAAGCTCCTGTGCAGATCCAGAAGGGCGTGCGGTGCTGCCCCATACAGTGCAGAGGTAGAACGAGCCTCTGGCAGCCAGCATCCCAGACCTGGGGATGTGCAGACCTGCCCTGCCAAGTGGCCGTGTTTCTGGCTGAGTGAGGCCATTGTGTCCCCTCCCTGGGCCTGCCTGCCCTTCTCTGATAAACCCCTGTTAAGACCAGTAGAGCAGAGGCCTCAATGGAGGAGGAAGAGGCAGGGTCCATGGGGTGCCCAGCTTCCACTGGTGGGAGAGGGCCAAGGGTCAGTGGGTCTTAGCCAGATGCTCCCACCAGTGGAGGATGCTTTCTCAGCATCCCAGGAGCTACGGCTCCTGTATCAGGGATTGGTGTTGGGGGAGGAAGCAGAGACATAAGACATCCAGCAAAAATTCTGAGGCCATGCTCTCATGAAAGGCTGGGGTGCCCATCTGCCTCCCACTGGCTCCTTCTAGCTCCATCCCAGCCCTCATGCATGAAGGGAAGGTAGCTGGCCCCAAGGTGTGGTCTCCTGATCCCTGCAGCTCCAGGCGATGCTGGGAGCCCTGTAGTCCCTCTCCAACCTCCACCCAGGCCTCCTCTCTCTGTGAAGGAAGGGTTTGCCCCATCGAGGGAGTCGTGAGGGCCTCAGGACTCCGAGGCCTGGAGCGTGGGGCTGGAGCCTGCCCTTGAAGAGGCCCCTGCATCTAGAGCTTCCCCATCCAAACTGGGGAGGCATCTTCCCACTCAAAGACAGGGACATTTTGTACCCTCCTCCACGCTTCTGCTTTGTGCTCTTACCTGGAAAGGCTCTGGTGTGCAGAGGGGAGGCAGCTTGCTGAGGGCCCCCAGGAAGCTGGGATGAAACAACCCGTGGAGGCCAGGCCGGGGTCCCCCTTGAGGAGAGGCTGGGCGTGGCACCATCTGGGTCGCTGTGAAACCCAGGGGTCAGGGCACAGCACACAGGCCTGTGGGCCACTCTGCCTCAGGCTGCACCGGGGACCTATGCACCCTGACCCAGAGAAGCATGTCCTTTCCAGCAAAACCCCGGGAGGGGAGTGTGGGAGACTGGAAAAGCTGTCTGACCCCAAACACCAACTTGACAGCTCCACGCAGCCCAGAAAGAGCTGGGCCCACCGGCCTTTGGCATTGCCTGCTCCCTCCAGAACGACCTGTCCAGCCTGCCCCACACCCCTTCAGCACTACCCCCTGCCTTTGCTGGGTATCCAGGAGGACAGGCTGGAGTGCAGCAACTCACATTGAGAGCATTGTACGTGCTAGATGTTTTATGTACACTTTTCTATCCTGACCCTATAAAATAGATATGGCGTTAAACATAGTAGCAGATACGTTAGCAGAAACTGAGGCTTGGAGAAGCCAAGTCACTTTCTGAGGGTTACAGACAGTCATGGGTGGAGCAGAGATTCAAATCCTACCACGCCGGGGGTCCCTGGAGTCAGCATGCTTCTCCATCAAGAGAAGAGAGGCTAAGGGATGGGGGCAAGTCAGTTGGTAAATATCTGGCCAAATCTGACCCTCCTTCTGTGCCCAGGTCAACGCTCCCTCCTTCATGGAGCCTTCCTTGACATCCTCCACCCACAGGGACAACTGTCATTCTCCCTAATCCCGGTCCCAAGAACACAGCCTTTCTGCACAGTCCCCTTCGTTAGCTAACTCTGTGTGTGTGTGGGATTTTTACCTCCCTCACTAGAGCATGTGCCCCTGGGAGGCAGGGCGACACACCCCTGCCCTGTCCTCAGCCAGGCACAGTGCACTCCCAGGAAATGTGCCCCCAGCTTCCATCTGACTCTCAGCATTAAGCAGTGCTGGCTTTGGCTTCCTCGGGGTCCTGACCACCATGGATGGGCCTTTCCCAGGCCGGACACGGCTGCCGACAGATGGACCCCGGATGAGGCCTCTCCTGCCTCGCGTCCCCACGGGCAGGGCCAGCCCCCGCGGGCCCGTTACCTTGGACTGTCCGCGGGGCTTGAGGCAGGGGCTGTGGCAGAGGCGGTGGCAGTGTGGGCAGCGGCCGTGGCCGGGGGCGGCGAGGCTGTGCTGGGAGAGGCAGCGGCAGGCGGCTGGGCAGAAGCAGGCGGCAGCGGGGTGGCGGCCTGGCTGGTGCACACTGGAGCATGCTCAATAGGTGTGCTGATGAGGCGGGACCAAGAAAGACAACAGGTCACGGGGGCCCCTGGGCACGGGGATGGTGGCTGCACCAGATGCGGACTGGGTGGAAGGCACCATCCTTATTGCAGACAGAGCAGGATCTTCCAGAAGGCATGTCCCCAGGCTCAGGGAAGGGGCCCCCAGGATCCGGGAGACAAGGGCTCAGACTACAGGGAGAATACCATGGTAATATCAAAAATGCCCTCAAGTCTGGAGAGCACCGCGCCCCCAGCCATTTCTGTGTACTTCCTAACTGTTCTTTCTCAGAGTGTATTATGCAAACACAACGTGGGGGAAAAGTAGATGGGACTATCAGTCAAGGTTCCTTTCCATCCAGCCTTCCTTTTTCCTTTCTCTTCCCTACCTCGTCAGAGGCATGCATTGCCTTTGCAAAGGATGACACAAAGACAAAAGCAGAGGTAAGATGTTTGACTATCGAGGGCTCAGGCTGTTGTTGTGAGAGCCCGGACTGTAGGCTGCGAAGGACTCAGGGTGTTGATAACACATTTGGAAGATGGACGGACGCAACCATGCCAGGTAGGTCAAGGTTGTCTGGACCAGAAAGGGGGCAACGTGGCATGGAGGATTTGAGAATAGAGGTGGCTATGCCCCTTTTCTGGGTAAACCCTGAGGAAGGCAGGACCCCAGGGTCCCCTTTGCCCATGGTGAAGTAGCAGGCAGACCCGAGACAGCGCATCATGTGGCCTGGGGGCTGTAGAAGGTTTCCCACATACCCAAGAGGGACATGGACATGGCCCTGAGTGACTGCTCTGCCAGTGTGGACCAGCGTGACTGGACGGGATGGGGACAACCCAGCAGATGCCAGCACCAGTAGACCATGACCAAGGACCAGGTGCCCTGCCACCCTGCCCTGCCCGCCATGGCATTCTGTAAGCCTGTCTTCCCCCAAACCACTCCAGGCAAGAGAGGAGCATCAGGGCCTGGTTGATGGGATTCGATTTCTGCCACCTGTGAAATGGAGCAGAGGCTAAAAATTAAATTATAGGAAAGCAAAGAAACGCACGTTTTTTGCTCATTTGGGTCACTGGACTAAGCTCTGTACTTGCTACAACAGCAAGGACACTTAACACCTAGCGGGGGTGACTTCCCCACGCTACGTACGGGATTCATCCACTGACCTTGTGCTGTGTGCCGGGAGGATGTCTTTACTTCCTCACGACAACCCCCTGATGCGGGTACTATTGACTCTATTTAATAGCTGAGGGAGTGGCGACCAAGAGTCCGATTGCTCAAGATCCTACAGCTTATCGGTCTGGATCTGATTAGGGGCATTTGGACTTGAAGCCTTACCCAGGACCTCGAGTGGCCCCTCATGGAGGAAGAAAGAAACGCCTGCCTGCAATCAGTCAAGTAGAGTCCTCCCCCAACAAAAGGCACTATTCGTCTTTGAAATAATTAGAGTAATCATCTTCCCTCTGCGAGTGCTTACAGATGCGAGGGCTTGTGCTAAACAGCTGTAAGCATGACTCCGTTACTCCACTGATCCTTTCAACCTCGCTGGGCAACTTCATTATACAGATGAGGAACCTGAGGTCCAGAGAGGTTGAATCTCTGCTGGAACATCACAGTCCGCCAAGTGGCAGAGAAGGGGTGGTTCTGAATCACTACGGCAATTCTCAGAGTTTAATATGCGGGCGAATCGCCTGGGAATCTTGTTAAAACGCAGCTTCTGGTTCAGTAGGTCTGGGAGTCTGCATTCCTAACAAGCTCCCAGGTGATGCTGATGTTGCTGGTCCTCAGACCACACTTGGAGTAGGAAGGTGCTACAGAGGTCCATCCCACATAGGGATGCCCGGGGCCATGAGCTGTCTACCAAAGCATTGCCGAATTGCTCTCCTCCATCCGGCGAGGTGGATGGTAGTAAAGAGAGGCAGGAAACAATGTGAGAGGGTCAGGGAAGGAGAGAGCTGGAGGAGTGGCAAGACCGTGTGTTGACCGACCCACGGAAGGGAGCACCATTCTCTGTGACTGCGTAGGAAGCATCCAGGATGGACAAGGGCCATGTCCTGTCCAGCCCTTTCCCAGCTTAGTGGTTCAGAGAGGACGTAGGGCAGCCCAGCTCTCTGGACTGTGGCAGTACCCAGCCCTGGCCCTTCCACGAGGCCGCTTGCCCACCCTCCATGAATGAACCTGGCTTCTGGAAGCCACACCTATGAAATGGCTACCTCAGAGAAGTAGCTGTAGGCCCTGAAGCCATACCGCTAAGCTGGCTGCTCAGACCCTCCCGGCCTGGGCAGGTATGGCCTGGGAATGTCCAGGCTGACACAGGATACCTGGGCTCCTTTATCTGTTTCTCCCTGACCCTGTCGCATACTTTTAGGGGGCTTCAGGGAACTGAGGACACCGCACAGGAGTGATGAAAATGTCCAGGCTGAGGATAGCATCCTGCAGGATGAATAGAAAATTGGCTTTGCCTGTCACCTGCCAGATCAGCTTACCTGCTGCTCTCCCCAGACATAGCTCCAAATGAACTCGGGATCCACGAATGTGGGTCCTGGGAAAATTCATCATCTACCACACAGCTGGGACAAAGGGCACACACCTGAGCCTGCTGCTTGGGGTTCCGCTGAGTGGCATCCTATCCAGACTCCTGTCTGCAGACACCAAGCAGCCAGGGTCTAGGGTAAGTAGGGGCAGCACTAAAAAGCATCTTGAAGGATTTTGGTTTCTTGCCCAGATCAGTTCCTGCCTGAAGTTCCATGAGCCCCCAGAAACCCCCAAGGAGGGGGTCTCAGAGAGCAAACCCTGCAGAGAATTTCCTTGGCCCTGGCTTCAGTCCCAAAGACGGTGCCCATGAGGTCACCCCAGCCTGGTCTAGGATTCTACAGCTGCTTCCTGCTTTGGTAATCACATCTTTGGTTTAAACATCAAACCAAAAACCAAACCAAACCAACTATCCTCAACTTCTCACGGCTACACGGGGAGGGTGTGGCCAGAGGAGAAACAGCCTGGCCACAGTCCCCCTTTTCAGCCCTTCTCTTCCTTCAGCCAGTTGGCATCAAAGTAGACCGTGCCAATGCTGTGCCCCTGTTCTGTTGTGGTGGCCCTTGATTGATGCTCTTATTGATGGCAATGATGTTACATATGAAAAGGATGGGGATGGTAATGGTGCTGGTGCTGGGTCTTGGGGTTTGTGGTCACTGGGCTCAGGATGGAACTGCTGGTGATGGTGGGGGCATTGTGATTGATGGTGCTGGGGGTGGTTGCCATTACTAGGGTGGTGATGCTATTTGTATTAGCTCAGAGAATGGAATATGCGCATCTCTGTTGACTGGATGATGACACAACAGTCAGGTGGTTGGTCAAGAAATTGTTCATGCTGCCTCCCACCCAGTTGGCATTCCATCTTGCACCCTGATGACTATTGCTCAGGGCAGCCCTGACCACATCGCTTTGCTGCAGGGCAGCTGCACTGCACAACCCCAGGGGCCCCATGGACTTTTCACTCTAGGCGAGTGACACCCCTCAAGAACCATGCAGTACACAGCGATCTCCACGGGCTGTCGTGTGAATGGTGCCCTGCAACCTTCACCAGTTCCACATTGCCTTCAGAGTACAGTCAAAATCCCAGAGCCTGGCACTCCAGCTCTGGACCACTCCTAACCATGACATCCTCTGCATTCCCTCCACTCCAGCCAAAATGATTCACTTGGGGTTCTGGGACACCCCTTCTTCTCACCAGCACCTCTGCTCACTCTGCTTAGAGTACCTCTCTGACCTTTCCTGACTGCACACGCCCAGTCCTAACTGTTCTTGGAGAGCAAACACACAGACCCCTTCTTCCAGGAAGGCTTCCCTGATCCTCCAGTCGGAGGGGTGCTCCCTGTCTCCAGACCTCACACGATCAGCCTTGCATCGTGGTCAGTCACAGCCACGTCGGCCCTTTCCAATGCCTGTGGCACCCACAGCAGCCAGGCTGGCACCCCGACTAACACCCGCGGACACAGAATGCTGAATGAGGACATCTCTGCTGTATTCTCCAGAGGGCTCCACATGGACCCCTGGCCTGGGGCCACCCAAGCCGCTGCCTGCAGGGGCTTGGGGTCACTGGGAAGGTACCAGGCAAGCTGGAAAGCAAATGAGAGCCTTTCAGGGTTTCGATCAGGTTGCTCCAAGAGGGCTCAACAGGCCGGGGGCTGGGGAGAGGGGGCTGTGAGGTCACCAGCTCTCATTGGCTCAGGTCCTCTGCCAGCCTTAAGACACCCACTGCCTGGGTCCTCTCTGTCTGGCAGGCCTGGCCCCACAACCCTTGGAAGTCCTCATTAAAAGGCCAGCTAAAAATGGGTGTGCTCCAGAATGCCTAGATGTAGGCAGGAGCACACCCCCCTGCCCCGATGATCCCCCAGCCAGCCTGCCCTGCCTGGCCCTGGCATCAGTCTGCTAGAGGCAGGAAGAGATGGGAGGCCAAGGTGGAACAGGCTTGCGGGGGGCTTTGGGGAGCATCTCAGGGTGGCGGGCGGATAGAGCAGTCTCCCCGGCTGGCCCTTCTGGGTGGGATTGCCATGGTCCCCGGAGGCACAGAAAAGCCTGTGCCCAGGGAGTAGGAGTGAGGCTCTGACCCAGTCCAGCCACAGAGGTGTTGGAGGAGTCCTGAGGGATGGGCCTCGGCTTCTGCTTTTATTTGCTAAGTGTCCTTGCTCTCATGTTGGCAGCCTGTGATTCCTGCAGTCAAGGAACAGGCTGATGGGTAGACGGGTGGGTGGGGAGGATGTGAGCCTGCCAGCCTGGTCCTTCCCTAATGCTCAGGACTAGGACAAGGCCACAGGTGGGTGGGGGCTGGAAGCAAGACCCAGCTGGAGGCCTTCCCCACCCTCATGCCACCTGAGCAAGATTCTACCAGGCACATCTTCCACCTCCTCTCCCCTGAGCCACGGCCCTGGCCCACGGAGGACCCCCAGCAGTTCCCCTGTGAACTGCTCTTAGCCTAGAGCTCCTCTCACACCCTGGACCAGGGCTGAGCATAAGCAGCACGTTCCCGGGACAGAGGCCTGCAGCATGCTTCTGACACGGAGGGGTGGCTGGCTCAGTCTGCTGGTTGCAGCAGGGTGTGGGAGGAGAGGTGGGGGGCATCTGAGTACCCGCATACCACTGCCCCATGAGAGGCTATGGCTGCCCAGGAGGCTGCAGGATGGATTCCACCTGCCGTTGGCCCCACCTGAGCGCCCCAGCCTGGATGGGGCCCTCAAGGCGGGAAATCAGTGGTGGGCAGAACGACACGGGTCTCGGCCCCAGTGGGCCCCCCACCCCTCTTCGGGTGGCGCCTGTCTTCTCCTCGTCTCTGACATGCTCCTCTCAGGTGGTACGCACACAGGCACAGCATGACTGGGGCTGTTTTGGTTCATTTCAAATGCTCTTTATTTCAGAACAGCATGCTTATATGTACAGGAGAGAACTAGGGAGCCAGCGCGGAGAGGAGAGCGCACACTCCAACCTCACCACAGCCGGGGCGGGCCTCTGCCTCATCTACCTAGGGCTGCCACTTCCTCTGCAGAGAGCCCTGTTCTGGGCTGCCCGGGCTCCAGAGGGCATCGAGGGAGCGAGTGGGGCCGGGGAGCTGGCCTCTTCCCAGGACCCTGACCTACAGGTGACTTGTTCCAGGCCGGCACTGGGCCAGGCTGCCTCTCCCAGGACCTGAGGTTGGTGGGAAACCGACCCGTAGCACGTTGTCTCCCTCAGTTCTGGGTGTTATGCCAACAAACCCTGTCACGTCCTCTCTGATCTACAGCTAAGGCCCTGGCAGGGGAGCAGAGGCTCGGGCTATTTGAGGGGTGGTGAGGGTGGCACTGAAGGGGGGGGGCTGGGCAGGGAGCAGAACTGCTGCGCTTGACTATCCAAGGCGCCCCCCCAGCACAGCTATCCATTCTCAAGCATCACCGTGGGGGCTCACATGCCAGATCTGTGTGGGGGGAAGGAGGGAGGGGGTCCAGCCTGGGAGGGGTGGGAGGACTCCGGACAGCCTTTTAGCTTTTAACGTTAAGGATTTGGGCCGAAAGGCCATGGTGCCAGTTGCGCAATTTGGCAAAACGTGGGCTGTTACGTTCCGTTTCAAACCTTTCCCTGTGGCACAGAGAGAGACAGAGACAGAGAGAGACAGAAAGAGAGAAAAGAGAGGAAGAGAGAAAGGGGTTAGGGGATGTGTCCGCCATTCCCCTGATAGCTGGGGCAGAGGGCATGGGAGGGAGGAACTGGGCTTTGAGAGGTTGTCTCATCCAGGGCAAGACCAGAGTCCCAAGGACCAAGATCAAGGGACTGAAGTCCCTGACTTGAGTCGGGAGCCATGGGGAGGGGGCCTGGCTAGTGGGCCTGAGGGGCTGACCTGGGCAGTGGGGGTCTCTGGGTCCTCCCTGGTCCGTGTGGTTAGGGCTGGGCAGGGCTGCTTTGGTTGTGGGCTCTGGGGACTGAACCAAATCGGCAGGTGTGTCTAGCATGGTCTCTGTCCCCAAGCTGGGCATGAAGAAGGAGGAATGCCTGTTCCCACGATGAGGCTTGCTGAGCAGACCTGCCACCTCCCTGTGCTGCCCTGGCCTCTGCCAACCCTTCTCTGTCCCCAGAGAGAAACCTTCAAACACCACCGGCTGTCCCCGCCCGCCTGGGCCTGAGCACAGCCAGGCACACGCGTGCACACGCATACTCACAAGGCCACTGGCACACATACAGGGGGCCAGGACTTCCCGCCGCTTCCCGCCAGCTGGGCCTCTGCGGCTCAACTCACAGCCTGCTCAGCCAAGGGCAAAGGACAAAGCAGGCAAGGAGCAGCCGGAAACGTAGAGATGGAGGCGAGGGTGTGCCTGGGAATGGCCAGGGCCACGGATGCCAGAATCCTAGGCTGGAGGGGCCTCTAACATCCTCCAGACCAGAGGGGCAAACGGGGGGTGCAGGGGCTGCGTCTAGCCACAAACACAGTGTGTTTAATGAGGACAATGTTTAAAACTCCTTTTAAAAATTAATTGCTACAGCCAGACCACGGAATACTACTTAGCAATAGAAAGACACAAATGAACCATTGGTATGCTCAAAAGCTCGAATGAATCCCCAGGGAATCAGGCTGACTGAAAAAGCCAATCGTACAGGGTCGTGTGCTGTAGGATTCCATTTATACAACATCCTTGAAATGACAAAATTTTAGAAATAGAGACCAGATAACAGATTAGTGGTTGCCACAGGTTAAGGAGAGGGTGTGCGTGTGGGAGGGGAGGTGTGGCCATAACAGGGCAACATGGGGGGTCCATGGGGTGATGCAAATGTTCTGTGTTTGACTGTATCAGTGTCATCATCCTGGTTGTGAAATTGTACTGTAGTTTTGCAAGATGTTACCATTGGGGGTAACAGGTACAAAGAATCTCTCTGTGTTATTTCTTCCCACTGCACGCCAATCCACAATTATTTCAAAATAAATAGTTTAATAAATGAATTGCCAGCCTAGGAAAGTCAGGAAGACCAGCTTGAGGATTTTCAAAATCAGAGGATGGGGCAGTCTGGTCTTATGCGTCTGCAGGCTGGCAGTCCCGCGTCCCTGCATTTAGACCTGTCCACCTTCCCGCATATGCGTTACCAGGCAGGCTGCCCCCCGACACACACCTTGAGTCCCCATGTCGGGTCTCTGTGTAAGATTCTGTTTGACAAAAGGGGCCCACTGCTAACATATTTGAAAACCACTGGTCAAGCCCAGACTTTCCTAATACCAAGAGGAAGGCGAGGCCCAGAGATATCACATGAATGGCCTGAAGCCACACAGAAACTCAGGGGGAGCACCATGATCTAAGCACCGGCTGTCATCTGCTACCTGCCTCTGAGGTCGGGGAGAAGGGGCAAAGGCAGCCCGAGCAGAGGCCCGGCCGCAGGGCCCACGCTGCCCTACGGACAGCACCGCGGGCGGCAACAATCCACCAGCCCATGGGACCACCCAGGGCACAGATGCGGCCAGTCCAGCCAGCCAGGCCCACAGCCTTTGTCATCAGTGCTCAGGGACAGGGTCAAGGACAGTCCTGGCAGGCTGGCGAGTCCAGTGAGCCTGTTCTGCTGGGAGCTGTTTGGAAATTCACAGATGGCCAAAGAGAGGAGTGAGAAGAGAGAGGAGAGAGAGAGGAGAGCCAGCGAGAGAGAGAGGAAGAGAGGTCTTGGACACCCTCGAGGGCTACTCAGGTGGCACCCAGGGGTGTCCTGGTCTCTCCACTTATGGTTTTTCAAACTTGCTAGGCTGGCAGACACTAAGGACTAAAAATCCACGGAACGCAGGTAACTCTCATATCGATAGCTGTCCACTGCCTCTTCACGAGGGCTCTATTTGCGGGAGGACCCTGAGCTGTGCTGTACCAAGAGAGTCAGCCCCGTGAGCTCGGACAGAGGCGGGTGTGCCCAGCAAGGGGAGAGGACCCCAGGTGCCCAGGGAGGCTGCAGGGGGGAGGAGGGCAGGGCCGGTCAGCCCCACGCTCTGGCTCTGTCAGAAGGGGGCAACTGGAGATGAAAAAGACCCGTGGATGGTTGCACAACAGAGAAGGGACACGGGAGGGTTCTTACGTCGTTTGTGGAGGCGTGTGCGAGGCAACCTCACCTTCAGCCTCTCTGTGGACTTGTCACTGAGATCAAATTTGTTCCTTAACACTTGTGCTAAGAGAGACGCAGACCTCTCCACCCAGGTGAGCATCAGGTAAACATAGAGACGGCACTTGTAGACAGCTGCCCCGCAAGGTGGGGGCCAGGGGATGTCTGGGCTACACACTGGCCTTCTCCAGGATGGTTACACCCAGGCAGGGGGATCCAGATGCCTCACAGATTCAAGCCGGGTCCAGGATGAGGCTAGGCCTGCTCCCAATCCTATCCCAGTCAGGGCTGCCCAACATGGACCCGAACTTCCGAGCCATCAGGCCCTGGAAGGCCTCCTGAAGTCACATGGAAGCTGTGGGCTCTCTGAGATTGGAGGCTCAGCCTTTGGCGGGGGCACTATCTGTGCTCTGCTGCTTCAGATGGAGGCCGGAGCCGCAGGACTGCCTGCACCCATGTGGACGCCAGCAGGAGGCTAGCGTTTAAGCCGCCCGGACAGTCTGCTGAGGGGCTGGGGTCCTTCCTGGGAGTGGAGCCAAGTCCGCAGCTGACGCTTGGGCTGTTCAGGGGCCCACTTGCCTCACCTGTAAAGAAGCGTCCCTGGAGACTGTGCTCTGCCCTGGGCTGGCCAGCAGGCGGGCACTGGAGCCTTGGAGGGACGTTCTCTGCTACCAGACACCAGAGACACTGTCAGAGCGCTGGGAGCCAGGGCCCAGAGAGAGGAGGGGAGGGGAGGGCGGGGCTGTGGGACAGGCCTCGGAGGCGGAGCAATGATACGTGAAGGGACAGTTTGCAGGGTCTTCTGACATGCAGACTGACACCTGTCCTCCAGGCCACCAGGCCACTGCCTGGCACAGAACGCCTGAGGCTGCTCACACGGCATCCCGCCAGCTTTGTCCCCACACAGCCACAGGAAGGGGAAAGCGCCTTTGCACGGGTCCAAGCCCAGACAGGCCGTCACCACGCACGCACAGGCTGCCGGGCCGGGGAGTGGCAAACTCAGGCTCTGCTGGAGTAAGCTACTTGGAAGACGTGTGCAGTGAAGCCCCCTGGGGAAACGCAGCCTTCAGGAGAGACCCCTGGACTCCTCGCTGTGAAAGCCACTAAAGCGAGAGGAGAAGGGACACAGGCCGTAGCTGCCCTCAGCCAACAAGATGGGTCAGCAGGGTCTGGGGGTGCAGTTTCCAACTTGGGGGTGGGGATGGATGGAAGTGGGGCCCAGGCCCTGCGGAGCAAGATTCCTGATCAGCCTGGACCAAGGGTGGGGACAAGTGTGCTCCCTTCTGCTCAGAAGGCCACTCAGGTGAGCAGTGGCCACAGTCACTAGTTCAGGCTTTAATCACAAAAAGAACTGAATGGCTGCACCCTCTGCACCTCCCCCTCCCCCACAGCCCCAGGTCCACAGGCTGCTTGGGATTCAGTGAAATGAAAACGCCCTCCCTCCTTCTGTGGCCCTGGGGAGGATGGGCATTTCTGGGGGAGGCTATGAAGATAACCTTCCAGAAATCCAAGTTAGGAAAAGAGAGGGAGCAGGAGCCTTGTGCGCTTCCAGTGCCGGGCAGAAGGCTTGCTGGGTCCCCAGAGCCGTTACTGCAGGGCCAGAAACCCCAGAGAGAAGGGCTGGCGGTGACACTGTGCTTGTGAGAGGCAGCCGCTTTCTCGGGGTGGGGGCCTGGCACCGAGGGAGGAAGCCGGCTGGCACCTCCTCTCGGGCTCTCTTTCCACGTTCCCTGACAATGAAACCCTGTGGGAGCTGGGGAGAGGCTCCAGGACCTGCCACAGAGTTCTCAGAAGCCCAAGACCCTCTGGCCTCCTGCTGGGAGCTGAACCAAGCATGTGTGGGGTTAGGCCCCAAGGAGAATGGCTAACCTCCCCACATATCTACAGGACCAGGCAGAATTAGACCCAAGAGATGCTTCTGAAAAGGGGGAAGGGGGAGGCCTGGGGACCACCTTAATCCTGCCTTTTGTGTTCTCCTCGCTCAGTAACTTCGCAGAGCCTGCAAATGTTCCAGGGGAAATAGAAAAGATGGAAGTCCCCTGTGGTCCGCCTCCACCAGCGCCCTTCCGATTAGTGACATGCGAGTCTAGAGGGACCGGCCAGAGGAACATAAAGTGATCAGAAGTGCTCCGGAGGGGGTGGCGGGGCCCAGAGAGGCAGGGGTCGGAGCCTTCTGGGGAGGGGGGTGAAGGCCCCTGCTAGCTCTGGATGGAGGGAACTTGGGGACTTTTAGGCTGTTTGCTGTGGGGTGTGTGCTAGAAAGCCTCTCTATCAAACCTTTGGTAAAGGCTACATCGCTCACTGGAGCATCTATGCGGCGGCTTCAAAGAGGAGGTGGGTCGGACACAGAACCAGCACGCAGGAGTGGTGAAGCATAGGAGAGGAGACAGCTGACAGCTCGGTCATACGTAAAATAGCTAGATACTAACTTGTGAGCTAAATCACGTATCGTCTCAGTTCAGGCTCTTTAACAGACACACTGCAGGCACCGCAACGTAAGGACCATTACTGCAACAGCATGCCATCGTTAGCAGGTCTGGGAGGACCACACTTTAGGCTTGGATGTCCCAGCCAAAGAGTGGGGGCAACTCGGATTGGCCGAAATACAGGTTCAAAAATAAAATCCACATCAGGTCCAGCTGACCCCACAGCCCCACTCTCCGCACAGTCCCATGGCCACTACGCACCGGTTAGCAAGGACAGTAAGCTTGGCCCAGGGTGGAAGAGCACCTCTGAGCCCCGGCTTGTCACACGGAGGCTGCCACGGGATGCACAGGCCCAATGCAGACTCTCCCAGGAAGAACATGCAGACCACACACTTGCCTCCGGAAGGGTAAGCACAATCACACTGGGCCCCATGCCTCACCATGGAAGGCCCTAGTAGGTTCCAGAGGGTCTGGGGCAGCGTGACCCCCTCATGCCCAGAGCCACGAGCACCTGACAGGCCACAGGTGGTAGGTTCGTGGCCGTGGCCTCAGGCCTGCCATGGATGGGGACCATCCCTGGAGACACCCAGCTCTGCACAAGCCCCTCCTCATGCCCAGGGCTCGTCTTTCCTTTCAGCAGCCATTGTGCTGTGAGTGATTTATGGAACTAATAACTAGGTCTGGACAGGTGAGTGCAGGGGTAAGGCACCCACCCCCAGCACAGCCCTCCAAGTGCCCGCTTCCCAGTGCTAGCCTCCAGACGCACAGGGGACAGGCCCTGAGATGAGCGGGGAGGCAAGGCAGCCGGCCTGGGACGCTCACAGGGAGAGATGCCTCCTTCTCGACAGCCCAGCAACGGCCAAAGCAGCCCTGCCCGCTGCCCAGGGACAGAGCCAGGAGAGCCTGGAGTCCTTACTCCTGCAGCCTGGACCCAGGGGACAGAGACTCAGCTCCAAGTACCCACCTCACTGACCTGGGACAAACGCCCCAAGCCAGCACTGCTGGAGCCCTTTAGGGGCCAGGAATTTCCAAATATATGGACTGGAGAGGTTCCTTCCATGAGTCTTGTGACCTGGGGGCTGCCCGGGAAGGGATGGGTTAGGAAGGGCCAGGCCCCAGAGCTGGAGGCCAGCCACTTACCTTGACCTTCTCAAAGCTTCCTCGTCAGGGTCTTGCACTGTGGGCAGAAAGTTGCTAGTCAGAAGGAGTCACAGAGCATCAGGAAGAAAAGTCACCAGAGCTCTACTCCCGGCTTCTGTGGGCCTGACGACCGCGGAGCAGGACCCAGGACTCTCACGGCCCCCAGCAGCTCCCCTCCCTGGCCCCCGCACCCACCACAGCTGTCACTTACTGAATTCCGTGCCTGTCATCTGGGCCAGGATGCGGAAGGAACGCGACTGCAGGTTGGAGGAGCGGCGGGCCCACTCATCGGCCTCGTCCTCTGGCTTGTTCTGGTTCTTGATCACAGCCTGGTACACGGGAGAGGCGCTGTCCACGGCCAGGTCTTTAATAGGAAGGCTCCTGCAAGGCACAAGGGGGCCGTGGGCGAGGGCTGGGCTGCCACCTGCTGCCCACCCTCCCAAGGCCCCACGTCGCATCCCCTTCACACCCCCTGCACCCCCATACCCGTGGGTGGCCCCCCCACTTATCTGAACCCCAACACCCTTTCCCCACTGCCCTCTGAGAGCCTGGGATGAGGGCTCGGCCTGGGTCCTCAGTGCTCAGGGTGGCCACAGTGAGACAGTGCTTCCTCTCACGGAGGGTCAGAGGGCTCGGCTCCCTCCTGCCAGCCACCCCTCCACCCACGCCAACTCGCCAACTCGAGGCACAGCCTGAGGACACCCCCAACCCAGGGCCTGGGTCTCTTTTAAGGGAAGAGGAGGCAGAAGAGTTCTTCTTGAAGCAATTTTGACCTCGCCGAGAGGGCCTTAGTTTGGGGCTGTTGAGGACAGGCCATTCGGGGGACCCAGAGTCTTCCTCAGGGCCGACCCCTCATCCTCCTCACACCTTTGAATCCAAATAGGGAGGTGGCAATGTCGTGCCTACCCCGGAAGAGGCCTGGGGTGCTGGCTTTGCCACAAACAGGCAGGCCCGGCACGGCGGAGGTGGGAGCAACAAGGCATCGCCCACGCGGCCCGGCATCGCCCGCAACAGTGTGGTTTCCGGCCTAGGGGAGCTGCAAGAGGGGCTGCAGGACGGTCACTAGTCCTCTGTCCAGGGCAGCACAGGGCTTCCAGAGGGACCTGCTGACCTTCCCTTAGACTCCCGGGGTCTGGCACATAGTAAGTACTCACAACTTAGCTGAGTGAATGAATCACAGATCAGAGCCAGAAGGGAGCCCAGGGCCCCTTGGGTCCAGTGCCTCCCAGCCCAGATCAGACTGCAGGGCAGGATATAGCAAAAGGTTTTTAGAGGCCCACTCACCCGGCCAGCGAGGGCTGGGGGATCCAGGCCACCCAGGCTACACTCTCAGGAGTCAGAGCAGGCTCGGGTGAAGCTCACAGCAGCAACAGCCTGCCTCCCCAGCCTATGGGCCAGCAGCCCAGCTCGCTCCTCTTACAGATGCTGAAACTGAGGTCCAGAGAGGCCAGCCGACTAGCTCCAGGTTACAGCATGTAGGGGCCCCGCTGAGTTAAAACCCAGACTTCCTGGCTCCCAGCAGTGTCCTTTCCATCAGGCCCTCTGCGGTGACAAGAGCTCAGGAAGGCTGATTCGGCCCCTGGGGCCTTGCACACTCTGGATGCTCCTTGCCCGGAGACTGGCCCAGCCCAGACACTTGCCCCATCCAGCATCCCCCTGCCTGCCGCTATGCCTCTACCTGCCCCCCAGAGGGGCCGCTGGCTGGGAGGAGGAACCCACCCAGGGCCCACGTCTTCTACCCTGTCTGCAAGGAGCTGGATGGAAGAACTGGCCTATGTCCCAGCATTGGTAGTTTCTCAGGATCGGTCCCTTGTGCCTGGCTCAGGGTGGGCTACGACAGCAGAGGTGGAGAAAAGTGACGAAAGGGAACTAAGGTTGGGAGAGGCTGCCCTTCCTTTCCTGAAGGCTCTTCCCTGGCCCAGAGAGCTACAGGGGCTGGCAGCCTACAGTTGGGATCGGTTGGGGAAGACAAGCAGATCCTTCTGGGGTCCAGGCAGGGAGGAGCCTGGGGCTGCCCAGGGAGCAGAGGACAGCATGTCAGTGGGGAGGCCATTTCTGGCACAGGGAGGAGTCCCAAGGGTTCCCAAAGAAGAGGCTGGGTCTTTGGGTAAGGTGTGCAATAGGATGGCACCACCAGGACTCCTGCTCTGCTAGGAGGGAAAAGGGAGGACGTGTGGGTTGTGCCCTGGGAGAGGGAAGGTGTGGCTCCACACACCCAGGCCTGCCCTTGAGCCGTCTGCAGGGAACGTGTGGTCCAGAAAGCAGACGGAAGGCGTTTGTGGCCACTTCCCTGGCACGGGCCCTTGAGGTGCTCCTCTGTTCCTTCCACTGCTCCAAGGGTTCAAGAAAGCTGCCGGATGGAGTCCCTTGGGATTCCCACTGTTGGCTCCATTTCCCACTATACTGTGCAAAGACCAGGGGCTGGTGTTGCTGCCGTGACAGGGACTGGGAGTCAGATAAAGGAACTGCTGTGCCTTTTGAGTCTCTGGGGCTCAGGGAGAACGCCTAGAGAGAGAGGATGGAACAGGCCCTGCGGCCCACCAGGCCTGAGGCTGCTCTCAGGAGCTGCTGCCTGCAGAGTTTTCTTGCCACCAAAGACACTCCACTGTCACTACAACATCAAGGTCACCTCTGGGCATTTCCTCCAATGTGCACTGCCCCCAAATCTGACTCAGCTCTCGCCTCCCATGGGTGGTCCCGGCCAGTGCTGGCTCCTCCAGATCCATCTTCCATGAGGATTCTGGGGAGTGGCCTCCAAGAGGCCCCCTTACCACCCTCTCCCCTGAATAATGGCCCAGTGTGGATTCTGACATCAGGTCTATGCTGTCCCAGTGTGCAGACAGGAACAGCCGGGGGAGCCCCCACAAAACATGGCAAGGAGAACAGACACCCTCGGCCTTGGGGGGCAGCGTGGGTGCTGGGACTCTCATTCTGTGTCCATAGTGACATGATCTGGGGCAAACCTCAAAAGACAAGTACTTGCCTGTACAGGCTGCAGGGCATGTCATTTGGCTGTGAGGCGGGTGTGAGGAAGAATGTGGACAGAGCCACCGTCCTCGGACACATCCCACCAAACCCATACACCATCCCGAAACCAGACAGACGGACGACGGAACAGACACTGTGGGGTCTACTTACGCCAGCGGCGATGCCCTGCCAAGCAGAGGAAAGCCCAGCAGTGAGTGCGTGTCCATCAAGGGATGGCAGAGGGGCGGCGCACACACAAGGGAGCAGGGTTAGGATCAGAAATGAGTTATGAGAGTGGGGCGCATAAAGAAGGAAGAGAGAGAGAGACAAAAAGAAATCTGTCAGTGAGGAAGGAATCATGGAAATTAACAGCAGAAACGGAGCACCGTATGGCAGAGAGGGGAAGCTCTTACCAGGGCACCACGGCAGCATCAGCCCAGCAGGACTGAGTTAGAAGGGAGGGGAAAGGACGCTGCTTCCCAGACACGCAAGGGAAGGCAAAGGCAGGGGAGGGGAGGGGACAGGAGGGAGATGGGGAAGGTCCTTCGAGAAGCCTAGATTAGATTAATGGTGCATCATGTTAAAAAAAAATCATGAGCGCCCCAGTGATAACACCAAATAAGAGCAGTCTTTTCCCAAGATGCAGAAAATACAAAGTTAGTGAAGAGCAGTTCTTCCATTATCTTCTATGAACTTTCCTTTGGCGACTGTTACCACTTCTAAGAGCGCACCAAGGACACACGTGGCACACAAATGTTAACAGGAAATCCTGGTTAGCTCTTTGGCTTAGTCAGGCAGCCTTGTTTTTCTGGGTACACATGAGCTAATGGTGGTGTTTTTAAACTTGCATGGTGATATTTTCTGCTTTGAACGGTGGCATTAAATAAATCAACACCAGCCTAAAATTCTGCAAGGAGCTGCTGCCCTGAGTCTCGCCAGTTTGAAACTCAGGGCTCCAGGGCGAGCAGCCTCCGCCCCCTGGTGGCCCAGAGGCAGTACTGCGTGCCTGAGAGGGTCCCGCTCCCTAGGAGAGCCACAAGTCTACACAACCTTCCATCCTTTGGCTTCTGGAGCCTGCCCTGTATAACCTGCCCTCATGTCACAGCTACAATGGCTGGGTTCTGGAAAGGCCACACACGATAGGGGTTCTCTAGGACTAACCCCTCTATCCCTCTTACAACATCTGTTTTTCATAGCTCCAAGTCCAACCACCATTTTAAGATTTCTTGCCTTGAGTTGCTGGGGATCCTGACTCAGGGATAAGATGTTGCCCAAAGAGATCATCAGTTAGTTCTCTAATTCAACACTAATGGTATTCCCGAGTAGAAAACAGTAAGAGACTGTGAGTGTGTGTGTCTGTGTGAGTGTGTATGTCAGTGTCAGAGTGTGCGTGTGAAAGGAAGAAAGAGACCAGAGAGAGAGACAGAGACAGAAAGACAGAAAGAGACAGAGAAGGAGACAGAGAGAAAGAGAGTGACAGAGAGAGGCACACATAGAAAGAGAGAAATACAGAGAGATGCTGAGAGAGGGAGAGAGGTCCCCACTAGTGTTTGTACCATTAGTAATTTCACCCACAATGATTTTCGGCCAACTCTTTCCCTACTCAACTCTCAAGTTCCTCAACCATCGCTAACAGGCAAATTCCAGGAACCAAGGCTGTCCTCAGTCCCAGCACCCTGAGGCCAGGCTTCCCTGGGGCAAAGGGAGGAGGCGGGGGCCCAGTCCTGGGTGCTCCCCGGGCTCTGTAGTGGGGCTGACGGCCAACAGCACCATGGAAGAAGGTTGGTCTGGAGGCCCCTTCCCAAACGAGAAACCCAGTGACATATCTGAATTGCTCTCCTCATTGGAAGAATGCAGCAACTACCCCCCCCCCACCCCCCCCACCCCCCCCCCCACCTGCAAGAAGAGCTTAGTTGTGAGAAGACGGGGGTATCCAGAATGTGACCCTGGTTAACAGGATTCCAGAAGTCTCCTTCTAAACCAGCCCCATCATGGAGCCTGGGGAAATGAGGAGGCTGGGAAAAGCACTTGAAGGAACCAGCATATTCTGCATTTCTCCACCCTTCTCCTAAAGCTGACTGTGACATTGATTCTGAAGAGAGAACACCATGTTCTGGAAGGCCCGGGCAAAGGCTGGCTCCCCTCCAAGCGCTGTGCCCTGGGAGGCCCAAGGCCAGGGAGGGAAGCTGGTCCCCGTGGCTAAAGTCTCCGATGGCGCCCAGCGGCCTGGTGGCCTCGCCCGCGCGTGACGAGGCGGGGCCGGTGGCGGAGGCGGTGAGCGAGGAGCCACGGCGGGCGGCGGAGGGGAGGCGCTTACCCGCTGAAGTCACTGCCCTGGGCCTGCGCCTGCCCGGCGATGGCGTCCATGATGGCATCCTGGGAGTACATGCTGATGGGCGTGTTGTACTGCGCATGGATGATGGTGGCCTTGCCGCCCAGCCCCTTCACCTCGATGGGCTTGTGGGTGGACAGGGCCGAGTCCTTGAGGGCGCTGGGGTTGAAGCGTTCCTGGTAGTCGGCGCTGGGGGAGGGGGCAGGGGAGGGGAAGGAGGGGAAAGGAGAAAAGGGCAACAGGCGGTGTTACAGGGGGGTCAAGGGAGGGCTGGCGGTGGAGGGTGTCGAGAGAGATCTCCCAAAGCCTGATTCCCAGGCAGGCCCCCCAGGCCCCCGACTGCGGATGGCCAGGTCTGGTCTGGAAAATTCTTGGCACCCTCCCTGAGCCGAGCCACGTGCAGAGGTTTTTCTGGCCCATCTCGGCTTTCCCCATCCCTGGAGGCCCCGTTCAGCTGAACCACCTCGTAGGGTCGGCAGGGGGCGCCAGGCATTGACAGCTCTCTCAGCACACCGCGGGAAGCAGAGACAAAACCGGTTGGGGGGCGGAACAGGGGAGGGCACAGGAGCTGGACCAGCGTGAGAGGCAGCAGCAGCCCAAGCTGAGTCGAGAACGCCCCACAGGCCACAAGCAACCCCACTGGGCACCCACGGGGATTCTGAGCTTGCTTCCTCCACGCAGGGGCTCATCCTGCAGGCCACCCCGTTAGTGGCCCCGGCCTCTCCTCCTCCAGATGCTTCAGTGCATGTGCTGCGTCCTCCTTGGAGCAGGGTTCAGGCTGCTCTGGCCCCCTCGAGTCCAACGTGTTGTGTGGCCGCCATTCTCTCCCCATCAGGGCTTTTCTTTTCAACAGCTAGGCGCTCGCCCGGGCAAAGACAAGGTCAGGCGCAGCCCTTCTGAGGGGTCCCACCGCCGCCAGGACAGAAACGTCTTCAGGCTCACACAGAACCCAGCGTCAGCAGGCAGTCTCCCCACCGCCCGCCAGAGCCAGCCTGCCCAGTCTTAAGCGGCTGCAGCAGGATGTTGGGAACAGAACGGCGGAGCGGGGCGGCATCAGACAGAGCCCCAGGACCCCTCCCCAGTGCCTCCACTCCATCCTCGCAGCTTCACACACATGCAGGCTCACTCGGGGACACAAATGCACCCCCACTCACACATGCACACACATATACACGTGCTGACACAGGCGCACGCTGCCCGGACCGCTGGACACACGGACGCATGCTGGGCTATGCACATGAGGACACACCCATGCTTTCCATCATACTAACTTGGCTGGAGAGTTGGCTACCACCTAGGGAGGAGAGAAAGAGCAAAGAAGACAGGGCTGTCAGAACGAGGCTCCCGCAGGGAGGTGTGAGCGTCGGCACCATCCTCAGACTGGCCCTTGTGGCAGCAGAGCACCTGGACTGGCTCCGGGTGAGGAAAGTGTGGAGGGAGGAGCGGAAGAGCTCAGAGTCCGATCATGGCCGCCTGGTTTGGGTCAGAGATGCCAACAGCAGCGTTTCCCCCTTGGCAGGTCCACAGAACCCATAGCTTTGCCAGGAAGAAGGATTTTCTTGTCCATCATCTTCATGGGCACTTATGTACCATGTACATGAATCCCCCACATACAACCTGGCTGTAGACCCCAGGAAAGGAAGTTGGAGATGGATACCGGACCAGCTGTGCCTGCTATGAGAAGGCAAGTGCCTCCTGGCCCGACAGCAGCTCTGGACTAATCCTTGTTTAATGGGGGGCAGTTCCGGGGGGTCTGCTCATTAAGCAGGAATTGCAGTCGTTCAGGGAGGTGTGTGCAGCGGGGTTCCCTACAGCCCCTGGGATCTGCTCTCCCTCCCAGAGGAGGGGCAGGCAGCCCTGGTCACTCCTCCTGGGGCACAGGGGTAGGGGGTCTGTGTAGTCCCCAGTGACTGCCCTTAAAGGCCGTGTGGAGGGGCAATGAGGCAGGATGGAGGAGTGGGGAGGCTTGGGGGAACTGTGGGGCCAAGGCTTATAGCAGGAAAGCCCCCAGCCAAGGCAGCTCAGCTTGGACACTACAAGAAGGACCCCACCCCTCATTCTTATCTGAGAGTGAGCCTCCTGGAGCATCATTTCCTTGGGGGAGGGACTGCCTGCCTTACGTTTCTTTAAATGCAAATTCCTTGCAGGGGCAGACCCCAGCAGCACCTATGGGAGGAGAAAGGATGCAGAAGGTGGCGGCGTTCCTGCCCCCCATTCTGTCACTTTCCCAGATCTGACCACGGTGGGCTCTGGCTGGGGGAGTCTGGTCATCCCTTGGCCAGGACCCTGGGGAGCCAAGCCAAACCCCAGCCCCAGGCAGCCTCTGCTCAGCCCCAGGCCCCCGTCTCCGAGCTGATAAAATTCCCTCTGTCCTCTCAGCTCAAAATAGCTGCAAGTGGAGCTATATTAGGAAAGGGCCAGCACGGATCTTCCGTTCCTTCTCCATTTTTGGCCAGCGCTGACAGCTGCAGAGTCAGCTTTGCCCTGACCAGCTGTGCCCCCCGCAGAGGGCAGTGTTGGCCTCTGGCCTTCCCTGCCCAGGCAAGCTGGCTCCTTCTTTGTCATTGATTCCTGCCCTCGGCTTCGCTTCCACCTGAGGACCTGGAGCCTGAGATGCCTGCAGCAGACACAGCTCAGAGAGCGCCCCGGTCTTGGGGAGGATGACCCAAAGATGTATGCCCTGCCCAGGGGCCCTTGCCCCTAGTGACCTGAGGGATACGGCCCTTCAGTGCCGGCCCCAGAAAGGATGAGGAGAAGAGAGCTACGAGGATGCTCAGGCCTGGCTGGTCCTACACCCCCCTGCTCCTCTCCATTCCTCCAGCGAGAATACAGGCTGCCCAGAGAGTGAGCAGCAGAAGGAGCTGCCTTTTGGAGCCAGACAGGACAGAGTTCAAATCCTGACCCTTTCTTCCTAGCACTGCCACTGTCTCACCCTCCATCTCCTCACTCATAAAATCAAGACGGTATTGCCCACTGCACAGATGGGGTGTGCAAACTGAACAGAATCCCCTAGACATGGGTTCCGTGTGCAACAGAAGGGCACAGGGATTAGCAGTGGCCAACCGTGTCACCTGGGAGCAGCTAGACACTTAGTGAAGGTGGTGGCCTCAGCACATCAGAGGCTGCCCCTTGCTGGCCTGGAGGGGGACTGCAGCATCAGCCTCCACTGTGGATGAAGCAACCAGCACGCTCCCTCCCTAGCCCATCGCCCAGAGGAAACTGTTGGACCCGCTGCTCTGAGTGCCAGAGAATAATTCAACACTTGTCAGGTTGTGAGAAGTCCCTGTGCCAGCGGAGGGCACCACGGAAGTCGTGGGAGGTCGGCGTGGGGCTGGCCCCTGACTTCCCCGGGCAGGTATGTAGGTCCCTATCTCCATCCAGGGAGGAGTCAGGCCACCCCAGGTGTATTCCTGTCTGCCACTGGTTAGCTGTGTGACTTTGGGAAAATTACTCACTCTCTCTGGGCTTCTATTTCCAGCTGTAAAATGGGGGAAATGATGCCCACCTCGGAAGTTGCTGAGAGAGTTGTGTTAGATAACACTTATGAACTGTTAGCCACCCTAGACTGAGGGCTCCGTTAAGGGAGATGGTACCACCACAGCAAGTGGGCCTCGGGGAGGTCCCAGTCCACCAGGGGGTGACCTTCCTGCCAGGGGCCAGTTCCAAGAGGCCCAGGAAGAGCTACCAGCCCATCCGAGGCAGGAGAAGGAGGCCATTTCTACTCTGCCCCTCCCTGAGTTTTCTGGCAGAAGCTCCTTGCTGGAAAGAGCCCGGGGCTATCTGACTCGGCCCCCATGGTCCAGGGAAGCCAGGGCGCTGGGGCTCAGACCGTGGAGGGCCCAAGGCCAGCTTCGCTCAAGACCCAGAATCAGCTGGGGGATCTGAGGAAGCCGGAGATCCCCAGGGGAACAGTGAGCCGGCGCCCGGTACCTCCCGTGGCAAGAGCAGAGGAAGGGCATGGGCGGGGTCAGTCTGACCCCTTGGTGTACCAGCTGTGAGACTCGGGCAACGCTGACAGGAGCATGCAGCGAGTGCGCCAGAACAGAGCTCAGCACTGTGCACGTGTTGTCTCATTCAGTCGGCCCAGTAGTCCTGAGACATGGACTGTCCGTGTCCATGTGCACAGGAGGAGCCCTGAATCCCCAACCATGGGGCCATGTTGCCTTGACTCAGCCTGCTCTGATGGAGCACACAGATAATATACCGACTGCATGGTGCATGGTAGGAGTTACAGTGCGATAAGTGTGAACGACTTGGAAGCTAATACGTGCCCTACTTGGGGGCTCCCTCCCCTCAGCCCCGCCATGGTGCCCACCCCAGTTCCAGGTTGTTTTAACTCCTCTTCTCGCAGAGTCCCACCAGCTAGATTGGGGGGGATGAGGGGTGGGCTGCTGTTCCCCTGCACAGTCCCTTTCTCCTCGGGGCCCTGCTTCCTTGCTGCCCCACCCTAGCCAGGGTCAGTCCTGCAAGTCCACCTCCCTCACATCATTACTGAGTCTCTCTGCACCCAGCTCGGTGCTTCCTCCTCCAGGCAGCCTTCCCAGACCACTCCCAGCCCTAGACAACTTGCCCTCCCACCTATCTAATTCTTCCTTGCTTCTACCTCATGGCTCCCAGAGGTATAGGGACCAGCTTGTCCCCTGCCCTAGAGCTCCTGGAGACAGCAGGCTTTGTCCTGTCCTGGAGGGTGGCCTGGTTTAATAGTTTTGTGGGTCAGAGTCTCTTGCATTCAGGCCTGGCTCAGCACTTAGTAGCTGGACAGCTAGATGTCAACCAAACCTTCTCTGAGCCTCAGTTTCCCCTTCTGCAAAATCCGACACGTCACCCAGGGTGGTATAAAGCAAGGATGCACCTGCTTCATGGCAAATGTCAATAGGGTCATTGCGTTCGTTGCCCTTCTCCTGCCCTGCCTCCTGGGATTGGGGCCGGCCAGATGGAGTCCAGCTTCTCGCTCTGACCACCTGGCCAGGCCTCTCCTGAGCACTGAGGACCCAGGTGGCCCCAGCACACGAGTGGAAGCTGCGGGCCCGTTACCTACCCTCCTGGGAGCGCAGCACCCGAGGCCTTCCCTCGGAGGCTCAGCTGATACGTCTGAGCCATCTCCCTCAGGGTCTGTGCGGAGTACAGCCCAATGGGGTTGTTGTACTGCCTGGGCCGGCTCGAGCCCCGCGCTGCTGTCGGGCTGAGCGAGTCCAGGGCCCCCTCCAGGCCGGGCGTGGCCCCCGGGCTGCCCCGTGGAGGGCCGAGTGCAGAGACCCCCGTGTGTGGGGAGAAGACGGAGGGCTGGGAGCAGGAGGAGCTAACGGTCGGCCTGAGCTCCGGGGTGCCCGGGGTGCCGTTCGTGTCCAGAGCAGGGTCCTGGCCCAGGGTGGCCGCCATGCGGGGAGAGAGAAGAGAGCGGTTAGAGGCCACGTGCATCCCAGCGCTTCTGCATGGACCTGAGACAGAGGGGTCAGTGCGGCACCCTGCGGCCCGCCACCCCATGGCCCAGAGCTCGGCCCCTGGAACAGAAGGGCCTCATTAGGAAGAGCGGGGTGGGCACACGGCTCCAGCCCCACAGCTGGCCTCTGCTTGGACAAAATGCACAGCCCCACACAGAAAGCCAAGCCAAGCCAGCCTGCCTGCAGGGTTGGAGAAGGGGGGCGCTGTGGGTCTCAGGGTGTGGGGGGAGCCGCCTCTGTCCTACATCTGTCCCCCCTTCCCCTGAGCAGGGGCACCTGGTGGGCATAGCCCAGGCTCTTGCTCTACTAACCCCACACTAAAATGCCCCCACATGGTCAATGAGAGGGGATCCTCCCCCCCCCGGCTGGCAGTGGACAGGCAGAATGGAGGTGCGGGAGGGGAAACTGAGGAAGTAGGGGGCTGACATTTGGTTCCCTCAGCCTTTCTCTGCAGCTTCTCCCAAGCAGCCCTCTGCCCCCTTCCCCAATCTGTCACTAACCCCATCCCCTGTCAACCTCTTCCTCTCCCCTCTCCCCACCCTGCCCATCACCCACTCTGCCCCTCTGGAAAGACCAGGGTCAGTATGAAGTCATGAGGGAGAGGTGGGGAGTGGGCCCCTGCAGGAGTGGTGAGTGGGCCTTGCATGCCTTGGGCATATGGGGATGAGCTGCCCGGAGGGAGCTGGGAAGGGGCCGGGGCTCCACCTTCCCCCTGGGCCGGCCTCTCGGCCACTACCAGCACTTCTGCTTGGGCTACAGGGGTGGGCAAATGGCAGGTGAAATGGGAACCAGAGGGAGAGATGCTATGTCCGAGGAGGAACCTGGAGGGCCAGCAGGCCCCTCCATGCCTGGGAGTCCTCCTGGGGTGACTGGCTCAAGCTGGGGCCTCCAAATTTCAGGCCACAGTCACTCCCCTCCCCGTGCCTCAGGAGGATGAGGGTCAGAGCCCTTGGGACACTTGTCCCCCCTGGCTGGGAGGACGGCCCCCTCCTAAGAACACAGCTGCCTAAGCCAGTATCCCGTCAGCCCAGCACACAGGCAGGGTCCCCCACGCTCAACACTTCATGGGGGCTTGGACGCCCTTGCCCGAGGGCCTGTCCCACCTCCCCAGGGTCAGCCGCGGCAGAGGCAGGGCTGGGGCAGGGCTGACCCCGCCACCTCGCCCCAGTTGGGCCAGCCAAGGATCAGGCAGGCAGATGCGGACTGCACCCCAGGAACCACCCAGAGAGTGGAGCCTGCCACCGACAGTGGCACCTACCTTCTGGTGTGGGATCACCGGCAGAGGGGACTGGATCGGAGGTGCTGTTGTGGAGATGGGAATAGGCCGCTTCGACCTGGAGAAACCAGAAGTGGGACCGAGTGAAGACAGTTGCCCCTGGGGCTGGGAGCTCCTGCCTGGGCTGGGAGGCGAGGGGAGAGCAATGAGTGCTGGGGAGCAGGTCAGAGGGCCCGAGGCCCACTGTCCACTCCATGGCATCAGTGTCCCCAGGAAGGCACTGGGCCTGACCAGGATGGAGAAATCATGGCCCCCAAGCACTTTGCAGCCATGGGCCTCTGCTAGGTCCTTGGGAGGCTGCCTGGGTAAAGAGGAAGCAGGAAGACCCTGGCTTCCAGGCCCAGCTGCCCACACCCTGGCAGCCCCGTGACCACCCTCCACCCTCTCTGAGCCTCCTCTGGGAAGTGAGGCACGGATGTGGCAGGTGCTTGACAACAACTCAGGCCTGGTCCTTCCTCTGGTCCAGGGCTGTCCTCACTGCCCTGCAAGGTCTGGTAGTGCAGGGCTGGGCCCATGTGACTGCTGCTGGATGGCCGGTCCCTCTCTCAGACCCCTGAGGCCCACACACCCGCCGCCCCCCTGCTCTGGAGAGCTCCCACCTACTTCTGTAGCGTGAGGCTCAGGTTGTAGCTGGCAGACTTGATCTTGTTCTGGGCCTCCAGGTGGGTCATGGTGTCTGTGTTGACGCCGTCAATGGCCACCACGAGGTCACCCTGGCTGAGCTGGGACTGGGCGGCCTTGCTGCCCGGCGTGATCTGAGAGGATGGCAGATGAGGGGGTGAGCATGAGGAGGGTGGGCCTGAGAATGGAGCAGTCCTCAGGGAAGTCGCCTGGATCATCCAGGAGATGCCTGCCTTTGTCTCTCATTCCCCATGGCCAGTGCCTGCCGCTCGCTAAGCCTGGTTTCTCTTGCCGGCACACAGCCACCACGCTTCCTAGTGCTTTGTACCTGAGTGTGGCCATAGGACTAGCTCTGGCTGGTGGAATGTGGGTGGAGGCAGTGCATGCCACTTCCAGGCCTGCCCCTCCAACCATCCTTGCTATCCTGCACTCTCTCTGTTCGTCGGCTCACTGGATGCAGCCTTGGATAGCCAAGGAGGATACCCAAGCCGCTAACTGGAAGGGACCTGGATCCTGGAGTCCCTGCTTGGAGGAGAGATGATTAAGGAGCACTACATTGGATGTCGCATGAGTGAGAAATAAACTTTCATTGTGCTTAAGTCACGTGCTTAAGTTGGGGGCTCTTACACCAGTTAGCTTGCTGTAACACCTGCACCCCAAAAACCCATGGAGCAGGAGGCGCCGGGAGGGAGGGGATACGCAGGAGCTAAGACAGCACCACCACAGACACACCGCCAGGCCAGCAGGCAGGACAGAGGCACCCTCACAAAGCATCCTGGGGGAAGTGCCCAGTGCTACAAGGGAGGGGTGCAGAGGGCTGGGGGAGCAAGGTCGGCTGTGACATAGGGCCGAGCTCAGTGCTCTGTATTTGGCTTCATACTTCCAGATTTTCCCTGGGGCCGGTTCCCAAACCCTGCACCCTAATCACATCACAGAATGTTAGAATCTGGGGGCCCCAGTGCCAGTGAGATCACACTGAACGCCATGGATCCTCCATGCCGGGAGTAGCCCATGCAATGTCAGGAAAGCCACACTCTCAGGGACATTACTTGGGATGTCATGATAGCTCAGACTCCACTCCCGATGACGTGATGCACAGTGCCAAATTCTGCACACCCAGCCCCCAGTAATAGCACACTGAGTGCCATGGTGGGCCCCCCTGCAGTGACATCATATGAAATGCAAAATTCTGGAGGGCCTAATGACATCACCTAAAATAGCTTGATGGCTGGCCCCTAGTGACGTTACCTGGAATGTGACAAAGCCCCACCCTTAAAGATGTCTCATGGAATGTCATGGAGACTCTGGCCCCACCCCCCTGTGACATCACATGGAATATCATGCAACCCCCACCTCCTGCTGACATCACACAGAATGACTTGATGACCTGGCCCCCGTGACATTGTGTGGAATCCCCCCGTGACATCACATAGAGTGCCATGCAGGCCTCGCCCAGTGATGTCACAGGAAGGAGGAGCTTCTGGGAGCCACCCCCACGAAGCTGTGACTGGAGGGGGGTCTTGGCTTTTCCTTCTCAACGTGTCCACCAGCCAGTCCTCCTGGCTTCTCTGGGCACATCCCAGTCACCTTCCTGGCTATACCCCAGAGACAAGGCCCACTCCTAACTCTGGAAGAAGCCATTTTCTAGCCAAGGCCCAGGGACCATCCTAGAAGGAGCCCGGAGAGGACCTGGGGACAGTCCCATACCCTGGATGCCAGGCCTGGGTGGGCCTCTGGCCAGGCCCTGGGCTTCCAGACAGGGATGGAAACCTCCTGCTAGGCCCCTTGCAGGGCTCTCCCATCCAAACCAGGGCCCGTGCAGTGACCAGGCTGCAGCCCATTCCAAGAGGAGGGCCAGGAACCGCACGTGCTAACCGAGAATAACAGCAAGACCAGGGGAGCCCTCGCCAGTCACCACTGACCCGTCATTTCAGCCCCAGGGACTTCTTAAAGACTGACCACCTTGTGCCCACAGCAGCCTCCCCTGGTCCCTAAGTCTGCTGAGACGAGGCAGGAACAGCAGAGAAGCAAACCCTTGGATTGCCAGGAAGCCACGTCGTCTGCCCGTAGGGGCATCTTGGAACTACCCAGGTCTTCTCAAAATACACATTGCCCTGACCCCTGCATTCATGGCTGTAGGGAGCCGCTGCTAAGGGCGGGAGTGTGTTGCTTCCTTTGATTTAAGGAGTTGAGCAAAGGATGAAAAACAACAACCAAGAAAAACAAAACTCTTTCTAACCTGAGAGGGGACCCCCGAGGGCAAGCCCAGCTGGCCGGCAGGCCTGTCCCACAGAAAATCGCGTTTCACTACCCCTCTGGCCTCCCGTTCGGGCCTATGCTATCCCCAACATTTAGTACAGACATCCTCAGACACAGAACAAGAAAGAATTCCACAGCGAACACTCAAACACCCACTGCAGAGGCTCCACGGCAGCGTGTCACTCAGCTTGCCGTAACACACATCTATCCTTCTCTCCGGCCGTTGACCCATCTTATTTTTGAAGCATTTCAGAGAAAGTGGCAGACCGGTGTGCTTCCATTCAGGAGGACGTGTGCAATGCCTCTGCTGTCCTAGCGAACTGCCCACAGGGCTCCTCACACCAGGGCTTGCCCACGCCAGAGCACCCCACACCAGGGCACCCCCACACCAGGGCACCCCTGCACCTGGGCTCCCCCACACTAGGGCTCGCCCACACCAGGGTGCCCCACACCAGGGCACCCCCACACCAGGCCTCACCCACACCAGGGCTCACCCATGCCAGGGTGCCCCCACAACTGGGCGCCCTCACACCTGGGCACCCCATACCTGGCCTCCCCCACACCTGGGTGCCCCATACCAGGGCTCACCCACACCTGGGCGCCCCCACACCTAGGTGCCTCCACACCAAGGTGCCCCACACCTGAGCTGCCATATACCAGGGTGCCCCACACCAGGGCTCCCCCACACCAGGGCTCCCCAAGACACTTCTCCACCACCCAGAGAGGAAAGGCACTCCCCTGCAGAGGGAGCTCCCAGGCAGGGCTGACACAGGTGGAAGGGTGGGCCTATTGCCTGCAGAGGTGACGCCCGCCAGGCAGGACCAGAGTTGTGTCCAGATCATGGATGACAGTATGAGCAAGGACACCAGAATGACATCCAAGACAGGCTGGGCCAGATCAGCCAGGGCAAGCCGCAGGGCCCTGGGGCCTCTGGAACGTCCTCCCTGAGGAGCTGCCCTGGGGACGTCTTTCTCCCTTAGGCATGGGCGAGCTGACCCCAGTCCTCCCCGCTGGCTCTCCTGCTTTCCCCTGGCCTGGCTCTCCCTCATCCTCAGGTATGGACTGGGGTGATCCTTGTTCCTGGGGAAGAGCTCAGCCTGCCCTGGGCCGGGTCAGTATCCAAACTTCCTGGGGAGCCGCCGAGCTGGCTCCCGCCTGCGCCTGGCGCCTCCGCTGCTGCACCTGTGTCTGCCCGTCAGCGCTCAGCTGGCCTGGCCTTTGGCTGCCCTGAGCCAGGCCCATGCCCTCTCAGGCTGTAATCCTCTTGAAGAGGGGTGCTCTTCTGCTTCTGCCCAGGTCTCCTTAGAGAAGGGACCCTAAGGAGGTCACCCCCGCCTGGCCTGAGGGCTGTCAGATCCACTCCCTCCAGCCTGCCCAGCAGAGGGATGGGGCCCCCCCTTGAATCCCCTGGTCCAGAGCCCAGCTGATGAAGAGGGAATCCAGGCATGCTATACCCATGTCGCTCTTGTCTGGCTCTCTACAGGCCCCCCTTCCTTGTCCCAGAAAAGACGCAAAGTGGCCAAATCCTTGGAGGATTTTTTTTTTTCCTTAAAGTCTTTCTATCCCCTTTTGAGCATTGGGAAAACTCTTTGTAATGATCGTTTTGTTTCATTCCCACTTCACTTTTCAGGCTTCTGCAGTCACCAGCCCCCGCAACTGGAACCCCACCCGTGGGCAGAACTCGAGGACTGAGGGCCTGTTTCAGAAGCTCCCTAGGACGGGCTCTGGGTGTTTGGCGCCAAGATGGCCGCCCAGCCCCCAGGAGTCCTTCCTTCTTGCTGGGCCGTGATTTAGGGCACCCCAGAGAGGGCACAGGAATAGCTGGCGCCCAGGAGCAGCTGTGGCTCCAGTGACGTGTGGGTGTCTGGGGGTGGGGTGGGAGGGAGGAAGCACAGCAAAGAGCACGGACTCTGGTCTGAGCCAGACCCGAGGTTACAGGGCCCGGCTGCATGACCTCCGTGTAAAGACAGCACCAGTGCCCTTCTCCCGGGATTGCTGTGAGGATCCCTTTATTAAATAGGGTGTTGCATGAGGAGAGTGCAGAGCTCGGAAAGTTTCAGGGAAGCTCCCAACTGAGGAGGCACAGGGGCTGCCCCGGCCCCTCCCCCCAGAGGTGCCAGAGAGGCCAAGGCTAGGAGGTACATCCTCCGGCTCCACCAGAAATAAGATCCAGAGCTGGCAGAGGGTGGGTGACAGGGGCCAGCCCCAACTGACCAGTCCTGAGCCAGCCTGCTGTCTGTCCCTAGAGCGTCAGCTGGAGGGGAGAGGACTTCTGTCCAGGGTCCCAGGGCAGCAAGGCGCCGGCCAGGACTCACCCATGCCCTCAGCTCCTATTTCCCCAGCTCCCCGGCAGCAAAGGGGCTGCCGGGCTCCACAGAAGCTCCCAGCCATCACTCCCTGTGCTCAAAAACCAGACGGGCCCCACCTTCCTTCCCTTCTAGATCTGCCAGGGTAGGTGTGGTGGGGGATGGGGGCAATGGCAGGTAGCAGATGCTATGGACTGTGCAACTTCCAGCATCTCCTTCCAACCCTCCCAGGCTGACCACCCCAGGGGATTTCCTGTGGAGCCCTAAGTGCATTTAACATTGTGGGATTAAATTACTATCATGCCCTGCTCCACTCCTGTCCCATCTGGTCTCCCCTGGGGCCTTGCTCCAACCCTCAGCCTCTCACTGGAATCTTCTGTCTCCCCACGTCTCCACTCCCCAACCCCATCCCGGCCGATAAACCAGCCAGAGTCTTGTCTATGCTCAAAAAGCGTCTCTTTGCACAGAGGGTTTTTAGGGCAGTAAAAATACTCCGTATGATACAGTAACGGTGGACACATGTCATTACACGTTGGTCCAAGCCATAGAATATGCAACATCAAGACTGAACTCTAACATAAACTATGGACTCCGGGTGGTAATAAAGTGTCAGTGTAGGTTCATCAGTGGAAACAAAGTACCACCCTGATGGGGGATGATGGTAGTGAAAGAGGCTGCGGACGCATAAGGGCAGGAGGCATTCTAGAAATCTGTACCCTCCACTCAATTTTGCTGGGAACCTAAAACTGCTCTAAAAAAAATTGTCTTTAAAAAAAAAGCCTCTCCCTCTCCTTGTCTTAGCTGCTCCAACCGGCTCCTGTCATGTTTCTCTCCTTTTCTTCCCCTCCAGGCTTCTCCAAGAGGTGACCAGCAGGTCCTGCCCCTGCTCTCTCCCACCCCTCCTACACCCCAGCTGTCTGGCTTTGCTCACCAGCACTCCACACATACCAGTGACCTCTCTAAGCCCAAAGCCACGGGTCACTGGTCCCCTCGCTAGCTGACCACACCCTTCCCTGGCCTTCTGAGTCTCTCTCTTCTCATCTTGTGCAGGCCCACATTTCTGTCTGTGTCCTGGATGTCACCAGTAGAATGCTCCCATGGGCACGTCACTCTCTCTGGGCCCCAGAGAGCACTGGGACATGGCAAAGTCGGCTTTCTGCCTCTTAGGATGGTTCTTGAGCAGAGGCGGAATCTGGCTCCGAAGGTGTGGAGAAGCTGTGTTTGGGAATAGGAGGGCCTGGGGTGGGGGCCTTTGCAATCATGGACAGCCCCTAGATGTGAGGGGACCACGTAGCGAGGGACGGAGACACAGGGAACTGGGGAGACTTCTCCCTGCCAGAGGGGCTGCCCCAGCACGGCCCAGCAGATGTCACTCAGGGAGCCCTGCTCTGCTCCCACTTGCTGTTGGCCCACAGCGCCTGCAGCTCCAGGAGTCCTGGGCTGCCCATGAGGTTGCCCTTGTCCTGTGTCCTGGCCCAGCGCCTTGGAGAGTCCATGCCCCAGGACCCAGCCAGCCTCATGCCCACTCCCTTTAGGGCCCTCAGGATCAGGTACAGCTCTGAGCCCCATGGAGGGGACGCGTGCTGAGAGAGGGCCTGGCCAGGGACCTCTAAGAACGTCTTCCTGTCGGTGTGCCTCTGTCCTGTTATCCTCCCCATTCGTTGGTTCGGGGGGGCCCTCCGGAGGCTGGCCTGACCTTCAGCGTGGCTATAAACAGCGTGGCCTGTCAGCACTGCGAGGCGCTGCCCTAGAAACAGCACGATGGCCTCGAAATTCCAGGAATCTCCAGCACGGTCGCCCCAGAATAGCCGCGGGCTGTCCCCCTCCTCCTCCCCAGGGACCCTCTGTCCTCTGTGTCCCCCCGGTGGCTAGGAGAGTCCGATAAACTCTGGAACCACAAACAGCACAGGGGCAGAGGCCTCTGCACTGGTGGGTGAGGCCCTAAGGGGTAGAGACTTTGGGACAGAGACACAGGCCCCCTCTGGGTCCAGGCCCAGCCCCACAGCTCCCCCATCCTCACAACCAGCCTCTGCGGAAGAACAGGTGTCAATATCTCCTAAGTGCGCGTGAGAAAGCTCTCTCGCACATGTGCTGTCGGGAAGGCCCTGTCCCCAGTGTACAGATGAGAAAACCGAGGCTGAATAGTCGAACTGACTTTTCTAAGGTGACACAGCTGTGAGCAGCTGAGTTGAACAGAAGCACATCCGTCTTCAGTAAAGAGGGTCGAGACCTGCACCAGGGGGCAAGGCCCAGACGGTGGCCCCAGCCCCTGGCCTAGCCCCTCCAACAGGCGTGGGAGCTGGCCTTTGGAGCCCCTCCCCCACTTCCTGGAGGACGGGCTGGGGTTGGGGCAGGGTGGGGGTGAGAGGGCAGCTCATGTTGCAGGCCCTGCCGCACCTGTCCAGGATAAATAAAGGCATTTCCCCTCCACCCTCCCGGTCTCCCTCCTGAGCCCACTTCTCTGAGGACCCACAGAGGGAGACACACTAAAGGCAGGCCTGGAGGGGCTGCAGCTGCCCCAAGGGTGATTCTGTGGGGCCGGTGAGCAGGTGGGGTGGGTACGGGAGCCACCACCCAGCCTGCAGGTGGCTGGCCTTTTTACAGGAGAGGCTGTAGCCTATGCCTGCAGCTGACAGGGCCAGGCCCCACTCAGTGCTTTTCTGCTAGTCCCCACCCAGAGGGGTGAGGGGGCAGGCGTGGGAGTTAGGGGTTACCAAGGACACAGGAGCTCACAAGCAAACTCGAGCCTCAGTTTGCCCAGCTCTGAAGTGTGATGGTAATTCCAGGCCTGCCTGCTGTGCATGTCCCTGGGGGTGTCGGCCCCTGCGGAGAATGAGCAGGCTCTGCCCTCACCCATCCCCCACTGCTATATGCCACGACCGCCCTGTTGCAAAGGCACAGGCCAGGATGCTGGAGCATCCGCTGGCCCGCAGTGGGAAGCGGGGCATGGCTGAGGTAGGAGTAGGGCTCCTCCAGAGAGCTCTGGCCCTGCATCCTCCCTGGGGGAGAAGTTCCTGGTGCAGAAGGTCTTAAAGGCCCCAGAAGGAGATCCCACAGCCCTGAGTGTCCCGGGGCCTGCCTGGCCAGCAGCACTAAGTCTGGACGCCGGAGCCCAGGGTATCGGCGGCCCACCAGAGGAATTTATCCAGAGGCCCCAGCATCCAGTCCAGCTTGCTCCATGGCCTTGGCAATTTGGGGCTGAAGGAAGCTGAGAGGCCATTATGCCCATCCGCCGATGCCCTGCCTGAGCTGCAGGTTCTATTTTTAAAAGCTCCCCCCTAGTCACTGGCTCCAGCACATCCCAATACACCCCCTCCCCGCAGTGAGGACATTCTTCCTGCTGTCTAGCTTAAGGTCTCTGTGCTGCAATTTAAGCCCTGGGCCGGCTGAGGCCAGGTGGCGCATAGACCCTGGGTGAGGTAATTGGCTATCCTGGGTACCACTGAGCCGGGGGGCTAATTTCCATTTGCAAGGATGGGGCAGGAGCATCAGCAGGAGGCCTTGAGGATGGTGGGGCCGGGGGATCTGGGCCCCATCCCAGGTGTGGGAGGCCAGAGGACCCATGAGGGTGAGGGTGCGTGGCCCACCTCGTACAGGGTGGAGACCTGCAAACCTGGGGATGGGGAGGGCACAGGCTCCTGGGGAGGGCAGCATCCACTGGGGCACAAATGCCCGTGTGTCACAGATCATCGGGCAGCATGTGCAAGGCTCTAGGTGTCCTTTTAGTGCTGGACCCTGCAGTCTGCAGGGTAGCGGGTCTGGAGGGGTGGAGACTCGGTTTAGAATGAGCCAGATTTCCAGCAGAAGGTTGGAAGACAGGGCCTTTTCCCTGGACTGGAAGGCCAGCACCCTCCCTGGAGGAATGTGACCTCTACGGCTGTTACAGGGCTCCCCTGAGTGGGGCTTCTCCTTCTTGGGGTCCCCCCAAGTGCCCATGTCAGGTTCCACAACCAAGCCTTCTCCTCCAGTGGGGATATTGTCTCCTGCCCCCTCTGCCAAGCGCCTTTCAGGCCTTCCCTGGCTGTCCACCTCGGTGACCCCCTCCCCCCACCCCAAGGCAGGTCTGTTCCTCTAGAGAAGGAATGGTCTTCCTGTCCCCAGGTGGGCAGCAACCCAGACACGGCCGCCCACCCATCACACTCCAGTGACAGCCAGGGCCCCAGCCTGCCCGCTTGGCCCACACCAGCTCTGCGTGGGCTCAGCCTCAGCCTCGCCCCACCAGGCAGGGCTTGTCTCTGCCCTCACACACCTCAGGGTCCACCCTGAGCCCGGGGCCTCCAGCCCCAGCTCTGCCGGACTTGCTGGGGAATCCGTTTACCGGACAGATATCGGCCAAGCACATACTGTGTGATGGGTGTTGGTGCTGGGGACACAACGGTGGTTAAAACAAAGTCCCTTCCTCTCCAGCAGATCCAGCTCCTCACCTCTCTGGGCTTGAGTGTCTCCAGCCGGGCAATAGAGTCACTCAGACAACCTTCAATGTTCTGTGACATCCCCGTCAGGCAGTGCTGTGCCCCGACCACAGACACTGCAGGACACATGGGCTGTTTCCCCAGGTGAGCAAGGGGAAGGAGACATGAGACAGGCGGGCAGAGCGGCCTTGGGTGGATGGGTGGGGGGTCGGGCAGGTGAGGGAGGAAGGCCCAGCCCCACAAGGCCAGCACGGGGTCCCTGGAGGGCCCAGGAAGGTGGAGGGAGGAGGAAGCTGTTATCAGGAGTCTGGGATGGAGCGGGTGCTGGAGCCCAGCCCAGGCCAGCCCTGAGCCCCGACGGCACGGCAGCCGATGTCAACAGTCTGTCCATCTACCTGTCCACCCGCCTGTCCCCAGCCCTCTCCATGCCAGGAGTGCTCTCTGCCCAAAGTGGCTGCCAGCTTCCAGGCAGACGCTCCAGGCTTAGGGGCACCTTGAGCCCACCTTCCAGGATAAGGGCTTGGGAGGGTACTGTGCGCTCTGTCCACCTGCCTACCCGCCCTGCAGACTCAGCACTTCCCTCTCTGCTCAAAGCACCCTCTGCTTGCCCAAGTTTCACCCTCAGCAGGCTGGCCAGCTCAGCTGGGCAACAGCTGTGGCCAAGACCAGGGGCCTGTGGCCAGCAGCATTCAGTCAGGTCCAGTCCCAGCCCCCAGCCCTGGGTTGGGGCATGCTCTGCTTTCCGAGAGCCTTGGGAAGGACAGATGGACAGAGGCGCGCCCGGTCCTCTGAGCATGCCCTGCGCCTGCAGGTGCCAGGCTGTGGGCAGGGCACACTCACCCGGGAGATAGTGAGCGGCATGTTGAAGTCCTTGCCGCCCTGCAGACGGAAGCCCCAGGGCCCAGGCCCGGTCAGGGTCACACTGTAGGACATGCTGGTGCTGACAGCGGCGGCCTCTGTGGACAAGGGGAGAAGAGGGGAGTGAGAGAGCCCTCATGCACCGGCCTCCCCAGCCCGCACCCCGGCCCTGCCCCGACCCTCAGCCTTGCCTGCTCCGTCCCCTGCTGCCTGGCCAGGCTGTGTGGAGCTCCTCAGAGCCTCCTAAGAATAGCTGGGAACGAATGCCATGGACACTGATATGGGCCCTCTGCCGCGCCCATAAATGGACTGTAACCCTACACTGTGCCCGCCCGCCACAGCCTCCCAGCCAGTCCACCGTGACTCACGCCTCTAATATAGCCCCTGGGGAGGGCTGTCCGGCACCCAGTATCCCCCCAGGGGGCAGGATAGGGGGCTGGCCAGATCGGTGATAGTGCTCTTGTCCCCTGCTCTCCTCTCCTTGCTCCCTCTGCCCTCTGGAGAGCCCAGATGTTCTCTCTCTCTGCCCGGCCACACCTACCCCTTTGCCCAGAAGACTGTGGCTGAGCATCCTTGAGCAAGAGCTCTGTCACGTGCATCTTTCCTTCCCTGTGCTCCCTGGTGAGGACCCTGAGGTTGTGCCTTATCCACTACGGAGCCCTGCTGGTGCCTTGGACTGAGCTGAGCCTCCAGCTGGTCTGGACAGAGCTTCAGGTCAGGAGACCAGCAATTGACCCAGGGTTGTCCAGCCATAAAAACGATCATAAGAGCAGCAGCCAGGCACAGCCAAGCTCAGCTCTGGGCCCTTCATGCCATTATCCTCTCAGATCCTGAGAGGCTGCTGCCTCGGCCCATGGGAAACAAGGCTCAGAGAGGTTAAGTGACTTCTCCAAGGTCACACAGGGAGTAAACCCAGGCCACGCTGGGGACTCGTGCCAGATAATGAGCTCCCAGTGGCTGAAGGCACCTCCCAATGCCCAGACCCGGCAGAGGCGGGGGGACCAGCCTGCACCCTGGGCTCAGGGACTGAAAGCAGGTCTGTGGCAGGCCCACACCCTCCAGACCCCCTGGGGGCCCGGCGATTATTCCTGGCTCTCCTGTCTCATTTGTGCTCTGGAAAACTTGACAGCAGCATGGAAAGCTCCAGCTGCCAGTGTCGCATGCCAGGCCCTGGTGCCCTTTGAGCAGGAACGGCAGGGGGCAGGGAGGAGGGGAGAAGATGCCATTGGCTCAGCTGCTGGGACACGGGGCCAGGAGGGCCAGGGAGGGGGAAGCGTGTGCGGTGTGTTCAGCCGGTAACCCAGAGACAGTGTGTTCTGGGTGGGGGCCTGGGCCTCTGGGGACTCTTGCTTGCGTGGGTCCAGATACCTTCCTCAGCCCTTCCCCAAAAGAAACCTAAGGCCCTGTGTGGTCAGGAGACAGATCAAGGCCCACCCTGGCTCCCAGCTGGAGAAACTGAGGCTGGGAGAATGGAGCTGAGCTGGGCCCTGAGTACTCAGTGCAGGCCTGCGTGTGAATTGCCAGCACCCCACCCCATGCCCTGGGCCTGGCACATCCAGCATGCAAGGTAGAAGGAGTCCCCACATCACAGGGGCATTTGGTAACTTGCCCAAGGTCACAAAAATACCAAGTGGGAGAAGCCAGGGAGGGCTCTGTGTTGTCTCCTCCACTTCACCACCTCCTCTACCGGTATCATGCACCCCAGCAGCTCATGGCCAGCACCTGACCCTCCCCCATACCATCCCCTGCCCCTGCCCAGGCCCCATCTCCTCCATCCCTGACTCCAGCCTTATCCTCTTTCCCAGCGGGCTCTGTCCTGCCGGGCTGGGGAGGACCCAGAAGCAGGGCACATCAGCAGGGCCCGACCAGTGTGGGGAAACGATGGAGCCGACCCTGCACAGGGAGGGGGAGCCCCGGGCTAGGCTGTACCTGGAGCTGCAGGCTCTTTCTCTGGACTGGGGCACCCGCCTGATGCCTGCTGCTGCCTCTGGGGAAAGGGAGGGGGAGCTGGAGGATGCTCTTAAAGGGGAAGGCCAGCCTCCTTCCATCTGCCTCCCCTGGGAGACCCAAAGCCAGCCAGGGAGCAGCTGGTACCCACAGGCTGAGCAGAGCTGGTTCCTGATAACAGCAGCTCACTGGGGAGTGGGGGTGGGGGCAAGCCGGGTCTTTGTTGCCCCTCCACTCTGCCTCTGGCAGTGCAGTTCGAGATGGGCCTCAGGAGTGAGAATAAGGTTGGGACAGAGGGAGGGGAGGAAGAGAGGCTACCACTGTGAGCATCAGAGGCCAGGTCCCAGGTCTCTCTCCCCTCATGGCACCAATAGGTAGAGACCATGCTTGTGCGAGGTGAACTCCTCTGCTTTTTATTTTCCTATACCCTGTCAGAGACACACAGCCCTGGGATGAATTTAGACCACTGATTTGAAACAAACCCCAGGTGCAGTTTGTGCTTGGTGTGCATGCAAATATGTACATACAGGAGAAGGTGCCCGAAAATGCGTGTGTGCACAAGAGCGTGGGCCGTGGCGGAAAGGGCACATGGGGGGAGAAGCCAGAGGTGAGGGACAGTTTCCAGCACACACAGATCTCTGCTGGGCTTCAACTGCCGGCTGCGGGAGACGCTGTGCTGGCCTTCCTGTGCCGGGGAAGTGCCCAGCCCGGGTGCAGAGGCAGCTCATAAATAACTGATGTGTCCCACGGAGCCATCACCATTGTCCTCGCCTGGACAATCACAGCACACAGCATTTGAGGAGAGGTGGAGAATGCTGGAAGCGGGAGGGCCTGCGCTCCCACTCTGCAGGCTGTGCCTGGGGTGCAGGCTGCTGAGCTGAGAAGTGGGTGCAGACCACTTAGCAGGGCAGGAGTCTAGTGGTACGGAGCCGTGAATCCAGCACAGCATGGGTGCCGCGGCCACTTCAAAAGCCTGCAGGCTCACAGGGTAATCCTGGGTCTGTGTGTGTGAGGGGGACGTGAGGCGGCTGGATGTGTCCCAGAAGAGAAGGAGAGCCATTGGGCACCCTACATCCTGGGGTCCAGGCTGGGGAGCAGCCCCTTGATCTGAAAACAAACAGCACACACACACACACCTGTTTAGCAGGGTGTCCCACTGGGAGCAGTCTCCCAATGACCCTCTGTGTTTAGGGTCACCGAGTGGTGAAGAGAGGTGGCATGGAGGGGCCAGGTTGTGTTCTGGCTAGGGGATGGGCCTTCCCCCAGACCACAGACAATGTGACTCAGAGGATGGAGCTGGCAATGTCTAAGGACGTCCCCCTGGCTTGTCCCCTAGGGTCTCAAACTCCAGCTTGAGCTCTCCTCACCCCACCATCCCATTCTTCACTCCCCTCCACTCCTCTTCCACACACTGGCTCTGGCATCTCCTCTCTCCTTGCTGCCTTCAATGCCTCATCCCTGCCTGTCCTCCAGCTCCGGCTCCTCCAGGCTTCCACAGCGCACTCCACTCAACTCGTCCGTCCCCAGCCACGGCAGAGAGCCTAGCTACCCTGCAAAGCTGACCAAGTCCACCTCAACGTCCCCGCTAAGTCCTCCAGGGGCTCTCTGCCCCAGGGTCATGCCTGGAGGCCCCTCAGGCCAGCACCTGATGGGGCCCCCCTGTGGCTCCTACCACCTCCTGCCCTTCTTCCCTTCTACATCCCCACCACCGGCTCACAGGGCCCTTTAGCTGCTCCTGGGGCCACAGGGTGACATTCCGTTCAAGGACATGCCGAGCTCCCCTGTGGCCCACTGCATTCACATGAGCTGTTTCCTCAGCCTGGACCTCAAGTCCACCCCCATGGTCCTGCCTGGCCATCCCCGCTCCCCCTAGCCTTCCCTGGGGAGCCCTCGGGGACTTGCCTCTGCTTTCAGCACCCCGTGTGCTGTCACCTAGAGGCCAGTGCTTATCATACATGTTAGGTGACTGCCGATGTGCTGTCCCTCTCTGCCCAGTGCCCCACCCCGGCCCAGTATTCCCTCTAGGACAGGCTCCATGCCTCCTCATTCCCTCACCCGCCTAGGGGGTGCTGCCTGCCGGGCTGGCCTCCGTGGCCGTGCACGGTACCCCCGCCCAGGGCCTGGCAGTGAGTCTTCCTCGAGGCTGGAGCATCAGGGGAGGGTGCTCCCTGGATGGGAATGCTGGGGGAGGCAGGAGCCCCATAATGGTAGGAGCAGCCCAGGGCTCCCCTTCCCTGGGGCACATGGGGAGCAGCCTCTGGAAGGAAGGCAGAAAGTGTCTCTGGTCCTGGGCTTTCTGGGGAAGCCCAAGAGAGTCCGGGAGCTGTTGTGTGGGTGTGAGCGGAGGGCAGGGTGGGGAGCTGTCAGCCCATGGGGAAGGGTGGCCTCGGGTCCTGTGCACATGGCATTTCCAGCGTTCCAGAATACGGCCTTCTCTAATCGCCATCGACATTCCGTTCCATAGGCACTTGGGCTGACAGCTGGCCTTCTTTTAATAGCCACAAGTATTCTGGGTGACATCCTAATCTTAGAGTATTCGGAGTGAGCACATACACAGCTTGCAACACCCCCTCACCCCAGGTATGTCCAGTCTCCAATCACACAGAGAGGTGCACACCACCCACGCTTGGTCACACGCACAGCTTAGAGCAGACACGTTGGGGCACACTCAATCCCATGTGCTGTGGTGTCATAGTGACAGAAAGCACGTGCCGGCTTTCTGAAGTGACTCACACTTCGCCGGCTGCACGTCACACACCCTCATGGTCACACGCACTTACACACGTGCCGTATACTCATCAGAGCATGGCATAGCCACCACCACCTGCTATGTATGCACGTCAGGGTCAGACTCTCTCAGGTGCAACCACAGACCACACTCGGGCCTGCTTGGAGCATCCTGGAGTCACAGAGGCCCCCCAGGTCCCCCAGGCAGGCAAAGACAGCTGGAAGGTACAGGGATGGGGTGAGTCCCAGAAGGCATTGGGCAAGCTTCTCTTACCTGGCCACTCCCTGGGCTACGTGCCCCTTGTCCCCACCCTTTACAGATTGGCAGGTGCTGGGCCCAATCACCTTCCGGAGAGCCTCTCCTTCCCATCCCTGTGGCCTGGGAGGGGCCTTGGCTTCCATGTCCTCCAGGCCCTGACCACAGGGGGACCATCCGCTCATTTGCTGGGCAGCGCCCCACACAGCTGCTGCCTCCGTGTCCATCCAGCCCTGGGAGAGGCAAGATAGTTGCTGTGAGGTAAGAGGGGCATTCTACAGTCTTGCTCCTGTCCCCTCCCCCCCGCCCCAGGCCTGTCTTCCTCATCCCCACGGATATTCACTGAGGTGAGGCCCACGACCCTGTTTGTAGGACGGATGGTCACCGAATGCCTGCAAACTGTGAGTGCATGTGCCAGGGCGTGTGTGCACTTGTGCGCCTTCTTAAGCATGTGGGATGGCGTGACTTCATGAGGGTCTGGGCCTCTGTTATCAGATAAGATTCACCCCTTGATGTCATTCACTGCAGTGGTTCAGGCAAGGGCCAGCTCCTCCTGGACAGAGACCCCCAGGGATGGGGGCAGTGGGAGCAGGTCAGTGGAGGCTCTCGGTGAGGCCCACAGTGGGCCCTGTGGGCACAGTGAAGGATGAGCCTGAGTGTGGCTGGGGACAGGAGCCCATGGTGTGGAGTGCTGTCCTGGGGACATCGGGAAGCATTGAAGCTCCAGGCCCCAAGGACGGGCTGGAGGCTGGTAGCTGGTAGGGCTGACAACAGCTGTGGGGTCAGCACCCACTCTTGGGCACCCTAGCCAGTCTTGTGTGTAGAGGTAACTGTTTTCCCTTTCAGAGGAGGACACAGAGGCTCAGAGAGGGTGAGTGACCTGCCCAAGCTCACACAGTGAGGCCGTGGTAGAGCTGAGGCTCGGATCTAGGTCCTCTGGCTGCCGGGCCAGTGCTGCTTCCACTGTATCCTGTGGGCTTTTCAAGGCTACCCAGAGGAGGGAGCTTACTGCTGAGAACCAAGGTCCCTGAGCTAGCGCCTGCCTGTCTCTCCGGAGACCCATCGAGGGCCAGAAACGCTAGTCTTTCCAACCTGTGGCTCAAGCCTCTGGGTTGGTGCCAGCACGGAAGAGAGATGGCCTGGAGTGGGAGGACCACTGTTCAGTCCTGGCCCTGCTGCTGGGCGACCTTAGGCCAACCCATCGCGTCTCTGGTCCCAGTGCCCCTGCCTGGCAGGGGAATGATGCATGGGAAGGCCATGGGGAGGTTGTGAGGAGCTCTTCCGGCCAGTGTCCCAGGGTCCTGAGGGTCCCTGAGTCTCAGAGGCAGCCCCGCCCAGAGGCCTGGTTGAGTAAAGGATGGCGAGGTGGCAGCCAGTGAGGGCCCAGCGTCCTTACCACCTCGCTCTCAGAGCCCAGGGACGCTTGGCGCCTCCGTCCGGAGATCCAGCTGAGGTCTGAGCCCTGGCTGCTCAGTGTGGAGCGGTGGGTGGAGCGGTAGCTGGTGTACGGACGGGTGCGCTGGCTCGACACGCCCAGCAGCACCCCCAGGCAGGGCAGGTGCTGGGCGATGGCCATTCTGCAGGGATGGCACATCTAGTTAGGGGGATGGACAGACAGATACAAGGGGAATGGGGGTGGATGGACAGACCAGTACAGGACTAATGGGAGTGGACAAACAGTCACAGGGGAAATAGGGAGGTCCAGACATTGGGGTTATAAGGAGAGACAGATGATGGAGTGATGGGAGTGGACAGACAGACACTGGGAGTTGCAAGAAGTGATGAGGAAGGACAGACAGATGCTGGGGTAAAAGACACTGACAGACCCACAGGGGGAGGGATGGACAGAGAGATGCCGGGCCGTGGACATGGGGAGAGAGCCTTAGGGTCGTGGGTTTAGCCAGGTGGTCGGTTCCAGCCCTCAAGTGGCTGACCCTAGCCACATCTCTGTAAATGAGGACCCGGGACAGTCCTGAGCAACCTCTGAGCTGGACTGCCTGAGGCCTGAAGCTGGCCTCAGCCAGGCGGTGAGTGACTGACACCACCAGGCAAAAGGAAGCACTGAAGTCCCCGCATGGGGGAGGCCAGCCGTGCTGGGACCCATCAGCAGAGGGCGCTGGGCCAGAACCACCCGCAGGCCTTGGCCGGGGCCTTTGAAGCCGAGCTGCCGAGCTCTCCCTGCTGTGGACTCTCCAGGATGTCGCTGTCTGGGGGGCCTTCTCTTTGCAGGGGACAGCACTGCTGATCAGCTATCCTGACTGCCTTTTGGCCTTGGCTCCGAAAATCCCATAGTTAGGATTGGACACTGCTCAGGGAGCCCTGATGCTCCTCCAAGCTGGAGCAGCAGAGGGGGTTGCACCAGCTCCAGATGCCACCTGGTGTCACTGACGGCTCCCAGCTGCTCAGAGGCCCCTGCCCAATGCATGTACAAGAGACAGGAAAGATGGTCAGCCTCTAATCCCATTTGCTGGCCCAGGCTCTTGGTGTCCGTGAGGATGGGCCTGGCCGCCCGGGGCTGGGGCCTGGAGGAGGGCCGCACCTGTACTTGGGGTGGATGATAGCATAAATGATGGGGTTGTGGATGGCAGAGGCCTTGGCGATGACAGCTGGCACCGAGTTCATGTAGGGCGTCAGCACGTGCGCGTACCTAGGACAGAGAAGCTGTGGTCCCCCTGCCAGCTGGCCCTCTGCAAAGACTCCACAGCCCACCTCCCATCTCAGGGACCTTCTCCCTCTAGGCCAGGTCCTGCTGAGGGCACGGCCCGGCCTGGCCCAGCCCAAACCAGCACAGCCAAGTCAGCACCCTGGGAGGGACCACAGCACCAGGGAGAGTTCTGATCTCAGGGGAGTGGGACCCTGGAAGCAGGGAGGGGCTGGGAGGAGAGGTGCCATGTTGGGGGCTTTCTCCAGGTCTCACCATCCCCTGGAGCCTGTGCTGCAGGCTATAAGCCCTCCCCACCCCCAATGACCCGGCCCCCTGCCCAGCTGTCCCCACACCGCACCCCAACCTGATGCCCATTGCTCCCCTGCTTCTCACTTCACAGCAGGGCCCGAGAGGGGATCAGGCTGCTCCTGGGCAAGGAGAAGTACCCAAACACTTCCAAGGATTAATAGCTCTCGCTGTCTCAAAAGTGCTTCCGAAGTCTAGCCTACACCCATGCTGCTGCAAAGTGCCCAGACTGTAGCTGCAAAGGCCTATGCGGCAGGAGGCAAGCAGCACCCCCAGCTGTGTGCTCACAGGCCAGGTGAAGAGGGAACCAGAACCTCCAGGAGAGCTGTGAGTTCCCAAGGGGTCCAGCAGGATCTGGCATCCCTTGTAGGCCCTCAGGCCCAACTCGGTGTGTTCCAGGGGTCCCCTGACTGTGCCCTCATGCCTCCAGGAAGTAGGCAGGCCCGGCTGGGGCGGGGGCCGCCTCACTCCACAGGAGGAGCACAAGGCTGTGATGCTGGACTTAGGGCATGAGGGTGGGGGGTTTGGGCTTGGGCCCAGGAGGGAGAGGCCGTCCCAGGGTTCCCTCCCCTGCCTCTTCAACCCCTGCCCCAGTCCCTTAGCCACTGCCCACCCCGCAAAGGCCACCAGGGCCACCACGGAGTAGGGGGCCCAGGAGAGCACGAAGAGAAGGATGACAAGCAGCACGATCTTGGCCATCTTCCACTCGCTCTGCAGCCGCTGCCGTTGCCGGGGACACTCGCCACCGCCCTCCCAGGCCCCGAAAGTCTGGAGGGCCCTAGGAAGGGCGCAGAGGCTGGGTCTGATCCTGCTCAGGTGGCAGTGAGTGCCAGGGACATGGCCACTGTCAGGGGGGCCTTCCTGAACCACCCGCCCCTGGGGGCACTCGGGAGGGGACCATCCCCTCCAGTGCGGGCAGCCCTGACTCCTAGAAAGTTCTCCATCACATCCAGCCTGAGCTAGTACCTTCTCTGCCCCCAAGACCCCCGGCTGAGCTAAAGGTCCCCTCCTCGGAAGGTCCTAGTCTCTCGGCCCCCACCCCATAAGCATGTGCTCAGCTTGACTTTGTTCATCAGGAGCTGGGAGGGCCCAGGGGGGTGGGTGCACATGTGAGCCTTGGGTGGGACAGAGGTGGCCCTGGCGAAGGGCGCAGTCCCCTCCCATCGGCCCCTCCTCCATGCCCGGCTCTTACCGGCCTGTCTCCCGGATGGCCCTGAAGATGAAGACGTAGCAATAGACGATGACGAGCAGGGGGAGGAAGAACACGAAGCACATGAGCAGCATGGTGTAGGCGCGGACGGACGGCGTGAAGGTCATGTAGTCCCAGGAGCAGGAGGTCAGCAGCCCCTCGGGCACGTAGGCGCCTGCGAGCCATGGCCAGGCCATCAGGCTCCCAGGCAGCAGGCACTTGGGATGTGGGGCCTGGAATCCCAGAACGCGGGCCCCAGCCCCAGCCCCAGCCCCAGCCCATTGCGGGGAGGAAGTCGGGGCCTGTGCAGGGGAGTCTTCCAAGCCGCTTCCGGCAGGGGCACCAGCTCAGGAGACAGCTGGCGAAGCCCACTGTTGCTCATTCTTGCCAGTTTGGAGCAGAGACCTCACCAGAGCCCCAGGGTCCTACCACCCCGGGCTTCAGCCAGCTTCCTGGTCCCGCCCCAGTAGGGCGGTGGCCTGCTGCCAACCTCCCTGCCTGCTGAGGCCTCACACCCCAACCCCTGCCCATCTGACTTGCTGCAAACCCAGCTCCAGATGCACCTGTCACTTTCTGCCTCCCAGGAACCATGTGGTTTCCCCCTCTGTATTTGGGGATGGGAGCCCAGGTCATCCTCTGATCGCCCGAGGGTGCAAGCTCTGCTGCTTGTCATGCCCCATGGATGTCCACCTGCCACGGGGCTCAGGCAGTCCCTTGGCCCTTCTTGCCTCTGGTCACCCCAAGTCCATCTACCAGCCCCTTGAATGTTCCCCTCCCAGCCTGTCTTCCCCCAGCCCACTTACTCCAGCCAAAGAAGGGCGGCAGACTCCAGGCCAGGGCGTAGAGCCAGATGCCCAGCAGGACAAGTGCTGCCCACCTCTTGGACACCACCCCAACAGTGGCCAGTGGGTGTGTGATCACCAGGTAGCGGTCCAGGGCGATGGCCGTCAGCGTAATCATGGAGGTGATGCCGAAGAGAGCCCCACAGAAGGCATAGAATTCACAGCCTGTGGGCACAGCTCCCTGAACTCAGCCCTCGGCATGGAGCCCATCATGTACCCCAGGGGAGGGAGGGTCTGGGGACAGCCTGTACTTGGCTCCTGCCCCCACCTCTCAAGAAACGCAGCCCTGAGTCCCTCTCCACCCTGCCTACTTGCCACATCTGGCGGAGTCTGGCGGAGGCCTCGGGACTGGAACTGGAGCCTTCCTTCCTGCTCACTCACGGGATGGAGGGCGGCTACCCCTCTGCCCGGGAAAAGCAAATCCCCTCCACTGTGGGCATCCCCTGTCACGACCCTCCTCCACCCTCCAGCGAAAGGGAGCCCCCGGTGTCTACCTGCCTTCCCAAAGAGCCACTGCTTATAGAGGCTGCTGGCAAAGAAGACAGGCGCCTGGGTGAAGGACATGAGGAAGTCGCTGACGGCGAGGTTGATAATGAACATGTTGGCAGGTGTCCTGAGGCCTCTGCTCCTGTAAGAGGGGAAGCCGTCAGGAGGTGCTTCTGCTTGGGAGTTTCCCTAACTATACATGCACAGACACGCACGCCCATGCGCAAGCACATGCGCGTGTGTGCATGCACGCAAGCACAAGCCGCTGAGACGCAGGTCCATCCCGCTGCCCAGCAAGTACCAGTCAAACAGCTCTGGAGGCTGGCAGTGCGGGCCGAGAATTGAGACCCCCTCAAGGTGGCAACCCTTGCCCTGTGTTCTGGGGGCACCTCCCTCAGAACGAGGCAGAGAGTGATGGTTCTCCCAGGGTTGCTGTGCAGCCCCGCAGAAGCTGGTGTTTGGAGGCGTCCGTCTGTTTCCTCTTCTTGCCCTCTGGATTCCCTCTGGGTGACCCACACTTTCTCCTTGGACACACCCTTCCTTTCTCTGAGCCCCTCCAGGCCAAGGTCTTCCAAGTGGCTTCTCCCCAGGCTCTTCCTCCTGTGAGCTCAGACTGTGCCCTCCCACGAGCTTCTCATGCCTCCTTCCTCCTCAGACACCCCTCCTCGTCCCCTTCTTCCAGCATCTCTGCCGTCCTCACCCTCACCCCTCGCCCGTCTTCGCATCTACCCCCATTTTCCAGATAAGAACACTGAGGCTCCCACTCGTGAAGTGGCTTTCTCCAGAGCACAAGACTCAGGAAGCAGTACAGCCAGGATTCAAACACTCATTTGCTCGGCACAGCACATCCACGACCCTACTTAATCATCACATTGACTCCAAGAAGTAAACCACAACCCCATTTTGCAGACAAGAAAAGTGGACTCAAAGAGGGTGAATGACCTTCCCAAGGTCGTTTCAGCTAATAGGTGGTAGAGCCAGCGGTTCGCTCCTCCACCTGCATGTCTCAGTCATTCGGCCTGCAGACAGGGCAGGTGGGGAAGGAAGCTGGGGCTGGTTGCGGGTGGCTTGAGGACTCAGGACCCTGGTGCCTGCTCGTGAAGGAAGAGGGAGGATGCCCGCTGGGGCAGGTGATGGTGGAGATGAGCTGAGAGCAGGGCAGAATGGGCCAAGACCCGTACAACACGGGGACACCTGTCCTACACAAAGGGTGTCCCTGAGGCCTGATTGGCATGTGCCACTCAAGCTGCCCTGGACCACTTTTCAGCCCCTTCCCTGGGCTTGAAGATCGAGGCCTGGGCCTGAGATCATTGAGGGCTTGGTCCCACCTCCTCATCCAGCCTTAACCAGCATTCCTGCTGTGTGTTCTGCCCTGTCTCTGCATGGCTGGCTCCCCTCAATGCCCAGGCCCCAGCCCCGCCAACTGGGCACCTGCAGAAGGTATAGATGACCGTCAGATTGCCCAGCATCCCCGTGAGCCCCACCAGCAGGATCACGGTGCCCATGGTGTAGTGGGCGTGGTCTGGAACATCAACTGTGGGGAAGGGGACCCAGGCATCAGCCTGAGCCCCGGCTGCCTGTGGAGAGACAGAGAAACCAGGGCATCATGTTATCCTGTCACCTTCAAATAGCCCTGAGAAGGAAGGGCTTCCGGTAGGGCAGGTGGGGAAACCGAGGCTCAGAGTGACAAAGTCACTTGCCCACACAGCCAGCCAGTGGCTGAGCCAGAATGGAAATGTGTATCTCCCGAAAGATGAGCCCAAGCTCCTATTCCATGGCGCAGAGGCGTAAGGCTCCCTGGAGTGGGCTTGGACCACCTGTTGGAGGCTGGTGGGACAGACAGACATGTCTGGTAGTCAGGGACACAGCTGGGGTGACTCTCCCTTTCCTTGGGGAGAAGGCAGCCCCATCCCCTGGGTGGGTTCCTCTCCACTGTGTGGGCCCCGTCCCAAGCGCCCAGGACAGTCAGCAATGGTATTCCAGGCCCCTTAGACTCTGGGGTGGTGGAGTGGGTGGAGCACCTCTCCTCGGGGGTCCCCCCGCCCCAGCCTCAAAGAACAGGGTATAGTCCCCCACAGTATAACTGGGTGGGGCTGACCTTGATGCCTGGCATGAGAGAGAGGAAAAGAATTCCCATTAAAAAGAAAGCTTAGGCCTCCCAGGGAGGCCACTTAGACCCTACAAGGCCTTAAAGATCCCTCACCCTCAGCTCCCTTATGGGGAGAAAGGGAGTGGTTTAGTCTCTGTCCTGTCCTGGCCCCTAAAACTATTGGAGCCTTCCCATCCTGGCCAGCACCTAGGCCAGCATCCCAGGGTCCTGAGTGTACCCTCAGCCCTCCCCAGATACCAGTGGGGTTGGTGGGATAGGGCCCTGGGGCCATGGCTAGGATGATGGAGGCAGCAGAAGGCACCTAATGCCTCACTCTGGGCAGGAGAAATCCAGAGGCCTAGGGTATGCCTTCCTCTCTGGAAGGTTCCATGGGGCATCTCACCACCCTCAGAAAGGAGTAGACACAGCCAAGGGAAGGCCTGGGCCATCCCAACCCCTGTCCTCCAGGGCTGACCTTTCTGTTCCTTGAATGTTCTCCACAGGGAAAGACATTGCCCACACTCTCCTTTCTTGGCCTCTTTGTGTAGGGCAGGCTCGGAGAGGTCCTGTAACGAGCCCAGGGTTCCACAACAGAGCTCAGGCCTTTTCTATCTCCCTATCAAAGCTCCTCTATGTCTCCAGGAGAGGGACCAGGGTAGGGGTAGGGACGGCTCTGTGGGTGCACAAGCTCGCCCCAGGCTTACCGTGGGACCGACGGGCAGAGGTTGGCCCAGGCTGGAGGTGCTGCTCCGGGAGCCACTCCACCTGCTGGGTGAGGCCGGGGTGGCCACGCAGCCGGGCTCCTGGGCCGGGCCCAGAGGGACTTGTGGCTCTGAGGGAGGGTTCATCTTGAGGTGAAGCGGTCCTTTCTCCAGCCCACAGAGAAGTCAAGGGCACGGGGAGCTCAGGACGTTAGCTGCGCCCGGCCCCCCAGCTTCCCTCCATCCTCACACCCCTGCCGGGTCCGCCGGCTGCCTGCTCCTGCGTCCAGCGTGGACCCAGCCTGGAGCTGCTCTTGGGGCTGGTGGCTGCTCTGTGTCCAGTGGAGCACAAAGGAGTGAGTGTCACAGCGATGGCGACTCTCAGCCACCGGGTCTGTCCCCACCTTTAAGTAGCGGAGCTGGGCGTGCACATGCCCAGTGGCTTGGTGCCGCTGGCTCCCTCAGATACGGGTCCCTGGGTGTCTGTCCACAGAAGGTCTGATGACGGCAGCGTGCAAGTGTGAATTTGTGTGTGTGTGTGTATGTGCATGTGCGTCTGAGAGTGCACCAGTGTGAATGTGTGTATTTCAGGGGAGGTTGCCGGGCTCGGGGCCCTGGATGTTGGGGAGAAGGCTTTGTCCTCCCCTCTGCTCTGACGAGCCTCTCTTTCTCCCCCAAGCTCATCAAGGACAGCCTCTGCCACCCCCAAGAACCCCCAGGGCTGTCCAATGGGCAGTGACCCTGTGGAGCCCAGCGTCACCCTTTCCACAGGGCTCCCTCCCCTCACGTCCGGACCACATGAGCTCATCACATCTCCACAACCGCCCTGCACAGAACCAAGGCGGGTAGCCCAGTTCACAGATGAGGAAGCTGAGAGGATGAGGCGGGTATCACACAATCAGGGTGAGATCACACCACAAGGCATTTTTGTTTGTTGTTTTTTTGATAATAAACTTTTTTATTGAGGTATGAAGATTAAAAAAAACCCCAAATTCCAAGACGCAAAGCTGGTCTAGACCTAGGAGCTCAGCGGGGCCTGCAGGCCTGGCCCCAGTAAGTGAATGTTGGAGACGGAGGGACCCCCGGGCCCGCACCCTGTGCCCTCTTGGAGGAGGCTGCAGGAGAGAGAAAGCAACACCCCCAGAGTTGGAGAGGATGGAAGCTGTGCACATTTCCCTCGGGGTCTGCTTGGCTTCCAGGAAGGGCTTCCAGGCTCCCCTACTTGGGGCTGGAGGGTGTGAGCTCCCCCACTCAGAGAGAGAAGCCGCGCTTCCCCACAGGCGCCAACTCGCTGCTGCGACGCCCTCCACCCCCCCCCCCCCACCCCCCAACCCCTGCCGGGGCCTTCCATTTCAGGTCTTCGGCTGCTCACGGAGGCTCCGCTTGGGTGGTGGGTGAGGCAGAGGGACCGGCTTCGCTTTCTGGAAAGCCCACCGTGGACTTTCCAACTGCCGGCTTTCCAATGTGGGGGTTTGACTATTGATCTCATCTGGGATCAATGCTAACACCAAGTCCCATTCTATATGCCACCCCACTTTCCAGCCTGATAACTGAGAGAATGCAGGGGAAGTAGCTAGCTCCGGGGTCCCCCGGAGAAGGGTTGGTCAGGTGGACAGACGAGGAGCGACCACACATCCAGGGCGCTAAGGCCTTAGAGGAACACCTAAATGCCCAAGGACTTGGATCCCCCATGCCTGCAGCCCTCTGAAGCCTGTGGCCCGATTTACAGTGTCTTTTCTCCGTGGCTGACACAGACTCCCTCAGGGGTGATGCTGAGATTTCCTCAGGGCCCGAGCCCCCACCACCTCCTCCTGTGCTGCGGGCCCTCCAGGGAGGGCCCACCATGACCCTCGCACTCCCCACCTCTGCACCCCAACCTGCCCGGCACCTGCTGTCCAGGCTGAGCCAGGAGCGCTGTGCCTCCAAGGATGGAGTATTTAACTGGCCTCTATGGCCACCGCTGCCAAGCTGCCCTGGCTGTAAGCCACAGCTCTGAGGTGGGGTTGCCCCTGGCCTTCCATCTCTCTCCTCAGACCAGGTTGCTCCTGTCCTCCCAGGTGCCCAGCTGTGCCCCGCCCCTGAGCTCCATTTCTACTCCCCACTCTGTCCCCTGCGTCTCTCTGCAAGCTTGACCCAGAGTGGGGCCCAGCCTCCCGGTGCCCGTCCTGGCTTCCCCATCAACAGCCCCATGGGCCCTGCCCCACCCCTGAATCTCAGCACAGCGACCAACCAACGGGGAAGGGCCCTCTGAGTCGTTACAGTTCCCGCCCTGGCTACCCAGTCCCTGGGGGATAGGCCCAGCATCGCTTTCTTTCCCAGTGCCAGTCGCCAACAGCAGGCTGACCTCAGCGTTCAGTGCCAGCTCCTGGCTCCTGGTGCTTCTGTGGCCCAGGGCCCCTGAGCTGATATCAGGGCTGCCATGTCCACACACAGCTCCTCTCTCCATGGTCTCCCCCATTTCTCTTGCTTCTCTTCCTACAGCCCACTCTTCATGCTGTAGCCCTAAATGTGTTGGAAACACAAGCGCAGTCAGATAAGGCTTACCCCATTGATGGCTTCCGTTGCTCTTAAGACATAGACAAAGCCCTAACGTGGTGACGGGGTGAAGGAAAATGCTACAGTGTCACTCAGCATATGGGGAGAAGAAGTGGGTTTTGTTGGGGAAACTAAACCACCAAGGGTCAGCGGGAAGAGGCTTGCTGTCCCCACCCAGTGTCTATGTGCGTGGGCAGGGAGCTGCGCCCTGCTACTGCCCCTTTTTAATGCGGGCTCCACAACAGCCTTGTTGTCAGGAAGGAGCAGCCAAGCTCAGGCGCCAGGCAGTCTGGGGGTGGCTGCCAGCCGAGCAGGAGGTGTCTGAGAGCGCCAGCTGCCAGCACCTGGAGACCTTCCTGAAAGCTGGACTCAGGCTGCGGGAGATGGGGAGGCCTGAGCGCATGGGGAGCAGAGCTCAGGTGCAGACCCTCTTGTGGGCGAAGAGGAGCCAGTTCGGTGCCCGGCAGCCTGAGCTTGTGGGCCCACTCCCTTGGGAGTCCTCACTGTGCTCCAGCGGGCTGGCCTCCTCTCGGACCACAGAACACACAGTCCCTCTGTCACGCAGCCTTGCTCATGCTCTGCTCCTGAGACCTCCCGCAGCCCCTTCTCTGGGTCTCAGCTCACACACGGCTTCATCAAGGTGTCAAGGAAGCCGTCCCGAGGACCCGACTGTTCACAGCTACCTGTCCATCCTTTGGAGCACTCACTAATGGGGTCATTTATGGTGATGTGTGGTTGTGTCATCTGACTGTGTCTGTCTCCCTCCCTGGATCACAAACAGGTCAATTTGTTTCACCTGTGTGACCTAGCAGAGGGCCTGGCACATTGTTTCAGGAAAATAAAAATCTCCCTGGTCCTCCCTTCTCAAAGTGTGGCCCGAGGACCGACCACATCAGTGTCACCTAGAGCGTGTTAGCAATGCTCCAGACCTACTGAACCAGGTGAGCATCCACACTGTAATGGGGGAGGTGCTGGTCCAGACTCTTCAGAAGACTCATGTCTGGACTCAGGGGACAATGAGGCAACACAGAGATCAGCGACAGCGGGATGCATCGCCACGCCCACGGCTGGAAAGACAGCAGGAGGAGGGGAGGTGCTGGCATTCCAAGGGCTGGGGCTGCCCAGCAGGGTGCCGCAGGGAGAGGGTGCTCACCGGTGGGAACTGGAGCCTCGGTGGGGACGTGGCTGCGGACGGAGGAGCCATGGTGAGCAGAGCATGGGGCATGAATTCTCTCGGGTCTCCTCTCTTCTGCAGACACCTCCCAATGGCCAAAACCTACCTGGAAGCCAGATGTAGGGGGCAGGAAAGATGTGGTTCCCTGGGACAGAGTGCAGAGCAGGGGAGGGTGGTGGAGCACACACGTGTCATCCCTCCCTCCCACCCCGACCCGCCTCTGGAGCTGGTAGACAGTGTGGGTCCCCACCCCCCGACCGGGCAGCAGGTCAGCCCTCCCAGTTCACCTGTGGGTGTTGCTCCTGGATATTCTCACCCCACCCCAGGGGCTGCTCATAGAGAGACAGTCGGAGCCTTGGGTGGACAATGGGGCCAGCTCTCTATCTGGCCAGCCTCCGTGGTCCCCTGGGCCAGCCCTAGCTGCCCCTCTGCTCTGTCTGGCCTGGGAGTCTAGGGGAAACCACACTCACTCCCCCAGCTGCCCCCACACGACTGCTCTTCACGCCTCACTGGTGTGGCTGGAAGTGGGAAAAGCTTTCCAGGCCCTCATGCATAGCAGAGGAGTTGGGGGGAGGACTGAGAGCCACCCTGGGGCGGCGTGGGGGGCCTGGGCATCTGCCCAGCCAGGGGCCAGGGCGGCAGGGGTGCGATGTTCTATGTTCGATCAGGCAGGAGTAAGAAAGAACTCAGCAGTGGGCCCTCGGCGGACATGCAACCCGCCCTTGTTGTGGGGCTGAAATCAGCCAGCGTCAGGGACTTTGTCCGCAGGGCCCCGAGGCCCACTCTACTCACAGGTCTTCCCAGCCCCAGGATTCCTGTCTTTCGTCCAGAAGTCCTGAAGGCCCTTTTGAGAGAAGCTGATGGGAAAGCCAGGAGGGCAGGAGGCCCCGACCCCTGCGTTTCTGTACCTCTGGCCACAGCGCCCGATGTCTGGGGATGCAGGTCGTCCTGCCCTGCGGCCTGGCCTCAGAGGCTGCCCCGTAATGCCAGACCATCCTGTCCACTGCTGGGGATCGGTTTCCTCATCCAGGGCTGGCAAGGGCTATCTGGTTACCCAGAGACTCCTGGGAAACTCCCAGGAGCTGTTTCCAGGGGAAGATTAAATGTCTTCTTGCAGGCACGTGGCCAGCGGCTCACCTGGAACCTGCTGGGTTCCAGGCAAACCCTGTCAGGACAGGGCCCTCCTTCCCACGGCCTGAGGGAGGCGCCATAAGTGCAGAAACTCTGAAAATCCTCCTTTTCTGCTGCCTCATGCCACTCAGCAGCAGGTGTAGCTCTGCCTTTTACCTGCTCTGGACTCGAGGCGCCATCCATGCCCCCCCACCAGTACATGCCTGCCCTTTGGGAGCCAGCCAAGGGGTCCAATGGTCCTGCTAATGTCCCCAGAGGCAGCTGAAGGTCCTTTGGTCCCTGTGGCCCACCTTTCTCTCTGTGGCTCCTCCTACCCTTTCCCCATTCCCAGATGCCCCCACTGAGTTCCCTCCTGTGCTAGCCAAAGCAGGGCAGGTAGGGGACAAGCCATGGAGCAGAGTCTATACAGCACCGTGGGACTCTTTCTTGTCTCCTCAGGACCACCCATAGTGGCTCCTGGGCTTGGCATCTGTTGGTGCCCGCATTCCTGGCCTGGGGTCCTGGCCTGGGGTCCTGCCCTGGGGCACTCAGAGCTGTCCCGTATGCCGGTCCTGCCCGGTTTGTGTGTGTTATCTCCATGAGTCCAGTCTGGGGGTCTCTAACTTCATACCCACCCAGGCACCACACATTCATCCAACAACTACAGCAGTGCGCCCCGCCCTGGGCTGGCATCAGTCACAGTGGCTGCCCTAGGCGATCCTCAAAAAGTGGCCTCTTCCTCCCCTTGACTGGAGGCTTCTGTTGAGGGAGTCCGGGCCAGTTAACAAGTGTGAGAGAGGACTTAGAAAACAAAGTTAGGGAGAACATGAGTAAGGCCAAAAGAACAAACTTAACTTGAACACCGACTGCACACCCCAGAGGGGTGTGTGGGTGTAAAAACCCATCGAGTGGGCGGTCCTGTGTTTTGCAAGCCTCGGGCACACCCGGCAGCCCATTGAAAGCAAAAAATTGCTACTGGATTTAAAAAATGAAATTCAGGGTGGGCGAAATGTGCGAAGCTGGTCAAAAGGTACAAACTTCCAGTTCTAATATAAGTAAGTCCTGGGCGTGTAAGGCACAGCAGGGTGACTATAGTTAACAATACTGTATTGCATATTTAAAGTTGCTAAGAGACTAGATCTTAAAAGTTCTCATCGCAAGAAAAAAATTCGGTAACTATGTGTGGTGAATGATGTTAACTAGACCTATTGTGGGGATCACTTTGCAATATATACAAACCTCGAATCATTATGTTGCACACCTGAAACTAATATAATGTTATATGTCAGTTATATCTCAATAAAATAAAGCACAAAATTCATTCCTTAGAGCCTTTGACATCTCCTCATTGGCACACAGAGAAAGGTGCCATCTATCCTAGGGATTATACGCTTTTTTTTTTTTACCTCTTGGCAACATGCTAGGGTAGCAGGAGAAGCAATTTTCTTCCTCCAACTGTTTTAGTTGATCTTAAGCAAGTTCCTGAACTGTTCCCTATGAAGTTGATCATTTGTCAGCAGGAGAGAGGAAGGAAGGAAGGAAGGCACCCACTTTGATTCATGACAGCCCAGAGCAATTTCTGACAGCTCAGAGAGGGCAGGTACAGAAGACAAACGGGGCAGGATGGAGATCTCCATGAAACTCAGAAATGTTCTTACTGAAGAGCAATTCTGGCGTGTGAGGTGCGTCCGGGTCTGCTCCTAGTGCCAGCCCCACAGCCCCGGTTTGCCTGAGCATTGCGTGAGTGGCGTTGCAAGATTTCTGAATGAAAACGCTGCATTTGAATTGGCTTTACCTTTTGATGTGACTGTAGACATGTCAGCTTTGAAGGCAGAATCCCAAAGCTGCAAACATTATAAATTCTTCCTCCCGCCAGCCCAGCTTTGCCCCAGCAGCTGCCAGGATCTGTCAAGTGACCAGGAACCTCGCATCTCTGAGACTCAGCTTCCTCACCCCGAGAACGAGGGTCCTAAAGTCCACTTCCTGTGTGTAGAGTACTCTGGCATGCCTCCCCCAGTGTCGGGGCCCCAGGCTTGCAGGGGCTGCTGAAGCAGGACAGGCCACGTCCTGGCCTCGCCTGCAAGGTTTGCACAGCACAAATGCCTGCACCGTCCCCCGAGTCCACTGGGGTCAGCTGGGCCTGCACCGCCAAGGGGAGCTGTGTGACCCTGGGCGACTCTTGCCCTCTGAGCCTCCTTCCTTATCTATAAAGTGGAGATGGCAATGGCAGCCTCTTTAATTTGACAAGAGTCATGAATCCCCCCCGCATGGTGCCTGGAACACAGGGGGCCTCAGCAGCGTCCGCCCCCTTCTCTTTCACCTGATTGCTGAGGCCTTGGGGTGGCTAATGGGGCTTCCCTTCACCCCCTGGGGTCCAGGTGGCTCTTGTCACTGCCTACTTTGTGGCAGAATGAGCCCCTCCCCAAGCCCTCTGGGAGGGGGCAGAGGGGCAGTGGGAGGCAAGGCAGGTGTGGGGGCCACAGCCCTTTTCCCAGAAACGGGATGTGAGCTGCCGTGAACATGAGCTCTGGGGCAGGCACAGCAGCCCCACGGTGTCCAGAGGCCCCAGCTTCCCCTCCTTCAGGGCAGGTGGGGTTGGGTGTGGGCAGGGCCGTGGTTTGGTGGGAAAGGTGCTCATTCTCTCCTCTTGGAAGACCCTCGAACTCCAGGAGCTGCTGGCAGTTTCAGGCAGCCTCCTGGTGATGGCTGGCACCCTCCGCATTAGGGTTCTCAAACTCAGCAGAAAGCTTCCGGGGACCCCTGTCCTCTCTCGTCTTCCCTTCCCCACCTGGGCCGGTTCCAGCTCCGGGCTGAGCTCCCAGTCAGCACACAGACGTACCTCTGTGAGTCCTCAGGGGCCTCTCTCCTCTCTTTGCCTGCCCACTACTCTGTCCTACGCCTTCACATCAAGCTCCCAAGACACGTTGGAGTCACCTGGGAGTTTATTAAATTGTGGTCCCTGGAGCCCACCTCAGAGACTTTGATTTGGTTGGCCTAGGGTGTGGCCTGGGCACTGGGATTTTTTAAAACACTGCCTAACACAAAGTTTTAGATGTTGACCCACTTTTTTTTTTGGTGAGGAAGACTGGCCCTGAGATAATATCTATTCTCAATCTTCCTATTTTTGCTTGAGGAAGTTTGTCCCTGAGCTAACATCTGTGCCAGTCTTCCTCTATTTTATATGTGGGATGCTGGCACAGCATGGCTTGATGAGTGGTGTCCTTGCCCAGGATTCAAACCTATAACACCGGGCTGCAAAGCAGAGCATGCGAACTTAACCACTATGCCACCAGGCCAGCCCCTGACCCTCATCTTTATGCCAGTGCCGTCCATGCACACACCTGGACTCACAGGTGAGCCCCGCCCCACCCCTCCCACTGGCTCCAGGTTCTGTCTGCTCTGCATGTTGCTGCTGTTTTGCAGGCTGTGCCAAGGAGCTGACTCTCCCACCTTCTCTGACTTGTGGCTGCTCGGGGCAGGGTCTGGATTCAGACCCCAACCAGGCCTGCCTGAGCCCCTGAAAAGCAAGCAAAAGGTGTGGTGATGAGGGAATCCAGGTACCTGGTGTTGAGGGGCAGAGGGGCACAGGAGAGGAGCCTGGTGGCAAGGGCTGTGACAAGCAGAAGCCATGAGGTCTGGGGGCCAGGCAGAGGAGGCTGGGTTCTCAGCCTGGTGTCTGTGGGCAGAATTCAGGGCATCCATGATCTCTGGTGGGGAAAAAATGACCCTGCCCTTCGCACTAACTTCTGGCTGAAATTTAGCATTTCCCTTCATTATGAACCAATGGAAATCACTGCTACTTTTATGTGACAGGAGAGTTGTTGCAGATAATGGCACAATATTGGTTTTGCTCATCGCTGCTTCAAAATTACGGCTCTGTGTGGACCCACCAGTTCATCTCGTTGTTGATTTGTTAAGAAGCACCCGTGTTTCTTCATCACAAATCTATTATTTAATATTTTACTGACAACATTTTGCTGCAGTCGATTTCCTTTGTAATCCTGTGTATCTCATTTCGTGCATTGAAAACACTCCTGAAAAGGGCTCCAGAGCCTGCACAGGCCTCTAGAGGGGTCCCTGGCACAGAAAAGGTTAAGAACTGTAGGGCAAAAGATAGAGCAGGGGTGTTCAGAGACCAGGAGATGGGAGCCATGACTGTGGGGCCTGGAGGCGGTCTCCCCAGGCCCCTCAGTGGCTGCCCGGGAGTCTTAAGAATAGCCCATTCTACTGGGAGACGCCTGTCTGTGCTGGGCCTGGTTGTCATTTTCCTGGGTCCCCTGAGCCAGCTGGATTCTGATAGGAACTTCCCAGGCCTGGGAGGGGCCCCCCAACCCCATCATGTGACACAAAGGGAATGGAGGCCCAGACTCATGCCCCATAGGATGGACCCCCGGCTGGGGCTGCCCCTCTGCTCTTTTCACTCCGAGAGGCTGTGGTCTCCACCAGGAGCCTCGGCCTTTCCCTGACCATCTAAAAGCTTCTCAGAATCCTACTCTGAGAGCAAAACCTTCACAGCTTCTCCCTGAGGAGGACCAACCAGGAAGCCTCTGATTTCACGCTAGTGTGAAAAGCGGCCCCTCCCACACCCCTGCCACATGTCACCGCTCCAGGGCTCTGAGTCTGCGGCAGAGGGCAGGGGTCAGTGACCGCAGGATGGCAGTGAAGCGTGACAGCCCCCCTGCCCAACAAATCCCCAAGGACAGGCGGGGCAAGGAATCCCCAGATGGGTTTTGTAGTTTTATTTATGGGCTTTAATTAATACCAGCACATCCTTTAAAGATGAAATTGCACTGAAAGGCTTATACGAAAAATAGTCCTCTGCCCCATCCCGCCCTCTGCCCGGTTCCACTTCCTGGAAGCAACCTGTTTCAACCCTTGAGGGGTTGCTCTGCTGTTTATCTGCACGTTTATAAATAAAAGGCTTACGCTGTGGAATCTTGTTTAGAAGGATGTGGAAAGAGGCTTTTCCTGTTGTTGGTTAAGGCCCCAAAGCAGAAGTCAAGAGGCTTAAGGGTCCCCACATTTCAGAAAGAACGTCACAGAGCTGCTGGAAGGCCCTCTAAGGCCACCTCAGAGGAGCCCAAACTGACCCTTGCCCCCACCCCCAGCCAGCCCCAGTGTTTGTGGGGAGTGAGCTGGCGCTCTTCCTCCCACGGGGCTGGAGGCTGGGCCAGTCCCCCCCCCCCCACTTCTTCATAGGGATACTGCCTCACTACTTGTTGGGGGACCCCAGGTATCAGTTTCCCCAGAGGGGACCCAGGTGGAGAAGAGGGCTGGTGGAGGACGCACATATGTCAGCGTCCACTTAGCCTCCTGGTTTGGCGCAGTACCCCCATGATCCCCTCTGCCCGATGCCCCCAGTTCAGAGCCCCCTGATTTACCCATTTCAGAGAAGGCCCTCCAGTGTGCTCTGAGGGGGAGACAGCTGTGCAGAGTGGGCACGATGCCCAGGGCTCTGGGCAGTGTCCTTGCTGGGCCTCCATCTTCCCTTCAGCTCCTCTGGGCTTCCTGGGGCCGCACCTGGCAAAGCCTGGGACTGTGGGTGCACAGGGTTGTTCCCATTGTAGTTTAGGTCGTGGCTTTCTTGGGGCAACTGAGTCAGTTTCTACTCATCCACTTGCTTCTAGGTTCCAGATTTTTGTTGTTGTTTCCTCCGTTGTTCTCCTCATCTTCAGGGGTTTATGCCTTTTAAATGTCCATTTGCTGTGATTTTAGTGGAAGTTTTGGAGAGAGAGCAAATCAATACTTGTGTTCCACCTGCCGCCTTCATGTGGAAGTCCCCAGCGCCGTTTTTGCTCTGAGGTCCAGTCGGGGGCTGTGTGTTATACGTTCTCCCCTTCTCTGCAGGCTGAGAGGGCGGATGGGGCAGGAGCGGACAGAAGGCCCAGGGCTGCTGGGCTGAGGCGCTGCCAGCCTTTGTTAGGATGTCTGCTTTCCCTCCAAAAATGGTTAATTAACTCATCAGTAGGCTGGGTTTTTCTTATTTCTCTTCTAGCTCACCGTTTCACTTTCAGGGGGAGAGAACACCCATGAGGAAGTTTTCATTGGTTATTGAATCCACACCTTGGAAGTCGCTCTATAAACATCTTTGTGCATCAACTTTGTCCTTCTCTAACCTTGTTTTCCCAAAGGGCCTGAAGCGGGATTCTGGGGTGAAGGTTCTGCTCGGGGGTCTGGAGACCTGCTCGGGGGGCTGGCCTCCCCCTGCACAGCACGCTCCTTCCACACAGCACAGCCAACCTGCCTGCGGCCGCACCTGGGACTGCACTAAATGGAGAAGCCCAGATTAGAACAAACTGCCTTAATTTGGGGATTTGAAGTAAAGACGTTATTTGATTTTGCAGGACCTGGAGACTAAAAACCTAAAAGTTTTTTAAGCACCTTTGACTGACTCCCCACCCCCACCCCCTTCCTTAAATCCCAGGTCTGATCAAAAAGCACAAGCAGAGCTTCAGAGAGACCCCTCTCCCCAGCAGCCAGGCCCTGACCTGGGGTTTCCTCGTGTTCCACTTTCTGATCTTTAGATTTGTTGTGCGGAAGTGACGCTTCCCCGTGAGAAGGAATCCAGGCCTGGGCGTCCCGAGTGTTCTGTTTCCAACCTCATGGAAGGAGGCAGGGATGTGTTTCTCGCCATCACAGGTGTTGCTGCTCACCCACCCCCTTCTGGTTAGTGCCACCAGAGAGGCTAGACTCCAGGGAGCCTGGATGGGGCCTCGGGTACCTCTGAGCCCCACAACAGGAGCAGGGCCCCCTCCTGAGTCCAGCTCCTGCTGAGGACACACAGACAGAAGTCTGCAGGGCTGGGGGCAGGGCTGGGCTTTGAAGAGGAAACTGGCATCAAGAGAGACGAAGCCGGCCTCAGAGCCAGGCCCCAGGCACCCCGAGAAGGGTGGAGGGGCTCATCTGAGCACGTATGTGCCTCACAGAGGGCCACAGCAGCAGGAGCAGGTGCCATCGACGGGCAGCCCCCTCCCCACCCTTCTGCCTCCCCCTCTGCATGGGTCTCAGCCTCAGGCGTCCTGTGCTCAGAGCTGGCTCCTGCCTGAACCATCCTCCAGTGCTGGGTTTGGTGGGGTGAGGCCCAGGAGTCTCCCTTGAGCCTTCCTGCCTGTGCCCCCGAAGCTTTGCAAGGGGAGGGACCATGGCTGGCACCCTGTAGGCCCTCCCCCACCCTGCCAGCCACTAGGGCCTGCCCCCTGCCTGCCTGCATAGAGCCCAGGAGCAGGGGCACGGTTGGCCGGCTCGTGAGGGCTCACCCAGACGATCTCTTGTCACTTTTGATTTGGAATTCCTGGGACTTCAAATCCAAGAACACTGAAATATCAGGGTGGGAAGGGCTCAGCCAGACCTGGGGGTGGGGTGGGCAGAGGAGGGAAGGGAAAGGCAGCCAAAGGTGCCATTTCAGGCCAAGCCCCAGCTCCGTCAGATCCTGCTGCGGACTCTGGAGTGTAAACCACCCTTCAGAGCTGATCAGCCTCTAGGCCAGGGACTGAGCGGTCCTCCACTGTCTGTTCTTGGCCTCGGGCTTCCCCAGAGGTCCGTAAACACCAAGCTCTTCCAGCTCACTGCAGGGCCCCAGGTGCCAGCCCTTAGAATGGGGTGGGTGAACGGGAGCCGCAGGCCCCGGGCAGAGCACCAAAGATGCATGCTGCATTGAGCGAGTAATTGGAATGAAATTCTCCCAAAGACAACTGGTGCTCAGTGAGGCACTGCATCCCGGAGTGAGAAGGAAGGTCAGAGGTCAGAGGTCATTACAGATGGATTCCCAGCTTCTGCTCCACCCTCTCTGCGGAGAGGGAGAGTCCCATCCCCCACTGAAAGTTTAACATTCCGGATTTGTCATCCTCTCTCGAGTCCACCAGAGTGTCCTGTCCTCCAGCCTGTGTGGTCAAGCTGACCCACAAGCTGCCAGGAGAGCCTTTGGCCAACATCTTCTCAGATGACTGCTGTGATCAGCCCCCTGCCTGTCCACTCCAGTGGACTTACAGGAAAGAGAAGATCCGGCATGCAGAATTTCTAGTGCATCTAGCCGCGGCTCCCTTTCTCCATGCTCACGGGTTTTAGAATTGACCGGCAATAGACGTAAAGGCCTAAGGCTTCTAGAATTTTCCTTTCCTGCTTGCTATGTGGTGGAACATTTGCCACCCCCCCCCCCCATCTCCCTTGGTGCCTCCCCTGCCCCTGAGGGCTCTGGGAGCAAGGACCGCATCTGCTGTGTTCACCACTGCGTCCCAAGTTCTCTCCCTGTGCCCAGCGAACGGGAGGAGGTGATAAGTGACTGTGCATTGAGCAGAACAGATGTCACAGGGAGGTTTTTGCAGAAGAAAGTGTGAAGAATGAGCTTTGTCTTAGCCTGGACTCCCTGGGAAATAGAGGCTGAGGCCAAAGCTTAGATGCTAACACTTTCTGAAGGAGTGAATCCCAGGGAAGCGGGAGTGAGGCGGGCAACGACAGAGGGAAGGCACACGGGAGGGCTTGGCTGAGCTGGCCACAGCCCTGTCATAAGCACAGCGATTGCTCAGCCACGTAAGACGTGTTCAGCTGCCAAGAAGTCTGTCTCGGAGGAGGAAGGGAGAGGAAGTGACCCACAAACTCTCAACTCCTAGTTGCCGTGTTTCCTGGGTGGCCTCGCCAGGGCCCTCTCGACCAATGCGCCTGTGTATGATGTCTCCTGGGGACCAGCAGGCACCAGAAGAGCTGGAGCCCAAGGCTGTGGTGGCACATCTTTGGCTCGGGCCGCCAGTCAGTTGGCAGAAGCCAGTGACACTCCCCATGGGCTGCCCTGCAGCCCGCTGCTCCACAGTCTGGCCCAGCAAGCCCAGAAACGTGCATAGGCGCCAAGTGGGTCTGCAGCTGCTTGCTTCTCAGTAGGGACAAGCTCCAGGATAGGAAGACAAGTCATACAGCATGAGGGTGGGGTTGGGGATGGGGGTGCCGCAGGGTTGGGTAGCTGGGCGAGTGGGGTGCCAGGCAGACATGGCTGCGCCCAGCTCAGCAAACCCCCTCCAAAGAAGACCCAAACCTTCCCCGTGCCTCAAGGATGTGGTAGTGCCACGTAGCCCTCCACAAGGAAGGGTCACCTGTAACACCAGGCAGACAACAATGACTGAGCAAGTCCAGGTAGGTGCATGAACTGGGAGCTCAGCAGCTGCAGGAGAAAAGCCACCCTCCCATCAGAGCTGGGTGCTGACCCACACCCACACAGGTTCTGTGACCCCTGGTTCCCGTGGGGAGGTGTTGGGAGGCAGCAGGGGAGGACCTGAGACTGCAGAAGAGGGGGTGATAGACCAGCGGGGGAGAGGCGAGTGGCTGAGCGGGGGACAGTGTTAAGGAGTTGGAGCATACTGCCCAGAACCTTCCATGGCCCAGAAGGCAAGAGTGGGCATGATGGAGCCAAGACATATGCAGCTTGAGAGTGTGGTTCTCACAGTTTCGGCTGCCCTGACTCAATGTGGTTTCCAGAGTGAGCATCACTGTGTGGTGGGTTAAAGACGGCCTCAAGTCTTCTGACCCTCCTCCCTCTGAGAGGCGAGATCTGTGTCCCCTCCCCTTGAATTTGGGCAGGCTTTGCAACTGCTTTAACCCGTAGATGTGGTGGATGTCAAGTCGTATCAAACTCTGGGCTCAGGCCTTCAGAGACTGGAAGCTCCCACTTCTTGTCTCTTGGAACGTGCTGTGTGGGGACACCCAGCTGCCATGCAAGAAGTCTGATGCCTAGAAAAGCCACATGCACCTGCTTTGCTCAACAGGCCCAGCAGAGACCGGCCATCCAGCCCTCCCTGCCAGGTGCCAAGTGCAAGAGGGAAGCTGCCTGGGACCTTGCCATCTGCCAGCTGGATAGCACTGAGTGACCTCAGGTCGTGCATTGTGCACAGAAGCACCACCCAGCAGAGCCCTGCCCCAATTTCTGACCCGCAAAATTGTGAGATGGAACAAAGAGGCTGTTGGCTGAAGCCTCTAGGCTTTGGGCAGCTTGTTCCGCAGGAGCCCACAACCAGAACTGGAGCTCCGTCTCAGCCCACTAGGGCCCCGGCTCTGCTTCTCGGCTGTTCCCTTAGCTGTGCCTTCCTCCACACCGGGCATCGTCTTAGGCTCAGACTAAAATGACCACACTTACTAGCGAATGACCCAAGCCCAAGTGGGCAAGAGTCACTTCTCAAAGTGACATCCCTGAGGAAGAAGGATTTCCTCGTCTTAGGAAGGCCCCGATTATTCATCTCTTAAGATAGGGTTGAATGCCCACTCCTAAAACAACCGCTGGCAAGGAAAATGGCATTATTATCACAATTGGTTTACATCTGCTCTATCTAATAGGGTAGCGTCTAACCACATACAACTATTTAAATTAAAATTTAAATCAAATGAAATTAAAAATTCAATCCCTCAGCTGTACCAGTCACATGTTAAGGGCAGGTTACAAAACCCGGCTCATGCAGCAACTATACAGACCAAGCCATGCCTCAGGGGACATGAGCGGGGACTTTCACGGACTTTCTGGCTCCCGTTGAGGAGAGAACTGCAGGTGACATAGGCAGTACATGGATGGGCTGTCTGCTCCACTGCCTGAGTTGCCTGGCCAGGCCCCCAGATGACCAGCAGGCTCCCATAGGGCCCCTCCCAAGTGCTTCTAACATTCTGTCTGGAGGTCTGCTCTGGCACTAGGTGCGGGTCAGATGGCCATTAGGGAGCTCCACAAGCCTCTGAGATGGACTCACCCTAACCCGGCCACAGCATTGAGGATGTCTGCTCAGCCTTCAACACCAGCTCACATGTCCCTCCCCAGGTGACTCTGTCACTCCCTCTCTGTCATAGACCTTACCTGATTGTGCTATCCTTCTCTAACCCTGCAGGAGGTGAGGCCCTCGAGGGTGGGGTCGTGCTTCAGTCATTGCTGCAAACTTTAGTGACCAGCAGAGGACCTGGAGGCCACTGAACAAGTCCACGTGGATGGAAGTGGTGTCCCACCCCGGTGGCTCAGCCATTCCTACACTGTGGTCCATGGAACTGGAACTGAAGATGTTCCTTGCTCAACAACAAAAAAACAAATAACCTGATCAAAAAGTGGGCAGAGAATCCGAACAGACATTTTTCCAAAGAAGATATTCAAATGGGCAACAGACACATGAAACAATGTTCAACATCACTAGTATGGAAATGTGAATCAAAACTACACTGAGGTATTACCTTACGCAGATTAGAATGGCTGTAGTTAACAAGATAAAAAATAAATGTTGGAGAGGATGTGGGGCAGCCACTATGGAAAACAGTATGGAGATTCCTCAAAAAATTAAAAATAGAAACACCATATGATCTAGCTGTCCCACCACTGGGTATTTGTCCAAAGAACTTGAAATCAATGATTCAAAGAGATTTATGCACCCCTATGTTCATTGCAGCATTATTCACAATAGCTGAGGTGGGGAAGTAACCCAAGTGCCCTTCTACGGATGAATGGATGCAAAAGATGTAGTATGTATTTACAATGCAATACTCCTCAGCCATAAAAATAGACAAAATCATCCCATTTGCAACAACATGGATGGACCTTGAGGGTATGATGTTAAGTGAAATAAGCCAGACAGAGAAAGCCAAACACCAAATGATCTCACTCCTATGTGGAAGACAAACACACACATGGACAAAGAGAACAGATTAGCGGTTACCAAGGGAAGGGGGTCAGGGGATGGGTGAAAGGGGTAAAGGGGCACATATGTATGGTGATGGATAAAAACTAGACTACTGGTGATGAGCAGGATGCAGTCTGTACAGAAACCGATAAATAATAATGTGCACTGGAAATTACATAATGTTATAAACCATTATGATCTTAATAAAATTACTTGGAAAAAAATAAAAGCTGTTCCCTGAGCAAAGGTGGATGATACACCTTTGTTTTCTTTCAGATAGCTAGCCATTGTGCCAGCACCATTTATTGAATACAACTTCTACTTCCCACTGTGAAGAAATACTCCCTGGGGTATATATTCTTCTTTTTTTAAAGATTGGCACCTGAGCTAACATCTGTTGCCAATCTTTTTTTTTTCTTCTTCTTCTCCCCAAAGCGCCCCAGTACCTAGTTGTATATTCTAGTTGCAGGTCCTTCTGGTTGTGCTATGTAGGATGCCGTCTCAGCATGACCTGATGAACAGTGCCATGTCCACGCCCAGGAACCGAACCAGAGAAACCCCGGGCAGCTGAAACAGAGCATACGAACTTAACCACTGAGGCACGGGGCCAGCCCCAGCCTGGGTTATATATTCTATTCTCATGTGTGCTGCAATGTATTTCTGGCTTCTCATTACTTATTCCACCAATCCATTTATCCATGCCTATGCCAATACCCTATTGATTTGATCACAGGGGCTCTAGAATATGTTCTTGCTATGAAGTCTTACCTCACTATTCTTATTTATTTCTTGGCTGTTCTTGGGAATTTATTCTTCCAGATAAACTTTAAGATTATTTTATTAAATCTCCCTTCCTCCAAAGAAAAAAATTGCAATTTGGGATTCTTGGAATTGCTTTAAATGGAAGATATTGATTTTAGGAGAATTGACCTTCGTTTTTTCAGTTTCCCATCATCGTTATGCCTTTTCATTTGGTCAGATCTTACTTTCTGTGCTTCATTAAGACAAAGATATAATTTCATTAGACAAAGATACAGTTTGTATAAAGCGTAAATTGTGTAGCCTTCTTAAGAAATTTATTTATAAAGGTTCTTGTTGCTAGAGTAGACAAAAGCCATCCATTTTGGCGTGTTTAGGTTCATTGAGCAAACTTTCCAAATTCACCTATTCCAGAATTTTTTTTTTTACCAGAGTCTCTTTGGTTGTCCAGTTATGGGAGAAACAGATGGCTTTATTTCTTGTTATCAGATGTTTATACCAGTTAATTCATTTTCTCTGCTTGAACCTTGTAAACAACATTAAGTAATAGTGATGACAATTGCTGTCGATTTTGGTACACCAAAATTCTTGTTTTAAGGTTGACCTATTATTGTGTCATTAATACTTGATCAGACCCTGTCTGAAACCAACTTCCAAAATATTTAAACTGAGGTCTTATCCCTTTTAAAGAACAAACAATTCAAAGGGGAGACGGAAGTCGATCTTCGCCTTGTGTGGTTTCAGCCTAGCGCTCTGTAGAGTTGGGCTAGTGTATTGGGGCCCAGAGGAGTGCATATTCGCAAGGAGGGTCCTGGAGTCCTGGTAACAGTGTCAAATGCATCCTGGAGTCCCACACTGGAGGGACTGACTGCCGTCGGCCTTCGGGCATCTCTGTGACCCCAGCCCTGGTTACAGCGGGCCTTTGGACCCTGTCCCTCACCCCTTGCCCAGGGACGATCCTCCTCACTCCCTGCCCCTTTCAAGCGGGTGCTAATTGGCAGGCCTGGACTCCATGGCACCCAGTGCCTGGGGATCCCTGCTCAGGACCTGCAGCCCTTAAAGCTCCCCTAGGCCACCACAGGCAGTGTCCCCCTGCCCTCAGGGCTCAGAAAGCACCCATCGTGCAGAGGTGGTGCTAGTGCACGGAGCAACCTGGGGAGTCCTTGAGGGCACCCGATGAGTGAGTACCATCTGCTGGGACCCAGGAGCCCTGCTCCGGTCCACCCTTGGACCTTCCCACCCGAATTCAGAAAGCAGCCCTGGGGGCAGAACATGGACCACTGCAGGGGCTTCCTTGCAACCACAGGGTGCTGCAGAGTCCCCACCCTGGCCAGAAGCCCTGCATCTCAGTGACCCGGGGCCTCAGAATCTGCAGCTGTGGGGAAACAAGTGGGGCAGGAGCCTTGGAGCAATGACAATCTCATTAGAGGCTTTGCTGCCTGAACCACTGCAGAAAAAATCTCCCTCACCCCCACCACCATTCCCTCCTCTCTGGGAACGTACCGGGAGCATCTGACTCTATCTCCAGTCATAACATTCAAACCTTCGTAGCATTGATTCCCTTCCAGAAAAATCTCTACATTTAATGCAGTAGAAACAAACTCAAACGTAGTTTGCATAACCCAAGAAATTGATTGTAAAATGTCATTACAGGAAGAAATACATGCAAACAGTGGAGAAGTTTTTGGCAAAAACAAAAACAAGAAACAAGACCCAACAATATGCTGCCTCCAGGAAACGCATCTCAGCTCCAATGACAAACACAGGCTCAGAGTGAAAGGGAGCAAGATGACAGTTCAAGCTAATGGCAAACAAAACAAAGCAGGTGTTGCCACACTTATATCAGACAAAGTAGACTTCAAGATAAAAAAGGCAATGAGAGATAAAGAGGGGCAGTATATAATGATAAAAGGGACACTCCACCAAGAGGACGTAACACTTATAAATATATATGCACCCAACACATGAGCACCAAAGTACATAAAGTACCCAAAGGGAGAAATTAACTGCAACACAATATAGGAGGGGACCTCAATACCCCACTGACATCCAGAGCATATTCAGAGAGTCCTTCATATAGAGGAAGTGAGAGACCTGATCAAAGGGAGTGGAAGGAGTGACATCACAAAGCCAAAAAAATATGTATAAAAGGACAATGGGGGGCAGAGTCTTCTTAGGAAATGAGTCTGTCTTACTGCACTAGAAAAGCACCTTATATAAGCCAGCACATGACAACTCCTAATCAAAATATCTCAGGTTTTTCCAACTTTTGTTCATCATAAATATATTAAACTTAGATGTAGAAGAAATAGTTCTGTCTGTGTTCATCTTGTTTATTAATTGAGTTACTCAGATTTTAAACCACATATTTTATAAAGTAATTTTCAATCTATAAATGTTTCTTTTTTTCCGTTCCACGTTTTGTGAAACAACCTAGTGTCTTTATCATCCCTGGAGTCCCGTTGAGTCATCCAACAGGTTTCTTGAACAACTTGTTTCTTGAGAACAACAAAACCAAAAAGCATTGAGAATTCCAGTTCCCTACTTACCATCAAAAAGGTCTCAAAGAAGTAAGTTTTCAGATGGCGCACTTATCGTAGGCGGTGATGGGGACCTGCGTGACCATTCTGTGCAGGTGTGAGACCGGTGTAACTCAAGAGAACACACAAGCACTGTCTACCAATGGGTGGGAAAAGCAAATGACCCTGGGGCTTGTGACGCAGACACACAGATTAGCTTACGGACAAAGGATCTAAAAGGGTTGCTAAGGTTAAAAAAAAGGAGGGGAATTTGACAGATTAAAACAAATGTAAGAGTCAGAGTCATGTTAACAGAATGAAATGGGTGACTCAAACCAACTTTTGGAGACAATCAGGGAAATTTGATTCCCGACTGGATATTAGATGTTTTTAAGAAATGACAGTTTGGGGGCCGGCCTGGTGGCGCAGCGCTTAAGTGTGCACATTCTGCTTTGGAGGCCTGGGGTTTGCCGGTTCGGATCCCAGGTGCAGATGTGGCACCACATGGCAGGCCATGCTGTGGCAGATGTCCCACGTATAAAAAAGTGGAAGAAGATGGGCAGGGACATTGGCTCAGGGCCAGTCTTCCTCGGGGGGAAAAAAGAAGAGGATTGGCAGATGTTAGCTCAGGACTAATCTTCCTCAAAAAAAAAAAAAAGGAATAGTTTATTTTAAAGATGAGATAATAGTGTGGTGTTTATGTTAAAAGAGTCTTTTTCTTACAGATATATAATGTCTAGAATTTACTTTAAAATAATCCAGCACTAGAAGTTGGGGAGGACACAGGGAGGAAGTGTGTGTATGTATGTTTGTGTTGGGGGGAGAGTAAAGAGGAAATAAGATTGGCCATCGTTGACATTGGTCAAGCAGGATGACGAGCACATGGGGGATGATTCTACTATTATCTCTACTTCTATTTCCATATTTAAAAATAAAACAAAAAGGTGTTTGCAAAAGTTTGTTTTTCAAACTGAGTTAATTTAGAGACTATCCCATAACATGAGAGGCTTTTAAGGACGAGATTAACACTTCCTCTTCTCCAAAAGAGTCTTTGAAAGTGAACAACTCAATGCTGGTGTCTGTTAAAAACTTGACCAAGGTCACGTATCTACTAAATGGTAGACATGGGGTTTGGTCTTGCACAGCTTCACTCCAGAGGTCTCTCCCTTGACAACTATGTGACACTGAGTCACAGCCAGTCATCTCAGAACCTCAGAGCAGTTTATATCACAGCCCTCTCATCTGTCTTGATTTGGATCAGGATGTACAGTTGGCTGGCTCATCGGGCAGCAGTGAGCACTCATGCTGAAAAGTGGATTCCCTGGAGTTCTTCCCTGAACGTCAGAACAATGTGTTATGAACTTGCATTAATTCCAAAGGAGACTAAAGAAAAACAGAATATAAATAATAATGAGTGGCAACATCATTAGTCATGGAGGGAATTCCAATCAAAACTACAATGAGATACCACTTCACACCCATTAATTTGAAAGAAAAAAGGAAAATGACAGATGTTAGCAAGGACATGAAGCAGTTGGAGCCTCGTGTGTTGCTGGGCGGAAATGAAAAATGGTGCAGCCACTGAGAAAAACAGTTTGGTGGTTCATGAAAAAGTTAAACATAGGAATATTATTCAGTCTTAAAAAGGGAGGAAATTCTGACTCATGCTACAATGTGGATGAATCTTCAGGACATTATGCTAAGTGAAATAAGCAAGACACAAAAAGGCTAATACTGTACGATTCCATTCATATGAGGTATCTAGAGAAGTCAAATTCATAGAAACAGAAAGTAGAATGGTGGTTGCTAAGGGCTGGAAGGAGGAGAAGTAGGGAGTTGTTTTTTTGTTTTTTTTTTTAAAGATTTTTTTTTTATTTTTTCCTTTTTCTCCCCAAAGCCCCCCGGTACATAGTTGTATATTCTTTGTTGTGGGTCCTTCTAGTTGTGGCATGTGGGACGCTGCCTCAGCGTGGTTTGACGAGCAGTGTCATGTCCGCGCCCACGATTCGAACCAACGAAACACTGGGCCGCCTGCAGCGGAGCGCGCGAACTCAACCGCTCAGCCACGGGGCCCGCCCCGGGAGTTGTTTTTTAAATAGATATAGAGTCTCAGTTTTGCAAGATGAAAAATTTCTTAAAATTGTTGAACAACAACGTGAGTATATTTAATACAACTAAACAGTACACTTAGAAATTGTTAGGATGGTAAATTTCATGTTATTTTTTTAACCACAATTTAAAGAAAAATTAAACACAGAACTACCATATGATCTAGCACTCTCACTCTGGTTATACACCCCCCAAAAAATTAGAAGCAGGAACTCCAACAGATATCTGTACACTGACATTCATAGCAGCATGATTTACAATAACCAAAAGGTATCAACAACCCAAGTGTCCATCAACAGATGAATGGATAAACAAAATGTGGTATACAAACATAATGGAATATTATTCAGCCATAAAAAGAAATGAAATTTTGATACATGCTACAACATGGTAGACTTTGAAACATCATGCTTAGTGAACTAAGCTAGACAGAAGGACAAATATTATGTGATTCCAGTTATATGAGGTACCTAGAATAGGTACATTCATAAAGACAGAAAACAGAATAGAGGTTACCAGATGCTGAGGGCAAGGGAATGCTATTGTTTAATGGGTACAGAGTTTATGTTGGGGATGATGAAAAATTTGGAGTATAGATAATGGTGATGGCAACACAACATTGTAAGCGTACTTAATGCCACTATATTGTACACTTACAAATGGTTAAAATGATGAATATTATGTCATGAGCATTTTAACACAATTTTTAAAAAGTTAATTAAAAAATGATGAGTGGGGAATGATGTCAGCATCATGGTGGAGTGAGTTCTTCCCCTAGACTCTCACCCCTAAGATACAATGAAAAAGACATTCATAAACCAACAGAGGCCATGCACACAAGGCAAAAGACGTCTGAGAGACCTACGCAGCCATATGTCTGAAGGTGGAGATGCTGGACCCTCCGGAAGGAAGTGGAAGAAGGTAAGGGAATCTTCTCTCCCTCCCTGGGAGCAATCCAGGACATGAGGCCGCATGTGGCTCTGAGAAAAGAGGGGGGCAGGGTGGCTCTCCATGGGAACACCTTCGTGCTCCCTCACAGCCCATGGGAAAGCCCACACAGAGGAGGTTAAGCTATTGTGGGGGTGTGTTCATCAAGCCAGCACCGCAGGAGAGCAGATAGCAAGGGCAGAGCAAGTACGCCCCCAGGGTCACACACATGAAAGAAAGTGCCCCTCCCCCCACCCGGTGCTCCAGCTCAGCCAACTGACCAGAGCACCCATGCATATGTTAGAAAAGCAGCAGCTGTGAGCTAGCAAGCCAGCAATGACAGATGGTCCCTGTCAGCATAGATTGCAAAGGACAGGCACAAACACCAGGCATTGTGGCAGGCTCAGAATACACAGCTCCTGACTGCCCCCACACCCAGTGGCAGCAGGTGGAAGCTGCAACAAGATGCTATCACTGTGGAGGCACAAATCCACACCATCAAAGCATATGAAGAAATATATTAAATCTCCAGACCAGAAGGAAAATGATGAGCACCCAGAAACCAATCCTGAAGGCAGAGAAATTTACAATCTAAATGACAGAGAATTCAAAATAGCTATCATCAAAAAACTCAACAAGTTACAAGAAAATTCAGATAGGTCAATGAAATCAGGAACAAAATTAAGCAACAGAGGGAATTCTTCACAATAGAGATGGAAACTATAAATAAAAACCAATCAGAAATGTTGGAGATGAAAAATACAGTGGATGAGATAAAGAAATACCTGGACTCCCCCAAAAGAGAGCTGGTATTATGGAGGACAGGATTAGCAATCTGAAGGACAGAACTATAGAAATGCTTCTATAGGAGGAGGAGAGAAAACTAAGAAAGAAATGAAGAAATTCTCTGAGGAATATCTGTCTCAATTAGAAAATGCAACATAAGGATTATAAGTATTCCAGAAGAGGAAGAGGGAAGAATGAAGCAGAGAGCTTATTCAAAGAAATAATAGCTGAGAACTTCCCAAACCTGAGGAAGGAGCTGGAAACACAAGTAAAAGAAGCTAATAGAATGCCTAATTATATCAATGTAAAAAGGCCTTCTCCAAGGCATATAGTAGTAAAACTGTCTAAAGCAAACGACAAAGAAAAAATATTAAGGGCAGTAAGGCAGAAGAAAATAACTCACAAAGGAACCCCAATTAGGCTTTCAGTGGATTTCTCAGTAGAAACCTTAGGAGAGAGTGGAATGATACATTCAAAATTCTGAAAGACAAAAACTTTGATCCACGAATCCTCTATCCAGTGAAAATATCCTTTAGATATGATGGAGAAATAAAAACTTTCCCAGATAAACAAAAGCTAAGGGAGTTCATTGCACAAGACTCCACCTAAAAGAAATGATCAATAAGGCCCTCATACCTGAAAAGAAAAAAAATAAAATGTTTACAAAGCCTTGGGCAAGGAGATAAATAAGCAGAGAAAATCAGAATATTGCAGCTATCAGAACAGGTTAAAAAGGTTAGCAAACACTTAATTTTTAACACTAAAGATAAAGGGAAGGAAAACATCAAAAATAACTATAATCTTGCCATTTTAACCGCAAACTCACAACATAAAATGGAATAAGTTGACAGCAATAAGTTAGAAGGGGAAAAGGAAAGGGATGCAATTGGCTTAGACGAAGGAAAAAGAGACTATCAAAAAATGAACTAATACAAATCTTGTGGTAGCCACTAAACAAATAATCAGAACAGAGACACAAATGATAAATAAAGAGAAAGCTGAGAAAACCAACAGAGAGAACTACCAAACTGAATTGGGAATCCAAAATACATGGGACAAGAGACAAGAGATATACAGAACACCTGGAAAACAAGTGATAAAATGGTAGCATTAATCTGTCATATATCAGTAATCACCCTAAATGTAAATGGAATAAATCCTCCAATCAAAAGACACAGAGTGGTAGGATGGATTAAAAAACAAGACCCAACAATATGCTGCCTCCAGGAAACACATCTCAGCTCTAAAGACAAACACAGGCTCAGAGTGACGGGATGGAAGATGATACTCCAAGCTAATGGCAAACAAAAGAAAGCAGGTGTTGCCATACTTATATCAGACAATGTAGAGTTCAAGATAAAAAAGACACTGAGAGACAAAGAAGGGCAGTAAATAATGATGAAAGGGACACTCCACCAAGAGGACATAACAGTTATAAACACATATGCACCCAGCACAGGAGCACCAAAGTACATACAGGAACTATTACCAAACCCATAAGGAGATATTAGCAACAACACAATAATAGAAGGGGACCTTAATGCTCCACTTACATCAATGGATAGATCACCCAGACAGAAAGTCAACAAGGAAATAGTGGAATTAAACAAAAAACTAGAACAGATGGACTTAACACAAATATATAGAATACTCCATCCGAAAACAGCAGAATACACATTCTTCTCAAGTACACATGGAACATTCTAAAAGATAGACCATACGATGGGAAACAAGGCAAGCCTCAATAAATTTAAGAAGGTTGAAATCATATCAAGCATCTTTTCCAACTATAATGTTATGAAGCTAGAAATGAACTGCAAGAAAAAATCTGGGAAAGTGATAAATATAAGGAGATTAAACAACATGCTACTGAACAACCAATGGATCAATGATGAAATTTAAAGTAAAAATAAAAAAATATCTGGAGACAAGTGAAAATGAAAATACACCATACCAACTCATATGGGATGCCACAGAAGTGGTCCTAAGGTGGATATTCATAGCAATACAGGCTCACCTTAACAAACAAGAAAAATCTCAAATAAGAAATCCTAAACCACACCTAACAGAATTAGAAAAAGAAGAACAAACAAAGCCCAAAGTCAGTAGAAGGAGGGAAATAATAAAAATTGGAGCAGAAATAAATGAAATTGAAATCAAAACAAGAGTAGAAAGGACTGACAACACCATGAGTTGGTTTTTTGAGAAGATAAACAAAATTGACAAGCCCTTAGCTAGACTCACTAAGAAAAAAAGAGGAAGGCTCAAATAAATAAAATTAGAAGTGAAAGAGGAGAAATTACAATGGATACCACAGAAATACAAAGTATTATAAGGGAATACTATGAAAGACTATATGCCAACCAAATGGAAAATCTGGAAGAAATGGATAAATTCTTAGACTTTTGCAACCTCCCAAAACTGAGTCAAGAAGAAATAGAGAATCTGAGTTAACCAGTCAGAAGTAAAGAGATTGAAACAGTAATCAAAAACCTCCCCAAAAATAAAAGTCCAGGACCAGATGGCTTCTCTGGTGAATTCTACCAACATTCAAAGAAGATTTAATATTTATCCTTCTCAAGCTATTCCAAAACATTAGGGAAGATGGACACTTCCTAACATGTTCTATGAGGCCAACATCACCCTGATACCAAAGCCTGACAAGGACAACACAAAAAAAGAAAACTACAGGCCAATATTGCTGATGAATGTAGACGCAAAAATCCTCAACAAAATATTGGCAAACCAAATACAGCAATACATCAGAAGGATCATACACCATGATCAAGTGGGATTTATACCAGGGACACAGGGATGGTTCAACATCCACAAGTCAGTCAATGTGATACACCACATTAACAAAATGAGGAACAAAAACCATAGATGCACAGAAAGCATTTGACAAGAGCCAACATCCACTTATGATAAAAATTCTCAATAAAATGTGTATATAAGAAGAGTATCTCAGCATAAAAAAGGCTATATATGACAAACCCACAGCCAACGTCATGCTCAACTGAGAAAAACTGAAAGCCATCCCTCTGAGGACAGGAACAAGACAAGGGTGCCCACTCTTGCTGCTCTTATTCAGCATAGCACTGGAGGTTTTGGCCAGAGCAATTAGGCAAGGAAAGAAATAAAAGGAATCCAATTGGAAAGGAAGAAATGAAACTCTTGCTGTTGGCAGATGACACAATTCTGTATATAGAAAACCTAAAGAATCCATCAGAAAACTATTAGAAATAATCAACAACTACAGCAGCATTGCAGGGTACAAAATCAGCTTACAAAAATCAGTTGCATTTCAACACCCTAATAACAAACTAACAGAAAGAGGACTCAAGAATACAATCTCATTTACAATCACAACAAAAAGAATAACATATCTAGGAACAAATTTAACCAAGGAGGTGAAAGACCTATACAATGAAAACTATAAGGCGTTATTGAGATAAATCAATGATGACATAAAGAAATGGAAAGATACGCCATGCACATGGATTGTAAGAATAAATATAGTTAAAATGTCCATACTACCTAAAGCAGTCTACAGATTCAATGCAATCCCAATCAGAATCCCAATGACATTCTTCACGGAAATAGAACAAAGTATCCTGAAATTCATATGCAGCAACAAAAGATCCCAAATAACTAAAGCAATCCTGAGAAAAAGAACAAAGCTGGAGGCATCACAATCTCTGACTTCAAAAGATACTACAAAGCTACAGTAATCAAAACAGCATGGTACGGGTACAAAAGAGACGCACAGATCAATGGAACAGAATCAAAAGCCCAGAAATATAAACACACATCTATGGACAGCTAATCTTCAACAAAGGAGCTAAGAACACACAATGGAGAAAGGAAAGTCTCTTCAGTAAACGGTGTTGGGAAAACTGGACAGCCACATTCAAAAGAACAAAAGTAGGGCCCAGCCCCGTGGCCGAGTGGTTAAGTTTGCACGCTCTGCTTCAGCAGCCCAGGGTTTCACCAGTTCGGATCCTGGGCACGGACGTGGCACCGCTCATCAGGCCGTGCTGAGGCAGCGTCCCACATGCCACAACTAGAAGGACCCACAACTAAAAATATACAAGTATGTACTGGGGGCTTTTGGGGAGAAAAAGGAAAAATAAAATCTTAAATTTTGCCATACACAAAAATTAATTCAAAATGGATCAAAGGCTTGAAGGTAAAACCTGAAACCGTAAAACTCTTAAAAGAAAGTATGGACAGTACACTCTTTGACATTGATCTTAGAAGGATCTTTTCGAATACCATATCTGCTCAGGGAAGGGAAACAAAAGGAAAAATAAGCAAGTGGGACTTCATTAGACTAAAGAGCTTCTGCAAGGCGAAGGAAACAAGGAACAAAATGGAAAGAAAACACACCAACGGGGATAAAATATTTGCAAATCATATATCCGACAAGGGGTTAATCTCCAAAATATATGAAGAACTCACACAACTCAACAACAACAAAAAACAGGCAACTTGATCAAGAAATGGGCAGAGTATATGAACAGACGTTTTTCCAAAGAAGGTATCCAGGTGGCCAGCAGGCACATGAAAAGATGTTCATCATCGTTGATCATCAGGGAAATGCAAATCAAAACTACACTAAGATATCACCTTACACCCGTTAGAATGGCTATAATGACTAAAACAAAAAATAGCAAGTGTTGGAGAGGGTGTGGAGAGAAGGGAACCCTCATACACTGCTGGTGGGAATGCAAACTGGTGCAGCCACTGTGGAAAATCGTATGGAGATTTCTGAAAAAATTAAAAATAGAAATACCACACGATCCAGCTATATCCCTCTGCTAAGTATGTATCCAAAGAACTTGAAATCAACAAGTCAAAGAGACTTACTCGCCCCTATGTTCATTGCAGCAATATTCACAATAGCCAAGAAGTGTAAGCAACTCAAGTGCCCATCAAGTGACGACTGGATAAAGAAGATGTAGTGTATATATAATGGAATACTACTCAGCCATAAAAAGACAAAATCATCCCATTTGCAACAACATGGATGGACCTGGAGGGTATTATGCCTTTGGTCCCTGTCCTTGACTAAAATTCAGATTTTCCCTTGGGTCATGCCACTTTTGGAAAGAGGCTGGTTTGAGGTAGAGATATCACTGGGAAGATGAGATCTGCTGTGTATGGTCTGGTGGTGTCATGGAGCCTGGGCTCAGACACCCAGCGAAAACCCAGCAGGGGAGGCCCAGTTCCATCCAGCCCATGGGGCGGCTGGCGGGGATAGAGTAGAAGTGAGGCCACGGTGCACCAGGCTTGCCAGAGAAGCGTGGGGATCCGTGTGCATGTGAGTGACATGCCCAACCCAGAGTCTACTGAGAGTAGGAACGCAGAGAAGGGTCACTCCCTGCTCCTTGTCTTGAGAAAGATTCATTTGAAAAAACCCCAACGCTGTCTAAGCTGGCATAGGTAAGAGGGCGTGTGCCATGTAGGGGCAAAGGTATCCAGGGACTTGTGCTTTGATCCATAGGCCTGGCAGGGGGGCTGCAGACTGTGGAGGAGCTGGGCAGGGGGTGCAGCGAGCGGTCCCTCACCTCCTACCCAGAGTGAGGTCTTGACTGACTTCCTTTCTGTTCAGCATGAGGCCAGGGGAGGGTCTCAGGAAAGTGAGAGGGGCATCTGGGGACAGCATGGTGCCACCCAGACTTACAGAGTCCCCTTCAGAAGCCTCTGAGCTTCTGATTGGGTCACTGCCCTGCTCCCGATCTAGAAGGATGAATATGTCCCTAACTTCCTCCTGCCTGGATCTATAGGCCCTGGGCCACCAGAAAAGCCCTCCTGGCAAGAGCTGGTAAAGTCCCCAGGGAGATGGGAGAAAGGAGGAGTCCAGCCATCTGAGCTCCTTTCTGTCATTAATGCCCTGAGTGATTGCCAGTGGTTCTCCAACCGTTGGACATTGGTTATGACTGGAGATGTTTTTGGTTGTCACAGTTGGAGGAGAGAGGTGTTACAGGCGTTGAGTGGGTAGAGGCGAGGGATACAGCTGAGCATCCCACAATTCACAGGACAGTCCCCCCCACCCCCCATGACAGAGATTATCCAGCCCCGGATGCCAACAGTGCCAAGGCCAAGAGCCCTGTGCTAGACCCACTGCTAAGACATGGCAGCGTCACCTTTGTGTGTAGGTCTCCCTCCAGCCCCCATGCCTTCACTGCCTGCCCGGGGCACTCTCTGCGCGCTTTTCTATCCCCAGCCTCCCAGTGAGGAAGCATAAGCAGTCTCAGTAGACTGGTGCCAGAACTCAGACATGAAGTAACTTGTCCAAAGTCACACAGCCCAAAAGTGGCAGAGTTTGGATTCAAACCCAGGTCTCACCACAGGGGAACTCCGAGGGGGACACTTGGGTGATGATCCGCTAAGACGTGAACAGAGTAGTTGCGTTATGAGTGTATTCGTTTTCTCTTCTCCATTTTCCAGCTTTTTCACAACGTGGTCATATTGTTTTGGTAATTTTGAAATATATTTTAAAATTCAAATGAAGTGATCAGATGAGCTACTTTGCGCCATTTCTACAAACTCTGGTTTCCAGGAGAAACAGCTTCCCCCCAGTCTGCCCTCTGCAGGCCCGGGAGGCTGCCGGCAGCGAGTCGCACCATTATTCACTTTGCGAGTCTTTCTCCTCTTTCTCTCGTGTCTGAATCAATATGCCTGACGTCCCCTCCCACACACTTAGTTTTACTGAAAGCTGAAGGCTGTCTGGGGAGGGGGGCTCGAGACGGTTCCCACGGGTCAGTCGTTCTGACCTGTTTTGGGTGTGGCCTCATCTCTCTCCTTTTACCTCGTCCAAGTCAAGCTCCTCCACCTCCAACCTTCCAGGACGTGAACAGAAGTTTTCAATGTTTACATTTCTTGGCATCAAGCTGACCCCCAATTTGGATATATACATGTCGCCTGTGCTGGGGGAAAGGGGAGACAGAAAAGCGGACAGGTAGCGACAGACCCTGTTGCTTTCGAGCCAGGAAAAGGGCCTCATGACATTCAAATAGGCAATAATAACACACCTTGATGGCAACCGTCGGTGCCCCACCTGCAGCCATGGCGAAGCTGCCCAGGACACCCAGCTCCCTGACTGCCCCACCCGGGGAATATGTTTCCATCATGCTGCCGGCTCTTTCTGCTCTCCTGGAACAAAAAAAAAAAATGCATCCAAGCTCATCTGACAAACATCTCTGCTGCTCCAAATTTCAGGTCAAAATCCTCAACACCCTGAGAGTTTGTGCCTCCTTCACTTAAACTTGGCGTGTAACCTTGGCCAAATCACTCACTCACTGAGTCTGAGTCCTCATGGTGAAATGGGGACAATAACACCAGCCTCCTAGGAGTATAGTGAGGATGAAAGGAGGGGGTGGGTGGAAAACAAGCTGGCACCTAGGATGTCCGCCAGATATTCATTACATCTGACCTACGGATAACTCACTGACGAGTTTTCAGTGTAGCTGCATTAGATGCTAAATCGGTTGACCTTAGCCACACGGAAATTATTTTTAATAATTATTTTACCTGATTACAAAAATTATACACCTTTATTGCAGAAAATTTGGAAAGGCAGAAAAAGTACAAGTAAACAAATAAAAAGCACCAGTCACTATATCCAACCATACTGCAAACTCACGTCTCCATTTTAATGGCCTCCCAACATACCATTCTATGGATCCACTGCTGCCCCCTATTGGTGACTTCTTCGATTACTTCCAATCACTCACCATTGCCAAGAACACTGATAAATCTCCTTGTAAATAAATCTTGGCGCACATCGTACTGTTATTTCTTCAAGACAGATTCTTGGCGGCAGAATTTTTTAAGACAAAGCACAAGCATAATTGTAAAGGGTCTTTAGTCTTAGGGGTTAATTGATTCCTCGAAGAGTGGTGGGAGTTTGGACCTTAATATGTGACCTGCTGACCCGCACACGTGGTCTGCCCGCTGGCAACAATCTGCAGTAACAAGGCCAACAACACCAACCACTGAGGGTCCAGGTCCCCACCAAAGAGCTTCAGAGCCACTTTTTTGGGGATTTCAATCAAGGCCCGATCATACTCTTCCTCACTCCGGCTTTTATGCATTTCCAGGAGAACTGGCTGAGCTTTGCATTTGGTTCTTTATGTGATTAAAACCCTAGATTGACTGAATATGTTTTTAACCCTTGAGGGTCCCCCCATGTTTGATATTCTGGCATTCTTCCCCGAGAGCAGGACAGCCCCTCCCCAGGTGAAGCATCACTCCACGTACTTGACTTTGTCGTCAGTCCCCCAGCTGTCCATCGCAGAGGCACGTATTTGCTGGCTGAAGACAGGATGCAAATGCTGAAAGCTGATTCTGTGTTCCTGCTCCCTCCCCACTCCTGTTCTCTGCACAAGGATCGCCCCATCCCCTTTGTGCACAGCCAGGGCCCCTTTTTGCTCTCATCTGAACCCAGGCCTGAGATGTCTCTGCACTCTGGCTTCACTCTGTAAAGATGCATCCCTCCTGGGGAAGCAGACGGTTCTCCATCCCTTTCCCTGGTCCCAGAGCTACCCTGCCCTCTCTCAAGGCCAACTTCACCCCTTCTCTCTGGAATACAGCTCTTCCCTATTTCTTTGAGCGGGAGACCTTTATTCTCTGCCTAAAAGTCTTGCAAATCAAGAAAATGGCTAGGGGCGGTTGGGGGGGGGGGCGGGAAACTGGGTCCTCCTCTGAGACCAGGAGCCTTGGGGTCCTGTAACAGGATAGTCCAACCCCCTTGACTTACTCATGAGGAAACTGAGGCCCAGAGAGGCGTGTGGCATATCCAAGGCCACACAAGGAGAAAGTTTCACAGCCAGGACTAGGATCGGGGTCTTCCACTGCCCCAGCGGCTTACTAAGACCCACATCAAAGGTGGACTGTCCCCATGCATGTGGCAGGTGCAACAGCTTGTGACTTCCAGCCGTTGGCCAGCACTGCGAGGACGGAAGGGGTGAGACCCGGTGCTGGCCCCCAGGCGGGGTAACGGACTGCGGGATAATAACACAGACTCAACAGGCTCGTCCTTTACCGGTGTGGACTCGTTCACTCCTCACAACCCGGTGGGGCAGGCGCTGTTATTATAGTTCCTTGCCTGGAGTCTCACAGCAGATAATTGGCAAGGCTGGCATGTGACTCTAAGCTGAGTAAGCTGGATATTTGTGGGTGCAGGCGTCCGCAGGGCGAGGGGAGAAGGCGGTATCTAACTGAGCCTCGGAACTGTATTTCGGTGGACTAGGAAGGGACAAAGCACAGCAGGACAGGGAGAAGAACCGCAGAAGCCTCCAGCAGACACGGCAACATGGAACCAAATCTTTGCGCCCAAGGAGCCCCGAAGGCGCTGGGCGCGCGTCTCTGCTCGTCCATCCGCATTTCGACCTCAGCTGTGGAGGGCCGGAGGGCCCTGCCTGCAAGGTGACCCATTGGTCACCCTCAATTCCTGCAGTAAGCGGCCCCCAACAGCAGAGGGAGGGTGGAAGGGCCCTGGGCCAGCTGCCTCAGTACCCCCAGGCTGCCACCAGGTGGCACTGTGGCTCCTCAGACAGGGAGGAGCGTCCAAGGCGCGCTTGGCCACATCCTTAGGAGTGGGAGCGCCCCTGGGCCCTCCTGCGCAGGGCGCTGGGTTATAAAGAGGTGCAAGAAATAGTTCCTGCCTTCCAGGAGCCCATGGTGGGACAGACACAAGGATAACTAACTAATTGCTCCAATAGTAGACATAATTAATTGCTCCAACAGCTGGTTCCAACTGAAGGGCCCCGGGGAGGAGGGGGCATTTGAGTGTTGCTGTAGGATTGGTCCATAGGCCATTCTAGGACAGGATGGCTATGATGGTGGCGGCTCCCAGGGCACTGCGCACAGACTTGGAGGCCGGGGAAGCGGGGTTTGCAAAGCCCCTAGGAGGGCGGCAGGTAGCCAGCTAGGGGCTGGAGGCCTCCCCAGCTACCTGCCCTGGGTGGCAGATGGGTGCGCCTCTGTGCACAGGGCCTTCAGCGGGCCACTCCTGGGTCCTCTGTCTCCATGAAGCACTTAGCTCAGGGGCATGGAGGAGAGACCCTGGTGTTAGGATGGCTAGAAAATGCTGGAAGCCCCCAGCAGGGAGGGAAGACTCCTGTCCTCCTGGCCTCTTGCTGTGCCTTCCCGAGGCCAGGCCTCCAGTCCCAGCTCTGGCCCCCCCTTGCTGCGGGACCTGGGCCCAGGCACCGCAGCCCTTGGGCTCAGAGACCACAACTGTCGAAAGGGCCTTTCGTGTGCACAAAAATGTTGAAAATGAAAAAGGTTAGTCAGAAGCCACAGGGTGGGGGAAATTGTCGAACAGCGACAAGAACAGCGGTGTTGTCTCTTGTTGACCTGAAGGCACGCCCTGGGCTTCTTTTGGGAGGTGAGATAGCTGGACGCAGAGGCCTCCCTTGGCTAGCTTCAGGCCTGGACAGGGCCCGATGGAAAGCCAGACTATATCTTTGTCCTGGGAGAACAATTCATCTCCACGGTGTGTGCAAAATTTCATAGGCTGAGCTTTGAAGCAGGAAAATGGTTTAATATCTGGTAGACACATTTTCATTAAACTTTTAAAGATGGAACAAAGACTCTGCTTTCAAACTTTCTATTCAGATGTTAACCCACCATAGTGTTGAAACCCACACTCAAACAGTTGAACTAAAATCGCCTTTCTAAAACAAAACACGAGCGGAGATGAACTGGCCCAGGTGTGCGACTCCAGGCTTCAAGCCCCCGCAGCGGTGGGTGAGGGGTCAGCCAGGGGTTAGCCAGACGCTTGCCCGTACGCGCCCATCACCTGAAGGGGATGCCTGTTTTTGCCCCCAATCTTCCTACAGGATCGGGCAGGGCAAGGTCGCCCCTGGGGCTGCAGGCCCAGGCCCCGGGTATCATTTCAAGCAGATTCTTTCTCCAGCTCCTAGTGTCATTTACACGTGACGCTGGTGAGAGGTGATAAGGGCCCTTGGGGGAACCCATGGTTTGTGAGGGCTCCTCCTCACTGTCCCCTCCACCAGTTTTCAGACTCACACCCATACTTGCCCACCCCTGCTGGGGAGCGCAGGTCACCTTTTAGAGGCTCTAGAAGGGGCACAAGGGGCTTTGCTCCAAGTGACATGTGCATAGCAGGCACGGCCTTGTCATGTACAGAGTGTATTACAGATCTAAACAAATCACAGTTTTCCAAAGATGCTTTTACATATACATTTCTCTACAGAACAACAGAAAATTTATGCCATTATCTATTTGAGTAATGATGAGGGGAGGGGAGGAGGATGGCCTGAGGGGAGCCAATGGGGATTAAGGGAGATGAAGCCCTCCCTTCTGCCTTTGCCAGTTTGCTCCTAAACAATTATTTTTTATTTTATTTTATTTTTTTTGTGAGGAAGATTGGCCCTGAGGTAACATCTGTGCCCATCTTCCTCCACTTTGCACATGGGACGCCGCCACTGCATGGCTTGATGAGCAGTGTGTAGGTCCACACTGAGGATCCAAACCTGCAAACCCAGCGTTGCTGAAGTGGAGTGCATGAATCTAACCACTGTGCAACCAGGCCAGCCCCAACAATTACTTTTTAAAAGTATAGATTAAAGAGTCCTGCAGCAATAAGGTCAAGAAATGCACTTAGCCCGGGCTTTGGGGTACCACACTCTGTAGTCAGATTGTAATTTCATCCCCAAGTTGATAAAGAGCTGCCAGCTCAGACCAGATTAGGTGCAGAAATGCTTCAGCTTTATGCACAGAAAGCTGGCCTTGGAGGAGGGGCAATTGAGTTTCCAGAAGGCATGATGCGACTCCCAGGCGTAGATTTATTTTGTGCAGCTGTGTGTCCCAGGAGAGGCTTTTGGGGGACCCGGCAATTTATCTATCCCTCATCTGTTCTGCAGAATGCCCCTAATCTCTTTGTGGGGCATCCTGGCAACACTGAGTTCCTTTTATACATTTTAGATACATACATTTAAGCAAGTGATATTGTGTCTGTCTTTGCATCAATCAGAGCTTATTGTTGACTTTGTCAATATCTTGATGGTGCTTTAACCTTAATACATAAAGAGCTCATATAAATCAAATAAAAAATTGAGTATCGCGATTGAAACAAGGGCAAAGGGCATGAAAAATTCATAAAAAGTTAAAAATGCCCACTGATGGTGGGGTGAAACTTGGTCGTCACCTTCTATGACTAGGCGTGTAATTTTATACAATCTTTCAACTGAGAATAGTTTCAAAATTTTTGAATGCGTATCCTCTTTGATCAAGCAGGTCCACAACTCGAAATTTATCCTGTAGAAACGTCTGCCCAACTAAGCAGAGACAGATGTTCAAGGATTTTCCTTGTGGCATTATTTTCTATATAGGCAGGTTGGAAAAAGCATAAAAGTCTGTCAAGAGTAGATTGGTTAAACTATGGTATAACCATACAATGGGACACCACATAGCTATTAAAAAGGATAAGGTAGATCCACACATCTTAAGCCATGCCAGTGTGTCCTCAATATATTGCCAAGTAAAAAAAGTGGAGAAAACACTAGTACGTTTCCTATGAGTTCTCCTATGTATATACAGAAATCTACGTAAATCTATAATATAATATAAAAATATAAATCTATGTATATACAGAAAATCTGGAAAGTTCTGCAGCACATTAAACCTTTATGAATGGCTAGCTTTGGGATGGATTTTAAACTTTCTACACTTCTGGATTTTAAAAGACTTTTATAATATTTCTTAGTATTATGATCAGTAAAAATAATAGAATTCTCTTCTGGGGAGAAAACAAATACTCCAACGCTTTAATCCCTGTATCTTTGGATGTTTTATGAGTTCTCTGCCTGTTGTGTATTCTTTTGATATGATTTCAAATCCCCTTGTTTATGACCTAATTGAAGTTGTTTTAATCCACTTGTTTAGGGCAAAGATTTTTTAAAAGTTGTTTTTAGAAGGGAAGTTGTGTTGATCTGAGAAGGAAGTCATGTTGGGATGTCACCGTCTCACCTGTTGTCGTTGATAAGCACTCAGTCGCCCAGCTGCTGAGGGGCCCCACTGGGGGCTTATTGATAAGAACGTGTGGAGAAGCAACGATGACAAGGGGACATTTAGACTATAAATACCAGGAGTTTGGGAGGAATATCCGAGGGTGTTCGGATTGGGCAAGGCGACCCTTTGCTGATCTAGATAGTTCCTGAGGACCTTTGGGGCATCAGCTCCAGGCGTGGTAAAGGCGACTCTGAAGGGCAGTGGTGGAAGCTGTGCAGCAGCCTCAGGAGATCATCTTGTCCGTCAACACCGTCGCCATGGTCGCTCCCTAGCAACGTGCTCTAGCAACGGGACTTTTACTTCTGCGCTGGCAGCTGGACAGCAGCTTGCGGTTGGCCAGGCCATCTCTCTTGACACCAACTCATATAAAGGTACACCTCGACCTAAATTTGGACTTTGTTCCTTTCATCTCCCCTTGCCTGGAACAATAGCATGATGAACCTATCATCGATTTGGAGCATGTTATTTCTTTATTGGCTTATTAAGAGACATTATCCTATATGCTATTGGCCTGTGAATTTCCCACAGTGAACCAGTGTTAAATAAACTGCTGGCAAAGAATAAACTCACTCTCTGAGCATTAATTTTGCCAAAACAAAAGAAAATAATTAGCATAGTGGGCAACTTGACCCAAAAGTAACAATAATTAAAATTAGCTGTGGGATATATCATACTTCACCCAAATTTGAAATACAGATTGATAAGTTATAATTGACCAAAATCTGGTGAAGCCCATGACTGGACTGACAAACTTTAAACTTAATATACTATTTCCCATCTGTGGCATCCTACTGAAATCATAAATAGCCTGTGAATAGACGAAATTGATGGAGCTGTTATCGTTTGGATGCTAACGCTGGCCACAGTATTTATCTTAATACTGCTTCACCACATTATAAATGATTTTACGTGCTCTACTAAGCCTCTCCACAATAAACCATACTTTGAACGCTGTTGTGAAAGGCACGAGGACAAGAGCAAACCCGCTTCACTTGTTAACCCTGCCAACATGACTCAAGAGGTGGGTTAGGGCTGAATTGGGCTATATATTAACTTCTGAGGATCCCAGGAGACCTGTTGAAGACTTAGTCTGGATGAAACTTAAAATTAGGAAACTCCAGATGTTGGCCTGATCACCCACCCCAGTGAGTTATCCTATATTAAAAAGAGCGAACAAGGAAGAAATCCAGTGCTCTTATTAGGAGCATTAAGCAGCAGATGCCGATAGGCAGAAAGGAAAAGTCCTGGCACAAAAAGTTCTCTCTAGAGTAGGAAGAAACCCAGACCTGTTTGCACCGAAGGGCACAAATTCACTCCCCAGGGTGATGGTTATTATAACACTTTGACCCTGGTAAATTTAACCTACTAGAAGCCAGGCCCATGAAAATAAGTAAAACTACAACAAATGATAATAATGATAATATGGAAGCTGAAGAGAGAGCTTATACTAGACAAGAACTGACAGATGTTAGAATGGAATCCCAACAAACTGATTTGGACACGGAAACCCAGTGGCTATTAGATTTATGGTCCAGAAGGGGACACAATCTAATCCTCACAGGAGCAGAGATTGTGCAACTCGGACCCATTACCAGTGATGCTAAATTTAATCAACACCTTAGAACATTTGGAGAAAATGATATTAATATACAAAGATCTTTGACTGGGTGGCAGCAGCCTGGAGATTAAGATGGCCTGTAACTAACATATTGTCCCTTAAAACATCTCCATGGAAAACAGCAGGTGAAGCTGCTGTTATAATAATGACATTAGGACCATTGACTATGCTTTGTGAAAGGGGAGAGACACCCTCACCGCTACACATGGAAGTGACAGAACAAATTTAAAAGGTCATCCTAAAAGTTGCACCCCCCACAGGACAGAACAGCACTATTTATGGTATTTGTGGTGTCAGAAACACAGGAGGACTGACGTGATCAGAACAGCTGAGGAAGTGAGTCAAGATCAAAGGTAGCTTTTTTTTTAATTTAATTTTTATTGAGTTAATGATAGGTTACAATCTTATGAAATTTCAGTTGTACATTGTTGTCTGTCAGTCATGTTGTAAGTGCACCCCTTCACCCTTTGTGCCCACCCCCCCACTCCCCCTTTCCCCTGGTAGCCACTAATCTGTTCTCTTTGTCTGCATTTTTAAATTTTTCATATGAGTGGAGTCATACAGAGATTGTCCTTCTCTATCTGGCTTATTTCACTTAACATAATTCCTTCAAGGTCCATCGGTGGTTGTTGCAAATGGGGCGATTTGTTCTTTTTTACAGCTGAGTAGTATTCCATTGTATATATATACCACATCTTCTTTATCCAAACATCTGTTGATGGGCACTTAGTTTGCTTCCATGTCTTGGCTATTGTAAATAATGCTGCAATGAACATTGGGGTGCATGGGACTTTTGGAATTGCTGATTTCAAGCTCTTTGGATAGATACCCAGTAGTGGGATAGCTGGATCGTATGGTAGTTCTATTTTTAATTTTTTGAGGAATCTCCCTACTGTTTTCCACAGTGGCTGCACCAGTTTGCATTCCCACCAGCAGTGTATGAGGGTTCCTTTTTCTCCACAACCTCTCCAACATTTGTTACTATTTGTTTTAGTTATTTTTGTCATTCTAATGGTTGTAAGGTGATATCTTAGTGTAGTTTTGATTTGCATTTCCCTGATGATCAGCGATGATGAACATCTTTTCATGTGCCTATTGGCCATCTGTATATCTTCTTTGGAGAAATGTCTGTTCATGTCTCCTGCCCATTTTTTGATCAGGTTATTTGATTTTTTGTTGTTGAGTTGTGTGAGTTCTTTATATATTACGGATATTAACCCAGATCAAAGGTAGCTTTAACGCTAATGTTTATAGATGAAACAGGCCTACACCCAATGTAAACAGACGCCATCAAAATAGACCATATAGACCTAAACCTACAAGGCCCTTTTGGCCCTCTAAACCATTTAGACCACCACTCTTCGACCCAAATTATAAAAACAGAAACCCAAAGAGAAACACCAGAACCTACTCACAGTGGGCAAGACATGGAAACAAGCAACCTTTTAGAAGAAATAAACCTATAGAAAATAGACTCACTAACCTGCTTACTGTAGACACTAACCCCTTTATAAAACCCAATCCCATTAATAATAGGTGAAGGACAGAAAGCTCGAGGATCCCCCTGTAGGGATCAGCCGTCTCCATCTCCTGGCCAAGCCGGATCCAATCGCCCATGTATGACAGTGGCCATATCAACAGAAACCCCTTTTGTAAATAAAAATGCTACATATGCTAGTATGTTGTCAGATACAGGGTCCCAAGTAACAATAAGACAAGGATATCCTACTAATTTAGAAAACTTTATCAACAAGAAAAACTTTATCAAACAAAAACTTTATCAAGAATGATATGTGGATTAGGAGGCAAACTAATCTTAGGAACATGGGTTAATAAATTCTTAATAATAGATGACAGGCCACCTATTAAGGCTAAATGTCTTATAAGTCCCAATTTAGAAAACACTCTTGGAACAGGTGTAATAGCACACCATATAACAAATAAGGATGTAACAATTCCTAAAAGTAATTTGGCTATGGTAAAATGGACTGCCATTAAACTGCTCATCCCATGTAAAATAACAAATATACCTCAGTACAACCTTAAGGGAGGACATACTCTAGGAGAAAATTTCAGGGAAAACTGAAGGAACAAATTATTGTGCCTGTTTCACCATATGATCACCCAATCTGACCCATTAAAAAGCCAGAGGAGTCATAAAGATTCACAGTAGATTATAATAATTTAAGCAAACACTCTCCCAAAATTGAGGGAGCACTGCCAGACACAGGCACTGTCGTAAACAGTGTCACCACTGGATCCGGAACTTATTATACATTGATAGACTTATTGGACAGGTTCTTTGCTAAACCAATTGATGAGGGGAGCCAAACCGTGATTGCATTCACATGGGAAGGTAGACAAGATCAGTTTACTAGGTTACCATGAGGAAACCGTAATGGTCCAGTGATAACTCACAACCTTCTAAAACGAGACATCCAGACCATTCAGGAAAACACAACGCATACACACACAAGCCATGACATCCTTATTAATGGTGATGACTTGGAAGAACAGACTGGGATCAAAATAGAGTTAACTGAATTCCTTACACTCAGAGGATGGACAGTCAACCCAGGCAAAGTCCAAGGACCCCAACCTATAGGACAAGTTCCAGGCATAATGTGGTCCTCTGAAGGTAGGAAAATATCAGACCCAGTCATAAACAAGATAAATTGCGTACCAACTCCTACCACAAAGGAAGAAGCTCAGAAACTGGTAGGACTGTCTGGATATTAGAAACTGCACATAGCACCTATGGGGATAATGTTAAAACCTATCTGTGAAATAACTAGTAAAAGTAGGGAATTTAGATGAACAGAGACTCAGAAGGCAACCTGTACTTACTTGAAAAATGCTGTCAGAACTTTTAACACATTGGCACCAGCTAATGAGGACTCTTACTATAAACTAGAGGGTCTATACTCTCAAGGGTTTACAACATGGTCACTACGGGCTAAAACACCATAGGACCCCAAATTCTACCCAACTGGGTTTTGGACTAAGAAGTTCCCATGGTCTGAAAATAGATACCAACCACTCTATGAGTTCCTACAAAATACAGAGCCACTAACAGAAAGTAAACCAATTATACTTACACTTGAGCAGCCTATTCTGGGTTGGGTAAAACAGACTCTGACCATAAAACCCTGACATGGAAATGACATATTTCTGAGCAGGACACACGGATGGATGGTCGACCCTCTGCATTAGCTGAGGAAATCTCAGCAACACCAATAGCGGAGTTTGCTGGAATTCCTGAGGGGTGAACTTACCCAAGCTGGAGCAGTTGGGCAATGGAGAACACCCTGGTTCAGGGAGCTCAACAATGCCCGGTTTACAGATGGACCAGCCCCCATGACGCCATCCAGAGTATGGAGTACGCTGGCGGGCTGCGGCCTTGATGACTAAGGACAGTCTAACCCTGACAGAACCAGGCTCAGAATCAGCACAGTACACTGAACTAATAGCCATAAAATTGGCAATTGAACAGTCTGTCAAGGAAAATCAGAATGGGATAGATCTTTTCTTGAACTCATGGGCAGTAGCTAATAGAATAGCTGTTTGGTCAGGAACATGGTGGGAAAATGTCAGAAAAATAGGAAATAAGGACATATGGTCGAAAATAGCACTGGCTGACATCTCCATGTTCATCACACATGTCTCTGCACGTCAGAAGGACATCTTCCATCTCTTCTATACCTATGATGTAGAGATCTTGCTGCCCCCCGGATTGCTTTAGTCCAAGCTTTCATATTTAGATTGTTAGTTACAAACAGCTCAGAAGTAATTAGACTTAATAACCAGGTGGACAAACTCACTATGAAAACTAAAGAGGCTAGAATCCCTAAAATATGTCTCAAAAAATACAATGATTCTTGGGTGAGGAGGAAACTAATTCAAAATATGACCATACTGGGCCGGCCCGGTGGTGCAGCGGTTGAGTACGCACCTTCCGCTTCTCGGTGGCCCGGGGTTCGCAGGTTCAGATCTCAGGTGCGGACATGGCACTACTTGTCAAGCCATGCTGTGATAGGCGTCCCACATATAAAGCAGAGGAAGATGGGCACAGATGTTAGCTCAGGGCCAGTCTTCCTCAACAAAAAGAGTAGGATTGGGAGCAGTTAGCTCAGGGCTAATCTTCCTCAAAACAAACAAACAAAAAAGACCATTCATAAATTAGAATGACAGTGGAACATAAAACCTGAACACACAGATATGCTAATTGATAGGATCAATGCACGGGCACATCGCCAAACAGGTCCTGCTGGCATACATACTAAAACATGGTTAGAGGAAAGAAACATGCCTTTACCTACCAAACACCTCCATCCTCAAATTAGTGAACACTCCAGCTAAGGTCAAAGCTGACAGGCCCTTCCACACTATACGAATTGATTATATGGGACCCTTGCTTATATCAGATAGTAAATTATATGCATGCACCATTGTAGGCACATGGTCAGGAATAGGATTACCCTACCCCCACAGGAGAAGTGATCAAAAATCCACCCTCAGAGCACTGGAAATCTGGATTGCTTGCTATGGTGTCCCAACCATCATAGAATCAGATCAGGGAATGTACCTTGCAGGAAAATAATGTAAGACTGGCCCAAAGAACAGGGCGTAATGTGGAATTTCCATATGTGCTACAACCCAACTGCCTCTGGATCAACTGAAAGGTATAATGGCTTGCTCAAGCAAAATTGTTAGTTTGTAACTAACAATCTAAATATGAAAGCTTGGACTAAAGCAATCCGGGGGGCAGCAAGATCTCTACATCATAGGTATAGAAGAGATGGAAGAACTCCTATTGAATTAATATTGTAGGCACCCACCGAGATAAGAATTGGCATTAACACCCCAGAATCTAAGTTAAAAGGAAGAGTGTTAATTTAAAAATAGAATGATATATATAGTACTGGAGAAATGATAGCCCCTGCTACCAATAAAACCTACTGGGTGACCAAAGGAAAAGGCCTATTACATCAAACTAAAGAAAATAATATGCTGCCTCTGTAAAATTTTCAGGCATGAACAACACCGTCTTCTATTATATCAACACTGGATGCAACGTTGCTAAAAACTCTGATATTTACTCTGTATATGATGGCAGGACACATTTTTGTATGACATTGTTACTAGATGCCTAATACTTAGCGTAGCATCGTGCAGGGCGGTTATATTTGGGGCAACATTGGCAGTAATGGCCATAACAACTATAGATTTACTTGAGTGGCAAAAAAAAATGACAAGGAAGAATTAGAAATTTATAGGACACTATATTTTGCAGGCGTGAATCTGCTCTGCATCATGAACCCTATAAATATTGCTAGGTGGGTCAGTGTGGCATGCTGCCTCCTGCCCGTACTATTTTGTTTATTGCTCACTATTGGGTACCATACTCATTGCAGCCATGGCTACTCCTCCGACAGCGCCAATAGCAGTTGTGCCACCATTTCAAAATGGAACACCACCTTCTGGTCCAGATACAACGCCCCTGTCTGTGACATCCTCTATTTCCTGCACGGATCACAATCCTGGGCACCTTGTTGCAACTGAGGGCTCACCAGCATCACCAAGCCCAATCTTTTCACCCTACCCATCGCCATCAGCACCACCTCCTCACTGGGAAACCTTTGATCAATGGGGAAACCAAGTCCTGAGGGAAGCTGACAAAGCAGTGGAAACCTCTACTTCAATCCCCACAAGAATCAACGAGGATCCTGACCAATACCTCCCGTTAGACCCTGACTCAAAGGATGAAGATTGGCCTGAATTGCTAACTGACTCTTGGTGTTATAACCCAGCATATATACCAAGACAAGCAGGTACTGACTTCTGTACTCTTCCCTTACCTTATCTTTGTGAATTGGGAGCTGTGCTAGACATGTTGCAAGGGCTCACTGGAAATGACACAGATCTGATCCCTGATTTACTAAGTGATTAGCACACTGCTGCAACAGAGCAATATACAGAAGTCTATTTAGAGAAATAGAGAGAGAATATACAGAATGGGGGGCACTTGGGTTCCCACAGCTAAGACTGTGTCTAAATCTCGGGGCTATTTATATACTAGGCCAACTTGCTGCTCTTGCTCATTCAGAATTTGGAGACTAGTTATCCACCCATTTGGTATCCCCAGACATTGTGTGTTCCTTAAATCGCTTATTACTTCATGTTTAATAGGAAAAAGCCCACGTGTGCCCAGTCCTAGTGCAGCTACATCTCCTATGCATGCTTCCTCTGTAGTTAACCCTATCAACATTACTGCTGATCCTTATCCAGTAAGTCAAAATCTTATGCACTATAAAGGCAAATATTTGGCTTTAGCAATAGACCAAGGATGGCTACAAGAAATTACAAACTTGCCTGCATATACACATTCTAATAAGGATATATTAGAAAAGATATTTAAACCATTATGCAGAGAAGTGTATAACCACCAATTTATGTCCCATGCTATGAAAAATTAAATATGCAGTAAGAAGAAATTTTCATCTGCCACATTGGTGGAATATGACCAAATATACTAAATATATACAAATGAGAGATTGTGTGTGCTCTACACACAGACCCAAAAGATGCATTTATAGAAATGCAGCAATGTTTTACACTCACAGGATGCTCTTTCAATACATTTTACCAGTTGGCGGGGCAAAAAGTGATAAGGCTAATGACACATATAGAACCACAACCAGACATTCACAGGACATCCGACTGATATTTAGAGGCATCATTCAAAGGATTGTATCACTTAGCTATGTGGCAATGGACATCTGTGTGGGACAAGGTGGGGAACCATGATGATGATGATGATGATGATTATTTTTATGATAAAAATGATGGGGACAATACTACCAAGCAAACACCACCATACCAATTGATATATTTAATAAGATACTCATTGATTCCACCAAAAATGTACCTGAAATAAACTACACCTATCATCTCCACTTCCATACAAACATCATCTATACTTAGAAGTCCCATGGGAATACAATATCACTAATGGCAAAGAAGTTAGACTTTATGTCACAGCGTGGCCTAACCTGTCCCATTATAGCAATCTAACCATACATGAGATACCTATTGCTACATCCATCATAGAATTCTTTAACCCTTACATGTTCTTTAAAACTCATAATGATTCTCTTGCATACTCCGAGCTAAACTGGCAACGTAAGATTTTCCCATTGATCTTGACAACCTTAAATTATGAGACATATGAATATGATCTAACCTATCAAAAGCCCTTAAAATACCCAACAGGATAGTCAGAGAGCAACGTCGCATCACTCGTATCATGGATAGACCCTTTCTGTTTAATAAATGCTATGGAGATGACTGTAGACCAGGAAACATGATCAAAGCAAACAGTCTGGTCACCCAGGGAGAAGACCAGTAGCACGTGCACAGGCAAACGTCATGATGCTAAACCACCATATGGGGATGCAGCAAATATTGCAACTATGAACCAAACATTATGGTGGCCCAGGCCTAAGGTCACATATTAAACTTTGAATTTTATAAACAACATGTTCTTGAGTAGAACATATGACATGACACACAGATATTGCAAGTAGGAACCACAGGCAGTTGCTCCTCTAGTGATAAGATGGGAATCTCAGAACCAGTGTATACATTGGGATGTACAAAGACTAATGAAGATATAAACACCACTAGATGGGGAGCAGGAGTATGGTCATATCAGTGTAAAAACCTTTATTATACTAATAATATATCAAAAATTGCCAATTGGAGCAGAATCTTGTTCTATATGGAACAGAACTCATGAAGAATCAATAGATACCTGGTAGAAACCAAGACTGAGAAGTGAAATATTAAATTCAAAAAGTTGAGATAACCTAGAAAGAGCATTAAAAATTATCAAGATGAGATTACCACATGGAATACAAAATATGTAATTCCAGCCATGGGTAATGACAATACTTTAGGAATAGACATCGTCACAGCACATCCACATGAGGACAATTAGGCAATTATATCTTTAAATATAAATAGGCCAAAAATTGATCAATTACTACACCCTCAACTTACACTGTTTAATCTGTATTCACTTCTTAGAAAATTAACAATAGATCCATGGACACCATGTCCAACTTTAAAAGAAACGGGGACGCCTTGTAAGGTATAAGGGGGCACATAGGAAACTTAGCATATAATGCACGTCATTATCCTTGGTGCTGTACATCACGCTTGTATCTCACCACAGATTTCTACCCCAAGAATATGGGAATCCAGGTTAATAAAACCTCATGGTCATTTTAGAACCTATAATAGTGGCCTATACCTTGAAAGTTCATATACTAGACTTGCAAGCCAGATGGAGATTCCCAAACTGTGCTCAGTTTTATCCATCTTCATTTATACCCAAAACAGATTCACTGAAATGAAGGAAATCCTTACAGTTCCATATTGCATTGGTAGGAGGTTTAATTGCAGGAGCAATGGCAGCCACTTTTTCTCAATTCCAAATTGATCAAATCACATTAAACTTTAAAAACTTTGAAACCAAACAATTTCAATTTAACACACATGCAATGGTAGCTTTGTCATTGTTGGGTACACAGATGGATAAAACTAGCAATAAATTACAAAACATAAATGAATTTCACACAGGAGTAAATAGAGCCATGGAAATTCTACATGAAGCAGTTGGAGAAAATGCTAAAGATAATGAAATACTGAAAAACGACATAAAAGACATTTCTCTAAATGTAGATTGCCGGTTGTTTCAGTTAAGATTGGTTGATATGTGAAATACTCTTAGAACAGCTATAACCTGTGGTTAATACTGGTCACCTGAGATAACAGACAACCCGCTCAGAAGTAGAATAGATACTATATGTCCTGGTGGCTGTGATTCCTTGGGCAACTGTGAAATTAGAATGTTGGCACTTGAAGGAGGAAACATGACAATGGGTTACCACACTTTTGTGGTTCCCCAATCTCATAAGGGAGAGTGGAGTCTACAGGCCACAGAAAGCCTCTTTCTGATAGAAGGAAAACATGTTCCTAAGGATGTGTTGGTGGAATGGAACCAAAATACTCTTATCACTGCCAGACCTTTGGATACACCTATGGTACAAGCACCCATGACTATGGCCTTAAACCCTCTTCAACCAGTTATATACAACATGGGAACCTGGCCCATAATAGTATGCTCTAAGCCGAACCTCCCCTAACCTACTGGAGTCAAGGGAAAAATAAGAAGCACAACATGAGGGGATGTGTAAAACTGCAACAGGCAGGAATGTAACAACAGAAGAGAAAAGACGTTATTCAAGGTCAATAGAAGATAAAAGAACCATTAAAATAACCTGAGAAATATTTCACATTGAACCTCCTAAAGTTAATTTAATAAATGTAAATTGTACATTAGAAAACCTAAGACAAATGAAAGATCATCTGGAAGATGAAACTAATAAAGTCAAAATAACCTTGCAGGAATTGAAGAGAACAAAAACACGCTTTTCCAGAGTTACGACAGCTTTAAATCCTGATGGAATGGCAATCGAGACTGTGCTTAATGACGCTGTGCAAGCTTGTACCTCCTGGAGTTTTCTAAAAATGGCTGTTATGTGGAAATGCAACTGTCAAGGAAGCTTAACTGAGTGGCTTAAGAAACCTAATCTTTGGCCTTTTGGTAATTGGATATGCCACCATATTAAAGAATTCTTTGTTATGCTTACATTGATAATATTAGATTGCTTAAACTGGTCATTAAACTATGGTCTAAAAGGATGTGTGTCAAAGGACAATTACCCACATAACATAATTGAGTGTTTGCGAATAAGATTGTAAGTGACATAGAATCACAGGGTTGGGTGACATTTTCGTGAACTTAGATTTGTACGGGCATTAGGCCCTTAGGATTAATTAGAGTGTGAGAGATTTGAAACCACAGGGCGGATTGCTGTGTATTGGTTTGATACGATTTCAAATCCACTTGTTTATGACTTAAGTGAAGTTGTTTTAATCCACTTGTTTAGGGCAAGATTTCTAAAAGGTTGTTTTTAGAAGGGAAGTTGTGTAAGGAGGAAGTCATGTCAGGATGTCACCGTCTCACCTGTTGTCGTTGATAAGCACTCAGTCGCCCAGCTGCTGAGGGGCCCCACTGGGGGCTTATTGATAAGAACGTGTGGAGAAGCAATGATGACAAGGGGACATCTAGACTATAAATACCAGGAGTTCGGGAGGAATATCCGAGGGTGTTCAGATTGGGCAAGGCGACCCTTTGCTGATCTAGATAGTTCCTGAGGACCTTTGGGGCATCAGCTCCAGGTGTGGTAAAGGCGACTCTGAAGGGCAGTGGTGGAAGCCTTGCAGCAGCCCCAGAAGAAGATCATCTTGTCCGTCAACACCGTCGCCATGGTCGCTCCCTAGCAACATGCTCTAGCAACGGGACTTTTACTTCTGCGCTGGCAGCTGGACAGCAGCTTGCGGTTGGCCAGGCCCTCTCTCTCGACACCAACTCATATAAAGGTACACCTCGACCTAAATTTGGACTTTGTTCCTTTCATCTCCCTTTGCTTGGAACAATAGCATGATGAATCTATCATCGATTTGGAGCATCTTATTTCTTTGTTGGCTTGTTAAGAGACACTACTATCCTGTATACTTTTGGCTTGTGAAATTTCCGCAGTGAACCAGTGTTAAATAAACTGCTGGCAAAGAATAAACTCAGTCTCTGAGCATTAATTTTGCCAAATAAAACAAAACAAAACAAAACAAAATACTGCCCCTCTCCAGGTCGGGCAGGAGGTCAATCGCTTCACCTCGGTCTTCCATATGGTCGCCTGGAACCCCCAGGAGGACAGGGAGCTTGGGAGGGTCACACGGACAGAAGTGCTCACATCTCTTCGACTAGGTGCTTCCCAAGGAACTTTGCTCTCTTTTGCTTTTCCTGGGAGCTTCTCCTCTCTGCCCTCAGGCCCAGCTGCCTTAGTGTCCTGTATTTTCCTGCAGCAGATGCTGTCGGTACCTGCCTGTATCTTCTTAAGTTGGTCATTTCATCGTACACTGGCCTGACTTCTGAATGCCGGCACCTGCATCTAATTGCCTGAGAACTCCGGCTGCTGGAGCCCACTCTGGCTTCAAAACAGCCTAGAAGTGGCAAAGAATTCCTTCCTCCCAGCAGGAGCCCTCTGCTCAATCACAGGCAGGAGTTGGTGTGTAAATATCCCAGCTCCCTCACGCCTCGGGTGGGGTAACACGGAGCCAGGTGCTCTATGTTGCTTCCAGAATTCCATGGCAGACTGACCTCCAGTTGCCCACAATGGTAACTTCCTTAACAAAATAATGTATTGACTTCCTCTCGCATCCTACTTTCCCACTTAATGGGGTTTCCAGGGAGCCTTTCCCAAATAAACTACTTTCACTTAAATTCGTACCTTAGAGACCACTTCTGGGGTTAATCAAACTAAGACGCTGTGCTTTGTTAGTAAGCTGGGAATGGGAATCAGCCAGGATGGAGGAGGCAAGAGGTCTGAGGGTGATATTCACACCCAGGAGGCTCCTTGATGCCAGGGTAGGGCTCTGGAACAACCTAGAAAGAGGAGAATACCAAACTTCCCTCACTGTTCCAGTGCTCTAAAACAGGGGTTGGCAAACTTTTTCTGTCAAGGGCCAGATAGTAAATATTTTAGGCTTTGTGGACCCCGTGGTCTCTGTTGCAATTGCCCAGCTCTGCCACTGTGGCAGGAAAGCAGTCATAGATAATGCATCAAAGAATGGGTGTGGCTGTGTTCCAATAATAATTCATTTGCAAAAAGCCAGCAGGCTAGATTTGGCCCACGGGCTATAGTTCACGGATGCCTGCTCCAGGACAACAAAGAGAGGCTGGGCAATCAGCTGGCCAGAATGGGGTACTGGGTGGGAGGCGAGGCCAGTTGCTGCCTTAGACTCTATGAGTCCAGCAGCAGAGCTCTCTGCATGAGAGTCCCATGGCTGTGCAGCCTAGATAGGAAATACTCTTACATCTCTATTGGCAGTGGGGTACTCCATGTCTTGGTTTCGAAGCTCAAGACAAGCTTTCCACCTCACTTTTATGATAACAGGTCACTTTTCCTAATGGGAAAAGTACTACCCCACTAGAAGAAAAATATTCTATCCCACCAGAAGGGAAAGCAACTTGTTATCTTAAAAGATATATAAAATTGTGAATTCAACTGATATTTCAAACAAGGCAAGGAATGCGAAACTTGATTGCAAATAATTTATGAAGCAATGAATGAAGTCTTTTGCTGGAAACTGAAGCTGTAATAGATAGATGATTGTGGAAAACCCTTTGTTTATGTGTTTATGGTACTGAAAAGTCCAGAACCAAGTTGACCAAGAGGGATGTGATCCAAAGATGGGTGAAGGCACTAGTAAGAAAACTGTTCTAAATGATATAGGTGAATTACATTCTGGAAAACTTGCAAATAAGCCAACAAAACTACAGTTGGTGACCCTTTCCAATTTCCAAAAAGAATTCTCCATAGCAAGCTTCATGCAGACCTGAGGCCACGTTCGAGACCCAGTTTTTGGAAAGGTTGGTTTGCGAGCTCACCTAAAAAGGCAGCGAGCCTCAGAATGAAGAATAGACAGTGTCAGACTAACTTTATTTTCTTCTTTGATAGTGTTACTGGGCTGGTGGGTCAGAAAGTGCAGAAGACAGAGGGTGTGGCAGAAACATATTTTGAAATAGTAATCTTTGTGCTTTTCCCTTTTCCCTTCCTAGGACCGTGGCCCTCCCCAGACCAGTTAGCCAGGACCTCCTCGCAATCCTGCCTCAAGAGAGGTCAGATACTTCACATGGGCACAGATATCAAAGAACTCTTTAAGTTTTAAAATGGGCTTTTGGAATTTGGGACTAAGACAATGCTTCAATAGAAAGGGTTTTAGAATTCACAAAGCTTACCCTTGACTTGTATGCTGAAAGTAAAACACAGAAGAACCCAGGGCATATAACTTTTGCCATGAATAACTGTTTTGTCAAGTATAGGTATAATGCCAAATTAATTGCACTTCACAATATGACTTTTATTTTGGGGGAGGTTTTTGATTACTGTTTTGATCTCCTTACTGGTGAGTGATCTATTCAAATTCTCTCTCTCTTCTTGATTAAGTTTTGGAAGATTGTATGATTCTCAGAATTATCTATTTCTTCTAGATTATCCAATTTGTTGGTGTATAGCTTTTCATAGTATTCTCTTATAATCCTTTGTATTTCTGAGTTGTCTGTTGTAATGTCTCCTCTTTCAATTCTGATTTTATTTATTTGAGTCTTCCCTCTCTTTTTTTGTGAGTCTAGCTAAAGGTGTGTCAATTTTGTTTATCTTTTCAAAACACCAGCTCTTTGTTTCATTGATTTTTTCTATTTTTTTTTAGTTCTATTTCATTTATTTCTCCTCTGATTTTTATTATTTCCTTCCTTCTATTTGTTTGTTCTTCTTTCTCCAGTTCCTTTAGGTGCACTATTAGATTAGTTGAGATTTTTCTTGTTTGTTGAGGTAGCTCTGTATTGCTATAAATTTCCCTCTTAGAACCACTTTTGCTGTATCCCATAAATTTTGGCATGTTGTATTTTCATTTGTCTCCAGGTATTTTTTTATTTCTCCTTTGATTTCTTCGTTGAGCCAATCGTTGCCCAGTAGCATTTTGTTCAATCTCCACATATTTGTGGCTTTTCCAATTTTCTTCCTTTAGTTGATTTCTGGTTTCATACCTTTGTGGTCAGAAAAGATGCTTGGTATTATTTCAACCTTCTTAAATTTATGGAGACTTTTTTTGTGGCCCAATATGCAATCTATCCTGGAGAATGTTCCACGTGCATTCAAAAAGAATGTGTATTCTGTGGTTTTTGGATGGAATGTTCTGCATATATCTAGTAAGTCCATCTGGTCTAATGAGTCATTTAAGGTCAATGTTTCCATATTGATCTTCTGTTTGAATGAGCTATCCATTGGGGTAAGTAGAGTGTTAAAGTCCCTTACTATTATTTTCTTGCTGTCTATTTCTCCTTTTATGTCTGTTAATAATTCTTTTACATATTTAGGTGTTCCTATATTGGGTGCATGGATATTTACAAGTGTTATATCCTCTTGTTGGATTGTTCCCTTTATCATTATGTAGCGCCCTTCTCTACAGTTTTTGTTGTAAAATCTCTTGCATCTAATATAAGTCTTGATACCCCAGCTTTCTTTTCATTACCATTTGCATGGAGTATCATTTTTCAACCCTTCATTTTCAGTTTGTGAGTGTCTTTAGGTCTGAAGTGTGTCTCTTGTATGCAGCATATATACAGATCTTGCTTTTTTATCCAATCAGCCACCTTATGTCTTTTGATTGGAGCATTTAGTCCATTGACACTTAAAGTAGCAATTGACAAGTATGTGCTTATTGCCGTTTTGATACTTCTTTTCTGGGTGTTTTAGTAGTTTTTCTCTATTCCTTTCTTCTTCTCTTGCTCTCTTCCCTTGTGGTTTAATGGCTTTCTTTAGTATTCTGTTTGGGTTCCTTTCTCTTAATTTTTTGTGTACTTATTATAGGTTTCTGGTTTGTGATTACCATGAGGTTCATATATAATAACCTGTGTATATAGTGATCTAAATTAAGTTGATGGTCTCTTAAGTTTGATTTCTTGCTAGAAGATCTACTCTTTTACTCCCCTCCTCCCACATTTTATGTTTTTGATATCATATCTAACCTCTTCCTTGTGTATGTACATCTGTTACTCTCTTATCGTGGCAATAGATAATTTTAATACTTTTGTCTTTTGACCTTCATATTATCTTTATAGGTGGTTGATCTGCTACATTTACTGTATATTTACCTTTACCAGCGATTTTATTGGGGTTTTTTGGGGATAATTTTCTTATTCCTATTTGTGGTCTTTTCTTTTCCACTTAAATAAGTCCTCTTTAGCATTTCTTGTAAGGCTAGTTTCTTGGTGATAAATTCCTTTAGTTTTTGCTTGTCTGGAAAACTCTTTCTCTCTCTTTCTATTTTGAATGATAACCTTTCTGGGTAGAGGATTCTTGGCTGTTGATATTTTCCTTTCAGCCCTTTAAATATATCATGCCACTCCCTTCTCGCCTGTAAGGTTTCTGCGGAGAAGTCAGCTGATAGCCCTATAGGGTTTCCTTTGTGTGTAACTTGTTACTTTTCTCCTTCAGCTTTTTGGATTCTCTTTATCTTTAGTTCTTGACATTTTAATTATAAAGTGTCTTGGTGTGGACCTCTTTGGGTTTATCTTGTTTGGTGCTCTCTGTGTTTCCTGTACCTCGATGTCTGTTTCCTTCCTTAAGTTAAGAAAGTTTTCAGCTATTATTTCTTCAAATAGATTCTCTGCCCCTTTGTCTCTCTCTTCTCCTTCTGGGACACTATGATGTGGATGTTAGTGCACTTGATGTTGTCCCAGAGTTCCCTTAGACTGTCCTCGTTATTTTTAGTTCTTTTTTCTTTTATCTGTTCAGCTTGGGTGATTTTCTCTAGTCTTTCACTGGCCCATTTTTCTGTACCATCTACTCTGCTATTGAGTCCCTCTAGTGAATTTCTCATTTCTGTTATTATATTCTTCTTTCTGATTGGTTCTTTCTTATATTTTCTAATTCTTTGTTGAAGCTCTCACTGACTTCATCCATTCTTCTCCCAAGATCAGAGAGCACCCGTATGACTATTACTTTGTGCTCTTTATCAGATAGATTGTTTATCTCTGTTTCATTTAGTTCTTTTTTCTGAGGATTTGACCTGTTCCCTTATTTGGAACATATTCCTTTGTCTCCACATTTTGCCTCTTTCTCTGTGCTTATGTATGTAGTTTAGATAGATGAGCCATGTCTCCCAATCTTGGAGAAGTGGCCTTATATAAGAGATGCCTCATGAGGCCCAGCAGTGTGCTTCCCTCTTGTCCCTATTCCAAATGTTCCAGAAGTGTCCTTTGTGTGAGCTACTTGTGTCCTTCTGTAGTGGCATGCTTTCTTTTGCTGCAGGTGCTTGGGGAGGTTAGGCTGCCCCCCCCCCCCCGGCCAGCTGGTTGTAATTCTCAGCCACCTGTGGATGCTATGGTCCCTTCACTAACTTTATTGGGTGTGAGGAGACCCAGAACAGTTGGCTGCAAGGTCTAATAGCACATTCCTTTTGCAGTCTTTCTGTTAAGTGTGTAGGCCCCCAGCATGGCTGGTTGCTAGGCTTAGGGGCTTACAATAGCTGTAGGCCTCCAGCATGCAAGGCTGTTGTCAACTCTCTCAGAACTGCAGCTGGATGGGGCCAGCCCTGCATGGCAGCACACAATTGTTTCAGGAATTGGAAGATGGGGCCAATCCCCTATGTGGCTGTTTGAAAAACCCAAGTCTGTTGCAGCTGACAAGCCCCACGATCTGCAGGCTCATACATACCGTCAACACAGTCCTGCCCTGTGCACACACCCCAACCCACTGAAGTGGACCCACTCACTCTACTGCAGAGGCCCCACACACTCCACCAATGCAGGCTCACCCCTTGTGCACACCCTGTCCTGCATGCATGCCCTGCCGCACAGAGTTGGACCCGCCTATCCTACTGCAAATGTCCCATACATCCTGCCTAAGAGGGCCCATAAGTTGCCTGAGGGCTTGCTGTTGGCTGGGGCCAGTCCCTAGGGCAGGTTGCCTGCCCTGGCTGAGCTGGATTAAATCGATGCTCTAGTGGGTGGGACAGATCTCTGGGCTTATAGGCCAGGGGAAGAACTCTAATGGTATCTGCCAGCGTCTGTGTCAGCACACCTGTACTAGGTCACAATAATGGTGCCCACCAATGTCTCAGTCCCTAGGGAGGTGGTCCCAGCCTGGGGAGGTCTCACCTCTTACCAAGATGCAGCCAGATCCTATCAAGTGAGTCTCTCTTCACCAAAGGACCACGCACCTTTCTTTCTGGTGATTTTAGGTTGCTTTCTGAAAAGTGTGAATTTTTCATGAGCCCTTTATGGGCTGGCTTTTCTTTCTCTCATGTCTGATAGCTTTCCTGGGGACATTCCCCATTGTTGTTAATAGCCAGCAATGCCAGATATTATGACTCTCATCTCAGCTGTGCTGAGTCCAAAAGCTGCTATTGTGGCAAAGCTCTCCCACTCAGATCCCCCACTCCTCCAAGAAAAGCTTCATACCTTAGGATTGCTCCTGGCCATGAAGTGCCATGGCTAAAATGTGGCTTTTTCCTTTCCAGAAAGGAATTCCTGCCTCTTCCACCTTAGTCAGCACTGTCCCTTGTTGTAGGGGTTCTTCTTCTCCAGTTTTTAGTTCTCTATCAGAGGTAATTGTTCCAAGAGTAGCTGTAAATTTGTTGTCTCTGAGGGTGGAGGGGAGTTCAGAGTCCTCCTATGCTGCCATCTTGACACAGGATCCCTCACATACGAGAGAAAAGTTCTACTGCCTTGGGAATGGGCAGGATAAATGTGACCTAGGAAAGAGATCAGAAGGGTTCAAGTCAAGCTTAGATGGACATGAATGACATGGCAAACAAGGTTAGAATCAGCATGAAGAAATGGCCAAGAATGCTTTCCTTAGCTTGGAGTGAGGAAGTCCTTTCTAACTTCAAAGTTCAAACTCCAGAAGTTACAGACTGAAAATTCAATCAATTTGATTATATAAAATTCAGACATTTCTGTGTGGCAAAAAAAAAAAAAAAAAAAAAAATTAAAACAAAGCAAAAACTGTAAACAAATTGTCAAAACAAATGACAGACATTTGTTTCAGGGTGTAGTGTAATAAAAAGGACCAAATTTAGCATCCTAACAAAACACAGATACACAAACAGAAAACTGGACAAAACATTTGGACCAATTGCTTTCAGACATCAAATAACAGTCAACACACAACTGTAATACTTGAGAGAAAGGAAAGAAGTGACTTGAGCCCTATGATCATCACAGCTTTCTGCCTGGAGGCATATTTCAAACTATGGAGTAAGGAAGGGGAATCCAAACAGAGCCCAATATTCTTGCTTAGATGAAGAGTCAGAGCCAGAGTTCAGGATATCTGAGGTGGCTGGAAATTGCAGGGCAGAGTTCAGAGTGAAATGAATTGTGCAGAAAAAGAATTCCAGAAATCTCCATAGGTATCTCCATGAATCTTTGCTGAATACTAAGATGTGAACGCATAGGATAAAACTCCACGAGGCTGGGTAGAGAGCAGCCAGGGTGCTATGAGCTGCATATCTCCCAGAACTCACAAAGGACTGGAGCACATTTGAGTTCTGACTGGTCAGAGCAGAGAGCACTAACTGATCACATGGGGCATTCAGCAGAGGCCTATGTGGTCTAAACTATCCCGAGAATATAGACCTCTCTATACCCATTTTAATGACCCTTTAAAAGAACCTCAAAAGGGTCAAGCTGAACCGTAGGTAAGTTTGTTGAATATGCCAACAAAGCCCAACATTCTCTAAAGGGAGAAAACAAAGTTCAGGCACTCAACAACTTAAAACATTGTTTAGCATCCAATAAATTTACTACACATGGAAGAAGCCAGAAAACGTGGTCTATAACTAGGAGAAAAATCAGTCAACACAAATAGACTCTACAATAGATTTGATAGGACTAGCAAACAAGAATATTAAAATGGCTATTATAACTATGTCCAACTATTTAAAAGAAAACATGAAAATAATCAGGAGAGAAAGGAAAGGTAGAAGAAAAAAGACAAACAAAATGGAACTCCTAGAGATGAAAAATATAACACCTATAATGAAAAACAAATCACTGGATGAGATTAGAAGCATATTAAACAGTGAAGAAAACAATCATAAACTTGAAGATACAGGAATAGATTCTATTCAAAATAAGGCAGAGAGAAAAAAAAAGATTGAAAAAAGTGAACAGAATCTAGTGACATGTGGGACAATATCCAATGTAACAAATGTGTACTTGGAAAGCCAGAAAGAAAAGAGAGATACAATACAGAAAATATATTTGAAGAAATAATGGCCCCAAATTTTTCCATAGGTGATGAAAACTACAAGGCTACAGATCCAAGAATCTCAACAAACATGAAACAGGGTGACTACACACACACCACCACCAGCAGCACCCAAACCAACACACATTATAATCAAATTGCTGAAAGCCGAAATAGGATTAAGAGAAAATCTTAAAATTAGCCAGAGGAAAAAAGAAACAAAGGAATAAAAGTAAGAATTACTGGAGATTTCTTTTCAGAAACTATGCAAGCTATAAGGCTGTGGTGCATCTTTAAAGTGCTAAAAAAAAAATCGTCAGCCTGGAATGCTACATCCACCAAAAATTGGCTACAAAAGAAGGTAAAATAAAAACCTTTTCAGGAAACCGCATTAAAAAGAGCTGAGTAAATTTGTCATTAGTTGACCTGTACCACAAGAAACATTAAAGGAACTCCTTTAGATGTAAGGAAAATGAAACCTCATGAAAACTTTGACCTATAGAAAGAAAAGAATGGAACCACAAATGGTTAGAGGTTATGACAAACGCAGAAGTAAAATGTGTGAAAACAGTAGCACAACAGTTGGAAGAAGGAAAATGGAAGTATGCTGTTGTAAGAGTCTTAGATTTTGCATCAGGTGATGAACGTTATTTGGAGGTAGAATATGAAAAGTTGAAGGGGTGTATTGCATACCCTACAGCAAACACAAAAACTAATGAAACAAAGAGGTAAAGCTAATAAGCCAACAGAAGAGGCAGAGTGGAAGCAGAAAAAGTTAATCCAAAATATGCAGTAAAAAAAGAAAGAAAGAACAGATGGCACAAATAGAAAACATATAGAAGATGGTAGACTTAAATGCAATCATTACAAGAAGTACAACAAACACACATGGTCTAAACATTCCAGTTAAAAGGCAGAGGTATCAGATGGGATAGAAAAGCAACACCTTACAATGTGCCATGTACAAGAACCCCAATTTTTTTTTAAAGATTTTATTTTTCCTTTTTCGCCCCTAAGCCCCCTGGTACATAGTTGTATATTTTTAGTTGTGTGTCCTTCTAGTTGTGGCATGTGAGATGCCACCTCAGCATGGCCTGATGAGCGGTGCCATGTCTGTGCCCAGGATCCGAACCAGCAAAACCCTGGGCTGCTGAAGCGGAGCGTGCGAATTTAACCATTCGGCCAGGGGGCTGGCCCCAGAATCCCAATTGTAAACATAAAGACACAGATGGATTAAAAGTAAAAGAATGTAAAAGATATACTATGGAAACACAAATCATAAGAAAGCTAGAATGGCTGTATTAATATCAAGGTAGACTTAGATCAATGAATATTACAGTGGGTAAAGGGGGACATCACAAAGAAATAAAAATCCTAAATATGTACACACCCAATAAAAAAGCTTCAAAATACATTTAAAAAAACAAAAAGTCTAAAAAGGTAAATAAATCTATAATTATAGTTGGAAATATAAACTTGCTGCTCTTAGTAATTGAGTCAATAAGCAGGAAGAAAATCAATAAGAATATAGAAAATTTGAAAACCCTACCAATCAACTTAATTTAATTGAAATTCATAGAGCATTCCACTCAACATATAACTTTTAAGTGCACCTGGAACATTTATCAAAATATACCATATGCCATAAAACAAGTTTCAACAATACTAAAATGATTGAGATTATGCCAATACAAAATGAAGCACAGAAAAAGACTGAAAAAAAAGTGAATAGCATTCAATGAGCTATGGGACAATATCAAATAGTCTAACATATGTATCACTGGGATTAAATTAAAAATTAGTAGTTAAATGGAATTAAATGAAAACTCAATATTAAGAATATATCTGGAAAATCCCCAATTTTTGGAAGCTAAACAACACTTCTAAATAAGCTATTAATCAAAGAGAAAATCATAAGGAAATCAGAAAATCCTTTTAACTGATTGAAAATGAAGACACAGCATATCAAAATCTCTTGGATGAAGCTAAAACAATGCTAACAGGGAATATTACAACTTCAAATGTTTATATTAAAAAAGAAGAAAAGTCTAACATCAATAATCGAATTTAGTACCTTAAGAAGCTGAAAAAACAACAAACTAAATCCAACCTAAGTAGATGAAAGGAAAACAATTAAAAATGAAAATTAATTAAATAGACAAAGAACAAATAATCTAGAAAAATACATAAATCAAAAGCTGATCCCAATCAGTGTCCCAGTGACGTTCTTTGTGGAAATAGAACAACGAATCCTAAAATTTATATGGAACAATGAAAGAAGCTGAATAGCCAAAGCAATCCTGAGAAAAAAGAATGAAGTTGGGTGTATCACACTCCCTAAATTCAAATTATACTCCAAAGCTATAGTAATCAAAACAGCATGGTACTGGCACAAAAACAGACACACAGATCAATGGAACAGAATCGAGAGCCCAGAAATAAAACTACACATCTATGGACAGTTAATCTTTGACAAAGGAGCTAAAAACATACAATGGAGAAAGGAAAGTCTCTTCAATAAATGGTATTGGGAAAACTGGACAACCACATGCAAAATAATGAAAGTAGACCATTATCTTACATCATACACAAAAATTAACTCAAAATAGATTGAAGACTTGAATGTAAGACCTGAAACCACAGAACTCTTAGAAGAAAATATAAGCAGTACACTCTTTGACACTGGTTTTAGCAGCATGTTTTTGAATACCATATCTACCCAGGCAAGGGAAACAAAAGAAAAAATAAACAAATGGGACTACATCAGACTAAAGAGCTTCTGCGCAGCAAAGGAAACCATCAACAAATGAAGACAACCCACCAAGTGGGAGGAAATATTTGCAAATCATATATGCAACAAAGGTTAATTTCCAAAATATATAAAGAACTCATACGACTCAACAACAAAAAGATGGACGACACGATCAAAACATAGGCAGAGGATAGGAACAGACATTTTTCCAAAAAAGATATACAGATGGCCTACAGACACATGAAAAGATGTTCAAAGTCACTAGTTATTAGGGAAATGCAGATCAAAACTACAATGAGATATCACTTCACTCCCATCAGAATGGCTATAATTAACAAGACAAGAAATGACAAGTCTTGGAGAGGATGTGGAGAAAAGGTAACCCTCATATACTTCTGGTGGGAATGCAAACTGGTGCAGCCACTATAGAAAACAGTATGGAGATTTCTCAAAAAACTAAAAACAGTTATTCCACTACTGGATTTTTATCCAAAGAATAACAAAAAACAGCTACTCCAGCTATTCCACTGCTGTATTTTTATCCAAAGAATATGAAATCAACTATTCAAAAAGATGTATGCACGCCTATGTTCATCACAGCATTATTCACAAGAGCCAAGACGTGGAAGCAACCCAAGTGCCCATCAATGGACGAATGGATAAAGATGTGGTCTACATACACAATGGAATATTAGTCAGCCATATAAAAGACAAAATCATGCTATTTGCAACAACATGGGTGGACCTTGAGGGTATTATGCTAAGCAAAATAGGTAAGATGGAGAAAGACAAAGACCATATGATTTTACTCATATGTGGAAGACAAACAAACAAACACATAGACAAGGAGAACAGGTTAGTGGTTACCAGAGGAAAAGGGGAAAGGGAGGATTAAAGGGGTAAAGGGCCACATGTGTATGGTGACAGATAAAGCTAGATTGTTGGTGGTGAACACGATGCAGTCTACACAGAAACTGAAATATAATAAAGTACAACTGAAAATTACAAAATATTAAAAGCTAATATGACCTCAATACAATTTTTTTAAGTTGGTTCTTTGAAAAGATCGATAAAAGTGATAAGTTTAACTAGACAGATCAAGATAAAAATAGAAAAAACATGAACTACCAACATTAGGAATGAAAAAGAGGACATGATAGCAGATCCAGCAAATATTAAAATAAGAAAAGCATGAAAAACTTTATGCTAATAAATTCTGCAACGTAGGTCCAAATGGAAAATTTTCTTGAAAGACAAAAATTACCAAGAAAGAAATTAAAAATCTGAGTATCCATTTTTTACTAAAGAAATAGCGTTTATCATTATAAACCATCCTATTGAAAAAGGAGGAAATAATATCAACCTCGCCTGGTACTTCCCAACTTACTTTATGAAGCCAACATAACTTTGATATCAAAACCAACTAGAGCTTATTGCAGGAACGAAAATTTAGTGACATTGTGGCATGAATCAATGTAATTCAACATATTAACAGAATAAAGTGGAAATACCATATGTTTTTCTCATGAGATGTAGCAAAAGAATTTGACAGAATTCTACACACATTCATGATTTAAAAACAAAAACCAAAACCTCTCAACAAATGATGAATACAAGGAACCATCAACCACCTGATAAAGAATATCCACAAAAAACCTCCAGGGAACATCATGCTAAATGGTGAAACGCTAAAGTGTTTTCCCCTAAGACTGCGAACAAGGCAAGGATGTCTGCTCTCAGTAGTTTATACAGTATCGTACCGGAGGTCTTCACCTGTGCAATAAAACAAGAAAAACAAACATACACACTGGAAACTTTGGCAAAGGTAGAACTCTTTACTTGCAGACCGCAATCACATATGTATAAAATCCAAAATAATCTACAAAGAAGCTACCACAAAGTCACAGATATAAGATCAGTAAGGAAAATTCAATTGTATTTTTGTCTACTAGTAATAAAGAGCTGGAAATTAAAAATTTAAAAATAGGACTTACATTACTATAAAACACATGAAATACTTAGGGAAAAATTTAACAATATTTACAAGACCTCTCCCCTGAAAACGGCATAATCAAGGTTCAGAGAAAAATGAAAGAATATTTAAATAAATGGAGAGAGATTCCGTGTTCACAGATTAGATGACTGAATATTGTTAAGATAATCTTTTTCATCAGATTAGTCGATAAATTTTGGATACTCATAATTCTGAAAAAGAAGAAGAAACTTTGAGGATTTACACCACCTGACTTCAAGACTTACTATAAAGTTACAGTAGCTTTCAAAATAGTGTGCCCTGGGGCCGGCCCAGTGGCGCAGCAAATTTCACACATTCCGCTTCAGCGGCCTGGGGTTCACCAGTTCAGATCCCGGGTGTGGACACGGCATCACTTGGCAAGCCATGCTGTGGTAGGCGTCCCACATATAAAGTAGAGGAAGATGGGCATGGATGTTAGCTCAAGGCCAGTCTTCCTCAGCAAAAAGACGAGGATTGGCGGGAGATGTTAGCTCAAGGCTAATCTTCCTCAAAAAAAAAAAAAAAATAGCGTGTCCTTTTTGTAAAATAGAGACACAGAACAACAATAAAAAGAATACAGAGTATAGAAATATAACCATGTATATATATGGCAAATTGATTTTTTACAAAGACGCCAAAGTAATTCAATAGGAAAATGATAATCTTTTCAGCAAATGCTGTTGGAACAATTTGACATTCATATGGGGAAAAATAAACCTCAACCCTTATCTCACATCATCCACAAAATTCCAAAATTAATTTTGATTTAAAACTAAATCATAGAGGAGTGGAACTTCTGGAATGGTGGAGTAAGGATCTCAAAAATCTGTTCCTCCATAAAAGCAAGGAGAACACTAGCAGAAAAATTTTTTTAGACTCTGGAAATTAACCAAAGGCTTGCAACAATCTGTGGTATGTTTATTGAAGAAAAATAGCTGGATTCCAGTCAGAACATCTAGCTTTGCCGTGTTATAACTGGCCTTATTCCCATCCCCTTCTCACTGACTCTGCGGTAGCCATGAAAATCATCGGCCTCACAACCATGGTAGCTGTGAAAATTCAAGAGCCTACCAGTTATAGGAGGGAGAAGACTTTATTTAGATGTCCCCAACAGTCCCATCCTCAGAATTGGCACTCTTTGACCTGTCATCGCTTCCTGGAAAAGTCCTATTTGAAGGCTTATTGTTATTTGACATGTCTCAAACCTCACTCAGTGGGAAAAGTCCTCAGGGAGTTTGTAATAAGAAAAAAATTATTGGTAATTTTTTAACATAGAGGTAGCCTGAAGTGGGGATATTAGCTGGGCCAAACAAGATGATGGACAAACATCTTAAAAGGAAGATCTAGGAAATGAGGTGTCCGTAGGGGACTAGAAGGGCACATGCATGGGCACAGTTGTGTGCATGCCCAGGAAAGACCTGAGAAGGCATTAGTCTCCCACTTCTGGCTGACTTTGAGGCCCCATGCAAGCAAGAAGTGAAGGCTAAGACAGAACTGTGAAGTGTTGGTACGTTAAAAGCTTCCAACACACACGCACAGAGCTCCTTGGCAAAGGGTGGAAGACTTACTAGCTTAAGGAATTTAAAGAAATCCTATCCAACTACTAGCTACCCACTGAGCTAATTGACCAGAGATATCAGTGGTTGCACACACTAGGGAATACACGTTTTACAGAATTGGTCTAGGAAAGTCACTAAACAAAAATGAGCAGCAATAACAACAACAACCAACAACAACATCAAACCTAGAAGAGGGGTTTTGGCTTTCAGAATTGCCATATTATACTATTTATATGTCTAGTTTTGACAAAAAATTATTAGACACACAAAAAAACAGGAAAGTATGACCTACGCACAGGATGAAAAGCAATCAATAAAAACTATCTCTGAGCAAGCCCAGATATTGGAAATACAATATTGTGTATTTTTTCTTGCTTTATTGTACTGGTGAAGACCTCCAGTACAAAATTGTGTAGAGTACTGAGAGCTGACATCCTTGCCTTGTTCCTAAGCTTACGGGAAAAACACTTCAGTCTTTCACCATTCAGCATGATGTTCCTTGTAGGGTTTTTGTAGATACTCTTTAAATCAGCTATCATATATATATTTGAAAAAGTAAAGAAGCTATGTTTAAAGAATGAAAGGGAAGTATAGCAATCGTGTCTCACTATATTAACCATGTTTATTGATTTTTGTATTATGATGCTTTGACATCTGAGACCTTGCTCACTCTGAAGGGACTACCCCTGTCAAGGATTAGCCAATTCCTAGAGATAGTAAACAATTCAGCTTTCAAATGCAAGCCAACCAATCCAGAGTCCACACCCCCAACCATCTTTTACTGAGCTCTCACACTCTGGGCCACTATCCACCAGTCCTAATCACCCCGGGACCAAATACCGGACAACTAGTGGCAGCCCATAAGCCCCGGATCCTTCTGAAAATTATTCAAATTAGACAATCCTAATTACATCAATCCTAATTACACTGTCCCACCCATTCCTTCCTGCAGAAACCACAACAAAGTCTCTTGCTCACAGATTCTCTCTTTCCTTCTGCCTCCCGACTGACTCCAGTGCTTCCCCATGTGGCCCCCCTATGGCATGACATGCACATTCTTCTGAAGTACACTTGGACCTTTCTTCAGGATAGACCATATTTTGGGCCTTAACATAAGTCTTAATAAATTTAAAACATTTTAAATAATACAAGGCATGTTCTCTGACCACCATAGAATTAACTTAGAAATCAATAACAGAAAGAAATTTGGGAACTTCATTAACATGCAGAAAGTAAACAACTCTCAAATAACCAATGAACCAAAGAAGAAATTATAAGGGAAATTAGAAAATACTTTGAGATACATGAAGACAAAAATACAACATGCCAAACTTATGAATACATCTAGTGCAGTGCTCAGAGGGAAGTTTATGTTGGTTAATGTTTATAAGAAAAGAATACATGAAGTCTTAAATCAATAACCTAATGTTCCACCTTAAGAAAATGGAAAAAAATTCCATCCAACAGCAGCAGAAAACACATTCTTCTCAAGTGCACATGGAATATCCTCCAGGATAAATCATATGATAGGTCATAAAACAATTATTAGTAAATTTAAGAAAATTGAAATCATAATGACTATCTTTTCTGACCTCAGTTGTGTGAAACTAGAAATCAACAACAGGAAGAAAGCTGGAAAATTCACAAATATTGGAAATTGCACACCACACTCCTGAATAACCAGTGGGTCAAAGAAGAAATCAAAATGGAAATTTAAAAATATATCTGAAACAAACAAAATGGAAACACAACATACCAAAACCCATGGGATGCTGCAAAAAGCAGTTCTATGTGGGAAGTTTGTAGCAATAAATACCTACATTAAGAAAATGGAGGGGCTGGCCCCGTGGCTGAGTGGTTAAGTTCGCACGCTCCACTGCAGGCAGCCCAGTGTTTCATTGGTTCGAACCCTGGCGCGGACATGGCACTGCTCATCAAACCACGCTGAGACAGCGTCCCACATGCCACAACTAGAAGGACCCACAATGAAGAATATACAACTATGTACTGGGGGGCTTTGGGGAGAAAAAGGAAAAAATAAAAAAAATCTTTTAAAAAAAAGAAAAAAAGAATGAGCTATTAATACATAAAACATGGCTGAATCTCAGAAATAATCTGCTAAAGTGAAAGAAGCCAGACAGAAAAGAGTACATACAAATCTATAGTTAGAGAAAGAAGATATATGATTTCTTGGATCTGAGAGTGGTGGATGGAGATTGCCTGGGAAAGGGCACAAGGGAATTTTTAGGGATGATAAAAATGTTCTATAACTTGATTATGGGTTCTGGTTACATGAGCGCATACACTTTTCTAAACTCATCAAACTGTACTCTTAAAATGGGAACATTTCATTGTATGTAAATTATGCCTCAATTGAGCCGATTTTTAAATTTTCAAATGGGTTTGAAAAATATTTGCAATTCAGATCACAAAGGCCGATCTCTCTAATAATAAGGAACCTCTAGAAATCAAGAAATCAAAGACCAACAATTTAATTTTAAAAATACAGAAAAGAGCCAGTCCCGATGGCCTCGCAGTTAAAGTTCGGCACGCTCAGCTTCGGCAGTCCAGGTCCAGTTCTGGGCGCAGAACCACACCACTCATCTGTCAGCAGCCATGCTGTGGTGGTGGCTCACGTAGAAGAACCAGAAGAACTTACAACTATACGCAACTATGTACTGGGGCTTTAGGAGGGAAGAAGGAAAGAAAAAGAAAAGGGGGAAGATAGGCAACAGATGTTAGCTTAGGTCAAATCTCCCCCTGGAAGAAATTAAGTACATAAAATAAAATGTGGTGTCCAGATTCTAGGAGGTCTAGACAAATTTGTCAAATTTGGATGGAAAGCATTACTAAGGTTGATAACACTTGGTTTGATGAGAATATCTGAACCGTCACATTTTTCCATGTGTTGAACAACCACTAGATGCTGCTCTAGGCTATGATATGGCTCCCAAACAGGCCACGTTTGCCTTTTCTCCTTCCTGCGGGGAAATGACAAACCCTCACTTAAGCGTTTTGTGTTAGGACACACTTGTGGGCATTTTTACACCAAGCAAAGCCCAGTGAACTGGAAACATCGCCTTGTCTGCATCTTTTGAGCAGAGAGTTGGAACTGAGTCTACTGAGTATCTTCTCTGGGCCAGGCAGTTTTCAAAAATCTTTCCATTCAATCTCTGTGCAGAGTGCCTTCTCCTCCCCGTCCAGATCTGCTCTCCACCCACCGTGTGCTCCAGAGGCTGAGCTGTGGACACAGCACTGTCCACACCTCCTCCTCTGGCTTCCCCTTGGGCGTGGCCCATGGGGGCATGAGCAGGAGCGGGCACACAGGGAGAGCACCTGAGGCCTTTGTTCTCCAGGTCCCTCTGCAGGGGCTCTGCTGGCTGGCTGCATCCTGCCACCAACGGTCCCACCTCCCGTAGGGTGGCCTCTTTGTCTCCAGGTTTTGTCTTTCAGGCCCAGGGGAGGTGACGACCCTATTGTTCCTAGTCCCGAGTCCCAGAGTACTGCATTGTCCCTTGTGGTTACTCTACACCATATTCACACCTTTGTAAATAGTCCCTTTACTAAACTCTCCTCAAATTACCCAATCGAGTATGTCATCTGTTTTCGGCCAGGCCCCTGAGCGATGTAATCGCTGAAGAGACAGGGAGTAACTCATCCCAGTTTAAGAGTTAGTCGGTGGCATAACCAGGTTAGGAAACAGGTCTGTCTGCATCCCTTGCCAGGTCAGACTGCATTGCCCAGGAAGCAGCCTGCTTGAGAAGGGGGCAAGTTGGGCACCCTGGATGAGCTCCAGCACCGGGCCTAGAGAATGGACTCTTCTACTCCATGTCCCGGACCACTGCACATCCAGGGTCCAGTCCCCCTTCTGTCTTCCCTGAAGTCGGTGTGTACCCTCCTCATTACTCAGCTGTCGTTGCATTTGCCCAGGAAGCCTTTGCTTGCAGAGCCCAGAGTACTCTCCTTAATAGCTCCTGTGGTGATTTTTAAAACATGTCTACAAATTTTTGGAGATTCTCCATCAGGCGTGGAGTCTAATTCTCCTTTCCTTTAATATGGGCTGTCCCTAGTAATTTGCTTCTAACAAATAGAATACAGAAGAAGTGATGTGGCATGACTTCTGGGGCCAGGTCAGAAAAGGAAATCAGCTTCTGCCTGCCTCTCTCCTCTTGGCACACTCATTCATGGAATCCAGCTGCCTCACTGTGAGAAGACCTGGGCCACGTGGAGAGGCCACATATGGGCAATCCAGCCGAATTCCCAGCTGAGGTTCTAACTGTGAGAAAGCTTTTGGGCCTCAGCCATGGTTTGACTACAACTACATGAGAGATCCTGTCAAGAACTGCCTAGCCAAGCCCAGCCAACTCCAGAATGGAAAGCGATAATAACAATAATAAAATGATTGCCATCATTTTAAGTCACTAAGTTTTGGGATAATGTGTGACACAGCAACGGAAAATGGATTAACTCCTTTCAGCACAGGCGTGGTGGAGTCACCAATACTGACTCTCTTTGCTATGTCCAATGTGTTTTGGGAGACCCACTCTTCTCTAATTCTCTTTTCAAATGTCCAAATCTCCAATTTTTAGTTCCACCATGATCTTGTCCTGGATTTTGCTCCTGGATACTTGAAAAGTCAACAACTTCTTGGGATTAAATGTACCTGAATTTTTGTTCAGAACAAGTTCATGTTCTCGAACTTGGTTTTTTTCACTAAGTAACATATTGTTGACAACTTCCCAAGTGAGTAAGTATAGATATCTCGCTTTAAAAAAAATAGTTCATAGCACAAATCTCCCATTTTTAAGAGTTTTCCCAAGCTGAATATGCCACCAGATAACATCTACCTACTACCAGAGAATTTGTTCATTCATTCATTTATAAAGCCATTCTCTCACTCACTCATTCAAAACACCACCAAGTGTTCACTACATGCCTAGTGGTAGTTTTTGAGAATATCAAGAACTTTTTAGAACTCTAAGCTTAATTTTATAGAGACAACTTTTGCTTAAGTTAACCAGAGTTGGTTTTTAATTTTGCAGTGAAGAACCCTAAATAAAACAGCAACTCACATGAGGTGTGAGGTGTAAGCTAGAGACTCTCAAGGAAATGGAAAGAATCTGAGACTGGTCATCTTCCCTAGGTAGGGTGGAAGATAATCGTGGTAGGCAGCCTTTAAGATGGCTCCCAAATATTCATGCTACTATGTAACTTGGACGTAGTGACTTGCTTCTAACAAATAGAATATGGCAAAAGTGATGAAATATTTCCATAATTAGGTTACAAAAGAGTATTACTTCCATCTTGTTCTATTACCTTCTTTGTTTGCATGCTTTAATGAAGCAGGCTGACGTGTTTGAGAGGTCCAAATGGCAAGGAACTGAAGGTGATTCCAACCAACAGTTCACAAAGAACTGAATCCTGTCAACAATCGTGTGAGTGAGCTTGGACATGGACCCTTCTCCAGTCAAGCCTGCAGATGAGACCACAACCTCCACTAAGACCTTGATTGCCCACCTTGTGAGAGACCCTGACATAGAGAATGAATACACTGTACCCAGATCCCGACCCACAGACACTCTGAGATAATAAGTATGTGTTGTTTTAAGTTGCTAAACTGTAATTTGTTATGCACCAATAGACAACTAACACAGTAATTATTTAGGTATGGGAACTTGCAAGTTACGGCATGTGGTGATGAAATAAGTGATTTAACTACTGCTTAGGGTTACCCATAGGGAAGTCTCCATTGAGGCAAGGCTCTGGGGCACCCAGTGGCTGCCCCCAAAAGCATCATATAGGAAACAAGGACTATGGATGATGCCATTGCTTTGAACTCTGCTGGACAATTTAAGGAAAGAGATTAATAAGCAAAAGGTCATAAATTCTTGTTCCTCTTCCACTTCCTTTTATTTTTCTTCTTTCCTTCTCTTTTCTTCTCTTCTCTTCCCTTACCTTCCTGAAAACTTCAATGCCAAAGGCATTACATAGAACAGAACTGGGAAGATATTTGTGCCTGGAGTGGAAGAAACTATGGAGGCACAGAGTGGAGTACTGGCAATTGGATTGGGTAAGAAGAGCATTTGTGTAGGAGGGCTGCCCAGCATGGAGAGTTAGAACTTGAGCTGGCCGAGGAGGTCATTGACATAGGATGGCCTGCCATAGGTGTCAGAGCCCATGAAGGGCGAGGACAGCACTGCAGAGGAGTAGCTCGGTGAGGATGTCACAGCCTTAACAGGGTAAAGAAAGTGTATGTTATCTCTTGCTGCATAAGAAATTACTCCAAAACTTTATAGGTTACAACAATAATCTTTTACTATCTCACAGTTTCTGTGGGTTGTGAATTCAGACAGGGCACAGTAGGAATGGGTTGTCTCTGTTCTGTGCTGTCTGGGGCCTCGTCTAGCAGACTCAATGGCTGAGGGCTGAAATAATCTAGTCTTGGTTGAGGCTGGCGGATCTGCTTCTAAGGTGGCTTACTTCATGCCTGGAAAGTCAGTGCTAACAAGTTGGTTTCTTTCCATGTGGGCCTGTCCACATGTGGCCCCCACCACAGGACTGTTAAGTGTCCTCACAACACGCCAATGGGCTTCCCTGAGAGCCAGTGATCCCAGAAAGTGAACCAGGTAGAAACTATCCTTTTAACGACCTAGCCTAGAAAGTCAGATGGCATCGTTTCCATCGTATTTTATTCATTAGAAGCGAGTCGCTAAATCTAGCCCACAGTCAAGGAAAGGAGCATTAGGTCCCACCTTTTGAAGGGAGGAGTATCAAAGAATTTGCAGACATATTTTAAAACCACTACAGAAGACAGTGAAGGGTGGCCTGGGGTGGGGCCTCAGAGCCTGAGCTGGGTGAGGAGGGCATACCCACAGAGTGGAAGCCTGGCCTGGGTTTTGAGAGCCCAGGCAGGATGAAGAAGGCATCCATGTGGGAGAGACAGACTGGTGTGGGGAGGTGGAGCCCATGCGTGTTTGAGGAATGTGCTTGTGCGGGTGTGGGAACAGTTGGCAGACGGTTTGCATAGAGGGGATTGATCACATAAGTAAATGTATTAAGGATAACTGGAGCTAGATTGCTGTCAGAAGAGTGAGTTACCAATATGGAAAGCAAGAAAACCAACATAAATCCTGTGACGTTGGATTGGTAACTGGAAGTATGACTGTGAACCCATGATTTTCAAGATAGATGGATAGATAGATAGTCAGATGAAGGTGTGCGTGTATTTCCTACTGCTGTCCAGGGGGCCTGGAAGAGCACAGTCCTAATAGCAATGAGTACACCTAGCACCCAGAAATATCATTTCCCCTAAAAGAAGCCAGTATTTCTTAAAGAAATGGCAGATTCCAGACTAAGAGCAGGGAATATACAAGATGAGCCCAAAACATCTTTTTGCACCAGAAAGCAAGGAGTTGCTTAAAGAATGTGGGGATATGTCCAAAGGCCCTATGCAGCATGAAGGGGCTCCCGCTGACCAACTCTGGGACAATTTGAGCCAGTCAAAATGAATAATGACATTAAGTAAGTATAACCCATTGAAATAGAATAGGAAAGCATGAGTTTATACCATACGTATTAATAAATGAGGACATTGATGAGAAATGAGATAATTACTGAGTTCCAAAGTATCCATAAAATGCTTATTAATTTCCAAGGGAAAAAGGTGACTTTATAGTAGAGAAGCTTGGCAGACACCATCTTACTTAAGTGGGCAAAGTCAGCGTCATCAGTAATGTGACAAATCAACAAAATCAGAATTCCTGCACCATCTGATGGACGCAAATAGAAGAGCACAGCATCACTCCTGCGATACCCAAATCTAATCACGAGGAAACAGCAACCAAACCAAAATTGGGGCCTACAACAAAATAACTGGACTCTCTCAAGGTCAAGGATACAATACATCAAGGATATGAAAGTTAAGGAAAGACTGAAGAATTGTTCCAGAGTGAAGGAGATTAAAGAGACATGAAAACTCAAAGCAAGATGCCAATCTGAACGGAATCCTGTTGTTCTAAAGGACATTACTAGAATATTTGGCAACTTGAATGGGGTCTGAGGATTGGATGGTAGTAATGTTAATTTCCTGACTCTGATGTAGGTTGATTCTTTGCAGGAAATACACATTAACTCAGAGTTCTAGGATAGAAGTAAGCTCTAATATCCCAAGGCACCCAGAACATAATATGAATTAACTCTCCCTGGAGCACGATGATACTAAGTAGGTACCACCCTTGGGGGGAACTGGAATAAATAGCCACACAAATCATTTTCTCCTCTTCTGTCATTCAGTTCAGAAGCTCTGGTTGAGAAAGGCTGTGCTTTAGTATTACAGGATGACCAGGTCAGCAACTTACTCTCGAATGGTTCCGGAAAAAAAGAAAAGTAAATCTGAGATTGTTTCGAGGTTAAAAAGAAAGAAAATGTGATAAATGCTTAATCTAACACATGACCCAAGGACTTTCTATGATTGTGCTGAGTGGGTCTCTGACCTCTTGTTGCCCCACGGCTGAGGCAGCCAAAAATCAGACCCGAAGTTTGAGCAGTAATTTGATAAATTTCAGTTTCACGTGAATTCACAGCCGCATGGTTTCTTAGCTGAAAGTTCAGGCAGGGATGAGGAAAGAGTAGGAGTCTTGAAAGTGCAATGAGGTTTACACACTCCTAACCACACTCAGCCTCCTTTGTCTAAGGAGCCACCTGGCTCAAAGACCCCCTAGAGACTCAGGAGTGAGTCACCCACAAGAGAAGGCCAATCGTACCGGGTGCTGGATCTAGACCTACGACCAGAACTGTGGTTCTCAACTTTTGCTGCATATTGGAATCACCTGGGGAGTCTTAAAAACCGCTGGATCTCAGATTGCACGCCCAGAATTTTGATTTAATTGTTCTGGGGTCTGATTTAATTTGGGTCTTAGCAGCTCCCAAATAGATTCTAACTTGCAACCAAGACCGAGAACCACTGAACTAGAGATAAGGACCCAGCATGGAGGTCACATTGCAACATAAAACCCAGGGGCAGCCTCATATGCAAAAAGAATTGCGAGATTTAGCCAATTCTCAAGAGCAACATACGTTATTCGGAATTCCACATGGGAGATTTGTCTCTTCTCCCATTGTTTTTATTGATTCGATCATTTATATCAGTATAGATTCATGGATATTTATTTTATATTTTGGGTTATAATCCAACGCTACTTTTCTTGCTCAAATTGCTCCTGCTTTAGCCATTGGGAGTTCTTTGTCCCTTTGACTTCCATGTCCCTTTGACACCCAGCATTGTGGGGTTTTGTTTACTTGTCTGTTTCTCAGTACTTCTTTCCTTTCTGGTACTACTAGATACTCCAGGCTTATCTTGTACATTTCTTGCCCCATTCCTAGGATAAGCCATTTCTTCTTGGGGCCCTGGTTCCTTTCATCGGTATTTGCAACCAAGATCTGAGAGCTAGGTGTAACTTTTATATCCTGCCACACTAAAAAAAAAATGAAAAGGAAAAAAAGTGACCCAAACAAAAAGGCTGTTAGAGACCCCAGGGCTAACGACCCCCAACTGGCATGTGCCCAACCTGGGCATCCCTTTCCTGGCTGTCCTTTGAGAATCAGGGTGGGAGGCTGTCCTGACCACCACTTGTTTGGTGGGCTTCCTTCAGGTGAATAGCAGCCTGGCTCTGGTGGGCACTGACAAAAGTAACAAACGATAACGTAGTAAGTGTTCAAAAAGAGTAGAGTAAAGGGGCACAGAGGAAGGAGAAACTAATGCAGAGGGGAGGACCTGGAAGAAAATTTCAAGCCTTGAGAGCAGCTCAGGAAGTGCTGCTCGAGAGCAGACGCCATGGCTGTCATCTGTCAGACCCCAGGCTCTTGGTACCCCCTAACCCCCAATCCGCTGCCTGGCCCACAGCAGACCCCCACCAGCACCTGCTGAGGTCCCACTTCACTGAGTTCAGAGCAGCCCGCAGAATAGTAGCAGAGCCCTCAATTTGGGAAGCCCCACAGTTCTCCAGCCCTGATGGTTGTTCTAGGAGGAAGAATCCTGCGAAGTTTCTGATGCTTAAGAACTCATTCTGTGTGCCTTCTTGGGATTTCTGAACCATCCTGGGTGGCATCTCTGCTCAGAGCAACATTTGGGAGATTTTCTTGGGGGTGAAGTCATCAAACTGGTCCTGAGTCAGCAAGGCAACTTGATAAGTTCTGAGAGTGGCTGGACTAATGGGGTGGGGAGGGGAACGGAGAAAAGCCAAGAAAAGACCCTGTTCCGAGGGTGTGGAACTCTCCGCGGCTGAGACACCCAATCAAGACAAAGGCTAGGAGGCAGCAGTGGGCTACCCAAGAAAGGTTTAGCCAGCTGCTAAAGCTGTTGGGAAGTGATGGACCCCACTGTGGTGGAGGGAAAGACCTTTAAGGAGGGGAGCATTCCTGTAGGCAGACTGGCTTCTAGCAGAAACACTGAAGCTGACAGCCCAGCACCCGCTGGGGAATAACAAGTAGGCTAGCTCGGAAGGAGAAAGAGGTCTAAGGAGGGAAGTCGAGTCTGGGAAGGTTCTGGAACAGGGGCTGGATATATTTCATGGCCTGGAGCCTGAATCCGGTGCCTTCAAGAGAAAACTACAGGCCCCAAATCGCGTCACTTGTGCTAAGGCCCATGACACCAAAGCTAGACTTAATACCTGACCTCATTGCAGTCCCAACCTTCCCCAGAAATGCAGTCTTCATCAACCAGTCTAGAATTTTGCGTCTGCACCAACGAGGTAATCTGTCACGCGCGCCCTCTCCGTCTCCCCTCCCCCGCAGAGGAAGAAGGGGGATCTGCATGATAAAGTCTGGCCCTTCCCTTCCCCCAAGAAACGAGGTGACTCAGCCTGAAACAATTCTTTCTTTTCTTTCCTTAGTAACTTCCTAGCCCTAGGCTCGTTCCGACTATCAAAAACCTTCCATCCTGTACAACTCCTGGGAGCGCCCTTGTACTTGTCGGGATGTCTGTCCCCTGACTCGCGAATAGCTTAATAAAGCCAATTAGATCTTCAGATTTACTCAGTCGAATTGTATTTTCTGACAGCGCAAAACTGGCAGACGGTCTGCATTTCTCAGGGCACAGAGTTAGCACCACATGCCTTTCTCAAAGGTTGAGACTGCTGAATCTGCAGCATCGGGAGACCCGCCGCGGCTTCTGGGCAGAGCGAGATAAAACTGGAAGCTGCCTGGGATCCGGCCTTCCAGTTTATCAACGAGGCCTGAAGTCGTGTGGCCCTTAGCTCACTGGTGCCCCCTAAAGCCCTGGCGGGAGGGAAGAGGGTATTAGTATACTTGTCCTCATTTTACCCAAACTCATCGCCTCATTCCCTTTCCACAATCCTAGAGGTCCTCCCAGGGGTATCTCTGTGATTCCAGATAATGGGGTGCATAGCGTGAGGTGAGTGCGGGAGACCCTGCGTGCTTTCATTCTCCAGGGGAGACCCAGGAGCCTGTCCAGAGGGAGGCCAAGGCCTGGGGAAGCCCGGGGCTCACAGTTAATTATAATCGCGACTACAACTTTGTAGAGTCTATCGGGGTCGCTGTGGGGACAGGGGCGGAGAAGAGGCCACGGGCTCGGAGGTCTCGGGGTTTGCAGTGTCGCTCAGCTTCAGCGGATCAGCTTCAGCAGGACCGAGAGAGCAAGGCAGACGTGAGCGCGGGGGAAAGCTGAGCGCAGCACAGCCGTGCAGGAACCGTGCCCCTGGCGTCGGAGAGCCCTGGAGCGCGGCGCGTGGCGGGGTGGGCACTGCAGCCGGTGACGCGCCACTAGGTGGCCTCGGGACCCAAGGCCCGCTCCCACTGCCAGTTCGCGCCCAAACCTCGGGCTGCGCAGGCCGCGCCTGGATGGGACGCAGCGGGCGGCAGGCACCCAGGTGCGAGGTGTCCACTTCGTCTGGGCTGGCGCCGTGCCCGTCGTTGCTAAGCCCTTTTGGACTCAAAAGCCTCAGATAAGGAGATCAAAGCCGAGGTGGGTGTGGATGGGCCAATCTCGCCACCTCTAGCCCGTCCCCAGCGGCTCCAGGCGCGGCCCGGGCCGCAGAGCCGGTGCGCCCGGGCGAGGGCAGCCGGAGCCCCAAGACCCGCCTGCGCTGGTCGCCCGGAATCCGCTCCCTAGCCGCAGACCGACAGCCCCTCGCAGCCGCCGGGCCATCGATCAGGCTAGGAAGTGGCCGCGAGGTCATCCGCACCACAAAGGCGGCCGGGAGCGGGGCCTTCTGTCTTGTAAATATCGGGTCCCGCCCCCGGGCAAAGTGGAGCCCCGGGGGAGGAGCAGCCCGAGGCAGCCCGGACCCCTCCCTCACAACCCCGGAGCGCGTTCATTTGAAATGTTAATGTCTTGAAGCTTCCCCCTTGGCCTGGATCTGTCTCCTTGAAAGCGGTGAAGCCTTTGGGATTAATAAACAAACTGGCATTTGGCTTGGGTGGGAACCGGGTAAACATTTGTTGGTCTAAAAGGGAGAGGCAGATGTACGTAGACAAACGCGGGTAAATTATTACAAAGCCCCGGCCACTCGCTTTAAAAGGACTCCTTTGTGCACCGACTCCGGGAGCTGGAGTTTTCCCTAATTCGCACCCTCCAGGGCCCGCCAGCGCCGGAATCCGGGGCACAGGTGGAGGGCGGGGCGGGGCTGCGCGCGGGCGGAGCCCAAACCAGGCCCCGCCCGCAGCTCCACCGCCGGGCGGCAGCTAGGACTCCGGATGTCGTCACGCAGCCGTGACCATCGCGAAGTTGGGTGTCTGGCCCGTAGGCCTAAGGCTAACACGCCCGGCCACCGCGCCCGGGGATGACACAAGGGTGTCACAGCAGGTGCTTTAAAAAGCCGTGGCATGCTTTTCTCTGCCCACTTTTGATAGTTTATCGGGTTACTCCCAAAATATTGTCAAGTTGGATCGCTTGCCCAGTCAGCTGCCAGCCATGATGACAGTACCCGTGAACACTTTGGGGGCGCTGACATTCTGCCAGGAACTGTTCGGAGGCCCTTCACATGGATCAACCTGTGAGGAGGTGACGCAAGTCACAGACTTGCCTCTTTCTAGAACAGGTACATAACCTGCTCTCCATCCGTCCTTGTGGGATGAGAGCGAATTGGGGCATGCGCCCCCAAGGGCAATGGGGTCTCAATTGTGCAGGCGTGACTCCCAGGGCGCGGGGCTGGTGTGCGCCTGGAGTGGCCGCTGAGGTCACCAGGGCACCACTGTGGTTCTGGAACTCTGCCAGGCCCCCACAATTCTCCAACTTCTGCGTTCTTTAATCCGGTAAATACTCTAAGCAGGCGCTGCCTCGTCTTCCAAAAGCTTCTGCCTCAAGCTGGGAAAACCCAATAGAGGAATGATCACTTTTCAACCATGGGAAACCGAAACACTCATACATAATAAAGCAAGTCGCACAAAGGACAGAATTCTTTGCTACTCTCCTGGGAGAGGCCCCTCAGCCCAGGGGATCTTCAGAGCTGCCCAAGCTGGCTATCCAAACTATGGGCCACGTGTGGGTTTATACAGAGGGATGGAGGCTGGCTGAGGAGCCCTCCTACCCAAGAAAAGGCTGGGGTTTATCGCCAGAAGAAATTCATAAGCATTTCTTAGAAATCCCAGTTTCTTCTATTTTTCTGCCCCAAAGACCAGTTGTGGACCCCCTGAGGGCCACAGGGACGGGAGGAAGAACAACTCATAGCTGAGGACCCAATGGGCAGGGTGGAAAGAGATTGTACACCTGCTGAAGACCAGGCGCTGTGGCCTTGAGTTGGTGTACAAGCCTGGCCTTGTGTGCATCTGTCTGCCCCTCCGCCCTCAGTGCTCACCGACACACAAACTCCTCCCAGGTCTGCTGTCCCTGCCTGCAGGCACTAGACCTTCCCTGACTCCAACCTGGCCTGTTCCTCTAAACGCGCCTGAGCTCTCAACCAGATGCTTCCTCCTCCAGGCAGCTCTGGATCTCCAGCCTGAAAGGACAGCGGAAGGATGGAATTCCTCTGCTCGGCTTGATATTGAGGGCCCAGGATAGCACGTGCTTCATGCCTGTGACCTTTGGAGAAAGACGCCTGTTAAGTAGCTGGGTGACCTTGGGCTAGTTAGTCATTTGTCTTTGTACAGTATGTGTTCCTTGAGTTTTCCTGAGAAGTGGTTGGATAATAGAACATCCTGAAAAGGAAGGGATGTAGGGAAGTCTGCATTGTAAACTCAGCACCTGGGAGCCTACACAGGTGTGTTCTCACGTGCTCTCCTGAGGCTCTACTATATGATGGTACAGAGAGGATAATGTCACTGCCATGCTGTCTTCTGCCTTGGAAGTGAAATACCTGAAACCGAATCACCCTGGCATCTTGGCTTGGGTGAGCAGCAGTCAGACGCAGATTGGCTTTCAGGGCAGGTGACAGCCCAGGGGCCTCTCTCCTATCATCGTCGGCAGGCAGTCAGCTAACACCACCTCCCTGTTGGGATGGATCTTGCTCCTGGCAGGGTAGCCCGCTTCCTTCTACCTAGGAGGTGAGCCCAAGCAGATCTTCACTGACATTCAATAGCCCTGTTCTGCTTCCACTGTTTCCATCTCAAGGATATTAATCCTAGCCGGCCTGCAGCTATCAGAATTTTTTTCAACATTTCCAAAGTTAATATATACATTCATCATATCCATTTTCCAAATTTACTAGAAAGAGGCATGAAAGGCCAATAGGACCAAGATGCTGTATGCCCAGTATTCTGTTTCTACTTTTAATTTGGAGCCTATGGAAACAAGGACGAGAGGATGACTGACTTAGATGGGAGGGTGTATGACTCATGATAAGGTTCCACCTGTGAAGAGGGAGAAGGATGCTCCAGGCAGGAGACTGCATGAGTCCTGCAATGGAAGCTTGAGTCCTTCGGTACAGCTGGAGAGGGGAGGGGGTGGGGAATGGGGGTGTGGGAAGGTGCCAAACAACTGTAAATGCGAATGCAAATACCCGTGGATATGAACTTATTTCTGGTAGACGGGGGAGGTTGCCAAAGCTTTTTTAAAAGAGGGAAGTGGTTTACTAAGTTTATGTTTTAGAAATATTCTAGTGGCGGTGCAAGGGTCAATTCGTTCTTTTTTAAATAGACTTTTTTAGAATGGTTTTAGGTTCATAGAAAAATTGAGCATATGGTACAGAGTTCCCATATACCTCGCTCCCCGCCCCCACAGTTTATTATTAATGTCTTGCATCAGTGTGGTGTATTTGTTACAATTAATGAACCAACAGCAATATACTGTTAAACCCATAGCTCACATTCGGGTTCACTCTCTGTATGGTACAGTTCTCTGGGTTTTGGCAGATGCCTAATATCATGTATCCACCATTACGGTATCATACAGAATCATTTCACCACCCTAAAGAAATTCCCTGAGCTCCACCTAGTCCTTACTCCTCCCTCCCAGTACCCCTTGGCAACTGTTGATCACCACAGTGTTGCCTTTTCCAGAAGTCATGTACTCGGAATCATATAGTACGTAGCTTTTTCAGACTGGCTTCTTTCTCTTAGTAACATGCATTTAAGTTTCTTCCACGTCTTTTTGTGGCTTGATAGCTCATTTCTTTTGCTAAGTTTATTTATTTATTCATTTTTTTAAAAGATTGGCACCTGAGCTAACATCTGTTGCCAATCTTTTTTTTTTTCTCCTTCTTCTCCCCAAACCCTCCTCCAGTTGTGTATTCTTGGTTGTAGGTCCCTCTGGTTGTGGTATGTGGGATGCCGCCTCAACATGGCCTGATGAGCAGTGCCACGTCTGCGTGCCCAGGATCCGAACCTGCGAAACCCTCGGCTGCTGAAGTGGAGCGCGTGAACTTAACCACTCAGCCACGGGGCTGGCTCCTAGGTGACTTTATTTTTGATATTTTCCTTCAACAAATATTTACCGAGCTTCTATATCATGCTGTCCAATAGAAAAATAATGCAAGCCACAAATGTACTTTTTCTAGGAGCCACATTTAAGGAGGTAAAAAGAAACAGATGAAATTAATCTTAATAATATACTGTACTTAATATAGTCAAAATATTATTTTAACATTTAGTTACTAGAAAAATTCTTGAGATACTTTATATTCTTTTTCTTTGGTACTAAGCCTTTTGAAATTCAGTGTGTGTATTATATTTTCAGGACATCTCATATTGGACTAGCCCTATTTCCAGCACTCAGTGGACACACATAGCTGGACAGTGCAGTATTGTGCTGGGTGTCAAGGAGAGAACAGGGAACAGGATGGGCAAGGTGTCTGCCTTCACTGAGTTGACAGTCTGGTGTGGGAAACATGTAATAAAGAGGTAAATAATTTTGGAGAGTGTTATTGAGAAAATAATACATCGGTATTTGAGGGATTGGGAAGCTGACTTAGATGGCCTGGGGAGTTAGGAAAGCCTCTCTGAGGCTGAGACCCAGATAGGAGGCATTAACCATCAATTATCTATTGCCACAATAATGCTGTATACACTAAACCATTCCACAAGTCAGAAGCTGAACATAGTAACTAGTTATTATTGTTCATGAGTCTACAAGTTAGCTGGGCGGTTCTTCTGGTTGCAGGTGGGCTCCTGCATCTGTGGGCGGCTGCAGGTCAGGCAGGTGGCTGTGCTGATCCTGGCTGGGCTTGCATGTTTGGGGTCTGCTGGCTGTTGAGTGGTGTAGGATGACCTCAGCCCTTTTCCATGTGGCTTCTCATCTTCCAGCAGGCTAGCCCAGGCCTGTTCTCACAGTGGAGGCAGGGATCCCAGAGAGACCGTGGAAGCCTTCAAGGTTTCTTAAGGCTCAGGTTCAGGACTATATCACTGGAGGCTGGCCTGGTTGCACAGTGGTTAGGTTTGCACATTCTGCTTCGGTGGCCCCGGGGTTTGCCAGTTCGGACCCCAGGTGTGGACCTACTCACTGCTTGGCAAGCCATGCTGTGGCAGGCGTCCTACATATAAGGTAGAGGAAGATGGGCACGGATGTTAGCTCAGGGCCAGTCTTCCTCAGCAAAAAGAGGAGGATTGGTGGCAGATGTTAGCTCAGGGCTAATCTTCCTCAATAAAAAAAAAAAAAAAGAAAAGAACTATATCACTTCTGCCACATTCTCCTGGCCAAGGAAAGTTACAAGGCCAGCCCAGTTTCTGGGAGGAGCTGCGAAGTCACAATGCAAAAGGTGTACATACAGGGAGGGAGGGAAAATTCGGGTGATTTTTGCAATTAATCTTCCATTATACTTAAAAAGCTTTTAATTCCACCAGGAAGTTACAACAATTCCAAACTTGTATGTACCCAATAAAATATCCTCAAAATATAAAAACGAAAATAGAACCACAGGGAGATGTTGACAAAATTACTGACAGTGGGAGGTTTTAATGTACCTTGTGCAATTATTGATAGGTCAGGCACATCAAAAAGATTAATAAAGATATAGAAGAGTTGAACATATTTACAAGGTATGCAGTCAAAAATACTTATGGCACACTTTCTGTGTGTGAGGCACAATTCTAGGTGTGCTGGGCATACAGCAGCGAACAAGTCAACAACCCCTGTCCTCATAGAGTTTATATCCTAGCGGAAGGAAATAGATAACAAACAAGTTAATATGTAAAACAGACATGAAGACTGCTGTCGAGACAAATGACAGGGAAAGGAGATCTAGCTGGCTGGGATGGCAGGGTGAGGATTTAATTTAAGCAGCATCAGGGTAGGCACCACTGAGGGGACACAGGAGTGAAGACCTGAAAGAGGCAAGGGAGTGAGATGTGCCTATCTCCAGGACTGGTGGAGGGAACAGCATGTACAAAGGCCCTGAGGCAAGAGCTGGTTTGGCAGGTTCTAGGAGTAGACAGAGGCAGGCTTGGCAAAGTGGGAAGGGATAGGGAGAGGAGTAGTCAGGGGCCAGATCATGCGGGGCCTTGTAGGCCATGAGGATTTTGGATTTTAGTCTTGGTGATGGGAAGCCCCAGTGGGTGAGGGGAGAGGGGTGACATAGAGCATTAGGGGTGAGGATCCTGGGGACAAGAGGGCTATTTTGAGACAACGGTCAGGTAGCCAGACCTCTTACAGGTTGCTGGGTACCAATCCTTGTCAGGCAACATGTCCCCAAGGAAATTCCCTTGCTTTGTCTTTCAACTACCTAGACAGCAGTTTATTCCCCGAAGGATGTCACCATCTCGGGAGAACATATTCCAATTATCCTGGAAAACAAGGTAATTGGGTTTATAGTCGTATTCATCTTCTCAATTCTCGGAATGAAAACCTATCCAGAGCAAGAACAAAAGGTAACTCCAGAAACCAGTCCTCTCCCCACTGGGAAAACCCAGCCAGCAATTTATGCAGCGCTGGTTATGGGAAACTCTTGTGAGTTTCAAGTCACTTTCAAGATAGAATCTTACATGAGAGAAGGAAATAAAATGGGGCTGTTTATTCAAATATTTATTCAGCCCCTACTGGGTGCCACACACTCTTTGATGTGCTGGGGATACAGCAGCAAACAAGGCAGGCTGATTCCTGCCTTCATAGGGAAGCGAAATACATAAGAGAAACACACAAATATGTGACATGTTAGACGGGGAGATAAATGCCCTGGAAAAAAAGCAAGTAGGAATAGTGAACATTTGGGAGTAGAGGTGTTGCAATTTGAAACAGGCTGGTCAGGGGCAGATTACTTGAAAAGCCTTATCTGTCCAGTATGGGCAGAGCAGAGAGAAGGGCTGGGGAGTGTCAGAGACGTAAGGGCAGGGCCTGGCCCACATCTCGTAGGGCGTTGTAATGCAGACACTACAATGTGCGAGGGTGCGATTTATAATTTTATTCCACATTCTATGACAAGGAAAAATTAGCCGATGTGGTAATTTCTGACTTCTAGTTCTCTGAATTCTATAAGATGTAATATATTTTACTTCATATTATCAGAAAAAGACTAAATAGCTCTATTTAGCAGTTCCAGTGCTGGCAGTTCCCCTGCCTGAGCTAGAACAATGGCACAAGAGATTCTTCCACTAGTTTTCTCTGCAGGAATTTTTTTTTTTTTTCTTTTTTAGCTAAAGCAAAGTATGAGTCCACCTGAGTGGCGCTCAAGGTCCCAGGGATTCTGCCCTTCTCCAGGCAGCACACAGGAGGGCAGCCTGCAGCATCAAAGGGCACGAGCTTGGCTCAGATCCATGATTTCAGTTTGGGGCATAAATAGGACATTTAATGGGAAAAAAACCCCAGACATCTGAGAGCTTGCATAGAGGCATTCTAACAAACAAGAAAGCATCTACCAGCTACCTGGCGTCTGTGTGTGAAGCAGACTGTAATGAAGTGTGGAGCCCAATCTAGGGGGTGGGGGTGGGGGTGGGAGATGGGCCAGTGGTGGAGTATAAACTGAGGGAACTAAGAAAACAAAAGCAATAAAATAAAAATAACACAAAACGCTGCTTGCCGGTGCATCCTCCATGCTGGAGTCCAGCTCGCTCACTCGTGTGGAAGTCAGGGCTGTGGTCAGGGAATGGGGTCGGGGGTGGGTTTCAGGGCATTTGCTGGCCTCAGAGGAACTGGGGAGGTAAAGGTGGTGGTACAGCCTGAAGGCCGACTCTGAACTTGCTCGAGGAGGGGCGCCAGAGTGGGCAGCCTCCCCTCCGCCTAGTGTGGGACACATGAGGGTGAGAGTTCTAGCACAGAGCTGCTCACTATTCACATATTAAGCTTCCACAGACTAAACACACACCCTTCTTTACTTTCCAAATCCTGTACCATTTTCTACCAGATTCAAGAATGTTTGTAAGTAATAATGGATACCTAATGTTTAAGAAAACGCTTGACTCCCTCATTAGTTACAATACCTTGAGCAGATGCCAATCTCTCCATTTCTTCACCTGTAAAACAGGGATAACAGGCAGGGATGCAAATGAAGCCTTCCAGAGAGCCTGGCATCACACCTGAGGCATAGTAGGCTCTTAATGTTCTCCCCTCCCTGCTCCTGACGAAAAGGATTAGGCTGCTGTCAAATGCTAGGGGTATACTTTAAAACAGTGCTTGTCAACCTTTAAGGTGTGGGCCAATCACCGGGGAGAATCCTGCAGGTTCTGATTCAGTGGTGTTGGGGACAGGGAATCTGCATTTCCAACAGGCTTCCAGGTTATGCCTATATGGCTGACTGGTGATTGTTCGAGAGCCAGAATTTAACACTACTGAGCTCCATTCCTTAATACAACTACCACATAAAGAGCCCTTAAAAGGGCTCCACAGATTGTCTATTTCTTTAAAAAATTAACTCTTCCACTTCAGCTTCACGCAGAGTCACTGGTCCAGCCAAGCGCCCAGCACCAGCCAGGCCAGAGCATCAAGAAGACATCCTTTGGTCCTGGTGGGTTCACAGCACCCTTCTACAGGAAGACCTTGCAGTTGTCTCTCCACCACGTTTAGCTTTTTGATCTTAGCCTTTGCCTCTGAGAATAATTACCCCTTAATTAGCACCCACCACCGTGTCATCTAAATAATTATAGTAAGTGCAGCTTGCACCTCTGCCGGCAATCTTCAAACAAACTGATAAAACAAGATCCGATGCGGATTTTTTAAAAAGACAAAACTGACCCAAATAAAAGTCAGGCACACACCACCCACCGCTCTCATTCACAGAAACTACGGAAGAGCTGATTTATTTTGAAACAATCAAGAGAAAGTACTGATATGATCTTTGGGAAATTGTAAATGTCAGAATATAAATTTTACAAGCAGTCGCGGGGAAAGTAAGACTATTCACCCACGCTAAAATCCACCTTAAATTCCTACTGGGGAGGGCCACAGGATCTCTCAATTATTTTTTCTTTATTCGGAGTTTCCCGAATATATTGGCCGAGCCTGGTAACTTCTGGATGCACTCAAAGTAAATTAGCCATTGTGGAAGAAGGGGCACGCTTTTCACTGCAAGCAATCAGTTTTCTAATTTCCCAGGTGGATCTCCATTAACCACCCACCAAACAGCAGGGCCGTCCGAGCCCGATGAATCATGCATCTCTCTTAGGGCAAACCGATGGTCCTACTCTTCAGCACGCCGTTTTCCTGTTGCAACCCTAAATACAAAACACACACACACAGACACAAAACCCAACTTTCTGAATAGGTTAAGACACTAACCCAGAAAAAACCTCAAACAGCACAAAAGAGCGTACAGCAAAAAATACTCTTTCCTTCCATCATCTCCCACCTCCCTATCCTCCCCAGAGGTAATCACTGGTTTATTTCCTTGAACTTTTAATTCTGGAAAATTTCAGAAATACAAGTACAGAGACCGACATAATAAGCCCGTGTGTACGCATCCCGCTGGCTGGCTTTATTCTCCCTCGCCCAGTTTTTGGAGGACTTAAAGTAAGTCCCAGAGACCAGATCATTTACCCGTCGAAACTTTAGTATGTCTTTTTTTTTTTTTTTTTTTTTTTTTAACGTAACCACATTACCGTTATCACACCCAACAGGTTAACGATAAATTCCTTAGTACCATCCAGTATTCTCGGGGTCACTTTTCACTGGTGCGGGACACAAGGAAGAACTGCGAAGGTAAGGGCCCAGGGGTTGTACGGGGCACATTCAAGAGCCGGGGCTGACGTCGCTCGCGGCCACCGCCGTCAGATGCCCAGCACCCCGGGCCTCCGGGTCCCTGCCGTCGGTACCTGCGCCGGGCGCGCGCCGGCCAGGCAGGGTCGAGGGCAGCTCCGAGCCCCGAGCTCCCCTCCTCCCTGCTCCCGGGCGGCGGCCCCAGCAGGCCCGGCGCAGCTGCACAACCCGCCGTCCCTAGACACCGGCGGGTCCCAGGAGGGGAAACGATTGACACAGCTGCCTGCACTGCGCCCCCGGCCCTTCCCCGCGGCACCTGCGTCTCCCGGCGGGGACGGGAGCGACAACGGGCGCCCGGGCTCGGGCGGGCCAAGCCCGCCGCCAGCACTCCTCCCGCCGCCCACTCCCGCGCCCAGCTCTCAGCCCCCGCGACCTCGCGGACCGGGACTACAAGTCCCGTCGGGCCCCGCGGCCGGGCCAATGGCGGGCGCCGGAGCATGCGGGGCGCGGCGCCTGCGCGGCGGTTTGAGTAAGCGGCCGCGCGATTGGCTGCGGGGTCGGGCGGCCGCGCGGGGCCTGTGGGAAGCGGAGTGACGGAGCGAGCGGCTGTTGGAGGAAGGAGGTGGGGGCCGGGAGCGCAAATGGCGTTGAGATGGTTCAGGGCCCTGTTCAAACTCCAGCGCTGACCATTCACCGGCGGAAGCGGCGGCGCAGGAGGCGGCGGCGGCCCAGCGGGGGCACGGAGCGGGCTCCGCTCCCGGCTCCAGCGGCAGCGCCCGGGGAGGCCTAGGCCCGGGCCCGGCCGGCGGCGCTCGAGGCGGGGAGGGAAGTTGCGGTGCCGCCGCTCCTCCCCCCTCCGCCGGTTTCCTATTTACCGAGAGCCGAGTCGCGGGTCCCGACGGTGGCGGAGCCCCTAGCCGCCCTTCGCGCGCCGGCCGGCCCTGCGCTCCCGCCCGTCCGGGGGCCGCTGGGAGCGGGCGAGACGGAGGCGGCCCGAGGCCAGAGCACCCGCCAGGCGCCGAGGGTAAGCGAGGTCTCGGGCGGCCGCCTAGGCCCGGGGCGAGCCCGCGCGGGCGGGGGCGGCGGGGGTCTGGGCGCGCGGCAGGCGTCTTGCGCTCCCCCGCCGCCGGCCTCCGAGGAAGTTGGGCCGGGGGGCGACCTGGGGAACTCTCCTTTTCCGCTTGCATTTTCCCTTCTTCCGAGTTCCCCGCGGGCGGCTGCTGATGGGCTCCTCTCCCCAGGCGCGGTCAAGTGTGCCGGTTTCAGCCCCGAGCCCTCCGCCGCCGAGGCCCTCCCCTGCCCGGGGGACTCGGTGGCACAGGCTTCCGGGGCGTCGGGAGCGACATCCCTGTCCTGGGCGGTGGGGGCGGGGAGGGGAAAAGTTGCGTGCGCCTCCCGCCGGCGGGGGCCGCCCCTCCCGCCGCCTCCCCCGCGCCCACCGCCCCCAGGTGAGGCTGTCTGCGGGGTGCGGTTGGCCCTCTCCGGCTTTCGATCTTGCGTGGCAGTCGCTAAGCCCTCGGGGATCCGAAAGACGCTGGGTTTGGGTGGGGGCTGTGTGTGAGGACTTCTCATCCCGGCGCACTTCCCTGAAAAGGCGACCTGGCCGAGGCCGAGGCCCAGCGAGGACCGAAAAGACTGAGTTGCGAATCATTCTTTCCTTTTGAGTTAGGGTAGTCGTTGGAGTTTGAAGCCCGAGCAAGAGAGGCTGTGTACTTGAAATATACGTAATATTTAGTGTCAGATGGGTCTGCGCGCTTATCTTTTCATTTATGCATGCATGTTACACTCTAGGCTTGGATAATGCCGTCGCAATAGTCTGTCCGGTGACTTTCAAAGGCGTTGTGGGAAACTATAGGGGAGATCAGAAGTAGGGGATGTTACATAATTATCTGCCATGTACTGGTCGCTCAGGTTCGACAGTTATTAACTCTTAGCCAAATCTTTCTAATCTACACACTTTGCATTTCACACTCCTTGAAGTTAGAGCATCGCTGACGTTATTTCGTCTTTATTTCGTTGTGTATTGGTAAAAGGCATGGACTCTTAAAAAATAAGCTTGGTCTTCTTACCGCTTAAAATAATTAACTCCTTAATAGCAAATATTCACCTGCAGACTTTGAGCTTGGAACGTGAATGCTTCGTGGTCCTAGGACCATTTATACATTGAGTTTTTCTGGGGTGGGCCTGCAGGAGCTCGAGTCTAGATTTTTGGTTTGGCTTTAGTCAGCGTTTTTAGGTGCTTATCATGTAAGTATATTGAAAACGTTCCAGCTTTGCTGGTGCGTGTGTAAAAGTAAGTCTTCAGATCAGGGCTTTATGTTCTTGGAGAAATGAAAAGAAATGACTTTATTTTGTTGTTCTTGGAGCTGCCAAATATACTTAGTTTTGTTTAGGCCGTACTAAACAAGAAAGACACTAAGATTCTTCAGCAGTGTAAATCTTCAGTAGAAGGGGAAATCGATCTACCTCGGAGAACAGTTTGGTGACATGTTAAAAGGCCTTCAAACAGTTTTCTCTTAATGCAGATGTATATGATGACTAAGTTAATTATTTTGTCACATTAAAATTAGCTTCTAACCAGACATATAGGCATATGTATAAAACTAAGTTTATAGTAAGTCACTATAAATTGCAAAAATTTAAGTTAATTAATAAAGGAAAAACATTTAAAGTATAGATAAAACATTCAGAAGTATGTCAAATATCATTCTGATCGTTGTATTGTAAATTTCAAAGGATGCAGATTTTTTCCAAGCCCCTAAGCAGTTCATTTTTTTCTAATTATATTTAATGTATTGATATTTAAATTTAGGTCAAAGTGTAAGAAACGGGTAAGAATTGATAGTGTTTGAAGTATAACTTGTTTTATAACTTGTTTCAAGTGTAACTTGTTTTAAAACAGTTTGACTCTTGATTTACTGTTCTGAGAATTTTGTTTGTTCTAGTTATTATTATGTAGGTAAATCAGATGAATCAGTTTATCTTTTATAAGGTGAAGAGGGAAATAAAGATATGTTTCTGTTGCTTCATTTAATAATCCATGGACCAGTGTAATATGCTGGAGTTCACCAGCTCCAGAAAATGTAACTCAGCAAATGAGCACAGCACTGTAGGGACAAGGAAGACAGAATAAGTATGCTTTCTTGCGCTTAGGGAGATGAGTGACTGAGGAATATTTTTGAAGTCACAGCTCAAGTGACATTACGCCAAGAATCAGAATCTTTAAGGTTGGGTGAAAAACTGCAGGTTCTAATACATGCAAAAATAACACCATTTTTTCCGGCTTTTTTTAATCCCCTCACGTGATAGGTGCTGTGAAATTTCAAAGAACTGAATTTAGTCAATTATTGGATATCTCTGAGATCCTGAAAAAAATTAACGTTTTGTGCTTAAGATTTTATGTTAGGGGCGGTTACTCTATTTAGATTATTTTTTTAAGGTAAAAGTGATGTTTGTGAGACTAATAAGTAGATTCACTTGAAACTTTAGAGAAAATTGATATTCTATAAGTTAGTTTTGTGGATGCGGTATTATAAATTGGTATGTCGTTATGCGTTCTTACTTTGTAGGTGGCATATGAATATGTACTCATTGTAAAAAAAAATTGACATGTGGAAGTATAAAGGGTAAAAAATGAGCCCCTCTCTTTATATCCCCTCCCCATATTTAACTGTTTTTAGAGATTTGTATCTTCAATGTTGAAAAGCCACATGGGGAGAATCCCTGGGTTCTTATTTTTATATTCACTGTTAGAACTTGTTAGGTATTTGGTGATTATATATTTTTACTTTTTTTTTTACATTTTTTTCCTCACAGAAAATGTCTTACATTTTTTTTTCACAGAGAATATGAAAGAGGTGTCAAAATGACATCCAGATTTGGGAAAACATACAGTAGGAAAGGAGGAAATGGCAGTTCAAAATTTGATGAAGTCTTTTCCAACAAACGGACCACCCTTAGCACAAAATGGGGAGAGACTACGTTTATGGCTAAGTTAGGGCAGAAGAGGCCGAATTTCAAACCAGATATCCAAGAGGTTCCCAAGAAACCTAAGGTGGAAGAAGAAAGTACCGGAGATCCTTTTGGATTTGATAGCGATGATGAGTCTCTACCAGTTTCTTCAAAGAATTTAGCCCAGGGTAAGGGCTCCTCTTACTCCGAGTCGAGCGAAGCTGCTCCGCTGGAAGATGTGACTTCTGTACTTGAAGCTAATAGCAAAATTAGTCATGCAGTGGGGGAAGACAGTGTCGGATCTGATAAGTGCGTGCATCTGGAGGATGCTTTGCTTGGGAAGGAAAAGAGCACAAACCGAATCTTAGAAGATGATGCAAGCAAAAGTAGCTGCACTAAATTAATGACTTCAGGTAAGTTATGATTTCGTTTATCTGAGCTGGGAGAGCTTTGTGGGAGCCGTTTAGTTAAATGATTTAAATTCTAACATGTTATACTTCTTGGGTTTTCTTTCCGTGTTTATGATTAATGGGAACTATAGATGATTTTGTAGAAGAGATTTAAGAACTTGAAAGAAACCAATTGGGGGTTGAAATTTTACTAAACAACTTGGATGTTAATGTTTGCAGACTATTCCTCATGGCACATTTTGGGAACAGCCTTTCATAAAGCCCTGACTCCCATTCCAGTAAGAAACATCTCTTTCTGTTGTGTTAGGATTACACAGTATCTCATTTCTATTACTGTGGAGGATTTGGATGGTTAATGAAAATGAGATGAGCGTGTACGATGAGGATTAGTTTTAGGAGTGTTAGACTTTGCTCCACAACTAGTTTAGAAAGATTGAGGAGGAATTGAGTGGAAGCATAGAAGAATTGAACTTCATTGCAGGTTGAGATTAGTTTGGAGTCTGTGTGGTGCTGGTAGCAACTTGTCTTAATAGATTTTAATCCACAAAACCAGTTGTATTTTTAAGATTTTGGTTTGTAAATCTGGCATCTAGGGTTCATTCCTGAAACAATTTATTTTACCAGTTGTATCTGTACTCCTTTTCTAAAGATTTATTATAAATGATAAAAGACTGAAGAGCTGAGATGGGAGTTGGCGGCGGGACAGCGTGTGTGCCTTGTCAGCAATAGGACAAGGATGGCACCGCAGTTGAAAACAAGCCTTAGTTCTCAACTCTTGGCAGATCTTATTGATATGAAAGGTTGTGTAGATCTCATATTTTGAAAGGAAGTAAAGACGGAGCTTTCCTAGTACTGAATTCTTAAGAAGAATTTGTCCTTTGGAGGCTTAATATAAGGCGCTCCAAACAGTATGATAAAAACCTTCGCTTTGCATAGTTTTACTAGAAATGCTGAACATTTTTCACTTTTTCTCACCCTTGGATGACAGGATGAGCCAGCTGTTATTGTCATTCCCTTGATCCTCCGGGTTAATTCTGATTTGGCTGTCCTTACGCTTTGCCCACATTTCTCCTGAAATATTGTTCATAACTTAAGGTTAGGTTAAATTTTGGTAAAAAGAAAGCATAAGAACTGTTTCCCAGATCAGCTCCTAAAATATATATTATAATCGTAGAACCATGGAGCCAAAATGAACTTTAACTCAGCTCTCCTCATTTTATAGATGAGGCTCAAAGAGATCAGGTGACTGTCCAAGGTCAGCTAGTGGCAGAGTTGGAATGAGATTCATTTACTGATTTTCACCCTGTTGACCCCTACTGTGTGTCCTCAACTGCTAGGCTCTGGGAATGCTCTTCCGCTTCAGTTATCTAGTGTTCTTTCTGCCATGTCTTGCTGTCCTCAAATAGTTAATCCACCGTGTGGGGCACATAGGCTAAAGGAAGGAAGGTGAGGCTGGGGAAGTGGCAAAACTGGTCAAGGAAGGCAGACACAGATTTCTCCAAGTGCTATCTTTTGGAGAATAGTGCATCATTGGTAGTCAGAAGGTATCAATAGGATGAGCGTTTAGGTAGAAACTTGGAAGGAAGTTAGATATTCATAGGCAGCAATTGCCTATATGGCTTTGCTGAAGTTACATCTATACTTGTCCAGGTGGCCATTTGAAGTTGTTTAGTGGGAACTGGAAACAGTTTTCTGTAGAAATGAGATATTAGCTTCTCAGTCTGATGTAACTAAATGTAGTTTCTGGTGCCGATACTGTGAACTGACTGGGAATCCAAATTCCATTGTATTTATAATGTTTGCTAAAAAACAGATAAAAAGATGTTCAAGAACATCTTGTCCCTCGTCCCCTCTCCTTCACAAGGCACCCTTAGTGGGAAGGGAATGGGGTAGCGCTATGAATATTTCTTTTCTTCTCCTCTCCCTTGGCCACCCAGAGCTGCAGCAACCCTGCAGCCCCCAGTAGGATAAGAAGGGAACTTTGAGGGAGTGCTTTTAATTCTCGCGGTAGTCTTATCTTAACCTGTTCTTACACACCATTTATAAGTTTGTATGTGTTTTGTACGTTGGCTATAGTTCTGGAAATACTACTTTATGTGATGACCTTCCTTTTTTTTTTTTGCCTCTCCCCTCTGAAATTTGGGCATTTCCCTGTGTCTGGACTGTTCTTGCATTATGTCTGTGAGATTGTCATTGCCTCTACTCTCATTCAGAAAGGCTTCTGATTTTAGTTGAATTTTAGAAACTCAAACCTACGGTTTTCATAAAAGAGGTCTATAAATCTAAAGCAGTTCCTAACCTTTTTTGAATTAGAGATCCTTTTGAGAGATAAAATTTTGGACTTTAGATAAAAGTGCTTGTGCACCTGCCTTGATCTCAAGTCTCGGAGATCCTTTGCAGGTCATGTGTAGGCATTTTATGCAAGAACCTTTGAGAAATTTTGTGCTCAAGCTTGTTCAAAGTGCACGAGTTCCACAGTATCCTTCCAGTGGAATGTTCCAGCTCACTCAGACCATTTTTCACTGTAGAATTATATCACATCAGTGAAAAGGGCTTATCCCACTCAAACTTACCATGTCATTTCTCTTGGCATTAAGTTTTAAAGTGCATCCCTTTCTCTACAGCGGTGTATGTGATTAATTTTTAGGTACTATTAAAATTGTTTTGAATATTTTATACCGGATAGTACTTTAAAAAATTGTGGCTTATTTGAAGAGGAAACTCAGAATGAAGTCATGATAAAACTTAGAATGGTTGCCATTTTCCAAATAGACGCTTGATGGATAAGCGAACCAGAAGCAAGAATACAAACTGAATGAGAACTGCAAGGAAGGATTGAGTTCCTAAAATGTCCGAACTGTTGATTTAAAAAAAAAAAAACAAAACACTTGTGACACCTTCAGTGGTTGTCAGTAAATGGCCAATCTTGTTTCATTTGTACTACACACACTGTGCACCTCCTGTCCTCTACCCTCTGGATTATTTTAAAGCAGATTCAGGATTTCTTATTTTATCTGCACATAGTTTAGTTGCCGTTGCTGTTAAAGCCATTGAGTTCACAAACAGGTGTCCCACTTAAAAATGACTGTTAGCAGGACCTAAAGGTTTGCCCTTTTGAGAGATCTTGGAATATTCTTTAAAAGTGTGGAATCCAGGGCTGTGTGCTCTTGCCTTTTATATGAAGCTACTTCATTTTCCATCTTTGTGCTTTCCGCTGCAGGTTTTTAATCTGGACTCTAGAATAAAGTGTGCAAAGACTTATATTTCTACTTGGCATACTTTCCTTGCCAGCCAGCTGGGATTCAGTCTACACAGCCTGCCAAATATTGAGATAACTTGCTGCATAGGCTCTTAATTTGCATGACTGGTTTTGGTAGCCAGTAAATTTTTTTCATTTGCTTAAAGCTGCACTGACTATTTGTGTAAGTTAGAGGGATGTTGTTATCAGGAAGTTAAGAACTTTGATTTGAAATTGAAGATGATTTTTAGAAAAGGAAATGAATTGGTCTATTCCTGAAACCTTAAATAGGCCACAGACTTGTGACCTGAGGTGAGATTGTCGTGTATTCATTGGATAAAGTACAGGTGATTAATGAGGATTATTGAAGAATTCTGAAAGTATAGTATCAACAAGAGTTACTTGCCTTCATTTAGATATCGAATGTATTTGTTGTATAAAATATACTTACGACTTACATAAAATCAGCTGCTTTTAAGAGGAGTGGATAAGAGATCTATCATTTATTAAGTTCCTGCTTTGTGCTGAGCCCTTTATATATCACTTGATCCTTAATCACAACCATGTAAGGCAACCTTTACTCCCATTTTATAGAGGGTAAAGCACAATTCAGAGAGGTTGAGTAACTTGAATATTAAGTGGAGGATCTGAGAAACATCCAAAGTGTTCTTTTCATACAGTGCTGCTATATTCTGACATGAGTGAACTTACTTTTGTCATATTTAAAGCCTTATAGACTGTCACTATATGATCAGTTTTATCTTGATGTTGGAAATAACTTTATCTTGACGAACAACACATTATGGATTCCCTCTTGCCTCTATTTAAATAATTTTATTTTTAATAAGAATGATGGTCAAAGTACTTATAATACTTAGCAAATAAAACTAACCTTATTTTTACAGGTAACAAGTGTGTTCTACTTTCAGTTTCTTTGAAATTCAATAATATGCAACTTTTGAAACACTGTAATTTGAATTAAATTTACTTTGTTTTAAAGTAGAGCTTTGATTTCTTGTAAAATATTTTCGTAATAAGAGGAGGATCATTCTCAAGGTTTGAGCAATAACAAAAGTGCAGGTGACCACTAACAAGTTTCTCCTCCGATCTGAGTTGAATACCGGCCATGAGGTAGTACATGAAAATTGTAAGCATAGTCTCTGTTACCTAGGAGTAGAGCTGTTGACTTCTGCTGGGAATGATAAATAAATGCTTCTAAAACAATGACAACACATTTATATGATACTTGATGCTTTTCAGAGTATTTTCTATACGAATTCTTAGAATTTCGAGCCAGATGATACATTATAAATTTTTCTGGTCCAGCCTATGACTCTTTAGGAGGCAGTCCTCAACTGTTTCAGAGCCCTGATGGTAGAGGAGGATGAACTTGTTCCTAGGAGGGTCTTGGGGGTGCCTTCCTTGCAACCATCCAGCTATTATTTTAGTGTCTTCCATATGCTGAATGTTGGGTGTGTGTCCATGAACAAGATCTTACCTTACATTCTAGTGGGCAAGATAGGTTGAATAAAGAATAATGTCTACTGAAAGTTACAGAGAAATATAGGGTGCTGTGAGAGTGTATAATAGGCTCATTTACCTGGTCTGAATGAGGGATGGGGCAAGGCTGACATTTAACTTGAGACCTACTGGTGCACTGAGAAAGTAAAAGTGGCAGAGCTTGGTGACATGGGCAACGAGGAAGAAGGAGACATCAAGAATGATTCCCAGGTATCTAATGTGAGCAGCTGGTAGCATCATTCATTGAGATAAGGGGACATTTTGAAGGAAAGTTCATCAGTCAGTTTTGGGCACATTGGGTTTGAGATGTTTGTGATAATGTTCAAGAGGCAGTAGGATCTGCTGGTATGGAACTTAGGTAAGTTTTGGTTGAAGATGATTAATTTGAGATTCAGCAGATAAATGTTATTTGAAAGTACAGGATTAGATGAAGTCATTAAGGAGAATGTAAGAGAAAAAAATACTGAGCTATGAAGAATTTGCAGTACTTAATGGATGGAGAGAAGAGGAAGACGAACTAGGTGAGGAAATTGAATAGAACCAGCTAGAGCTACAGCTGAAGGAAAATCAAGCAGGTGGCATTTTATAGAGGCCAGCAGAAAGGTGTTTCATGAGGGATCAACTGAAGGGGAATGCTGCTGCAAAGTCAACAAAAATGAGGACTGCGAAGCAAGCATTGGCGTTTGCAGCTTGGATTGGAGTGGTCCAGGTAGTGAGTACGCAGTGAGGAAGGAAATTGGGGTAGCAGGATGTTTGAAGGGGAGAAGAAAAAGGGCAGATAGAGATATGTGAGGGGTTCTGGAAGGTTTGATTTTATGAGAGAGCGTTGAAGCAGGATCCAAAGCACAGGAGGAGAGTGGTCTTGGGAGAATGGATGTTGCATTTCCTGGCCAGGAGGAAAGATGGGTGAAAATGTGAACTTGGTGGGAGTATGGAGGATAAGGTGGTTTATGAATGAAAGCATGTGTCTGCCCCCACCCCTCTTGACAGTACAGCTTATTTCTGAGAGAGAGGAAAAAGGGCAGGGTAGTGTATGTGAGGGCTGGAGGGGAGAGGCAACGAGTTCAAAGAGATGTTGGAGAAAGTGGAAGGAGCTGTCTAGAGAGAGAATTTCTGGACATTATTGAGGCCTTAGTTGAAGTTTGTATCATTAAAAACTCCTGGTTACTAATCCACCCATTGTGTGTGTGAGTGTCCCCCCTCCTTTAGTAGGCCCTGTAGCAAGAACCTGCACAGAAGATAGAATATTGGATGGGGTAATTAGAATTATCCTGGATTGACATTTTGTCTGACAAAATGTAGAATTAAGAGGTAGAGAAGAAAGAGAATTTAGGATATTGCCCAGAAAATGACTGAAATGATGGACTGTGGAACTTAAAATGTTTAGGAACTGGACATGGCTGCTGGTGGATAGGAGAAAGAAGAGAAGAGGAGTCAGTGTACTATCTTATTAAATAAAAGTCAAAAATGGGATTACAGGAACAAGCAAGTTGGATAGTTGGTAGGTTGTGATTAAAAAGTGAGTTACCTGATTTTAATATTTAAGAGGTAAAGGCAGGACACGTTCCTGGATGAAACAGTGGGACATAGTGGCTGAGAGGGGATGTAGGAGAAGACTGTTGATGGGAGGTTAAAGAACTGGGAGATTGAGAGGTTGGGATTTGGTGGAATTCAGGATGATAGCACAGCTCGCATGGAGCAGTAGATTTTAAATCTCACGTAAAATCCTTAATAAATGAATAAGAGGTTGTTAGATGACAGGTATGGGGAAGATTAGAGGGTAACTAGCTAGGTGGCACAAGTCTCAAGAGAAAGGGCTTTTATTAGAGGGTGGAGAAGTAATAGTTTTATAAAGAGGATCTGGAAAGCCAGCATACCAGTGACCCCAAACCATCCTACTCTGAGCTGCTAGAGGGGTTGCAGGAGAAGCAGCATCCTTAGTCAGGTTTCAGCTAGGGCAAGGAAGTGGTGGAGGGAATGAGCCCCCCGGTGTATGTGAGCATGCTGATCACTGAGGCCTGGAGACTCTGGACTTAAGGGTGTTGGGGGTGGTGGGGGTGGTGGTGGCTTGTTAGATTATGAGATTGAAAAGAAGTACTGATGCATTTTGAGTGTTAAAGTACAGAAGGAGGTAGATGACAAGATGTGTTTACATTTTGGATCATCACACATAGAAACAGAGAGGAGAGGCTTTAGAACCAAATTTTCCTAGAGCCGTTTTCAAACCTTCCTTGTTGGTAAACCATCTGAAAAGTTTTTAAAAACTGTCCCCACTTCAACTGCCCCCCCCCCCATATATTTTTGAAGTTTGCATCTTGATCTATCAATCACGGTCCCAACTAGAAACAGGTGCTGTGCCCCAATTAGGCTAATACCAGGAAGGTTTATTTATAAGGGGCTATTTACAAAGGTGTGGGAGGAATGTTAGGGAAAGCACAAGGGATGGTGCCCTAGCCTTGGTTAGCTGCATTCAAGCTATTATCACCCATTTTCACAGGGACAAGGGATTACCTGAGCCATAAAGAGCAAGCCATCTTAAGAGGAACAGTATCCTTCTATTGAGGGGCCTCATAAGGAATGTGCTGGAGGAGTAAAAAATACCTCAGTCTCACTTTCTTCCTTCCCTGCTCTGTCCTGCTGGAGCTCCTCATGGGTAGAACCCAGTGGAAGCCTGAGGGTCAGGAACCTATTTGACACAGGTCAGCTTCCTGGGGCAGAGATCAGGGTCTAGAGGAGATCTGGAAGGATACGAGGAAGATACCTGGTGTAATGTCTTAAAAAAAACAACAAAACCGTAAAGTTCCCTGGAAATGTATACAATTATGTAATCATTAGCAAGATACAGAATATTTTCATCACCTCAAAAGTTCCTTCATGCTCCTTTGTGGTCAGTCCCTTCTCCCACCTCCAAACCCTGACATCTGCTGATGTGTTTTCTGTCCCTGTAGTTTTGTATTTTCCAAAATGTCGTGTACATGGGATCACACAGTGTGTAGCCTTATCATTGTGGCTCCTTTCATTGAACATGATCTTTTAAGAGTATTCCATGTTGTTGCATGGATCAGTAGTCCATTCCTTTTTATTGCTGAGTAGTATTCCATTGCACAGATGTAACATAATCCATTCACTAGTTGAAGGACATTTGAATTGTTTTCAGTTTTTGGCAATTATGAATGAAGCTGCTGTAAACAGTCATATTTAGGCTTTTGTGTAGACATATGTCCTCATTTCTCTTGGGTAAGTACCTGGGTGTGGGATTGCTGGTCATGAAAATATTGGTCTTAAGTTTAAATGCTTGTGAAGGATATAATTTCTTGTAAAATAAATAATATAGTTTCTTGTAAATATTGACATTTTAAGATAAAGCTAACATGAAATTTAGGGATCATAGTTCTTTTAATTTTTTTATTGTAAAATAAAACATACAGAAAATCACACAGTATAATATATAGAAGTATACGTTTAGCTTAATGAATTATTTATAAGCAACACCCTTATAAACCACCACCCACATCAAGAAGTAGAATTTTGCCAGCTACGCTCCAGAAGCTCTTCCATGTGTTCCGCCTTCACCCCCAAAATAACTGCTATCCTGTCTTTTATTATAATCCCCTTTTTGCTTGCAAGTACCGTAATTATTTGCTGTTCACTTTCATACATTAAAAAAAAAAATAAAAGAACAAGTTCTTCAACAGCCAGAAGATTTATAATGTCCCTTTTCTTTTTGAAATTGTATTTCTATTCCACTTACCTCTCAGAATTTTTCTTTTTTTTTTTTGGTGAGGAAGATTGTTGCCAAGCTAACATCTGTGCCAGCCTTCCTCTCTTTTCTCTGTGGGACACTGCCACAGCATTCTTGGCAAGCATTGTGTAGGACCCAAACCCTTGAACCCTGGGCTGCCTAACTAGAGCAGGCGAACTTAACCCCTGTGCCACCAGGCCGACCCCACCCCTCAAAGAATTTTATCCTAATGAATATATTTACGTTTACTGTTTTAATGGTCATCCTTTTCATAGTTCTTTGTACACAAATATGTATATAAACTTAAACTTTTAAGAATTTTCTGTGATTATAATGCTCTAAGTATTTAAAAATTCTTCTAGATTGTTAAGACCACAGTTATTAGTACATAATCCATCAAACATTTTAAAGGCAAAATTTATTAGAGATGGATTTTGTAATGACAGGAGTGGGGCTTTTCTCAATTAGTTCATGTGTATGTGGATGAATATCATTGTTAGAATATAAAAAGACTTTGGCATGAGTCTTTTCTTAGTTTTTAATACATGTAAGTATTAAGAAACCATATTGACAAAAATAATAATAGAGTTTTGTTATAGCATTTTCTGTTTGGAAGAAAGCAATGATTGGAAATCACCTGATGTGTGAAGGATTTGTTACCCAGACATTAGAGTCACTCAGTTATTAAGCACAGAAGCCAGTAATCTATCACATTATTTCTTTATAGCTCATGCCAGAGCTGGAGCAATGTACCATATTTAGATTAGGGATAGGGTGAGTGATATGCGATTATTCATAATGTGGGAGAATGATTAATCCCAGGTGAGTTGGCAGGTCAGTTTTTGGACCAGAGTACATTGAAAATTGAGGATTTAGAAATGAATTTCCTTAAAACTTAATTGTGCTTTTATATGTTTTGGAATGTCTTAGTGTAGTCTAGGGATCTCTTTATCTAGTTTGAAGAGTTATTGCTACCTGGAGGGAGGCCCACTGGTTGAGGAGTGGCTGGGGTATGTGTTGTGTTTCCTCTTCTGGTGGGCAGGGATGGGCAGCTTGAGCAGGAGACCATGGGAACAGACAAGCTCCTTGGCTTGTGGGTGGGTTATGGTGGTTGGTAGTGAGGCTTGTCACAGGCTGTGTTGATGGGGGATAAGGGGAGGTTGAGTTGACTTCACTGCTCTAGGTAGTGGTCCCAGTTGAGTAACACTTTTGAAGTTGTTTTATGTTTACTGTTTTATCTTTAAAGCTACATGTAAATTTTGTTTGATATGTGTGCTTTATGAAATAGAAAAGTGTTTTCAATTGCTAGTTAAAATGCCTAACTTTTTTTTAAGTTCTTTATACTTTCCAAATCTTTGAGTAAAATTGATCCACTGAGGAACATATACCATGTTTTTCCTCTGACTTTATGGTGCCTCTGATAAACAGCCACAGACCCTTGTTGCAGTGAAAAAAATCAGTTCTCTTCCACAGAAGCAAATGCCGTTAACAATGTCTTGTATAGCTTTTCACAATCTTTAATATGCACAGCATGCAAATCTATGTATCTTTAAAAACACACTCAAATGGGAGCATGATATATGTATGTGTACACACGTGTGTGTATGTATATATAATACGTTCTATCTCTGATAGAGACGTTGTATTGTGCCTTAAAAGACACTTAAGGAAGAATCTTTAAGATGTACGCTTATCAGTATTTATAGATCTACCTTGTTCTTTTTTAGCAGCCTCATGGTTTTCCATTGTCTGGAGGTACCATACTTTTATTCTCTTAGGGGATGTTTTGGCTTTTTCTTGTCCTTTGTTATTACAAATAAATGTTACGTTGAACGTCTTTCTAATGTTCTGGAGCATCGTGTCTCAGTATAGTGGTAGGAGATGTTTCTAGAAGTGGAATTGAAAGGGCATATACATTTAAATTTTCAGTTGATCCTGCCACATTTCCAACTAACAGTGTGGCTTTTCTTTTTTGCATCATCCTCCTATCAAACTTCGGACTTTGCCTAGCTGAAAGGTAGAAAAATGTTTTTTGGGGGCTTTAATTTTTTCATTTTAGAATAGATACATTTTTATTTTTTAAAAATTTAAATTAAAAAATATTATTTCTGCATGGTACAAAATGGGAGTGGCTAAAAACTTCCCAGCTCTTTTCCTCAGTCACCCCAGTTCTCCCTCCATGGCCATTTATTGTTGTTTGTTTCAGCCTTTCTGACATATGTTGTGCATATACAAGCAATACCAGCAGTTACATATGTGTGTGTGTATTTAACTCCACAAAATGATAACATGCTGTTTTGTACCTTGTTCTTTCACTTAATATAGCTTGGGGATAATTCTATGTCAGTATATGAAAGTTTTCTTTCTGGCCTCCCTTTTTTACTTAAAATATTGCTGCATGGTGTGTCAGTTTCTGTGTGCTGTAAATTACTTAACTGGTTCCTTGTTAATGTCAGACTTTTGGGTTGCTTCCAGTGTTTTTGTTTTCTTTTTAAGTTGCTTAAATTTTCAGACAAACACCACTTACTAGCTGAGTCCCTATCAACCAATAACTTGTATCTATTGGCCTTCAGTTGCAGAATTGGATTCGGGTTCACATTTCCTTATCTGAAACCTTTGGGGCGAGATTTCTCTTGAATTTTGGGTTGTTTGGAATATGGAAAATATAAATATTTTACATTAACACCCCATCAGGGTCTGAAGTGGCACTCTAATCAAAGACACTGTTTGTTCAGAAAAAGAAATACCAGCCTGAGTGAGATAAACGCCAAAAAGAGCCTCACTTAGGTGAGGTCAGGTTTTGCTTCAGGATGCACCATGAGAAAACTTTTAGTTTTCAGAGCTTTTTGGATGTTGGAATTGTGGATCCCAATTTGTGAACTTGTAATAGTACCTCCTTCAGATGGTTGCTGTGAGATCAAATGAATTAATAGATGGAAAGTATTTAAAACAATACTAGACGCATACTGAGGGCTTAGTAAGTATAAATATAGTTCAACTTTGTTTTACTTTTTTTCCAACTTTATTGACATAGAATGGACATATAACATTGTGTGCTTTGATTTTTAATTGTGAATGAAATAGAGTATCTTTTCATAAGTTATCCATTCATTTCTATTTTTCTCTATTAATTACCTTTTTGTCTCTAGCTTCTTTTTTTACTGGAATGTTGGACTTATTGATGTATAAGAATTCTTCATATATTAAGGAAATTAGCCTTTTGCATTTCCCTGATAACTAATAATGAGCGTTTTTCACGTGCATATTTGATATCAGTATAGTTTCTTTGGTGATGTCTGTTCAGATTTTTTGCTCTTCTTTAATTGGATTGTTTATTTTCTCATTGAACTTTGAGTTTATATATTCTGGATATGTCTTTCATCAGACTTATTTTTTGCAGGCGTTTTCTCTGAGTCTGTGGCATGTCCTTGCATTCTCTTAACAGTGTCTTTTGCAGAGCAGAAGTTAATTTTTACCAAGTCCCATTTTGTCAGCTATTTCTTTTATAACAAGGGGGTACACTCCTTTCCCTAGGCACCCCTTTCTTTGTTGGACAGCTCCAACTGATCTTAATGTTCTTGCTCATCAGCTTTTATAGTTTCTATGAATTGGATGATTTCTACACGTTGAATAAATTTGTTCCCTCTTATGATAGTCACTCAGATATTTAAAGGCACCTTGCGTATAATGACAGCACTCCTTTACCCCCTAAATTAAACTTTTGTAGTTACCTCAACTGTATTTCATGAGTTATGGTCTCCAAAGGCATTTCTCTATCATCTGTACAGTCTCCTTAGTCAGAAGCCAAAGGTTTTGTTTAAATTTAGTCCTCAGCACATCGTGTGATATACATTTGCCATTTGCCCAGTGTATTAGATTTTTAACCTCTTCATCTGGACCTCTTCTGTTGTGGATTAGGATGGTAATCTGCTTCAGTGTTTCAGTTTTTAGTAGCTAGCACTAAAGGTAGTGTAATATAATAGAACTTGATATGGGTCTTTTTATGAGCTCTTTTGGCCATTGGTTGAATTGGTAACTTTTGCCATCATTAGCCTCACTGGGCCTCTTTTTCCTCATCTATATAATGATGGGTTTGGTGAAAAGTGAAAGGGAATATCTTCACCTTCTTGTAAGAAGGGGGAAGGAAGTAATATATTGTTAATGTATACAGGCTAGCATACCTTAGAGAGATGTCTGTGTATCCAGCTTCAGTAAACATTCATAGCCAATCTTATTTTATTTTTATCCCCACCTACTCTCTTTCCACAAAGGATTGTTTTGAAGCAAATTCCAGACGTATTTCATTTATAATTCTTTAACAGATAGGGACTCCAAAGAAGATAACTAGGGTACCATTGTTAGACTTAAAGGTACTTAATATATACCTTTGCCAGGTTTTACGTTTTAAACTTTTGAACAGACTGTTTATAGACAGTATACAATTGAAGAGCAGGAACAGCTTTCCCCTCGTCTCCATTGCTGAGGGCAACCATAGCTGTACATAATGTAGACCTACCTCATTTTTTTAACAGCTGCATAGTGTTCAGATATGTGGCTGTGTGATAATGTAATTAGTTCTTTATTATGAAAGCAAAACCCAGGAAACAGTGTTGTAGTGATATGTGGCTGTGTGATAATGTAATTAGTTCTTTATTGATAGATGTTAGTATTGTTTATGAAAGCAAAACCCAGGAAACAGTGTTGTAGTGAATTTCCTTCTTAGTTATGTTAATGCATACTCGAGGAAAATTATTTGTAGAGTAAATATTTGTAAATCAAACTGCTTAAGGGGGCTGGCCCTGTGGCCGAGTGGTTAAGTTCACGCCCTTCACTTCGGCAGCACAGGGTTTTGCCGGTTCAAGTCCTAGGCGTGAACTTGGCACCACTTGTCAGGCCACGCTGAGGCGGCATCTCACACGCTACAACTAGAAAGACCCGCAACTAAAAATACACAACTGTGTACCAGGGGGACTTCGGGGAGAAAAAGAAAAAGAAAATCTTTAAATAAAACTACTTACTTTGAGGGTAAGTCCATTTCTTTGACATGTACATTTTTAAAGATATTACCAAATTGCTCTCTGCAGTCCTGGCACTAAGATCTGCTCCTCCAGAAATGGAGTTTTATTTATTTTCATTGCTCTGCAGTATTTCTTTGTATGAACAGACCACTCTATTGATTATATTGTTAATGAATAATTAGGTTTCACTATTTTGGAGTGATGTTGCTGCGAGTATACTTATATTTTGTTAAACCATGTGGAATTGCTAATATTTGATTATTTTAAAAATGGAAGTTTCATGTGGTTTAGTTTAATATACTTTTGGTGAACGTATGCATACATTTCTGTTAGATGAGTACTTTGAAGTGGAATTGTTGGGTCATAGGATAAGTGTTATGTTTATCTTTTATAGATAAGGCCAAAGTGGTTGGTCCAGTTTCCTCTCCCACCAGCTGAAGTGGTTTTACCTCCTCCATGATACTTGGCATTGTGAACTTTAACTCTTTTGGTGGTTGTGTAGTGATACCCAATTATGGTTTTACTTTGCATCTTCCTAATAACTAATGAATACAACCACCTTTTAATATATTTTATATGTTTATTAGATGTCCTTTCTTATGAAGTGACTGGTCAAGTCTCTCGATCACTCATTTCATATTGGGTATCTTTTCATTATTGAGTTGTAGGCGTTCTTTGTATAGTCCTAATACCCACTACTCTGGTTTGTTTGGTAGTTCTCTTAAATACTGGTTTTTTTTCTCTCTTTTTTTTTTTTTATAAGGAAGATTAGCCCTGAGCTAACTACTGCCTGTCCTCCTCTTTTTGCTGAGGAAGCCTGGCCCTGAGCTAACATCCGTGCCCATCTTCCTCTATTTTATATGTGGGATGCCTACCACAGCATGGTATGCCAAGTGGTGCCATGTCCGCACCCAGAATCCGAACCGGCGAACCCCAGGCCACCGAGAATCGGAATGTGCAAACTTAACCGCTGCGCCACCTGGCCGGCCCCATTATGGACAGATTTAGTTTTGATGAAATGAAATTTCTTTTCCTTTATGGTTAATGCTTTTTGTTTCTTCTTTAAGAATCCTTTCCTGCCTGAGGTCATAAAGCTAATACTGCTGTATACTAAAAACTTTACATTTTCTCCTTCATATTTAGGTCTCTAATTCATCTGGATTTGTAGGAAGTCTTATTTATTTATTTTTTTGTTAAGATTGGCAGCTGAGCTAACATCTGTTGCCAATCCTCTTTTTCTCTTCTTCCCAAAGTCCCCCCAGTACATAGTTGTATATTCTAGTTGTAGGTCCCTCTGGTTGTGCTATGTGGGATGCCGCCTCAGCATGGCTTGATGAGTGGTGCCATCTCCACCCCCAGGATCCGAACTGGCAAAACCCTGGGCCTCCGAAATGGAGTGTGCAAACTTAACTGCTCCGCCACAGGACCGGCCCCGTGTAGGAACTCTTTTTAAATTAAGAAACTTAAGATTTTTTTAAATAATATGAGTCGCAATTATATTTTTCACATTTTATTGTTTCTTTTGACTTAACATTTTTCTGATGCTGAAATTTTAGATTTTATGTAGATTAATACAGATTATGGGTTTTGTATCTGAGAAAGAACTTCCCCATTCCAGGGTAATATATTTCTTTTAATTCCCTTTTATTTTATAATATGTATCCAGTTTCATTTTCCATGTTTAACTCTTTGATTCGTCTAGCATATATTTTCACGTTTGAGGTAAAAAAACAACTTTATTTTTTTCCCAGATGGTCCGGTACCCTTTATTGAATAGTCCATCTTTCCTGTAGAGATTTGAAACTCCATAATCGACATATACTGATTTCCTACTGTGTTTTTCTCCTTCTTTTGTCCTTTAAACCAATTAAAAAATATATTTTAGAGTGTTTGAAAACTTGCTAAAACTACTCTCCCTGAGAAATGTGTGCACGTTTTTTTCATACAGTTTCACAAGATCTGCAGAATGCACGAAACCCATTCATAGTGATTGGACTTTGCCTCCCGCTTTGAAATACTTCAAAGAGTTTACTTCACTCATGGAAACCTTAAATCATCCCACCTGTTTATTTTTCTTTGTAAAGCTGTGTACAGTTGTGCATTGCTTAATGGTAGGGATAAGTTCTGAGAAATGCATTACTAAGCGATTCTCTCATTGTGCGGACATCATAGAGTGTACCTACACAAACCTAGATGGTGTAGTCTACTGCACACTTGGGTTTATATGGTCCTAATCCTGTGGGACTGCTGTCATATATGCAGCCCGTGGTTGACCGAAACCTTGTTATGGGGCACATGACTGTATACTCATATTATTGCAAATAACTGATAGGTTTGTGTCTTTATTTTTAAGGGAACCATCTATTTCTTTCAAAATTAAGAATCTTTAAGGGAATTATAGGCATTAATTAATGTTTTATGTGAGATTGCTTACTGTTTTTTAGGGAAGCAGAATGGAGCCTAGAGACGTAGTAGGACTTGCTGAGTTTTTGCGCATCTAGTTATTGGCTTAGCTATGTGTTCCAACTCTGTGCTTGTCACACTCCAAATTCCATGTAGCCGTCTTCATTAAGATAAATTCCATCCCTTATATGTTACCCAATACAGAAGCTTGAGTAGCTAGAGATGCTAAAGTCTAGTGATGTTAAAAGGCATTTAGTAAGTATTTGATTGCAGATGGTGCTAGGCTAAGTGTTGTACTGAGAACTTTCTACACATCCGGTGTTTACCCTCTAGCATGAGGAGGAACAGTAGGCCTTCGAGTGTGGTTTTGGATTCCTTACTAAAAGATTATTAAAAATATATCCTGTATTATGGCAAATTGCAATAGCTGTGATAATTTACATTTGTGTGATGCTCTGTAACTGCAAAATATCCTTAAGTATATTATCTTCTTTTATCTGTTCAGCCTGTCCTTGAGACAGATTTTACTAGTTTATTTTTTCAGGTGAAGAAATTGCTTTTCTTTTTTTACCCCCTTTAGAAACAGCAATTTTATTTTTTTATTTTTTCAGGTATACATCATTATATTTTGATTTCTGTGTAGATTACATCATATTCACCACCCAAAGACTACTAACCATCATCATCATACACATGTGCACAGTCACCCCTTTCTCCCCCTCCCACCCCCTTCCCCTCTGGTAACCAGCGGTCTAATCTCTGTACCTCTGTGTTTATTTGTTGTTTTTATCTTCTATTTATGAATGAGAGCGTGTGGTATTTGGCTTTGTCCGTCTGATTTATTTCAATTAGTGTAATACCCTCAAGGTCCATCCATGTTGTTGCAAATGGCAAGATTTCATCTTTTTTTATAGCTGAGTAGTCGTCCATTCTGTATATATACCACATCATTTTTATCCATTCGTCCCTTGAGGTTGTTTCCAAGTCTTGGCTATTGTGAATAATGCTGCAGTGAACATAGGGGCACATAAATCTTTATGGATTCATGTTCTTTGGATAAATAGCCAGCAATGAAATAGCTGGATCATATGGTAGTTCTCTTCTTAATATTTTGAGAAGTCTCCTTACTGTTTTCCTTAGTGGTTGCACCAGTTTGCATTCCCACCAGCAGTGTGCGAGTCCCCTTTTCTCCACACCCTCTCCAACACTTATTTCTTGTCTTCTTAATTATAGCCATTCTGATGGGCATGAGGTGATATCTCATTGTAGTTTTGATTTGCATTTCCCTAATTAGTGATGTTGAACATCTTTTCATGTACCTGTTGGCCATCTGTATATCTTTTTTTGGAAATCGTTCAGATCTTTTGCCCGTTTTTTTAATTGGGTTATTTGTTTATTTGTGGTTGAAATGTATGAGTTCTTTGTATATTTTGGATATTAACCCCGTATCAGGTAGTTTGCAAATATCTTCTCCCAATTTTTAGATTGTCTTTTCATTTTGTTGATGGTTTCCTTTGCTGTGCAGAAGCTTTTTAGTTTGATGTAGTCCCATTTGTTTATTTTTTCTTTTGTAACCTTTGCCTGATGAGACGTGGTATTTCAAAATATGCTACTAAGACTGATGTCGAAGAGCATACTGCCTGTTTTCTTCTGGAAGTTTATGGTTTCAGGTCTTAGATTCAAGTCTAATCCATTTTGAGTTAATTTTTGTGGATGATGTAAGATGATGGTCTACTTTCATTCTTTTGTGTGTGGCTGTCCAATTTTCCCAGTACCATTGACTGAAGAGACTTTCCTTTCTCTGTTGTATATTCTTTGTTCCCTTGTTGAAAATTAGCTGTCCATAGATGTGTGGGTTTATTTCTGGGCTCTCGATTCTGTTCCATCTGTGTGTCCGTTTTTGTGCCAGTGCCGTGCTCTTTAATTACTATAGCTTTGTAGTATATTTTGAAATCAGGGAGTGTGATACCTCCAGCTTTGTTTGTTTTTCTCAGGATTCCTTTGGCTATTCAGGGTCCTTTGTTGTTCCATATAAATTTTAGGATTCTTTGTTCTATTTCTGTAAAAAGTGTCGCTGGAACTTTGATAGGGATTGCGTTGAATCTGTAGGTTGCTTTAGGAACTCTGTTAATTCTTCCGATTCAAGAGCAGGGAATATCTTTCCACTTTTTTGTGTTGTCTTCAATCTCTTTCGACAGTGTTTTATAGTTTTCAGTGTACAGGTCTTTCACCTCTTTGGTTAAATTTATTCCTAGGTGTTTTATTCCTTTTGTTGTGATTGTAAATGGGATTGTGTTCTTAATTTCTCTTTCTGCTACTTCATTTTTAGTGTATAGAAACACAACTGATTTTTGTATGTTGATTTTTATATCCTGCAACTTGAAACTTCTTAAGGCCTCATTTTAGCTAGTAAGTGGCAGAGCTAGCACTCATTTATTTATCCCCTAAACTGTTAGCTAGAAATACATTTCTCTTTATATAGTCAGTTTAGATTAAAGGAGAGTAATGCTTAGCCTCTCTGTAAGAAAATAACTCATTTTTATTTACTTTTTTTCCTCTTTATATGCTTGATGTTTTGCGATGTTAAGTGGGTTTATCTGACAGGGAAGCTGGTTGGCTGAGGGAGGAGGGCAGTTGAAAGTCTTTGCTGTTCTGCGTTTTAGGGTAAGACAGCCTTACTCTCTTCTGAAGGTACAGTTAGGCTTGTTTGTTGGAGAGCTGAGTGATGAAGGACTGTGGAAAGCACTGTAGACATGAGAATGCCGTGGAGGAGAACTGGGACAGCCTTTCTCATGCAGAACTCTTTGTTGATTAGATTGGCTTCATCTGTGTAACGGGTCTCAGCAGTTTAAAGAAATAAATGTGCTTCAGTAATTCAGCTGTAGGATTATTTATGCCATAGAAATGAATAAATGAGTAGATTATACTTGCTGATATGACTTAGCTATATAACTTTTAATGAGAATACTTTTTTCTGTAGGGCTCTTTATTACTCTTTGCACCCAAAACAAATTTACAGGAAAGGTTACAATGAGGTTAGGCTTATCATATGAAAGGCAACCTGTTTATGAGAATAGTAACTGTTAAAACACAACCTGTGCTTTCTCTGATTTTAGGGAAAATGAGAATAATAAGTCAAACTTGAAGTAGGAATTTTAAGAAACATGGATAATAAAGTTTATTGTTCACAGAAACTTTTTTTTTAGTCAGAAGGATGTTTATTATGTAAAACAGTTAGAAACACCCTAAGTAAATTTTGTGACATTAAGACAATGGAATGGTGTATAATTATAAAAATGCTGTAGTGTGACATTTAATGACCTCTAGCCCTTTGTGTAGCTGACTGTACTAAGCATTTCCTTCGGCGTTTGTTAGGGAATAATCCTTCAGGAACTGTGAAGTAGTCTAGGTCAGTGGCTTCCCTTTCAAGCAGAGGAGAACATTGAGGCCCTCAGCAGAACTCCCAAAGCTCAGGTCTTGCCTGAGCTCTGAAGAGCTAGTTTACCCAGAACAACACAAGCCTCCAGACTCAGCTACCAGTGCGCTTTCCACTTGTTAGAAAAGCAGTTGTATTATCTCTCCAGGTCTGGTTTTAGACTTGGCTTTCCTTCTACCCTTTTTAAGGTATCAGACTTCAGAGTCAGCTTTTAATTAGTTTTTCAGTATCTTATGCTTAATGATTGGTGTTTGTGAGATTATGAAAACTGTAGTTCCTTGCCTTCAGCTGGGAAATATCCAAGAATAAAACAGATAGAGCTATAAATTAGATGCCTTCTAAAGGTAAGTACATATAATCTTAAGTTAAATTATATTTAAACTCATTGGGTAGTATTAAAAATTAAAAAGTGAATTCATGCAAAGCATCCCTTTGTCTGTATTTGATGGTTTGCTATTTGAGAGCTATAAATGGCTTTTCTTAAATGTAGGTGCACTTTTTTAAAAAAGTAATTTCATTGCCTGGCATAAACATTTTATCATTGTTTTTCTACCAATAAATGCTGGAAGAATTAATACTAATTTGAATCATATTTTCACCTGTCACTTAGAAAGGAACAAAAAATGTTTCTGATGAGAAAAATTAAAAACAACAAAAATGAATTCCCCAAGTACAAAATGAATAGGCAGTTTAAGTTTTTCTACTGGCTGATACGCATAAATAGCCACTTAACTTAGGTACCAGAGCCACTGTTAAAAAAAAAATCCTTCAAGTTAATATGGCTTTTAGGATTAGAAGAAAGAATGGAAAGCAGAAATAGCTGAAGAAACTTGACCCTGGGACAGGTTTCTAGACAGAGCTGGCATACCTCATGGGCAACCCTACCCCAGAGAAATACAGACACTGCTGGAATGTTTTCAGTTATTGTGTTATACTGTCTAGATTCTACTAAGTAATTTTTAATTTAAGCATTTTTATTTGAAAAACCCGTAATACCTCAAAGAAGGTTTGCCTGAGTCATTTACATGTCATTCTGAATTGATCCAGTTCCTTAACGCTGCTGAAATCTCTTGAATTTAGGCCTTGGATGCCTAGGGGAGAGGTCACTAGCAGACATGAGAGCTGTATTCTAAGAAGGTGGAAACGGAAATGTCAAAATGTAAACGTTAATTTCATCATAACTTAAAATTATTGCAATTACTTTAAGATTGAGTGGTTCTATACGATTTGTTAGCCAGATATCCCTGTTACTTGTTAAATTTTATATTGATGTCACTCATGTTTTTATCTTTTGACTTATTTTAATTTTTATAGATAAAGTGGAGAATTTTAGTGAAGAATATGAAAAGAACAGTCACCATATTTACAAAAATGCTGAAGACAGTACTAAGAAACCCAATGCAGAAACTATAGTGGCTTCTGGATACAAAGCTGATGAAATCAAGGAAACAAATGATACTTGGAACTCCCAACTTGGAAAAAGATCAGAATCTCCATCAGAAATGTCTCCGATGAAGGGATCTGTAAGAACTGGTTTGTATGAATGGGATAATGATTTCGAAGATAGCAGATCAGAAGATTGTATTTTAAGTGTGGATAGTGATCCTCTTTTGGAGATGAAGGATGAAGATTTTAAAAATCGGTTGGAAAATTTAAATGAAGCCATTGAGGAAGACATCGTGCAAAGTGTTCTTAGGCCAACCAACTGTAGGACGTACTGTAGGGCCAATAAAGCAAAATCCTTGCCAGGAGCATCCAATTTTGATAAGCTAATGGACGGCACCAGTCAGGCCTTAGCCAAAGCAAACAGTGAATCAAGTAAAGATGGCCTGAATCAGGCAAAAAAAGGCAGTGCTAGTTGTGGGACCAGTTTTAGAGGGACGGTTGGACGGACTAGAGATTACACTGTTTTACATCCATCTTGCTTGTCAGTTTGTAATGTTACCATACAGGATACTATGGAACGCAGCATGGATGAGTTCACTGCATCAACTCCTGCAGATTTGGGAGAAGCTGGCCGTCTAAGAAAAAAGGCAGATATTGCAACTGCTAAGACCACTACTAGATTTCGACCTAGTAATACTAAATCCAAAAAGGATGTTAAACTTGAATTTTTTGGTTTTGAAGATCATGATGAGACAGGAGGTGATGAAGGAGGTTCTGGGAGTTCTAATTACAAAATTAAGTATTTTGGCTTTGATGATCTCAGTGAAAGTGAAGATGATGAAGATGACGACTGCCAAGTGGAAAGAAAGACAAGCAAAAAAAGAACTAAAACAGCTCCATCACCCTCCTTGCAGCCTCCTCCGGAAAGCAATGATAATTCCCAGGACAGTCAGTCTAGTACTAATAATGCAGGTAAGATTTAAAAAAATTTCTGTAGGTAAATGCTTCTCAGGCTTACGTCAGTTTAGTTTCCTCCTAGATACTCAATTTTAACTTATGTTTAATTGTAATAGAAGTACTGTTTAGAACCACAGATTACCTTATCCCAAAGTACAGCATTTTAAATGTTAATAATCAATTCCCACATTCTAAGGAGCCAACCGGTAGATTGAGAAATCTTTTCCTGTTTATGTTTTAGTTGTACCTTTAGCACCTGAGAGTCGTAAAGTGTGTATATGTGTACAGAGATACCAGACACCTTGATGTTTCAACTTTGAAAATTCAAGTGCGGTGGGCACAAGGATATATTTTGGACATTTAGAACTATACAGATAATAGATGGTTGTAATAAGGGAAATATTCTCAAGACGTCTTAAGTTTAAAGTTAAAATTGTCTTAATCTTAAGAATCATCCTTTTAAGTTGATTTAATAAAATTGAAAAGTACCAGTTAAGTATTTTTTCACTCTTAACAGGGAAAATTTGTCTTTTAAGATAGTGGGAGCAGTAATGAGTAGAGGTCCTCACCCTCCACTGTGAGAGACAGACAAAAGAAGTAGGTTAGCATCGCTCTAATTAAGTCATTACCTGACAAGGGCTTTGTGAAGTGGTTGACTGTTGAGTGTGGAAGCCTCTGGGCTACAGGGGCTGTGTTTGTTTATATTTAGCCAAATACAGGTTTCTGTACTGGTTTACTTGTTAAATAAAACTTTTGTCCTCTTAGGGTCATAGAAGAAGTGCCGTTATGGTGAATTAGAATCCTAATAGTATTCCTACATATAGATTTTTCTCTATAGAGTGGAGAAAAGTCATACAAGTAGAGAAAAGTAGAGTATAAGTCATGCTTGAGACTACCTACCATTTTGCTTTATTTGGCCTAAACATAGTTTTGCTAGATTAGAATCACTTTTATCTTCAAAACTAGAATTATACAGGAGTAGGCCCTAAGGGTTCAGCCCTTGCTCCAGACTGCAAAAAAATAGATAAATAAAATAAGGGTATTGTCGGAATTCATCCAGTGTTGTCTTGACTCCCTGGGAGAACTGAAGTTTGCAGCAGCCTTGCTGGTCACTTGAGATCTGCCTGGGCAAGTAGCTTTCCAGTTGCTTTCTCAGGAGGAGGGAAGGAAGGAAGCATGTGGAGAACCTGTGCTCCTGCCCTGCTGCATCTTCTTTTACTGAGCTCTCCTGCTGACCTCGAGAGCAGAGCACGTTATCCTAATCTGCAGGTGAAAATTTGTGGCTGAAATTGACATCTTGGGGCAATATAACTTGTTAAAGTCTAATATGTGAAACCATTAGGCTCCCTTTCAAAAGCTTCAAATTGATAACTAAATAAAATTTAAAAATTAGAGACCATTTGATTGATATATCTAAAGGTGGAATTTGAGTCTTCATATAATGTATGAAAAAGCAAACATTTTTAAGGGTTGGTTAGAGAAGAGTCTTCTTTTTTTTTTGTTGTTTAGGCTAAACATTTATAACCATTTGAGAATTAATCTAATCCTTTGGTTAGTTTTGTGTGAAGACCCACAAATCACTGAACTGTGTTGGATGAGGTCATTTTATTTATTTTGCCAAGAGTAGCTATCCTCTTTTTGATTTTTTAAAATGTGGTCTTTGTGTATGTAAGCAGGCATTCTTTGTAGGCCAACATGATTCAGTGTACTTAAATTCAAGAAAAATACGTAGATACCACCTGATATTGTGTGTGTGTGTGTGTGTGTTTAGACCATACCAGTGTCAGTGTCCTTAGATATTCGGCAGTTATTTTGGAAGAGAATTGATTTTGCCATTTACACAAAATAAAACTGGAGCACATACACAGCTAGTTGCTTCTCAGTTTCTTAGAGTTGGGCATAAGCAGGGGGTGAGAATGGCAGAATGAGAGTTAATTATCATTGGGAGTATTTTGTCAACTATGTGGTACTTTCATTTATTCCTTTATTCTTTTCTCTGTACACTATGCCCTAATCTTCTTAGGTTGTTTGGTAGATAATTTGAAATATTAGGAAGCTAGCTGGTTTTGATTACCATTTCAGAAAACTTGGATTTTACAGAGGACTTGCCTGGTGTGCCTGAAAGTGTGAAGAAGCCTCCAAATAAACAAGGAGATAAATCAAAGGAAAATACCAGAAAGATTTTTAGTGGCCCCAAAAGGGTAAGTAAAGCATTATCAGTGATTTGTGTTATTTATTCATTATTAGAGGGCTCAACTCTTAATTTTTGTATTTGAAAATGACTAACATCATGACGATTAAAGTTTGTCTTTCAAAGCATGTATGTAAGTCATTTTTTAAGACATTGTAACCATTTTTTTGTGGGGGGGGCGGGGTTAGGGAGCTAGCTCTGTGGCATAGTGGGTTAAGTTCAGTGTACTCTGCTTTGGCGGCCCAGGTTCACGGGTTTGGATCCTAGGTACAGATCTACAATTTGTCAGCCATGCTGTGGCAGCGACCCACATATGAAGTAGAGGAAGACTGACGTGAATGTTAGCTCAGGGCCAATCTTTCTCAAGCAAAAAAAAGAGGAAGATTGGAAACAGATGTTAGCTCAGGGCTAATCTTCCTCAGCAAAACAGAACATTGTAACCATTTTTTTTGAAGTGTGGTAAAATATACACAGTCACAGTATTTAGTGTTACACAAGTGTACAATTCAGTGACATTAAATACATTCACGATGTTGTGTAACCATCACCATTATCTATACCCAAAACGTTTTCATCTCCAACAAAAACTCTACCCATTAAACAATGACTCCTCCTTTGTCCCTGCCCTGCTCCCTGCCCCTAGTAAACACTATTCTCTTTTCTGTCTCTATGAATTTGCCTATTGTAAGTACCTTATATAAGTGGAATCATACAATATTTGTCTATGTTTCACTTATTTCACTAAGCATAATGTCAGGGTCCATCCATGTTCTAGCATATATCAAAATTTCATCCTTTTGGGGCCAACCCTGTGGCGTAGTGGTTAAGTTCGTGCACTCTGCTTTGGCAGCCTGGGATTTGCAGATTCGGAGCCCAGGCGTGGACCTAACACCACTCATCAAGCCATGCTGTGGTGGCATCGCACATAAAGTAGAGGAAGATTGGCACAGATGACTGCATCTTGCTCACCACTGACAGTCTAGTCTTTATGTATCACCATACACATGTGCCCCTTTACCCATTTCGTTCATCCCCTCACCCCCTTCCCCTCTGGTAAATACTAATGTGTTCTCTTTATCCATGTGTTTATCTTCCACATATGAGTGAAGTCATATGGTGTTTGTTTTTCTCTCTCTGGCTTATTTCGTTTAACATAGTACCCCTGAGGTCTATCCATGTTGTTGCAAATGGGGCAATTTTGTCTTTTTTAATGGCTGACTAGTATTCCATTTTATATATATACCACATCTTTTTTATCCATTCATCAGTTGATGGGTACTTGGGATTTTTTTTTTTTTTAAAGATTTTATTTTTTCCTTTTTCTCCCCAAAGCCCCCCGGTACATAGTTGTGTATTCTTCGTTGTGGGTTCTTCTAGTTGTGGCATGTGGGACGCTGCCTCAGAGTGGTCTGATGAGCAGTGCCATGTCCGCGCCCAGGATTCGAACTAATGAAACACTGGGCCGCCTGCAGCGGAGCGCGCGAACTTAACCACTCGGCCACGGGGCCAGCCCCGTACTTGGGATTTTTTTGCTTAATAAAAAAATGGATTCTCATATCCCCTGCATCTAATGTATTTCATTATGTTGTTTTGGTTGAAATATTTAAAGAAAATCTAGGCTCACACAGATATATAGCTATATTTTAACTAGTCTTTTCAGGTAATTGTGAACATTCTTCTTTGATACTACACCAGAACTTAACAAATGGGAGTTTCTTAAAGATTTTTTGCAACTTGGAATCTAAAAGCATGCCAATGAATGAAACTTTCATACTGTTATATTAAAATCTTTTAGTCTGTTTTGCACTTAGAATGGATCTTTTATACATGCATGCTTTGTAATCTCATTCATTGGTCATTTGGAAAATGCTGGTTATACTGATTTATACACATCTTTCTAATGATGTCACGTCTCATTATATGGTATCAAAAAATCACGTTAATATCACTGCTAAACTCATCAGAAAAGTCTTTATGTATGGGGAAGCTATCAAGTTCCCAGTGGTAGATAAAAGTTCTCCAAAATTTTAGTTTTTGCTTAAAAATTGAAGTTTTTTCATTGGCAGAAAATGCTTCAAGGAAAAGGACTGACAGTGGCAGGCTCACTTTGTTCATTTTTGAGAAAATGTCTGGCCCAAGCCTGTATAATGATAGTTTGTCAGTCAGCCTTTCAAGTAAAGAGTGGTGTTCCACAAAAAGTGTGCCTGGTTCAGCTCACAGCTTGAGCGGTGATGGTTTTCTGTTTGATACAACCACCATACTTTGTATGCAAGTAGAAGTATTTTTGTGGACTTGTTTTGTCACACAGAATATTAGTGCATTTAAGGGTTGCAATTTAACACAATAATTTTTACACTTTGATCAAGGGCTTTTCTTTATGTGAAACTGGTGTTGTATTTTTTAACTGTCAAGTATGTGGCAGTGAAGAACGTGACTACTTAGACAGTCCTGAGCTTCTGCGTTGATTCAGGCTGAGGCACCAACAGCTTTACCCACCCTTGCCTTTGCACCATCTGTGCAAATGGCAGCACAGTGAAAAAGGCAAATGGCATAATATTATTGTGAACGTGGCGGGCTTTCTAGACACCCTGAAAGAGTTTTGTGGGTCCACGGACCACACTTTAGGAACTGCTGATTTATAGCATTCTATATTATTTTCCTCCCTCTCAGGTTTTTATTATGAAAAAGTTAAAATATACAGAAAATGCAAAAGAGCAGTACAACGAATACCCTTATCTCTCTAACTAGATTGATTCCCTGTTAACATTTTGACATAATTGCACACATGGTCCCCTCCCTGTCCTACCCCCATTATATTTAATTTTTTTCTGTCTTATTTGTAAGTAAGTTGTAAGGTTGTAGATAGTATACATATCTTATGAAAAAGGACAATCTCATACCTAAGTTTGGTTATATGATTATAGTACTTAGGAAAATTAGTAATTTGATGTAATCTGATATCTAGCCCATATTAACTTTTCTCCGTCTCCAAAATGTCTTTTAATGCTTTTTTTTCCACTAGACCATAATCAGTTATTAGATCTCTTTAGTCTTGAACAGTCTCCTGGTCTTTTAAAAATTCCCCATGGCACTGGTTGGTTTTATTTTTGAGACAGGTGTTTGTCTTGTAGAATGTTCCACATTCATAATTTATCGGAGTGTTTTCTGATGGTGTCACTTAGGTTGTTACTCCACTATATTGAAGTAGAATAGTGTCATAGAACCCTGGAAGTTATGTCTATAAGCTTGATTAGGTTCAGGTTAAACATATTTCGGCAAGAATACTTCAAAGTGATATTGTGTGTATTGCTTCATATCAGAAACTACATAACACCTGGTCATTCTGCTGTTAATATTGTTTGACCACCTAGTGAAGGTTGAGATCACCAGCTCTCTCCAAAACAAAGGCACATTTTTCCTAAATTGGTAAGTAAGCTTCCAGGTGCTACTCTGGCCCCATGTGGATATCCTGTTCCCCATTATTATTTCAGCTCATCATTTTAGCATCCATCGTTGACCTTTGCCTGCATCATCTATTACCCTGACAATTGCAGAATTGTGAGTTTTCTAATTGCCATTTCTTCTACATTTAATAATTGGAATTCTGTAAAGAGGAATTTCCCCCTGCCTGCTCCCTCACTTCTTGATCTCACTCTTCTGTTACCCAATAATTTTTACTTGTTATATGTATTTACAATAGATTTGACCAGTGTGAACCATTTCAAGCTATCTCTTGTGTCCTTTTGATATAACCCCATCATTTTTGAGTACTTCCCTTGCTTTCTGTACAAGATGATCCAGACTCATCTTGTACTTTACCTCTTTCAGTCATGGAATCCTCCGTTTATCCAAGGATCCTTGGGTCCTTTTGTGGGAATTAGTACTTAGAAACCCAGATCTGAGTGCTGGGTTTATTCATTGCTTCTAGGCTCTTTCATTGGACAGAGTTATGAAATATGTTGAAAAATAAGCAGTGAGTTCATGTGGATAGTTTTATTTCAAATTTACCATTACAGAATTTTGTATCTAGCTTAACTTGCTTTATCCTACAGCACACATTACTTTTAAAAGTATAATACCCATATCACTATGAACAGTAAATTCACCGAGTAAAATTTAAGATTTCTTTCCAGTTCTTTTTGTGTTTAGATTATTTCACTAAGGATGAAGTCATAGTAATGTGTTTGAAAGTTTTGAAATAGCTTTATCTGGTTTGCTTATGTAACTCAATATTCATTTGAGTTTATTTGTACTTATTTCTGTTGAGTTTTTTTAACTTAGTTTTCAACTTAATATTGGAGTCATTTCTCTGCTGTTAACATGGCTTAGAAGGCAGCAGTGTGCATGTACTTGACCCAATTATTAAGGAATCTCTCTGGCCTGAAGTAAATCAGGTCATGCAGCCTAGCAGGCAGAAGGCCTATTTACTGTTGATGGATAGTGTCAGGAAAACCAAGAAAATTATTGTCATTTATAAAACCAAAAGAGCTATGAGATTGAACTTATTTGAAAGATATAGTATGGGTAAAGCCCTGCCTTGAAACAATGGTCCTAACGTTTTACTCTCTGAAGAACTTAAGTAAATGTTTTAATTTCCTTTTTAACCTCCTATTAAAATATTTGCCAAAACCCTTTTTATTTTAAGTGGAATTGTGTCAGAATTTCTGCACTTAGATATTACTGCTATTTAGGTGGATCAGTAAGCTTCAAAAATGAACTTTGGATCCTAAGTGTTATAGTACTTTAATAAAAAGTAATAAAACATGCTTTAGATCCCATGGAAGTATGTATCCTTATGAAAATATCGAGGTATTTAGAAGCCTGCTTCAGGAAGAGAGCAACGAGAAGTTAAGCAGTATAAAATCCCCAGCTCTCACTGTAAGAAATAGGTCATCCATTTGCCTTCAAGACACTAAAAGACTCCTTAAGAGTTGTTAAAAAGGAGAGAACCACTGAGAAACAGAAATAAGGGAAGTTTTACCTACTGAGTTTTGATGAGTGTAAAGGAATAGAGGAAATAAATGTGATCAAAGTTTTAAGCATTTAGTTAAATGGCATGTATAAATTGATATAGTGGAAATGAAGAAATTAGGATTCATGTTTGCTGTGCAAAAATAAGATAAGCTCAGTTCTCCAAGGAATTTTTATGTAGGTTATCCCCCAAATCTCCAGAGAAAAAAAGGGGTGGGAGTGGCCAGGTAGGTGGTTATAGGAACGTTTTTAGGAGTTGTTTCAGTTCCCCGCTGTGATAGAAACATCCTCATGCAGCTGATAGGCCAGTGGAAGTATCTGGGTCTTCTCTAATCTGATTAGATTTAAAGACTCCAGTGACCTCATTTCCAAGGGGTGCAGAGGTGTCCATGGCTTGTAGTGGCAAGAGCTTCCCTCCCTACCTCTCAGGCGTTCTTAACTTCAACACTGTTGATGTTTTGGACTGACCAAAGCCTTTCTTGTGGAGGGTGAGCCTATACGTCGGAGGATATTTAGCAACATTCCTGGCCTCTACCCACTAGATGCTAGTAGTGCTCCCCCCGCCTCTAAGTGTTTCAACCAAAAATGTCTTCAGACATTGCTAAATGTCCTGTAGGGGTCAAAATGGGGCACCCCCCTCCTACTAGGGTGTACACATGTATGTGGTGTGTATGTTACTTGAGAGTTAGTTGCATGCTTGATAATCATTACTCCTAAATACCTTAGTTTGTACTTTATAAACACCAGAGCACTTTCCTGTGTAGCTGCAGGATACTCATCGAAACCAGAAAGTCAATAACACTGCTACAATAATACAGTCTAATGTACAGATCCCATTCAAATTTCATCAGTTTTCTCAACAATGGCCTTTATTGCAAAACAAATTTACCACATCTCCCAAACAAGGAGCCCATAATTCAGTCCAGAGTCACGTGTTGTGTTTATCACAAGTCCCTGCCCTCCTTCAGTCTGGAACAACTGTGTCTTTCCTGGTCTTTGCATGGCTTTGACATCTTTGAAGAGTTAAGATGAGTTATTTTTAGAATGTCCTTCAATTTGTATTTGTCTGATATTTCCATGTGATTAGATTTAGGTTATATGTATTTGGCGGAAATAGCACAGAAGAGATGCCGTATTCTCTCTGCATCCTGTCAGGTGGCACCCAATGTCAGTTTGTGCCATTACTATTGATATTCACTGATCCTTTGTTGTCTGTCAGGTTCCTCACCGTTCTTTCTTTTTTTTGCGCAAGATTAGCCCTGAGCTAACATCTGCTGCCAATCCTCCTCTTTTTGCTGAGGAAGACTGGCCCTGAGCTAACATCCATGCCCATCCTCCTCTATTTTATATGTGGGACGCCAGCCACAGCATGGCTTGCTAAGCATTGGGTAGGTCCACGCCTGGGATCTGAACTGGTAAGCCCTGAGCTGCTGAAGCAGAGCCCACAAACTTAACTGATGCACCACCAGTTGGGCCCCTCCTCACCTTTCTTTTTGTTTTTGTTTTTTTTTTTGGATTTATTTTATTTTTTAAAGATTGACACCTCAGCTGTTGCCAATCTTCTTCTCTTTTGTTTTCTCCCCAAATCCCCGCCAGTGCATAGTTGTATATTTTAGTTGTGGGTCCTTCTAGTTGTGGTATGTGGGACTCCACCTCAGCATGGCCTAATGAGTGGTGCCATGTCCGTGCCCAGGATCCGAACCAGTGAAACCCTGGGCTGCAGAAGCGGAGTGCGCGAACCTAGCCATTTGGCCATGGGGCTGGCCCCTCACCTTTGTTTATCAAACTTTCACCTGCCAGTTTTGGCATTGATTCTTGCCTAAATCAGTTTTTACTATGATGTTTGTTGAATGTTTTTTCCTGATTATATCATTCCTTCTGCAGTTATTAGTAGTTGGCCTTCTACTGTAAGGTAGATTTATTTCCACCCTACATGTGTATAAGAATATATGTATTTATATATAGATTCATTATATAATATATACATTATATATTCATTTGTATATTTATTCCTTTATGTTGATAAGAACATGGATTCTTGTTTTATTCAATCATTTGTTACTGTTATTTAAATGATAGTACTGTTATTTTTTCAATACTCAGATTTTCTTAGATTTATCCTGTGGGTGTTTCTTCAAACTGGCTTTTGACGTGTCTCACCATTTTGCATTTTCTTATTTACTGACAACACTGAGATGTTCAAGATTCGTCATACACATCCCTAGCCCTAGAATCAGGCATTTCTCCAGGGACCCCTGTTTTCTTGTAGTGGAGAAGAGTATATAGAAATAAGGATTTGGTCACTAGATACTGTCTTTTCTTCTGGGGTGTCATTGTTTTTAGACTTTGAGTTGACAGAGCTAGGAAACATGGAAATAATGTGCACAAACTCTCTCACACAGACATACTTATTTTGTTAGCTTGTATATTTAGAACCCTGAGTTCACACTGGTACCTCCAATTCTAGTTGAACACCATGTGTTTTATTCTAATAGCCTTCTCATTTTACATATTTCACTTCACTTCTCAGACAGTGAGAAATCAGCTTCCCTTTATCCTCAGCGCATCTACGTGTTTGCTCAATCCTCATGAATATAACCGATTTCCTGACCACACAGGCCGTCTCCTCAGCTTGAGTGTCACTAGCCAAGAGGTTCCTCTTCCCGCCTCCCCGTATTAGAAAACTTGAACTGTTTAAGCATGCCAGTTGTGAGAATTTTCCCCAGCTTCTCACCAGGGATCTAGAGAAGGGTTGTTCATAGCAGGATTGAGGGCTGGCTGGGGGAACACGTGCAGGAGAAAGCAGGTGGAGGAAGGTGAGGAAAACTTCTGGTGGGAACATAGCTGACGTGGTTACTCAGAGAAGTTGTTGCTTGCTGGGGAGGGAAGTACAGATGGGGTTTGAGGGATTCGGTTGGAATATAGCTGGATTAAAGTACCTCTTGTTTGTGTGTGTAACGGTTTTATTGATCATTTGGCAATTGTAATGCTTTGTTTTTAATGCCATTCCATTTCTGATTGCTGGCTCCAGTTTCCCTGCATTCCATCATCTGCTGTTGTCATATACGTGCTGATAAACTTAGAGTGTTTCTTCTGCCTGCCCTGCTTTTGAGTTTTCTAGCTTTCTATTCACCTGCTGCCTGACTGCCCTCTTCGTCAGATGTTATCTTTTGCCTGACTCTCAAAGGAACGTTCTGGACTTTATTTTTTTCTTTCCTTCTGTCTTTCAATATAACACTGGATAGTGGGCTTCTGGGCAGTTGAATTAAAATTTGATTATCAGTGTAAATCATGTTTATATATTTAGTTGTATTAGAGAGTTAAAAGTGCATAAATCTCCAGTTTTAAAGTTAAATATAGCTTTATAGTTTTATAAACTCAATTTTTGTTTCATAAAATGAGTTTATATAAGTTGTCAACTTAAAATCTTAACAATTGAAGAGATTTTAAAGGACAAGTAGTCCCACCTCCCACCCAAGAACAGATGTTCCTTTACAGTATCCTTGTCTAGCAATTAGAACTCTGTTCTGAAGCAGCTTATTTTTCTGTCAAATTGTTTTACTCATGGTTACCTTTGTTCTGTGCCTGGGATCCAGTCATCAAGATAGCAGTGTGAGATTTGCTATATTCTCACGGACTAGAAATCTGAGACATAGATGGATGTGAAGCCTGAAAAAAAAGAGACTGCCCATTGGTTTGCTGGTGAGGGATACTGGCCAAAGTGTGAAAGTAAAAACACTGCTACCCATTTAGAACTCCTAGGTTGGGGATGTAAAGAGTTGTTGAAGCTGAGCATGTTCTGGCTAAGCCTGGGTATGGAAGAGGGTCAGTTTTAGTTGCCTTTTCTTTGTTGTTTTCATTCAGCATATACTACATGCCTTTCACTGTGCTAGGTGTTATGGATACAGAAAGGAGTAAGATAAGGCTGTCTGGTGAAGTGGAATGTTCTTCCCCCATGGAAACTTTTGAGTAGTCTTATTGTGTTTGTTCAAAAGCAGAAGTATCTGTCTTGCTTTTATATAGATAGTATTTAACTTAAATATTAAACCAGGTACTTAAATCATTGATCTGTACTACATAAAGACTTAGGAAAATGCAAGCTATTTTCTCTGTGATCTAATCCTTGTGTTGTTTTCCTGTAATATTTTATTCTGTCAGGATTTTAATAAGAAATAGAAGTACTATTAATATTTTTATTTTAAGTGACTTTAAAGTTTGAAAGGTTCAAAATGTTTCACTTTAACTTATTTCCCAGAAAATTAAGTTTGAAATGAGAAAATGTAGCCATAGGTTAATCAAGAGCCTGAGAACTTTGACATACATTTGACACTTAGTGAAAGAGTGTGTGTGTGTATTAGGATGTTTGTAGTTTATAGAATTTGTTTTTCGAGCTGGTAATATATTTTATTTAGAGTTCATTGGGATTCAGACATCCGGAAACCTCTGCTGGACTTTCTTTTCTGGATGCTCTGATGGCTTCATGCCAGTGCTGAGCACAGATTAACACGTAAGATGTGTAACGCTGGGAGTGTTCGAGGATGGTAACCTTTTTTTTTTCACCTTTATATTCTCAGTGTCTTGAGATATAGAAGGAGTTCACAAATGTTTATTTTTGGGATTCTTGGAAGTATCTTTCAGCCAAGAGTCCTCATTTAGCACTAAGTGTTTGAGGTTTTTTTTAATAGATATTTGAAAATTGGTAAATTTACCAAATTTGGTAAAATTTCAACAAATATTCTTCAAGTATTTTTTGTCTCTCTATCCCCCTTTGGGGCTTCCAGTAACACTTGTCCTACTCAGTAGGCCTAAAATCAACAAGTAAAACCTGTAGTCTGACAAAATCAGGCTTAGTGACTTCTTGTAATAAAGGTTACTGCACACCAGAGGAACCACGGGGCATCTACCAAGGAAAAGTTTTTATAGGATTGGCCCTCAGCTAACATCTGTGCTAATTCTCCTCTCTCTGCTTGAGGAAGATCGTCCCTGAGCTAACATCTGTGCCAATCTTTGTTTTCTATGTGGGTCACTGCACAGCATGGCCGCTGACAAGTGGTATAGGTCTGTGCCCAGGAACCAACCCCAGGCCGCTGAAGCGGAGTGCACCAAACTTAACCCCTAGGCCCGAGGGCTGGCCCCCAAGGTTTTTGTAGGATTTTGAGGGAACTGGGGACTTTTGGTGAAATTTAAATGAAACAGTGTTTGAGAGGCTCAGAGTGAAGCAGTGCTTTCTGTGAAGGGATCAATATCAGGTCTGGGCTGCGGGTGGTCCCAGGGCTCCTCTCTACTTAGAAACTGAAGTTGAAGTAGTTGTGGAATGTTGTGTCCAGAAACCCATTATTTGAAGCTCTGCATCTCTCCAAAGTGACTTAGATCCTCCAAGCAAGAGTGGGATGTTTTAATCTTACTGATAGGATTTCAAACAGTAAAGTTTCTGTTAGTTTATGGTTTTAGTAAACAGAATTTCACTGTAAAAAAGCAGTAGAGGTAAAGAAGTCAGAGAAGACTGTCTTTGTAACACTTTACAGCTGTAGCATGTCCTTTGGAGCAACAGTGTTTCTTGTTAACTTTATAGCTGGTTTTATGTGTGTGTTATTCCAGCCCGATGAATGACAGGGCAGGTTTTTACAATCACAGTTAATTTTTACCTTCTCATACGTTTATTAGGCTGGATGAATTTGTCCCAGTGCACACTTACATTCTGTCTTTTAAAATTTTTTTCAGTCTTTTTTCTCTTAGTTTCATCTTAGTTTCTCTTGCTACATTTTCAAATTGTTCTGCAGTATCTAATCAGCTGTTAATCCAAACCATTATAATCTTCACCTCTGAAAGTTTAGGTTGGGTCTATTTTATATCTTTCTTGTCTATTTAACATATTCAGTGTTTGTTCTACCTTCTTAGATATGTGGAATATAGTTATAGTTGTTTTTAACGTCGTTGTCTACTAATTCTGGTGGTCTAGTGGTTAAGATTTGGTGCACTCACTCTGTGACCAGGATTTGTTTCCCAGTCAGGGAACCACACCACATGTAGGTTGTCATACTGTGGAGGCTGCGTGTTGCTGTGATGCTGAAAGCTATGCCACCAGTATTTCAAATATCAGCAGGATCACCTGTAATGGACAGGTTTCAACGGAGCTTCCAGACTAAGACTAGGAAGAAGGACCTGGCCACCCACTTCTGGAAAAAACTGGCCACGAAAACCCTATGAAAACTTGCAGAGCATTGACTGACATAGCTCTGGAAAATGAGAGGGTGGCACAAAAAAGACCGAGTAGGGTTCAGTTCTGCTGTGCACAAGGTCACAAGGAGTCAAAATCAACTCTGTGGCACTAGCAACTGTTAACTCTATCATCTGTATTGTTTCTGGATCTGTCTCTCTGGATTGATTTTTCTCATTATGGATCGTATTTTCCTGCTTCTTTGTATGGCTGATAATTTTTGATTGGATGCTAGTCATTTCGACTTCTACTTTGTTGGGTGCTGGATATTTCCCTATAAGTTTTGGCTAATTCTAAGATTATATGTTTATATTTTAGTTATATTTGATCCTTACACGGTCTTTACATTTTAGGTGAGAGAGCAGCCTTTAGGGTTCAGCCCTTCTTCCTCCAAAATCTATCACCTGATTGCCCTTAATTACAAGGTTTTCCACTGTGGCTGGTGGGAACATAAACTTTTTCCAGCCCTGGGAGGAACAGTCTAGGGATTGCTTCTTCTGTTCTCTTTGGAGAAGTCCTTTCCCTTGCCTCAGCTACTATCTTTCTTTGTTTTACTATGATTATCTTTATTTTTAAAAATGGGAGTTATTGTGGAGAGAGAAATTATGCTTGCACCTTTGTAGATAGTAAATTCTAGTCCTATGAATTGTCTTTAAAGTTTTGTTATATACCTGTAAGCTGGACTGGATCCTAATTCTTGTAGTTTCATTAAATGTCTGGCTATGATACTCCAGACTGACGTTTATAATTTTACTGCCCTTGGAATCTTAAAAGGAACTATACGAGATCCTCCTTACTACCAGATGGTAGCCAGACTTCAGGGACTCAAGTCTTGAGTACACATCTCACAGCTAGAGGAGGCTCCACCTGATACCCGGTCCTGAACAAACCCTGGAGACTTCCTATCACACTGACAGGCAGGGAAGCATCAGCTCCTTTCCTAACACGTTAGCTCGTCAGTACCCACCTACGTATTTGAGGGGACCTTCTGTAGATCTCCAGAGTTCTTTGTGCAGTGCTCTCTGGCATTGTGCTCTACAAATTCTAGCTACTTCGTCTCCCTGGACTCCCAGTTCCATCTCCACTAGGAGAGACTGCTACTGGTTGGACTCTGAATTCCCCCTCCCTGTGCCATTGCCTGGAAGCTCAGGCAGTTGTAGGGCTTACCTCATTTGTTTTTCCTCCTCAGGGATCATTGTGCTTTGCTACCCAATGTCCAGTGTCTGAAAACTGTTTCATTGATTTTGTTCAGGTTGTTAGGTTCAGGTGGAAAGGTAAATTTGGTCCCTGTTACTTCACCTTGTCCAGAAATGGAAACCCTAGATTTGTATGTTGTTATGATAATTACTATGTTCTCTACCTTTGTACTCTAGAAAATGATTTTTTTTTCACGAGAACGTAAGGATATAATGATTACCTCCAAAACTAATGATCCATTTTTGTTTCCTTCTCTTTTGGTTTTTTTCTCTTCTCTTCTAGCCTTACTTTTGACCTGACTTGATCTGGAATTCCATATTAAATTGAAATACAGTTGTATCTACTCATGTTTAGTTGCGATTTATAGGCTGCCTGTGTAAAAACCATTTGAGAAAGTGTACAGATATAAATTTGGTAGAACCAGGTTGAAAATAAATGAAGAAATTGTGTTAAGAAAAGGTAAGAAATAGAATACCATACAGCCATAATTCAAGCCTTTTTGTTTTGATAGATTTCCTAAGGACCTACCACACATATGACTTTGAGCTTTTTAGAAGCCAGGGCAGAGAAGGTTGTCGGTGGCTCCTTTGCTTTTTAGGAAGGACTGTTAAAAATAGAAAACTTACTGGGGCTGGCCCCGTGGCCAGTGGTTAAGTTCGCACGCTCCGCTGCAGGCGGCCCAGTGTTTCGTTGGTTTGAATCCTGGGCGCGGACATGGCACTGCTCATCAAACCATGCTGAGGCAGTGTCCCACATGCCACAACTAGAAGGACCCACAACGAAGAATATACAACTATGTACTGGGGAGCTTTGGGGAGAAAAAGGAAAAAAATAAAATCTTTAAAAAAAAAAAAAAAAAGAAAACTTACTACCCTTGGGCCAAGTATGTGTTATGTTTTAATCTTTTTCTATGCCTCAACTGAGGAAGTATTGCTATTAAGCTTTCATTTGTTATTGGTGGGTTATTTAATTTTAGAATATAAATGAAGGATATCTTTATCCCTTCCCACTTTGTAGGATTGCCTGTATTAAAGTCATAGTCATCTTTTTATTATTTTTTGATTTCTTACTTTCTGTTACTCTTGTCTGCATTTGATATAGTTGCTTCATGGAAATTAAAATACTGACTGAGAAAATGGTAAATGATTTATAATTTTTCTGTATTACAAGTTTTCTGAATTTAAATTTTTAAAAATATATTCTTTTAAAGATTTTATTTTTTTCCTTTTTCTCCCCAAAGCCCCCCCAGTACATAGTTGTATATTCCTCGTTGTGGGTCCTTCTAGTTGTGGCATGTGGGACACTGCCTCAGCGTGGTTTGATGAGCAGTGCTATGTCCGCGCCCAGGATTCGAACCAACGAAACACTGGGCCACCTGCAGCGGAGCGTGCGAACTTAACCACTCGGCCACGGGGCCAGCCCCTAAAAATATTTTTTATTTGGAATTAATTTAAATTTTTCCAAAAAGTTTTTATTTGGAAATAATTTCAGAATTACAGAAGAGTTGCAAAAATAAAATAGTACAAAAATGCTCCTTACCCTGAGTATCTTAACATTTGCTTTTTCGTTTGTTTTTTTCTCTCTCTGTATTTGTGTAAATGTACACACTTAATTTTTTTCTGAATGTTTAAGGGTAAGATATATATATCACACCCCTATCTCTAAATGTAGTGTGTATTTCCTAGTCAATTACATGTCCACATCACAATAATCAACTTCAGTCAATTTAACATTGTTCCAGTATTTTTACCTAATTACTGTTGTGTCCATTTTGTCAGTTGACATCATAATACCGTTTGTTGCATTTTCTGCTCTCTGGTACAGGATCCAGTCTTGGGTGAGGTATTTCATTTAGCTGTTATATCTGTTTATTCTCCTTTAACCTGGAACATTTCCATAGTCTTTCTTTGTCTTTTATGACATTGACACGTCTGAGACCTTTAAGAAAAGCTTCTCATTCTGGTTTAGTCTGAAATTTCCTCACGGTTAGATTCAGGTTGTTCATTGTAAGCCTGGATACTATGTAAGTGATTATGTATTCTTGTCTGCATATACCATATCTGGAGGACGTTAGTTATGATCACACAGTCAAGGGGTTGTCTTTCCTTTGCTGTATAACTGTTTTTTTCCCTTGCAACTAAAAAGCAGTCTTTGAAGAGATACTTTAAGAATATTCAAATACCCCATTCTTCATGAGAATATAGTCTTAGATTTAGTATACATCATAATTTTTTCTTGATCCAGTGTTTACTATGCTGGTTGCAAAAGAAGCATGTTCCATCTCATGCTTCCTCTATGTTCACCAGTCAGTTCTCAACACTCTGCTGTATCCATGGGCCTGCCTTTTCATTTATTTATTTATTTTTCTGTGATCAGTATGGATTCATGAATCCTTGGTGGTTGGTTTTTTTTAATGGTTCATAATTCATTACTTATTTTGGAGCTAAATTTGTCTTGATTTGGCTAGTGGAGCCTCTTGAAGCTGGTTCTTGTGTCCCTGTGACATGCTGTCATCTCTGAGCATTTTCTTACTTTCTGGCACAACAGTGTTCCAGGTTCACCTTGTACCTGCTGTGCTCTAGCCCTGGAAATCAGGCCATTCTCTGAGGAGTCCTCGGTTCCTTTGGTGTGAAATGGTGTTAGGAGACCAAAATCTGGCACTAGATATGCTTATTGCTTCTTGGCCCTTTTAGCGGATGGTGATAGGAAACATTCATATACGTTCACTTATTTTCACATATCCCTATAGGTTCCTGCATATGCACATATGTCTTCTAGAAATCACTATCTCCATAGTAATCCACTCCTGCAGGATTCTTTCTCCCCTTCTCTCTTAACCCTGACTCCCAGCAACATCAAAACATTTGCTCAAACCTATAATACATCTGAAATAGTTACAGAGTTGCTTTGTCCATTCCACTATAATAGATAAATCTACTAATTTGTTCAGGATTTGTTTGTAGTCCTGCATTTGCCTCACCCTACCCTGCCCCCACTTGAGGGTATTAAGTCAAATGCTGTGTTCGTAAATTATTTAGATTAGTTCTATCTGCCTGCCTCTTGGTCTGTCTTTGTCTTCCTTCCCTTCAGTGTGTTTGCTATTCACTCGAATTATGAGTAGGTTTATTTGTTCTGCTTTGCTTTCAGTTTTAGGGTTTTTTCCCTTCCATTCTTAATTTATTTTTTGAATATGTACGACATTAACATGCTTCCAAAAGTTAAAACTATACAAAAAGGTAAGTTCATGAAGGATCACTTCACTGAGGTGTCTTCCAGCCCATCACCAGCCCTTGTAGGGCACTGGCTTCATTATTCTCTGCTTTAGCCTTTCTGTGTTTCTTTTTATAAAATGAGCACAAATTTCCTTATTTCCCCGCTTATGTGCTGTTTTGCACTTTGCTCTTTTTTATTCAGTAATAACTCTTGGAAATCACTCTGAGTTCATAGAGATCTTCCTCAGGGTATATATATTTATAGTTCTTTTAAAAAGTTGGGTTTAGATTGTATTTTTTCCTTAATTTTTTTCTTCCTCCATTCATGTTGTTTATATTGTGTAAGTTGGTTGTTTTTATTTTTTAAAGACTTTATTTTTCCTTTTTCTGCCCAAAGCCCCCCCCCCCCCGGTACATAGTTGTCTATTTTTAGTTGTAAATCCTTCTAGTTGTGCCATGTGGGATGCTGCCTCAGCATCGCCTGGTGCGCGGTGCCATGTGCGCGCCCAGGATCCAAACTGGTGAAACCCTAGGCTGCTGCAGCAGAATGCGCGAACTTAACCAGTCGGCCATGGGACCGGCCCCCAAATCTTTTCTTTTTAAGGTTATGTGTCTAGGTTTTGTATATATACAAATCCAGTGTTGACAAAATTTTTGTATATTCAGTACATCCCTGTCATTATTTGGTCCTAATTTCAGTTAAAGATTGTTCAAAGGTTGTTGTCTTAGGATTTGATTCAGCTGCTGTAAATGAAATCCCAAATTAGTTTTTAAATAAGTAGCCTATTTTCTCTGGCTTACCAGTCCTTGGCTGTTTATCCTTGACTATTTTCAAGTTGCTGTATTGTCAGGGAGCAGCTTTCTCTGTGGTGGTGTTTGACCATCTCTAGAGTATTGAAGAATATAGAAGGAATGGGAAGAGGGGCAGTGAACCATCCCTAGAAGGCCAGGACCCAGAAGGCATACTGCCCTTCTGTTCACATATCACTGACTAGAACTTAGTCATGTGCCACACGAGCAGCAAGAGATGCTGAAAAATTGGGATGAGCATGTGTCTAGCTAATTATTCTTAAAGGAAAATGAAGGGGAGAATGAATATTCTCCAGCCACAGTTGTCTCAAGATATTTAAGTCTTCTCTTTTCATATTTCTGACTTGATAATCATCTCCCTGTTAAAACTGTACCATTATATATTTAATGGTATTTCTAGTTATAAGAGCTGACACCTGCTTTGGCTGATAGTTTCATCATGGCTCATTCTAGTATCTTTTATAATTGTTGAATTGTGGGCTAAGTTGTATTAGTTTTCACAAAGTGCCAAGTATTGAATGCTTTATTGCCTGGACTTTTTAGAGTTTATGCTTAGATTATGCTATTTCAAGGTGATATTCTGATGTGACAACGGCCTGCTTTTAAAAAATGTCATACCAATTATATTTTTGAAGTTATACTCACAAACAACTGAGTAGTAATATGCATTGTTCTTCATGTAGGTAGCAGTTGACAATTTTTTCATAAAAATAGCAGCCATGTCTTTAAAAGATTTATCTGTAAAACTTAATTGAATCATGCAGAAAAGAAAGACTTTTCACCTCTAGTTCTCCCTTGTATCTGTGATTATATTCTCAGCATAGTGCTCTGTATTAACATATTCTAAATGTCTGCTTCTTAGCAGTACAGACATTTTTGGTTTTTAGTAATATCTGCAGTTTTCCCTCAGATAATACTCTGAATATTTAACAAACTATGAAAATTTATTTTAAGATTTTTTGGGGTCATAGTTTAGGACAATTTGAGATTATATGATTATGTTTAAATTCTAAAGAGCTAAAAGGTATCCTAATCTTTATAAACTTTCTTCCTCAAACTTTCCCTGCTTCTACCACTCATTTTTTAAAAAAAAAAATCCTTAACAATTTTTTTCAATGCCAAAACCAGATTAATTTCTCCCTTTTTGAATTGCCGCTAAAGTGCCCCCCCACAGTTGTTCATTGCACTGCTTTGTTTTTTCAGAACTCCTTTAGTTGTAGAGCATGCTGATTGAATCACTCGTGAGAGTGTGATTCTGTTCTCATGATGTCCTTGTGTGGGGAAGGCTGGATGAGTTCTAATCAGCTTATCATATTTGTCCTCATTTAGTACGTAGTCTTCTTTAAACTCAGAAATAAATTGGTACTGTTAAAAATTTTCATATGGCTGAAAAGCAGTTATTCTAATTTTTTCCCTTTAGGAGCCAGCTCAATGAAGGATAGCACAATATTATCTTTTCTTAGCTTTTCATGAAGGAACTCTTCTTTTCTCTGCTTTATAATTGCGATTCAGCAAGCCAATCTGTTGACCACAGCCTTGACATTATAATTATAACCAATTTTTATCCATTGTTTTTATAGAAACTGGATTCTCTCTCATGGATAAATGCTCCGTAGGTCTGTCATTGGTGTATTTTTACCTTAACTGTAATAGTGTATTACATTTGAGGTTCTCCTTGTTTGTCATGCCCCTGCAGAATTGAATAGAAAAGAATAGCATGTTCAAGATTACTAGGACTGAAATATGCTAAGATGATTCCAAACCTTTAGAATGTTAGAGTATTCTTAAGAGTTTTCTACTTATTTTCTTCTAAATATTCTTCTCATTAGATTGTAGAGCAAACAGAATCCACAAATATTTTAACATAGAGAAAAGTTAAGGATTCTGGTTAATATATTTCATCTGCTTTTTAAACTAGAATAAAATTAACAAGATTAAAGATAATCCTGGTGGTGCAATCAGAATGACCCAGTTAAAACTCAGCTAGGTTGCTAAATGGTAAGGATGATTTTCATTTTCCATGAAAAGTTGATTGCTGTATGGTATTTTTGCGTACTCTACACAATCACTTTCACTGAATGACATTAGCATGTGATGTGGTATTGTGTAATTTCCATATATAACTCACTTAGGTGCATTAGAATGATCATATCATACATTTTGGAATGATATAAAGGGCTCCGAGTCATTCAGTCATGCCCTCCTTGTATATTAGCTGCATCCACATGCTATTTTTTAATTTTTAGACAATAGAATGTATCTTTATCACCTCCCTCTCCCTTTAATAAACCTTATAAAACTTCGAAGTAATAGTCCAGGAAAAATTCTAATTGGATCCACTTTCTTTTAGATTACTCATTAGCGTTAAAATGATAAAACATGATCAGAAACTTTAAAAATAATAGTAGTATTAAATCACCTTATTCAACAGAGTAAATAAAAAGTTCATTGAGTGTGTCATTTTGATGTAACTTGTTCAGATTCTCTATCCTGTTAGGTTTCAGGGACTTTTTGAAAAAAATTTTTATTGTGAAAAAGACAACAATGAGATCTCCCCGCTTCAGAAACTTTTAAGTGTTCAGTACAGTATTGCTAACTACAAGCACAATATTATACAATGGATCTCTAGAACTTTTTCATCTTGCATGACTGTATCCATTGAACTATATCCATCTATATCCATTGAACAGTAACTCCCCGTTTCTTCTTCCCCCTAGCCCCTGGCAACCACCATTCTTGCTGTTGTTATGAGTTTGACTACTTTAAATGTCTCATATAAGCGGAAACACGCAGTATTAGTCTTTCCGTGCTTAGCTTATTACATTTAGCATGACATCCTAAAGTTATCCGTGTTGTAGCATATGATAGGATTTCCTTCTATTTTATGGCTGAGTAATATTCTAGTGTACGGTTGTATCATATTGTCTTCATCCATTCATCTGTTGATGGACAGCTAGGTTGTTTCTACCTCTTGCCTTTTGTGAATAATGCTGCCGTGAACATGGGAGTGCAAATATTTCTTTGAGATCTTGATTTTAATTCATTTGGATAAATACTCTGAAGTAGGATTACAGGATCATATGGTGGTTCCATTTTTAATTTTAAGGAACCTCCATACTGTTTTCCATAATGGCCGCACTATTTAAAGTCCTTGTGCAACAGTGCACAAGGGTTCCAGTTTCTCTGCATCTTCACCAGTGCTTGTTATTTTTTGTTCTTTTGATAGTGGCCATCCTAATGGATGTGAGGTGATATTGTGATTTTGATTTGTATTTCTCTTATGATTAGTGATGTTAAACATCTTTTCATATACCTGTTGGCCCTTTGTATGTCTTTGGAGAAATTTCTATTCAAGTCCTTTGCCCATTTCTTAATTGAGTGGTTTTTTTTTGCTATTGAGTTGTAGGAGTTCCTTATATATTTTGGAGAGTAAACCCTTATCAAGTATATCGTTTGCAGATATTGTCTCCCATTCTGTAGGTTGCCTTTTCGCTCTTTGATTGTTTCCTTTGCTGTGAGGAGGTTTTTCGTTTGATGTAGTCCTACTTGTCTATGTTTGCTTTTGTTGCCATATCCAAGAAGTCATTGCCAATACCAGTGTTACCTATCTTTTCTCTCATGTTTTCTTCTAGGAGTTTTATAGTTTCAGGTCTTATGTTTAAGTCTTTAATCCATTTTGAGTTGGTTTTTATGTATGGTATAAGATAAGATTTTAATTTCATTCTTTGCATTGTGATACCCAGTTTTCTCAACACTATGGAAGAGACTGTCCTCATTGTGTAGTCTTGACACCCTTGGTGAAGATCATTTGACCACGTATGTGTGGATTTATTTCTGGGCTCCCTGTTCTGTTCCCTTGGTCTATATATCTCTCTTTATGCCAGTACTCTCCTGTTTTGGTTACTGTAGCCTTGTAATATATTTTGAAATCAGGAAATGTGAGGCCTCCAGGTTTTTGGTTCTTTCTCAAGATAGTTTTGGCTATTTAAGGTCCTTTGTGGTTGCATATGAATTTTAGGTTTGTTTTTTCTATGTCTGTAAAAAATACCATTGGGATTTTGATAGGAATTGCATTGAATCTGTAGATCACTTTGGGTAGTATGGACATGTAACAATCTTAAGTCTTTCAATCCATGAACACAAGATAGTTTTCCATTTATTTGTGTAATTCCTTTCAGTGGTGTTTTGTAGCTTTCAGTGTACAAATCTTTTGCCTCCTTGGTCAAGTTTATTCCTAAATAGTCTTTTTGATGCTGTTGTAATTGGGATTTCCTTCATTTCCTTTTTGGGTTGTTCTTTGTTACTGTATAGAAATGCAACTGATTTTTTTGTCTGTTGATTTTGTACTGTACAGCTTTACTGAATACATTTATTAGTTCTAATGGTTTGTTGGCTTTTTTTGATGGAATCTTTAGTGTTTTCTACCAACAAGATCATGTCATCTGTGAACAGAGAAAATTTTACTTCTCCCTTTCTGATTTGGATACCTTTTATTTCCTTTTCTTGCCTAATTGCTTTTGCTAGTATGTCCAGTACTATGTTGATAGAAGCAGTGAGAGTGGGTGTCCTTGCCTTGTTCTCTATTATAGGAGAAGCTTTTGGTTGTTCACTGTTGACTATGATGTTAGCTGTGGGCTTTTCATATATGCCCTTTATTATGTTGATGTAATTTTCTTCTATGCCTAGTTTGTTGAGTTTCTTTTTTGTTTGCATCGTGAGAGGGTGTTGAATTTTGTCAAATGCTTTTTCGGCACCTATCAAGATGATCATGTGAATTTTGTCATTTGTTCTGTTAATGCAGTGTTATCACATTGGTTGATTTTCATATGTTGGGCCATCCTTGCATCCCAGAGATAAATCCCATTTGGTGATGGCATATGATCCTTTTAATGTGCTGTTGAATTTGGTTTTCTAGTACTTCTTTGAAGATTTTTGCATCTATATTCATCAGGGATATTGTTCAAGGACTTTTGAGATGATTTAGAACATTGTACCCCAGTCTGTTTTTTATGATACTGATACTTGTTAACAGAGTGTTTTCAGGTCACTTATCCCATTTGTTTATAGCAGTCAGTCTTTTAGGTGGGTAGACCATATATTCCAATTTTCTTATGAAGATGCTGGACTCAGAATTACACATCATCACATAACAATTATTATCATTAGTACTATCTAATAATTAATACTCATATAGCACATAGTGTTTCAGGCACTCTTCTAGTGTTTTGCATATATTCATTTAATCCTCACAGCAACCCTTTGCAGTTGGTATTGTTATTAACCCCATTTTACAGATGAGAAAAATGTTGAGTAACAAGTAGTAGTAGAGCTTACTATTTATCTGGATTTTAATCTAGACTATCTGGATCCTGAGTCTGCTCTGTCAACTGTTGGATATATTGCTGCTCACAATTAGCTAGAAGGGGTCTGTTTTAATTTACAATCTTTACCTGCCCAGCTGTTTTGTTACCAGTGGAATCAGATAAACTTTTAGTTGTTTCTTACCTGAAATTAATGCTTTTTAAAAAGGAGTAAAGTGCTCGAGCTTTGAGGCACCTCTTCTTTCTAAAAGTCTGTTATCTTCCTGGGCTTATGACTGTGCTTTTGGTATTAGAGGTTGCCTAAATGAGGGATCTAAGAACTAGCAGGCATATAGGTTATATAGCTGGTGTTTGAGAGAATAACAGTAAGGAATAGAGAGCTAGGTTTTAAAATTTATGTTGAGTCTACTCTATGTGATTGTGCCTCAAGAGGTCATTGCATGAGTGCGTAAATTACTTTAGACCCCTAACTAATGCATCATTACTTTACGCAAACCCTGGTATACAAGGATAATGGGTTTCTCTACACAGTGCAAATGAGAGACTTCCTGCTTTATGTAAGTTTCATAGTAGGATTCCGTATAGCGTTAAGATTTTCTAACATTTAATATGTGAATCAATTTAAACTTGATCTTTTAGTAAACCAGTTCTTGTGGAGTTTACATTGTTACCCTGATGTCACAACATGGTTATTGTAAAGATAATATTTGTATAAGAAAATAACTTTGTATGATGCTTAATTCCAGTTATCTTAGTTCACTGCAACTAGTAAGGGAAGATACTTAATTTTTTGATGTAGATTTTTCGCCAATCTTGAAGTATGTTTCTCTACTTGTCCTCTTAATTTTTGTGTGAAGTACTGAGAATATGAAGATTATTATACTCTTATAAACAGAAAATCTCTCATGAGATCAAACCATTTATTTGAACGTTAAAGGACAAAATGTAACATCACTTCTATATAGGATGGAGAAAATGTTGTCAGTCTTGGTTTAATCAATCTCTTTTTGAAAGTGAGGATTTGTTCCCTTTATACAGATTTAATCCTATGGATTTGATTATACAGACTCACAGTCCTTTATTCTCAATTCTGAAATTCAAAGTGCTAAAACTGAAAGTTTTTTTCATTAAGTTTATAGTAAATTGATTTACCAGCAAACTAACCTGAACTGAAGTGGGGCAGTTTACATCTTTATCCCACTTAGTGTGAATATGTATACATTTTGCTGTGGAAATCATGTATGTTATTACATAGTACTGCTTTAGACTCCACTGTGTTATGTAATATGTGGTATATGTACCATATTTATGTTTATAAAATTTGAGAACTTCTGAATAATGGCACTTGTCTCGCCCCAGCAGTTTCACTTAAATAAATATGGAGTTTTAGCACTTGTCATACGCTGCCTGGTTTCCATTGTTGGAAGATTGTGGGGCATGAATCAGTATATGAGGAATAAAGAGCATGTTGAACTAACTATCGATTTGTAAGTTAGTACAAGCCTGGCAAGAGGTTTAGTTTCTTCTCTTGGTTGGTAATAGTTGCCCAGAGCACTAATTGTTGATTTTGTAGCAGAATACCACAGTGACTCCAGGTCTGCCTTAGGCTTGGGAGCATGATGGGAATACGAGCCAGATAGTAGTTCTCTGTCCTGCTCTGTCTAGGATATATGTTTATGCATTTAAATTATTTCTTATAATTTTTAATTTATTAAATGAGACAGTTTTATAAGGTTGTAGAGTAAGATGGAAACAGTTGATCTTTTTCTTATTTCTCCAGTCTCCTACAAAAGCTGTATATAATGCCAGACATTGGAACCATCCAGATTCAGAAGAACTACCTGGGCCACCAGTAGTAAAACCTCAGAGTGTCCCAGTAAGTGAACTGTACTTTGTAATTTTGTGTTTGTTCATAAATTATAAATTAATTCAGCAGTTGCTGTCTTCATTCATAATTTTAAAGTCTCTGACTTTCCTCTTTAACAGCTTATTATGGACTTCCTCACCAAAATTTAACGGCTTCAGTTTAATTCAGTGGGAAAGTGAAGATAGTGGACAGGATTCTAGAAATTCTAGTGCTACTAGGTTATAAATAAAAGCTTTAAAAAAATATTGGACCCCTTTTTACTCTTGACCTACATTTAATGGAATTACAATATTTAGTGTTTAAGGGCAGATTATTCCATATTTGAAGTTTGTATTAACTATTGAGAGCAATATTATAAATTACATCCTACATAGGTCTTAAACTGGCTTTGAGTAGTTAATTTGCTTTTCAGAGGAGAACTTTTTCCTGCGTTCTAGTAATACCTTTCAATTCAAAAACATCTATAAAAGATTCTTATCAAATTATTTTCTTCAGAATAATTGGTAAGACCATACATTAATCCTTCTAGGTTAATGGTGACAGCTCAGTCATCTGGAGCTATCAAGGAATTGAGTTCTTTATAACAACAAAAAAATGTAGGGATAGAGATCTTTCTAAAATATACAGTTCCCTGTCTTCTTATGTTCAGTATATTAAACTCTTTTTACTAGTATAAAATCATTGTACATATTACTAATTGTGTATCATGCTTTTGTTATGGCTCTTTAATACTACCCTAAACTACAGATTCTTGTACTTGAAAAAAACTTTCATCTGTTGTAGTTTTCCTGTCCCCTCCCTAGCTGCCTATCAGTGCTGTTTATGTATATAATTGTGGTTCTTAATTCCTTTGAATGGTCCTGGAGACAAATAACAAATGTGTCAAATGTAAGGTTACAAAAGACCGGAAGGAATTCCTGAGTGGTTCTTTTGTGAGTAAACATATGAGTCTTAGCTAGTAGTGCATGGAGTTTTAAAGTATCCCTTGTGACCTTTCAGAGGCCTCCCTCCATCCCCATCACCTTTTTTTTTTTGCCTTTATCACTATCTTTTTTTTTTTTAAGCTCAATTAGCCAGGTAGATGAGATGTTACTATTTTTATATATTTATTTAGAACAACTAATTTAATACCTTTATTAATAGGTGAGGCTGTCTTCAAAGGAACCAAATCAAAAAGATGATGGAGTTTTTAAGGCTCCTGCACCACCACCCAAAGTGATAAAAACTGTGACAATACCTACTCAGCCCTACCAAGATATAGTTACTGCACTGAAATGCAGAAAAGAAGACAAAGAAGTAAGGAGCCATATACAGTTTTACTGCACGTGGATAGATTTTTGTATGTAATATTTAGCCTTTTAATGTCTTGAACAAATATCAGCACACTGATATTCACAGTTTTGAGCCATGAACTTATCTTGTCCTACTACTGCCAATGTTTTTAAAACTTTCCTTTTGGTTGCCGTCTAATGAACTATTTTATATACTTTTAGTACAGCAAGCTCATAGATTCAAATATGCTAGTTTATAGATACAAAAGAGGTGGACTTATTTTTTCTTGGCAGTTGTATACTGTTGTTCAGCACGTGAAGCACTTCAATGATGTGGTGGAATTTGGTGAAAATCAAGAGTTCACTGACGACATTGAGTACTTGTTAAGTGGCTTAAAGAGCACTCAGCCTCTAAACACACGTTGCCTTAGGTAAGGTCTTACTTGGGTTTGGTAATTGTGTGCATGCTGTGTCTCATTAAAATCTCCATCTGGATGGAGCCACACATTTGTGATTTTGTTATCATGGGTGTAGTTATAGCCAGTGACAGGTTAAAATATGATTGATTCCTTGTAAGGGACTTGATTCTACACGGATGAAGAAAGATGGGTGATTGTAGTGTCATGGTTTACTCTAGGCTTCAGTTTCCAGATGCTTAAAAGAAGTGTTATGCTAAAGAGTCTTTTAAGTTCTTTTCAGCCCAAAGTTTTAGACATGCAAGTGATAAATTTGATTAATTTAAGCATGTTTTGATTTGGATCTTTTGCATACTATAATGAGTTGAATATCTTGATTTGATTCAATTATCCGGTCAATTAGAATATGTACAATCAAATAGTATTTATAATCTTCACGTATCAGAAGCATTATGAAAGGTACCTCAGACTTCTTGCTTTTAATGGTAGTAGTAATGTAAGGAATACATTAAAGATGATCATGTGTTATTTATATTTTTTAATATAATCACATACCATGCATCATCAGTAAACTTTTAATAATTTAGTTTGCTCCTGTTTTTTATATCGTGATCTGTGTGAGCAATGCTTTGACACAATCCCTTCTCCACCCCCACTCCCCATTTGCTTGTTTTGGTATTGCGCAAGCGAAAAACTAATGCACTAGGTATTTTCAGTCCCCCTAATCTAGCCTGTTTTCTTCCAGTGTTATTAGCTTGGCTACTAAATGTGCCATGCCCAGTTTTCGAATGCACCTGAGAGCACACGGGATGGTAGCAATGGTCTTTAAAACCTTGGATGATTCCCAGCACCATCAGGTATTTTTAACTGTCTGGGATTGAGAAGCATTATTTGCAAACTCTAGTCTGTTTGGGTATTGAAAAATACCTTCATTGGATATTCATATATAAATATTTCTTAATTATGGATTGAGTTTATTTGCTAAATATATACAGCTTAATGCCAGAAGTTTTGCTTAATAAATCATTTAAGATTATTTTCTCATGTCATTTTTTTCCCCCCCGTAACTTGTCCATTTATACTATTAAAACATTGTTCAGTTACCATAGCTAATATACCATGCCATACTGGAGGTATTTAATTCTGTAAGCATTGATTTCCTCTAATCAGAAAGTACTGGAAAAAATCTTTTACTAGTCTTTGATATTATTAATAGCATGAAAAGAAAAGGTTTTGAAATTTAAAAAATTACTTTTTGTCTGGATGTTGAAGCTAGGATATAGCCCTTTGTGAAAAAGAATAAATTCCTTATTTTCTTCTTCTTCTTTTTTTTTTTTTTTTAAGATTGGCACCTGAGCTAACAACTGTTGCCAGTCTTTTTTTTTTCCCTCCCCAAATGCCCCCAGTACATAGTTGTATATTTTGGTTGTGGATCCTTCCAGTTGTGGCATGTGGGACACTGCCCCAACATGGCCTGATGAGCGGTGCCATGTCCACGCTCAGGAGCCACCCGGCGAAACCCTGGGCCACCAAAGTGGAGCATGCGAACTTAACCACTCGGCCACGGGGCCGCCCCCAAATTCCTCATTTTCATTTTATGACTTTGACACTTTCTCTTAAAAATAAAGCATATGTAATGAAAGTCAGGTTTAACATTATCAAAGTTAGAAAAACATCATTACTTATCTTTATCAATAGTGGTATTTTGAGGAGGCTTTATTATATTTTTATTCAAGGAAATTATGTTCCAAATGCAGATTTGGAACAATCTAATACTGAGTCTTCTGAAACTGAAAGCAATGTGCTTTACAGTGAGTGAGGGTGACTCCACTACCAAGTTGTGGCAGACAGAGAACAATGAGGGCAGAGAAGAGAATCAAGAATTCGTTTGCTTTGTCATGCACTTGTGAGAGGACCAAGGCTTTAATGTGTGTTCATGGGCACAGTGGGTTTCCCAAGGCCTGTACTCTGACATCCTAATTTCCAAAAATAATTGGCTATGTAAGCATTTAATTAGTCACCTAATCTGAAATTTCTTTACTTTTGGGGATTCAAACTTTAAATCTTTAATAGTTAATTATGTTTTTGTGCATTGAAATAAGTTTAAGTACAGAATATCCCAAATGTTGGAATATCCAAACATAGACCTTTTTGTTATATTAATGCTTACCTAACATATATCACCTTTAATACTTGTAGATTTTAGTACCTGTTATAAGCAGACTGTGCTTGACTACCTGATCTGAATGATTTCGAGAGTATATTAATGGTTTTTAAAAAATTATTTGATTCAACCAGACCTGATTGGTTTATTTTAAAGAAATAGTCTAAATATGTTTATTTGAGCATCCTTGCTTTATATATTGACACAAACTCAATTGTGTTTACCCTACAGAAAACATCAGCTGATAACGTATTTTCAAACATATTTACATTATTGATTTTAAACTGAAATTTGACTTTATAACGTAAAGAATAAAGACTGAAGTGTATTGTAAAATAGGATTATATATAGAGATATACTGCTGAGAAAAATGTTCTGTAAACTTCATTTATCACAGAATGGCCAAAGAAATATGTAATTCCACTTAGATTCTTCTAGCTTTGGGGCATTCATGTCGGGAAGGCTTATAGAAAGGGAAATTGTAAGCAACAGTGCTTTATTTATTTATTTATTTGATTCACGTTTGCCTAGTCCCCCTACTCCCCTCAAATATTTTAAGAGGGGGGGTTTCACTGAATAAAACATTTTCAAGGTTTCCAACGTGAACAAATGTCAAACTGGTCTTATTTTCTGAAATTGTTACTAATTGCTTATGTTAACTTTTTTTTTTTGTCTCAAAGAATTTGTCCCTTTGTACAGCTGCCCTCATGTACATACTGAGTAGAGATCGTTTGAACATGGATCTTGATAGAGCTAGCCTAGATCTAATGATTCGACTTCTAGAACTGGAACAAGATGCTTCTTCAGCTAAGCTACTAAATGAAAAAGACATGAACAAAATCAAAGAAAAAATTCGAAGGCTCTGTGAAACTGTGCACAACAAGCATCTTGATCTAGAAAATATAACGGTGGGTTCCTTCCTTCCATTATGAAATCAAAATTATTTTCAGAAATCTTTTAATTAGTCACAGCAAGTTTGTGACATTGGACAAATCATTTAACCTCTTGGTTTACAATGCAGCAAATTCTTCTAAGGTGTAGCTCTGGGCATAATTCTGTTCCCTGCCTGAAATTCCTAAACTAGCCCATCTATATTTAGATTTTTGCCAGTAAGTTTTCTGTTGCATTTTGACTAATCCTTTTCTCTTGATTTTTTTTTTTTAATGTAGAAATTACATTTTGGCTATTAGGAATTCAAATTCTTATTTTCTGGGAGTTTCAAGAATAAAGATTCAGAGATTTGCAAGGGCCATTTTCAGTGAGCATTCACTTGTTCCAGGGTCTCTGTGGGTATCTGATTAACGGCTTCAAGGGGCCAAGACTCAGCAGGAAGGTTCCTAGGCACCTGCCCTCGCTGGAGTAATGTCTCTGGTAATTGGGGTTATGGCCACTGGCTACCATCATGCTCCACACAGCTTCCCAAGATCACCATCTTGCTTTTGGTTAATTCCAGTTCTGCTTACAGGTCCCCAAAGGTTACTAGGCCAGTAGAAGATAATTGGCCTTGTCATTTTGAAAAAATAAGATATTTGTCCAGATATTTCCAACATCAAAACTGTATAATCATTGTTTTTTCTATTGCCTGCTAAACTGAAGACTGCAGCATTTGCCTCAGAAATTACAGGATGCTTTGTGCTAGCCAGATACCACTTAAGAGGTGTTGCTTTGTTTAGTTAGGGTAGAGTAGGCAATAGATTCCAATAAAGTGGGGGTTGAGAGGAAGAGCAAGTTAGCATTAAAAGGCAAGATGCAAAATTGACATGTATTCAGTATTTTCACTTACTAAAATTGGAGAAATAGCTGTTAACTCAGATGATGGATAAATGATCCATCTACCTCACCAAACTATTTATTTGTATACTGCTTTTAAAATGCTTTGTAATTTTTGTTTACTTCTATCATTTTTAATAATGTATACAAATTTTTTAATGATATAAAAGGATAAATTTGAGCCTGTTATTTTTATTTGCTGCATAATTGAATAAATGTGCCCTTTTTTGGTCTTCTGTTTTGTTCAATGTTTAGATTCTTCCCAGGCATTTGCTATTAAATAACATGATGATGAACTTGTTGAATGAATTTAATCCATGGTTTGTTGAATTTATTAGAATGGCAAATACCAGTATGAAAACTTTCTTACATATTGTGTTAGTTAACTCACATGATTAAAACCAGAACACAGATGCTAATTTTCAGTTGCTAAGTTCAGCTATTCTTGAATATATTGTATTTGTTTTAAATCTTCCAATGGACATTGTGTACAGTGACTATCCCATATATATTAGTTTTGTTTGTTTTATTAATTGCTTAACTTTTTCCTTGAAATATGTTGCTACTGCTGATGTGCCATGGAAAGATAATGTAAAATATTAATATTATAATGTTTTCAGATATAATTCAAATAACTGAGAACTAACAGTTGCTGAATAGTATTCTAATTAATGATTTGGCTGGGCTCTTGGAGGGCTATCCAGTTTTCAAATAAAATGTTTGAATTGTGGGCTATTTGTAAATGCTAGCTTATAAATAATATAGTCTAAAATATCAAATAATCCTTTTTATGCCAATAGAAGCAAACAATAAAATCCCTTTTTAGCATAAAAACTTAGCAGTTTTGGCTCTATTAACATAAACAAAGCGGACCTCATTCGGCTTCAGCGTTACTGCTGTGACTCGTGAGCTGATAGACCTGGACTGGTCTCACTGATTATCCTTTCAGGGACTTAGAATGAGAATGGGGCAAAATTGAATCTGTTTTTATAGTGTTCAATTCTAGTTCCGCATTTGTCACCTTGGACTCAGCCTTGCTCTTTTAAAGAATAGACTAAAATATGCTAGATCTCTTCTAAGTCTCTAATAAGAAGATTTTTGCTGGTAAGATTTGTTTTTTGCATTTCCAAATATCTAGTTTACATTTAGTTCCAAATAGGCCAGGAGGACTTAATGGAAACTTGCATCTTTCAAAGAGAAGGAGCTTTGGGAAGAAAACCAGATCTTTTCAGCTTTGCTAATTAAGGCATTTATTTTGTTATGTTCAAGTTCCTTATTGCAACAGGAACTTGTTGGGGTGGCTATATGTTTTTAATAAAAAATACAGTAAAAAATAATAATAATTAAAGGCAAATAAAGAAAAAGAAAAACTTTAGTCTGGTTGCAAATATGGCTCTTAGCGTTCTGTGCATCCTCTAGTGGTGGTCCTGAATCATTATCTATGTGGTTTTCTCATGGTGGCCAAAGGATGTGTATCCAGGCTGCTAACCCTGCAGTGTAAAGTTTAAGACTTGTGAATCTGAAACACTAAAAGGAACTAAGGATTTTTGTTCAGAATAGATAAGAAAATATAGAGAGCAATAAGAAAAAGGCCAGCAACCTTGCAGGAAAATAAGCAAAGAATAATTGACAGGGGATTCACAGTGGAAGAAATACAGTTCACTAATAAATATGTGAAAAAATGCTGAAGTTTGCTGTAGTTAGAAAAATACAAACCAGAGCAATAGGATACCATTTTTCACCCTCAGGTAGAAATTTAAAGTGATAACTCTTGCTTTTGAGGATTCAGGGCAACTGATGCACCCACACGTTGCTCCTGGAGTGTTACATGTCACAGTGTTTATGGTAAATTAATCCAGTATGTTGATTTACAGTTAAAATACATGCACACTTTGATTCAACAGTCCCACCCTTGAATCTCTATGCTGTAGAAATAATAGCACTAGTATATATTTAATTTGAACTGACAAATGTTAGACTACTTTTTCTTCTGTTTTCTTCGCTGAGGAAGATTTGCCCTGAGCTAACATCTGTGCCAGTCCTCCTCTATTTTCTACCTGGGTTGCCACCACAGCATGGCCACTAACAAGTGGTGTACGTTCGTGCCTGGGAACCAAACGTGGGCTGCCGAAGTGGAGTGCACTGAACTTAACCACTGGGCCATGGGGCCTGCCCCCTAGACTACTTTTAATAATGGATTTTCTCTATGAAAACAAGCCAATGGTTAAAAACATTTCTTCAGCTTAGACTATTCTGATAAAAGTTAAAATTAGTTCAGTTATAAAAGCTCTTACTGTATTAGAAAAAAATACTGTGGGCTTGTAGCATGCAGTGAACTTTTCTGAAGAAAAACAATCTCTAGAAGTGTTGCCTCAGAATTATTGCTCAGAGTCAATATTCATTAATGGTGCTTCTGGTTTTTAGACGGGGCATTTGGCTATGGAGACGTTGCTGTCCCTTACTTCTAAACGAGCGGGAGACTGGTTTAAAGAAGAGCTCCGGCTTTTGGGCGGTCTGGATCACATTGTAGATAAAGGTACAGTGCATGCACATGTCACAGCTTTTCTGTCTTATTTAAAGCCTCAAGGAACTACTCTCTTTACATACTTCAAAAAATAATTGCATCAGTTTGAAAGGATCTGTTCTTTTGGTAGTATCTTGCAAATCTCTAACTTTTAAAAGAAAAGCCATTAACACTTAGGGAGTTAGGGAAATAGCTAATTGAGTCTCATGCTTGTCAACATCTCACAGTATAAAACGTAGAGTAAATAATGTACAGAGAGGTTGCAGCATGTTCGTGGTGCGTGCAGACGGCTTTCAGTGTTAGTTCGGGGTGAGTGTGGAGGGCTGAGCCTGCTAATATCCCTTTCTTCTCTCCTAGTGAAAGAATGTGTGGATCATTTAAGTAGAGACGAAGATGAAGAGAAACTAGTGGCCTCATTATGGGGCGCAGAGAGATGTTTACGAGTTTTAGAAAGTGTGAGTATAAGTGTGGACAACTATTTGGAGAAAATTATTTAATCTTAATTGTGACTGTGTGTGTGGGACTGCCAAATATTTTATATTACATATCCCTACAATTTCCCTTTTGTTCATCCAAATTGAAATTGATTGCATTCTTTGAGCAATGTTGATGAACAAGTTAAATGTGCAGTTTAGCTTTTTAAAAATACAGATATTGTTGCTCCATATGAAACCTTGCAATCAAGTTTGTTTATGTTGCTAAATGTTATTGTTGTTTCCTTAATGTAGAATTCTGCTTAAATATATCAACTTGTTTGTGGAAAACAGCAGTTAAATGCAGTCAGGTTTTTTTTTTAAATTAAAAAGGATTTTCTTGATTTAGCTATTATTTGAATCAGATTGTAGTCACAGCTTATAGTAGTATTTTGCTTTGAAGAATGATACTCTTGAACCATATGCCAAAAGTATAGTTGTTCTTTGGCTTTTATGAATGACTGAACCCCATTCAATATAGATTAGAATTTATGTTGCCAGTGAATTTCAGGATGCATAGATTGTGTGTTGACTAGACTGGATTGGTTAGGTACGTTTTGAACCATCTATGGGAAAATAATTTAATGTGAATTAAAAGTTCCTGGCATAGATGAAATTGAAATTGTTCCTTCTCTCTTTTAAAGTGCTTCAGGTATATTAGATAAACATACCTTTTTTCTTTTTTTTTTTTTTTGGTGAGGAAGATTAGCCCTGAGCTAATGTGTTGCCAGTTACTTCCTCTTTTTGCTTGAAGATTGTTGCTAAGCTAACACCATGCCAGTCCTTCTCTATTTTATGTGGGATGCCACCACAGCGTGGCTTGATGAGCAGTGCTAGGTCTGCACCCGGGGTCTGAACCTGCAAACCTTGGGCCCCCGAAGTGGAGTGTGCAAACTTAACCACTACGCCACCAGGCTGGCCCCTCATTTTTTTTGTTTTTTTATTCTAAATGAATCCACGTAAGACCTTTAAAGTATTAGTTAGTTTATAAGTTAGAGACTGCTCCTTGCTGACATTTGAAGAAGTGCTTAATAGTTCACTACAGTGAATGTGTAGTACAGAATACATTAAATTATGTGCAAGCAATTATAACAGGGATGTTTTAAGTTGTAATACAGCAGTAGCTCTGTTACTTTAAGTCTGGAACATGTGGGTTGTTCCCTTAGATGACAAGAGCTGATTCTTCCCCATCTGTGTCTTTTAGAGTGCCAGGCATTGTGTGTTGTAGTGAATGAATGAAAGTTATGAATTGCACAATCGTTTCACATTTTTCCCTTTTAGGTAACAGTGCATAATCCAGAGAATCAAAGCTACTTGATAGCATATAAAGATTCGCAACTCATTGTTTCATCAGCTAAGTAAGTTTTTCTGAAATATCAGGCTATTTATTGAAAGCATTTGGATTGACCACAAAGGAAATACGGTTATATCACCTTCCTCCATAAAATACTTCTGTCTGTTGAGTTCTGTGAAGCAGAAGCACTACAGTGCAGTACAGAAGTTAGAGCAAGAGGACTTGAGTGTGGCTCCCAGCTTCGTAACTGCAGCCCTGCGACCTTGGGCAGGTCGCTTCCTTGCTACAAGTTCTTCAGAAGGGGAGTAATAATTGTATCTACCTATCTAAGGTTGTTGTTACAATAAAAAGAATTAAAATGTATGTTAATATATGTTAAATTATATATAAAATTTTTTAAATGTGTATATTTATTCTTTTTAAAGATTTTATTTTTTTCCTTTTTCTCCCCAAAGCCCCCCCGGTACATAGTTGTATGTTCTTAGTTGTGGGTCCTTCTAGTTGTGGTATGTGGGACGCTGCCTCAGCATGGTTTGATGAGCAGTGCCATGTCCGCGCCCAGGATTGGAACCAACGAAACACTGGCCGCCTGCAGCGGAGCGCGCGAACTTAACCACTCAGCCACGGGGCCAGCCCCTAAAATGTGTATATTTAATATAGCGTATATATGAGAAACATTTTTAAATTCTCAAAATGACTTTTAAATGTCTCTTTATAGTATATATCATGTACAATAAATATTAAAGTGTTAATATATATACACGCACATCCATATGTAAAGCGTCTTACAGTACTTGGCATATAGTAAACACTTAAGTATTAGTCCTTATTTTTATTATAAGTGAACTTTACTACCCCTCTTCTGCCCTTTGTTTATACCTTTTTTCTCAGATCTGTATGTGGCTTCCCTCATTCCACACTTTCTCTGCCCAACTTGCCTGACGTGAGGCTAATGCTACCACCTCTGCTGTAAAATTTCCAAACGTGTCCAGTCCTGGTTCTAGCTTCTCCCAACAGCTTCTTCTTCATACTCTGTCCTACTTCGTGATACCTCCGTCCTAGTTCTCTGGCCTGTCCACCACAGTACCACCGAGGGGGAACCTTCCCTAAATCTCCGCTTTGTAAAAATACTCCCAAACACCAAGTTTCTGTTGTTCCTTATTGTCTATGGATATATGTCCAAAGTCCTTAGTACAGTGTCAGAAGCCCACTACAGCCTGACTCCGGTTTCTCTCTTATTTTGGAGAGCTTCAGACATAGACAAAAGTAAACAAAATAGTATGATAACCCTCCGACGTACACATTGTTCAGCTTGAATGATGATCAGTCATAACCACTCTGGTTTCTGTCTGTAACCTTCTCCGGTCCCCGTCTGTCCTCTTTTGAAGCAAGTTACACATTTCCTATCATTTCATCCATAAATACTTGAGTATATAATCTCTGAAAGAGGACTCTTTAAAAATATAACCAGTACCATTTTTATATCCTATAAATTATTAATTGCTTAGTGTTATCATATGTCCAGTGAATATTCCCATTTTCAGTAGTCTCAAATTTCTAGTAGTCTCTAGTTTCCAACAGGTCTTTTGAATCTCTAGGTTGCCCTCCAGCTCTTGTTTTGTCTTGTATTTGTAAATTTTCTGTCACACTTAGTACCCTTGAGTCACGTGTCTGGTTGTTTGTTACCACGTTTAACCTCCCTTACCAAAGAGAGTGCCTCCAAGTTAAATCTGTTTCTTATTTTTAAAATGTCTCTTGTATGCTTCATGACCCCTGACAAGTGCCTTCCAAAAGGAGGTGTTTAAGATGACAGCTTTCAGCTCTTTCATTGTGGTTAGGAACTTTGCGTCAAAGGTCTTAGAGGTGGCAGCAGAAGTCAGAACTGGATGTTTGTGAAAGACCACTCATGTGGCTTTTTGAGCTTTTTACTAGAACCCTGACAAACGCAGGGATAGCACATTGAAAGAGTAAATAATAGACCCCTGCTGTTTCCCCTCCTCCCAGCCCACCTGCGGTTTAGCTTAGTACCACCGAGGGCAGCTGTGCTCACAGTAACAGCACAGCCGTTCTGGTTAACATCCCCACCCAACCCTAGGTTAGACATGAGGAACACCTTCTTAACAAAGGGTATGTCTCAAGGAGCATCTGGAGGGGGATTAGACTGTACACTTTTCTTTAAGGGTTTTGTGTGATACATAATGCATGAAGAATCAACTGACAGAGTCAGCTTACTTCATCTCTCATAGACTTTTTTTAATTAATGGAGTTGGTGATTAATACTAGACCCGCTTAAAGATACATTTCCTTGTTATTTTGGGGAGTATCTTGAGAACCCTTTGGTGCAGCTGGTACCCTTGTATGGCTGCCAGGAGACATTTCAGTTAAGTGACCTCATTTTAAAAAACATGATTTGCTTTAATGTTTATGAAGTATTTAATACCTGTCTATACAAGGTTATTTATTATGCAGTATTAATATAAATAATATTCTCTACCTGCTAAGAGCTTGCATTCTAAATGAAAAACATCTAAGTGAAATTCAGAAGTGTCCAGTGTTAGTTCTTAAAGGTTTTACCTTGTTTGGGCAGGGGTTGTGGTGGATCTCTTGTGTTGGAGAGACTGGTACAGATGTAAACTTCTGCAGTGAGTTTACAATTTTAACTTTGCTTAGAACAATTTAAATTATCAAGTTTTACCAAAATAAAACAAAATTTAGCACCTGGTGTGGGGACAGACATACGTGGTTTATGATTGACTAGTTAATACATTATAACATCTGGAATAGGAAAAGAAATTAATTTAGCAGCATTTATACCAGATTTGAAACATTAAGGTCCAAGTAAGTAGAAATCCTTAGGATAACTGTTTTTGTTTAGCGTAACAGTCTACATTTTGTTTTCTCCTAAGAGCGTTACAGCATTGTGAAGAACTGATTCAGCAGTATAACCGTGCGGAGAACAGTGTGTGTGTACCTGACAGTAAGCCTCTGCCTCACCAGAACGTGACTAACCACGTGGGCAAAGCCGTGGAGGACTGCATGCGGGCCATCATTGGGGTGTTGCTCAATTTAACTAATGATAATGGTAAGAAATAAATTGTCTACAGATAGTCTCATTGGAAGAGTGTATATTACATGTAAAAACAGGGTAGTCTCCTTGTTTCTTCTTTTCTTGCTTTGCTGATTTTTTAATTGCCATCACTTATTCATGTATCGATTTAACTGCTTTTAGGAGTTGATGTTTTCAGAATTACACTGGTAGCTTGGCTCGGAAATAGTACAGTCAACAGTGTAATTCTATAAAGGAAGAGCTATGTATTTCTGACTTTTAATATCCGTGTTAGTAAATGTTGGTTGTAGTGTCGTAAAGAAGAATCAGTAACAATTGTCATGTCCTTGCGCTCCCTCTTTCAGAGTGGGGCAGCACCAAAACAGGAGAGCAGGATGGCTTGATTGGCACAGCCATGAACTGTGTTCTTCAGGTTCCAAAGTACCTACCTCAGGAGCAGAGATTTGATATTCGTGTGCTGGTGAGTTCACGTGACTCTTTCAGAACGAGTGCTTGATCTGTGAAGATGATAAAAACTTCAGCTTAGTTGTGGGTTTAAGAACCAGTTGTTCAATATATTGTGGATTTCAATGGATTCCTTATGAACATAAACCTCCTATGTTACGAGAGAGCCATGAAGGGCCCTATGTAAAGATAAAAAGTGTAAGAAATAAAAGTGGTCATTTTAAAAAGTGGTGAAATCATTCTTTGGGAAGACCATTATCTTACATATTGGCTTTTAACCATTGTATAGATGGTACAACACTGATTAGGTTTCTAGCTGTCAGTAAAAGTTAAGTCTGTTGTGTTCATTTGCTTTTCCTTCTCGCCTGTGTTAACGTGTGTGTGTTGATTTTTTAGGGCCTAGGTCTACTGATCAACCTAGTGGAGTACAGTGCTCGGAATCGGCACTGTCTTGTCAACATGGAAACATCATGTTCTTTTGATTCTTCCTTCTGTAGTGGAGAAGGAGACGATAGTTTAAGGATAGCTGGACAAGTCCATGCTGTTCAGGCTTTAGTGCAGGTAAGCAACAACTTAAAAACAAACACACACCTTCAGTTTGTTGCATCTGTCTGATTTCTTGGTCACTTGCTCCCTGCCCAGCCCGTTCCCATTCAGTGAGAGGTACACTGGGTTAGAATGTGTCCCCTTACTTACTTTACTTTGCTGACCATCTTCAACTACTGTAATCACTCCTTAGGCGTTATTAGCAAAAAGCAGAAACAAGGCGTATTTGTTTATGAATCCAAAGTAGATTATTAATAACAAATTAGGATCAAGTTCCAGCCCCATCCCGTCCAGTTCAAGTCCCCTAGCATTTACTTACTGGTTTGATCTGTGCCCGGGGCTGTGTGTACCTAAATATCAGGCCATGCTTTCCAAAGTATGTCTGTGGAGTAATTTCCTGGCTTAGGAATTGTGTCAGAATATGTATATTTAAAATGAACGTCCTCAACTTGCCCCACCTAATCACCAAACACACCCATCTCCCCTCTATTTATATTCCCCTGTGAAATCTGTGTGTGAGTCTTTGTTTCTTGACAGTGTTGGACATTACAGTTTTTACTTTTTGCCAGTCTAATGTGTTCCTGGCTACCTTTGTTATTTCCTTCAGTGACAGCTTGCACATGTTCAGAAGTGATAACGAACTCCTTTCCATTGTTTCTGAAGACTTTGCTAGTCTGTTGGTCCTTTTGGCCATTTTGAAACTGGTAATGCTTGAACTCCTGTCTTCAGAATGTCTTCCACAACACCTTTATCTTTTTGTACATGCTAACTAGGAGCCCATCATTTTCTTCTCGAACATTTTGATCTCAGGACTTCTTTATACTTTTAAAAAGTATTGGGGCCTCCAAAGAACTTTTGTTTATGTATGCTCTATCTATCGATATTTACTGAATTAGAAATCAAAACTGAGAAGATTATAGAACACAGGCATTCATTCCATTAGTTGTTAGAGCAAGAACATAATCACAGGCATTGTAGACTCTGGAAACTCCACTGAACAGTCATGAGAGAAGGAAAGAAGTTGGGTGACCTCTTAATATTATGATGACGCAGTTTTGACTTCACAGACCCCCTGAAAAGGCCTCAGGGGCCCCAGGGGTCCTTGACCCACTTGTAAGAAGCAGCGCTTTACGTAAAGCCTACATTCTAATGTCTTCAGGGTGTCAGAGTGCACATGCTGCTCCTCTAGACCCAGCGAATCCTTGAGACCTCCGCGGTGTCTGATTTTCAGGTCATGGTCTTTAGTAACTTGAGGTTTTTCCCAAACCTCGTCAGTGAATAGGTTCGCCGCGTTCTCTGTATTCAGCACTGTTCCAGCGCAGGGAGGATGAAGTAAGAGAAGGCGCGGAATCGAGGGTATTTTGTTTTGACTTCAGGTTTTCCCTGTGCACGTCCATTGACAATTGTACTTCCAGTAATAATGATATTGTTTGACATCCAGTTTTGGGTCTTTCTCTAAGACCTTTTGCTTTTACTTTTACTGATTTTTATGTCTTTTAATTTACTTTAAAGAAGTCGTGTTGCTTTCCCCCAAAATATGTAGTTTTATTCAGTGTCCTTTCTTCCAGTTAATTTATCCAGTCTGTTCCAGTTAAAAAAGCTTTTTTTAAAATCAAGTTTGTATTTTTTGCTTGAATTTCCTGTCAGTATCCAACTTAAGGGAAAGAGTTGGGATTTTCATTCTTACAAACAGAGTGCTTGATCATTAGTAGATCCACTAATTTACTTGATTGCATCCCAGTAGCATTCATACTTTTGTTTTGACCTCCAGTTGGATGTAGAGCAAGGGCTTTAATTGATCCTTACTTTGTACCAGGCAGTATGCTTCTCAGGGTTAGTGATGTTTAAAAGCAGTCAGAACCTGATGTCTGGGTACATACATGTTGGTTGGTGATCTCCTTTTAATGATCTTCAAAAATAATTTTTATCAGCTATTCCTTGAGCGAGAGCGAGCAGCCCAATTGGCAGAAAGTAAAACAGATGAGTTGATCAAAGATGCTCCCACCACTCAGCATGATAAGAGTGGAGAGTGGCAAGAAACAAGTGGGGAGATACAGTGGGTGTCAACTGAAAAGACCGACAGTGCAGAGGAGAAACAGAAGAAGGAGGAGGATGACGAAGAGCTTGACCTCAATAAAGGTATATTTATTTCGAGTGGTGTATTCAAGTTGAAAATAATGGCTTGTTTGTTTCTCCAAAACCTACTTTTAATGCATGTGGTCGTAATCTTGCTGTTATTTTATGGCCTCTCTAGTTCAGCGCAGACAAGCTTTGGTATTCAGTGCTCATAGTTGTTGTTCTTTGCCGGCTTCCTGGCAGCAAGCAAGGCACGTGTGCAGTGCAGAACGGGTCTGCCTGCCTTCCGGGGCCGGCCTTTCCTCAGCCCTAAAGAGAAGCAGCCGAACAATAGGACCCCTGAAGGTTGTCACAGTTTTGAAATTTGGAGATTGCTTTATTGGCCTCACTTTTATCAACTGACATCTGCTGTCATAAATGACAGTACTTGTTCTCAGATGGTATGGAGTAGGTGGCACACGCAGAAAAGAAGGCAGTGATTTCACTGACAAACAGTTATCTGCTGTGTCCAGACTGTGACACTTGATTTACTGCTTGTGTAAGTTCTGCAGAATGGCCATTTGTAACTTCGTGTCACTCGGGTTATGAAATTTAAGTAATATGTTCAGCTTACCCAGCTGGGAAGCAAGCCCCAGATTAAAACAAGTGCCTTAATCTGAGCCTAGGCTCTTTCTCTTATGCCCACTGCTCCCCAAGGTGAGTGTCCTTAGTTCTGATACGGTAAGAAATCGCTGTTCCATTTTCTCAGTTACTATGTTTTGATGTTTCCTTTGGCATAGTATATGTGATTGCTTAGCAGTCTTTTTTAATAGCAGCTTTATTAGGATAAGTATTAGCTTGTGAGGGCTCCCGTAACAAAGTACCATGGACTGAGTGGCTTAAATGACAGAAATTATTTCCTCACAGTTCTGGAAGCTCTGAGTCCAAGATCAAGATGTCAGAAGGGCTGGTCTCTTCTGAAGCCTCAGTCCTTGGCTTGTTGATGGGCGACTTCTCCCTGTGTCTTTACGTGTTCTTCCCTCTGTGTATGTCTTTGTTCTAATTCTTCTTATGAGGACAGCAGTCAGCCTAGGCCCCTCCATAATGACCTCATTTAAAGTAACTACCTCTTTAATTAAACACCCTATCTCCAGGTGTGGTATACTCTGAAGAATTGGGGGTTAGGAGCTCAACATAGGGATTTGGGGATGAGGGACAAAATTCAGCCCATTACAAGATAAAATTCACCTTTTTAAAGTTAACAATTGAGTAGTTTTCAGTATATTCACAAGGTTGTGCAACCATCACCACTGTCTAATTTCAGAACATTTTCTTTTTTTTTTTTTAAAGGTAATTTTTTTTTTTTTTAATTCCTTTTTCTCCCCAAAGCCGCCCGGTACATAGTTGTATATTCTTCTTTGTGGGTCCTTCTAGTTGTGGCATGTGGGACGCTGCCTCAGCGTGGTTTGATGAGCAGCGCCATGTCCGCGCCCAGGATTCGAACCAATGAAACACTGGGCCGCCTGCAGCAGAGCGCGCAAACTTAACCACTCGGCCACGGGGCCAGCCCCTAATTTCAGAACATTTTCATCACCCCCAAAGGAAACTGCATACTCAGTAGCAGCCATCATTCCCTGCTCTCCCCTCCCCCAGCTACTGGCAGCCACTGATCTGCTGTCCTGGGCATTTCATATAAATGGGGTAATACACGGCCCTGTGTGACTGGCTTCCATCACTTAGTCTAGTGTTTTCAGGGTTCATCCATGTCATAGCATGTGTTAGTACTTAATCCCTTTTTATAGCCAAATAATCTTCCATTGTAGGTATATATCACATTTTGTTGATTTAGTCATCAGTTGATGGACATTTGGGTTGTGTCTACCTCTGGCTGTTAGTAATGCTGCTGTGAACATTCATGGACAAATTTTTGTGTGAACGTGTATTTTCAGTTCTCTTGGGTACATACCCAAGAGTAGAATTGCTGGATTATTTGTTAACTCTATTAACTCATTTGTTAACTCATTTTAAGGAACTACCAAACTGTTTTTCAAAGTGACTGCACCATTTTACATTCCTACCAGCAATGTGTAAGGGTTCCAGTTTCTCCACGTCCTGATAGTTATTTGTCTTTGTTTTGGCCATCCTAGTGGGTGTGGAGATGTCATTTGATTTGCACTTCCCTCAAGAATGAATGGTTTTGAGCATCTTTTCGCGTGCTTATTGGCCATTTACCTATCTTCTTTGGAGAAATGTCTATTCAAATGCTTTGCCCATATTTTAAATTTGGTTACCTTTGTGTTGTTGAGTTGTAAGAATTCTTTATATATCTAGATACTTGACTCTTATTAGGTTGTTACATATATACTTGAAGGAAAAAATATATATATTATATATATACTTTGAGGAAAAGATAACAGAGTTATTGGTCCTTGGGTTTTTATTTCTGCTGCACTGTTACAGTTGTTGTTTAAATACCCTCAGCCCTTCAGCACGCTGGCAAACACATGGAGGACTGCATCGTGGCCTCGTACACAGCACTCCTGCTCGGCTGTCTCTGCCAGGAGAGTCCAGTGAGTAACCTTCAGTGTCATTTTATGTGTCTTTAAAAGATTCCACTGTGACAGCTTCATACCATTACATAATTAACTTATTTATTACTTAATTTTTCCCCTCATGTTAAGAACTTTCAAATATTTGTTGAACTTTTAGAGGTATATTCCAAAGTTAAGAGTACATTGCGTTTAATAAGGAAGTTCCTGGTTTATGGATGCACTGATTCCCACGCCTCTGGCTGAGGGAGAAGAGAGCATGATGTAAAACCTGCCCTCGGCTGGCTTGTGGTGGAAGTCTAGCCTCGGGGGTGCCGTCCGGGGCTCGGATAGTCTCTCTGTCTTTGAGCTCTCGTCCTCTGCATGTTGAATGACCCTGTGCTAGCTCTCCTCATGGACCCTGCTGGCTCTAGCTATGGCCTCATGTAGTTGAATGAGGTCCAGCAGCAGCAGGTGGCCTCTTTCTGTGTGTGTGTGTTTTTTTTTTAAAAGATTGGCACCTGAGTTAACAACTGTTGCCAATCCTTTTTCCCCCCCAAATCCCTCCAGTACATAGTTGTATATTTTCAGTTGTGGGTCCTCCTAGCTGTGGCATGTGGGATGCTGCCTCAGTGTGGCCTGATGAGTGGTGCTATGTCTGCGCCCAGGATCTGAACCAGTGAAACCCTGGGCCGCCGAAGGCAGAGCGTGTGAACTTAACCACTTGGCCATGGCGTTGGCCCCTGTGTGTTTCTCTTTGAGAGGCATGTTTTTTCCCCAGGACCCCTCCACACCCACTGCCCCAAGTATGCTTGCCCTCATCTTGGCCACCTTTGGCTCACATGCTTTTGTTTGAACCCCTCGCTGGCCAGGAAAATGGGATTACAGTTTTAGATCTCTGTGATTGAATGACGAGAAAAGTCTGAGTCCTGATATTTGGGCTCAGTCAGCACAGAAGGGACGGTTCTGGCTACTGGGACAGTGTGCTTTAAAATGGGGGCCGCGTGGCTATTTTTTAAGAGAAAGGTCTCTTAGAAGTGCCAGATTTTAAAAAGATGAGGAGGGTTCTTTCCTAGGAGCGAGGGCATTCGGGAGGTCTCTTACATAGAGGGATGGTGAGCGTCTTCTGAGGCTGGAGGATTGGAAGAAGAGCCTAATGATGCCGTGCAGGGCTGCTTAGGAGAGCTCCTTGTGCTGGGGTCCGGCCCACCCACATTTCTGCATTTTTGCCACTGCGTTTTCTGTATTGCCTTTTTTTTCTATATCCATTTGCCTCAAGTCCTGAGTATTTTTCTGACTCTTTCTTGTCTGTCTCTTCCATATGTATATTTTAGTCAAGCCCTGATGTAAACGCACAGTAGCCTGCTCCATTGTGGCCCTTGCTGGCACCACTGCTTTCAGGATCAAGACCAAAGTGCTCATCCTGCCTCTCGGGGCCTGCAAGAGCTTGATCTCCTTTCCTGGAATGTCTTCAGCTCAGCCCTTTTCCTTATTGCCTTAAAATCCAGAGATTTCAAGGGCGAATGAGAAACATAGCAATCAAAGGGAAGGAGGAAGAACAGGTCTCAAAAAAACCAATGGGCATACTATTTAAATTTAAAGGTTTTTAGGTATTCTGATTTGTACATGTCCTAGTTTCAGTCATTTTCTTTCTTAAATTTGTGTTTACCACGTGTGATTTATTTTGGGCCATCTTTCCCATGTTAATAAATTCCTATTTGTCTTTATCTCTCTTGTCTCGAAAGAGATCATGAGATCCTTAAGTTGTGGACAATGTCATGAATCTATGGAGCGCCAGATGTCTTTGTTGCCTTGGGGATCATTATGATTAACCCAAAAAAGCTCGCTGACTCCACAAAATGTAAAGGAAATGGGTTTGCCTGATGTGTAAGTGGAAGAGAGACAAGAAAGCAGGTGGTTATATGCAGTGAATGCTGCTTTGTGGTGAAGGGCCGCATGCTTGGGGAGCCCAGGAGACACTGGTATCGTTTTCCATTGCCCACTAGGCGTGTGGTGCATTGCAGTGGTCAGTCAGTGGTCTTTCTGTCCTTGCTCTCCTGACTCTCCATTCCTGAAATCTTGCACACTGCCACCACAGCTAACTTAAGAACACATCTGATCACATAGCTCTTCTCTTACCAGTCTTTGTTGGCCCATCATCATTTAGGGGACAATGACCTTGTTTACTTCTGCAAGCCTCCAAACTTAAAACTACTCCAGTTTCTAAATCTAAATCCAGTTTCTAAATCTAAACCCCTTGGGAACTTTATAAACTTCCAAAATGGGCCATGCTGTTTCACACCTTTTCTTTCTTTCTTTTTTTTGGTGAGGAAGATTGGTCCTGACCTAACATGTTGCCAATCTTCCTTCTTTTTTTGCTTAAGGAAGATTGTCGCTGAGCTAACATCTCTGCCAGTCTTCTTCTGTTTTGTATGTGGGATGCCACTACAACATGGCTTGGTGAGTGATATGTAGGTCCACCCCCGGGAGCCAAACCCATGAACCCTGGGCCACCAAAGTGGAGTGTGTGACCTTAACCACCATGCCACCAGGCCAGCCTCCACACCTTTTCTTTTTTTCCTGCTACCCTCTGTTTAAAAATAAGTGCTGTGACTGTCCCTCTCATGCCCCAGCCACTGTATGCTGCATTCTGTAGTGTGTCGATAGAAGAGGATTTAATTTGGGTTATTGGAGGGCTTTCACTCAAACACAGGCTCTCATCGTTTGTTCCGTATTCTAGAGGTGCACTGTTGCACTGAGCAGTCTTCGTCACTCCGTAGCCACTGCTCCTCCCGCCACTGTGCTGGCATGCCTCCTTCCTAGAAGTCAGTTAAAGACATTCTTCATCCAGCTTTCCTTTGACTCCGGAGTTACCATAGCCATTACCCCCACAACATGTTCTCCACATAGCGGTACCCGACAGGAAGAAGAACAGAGAGGGTACCCATAGCAGATTTCCTAGAGGAGGAATATGTAGTCTCGCCAACATATTTTCTTCTGTGCTTTTTTATTATATGTGAACCTTCTTAGAAGGTAGAAGAGCTTTTCCTTTTATTCTTTATGAACCTTAAAAGCATTTTTAAAATATATTGAAACAGAACAGGTTTTAAGCAGGTCTTATTTTTCCTTGTAACAGACCGGCTGATATATAGTCTGCTTGCTGCTTGCTAACCCTGGAGGGAAGTTCTCAGTCTCCTCTCCTGGCAGCGCCCACACTCTCCTTCTCAGGGACAATACTGGATACCTTTGGGAAGACCTTGTTAGCTCCTAGCTTGCATAGGAGGATGAGGAGTTGTCTTTGATCCTTTTCTTTTTATTCCACGTATCAACTAAAAGCAATGAAAGTTTAAATCTACCCTCCTAACACACTCACAAACACAGACACACACACATACACCAGTGTATTTTGTTACTTCAGGCATTTGTCTGCATTTCCCAAAGTAGGTATGCACACAAGCGTTTGTAGCCCTTGCCAGCTTTACCTCTGTCCTTTCGTTCTGAGGATGGGATGGGCTCAGAATGGACACACACTAAGAGTTGAGGAGCGTGGAAAAGGAAATTGCCTGTTAACCAAGGCGTTCAAGGACCTTGTAGAAGTTTCAGACAGGATGTGTGCCAAAAGCAGCACCACGCTGCAAGCTTGTGTTTTCTGCCGCCTGACCAGTGTTTCTTTGATCTGTTTCCACAGATCAATGTGACCACTGTGCGGGAGTATCTGCCAGAAGGGGACTTTTCAATAATGACAGAGATGCTAAAAAAATTCCTGAGCTTCATGAACCTTACTGTAAGTAGCGTCTGTTGCACCTTCTGTAGCTTCTGTATAAGTAGGATACATAATGACAGGAGAATAAAAATCCTGTGGCCGTAGTGAGTAGAAGCAAAAGGGATTCTCTTTTCATAATTGTGTTCTGTTTCTTTAAGGTAGTTGTTAGTTATTAGGCCAAATATATCGATAGTGTATTGTCAGAGCCACAGTGTGATCTCAGTGTGTTTTGACTCACAGTGTTCAGTTTACTAACACTGAAGAATGTAAGCTTTACTGCTTTGTAAACGTGTTAAATATTAACTGTTCTTCCTCCCCTCGCCCTCAGTGTGCTGTCGGAACCACAGGCCAGAAGTCTATCTCGAGAGTGATTGAGTACCTGGAACATTGCTAGCTGCTGTACCTTTGCTCCAGGTGCTCGGTGTGCTGGAGCTGTCCTTAGACAAAGACGGCCGTGGGGATGTACCAAGAACATTCATCAGTATCATTCATGTTTGGATTTTGAGGCCACCTGATTTCTTCGTCATGCATTCTGCGTTTGCTAAAAGACAGTTACCACATCAATCTGCAGCTATCAGAAAGGAGGGGAAAGGTTCAGGCTGTCAGCGCCATGCAGTATTTACGTACACTTCCCTTGGCAGAGTTCCTTCTCTCCCCTGTTCTCTTGCTTCATTCTGGGCAAGTTTAAGGGGACGATTTGTGCTGCTGTTAGTGCAACTGCTGTGTATGTTGAGCCACTGTTGTCAGGCCAGCCAGGTGCAGAGGCAGCTTAGCTACTGAGGCGTCGAGTGTTCGGAGGACATTCTCGACCACAGCTTAGTTCCTTTTTCAGGCTCATTTGCTTTTGCTTTTTTGTTGAATGATTCCAATCGTAAATAAAGCTTTTAATAATTTTGTGAATTTTTTTTGTTGTTGTTCCCTAAACTACTGTCTATATTTAAAATTAGATGGAATCCAAAGACACAAGGGATTAATAGTATATTTTTTTATTCTTGATTTGGTTTGGGTTGTCAAACTATTTTTCACTTTTGAGACCATGCCCATATTCCTTTTCATACCATAATGAGTCATAGCTAAAGACACAAGAAAACAAATAACAGTTTGAGGGAATATTACGTAAGAGGAAGGAGCGAGACAGACCGACCCAGGGTAGTTTAGTCTTCAGTTCTGAGGGAGGGCTCGCCAGGGATGTTTGCTAATGTTCCGTACAGCAAATCTAGGGAAGCTGAGACATCAATGTGGAATTCATGTTGCCAGAAAACGTGTATATTCTTCTATAGAGTGACAGGATCAAATGCATAAACGCAAAGCCTTAAATTGCTGGTTTAGAGAAGATCCTTTTTTTCATTCAGATTCTTAGTTCATAGAAGAGTGTGTTGTTTGGAAAACAGTCACGGAACACACAAAACACACTTACATATTTAATTTTACAACATTGCAAATTTTCCTTGTCTTAATTAGTGTTCAGACCACTGGTTATACATTTCTTTCTTTTTATTGATTGGGCCTGAATACATTACAGGCTTTCCAGAGATCTGTTTCATGAATACTTTTAAATACCTTTCAGGTAGTTATATCATGTTTCTTCATTGGATTTGAAAAACTTGAAGCCATAAAAATATTAGTTTGGTGTGTATTGGGGAAAATAGCTAAAAGTCTAATTTTTACCCCTTAAGACTTTGTTATTTCCTTGTATAAAGTGACAAATCGGGGCTCTTGTATCAGTGCCAGCTGTAATGTTTTTTAATGCAGTGGCTGCCTTCTATTGTCTTCCTATTTTTGATAATGCAGATTGTTGGGAAATCTATAAGGAAGTAACTGATTCCAGGCAAATTGTCTTCTTCCTCCTCCTGCCCACCTGACCCCACCTGTCACCTGTGAGAGCATAGTGTGCCAGTGTAACCTGGACAGATTGAGGTGGTATTGCCCTGAGTGTAATAAGCCAGCCTAGCAAACTTTTAAAAGCAGATCGTTAAATGATATTCATAAGATTGAACTAGTTAGATATATTTTGTTTGTTTAATTATTTTAAAAGACGTTGATATTTATTAATCATTGGATTTAGGAAAAGGAACAGATTCTTGGTAAAACTGACTTGTGGCAGATGGTAAGGAATATTCTAAAAAACATTTGGATGAGAACAATCAGGGCGAACTACATTTTTCTGTTACACTGGTAATCATTTGAGAATTGATTTACCTCAGTGTTTAACAGTTTTTGTTTTGTTTTGTCTTTTAAATAACTAATTGTCAAGCACTGATAGATGCAGACTTTGGTGGGGGTGGGGGAGAAAGCACCTCACCAGTTGCAGTGCGTTTGTGTGTTTTTAACCCTCAGAACTCTGCATTTTAGGGTACTTGAGGCTGACTTGCAAATTAACTAAAGTTTTAAAGTAACCTTTTTTTTCCATTGTAAATATTTCTGTAAATACTACCAATTGGAAATTAGAACAGTAGAGTACTTTTCTGAATCCAATCCTATTTTTATTTTATACAGTATTTCTCAGCTGTGATCTTTGGAGCAAAAGCCAACGGCAGGAAAAAAATAGTTTGTACCAGTTTCATGAAGTATGTCTTTGGGTTTTTGTAAATAATTTTAACTCAAATAAAATTGCTACTTTCAATACACATGTTGTCTTTAACATAAATCTATTGAACTCTTTTGGAGGAAGAAGTCTCATAAATTTGGTATAGCCGACTAATGGGAAACACAGTGTCACTTCAGTGAATGTCACACTTTCAACATACACGCAAAATTTTTACTGATTCTTCTTAAACATCATGGTGCTTCTCCATGTTTTTAATAGTACTCGTCTGACTACAGCATCAGCTCCCAGCAGCTCAGGCTCATCAGGGACGGTGGCTCTCTGGTTGTGTCGTTGTGCCCTTGCTGTGTTCATTAGGTTACTGTAGTCTTTTTGCCCCTCTGAATATGACCCAAGACTTCCTTGCTCTTGAGTTTTTATAGCTGCATTTTAGTTCAGTTTTCTTCTTGGTTGTCATCCTTTAAGTTGCCTGTGTTTACTACGCATGCATTCCTCACCCTCTCCTCACTCTTTCTAATCACAAAACCAGATTGAAGGATCTCCCCTGGGAATTCCTGTCCACTGTCCCCCTTACACACACAGACCGTGTGCAGACCTGCAGGCTGTGGATGTGGAAGGACCTAAATCACATGTAGAACGTTTGAATCTTAGTGCTGATGTTTATTTTATTGACTTTGAGCAAATTCCTGAACTAAGTTTTATCCTGTTTGCTCACCTAGAAAATGGGGGTAGTACTTAGCTCAGGGTCGCGCAGATTAAATAAGAGACTGCGCGTGAAGCATTGGCACAGTGTTCCGAGCTTAGCTCTTGGCAAGTGGTAGCCTTTGCCAAACAATTCTGTTTTCACTCTGCCGGGAAATTAAAATGTTCTACACAACGGAATAGTCTCCTGTTGACTGTTTTGGACGCCTGGGATAACGCCTTTTCAGATCAGTGAGGTCACTGGGTTTGAGTTACTTTAATAGCAGATCTCTAAAATGGTTTTTTCCAAAATTGGTATTGCTAATATCTTGGCAGTGAATAATAAGGCAGAGGAACTAGAACAGACTTCAGTGATCATTAACACACATCCTTCAGGGGTTTTCTTCGTTATAAGGAAGGACTGGAAGACACTGGCACAATTCACTTCAGATCAAGGTCTCGTCATATCGGATGCATACATTAATAACCATGTAGAAAGGCTTTAAACTGAACAAAGAATTTGAATACTGAGTTTTGGGTCAAACCCCTATTTCTGTAGCTTCTGTGTTTGCAATTTGAATGCACCAAAGGCCATATACCGACTTAAGGAGCAAAAGTAGAAAACCATGTCTGTATACTACCTAGTTTTTAGTTATCTAAAAGGATCTGTCTGCTATCCAGAGTTGTATCGCAGGGGGAATGGGTAAATGTTGCAAATGATCTTAACGTAAAGTAAAGATGCATGTTATAATGCCTAGAGCATCTGGTAAAAAATGATGCTAGAGCTGCTTACAAGAATCAAAATGGAACACTGAAAAATACGATTAACCAAAAGAAGGTGGGAAAAGAGTAACAGTAACAAAAAGCCAATGCAGAAAATAGAAAACAAATAGCAAGAACAGATGTAAGTAAAAAGCAAAAAGTCCTTCCTCCTAAGAAAGGAGCAAGCCAAGGATGTCTAACAATACTAATAATTATATTAAATGTAAGTGTACCAAATAGTCCAATTAAAAATGCAGAGATTGTCATACTAGAAAATGAACAGACGCACTACATACAAATAGTTTGAAGGAAATCAATGGGAGAAGATGTAGCATGCAAGGATTAATCATAAGAAAGTTGGAGTGACTAATATCAGACAAAATAGACTTTTGGAGGCTAGAGAAGATTAGCCCTGAACTAACATCCACCGCTAATTCTTTTTGCTGAGGAAGCCTGGCCCTGAGCTAACGTCCGTGCCCATCTTCCTCTATTTTATATGTGGGACGCCTGCCACAGCATGGCGTGCCAAGTGGTGTGTGGGTCTGCACCTGGGACTGGAACCAGTGAACCCCAGGCTGCTGAAGTGGAGTGTGTGAACTTAACCGCTGCGCCATCTGACTGGCTCCCAAAATACACTTTCAAGACAAAATAGTAACAGGTCTACAAAGAAGTATTTCATAATGATCAAAGGAGGGGAAAAATATATCAGTAAGACATAATTGTTTCTATACACCTAGTAGTAGAACTTTTAAATAGAGCAAAAACTGAAAGGGAGAAGTACATAAGGTCACAATCATAGTTTGATATTTTAATGCACCTCAGGAATTGATAGGATCTATTTTTTAAAATCATTAAGAGAAGATCTGAATGGCAGTATCGACTACCTTGACCTAACTGACATTCATGGGACACTAGGCTCAACAATTTTGGAAATGCACATGAACCTGACCAAGGTAGACCACATGGGTCATAAAGCAAGTCTCAGTGAATTTCAGATGATTGAAGCCTTGACCACAGGAAATTATATCAGAAGACAATATAGTACAATATCTGGAAAATAATACTAGGGAATTAAATACACTTCTAAATAACCTATGGGCCAAACAAAAATATCACAAGAGAAATTAGAAAATATGTAAACTGAATGACAATGAAAATACAAAGTAGAGGAAGATGGGCACGGACGTTAGCTCAGGGCCAGTCTTCCTCAGCAAAAAGAGGAGGATTGGCAGCAGATGCTGGCTCAGGGCTAATCTTCTTCATAAAAACAAAAAAAGGATAAATATTATTATAATATGAAAAACTTAAGCCAATAGGTTTTACAACTTAGGTGAAATGAATAAATTCCTTAGAAAAACAAAACTTACCAAGACTGGCTCAAGAGATAGGAAATCTGGTAGGCCCTATATCTATAAAAAGCAATTTAATTTATATTTTAAAATTTTCCTACAAATAAGTGTCCCAAAACATCACTGGTGCATTATAAAGCATTTAAGGAAGAATTAATACCAATCTTAAATAGACTTATTGAGAAAGCAGAGAAGGGAATATTTCTCAAATCATTGTGAGGCTAACCCAATGCCAAAGGCAGACAAAGGAAAAACAAACCGAAACAAGAAAGCAACTACAGACTAACAATTCAGGAAGATAGTTGCACAATCTTTAACAAAATATTAGAAAATAAATCCATTAGTATATAAAAATAATACATCACAACGAAGTGGGGTTTATCAACAGAGTACAAAATAAAGCACTAAAATCCTATGATCATCTCTTTAGATAGAGAAAAATCAGACAAAATGCAACATCCATTCATAATTTAAAACCCAAACTCTCAGCAAACTCAAAATAGATGGGAACCACCTTAATCAGATAGAGCATATGTGAAAAGTGCAATAATATAATGTATAATTATATTTAGACTACTTCAGATCAAGAACAAGGCACAGACGTCCAATCTCAACACTTCTACTCTTTTTTTTTTTTTTTTCTAGAAATAAACCTTTACATATATCGTAAGCTGATGCTTGGCAGAGGCACCAAAGCACTTTAAGTAGAAAGGATTTTTTTAACAAATGGTTTTGAAACACCTGGATATCCATTGAAAAACAAATCTTGACCCCTACCTCGTGCCATAGAAAAAAATTAATTTCAGATGTGTCATAGATCTAAATGTAAAAGCTAAAACTGTAAAGCTTTTAGAAGAAAGCATGGAAGAACATCTTCATGATTTGAGGATTGACAAAAATTTTTTAGACAGGATACTGAAATCCATAACCATTCATGAAAAAATTGATTAATTAGACTTTATCTAAATCAAAAACATCTGTTCATCAAAAGACATCATTAAGAAAATGAAAAAGCAAGTCTCAGCCTGGGAACAAATATTCACAAATCATATGCTTGACAAAAGACCTGTATCCAGAATATATAAAGAACTACAACTCAAAAAGCAAACAATCCCATTTTAAAATGGACAAAAATCTTGACTAGGTACTTCACAAAGGATGATAGATGAATAACAACTAGTAAACACATGAAAAAGTGCTCAACATAATTAGTCATCATGGAAATGCAAATTTAAATTACAAAATACTACTCTATATTCAGTACAAGAATCAGAGTTCAAAAGATGCTAATACTAAATGTTGTCACAAATGAGCAATTGGAACTTCGTTAATGTTGATGTTGGGAATGTAAAGTCATAGCACCACTTTGCAAAAGTTTTGGCAATTCCTTGTATAATTAAAGATACACCAGTTCTCCAACCTAACATTTCCATTTTCTCCAAAAGAAATGGAAACATTCAACAGAAAAACGTGGGAAAATGTTTATAGTCGTTTTATTAACAATAGCCAAACACTGGAAACAACTCAAATGTCCATCAACAGTGGACAATGGACAAGCAAATCATGATATATTTATGCAATAGAATACTACTTAGCAATAAAGAGGAGTGAACTACTCTTTCAGCCAACAATGTAGATAAATCTCATTCATAATGCTGAGTGGAAGAAGCTGAATAAAAAAGCATACATATAACATGAATCAATTGATTAAAAAATCATAGAACAGGCAAAACTAAAGTGAAAACATTCCCAACAATTAATTTAGAAGACAATAACGAAAGTGAAATGAAAACTTCTATACGTTTAGAAATTTTAAAACACACCTCCAGATAACTCACGGGTTAAAGAAATTATAATGGAAGTTAAAAAAAAATTAGAACTAAATGATAACAAAAATAAAATGTATCAAAATTCATGGAATATAGCACAACAGTACCTAAGGAGAAAATGTTTCACCTTAAATGTTTATATTGGAAAAACAGAATGGCTGAAAATTCTCCATTTGAAAGACAGAACAAGAGCAACAGAACAAACCTTAGATAAACAGGAAGAAGGTAATAGAAAAAAAAAAATTGGCCCAAATCAATTCTTTGAAAAGGGTAACCTAACTTGAGGGACACTGACCAAGAAGGAGGAAATGAAGTTCAAATTTTAAAATTACATATAAAAATACGTAAGTACAGAGACAGAAATTTAAAAGACATTAACTGAATACTCTGAATAAATAGATGCTCATGAATTTGATAACTTAAATGAAATGAACAAATTACTAGAAAAATAAAGTGAACAAAAACTGACACAAGAAGAAATGGAAAGCAGAAGAGTTTTATAACTTCTGAAAAAGTCTAATCAGCATTAAAAAAAATTTCCATACCACTTACAACCCAAAGTTCATGGTTTTGAAAGATATTTCCACTAAATTTTCAAGAAATAAACGATTCCAATCTTATATAAATTCTCCTGGAGTATTGTAAAAGATGAGACTCCTCTAAATATTCAATGAAGTCTATGTAACATTGACAACAAAATAAGACAAAGACAACAAGGAAAAGGAAAATGGTAGGGTTACCCCACTCATAACCATGGACACTAAAGTCCTTTAAAATATGTTAGCAAATTGAATCCAGCAACTTATAAAAAGAGAATACAACATGTCCAAGTTGGAATTATCATGGGAGTGCAATGGTAAATTAACATCAGAAAAACCAGCAACTGTAACTCTCCATGTTAACAGAGTAAAGCAAGAAACCGTGGGATCTTCTCAGAGGATGTACAAACAGCACTTAGGTAAATTCAAATAACATTCAAAGATAAATATTCAAAATGAAATAAATTGAAAGACTAGCTGAAAGAAATATTTTATTTGAAGATTTGATATTAACAAAACAAATTCAAAGGTATTCAAAGAAAAGTCTTTTAGCAAAGTAGGAATAGAAAAGAACGTGACTGAAACAATGGAAGGTATCTAGTAAAAACCTACAGAAATTTATCTCAATAGTAAAATCCTAGAAGCATTTGCGTTAAAGTTAGAAACAAAACAAGGTTTTCCAATGTTAGTACATCTTTTCAACATTATATTAGAGGTCCTAGCTAGTGTGATAAGACAAGACAAATAACTACAGACATAAAAGTTTGGAAGCAATAAACAAAGCCTGAAATTATTTGCAGATGACATGATTGTCTACATACAAAATCCAAAGAGATCCATAGAGGATTTGTTAGAAAGAAAAAGATAGTTTAGCAATACGGAGATATAAGTTCAGAAAACAAACAGCCAGCAGAGGAGTTCAGATCCACTGTCCTGCTGAAGACATTAAAATGCTGGAAAAAATATTAAAAAAAAATCTTTTTAAAAGGCACTAAAGAGCTAACAGGATAAAGAGATATTACTTGCCCTAACTGAGAGAAGGTTCTCGAGAAGGCAGACCCAGCACTCAACAATCAGTTTTGCCCTGAGGAATTTGCCAGTCCTGAAGAAGTAACAGCGAAACATTAAGGCAAAAACTATCACGAATAATAAATATTATATTGTCATTTCCTAATGATAAAATGGTCCATTTGCTAGAAAGACTTAAAAAATTGTTTTCACTTAAATAATATGACCTCAAAAGGCATAAAGCAATGATTTCTAGAATTCTAATGATAAATACATTGATAAGCTGGACTTTCTCAAAACTAAGAACCTGTTTTTAGAAGAACACTGCTCAGAGAATGAACATACAAACCCCAGACTGGGAGAAGATATTTGCAAATCTCCTATCAGATAAAGGACTTGTATCCAGAATGTATAAAGAACTCTCAAAACTAAATAATAAGAAAACAACTCAAGAGCAAATGGGTGAAAGATTTCACCACTTTGCCAAAGTAAACTAAATGCAACACACATCTCAGTGACTGTCTGGATTTTCAGGGGATGGGAACGGCGGGAGGCAGAGACCCCCAGGGGCATGAGAAAACTTTTGGGGGTGATATATACGCTCATTGCTCATTATTTTGATTGTGGTAATGCTTTCATGGCTAATACTTATGTCAAAATTGTATCAAATTATACAATTTATATATATGTACTTTATTGTATGTCAATTATACCTCAATAAATCTATAAAAAATTATAAACCTTCCTATAAAGAAAACACTAGCCCATTTACCTTTACTGGTGACTTTTCCAACATTTAATGAAAAAAAATAACATTCTTACACAAACTCTTTAAGGGAACAGAAAAAAAGGAAACACTTCCCAACCAACCCAATTTACGGGACCATTTTGTCCATAATATCAAAACTTGACGAGGACATTATAAGAAAGAAAAATTATAACCCAAGCTTTCGTGATTTAGAAGTGAAAAAGTAAACAAACTATTAGTGAGTCAACTTTAGCAGTATATAAAAAAAATGTGAATACCTCACAACCAAGTTGAATTTGTATTAGGACAAAAACAAAGCAGGGCGTATGTACAGATGTTTCTTGAACATCCCTGTTCTCAATTTGTGGCCCTCTTCGCTATCCTTCCTCACTGCTTAGTGGTCTTATCCAAACTCACGGCTTTGAATATCATCTATGTGTTAATGACTCCCAAATTGATACCTTCAATCCTAACCTTTTCCTGAACCTATATATCCAGCTGCCCTGCTCACCCTTTCCCCTGGGACGTTTAATAGGCGATGCCCACCTAGTACGTCTACAGTGAACTCTGGGTCCCTCCAACCTGTCCTTACCCCCTCAGGCTCTCGTATCTCATTGCCTTTCAGTGATTTCCTACGCTCCACACTTGGAATGACTGTGACCCAGTCCACTTGCCTTTACATTGAATTCATCCAACATCCTCTCATCTCCATCTTCAAACATGCCCAGAATCCAACTACTTCTCACCATCTTTCCTCACTGCCAGGTACCATATTTTTATGATTTATGTTTATCATCTCTCTCCCCCACAAGCATGCAAGGTCCCTGAAGGCAAGGCCTTGTCTCTCATTACTACCAAATTCCAGTGCCCAGGACAGTGGCTGACACAGAGCAGGAACCCAATCAACATTTTTACAATGAATGACCTACAGTAATTTTCACACATCACAAAAACTTAAAAGATTGCTATCAGTTTTGTAAGGATGTCGGGCCACAGGTACACATCCATGTACTGTGAGTGTGAGTATAAAATGTTACAGCCCTTTTAGAGGTCAATTTAACGGTGTCTATTGAAACTTTAAAGATGTGTATCTTGAGCCCAGAAATTTCACTTCTGGCAAGCCACTGGAGAAAACACTTGCCTTGTGCAAAAAGAGTGAATATGAATATGTTCTGCAGCATCAGAATAGTGGAAGATTGGACTACCTGGATGTGCTCGGACAGGAGACCTGCTGAAATGTCAGACATTGTTCTTGTACTGACAAGAGCTCCAAGTCACATTGTTAAGGTGGAAATTTACGTTGCATAATAATATGTACAGTGTATCCTAATCAGCTAAAGTATATATTTACATAATATCTACATATGCTTGTGAGTGCATAGATAGCAAAATTCTGAAAGGCTACATACAAACTGATGACAATGATTATTTCTGGGGGAAGATGAGATGAGGGGAGATGTCAAGGCAAACTTGATTTAATCTGTATTGATTTGGTTGTTTTGTTTGGTGAGGAAGATTGTTGCTGAGCTACCACCTGCGCCAGTCTTCCTCTACTTTGTATGTGGGATGCCACCACTGCATGGCTTGATAAGCGGTGTGTAGGTCCCCGCCCGGGATCTGAACCTGTGAACCCTGGGCTGCCGAAGCGGAATGTGTGAACTTAACCACTATGCCACCAGGCTGGCCCCTAGTTTGGGTTTACAAATAGAACATATTTATTCATTCCATAAATTTAAAAGGACAGAAAATCAAATGAAGACACAGTTGGTATTACTGGCATTGCTACTCCGTAGCTGTCTGCAGAGGGTGCTACTTATCGAGCTGCACAAATAATGATCTGGTTACATTCAACAGTGTCCCAGCAAACCACGCTTAACTTAGTTAATAAAGTCCTAATAGCTCAGTGGAAACGACCTTTGTGGGAGCAGATTATCCTTATATATTGTCAGTGGCAGGTGGAGAATATAATTAACATGCTATCTGTAACTAGGAGCTCTTGAGGGGTTAACAGGCGGTGCATATTTCAACAAGCATCATTTGAATAGATTAATGCAAACTTGGGAATGGTTCTCAGCTCCTTTTACTGAATGTCTTGAGCCACTAAAACCACCCTGGGAAAGAGCGAATACCACTGAAAACAGGATCGATTTCCAAACCGTTGAAGGCGTTCAAAGTGTTTTAAAACTTCAGGAGCTGGGAGGTGACTCAAAATGACTCCGTGCAAAGATGTGACGAGAACGTGACCATCCTCTGCTGACAAACAGTCAAGACTTTGGGAGGAAAAGCAGGAGGGTGAGCAGCCTGAGCCCCTCAGGTGGTGAAGAGCCCAGCTGAGGTTGTCACCCTTTTCAAACTGTCCCTTTAGCTTTCAAGTATTACCAAGTGATGGCTGAATGAAAGCATATCCTTCTCTTACAATACGAAACATCAGAATTTTCACTGGGGCGTTGCTTCTCACAACCGCTATGAGGAGTTTCTGCCATGCAGGACTTGAGTCGAGCTCTGAGATGGGCACGAACTGGAATGAAGTTATTACCTTCCAGTAAAATTGAACTTTTTACTCCCATAGTTACAAAACTGTAAAAGTACAAAAAATTGACGGTGATTTCTTGGAAGACATTTGCCATACGAGTGGCACAAATCCTAAGGTAAGTGGCCTTAGGATTGTATTTGGAGAGTGCTTCTGTCACTGTGGCAGTTGAGTCGGAAGGGCACTGTCATTTCAAGGGTCTAGCGTGGTGTAAGAGCTCTCCCCTCTTCTCTCATATGCTCTATGCACCGTCCTGAAGGGTGAGTGGAATCTGTATTTCACAGAGAAATAAACTGACGTCCTGGGGGTTAGGTTGGCTGCTGAGGTCCCACAAGGGGCAGAATCAGGATTCAAACCCGGGTCTGCCTGATTCCAAAGGCAGGCAGGCAGGGTCCCAGCACCCCATGCTGTCCTCCCTGGGGTGACCTCTCATCGTATCCCCAGCGTCTGTAAGTGTCCTCGCATCTTTCTGTTTTGTAGGTTTCCCCGTCCAGGCCGAGTTTGCTGGGGCAGGAAGCAGGATTTACTCATGTCTGAATGCTCAGGGTCCTGAGGAAACTAGCCTAAAATACCTTTTAATTTTTATCTCTACCAATTTCTAAAATAAATTCGGATTTCTTATAGCGAGAAAGAAACCATCAAAAGTTCTAAGGAAGACAGTAATTAGAAGCAGGAGGACCCCAGGAGGGAGAAAGGCAAGACGAAATGAAGCTGAGAGGCGTCCTTATGGGTTTGAATGTTTTGAGAAGCAATTTCCACGTCAGTTGGCAATTTAGGATGAATTAGGGATAGGTACTGAGAAAAATCAGCAAATTATTAACTTAGTGGTAACAGAAAGTTGCACTAGAAATGGCATCATGGTACAGTATATACATAGTTGTAATAACGAATATTTAATACTAAATAGTGATTTCACCAAGACTTGTGATACAGCTCTGTTGGGAAGCTAAGTATGTGGGGTGGGGAGGAGATAGCAGAGGGAAATCTTAGCCTTCCAGGGTAGCCAGGCAATGGAAAAATCCAGAAATAGCAGTATAAGCATATTGTTCAGAAATATAGAGGTAGCAGGCAGAAGAAACACTGAAGGAGCTAGAAGTGGGGCTTCTGGGCAATGGTGAGCGGGGTGCTTCAGAGAAGAGGCAAGGGGACCGCTGCTTTTCATGGTGAGCTTTCCCACTGTAAAGCTTTTGACTTTTTAAGGCGCATGTAACTTTGAAAGACATAAAATAAATTATAAAAGTAAAGTGAGTGGCAGCTGGGACCTGTTTCAGAGTGGAAACCACATCCTGAGTTGAACCTTTAGACCATGGGACAGTCTCTGAAGTACTCAAGCGTGAATTCTTGCATGACTGGCCACCTGAAGCATTAAGTAATTTTGGGTGACTAAACTGAAATAATAAAAAATAAACTTTCAGGGTTTCAGTGCTATAGTCGTCAGGACTCTAGCTGTAGAACATAGTGTGGAAAATAAAACAATAATCAGACATTACTTGAGCACGCGTTGCTACTCCAAATTTTTCTGTTTTCTGTTGCTGTCATCAGAGGGGAAAACGAAGCATATTTTCATAAAAAGAGCTCACCTGGACTGAGCAGTCAGTATATATATATATATATATCCCGGACCCTACAGAAACCACTTCCGCCTTTAACCTTTAGATCAACGAACAGTTTCTGAAATGGCAAGCGTGGATTTCTGCACAATCTACCGTGTCCAGCCAGAAATAGTTTAAGTGGACTAATATTAAATACAACGTTTATTTTTAGGGTTTTAGAAGTGACATAGCAAAATCACACACAACAGAAACCAAAATGGAGTAGAGTAAACCATCTTTTTTAAGCACCTGTTTTTCTTCCCAACTATTACCTCATCCTGCCTCTCCAAGCTAGGATGCCATTCTGAGGGATGTTTTAATATAAACTGCTAACTTTTGCTGAACCCCAAGATAGGCCTGGCAGAGCCTTCAACTTTTAGATACTTCCAGAAGAGCTGAAGTTTCAGTTCTTGGGGGTGCAGGTCTATGCTGGAAGAGTTCATAAGGTGTGAACAAACCAACTCAAATAATTGTCAAGGCAGTGTGAAGTTTAAAAAAAAAAAGATTTACTTTAGGACTTGCCTGGAAGTTGAGTTATTTATGATAGAGCATGTGAATATCTTCGACACATCAAGTCAATATGACAGCGTTTTAATCAAATCTTCTACTTGGTAAAACGACTTGACAGTGATGTACAAATGGGGCGAGCCACAGGTGTGTACGGCCCTGGGTGGCAGAAAAATGAACAACTCCTTTGCAGGGGGCAATGCCAATGGGCACGGCCCTAGGAACCAGGGCCTGGTTCCATCATGGTTGATAAAGTGGGTAGACATGGCCAGCTCTCTGCAGGGCTGGGCTGCTCCAGTAGTTGGGACCAGTAGAGGCCAACATCTCCTGAGCACCTGCCAGGTGCTGTGTACCGTGCTAGGAGCTTTGTGCGCACAATCTTTGTGCATCCTTGTGCATCACCATCAAGTGTCCCACTGACAGACGTGGGAGCTGTGGCCTAGAGAAGGCCAGGACCACAGGGAGCAGACAAGTGCTAAGGCAGTGCTGTGACCCACTTCTCCAAGCCTGTCCTGTGACAGCCATGCTCCCTGCATCTGTTGCCTCTGAAGGCCACAGGGATTTCCTGTCTGAGCTGCGTGGGTGTTTCCTGAAATAGTCTTCTGGGTCGGAAGGGTGATTGATGTATGTTATCTGTGCCGTCTTTGACATTTAGTTGTTTTGCTCCACCTACATTTGTACTGATGCTTTGGTTTCAGGAAGATCTAGCCCGAGCAACAAATCCTCACTCAGGCTGTAGTGGGGGACAGGGAGAAGAGAAGGGACTGACTTAACTGTCCAACCTGGGGTTTACTCAAGATGAAGTTTTCCTTCCTTTCTTAAAACAAAGAAAATAAAACATTTTAAGACCAGCCTTAGTCTCCTAAGCGTAGAATGGACAACATCTCTGCGTGGCTTCTTAGAAACACAGAGGACCCCTGATGCTGGTGCAAAGCTCCCGGCCCTGGTTTAGCATCATTTATGTTGGTTTTAGGAACCATGGCAGCCATCATCTGAAAGTTTTTAGGAGAGCACAATGGAAAAGGAGATGATGTGTTGAAGTAATTCCTAATGAGCTGGCATTGCTAAGAGGGCAGCCCTAGCTGAGCCGCCCCAGATGACACCATGAGGAGGAGAAACTGTCCACTGCGCCCTACTCCGATGCCCAACTCACAGACGCATGACTGACAAGGTGACTGTTGTCCTAAGTGACTAAGTTTTGGTGTACGTTGTTACATGGCTATAGCTGACTGAGACAGACGTTTATTAGAAAGAGCCTAAGCTGGAAAGATTCATAGATTCATGGGCCAAGGTTGAATCCAAGCCAGCTAACCTCATGAGACAGAAAAGGTCCACAGAGAAGAGGGTGACACAGGGAGGAAGGTACAGAGGGAAACAGAGTCCCCAGGAAGGGGAAGATCAAGCTAGTTCTGTGCTGAGAGGTAAATACGATGGCCTGATCCTTAGAGGAGAACTTTGCACAACGCCTGCAACGTGGCAGAAAGTCAAAAAGTACCTGTTGAATAAACAAACGAATTTGGGAGGCAGTCAGCCTTCCTCTTCTACTTATCTCCATTCCATCAACAAAACACATTCCTCCCAACTGTGTCAGCGGGTTTCCTGTTCCTCGTGTGAGCCATTTTGTGCTTCCTAATAAGACTCAGTTTCTCTGCTGTGTTTGTTCACTGGGATTCAAGTGGCTTTCCTCAGGCAAAATGTCAAGGGTTCCAGAATTCTTATACAGGGCACGCTGGAGAGGAGAAATCTGGCCGAAAGGAGATACTGGAGGTCTCTCCTGTTTTCAGAGTATAACCTATATAGAATAGAACACACAAATCTTAATTGTACAATGCGATAAAAACTCGCATACGTCTACACCAGACGGAGATCTAGAACACTTCCATCCTCCCAGAAGGTTCCCGTGTACAACTTCCTAGGCACCACGAGGTAACCAATATCCTGACTTCTCCCATTATAGATTAACGAACCCCATCCTTGGACTTCAGCTGTATGGAATTACACAGCATGTGTGTGTCTGACTTCTTTTGCTCAACGTGATGTCTGAGATTCACACACATTGTTGCGTGTGTAATTTCTTCCATATTGTATGAATATGCCACAATTTACTGACCTCGTTGACAAACGCGTAGGTTTTTTCCGGTTTGGGGCTATTATCAATAAAGCTATGACGCACATTCTTGTACACACGTTTTGTGGACACACGCCTTCATTTCTCTTGGGTAAATATCCAGGATTGAAACTGCTGGATCACAGGGTTGGGCCTATGTCTAACCTTAGTGGATAATGTCTAACAGTTTTTCGAAGTGGGTAAACCGATTTACTTTCTCTCTGGCAATTAAGGACACTTCCGGGTGCTCCATATCCTTGTCAGCACGTAATCTTGTCAGTCTTTCACAGTTTAGCTGCCCTGTCTCATAGGCAGTGGCATCCACTGAGGTTTTAATTTGCATTTCCCCTACAAGTGATGAGGTGGAGCTCTTTCCATGTGCTTATTGGCCATTTAGACATCCTCTTTATGAAGTGCCTGTTCAAGTCTTTTGCCCCTTTCTTAATTGTTTGTCCTTTTCTTATCGATATGTAGGTCTTCTTTGTATAGACATATGTGCTATGAATCTATTCTCCCACTCACTGGCTTGCGTATTAATGATGTCTTTTGCTTAATGTAAGTACTTAATTTTAATGAACCAAGACTTACCTCTTTTATTTTTTTTTGTGAGGAAGATTGGCCAGGAGCTAGCCTCTGTTGCCTACCTTCCTCTTTTTGCTTGAGGAAGATTGCCCTGAGCTAACATATCTGCCAAATCCTCCTCCATTTTGTATGTGGGATGCCACCACAGCATGGCTTGACGAGCAGGTGTAGGTCTGCACCCGGGATCTGAACCTGCAAACTGCAGGCCGCTGAAGCAGAGCATGCAAACCTAACCACTACACCACCAGGCTGATCCCAGGACTTATAATTTCATTTTTAGTTTTTTTAAAGATTTGCTCTGAGCTAACATCTGTTGCCAATCTTCCTTTTTTTTCCTTCTCTCCAAACCCCCCAGTACATAGTTGTGGGTCCTTCTAGTTGTGGCATGTGGGCTGCTGCCTCAGCATGGCTTGATGAGTGGTGCCATGTCCGCACCCAGGATCTGAACTGGTGGAACCCTGGGCTGCTGAAGTGGAGCTCATGAACTTAACCACTCGGCCCTGGGCTGGCCTCTGGGACTTATCTTTTTAAAAATACAATGTATACATAAGTTATAATGAAAATAAAATAAATACCTGCAAACCTACCCCAAACTTTAGATCTAGAACATGACCCCTACTTGGGAGCGGCATGCCCCTCCTTAAGCCAGCTACTCCCACCTTGCTATACCCTCAGAGATAACTCCTGCCTTGACTTTTATCATTCTCATGCTTTCAAAAATAGTGTTACCTAATATGAATATATCTCTGAATACATTGCTCAGTTTTGCTTGTTTTTGAGATTTATGAAAATAGTGTCTTATAAGTGTGCTGTCTTCTGAGGCATTGTTTTTTTTTCATTTACTTTGTGTTTCAAAGGTTCATCTTGATTGCTGCATGTGGTTGTGGCTCATCCACATTCACAGCTGCATAATATTCCATAGTATGAATTCTTCACAATTTATTTATGCATTAGCACAGCCAGGGCAATAGAGGTTGTTCTCAGATTTCTTTAAAAACTTTCAAAGAATGCTGTTACGACCCATCTTGCAAATATCTCCTTATGCGCCTGTGGAAGAGTTTCTCTAGGATATATACCTAGGAGTGGAATATCCAGCTCATGGGAAATGTACACATTCAGTTTTACAAAATACTGTCAAATTGTTTTTCAAAGTGGTTGTACCAATTTATACTCTCACCTGCAGTTAAAGGTGCCCCCATTACCCCATGTTCCCCTCTGACATTTTGAACTATCAGGTTTTAAGATTTTCTCTAATTGGTGGGTATAAAATGGCATCTCATTGTCATCTAAACTTCCATTTCCCTCCTTACTGATGAGCTGGAGCCTATTTATGGACCACTGGTCTTTTGCCCATTTTTCTTTTTTTTTTGAGGAAGATTAGCCCTGAGCTAACCTCTGCCACCAATCCTTCTCTTTTTGCTGAGGAAGACTGGCCCTGAGCTAACATCCGTGCCCATCTTCCTCTACTTTATATGTGGGACGCCTGCCACAGCGTGGTTTGACAAGTGGTGCATAGGTCTGCACCTTGGATCCGAACCAATGAACCCTGGGCCACCAAAGTGGAACGTGCGCACTTAACTGCTGTGCCACCAGGCCGGCCCCTACCCATTATTCTATTGGGTTGTTTACTTTTTCCTTATTGACTGTTATAGTTATTTCTTTGCTCTCAATACTATTCCTTTTTTAGTTCTGTATGTTGTGAATATCTTCTCCCAGTGTGTGGCCTGACTTTCCCTTTTCTTTACAGTGTCCTCTAACAAACAGAAATTCTTAATTTTCATGTAGCTGCATTTATTAATCTTTTACAATTAGAACTTTAATATTGTTTAATAAGTCCTTCTCTATCTAAGTCGATAAGACATTCTCCCGTATTATCTTCTAAAAGTATCAAACTTTGCTTTCCACATTTGAGTGTTTGATCTGTTTGGAATTGATTTTATTGTTGCAAATTTCCTTTTTTCCATGTGAATAACCAATTGTGCCAGCACAATTTCTGTCCCTTCCCTGTTGGTCTTTCTGGTAGTTTGCAAAACAGCTCCCCAAAGATGTCCACTTCCTAGTCGCTGGAACCCGTGAATATGTTACCTTATATGGCAACAGAGAACCTGCAGGTATGGTCAGGTTAAGGATCGTGGGGAGATTATTTTGGATTACCTGGGTGAGCCCCATGTAATCAGAAAGGTCCCCATGACAGGCAGGAGTAGACTCAGAGTCAGAGAGATGTACGGACAGAAGCAGAGACTGGAGTGACGCACTGTGACAATCCAGGACAGGGTCATGAGCCAAGGCACGGAGGCAGCCTCTGGAAGCCGGAAAAGGCAGAAAATGCGTTCTTCCCAGGACCCTCCAAATGGAGCACAGCCCTGTGGACATGTTGCAGAGTTCTGACCTCCTGAACTGTGTGATGATAAATTTCTGTTGCCTTAAGCCACTCAGTCTGTGGTGATTTCTTGCAGTAGCAACAGAAAACTAACACAGTCTTCAACACCACTGTTGTCACACACCACGGTTTCACAGTCTTCTGAGGCTGCTTCTGGGCAATCTATCCTGTCCCATTTGTCTATTATCTATCCTTTTGCAAACACCGCACTGTTTTAATTGCAGTAGACTTATAACAAATGTTGATACCCAGTAAACCGGGTCCTTCATTCTCTTCCTCCCCATGTCTCGGCCACTTGACTCTTCTTAAGCCTTTGATTTTCCAAATAAATTTCAGAACCTGCTTGTCAAGTTCCTTAAAAACACCCTATTGGGGGGCCGGCCCAGTGGCGCAGCGGTTAATTTTGCACGTTCCGGTTCTCGGCGGCTCCAGGTTCGCCGGTTCGGATCCTGGGTGCAGACACGGCACCACTTGGCCAAAGCCATGTTGTGGCAGGCGTCCCACGTATAAAGAAGAGGAAGATGGGCATGGATGTTAGCTCAGGGCCAGTCTTCCTCAGCAAAAAGAGAAGGATTGGCAGCAGTTAGCTCAGGGCTAATCTTCCTCAAAAAAAAAAAAAGACCCTATTGGGGTTTTGTTTAAAATTACATTCACTCTCAAATAGTCAGTTTGGGAAAAACCAACCTCTTTCAATATTGAGTTTTCCTAAGAACTGAAGCAACATTTTCCAGGAAGAATGGATTGTCCCTCTGTGGCCTTGGATTGCTTCTCTTCAGCTTATCTACTAGACATGTTATTCAACTTCTGACCTTATCTGCTTTGCCAAAGCTCAGGGAAGGGCAACCCGGGTGACCTCACCCAGGAGTAGGCACAAGCAGGTGTGGCCCAATGCCGACCAAGAATTCCAACGTCAAGACCCTAAATTGTGTTCAGAAGCGTGGAGCATGGGAACTTCCAGGCCACAGAGATGAGGGATCAGAAGCGGTGCCATGGCAATCCGGACCACTGCAAAAGGGAGTCACAGGGAGCAGAACCCTGGAACCAGGGAGCACAGGGGAGATGGACAGAAAGGAGAGACACGGACCCCACGCATAAGCCAAGTGAAGCCTCCTCCCATTTGAATGATTCCCAGATCCTGGCCTCGCTCCCGGGAGGCCCGGCTCTGCTTCATTTCCGCCTTCACACAAAACACCCCTTTCCGCCCTCCTAGTAGCCTGTGTGGGCTTCTCCACATGATTCAACAGGCCTGACCCATATCTCCTCCCACATCAGCACCCACAGCACAGGCCTCCACAGCACCTGTCACCCTGCCCCGCTTTTCCATCCCCACCGCCTCATTCAGGTGCATCTCACGTTCCACTGGGGCTCTTGTGTTGGGGCCAAACCCGTCTCGGCTTGCCCTGAGGCAAACCACCTTCCCCAGCTTCTAGTCGCATCAGTCTGCAGCCCAGCGCTGAAACGGCTCCTGCACGGCCACGGCACCACCCGTTCTGGAAGTCTGAACATCTCACCTTGACATTCAAGGGCCCACGTGCTTTGTTTTCATTGCCTCTCAAACTTATCCCTCCTCTCAGCCTACAAGCGACCCAAACTGTGACAGAACGGACTGTCTTTGGGCTCACAATCTGGTCCTCAGGAGCCCTTGTCCCGCTCTTCACTCGACCTGCAGAGCCATGCTCCTTGCATCCTCTCAGGCTGCACATGACAGTGACCCTCTCAGGTCCCTTAGGGATGGGGACCACATGAGAAGTCAGGACACATCTCAGCGGTGGTTACTAGTGCTCAGGAGCACGTGTGCATCGGTCCCCGGCCAGCAGTCCAGCCATTGCCATGACTCCCATGTCCTCTGTCACTTCTCCTGCTCCACCTACGGCCCCCACTCTTCTCTCTTCAGAAGGCACCTGCCAGCACCTGGGCTCTCCCAGTCACCGAAGCTGCCACTCACCAGAAGGGTTCCGCCCAGGCCCCTTTCCTTTCCTTAAAGCACCTGTGGGTGTGACAGATGCCCACAGATCTCAGGGATTCCTCTCCAGGATAAATGCCTTTTTCTTTTTTTCTTCAGGTTTCTGTACTGAATATAAATACTCAGGTTCACAAACAATCTCTAATATATATATATATATATTAGTAAAAATAAAAACCACAGAGATAAAGCTGGAGTCCCACTGACCCCCTCTCCTTCTAATCTGGCTCCCCTAATCAGAGTAACCTCGATAACCACTTGGGATGTCTTCCAGCCTTGAAATAAAGTTTTATAAAGAAATAAAGTTTTGCTGCATTTTTACATAAATTATATTTTATGTACTGATGACCCCCGACCGTCTTCTTTATTGTTGTTTATTTTGAAATATTTTCTCTTCCTATTTGGAATAGAAAGATACATGGTCCAACATTCACAAGGTAGAAACGGACAAACGAGGAGAACGCTCCGACACTCACTACCGTCACTGGGTGGAGGCCTGCTCCAACCAGGACACCTGTCCCCGCCCCTTACCCTGACTGACCTGTTCTCCAGGCACTTGTCACCACCTGGCACATTATAAGTAGACGTGCCGCTCCCGCCGCCCTGTCCCAGCCGCCTCAGCCAGGCGGTGATGGGAGGAGAGCTCCGGAGGCGGCCCGGGGGCCGGGCGCCGCAGTCCTGGGACTGGAGAGACATGCTTTGGGGAAGGGCACAGAAGAAAGTTGAGGACAGAGGTGCAAGCGGGAGGAGGGGAAGGATGCGGCTCGGAGGACGTCGGGGGTGGGGTGGGAGAGCGCCGGGTCCGGCCTGCTCATTTTCTAGGACACTTCGCTGGGCAGGGCCACTGCTGCGTCCTGCCTCCCTCTGGCCAGCACTGAGCAGGCCCGACCCGCCCTCTGCCCCGAGGCCACCTCAAACCCATCCAGGATCCGAGGGAGGGCAGGAGACGGTCTTTGGTGGACCCCACGCCCAGCGCCGGCCCGGGCGCATCTCTACGGGATGGATCGCCGAGGAAACCGTGTCGCTGACCCCAGCCAGCCCAGACGCCTCCGCTTCGCTCCCATCACTGGGGCGCGGAATCGGAGGCCCAGGGAGGGGCGCGCCGCCACCTCAGTGGGCGGCCTGAGGCCCCGCGCCTGACCTCCGTCCTGGGCTGTCCTCTCCTGGCAGCTGGCCAGCCCTGGGGGTGGGCGGTGGCGGGCAGGGCCAGGGTTTGCAGTGTCACCTGGTTGGGTAAGTGGGTGGTGGAGTGACGCATCCCCGCATAGATGCCTCCTCCCGGGCGCTCTCTCCGCCCCGCTTCCTCCCTGGGGACGGCGGGGGCGCTGGCACTTCGGGTCCCTGTCTCGCCCGCGGCCTCGCGTGCCCAATCCGCGAAGTGGGCGTTTAGCGAAGGGATGGTGAGCCAAGCCGCCCCTTACACTCCCCGAGATCCCTAGCGGAGCCCCTCTGGCACAATTCCAACCTCCTCTGTGCCCGCGCCACCAGCCCTGGCCCGGCCTTGGGGGACCTTGATGCCTGGGGGCAGCGGGGCCGACCCCAATCTGGCGCTCACCGCTCCGGAGACCAGCTGGGAGTCCGCTCAGGCTTTGGCGCCTGAGAGCCGGGATCTGCGGGCGACAGGGTCGGTAGGACCAAAGGAGCCACCGCGCCACGTGCAGCCCGGCAGCCCGCCAGCCGCACGGGGCCCGCCTCCTCCGGGCCGTGGTGCCGGAGCGGCTCGGGGCGCGCCGGGCTGTCCGCCTGTCCCCCGGCCCGCATCCCTGTGGCCCCGCTTCGGCTCCCTGCGAGCGCGCACCTGGCTGGCCCGGCGGGGCTGGCTGCCGGCTCTGCGGCCGCTGCGCCCCGGAACACGGTGGCCACGGGGGCTCCTGTCCTCGCGCCTCCTCCCTGGCTCTCCAGTTCGAGTTGCACGGGAGAGGGAGGCCTCTGGGCATCCCTGGAGCCAGGTCGGGGAATTGCACTTCTTTCCTCGGTCCCAGCGTGCCTGCAGCGCCCCCTGCAGTGAGTCCCTTGCACGGTCGCCGGGGACGCATTCCCAAGCACTGCAGTGACAAGCGGCCCCCTCCGCCTCTGCGGGCTGTATGTAGCCTTGAGCGTTGGAGTTACAAGGTCTTGATTTGAATCAGATCTCCAATATACAGAAAATGACGCAAAACAAATGTGAAGCTTAGTGAATTATTATAAAATCAACACCCTTATAACTACCATCCAGGCCAAGAAACTGTACTTTTCCAGCCGCCCCAGAATACTCTCCCCGGGCCTCATTCAGATCTCAACCACTTCTCTCCTTCCAAAAGTGCCCGCTGTCCTGACTTTAACAGTAATTACTCTCGAGTTTCTTTATAGTTTTTAATCATCCAAATGTGCCTCTCTAGACGCTATAGATTAGTCTTGCTTATTTTGTTGATGTCTTGCAAGTCTCTGTTAATCTGCAGGTTCCGTCTCCATCTCTTTCCCTTATATTCCTGGAAGAACCTGAGCCATGTACCCTGTCGAGTTCTTGAGTCTGGACCTTGCAGATTGCATTCACACAGCTCAGTTCAACACATCCCTCTGTTCTCCACATTTCCTGCACGTGGACAACTGGGTCCAGAGGCTGGATCACACTCAGGATCAAGTTTTTTTTGTTTGTTTTTTAGGAAGATTAGCCCTGAGCTAACTACTGCCAATCCTCCTCTTTTGGCTGAGGAAGACTGGCCCTGAGCTAACATCCCTGCCCATCTTCCTCTACTTTATATGTGGGATGCCTACCACAGCATGGCTTGGTAAGCGGTACCGTGTCCGCACCTGGGATCCGAACTGGCGAACCCTGGGCCGCTGAAGTGGCACATGCGAACTTAACCACTGCGCCAGTGGGCCGGCCCCAGGATCAAGATTTTTGATGAGACTGTAGGTGTCAATGTGCTAGCTCACCAGGGGCACATGATGTCTGGCTGTGTCTCTTTTCTGAGATGTTGACAGAGATGATGTTCAACGCTTACTTTCGTCAATTCATTGGGGGGTGGAAAATGGGAATATTCTAATTCTATCATTTCTCTTTCATTTATCAGCCGGATAAATTTTGTAAAGAGACACTGCCCTTCATGTACTATTTGGTTGCCCAGTGGAACAGTTAGTTCACGGAGGAAAGGCAGCGTAGATGCTTGTCTCTTTTCATTTATTTATCCATTTTCAGGAGAACGAACTGCTACCCTGTTATCCTCTAAAGATGATGAATTGGTTTAAAAAAGTACCATGAAAAAGTCAAGGACTTAAACATATTTGATGAATTTCAATACATTCCAATTAGTATCATTATTGATGTTCAAATTGTCCCATCTTTGGCCAGTCGGAGCCTCTTCAGATTAACTCGAGTCCTTTTGATGTGTCCCTAGTAGTCTGAATACTTCCTTGCCATCTGGTTTGGCAAGATGTTTCAAGCTCATCTTGTGTGTTTCCCGCCCAAGACTAGAATCAGCCATTTCTTCAGGAAGCTGTGGTTTCTTTTAGTGGGGAATAATATTGAAGACCACATTGGGATGTTAGGAATCCTCCTGGCTTCTGGGTAGATCAACGTTTCTAAGTCTTTCCAGCGGGAAGAGCTACAAATTACATACATGATAAAATACACAGAGAGTTTATACTGATACATCCAGTTCAAATTGAGGACCGGAGGGTTTTTACTTAACCTCTTCTGTTACATCTGTATCTCCTTTCTTCCACACTGGAAATCCTGGTTCCCAAGGATGCAGGGAATAATTGAATTAGAATATCCAATTAGTTATTTGTTGTATCTCAACTTATGCACAGACAAGTTCAGAATAGCAATCAATGATACCATATAAGATATTGATGAAAGAAATTAAAGAAGATACAAATAAATGGAAAGATATTCCATTCTCATGGATTGGAAGAATTATTATTGTTAAAATGTTCATAATACCCAAAGTAATCTACAGGTTCAATGCAATTGCTATCAAAATTCCAATGGTATTTTTCACAAAAATAGAACAGATAATCCTAAATTTTTGTATGGAACAACAAAAGACCCCAAACAGATAAAGCAATCATGAGAAAGAAGACCATGGGGCCGGCCCCGTGGCCGAGTGGTTAAGTTCGCACGCTCCGCTGCTGGCGGCCCAGTGTTTCGTTGGTCCGAATCCTGGGTGCGGACATGGCACCGCTCATCAAACCACGCTGAGGTGGCGTCCCACATGCCACAACTAGAAGGACCCACAACGAGAATATATAACTATGTACTGGGAGGCTTTGGGGAGAAAAAGGAAAAAAATAAAATCTTTAAAAAAAAAAAGAAGAAGAACAAAGCTGGAGGCATCACATTCCCTAATTTCAAAGTACATTACAAAGCTATAATAATCAAAACAGTATGGTATTGGCATAAAAACAGACACATAGATCAACGGAACAGAACAGAGAGCCCAGAAATAAACTCATGCATATATGGTCAATTAACTTACCACAAAGGATCCAAGAATGTACAATGGGGAAAGGAGAGTCTCTTCAAGAAATGGTGCTGGGAAAACTGGACAGCCACATGCGAAAGAATGAACCTGAATCCCTGTCTGACGCCATACACAAAAATTAACTCAAAATGGATTAAAGACTTAAGTGTAAGACCTGAAATCATAAAACTCCTAGAGGAAAACATAGGCGGTAAGCTCCTTGACATTAGCCTTGGCGGTGATTTTTTGGCTCTGACTCCAAAAGCAAAGGCAACAGAAGAAAAAATAAAGAAGTGGGACTACATCAGACTAAAAAGCTTCTTCATAGCAAAGGAACCCACCAACAAAACGAAAAGGCAACCTACTGAATGGAGAAAATATTTGCAAATCATATATCTGATAAGGGGCTAATATCCAAAATATATACAGAACTCGTACAACTCAATAGCAAAAAAACCAAACAATCTGATTAAAAAATGGGCAGAAGAGCCGAATAGACATTTTCCCAAAGAAGACATACAGATGGCCAATAGGTAGAGGAAAAGATGCTCCACATCGCTAAACATTACGGATGCAAATCAAAAGCACAATGAGATATCACCTCGCAGCTGTTAGAATGGCTATTATCAAAAAGACAAAAAATAACGAGTGTTGGAGAGGATGTGGAGAAAAGGGAACCCTCATACACTATTGGTAGGAATGTAAACTGGTGCAGCCACTATGGAAAACAGTATGGAAGGTCCTCACAAAATTAAGAATAGATCTACCATATGATCCAGCTATCCCACTGCTGGGTATTTATCCAAAGAAAATGAAAACACTAATTGAAAAGATATATGCACCCCCATGTTCACTGCAGCATTATTCACAATAGCCAAGATATGTAAACAACCTAAGTGTCCACTGATGGATAAATGGATAAAGAAATTGTGGCATATACACAATGGAATATTATTCAGCCCTAAAAAAGAATGAAATCCTGCCATTTTCAACAACATGGACGGACCTGGAGGGCATTATGCTAAGTGAAATAAGTCAGAGAAAGACAAATCTCACTTACATGCGGAATATAAAAAAAAAACAAAAACTAAGCTCAGAGAGAACAGAGTGGTGGTTGCCACAAGCAGAGGGTGGGGAGGGAGTGAAATGGGTGAAGGGGGTCAAAAGGTAGAAACTTCCAGTTATAAAATAAATAAGTCCTGGGGATGGAATGTACAGCATGGTGACTATAGTTAATAATACTGTACTGTATAATTGAAATTTACTAAGAGAGTAGATCTTAAAAGTTCTCATGACAATGAAAAAAAATTTTTTGTAATTGTGTGGTGGTGGATGTTAACTAGACTTATTGTGATGATCATTTTGCAATATAGTCATGCATCGCTTAACAATGGGGATATATTCTGAGAAATGCCTCATTAGGTGATTTCCTCCTTATATGAACATCATAGAGTGTGCTTACGCAAACTGAGATGGTATAGCCTACTGCAGACCTAACCCCTAACCCTAACCCGCCGGATGCTAATCTTATGGGACCACCATCCTATATGCTGTCCATTGTTGGCCGAAACGTCATCATGTGGCACGTGACTGTATATACGAATATCAAACAATTATGTCGTACACCTAAAACTAACATAATGTTATATGTCAGTTATACCTCAATAAAACAATAAGTAACTACAATATCCTAGGAAAAAATACCAGAACTAGTTATGACTTGTTGCATATTTCAATTCTCTCCTTTTCCTCCCCCATTTTTTTGTCTGTCCCCTATCTACATTCTCAGAACATACAGTCATTACATACTATAATCTCTCCTGTTTAGCACTCATTTAATGTTAATTCAACAAGTAACTATATATTTGCTGCTCACCACCAATCCTTAGGGCGATGTCTCTTTATCTTGGTTTCTGAAGCCGGTTCTTGAGTAGATTCCTCAAGGAAGACTTCCAGAACACTCTACGGTAAAAGCATAATAAAGACGGGATCACTATGACTGATTTTTCCTTTTGCCTCAGGTTCTAGTGTGGCTTAGCACAGGACCGTCAATGATCCTATCTTTATTTAAAAGTTTGACATTTTGCTTGTCAAGAATTTTTGCCATTAAATTTCCTTTTTAAAAAATTATTGCATTAAAATCTCATTATCTTGATGACTGAGTTGTTTGGCGCCCCCCGAAATTTCACCCGGGACCAGTGCCTTTCTCACCTCACCCAGACCCTGGCCCTGAGTTGGAGCTTCTCTTTCCTCTGTCTTCGCTGTTCCCATCCTACTTAATTTGGATCCCACTCCCGACAGGTGCTGTCCATTTTGGGGTCCACTTCGGGACAGGAGCCCTGGTGGCTCAGTGTGAGAATTCACAGACCTGCAGACCCCACGATAGAGCCCTGACTGCCTCACTCACTGGTGGAGCGAGCGGGGCCCCTCCCCGGCTCAGCTGCAGGTCCTCGCTCCTCTGCTCCTGTACCGCACTCCCTCAGGCTCTCCTGCTGGTCCTCATTTGGCTCCTGCCCCTGGGCTCTGCTGGAGGTGAGGGAGGGTCTCCCTCAGCTCTTGCACTGGGTGTGTGTGCAGGGCCCCAGGGGCCCAGGCACCCTGTTGCTCCCTTCTGCTTTCCCCGACACTCACGCAGCTGTTGTGCAGGTCTCATGGCTGCTGTCCGCTCATTCATATTTTGTAGTAACAGGGAGCTTGTCGCCTAGTCTTGTTGCAAATATTGCCCAAGGGTTTTGGTTTTAATGTCTTATTGCTCTGTGTTTACGTGGGGATTCTGGGAGACACAAAACTATGCTTCTACCACAACTGCCATCTTCCTAGAATTCTTAAACTTATTTTTAAAATGATACTTTAAAAGAAAACAATGGAGTGCCAGAATTACCTTTTCATGTATAGAAAGCATTAAAAAAAATAACCACGTAAAAGACAAAAATACAGCCTGCCGTCTGCTCCAGGCTCAGGTCTATTCTCACTGTTAACAAAGGAGTTGGCCACTGCTGGGCATGTGACAGCTCCTGGTCCAGGCAAGATGGTAGACTCAACAGTCTGAACACCCTTGTGCTCCTAACACCCAGACGTGTGAAGGCCTGGCCAAGCTCAGAAGGGAGAAAGGCAAAGGCCCAATGAGTGAAGAGGGAAGGGAAACCAGGGGTGCACATTCATGATCCAACGCTTCAGCTGCCAGGGTGGGGGTCCTGCTATTGGCCACGGAGCCTGATGGCTGAGTCTCATTGCCTTGTGACAGGAGAGGAGTCAGGGATTAGGGACTGAGATACAAACACATAAAGCCAGGTCCCTGGGTGGACCGTACCCCTAACAGAAAGTCAACCAGGAAACATTCTACTCATTGAGGAAGGTTTATTGTCTGGGCTCTGGGTGAGAAAGAAAAGGACTCCTCTGAGGGGACAAAAATTCGAGGCCTATGCTATGGACTGAATATTTATGTCTCCCCCTAAATTCCTGTGTTGAAGTCTTAACCTCTAAGGTAATGGTATCGGGGGGTGGTCAGGTCATCAGGACAGAGCCCTCATGAAAGGGATTAGTGCCCTTATAAGAGGCCTGAGAGAGGCCCCTTGCCCCTTCTGACACGTGAGGACATAGCAGAAAGTTGGCTCTCTACAAACCAGAGAGTGGGCCTTCACTAGACACTGAATCTGCGGGCAATCTTGGACTTCTCAGCCTCTAAAATTGTGAGAAATAAATTCTGTAGTTTCTATGCCATCCAGTCTATAGCATTTTGTTACAGCAGCCTGAATGGACTAAGACAGCCTGTGATCTGGACAGCCGGTGTCTGGGGACAGGTGTTAAAGATGTAAATAAAACAGAGGAAGGGGGTGAGCATGGGGAGTGGGGGACATTTTATTTTAACTAGGGTAATAAGTGAAGTCTTTGGGTCAGGAGGAAGATTAGGGAAATGATATTTAAGGAAACTATATGACCATAGGGCTTGAAAGTGCACTTGAAAAAGTCAATATCCTTTTCTGATTAAAAACCAAAATAACAAAATGGCAATAGGTACAAATGTCCTTAGCATGACTATATATGTGTGTGTATATATATATCTATATATACACACACACACACATCTCAACCCCAAAGCCAGCAACATGCCCTGATCTTACCATGAACAAGAGTCAACAGACAAATGAAAGGATTAGAATTTCAAGGAACTTCAGGAAATTGAATAATCAGAGAAAACTATAAAATAAATTCCTTTAAGTTGGTTAAAAACCTAAAGATTGCATGGAAACAGAATAAGAGACTATGAAAAAAATAACAGGAAAATTAGAAAAGCTAAACAAGATAAAAAGAATTTCTAGAATTAAAAAAACAGTGACGTGGAAATGAGAATTCCATTGGATGGGTTAGATAGCAGATTAAACATGGTTGAAGAGAGAATTAGTGAACTGGAATGCTGAAGAGAGATAAAGTGATGGAAAATAAAAAGAGGGTAAGTACAATAAGAAACATGAAGTATAGAAACAAAGTTTAATATACACTGAAATTTTAGGATGAGAAGTAGAAGGAGTGGTGAAGAGACAATATTTGAAGATTTTTATAATTATAGAGAGATGGATCTTGATCCAAGTCCTAAGCAGGAAAAATAAAAATAAACTCAAATCTTGCCCTATAGTAATTATTCTGTAAAATATTAAAGACAAATGCAGACTTTATCACAACAGAGGAGGAAAAGCAGACTACTGAAAGGAGCATCAATGAGACCCAAGAGCAGACTACTCGGTCGTAACAACTAAGGGCAGAACAGAAGGCAGTGATATCTTCAGAGGGACAAAGGAAAGTCACAGAAGAGGTCCAGATTTTTTTTACTCTGAACTACCCTTCAAGAGTAAAGACAAAATAAGAAAATTTCAGGGCCGGCCCGGTGGTGCAGCGGTTAAGTGTGCAGGTTCCACTTCTCAGCGGTCCAGGGTTTGCCGGTTTGGATCCCAGGTGTGGACATGGCACCGCTCGTCAAGCCATGCTGTGGCAGGTGTCCCACATATAAAGTAGAGGAAGATGGGCACGGATGTTAGCTCAGGGCCAGTCTTCCTCAGCAAAAAGAGGAGGATTGGCAGCAGATGTTAGCACAGGGCTAATCTTCCTCAAAATAAACCAAAACACTACATATCAAAACTCATAGCATACAGCTAAAAGCAGTGGTTTTGGGGAAATTTCCAGACAGATTAAAGACCTAACCACAAAAAGCAAAATGTTTTATAGAAAATATAGGAAACTACCTCATGAAATCAGAGGTAAGGAAGAGCAAGACACAAAAAACCAAAACATGTAAAATAAAAGAATGATAAATTTGACTATATTAAATTTATAAACCAAAAATAAACAAACAGAAAAGGCAAAATACAGGGTAGGAGAAGGAATTTCCAATGCATATAACTAAAAATTAGCATGAATTTATAACAAACTCCCACAAAATAATAAGAAAAAGATAAGCAACCCAATTAAAAACATGCAAAGGATGAGAATAGTCAACTTGCAAAGGAGAAAACACGATTGGCCCTGAAGAGTCTTAATCTCAATAATAACGGGGAAACGCTAATTCAAAAAAATGAGATGCTTTTACACACTCACAAGATTTGCAAAAATTAAAAAGTTAAAAAATTAAAAAGCTAATACACTGAGCAGGTGAGACCATGATGGAAACAGGAAATCCTACACTCTGCTTGTTGGACTATGAATCAGCTGACCACCTGGAGAGCAACTCCCAGCCCTGCTTAGGTCTCTGCACACCCGGAGATGGCGACATTCGTACGTTGCTGCTCTAGACAAGCCCTTTCTCTTATTCATCAGGACACAAGTGCCAAGAGGCTCACTGGGGCACTGTTGATGATTCTAGAAAGGTGGAAATAACCCAACTCTACCTTGTAGGGGAATGAGTGAGCAAACTCTGGAATTGCTCTAAAGCAGCAAAGCCACAGAGGAAGAACCCCACCTGCAACACATCTAAATATCAAAAACACCATGCAAGGAAAAAGCAACCTGCAGTATGACACGCACAGCATTATAATACTTTAGGTAACGTGAAAAACGCAAGGAAACTGTGATACACATCATTAATGGAGATGTACTCATATGCCAAAGTGTAGAAAAGTCCATTAGACCTTACAACAGAATAGCTCACCCAATAACTGACACTATACGCCAAGAGCCATGGTGCGGTGGGAGGGAGGCAGCAGTAAGGGAATGGATGGGCCTTGGCTATATCTAGAATGGATTATTTATATTATACAGAGAGTAGGAGCTCCGAAGCAGAAGGACATCGTGGTTATTTCTGCATGATGGATACAGGGGCATCTTTTTTTTTTTTTAAAGATTTTATTTTTTTCCTTTTTCTCCCCAAAGCCCCCCAGTACATAGTTGTATATTCCTCGTTGTGGGTCCTTCTAGTTGTAGCATGTGGGACGCTGCCTCAGCGTGGTTTGATGAGCAGTGCCATGTCCGTGCCCAGGATTCGAACCAACGAAACACTGGGCCGCCTGCAGCGGAGCACACAGACTTAACCACTCGGCCACGGGGCCAGCCCCTACAGGGGCATCTTTTATCTCTCTACTTCTCAGCATGTTTAAAAGTTTTCTAAGTAAAATAGATTACCTTTGTGTTGGTACTTTTTTTATTGAGTTCATAATAGTTTACATCAGTGTGAAATTTCAGTTGTACATTATTTCTTGTCTGTCACCACATAAGTGCTCCCCTTCACCCCCTGTGCCCACCCCCCAACCCCCTTTCCCTGGTAACCACTGCTCTGTTTTCTTTGTCCATGTGTTTATATTCCACACATGAGTGAAATCATATGCTCTCTGTCTTTCTCAATCTGGCTTATTTCCCTTGACATAATACCCTTCAGGTCTATCTAGTTGTTGCAAATGGGACGACTTTGTCTTTTTTTATGGCTGAGTAGTATTCCTTTGTATATATATACCACATCTTCTTTATCCAATCATTGGTCGATGGGCACTTTGATTGTTTCTATGTCCTCGCTATCGTGAATAATGCTGCCATGAACATAAGGGTACACAGGTCACTGTGAATTGTTGATTTCAAGTTGTTTGGGTAGATACCCAGGAGTGGGGTAGCTGGATCGTATGGTATTTCTGTTTTTAGTTTTTTGAGGAATCTCCATACCGTTTTCCATAGTGGCTGCACCAGTTTGCATTCCCACCAGCAGTGTATGAGGGGTCCCGTCTCTCCACATCCCCTCCAACATTTGTTATTTTTAGTCTTAGTGATTACAGCCATTTTAACGGGTGCTAGGTGGTATCTTAGTGTAGTTTTGATTTGCATTTCCCTGATGATTAATGATGTTGAACATCTTTTCATGTGTTTCTTGGCCATCTCTATATCTTCTTTGGAAAAATATCTGTTCATCTCCTCTGCCCAGTTTTTTTTTTTTTTAAAGATTTTATTTTTTCCTTTTTCTCCCCAAAGCCCCCAGGTACACAGTTGTATACTCTTCGTTGTGGGTCCTTCTAGTTGTGGCATGTGGGACGCTGCCTCAGCGTGGTTTGATGAGCAGTGCCATGTCCATGCCCAGGATTCGAACCAACGAAACACTGGGGTGCCTGCAGCGGAGCGCGCGAACTTAACCACTCGGCCACGGGGTCAGCCCCACCTCTGCCCAGTTTTTGATCCGGCTGTTTGCTTTTTTGTTGTTCAGTTGTGTGAGTTCCTTATATATTATGAAGATTAACACCTTGTAGGATATATGAGTTGCAAATATTTTCTTTCAGTTGGTGGGCTTTTTGCTTTGATCCTCATTTCTTTTGCCTTGCAGAAGCTCTTTAGTCTGATGAAATCCCACTTGTTTATTTTTTCTTTTGTTTCCTTTGTCTGAGAAGACATGGTATTCTAAAATATCCTTTTAAGTTCGACGTCAAAGAGTGTACTACCCACATTATCTTCCAGGAGTTTTATGGTTTCAGGACTTATCTTCAAGTCTTTGATCCATTTTGAGTTTATTTTTGCATATGGCATGAGATAACAGTCTACTTTCATTCTTTTGCAAGTGGTTGTCCAGATTTCCCAACACCATTTATTGCACAGACTATCTTTTCTCCATTGTATGTTCTTGGCACCTTTGTCAAAGATTAGCTGCCCATAGATATGCAGTTTTATTTCTGGGCTTTCAGTTCTGTTCCATTGATGTGTGTGCCTGTGTTTGTACCTGTACCATGCTGCTATGATTACTATGGCTTTGTAGTACATTTTGAAGTCAGGGCTTGTGATGCCTCCAGCTTTGTTCTTTTTTCTCAGGATTCCCTTAGCAATTCGGGGTCTTTGGTTGCCCCACATAAATTTTAGGATTCTTTGTTCTATTTCCGTGAAGAATGTCATTTGGATTCTGATTGGGATTGTATTGCATCTGTAGATTGCTTTGGGTAATATAGACATTTTAACTATGTTTATTCTCATGTTCATGTGCATGTAATCTCTTTCCATCTCTTTATGTCACCTACTTCTTTCAATGATGTCTTATAGTTTTCATTGTATAAGTCCTTCACCTCCTTGGTTAAATTTATTCCTAGAGATATTATTCTTTTTGTTGCAATTGCAAATGGAATTGTATTCTTGAGTTCTCTTTCTGTAAGTTCATTATTAGTGTACAGAAATGCAACTGATTTTTGTAAGTTGAGTTTGTACCCTGCAACTTTACTGTAGTTGTTATTTATTTCTATTAGTTTTCTGATGGATTCTTTGGGGTTTTCTATATATAAGATCATGTCGTCTGCAAACAGCGAGAGTTTCACGTCTTCACTCCCTACTTGGATTCCTTTTATTCCTTTCTCTTGCCTAATTACTCTTGCCCAAACCCCCAGTATCATGTTGAATAAGAGTGGTGATAGTGGGCATCCTTGTCTTGTTCCTTTTCTCAGAGGGATGGCGCTCAGTTTTTCCCCATTGAGTATGATGTTGGCTGTGGGTTTCTCATACATGGCCTTTATTATGCTGAGGTAGTTTTCTTCTATCCCCCATTTTGTGAAGATTTTTTATCATAAATGGCTGTTGGATCTTGTCAAATGCTTTCTCTGCATCTATTGAGATGATCATGTGGTTTTTATTCCTCAGTTTGTTGATGTGGTGTATCACATTGATTGATTTGTGGATGTTGAACCATCCCTGTGTCCCTGATATGAATCCCACTTGACCATGATGTAAGATCCTTTTGATGTATTGCTGTATTCGGGTTGCCAATATTTTGTTGAGGGTTTTTGCATCTATGTTCATCAGCAATATTCGCTTGCAATTTTCCTCTTTTGTGTTGTCCTTGTCAGACTTTGGTATCAGAGTGATGTTGGCCTCACAGAATGTGTTAGGAAGGGTTCCATCTTCCCTAATTTTTTGGAATAGCTTGAGAAGACTAGGTATTAAATCCTCTCTGAAAGTTTGGCAGAATTCTCCAGGAAAGCCATCTGGTCCTGGCCTTTTATTTTTTGGGATACTTTTAATTACTGTTTCAATCTCTTTACTTCTGATTGGTCAATTCAGATTATGTTTCTTCTTGATTCAGCTTTGGTAGGTCATAAGAGTCAAAGAATCTATCCATTTCTTCTAGATTATCCATTTTGTTGACATATAGCTTTTCATACTATTCTCTTATAATCCTTTGTATTTCTGTGGTATCTGTTGTTATTTCTCCTCTTTCATTTCTCCTTTTATTTATCTGAGCTTTCTCTCTTTTTTTCTTTGTAAGTCTGGTGAGGGGTCTGTCAATTTTGTTTATCTTCTCAAAGAACCAGCTCTTTGTTTCATTGATCCTTTCTATTGCCTTTTTTGTTTCAATTGCATTTATTTCTGCTCTAATTTTTATTACGTCTCTCCTTCTGCTGACTTTGGGCTTTGTTTGTTCTTCTTTTTCTAATTCAGCTAGCTGTCGTTTGAGATGGCTTATCTGGGATTTTTCTTGTTTGTTGAGGTGAGCTTGTATTGCGATGAATTTCCATCTTAGTACCACTTTTGTTGCATCCCATATGAGTTGGTATGGTATGTTTCAATTTTTATTTGTCTCCAGATATTTTTTGATTTCTCCTTTAATTTCTTCAATGATCCATTGGTTGTTCAATAGCATGTTGTTTAGTCTCCACATCTTTGTCCCTTTCTCAGCTTTTTTCTTGTAATTAATTTCTAGCTCCATAGTATTGTGATCGGAAAAGATGCTTGTTATTATTTCAATCCTCTTAAATTGAGGCTTGCCTTGTTTCGCAACATATGGTCTATCCTTGAGAATGTTCCGTGAGCACTTGAGAAGAATGTGCGTTCTGCTGTTTTTGGACAGAGTGTTCTGTACCTGTCTATAAGTCCAACTGGTTTAGCTTTTCAATTAATTCCACTGTTTCCTTGTTGATTTTGTCTGGATGATCTGTCCATTGATGTGAATGGAGTGTTGAGGTCCCCTACTATTATTGTGTTATTAATATCTCCTTTAGATTTGTTAATAGTTAATTTATGTACTTTGGTGCTCTTACGTTTGGTGCATAGATATTTATAAGTGTTACGTCTTCTTGGTGGAGGGTCCTTTTGATCATTATATACTGTCCCTCTTTGTCACTCTTTACCTGTCTTACCTTGAAGTCTACTTTGTCTGATATAAGAATCGTGACACCTGCTTTCTTTTGTTTGCCATTTGCTTGGAGTATCATCTTCCTACCCTTCACTCTGCACCTGTGTTTGTCCTTGGAGCTGAGATGTGCTTCCTGGAGGCAGCATATTGTTGGGTCTTGTTCTTTAATCTATCTTGCCACTCTGTGTATTTTGATTGGAGAATTCAATGCATTTACACTTACAGTGGATATTGACATATGAGGGTTTAATACTGCCATTTTATCTCTTGTTTTCTGGTTGTTCTATATTTCCCTTGTTTCTCTTCCCTTGTATTTCTGACTGCCATTTCAGTTTGGTGGTTTTCTCTGATGGTTTTCTCTTTATTTATGATTTGTGTCTCTTCTCTGATTTTTTGTTTTAGTGGCTTCCATGAGATTTGTATAAAAGATCTTGTAGATGAGGTAGTCCACTTTCTGATAGCCTCTTAGAGCCTTGGAAGGTTCCATCCCTTTCCTCTTCCTCCTCTAAGCTATTGTTGTCACAAATTATTCTGTTTTGTGTTGTGAGTTTCTGATTAAAAGGAAGTGTTTATAGTTATTTTCGATGCTTTCTTTTCCTTTGTCTTTTATGTCATAATTAAGTGTTTGCTAACCTGTTCTGATAGAGAGCTGCTTTTTGATTTTGTCTGTCTACGCATCTCCTTGCTGAAGGCTTTGTAAACCTTTGCCTTTTTGTTTCAGGTATGAGGGCATCCTTGGTCCTTTCTTGTAAGGCAGGTCTAGTGGCAACTAACTCCCTCAGCTTTTGTTTATCTGGGAAAGCTTTTATTTCTCCACTGTATCTGAAGGATAGTTTCTCTGGATAGAGTATTCTTAGTTGGAAGTTTTTGTCTTTCAGTATTTTGATTGTATCATTCCACTCTCTCCTAGTCTGTAAGGTTTCTGCTGAGAAATCCATTGAAAGCCTGATAGGGGTTCCTTGGTAGATTATTCTCTTCTGCCTCACTGCCCTTAAATTTTTTCTTTCTCATTGACTTTTGCCAGTTTTACTATTATATGCCTTGGAGAAGATCTTTTTGCATTTATGTAGTTAGAGGAGTTCTATTGTCTTCATGTAGTTGTAAGTCCAGTTGCTTCCCCAGGTTTGGGAAGTTCTCAGCTGTTATTTCTTTGAACAAACTGTCTAATCCTTTCTCCCTCTGGAAGACCTATAATCCTTGTGTTGCATTTCCTGAGTTGGATATTTCATGAAGAATTTCTTCATTTCTTTTTAGTCTTAGTTCTCTCTCCTCCTCCATCTGAAGCATTTCTATATTTCTGTTCTCTAAATTAGTAATTCCGTCCCCCATAATGTCAGCTCTGTTTTTTAAGGTTGCCAGATTTATTTATTTTTTTTATCTCATTCATTGTGTTCTTCATCTCCAGAATTTCTGGTCAGTCTTTTTTAGAGTTTCAATCTCTTTGGTGAAGAACTCCTTCTGCTCATTAATTTCTTCCTGAGTTCACTGAACTTTGAGTTTTCTTGTAACTCGTTGAGTCTCTTTATGACAGCTATTTTGAATTCTCTGTCATTTAGATTGTAAATATCTGTGAGTTAAGGATTGGTTTCTGGAGATGTGTCATTTTCCTTCTGCTCTGGAGTAACGTAGCTCTTCATGGTGTTTGATGAAGTGATCCTTTGGCAGCACACAGTGGTAGCATCATGTTGCAGATTCCACCTGCCAATGCTGGGGAGGGGCAGGAACTGAGTTTTCTGAACTCTCTGTGTCTGCTGGAAGTTGTGCTCATAGTGCTCATCTGCATTTGCCCACTGGCCACAGCTGCTTGGCAGGTCACACACGCACATGCAGGTGCTCTGATGCAGGTCTGCTGCCTCTGCTGGGGACAAGCCAAGCCTCTGTGCCAGGCGGGGGGAGGGGTGCTTTCTTCTGCACATATACAGGCTCACTCTGTGCTCACAGTCAGTTTGCCTGGGCTGCTGCACTTGGTGGGGTAGCCCATGAGGTGGCTGAGCCGTGCCACTTGGTGTGGAGCATTCCTGCATTCCAGGCTGCAACTCCAAAAGCAAAAAGCATTTGTGCACAGGCCTGCCTGCTCCTCCACCTCCTCTTACAGTCATGCGCCAGCTGCTGCGTGAGGACCCATGACCTAGATCACTGCCACTGGGGAGGGGGCGGGGATCTGCTCACCTCATTCCCTGCTTCCTGGGGAGCCAGTGCCTCCACCTTCAGATGTTTGCCTGTGTGGATCTCTCAGACATCCTATTGTGCTTTGTAGGGAATCTTCTGTTGGTTACTGAATGTCTGTTTGGTTGTAAGTTAGAGGGGAGAGAACAAGGGAACAGCTCACTCCGCCATGATGCTCACATCACTCCCAAAGTCCCCTACTATTATTGCATTGCTGTCAATTTCTCCTTTTAGGTCTGTTAATAGTTGCTTAACATATTTTGGTACTCCTAAGTTGGGTGCATATATACTAAGAAATGTTATGTATTCTTGGTGGACTGCCCCCTTTATCATTATATAATGTCCATCTTTGTCTCTTGTTACTTTTGGCTTGAAATCTAATTTATCTGATATAATTATGGCTACATCTGCTTTCATTTGGTTGCCATTTGCTTGGAGTATCATCTTCCATCCCTTCACTCTGAGCCTATGTTTGTCTTTAGAACTGAAATGAGTCTCCTGGAGGCAGCATATAGTTGGGTCTTGTTTTTTAATCCATCCAGCCACACTGTGCCTTTTGATTGGTGAGTTCCAATCCATTTGCATTTAGGGTGATTACTGATATATGAGGGCTTAATACTGCTATTCTTTTGTTTTCTCATTGTTCTATATTTGCATTGTTTCTTTTCTCTTGTTTCTGTCTGCCATTTCAGTTTGTTGGTTTTCTATGATGTTTGTCTCAGTTTCCTCTGTTTTTTATCTTTCACGTCTCTGTTCTAGATTTTTGTATTGTGGTTACCATAAGGTTTGTATAGAACACTCTCATGGATAAAACAGTTCTTTTTCTGCTGATAATGTGTTATCTTAATTGGCCCACACAGGTTTCCTCCTCCCCTTTAAGTTTTTGTTGTCACAAATTATCCCTCTTTTGTTGTGAGTTCATTACCATATTGAAGTAGCTTTAGTTATTTTTAATGGTTTCCCCCTCTTAATCTTTATGCTATACTTACGTGTTCAGCATCTTATTCTGTAATAGCTCTGGAATGTTCCCATCAGTCTATCTATTTTTCCCCTTACTCAAAGTTTTGTGTACTTTTGCCTTTTTTTATTTTAAGGTAGGAAAGCTCTTTTCAACATTTCTTGTAAGGAAGACCTAGTGGTGGTGAACTCCGTCAGCTTTTATTTGTCTGAGAAAGCCTTTATTTCTCCTTCATATCTGAAGGGTAACTTTGCTGGCTAGAATATTCTTCGCTGTCAGTTTATATCTTTCAATATTTTGAATCTGCTATTCCACTATCTCCTTTCCTGTAGAGTTTCTGCTGAGAAATCTGCTGATAGCCTAATGGGGGTCCTTTGTAGGTTACTGTCTCTTTTTCCCTGGCTGCTTTTAAAATTATTTGTCATTGACTTTTGACAGTTTTAATATAATGTGTCTTGGATAAGGTCTTTTTGTGTTGAGATAGTTAGGAGTTAGATTAGCTTCATGGACTTGTATGTCCAGTTCCTTCCCCAGGTTTGGGGAGCTCTCAGCTATTATTGCTTTAAATAAGGTCCCTTCTCCCTCTTTTCTCCTTCTGGGATACCCATTATCCTTATGTTGCTTTTTCTAACGGAGTTGGATATTTTTAATAGTTTCTTCATTTTTAAAAAGTCTTAGTTCTCTCTCCTCTTCCACCTGAATCATTTCTAGATTTCTATCTCTGAGCTCACTCATTCTCTCTTCCATACAGTCTGCTCCATTTCCAATGCTTTCTAGTGCATCCTGCATCTCATTTATTGAGTTCTTCAGCTCCAGAATTTCTGTTTGCTTCTTTTTTTAGAGCTTTAATCTCTTTGGTAAAGTACTCCTTCTGTTCATTAGTTTTATTCCTGAGCTCATTCAACTGTCTGAGTTTTCTTACAACTCACTGAGTTTCTTAATGACAGCTATTTCAAGTTCTCTATCAGTCAGACTGCAATCTTCCGTGACTTCAAGTTCCATTTCTTGAGAACTGTCATTTTCTTTATGTAATACTGTGTTACCATAATTCTTTTTTTGGTGCTTGATGAATTGTTCCTCTGCTGGTCATTTTTAGTAGTGAACACCTTCCTTATTTGGGGAAGGCTTTGTGTACTTTGATTCTTAGCTGCCTCTGGTTATAGCTGAGAACCAGTGCCTTCCACCCTCCACTGCCTCTTCCAGAGGTGGTGTCAGTGCTCTCGTTGTTGCTGCTTTTGCCTCCAAGGTCGCTGGTGCCTTGCTGCTGCCGGTGTTGTTGGGGTCAGGGGCACCACTACCAGGGTCAGCAGGCTGGCAAGCACCTCTGCTGCTTCTGGGGTCATCTAGGTCATGAGGGAAGATGGGGCAGGAGCTGAGGTAGCAGGTGCCTCCACTGTGTCCAGGATTGTTGGGTTCACAGATGCCATCACCACCATGGATGGGGGGGTCAGGTTGCAGGCACCACTGCAGCTAGAGAGAACTGGGGTTACGGGCTCTGCTGCCACTGCTGCCCAGTTCCCTGTGGCCAGGGGGCCAGAGTCACTTGTGTTGCCTCTGCTGCTGTTACCAGGTTTTCTACGGGTGGTGGCACTGCTACTGCTGAGGGTGCCAAATTCACAGGCACCACTGCTACTGCCAGGCAGACCGGGGTTGCAGGCACCACTGCCATCACCACAGGGTGCGATACCCACATCACAGGCACCACTTTGATTCCTGAAGCATCAGGTTGCAGACGCTGTAGTGATTTCTGAAGCTCTGGCTCTAACCACCACTGCAGTCTCTGGAACATCAGGTCACAGGTGCTGCTGCTGCGGCTGCACCAGGGCCTCAGATGCATCCCCTGCAGCCAGGAAGGCCAGGGCTGCAGGTGCTGCTGCCACTGCCAGGGACGAGGGGGTTGAGCTGTGGGTGCCACTGTGGTTCCTGGAGCCTCTGGTTTGGGAGCTGCCACCAATGCTTCTCTGGTTTCACTGCCTCCACAGGATCTAGTCGACCCACCTTCAGATGTGCAGACGTATGGATCTCTCAGGTGTCCTGGTGTGCTGTGCAGAGGGCACTTCATCGGTCTACGGATGTCTCACTGGTTGTAACTTAGAGGGGAGAGACCCAGGGAATGACTCACGCTGCCATGATGCATGTCACCTCAGTAATTTATTTTCCCCCATGAAGTAATCAGAAGAATTGAAAAAGAATTAGGAAGGGGATAACTTCACCACTCTGGAGTTCAGTGTCATTTAAAGTTACACCCCCAGTGGTCTGAAAATCACCCCCAACCCCACCAGCATTTGGGAAAGGCTGAGACAAGATGTAGGAGGGCCTGGCCCATGCCCAGCAGGCGTTTCCCCTGATGCTATCCTTGCTGCTGGCCTCATCCTCCCAGTGCTCCACCCCACCCCAAATTCAGCCTGATGTCCTGCTCAGAGGCACTGCCCTCCGCCCTGTCTACCGCACCCCACCCCTGGCCTCCCCTATGTTCCCCTTCAACGTCCTTGATTCGTATCACAGGCAGTGCTGGAAATACACGTGTGAGGTCATCATGGGTCTCACTACCCGAATACAATGACAAAATGAGCGTTTTAAAAAGAAAAATTGGCACCATCCCCCCTGCCCCTGGTCACTGCCCCACCTGTGTTCCTCCCTGGCGTGTCCACGTTCCTTGTCCCACATCTCAGTGCACGGGCTGGGCCGTGCTCACTGACCATTATATCACTTGCACACACTTTCCTGCAGCTTCAGTCCTCCTGTGCCGGGAGGGGACAGCAACAGTGTGGCAACAGTGTGGGGTCCCAGCCCTTGAGGAGGAGTAGGCAGAAGGCTGGCGGGAGTCAAGACTTCGTCTTCCCGTTTCATCTGACTTGGAAGTTTTGCTGGTTCACCCATTCTGCTCTGTGGATCCCCTGGGACACCCAAATGTTATCTTTTAAGCAGCAATCGCTTACTCATTTTGTTTATTTATCCATCCCAGCCCCGCCTGATCCCCGTCTGACCCGGGCTGCAGGCTGGCGCCAGTGCCCAGGGGTGACTCTGGCCAGGCCCTGGAGGAGTACAGCCTCATGTGTGGTGAGCAGAGGGCAGGTTCCAGAGGGCTCCACCCAAGGTGCCCTCAGCGTACAGGGACAGACAGGAAGGAGGACCTGAGCTCTTCTGGGAGCGTGCAGATTTCCAAGAGGGTGGCGCTGGAGGTGGCCAGGTACGAGGGGAGGTGTAAGGAGCCTGGGGTCCAGCCTCAGTGATGCTGTTTCACCCGGCAGGTTCCATATCTGGTACCCACTCTGCCCCTGGCAGCCCCTCCACTGGTCCCACCTCCACTCTCCCCTCCCTCCCTGCTCCTCTCTGAGTATTCTTGCCCTGCTGCCTAAACAGATGTGGGGACCCCATCCCCTGTGGACAGCAGGTGGGGTGGTGGGCTGTTTCCTCTCCCCCCACCAGCAACCTGGGCCTGGGAGACAGTGGAGACTACGTCCTCCTTGCTGCTGTTAGAGCACTTCTCCTCTCCTTCCAGGCTAGCCCTCTCTGACCCCTGCATCCCCACTTGTGTCTTCGGAGGACAGCACAGCCATGGTGGAGCCCCCGCATCTCCCCAGCTCCACACACCTCGCCCAGCACCTCCCTCCTCTCTCCTCACTCTGAGGTCATCCCTCAGGACCTGCTCCCACACCCTTCTCTTCTCTTCTCTTTCTCCTGGAGGCTTCCACCAGCACCCCAACATGCCCAGGAGGCCCCATCCTAAAAAGAAAACAAAGGAAACTTCCTCTGACTCCACATCTCCCTCCCGCTGCCGTCTGCTGTCTCCCCCTCTTTACACCTACAGGCTTCTAAGAGAAACTGTCTACACATGCCCACCTCCTCCCCATCTCCTCTCCCTGTCTCCTTGGTGTCTCTACTACCTGGTTCGGGCTTTTATCTCCACACAGCGTCCCATCCGCTAAGATCACCAGGGGCCTTCAGGGGCCACGTCCAAGCCCTACAGCCCTTGACTTCTGTGGTCAAGGCATGCCTCGTTCCCATCTCCGCAATGCTGCCCGCTCCTCCACTGGTCCCCTCTCAGGGTCGGATGGTTGCAGTCTCCTTGGTCGCTCCTCCTCCTCGGCCTGCCTCTAAATTGCACCCCTGCCCTCCTTCCCCACTGCTCCGCTCTTGCTGCCCTCTCTGCCTGACCTCCCTGGACCAGAGGTTCTCAGCGCCAGCTGGGCACTGGGATCAGCTGGCAGCCTCTGTAAAATGCTGCTGCCCAGGCGCACCGCGACCACGCCCCCAGGAGCGGGGCAGGGCACTGCGGGGGGGGGGGGGTTTCAAAGCTCCCAGGTGATTCTGATGCCCAGGTTCCCTCCCAGCCTGATCCCTCCGTGGAGCGCCAACGGGCGGGGTGACGGCGCCACCTGGCGGCTTTCTCGGGCCATAAGGTGAATTGCAAAGAGAAACGATTGTTACTTGTAAAACCTGGCGAGCTCATTAAAGAAAGCTGCGGCTGCAGTTGAGCTGGTCCAAGGCAGCCGCTACCTCGACAGGCTCACAGCTCTTCCTAATCAAACAGCAAACTCTGCAACGCACCTGGCACTGTCTTAAGTACCCCACCACAATCGTACAACATAGGTATTATTATTATTCCCATTTCACAGATGAGGAAACTGAGGCACAAAAACTTGCCCAAGGCCACCCAGGTAGCAGAAGCTGGAGCTGGCGTGACAAACCCAGACGGTCTGGCTCAACGGTCCACACTCCTGGCTGCAACAAGGCGGCTGCTTTTACGGGGACAGCGGCTGGCAGCATCTGCTTCTTTGGCAGGGCACACGGTGGCACAGCACAGGCAGGCAGATGACGGACTGCCATCAGGAGATATACTCGACAATGTCATTTGCTGCTGCCTTTATATTCCTGCCCTGAAACGCCTCTCCCTAAGGCTGAAGCTGGCTGTAACATTTTATCCAGGCCAACCCAGCATGAATCAAGTCCAGCTTCACCAAGTACAAGAGCGTTTTTAGTCCTCTGGAGTAAAAAGATGCTCTGCTCCGCTGGAAATCCCCTGGGAAGCACTTTCTCCCAGTGACTTCCTTAGGAAAGCGAATCACTTTGACCTACTCTCATCAGTGTCTAAGGTTTAACTGGCCCCAAAGTGCCTTCTGGAACGCTCTTCCCACACCCCACCTCCAGGTTCATGGCGTAGCAGCTCCATCTCTCCAGCTGCTCAAACCAGAACCCCGGGGGTCCGGTTCGGCCCCTCTTTCTTCCTCGCCCCCACATGCTATCAACTCACCCCCATGAGCCATGGATTCCAACTCCAAAACACACTTATCGCCTCTCTATGGCTCCCTCCACTCCGCTAGTCCAGGCCACCACTGGGGCTGTCCCTGATTCACGCTCTTCGCTTCTCTTTCTCACTCCCTCCTGTGCAAGGGAGGGATGTTTACAAGACAAATTTGATTCTGTCACTCTGCTAACAGACAGTAAAAATATCAGTGGCCCTTTGGGGAGAAGCCCAAACCCTCAGCTAGATCTCAACCCCCTCCTCCTCTCAGCAGCCCTCCTAGCTTTGCTCCCCTCAGTCCAGCCGCACTGGCCTTCTGTCTGCTTCTCCAAGGGATGCCCCCGCCCCCCGGCCCAGCCTTCAAACGCCCCAGGCTTCGACCCTGTGTTGCCCTTTACCTGGATAACCACACACCTTTCAGGTTTTAGCTCAAATGCCGGAGGCCCTTCTGCCCCGGGCCCGCTGTTTGCTCCCCATGCCTCGGTCCAGGGTCCCGGGCGCTGTCACTCTGGCCGGCGACGTCCCGGCGGTCGGACGAGGAAGGGGCGGCAGGCGACCTCACGCGCCGAGCCCCGCGGGTCCGCCCCCCGCCAGCACCCAGGGGCGCCCAGCAGGGTCTCTAGTCCCCTGGCGGCAGCAGCGGTCCTGGCCCCTGGCTCTTCCAGCCGGCCCTGCGAGGCCTGGCGCCGTCGGGATCCGGGAAGGAGATGCCCCCTACGCCCTCCAGGCCCGACCCCGGGCCAGCTTTCCACGTGGAGTCAAGAGACTCCCTCCGCGCCGGACGCGAGCCCGGCTGGGGCGGGGCTTCCAGGCGCTGGCCCCGCCCACCTGCGGCCCCGCCCCCGCAGCGTCCGCAGTGGCATCCAGAGGGACTTTGCAGCATCGGTTAGCGACACCTGCGTGCAAATCCTCACCTCTGCCGCTTTGCTGCGTGGCTTGTGCAAGTCACCTTCATTCTTTTACTAGACGGTGACCGACCTCCTTCTACGGGCCACGCATCCACCCAGGCGCTGGGGCTGCCGGGGTGAATAAAATCGCTTGGAGCTTACCATCTAGTGCGGGGAGACTGACAATAAAATAAATAGTGTTAAAAAAGTATAGAATGTTAGGGAAACAAAAGAAAAAATGAACAAGTGGGAATTCGTCAGACTAAAGAGCTTCTGCAACACAAAAGAAACTAGGATCAAAACAAAGAGACAACGCACCAATTGGGAGAAAATATTTGCAAATCATGTATCTGACAAGGGGTTAATCTCCATAATACATAAGGAACTCACACAACTCAACAACAAAAACACAAACAGCCCCATCAAAAAGTGGGCAGAGGAGATGAACAGATATTTTTCCAAAGAAGATATACAGATGGTCAATAAACACATAAAAAGATGTTCAACATTGCTAATTATCAGGGAAATGCAAATCAAAACTACACTAAGATACCAGCTAACACCTGTTAAAATGGCTATAATCACTAAGCTGAAAAATAGCAAATGTTGGAGAGGGCGTGGAGAGATGGGAACCCTCATACCCTGCTGGTGGGAATGCAAACTGGTGCAGCCACTATGGAAAACAGTATGGAGATTCCTCAAAAAACTAAAAATAGAAATACTATATGACCCAGCTATCCCACTACTGGGTATCTACCCAAACAACTTGAAATCAACAATCCAAAGTAACATATGCACCCCTATGTTCATTGCAGCACTGTTCACAATAGCCAAGACATGGAAGCAACCCAAGAGGCCATCGACTGATAACTGGATAAAGAAGATGTGGTATATATATACAATGGAATACTACCCAGCCAGGAAAAAAGGCAAATTAATCCATTTGCAATAACATGGAAGGACCTAGAGGGAATTATGCTAAGTGAAATAAGCCAGTCTGAGAAAGAGAAACACCAGATGATTTCACTTGTATGTGAAATATAAACAAGTACTGGGACAATGAAAACAGTTCTGTGGTTACCAGGGGAAGGGGGGTGGGGGGGCATAGCGGTGAAGGGGAGCACTTATGTGGTGACAGTCAAGAAATAATGTACAACTGAAATCTCACATTGATGTAAACTATTATGATCTCAGTTAAAAAAAAAGTATAGGATGTTAGATATAGATAAGTCCTTAGGGGGAAAATCAAGCAGGGAGGGAAGATGGGACTTTGGGAAAGAGGGTTACAATTTTAAGTAGGGTGGTCTGGGAAGGCTTCCGCTAGAGGGTACACGTGAGTAACAACTTGAAGATGCAGACGTGTGTCTCGGGGAGGAGCATCCTGTGGGGAGCAAACGGCAAGGGCAAGGGTGTGTTCACCGGACTCAAGCAGGCCAGGTGCTGGAGGCAGAGAGGATGCAGCGGGGCATGAGGGCAGAGAGGAAACCCTTGTGAGGAGGTGGGCTTTGCCCCTGAGGGAGAAGGGAGGCTGGAGGGGTCTCAGCCCAGGAGTGACAGGACTGACACACAGCAACGGAGTCTCTTTGGCTGCTGCTGTTGAGAACAGACTGCAGGAGACAAGAGATCCGGCACCAGTTAGGGGCTATTGCAAGGGCAGGAGACCACAGTGGGGGTGGGGGTGGAGGCTTGAGAAGTGGCTGGATTCCGAATCCAAGTTGAAGCCACAGTGGACGGGATTTGCAGCTGGACTGGATGTGGGGTTGGAGAGAAACTCACAAGTTTCTGAACATCAGAAAGGATGGAACTCTCTGGGACGGCGAAGGCTGTAGGAGAAGGAGGTTTAGGGGTGGGGAGACAAGAGGCTTATCTTTGGACATGTCAGTTAGAGCTGGATATTCCACCTGTACGAATTCCACCTCTAGGGCTACGCTGGAAATCAACATCTGGGAGTCATGAATGTGCAGATGGTATTTAAAGCCTTGGAGCTGCGTGAGATCATCCGGAGAGAGAATGTGGAAAGAAAGGAGCAAAGGGGTGTGTGTATGCGTGCATGCATGCACACAGGGGAAAGGGAAGGAGACAGAGCCAGAAGCAGCCAGGAAGGTAGGAGAAAAAGAGGGAAGGGAGGGGCCCTAAAGCCAAGTGCACAGAGTGCTTCCTGGGGAAGGGATGGTCGGCCGTGCCAAATGCTGATGGGGGAACGTGAGGACTGAGAGGTAACCGTGGGATTTAGCAACGTGGAGGCCGTTAGTGACCTTGACAGAGCAGTTTGGGTGAATGGTGGGGGTGAAGGGTGGTTGGAGTGGGTTCTAGAGAGAACCAGAGGAGAGCTTTTGGAGAAGGTGAGTCTAGACCAGCCTCTGGCAGCGTTTGCTTTAAAGGGAAGGAGAGAGAAGGGGTTGTAGTTGGAGGGAGATGGGAGGGGTCCAGCTCCAAGAGAGGTGAACACAGGGATGCAGGAGAGGAGAGGGTTGTGGAGCAGAGTCCCAGGGTGAGGCGCTGGACTTTCCAGGAGCGAGCACACTTTGTCCATAGTGACGAGAGAGTGGATCATGTGTGCACAGGGACAGCTGCTGGGAGCCTGAGGAAGTCCTCCTCTTTCTTTGGCTTGTGAAATATATTTACAGAAAAGCACATAAAACACATAGATACCATTTCATGAATAAGGTAGGTACCTAGGTAACCATCACTTAGAGCCCAAAAAAAAAAAAAAAAGGGCGTTATTACCATGTGACCACGATTCTGGGGTCACTGACAGCATTTTAAAACACAGTTTACCATTTAAATGCATTCCTGAGCCATTTTTGGATGTTACTTAACTTCATTTGAGTTTTTAAAATTTAATTTTTATTTTTTCCCGCTTTATTGAAGTATAATTGACAAATAAGATTGTTAGATATTTAAAGTGTATGACGTGATGATTTGATACATGTATACATCGTGAAAGGATACTCCTGAATTAATGAACATATCCCTCACCTCACGTAGATAGTTGTTTTGGTGAGGACATTTAAATTCTGCTCTCTTAGCATATTTCAATTATACAATACAGTGTTATCAACTACAGTCACTGCGTTTTACAGTAGAGCCTCAGAACTTATTCATCTTATAACTGAAAATTTGTACCCTTTTACCAACCTCTCCCTACCTCTCCCACCCCAGCCCCTGGCCACCACTTTTCTACTCTCTGTTTCTATGATTTCAACTTTTTTTTTTTTAAGATTCCACATATAAGTGACACCACACAGTATTTGTCTTTCTCTGCCTGGCTTAACTTCATTTGAAAGGAAACCTGTCCTTTTTCATTCAACACTATGTTTGTGAACATCATTCATGTTTTCTATAATTTATCTTGTCCATTTTCATTACTGCATAGTATTCCATGGTAGAAATAGATCACACATTATTTATCCCTTCTCCTGAGATGGACATCTGGGTTGTTTGTGGGTTCTGGCTGTCACAAACGGTGCTGCAGTCCACGTTTGTGGGTCTGCCATTTGTGTGCATGTGTGGGAGTCTCTCCAGGGGATAGTGGAATTGCTGGACCAGAGAAGGTGTGTATCCTCAGCTTGAATAGATGATACCAAATTGTTCCCAAAGTGGACATAGGAATTTACACTCCTATAGTTCGATAGGTGTGTAATGGTTTTTCATTCTAGTTTTAATTCACATTTCCTTAATCACTAATGGATTTTCTCTTTTGAAAAGTGCCTGTTCCAATCTTTGGTCCATTTTTCTATTGGGTTGCTGTTCCAGTTCTTTATTGCTGCACAGATAAACTACCCCAAAACTTAGTGGCTTAAAACAGCAACAATAATTTCCTTTGCTCACGAATCTTCAATGTGAGCAGTGCTGGGCCTCAGCTGGGATGATTCAACTGCTGGGAGCTGGACCAGCTGGAGTACGGCTTCCTCACAGCAGGGGGGGTCCCAGGGTAGTCAGACTTCTTGCATAGCAGCCGGGGCCCCCTCAGGATAAGCCTTGCAAGAGATCTGGGTGGAAACAGCAAGGCTTCTGACCTCGTCTTGCATGCCCCAGATGTGTTCTAGACGTCAAGCAAGTCCCTAAGGCCAGCCCAGATTCAAAGGAAGGGGACTTAGATTCTCCTTTACAATGAGAGGAACAGCAAGGAATGTGAACCCATCCCTCGTCTCCTGCATGACGTAGCTTGTTCTTATCGATTTACAGGAGTTCTTTATAGATTCTGTATTAGTCTGATGTCAGTCACATGTTTTGGAATGATCTCTTCCATCATAGCTTTCTTTTCACTCTATGTCTTTCCCACTTTGTGGCTAATGCTTTTTGAATCCAAACAAGTTTTTCTCTCCCTCAAGGTCGTACAAATATTCTCTTAAGAGCTTTCTCACTTTCTCAACTTCTAAAAGCTTTCTAACTTCGTCCTTCCTATCCACGCCTTTAATTCACCTGGAATTTACTTTAATGCATGTAGTAGTCTTTTCCCATATGGGTGTTTAAGAACCATTTATTAAGAAAAATGTGCTTCCCCCACTGCTCTGTGGTGGCGCTTCTGGTGGATGTCAACTATTTGTGTTTGCAAGTATCCTTTCTGGGCTCTCTGTTCTGGTCTGCTTTTTTTTTCTTTCTATCCTTGGGTCAGTACCACACTGTCTGAATTTCTGTCGAATTATAATAGGTCTTGCTATCTGGTACAGTAAGTTTTCCCGTCTTGTTCTTTAAGAGCATCTTGGCTATCTTGGTCCTTTACACTCCCTACAAATTCTAGAATCACTCGACAAGTTACAAAAAATATCTGTTGGGATTTTGATTGCGATTGACATCAATGACGTGTTTACTCTTCCGACATTTATTCACTGTATATCTTTCCGTCTATTTAGGTGTTCTTTGATACTCATCAATGAAGTTTTATAGTCTTCCTGCACATTTTTTGGTTCCATATAATCTGTAGGTTCTTCATAGTTTTTGACACTAATGTAAATGCGATCTCTTTTTCTTATTCAATCCATTACAGTGTGGTGAATATCATTAATTGATTTTCTAATGTTCCACCAACTTTCATTTCTAGAAAAAACCAGATTTGTTCATGATGGATTAACCTCTTTACATATTGCTGGGCTTGGTTGGCTGTTTTGTTTAGAATTTTTGCATTTCCTTTCACGAAAGTGATTGGCTTATAATTTTTATTTCTCTGTCTTTCTGAAGTTTCGATTTTAAGGTTTGCTGGCTTCATAAACAAGCTGGGACATGTTTCCTCTTTCTCTATCCTCTGGAAGAGTTTGTTTAATATTGACATTATTTCTTCCTTAAATGTTTGGAAAAATTTACCAGTGAAGCCATTGGGTTTGGATGAGTTACATTTCTTTAATAATTTTAGAACTATTCAGATTTTCCATTTCTTTTGGTGTAAATTTTGGTAAATCGTATTTTTTAAAAAAATTTATCCATTTCATCTGGATTTTCAAATATATGTTCAGAATATTTTCTCATTATTTTTAATGTCTATAGGATCCTCAGCTAATTTCTCTTTTTCTTAATCTTGGTTGGTTTTTTGGGTTCTTTCTCTTTCTCTCCTTTGTTGATCAGTCTTGCCGGGGGTTTTAACCTTTATTAGTCATTTCAAAGAACCAACTTTAGGCTTTTGTTTTATTTTGATGTGTCTATTATATGTGGTGTATACTTGTTTTATATTTTATTAATTTCTACTGTTTATTATTTTCTTTAGTCTACTTTTTTGGGTTATTTTACTTTTCTTTTTCTAATGTCTGAAATGGATGCTTTCTCATTAATTTTCTGCTTTTTGTCCTTCAAGACTATATAAATCTTCTTCTAAGTGGCCTAAGGATGGTTAGATGGAAGCACAAATTTTGCTATGTAGCTTTTTTGTTATTATTCTATTCTAAATATTTTCTAATTTTCATTTGTCATTCCTTTTTGTCCACTGAGTTGTTTAGGAACATTTTTCTTAATTTTCAAATATATGGACATTTTCTAATTATCTTTTTTTTTTGCTGAGGAAGATTTGCCCTGAGCTAACATCTGTTGCCAATCTTCCTCTTCTTGTATGTGTGTTGCCGCCACAGCATGGCTGCCAAAGAGTGGTGTAGGTCTGTGCCCCTAACTTAACCACTAGGCAACGAGGGCTGGCCCTAATCCTCTTTTTAAAAATCAGTCACCAAGTTGATTACTTTGTTGTCAGGAATCCTGTTTAACACTGTTTCAGTTAAGCGTGGTCTTTCTGTAAATGTTCCACGTATGCTTGGAAGGTATGTGTGTCTGTTCTCCTTGGGTGCAGAGTTCTAGATGTCTCCATTAGGTCAAATGTGTTAATAAGAATATTGTTCCAATTGTCTCTTCACTGAATTTTAACTGCTTTTTCTATCACTGAGACACTTGTGTTAGAGTCTCCTGTTATGCTTTTGGATTTGTCTGTTCGTTTTTGCAGATCTATAATTTTGGGTTTTATATATTTTGAGATTCCCTTATTAAGTGCATGCAAGTTTAAAATTGTTATTTCTCCTTGGTATCTCGAACCTTTTGTCATCATATAACCACCCTCTTTTTCTCTAATAATACTTTCTTGCTTTAAAATTGGTTTTGTCTGATATTAATACAGCCACACTAGCTCTTTTTTGGTTAGTGTTCACATAGCATATTGCTTGTATCCCTTTTACTCTCAGTCTTTCTGTATCTTTATGTTTTAGATGTAACTTTTGTAAATAATACATAGTTGGATTTTTAAAAGATCCAGTTTACAACCATTTGCCATTTAACTAAGCATTTAATTCTCTCACATTTAATATAATTATTAATGTATTTGTGTTAACAATACCATTTTACTTTGTGCTTTCTCTTGGTTACTCTGTTCTATGTTTCTTTTTTCTTTCCTTTCTTGTTTTCTTGAGTTTGATTATATTTATCATTCCATTTTCCCCCAGAAATTTTCCTCCCTGTCTCTCTTTTTGTGTGTGTTTTCCCTCAAAATTAAAATCTGATTCTTAATTTACCAAAGTCTATATAGTTACTCAGTACTTTTACCGTTTTCCTTGACAACACATGCATTGTCTTGTATTTTATTTCTGATTTTCCTTTTTTACTCCACAGTCGTTACTGTCGTAGGCAGTGTTAATTTATATTTACCCACACATTTAAATGCTTTTTGTTTTTCATTCCTTCTTCTCCATAATGCTTCCATCTGGGATCACTTTCCTTCTGCCTGAAATATCTCCTTTAGCACTTCCTTTAATGAGTATCTACTTCTCAATGAACTTTCTGAGTTTGCGTTTGCCTGAAAATCTTTATTTCATCCTCATTCCTGAAAGACATCTTTTTCCTCAGTCTGGAATTCTAGGTTAGAAATGTTCTTTCAACTCATTGAAGCTATCATTCCACTATTTTCTGCTGTGTGTGCACGTGTGTGTGTGTTTGTGTGTATGCACGCTGTCAAGAAGTCAGCTGTCAGTCTAAGGAATATTTTATTTTTCTCCAGCCGCTTTTAATAATTTTTTCTGTGTCTTTGATCGGCTGTTATTTCTCTGTGATGTATGCAGTGGAGATTTCTTATTGATCACGTGATTGGCCAGGAGTTCCCGGGACACAGTGGATGGGTTTTAGGGCTTGGGGAGGGCTGACAGGATCAGACTGTCCTTCCTTTGGTGAACGTATTCCATTGTGTGTATATACCACATTTTGTTTATCTGTTCCTCTGTTGATGGACATTTGGGTAGCTTCTACTTTTTGGCTACTGCAAACTCTATGAACATGGGTCTGGAAATAGCTCTTTGAGACCCTGCTTTCAATTCTTTTGAGTATATACCCAGGAGTGGAATTGCTGGATTGTATGGCAATTCTATTTATTTTTAGTCTGGGTATTGCTAGGATTTTTAAAATTGAGATGTCATTGACATATAATATTCTACTAGTTTCAGGTTTACAACATAATGATTCCATATTTGTATATATTTTGAAATGATCACCACCATAAGTCTAGTTACCATCCATCACCTTACCTAGTTACAGAATCTTTTTTCCTTGTGTCGTAATTCTATTTTTAGCTTTTTAAGGAACTGCTGTACTCTTTTCCAAAGTGGCTGCACCATTTTGCGTTCCCGCCAACAGTGCACAGAGCTCCCAGTTTCTTCACATGCCCCCAACACTTGTTATTTTTTTTTGATCCTAATAGCTGTGAAGTAGTATTTCATTATTGCTTTGATTTGCATTTCCCTAATGACTAAAGATGCTGAGCACTTTTTCAGGTGCTTATTGGCCATTCGTGTATCTTCTTTGGAGAAATAGCTATTTAAGTCCTTGGCCCATTTTTTATCTGGTCGGTTGCTTTGTTGTTGTGGAGTTGTAGGCAAGGGTTCTAAGCAGAATGTTGTAATTTGACCCATGGTTTGGAGACAACTGAGCTTGAAGCTTTTGCAAGCTCGGATGGCCAGAGCTGCCTATGGACATGGACAGTCTCCAGAAAGTCCCGTTCCATCCTGTCCCGTCCCGTCCCCCACCCCCCATTCCTGGGCCCTCTTCCTGCTCTGGATCTTGGGTGGCCTAGGATGAGGGTGACACAGGTCATTTCCTTGCATTCTGGGGTCTGTCGAGATCCTAGCCTTTTAAAACTCCCTGTGAAGGCTCAGGGTGGTCCCAGGCCCGTGGGAAATCCAGGGCCTCAGTTCTTGCACATGGTCCAAGCAGAGGATGGTTTATAATTGGGACTGTAGGACGCCTCTCTGCTGTTCTGCAGCAGTGGCCTGGCCATAGGACCAGGCTCGAGAAATCCCAGAACGTGACAGCTCGCTGGGGAAAGGCAGACTCTCCCACTCCCCTTTCTGACTAACAGATGGTTCAAAGGGCTGTGGAGCCAGACTGCCTGGCATCAAATCCTCCTCTGCCACTTACTGGCTGGGCAAGTTGCAGAACCTTCTAGGGCCTCAGTTTCCTCCTCTGTTAGATGGGAATAATAAGTGTACCACCCTCATTAAGGATTGAATGGGTTCATCATTTATGTAAACCATTAGAACAGTGCCTGGCTCATAGTAAATTTGGCGATTATTTTTATTTTCGTTGGGACCAGGCCCTGCCCGGCTTCTGCCCGCTCGCCCAGATGAAGGCCCCCGGACCCTGAGCCTGGTCCCCTCTCCGGAGGACGTCGCGGCGGCCGCATCCCGGCCTTTCCCCCGGCCGCCGGCAGGGGGCAGCATCGCTCCACGGCTGCCCGGCCGGAGTGGTCCAGCCTGGCCCCGGTCAGCCCCTCGCTGCGTCCCGCGCGCGGTGCCCTCCGGCCGGGCGGGGCAGACATCGGGGCCGGGAGACCGCGGTCTCTGCCCGGCCCGGGGCTCCTCGGGGCCTGGCGCCCCGCCGCCTCCCCCGCAAGGCCCCGGACCGCGTGCGCGCGTGACTCTGAGTGGGCCCCTTGCGCAGCCCCTTCACCCCGTGCACAGGGTCCCCGTCTGTGAATTGGGGTCACTGCGCAGGCTGCCCCCAACAGTAGTCCTGTCCCTGGCTGAGCTACCCTAGGCCCCACTGTCAGGATCTGGGCCTCACACCAAGGCATGTGTCTGCCCCATCATGGCCCTTAGCAGGAGACCAGGGGAGTGGCCCGCTTCTTGTAAAGGAAGGGCGCAGCTCAGTCATTCCATCCTGGAATCTCAGGGCCTCCAGGGGTCTCGCCCTGGGCTGCCCGCCCCCACAGTCCCTGGAGGAGCATGAACACTGTCCGAGGGGACCCATGCTCAGCGTCCGGTGGTAACACACCTCCAGCAGGTGATGGCAGGTGCAGGTCACCCCCCTTAGGAGCCGGGGGAAGCAAAAGACCTGTCAAACAGCCACAAACTGATGACAGAAAGCTCAGCGACCCCAGTGATCAGGAAATGCACGTTAAAACAACTTTCAGATACAGCTTTTCACTTACCAACCTGAAAAAACGTTAGAAAGGAATAATTCCTAGTGTTGGTGGAGGTGCGGAGAAATAAACACCTCCATGAATTGCTCCTGGAAACATAAATTGGTTTTAAAAAACAGATTTTGAGGCAATTTTGGAAATACGTATTAAGAGATTTAAATTATGCATAACCTTTCTAGGCATTTATCCTAAGAAAATAATTGCATAAGAGCTGAAAATGCATGGATAAGTATTTTTACAGTAGCATTGTTTTTGTAATGGTGAAAATTGGAAAAAAAAAAAAAAGTCCAACAGCAAGAAACTGAAGTCTGATAGCTCCTTGGGATAGAACAGTAATCAGCCATTAAAAATCATGTTTTCAGAAAACAATTTCACAGCGGGGGGAAGTGCTCACGTTAAAATCTTCACTCACTAATTAATTAATTCATTGATTTAACTAACATTTATTGAACGTCTCGACATGCCAGGCATTGTTCTAGATAAAGGGAATAAAATTACAAACAAGATAGATACCGTCCTTCTTCTCATGAGGCTTACCTTCCAAAAGGGGAGACAGACAATAAACAAGGGAAAAATAAATTAATTTCCGGTAGTGATACTTTTGTCAGCTTCTATTTAAAAATTATACCAGAGTAGAAAAAAGGATGGGAAGAAAAACATCATCGTGGCAACCGTGGTGATTTCTGGTGGGTGGTAAAAGTTAGGAATTGTGTTACAAATAACTGAAAAGTTATTTTACTGTGGTAGCTTCTTTTTTTTTTTTTAATTGCTTTTTCTCCCCCAATCCCTCCTGGTACATAGTTGTGTATTTTTAGCTGTGGGTCCTTCTAGTTGTGGCATGTGGGTTGCCGCCTCAGCATGGCCTGACGAGCAGTGCCATGTCTGCACCCAGGATCGGAACCGGCGAAACCCCGGGCCGCCGAAGTGGAGCGTGTGACCTTAACCACTTGGCCACGGGGCCGGACCCCTCAGGGCTTAAATAGTCAAGGGCTCACCTGCCCCATGTGTCCAGGGCTAAAAAAAGCCCACCGCTGTCATCTGGTGGCGCTCCCATCCTGGGACAAGGCAGTCAGGCCCATGCTTAGCTTCTCAGTGTCACAGAGGGCAGCCCCTCTTCTGGTCTCCTGTCCACGTCCCAGCTTGGATGGAAAGGGGAGAGGGGACGAGCAAAGGCGTTCTCCCAGGTGCTGTCTTCTGATTGTCCAGGAGCAGGGCTTCAGCCAAGTCTCATGGGTCAGAAACGGTCACACAGCTACTCCCGGCTGAAGAAGGTGGGGAGGAACATGGAGCGGGGGTTATGGGTGATGGTCATTTTCTTCTCCTTGTTTTCTGGCATCTTCTAAGTCAAAGCAGACATTAAAACAAGCTTTTGCATGGAGGAAACAAAGGGCTTTTCATGTTTTAAGAAATAGGGTGGGGCGGATTGCCCCATGGGAAGTGGGAGCAGACACACCTGAGAGGTCCCTGCGGTCTGGCCCCCCAGCTCTTGGGGGCCCCCGCAGACAAGGGCAGCTCTGAGAGGACGTGGGGCAGTGAGGTCTGCTCCCCTCTGTGGACGCCCTGCCCCCTGCGCTGGCTCTCTGTGGCTGGTCCCTAAGAGGGGAGGGTGTGTGCAGCCCGGGCTGATGCAGGCCTGAGCCCACTGGCTCCTGGGCCTTTCTCCTCGAACAAACTGCAGTTTGTCCCCGTGCACAGGTCCTAGTGGCCCACAGCAGAGCCCCCTGTGTTCGAATCCTGCTTCCTTATTTTGTTCATTTCTGGTGCTGCTGTATCAAATTACTACAAGGTGGGTGCCTTGAAAACAACAGAAACTTATTCTGTCATGTCCTTGCCTCTTCCGGCTCCTGGTGGCTGTGTCACTCCAAGCCATCCTCCACGGTCACAGCATCTTCCATCTGTGTGTCCACCACTGGCTCTCTTATAAGGACACTTGTGATGGCATTTAGGGCCCACCCAGACAACCCAGGACAATCTCCTCACCTCCAGCTCTTAACTCAGTCACATCTAAAAAGACGCTTTTTCCAAACAAGGTCACATTTACAGGCTTCAGAGAATAGAACATGGATATCTTTTGGGGGGCCATCTTTCATCCTATGGCGCCCAGTATCTGTGCAATGTCTTTACTGCTCTGAGCCTTAGTGGACTCATCTGTAGAATGGGGATGAGAGCCCCATTCTCAGAGGGTGTTGTGTGGATCAGCAGCCATATGAGCAGGTGACGGGAGGCCTCTCTGTGGTTGAGCCCTGACCCTCCCCTCTGATCTCTGAGGGCCATTCTCATCTCCAAGGGCTGCTTCTTCCTCCCTCCCCTTTTATCATTGACGGGTCCTGGTCCCGGAGACAGTTACAGAGGACCTGGGAGGAGTGCACCCCAGGGACCTCTGATCTGCAGACCCTTCTCCCCATTTCTACCCCTTCTCCTTCTTGTATTGCCGGCCCCCTGCAGAGCGCCCAAGGGTCAGGCACATGCAGCTTCCCCTCCTCCCCTGGGCACCTTCCCTTGGGGCTTCTGCTCCGGCTGACTCCCTCTCTTGTTCCTCTACCAAAACTCTGCGTCTCTCTCTACTTTCCAGACGAATCTCTGGGTGGTTAGGGACCTTGCCCAAGGTTGCCCAGCACATCCGCAGTGGATCCCGGGCCTGTGCCGTCTCCCGACCTCGTCTGAAGGAGCACTGGGCAGACCTCGCTCCACGCTGAGGCCCCAGGAGCGGCCCTGGGAGGTAGCACCTCATCCTCCGAGTTTAAAGGGTGCTAAATGCACCATGACACCCAGACAGTGAACATCGATCACAATTTCATTTCATTGCTGGATAAAGGAAGAGGTTTACAGGCTGGAAAACCTGCTCTTGGAAATGGGTGTGTCCACGAGCAGGGCGATTGGGTCTGTTGGGGGCCGTGTCTAGCAGAAGGGCTGGGTCTGGGGAAGGGGCTATCAGCCAGATGAGCCAGGGCTCCAGGTGGGCTCAGCTCCCTTCATCCTTGCTTCCCTGGGGAACTGGGGGTTTTTCTCGGAGAAGTTGCAGGCCCAGCCTGGTGGGAGCTGTTGGACTGCATCTGACTTAGGATAAGATAAGGTCAGATGGGCCTCTCATTTTCATTTAACAAAATGTCGGGGGCCTCCTCTATGCAGCTCCCAGCCTGGTGCACAGACTGATGCTTGGTACTCTATCACTGATGTGGAGTGGGCTGGGTTAGGGGTCCCATGAGTCCTAGGGCCTCATGTCACATGTGGACACCTGTAGCCCCATCCCTGGGGAGGGCAGGGGATATATGACCAGCACAGAGTGCCTTGTGTAGAGCCAGGGTGGAACAGTCTCCTGTGAGCTCCCTGGTGGCCAGGGAGACAAGGGTCTCACCCCTCTGTCTTGACTCTCTTGTGGATCAGTGATCCTATGGCTTCCCTAGGATGCCTACTGAAGACATGATGGTTGACATGTCTCTGGCTGCCTTGGGGCCACCCCAAGTCCCAGCTCTGGAGAGACGTGACTGGGAAGGAGTGAGTCTGTCCAGGCTCAGCATCTCCCATCAGGACCATTCTGGCAACTTCCCTCGGGCCTCTCCCCTGACTCCTTCACATTTTGCTGCTCTCCCCTCTGTGTTCTTTTACGTGCCTGTCCTCTTGCTTCTCTCTCTGCTTGGAGTGTGCACTCTCCTCTTTAACTCAGCTCAAGGTCTCAGCTCAACCCGCGGGGAGCCCACTGCAGCAGATGTCGGGGGGGCTGGAGGAGCCCTGGGCAGTGGCAGGAGGGGTGGGGGGCCTCTGTGGTGCTCCATGTCCTGGGTCAGCAGGGCTGTGGCTGGTGACAGTGTGGGGGCCTGAGTTCTGCTCTGGGGACGACAGGCCAGGGTTCTGCACTCTGCCACTTGGTCCTCCCTGGGGAACTGAGTGCTCCCCCAAATGCAAAAATGGCAGAGTTGCAGGGCCCAGGGGCTGGGGCAAGAAGGGAGAAGCTCCCCCAGACTTTGTAGCTGGGAAGCAGGGACTCCAGGAAGCAACCTGGGAGGGATGGGGACAGCCTTCGGGCTCAGGGAGGGACTTTTTGGGGCTGTGGTTTTCAAACTCTCATTTAATGGACTCAGAGCATCCTTGTGCAAGACTGGCAGAAGTGAGGTGGGTCTACAGCCCCAGAAGCCCCGAGCCTCCTCTGAAGAACCTCCTACATCCAGGCTGGGGGATGCACACATGGAGGACCACTGCTTTAGGAGGAGGTTGGGACACAGGCTGCCCCAGGAGGCCTGGGACTGAGATGACAGCTCGTGAGGGTCCCTCCTCGGAGCCGAGCCTTTCTTCCCCTTTGCTGTCTGTTGGCATTTGGTGATGCCTTTGTGCAAACTCTGTCCTGCCTCTTCTAGGCTTCGGAGGGGCCTAAGGAAGGGATAGATCTTGCTGGACTCCGAGGGGCCGAGGGAGCCCTGGATGTCAGCATGGGAGCCCCAGACGGGCCTGAGGTGGGGTTTGGTCCTGCCACCCACCCTGCTCAGAGAGCCTGGGTCCAGGGACTGACCTCTGTGGTCCCAGCTTGCTTTGCAAAGGAAGCAACTCTTCACACAGTTAACTTTTTGGACTCCTTGGTTCTGAGGAGACTGAGCACCCTGTTCTGGGTCCCAGTTTCCTGACCGTATAATGGGGATCAAGAGGGCCGTGGGCACCTGCACGGTGCCATTGCCAGTGCCTGGAAAGGGTGCCTGGATGGGGCGTGAAGGCTGGGTGTGGGCAGGGCGGGGGCACCCCAGTGGTCCTGCCCTGGTGGCTCCAGCAAGGCAGGTGCAGGGAGGGACCCTCAGGCTCCCTCCTCCCACCCCCAACCTCGGAAAACCAAAGACTAAATGAATAGAACCCTGGAATAATAGAATGTGTGATGCAAAAGACTGCCTTGCTGGCCTGGGGAATCGGAAAGTCAAAACCCATGAGGCTAACCAAGATTGAAAATAAAATAAAAAATACGATAATATAAAAGAGGATCAAATAAAATAAATACAAGCTGAGGAACCGTAAAAGCGAGATGAAAAAGGTTGGCAAGCAGGGGTAAGGAAGACAAAGTAGGGATGGGCAATTAACACACAATGGAAGAGCCCAAGGGAAAGGATGGAACCTGCAAGAGAGAAGGGTGTTTGTTAAAAAGAGATAAACCCTGTGGGTCAAGGGAGGAAGGGAGCAGTGGGATTTTCTGAGCTCAGACCTGGCAGAGGGTGGGTTCCTTGGAGCCTATGGGCCGGGCTATGCCTGGGACTCAGGCTGCGGGGCTCCCTGCCCGGCTCCTCCTAAGAGGGTAGCTGACCCTCTGTGGGGGGCTGACCCCAGGATTTGGGTTGGCCTTCTGCTTGTGTACTTGGGAGAGTCCCGCAGGCTGGGCCTTGTTCTCTCTTGCCAGCCGTCACCTTCATGCAGGGCCTGGGCTGAACTGTCTAAGACATCGCGGGGGGCTCCGCATCGGGGAGGGAGGGAGAAAGGCAGGCTTCTAGGCTGCAGTATGGTGTCGAGTCTGGGGGCTCTGTAGGAGGAACAGGATTGGGGGGGTGCCTGTGCAGGGGTGCAGCAGCGATGGTTCTCCACTGAGCAGGCCATCTGCCTTTCTGGAATGACACAGCTTCAGGTCACAAGGATCGTGGCTTCCCAGTGGACCACTGGGGCCTCTCTTTGCCTTGACACGTCATCTGAAACTTTGGCGGCAAACTACTGGCTTCCAGGAGTGTTCCAGCTGAGATTCCTGAGGGCCTCAGTTTATCTTTGGGCCCCTCCTTCAGTTTCCTTGCGCGTAAAATGGAATACCATTTCACGGGTAAGATGTGGGTGCTGAGCACAGTGCCCGCACGTGGTGAATCCTAAATAAATGGAGTCAGAGTCAGTGTAATGGACGAGCTCTTTAGAAGAAGCAGCACCTGTAGTGGCTGAACTCTGTGCAAAAGACGGATTCATTGACTCAGCTTTAATTTCTTGAAAACACCTTTGTGTACTGAGGAGTAGCAACCCAGGAGGACTGAGTCCTGGGTCTGCCAGCAACTCACCTGGTTTCTTGGGCAAGTCACTCCTTTCTCTGAGCCTCAGTTTTCCTGTCTGTGAAATGGGTGTGCATCATGTGATCCAGACATTGCTGTCCTATTGTCTCCAGCCGGGTTATGGCAGTAGAGGCGAACTCGTTTATCAGGTAGAGTTGCTTCCCCAGAAGCCTGGTTTTGGGGGTGGGGGGCAGCATCGCAGTCTCGGAGGTTATCAAGGCTTAAAGGGACTAGGTTGGCCAGGATCAGTAAGTAATTAAGGGCTTGATAAGCCTGATAAAGCCCCCAGTAACAGCCAATGTCCCTGTAACATGGCAGTCCCAACTTCAGGTAGCAGAGAGAGTAACACAGTCTTGCCCAGAGGTGGGTGTGCACAGGGCTCCAGGGGTCTCTGGGCCTGCCTCACAGCTCTAGGAGAAATGGGACCTGTGTGCCCCTTGTGGCCAGGCAAGGGGTACCCAGGCCATTCCAGGGTGGCAGGGAAAACTGGCCTGGCTCAGGAGTGTGGCAGGATGAGCATTAGGAGGTGAGCATCTGGGGATGGTGAAGGACCTCTCAGTGTGGGAGATGAAGGGGGAGAGGTACCCAGGACAGGAGGTGAGGATGTCCCGGGTCCACAGCTTCCAGGGAGGTTCCAACCTAAGTTATAACCCTCAGGTTCCAAACCAGAGGGACCGCATCATCCAAACTGGAAACTGATAGAAGTCTTCCCAAAACTGTGTGTGGGGGCCAACTCCGCAACATAGTGGTTAAGTTCGCAGGCTCTGCTTCGGTGGCCCTGGGTTCATAGGTTCGGATCCCGGGCACGGACATAGCACCACTCATCAAGCCACACTGTGGCTTTTACGTCCTGCATAAAATAAAAGATTGGCACAGATGTTAACTCAGCAACAATCTTCCTCAAGCAAAAAGAGGAAGATTGGCAACAGGTGTTAGCTCAGGGCCACTCTTCCTCACCAAAAAAAAAAAAAAAAGAAGAAGAAGAAGAAGAAGACGAAGAAGAAGAACCTGAACAACACTGTGTGTGTTGGTTGGTTGCCTTCTTAATATTTGGAAAGGGGTCTTGAGGCTTGTTCTGGTGTGATCGTGCCCCCTCTCTCTAACATAACACACATCAAGAAAAAGTTCTAATAGGCTATAAGTATCACAGACCCCCTTTACTCACACACTGCATGGTCCCAAACAAGTGAGCTTGGGGATCCCTGATCCTGTGGCTCTTGACCTCAGGTTGGAGCCCCTACAGGATGACCACACCCTCCATCCTTCCAAGGTGGACACAGTGCCCAGAGGAACGAAATTGTCGTATAATAAAATCCATCCTTTATTTCCTTTCTCCCTACAAATTGTCAGTCAGTCAATGGTGGGATTTCAAAGGAATGACCACTGAGGACTGGGGGGGGGGGGGTCTGGAGAGGCTGGGTGGGGCATGTTTGACCATCCAAGTCCTCTAAGATGGCTTTCTTAAGGACCTGCATTTGTGTGGGCACCACACCCAGCCGAGCAGCCCAGCTCCTGCAGCCGTGGTCCTTCCTCTCTTCTTGGCCACTGGCCCCCTCATCCTGGAAGTCACTTTGCCTGCCTATGTGGTTCCCTGCAATTTCTTCATCCCAGCTTCTCTCCACCAGGCTGCCCCTGCCCAGCTGAGCCACCCCATCAGCCACTGCAAGGACTGCCTCACTGCTCCCCAAGCCTGCACCCGCCCCCTCTGCACAGCCTTCCCCCCACCTTTCTAAAGTAAAATTTGCCAGGGGTTCCTCCGAGGTTGGCAGCTTGAGACATACACACACATACACACACACACAGACACACACACTTCTTTTTCTTCCTGCCTTGGCTCGCCAACCAGCATTCAACGCCTGGAAGCTTCCCTTTCTCCTCCCTTGGGAACCCACACACAGCCTTTAGAACTGTCACCTCCTCCAGGAAGCCATCCTTGGCTCTTCCTCCCAGGCTGGATCAGAGCCCAGGACGCGCCTGTGCATACAGAGCTCATTCAAGGGCCCCGCCACATCTTTTAATGATCTGTTTAGGTGTCTGCTTCTCACCCTGAGCGGGGAGTTCCAGGCAGGATCTGTGGCAGAGCCTCTCCGAACCCCACGCGCCCAGCGCCTGGCGGGGACCTTGGGGCCGGGCCGACTGCAGGGTCAAGGGGCGCTCCCGGGCTTTCGGGAGCGCCCCCTTGCAAGAGGCTCTGCCGGGCGCGCCCAGACCGGGCGCCCGCGGAATCCCGGTGGGAAAGGCTCCGCGGTCTCACCGAAATCTTGGCTGTGCCACGTGGAGCCCAGTGCGGCTGGGACTCGGTGGTGGCGCGAGGGGGTGTGCGTCCGGCTTGCCACCTCCTCCCGGCTGGAGCCCAGACAGCTTAACGCCGCATCTGGTGGTGGCCGGCCGGGGGCGTGGGCCGGGCGGTGGAGGGAGCCCCGATCCGCGCCGGCGGCGAGGAGCGGGCTCTCCGCCCGGGCTCGCGCGCAAAGGCTCGGTGCAGACTCGGAGTCTAAACACGCGGCCGCTTGGAAGGCTCCTCACGTCCAGGCGCCGCGGGCACGGCTGCGCCGGTTTCCGGCCATGAATTGGGCTTCAGAGTCCCAGCCTCCCGCCCGACCCGCGGCAGAGCGCGGGGCCTCGGGGCGGGGGATGGGCACCCGCCGAGGGCCGCGCGGCCGGCTAGGGTTCGGGCCCCCGGCCCCGGCTCTGCTGGCGACGCTCGGCTGCAGCCGGTCCCCTCTGGCTCCCTTTCCATCCCGAGGCCTGGCTCAGCGCCCCGCCCCGTCTCTCCCAGCTACCCGCGGTCGGGCTCCGCGGGGGGCTCTCTCCCCGGGGCGGGGGCATGGCCCAAGGCGCTCGGGACCCCCCGAGGGCAGCCAGTGGCCGACGCTTTTCCCTCCTCCAGCCCCCAGCGAACCGGGGCCACGAGGCCCAGGGCGGCCGAGTCTCTGCGCGCCGCAGCCCCGGCCGGTCCCCGCCGCCGTGCCGGCCTCCGAGCGTCCCCCGGGCCGGGAGCGCGGAGCACCCGGCGCCCCCTCCGAGTCGCGAGCGGGCTAGCGCCGCGCGGCGAGGCTGAGGCTCCGCAGTCACGTGGTCCAGAGGAGGGCGGAGGGGAGGGAGGCGGGCAGGGAGGGGAGGGGGAGCGGAGCCGTGGGGGAGGGGGAGGGGAGGGGGCGTCCTCCGCAGTTCGCTCCTCGCCGGGGCTCAGACACACAGCGAGCCCGGAGCCGCCGCGCCGGCCCGGCCGCCGCCGCCACCGCCTCCGCCGCCTCCGAAGCCGCCCGAGCCGTGGGAAGCGCCGCCACCGCCGCCGCGGGCCGCCCCCGCCCCGCCGGCCTGGGCTCGGGCTGCCAGCGCCGCCGCAGCCGCCACCGGAGCGGGAGCGGGAGCCCGACCGCGCCGGGCTGGGCTGGGCTGGGCTGGGGCGGGCGCAGGGCGCAGGGGCGGGCGCGCGGGGGAAGACGCACGGGCGGGCTCGGCTCTCCCGGGGAGCGGCCCGGGACTGCACCGGGACCGGCGCCTCCCCGCTCCGCGCTGCCCTCGGCCTCGCCCCGGGCCCGGGCGGATGAGCCGCGCGCCGGGGGGACATGGAAGCGCTGACGCTGTGGCTTCTCCCCTGGATATGCCAGTGCGTGTCGGTGCGGGCCGACTCCATCATCCACATCGGTGAGCGCGGCGGGCGGCCGGGCCGAGGCTGGGCGGGGGCACCGGCGGCGTGGGGGGTGCGCGGCGTCCAAACTTGGAGGTTCCCCGGGTCGAGGGCCTCGGCGGGCGGTGCTCCCCCGAAGGGCCGCGCCGCTCCGCGGAGGGGCTGTGCACGGGCCGCGCCGCGCTTCCGCGGGCTCCTCGCCGCTCCCCGGGGCTCCAGTCCCCGCGCGGGGGCCCCGCGGCCTCTGCCGACACTTGGGGCCGCAGCTGCGGGGAACCCGGGGCTGGACGCGCATCCAGACCTGCGCCCCTGGAGGGGCCGTCGGCGGGCTCGGGCCAGCCCTTGCGCGCAGCTCACAGCAGCGGGGGGCAGGGGGCGGGCACGGCCCGGGGTCTCCCCAAGTTGGCAGGGCAGGATCAGAGAGGCCCGACTGGAACCCTGTGTGAATGTGGGTGGGTGGGTGTTGTCAGCGTGTGTCGCTGTGTGTGCGCGCCTGGGACCGTGTTGGTGTCGCTGCGAGAGGGCGTTGGGGTGTGTGAGGCCATCCGAGCCTGTGTTGGTGCGTGCACGACTGTCTGTCAGCCTGTTAGAGTGGACACAGTGCCTGCCTGTTCCCCCGGTGTGTGTCTGTGTATCTCTCGGTGTATGTGTGGGTGTGTGTTTATCTGGTTGTGGCCACCGCAGCCCCATCCCGGACAGTCCCAGAGTTTCCCGTGGTCCAAGTCTTGGGGGCCGGCAGACGGTCCGGGTGGTGGGAGCCGAGGCGAGAAGCGTGGGCGGCGGCGGGGGTGGGTGGGTGGGGAATGTGTGCGCGCGCTGAGCGGGAAGAGATGGATGGAAGGAGAGAGCCGACAGGGAAGATGAGCTAGAGGAGAGGAGGAGGGGGCGCGCGCAGGGGGAGTGTGTGGGACTTGGTAGCAGCATGCGCGGAATCCCGGGAAGTTAGGCCGGGTTGGGGGGCTGACAGCGGTTGCTTTGGGGGAGCCCTGCAGTCGCCTTTCCGGAAGTTAGGAAAGACCGGCGAGCACCGAGAAACTGGGGGTTGGGAGGCGTGAGAAGGCAGGGATAATGGGACCGGCGGGGATGGGGAGGGGTGGTGGGGGACTAGACTTGGGCTGAGTGAGCTGCATCGCCCCCCCGCAGGGGCCCGGGGCCAAACCCGCTTCCCGCCTGGTGCGGGTGGGGTTCTCGGGCCTCACGGTCAGCACTGCGGTTCTGGGTGTAACGTGGAACCGGGGCCTCTCCCCTCCCACCCAGCCCCCAGCTCGGGAGATCATCTAGCCCAGCCCTGGGACCGTGGGGGACCCTCCGGGCCTGGCGAGGGGAGGGGAACTCCAGAGTTGCCCAGGCTGTAGGGCCAGGCTCTGGCGAGTCGCACCGACCTCCGCTAGAAGCGCAGAGTCGGCCAAGGCTGTGCTAAGCGCGCAGAGGACCAGCTGGAGGCCGCCCTGGAGGGGCTGTTGGCGGTTCCAGAAGGCCCTCTCAAGAGCGCCTCTTTCTGGGCTCCTCAGCCCTGCCGGTCAGAAAGCAAGGGGTTTAGGGGACAGTCTTCCCCCTACCCCAACATACACGCAGGAAGAAGAAGTGGGGAGAGATGGAGAGCAGGAGGCGGAGCCCGGAGAGCCAGGCTGGGCAGCGCTGCGCGGGAGCGAGGCTGGGGTTGAGCCGCCGGTCATTTAAGGCCCCTGTGTAAGGGAGCCTTCTGGCGCAGGAAAGCCACTGTGGACCTGGCTGCTGAGCTCTACTCCGAGGGAGAGGCGCCGGCAGAAGGGATCATCATTCCATTTTGGAATTGGGGCGGGTGACACTGCCTTGTGGGGGAACTTTCTGGCTCCCGGGATGGGACTCAGGAGCCATGTCAGTGCATTTGGGTGCTGCCTGAGGCCACCCCAGCTTGGCTGGGTCCACTATGTGGGGCGTGGCTAGGACGTGAGGTGACTTGGTTGTGAGACGCGTGTGAGCTGGTGGAAGCATGTCAGCGTGCATGTGTAACTCACGTCAACTGTGTGTACCCGAGCACTGTGCGTGGGGGGCATATTCCCCTGCTGGGTGATGAGAGTGTTAAACTATCCTGTCAAGCTGAAACCTCAGTCCATAACTCCCACCACCTGGCCACCAGCTGTTCTGCCAGCACCATGACCCCAGGGCCAGCGAGGGGCTGGGGTGGGGTGGAGAGGGCGAGGGAGGAGCTCCGTTCTAGGCCTGGCTTGACCCTTCCTCTCCTCCAGGTGCCATCTTCGAGGAGAACGCGGCCAAGGACGACAGGGTGTTCCAGCTGGCCGTCTCCGACCTGAGCCTCAACGATGACATCCTGCAGAGCGAGAAGATCACCTACTCCATCAAGGTCATCGAGGCCAACAATCCGTTCCAGGCTGTGCAGGAAGGTGAGTGGCCGCGGCCTGCGAGGCGGCGCAGCAGGGGAGACCGGCGGGGTTGCGACGGCTCGGCTGCGCGGAGACCCCCGTGCGCTTGGGCAGCTGCGGTGCCATACACGGCGCGCGCGCCCTACCCGGCCCAGCAGAGAGGTGGCGCCGGGCCTGCTGTGTGCGGCGGGACTGGAGCGCAGAGCCTGTGAGCGCGGCGAGCCCGGCCCCTTGCGGGGTTGTGCGGCTCCTTTCCAGCTTGGTGGGCGCGGGTGTGCACCCGGCGCTGGCCGCGCAGGCGTGTGTGGCTCAGGGCCGTCTTTGTTTCTCGAGTGTCTGTGGGTGGGCGTGTCTGCGTTCCGGGTACTTGTGTCGTTGCACCTCCCCTGACCCCGAGGGGCCGGGGTCGTCTTCACTGCCAGCGGAGGAGCGCCCGGTGCCGGAGCGCGCCGCCTCCCCTCTCCTGAGCGCAGCCCAGTACGCGCGCATTTCGCGCCCTGCGGCCCCTCCGTGCCTGGGCCTCGGCGTCTCTCCGCCCGCGCTCCTCCTCTGGGTTTGGAAGAGCCGGTTTCTCTGTCGCTGTCCCCGCCGCGGGCGGAGGCGCCGCCGCCTGGGCCGGAGGTGGGCGCTGTTTGACCAGGAAAGGAGCCGAGATGGACCAGGCCCGGCTGCGGGCAAATCCTAGCCCGCGCCTGGGCCGCTGTGATCCGCAGCCTCAGCCTCGGGTCGGGACTGCGGGCGGGCGGGGTCAACAGGTGCGCGGCGGGGAGCTTCGCTTTTCTCTCCTCTCCCCTCTCCTTCCCTCCTCCCACCCAGCTCGCGGCTGGGCTCTGGAACCTGAGTTCCTCCCTCACACCACCTGCTTCCTGGTCAAGGCCTAAGGCTCTCTGCGCCCCTGACATCAGCCCAGCCCTGGTCCCTTTGCCTCTCTTCTGCCTTGCTGCCCATATCCATGGGTTGAACTCTGAGGCCCTCGCCCTGGAGTGCTGAGGATGGAGAGGCACGGCTGGTGGCACGGGATGCAGGGAGTCCTCCCAGGAGGAGCTGATGGGGCAGTGGGTGTAGGGAGGAGGGGGGCTGGCTGAGGGCTCCAGGCCAGCTGTCCCTCCCCGGGTCTGCTGGGCCCAGAGTCCCCTGCTGCCATGGATTATAGGTTGGCCGCAGGTCTCTTGGGTACCCGCAAGGATAGGGTGACTCAGAGAAGGCTCTGGTCTGGGTCCAGAAGGTGGAGCTGGGGAGACCTTTGTGCTGGAAGGGTTGTGCTTGGGAGTCACCTATTCCTGGGTGCAGCAGGGAGGGAGAAGGTCCAGCTCTGGGGCCTGAAGGTCCAAGGACGTCTTGAGGTGGTTGTTCAAGCTGGGGTCCTGAGTGTGTTTGTGGTGGTGGTGAGTGGGACGAGGCTGGTGTCGCCCATCATGGGAACTGCTGCCTCTAGCCTTGGCAGATGTCCGTTATCTGATGTCCAGTGGGGTACGAGGAGGAGGAATCCCTGTCCTACTTGGGTGGCTGGTTGTGTCTCACCAGCAGTCCCTGCACCCCCGTACCCCACCCTGGACTTCCTTTCTGTGTGCCCTCCTCACAACTCCTTGCAGGTGCATGCGGTGGGCTCCAGCCAGGCGAGGGCGGGGCCTCCTTAGGCAGGAGTGACCCTAATTGGGGTGGGGATCTAGGGTGACACAGACTTTTCCAGTTCCATGCCACACTTTTTACAACGCCTCCTGCTCCCTTGACACTGTCCCTGCAGACTTGTGTCTGTGGACGTTCGTTCTTTGTGTTGGGGAGCTGAGCACACAGAACACATAGTTCTTGCACCGGGGGGCTCACAGTGTGAGGGGACCCTGCCTGTGTTCCTTACGCCGGTTTGGCTCTCGACCATCTCTGTGGACATACCTTGCTTCCGCCGGCTCCCACCCTGCAGTGTGGGGTATTCCGTGCTCATTCATTTTGACCCTGAATGATGCCTGTCCACCCCCATCAGCAGTTCCCCAGGGACTGAAGATGATGCTCTTGCACAGGTGGCCGTCTCAGGTGGGCAATGCACGTGGGTAAACTGGGCAGCTGGGCCCTGTGGGACCTGGAGTGCGGGGGTCTGGAGAGGTCAACTCTGTTAAAAGGAGCAGCTGTTACACAGCTTCAGCTGATTTTGCCATTTGGGAATGAAAATCCTAGTGTTATAGATGTGCTCTTTTTTCTTTTTTTTTTTAAAGAGGAGCCCCTGATCTGGACTTAAATGTAAAATTTGATTTTTAACTGATGTCAACTAATCAAGCCATTTAAACAACACAGTACAAGCCAAACAACACATAGGTCTGGGCTGTTCAGCCCTCGAGCCCCAGTGTGTCTTTGTCCTGGAGGCACAAGGCTCCACCAGGGGCCTTTTCTGGTTGAGACTTTGCTTTCCTGGGTCTCAGTGTCTCTAATCGGGTAACTGGGAAAGTGTCCCAGGCTCTAAGGATGGCAGGCTGACAGTCTCAGAGGGTGTAAGAGTGAGTGTGTGTGTATGCCCAGGACTGGGGAGTGGGATTGTGATGGCTGACTGTTGTCCAGGTAAAGGGGATACTGGCCAGGTGTTGTGGCCTGTCTGCTGCCCAGAGAGTGTGTGCCGGGTAAAGCTGGCTTATGCTTGCAACTTCTGAGCCGTGTGGGCAGAAATCCACACTCTTATCTGTGACCTTGTGCAGCCCTTGGATGTGTACAAGGGATGGGAGGAGCCAGCCCCTGGAGGGAGGGTCTCGGGGAGTGCCCAGCAGTGCTCAGAGGCTCCTTCTCTTTAGCCTGGGGCTTGGCTGGGCAGGTGCTCAGCTGGCTGGGTGTCCTTCCTCCTGTGCTTTATGGGGTACTGTCCATCCCATGGCGTGGCTCTGCTTGACGGATGCCTTATCTCGCTCCTGGGTCCGGACAGTCATTGCACCAGGACACGGGTGGTAGACACAGTCTGGGTGGGAAAGGAAAAGACTCCCCGGGGAGTGGAAGTGACCAAGGGTGAAGGGCAAAGGCAGACTTGGCTTCAGTCTCCATCGTGGACTGGACCAGCTCCCACTGACCTCCCAGTGCATTTGGGGTTGAGGTGATGCTGCCCCTGTTTTGGCCTGAGAGGCAGCACCAGGCCAGGATATGAGCTTGGCTGCTGGAGCCCAGAAACCAGGTTCAAATCCCGTTTGCCTCACGTGCTGTGTGACCTCGGGGTCTCTCAGCTCTGCTCTGAGCTTCTGTTCCTGTTGCTGTTAAACGGAATAATCATAGTACTTGCCTCCTGGGATTATTGTGGGGGTTAAATGAGATGAGACATGTATGAATTGTCTGCAGGAGGCCTGCGATAGGTGTTCGGTAAACACGAATTCCCTCTCCGTTCCTTGACCCCACAGTGAATCCATCTCAGCTTCTCTTGAGGCTGTTGCTATTTTCAGCTGCATCATTTCTTAAGCTAGCGAATTCCTTGAGAGTGGACCCTAACTGACCTTTTCATTTCCAGCTTTTTATTTAACTTTTTCCCCCGATTATAAAAAAAAAATACATTGCTACAATGAAGCATGAATTAATTTAAAAATGTAAAAAAGAAAAAGGGCAGTGCATGCTCATTGTCTAAAATGTGGAAGGTGCAGAAAAGCATCACAGGACAGAACAAAATTGTTCTGAATCCTACCACTGTTATTTCCTTCTAGTCTTTTTTCCCCCACTGTATTTTATAAATGCCGAGAGCTCTCATTCTGTTCAGTCGTGTAACCTGCTTTTTTCATTTAACATATTATTGGCTTTTTCTGAAATCACTATAAAGTATTTGTAAACATTACTTTTAGCAGCTGCATATATTTTTCAATATTCAAAACAACTTATTTTTTTTTTAAATGGGATCATTTATGCTGAGATGTGCTCAAGTATTACTAAAGAAAACAAGAAAGTCTACTTTGATTCGTTGGTCCTGAGATTTATATGTACAATTTCTTCTGGCTGAATTTGTCCAAGCTCCTTACAAACTGCCTTTTAAGACAGTTGGTCAGTTTATGTGAAAGAATGGGTCACATTTAATGAAATATGTATTTGATGATGATTTAAAGTTAGCAAATGATAACACGGATGATATTTACATCTCTAAAACGTATCTTAGATTTAGTTGGCGAAGTCCATATTAGCAATAAGTGTGAAGATTTGTCTTCTAGGTACTAGGAAAGATCCTAATTTGTTAAAAAAAATTTCATAGTGTTTTAAAGTGCCTGCTCAAGTAGAAGACTGGATAAATGCATAAATGCATAAAAGGACTGGCTGAACGTGAGTCTGTTGCGTTCATAGTATTATCGTTTCCTGTAAGTAAAAGACTCAAGTTATTGGTTATGCTGTAGCTATATCTGTTATAGAGTGGAAAGATAACAATTTAGGGAAGAGGAAGCAAAAAGGAATGTATGCGAGGCAATATTCCTTATAGTTACAATAAGCACAAATGCATTTTAGGAAGACAAGGTAAAAATCACCCAAGTATAGCTTGGTGTTCACAGAATAAAACAAGGAAACAATGAAATAAATTGAGACTAAAGCACAGGGAGCTGGTCGATGGCCATCTGATGGTCTTGGTCAGTTTATACTGGTCACTCCTCGGTGGTCACCCTGCCCCTCATGTGCCATGCTGGTATATAAACGTGCTGCTAGATGGGCTCCCTCCCTGAGCTTTGATGCCTCTGGCATCTTCCTTAGCGTCCCTTCAGAAGGATGTGGTCACTGAGGCCGTATCCATGCAGCCCCTGCTGGCAGACCCACCCTTCTCTCTGGGAGCGACTTTATTGGTCCCTGGCCCAGAGACACTGTCAGGGTCTCCCTGAGTGGGATGTTAGTGTCATTAAAGATGCCTGTCGGCCTACCACCATCATTCCCGTCCACTCAGCGGCATTATTTTTCTCTTGGTGCTGAAACAAATTTTGCTGTAAACTTAGCTGGTTGAAAATGGAAGTTTATCATCTTACAGTTCTGCAGGTCAGAAGCCTGCCATGAGTCTCCCTGGGCTAAAATCGGGGTGTCAGCAGTGCTGGTTCCTTCCGGAGGCTCCAGGAGCCTCCAGGGTCCAGAGGCCGCCTGCCTTCCTCTGCTCCTGGGCCCCCTTCCTCCATCTTCACAGCCAGCAGGGGTGGGCGGGGTCCTTCTCACAGCCCTTCCGTCCTCACACCTCCCCCTCCATCTCTGACTCTTCTGCCTCCCTCTTCCCAGGACCCTTGTGATTCCACTGGGCCCCCTGGATCCGCCAGGATAATCTCCTTATCTTAAAGTTAGCTCATTAGCAATCTTCATTCCATCTGCAACCTCATGTCCTTGCCATGAAGCCTAATATAGTCACACTTCTGGGGTTTGGGATGTGGATGTCTCTATGGGCCATTATTTTGCTATCCCGTTGGCACACCTGTCGGTGCCTGTCGAAGCCAGTGCATGTTGTCCACTTTCTTCTACATGGATGACTGCCCTCTTGCTCGCTGGGTAGCACCCTCTCATCTTAGCCAGACCTGCTAGAGTTACTTGGGACGCACGGCCATGTTTCCGTATCTACTAACTCGCTTTGGAGATGCACGCTGTAAGGCTGCACGCCTCCCAAGACTTCCCTGTGTTCTCCAGTGACACACCGTCTTCCTCCCCTGGGCGCGGAACCTGCTTGTGCCTAAGGAAGTGCCTAGAGGAATCTGCTTCTTGAGTAGTCTGACTGTAAGTTGGTGCCACCATGCAGGCCCATGGCCTCAGTTTTCTGCCGGGGCAGGTTCTTCGAACCCCCCTCCTCCCCTCGTCCTCCACCCTGCCCACCTCCAGCCCAAGGTGGGGCCCCTGCACAGGTCAGCCTTAATTGCCTGCCACACAGAGCTCTTGTGGCTCCCCCAGGGGCTGCTGCCAGCGATGCTTTAGGCTGGAAGATGGCCGTGGCCACGGCTGTAGGTGCTGATGGCTCCTCGCTAGAGTTGGGCTGGGGACGGGGAACCATCTAGTCCCCCCTCGGGACTCCTCGCAAGCCTGTGGCTGTGAATGGAATGACTTCCATTTTCCCTTAGCTGAACTCACAGGCTTCAGAGTTCTCCATCATTCTAGGCTCACTCCTGTGTGTGCACACACATGCATGCACACACATGTACACACACACTTTCTCACTTTATAGATGATGCTCCTGTCCTACCACGGCCTCATATTTTGGAGTCTAGAGGCTCCCTTTTAGTCTCCCTATTGCCATGGCCTTGCCCCCCACATTGGGAGGCTGGGCTTAACTGGCTGTGAACAGATGGCGTGTCACGCCAGGTGTGTGGGCAAGAGGCCAGGGGTCTAGGAGACACTTATCCTCGTGCTGCCTCTGAGCTGCCCCTGTTCCCATTCCAGGTGACGTGGGAACTTGAACAACCTCCCAGTCTCAAGCTGCATGTTGGGCCATTTCTCCAGATTTTTCTTGGAAGACAGCTAAGGCTGTCCCTTAGCACTCAGACCCACATCTTGGAAGGGCGGACAGATTCTTTCCAAATTCTTGTAGTGACCAGGTCAAGATCCCTTAGTCTTGTCTCCCCTGCAGCCATCTTCCCTCTTTGCTTGGCCTTTTCACTACCCAGAAAGTGCTGTCATCTAAAAACTTGGAACATTCAGTCTGCACTGCTTGTTCCCAGATCATTACTAAGCTGGTCTGACCCCAGCTGTGAATCCCTTTGGACTTGGCTAACCAGGGGAGTGCCTGTTTCCTCCTACCCATTGGTTTTGCTCCATGATTCCCTTTGTATCAGTCAGGATAGACCGAGTTATGCTGCAGTAACAAACACCCCTAAATCTCAGTGGTTTAACATCACAAAATGTTATCTCCTGCTCATGCTGTGTGTCCATCCTTGGTCAGCTTGGAGCTTGGCTCAGCATGGTGGCTCAGTTTGAATATTGCTAGTTGCTGTGCCAGAGGGAAAGAGAGCTGGGGCTGGGGAGGAGCTTAGCCCGCACGTGACATGCATCACTTCTGCTTATGACTTATTGGCTGAAACTAGTCATGTGGTCCCAGCCGGTCCTAAGGATCCAGGAAGCACAGTCCTATGATGCACCCAGAAGGGAGAGACCTGGAAATATTTGGTGAACTACCCAAATACCTACTACCCTCTCTGTGTCCGAACAGTCCCCTCATTGCCTTGGTGACTTGTTAAAATGACAACAGCAACAAAGAAACAGAAAGCCAAAACACCTGTAGGTGCTGGATCCTGGTGGGTCCTAATCCTTGGCTCCCATCACTTCCCCTTTGCCCACTCACTTACTGTCCCTCTGCTCCAGAAAGCTCTGGGCAGCCCTTTGGTGTGGTGGGAAGTCAGGAACCTGGGTCCCCAGCCCTGGCTCCCTGTGGCCCTGTTCCTCCCACAGGCTCCCCCTGCCTGTGCCCCATGGCCTCCTCGCCCTGCCTTCCCACACAGCAGCAGCCCTCTCTCTTGCTATGGAGACGGCCTCTTTCTTGAGGGGTCTGGCCTCTGACAGGCATGGGGCCCAGGAAGGTGCTGGGTCCTCCAAGGCCTTCCTCCTCACCTGAAAACAGCCAGTTTCCTGGCTGATGGCTGTGGGTCGGGAAGAGAAAGACCCAGGTCCTTCCTTCAGGCCTGAAGTGCAGGCAGGTGGCTGGGAGTGATTAGATGGCCCCCTTCTATCTGTTTCTGGGCCCAAGTGGTGGGCGGGGCAGGCTCCAGTGGGTGAGGCCAACGGCTGCCCGCTGGGGGCCCAGCTTGGTCCTTAGCCCAGGTGGTGCCTCCTCATCCGGCCAGACCTGGGACATGTGGCCCTGGCCGGCCCAGTCTACCCAGGTCACTTCCTTTGCATCAGTCCTTCGCCAGAGCCAGACAGAGGCCACCAGATGTCTGCCTGCTCTGGGCCTGTCCCTGGCCGGTGCTTGGCCTGGCCCTCCCATGCCTCGGCACCAGAATGGACATGGTGCCCAGCAGCCCAGTTGGGGGTAGGGGGCTTGCCCTGGACAGACTGGGGTTCCTATCCCTGCTCTGCTGTTTGACTCTGGGCAGGTCACCTCGGTGTCCTTGACTGGAAGATGGCAGTGCCAACACAGAGGGCAGCCGTGAGGGCCAGTTGAGGAAGTGCGCTATGTTGCCTCGCCAAGGGCCAAGCAGAGGGGTGGGGATGGCTGTCGTGTTGCCAGCCTGCATGGCCTCAAGGGGCTCCTGGCTCCTTTCAGTTCCCGCCCTGGGCTGGGCAGCCTCCCCCAGCCCCGACATCATGTAGCACAACTTGAAGTTGAGTCCTTTCGTTGCTGGGTATCCCAGGAGAGCTGGAAAGGAGCTTGGTACTGATGCTCTGGCTCACATGGAGGCAGCCTGGAGCCTCCTGTGTGGCCGGGGCTCCAGAACCTGCCGATGTCGCCGCACCATATAGCAATCTTGCTGCAGCTCTGCTGCTCTGAACATGCAGAGTGGCCAGAATCTGGCTCCCAGGAGCTGGCCACAGGGCAAGCATAACTGGCTCTATTTGATGGAAAGGGGTCAGGCGGGTCCGGGTTCAAATCCCGGCTCTGTGACTGATTAGCTGTGTGGTCTTGAAAGGTCACTCGCTCTCTCTGAGCCTCAGTCTCAAAGTCTGTGGAGTGGGGCTGCCTCGGGGTTGTGGTGATGGATCTAGAGAGGTGATGTCTGTCTGGCAAGAAGGAGGCTGTCGGTAAGTGGCAGTCCATGGGGGCGCCCAGCAGAGGTATGCTCCTCTTCGTGCTGGGGTTAAGGGTGTAGGTGGGAGCATAGTATGCTTGCTAGGCATTTGTCCTCTCCGTGTCCTGGCCACTGTTTGTTCTGTCTTCTTGGGCCCCTGCCAGGGGTACATGACACCCCTTGGTCTCTGGGTGCGACCAGCCCTCAGGTCAGGCAGAGACATGGGCCCTGCAGGCTGGACCCCTTCCCCAGCCTGCCCTTGGCTGGAGCTCTCAGCTCAGCTGGTCCCCGTGCTGGCACTGGCCCGGCCTGGAGGCTACCCCCTCACTCTCCCTTTCCTGCGTGGCTCCCCTGCTCGGTGCAGGGGCCGTGCCCGGGGGGTCGTGCCATGGCTCTGCCCTGGCCTGGGGCTGGGGGCTTTCTCCCGTCTTTTTGTCTGGGCCCCCAGAGGCACAGTGAGGGGGTGACGGGCCATGCTCTAGGCTCTGGTCCGAGACCTGAACTGGCTGCTGGGCTGGGCTCCCAGTGCTTGTCTCAATGGTGCCCATCTGGGGGCTGGTGCCAGATGCTGAGGTGGCTGTGACTCGGCCCCAGGGCCCTTGCCACCTTCCCTGTCATGGACGCAGACGTCCCATGCTGCTCCTCCTTACTCGGGGGTGGCCCCCAGCACACCTGCCCTCACTCGACTCACCCCCAGGGCTCTGGGAGTCCAGACAATCTGATGGGCCACCCTGACTGCTGCAGGCCGCCACCCTGGGCCTCGAGCTCTGAGGGGGCGTCTCTCCCTGTCACCGAGCCCCAAGCCGGAGCCTCAGCTTGGGGCTTCCCCTGCAAACCTGATGAAGACTCTTGAGGGCTGAGGCCTGACCCGCATGTCCCACAGCGCTGAGCTGGGGCTGCTCAGGACGCGTATGGCCAGCATTCCTCCAGGGACAGGCAGGGGCAGGGGGCGTGCTCCTGCCTCCGAGGGAGGGTGTGTGGTGGGCAGTGCCGAGGAGGGGAGGCTGTGTAGGAGGTGGAGCAGATCCTCAGGCATCGGTGGGATCTGAGCAGAGCGCCCCTTCCCTGCATGTGTTTGTGTGTGTGCAGGTGTGTGTGGGTATGTGTGTGAGTATATGTGAGTGTGTGCATGTGCATGTGCTAGTATACGTGTGTGTGAGAGTGTGTGTTTTGTAGACACCCATGCTGCAGGTTTAGCAGATAGAGCCAGTGGTTCCAGCTGCTGCCTGGAGCCCCTCTAGGCCCCGCCCTCTTCCCCTCCGCCTGGGTTTCCTTCAGGTCTCAGTCAGATGCGGCATCCCCAGGGAGCCCCCCCAGGGCCCAGACAAGGCTGGCCCTGCCACGTGCTCCCCTCGCCCTGTGTTTGGCAATGTCTCTGGGAGGCTGTAGGCTGCGAGAAGGAGGGACTCCGTCTATTTGTGCCCTGTTGTATTTCAACTCTAAGACAGCGTGGTTCATGGGGCACACTCAATAAATATCATTTCCCCTCCCCTCCTGGACACATCTGGGCTGAGATGTGTGGTCCTGACCCTGGACCCCCTGGAGCTCACCCCAATGAGATGGTCATGCTGGTGGTGGCCACTTGACTTGGCCAAGGTCAGGAGGAGGTTGTGCGCAGCAGCCTGGGCCCTCCCTCATTGGTGTCCCCTGTGGCACCTTGGCATCGTGTCCGTGGGATGAGGGTGGGAGCAGCCCTCCTGTGGTCCCATCCAGGAGGGTCAGCCGACATCACAGGGTTCTGGTGTCGAGAGGTGGGGGAGGGCCCCACAAGGCGAGGACCAGGCCCAGGGATGTCCAGTGTGCTATGGACTGAATGGCTGTGTGTCACCCCTCCCCCACTGCAATACATATGTTGAAGCCCACCCCCCGCAGTGTGATGGTATTTGGAAGGGGGGCTTTGGGGGTCATTAGGTTGAGATGAGGTCTTGAGGGTGGGGTCCTCATGGTGGAATTAGTTATGCAAAGAGACCAGAGAGCTCGCTCCCTCCACCACATGAAGACACAGCAAGAAGCTGGCCCTCTACAAGCCAGGAAGAGAGCGCTCCCCAGGAACCGAATCGCCTCGATCGTGGACTTGCCAGCCTCCGGACTGTGAGAAATGTCTGTCGCTGAAGCCACCCGGTCTGTGGTGCTTTGTTATGGCAGCTGGGCTGACTGCGACAGGAGGGGATGGGTGGTGGGCAAACCCTACCCTGGGGCCAGAGGCTGCATGGAGTGCTAACTGAGGGAGTGTGGACCAGCCCTGCCCCTCCAGGGCCTCAGATGGGCTCCCTGTGCCTCTGCAGATGCTGGGTCTCATCGCTGACCGCCATCGTGCTGAGCGGGGGTTGTCTGCCCCCCACGGCCCTGTAGATGACAGTCGCTGGGCCCCTTCTGTACTTTTTCAGGCTGCACATCTCGGAGCCTGGCTGTTTCTCACCTGATTCTCTTTTGGATGCGTTCAGTCGTCACTGCTTCACACACAGCGTCCCCGATGTGCCTCGACAGGGGGCTTCACTTGCAGACCTCCACTTTCCTGCCTGTCAAATGGGGACAATGGCACCTCCCCTAACAGATTGTCTTAAGGACCAAAAGAGATAATGTCTGTAGAGGACTTAGCCGGTGCCTGGCACCAAGGAGGTGCTCGGGTAAACGGGAGCCACAGTTATTTTCCTCACAATGTCGTCTGACCAGGCAGAGGGAGAGTGACGGTCTCTGCTTGTTCTGGATGCTCCGCTGATGTTAATGCACCTTGATCGAGTGCTGGCTCTCAGCATCGCCCTCCCTGGGGTCCTGGGGGAGCCTCTGGTCCTCTGGCCCTGGCGCTCCTGCTCAAGAAAGGGTGATGCATCAGACGTCCCCACCCGGAGCGTGTGCGGTTGGCTGTTTGACTCCACTATGCAGCTTTACATTGACGCCTTGAAAGTCCAGTTTGCTCAGAGCTTTGTGACTGTCACTCATGCCTTCCAGGGGGCTGGCTCTCCTTCCCGGCCAGAGCCAGCCTGCAGGGGGCCTGTGCTGCCTTCGCTCTCTGAAGAAATGCTCCAGGGGCCAGCCTGGTGGTGTCGTGGGTTAAGTTCCTGCGCTCTGCTTTGCTGGCCCAGGGTTCTCAGGTTCAGATCCTGGGCGTGGACCTACACACTGCTCATCAAGCCATGCTGTGGCTGCATCCCACTTACAAAATAGAGGAAGATTGGCATGGATGTTAGCTCAGCGACAATCTTCCTCGAGCAAAAATAGGAGGATTGGCAACAGATGTTAGCTCAGGGCCAATTTTCCTCACCAAAAAATAAATAAAAAGAAAAAAAGAGAGAAACGTTCTGCAGGCTAGGCCCAGCCCAACCCTGCCACTAGGCTCCCTGCCTGCTCTGTGGCTGGACGCCATGTCACTGAGCAGCACCCATGGGACACAGGGGCTCGTCAGGTAGGCATCACTGACATGCCACCAGTTGGCTGTGTTTCCACACCTGACTCGGTCACACGCACTGTTTCTGTCCTTGTGCATGCTCTTGTGGACGGGACTCAGCACGCTGCTGTCTGCTGGGGGCCTAGAGCCCTCTCTGTTCCTCCTCCCTTCAGCACAGAGGACTCACAGACGGTCGCCTAGGCGGTGCCACCCAGGGAGGGAATGCGGGGCGCCTGGCAGCCTTGTTCTGCTATAGGCCCCTGGTGATGGCCTGTGAAAGGGCAGAGGTGTCGCTGGTACCCAGCTGCAGCTCTGGGATGGGGGAGCCCAGCAGCTCCGAGCTTGGTGGCGAGTGGATCTGCCGACATGCCCACCAGCACCCCTTCGACGGGCGCTCCGGGGGCTGGAGCCCATGTACAGGATTGTGGCCGCCAGCCCCGCTGCGCTGGCCTCTGAGGCAGCAGGAGCCAGACCCGTCCTATGAGCAGGGGCTGGAGGGGCGTTGATGTGCTCTTGTTGTTAATGGTCGAAGCCTCATCAGGAGAAGCCCGGTGGGTCCGAGCGTGTGGCTGCTCAGCTCTTGTCGAGGACGTGAACCTGCTTAGAGGGAGGACGGTACCCACTGATCAGCACCGGGAGAGTTCTAGGGGGCGGGGTATGGCCACATGGGACTGCATGCTGGCCCGCCCCAGTCACGCCTCTTGGACACTGCACATATGCACAGACGTGCACTGCACACGCCAGCTCGGGCACCTGCACGCAGCCCAGCAGGGCATCTTCTTGACGCAGGTATCTGGCCGGGCCCCCAGGGTCACGGCCTGCAGGGTGGTGCCTGTGTGCAGCATTTGAGTTCTCGTGGTCTGGCCCTGGCCGGGTTTCCAGCCTGGTCCCTGCCACATGCCCTGGTGCCCTTGCTGTGCCAGCACAGGGGGCCTTGCCCTCCCCTGACTGCATCTACCCACTTGCCCCCCTGCCTTAGTCTTCCCATCACCTTTCAGTCTCCTGCTCAGTGTGCTCTTCAGGAGGCCTTCTCTGGCTGCTCTGCTCCCTTCCTGGGGGGCCGGGCCTCCTCTTTGCTGCCCTGCTGTCCTGCACATCTCCCATGTGTCTTAGTTTGGTGCCTGTGAGGTCTCTGAGCGCAGGCACCCTGAGCTCTGCATCTCAGGACTCCGAGGCACTTGCAGGGCTGGAGCGAGTGTTTGTTGAGTGGCTGTCTGACTGTACCTATGGCACATACATGTGTGGGCCTGCCAAACACATGGGAGGGCATGCCTGGGTGTCCTGACGAGCTGACAGTCACACATCTGTAGACAGGCTGAGACCTCGGCCCCCCCTCCCCACACTGGTCGGTGGTCCAGGGATCATCCCCCCAGTGGCTTTCAAGGGCTGTGCTATGATGACCCTGCTGGGACTGTGGCAAGATGGCTTAGCCATGGTGCCCTGGGGTGTGTGGCAAGTTTCTGCCTCTCCCGGCCTGGGAGGAAGTTGTTGTCCCCTATGGGTTTGTGGAAATGCTAAATAGGACCATCTGGGAATACCATGCCCTACCTCACATAGGGAAGCCTGCTGAGGGTCTGAAAGCACCCTCTGTACTAGCCACAGTCATCATGTGGGCATCGGAGAACCCCGTACTGGCCTAAGCAAGACGGGATATTTATTAGGCTTTGTAATAGGTAAGACCTGAAGGTGTGTAACTTCAGGCATGGCTGGATCCAGGGGCTCACATGGTAGCCCTAGGACTCTGCCTCCATCTCCACACCCTGGTCCCTGTCCCCCTTCCCCAGGCTTCCTTCTCAGGCAGCCTGGTTCACTCAGGGCCCGGTTGTCCCTCCCTCTTTTAGGGAAGAGCGGGACTATTTAAAGTCTCACAAGGGTCCCAGCATGCTGCTCATTGCCTGGCACCGGGAAGGCCTCCTCCCCAAATCAGTCCTGGTGCCAGAGGAGTGGGATGCCCTGACTGGCCAGGTCTGAGGCCGCCCAGCCCCTGAGCCCAGAGTGCAAGGGGCAGAGCGGACGAGGGGGTGTCCCCGCGGAGGAGAGGGGCTGCTGGCCCGCAGCACTGGCACCCTTGCACCTTCCCTTTGCCACCCACAGGGAGGGAGAGCAGCTGCTCCGTGCGGCATCTCTGCCCACGGGGCACTGGGGACTGGGATTGGACTGGAAGCCCTGGGGCCACCCCCATGACAGGACGTTCCTATGCAGCAGGCTCCAGGAGATCCCAGACCGTGCTGTGCCGGGTTGAACCCTCTCTCTGGGGTGGGTGGGGTTAGGAGGGGGAGGAGCCAGGCTCTGAGCTCTGCCCTGTGTCCACTCGTGGGCCGTGGGCCAGGGTACGGGACTTGGGGCTGGGCAGTTCTGGAAGGCTTTCTGGGGAGGGATGCGTGTGCTGGCCTGAGCCGGGGGGGCGCTCAGAGAGAGGGGAGCCTGTGTGCCAGGCACGTGGGGTGAGTGAGCTGAGCTGCGGGTGGGTGTGGGGCAGTGAAGGAGTCGAGGCCAGCTGGGTGGGCAGGGGCAGGAGCCTGGGAGGAGGGGAAGGCGACCTGGGGCCTGAGCCCACCCCTCCCCCACGGGATGTCTGAGGGTCCCCGTGCGTGTGGAGTGACCTGATCTCCCTTTGCAGCCCCAAATCCTGACAGGAGGCAGGGCCAAATCTTCAGGAGGTGCAGCTCACTGCCACCTTGGCTCCTGCAGTTCTTGGGGTGACCGCAGTGCCCCCGCGGCCTCACTGTGTGCATCGGGAATGCCCTGCTTGCAGGAGGAGGGTGGGGCACAGGGGCTTGGCCTGACGCACTTGGCCCCCAGTTTATAGGTAGCCAGGATGCTCTTGGCCTGACTCAGCTTTCCCCACCAGGGCGGGTCTTTCCCATCCCCATGCATCTAATGTCGCCCGGGGGCTCTGCTCCCTTATCCCGATGGCCCATTTGTGACCACCCGAGAGCTCACCCAGATTCCAAGGGAGAGGGAGGGGACAGGGCCGGCAGCCAGACACCTGGCTTTGCCCCACGCCCCAGGCCGCCCTGTTCATCCTCTGTCCCAGGGGAGGGGGGGACACTGCCCCAGGCTACTGTGCACCCCAGGAGGCTGGGCCGGCCACTGCAGAACTGGGAATGCCAGGAGGGGCTGCCTTATCGGCAAGGGCTCCCGCAGCCTCCTGGGCAGTGTCTGCCCCTCTCTGAACATGACTAATTGAGTAGCAATCCTCCACACACTGCGACGTAGAGCTAGGCTGGCCTAATCTCGTTAAGGAGTCCCCTGACAGTCTCATTAGGCGGCTGGCTGCTCAGAGAGGTTTATCTCTGCCCTGGGGTGGTTGGGCCCCTGAAGGCTGGCCCTGGGATCAGGCCCCCACCCAGCTGCCCTGCAGACACAGGCCGGGGCAGAGGCAGGGCTGTGCAGCTCAGAGGCCACCACTAGTCCTTACTTAATTGGTTACGGTTTACTGGACGTAATGACTTTAAAATTATTAATTCAGCTGGAGAAAGCAGGTGGCGGAGGTCAAGGAAGAAATGTGAGCCTCCTTATGGGGTGTGAGGCTGGCCAGGGCTGAGGGGGTGGTTTCTAGTCTGGCCAAGACCACTCTCTGGGAGAGCCCTGGCGGGCTGCCCATCCTGTGTGCTGGGGCCAGGAGCTGGGTGTGGCAGGGACAGGCGAGCGGTCTAAGATTGTGATCCGTGCTACTTGAGAACAAAGCCAGCCAGGGACTGTGGGAGCACAGATGTGGTGCCCAACCTAGCCTGGGCTTGGGAGCAACCAGCGGAGGCTTCCTGGAAGAAGTGACTCCTGAGCTGAGGCTTAAGTGGGGAATAGGGGTTTGTCAGGTTCAGAAGGGAGGCAGGCACTCCGGCTGGTGGAACAGCATGAGCAAAGGCTCAGAGGTGTGAAACGGCAGGAGCTGAGCTGTCTGGGGTTGCTGGGCATAGGTGGAGGAGGAGGGTGCTGACAGCCTGGTGAGGTCTGCCGGGGTCTTAGAGTTTCCTCTCTGTGGTCCTGGCAGAGGTGGCCCAGGCTGTGGGGACTGAGCCCCTAGGGCAGGCAGGGGGTGCAGGATGGGGACCATATAGGACACTTTGGGGCCCAGAAGTGTATACCTAGATCAAGGCCTTGAGCAGTGAGGGGAGAGACTCATGGGGATAGAGACACTCAAAGGGGAAGTTGGGGTCCCCCCCGATACCCCATTCCCGGAGGCCTCCGTGTTCTGGGCTCAGGGGCAGAGGGCGGGGGCTTGTCCTTGAGGATCCCACACATGGAGCAAGCCCTTCTCGGAGGTCTCGGGGTTTCTGCATGGCGTGGCCCATCCCTGTGACCTGCCTCCTGCTTTCCATGCCCCTGGTGCCCCTTGGGGAGGGGGAGAAGAGGGGCAGGTGCCAGGCTATTCTGGGAATGCCACCTGGCCCCATCCTGGTGGGGCGTAGAGCAGGGCCCAGGGCCCCACCTTCCTGCTGGTAGGTGTGGTAGCCCTGGGCTTCTCTGTTCTTGACCACCCAAACCGGGCTGTCCTTGGGTCACTTTATTACATATACTGTTGATGGCAATGGCTTATGACCAGAGTGCCTGCGTTTCATAGACGCCAAAGCCCGAGGCCCCCGCCCAGGCCCAAACCAGAGCCTGGGCCCGAGGCAGGTGTGCGGAGGTGCACGTTGGAGCATCGCTGGCAGCACGACCCAGGGAGCAGGGAGAGCCGGTCCGAGCTGGTCACTGCAATGGGCGGCCAGCCTCCTTCTCACTGGGGCCGTCCAAGAAGCCACACAGACTGCCCCTTGGGTTGTCCCCCTAGTGAAGGGAGAGGGGCTGTTGGTCCACCAGCTCGTGAGAGAGGCCTGAGGGGCTTCCTCCCCTGTTCTAGGTCTGCACTGCGGCTCGGCTCCTGTGGGCCCCTTTGCAGGGGAGGCACATGCTGCCCCGTAGACCTGCACGCAGCTGCCACAGCAGTGTGACCACAGGGGTGTGTCGGGGGCCACAAAAGTTGTCTAGAGACTCGCATTCTGCCAGACGGGTTAGAATGACCCAATGGTGAAAGTGCAGGCATCAGGCGGGGACCTTCCCATGTCTGGAAAGTGTATCTTACAAGTATACTTTGGTCCCCAAAGAGGCTGGTGTCGGAAGGGCTGGTGCCCCGATCCCCCCTCAGTGCCTGGTGGCATTGATGGCCTCAGACAGCCTCAGAGGCAGCAGCTGGCTTTGGTTTGTCCCTGATCCTCCTCCAGCCTCTGGCCCAGTGGGGGCCTCATAGGCCCTTGGTGGAGGCAGGGTGGGGTGGCAGGAAGTCCCTGAATGGCCCTCGACACTAGATGACCCGGCTGGGCTTGAATCCCTCCTCTGCCTCGTGTTGGCTGTGTGATTCAGGGCACGTCCCCCTTACATTTCTGAGCCTCAGTTTCCTCATCTGTGAAATGGGGACACTCACCTCTACCTTGAAGCTTATTTATCAACTCCAAAGGAATGGTCTCTATATGGGGTCTGCACACAGTCAGTGCCCCTTCATTCCCTGCCCACATGTCTCCCAGGGGCTGACCCTGTGCTGGCCAGTGTGCTAGGCCTGTGTGAGCACAGCAGACCTGGTCCCCATCCTCACGGATCTCACACAAGTGTTGGTGGCCAGGCTCCACCCCAGAGATGCTGATGTCATGAGCCTGGTGGGGCCTGGGCAACAGTACTCTTTAAGAGCTCTGTGAGCGGGGCTGATGTGCAGCTGGGACTAGCCAGTGCACGCTGGCCCTTAATGATGGAGAGAGGGATGCTGAGGGCTGGGCGCGGCCACCCAGACTCCCTCCTGGCTCATGGTGACTGTCACCGTTGATTTCCTTCATCACAGCTCCAGGTGCGCTCCCTCCAGTTCACACTGAATGCACACTTCTGTCTGGGCCATGGACCATCATTTGGTCCAGCCCCCTGTCCCAGGCCCCTTGGTTGTCCCTCCCAAGACACTCTGCTCTGGAGTTGAGTAGAGAGAGGACAAGGGGGACCAGCCATTGCTAACTCAGAGACTGGGGTCTCCAGAAAAGACCTCCCTCACATTGGCTGATGTGGGGACCACCTCCTTTTCCGACTCGGGCGGGGGACCTCAGCCATCAGATGCCGCGTATACCCAGCGAGCTCCGAGCTGAGCGGGCTTACATTCTCTGTAAGAATATCTCTCTGCAAGGAACGTTTTATCTCATCTTATCAGTAATGTGAAGCAGCAGAGTGGTGGTATGTGCACGTTCTAATTCATAATTTCACAGTAATTTAAAAAAAAACTCAAGATATTGGTTTTTCTTTCCATTAGTGAGATGGTGGCAGGCGGTAAAGCCGACTGTCTTTTTATAATCGGATTTAAATTGTTTTAATTATACAGCCCATATTCTCCCAGTAACATACCATCTCTGTGAGTTAATGGGCTTTGAAATCTCCCTTTGTTCTGTACACTGTAGATACAGATTTTTTTTTGTTAAATGATTTATTTTATATATAGAAATTCAGAAAACTAGCTATGAGGTAGCTTCAGATGAGGATCGGGAGGTTCTCTTATGTGAGAAGAAGGCAAATAAATGTGTGCCGAAAACCTAGCGCAAATTCCTGGATGGAATGCTGAGCATCTCCAGCCTCCAGAAGAGGATTGTGAGAGCACAAGGGACGTACAGAGCTCTCAGCGTTGCTCTGACCACGGCAGAGAACATTCGTGTGCGTGTAAATTCTTCTGTTGATCCTGAGGAGGAGAATGTTCATTCATTCATTTGTTCATTTCTTGAGTGCCTACTGTGCGCCTGGCCTTGAACTTGGTGATACACAGCAAGGAGAGTCATGACCTTTATCCTGAAAGGGCTGGTGCCCTCCTGAGAAACATTTATATATGTGATTCTCAAGGAGAACCGGTCCAGTGGTCAGCGCTCCCTCTGATGGGGCCGCTGGGCAGGGCTCACAGAGCGCAAGGCCTACCCTCTGCTGCTGCTCGCTGACCCTGAGGCGGGTACGCTGCCGTCTGGCTCAGGATGTCCCTGGCATGGAAGCAGCGTGGCTCCCCAGGGCTTCCTGGAGGGTAGGCTGGGCCAGGCCACATCTCCTGGGCTCCAGACCTGGGGCATCCCTCCGCCCTGCCCACCCCTCTCGGTCCTGGGGGCCTGGCCCTGTCTCAGGCCCTCCTTGGGTATCGATTAGGGCCAGCCTTGGCTCAGTCGACTTCTTAACTGAGTGGGGCTGCCCCAGTCAGGCCAGTCGAGTGCCCAGAAAAGACCCCTGGATTGATGGCCATTGGTGGGGGACCCAGGGGACGGGGTGTGTGGGATTTGGCCTCCTTGGTTTCCCTGGCCTGGGGCTGAGACCTCTCTGGGATCAGGACCTGGCTGGTCTGGCAGTGCTGTGTGGCCTTTGTGAGTTGCCGCCCTCTCTGTTTCTAATGCTGGCTGTGGCAGTGTGTGTAGTGGTGCCTCTCCTGAAGTCGCAGGGGGATGTGACCTCCAGTGGGAGGGCAGTGCCACCTTTCCTTCTCCAGTGCTCCCTTCTTGTCCCTGCTCCTGGAGTCCACGGGCACTGTGTTTGGAGCCACGTCGACTAAGGGTCTCTTCACAGTAGTGTGGGGAAAAGGCCAGAATCTCCTCAAGAGTTCAGGGCTCAGCAGGGGTGGGCAAGGCTCCGGAGGCCAGCTGCCCCTCGCCCACACCAGCCCCTCTCTTGGAAAGGCCCAGAGTGGCTCTTCCTTACAAGCCCTCCCAGCATAGACCCTCAAGCCCAGGAGCCCCTCCCACCTCACGACAGATCTAGAATTAGTACCTTAAAGACTCAGAAACCCCGGCATAGCATCCCAGGCTAAGATGTTCCATGACAAAACCCTGGGGTCCAAACCTCCATATCGACTCCTGGGAATGAGAGCTGCAGACTCGGAAGTCTCTGGGCTGGACCCTCTGATAGAGAACCCCGGACCCACACCTTTGAAGCCAGACCCAGCTCCGGACCTCAGCCCAGAAGATGGGTGCTGCCCCACTGCTGGAGGCACCTCTTCCACGGATGTAAACGCCCGGCCCACAGGGAGGGACCGCGTGTTGTGACATGCGACTGAGGTTTTGTGACACGTGGTCTCTTACAGCATGTCTGGTGTTTAAAGTAAGGGATCCTGGCTCTGGAAACTGTAAGAATGGGGATGCTCAGGCTGAGGGAAGGCTGCCCACCATCTCTGGCTGCAGAAATGCCACCTCTCTGGTTGAGTGTTACCCTGAGCAGGCCCTTCTGGAAATGTGTCGGGGGAAGGGTGGGGGGCAGTGTGAGCACCCAGAGCTCCTGGCTGCTGGTGGGGATGTGGCTGGCCTGGGGCATCAGCCAGGCTTCTCTGCTGTCCTCCTTCTTGTTCAGTCGGGCAGTGGAGGCCCTGGGGATCCGTCAGCACATCTGCTGGGATCTGTGGGTCAGCAATGGGATTTACTCTCTATCCTGAGAGCACCCAGCTCCCCTTATTCTTGTCTTTCAGGGGCTCATGTTGAAAGATGGACCTGGGGGATCAGGGTCCCTGGTGGAGGTGACATCATAGGTGAGGACTCAAGGATAAAGAAGACTTTGCCAGGGAAGGGATGGGGAACAGCATATGCAAAGGCAGAGAGGCCACAGGGCAGGGGCCCTGGAGGAAGTTAAGGCAGGAGGGTGAGGTGGGGAGTGGGGAGCTTGCCGAGCCTGAGGGGGAGTCTGGGAGGCCCCCGAGAGTTTAGAGGGTTGGAGGAGCTGGACTGGTTTTGTTTGCTATAGGGTGTGGATGGGAGAGGCCCAGATTTGAGGGGGGCGGAGGGGGCCACCTGTAGTCCTCAGCTGTGAGGGGCCTGAGCTGGGGTGGGCTCGGGGGAGGCAGAGAATGCTGGCCTTGCTCTTCCTCCATGGGCATCCTCCATGCATTCCTCCAGGGCCACCTCCTCCAGGCAGCCTCCAGTCCTCACCCCAGCTGCTCTGCTCTTCAGCCCCTGCAGGCCCTGGCTGCCTTAGAAGCTTCAGGGGTCAGAGAGTTCTTAGCCGTTCTTTTTTTCCTTCCTCCTTCCCTCCTTGCCTTCCTCCCTCCCTCTCTAATTTTTATTTTTATCAAGTGATCCATGCAGATCGTTTAAGTGTGGTTTCCATTCCACCTCTCGACCCATGTCCCCAGAGCCTTCTGATGGCTGCAGGGGGCACTCTCCCTCAAAATATGTGTGAGGCTCCCTATCACCTCCCGCAGCCTCTGCTCAGAACATCACCACCTCTAAGAGCTCCCCCCGACCCTCTGTTGGGAATTTCACCCTGTTCCCCGTCCCATCCCTGGCACTCCTGACCTTGCCCTGTTTTTCTCCACGGATCTCATCTCCTTCTAATGTGCCATTCACCTACACAATTGACCTTATTATTGTTTGTCTATGCCCATCCCAAGTGGAAGCTTTAGGCGGGCAGGGTTGCTGTCTTTTGGGTCCCCCATATCTGGCACAGTGCCCGACACACAGCAGATGCCCAGTCGGTGCAGCTTGCATGAACCACCGAATACCTCTGACCTCCTCGCTAGACTCCAGCTCAGGACACTGTCCTGTGTCTTCCCAAGAGACCCCCAGTGGCTCCTCGACACCTCCCTCCTGAGGTCACCTCCAGTCTGCTGCCTCCCAGCCTTCCTCCTCCTCCTCTACTCACTCCCTTTTGTTGCCATGGGTTTCTCAGTGAGGTGTGGCTGTCCTCATCACTGCCTGCCAGGGTGCCCCTGAGGCCAGCTCGGGGGGGCCCCCTTGCCCAGCCCAACTTCTTCCCCGACGTGCCTCTTGCAGCTGCAGTTCTGCTTGCCCGCCCTGGCAGCGGGGTGCCACGGGAACTGCGCACTCCTGGGAGCTGCAGGTTAATTACTGCGGCTGCAGCCAGTGCTGGGTAATCCCCGAATCCATCCCCAAGGGCAGGGGAGTGCCCGCCCAGCCCTCCTGTGCAGGGCTCTGTGTGCCCGGGCAGGCCTCTGCCAGCCTCTGCAGCTCCTCCTCCCCTGCCTTCCCCTGCAGTTCCTCCCAGGGGGCTCTTCTCTGCAGGGCAGGACTCCTGGGGGGCTCCTAGGAGGTGCCCAGTTGCAGTACTGCTGGGGCATCTGTTCACTCCCGCAGACGGTCACTGGAGTCTCGTCTGGGCAGGTGTCGTTTTGGGTGCCAGGGTGGGTGGTGGACACGGCAGGTGCATGGAGCTCACCATCTAAGGGAGAGAGGGGGTGAGAGACAGCACCTGGAGGTAGACCAGCTGGGTTTGGACCCCAGCTCTGCCACATACCAGCTTTTGACCTTGAGTAACTTCCTTAAGCTCCTTGAGGTCCACTTTCCTCATCTGTAAAATGGGGATGAACATGGCACCTGGCACCCAGGATGTTTTGTGAATTTAAATGCACACAGGTTGCTAGGAGGTGCTCAGAGAAGGTGGCCCCATCTGCATCCCAGACACACATCAGGGCAGCAAGTACCTACTATGTGCTGGGCTCTACGAGGAATGCAGAGGTGACTGCCCTGGCCTCAGAGTTCTGGGCACAGGTGAGAGGAGGAGGGGGAGGGCAAGGTGACAGAGTAACAGAGGAGTAGGACAGAGTGGAAAGGTAGGTACAGGTGGTCCTGGGGCCAGCCAGGGCCTCGAGGGGCCTGGAGAAGGGGGCCTGTTATACTGGCCTTTAAGGGTTGGGCTGAGCTTGGCGAAGAAGAGCAGGGGAGGCACCCCGTGGCTGTTGGGGTGGGTGTCATCGTGGGGTTCTGATGGCAGGTGGCCCTGTGACATGGGAGGGAGCAGCGAGCTTCCTAAATGGATGCCAGACAGGGCTCCTTCAGTTGTGCAGGACAAGGATTGAGCTCATCATGGACTTCCCCAAAAGGGGACTGGATCCTGGGTTTTGAAGTGGACTCTGGCTCTGCCTGACTTTATTCTCTTGCCAGCCTTCTTCCATATGTCAGTCTCTCTTTCTGCTTGGCAAAAATGCCAGGGGAAAGAGATGGATCCCTATTCACTCCAAGTGAGAGCAGTGCAGAGGACTCTGATTGGCTCAGCTGGGGTCATGTGTGTATCCATGACCAATCAGTGCTATCAGGGATGAGGGCATCCTGATTGGCTCAGCCTGAGTCATCTGCCCATCCAGCAACCAATCAATGCTACCAGGGATGGGAGTATCTTCATTGACCAGCCATGTCCCTCATTCATCCCCAAGACTGCATGGAACTGGAAGAAAAAGCTCCCAAAGGGAAAGAGAAAGGCTGTCAGCAGAATAAGATGAATGAGTAAATGCACTGGTCATTCAGAACTCTAACTGCGTGGCCACGACCAGGAGCAGTTCCACCTGTCCTCGTGGATTCCTCTGTTGTCCTCACCATGCTGTTTTCAGGGCTGGCCTGGGCCTCCCCGACTGCTGGGGAGCCCCCTTAGTTCAGGACAGCCCTGGTCACCTTTACAGCTCCAGGGAGGGTCTCAAAGGTGGGTCAGGGTTTCCCCCAGACAGGGGCTTCTGTGGTGGCATAGCTGGGGCCCAGCTGTGGCTGAGAGCTGCCTACTTCTCACCGGACAATGACCCTGGGGGGCTGCCCTGGCCACAGGCTTCTTGATACACAGGTCAGGGGTCAGAGGGTCCCAGTTCCTGCCACACTCTGAGGCAGCCTCTGGTCCTGTCCTGCCCACACTCAGGACGGAGGGGAAGGTGGGCTCCCGGAGACCTCTCTTGCACATGCTGGGCTGCATTCTTGCTGGCTGTGCTTGTGATCAGTCTGTTTGTTGATCGATCAGTTAGTCCGATGGGGTGGGCCAGGCCGTCAGCCAGGCTGTGTGGGTCAGGGGCTTGCTACAATGTGTGCAGGGGAATGGGCAACGCTCACATGAAGTAAAACAACTGTCAGAAACGATTTATAGCCATGCTCCCATGGAGCCAGGCCTGGTTAGGGCTTTGCATGTTTCCTCCCGGCAAATGAGGTTTGTCACCGAATCATTGCGGTTTAGTACCTGTTATGAAAGCCAGCCCTGGCGCTGGACTGGGCACGGGACATCGCAGGGCTCCAGGTGCCCAGGGGACAGTGGGGGCAGCAGGTCCAGATCTGGAAGGTGTGGAGCCGGTGTGGGCGGGAAGCAGCCCTAGTTGTCCCAGTGGAGAGGCCAGGCTGTGGCCACACTCTCGGGTTTCTTCTCCGCCTCCTGCCTGGGTTCCAGAAGAGGCCCCCAGCCAGCAGGCTCCATGTGCTGTGACTCTGCCTCAGGAATGCCCACATTCCTGGAGGCCCTCGCTCCCTGCCCTCCTGTCTCTGAGGTGTCACAGTCCTCTCCTTCAGTCGCCAGACCCTTTCCGATGCCTTGGCCTGGGGCTAGGGATTACAGTGGAGGCTAACCTTTAGTATCTGCATCCCCATGAGTGTTTTCTCTGTGTGCATGTGTACATTTTATTGTAAACACGATGAAAAAAATCTCCCTCTGAGACACAACGTTGGACTAATAAGTCCAATGATCAAACTCCTAGGAGGGCGACCTGAACTTGCTTGTGACCAGCGCAGGCTTCAGAAAGGGGCACAGCCACTGCTGCCTTCCTGCCTCCAACCAGGGCCTACATCTGTGATCAGTAGATGCGATGGTCATGTGACTGCTGGTTTCTGGTCCCTTTGCTGGCTGGTAAGGCTCCAGCCCAGCCAAACCTGGGAGGCCCCCCTAAGGGTTTGCCCTGGGCTGAGTGTCTGTACAACCTGTCCCAGCTTATCTTCACATCCCCCCAGGGAGCACAGGGTGGGGAGGGGCCCTCCTGTTGTCTTTGGAGAAGTGACCAGAGAAATGCAAGCAGTTGGGAGTCAGATAGTTCCAGAGGGCTGTCCTAGCTCCTCACTGTGTGCCAGCCACTTGGCATCTCTTCACGCAGTTCCCACTCGTGTGTCGAGGGCCTGCAAGGTGCTGGGCATACAGCAGGGGGTGGGAGAGACCTCGTGAGCCTGGGTCGTTATTTCTAAGTTGGGGACGGCCACAGCTACTTCCGGGGGCTGGTGAGGAATGAAATGAAGTAACACCATGTCCCAAATGGAGTTGTGCACAACTTATTCTACAAAATGTTGTAGGAGGAACAGGCTCTGTGCTTGCATGCGTGTGGCCTTGCTAGATGCTTCTCTTGGAGACGTCGCTGTGCACGCTGGCCTATTTAAGGCTCTGGGAGATCCTGCAGTACAGAAGCCCGTTAACTTTTGTGAACTCAGCATCCGCAGGCTCCGTTGAACAGGGAACTTTCTTTGGCAGAGCACCTAATGACATTCTGTGTCATTACTGCTGTGCAAAACCCATTTTTGGAGACTCCGAGGCAGCTCGGGTAAGATGCTCTGTGGAGGGCCCTGCACCCGGCCGGCACTTCATAACCAAGTGTCCCCCTGCCTTGGCGTCCTGAAGGAGGCACGGGGACGAGGCAGGCCCCGGCTGCCCGCAAATCAGCTTGGTGAACTGACTAGCTAACACGCTCAGGTTCTAATGGTTACAGCAACGGAAGTCTGAGTGAGTTTAATTTTTAAAAAGGCAAGGAGTGATGTCCCCATGCTCTGCCAGAACAAGGCTGCATCAGGACTTGGCAGGGTGTGCTGGGGGCTGGGCACAGCTCCTGGCTGGGGAAATCTCTGCAAAGCACTATGGGTAGCACACCGCCCCTCCTGAGCCACACTCCCATTCTGGTTAGCAGGACACGCCACTGGATGCATTTAGCTGGTGTCACTGGCTGGCCTGGGGATGGTAGTGGATTTAACAGGCCTGTGTTCTGGAAGAGGCGTCCTTGCAGCCACCACAGTGTGGAGGGACCGAGAGCTCTGCAGACGTGACTACATCCTCCGCCTCCCAGCCACAGCGCAGGATCAGGGAGCCTTAGTTTACTTCTCTGGAACATGGGGAGCATGATGCCCAGTACTGTGTGTGCCTTGAAGTAGGAACTGTATCCTTCCCCCACTGTGTCCCCATTAACCCAGCACAAGTGAAAATCAGAATTGGGTTTTGAAGGATCAATAGGAGTTCCTTATGAATACAGTAGGAGAAGGGTATTCTAGGCAGATAGTACTCCATGTACAAAGGTGTGGAGGCCTGAAGAAGTCTGACACGTGACATGAACCATTCATAAAGAGGTGTGGGGAGTGTGCAAGGACCAAGCAAGTGACACAAAACGCTTCTCACTTGGGCATGTAGGGAATCTGCCTGCCGTGCCAGAAGAGACACCAGAAAGGGAGGCGTGGTGTGTTCAGAGACATGCGTGATCACTGCCCCCACCCAACTCTGGAGACCGGGTTCACTTCACTCTGACAGCCGCGGCAGCAATAAATGAAGGAGATGGAATGTGTTATTTTAATTATATAGTCTCACCACCTAATTATAATTTTAATTGATATGTGAGCAGGTGCTGTGCTCTTCCAAGCAGTTGAAGGCAGGCTCGTCACTGGAGAAGGAGCAGAGGTTGTTCTGTTTGTTAGTCAAGCAGATGGATGGGCTAAGAGGGCTGGGAGGGGGCCGGGGGGCCCAGGGAAGGGGGCAGCAGCCTTTGCCCTGAGTGACGCAGGAGGTGAGGGTCCTGGCCTGGGCGGGCTGAGCACAACGTGAGAAAGGCGGAGGGGAGGGGAGGGGAGGAGGAGGTGGCGGGTGTCCAGCGCTACAGCATATTTATTCATTTAGTCATTCAGTTATACTCTCAACAAACATATCTTGAGAGCTCGCAGCAAGGCAGGCTCTGTGCTAAACGCAGGGCATTCCCGAATGACTCCGGTATAATTCCTTCCCTCAACACGCTCCCTGGTGGGGGAGGGAGGATAGATGTGGAAACAAATAATTACAGTTTATGGAGTCAATGAGAAGTTACCATAGAAACAGCGTACACCAAGGGGAAAGCTTGGCTCTCTAGTGAAGTCAGGGAAGACTTCCTGGAGGACGCTTGAGTTGAGGTTTTGAAGTGTGAATAGGAGTTGACCAGGTTGTCTAAGATTGAGGATGGAAGATGGTGGTGGGGGATGGCATTCTAGGCAGAGGAGGGAAGCTGCATGGGATGTGCAGGGAGTGCCTGGTGGTTTGCTGGAGCTCTGGCATGAGGGGAGATCTGGTAGGAGATGAGGCTGGACATTGGAGAGGTGAGTGGGTGTCCCCAGGACAGGAGCTGGACCTCAATCTGATGGTAGAGAAGGGCTGGGAGGGATTTGAGGCTGGGGCGATGTGATGAGATTTGCTCTTCTCGGGGATCATCCTGGTGGCAGGTGGGATGGAGAGGCCGATGGTGCAGCCAGTGGAGGAAGTGAGGAGGGGCCTCCTGAGGGCCAGGGCAGGAGCGTGGAGGCTGGACTCTGCATATTGGAGTGAGAGAAGGGAGGGTCAGGGTGAAGGCCTCCTCTGGGCCTAGAGACGGGAGGGCATCCTTGAGACGGGGAGTTGGGGAGGAGCAGGGGATGGTGGCGAAGTCAGCCTGACGGTGCAGTGTGGGATGCCCAGGGCCCTCCTGGGCGAGCCATCCAGGGGGAGAGGGCTGTGCTGGAGGCTGCGCTTTGGGAGTCGTTGTGGGTAGGCGGGGGAGGGAAGCCTCAGCGGGGATGAGGCAGGGACCTGGGGAACCACTAAAAATTCTTAAATTCTTTTCCGTCTTTATTTTATTGTGGTGAGAACACTTAAGAGGAGATCTAGCCTCTTCACACATTTCTAAGTGCACAATGCAGTGCTGGTAAGTGCAGGCACGGTGTGGTACAGCAGATCTCTAGAAATTCTTCATCTTGAATAACTGACACTTTGTACCCCTTGACCAGCAGCTCCCCGTTCCCCCTCCCCCAACCCTGGCAACTGCCATTCTACTCTCTGTTTCTAGAAATTTGACTATTTCAGATCCTTTATATAAATGGAATCATGCAGTATTTGGCCTGTGTGACTGGCTTATTTCACTCAGCATAATGTCCTCAAGGTTCATCCATGTCACATATTGCAGGATTTCCTTCTTTTTTAAGGCTGAATAATATTCCATTCTCTGGCTAGACCACCATAGTTTTCCTTTGTCCATTGATGGACAGATTGATGGGCATTGATGGATGTTTAGGTTGTCTCCACATCTGGGCCATCGTGAACGACACTGCAGTGAACATGGGGGTGCAAATAGCCCTTTAAGGATCCTGATTTCAACTCTTTTGGATAAATACCCAGTAGTGGAATGGCTGGATCACATGGTGGTTCCATTTTTGACTTTTTGAGGGACCGCCATGCTGTTTTCCACAGTGGCTGCAGAATTTCCATTCCCACCAACAGTGCACAGGCATTCCCTTTTCTCTGCATCCTTGCCACGTTAGCCATCCTGACAGGAGTGAGGTGGTACCTCATTGTGGTTTTGATTTGCATTTCCCCAATGATTGATGATGTCGAACATCCTTTTCTCCATGTACCTGTTGCCCATTCATGCGTCTTCTTTGGAGAAATGTCTATTCCAGTCCTTAGCCCGCTTTTAATTGGGTTATTAGAGGTTTTTGTTCTTTTGCTATTGAGACATGTAGACCGAGAGAACTGAGTGGAGAGCCCAGAAATAAAGCCAAACATATGCAGTCAACTGATCTTCGACAAGAGAGTCAAGACCACGCAATGGGGAAAGGACGGTCTCCTCAACAAATGGTGCTGGGAAGCTGGACCCCTATCTTACACTGTACAAACATATTGCCAAATCAATTCAAAACGGATTCAAGACTTAAATGCAAGACCCGAAACTGTAAAACTCCTAGAAGAACACGTAGGGGAAAGCTTCCTGACATTGGTCTTGCTGCTGATTTCATAGATCTGATGCCAAAAGCATGAACAACAAGGGCAGGCATGGACAAGCGGGACTCTTATCAAACTGAGGAGCTTCTGCTCAACACAGGAGACCAGCAACATGCGAAAAGGCGGAAGAAGGGGAGAAAATATCTGCAAACGATGCATCTGATAAGAGGGTCATTTCCAGAAGTGCCTGTATACACAGAGTTTGGCTTTATGAGGCTTATTGGAGCACTCCTGGGGACCCACCCCTGGGGAAGGGAAGGAAAGGGACAGTCAGCCTGGGTAGGGGGACAAGTCAAGGAGTGAGGCCATCCTGGGGGAAGTCCTGGCAGACACCCTGGGAGCCCTGAAGGTGGGATGCCATGACGCTTCAGGGGGTTCTGAGTTGGTGGGAGGGTGGGTCCTTGGTACCTGACGCTGCTCAGTCCTGGGGCGTGGCTGGCTCAGGAATGGACGTGGCTTGGGCTCAGTGTTTCTCATCAGCTGGGGAGATCCCCTTCGGGAGCTGACAGCAAATTGCTGTCTGAAAGCAGCATCCCAGGAGTCCTTTGCTTCTGAAGGGGGCCGGGGGCACATCCCAATGTGCACCACACGCGTGGCGTTGAAGGAAACCGGAACAGGATGCCTAACTCAGCTTCCCAACTGCTCATCACCGCTGCTTCTTCTTGCTTCCTGGCCTCTGTCCATCTTGTTTTCTCCTCCTGGAAGGCTCCCTCTCCTCTCCATGCGCCTGTTCTTACCCATCCTTCCACCCTTCGCCAGGGCGGCCTCCCATTCTCGAGTGGGAAGTCGACCTTGATTCCAGAGGGATCCGGGAGGGCCATGAAGGAGCCAGTCCAGCCATGAGGGTGAGGAAGGCCAGGGGCAGCTGACTCGTGACCCCCGCTGCCACTGGCCAGCTCTCTCACCTCGGGCAAGTCACCCTCTCCCTGAGCTCTGGTTTTTCCATCTCTGAAGTGAGTGGTCTGGACCCAACGTGTTCTGATGTTTGCAGGTGGCTCTGGTGTGGCAGGTCTGCCCCCGGCTCCCCCAGCCTCCGTCTGGTCTGCCCGCTGTGGTCAGTTTCTGCTCTCTGTGTCATCCCCGTCCAACAAGGTGGCCAGTGTCCCTGGCAGTGGACCTGTGTCTGATTCAGGTCTGCCTGAAACACAGTGTCTGGTAAGATGTGGCCATGACAGTGGCCTGACACTCATCTCTCTGGAGAAGAGGCGGAAGCCTTGTTTTTCCCGAGCATGTGTCTTGTGCCAGGTGCATCATGAGCCCTAGCGCGTTCATTTCTCAGGACTACCTACAGAGGAGGAAACGGGGACTCAGGGGAACAGAGCTGGGGTGGGAACCCAGGTCTGGTGGCCCCAAATCTGGGCTCTTTCTGTTCTACCTGCTCCTGAGGTCCTGAGGTAACACTGCGGGGGAGACTGGAGGTCTGTCCCCCTCCAGCCCTGCCTGGCTGGGGCCACTGGTGGGCATGTCCAGCGCTGTGTTGATCCCAGCTGTGCTGTGGGCACCTTGCCCACTTCACTTGGGGTTCGGGGGGAGGGAGGCATCGCCATGGCAAGGGAGCCCCTGAGCCGCCCCTCCCTGCAGTTCATGGAGCTGCTCAGGCTCAGCTCAGCTGTCCTGCCCCACCCAGGGGTGCCCAGCATGGAAGCCAGAGGCCAGATACTCAGTGGGAATTTGGGGAGGTGCTTAAAGAGGCCACAGTGCTCTGGGCAGCTGGAGAGGTGAGGGCAGGGGAAAGCTGGAGTTTGGAGCACATCCCCCCAAAACAAGCCAAGCCTACAGCTCTGCACTGGCGACAGTGGCCATCTTCCAGACCCTGCCCGACACCGCCTCCCCCAGCTGTCTACAGCGGGATGCTTGCCGGCCCTTCTGTGACAGGTGTCCTCAGAGAGGCCTGGGCTGGAGCCTGACCCAGGGCACACAGTCTGCCATCCTCTCCTTTCTTCACCCCGGCCTTTCTTCTCTTCCTCCTTCCTTGCTCACCAGAGTGAATGGGGGCTCTAGGCCAGCGGTCCTGCCTTCCGGGCCTTCTGAGTCTGCCCCTTGGCTGTGTGACCTGCACTGGCCCTCCAGCCCTGTGAGCCTCAGTTTGCGCCTTGTGACATGAATGTGACACCTGTTTCCTCCAGGGGCGGTGCTGTGGGTCATGCAGGAGGCTTCCCTTACATGCTGGTCCACCCCCTGGCCAGGCTTTCCTGGCTTCTCTTTTCAGGAGACCTCTGCACCTGGCCTCATCTGGGCTTAGCAATGAGCCACACCTGGACTAGTTTCCAGCAGCTTCTTCTCTTCCTGGCTCTGTGGCCTCACACCAGGTACAAAGCCTGTCCAGGCCTCTCCTTGCTGCTTGACCCCTTCAGGGTGGGTGAGGACTGCGTGAGATGATGTGTGTGGTCCTAGGCAGGGCTGGGACATGGGTGCAGCCACCATTGCTGTCCCTGTGTGGTCTCCAGGGCTCTGCTCCAGGGGGCCTCTCTTGAGCCCCAGGCTATGAGTGGGCTTATGGAGCAGGCACTGGCCAGGGGGAGACCTGCCCAGCCCTGGTGGTCCTGCCAGCCTGCTGGGCCCGGGGCCAGGCTTGTCGGGGTGGACTGTGCCTCCTGCCCTCTGCAAGGGGTGTCCCGTGCCTGCCTGAGGAGCTCCTAGGCGAGGGACCCTGAGCTCCCCTGAGAAGGATGCGAGGGCTGTGGGAGGAAGGGAAGTTGGTGCCATCCAGGAGGGAAAGGGTATACACGCAACCCCAAGGTGGGAACGGTGAGTCTGGAGTCAGAGGGCAGGGCTGGATCCCAGGTTCACTCAGCAGCATTCTCTGAGCCCCTCCCTGGGGCTGGGACTCATAGGAAGCAGAGATGAGGCCAGTGTTTGGGGAGCTCACAGTCACATCCTTGATACAGGCCTTGATGCCTGATCCTTGCTGGTACCCGGTCAGGGCGACTTCAGAGACAGGCAGTGAGGTGGAGGGCAAGGCCGGCTGGCAAGCTCAGTGTGTGGGGCAGGGGGCCCGTCATCGAGGCGGGAGCCTGCGGGGGCTGCACAGGAGCCGAGGAGGCTGCAGCGGTCAGATGTGGGCTCCGTCACAGAGGCTGGACTGAACCCGAGGGCAGTGAGGGCCCCCTGCTGATGTGGCTGCTAAGCTGTTATGATGGGGCCTGGGCTGCATCGTAGGAGGTGCCCCCCAATTTCTCCAGGAAGATCTAGGCTCTGGGTCCTTGGGGTCGAATCCTGAATTGTCCAAATGTGGACAAGGCAGAGACTGGACTGTTGAGTGGAGCAGAGAGACCCCGGCAGGGCCCTGTCCCGTGGGACTCAGCAGCTGGGACCTCTGGGTTCTGCTGTTTGGCTGGTCAGGGGGTCAGTGGGGGAGTTAGCATGTAGAGCAGGGGGATGGGCACAGAAGGTGGCATATATATGCAGTCTCTCATTGCCGGGGTTGGGGGAATTCGCTCCCCCTGACCTGCTCCCATCCTCTGACCCAGAGGCAGGGGCCCCTGGCCCAAAGCCCTTCCCAGGGAAGGTAGACCACAGGCTCTGGTTCTTGGACATCAGCTGTCTTCCCTCCTGGTTTTCACAGTGACATGTTGAGGTCCTTGTCTTCCAACCACATGGGCCACAGAACCCTGGCTGTTACAGGCTGGTGGCCCTTTATAACCAAAGTACATTCACTTGCCTCAGAGGCAAGTCCTGACATGGTTGGGGTGCTCCAGGCTGTGGGGGGACTACAGCAGGGTGGGGGTGGGGCAGCCCAGCCATGGCGGCCAGGCGGAGCCTGCAGTGGGCAGCGTGCACGTCTGAGGCTGGCGGGGTGGCGAGGGCAGGGAGCCAGGCGGCCACCTTGTTTCAGTTCAGGAGCTGGGAAAGGATCCCCTGTGTCTGCCCCACCCGGGGAAGGAGATGCTGGCGGGTGTTTGCTGAGGAACCTGCGCCCCTGCTTTCCCTTGGTCTGAGCTTCTTGGATTTGTCCACCCATCCCAGGGCGGCAGGACTTTTTGGGGGCACCCAATCCTCGCGGCCTCGGGGGTCTGCAGTTCAGTCCCCGAATCCCAGGCCCTCAGCTTGTCCTCTTGCAAGCACTTGGCGGTGCCGGGAAGTTCTAGCCCAAGGACAGAGAGAGGGCTGGGGGTGAGGGGCCACCTGGGGCCTGGAGAGGGACATACATGGCTGAAGGGCCTCACAAAGTAAGTCCCCGAGGTGGGTGACTCAGGCCGCAGGAATGGTGAGTCGAAGGGGGCCCCCCTGACAGAGGCAGTGGGGGTCTTGCCAGATGCACATTCCGGGGCTCCATCTGGACCTGACTCAATTCCCAGAATGTAGGAGCTGTGGGGCACTGGCCATCTGCACATGAAAACCTTTTCCAAAATTTTCTGATTGTAAGAGCACTACATAGGCATCATGGAAAAATTAGGACATACCAAAAAGCACAGAAAGTGGATAAACATTGCCAGGAGCCTGACCATGCAGAGAATGGCCATGCACAGTTCCAGCCTCTTGTCTTCACAGACTCCCTCTTCACATGGTTGAATACTATTTGTTTGTCTTTGTCTTCAACCTGCACACTTCTATTTCTTTTTCTTTTTCTTTTTCTTTTTTTTTGAGGAAGATTAGCCCTGAGCTAACTGCTGCCAATCCTCCTCTTTTTGCTGAGGAAGCCTGGCCCTGAGCTAACATCATGCCCATCTTCCTCTGCTTTATACGTGGGATGCCTACCACAGCATGGCATGCCAAGCGGTGCCATGTCCGCACCCAAGATCCAAACCAGCGAACCCCGGGCCGCCGAGAAGCAGAACGTTCAAACTTAACTGCTGCGCCACCGGGCTGGCCCCTTCTATTTCTTTAAGTGTCACAAATAATATACAAATACATCACATTGACAAGGATTTGAGGAACCGGCCCTGATGGCCTAGTGGTTAAAATTTGGCGTGCTCCCAGGTCGCTGAACCACAGGACTTGTCTGTCAGTCCCCATGCCGGGGGGCGGCCCACATGGAAGGGCTAGGACTTACGACTAGGGTATACAACCATGCACTGGGGCTTTGGGGAGGAAAAGAGAAAAAAAGGAAGATTGGCAACAGATGTTAGCTCAGGACAAATCTTTTCCTGCAAAAAATAAAATTAAATTAAAAAAAAGATTTAAGAAATAATTAAAAGAAATAAAAGTCCCCTTTCTCTCCTTCAAGGGAAGATTGAAATCAGGTTGCTCCATATCCTTCCAGAACATTCCCTGTGTTTACATTGATGTATACACAAAATGGAATACAGAGTTTTGCTTTGTGTGTTTTGAATATATAAATAGTGCTGACTACACATATTATACTGTACCTTGCTTATTTTCACTCAGCAATATGCCTTGGTGAGCTCGCTGTGCTATTTCATATAAATTCACCACATTTTAAATCGAAGCTCATAACATGTTCCCCTGTGAATAGATATTTGGGTCATTTCTGATTTTTCACAATTACAAACCATACTGTGATTAAAATTCTTACCCATGCCTGTGAATATTTATCTAGATAGATTCCATGGTGTGGAAGTGGTTGGCTGAATGGCATGCATAGTTAAATTTTTTTTTTTTTGAGGAAGATTAGCCCTGAGCTAACATCTGCTACCAATCCTCCTCTTTTTGCTGAGGAAGACTGGCCCTGAGCTAACATCCGTCCCCATCTTCCTCTACTTTATATGTGGGATGCCTACCACAGCATGGCTTGCCAAGTGGTGTCTGTACCTGGGATCTGAACAGGCAAGCCCTGGGCTGCTGAAGTGGAATGTGTGAACTTAACCACTGCGCCACCGGGCCAGCCCCTAAATTTTTAAATAGCTTCTGTCAAATTGCCCTCCGGAAAGCTGAACTAATTTGCAGCTCCACCCAGCAGGGTAAGAAGAGGACCTACTTCCTCATGCTCTTGTCGGCACTTGTTATTATCAGCCTTTTGATTTTTGCCCATCTGATGGCTAATACATGGTACTCTGTTGTTATTTGAATTCCATTTCCCTAGTTACTATGAGTCTTTTCATATTACCTACTTGATATATGCCATTCTAGCAGATCGTAGTTGTTACTAAAAATATTATTTGAATTTATGTATCCAAATAGATCATAGCAAACACGGTTAACGAAGGCACTCCCCTCTGATACAACACTTACTAAGTCCAAGAATGAAACCTTTGAAAGAGCAGTATACTGTGCTCTGGGACTCAATCGATGTGCGTGCTGTTGTTCTCACGTGCATTTGCTGCTTGTGTGCATTCTTTAAGATGCTGTTGCTGAAGGCTGGGGTCTCCGGCTGTTTGCAGAGTTACTGGGTGTAGATAATGAGTATAACAAGGTTGCAGGGAGACCCTGGGAATCTGTGAGCGCTGGGATTTTAGGCAGCCCTACCTTCATATCCAATTCCAAATAAAAACAGCACCAAACTGTAACACAAACGTAAGCATGTCCAACAAAGGTGTTAGTTTTTTCAGGATGACTTTGAAATCGAATTCTTTTAAAAATGTGTTTTCGTTTTGGGACTCCCGCCTTGCTGGTTGTCTGTTGGGTGTTCTGGCATGTGCTTCCCTGTTGCCTCACTTTAATCCAGGATGTGCTTGCAGTCTTGGCCGTACCTCCCATGGCGTGTGCGTCCACGGGACTTCAGATCGCCGATTACTTGCAGCCTGGCACCACCATTTGCTTGGTCCAATATCGCTCCATTACTGCTCTTCCAATGGCTGCTGGCTCTTCTCTCTCTGTTGTGCCCTTTGGTGTCTTTGCGGCCCTAGATTTTAATTTTAGTCTCATGGTCTATTTGAACTCTCTTCTGCTATTTCATTAATTTTTTCTTCTGAATTCTCAGAGTCTGTCCATATGGTTCAGACCATTTTACCCTGCTTAAGACTTTCCATCATTTGATTAAGTAAATGAATGCTCGGAAAATGAAAGCAATTCTTATAAACAATCATTAGCTACTTGTCACCCACCAGTGTCGGTAGTTGTAAATAAAAAGGTGTGTCTGTCACTGGATGTTTTGAATATATGGATTAATAAAGCAACAGGTGTCATCTTCAAATACTTATAGTTACTATCCAGGGACAGAGTGTATCTCTCTGTTTATTTGGAATCTTTTTGATGCTTTTAGGGATGTTTTACATTTTTCTTCATACAGGTGTTGCACATTTCTTATTAGGTTTATCCCCAGGGTTTTATAGACTTTTTTTCTCTAATATGAATGAGCTTTCTTTTGGGTTCCATTTTCTAATTGGGAGTGTTGGCTTCCACGAAAGGTATTGATTCCTGCATACTGATTTTATAGCCAAGAGTTTTGCTGAACTCTCATATGAGTTCTAATCGTTTATTAGTTGATTCTCTTGGAGCTTATAGGTAGATCTCCTTTTTTCTCCAGATCAGGTCAATTTTGTCTCTTCCTTTTCAACACTTCCTTATTTATTTTTCAGGTGTTATCACATTGTTCAGGACAATGCTAAGTATTGGTAGGCGTAGAATATTTTGAAGTTTCACAATTCAGTATGACGCTTGCTGTTGGCTTCTAGACATCCTTTATCAGGTTAGAGTAGTTTCTTTTGATCCCTCATTTACTAAGAACTACTAAGGGTTTGACTAAGAGTTAAGTTCTATTTTGATCAAACCCAATAGGTGCTCCAGTTCAAATTTATTTCTAAATAGTTTGGAATTTCTATTTGTCATGTTCTCTTAAGCCAGCAGTTACATATGAAAAAAAGGATTTTTAAAGTTTTCTGAGTATATAGCTTGGAGTGGCAGTTTTCTTTCATTGTTAATTCCTATTCTCGTTGCATTGGACTCAGTTAATGTACAATGAATTTCTGAATAATTTCCCCTTTAGGATTGTACTGAGATTTCCACTGTGGAGAGCTGGGTGTGCATGGAAAAGACTGTGCTGTCTCTGTTGGGTCCCATGAGAGAGAGCATAAGTTTGGGATTGGGAGCAGACTCTGGGTCAGCCTGGACTTGGGTCCCAGCCTGCCTCCTATGGGCTGCATAATGGTGGGCAGGCCACTGGGCATCATTTCCATTATGTGTGATATGGGCATCATAGTTGTGCTGACTTAATAGCATGGTATGAGGATTAAATTACTTAATATATGCAAAACTTAAAATAGAACCTGGAATGGAACTTAAGTATTTAATAAAATAAGTATTATTGGGTAAACTTATATATAGGTGAGATGTGCAAATCTCCCATATTATTTTTTGCCTCCTGAATCTGAAATAAAAGTGTTGAAGTCACCTCTATGATTATGGGTTTGTCAGTTTCCTCTTTATTTATTGTCAGTTTTGCATTACGTACTTGGAAGTTGTGTTGTAAAGTTCATAAAACGCCACAACGGTGGTATTCTGGGTGCCCCTTGTGTCTTGTGTTAATACGAAATTTCCAGTCCAGTCTTTTGAGTCCTTCCCACCTCAAATTCCATTTTGTCTGATAAACACCTTCTGCTTCTGGCTTGTCTTTTGCTTGATATTGCTTTCCCCATCCTGTTATTTTAAACTTTCCTGGCTGTTTATCTTTGTATCTTTTGTAAAAAAAAAAAAAAAACAGATTAAAAAAATCTGTTTATTGAAGTATTGATTAGGCGAAGTTAACCTATTTACTTTTAATGAGATCACTGACCTGCTTGGACTGTTTCTTGCCATTTTATTTTGTGTTTCGCATTCACTATGCTTTCTTGTACTCTTTGTCCCCCTTCCTGCCTTTTGTTGGGTTGATTGGGTTTTCTTGGTCCTTACAGCTATGGTCTCGGTAGAGGCACTGCTATCGTTTTGGGCAGGACTTCTTTTGGGATGTGGCACTCTTCTTGGCCCTGGATACTAGATTACAGTAGACACCTGCCCATCACTGTGACAACCCCAAATGCCCCCTTCCCTCTGTTCCCAGTGGGTTCAAATCATATATTTTTGTTTTCTAGTGATTACTTATTTTTTCAAGATATATTTAAGCTCAGATTGGACTCTCACCATGTAATCAGTGTTTCTATTGTTTCCCTGAACCAATCAAGGACTTTAATGGGCCTTAACTGCTCGCACACCCGAACCTCTTCACCACTTAAGATGAGGCCAATTGGGATTTTAGTTCCAAATTGTAATACTTAATGTTAGTCAGTAGAGAGTTTTAACAGTAAATTTAAAATTTTTCTCACTGCTGCTTTTGTAGTCCACATCCTGTTCTTGGATTCCTTTTTTTTTTATTGTTGTGGAGGTCAAATTCAATACCATAAAATTCATGATTTTAACCGTTTTAAAGTGTACAACTCTGTGACTTCCAGTGCGTTCACAATGTTGTACAACCATCACCACTATCTAATTCTAGAACATTTTCATCACCCCAAGAGGAAGCCCTGTGCCTGTTAGCAGTCACTCCCCATTCCCCCTCCCCCCAGCCCCTGGCAACCACCCATCTGTTCTCTGGATTCATTTTCGTGGTGCCTGGAGGACACCCTTTGGTAGTTCTTTCGAAGAGGGGTTGTGGGTGATGACTTTCTGTGTCCTTGCATGCCTGAAAATGCCTGTTCCCTTCCTAAAGGCAGAGTAGAAGATTGAAGGTTTGTACTGTTTCTCTCTAAGCTCCTCTGAGATGTTCTTTCAGTGACCTTTGTGCATCTGATGTTCTCATAATCGTAAGAGCTACGTCTTATGTAGTGGGCTCTCCATGTCAAGACTTTACATGTCAACCCATGTAACTTTCTGTCAACCCTGAGAGGTAGGTACTGTCTCCCACACAACGGAGTGGGCTGGAAAATGAGGCCGCGTGAGGAGGGGCCCTGCAGCTGGGAACGAGGGGCTGCCGTCCACCACCAGGCTGTCCACACCCAGGCCGCCTGGCTCTCAGGTCCACATCAATCACTCTGACTTCTGTTCCGCTGCAGGCAGTCTGTGTCCTTTTTTCCCTGGAGGAGTTTGGCATTTTCCCTTCTTCCCTTGGGTTCTTAAATTTCACCACTCTGTGCCTAAATCTTGTCTTTTTACGTAATCCTACTTTGCACGTGCCCAGTTCTCTCACTCTGAGGACTCGTGTCTTTCTGGAATTATTCATTTTGCTAATTTCCTGTATTCTCCCGGGTCTGTCTTTGGAACTCCTGTTAGATGGCGGTTGGAGCTTACCTCCTCCATTTCCCTTCACTTGACTTTCATCCTCTCCAGCTCTGGGTTTCTGTGCCGCCATCTGGGAGAATTCTCGTCTCAGTCTCCAGGTCACTCATTTGATCTTCATCCGCTCCATGCTGCTATTCAGCCCCTTTTTATACTTTCACAATGCAGAGTTTGGTTTCCCGATCTAGTTCATTCTTTTTTGACAGATGCGATAGCCCCTCCAGTCGCTCTGAGTTTTCTTGCTCTAAAGGGTCCTTCTGTCTGTCTGAGGCCCCCAGTGTCCTCAGGTCTTAGTTCTCGTGGTAGACAGGTTTGGGGTGCTGCTTTCAATCTGTGGTCTTCTTAAATATAGATGGGGGCTTCCAGGCTGTGCACTAGTCTTTGTGTTTGAAATTAGCTGTTGGCCCATGAGTGAGGCTGAACCCATCCCCAGCAATGACTGGGTTGCATCCTGGGGCTGCTGTGTTGGTGGCACCAGATTGTAGTGTGTGGGGTGTGGGGGTTCCCCTTTCCTGCTGGATGTTGGTGTCCCCCTAGGGCTGGCTGCCCGCCCGCCCCCTGGGAATCAAGTACTCCTCTTTACCCTGTGGGCAGCCACTTTGGCAGTTCACTGCTGGCATGGTGGAGAGGGGACAGCTGGCCGCCTCTCCCAGGGCCCACCGTCCACATTTTACTGTAATAAAAAGTGTTGCCGTGAACACCTTGTGCCTGAAACTTTGTCCACCTTTGGGACTATTTTCCTAAGGTAGAGTCCTAAGGGGATAAATGTGTGTGTGTGTGTTTATTGTGGTAAAATATACATAACAAAATTCATCATTTGAACCGTTTTTAAGTGTGCAGTTCAGTGGCATTAAATACATTCCCGTTGTTTTGCAACCATCACCACCATCCGTCTCCAGACCTTTTTTACCAACTTAAACTGAAACTCTCTACCCAACGCACAGCTCCCCATCCTCCCCGCCCCCAGCCCCTGGCTCCCATATTTCCTTTCTGTCTCCATGAATTTGACCACTCTGGGCGCCTCATAAGGGTGGAATCCTAGCCATGTATACACATATTTGGCGTTTTGTGACTGGCTTACTCACTGAGTCATAATGTTTTCGAGGTTCATCCGTGTTGTCAATGTGTGTTTTAAAACGCCCATTCTGTCCTGCTTCCCCCTGAGACTCCCACCTCATCCCCATGTTTGGGGATCCACGGGGCTCCCTCAGGAGGTGGCCTGGGAGTCTGTCTGCATTTGTCGGCAGCAGGACTTTTCCTGCAGACTCTGCTGTCTTCACTTGCTCAGTGATTCATCTCAGACCCCGGGCTGGACGAAATGGGGCTGCCTTCCCCGCAGGGCTGGTCTGGAAGTTTGTGCTCATCACCTTGCTTTGCAGTAATTTGCACATTGGGTTTTGTGCTCTGTCTGCTCTGCTTGTCCTGCCTCTGCCAGAGGCCTTGCCGCGTGGGGCTGCGGGGCCGAGGCGGGAGGGGAGGCCCCGGGGTGCTCCGTGCCTGTGGGGTGAGCTGGGCTGGTGACAGCCCGGGGATGCGGTTTAAACATGCCATTGCATTTTTATTGCTGGATGACTGCTGCTGCTGTCACCGAGGGAGCGAGGGGGCTCCAGGTACAGCTGCTTCTCACCGCAGTTCATGCTTTAGTAGCTGACCCTGGGAGGGAATTTGATAGAATACGAGCCGGGGAGGGAGCGGGCAGCACCTGTAGCACCCTGGGCACTAGACCCAGCAGGTCCTCCTTCAAGCCATCATCATCATCATCATCATCATCACATGATGCCATCAGCAGCATCTTCTCCACTCTCACGGTCCTCGTCAGCGACCTCTGCAGACACCAAGACTTCCCACCTCCCAGATTCTCTCAGCTGACCCTCTGAGGGAGTGGACACCATGCCCATCTTACAGATGGGTAAATGAGGGCTCCTTGCCCAATGTCACAGCTCAGGTTCATGCCTCGTGGCACATTGGGTGCTTCATCCATGGGAGTGAGGGGAGAGGTGAGGGCAGTCAGAGGTCCTTGGGGCCTGGGGTGGTGGAGGGAGCGGGATCCTGATGGCTGGTCCCCACTCCCGCTCCTCCCTCCCTGGGGCTCACCCAGAGCAGGCCTGGAAGGGACAGCAGTGGTCGGCTGGTTCAGCCATCTCCTTCTGTCTTTCCTGCCCAGGGTGGGGGCTTCCCTGGGGAAGGTGCGGGGCTAGGCCAGCCGGGTCGTGGTGGACAGAACCTTTGCAGGGTCCTGGAGGCAACAAGCTCGAGACCCAGAGGATTCCTGGTTCTGTGCTCCTGGCTGAGTGACCTGGGATCACCTGCTTAACTTCTCTGAGCCTTGGCCCCTGTTGCTGTAACAGCCCCTGGGTTCTGGTGCATCTTGGTTGCAGTTGATATGTCACTCTAGGCTTTGTGCTTCTATTTCCAGCACAGCCGTCAGAGTGAGCCTTTTAAAACAAAGGCAGATCACGTCACTCTGCTGCTGATAACCTGCCATGGATCCCCATTTCTCTCGAAGCCCATGAGGCTCTTATGAGCTAGTCCCCTGTTCCCTCTTGGGCGTCGTCTCCTCCCTCTCTCCCTGTGCTCCCTCTGCTCCAGCCACACTGGCCCCCTCCCTGCTCCTTGAGCACTCCAGCATGGTCCAGCCTCAGGTCCTTTGCACTACCTGTTCCCTCTGCCTGGAGTGCCCTTTCCGAGTTACCCAGGTGGCTTCTCCTCCCTCCTTCTCTGAGTATCTGCTCACATGTCACCTTCTCCGTGAGACCTACCCTAACCCCTATTTTAAATGAAAACCCACTCCCCAATCCTGATTTCCCTTTCCCTGATTTTCCATAGAACACTTACGCTGTAACACACAGCGTATGTTATGGACGTATGTGAATGCATTCACTTGCTTATTTTTAATACTTTCCTCTCCTGCTAGAATGTACACTCCGTGAGGATAGGGTTCAAAGTCTGTTTGGTTCTCAGATGAATCCCAAGTGTTTGGTGCCTGTGAGTGCTCAGCTGAATGAATGAATGAGTGAATGAGTGAGTGAGGGAGTGAGAGGGTCTGGGGAGTTGTCCTGTCTATGACAGGTCTCAGGAAGAGCGAGTTCTTTCCTCTCTGTCACTCCCTCCTTCTGTCCCCACCTCAGCCCCACCCATTGGCTCAGATGTGTCCCAGCAGGGGGTGGACGGACAGGACGCTAGGCCTGGCCTGGTGGGGTTCTCTTGTCCTGCAGACCCCAGAACATCCGTAAGGCATCAGGAGCCAGATTGTCACAGCAGGAGGGGGCAGCCATGTGAGCTTCTCCCACAGCCCGTCCGCTGGTGTGGCCCTGGGGGTGGGCTGGCTCTGGCATGTGGAGGGCAGGGGGCTTGGAGTAGCCACTGGAGCAGAGTACAGAGCTTGACTGAAGACAGACAGGGCATATTTTGGCCCTGGCACAGCTTCTGCATGGCAGTGATGGCCGTGACCACGTCTGAGTTAAATGCAACGTGCAGAATTAGAGCCAGAGTGAGAGGTGATTTCTGGGGTCAGCCTCGTTCCCTTATCGAGAGGGACTTTGGTGGACAGCATGGGGGCTGGCTGCTCAGCTTCTATGTGTCCCCTGGGCCCAAAGCCCCTGCCCCCTCCCTTTTGTACCATGAGGGTCCTTCCGTTGCCTGGCTGTACTGACACTTAACAGGGGGCAGGCACTATGGGGAGAGCCAGCCCCGACTCTTGCTCAGGAACAATGGGGACAGCTGGAAAGAGGGGTCAGAATCTATTGAAAGAATCGTGAAAAGCTGGGGCCCTCGTGGTCTAAGAGAGGGGCCTACAGAGGAGACAGGAAGGAGGCTAGGACCACCAGAAGGGGCTGGAGGGTGTCTGTCATGGGCACCTCTGCCCTTGGGTGCTTCGCCTTGCAGAGTGGGCACTGGGGAAATGGGGCAGGGAGGCCACACTGGGCACCAGCATTCAGGCACTGAGTCATCACTGGTACCTGCCCGCCTTGAGTGGGACACCACCTTCTTCATGCCTCTGAAGAACAGGCCGGTGGTGGGTAGGCTGAGGTGCCCCAAGCACCCAAGGCCTTTTCTTTCCACTTGGGAAGCCCAGCCTGGCCTTTTCGACTCTATGAGCCGATGGACACAACTTGGGGGATGGCCCTTGGCCTCCCACCCCCTAGGTCAGAGCCAGGGAAGGGGGCCCCCTTGCCCCCATGGTCCAGCCAGGGGCACTGCCCACCTCTCCTGCCATCCCAGCAGAGGGAGGGCGTGAGAAGGCCAGATGGGTGCTCCCAGGAAAAACAGCAGTGTGGAGAATCCATTCTCAGAAGGTGAGATGTAATTGTGGGTAATTGAAGTCACTGTCAAGCTGTTCGTCATAATTTTTATAAGTGCTTTCTCCGGGGGTCATTCGTAACACTCGCAGAACCTCACAGGCCTGCAGAACACCTATGCCCCGCATTCCTCTGCTCTGCGGAGTCTGTCTGGTTCAGAGTGAGTGGGGGGCTTCAGGTGGGCCAGCCTGCGGGCAGGAGCCTGCTGGCCTGCAGGGACAGCCTCATGTGGGGTGGGGAAGGTCCCAGATTCGGGGGTCTGGTACGGCAGGACAAGGCACAGCCTGGTCCTGGCCGTGAGCTGCAAGCCCAGTGTCTAGACTCGGAATGAGGAGGTCAGACAACGGGGCAGCTATGCACCCTCGGGCTGAGCCCTGAGGCCCTGAGCAAGGGCCCGGGCCGGGGGGGGGGAGGGGGGGGGGTGGCGGGTAACGGGGGTGGGGGTCTGTCCTCTGCAGGGAGACGCGGGGCGGGGACTCAGGCGGTTCTCTCCTGAGGGGACTTAGACGTGTGGTGTCCTTTAGTTAGTGGCCCTGGGGCCACCTGTATCAGAATTACCAAGGCTGGACTTTTGTACAGCTTCTGCCTCCACCAAGCCCTGCAGAGGAGCCCAGCCCCTCTTGGGGAGGAGCCTGGGGATGAGCGTTTTAGCAGGGGTGTTCTTGTGACTCCTGTGCACACTGTAGTGTGAGATGCACTGGCTTGGCGTAAGGTGGTTCTGAACCCCAGCCTGTCTCTGACTCAGAGAAAACGACAGAAGACCAAGACAGGCACCTTATCTGGAGGCCAAACAGTTAGTTTGAGGTTTATGCGTTTATGAGCGATGCCCATCAAGGTGACCTTGGAGCGACAGAAGCTGGTGTTCAGAAGCACTCAGGTTTCACGCACTCACTGCCAGGTCCTTCTAGGCTGGGCCCTGCATGCCTGTCTTCCATGGGGTCCAGCCCCCTGCATGCCTGTCTTCCATCAGGTCCAGCCCTCCCAAGTCTGGGAGTCTTGCCTGTGCTGTTCCAACTTGGCCGGGGCCAGTTTTGAGGGGCCTCTGGGCCCGGCATTGGGGAGAGACTCTTTCGTCTGGTTTCAGGAGCGTGCAGACCCTCGGGGGCCAGGCTGGGTGCCACCGCAGCTCTGGAGACTCCGGAGGCACTGCCTTATGATTGGGCTCACTTGCAAGTCAGGGCTGTGAAGTCCCTGACGTGAAGCAGCTGGCAGTCTTGGCTTATGGGAGTGTGTGGGGAGGGTGGAGAGTGAGTGAGGTGTGATCCTGCTGGAAGGCACAGAATCTGCCTGGGGGATCAGGGAAGACTTTCATGAGTGCAGCGCCTAAAAGTTATGGAGGGTGTTGACTGAGTAGTGGTTCTGAGTATGGACCAGAGTGGACAGGGTTGCCATGGGCTGGGTCCGTGGCCAGTGGTATCTTCCCATGTTTCGTTCTACAACATTCTTGCTCCATTTTAAGAGAGGAACTGGGGAATGGAAGTTGGCTGGATGTGTAGGTGGGTGGATAGTGGTGGATGGGTGGATGTGTAGATGGATAGATAGATGAATAGGGGCCAGACGGATGAGTGGATGGAGTTGATAGACAGGATTTAGAAAGATAGGTAGGTGGATGTGTGTATGGTTGGGTGAATGGTTGATTGAGTTTATGGCTGGCTGGCTGGGTGAGTGGTCAGTGGGAGGATGTGTAGATGGTGGATTGATGGGGATTGGAGTCGGATAGGTGGATGGATGGACGAATTGGAGGATGGGAATGGCTGAGTGGATGGGTGGATTGATGGAGGGTAGATGGGAGAAGATAGGTGGCTGGAGGGATGATTGGAGGGAGATATATAAGGGTAGCTGAAGGAAAAGTTGGGTAGATGGGGGTATATGTATGGGTGGGTGGGAGAATGGATGGGTGAAGGGCAGGGTGAATGGGTGGATGGATTATAGGTGGATGTTTAATGGGGGTAGAAGGATGGGTTGCTGGGTAGGAGGCAGATTAGGTGGGCAGTGAGGCTAAGTAATATAAAATTAAGCTGCAGTCAGATATGCAAAAATCCAGGTTTCTGGTGGGACCCAAAGAGGTTGTAGGGTTCTGAGAGGAGTAGCCCAGCCTCGGACCCATTAGGGGAAGCCCCCTTGAACTCCTCCCTGGGCCACGCAGACCATGTTCTTGCCCTGAGAGTTGCTGTCTTTCCCGTGGCCCCAGCCATCCTTGCCTGGTGGGTGTGGCTGCCTGGAGTCTGGGAGTCCTGCCTGGGATCTGGCTGTGCCTGGCCTGGGTGACAAGGTGAGAGCTGTGATGCGGGGCCTGGAGGACAAAGGCTGGGGGGAGAGTGTGATGTCTGCTTCATGGAATCCCAGCCTGTCCGTTTCATCCTCATGGCAGCTGGGAAGGTACCAGCCCCACAGAGGAGGAGACTGAAGCTGAGGGAGGGTGAGTGACTGGCCCAAGGACGTGCTGATTGACAGAAGCAGAGTCTGGAGGTCAGGCAGAGGCTGGGGGCTCTGAACTAGAGACGTCCCAGTGGCATCAGATCAGCAGTGGGTCTGGGGCTAGGGATCAGTCCTGGAAAGGGCAGATTGGGTGGAGGGTTCTGACTGCAGGTCCAAGCAGAGGGCAGGTCCCAGGGAGCACTCCCTATGGGGTGAATGAACCCCAGGGGCTCGGTGCCTCAGCTATGGGGCCCTGGGTCCTCTGTCTGGGCTCCACATCCACGTGGCCTTTCTGATGCCCCTGCACCAGGTCTTGGGGGCCTGGGCAGGGCACTGGAGTGGCAGCCCCACGTTCCGGCTCAGCATGGAGGGTCGGGCAGCTGGCACGCTTGTGAGAAGCGCTGGGAGAAGGACTGTTGGCCTGAGAGCCAAGGCAGCTTCATAGGAGGCCCCGCCGTCAGAGAGCTGCCTCCTCAGGGGTCTCCTGGTGAGCAGCAGGTGCCTCCTGCAGCCCACTGACCCTTTCGTTCCAAGGGCATCCGGCCATGATTTCCTAGGCCTGGCAGGAAACGTCGTCAGAAACCCTGAAACCTCCTTGCCCCTGACCCTGGGCCAGGTCGGGCGTTCCTCTGATATTTCCCCTGGCCAGGCCCTGTAGGCACAGCTGATCCCATCCTGAGGGGTTGGGGAGCAGATGGCCCCTGGACACAGGCACCCACAGGGTGGAAGGAGCCCTGGCCTCGGGGATCTGAGCCATCATCAGGCCACCCACCCTCGTCTGGAGCTTCTGAAATTAGGGCTGGGACCTGTCACATCCGTGGTCATGGACGGCTTACACTATTGTGGGTGTCAGGCTGGGGGACTCAGCTGAAGCAGCCAGCCCCAGCTCTCGGTGGAGGAGCCCAAGGGGCAGGGCACGGGGCCTCGGGAGTGAAGAGCAGGAAGCCCCCGTGTTAGGGAGGAAGGAGAGAGGAAGCTGGACCTGAGCTGGCCTCAGCAAAGAAAGACAAAGCAGGAAAAACAGAAAAGTAATTTTAGTACATTAGGCTAGAGCTGGGAGGGCGTTTACGGATCATTTAGCTTACGGATGGTGATAGGTTAGTGGTTAGATTAGCAGGAAGCCAGTCAGCTCGAAAGGAGGGAATTAATTTATGAGATTGCAAAGGGGAAAATTGTTTGCAAGAAATACAGGGGTTTTGTTGTAATAGCATCAAGTTTAGCAGAAACAACAACTGCTGGCAGGCCCAGCTGTCCATCAGGGAGCCAGCCACCAGGAGCGCGAGTCTGTGGACTGGGGATGTGGGGGCAGTGGGACACCCCAGCTGGGGAACAGCCCAGGTGTCACCTGCTTCCCAGCCAGGAGAAGGCTGTTCCTTGTCCCGTGAATTTCCTGGGCTTCGGCTTTGAGGTTCCAGAGCCTGGAACCTGGACTAGGGGTTGGGCCTGGGGGGAGCCTTGGTGACTGGGGTTGGTGAGCAAGACCTGGGATGTCACCCAGTCCTGGGACATCAGTGCATCCTGTACCAGATCGTGCAGCACTGCACCTCTGGGAGGGGGGTTCCTCCCTTCCATGGGCACCAGGAAGGGAATCTCCCAGGTGGGTTTTCTTGCTCCTGTGTCACACTGTGTGACTGGGGGACAGGGGACCTGAGCAGAGGATCCCAGAGGCCTGGAGAGTCCTCCATTCATTACATAAACATTCCTATTTCAGCGTGATGTGCCCAAGAGATGGGCCAGGCCAGGGGGACCTGGCTCCGATGCCGGCCCCGCCACCTGGTGGCTGAGTGACTTGGTCAGGTGGTGGAGCCTCTCGGAACCTCTGTATCCTTGCGTGTCAGCATCTCAGGTCGTTGTCATGGGGACGACCTGAAGAGATGTGTATGAGGAACCTGCACATGGCTAGTGCTGGGTAATGGCAGTTGTCAGTATAATTACCGTATTATTCATGGCAGGGCGCTTACCGAAAGCCTGCCAAGCCCCAGGTTCTGGTGCCCTCTCCTCGCTGCCCACCCTCAGCCCTGGTCCCTCTGCAGGACGTGCCTCTCCCTATGCCCTGGAGCAAGTGCTGTCTGAGCCCAGGGTGCGTCCTGTCATTGCCATGGCTCCTCGGGGTACTGGGGAAAGAGCCCCTGAGTGTGGCATCTGCTCTCCTGGTTTCCGGTCCCATGGAGCCGCTTTGAGGTCACCTCGCTCCTCTGAATGGGATGCCAAAGTACGTGGGTCCTGCTGACGTCGTCATTGGGGTTTGTTTGCCCACATCCCCTGGCTGCAGTGGACGCGACCCTAGGCACTATTCGCTGCAGTCTAGGTGAATGGCGCCCCTGGGGTGGGGCAGGTGGCAGCCCCGACAGCACCTAACGATTTACAAGGGGCTCAGTCTCTCTAGTCACCTTGTGAGGTGTGACTGATGGTGACTTCCAGGTGAGGACATGGAGGCCAGAAAGGTGGAACCTCTTGCTCAGGGTGACAGGCTGGTAAGTGATGGAGCCAAGATTTGAACCCTCCTCCTGTAGCCCCACCCATGCCACCAGCTCTTCCTATTCCACTGCTGCCAGGCCGAGGCTGGCCCTTGGGGTCTGAGGTCTAAGGCAGGCTCCCCTCCATGGTCTGGGGAGGCATGACCAAGGCTTCTGAATTCACGGCCAGAGGCAGCCTGGAGAAACCCCTCTCTGGGGGAACAGCTTGCAAGGAAAGGAAAGCAGTCCTTTTCCCTTGCTGGCTGATGAAGGGTGAGCCTGCTCCTCAGGAAGTGACAACTGGGTGCTCTGGTTTTAGCTCCGGCAGAGAGAGGCAGAGAAAGGGACGGTGTGTTGAGGGTGGGGCGGGGCACCAAAAGGTGCATTTTCTCCCTTCACTTCTCAGTACTGCCATGCAGAGTCCTTTTTCCAGGTTGGGGGAATTTCTCTTTTGAAAGTACTGTGCCTCTGATCAGTCATCTGGGCTTGACGGAGCTGAACCACCTGGAAACATTTGGAGAAAGCTTGGCTTTGTTCTCACCCACATTTAACTTCACAGTAGCCAAGGCAGTCTGAACTTTACAAAAGTGCCCACATCAGCGGAAAGAGCCTGCACGGTGGCACGCAGCCAGGAGACACTTTGCACAAATTACAAGTGCTGGGAAACAGAGGCCAGCCCTAAGGGAGCTCCTGGGCTCCCCACTTCTGTCTATCTGGGGCAGGTACCCTGGGCTGAGTCACTGGGGACCCTTGGAACTGTAGACCTAGGGGTTGCTAAACCAGCTAATTAAAACAGATTGTGGTGCTGCCACTTCGCTTCTGAACCCTGAGCTCAGCTTGGAGGGATGGAGGGATGGGGAGAGAGAGTGAAGGATCGTGGTTCATTTCTTTACTCTGGGGGCCCGGTGTTCTTAGGAGCTAGGAAGGCCCTGACACCTCTGCAGTGTTGGATCAGAAAGATGTGGTCTAGGTGTTTGCCCTGCCTGGCTGTGGGGGTCTGTGTGGGAACCAATAACACCCTTAGGCTTTGATGGGGGAAAGTTTCGTTGGGAGGGGGTCACACCCCATGTATGATACGTGGGAATGTTATGGGAACAAGCGTGTAGGTGACACCCGTCTGCTGTGATCAGATCTTCCAGCTGCTCAGTGCCTGTTGGAAACTGCATGATACAGTGGAGAGAGGATGGTCTTTCACACTCGACAGTCTGAGTTTGCACCTAACTGGCTGTGTGATTTCAAGGCTGTTTCTTAACCTCTTTGGTTAAGACAGAATAATACCTGCCTGAAAGGCTCTTGGGGGACTGAACAAGATATCAATATATGACGTCTGAGCTCCCTGGTTGGCACAGAGGAGGTGCTCAGAAAACGTTAGTCTGTCCCTCCTAAGCTTCTTCCCCTTTCTCGTCCTCCGCTGCCCCCTCCTCTCCCTCTTCCCCAGCTCCTTCTCTTGCTCCTCCTCCTCCATCTTGACCCACGAGGCTTTTTCAGGATGGATTCGCTAGAAATCTATCATGCTCACCTTCCTGTACCCTCTGCTGTCTGAGACGGAGAGATCTGAGCTCAGAGATAACAGGCTATTACTGTGCACACCGCCAACACACGACGTTAGCAAAGCTGGCCAAGTTGTAAATTCCTCTGACTTTAGCTTTTGGGAAGCTCCAAAAATAAATGTGGGGACATTTCAAGCTCTAGCAGACTGGAGTGCACGTCGAGTCTCTGGGACAGGATGACAGAAGGGCAGTAGGTGTGTCTGGCTGGGTCTGAGTGGGATCAACCACGTCTTCTGGAATTTCCAGCCTCTCTGCAGAAACCACAAACTAGGCAGTGGGAAGCCTGGAATGTGGACCCATGTATGCCCCTCTCTCCAACACTCAGTCAGCTGGGCCCCTGCAAGAGCACTGGCTGGCTGATGCCTCAAACTGTGATTGGGCTCCTGGGGGCTCAAGGCTCATTGGTGGGATCCGGGACAGGCTGAGAGTTGGTGGAGCCCATTCCTACCACTTTGTGCCACGCAGGGCTTGGACACACACTGCAAATGCTGGCCCTGGTGTGAGTGCTAGGGGATGGGGAGGCACCAAGTCCAAGTGTATGAAGAGCCCGTGTGGCTTTGTCCTGAGTAGCACCTTGGGGTACAGTCCACTGAGAAGGGTGGGGAAAGATTTGGGGCAATGGGCTGTGTCTGTTCACAGTGGGTGTGGGCCTGGTTAGAAGGATCTGGGCTTGTGCATGGGGGAAGGAGGATGTAAGGGCTGCCACTAAGTTGCTCTGGGTCAGGGCAGAACCAGGAGGAGAGTGGGATGGGGGTGGGGGACACTGCCCTGTGCACTGGGTTCTGGCTCAGGTGACAACAGAAGCGATCTGAAGCTGTGAGGATGGCAGAGCTGAGGCTGCTGGCCCTGGCAGGTGGCCTCGGGCCACCGGCTTGGATCTCTGGTGGTAGCCTTCGACAGATCTGGTTGTTAGTTCTGAGAAGATGGGGGTGGGGAAGAGTGGAGTTGGCTCTGTCCGGGATGCCTGTCTATTGCAAGGGTGGGATGGAGGGCAGGGTTCAGAGCTCAGGGGGCTGAGCTCATTGAGGCACTGGCTTCGAAGGTGCGCTGGAGAGGATGGTCTCTCCCTGGAAGGGGGCTTCGTAGGAGGAGGAACTTAAGTGCAACCTTTGTGTGCAAATTGCACAGTTATGTTCCAGAAGGAAGGCTTTGGAAGGATATTGGCCCCACGCGACTGCTTGGACTTCCCTTGGGTGGGTTCTTTGATGGTGGTAACCATGGAGGCCACAGGCCAAACTGCTAGTAATTGAAGCCCCTCCTAAGAGTTGCCAGGGGAACAGACGCTGCCTTCTCCAGCCCAGGGTTCCTTCCAGGTAGGGGTGCTGCCAGGTAGCAAAGATGAGGTCTGTTGACTCCTCAGACTCTTTATCCTGGTTGAACCCCATAGGAGACATGACAAGCAGGTACCATGCCCAGAACTCTCTAGAATGCAGGCTCCGTTGATTCCTTTTGTAGATTACCCCAGTCCTGGCCCCTATGTCCTCTTTCTTTATCCATTTCTCAACCCCTCCAAACTCTGCCCCAGTACCTCCCTCAGGGTAGTTTTTACAGGACCAAATGTTGCTGGTTACTTCACTCCCTATGGCTTTGTTAATTATCATTCATTAGTGTGAGGAGGGGGGCCCTTAATGGATGACTGAAGATAGAGCCCGAAGCCTTTAGTCTCTGCTGACTCTCTTTTTCATTTTGTCAAATCCAGCTGTGTTTAGGACTCACCTCACTCTTGCCGTCTCAAGAAAATTAATGCTTTGCAGCGTCCCACCCCTTATCTCCCCTGTGACTTTATAAATCCTAAGTTCTAAGACAGGTTCTCCTAAATCCACTAATTTATTGCATCATCTTCCTACGAACATAAAGTATAGACTATTTCCAAACATAAATAACCAAATAATTATATCTTTAGGAACCCTCTAACCAAGTATATTTTATATACTTACTATTGAACCTGATACATTCTCTTTTTCCAGCACACAGCAAATTTCTCTTTTGATCAATACCACCCTACAGAAGGGTTTATGGCTTGTAAACAGTGACACAAGGTCGCTCTGAGGCTGGGTGTTTTGTTTTCTTCCACCAATACATGTGGGCATACACCCCCTGACTTGTCAGAACGTATAGAAGCAATAGCTTGTTGATATTGACCAATATGAACCAAATATCCACAGATCCTGGAAGTGGCTCTGGGGCTCACCCCAAAGACCCAAGGGTCAGGGCCTCACCCCAAAGTCTGGTGAGCCCTAGTTTAGGTCGACGGGTAGAGGGACCCGGCTGACCACTCAGAGGTGGGCTCAGTTCGTGGATCCATGAAGGTAATGGTAAGCCACTTTTGGGGTAGGGTTAGGCTGGAAAGTTAAGTGTCTGGGGAGAGCAGCCAAGAGGCACAGGGTGGCAGGAGGTGAGGGCAGACCTGGTACCTGAACTCTGGGTGGTAGAATTCACACCAAGGTGGCAGCCAGGTGTGGGGATAAAGAATGATGGTTTTCACCATCTGGCTCTGGTCAAAGCACACTTTAGGGGGGCGGGTCAGCACCCTGGACAGCTCCCGGGCAGTGCCGTTATCCCAAGCACTTTCCAAACAGAACCATCCAGCCCCAGCCCAGACTGCCGTGGATGCCCTGTCCTCTCTCTGGGACTTTTAGTTCTTAGGGGACCTGGGATCTCTGTATGCCAACATGTTCTCAAGGGCGTTGGATCTTGGTGTCAGGGGAGGCCCTTGTTTTCTAGCCTGGGAAACAGACCTCGTTCCTCCCTGTTGCTCTCTGTTCCCTCTTCTTTTTCTTCTTCATTGCTTTGACCATTGGCTTCTGGAAGCCACATTCATGGCAAAGACCAGAGGCAGAGAAAGGAGGGAATTGAGCGCAGACACAGGGGGTCTTATCCTCTTGGAGACCCTTTTGTTTCTGAACCCAGGTTACCGCAAGTGTATACTTGGGAGTTTCCAGAGAGCTCCTCTGTCTCTCCCTGGGATGTAGAAGGCTGCTTGAAGTAGATAAGGGAGTGCCAAATGTGATTAGGAGCTATTTTAAATCAGTGAGAGGAGTGTGATTATGGAAAGTTACCCATCAAAGAGCCTTCTCCATTGGCCTTGGCTCAAGAGAGCCCTAGACAAGCCACCAGGCCCATGAACACTCACTGCTCTTGTGGGAGCCAAGGCCAGTGTAGGGGTCCAGCTGGGGCCTGGGGCTCTAGCAGGAGGGGCCCCCAAGCTGGGCCAACAGGGGTGGAGGACTCTTCCTTTCAAGTTTTGGAGAAGAGGCTGGGAGCCCAGTTGTTTGCCTAAAAACTTGCTTAAAGGGTCTGGGTGGGAGGATCTCTGAAGGTGTTTCTTCTTCTCTGCATTCACGTGTCAGATGGAGTCAGCTCATCCCATGGATGCAGGACGTCTGAGGAAGGAGCATTTCTATATGTTGTCAGGGTAAATGCCAGGGCACTGATCATTCCCCAAATGTTAGCAGGAGGAGTTGGGCTGGAAGACAGGAGCGTGCATTTTGGAGTCAGAAACACTCATATGTAAACCTGGCTTCCTACTATCTTGTTGCAAGACCTTTGGAAAGAGGGCTTATGACAACTCCTTGAGCCTCCGATTCCTCAAATGTAAATGGGGACAGTGTTGCTTACCTTACAGAATTGTTGTGAAGATTAGAGACAGTGTAGACAGTGCTCAGTGGGAGTCTCATTCTTCCCTTCTCAGAGGACCCCAGACTTTGTATCCTTTCTGAAGTCCCCAGGGGGAGCCGCGGAATTCCCCCTTGCCGTTGTTTCTGGGAGCTTATGCCTGGGGCTAATGAAGACCCCCACCCCCTTCTCTCTGCGTGGAGACGTTGGACTGAGGAGCCTCTCTGTGCAGAGGTGCTCCCACTATGGTGGTACTTCCCCTCTGCTTCTGCCCCCACAGCCTTTGGGGCCTCTGATATGGATGTTAGATATTCTCTTGCTTCCTAGGGCAGGAGTGAGGTCTGAGAATGACTTGGTTATAAACTAATGGCTCTTTCTTTTGAGTTTTATACAATCGTAAAGTCAGGGTCAATCCTTAGCCATGTCACTTTCAGTCACTTTAAGAGAAACAAAGAGAGGTTTTTGGGGCCCGTCTCAGGGCAGGCACACGCCCAGCTCCTCTGCTTGCCTCTCAGCACCCACATACTCCTGACCAGTGATGGGCTCTTGAAGGAGAGCTTCTTCCACGAAATCGTGTATTAGGCAGGGTTCTCCAGAACTGTGAATATTTCTCTCTCCATCCGTCCATCCATCCATCCATCCATCTGTCTATCCAGAGATAGATGACGTGATTGTAGGGGCTGGCAAATCCAAAACCTAGAGCATGCTAGAGACCCAGGGGAGAGTTGATGTTGCAATCTCGAGTCTGAAGGCAGTCTAGGAGGCAGAATTCCTTTTCCTTTGGGGGACCTCAGTCCTTTCACTTAAGGCCTTCAACTGATTGGATGAAGCCCACCCACGTTTCGGAGGATAATCTGCTTTACTCAAAGTCTACTGATTTAAATGTTAGTCACATCTAAAAATACCTTTACAGCAACATCTAGACTCGTGTTTGACAAAGTAACTGGTTATGATAGCCTGGCCAAGTTGACACATAAAATTAAGCATCACAGATGGGGACAGTGCCATCCAGTGGCTTATAAATGCTCCTGTAGTCCATGTTTAGATCCAAGAGGCTCAGATCTGAGAAGTCCCCATAACCTGACCGTGGTAGAGTGTGGAGTTGAGTATGCTAGTCTGGGTTCTGACCTCTGCTTCCCCATGCTCTTATCCTTTGTCGAGCCTTAATTTTCTCATCTGCAAAATGGAGATAATAGCTTGCATCTTACAGGAGTGTTGGAGATTGACTGAAATGATGGCTATGGCAGGGCCAGGCACAATGTTAGTTTCCTCCTAGTTTCTCTTCCTGCCTTTGGGGGCCTCTGCCTGAAGCTGTGGCACCTGCCATGGCCTCTGGGCTGATGGAAGTGGACAGAAGCAGAGTTCTGCAGGGCTCAGCGGATCCCTGCTGAGTCCATGTCAGGGGTCCAGAAGCAGGGGTGACCCTCTGTAGGATCCCAGCAGCAGAGCTAGGGGTAGGGAAGGGCCACAGTTCACGGGAGCCCAATGTGACATGTGGAGCGTGAATTCAGGTGTAGGAAGGGGTGAGGAATCCTTTCTGCCGATGTCTTCCTCATCTTAATCAGGTCCCTGCTCATGCCTTACTGCTGTCTTGAGCATCTTAAACTCACTGCTTCTGGGATCCCCAGGAAAGATCACGTGGTGTGCCAAGGCGCAGAGTGCAGGTTATTAAGGAGGCAGGACGGGGATGTGGTACAGAGAAGTGCAGTGCAGTGAGCTGGGCCCTGGACCCTCAGGACCCTCTCAGCGCCTCCTCTGAGGGAGGTAAGAGCAGAGAGGGTCCCTATTAGGGCCAGGGGGCTCCAGCAGCCTGCTGGGGAAGCGTGGTCGAGAACACTTCACGTTGCATTTTCCCATGGCACAGCCAATAGGTGCCCTGCGTGAGCGTCCCACTGGAGAGGGAGGAAATATTAGAGCTGGGAAAGGGCAGTGTAATGAGAAGTAATGACCTGAGCCTAAAAAGGGAAAATTTGTTGGGTCTTTAAAAGGTCAGTGGCCCTGAGGTCAATTAGCCTGGAGATAGCTTGCAGAAGGGGGTCCAGGAGGGAATGTCCAAACGGCACCAGTGTGGGTAGGCACAGCTCAAGACGTGCCTTGCCCTTTCTCCTGCCAGCATCTGGGCGCCCAGAAGAGTTCCAGTGAGGCTTCTCAAATAGCTCCCCGTGGAACCAGCTGGGCTGCTGGTGTGTTGGAGAGAACTGGGGCTGTCACCAAAATTCAGGCCCGGTGCATATCAGCTGTGTGGTGTGAGCTGTTCCCTTATCTGTAAAATGGGGCTCAGGAGACAAGCCTCATGGGGAGATGTGAAGATAGATGAGGGAAACAAATATCCCCTCCCCTCCTTCCTAGTAGGTAGATGGTGCTCAGGAAATGCATGTTCTTCTCTTGCCTCCGCCTCCCTCACTCACCACCTTCCAGCTGAGCCTGATCCCCTGCAAGTGGGGGGTTCACCGAGCCGACTCCTACCTGAGCAGTACTCAACTTTTTGCTTATAAAATCTCTTTAATGAAGTAAAGACTCTTTCCTTTTGTTTCTAATTTTTATTGTACGAGTTTTTCATAAATACAGAGAAGTGGTAGACTAGTATAACGGACACCCCCATACCCATTGCCTAGATTTAACGGTTGTTAACAATTAGCTGTATATCTGCTTCATCTATTTTTTTTTTTGCTGTTGAAATATTTTAAAGTAAATTACAGACATTGTGACATTTTACTCCTAAATCCTTATGTATCCCTAAAAATTTAAGGACGTTTCCCTACATAATCACAATACCATCCATTATCATTCCTAGCAGAATAATCATAATTTCTTATTATAATCTAACAATCTATATTCAAATTTCCATAGCTGTCCCCCAGGTATGTCTTACAGCTGATTGGTTCAGGTTAGTTTTCGACCAAGGACTGTATGTTGCCTTCGGACGTTATTTCTCCTAAGTCTCTTCATATTTAGACTAGCTCGTCAGACTTTCGTGTGTGCGTACGAGTCACCTGGCGTTCTTGCTAAAATGGAGATTCTGATTTGGGGTTCTGTGGAGAGGCCTGAGCATCTGCATTTCTAACAAATGTTTGAGTGATACTGTTGCTGATGATCCATGGATAGATTTTGAGTAGCAAGAGTCTAGAACAATGACCCTGTTTCTTTCCTGTGACGTCGATTCATTGGAGAGCATGAGCCAGTTGTCCCGTAGGATGTTTCCTCTACTGGGTCTGGCCAGGTGCTTCCTCATGGTGTCATTTAGCTTGTTCATCTACCCCCTTGTATTGCTTGTAAACTAGAAGTTAGGTCTGGGGATGAGCATGGTCCAGGTAAGACAGTTGTGGTGAGAAAACATCGTTGGGGGTGCTGTGTGTTTTGTGTTGCATCATATCAAGAGTCACATAGAACCATCTTCCAGTGTGACTCATGGTTGGGCATCAAAGCGTCCTTGACCACTTGGGACTGTAGACAGGTGCTGCTGGGTTGAGTGTATACACTTGGGGAGGGGGAGAATGGATTCATTAGTTGCTTCAGATTCTCAAAGAGGTGTTAGAAGTTTTCACTCCCAAAAGACACCTCGGGTGCTTCTCAAACCCTCAAGGGACATCAGAGCTGCCCCTGCTTCCTCTTACCATCCCCATCTCCTTACCTGCAGGAGTGCCTCTGCAGGGTGAGGACCATCGCCTTTTGCTGCAGATGTGTTTCCCAAAGAGGTGTGTTCGCACCTGTGGAGTGAGTCCCAGGGAAGAACTGGGTCATGGGCTCTGCTGTTTGTGTCCACAATCTGCCTGCAGGGACTCTGGCTGGGCATGGTCCAGACCAGCTACCAGGGTGAGGAGAGAAGTGAAAGGTCAAAGATATGGAGCTGTGCAGAGTGAGGTGAGCCTTTCCACAGAGAAATAAGTGCCGGGCCAGGAGCCAGGGAGAGGGGGAAGTGGCGTTGGGGCCAGTCAGGGTGAACGACTCACGAGAGAGGCGGCGAACCATGTCCTGTGTCAGAAGCCCATTTTTGGGGATGTCAGGATAGCCTTAATGGCTAAGAGGCTCCTTCAGGTACAGAATGACCTAAGACTCCAGAATGTGTTCACTCTGTTGAATCAGAATAGCGGTTATGAAAGACTGTGAACAGCTGCTCTTTAACAGTACTGAGGCCTTAAGAACTGTGAGGAGCCTGATCGGAGAAGCGGACCCTGGGGTCAGTTATCAGTGATGATTGTCAACCCCTGGGATCAGCGATGCCAGTGGTTCAGGCAGACACTACTCAGAGGTGAGGCGAGGGACTGATGTATTGGCTCCCTCCTTCCCAGGCCTTCGGGGTCCCTGCTGCCCCTTTCCTTGGAAAAGTTGGACTGCAAGGTTGGAATGGTCCTTTGCGTCTGAGGGTCCGTCTGCTGGAGCGATGGGCCCCTTGAGAAACAGGTCTAAATCTGGGTGAGGTTTGTGCCTGCTCCCCTCTTTAAAGAGTCAGCAGGGCCGGAGAGAAAAGCACATGCGTGCAGGCTCAGGGGAAAGATAATGCTGTATAATTTTATCTCTTCTTTTATACTGTGGCTTAGCCACACACCATTAGCACAACAGGAAGGAAAATGAATGGAAATGAAGGGTGTCAGTGGCAGAGATAGATAGATGGGCTGATTGATTTTGGGTTTTTCTTCAGTGCAACCTGGAGCAGAAAATCAATGAGCCAGATGGGCCTGGGCCCGGCAGCAGGGACAAGCTGGGGCTGTGCCGCCCCTGGGTCCTGGGCCTGCGTACCTCCCAGCTTATCTGTGACCTGCGGCTTGGTCCCCGTGGTGAGCTGGCCCAGCTCTCTCTTTTCTGCTCCTGTGGGGGGTTTATTTTACTTTTCAAATGAGGATTTATTCATCTTCCTTGGAGGACAGGAGGACTCTCCAGGGCACGCACACACGTTGTAGCTGTACAGAATAGACTAGCAATAGAGGGGAGCAGGAGTGCTGTGCTCCCCACTCTCACGTGATCGCTCAGTTTCAGTGACTTCTCTGAGACCATCCGGCTGGTAAACGGTGGAGGAGGAATTTGGACTCAGTCTTCCTTCTGCCAAAGCTCCTCCTCTTCCTGCTGCCCCCTGAGGCTATGGGTCTGGCTTCTTCTCCCATCCTCTCTGCTGGCCCAGGCTCCCTGGGGCCCACTCTGGACTCTAAGCCCATTCTCCAAGTCGGGGTAGGGAATGGCTGGCTCCACTGGGGTGGAGCCCAGACAGATGCTCTGCTTGGAGACCCAGGGCTTCAGAGGCTCTGCCCCCTACCCCGAAGTTACTATAGCTTCATTCGTGTTTGATGGTGCTGGTGGGACCTTGAAGAGGCCAGTCTGTGTGGCCCTGAGGGCAGGACCAGGCCAGAGGGTGGAGCCTCCAGAGAACTCTGTGTAAGGAAAGGCTGTTTCCACGTGGCCTGGGGCGGTATCCTTGATATTCTGTTAGAGTTTCCTAGAGCTGCCTATCAAATTACTGCAAACTGGGTGGCTTAAAACAATAGGAATTTCTTCTTCTCTCAGTTTTGGAGGCTAGAAGTCTGAAATCGAGGTGTCAGCAGTGTTCCCTCTGAAGGCTCCAGATTCTTGCTTCCTCTTAGCTTCTAGTGGCTTCCAGAAGTCAGTCCTTGGCATTCCATGGCTTGTAGATGCATCCTTCCGTCTCTGCCTCTGTCTTCACAAGGCCTTCTTCTGTTTGTGTGTGTGTCCTCTCATCTTCTTAAAGGACCCCAGGCCTTATAAAGATTTAGAGCCCACCCTAATCTGGTATGACTTCATCTTAACCAATTACATCTGCACGCACCCTATTTCCCAAAATAGGTCACATTCTGAGTTTCCAACGGAGATGAATTTTGGAGGATGCTATCGAACCCACTACATATCACATTCAGCTGGGTCCAGGCAGAGTCTTGGACAGCCCAGGCAGAGGTGGCTCATGGTGCTGGCATTTCTCTGCCATCAAGATTATCTCCAGCGCTTGGGTCTGTCCCATCGCCCAGCTGGGGTGGCCATTGATACTGTGAGAATGTCAGCGAGAGGCAGAGTCTTTCTGGGCCGGGAAGTGTGGTTGGTGGCCTCTGGCTGTGTGTGGGCCTTAGAGGGCAGGGACAAGCCTGGATATTCTGCTGGCTTTCCGCTAAGCCTTCAGAATCCGCATTAGCAAAGTGTTACTGAGTTCTTATTGCTCACGTGGAAGGCCAGTCCCTGGTCTCCAGGTCCCCCGTGGGACAGACAGACCACAGTTGTAGGGCAAAAGCATAAGCTTTGGATACACGGACTTGTGTTCACCCTCTTGGCTGGGTGTGACTTTACCTCCCTAAGCCATGAGGGCATCTAGAATGTGGAGTTGATGGGAGTTTTCCTCTTACAGGGTTGGGTGATGGAATGGGATAAGGCATGGACACTACCCCACAGTGCCCCATAAATATGACTACCTTTCCTTTCCAGCTAATCCATGAGCTTCTGGAAGGCAAGATGCTGTCTCCTCCTCCTGTGTACTTTCCTACCTGCCCTCCAGAGTTTGGTGTAAATTTGGAGGCCAGTGATGCATGAAAGACGAGCAACCTTGGCTGATGTCCGCTCTGTACCTGGTTGGAGCTCAGTGCTGGGCCTCCAAAGGCAAACTGGACAGACTTGTTGCCCTCAAGGAGCCCCCGAGGCTAGTCAGGACACAGATGCTCCGGCAGCTGTATCCCGGAGAGCTGTAGGTGCTCTGATGGTGGAGTTCTGTTCGTCGTACAGGGAGGGAGCTGAGGAAGCTTCATGGAGCGTGTTAAGCCCTGGGATGAGTCCTGAAAGATGGGGAGTTTTCCAGGGAGCTGGGAAGGATGTTGTAGGGACCCCAGGCGAGGCACAGCAGAGGTCTGGGGCTCCCATGGAGCCTGGGCGGGCTGGACCTGGTGGGCCCTGGGTCCTGACCAGAACAGCCTGGGGGTGCCATGACCCCTCGGCCCTAGCAGGTGGTTTCTAGGGCTCAGAGGTGAGGGGTCAGGTGAGGCTGATCACACAGCCAAAGAGATTCCTGTGTCTGAGTTTTCATGTAATACACAAAAGTGCTATACATTGGAATGGAAATAATAAAACCGAACCCCATGGTTCTATTTTCGTTTTCCATATTCTCTTCCAGTCCTTGGTCCACAGGCATATTTTTAATCACAGCACAACTACAGTTTTGGTTACAGCTTTCTTTATTATACTGTAAACATTTTTCACTGTAGCTAGAGTTTTCGTAATTATCATTTCAATGGCTGCGTAAATTGGCCATTAAGTTGATGTTCTTTACTCTTTTTAAACATCCCCCTGTGTCAGAGGTTTCGATTGTTTAGATTCGTGTCAGTTTCTGGATATAATAAATCATGTAATGTTGAACATCTCGAAGTAGCCTTTTCCTTAATGAATTATTTTCTCTGAAGACGTGAGATTATTGGATCAAAGAGTATGGGCATTTTCATGGTACTTGCAATGGTATCGCCAAATTGTTTTCCAAAAGGACCATTTCTCCATCAGCAGTTGACGACGATCTGTTTTACTATAATTCAACAAGCATTTGGTGTTGCAATTACAAACCTTTGTTTTCCTTTGCTGCTGTTTTAATAGATGAGAAATGACTTCCCATTTGATGACCAGAGAGAAGAAGCCTTTCTCCTTAGGTGTGTTTACCTAGCGTACCTCTTCACATGTGGATTTTCTGTGCAGCCCTCTCATCTATCGGCATCTCGGAGTTTTCATAACGATTGTGTGAACTCTTTTTATATTACAGAGTTGTCAACACTCTCCCTGACACGTTGCTACAAATATTTTTCCTAGACTATTTTTATTTTCGTTATCTTGTTCCTTTTCTATAAAGCCTTTGTGCTTTCATGTTGTTGAATCTGCTTTTTATTTGTGCTTTCTTTTATCAGTATGAAACTTGAAAAGTTATCGCTCCCTCCAAAAAGAGATAAATATTTCCCGCTAAGTTTTTTTTTTCATTTGACTTCTCGATTTGACTCTTTAATCTCTGCAGAGTTTATTTTTTTGTGTGTGAGGTAAAATGCGTGTCTGAATTAATTACTTTTCCTCAAAACTGCCAGTTATCACAGCACAATTGATTAATCCAGAATTCCTTTCTCCATTGTTTGCTGACACCTACTTTGTAATATGTTAAATTCTTATGTGCAATTAGATCTATTCCGGGGTTTGTAATTTAGATCCATATTTCTATATCTGTGCTAGTTCTATAGCACTTTAATTATTATTGCTTTATAATATATTTTTATATCTAGTTTCCTCTCACTTTTTTCCTTTATCGAATTTTATTTAATCTTCTCATCTATTTTCAAAATGATTTTAGAATAATTTTATTTAGTTGCTTGAAGAAATCCTTTTGAGATTTTGATTGAAGTTGAGTTAAATTTATGAAGTAACTTTTGAGAAAACTGACATCTTTCTAACAAAGTCTTACCATCTGGGAACAGTTATTTTCTCTGTTTATTCGAGCCATGTGTGTAACTCCCAGTAAGGTTGGCAGTTTTCTTCAGTGAGTCATGCACATCTCTGGTTAAGTTTATGCCTAAGTAGTTATAGTCTTTGTTGCCTCTGTGGACGGGCTCTCCTGTCCCTTTATTTTACATTTATGCCTGTTGACAATTCAGTCAGAGAAGAATTAATTTTAAAAAATTATACTTTTAATTTATTGTATAACCAAGCTGGCAATAACAACTGCAGAATTTAAAAGAAAACATGGGAGTAACCCACAGTCTCACCCTTTTAACCAGCAAATGGTTTTAATTTTTCCGTGGCTTGTTCTAGAACTTTTCCACAAACAGACGTTGCACACGGCTGTAACTGCATCCGTTTTGCATCCTGCGGCTTCTTTTTTATTATATCATAAGCATTCTCCCGTCTTGCTGCAGAGTTTTCCTAATGGCCCCATTTAATGGTGAGCCGTGGAGTCTGAATGTTGGTTCTCAGGCATCCTTGGGAGCCTATGGGGGCGTGGGAGACGGGCTGTGGCTGCTGGCCATGGCGTGAAGGCCAGCATGGGGGGCTGCCTGGTTCCCAGTAGGGCTCGCCAGGCTAGGCTGATCCCAGCTCCTTGAACATCCCTGGAAACAAGAGGAGCAAGGAATCAGAAGCACCGTCTGCAGAAGAAATAGGGGGAGGCGACTTTTGAATTAACTGATCGAAATTGCCCTCTGCAGTCTGGATGAACAGAATTCTTAACAGATCTCTTTGGCTTTGACGCCGCGTGGGCACAAATGTACATACCATTGGTATGTCTCCCTCCCTCATCATTCCTTCTCTTAAATGTTTATTGAGCACCTGTAGAATGTTGTTAGGGGTGAGAGATGCAGCTGATCATCAATACCATGTCAGCACCACTGGGCAAGCCTCAACCTGTGCTCCTGGTGGAGAAAAAGGAACGTCCATGCTGACTAGTCTCACTTATAATCCAGGATGTGAGGCCGACGGCAGGGACCTTTCCCGTGCTCACCACCGTGGCAGCCTGCCCACCAGTCTGCACCCTACGATGCTCTGAACCCCTCCTGACGTGCCCACGCCCCCACCTGAGGCAGCCCCTCCCCTTGGGCACTGTGCCCTCCCTAGGGGGCTCACTCAGGGCCCCTGCCCCAGCAGTTGTCCTTTCTCTCCTTCGCCGTGGAGTTTGCTTCTCTGCTGATTAGAGGAGACTGTGATATCTCCTGCCTTACAAAGTCCCTCGCTTCACCCCTCTCCCTCTCCATCGCTGCCCTGTCTCCTCTCCCCTTTATAGCGCCATCCGCGCTCTTGTCTTCAAAGCCTTTCCCTCCATTCGCTCCTGCCTCCGCTGCAGTCAGGTGCGCGCCCTCCCTTCTCTCAGGACTGCTTCTCCTAAAGACTTCCATGTCACCGTCCGCTGATCCAGACATCTCAATCCTCCTCTTTCCTGACCCATCGGCAGCATTTGGAACCCCTGACATCACCCCCCTCTTTCCTCCTGGCTGGGGTTGGGGGGCAGCAGGCTCCTTTCTCCCAGCTCTTTGCCCCCCTTCCCGCTTCTATTGCTGGGCCCTTCTCATCTCCTGACCTGTACACATTGCAGTGTCCCATGACCTTGAATGTCTTCTTTTCTCCAGTTATGCTCCCTTCCCTGATGTTTTGGACCCTTCTCATACCTTTGGACCCTTCTCATACCTACACTCTGATGCCTCCTGAGGTTGTTGCTCCAGCCAGCCTCTGTCCTCACCTCCAGACTTATTTGTCCCCTTGGATGGCTAGTAGGCTTCTCAGACAAGCATGTCCTCTGCCAGCTCAGTTCTTCAGCCCAAGCAGGCTCCCTGAGTCTTCTCCGTCTGCCCATCGTTCCAGGTGCTCAGGCCCAACCCCTCAGGATCCCCCTCACTCTCCTCTTTTTCCCTTGCCCCAGTGGCCAATCCTTCCAGCTCACCCCACTTACCACCCCCATGCTGTTGCTCTGGTCTGAGCCACCACTGTCCATCACTCGGATTCTTGGACAGCCTCCCTGCCTCTGCCCTCACTCCTTCAGTCTGTTCTCAACACGGAGCCAGAGCGATGCTGACACAAACAACTCACATCACACCACTCCTCTGATCAAAACCCCCAGAATGTACGACAGAGAAAGGAAAGTCTCTTCAATAAATGGTGCTGGGAAAGCTGGACAGCCACATGCGAAAGAATGAAAGTGGACCACTATCTTACACCATACAGAAAAATTAACTCAAAATGGAACAAAGACTTGAATATAAGACCTGAAGCCATAAAACTCCTAGAAGAAAATACAGGCAATGCACTGTTTGACATCGGTCTTAGCAGCATATTTTTGAATACTATGTTTACTGGGGTGAGGGAAAGAAAGGAAAAAATAAGCAAATGGGATCTTATCAGTCTGAAGAGCTTCTGCCAGGCAGAGGGAACCATGGACAAAACGAAAAGACAATCCACCGACTGGGAGAAAAGATTTGCAAATCATTTATTGTACAAGGGGTTAATTTCCAAAATTTGTAAAGAACTCACACGACTTAACAACAAAAAGACAAATAACCTGATCAAAAAATGGGCAGAGGATATGAACAGACTTTTTTCCAAAGAAGATATTCAGATGGGCAACAGATGTATGAAATGATGTTCAACATCACTAATTATTAGGAAAATGTAAATCAAAACTACAATGAGACATCACCTTACACCCGTGAGAATGGCTATAATCACCAAGACAAAAAATCGCAAGTGTTGGAGAGGGTGTGGAGAAAAGGGAAGCCTCATACACTGCTGGTGGGAAGGCAAACTGGGGCAGCCACTATGGAAAACAGTATGGAGATTTCTCAAAAAATTAAAAATAGAAATACTATATGATCCAGCTATCCCACTACTGAGTATTTGTCCAAAGAACTTGAAATCAACAGTTCAAAGAGACTTATGCACCCCTGTGTTCACTGCAGCATTATTCACAATAGCCAAGACGTGGGAGCAACCCAAGTGCCCATCAACTAATGAATGGACATACTTTTAGCTCAATTCATGTTTTTTGAAGACCAGTTACTACAAATGACTGGGTAAAGAAGATGTGGTATATATATACAATGGAATACTACTCAGCCATAAAAAAAACAAAATCATTCTATTTGCCACAACATGGGTAGACCTTGAGGGTATCATGTTAAGTGAAATAAGCCAGACAGAGAAAGACAAACACCATATGATCTCACTCATACGTGGAAGATAAACAAACACATGGATAAAGAGAACAGATTAGTGGTTCCCAGAGGGGAAGAGAGTGGGGGGTTTGGCAGAAGGGGTGAAGGGGCACATATGTATGGTGATGGATAAAAACTATACTTTTGGAAGTAAGCACGATGCAGTCTATGCGGAAACTGATATATAATAATGTGCACCTGAATTTACATGATGTTATAAACCATTATGACCTCAATAAAAAAACCCCAAACCCCTAGTTGCTTCCCATCCCACAGGGCAAAAGCTAACATGGTGAGGGTGCAGCCTGGCCTCTCCACCCCAGCCTAGCTCCTGCTGGCTCGCTCACTCGTGGCCTCCAGTCCCGCTCTCCTTGCTGCCCTCAAGCACCGGCTGTGCCTGCCTTGGGGACTCTGCCCAGATGCTGGGCCCTGAGCTCCCCAAGACTCCCTCTTTCACCTCTTGGGGCCTTTGCTCAAGGAGCCCCTCATGGAGGGTTCCCTAGCCTCCTTCCAATGCTCCTCCATCCCCCTGTCCTCCACTCTGAGTTCCCTTTCCCCAATGTTGTTTTATCCATAACTGATCACTACCTATAATGCTCTGTGATCGATTTAGTCATTTTCAATTGTCTGGATGAAAGCATGAGCTCCAAGATGTCAGAGATCTTTTTTTTTTTTTTTTTTTGGTGAGGAAGATTGGCCCTGAGCTAACATCTATTGCCAATCTTCCTCTTTTTGCTTGAAGAAGATTGTCTGTGAGCTAACATCTGTCCCAGTCTTCCTCCATTTTGTATGTGGGATGCTGCCACAGCGTGGTGTGATGGGCGGTGTGTAGGTCCGTGCCTGGGATCCAAACCTGTGAATCCCTGGCTGCTGAAGTGGAGCGCAGGAACTTAACCTCTATGCCACCAGGTCCGCCCCAGAGATCTTTGTCCAGGGTGAATCAGCTACACCTAGCACAGTGCGTGGATTAGCTGATAACGTCTGTGGAATGAATGAACCGTGAGTGAATGCGTGGGTTCCCCTCCACTGCATCCTTGGTCGCCCAGGTGTCTCCCCCCTTCTGTGTGGCTGGGATAATGCCCCTCCTCAGGGCAGCGTCTTCTGCTGTGGGCTCCATGTGGATGCAGGTTCATAGCTGCTCTCCTCACTCTCGGGGATGCTGCATCCCTGAACCCATGGGCTGCAAGCGACAGCTTGCCTTGTGGAGAACACGCACAGGCTTTGCTCTGAGCCCTGGTTTGGGGTTTTTGTTTGAAATGTAATATAAGAATAATAACAACAAAGAAAAAAATCTTTAACGTGTGAGTGTCTCTGGCAGAACCAAGTAATGGAATCAAATGGCTCTTCTTTTACGCACACCCTGATTCCCAGGGCATTTGCTGGCACTGGGAAGTTCCTCTGGGGCTTGGTGAGCGAGCTCGTGGGGGTGGCTGTGGGGCCAGGGCAACTGGGCCTCAGGGGTGCCCCTTGGGAATTGGAGCGGGACATGGGGAGGGTGTCTGCTCCTTTTCCCTGCCTGCATTCGTGTGTGTAGCCCCAGAGACCACGTGGCCGCCCTAAAGGGGGTCCGGAGGGAAGGAGGGGAGTGACCGCCTGTCTGGAAAAGCCTGGCGCTCTAGGACCTGCCCGTAACAGCCACTGGACACGTTCTGGGCCTCACGATGCTGGCGGAGGCCAGGTCTGCCCCTGGGGCTTTGTGGCCAGGCCTCGGGCACTTAGGCCCAGGGTTTGCTTCCAGCCCTGGCCTTGTCTGCAGTCTTTCACTAAGTCCATCTGTCTGCCCCATCCGTCTCTTAACACATGTACCCACACTCACACACGCACACAATTACACACTCACTCACCCACTAAGTCCATTCGTCTGTCCCCACCCATCTCCTAACACACGTATCCACACTCACATCCACTCACACACATATACTTTTGCACACTCATATCCCACTCATACACCCATATACACTCCCACACATCCACACTCACCATTATACGCACACACTCATATACACCCCACAGTTGCACCATATACCTACGCTCACATTCTCACACCCCCACCCATACTCACACACTCACACCCACCCACCCACACACTCACAGAAACATGTTGTCCCCTGAGGGGAGGGAGGAGGGGCTGAGGGGAGGGCCGCCCGGGCGCAGGTGGGCTCCCTCTCAGCCCCAGGGGCAGCAGGGCTGTGATCCTGAGGCCCAGAGGAGGTGCCCGCGTGTGACGCTTCTCTCCATCAACACGAGCTTACCAACAAAGGCAGCAGCTCTGCCTTCCTGAGAACAGAGCCTTTCTTCCCAGCACGGTGACGCTCCCCTGGGGCATGTGGCTGCAGGGCGACACAGGAATCCATTTCCCTTGTCACGCAGTCACCCTGTGCGTCGTGGCTGCTGTCAGTCCTGACAAACCCTTGAAACGGAGCTTGCAGAGGAGCAGACAGAGAGCCTCCTGCGTCTTTGAGCCCGTGGCTGGGCCGCCATCCTGGCCGCGGGGCTGGCAGGCTGCGTGGAATGGGCGGTGCCCCCGGGTCTGTGCGGGGGGTCAGCCTCCTTCCTTGGACAGGCCTGCAGCCTCTGCTTCCTTGGCCTGCCCGGGGAGGGAGGCGCATCTGGGGAGGGGCTTCTCCCCGTGGTGTGCAGCTCCCTCTCTGCCTTGGTTTCCAGGATTGGCAGCTCCAGACTTTAGGTGACGGTGACAGTGAAGGGGAGGTGGAGGTGCTGGCCTGGGTTTGAGTTCTTCTAACTGGAGCCCTGGCTGGGTCCCTGCCCTTGGCTTTCTCTGTCAAATGGGATGCTAGTCCCTCCATCAGGGCCTGTGTGTTGGGCTGCTGCCCCCCGCCCTTGCCTGCAGGACCTTGGCATGTGCTGTGTCCGTGTCCTGCGGGTTTGGGATGCTGTGCTAGCATTTATTGAACAGTGCTTTGCTGTGCATTTGGGATAAGCTGGATGGAGCTCTCTGTCTGGTGGGGTGACAGACATGGAAACAGAAACTCAGTGCTGGGGCCGAGATGAGCATGGGGGCTGGGGTGAGGCAGCCCCTCGCCCAGGAGGGGGGTATCAGGAGGGCTTCCTGGAGGAGGATGGCCTGCACCAAGGCCTGAAGAGTAAGTGGGAGTCTTGTCCTGTGACCCTGGGCTGAGACAGGGCTGGTGCTGAGCAGGCTGCTGCTGGGTGAGCCTACACGGCCTGCGCCTTCCCTGGAGTGACTCCATCCTGCTGTCCCTGGCCTCCTCAGTCCTCCTCCCTCCAGGCAGCTTCTGGTGCTGTCTCTGGGCCAAGCCTTGAGCCCTAGAGTCTGTGGGGCCTGAGAGTGGAGGCCTGGGTTCTCGTCTCCCTCCGCCCCTACTTGCTGTGTGGGCTGTCGACCTTGAGACCTTGAGACCAGAGACAGGCGGTCACTCTGGGCTCCACTTCCCTCGTCTCTCCACCTGACCCCTTCCTTGGTTTGTCGCTGGACCTCGTGCACATGGCCCAGAGTGGCCGCACTCTTGCTGGGCTCTGAGCCGCTGGGAGCAGAGCCCTGTGACTCCCATGATCTTTACGTGCTGTCCTGGTCCCCGTGAGACTCTCGGGGCCTGGGCCCTTTCCTCTTCCCCCCTGTGCCTTGCTGGGTCAGAACTGGACTGTCAGGATCTCATCCCCTCTCTGGGTGCTTTCTTTCTGGGGCTGCTATCTCTGGCCTGGGCCTCAGGGATGCTGTGCGGGCCGATGGCAGGTTCTCTCTCGATTGTCTATGAAATAACGTATGAGTACTTCCCATAACTGCCCCTCGCCTCCCCTCATTATACTGCTTCCCGTTCCCTGACACATTGTGGCCTTTCATGCTTTGTCTTTGCTGGTCCCTGGAATGTCCTTTAAGGAATGGCTTGACTGGCTCCTTCCCTGGGGAGCACCCCAGTGCTCTCAGTCAGAGCGCACATTCCCTCTGCAGTGCTCCCGAGAGCACTTGGCATTTCCTCTTCGTTATACCTGGCATTGAGTTCTGGGATAATTACTTGTTTAGCTATCATTGAGTCCACTTCTTTTTGGAAGCATGGGAAACTGTACTAATCAGGACTATTTTAGTTGTAAGTGACAGAATCCAAGTTAAACTGGTTTAAATAAAAAAAGGAATTTTTTTTGAAGCTTAAAGACAGGGTGGTTCAAGGATATGTCTAGCTTCAGGCATGGCTGGATCTAGCAGTTAAGTGTTATCCTTAAGCCTCTTGCTCTGGCTTTCTCTTTCTTGGGTCTCCTCTCCTCTCAGTTGGCTTCACTCTCAGGAATGCCCTCTCTACCTGTGACAAAGATGACCACCAGGTGCTCCAGCTTATCTGATCATTGATGTCCACAGTCTCAGCACAAGTGAGGGTTTCTGTTCTGAAAGCTCCAGCAAAGGCCTGGGGATATTGTGTTGGCTAAACATGGGTCACCAGCCTATCCCCGAACCAACTGGGGAGGTGGGGGTAGGCACTCTGGTTTGGGTGGGTCACCCCTGGAGTAGGGGAGTGGGGCCAGCCCACCAGAAGTCAGGCACTGGGAGTAGAGCTGGGTGTCTCTGCAAATGAAAATTGAGGATGGCAGGCTGGGCTGGGCAGGGGCTGGCCCAGCAAGAGCCATCGGATCCTGGTGAGCTGGGGACTGAGGGGGTCAGAGCTGTGCTTAGCAAGATTAAGCCAGCAGCAATTAGCAGGGTGGGTTTGTCTGAGTGCGCCTGGATCCTTGGGGATCGATCAGTCTCCTGGGTCCATGGAAGATGCGAGGCAGGAGCGCTAGACTTTGGCTTGTGCTGAATCCCTAAGGGCAACAAAGGGCTGGCAAGGGATTGTCAAGTCTGGACGTTCAGCTTGTTGATGTTCCCTTTACTTATCAGGGATTCACATGTGAGTGATGGCAATGCCAGCGATGGTCTCGTGACACCTCGCTCACACAGGTGCGTGCTGCAAGGGTTCTATTTCTCAATGGCTGGCGCTGATGTTCCTGGCTGCTGGTTGGTCTTCGTCAGACTGTTGGAGGGTTGAGGATGCTCTGGGCCTCACGGGCTGTGCTTCTCCCAGCCAGCATGGTGGGATCCATCTGTCTGTTGGCCTGGAGTGATGCGGACTTATCCCCTATCAAGCTTGTGGTTCTAAGGATGGGTTCTTGGGGCCTGGAGAGACGAGCTGTGGGGCAGAGCATGTTTTCGTTCACATCGAAGCTGAGGCAGCCAGAAGCGAGGAGAGGTGTGTGTCAGGTGAGCTCCTGCTGCTGGACAGGGGTCCGGCTGAGTGCCGGCAGCCGGGCGGGGTCTGCCCCTCTCCTGCAGCCCTGGCCCTGGAACCTGTCTGGGTGTCCTGGCGCCTGCACTGCCTGCCGGTCAGGAGGCTGGCATACCTATCAGCGAGGGCTCAGAGAGGGACCCTGGCTGAGTTATTGGGAAATTTGTGTGCTGCCCCTTTGGGGCTGGGGTGGGAATGTTTGGTGAAGTTTGAGGGGGAGCCTGAAGCCTCAGGGGCCCTTTGAGGAGGCTGCCACACAACCACGATGGTTTCCTCCTAGAATGCACCTGAAGGGCCGCTATGGGTCCTCATGTGGTTCTGCCTTGTTCCCAGTTTCTGAGACAATTCAAGAGCAAGTTTCTGAAGTGAATGGCGATCACATTCTAGAATAACATCGCCTCAGAGAAACCTCCCTCATGGGCATACGCCCCACGTCCTGAGCTGAACATCGCTAGAGAGGACCTCCTCCCTCAAAAATGTCAATGAGCACACACTCCCCAAATGAAAGGCACCATTATCGCCCTTATAAGGTCCAAACTGGAAACAGTGGGCTCTCTCAGCCTCTTGGGGCGTGTTCTGGGCAGGCCGTGCCTGTCCTTCCAGCTGAGGGGGTTCTTATTCGGGAGATGCTGGGGTCTCGCTGTCTGCTGCTGAGCACAGCTCTGGCACGGCAGGGAGGTGCGTCAGAGGTGAGATTCTGACCCGTGGCCAGTACAGCCCAGGGGCAGCCCTCCCTCTGTGTGGACAAACTTGGATCCCACCATGTGCATGACTTGGCATCTGGCAGAGCATCTTCTGGCTGCCATAGTCACAGCCACAGAGCCTTCTCCCTGGCAGAGCATCTTCTGGCTGCCATAGTCACAGCCACAGAGCCTTCTCCCCAGGAGGCAACTGGGAAAGTCAGCAGCCAGCACCTTTGGTAGAGGCAGAACATGGCAGGGACTGAGCAGCCACGGAGGGCAGAGATGGAGACGGAGACCCTGGCAGTGCTGGGCCAGGCCCCAGCAGAGGTTCTGGCTAAGGAGGGACTTCCTGGAGTCTGCGTGTCCATCCTCCACTGATCCGGATCACAGCTGCTTTCTGACTTGGGTGTCTAGGTAACCTCGGAAAATCCCAGGACAACAGCAGTTCTGAGCTAAAAGCACAGGGCTCGGAATTTAACTAGATCACATGAGATGCTATCCAGACCAAGAAAATTCTGAGAATGAAAGGTGGTGCTGTTAATAATTGTGCCAAACAATAAGTACAACCGGGCTGTGCTGGGCAAACCAGGACACGCGGTCACCCTGCATGGGATGGACTCTGGAGGGACGGCCAGCTCTGTCCTGTGGTCTCTCTGATGGCCCAGCTGGTCATGGTCGGGGGCTAGGGAGTGAGGACCTGATGCTGAAGGTCTGCCTGAACATTGCATCTTCAGGATGAGCCTCCCACCGTCCTCTGTGGTCCTGGCACAGTCCATCCAGCCCATCTGAACCAGGGGTCTGGGCTGTGCAGTGTGCCGCCCTTCGTTTGCCTTTTTTCCTCGGCTGCAAAAAGCACTTAATAAAGTGACAGCAGCAGCTCCTTTTAATTGGGTGATGAATTACTAGGGGAGGGGGCCAGACCCAGTGCTGGGGACTCTCTCTTAATTATCTCTTGCTTTGAGGTGGGCACCCAATTGTCGGTTGGGGATGAATCAGTGAACAACCTCGCCCAGCCCTTCAGGAACACCTTGGAGAATTTGCTGAGCCCTTACAATTCAAGCTTCTCGTCTGGCCTGTCTGGCCTGTCTGCTTCCTGTCTGCCCTTGTTTCCTCCCCACCGTCACTGGAGCTCCTTCCCCACCGGGTCTCCAGTGCCCCAGGCATACGAGCTGCTTCCGTGCCCCCAGGCCTGTCTCATGCATCCTTCTAGATCTCACCTTCTTGTCCTTGAGGGTCCTGCTCTGTGGAGCCTCCTGGTCCCCAGAGTGGAGTTGTCACCCTGTCCTGCTCCCCAAGGCCCTACTGCCCCAGCAGGAGTCATGTGTCATGTGTCCACCTCCCCCACCAGTCTGGGGGTTGCCCAAGAGCCGGGAGCATGGCCTAGAAGAGCCCAGTTTGATTCAGCAAACACATGTGCCTCTGTCTGTGGCCCAGGGCCTGGGACCTTGTGGGTGTCCAGGCGGTGGCAATCCACTCCCAGTGGGCTTCCTGCTGGGGAAGGGTCCTGCGGGCCCTAATTTCTCCCCCTCTTGTTCCCTACATGGGCACTGATTGCTTCCCAGTAACAAGGGAGAGAAGGTGACACTCATGGAGCATTTGTGGGGTGCCAGGCCCTGAGCAGAGAGCTGCTTCAGCTCCATCGTGTGGTGTGGGTACTGCTGTCATCCCCACCTTACGGACGAGGAAGCGAGGTTAGAAGTCAGATAACTCTGTCCCGGTCATCGAGCTGGTGCCCGGCAGGGCTGTGATTTCATCCTGCATCTTTCTGATCTGATTCCAGGATCAGATCTGTATGCCTAGCTGCTGAGAAATATTCCATCCCTGCCCTTTGTGGAGGGCATTCCTGCTGCCAATTCCTGCTCGGCTTCTCATGGCCTTACTCCTGGGAGGAAGCTGGGGTCTCATGGAGCCCGTGGTGGTTTCTCCAGACCTGGTGGAAGGGCAGGAGAGGGAAAGACACCCGGGTCAGGCATCTTCCCTGATGGCAGAGCCACCGCGACTGCCTCCATCCCCAGCCCTTGACCATCTAGAGATGGGGACACGCAGGCTGCTCCCCAGGCATCTTTCCTAGGTTCTTGATGAGGGCTGAGCTCCCAAGGTCACTCCCAGGTGGTGGTCCAGGCTCTCTGCCATCTTTGTTTCCTCATCTGTAAAATGGGGAGACTAAATAGCTGTTCCCTGGCTTGTGGTGGGATTAAGATTGAGCCTATATACGTGCATCTGTACCTCTATATACCTCTGCCTATATTTGTCGCTCTGTCTAATCTATGGCTGTATCTACATTTATATCTATATCTAATCCATGCCTACCCCTACCCCACCCATCTCAGAGCAGCCCCGGCATGCGGCAAGCCCTGTGCAGGTGTTGCTGACCTGTGATCACTGTTCCTGAAGGCTGAGTGCTGGGGCACAGTGTGGGTCTCTCTGAGGGTCTGGAAGCACGCCCACCCTCACGGCCCACCCCCGCTGCCCTCTGCCCCCTCCTTGGCCTGCGCTGCCCCCAGGTCTGAACTGCAGATCATGTGTTGCAGGTTTTCCCTTTTGTTGACCTGTTCGGCAGGGGCTCTGGGCCTGGGCATTTAAACAGCAAGTCTGTTAGAAGCTGCTCCCTTTGTTTCTGTGTCTGCGGTCTCCCTGTGCAGCCCCTTTGTGGGTCATTAAGAATGTCACATTTGGTTTAGGGGAGCATGTCACCACAGAGTGATATGCTCTGGGAGCCTCACCTACAGGGCCATCCTGAAGGGACCCTCTTGAAACTCCCCTGCTGGTGGCCTGAGACCCTGCGGGAGACGGTGTCTGGCCACACGCCATCCAGGTGGCATCCTGGTGGCAGCAGAGCCCTGGCTTGGGGGACACAGGGCCTCATTGGGCTGCTGAGGCTGCCAATGCCAGTGCTGGGATGGTGTTTGCAGGAGCACCCTGGTCTCTCATCCCCGCTTGGGAGGGGCAGAGGCAAAGGTCCCTGACTGCCAGGAGGGCCCGCTCCTCTCGGGTCCTGACATCGCCTCATCATGGAGGAAAGCAGTCGACACGTGGAGTGGGAGGCCCAGGAGCGCCCGTGGGGCTGGGTGCAGGCACGGGCGTGGTCTCATTGCACCATCCAGCAACCCACTGCTATCGTCCCTGTTGTGTCTCATGATGCTGAGGCCCGAGAACGACAGGGCTGTTCCAGGCCATCCTGCAGGCCGGGGCGGAACCGGGCCTGAGTGACCATGGGTCTGCTTTTCTTCCCATGGGGCACAGTGCCCGCCCGCCCTGCTCTGCCACTAACTCCCCCGTGACTCTGCCCCTTCCTCAGACTCTGACCTAGGATGCTGGCACCTGACGGCAGACGGTGTCTGGCTGCCCCCACAGCATCTGCTGCTTCTCGGGGGGCTCGCCTGGAACTTCTGCCTGCCCTGCCTGCCACACTCGTCACCTATCGGACCATGCTGCCGTGTGGCCTGGAGGGCCCACGTTTGTCACTTCAGCCCGGCTCCAAATGGCCCAGGCATGTGATGGCACTTGGTGGTCTCCTTGGCCCCTGCCCTGGGAGCTGGCAGAGGGAGGGCTGGTTCATCCCAGCAGTGGGTGGGTCGGCCCCAGCTTGGCCGTGGTAGAAGTGGGTGCTGTCATGCGAGCTGGTGATCTGCGTTCGTTCAAGGAGGAGTGTTTGTAGTCTTCTTGGCTTGGGGTCGGAGCCTCCCCGTTCCTGGGCGCTTCCACGAGGCAGAGCCTGGATAGGAGGGGCTGAGTGCGGGAGGGCGCTCCCTCTCCAGCTGGAAGTGGGGCGGTGACCGGAGAGGAGCGGGCCACGTGTGCATGCAGGAGTGTGTGTGTGCAGGTGCACGTCTGTGAGGGCAGGTGTGTGCATGTGTGCTGTGTGTGCAGGTTTTATGTGTGAGGGCAGAAGTGTGTGAGAGGGCAGGTGTGTATGAGGGCAGGTGTGTGTGTGCATGTGTGTGTGTGCAGGAGTATGTGAGGGTATGGCATGTATGTGCAGGTGTATGTGCATGTGTGAGTGCATGGTTTTGGCAGGAGAGTGACGTGAACAGACTCGATTTTTAGGAGGATCCCCCGGCTGAGGGTAGAGAGGGGGCTGGAGGCAGGGTTGGTATGAACGTCTGGGTGGGAGATGATGGCTGATCTGGGGCCATGGCAGTGCAGGGCACAGAGGTCCTTGGTGGGGAGACTCAGGGAGGGCTTGGGGACTGCTGAGGTGAGGAGGGAGATGGAGGGGCCAAGAGGCCTGAGTTGGGGTGTGTCTGGGGGTGGGAGGTCAGCACCCACTGCAGCTCCCTGGGAAGAGCCCTCTATGCCCACCCTGGAGCCACGCACCCCAGAAGGTCTTGCAGTTGCTCATGGCGACTCCTCAATTACGCACAAACCTCCTCCAGCCACAGGCTCTTCTCCCCCCCACGGATGGGGACTCAAGAGCTTGCCGACGGATTCTGCTCTTCCATCTGCTCCCTGAGGTGGGCTGTGGGTCCCCTGCTGGGACGGGCCCAGCCAGCACCTGGACCCCCTGGAAGGCTGTGCTCTGAGGACTCCCCGTCTCTGATTTTCCTGATGGGGTGAAGAAAAGAAAAACTCCAGTAAAATAGTCATAATGAAAAGAAGGCTTAGCTCCTGCCTGTGACTATCTCTGTTTCATAGATGAGCAGCTGAAGCCCAGCAACGTCCGATGACTTGCTCCAGTCACCCTGGGAGAGAGGAGGACACCCAGGCCTCTGTCCCTGCCTTAGAGGCTGGGATGGGAGTGCGAGGGCTCTGCATGAACATGCGCTACGTGCTGGTGTCTCTGTGGGGTTCTTGAAATCCACCTTCTCGTTTCGTTCCCCCGGCAGCTGTGCAAGGTGAGGATTGTATTCTCAACTTGCCCATGAGCAAAGTGAGACTCCAAGCAGTGGGGTCCCTTCCCAGGGTGGCTCTGTGGGGTTGGGATGTGAATCTGGGTGACTGATGTTGGGTCTGTCTGCACCACCGCTGGGCTGCCCTGCCTTCCACCGAGGGGGCCAGGGACGAGTGCCATTTAAGCAGGCGTTGCCAACGGTGGCAGGTGCCCTCCCTAAGCATCTGTGGGCCGAGGGAGGGGTCCTTTCCAGGCCCAGGTTGTCAGCCTGGCTGCCCAGGAGAATCAGCTGGGGAGCTTCTAAAAGGAGCTCATGCCTGGGCCCAAGCTCGGATCAATCGAAATTCCATTTTTGGAGGGGGGGCATGGGCATTGATATGTTAAAAAAAACCACCCCAGCTGATTCTGTTGCCTCGTGAAGCCTTAGGACCCAGGCCTTAGGCTGGTGGGTGCGTGGGCAGCATGGAGTCCGGAGTCCCTGCTTCCCACCTTGAATTGCGGGACGGACGGATGTGGCTCTCTGACTCTGGAAGGTCTCATGAAGAACAAAGTCACCTTTGGCTGTAGCTCTGTGTTAGGCCCAACCCCCTGGCCGGTGGGCAGGAGAGGACTGTGGATGAGGAAGCAAGAATGCCACAGTTTCCTTCCAGCCCAGCACAGCCCTGGCGAGAGATTCTCTCTGAAGAGATGGCCCTCCCTGCTGTAGCTCATAACCCCTTAGCAGCCCCTGGTCGTGCTGGTGTAGCCCCTCTGTGCACCTCAACTTCTTCCTCAGTCGCAGTGGTTCAGTGCCAGACAGGAGGTAAATGTCAGATTCCCCTCTCCTGCCTATTTTCTGCCTCTCTGCATCTAGGGTTTCATTCTCTCCCTTCTTCCAGAAGAAGCTCCTTTCTTTCCTTCCCTCCTCCCTTCTTCCCCACACTTACCGATGGTTTCTTCTGTCTGTGCCAGGCCCTGTTGGAGGGGTTTTGGGGGTTGTAGAGATGAGCCTGATGCTGTCTATGCCCCTGTCTGTTGAATTCTCAGTGAGTAAAGGGATCAGACAAGAAATGTCCGAAAGGGAAAGTACCCCTGACCCCAGTCAAGGGAGAGAGTGCCCTGGGAGCTCAAAGGAAGGGCCATCCCCTGCCTGATAGAATCAGGGAAGGCCTTTTGGAGGAAGATGCATTTCAGCTGGTCCCTGAGGGCTGGGGAGGACTTGGATGTGAGCAGAAGGAAGTGTCATTGAGGTTGGGGAGGGAGCCACACAGGGAGGGAGGGAGGAGTGGGGTGAGAGAAAATACTTGGAGATTTTATGGACTCACAAGGGACACCGTGGGGGCTACATGGGGAACGTGGAATCTGGTTAGCTGGTGGAAAGGGTCAACAAAGGGAGGGCACGGGAAATAACCTTGGAAAGGTAGGTAGGGGCCAGGTCATGACCTTGAAAGCTGTGCTAGAGTCTAGACTTGGTTTCCTAGTAGGGGGACATAATGAGACCTTTGGTAAAATAAATGAAGAGAGGGGAGGTGGAACACAGGGCGAGCCACCCAGTCCCTGTTACAATGTAGGTGACCCATGACTTGGAGAGGAGGGCCCTGCTGCCCAGCTTTCTCGAGGATTCTTATCATAAGAAGTGATCCCTATGTCAACCGTTGAAACTCTCATTGCAACCCGTACCTTTGCTGTTCTGAGTTTGGGGGCCACACCAAGGAGTGGTTGAGTTTGGCCTTGACTCTCTCTTGAAATGGAAGAGCAATGGGCATCAAGGGGCAGCAAGTAGAGAAGGGAGAAGGATGAAGAAGAGGACGAGATTGTCCTGGGAGAACTTTTGACAGATTTGTCCCTAAATACTTCCTATTTTCGATGCTATAGTGAATCATACTGTATTTTTAAAAATTTCAACTCGTGATTGCTCATTGCTAGTACGTAGATCTACAGTTCACTTTTGTATATTAATCCTGTACTTGCCAACATTGGTAAACTCACTAGTTTTAGCAGCTTTTTTGGGTAGCTTACACCCAATTTTCTACATAAATGATCATGTTGTTTATTTCATTTTCTTGCCTTATTGCAATGATTAAAACTTCCATTAAAATGTTAAATGAAAGGGATAAGAGTGAACATCCTTGTCTTTTGCCTCATCCTGGGGTGGGGGTCGTCATTCAGTCTTTCATCATTAAGTATGAAGTTGACTGTAGGTTTTTTGTGGATGTCTTTTATCAAGTTAAAAACTTCCCTTATCTGTCCAGTTTTATGAGAGTTTTTATTAGACTGGCTGTTGTAATAAGTCAAATGCTTGTTCTGTGTTCATTGAGATGATCAAATATATATATTTTAGTTTGTTAAGATGGTGATTTTCAAATGTTAAATTAACCTTGTATTCTTAGGATTAAGTCCCACTTAATCATGGTGAATTATCATTTTTATAAATTGTTGGACTTGACTTGCTGAAGTTTTAAAAATCTCTATTCATGAAAGATAGTGACATATACTTCATTCTTTTTTCTCGTAATGTCTTTCGGGCTGTCAGGCTAATTTGTTACCAGGGTTATTTTGGCTTAGTAGAATGAATTGGGAAGTACTCATTCCTTTACAGTTTTCTGGAAGAGTTTATGTAGAATTGGTCTCATTTCTTTCCTAAATGTTTGGTAGAATTCAACAGTGAAGACACCTCGGCCTAGTTTTCCTTATTGGAAGGTTTTTAACTTCAAATTCCATTTCTTTTGGGAGATATTAGGGCTATCAGAATATCTGTTTTTTCTTGAGTGAGGTTGGGTAGTTTGTGTCTTTCAAAGAATTGGTCCATTTCATCTGTGTTGCTGAATTTATTGTGAATGTACCAGAGTTTATTCATTCACCTACTGAGGGACATCTTGGTTGCTTCCAAGTTATGGCAATTATGAATAAAGCTGCTATAAACAAGCTTGTGCAGGTTTTTGTGTGGACATAAGTTTTCAACTCCTTCAGGTAGATACCGAGGAGTGTTATTGTTGGATCATATGGTAAGAGTATGTTTAGTTTTACAAGAAACGGCCAAACTGTCTTCCAAAGTGGCTGTACCATTTTGCATTCCCACCAGCATTGTATGAGAGCTCCTGTTGCTCCACAACCTTGCAGCATTTGGTGTTCTCAGTGTTCCAGATTTTGATCGTTCTAATAGATATGTAGTGGTATCTCACTGTTGTTTTAATTTGTACTTCCCTGATGATATATGACATGGAACATCTTTTTCATATGCTTATTTGCCATCTGTATATTTTTTTGGTGAAGTGTCTGTTAAGGTCTTTTGCCCATTTTTTAATTGGGTTGTTTTCTTATTGTTGAGTTTTAAAATTTCTTTTATGTATTTTGGATAATATTCCTTTATCAGATGTGTCTTTTGTAAATATTTTCTCCTGGTCTATATCTTGTCTTCTAATTCTGTTGATATTGTCTTTTGGAGGAGAGAAGTTTTTAATTTGAATGAAGTCTAGCTTATCAACTATTTCTTTCATGGATTGTGTCTTTAGTATTGTATCTAAAAAGGCATCACCATACTCAAGGTCATCTAGGTTTTCTCCTTGTTTATCTTCTAGGAGTTTTATAGTTTTGCATTGTACATTTAGGTCTGTGATCCACTTTGAGCTAATTTTTGTGAAGGCTGTAAAGTCTGTGTCTAGATTTATTTTTTTTTTGCACGTGGATGTCCAGTTGTTCCAGCACCATTTGTTGAAGAGGCTATCTTTGCTCTATTGTGTGGCTTTTGCTCCTTTGTCAAATATCAGTTGACTGTATTTATGTGGTCTATTTTTGGGCTCTCTATTCTGTTCCATTGGTCTATTTGTCTATTCTTTTGCCAATACTACCCTGTCTTGATGACTGTAGTTTTATAGTAAGTCGTGAAGTCGAGTAGCAATCAGTCCTCCAACCTTGTTCTTTTCCTTCAGTATTGTGTTGGCTATTCTGGGTCTTTTGCTTCTCCGTATAAACTGTAGACTCAGTTTGTCAATATCCATAAAATACCTTTCTGGAATTTTGATTGGGATTGCATTGAAACCATAGAGTAATTTGGGAAGAACTGACACCTTGACAATATTGAGTCTTCCTGTCCTTGGAAGGATGGGAACATATAATATCTCTCTATATGTGTAGTTTTTTAAAATTTCATTCATCAGAGTTTGGTAGTTTTTCTCATATGGATCTTATACATATTTTGTTAGATTTATACCTAAGTATTTCATTTTGTGGGTGCTAATATAAATGCTATTATGTTTTTAATTTCAAATTCTACTTGTTCGTTGTTGGTATATAGGAGAGCAACTGACTTTTTATATTAACATTGTAGCCACAAACTTGCTGTAATCATTATTATTTCCAGGAGTTTTTTTGGTCAATTCTTTTGAATTTTCTACATGGACAGTTTTATGTCTTCCTTCCCAATCTGTATACCTTTTCTTTCTTTTTCTTGGCTTATTTTACTACCAAGGACTTCCAGTGTGATGTTGAAAAGGGGTGGTGAGAGGAGACATCCTTGCCTTATACCTGGTCTTTGAGTTTCTCACCAGTAGGTATGATGTTAGCTGTAGGTTTTTTGTAGATAGTCTTTAATCAAGTTGAGAAAGTTCTCCTTTGTTCTCAGTTTACTGGGAGTTTTTATCATGAATTGGTATTGAATTCTGTCAAATGCCTTTGCTACATCTATTGATATGATCATGTGGTTTTTCTTCTTTAGTTTGTTGATGTGATGGTTTACATTGATTGGTTTTTGAATGTTGAACTAGTCTTGCATACCTGGGAAAAATCGTACTTGGTTGTGGGGTATAATTCTTTTTATAGATTGTTGGATTCCATGTGCTAATATTTTGTTGGGGATTTTTGCATCTATGTTCATGAGCGATATTGGTCTATAGTTTTCTTGTCTTGTAAGGTCCTTGTCTGGTTTCGGTATTAGGGTAATTCTGGTCTCATACAGTGAGTTAGGAAGTATTCCTTCTGCTTCCATCTTCTGAAAGAGATTGTAGAGAACTTGTATAATTTTGTCCTTGAATGTTTCATAGAATTCACCAGTGAACCCATCTGGGGCTGGTGCTCCCTACTTTGGAAGGTTATTAATTATTGATTCAATTTCTTTAATAGATATAGGCCTATTCAGATTATTTATATCTTCCCGTGGGAGTTTTGGCAGATTGTGTCTTTCAAGGAATTGTCCGTTTCATCATTGTTATCAAATTTGTGGGCATAGAGTTGTTCATAGTATTCTTTTATTATCCTTTTAATTTCCATGGGATCTGTAGTGATGTCTCCTCTTTCCTTTCTGATATTAATAATTTGTGTCCTCTCTCTTTTTTCTTAGTTAGCCTAGCTAGAAGCTTACTGATTTTATTGACCTTTTCAAAGAACCAGCTTTGGTTTCCTAATGTGGAAACTTAGATTATTGATTTTAGATCTTTATATGCATTTAATGCTATAAATTTCCCTCTAAGCACTGCTTTCTCTGCATGCCACAAATTTTGATAAGGTATGCTTTCATTTTCATTTAGTTAAAAATATTTTAAAATTTCTCTTGAGATTTATTCTTTGACTGACGTGTTATTTAGAATTGTGTTGTTCAATCTCCAAGTATTTTTGGATTTTCCAGCTATCTTTCTTTTATTGATTGCAAGTTTAATTCTATTGTGGTCTCAGAGCAGGCATATGATTTCTACTCTTTTAAGTTTGTTAAGATGTGTTGTATGGTCCAGAATGTGGTCTATCTTGATGAACATTCCATGTGAGCTTGAGAAAAATGTGTATTCTGCTGTTGTTGGATGAAGTAATCTATAGTTGTCAATTATATCCAGTTGATTGATGGTGTTGCTGAGTTCAACTATATCCTTATTGATTTTCTGCCTGCTGGATCTGTCCATTTCTGAGCAAGGGGTGTTGAAGTCTCCAACTATGACAGAGAATTCATCAGTTTCCTTTTGTGGTTCTATCAATTTTTGTCTCACCTAGTTTGATGCTCTGTTATTAGGTACATATACATTAAAAATTACTATGTCTTCTTGGAAAATTCTTCCTTTGTCATTATGTAATGCCCTTTTTTTATCCCTGATAATTTTCCATAATTTCATGTCTTTGAAATTAATATAGTTACTCCTGCTTTCTTTTGATTAGTATTAACATGGTATATTTTTGTCTATTCTTTTACTTTTAATCTATATATGTCTTTTTCTTATAGACAACATACAGTTGGGTTATGTTTTTTGAGCCACTCTGACAATCTCTGTCTTTTAATTGATGCATTTAGACCATTGACATTGAAAGTGGTATATTGGATTAATATCTACCATATTTGTTACTATTTTCTATTTGTTGCCCATGTTCTTTGTTCCTATTTTTGCCTTCCACTCTTTTTCTGTCTTATGTGGTTTTAATTGAGCATTTTATGTGATACCATTTTCTCTCCTTTCTTAGCCTTTTGGTTATACTTTTTTTCTTACTATTTTGAGTGGTTGCCCTAGTGGTTGCAATATACATTTACAGCTAATCCAAATCCACTTTTAAATGACACTATACTACTTCACAGGCAATATGAGTACCTTATAATAATAAACTAATACCAATTCTTCCCTCCTATTCCTTTTATTATTGCTATCATTCATTTCACTTATATATAAGCATACATGAGTATACACACACATGCACACACACACTATATGTATATATATATCTCTACATAATCGAATATACTTGCTATTATTGCTATTATTTTGAACACACTGTTCTCCGTTAGATGAATTAGCAATGAGGAAAATAAATGTTTTCATTTTACCTTCACTTATTCCTTCTTTGATGCTCTTCCTTACTTTATGTAGATCTGATCTACATATTTTTTTTCTCTAAAGAACTTTTAACATATCTTGCAACTCAGGCCTACTGGCAACAAATTCCCTCGATTTTTGTTTGTCTAAGAAAGTTTTTATTTCTCCTTCACTTTTGAAGGATAATTTCATAGCGTATAGAATTCTAGGTTGGTGATTTTTTTTTTTGTCTCAGTGTTTTAAATATTTCACTCCACTCTCTTCTTGCATGCATGTTTCTGTAGAGAAGCCAGATGTAATTCTTATTTTTGTTCCTCTATAGATAAGACTTTTTCCCCCACTGGCTTCTTTCAGGCTTTTTTCTTTATGTCTGATTTTTGAAAACGATACGCATTAAGTATAGTTATTTTTTTTTGGCATTTATCCTGCTTGGTGTTCTCCGAGCTTCCTGGATCTATGGTTTGGTGTCTGACATTAATTTGGGTGAATTTCTCAGTTATTATTGTCTCCAATATTTCTTCCATTCTGTTCTTTCTTTCTTCTTCTTCTGGTAGTCCCACAACATGTATGTTATACTTTTTGTACTTGTCCCACAGTACTTGGATATTCTGTTCTGTTTTTTTTTTTCAGTCTTTGTTGTCTTTGCTTTTAGATTTTCAAGGATTCTATGTATAAATCCCCTGGCTCAGAGATTCTTTCCTCAACCATGTCCAGTCTACTAATAAGCCCATCAGAAGCATTTCTCATTTCTGTTACAGTGTTTTTTAATTTCTAGCATTTCTTTTTGGTTCTTTCTTAGGATTTCCATCTCTGTTTACATTGCCCATCTGTTTGCATGCTGTCTACTTTATGCTTAGAGCCCTTAGTATATTAATCATAGTTTTTTAAAATTCGTGGTCTGATAATGCCAACATGCCTGTTATGTCTGGTTCTGATGCTTGTTCTGTCTCTTCACATTGTGCTTTTGACTTTTGGTATACTTGTAATTTTTTCTTGACAGCTGGGTGTGATGTACCTGGAAAAAGGAACTATTATAAATAGGCAGTTAGTAATGTGGTGGTGAGGTGTGTTGGGTGAAGGAAAATGTGCTTAGTTCTCTGATTAGGTCTCAATCTTTTAGTGAGCCTGTGCCTCTGGACTGTGAACTTCACAGGTGTTTCTCAATTTTTTTCTCCCCCCCTTAGTTGGAACAGGATTGGTAGAGCAGGCTGGCTTTGGGATATTTCCCTTCCCTAGGTCATTTAGACCCTGGTATACCCCAGCTGGTTAGGCTTTGGAAACTAGTTTCTTCTGAGGGCAGACCTTGTTAAGAAGAGCAGAATGCACTGGCGTATTTCAAAATGGTTCCTTTCCCTTCCCCACTTGCCAGAAGCCTGAGGGGATTTCTTTTCTGATATTTTCTGTGGGAACCTGGTTGATCTCCTGGATGTAAATATTACAGTGTTGTAGGAGCCCACCATGACTGGGTAACTCCTGGAGTTTTTAGCTCTCAGAGTTGTCCACCCAGAGCCTCCAGCAATGCATCAATTAGGGGGTGGGTTTTCCTACCCCAGCACTGGTTCCCACATGGTTTCCAGTTTAGAGTCTCTGCCCCAGTAAGCCATGGCTACCTGTATTCTCCTGTCTCTTTAATCTTGGGGGCAGCAGTTTGCTTGATGTCCTCCCCTTTCTTATGGTTCCAAGAAGAGTTGACTTTTTTTATTTTGGCACCTGAGTTAACATCTGTTGCCAATCTTCTTTTTTGTTTTTTTCATCTTCTCCCCAAAGACCCCCAGTACATAGTTGTATATTCTAGTTGTAGGTCCTTCTGGTTGTGCTATGTGGGACGCAACCTCAGCAAGGCTTGATGAGTGGTGCCAACTCCACACCCAGGATCTGAACCAGCGAAACTCTGGGCCGCCCAAGCAGAGCATGTCAACTTAACCACTTGGCCATGAGACCAGCCCAAAAAGAGTTGATTTTTCAGCCTGCTCAGCTTTTTACTTCTTTTTAGGAGAAAGTGGTACTTCTAAGCTCCCTATATGCAGAACAGGAAACTGGAAGTCTGCTCTTCTTTTTCAAACAAGTTCTTAAGATAGAAACTGAAGTCATTGAATCGACCCTTTTATAAATATGTAATGTCCATCTTTGTCTCTTCTACCAGTTTTGACTTAAAGTCTATTTTTTCCTGATGTTAGTGCAGCCACCCTAGTTTTCTTTTGGTTACTATGTGTAGGGAATAGCTTTTTCCATCCTTTCACTTGAGCCTACTTATGTCTTTGGGTCTAACGTGAATCTTTTATAGACAGCATATAGTTAGATTATGTTTTTGAAAATCTATTCTTCTAGTCTCTGCTTTCAATTGGAGAGTTCAACTCATTTATATTTGAAGTAATTATAGATAAGCATTGACTTACTCCTGCCATTTTGCCATTTGCTTTCTGTATGTCTAATAGCTTTTTTTGTCTTTCTTTTTCTGCCTTTTTTGTGCATATTTGATTTTTTTTTGTAACGAACCATTTGTCTCCCCTTTCATTGCTTTTTGTGTATATTTCTTAGATATTTCATTTGTGGTTACTGTGAGGATTGCATTTAACCTCCTAAATTTATAGCAATGTAATTTGAATTGATTCTAACTTAACTTCAGTATCAAACACAAGTGTGCTCCCATATAGCTCCATCTCTCCTTTATATTATTGCTTTCACAAATCACATCTTTACGTTGTGTGTCCATTAGCATAGATTTGTAGTTTTAAAAATGCATTTGTCTTTTAAATAATGTAGGAAATAAAAAATGGAGTTACAAACCAAAAATACAATGACAGTGGCTTTTATATTTGCCTGAGTAGTTACCTCTGCTGGAGAACATTATTCCTTCATCCAGCTCTGAGTTACTGTCTAGTGTCCTTTCATTTCAACCTGAAGGACTCCCTGTAGCATTTCTCATAGGGAAGGTCTAGTGGCAAGGAACTCCCTTGACATTTGTTTGTATGGGAATATCTTAATTTCACTGTCATGTTTTTATTGTGGTAAAATGTACATAACATAAAATTTTCCATTTTGACCACATTTAAGTGTACAGTTCAGTGGCACAAAGCATCTTCACATTGTTGTGCAATCGTCACCCTCTACCTCCCGAACTTTTTCATCTTCCCAATCTGAACCTCTGTACCCATTAAGCAATAACTCCTCATTCCCCCTTCTCTCCTATTCCTAGTACCCACCATTCCACTTTCTGCTTTTATGAATTTAGTTATTCTATATATCTCATATAAGTAGAATCATACAGGATTTGTCCTTTGATGGCTGGTTTATTTCACTTAGCGTTAATAATCTGTCTCTCATTTTTAAAGGACAGTTTTACTGGATATAGAATTCTCAGTTGACAGCTTTTCCCCCCAAGCACTTTAAATATGTCATCCCGTGGTCTCTAGCCTCCTTGGTTTCTATGAGAAATTGGCTGTTAATCTTACTGAGTGTCATGGGTTGCACTGTTACCCTCCTCACAATTTGTGTTAAAGTCCTAACCCATAGTATCTGAGAATGTGAACGTATTTGGAAATAGGATCATTGAAGATGTAATTAGTTAAGATGAGATCATTAGGATGGGCCTTAATCCTATATGACTGGTGTCCTTATAAAAAAGAGAAATTTAGGCACAGCTAGACACACATAGAAGGAAGAGTGTGAGAAGGGACACAGGGAGAAGACAGCCATCTACAAGCCAAGGAGAGAGGCCTCAAACACATACTTCCCTCCCAGTCCTCAGAAGGAACCAACCCTGCCAGTAACTCGATTTTGGACTTCTATCTTCTATTCTGTTGTTTAAGCCACCCAGCTGCAGTACTGTGATACAGCACCTCCAGTAAACCAATACATTGGGGATCCCTTGTGTGTGATTATTTGCTTCACTTTTGCTGCCTTTAAGATTCTCTCTGACTTTCCACAGTTTGATTACATTGGGTCTCTGTGTGGGTCTCTTTGAGTTTATCCTACTTGGAGTTCATTGAGCTTCTTGGAATGGTTGATGTCTTTCATCAAATTTGGGAAGTCTTTGGCCATGATTTCTTCAAATATTCTTTCTTCCCCCTTCTCTCTCTTTTTCTTTCCTTCTGGGACACCCATGAGGAGTATGATGGTGTCCTGCAGATCACTGGCTTCGTCAGCTTGAGCTGCCATAACAAAATGCCATAGATTGGGTGGCTTAATCAACAGAAATTATTTTCTCGCTGTTCTGGAGATCAGAGAAGTCCAAGATCAAGTTGCCAGCAGATTTGGTTCCTGGTGAGGCCTCTCCTCCTGGCTGGCAGATGCCTGCCTTCTCACTGTGTCCTCACATGGTGGAGAGACCGAGAGAGCTAGTAATCTGATATTTTTTCTTAGAAGGACACTAATCATCTCAGATCAGACTCCACCTTTATGACTTTATTTAACCTTAACTAATTTCCTTACTCCAAATACAGTCACATCTCAGGGGCTGGGTGGGGAGTAGGTCTTCAACATATGGATTTGGAGTGAAAACAATTCAGTCTATAGTTGTCACTTAGGAAATCATTATTCATTCATACTGCTTTGAGTTATTGTCTAATGTCCTTTCATTTCAACCTGAAGGACCCCCTTTAACATTTATCATAAAGAAGGTCATAATGGTAACAAACTCACTCAGCTCTTGCTTATCTGGGATTATCTTAATTTCACTTTTACTTTTTTATCGTGGTAAAATACACATAATATAGAATTCACAATTTTTCATTCTTTTTTCTTTCTGCATCTCACACCTGATGATTTCAATTGTTCTATAAAGCCCAGTGAGTCTTTTGCCTGTTCAAATCTTCTGTTGGGCAACTCTAGTGAATTTTTCATTTCATTTATTGCAATTTTCAGCTCTAAAATTTCTGTTTGGTTCCTTTTTATAATTTTTGTTTCTTGACTGATGTTCTCATTTTGTTTATGTATAATTTTTCTGATTTTTTAGTACTTTGTTCATGTTTTCCTTGAGCTCTTTGAGCACATTTAAGACAGTTGTTTTAAAGTTATCTTCTAATAATTCTGGTGGCCACGCTTCCTCGTGGATGGTTTCTGTAGATTTATTTTGTTCCTTTTAATGGGCCATACTTTCCTGTTTCTTTGTAGGCCTTGTGATTTTTTTGTTGCGGTTGTTGGAAACTAAGATATTTCAGTATTATGATGTAGTAACTCTGGAAATTAGATTTTCCCCCTTTCCTAGGGTTTGATATTTTTTTAAATTGTCAAAGGTTGAGCAGTCCATTGTTTAGTGATTTTTTCAAACTACTTTTTGAAAAAACTATATGCCTTGTTTTGTGTGGTCACTGAAGTCTCTGTTCCTTTGGCCTGTGTTCAGCTAATATTTTGACAAAGATTTCCTTGAAGGCCAGGAGTTCAAAACAAAGCAAAGCAACAACAACGACGACAACCACAACCAAGCACAAATGAAAAATGAAAAAAACCCCAGACATCTCTCCCAGTCTTTGCAGATTGATGTGAGCTAAGGAACCCCTTCAGCACTGAGTGAGGCTTGCACTGAGTCTAGGGGTCAGCCTGACATGAGAGCTTAGAGTCTTTTTAGGTCTTTTCTGAGCATGCATCTTTCCTTGTGAACAGTGTGACTTTCTAAATTCCCCTTTAAAGATGGCTCCTTTTGAATGTCCTAATTTCTTAAAGAATCTCCCCAGATTTTCCTCCTGGGCCCCAGGCAGTCTGTTGTGTGTCTCAGCCGTATCTTTTGCCCCAGGAAGTGGGAAGGCATCTCACTTTAGATTATTGTCCCTGCCTTAGGTCAATCACTTGGACACTAAGACACACGTTAGTACCTCTTGCAGTGTTTCAACCAAAGCCTGCTGCTTTTTGGTCTAAGTTCCGAGTTAGGCAAAACATAGGCGGGTGTCTTGTATCAGTCCTTCACGTAGCCCCCAGACAGTCTGTCACAGACAAACAAAATAATTCAAAGTCTGCTCTGCTCCCTCGGCGACTAGAGATTGGGGTTCCACACTGGGAACACCAGCTCTATCATTTGAGGACTGTTGTCACGCTGGAGAGGGAGTGGGGCAATGGCAAGTAAACATGTCACAGTGCTTTCCTACTGTTTTAAAGTTGCCTTTTTCTTGATTAAGCGTTCTCTTTGTTGCTGTAAACCTTTGACTCTTTTGCACAGCTCTGACAAAGTTGCTCTGGCAGTTTCTGCTTGTGGGTTTTTTTAATGTGTGTGACGTTTCTGTAGGGAGATGAGAGCTTAGATTCTGCCATTCTGCTTCACCTTCATTTTTGAAAGATATTTTTTATGGGTATAAAAATCCAGGTTGATAGTTTTTCTCTTTCAGTGCCTTAAAGATGTTTCTCCGTTGTCTTCTCTTTTGCACTGTTTCTGATGAGAAATTTCTTGTCATCCTTATCCTTGTCCCTCTGTACGTAACACACCTTATTTCTCTGGCTGCTTTTAAGTTTTTCTCTTTATCCTGGTTTGGAACATTTTGATCATGATGTGCCTTAAGGCAGTTTTCTTTTTTGTGTTTCTTGTGCTTGGGGTTAGTTAAGATTTTTAAATCTGTGGGTTTATAGTTTTTATACACATTGGAAATTTTTCCTGAATTATTTCTATAAATATTTTTTCCTTTCCCTCCCTCTGTCCTCTCCTCTGGGACTCCAGTTACACATGTGTTAGACTGCTGAAGTTTTTCCACAGCTCACTAATATTCTTTTCATCCCTTCCCTTTCCTTTTCCTTCCTTCCTTCTTTCCTTTCTTCCCCCTCTCCCTTCCTTCCTCCCTCCCTTCTTTCCTCTTTTTCCTGCATTTCACTTTGGATGCTTTCTTTTGCCATGTCTTCAGATTTGCTAATCTTCTTTTCTGCTATATCGAATCCAACATTAATCCAATTCAGTTTATTTTTCATCTCATACATTGTAGTTTTTCTCTCCAGAAGTCTAATTTTCCTCTCCTTTTAAATCTTTCATGTTGCTATTTAACTTCTGGACATATGGCATGTAGTAATAAGGGAGTATCTTAATATCCTTGTCTGCTAATTCTGACATCTGTGCCAGTTCTGGTTTGGTTTTGATGGACTGATTTTCTCTTCGTATGGGTAATATTTTCCCACTTGTTTATATACCTTGTGAGTTTTGATTAGATTACAGATGTTGTGATGGATATTTTTGTATTCTTAGATATATTCTTGAGCTTTATTCTGGGATGTAGTCAAGTTACTTGGAAATAGTTTGATCCTTTTGAGTCTTGCTTTACCATTTGTTAGTAAAGACCACACCTATTACTGCTGAGACAGGACCTTCCTGTGTCATCTCCCCAGTGTCTTGTGAATCATGAGGTTTTCCAGTCTGGTTGGACATAGACACTGTTCTTGGCTCTGTGTGAGTGCCAGGCACTATTCCTTCAAATCTTTTTGATTTGATTCTCTTCCTGGCCTTGGAAAAGATGCACTCTGCTGAATGCTTAAGTGGGAGCTTCTGAAAGATCAGGGCATCTACTGGATTCTACTTGTCTGCCCTCCTCCCTATGTCACCCTGGAAATTCTCTTAAGAAGGTAAGCTAAGGCAATCGTAGGGCTCAATCTGCTTTATTTTAGTCTCTCAGGGATCACTGTCCTTTGTTGCCTCATGTGCAGTGTCTTGAAAACCATCATTTATTGGATTTTACCCCTTTTTTTGTTTGTTTCAGGAGGGAGGGTAAATCCGGTCCCTGTTACACCATCTTGGTCAGAATCAGAAGTCCAAATGATTGTTATTTTTAATATTGATAATTTGGGTTTATTTAATGATGACAGGAATGGAGAAGGAATGGAGAAGAGGAAGATGTGAAAGATGGTGGAGAGAAGACAATGGTCGGAATGAGGTGGGAAGGGACAATTTAATTCTTTAATCTGCTGTTGATCAGTATTCTTTGCCAGGCTCCTGTGGGTATTGGGTGGAATAACTCATAGCCCCTGCCTTCAAGGATCCCAGGATCTGAGAGGATGGGAGAAATGGCTGATAGTTGTTTCATCAGGAGGTACAGTTGCTGAGACAAAGCACATGTCTCATGTTTCTAAACTATGAAGAATTAGATTCATTTAAAACATTTTTCATTGAATGTAATTATGTTGAATGTTCCAGGAAGGCCCACAAATCAGGATAGGGTTGTTCAGCCATTAAGGGAAGAGGATGGTTAATTTTGAGGAGGCTGCAGGAAGGAGCTTGAGATATGGGGTCAGAAGATGCACGTGTGATGCCCTTGACCCTCTCCCTGCAGGGAGCCTGAGTGCCAGATGCCCAGTAAAATGAGATAATGGCAGGTATCTTGCAGGGTTTCCATGGGGTGCACATGTAGTGCATCCAGCAGGGTGTCTAGCATCTAGAAGGTGATCAGCAAATGTGGTTCCCGTGTCTCTGTGCAGAGTGAGTCCTTGATTTGTGTCTCTGCACAGTGTGATGCTCAGATGGGTCTTTCCTCATGCATCTCAAGTCCCTATGGTTGCTGGAGTTGGAGTCTCCCCAGGCAGGGGTTGTGGGGGCTTTGGTATATGCATCACATTCTGAGAGATGCCATTTCTGGCTCTCATGGGACCCCTTGTTCATTAAAAGTCACCACCTGTCATGCCCCTTAATCAGACAAATCTGAAGCCTTAGAGGGACAAGAGGACCAAACAGGATGTACCCTTGTCTCCAAGAGTTGCTGCCAACCTGCCTCAGGAGCGTCTTCTGCTTGGGAGTTGAGACTAAAGGGCGGTAAAAACAGACGGGGCTGGAGGAAAGGGCCAGCTGTGGCCAGGGAGGAAGAGAGGAAGGACTGAGGACCAGGACAGGCATGAGGACGCGGACAGGAGGACTCCTAATGAGCAGGGGTCAATGCAGGCCAGGGTTCTGGTGCCCTGGAGGAGCCAGAATGGGACCTCTCAGAAGGCCGCCATTCATCTGTGTGTTTGTGGGGGTGCGGAGGGGGACGTAACTCAGAGGATTGGCTTGGTGACCTCAGTGAGCCCAGTTCACCAGGAGCTTGGGGCCTCTCTGTGCCCCGTGTGGGTGACAGGTGGCATCATCTCAGATACAGCCTGTCCTAAATTGTCTGCATGGTGCCTGAGCCTGCCTGGGCTGGGGCCTGGGGCTCAGGCTGGCTCATCCTGCTGCTCACCCTCCAGGCATCTGGAGTTAATCAAAGGGACCAGCAGCTGTTCGCAATGGGGGACTCCGAATGTACTGGGCCATTTCCCTGCGGTGCTGTCCTCCTGAGATCTTAAGAATGCCCTGGGGGCAGGTCTTGTTGCCCCTATTTTATGATAAGGAAGCCGAGGTTCACAGAGGTCAAGGGACTTCTCCAAGTCATGGATGTGTCTTGGCTTAGATTTGAGCCAAAGTCTGTCTGCCTCCAGACAGAGTCAGTCTTTCTAACACGCCCCACGGCTTCTCTTCCTTTTTCAGCTTTAGTCGTGTGGTCATCTCAGGCCTCTAAAGCATGTCTGGAAGGAGGCCTACTCACACAGCTGGCCAGGGGTGTTCGTGGCGGCCTGTAGAGTCCCCACACCTGTGCCATCCTGGGCAGGAAGGCTCTGTTCTCTGGTTCCTGGCATTGCTGGAGAGACTGGCACACATGGCAGTAACAGACAGCCTCCAGATTATGGTGACTTCTTTCTCGCTGTGGCTGAGTGTCCATCATGGGCTGGCCTGTGGGTGCTGCTAGCCTGCTGTCATCTTCCTCACTCCGGGAACTGGGCTGAGGAGCAGCCACTGTCCAAAACGCTGTTGGCGATATTGGAAGAGAAGCAGGAACTAGCCCTGAAGCTTCTGTCCTGAATGCGTGCACATCACACCTGCTCACGTTCTGTCGGCCAGAGCAGGTCACCTGCCAGGCCTGGCTTGGTGACATGGGGGAGTGTATCTGGCATCGATGACAAGAACAGGCCACAGTGGACGCTCTGCACTGTCCCATTAGTGATGACTTTGAGAGCCCCGGAGCTGGGGCTGCTCAGGGGAGAAGGGCCCTGCTCCCTGCCTCTAGGAACTCACCATCTAGTGGAGGGACAGTCACAACCCCAAGAAAGGAATGCCTCTGAGTGAGAGGGGCTGTGTGTGTCATCGGCGTGCATGGGGCTGTGGGGTACAGAGAGCAGTGACACATTCTGTCTGGAGAGAATTACAGAGGGGACAACGTCTGAACCCCCAGTTCCAAGAAATCCCAGTGAGGGGTCCCCAAGAAGAAAGGACGGGGCTCTGCAGTCCGAAGGCAGGGTGTGCAAAGGCCCAGGGGCAGAGAGCATGGCGCTGGTGAGGGCCAGGGCCTGTGTGTTGGAGCCGTGAGGGCCTATGGGAGTGTCGCGGGAGGGGAAGAGGCTGGAGAGAAGGGAGGGCGAGCAGGGCGGCTTTCATGGCTGTTACTGTCTCCCTGCTGAGCCGTGGTGGAGTCCTGGCCAGTGGGTGTGATGGGCACTGGGAATGCCTGCCCAGGAACCCCAGCCAGCCCCTCCCTGCTGGTATCAGCCCAGCCTGAGTTGCTGCGGGCTGCAGAGCCAGTCTAGCCCCTGCTTCCCTGCCGGCAGCCCCTGCTGTTCACCCTGGGGGCATGAATCAGCTCCATTCTTCGAGAACAAAAGCTCCTGGGTTGCCAGGGAGATGCAGGGGCTGCTGCTGGTACTTCCTGGAGCTGCAGTTTGGTGTCAGGAAGAGATGGGCAACTCAGCGCCAGAGCTGAGTCCTGTCCTGAGCAGGGCTGGGCTGTGCTGAGCCGCCGCTCGCATGTCATCCATGCTGACTGGGGCTCTCTGTGGGTTGGAGCTGAGCACATTGGGACAGACCTGGGTTTGAACGTCGCCGTACTGGTCCTCTATCTGCCTTCTGGCTCCTCAGATTGTCTGGGGTAATGATACCCAGTCTGCAGGGGGCCTGAGATATCCCATGAGATAATAAGTGGAAAGCCCTCCCTTCATTCATTTATTCCATGCATGTTTATCGCTGTCTCCTGTGTGCCAAGCACTGTCTAGTGCTGGAATCCATGCAGTGACATGAGGCTGACATGGCCCCGTGCTGAGCGGACAGCCTGGCTGGCCCTGTGCTGGACACACGGGAACACTCACTAAATGGTAGTTACTATTGTTCTTGAGGTTGGGAGCTCTGCAGGGGCTAGGAGAGGAGTCCCCTTAGGGTTTGAGCATTTCTGGGATGTGGAAGGACGGGGGCGGGGAAGGCCCATTTCCTGGTGCTATAGCCTTGATGGAAATGAGAAGACCCCGTGTACTTAAGCTCCATCCGGGCTGTGAGTCCCAGGGTACGGGGGGCAGAGGTTTCCTGAGCACTGAAAGCTGCTGCCGTTGGCTTTGGGGCCCACCGTGGAGCCACAGTCTGGGGCTGAGTGGGCCGTTTCCCCATCTCTCTTAGCAGGGGACACAGCTGGCTGTGGGGAACCGGCTCGGGAGGCTCTGAGCTGAGCTGACACCTCATCAGAGACCTGGGATCGGGGGAGTGGGGTAGAGGGCCCTCCCCTGGGAAAGGCCCAGCTCATGTGCTCCTGTTGCGCTGACCCTGCCACCTGCTCACATGTGGATGGGGGAAGCCTTGCGCCAGATTTGGGTAGGACTGGGGACAGATGCAGAGCCTGGGGGCTCTCTAGCTGCCTGGAAGTGCTAGGAATACGTGAAGTGCATTTAGGGGCTAGATGTGGTGGTTTGGGGTTGTTGATGGCATTTGGGGTCAGGAAGGCCCTGTGTGGATGCTCCGTGATGGGGTTTGGGGAGTGAGAGGGGTGTGTTTGGGGTGCTTTCTGATGGGGTCATCCGTGCTGTGCTCTGGGGGTGTATGGCAGGTCAGGGGTCATAGCTGGGGTCATGTGTGTGTTGAGGAGGCAGCAATGATAGGATATTTGGAGAGGATCATTGGTACGAGGGATGGGGACCAGTGAGGATGGGTGGGTGCTGTTGGCCAGGGCTTCATCAGTGTGTGTCCCAGTGGCTTCATGTTTGAGCTCTAGAGTATCTATTGCTTGTCTCAGTGCCCCTTGGGGTCCGCTTGGGTCTCCTGGCGGGGTTCCTGGGCAGACAGTCGTCTCTATGTCTTGGATCTGAGGGCAGGGGGCGTGAGGGATGGGCACAGGAGGGGAGGGGCTGAGCAGGGCAGCGAGGAGCCAGAAGTGCGAGAGGCTGGGCTGCTGCTCAGCGACTTTGCAGATCCTCAGGGTCATTACTCGCCGTTGTCACTGGGGAAGGTTGCAAAATGAAAATTAACTGTCGGAGAAGATTGATTCGTTTGATGTCTAACCAGGAGCAGCCTTTTATGGCTGTAAAATGTTGATTTCCTCTCGCTGCCAACGACAGGTGAGTCTTCGTGCCACTGAAGGAAGACAGACCCCTGGTCGGAACCCAGGGAACTCATGGCCTCTGGGGCCCAGCTCTCCTCTCTCCGCCCTCCATGTCTGCAGAGAGGGACTCAGTGACTGATTTCACTTATGGGGCAAGAACAGCTCTGTGGGCATGCCAGCCATGTGGCGGGGCTGGGAGTATGACTCAGGGTTCTGGATTCAGATACACCTGGGTTCAAATCCAGCCTGGGCCACTTCGAAGCTTTGTGCCCTGGACAAGCCTCAGTGTCCTGAGCTGTCAAATTGGAGGAGTGGGCCTAACTAAGACTTAGACTTTGAAGCGTGCAGCACAGTGCCTGGCACAGGTTATGGGGGCCGGGCTGGGGCCGGCTGAAATGATGGGAAGCTGATGCGATGCGGGACTCAGATCAGTTCCCCAGGAGCAGCGTGGATGAGGGGTGAGCATGAGATGGAGGGCAGAATGCAGGTGGATAGAGAGGGAGTAGGCAGGGACGTGGAGCAGGAAGCTGCCAAGGACCAGTCTTTAAGATGAGACTGTGCCCCAGGCAGGGGTGCGGGAGCTCCCGCCCACTGGAGGCTGGGCAGGGCAGGCCACTCAGCCTGAAGGCCTGGGCCAGGCAGACCACCAGGGAGGCATGGGCAGACCCAGTCGTCCCTCATGTGTGGTCAGGGTGCTTCTCCTTGCTCATGGCATTTTACTTGCCTAAATGTGGCAAGGAAGAAAGGGGATGGACAAGCACAGGTCCCACCTGCTGGTCCCAGGCCCTGATGGCAGATGGCAATGATCAGGGGACATCCTGGGGGGCTAGGAAGCTGCCATCCTCCCCTGGGAGCTTCTGGTTGGCAAAGGGTGCCGTTGGCTGCAGGTCGGAGGGGCCTCCCCGTCTGCGGGCCGAGGAGGAAGGGGCAGTAGTGCCACCGCGAGCGTGTGGGAGGTCTCTGTGTTGGGCGTCTGTCTGCCCGCATGCCTGCCTCTCTGTTGCTCTGAAGGAGGCAGGGGCTGGGCCTGCAGCTGCCTGGGCAGAGCGGCTCCTGCGTGGGACACAGCTTCTCCCTCTGGTTAAAGACTCGCCGCTTCGCTCCCCACTTGCCTCGACGGTCCGCGTGGGGCATCGGGCCAGGCTCTTCTGAGCGAGAAGATCTTGGAAGTCTCCTTCTCCAAGCAGAGCAGCTGCCCTCGGGGAGGTGTTCAGGGACTGGGGACAGCCCCCAGAGGGGTGTGGCCAGCGCAGGTTGGGTGTGAGCTGGGCAACGCTGCCTCCAAGGCTGTGTGGTGGGGGGTGAGCAGGGCCCAGGTGTCATCCAGCCCTGGGCTGGTCTCCAGCCTGTGGGGCAGGGTGCAGACTCCAGCCCTCGCGGTGGGGTACACCACATGCCAAGGGGCTGACAAGATGTAGGGAGGGCAGGCAGTCAGTTCTGAGAAGTTTCCAGGCCAAGGAGATGCTGTAGAGGGCCAGAGAATGAAAGGAAATGACAAATGAAGGACGAATGGCCAGCCTTCAGGTGGGGGGCCTGTGGAAGTCTGAGGGTCATGGGGTTTCAACTGCTGGTGGGGCTGGGCTCGTAGCTCCAGGGCAGTGGGGGTGGAGGTGGGGGCGGTGGCGCTGCAGCTGCTGGGACGAGAGAGGAGGGTGCCCAGCTGGTATCATTCGTGGGTCAGCCTGACCTGACATTAGTAGAGAGGCTGGTAAGACCCTTACTGAAATCGAGGTGAATGAACGCTGGGAGGTCTCATGCAGCAAACAGAAAAACTTGACCTGAGGGCTGGAAGGCCTGGATTCTGCCCCAGGTTCTGCCGTGAACTTGCTGGGCTCTAGACAGGTCTCTCCCCCTCTCTGACTTTCAGTTTGCTCCTCTGCAAAACGCAAGCCGTGGAGTGGAAAAGGGCTTTTGAACATTTTTAAGCAGTGGGACCCCTGTTCAAATGAAGTAGTCCATGACTCCTCCTATTCTTCACCAGGTGCAGGGGGAGGAGTGGGTGGTTTTGGGGAGCCGGTCAACACTCTGCCCACCTTCCCCCTTATCGCAGGACACATTTAGGACCCAGGGGTCTAGCCTGTCACCAAAGGTCTGCTTACAGACACTTGTCCTAGATTTAAAAAATTATGTATATTTTAAACCAACTTTTATTGAGCACTTGATATATGCCAGGCACTGTTCTAAGCACTTTGCAAATAGTAACTTATTTAGTTCTCACAGCAATTCTAGGAATAGGGGGTGGGGAAACTGAGGCACAGAGCGGCGAAGTGACATACAAGGTCACACAGCTGGTGAGTGGCACAGCCAGGATTCCAGCGCAAACAGTAGGGGTCTGGGTTCGGGTTTCCCCACTGTTCCTCGCAGCCTGCAGGTGACAGCAGAAGGAGGTGGCTTGTTCTGCTGGGAGGAGGGCAGCCCAGCCATGACTCAGGGCTGCTGCTGCATGCTCGGACCCCGGACAGACAGGCTCTGGAAAATGGTCCCGTGGGGCCTGGACAGGCCGAGCTGGGAGAAGCCGGATCCCTGCGGCTGCCCGGTGCAATTCCCAGCTGGGCCTCCCCGGGCCCCCCCTCCCACGTCAAAGGCGCGTTGATGACGGCGCGGGCGCGTGCGTTGGCGGTGGGGGCTTGCATGTGGGAGTCTCCACCAGGCACCCACTCTAACCACCAAATTTATTTAAGCAGAGAAAATGCAGGGGGTGTAATGTCAGATTAATGGATAAATAAGCGTCCTGGTTTTTGGCAGGGTGGCTGGGAGCGGCACTGAGAAGGCTCATTATGTGTGGCTCCGCCTCGCAGAACAAGACTCGAGCAGCAACCCCGGCCCCCGGGCCTGCGAACAGAGCATTAAATTGTTGGAAATGGCTCCCCTTCCCTCACAGAACAAAGATGTTTTCTCCAGAATCAATTGACTCCCTCTCAGCGCACCGAGCCCCGCTTTCCCACCGATGCAGCCTTGGCTCCGCTCGGCTCGCGGGAGGGAGGCAGGGTGGCCTGGGAACTGCTGGGTGCTTCCTGCCCGCCCAGGGCTGGCCCCGGGGCTTCTGGTTCCTGGGATCTCTGATCGCCAGGCCTCTGTGTCTTTAGGGGAATGGAGCCACTGGGCAGTTGTGCGGACATTGCAGGAGTCATGGAGGAATCGCGGTGCCTTGAGAGGCAGTGTTGCCTTGTGGTTAGGGGTTTGTGTGTTGCTCATCAGCTGTGCAATCTTCAGGCAAGTTACTTAACCTCTCTTAGCTCAGTTGTTAGCAGTCAAATGGGGCTAACAGTCCTTCCTACCTGGGCTGTGGCGAGGAGTAATGACACCTGGGCAGTACCAGCCACAGCCCACTTTTAGGGGTGAAGCCGTGGACACAGCCCTGCCAAGGCTTTGCCCCATCTCTCTGCAAACTTGATGCCCAAGAGGCAGTGTGGGGTGTGGGGTCCCAGTAGGCTGCTGCGCCTTGACCCTGTTGCATGGACCCAGGGCTGGGCTGAAGGACCCAAGGTCCTCAAGATGGCTGGGGGAACAAGGTCCCCTCCTGGCTCCCCAAGGCTGGCCTGGTGCCTGGCAGACCCATGGCTGGGTGGGACCAGACCCTCAGGGTAGAGGTGGCTTTGCCCTGGGAGAAGTTAGAGACAGCAGTAGTGAGCTGCTGCCCTGGGCTCGGCAGGAGCAAGGCTTACAGGGGCTGCTCAGGGGAGCTGAGCTGCTTTCTGCTCCAGAACAGCCCTTTCTCCCTCTCCTTCCTCCTTGTGGAGGCCTCCCAGGTTGGTGGAAGGAGCACAGGCTTTGAGGCCAGACTCACTGCTGTCCCCTCCTCGCTGTGTTACTCCAGGCACTTTGCTTCCTCTCTGAGCCTCAGTTTCGCCACCTGCAGAAGCTGGAGTCGTACTTCCAATGGTTTGGAAGACTGGTTTTGAAGCGTGAAGCCGGCCCAAGCAATGCCTGGCTCACAGTAGGCTCTTTGGGCAGTAATGTTCTGTAACAAATATTTATGAAATGCCTGCTCTTGTACCAGGCCCTGGGCTGGTCCCCAGAGATGCAGTGGTGAGCGGGCAGCCATGTTGTGGCCTCTGGGGGTTGGCTTGGGGAGCAGGGCTGACCTGTGTGCCGGTGGCTGGCTGGATGTGCACATGTCCCTGTGTGCCCCTGCCCAGGGCCCTCAGGGTGGGTCCTGCGGCTCTGGTGCATCTGGCAGGATCTGGCCTTTGGGGCCACGGGCTGCCTCGGTGTGCTCTGCCTTTCCGTCCTCCTCACCTGCTCCCCCAGAGTTGCTGACTCATCCAGCCCGGAGTTTGGGAAACGAAAGTTCACAAGATGCCCCGGGCCTGGGCTTTGTCTGATGAGGCCGGCTGCAGGTCCATGGGGCGCCGACCCAGACCCCTAACTGTAGGTGGAGCATCTCCTAGCAGGTGTCATCAGGCACTCTTCAGGCACTGGGGCCCTGGGGGCAGAGTGGATGAACTCCCTGTCGCCTAGAGCTGTCAGTCTTCTGAAGACTGACAGTTACTAAGCACCATCCCAGGGCCAGGCTCTGTGCAGTGCTTTTCACATGGAGTCCTCACCACGACAGGGACAGCCTGTGGCCAGCTTGGAACCCCACCCCCTCCCGTGCTGGCAGGTCCAGTGTGCTCTCCCTCTCTCCCAGGGTCCTTTGAGCCCTGCCCAGATGGAGCTCTGGGCTCCCACTGGGTGCCAGGACAACTTGGCTCTGTCCTGTTATGTTGCAAGTCACATAACTTGTCATCCACAGAATTGGGATAATGCTCGTGTCACCGCCCGGGGGTGTGAGGAGGAAGCCACCAGCCACAGAGCCTGGACTGCTGTGGGGCTTGTCCACCGGTGTTTTGTTCCCTGGCGAGGGGGCCGGAGGTCCCAGGCAGTGTCCCCTGGCAGCAGTGGCGTCCTCTGCAGCCCCAGCCTCTACCATTCCTCCGGTTTTGTTTGGGAGGATGGAGCTGGCTCCCTGGGCAGCGCTCCATCACCCACCTGCCGGGTCTTTGTTTAGCTGCAAATTAAAGCCAAGCAGAAAACACCAAACATTTACCGCAACGTGAGGATAGGAACTGTCTGTCTTGTCAGCTCCAGAGCTGCTGGCGAGTGCTGGGCCAGTAACTGTGGGGCCTGGCTGTGGGGCCTCCCCTGGGAGGCTCGCCTCCCGTCACTGTCCATGTCTGTTATCATGGTTATCACATTCCCAAGCAGATGCTGGGGAGGCGGGGTCTGACCAGTGATTTTCCATTTTCTGGAGGCACAGCTTCCGCCCAGACTTGCCTGCTCATTCTGCTGGCCCAGCTCCTTGCAGCCCTCCCTGGCCCCAACACGGAGCCTTCTGCGATGTCAGCTGGTGTTGGTGCAGTTCATTTCAGTGTGTCTGTCTGTGTGTCCACTGAGACCCAGAGCTCCTGGAGGCCTGGCTGGGGTCCAGGCAGATGTGTGCCACTGGGACCATTAAAGACGTTCAAGGAAGGCAGCAGGGCCCTTGGGGGGAGCGCAAGCCTCACAGGCAGACCTGGCTCCTCAGAGGCAGCTCTGTCACTTGCTGTGTGACCTTGGGAAAGTTATCTAACTTCTCTGAGTCTTGCTTTCCTCATTTCTAAAATGGAGTGATAGTGGTACCTGCTGGCTGTGAGGATTGGTATAAGGATTATCATGAAGTAACATCCACAGTGTGTAGTATAGTGCCTGGCACATGGTCACTGCTTAGAAATGCTGGCTTGAAAGTGGCAAGAAGCCAGGCGGGCAATGCCCAAATTTCCCTGTTGAAGGGAGAGCCGAGAACAAGGCCTAGGAGAGGAAGGGTGGTTGTTGCCCAGGCCGCTCCACAGGACAGCCTCCGAGCTGGGGAAGGTGGGGCAGACTCATGATTGTCTTAGAACCAGGTAGGGCCTGACTCACATTAACCAGGCTCATGAGAGACTGATTTGTGGTTGAATACATGCCAGCACGTTAATTCACAGGCAGAAACCACTGTCTTGGCTCTCACGTGCTCCACAAATGAGAAATCCTGGCCCGGAGTCCAGTCTCAGCCAGCTTCTTTGTGAGCCAGGTGGTCAGGTGCTGCCCACGTCCATCTCCAGGGGAGGGACCGGGTAGAGCCTGCTCTGGGAAGTTGTCGGCCCTGGCTTTTTCCGCTCGCTTCACTTTCCTTCCTGAACTCTCCATCCTCCTCCTGCCTCTCCCCTTGGCTCTGCCTCTCTCTTCTCTGTCCCCTCCCCAAGGGGCCCACACGCAGACCTGCACTGTTGGGGATGCGATCCCAGCTGGACTCTATGCTGGATTCAGTTTGAAATAACCTCTTCTGATTTCAAACTTCCAGATTTGTTTTCCCGATGTCACTGGTGCCCAAGTCTCCTTTGTTTTTCTGATTTATATATTAATATTTTCATTTATATAATTTTACCTATAAAATGATATATAGTTATATGATTTCATTGTATTCTTTAATGATTCAGAGCCTTTCTTTTTCTGCATGCACAGAGTTTACAGATGCATGAGGGGAAGGACGGGCACGAGGTTGTGCTTGGTGAACATGGATGGATGCAGGTTTATGAAGAGAACAGAGAAAAAGACTGTGTGGTTCTGGGAGCAGCCAGTCTTGTCTTCACACTTTGGGGGTGAACCGTGGAGCTGACAGCCTACAGAGTGCAGTGGGGCTGTCCGCTCGTTGGCAGGGGACTGAGCTCACGGAACGGACCAAATCCATGTTCTTATGGGTTCTCCCACCTTGAGGGCGTGTCCATGGAGCACGTGTGACAGACTGCCCCTTGTCACGTGGGCCGGTGTCTGATTGTCAGCACCCGCCTGTGCGAGGCCACGAATGCCCCGGCTGCTTCCTCAGAATATCTCACTCTCTTTTTCTTTGAAAGTTAGACATTATTCAGTCCTGAAATGCAGCATCGCTGTCTGGGTATAAACTTCTCCTTAGACAGGTGGTGTCCTTTTGATCTCTCAGCTCAGCTCTCCGTGCACTTTCAGGAACTCCTCCGATGGACTCAGCTGCCATCTGTTCTTGGGTCTCCTTTGGAAATCGTAGCCCTGCATTTTCTCTTACAGTTGCTGTCTCTGCCATTTCAAAAAGCCTCTGCTCAGTTATTCTATATTCGGGATACTTATCGTTCAAAATATCCGCTGCTTCTCTCTGGGCGAGCATCACAGGCTGCTCTGATGATGTCACACCTGGCCACGTGACTTGCTTGGGCCGCTGAAATGGGGATGACAGTGACATAAGCCTCTTCTAACAGATGATTTGAGAACCATCAGTGGCTCTGCTGTTTTTTTTTCCCCTCTGTCATGAGAGCTGGGGCTTCTCCCTCAGCCTGGATAAAGATGCCACAGAAGAGAGCTGCAGCCCACGTGCCATAAACATGTGGTGTGAGGGGACAATAACCTTTTCTTGACTTAAGCCATTGAGATTTGGGGGTTGTTTGTTATGACAATGTATCTTAGCTTAAAGTGACTAATACAATGCTAATTACTAATGTTTCTCCAATATGCTTCTTGTTTTGCTGGTACAATTTTTTGGCAATACCAATTCTGTTTCGAACTGCTTCTAATAGTGGTTTTATTAGAACCCGAGATGTTAGTTTTGTTTTGAACAAATTATTTGGTGTAATGTGTTTTTTTTTTTTTCGGTCTCTTTGAAAATAACTGGTAGTGTTCTTTTTTTTTATTAGAATGTAACGATTTTATTTCTTTTATTCTTCGGCTCGTCTTTGAGTTTTCTCCGTTATCCCTTCCTGTTTTGCTGAGGGATTTAGCAGCCCTGTTGGGGTAGAAAGCTGGGTTGTAGGGCTGCTGGGGGACACCCACCCGGGGACCCTGGAGGGTGGTAGGAAGCGTGTGGTTTGAGGCTGGGCACGTTTTTGCTCGTCGCTGCTACAGCTCTTGGTGTCAGTGAGAGCAGACTGTTTTAATTGGATCAGAGGGAGAAAGTCCTTGGCACTGCTCCGCTGTTCTTTATCTTCCTGGAGATAATCCCTTTAGGTGTCTGGAGCTGGCTCTCATGTCACCTTCTCGCTTGGCCTGCCTCTGCCCCGGCTCTCCCTGGTGGCCTCAGCCATGCCCCGTGATGAGTTTCTGTGTCCTGTACCCCTGGCTTGGCTGTCCCCTTTCAAACCTTTCCCATTGTACCTCCGTCACTACTGAATGTGGAGCCCACAGTGGACCTCAGCCCTCAGCTGACAGCCAGCCTGTTCGGCAGCGGGCTCTCCCTCCTTATCCTGGTGTCATGCTGTTAATTCAGGTGGCCGTGGCCACATCCGTCTGTTGGCTTCTTTTCAGCTTAAAGGTGTCTGAACCCAAGTGTGTCTCCCACAGGCTTCTCACTGAGTCCTCACCTCTCCTTACACCTTTGGTCTTCTAAACCGTGAAGCCTCTGTCTATCTCCGTTGAGTTGTACTTTGCTGTATGTTGTCCGTTGTTCCAGAGGGCTGGCATCTCTGCGGCTCTCAGACACTGTCATTCAGTGTGTTAACTGTCTCTGCAATGGGGTCAGTAGCAGGCAGTGTCCTCGGGTAAGCCACTCATAGAAATGTCAAATGGACAGGTCTGAGGGCAGAGCCCTTAGGCATATTGCTAGAGACACTTTGCCGGTTACTGTGAATTATCCTACTTTGGATCTGATTAATTCAATCTCTGAATCCATGTAACTGTACCGGCACCCAGCCCACCGCAGAGAGGACCGTGGAATACTTTGCTGAAATCCATCTGTGCATTGAAGCCTAAAGGGTCAGGTTCTCCAGCTGAATTAGTCAGTGTCAGGCAGGGAATGGATCTCGTATCTCAAAGGGTCCTTGAGCAGAGCTGAATGAAGAGGAACCAACCGGGGACAGGGAAGTACTCAAGGCCTCAGGGTTACAGGGAGCGGCACCATCCCTGAGCCTGAGGGGCAGGGGCAGGGGCAGGGGTGGGGGCGATGTTGCTGAGCCTGAGAGAAGGATGCAGCAGGCGCAGGGGCTGCGGAGCAGCGCTGTGTCCTCCGATGGGGGAACACAGCCACTGCAAATCCGGGCCCAGCTCAGCCCTCCAATGGCCTGCAGAATGCCTGTAGCAGCCAGGGGTAAGGGAGCCCAGGAGTGGAGTCTCCAGAGGCCGCCGTTGCAGGGCACACAGCAGGGTGGGTGGGGAGGGGCAAGCAGAATGCGCGGTTCCCTGGGTCAGGCGGTGAGCCCGCGGCGTGCACGCATTCCTCCTTAGTGTCCCAGACAACGCTGTGCGTTGAATGTTTGTTTGGGCGCTGACCCCCTGGGATGGAGAGAAGGCTTCTTTGTTTGCCATTACCTGTGGACTCTCTTACCAACAGGGTGAGTTTAATTGCGGTCATGTGGATGTGATGACGTTGACATCATCGTTGTAAATTAAATGCCTGTGGGAGCTAGCTGGGCCATTCCTGGGGGGAGCAGAGCCCCTGCTCTGGCCAGATGAGAGAGAGAAGAGCGGGCAGAGCCCCCAGGGGTGGAAGGGGTTGGGCGGGTGCCCATGGAATCGCCCCTCTGCCCGGGCCGACCTGAGCAAGACTCACAGACAAGATTCACACGAACACATCATGGGGCCAGGAGAGCTATGTCAGTGTCTGAAGAGCTGGACAGTGTCTGTTGCACGCCTGCTGTGGAAGGAAAGGCAGGGTTGTAATCCGGATGATCCTGGTTTCCTCTCCAGGAGCTCTGGTTACCGGCTGTCGTGTGTATTCCTCGGAGGGTGGGGTGTGGTGTGGTGGTTGGGAGTGTGTAGGTCATAAGGAGCTGAGATGGAGTATGTGCTGGGCTGCGCAGCTGAGGTGAAGGCCCTGGGCGTCCACTCAATTGGCTGTCCACCTGCCGGCACAGCCTGCACAGGTGAGTGGACATGGCCCTTCTCCCCAGCTGTGATACCCAGGGCCTCTGCCCAACAGGACCACATTGCACTTTCATGGGGACAGTGCAGAGGAGACCCCAGGATCCCTAGGGGGCAGTGCAGGACACCTCCGAGGGCCCAGGCTGGGCACTGGGCAAGGGAGCTGCTCATGGCAGGAGGAGGAGGGCCTCCCAAGTCGTGGGTGCTCAGATCCCGGCCACAGGTTGCAAGGGAGCTCCGCTAAGACCGCCCAAGGGTGGAGAGCACAGGAAGGTGTCCCTGAGGGGGCTGGTGTGTGTGTGTGTGTGACATTGACCTAGGCCACGAAGTGTGGAGAACATTTGTTTTAATTATTAATTTTAAACTACAAAGGCAATGCAGTTATTTGACAAAATCTTTGAAAAAGAAAGAAAAAAAACATATACCCTTCTTCCCATACCCTAACCCAGCCAGGGTTGTATATTGGCTTGTTTCCTTCTTTTCTCAAATATTTGTGATTCTTCCGCGAGGGGAGGGCAGGAGTCACAGTGAGGTGACGTGCGGTGGGTGGAGGGCCCATGGAGCGGGAGAGATGGTGGGGAACGTCAGGGAGAGAGATTGGCTACCAAGGGCAGCCCTGGCCTAGGGCTTCAGGGCCGGGCTCAGGCAGGATTTGTCCACAGTGGGTTCCCTCAGGCAGCTGGTCCTTATCTGGGCTTCCTGTATCATTGAGACTTTCCCCTGTCAGTGCAGGTGGCCATCAGTGAGGTAGCAAGTGGTGCCTAGGCAGGCGTGGCCAGTGGGTCCCTCTGCAGCCTGGTTGGAGTGGGGCAGCAGGTGTGGGTCCGGCCAGGTCTGCTCCCAGGCCCCCTGGCCTTCTGGGCATTTTTGTGCCGTAGAGGGAGCTGTTGGACATCAGGCAGGTGATGGCCAGGCTCAGGCACGAGGTGGCTGTGCTAGCAGCACAGCTGGGAGCTTGCCAGGCGCAATCTGCCATTCTGGAGATGCATGCAGGGTTGGACCTGGCTCTCAGCCCCAGATGCACCTTAGAATCGCCGGGGAGCTTGTAAACCAGTGATACCGGGGCCCCTGAAGTCTAGGGGTGCCACCTGGGGATTGGATTTTGAAAGCCCCTTGGGTGATTCTAAAGAGCAGCCGTGGTGGTTCTCCAATTTCACGTGCATCAGAATCACCTGGAAATCTGGCTAAAAAACACTTAGTGTAGGACTGCACCTCCAAAGTTTGTGATTCCTTAGGTTTGGGTGGTGCCTGAGAATTTATGAGAACAAATTCCTGGGAAATGCTGATGCTATTGGTCTGGGGACCACACTTTTTGAACCACTGGCCTAGAGGAAGATGATCGGGGAAAATCCTGGTACTTCCCAGTGGTGAGTGCAGGCTTCGGCTCTCCCAGGGGGTGAGGGCAGGCGTCACCTCTCCCAGGTGGCGAGGGCAGATGTCACCTATCCCAGGTGATGAGGGCAGTCGTCGGCTCTCCCAGTTGGTGAGAGCAGGCGTCAGCTCTCCCATTTGGTGGTGAGGGCAGGTGTTGGCTCCCACACAGAGGTGGTGAGAGATGTTTGTCAAAGATGGTGGGAGAAGAGGTTGGCTGCCACAGGTGGTGAGGGAAGGTGCTGGTTACTACCCAGTGATAAGGAAAGGTGTTTGCTGTCACACCCTTAGGTGATGCGGGAAGGTCTTGGCTGACACAGGTAGTGGAGAAGGGTGTTGGCTGGTATCAGGTAATGAGGAAAGCTGTTGGCTATAGGAGGCAAAGGAGGGTGCTGGCTGTGACAGGTGGCAAAGGAAGGTATCAGTGTTAGTGGGGATGAATAAAGCTGTTGGCGGTGACACAGATGACATGGAAGAAAGTGTTGTCAGTTACGGGTGGAGAGGGAAGGTGCTAGTCCTTCTAGTTGGCTAATAGGGGCATCTGCCCCGTTTGCCACTGAGGCTGAAGTAGCCTCTGGCTCCTAAGTTCCGTTGCGTGTCCTCCGTTTCCCCTTTCCTGGTTTACTCTGGGCCTGGCCTGTCTGTCCCCTATGCTGTGACAGAGACGGGGTCCAAGAAGGCCAATGGAGCTCCGAGTCTGCCTTTAGGGTGGGTGTGTGTCTCGACGTTAAGCGGCAGTGCGGGGCTCTGTGGTGGGGAAGTGCTTTGCACAACAACACGCTGGCCGTAGATAATGCATCCACCCCAGAAGGCTGGCCCCAGGAAGTGTGACTTCCCGACATGCATTCAGGAGGCACATCTTGATGCAGAAGCCACAGGAAGAGCATCCTCATTGCTGTCTTTTATCGTCAGTCTCCAATCGAGGATCACAGCAGCCCGTGTCCTGGGGCACCAGCCTGGTGCCCATGGGGAAAACAGATTTCTCCAGAGCAGGCTGCTGAGATGGAGATACGCGACTTGCACCCCAGTCTTTGGAGATGGCAGCATGCAGATGAGCGGTTCTTGGGGGAAAAGACAGAGCTGTCAGCTTGGCTGAGTCCGACGTCCCTGGTTTCTATAGCTACAGTAAATGTAATTACCAAAGAGTAACCCTTTGCGGATTTCTTTGTAACCTCAGATAGCTAATGACATTTACTGGGTTTCTAGCAACCTGGACAAAATGCTCATTTTGAATTTAACATGAGTAATGCCATTTTCCATCTTAGTTAAGTACTGTGTGTCATAAAAGAGTTATCTGCCCAGAGCCCCCGGTCCTGTCAGTAAACATATTACAAATATTATCACCGCTTATTTTCTGGATGAAAGATGTGGCGAAGGCCCAGAGAAGCACTCTGGCTTTACATTTACGACTCTGCTCCCAGAGTCAGCAAATTCAGCATGAAATCATCGCGGAGGAAATTCAGTCTGTGCACCAATATCTCGCACGCAGCCGGAGGCCCCCTGCAAATGGTAATGTTATCTCAGGGAGCACGAACTATGTAAATACATCCTTCCACTACGTGGCCACGGAAGGCATCAGACAGTGTCACCTGGCTACCAATATAGATGATGGATGCTGCGTGTCTTTGGTATAGGAAAATGGGAGTCGTTGACTGTAGCTTGTTAGGGTGAAGGTGCGATTCCTCTCTGTTGCTGGAGACATGAAGAATTTGGACACCAAAGTAGAGTTGGTGTCAAACCACATAGTGGTTTGTTGATCCATTTATTCATGCACCTTGCGGATCCATTCACACAGCCCCATCAATAATCGTAACGGTGCACCGTGATGGGTGTTCTGATGGAGGGGCAACAATGGTGCTGGGGCAGGAGGAAGCATGGAGGGGAGGCATGTGAACTGCCTGGGGGAGTCCAGGCAGACCCACAGGGAAGGTGCCATTCAACCATGTCTGAGTGGATGTGAAGGAGTTGGGCAGCCTGAGGCTGAAGGATGATGCTCCAGCCTGGGCGTGATAGTGAATTTCCTCTCGGGCCAACTCCAGTATCTTTGGCTGCCGAGGGGACTGGCATTGCCCTGCCTCCCCTTGGGCCCATGGCCACTTCAGAGGTCTGTGGGATGGAAGGAAGAGCCCCAGTGGGCTCTACACCCAGCTCTGCCACTTAGTAGCAGGGTCACTTCCGGTAAGTCCAGAGCTTCAGTTTCCCCATGTATAAATGGGGTCACTCATACCTACCTCCTAGAGTGGTCGTGAAGATGACACAAAACAAGATGCATCAAGATGCAGGTGCTGCTGCAGGTCATTTAGGTGATGAGAGCATCCATAGGACACTCCCCCAGGGGTTTGTGCTGGCAGAGCTCTCCAGAACAGCCTTTGGCCCAGCTGGACCTGGAGAAGCCTCAGCAGGTGCTGGGCCCTGAGCTGCCTCCTGGCTGCACAGCTGTGTGGGAGGGACCTGTCTGTGCCAGGTGTCCGTGCTCCATGGTCCCTGGTGATACCATTGAGAAGCAATAGAGGCCGGTTCACTCCGGTGCTGCCTGTCCTGGCTCTGCCTCTCATTGGCAGTGATTGGCAGACAAATCCCACAGTGAGGCCTCTGGAGGAGGTGCTTCTGTGGTGTCCCTCCTGGCAATGGATTGAGTGGATTCAGGTGGCAGTGCCTACCCCTGGCTCCAGACCCTCAGGCCACTCCATCTGGGGCCTGACATCCTGGGGGACTGAGCAGAAGGGTACAAATCTAGGATTTTCCAGGAAAAGCGTGACCCTGCAAAGCTTGCAGGGACCAGCTCCCCACAGAAGTAAGGGGGCCCGTGAGCAACGGGTATGGAGATTGGCTGTGGTCCTGAGGCTCTGCATAATTTGGGGTAATTTTTTCATCTTGCAAATAAAAATGCACACAATTTGTAAACATTCCTTGGACAAGCCTGCTGCCTGCCCCACTGGGGAACTGAGATGCAGCACGCTCACAAGAGCTGGATCTTTGCAGAAAGTCGGAGGCCCGGCAGCCTGGGGCGCATTGAGAGCATTTCCCCTTGCCCATGAAAACACTCTGATGCTGACGCCTCCTGAACTACCTCTTCTTCTGGAAGGCCTGTGCCCTGAGAAAGTAACCGTGGAAATGAAGGGGCTGCTCAAAGGCGGAAGGGGAGGAAAGCTTAATACTGGGCGGATGCTGGAGGGGCCATCTCGTCCACACCTCTGCCTCTGCATTGGGCTGCCCTTAATGCCCGGAACAGAGGGAAAGGTGCCGTCTTCACAGTCTGGGGGAGCCTTGTCTGCATAGAGAGAATCTTGGTCCCTGCCTCTGCATCTTCTTTGTGTGGCATTCTTGTTGGATTTATTCATCCATGCATGTATGCAATCATTCATTCATCCATTTGTGCAAGCATTCATTCATTCATTCATTCATCCACTCATCAGACCTTGATGAGGCTCTCTCTTGAGCCAGACCTTGTAGTAGTGACTGAGGATTTGAAGGGTCGATTTTGGGGAGACAGGCATACAAGCAAATATGCATCAGGGGACCTGGAGGCCCAGTAACTGGGTGGCAGTTGGAGGCTTTCTTGAGGAGGAGACGCCTGGGCTGAGTCTGAAATTAAAGAGGGCATTAGCTCAGCAAAGAGCTGTTTGAGAGAAAGGAGTTCCAGGCAGAGGGGACTGCCTGGGCAAAGGCGTGGGGGCCTGGAACAGCTCTCTCCTTGTGGTGGGGGAGGGGATGGAGAAATGGAGGTGGAGGGTGGTGGGAGAGGGGCCCGGCTGGTAGGCGAGACCCTCAAGGAGGGTGTGAACTGGTGGCTCTTTGGTCTGAGGGCCGGGTTGGGGGCACCATCAGGTCTGTGTTCAGGTCGATTTGTCTGATGTCAGAGACGGGAGACAGTGAGGAGGGGGTGAGGAGGGCCCAGGTGGATGGGGGAGGAACTGGGTCAACCCCAGAGGGGGCCTTGAAGGTAGGACCCCTGGTGACCCCAGCTGGCCTGTGGGTCTCCTGCCTCCCAGCACCAATGCCAGTGCACAGGTCCTGCTGTCAGGAAGGGGTACCCTGGGGAACCCTCCACCCCGTAAAAAATAGGGGGACCTTAGTATGGAAACCACTCCCTGTCTGACGGTGTCATGGCAGTCAGAAGGGGAAGGTATTTGGGGACAGGAGGGTTTTGTGGGCTGCCCTGCACCCAAGAAGTGCAGGCCTCTGCCCCTTTTGGGGCTGGTATCAGGAAGACCAGCGCCCTCTCCTGGGACCGCAAGGGTGGGTGTGGCTCCATCCCCCACCCCCCCCCCCCCCCACCAAGGTGCCGGCATTCCTGACAGTGATCCTGGAAGGTGGGGATCTTCACGCCCACATTACACATGGGGGCTGAGGCCTGGAGAGCTGTGATTTCTCTGAGGTCAAATGCCCAGTGTGGAAAGTAGAGATTTCCTCCAAGTCTGCTAATTCTGAAGCTCGTGGCTGTTTTTCGTTGATTCACATAATATTGTTATCGTTTCAACGACTCCGGGCAGCAAGGCCTGCCCCTCCCCCCTCCTCCCACTTTGCTTCTGCACATCTGTCCGAATATGGCCACTGCCCTGGGCAAGGCCTGGGCGCTCAGCCTGCTGGGGGTGAAGGCAGGTGACGGTGACTGGTCACCTGCAGAGGCTGCCTCATTAGATGGTGTCTTTGCGTCTGAAGCCACTCTTTCTGGGCCGTCTCCCTGCTTTGCTTGTGGGTTTTGGGACAGAGTCTAATAAGCAAGGAGGGGAAGTCCATATATTCTGGGGGGAGTGGGAGGCAGTGCGAGGTATTGGCAGCCCCCTCCGATGGCGGTCCCTGGGTCTAAGGATTTATTTCTTAGGCTCCAGAAACAGGGTCCAGGTTGAGGCCCAAGACCCCCCACCTGGCCTCCTGTTCTGCTCCAAGGAGGTGCTGCAGCTCTGTCCAGGACACCCCCCACTCACTCTGCCAGGTGGGGCCCTGGGACTGTGCCCCTCCACTGCCCAGCGGTGCCGGGGCCTCTGGGGCTGGACTCATTTATTACCTGTCTCTACCGAGGCTGTGGTGGCATCTGGCTGTCAGAGTTGTCAGACCCGCATTCTGGGCCTGCTTGGGGGGCCTGAGATGGAAGGACGTGGCTACCAACTCATACTTGCTGTTCAGGTGCCGGCCTCAGGCCCACGTTGGTCCTTTCAAACTCTGCCAGGCCCCCTTAAGGGTGGGGTCCTGTCCTGTCCCATCTCTCTAGCTCGTGGCTTGGTGCTCCCTGGGGCCTCCTGGGGCTCAGCCATGCTGATCTCTGCTCTGCCTAGTGCCACTGGTTCCCACCCTCCGTCACTTCCCCTCGACCTCAGACTGTAGCTCCTTCCTCTCCCATCTCAGTTCCCCTGCTTTGGAGAGACCTTAGGGGGCAAGGCTGCTAGTCACAGACCCTTATTGAAGCCCCAGGGCCTCTCTTCCTGGCCTGCTGCCCTTGGAGACAGTGTCCAGCCAGCCTTTCAGATTTGGGGGGCTTGTTGGGGTCTTTTTTTGGTGATTAGTTTGAGAATTTATCTGTTTATCCATCTGTCTGTCCATCCATCCTTCTCTTCTGACATCCTTCCAGTCACCTACCTACCTGTCCGTCTGTTCATCCATCCATTCTTCTATACATCCACCACCCCACCCACTCGTCCATCTGTCTGTCTGTCCATCCATCCATCCATCTGAGTATTTGTTGACACCTGCCCTGTTCCAGGAGCGGTGCTAGGCACCAGACTAAAGTCGATGAGGCCTGTCTGCAGGTGGAGAGGTGAGCTCTTTCTTCGTCTGTGCAGAGCGGCTATCAGTCCCCCTCACGGGGTGGTGGTGAGGCCTTATTTAGTGACCCGAGGCTGTCATGAGCTTGGTGAACTGCCCAAGGGCTCTGAACAGGTGGACACCTCACAGTGGTCACCACTGAAGGCTGTGTGAGCCTGGCGGGGAGGGGCAGGCTGGAGCCAGGACTGGCTGGGGGAGGCCCTGGGCGTGACTTTGGAGAGGAAGCGGCCATGGTGGGATGCTAAGGCCTGGAATAAGCTTCCAGGGGGTGTTAGGAAGATGAGGGGATGCTCTTGTGCACAAGGGGTACAGTGGTGACCCAGCACCCTAGGGAAGAGGGCTGGGCCTGCAGGAGGCAGGGGCAGTGGGCTGGAGTGAGGGGCGCTGGGTAGACAGTGGGGTGTTAGCAACAGGGGACTCTGGGCTCCGTGGCCCCGTGTCTAGGTGGACCTCAGGGTCCTCCCAGGGTCCCACTCCACTGCCCTGTGAACTGGCCCCATGGGCAGCCAGGTTTGGGACACCGAGAGCCGCCTGGAGTCATCGTCAGGAGCTCCCCTGCTTGTTTCTTCTTGTGGTGACTACAGCCCAGACCCAGCCTGTGCTTCACTCAGGTGGCAGATACGCCATCACCATCACTGGAGAGGCCACGAGAGCGAGAAGAGTTATCCATGCCAGGCCCTCAGGGCGCCCAGGTGGGCCATGTGTGTTCACAGGGGACTTTGGCTTTGCCTGAGTGGCCCTGGCCAGCAGGTGGTGAGGGTAGCACCGCCAGTGAGAGGAGGTGATGGTAGAGGACCCTCCACCCCTGGGCTGGCCCTGAGCCAAAGCCAGACAGGCCCCGGGGTGGGACAGTTCTGGCCAGCCTTGGTCCCAGATTCTGGTGCCTTAAGTGTGTGATACACATCAGCTGTGAGTGATGGAGTAAGGCCAGTGATAGGAGTGTTGATGATAATAATAACGAGCCTGGGGAATAATTGACCATCAAGGGAGGGGCAGGTGCTGGCATGTGAGCCTCTGGATGGCCAGCATCCTGACCTTCCCGGACACTAGGCTGTGTCGTGAGCCCCCTTGCTCTGAGGGGTTTCTGTGCCAACCCCTGACATGCTGGTGAGTAATGTCACTTGCTCCCTCCCCCTTCGTGCAGCAGGTCCCGGGTACCGGGAGCTGGACAGAGGCCCATTGGTCTGCAAGGAGCCCCAGGCCCTGTGCCAGGCCAGGCTCCCAGGGCCTAAAGTACCTGCCATCGCCTCAGAAAGAGAAAGGAAAAAGGGAAAATGCTGAGTCAATGAGACAGGGGTCTAATTGCCCTGGGTGGCATCAAGCCTCCAATTTTGGGCCCGGGTGCTCCCTTTCATTTGGGGTGTTTAAATATTTACCTGAAACGGAGGGGAAAGAATCTTTTGGACTGCAAGGCTATTCTGGCAGCAGTGCGCTGAGAAATTCATTAAACCACAGTTAATTAGGGGATGAAAGATACATATATAGCTCATTAGTTCAACCCACATAATTTACATCTCTGAGGGTATTCGACTACTGGCTTGGCTCAGGCTCTCAGACATGATGTCTTGAAACACAGCTTCTCACTGCGGCTGCCTCTCTGGGCGTGGGGGGCCTAGGGAGGGGGCTGTGGCTGCCCTCTGTCTGTCCAGGGGTGGGGGAAGGGCACAGGAGCCTTGCTGCCCCTCCTGTTTCCCGCTGGAGCGGGTGGCGGCCCGGCCGGCTGTGCTCCTGCTGCCAGGGATGATAAACGAGGTGAGGTGGCGCGGCCCCCTGGCAGCCACACTGCTTAGCATAATGGTGTGGTGTCTGAGCAGATTTTAAGGTGCATCGAATCTGGTTCCTGGACCGGCGACATTATCCCCGATTTAATCTGTAGCAGTTGGAGAAATCAGGGCTCACACATCCAATCCCCATGTCTCTTTTCCAGACAGTGGTTCTTGGGCTGGCACCTGCCTGGGCCTCTGAGGGGTCCAGGGGATTCCTGGCCCTGCTGGGCCCTGAGCCTGGCCTTGGACCCCCAGATGCCCCCCTTAAAGAAGAGGCTGCTCCTCCACGAGACCCCTCCCACCAACCTGGGGCTATGACGGGGTTGCTGACATCGCTGAGGGTTCCTGTGTAGTCACTGTCTCCTGTGGGGCGGGGGAAGGTGGTGTTGGTGGGAAGTGGGGTTGGTTTAGAAAGTTCCCTCTCCTGGCCCCACCATTCAATGCCCCCTTGATTATGCCTCCCATTTGGGAATAGAGACATGGAGAGGAAGGGAGGGGCTGTGTGTGTGCACAAGCATGTGTGTGTGCATGAGCATGTGTGCAGAGGACTGGCAGTGAGGGCTGGGGAAGGCTGGATGCAACATCCTGGAGGACCCACGTGGCCCCTGCTTGGCCCTGGCACCTGCCCGTGCTGTGGTGGGGGCTGCGAGTAAGGGAGAACGACAGTCATCAGACCTCCCATGGGAATTCCACACCCGCTAGCGAGAGGCCGTGGACTTTGGTCAAGTGACTTCCATTGCCATGCCTTGGTGTCCTTGTCTGCAAACTATCAAGAATAATCCTGGATTCAGAGGCTATCTTTGAGCATTGAGGGAGATCTTGCAGCTGCAGCTCTTTCTCTGGGCCCTGGCATAGAGCAGCTGCTCAACCAGTGTGAGCTCTGTGCACTATTATTTTTTGTTACTTTGCTTCTCTGAGCCTCAGCTTCCTCATCTGTTAAATGGGGTTAATGTTGCCTGGCTACCAGGGTGGTGAGGAGCTGGGTGCCCATTGGCACCTGGTACACAGGTTCTAGCTGGTCGCGTGGCTTGGGGGCCTTGTGGACGAATGGAGAAGGGTGAGCAGAGCCCTGAGTGCTGGGTTCCCAGACCTGTGTTGGGGCCTCTGCAGTAACTGAGCTCTCAAATGCTCCACCTGAGGACCCCACCCCTGTCCTGGCTCCCCCAGTGGAGACCTGCCCCACTGAGCTCTGGTCTCTGGAGCCAGGCCTCCTCCTCTTTCTTGGAGTTGGTGCCTGTTCCTGATGGTGCCACATCCGTGCAGGTTCCTTGCCATGAACCACAACCTGCGTCACAGCAGCAACGGCACCAAGAGTGACAGGGACATGCACTGTGTTGGTGCCATGTGCCGGGCACCCTTCCCCACCCCGACCCTGGGCACCCATATGACCCTTGTTTTCCAGATAGAGAATCAAGGCACAGGGGGCTTGAACCTGGTCCCAGGCCATGCCAGCCAGATGGGGCCTGGGTGAGGGGCTGATAGAAAGGTGGTGTCTGTCTATCCATCAGCTGTCAGGGTTAGACCCCCGCCCTGCCACTTGTTACTGTGACTGTGGGCAAGTCACCTCTCTGTGCCTGAGCTTCCCCATCTGTGACCTGGGGTGTCACCGCTCGGAGAGAATGGGGTGAGTTCACCCGTGTAAAGCACTTAGCCCCGTATGGGGCACATGGAGAGCTCTGGTTATTGGGGCTGGGGGATGGGGAGAATGTGCTCCTGGGGAGGGCTTCTGGGAAGAGGGGCCCTGGAGTGGGTGCCGAGGTCTTGGGCTGGCATGGGCCACTTCCATCACTGGGGGCCTCCTGGGCTCCCACCCTCTCTTACCCATCTCGACCTGCAGAAGTAGTCTGGGTGGGCTGAGTCATGCCTGTCAGGGGAAGTCTTCCCGCAGGGCATCCCTCTCAGGCGGGCAGCTCTGGCGACTGCCATGGGCTCCCCAGGTCTCCCCTGGAAGTAGAAGTGTGTCAGCTCCCTGGCCTGGCCGACCTGCGGCCTGGCTACCCGAGGCCCTCAGCAATCCAGGTTGGGGTGGGAGTCTCCCTGTGCCCCCCTGCCCTTCTCAGCGTCACCGCCCCCATGACCCCAAACTAGCAGTTCCTGGGCCGCCGTGTCCTCCTATACCCTGTTCCTTCTGCCTGGGGCGCCTGACCGCATTCTCTGCCTGGTGAACCCAGCTCAGCCTTCAAGGCTCAGTTCATGCTTTTAGAAACCCCCACCCCTGCCAAGCGGGCTGGTCGTCTCCATCAGACTCCGCTGTGTCCCCTGAACGTGCTGGCACAGAGCTTGGCACATAGCAGACGCTCAACGGAGATGGGTATAATTGAATTAGCGCACATTATTTCCATGTGTCTGTGTCGCGTCCCTATCATCTCCTCCGTGTGAACCCCTGGAGTGCCCTCCCTGAGGTTGGGGGCTGCTCCGTCTCTGTGTCCAGGGGCCCAGCGTGGGCACCCACACACGGGAGGTGCTTCCTGAAGATCTCTTCAACTCAGCGAACACCGCCCTGCGGGCTCTGGCTGGGTTGGGGCGTCTCTGGCCGCCTCTTGGGCCAGGCTGGGCTGTGTGTCCTCCAGCTCCTGGCAGGACATCTGCCTGCTGGTGCCGGGCCTCCCGGGGCAGCGGCCGGGAGTTTTTCCCAGCAGGACTTTGAGTAGGAACTTGCACTTGAACGCTCATCACTAATTAATTATATTGTGGAATTGAGACTCATTCCCATTACTCACTCATGAGAAAATTAAAGATCTATTGATATTGCAATAATTAATTGAACAACAAAGTGGAAATAACTATGCAGACTCTGGGATTAAGTCAGTGCTCTTAGCTCTGTGACGGTCGGAGAGTGGCGGAGAAGAGTTCTGCTTAAGGGGAGCGTGGACCGGCCAGTGCCTGGGCACCCCGGGCGTCCACTGGGGAGGGAACGCAGGCAGATGGTGCTCTGTCCTGCAGGGATGCTGCACAGGGGGCCGGGGCTGTGCTGAGACCCTGGAGGGCTCTGTAAGGATGTTTCCCTCCCAGCCTGCCTGGGACAATGGGGTCCCAATGGCCAGGCCCAGCCAGGGGGTGGAGCCTTTCCCCAGAGGAGCTAGAGTGGGGGCCATAGTCAGTACAGGGAGCAGGTGGGCAGGTGAGGAGAGCAGGAAGCAGTGCCCTTGGCTGGGCTGCGAGAGCCTGGGGCAGGCAGGCCGAGAGATCAGGAGGACGAGAAGATGAGAGTCGGAGTCCTCATCTAGTGGGTGATGGGGGTGGCTTAAAGCCCAGGTCTTGGGCCCCTTGCAGAAGCATGGGTGGCAGCCACCCACTCAGCAGGGCGGTGGCGTCTCCTCAGAGCCCTGGCACCTGGGCCTCAGCATCAGGCTGTCTCCTCTTGCGGGTCTGTAAAGAGATGATGTTTGCTCAGTCTGCAGGTTCTCCAGGGGACTGAGGGGCTTTCTCAGGGGCTCTGACACAGCCTGGCAGGTGGAGTTTGGGGGTGCTCAGTGAAGGAAGGCCGCCTCCCACACCTTTCTGCGTGGCGGGGTGCCACTTTGTACCTGGCTCTCCTGCTGCTCTGTGCTTTGGCCTCCCAGAGGCTGGGCTGGGATCCCATCCTGTTGCGTTTGTAGGATGAGGACCTGGGAAGGAGCACAGGTGAGCCACTGCTTGGTGGTGGCCTTGATGCCATGGCTGGAATGCCAGGATATTCTGGTTGCTGCCTCGCTGTGTGTTGGCAGGTAGGGAGTCCTGAGACGGCACAGCCCCCAGCTGGAGGGTGCCGTGGAGACCACCGTGTTGGCTTCTGGGCCCGTGTGCAGGCCCCTGCGTGGCACTGTGCTGCTCGGACCCTCCACCAGGGAGCACTACCCACGGGCGTGCAGTGGTCTTTCCTTGTCTGGAGCTAAAATCCGCTGTCCTCCAGTGTCGTACGCCCAGTCCCTCTGGTCTGGCTCGGAGCCTGCTTGCGATCTGCTCACTGCCCTGCACCTTCTCTGCTTTCCCTCTGGGTGCCTCCTGTCCCTGCAGCACGGGGCTCGGTGCAGGGGGAGAAGGCGCTCAGCCCCCATCCCTCAGAGGGCCCTTGAGCCCCTCTGTGTGCCAGGCACAGTCCTAGGCAAGGTTCATTGTCCTAGTGGGGTGTGTGCTGGGGCAGCGTCAGGGAACAGGATGGAGACCCAGGCCTGCCTCTCCCCACCTGTGGGCCTTAGCAGGTGCCACCTTCTGAGACTCAGTTTCCTTTGCTGGAAATGCGATGTCTTAGTTTGCTAGGGCTGCCATGTCAACGTACCACAGGTGGGGGGACTCCAACAACAGACATTTATCATCTCGCGGTCCTGGAGGCTGGAAGACCTAGATGGAGGTGTCGGCAGGGTTGTTTCTTCCAAGACCTCTCCTGGGCTTGTAGATGGCGTCTTCTCCCTGCATCCTTGTGTGGTCTTCCCTCTGCACACATATTTGTGTCCTGATCTCTTCTTCTGAGGACACCAGACATATTGGATTAGGATCTGCTCTAATGATCTCATTTTAACTTAATTACCTCTTTAAAGGCCCTCTCTTTAAATACAGTCACATTCTGAGATGCTGGGGGTTAGGACTTCAACGTAGGGCTCATTGGGGACACAACTCAACCCATAAGGTCGGGTAATGTCCCCTCCTCCCAGGATTGTGGTGAGGGCATGACACAGTGACCATGACATGGCCCCTGGCATGGAGGGTTCCTCTCTGGTTCTCCCCGGGCTGTGGGCTCCTTCCACGGGGAGGAGAGCAGAGGAAGAAGCCGAGGACTGTCCTGTCCTGGCAGCATATAGAATTAAAAATTCTTTGTGAATGCATCTTTCTATGTCACCATCTCAGCAGAGAAGCCCCAGGGGCTCCATAATGGCCTGGCTCTCCAGACACCACCCCCTCCTCATACCCTCCTGATAGCCGGGGCCAGCCACACTCCATGGGTCAGGCTGCAGGTCTGCCCTGGGTGCCCAGAGTGTGCCATGCACCTTGTCGTTCTCTGGGCTGTGCTCTTGCTGTCCCCTCTTCCAGTACATCTTGTCCTCCTCTCCCTGCTAATATCGCATCACCTTGGAGACTGTGCTCCCTTCTCAGTGCTCACATGGGGTCCTGCCTACTGCCCTGCACTTTGCTCTGCCGAGACCAGGGCTGGTGCTGCTGAGGGTGGACTGGGTCCTGGAGAGAACAAGCAGGGAGATGCCAACCTGGCCGAGGTCCTCCTCTGCTCCAGGTCCCACACTGGGCACTTTAAGTCAAAGACAAAGACCGGACCTTGACTTCCAGGGGCAATGGCGATGGTGGTGGCTCCAGTTATTGAAGGCCTGCTGGATGGCAGGCCTCATGGTGGGCGCTTCGTGCACATCATCCCTGCTCTCCACTACAGCATGGCCAGCTGCTAGGATGAGCTCCATTTTGCAGGTGGAGAAATTGAGAGGTTGAAATATTGCCCAAGAGGAAATATTTGCAAATCACATATCTGATAACGGATTTATATCCAGAATATCTAAAGAACTCTTACAACTCAATAAGAAGACAAACCACCCAATCCAAAATGGACAAGAAATTTGGATAAACACCAAAGGAGATGTACAGATTGCAAATAAACACACGGAAAGATGCTCAACATCACTAGTCATTAGGGGAAGGCAAATCAAAACAGGAAATACCACTTCACACCCACTAGGATGGCTGTAATAAAGACAGACAGTCACAAGTGGTACCAATTTGTGGAGCAACTGGAACCCCCATCACTGCTGGTGGGAATGTAAAATGGCACAGCTGCTGTGGAAAACAGTCTGACAGTTTCTTAAAAAGACAAACATACTTAACCGTATTATTCAGCCATGCCACTCCTAGGAATTCACACAAGAGAAGTGGGAGCATATGTCCGTACGAAGACCGGTGCATGAATGTTCACGGCAGCCTTGTTTATCATCCCTAAACTGGGAAGAACCCAAATGTCCATCAGCTGGCGAACAGATACACACAACCGACGATGTCTGCTCAGTGGAACGCTCCACAGCAGTTAATGAGAATGAAAGTCTGAGACACACTACAACGCACCTCGAGAACATTACTCTAAGTGAAAGAAACCAGGCACAAAAGATTCCATAGTGAATGATTCCATTTATGTGAAATTTCTTGAAAAGCCAAAACCACGGAGACAGAAAGCAGATTAACGGTTGCCTGGGGCTGGATGTCGAAGCGAGGATTGACTGCAGATAGGCACAAGGGAGCTTTGTGGGGGTGGTAGAAGTGCACTAAAACTGGATGATGGTGATGGTTGCACAACTGGATAAATTTGCTAAAACTCAAAGAACTGCACGTTACAAAGGGTGAATTTCATGGTACTTAAATTATACCTCAATAAAGCTGTGAAAACAATCTTACTGAACACCATATAGCTTGCAAATGGCCAAAAGAGAATTCAACCAAGGCCAGCCTCCTCCAGAGCCCCTGATCTCTAGCCCCACTGCCAGGTAGAGAGAGAGAGAGGTCAGCTTGGGCAGGAGCTGGGGGACCTCTGCCCTCCGCAGGTGGAGCCCCGGGTGAGGTTTCAAATCCATTTGGCGATGAGTAAAAGACTGGGAAGCTAGAAAGTGCCTTTTGGAAGGCCCAGACTTTTGGGAGGGTGTTTGTGTCATGTGCAGAGTCTGTGGGGCTCTGGACTTAGGGGTGAGGAGGCCAAGAGGCTGGCCTGGCAGCTCCAGGTCCTTCTGCAAAGTCTATCTGTATGCGCATTATGCTCATTGGTGGAGCTGTTTCTCCTCTCCACCACGCCCCCCTCCCTTTGAGGTTTCTCTACTGCTATTGATCGGGCTGGTGGTTCCGCCATCAGTGGGCCTGCAAGTAGTAAAGCACAGCCTGATTTTCCCTGCGAACCTCATCTTGGCTCATTAAGGCAGCCAGGGGCTTCCCAGGGGCCTCCAGAACGCCTTCTGTATTTTGCCGATGGGCTGAGAGCTGGCTTGACCACGGAGGCCGCTTCCTCCCCCTTCCATTCCATCATTAGCATTCCAGAGAGAAAGCAAGACAGGTGCTTGCTGCCTAAATATTTATGGAATACTGCTGGGTCAGAGGACGAGAGCAGCAAATGAAATTAAAGATTTACGCTGAAAAACCAACCAGGGGAGGGCTCGGGCCACGGCTTGCTCTCTGTGTTGCTTGGAGAAAAGCGTTTTCTTTTTTCTTCCAAGAAACTTAGTTTTTATAGATTTTTGAAACAAAATGCATGAAATTTTAATCTGTTGCTTCACAGTGCATCCTTCTAAGTTGTTAGTTACTGAGCAGCGGGCGAGTGAAGGGGCAGGCACTTGCGTGGGTCTGGATGGACGCTTGGGGATTTGGGAAAAACCGGTTCTTTTGCTTGGCTTTCATTGGTATGGGCCCCCTGGGGGGCAGAGGCCATCACCAGGTGTGGGGAGCTGTGCTCCATGTCAGGTAGATTAGCTGGGAGCAGAAGTGCCAGGCTCGGGGAGTCTCAGTAACCCCAAGAGCCACATACTCCTGTTGTTGGGGCTGCGTCCGACGAGACTTCCCATTTTACACTGAGGGAGGCTGCGGCATTGCTTGTGGACCAGTCAAGGGCTGGCCGGAAAGGGAGCGCGTGCTCTAAGGGTAATGGGAGCGAGGTCAGTGAACCAAGACTTTACAAAGTGTGGGCGAGACCCACTGAGATTTGTGGAAGGGCCTGGGCTGGCATTCCCGGGAGCTCTTACTGTCCCTGGCCCTGAGAGGGGACGGTGGCTAGAGCACGGATGCAGCCTTGGCCAACCCAGCAAGGAGGGAGCAGGGGAGAGCCCCATCTCTCCTCTCCCACCCTCTCATTTCCTGCCTGTGTCCCCATTGGCCAAATCCCAAAGGAGACAGAGGGATAGGAAGTCCTGGTGACACTGTCCACAGTGGTCAGCCTCCCAGAGTACAGGAGTGGCTCTGGAGGGAGATGTGCATCATCTCTGCTGAGGGGCCCTAGGAGCAGAGCCTGGGACAGGCGTTGGGGGGGGTGTGTGATCTCTTGAGGCAAGGAGAAAGAGCCAAGCAAGGATGTGGGATCTTGTAAGTCTAGCCTATCCTGATCCAGGGACTCTGGGACATAGGGTTGTCCCCTCTGGAGGTAAGGAGGGGGCAACCTTCTCTATTTCCATGACTGTGGGTCCCTGGCTGTGAGCTACCCTCAGGTGGAGAGCGGGCCGTCACCTCCAGGCAAGGTGGCTCCCTATGGTGAGCACAGTTCGCTGGAGAAGGGAGCAGCTGAGACCGTCAGCAGCCCGACACTCGACACTCGGAGCCGCTAGGGGAACGGCCCCCACACCGTAGCACGACTTTGGGGAAGATGGGTGTCAATTAGCTGCTGCCTCTGGATTACGGAAACCTGGCCCCTTGCTTCCCAACCACAGGCATTTGATGTGACGGCCAGTCCTCAGAAGCCACGCTGAGGCTGGACGAGATTGTGACACCAGAGCCAGAGTCCCATCACCCCCAGAGCTGATGGATTTCCCTCCCCGATGGCCCGGGCTGATCATCTTTCACCTACGTGCTCCTGCCTCCCCCTTGGTCTTGCTTCCTGTCCCCTGGCCACCATCAGAGACACCATGGCCTCCGCAAAATGCTCCCTCTTGTTATCCTGAGAAATTATCCTGAAGAGTTCCTGCAAGTGAGGAATTTTAGATGAGGATATTTATCAGAGCAGAGCATCAATAATAAATGCTGCATGATTTTTTTATTAGGGAAGCCACATAAATGTGGCCGCTTCAACTTTTTAACTCTCGGGGAAAGCTCCAAGTTGCAGGCCGCTCTGCTGTGGGAAAGTGTCGGGTAATCAGTTCCCATTCATATGCAAAGCGCTCGCTTAGCTGAGTTCATCAAAATTCAGTCGTTTCTTAAAAAAAAAATATTTATAGACTTCCCCTCCCTGCAAAGGACTGCGAGGAGGAAGATGGAAAGCGAAAAATACAAGTTGTTAATACGCTGAAAAGGCAGCCTCGCTCTGAGCCCTGCTAAGCATTCCCTACTCTTCGAGAAAAACTTAAAAATGGGCATTTGCACTGTAGCGTTCTCTGCTTCCCTTTGCTAAGCTCTCCGCCCGTCTCCTTCCAACTGCCTCTCAGTGTCTCTCTCCTTGGAGGCTGGACCGATTTGTCCCGTGGTGGTGCTGGTGGTGGTAGTTGCACGGGTGGTCCCGACACAGATCAAAGGAGGGAGCTCGGCTGTGTCGAGTTCTGCCTGGAGGGTGCCAGACACTGTGCTGGCCGTGGGGGTGGGGGGCATTTGTGAAACATCACTGAGCCTTTATATCAACTCTGTCCCCATTACAGAGACCAGAAAACTGACACTCAGAGAGATGCCCAGCGACTGCCGGCTAGCGAGCCCTGAGCCGGTCAGTCCCACTCTGGAAAGGAGCAGCATCCCAGAGCCTACAGGACGGGGCTGCAGCTTCCCCCTTTTCTTGGCCCCAGTGGGGTGGCTGCTCGGTTGCTCTGGGGCCCTTGCTGGCCTCCCGTTTTTACAGGGACAGGGAGCTGGGATGCAGGGCTCCCATGACCCCTTTCTCTATCCTTTCTTCCCTCTCTGATCCCCACATGCAGTGAGGATAAGGCGCCCCATCCTCGGGAGGGAGGGAAAAAGTCAATGCAGCTACAGGGGAGGGTTTGCCTTACAGGACCCAGCCACTCCTCACGCGTTTGTTGACTGTGTTCTCTGTGCCAGCCTGTGGGAATCATGGTAGCCGAGGACCGGGACTGCTGCTTTCTTGGGGAGACAGACAGGCAAATGCGGATTACTGTGGGAGCTTTGCCGATGAGTAAATGAAGATGATGGGTCTTTGAACACAGAGGGAAGGCGCAGAATGGGTGCCGGATCAGAAATCTAACGACCCCCGTGGGTGGTTTATAATAGCTGCTTGCCCTCCACTACCTCCCATGGTAGCAAATATTCTTTTGAGAGTTAGAAAGGTTTTTCTACCCATTTGTGAAGTGGGGAAACTGGGGCCCAGAGAGGCCCCCACGGCCCAGTTGTGCTCTTCACGCAAAGCTTTGGATGTGGCATTGCTCGGGGCAGGGGTGGGGTCCAGAGGACACTCTGACCTCCCAGGAGCCAGCCCCCGACCTTCTGCCGTCCTCCCGGGACACACTCTTCAGATTTTCAGGCAAATGAGCAGGGACATCAGCAAGCCAAACATTTCCATTTGGAGTTTGAAATCGGTCGTGGACGATTTTCTGACGTGCGTGTCCCCTGCCATTTGCAGAATGTGCATCACAGGCCCCTCCTGGAAGCCCGGCTAGGCAGGCAAGCGTTTCCCCCGGCGCAGCCCCCACCGCGGGGTTCCAGGTTTGCTGGAGCTGGGGTTGTGTTCAGAGACCTTGGAAAGAGCCGGGAGGCTCAGTCCCCAGGAAAGTCTCAGGGGACCTGGGATAGCAGCTTGGACAGGACAGATGTGGGGCCACCTGAGGCCCGTCACTGTCTACACCGCAGAGCAGGGGTGAGTGTGCATCCTTCATGTACCCATCCTTGGAAGGAGCCCGTCTGCTGAGGCTCCTTCCTGCCAGCTCTGGGCGGGGGACGAATGGATGGCTTGGATGTGGCCCTGCCTGGAGGAGCTCACAGACCAGAGTAGGAGGCAGCTCTGGAAACGCAGAGAAGGGACCTGGGAGAAATCAGGGAAGACTTCCTGGAGGTGGTGATAGCAGAGCAACTTCTTATGAGTAGGAGTTTGTGGTGGGCAGGGGAGAGTTCTGCAGATGGAGGTGACAGGGCGTGCAAAAGTACAGAATCTTGAAAGAAAGGTGAGGTTGTTCAGGGAACAGTGAGACATCTGGGTGTGGAGGTGGAAGGGAATGCCTGTTTCCTTGATCCGGGCTTGGTGCTGATGGGGCTCACCCAGAGTGGACCAGGAGGAGCCGTATGAGCTCTGTCTGCTGCCCTCTCATTGTCCGTCATGTGACCAAGTGGCTTCTGGGAGAGGCAGCACCAGGATTCTTGGGGTTCCTGTCCCTGCTCCGAGGTTCGTCTCCTCTTCCGTGAAACAGAGATTGTGATAGTGAGCATGACCAGAGACGAGTGGGACCAGGGGCAGCCTCTCTCCTCTGTCATTCCTGTGATTATCTCCCAGCCCCGGGGCGGGGTGAGGTGAGCCAAGGCTCTGGGATGCGCAGGCACGGTGGGGCAAGGCCAGGTGGGGTCTGGAGCCAGGTGTAGGAGGCAGGGCGGAGTGGGGTGCGTGGAGGGGTGGGTGGGCACGGCAGGAGGGAGGGCCGAGGCAGGGAGGAGGAGTACCTTCCTGGAACTGTGCCCCAGGAGCTCTGGATGTCTGGAGGGTGTTGCTCTATCACTGACCGACAGTCATGTTTTCAATCAACAAACACCTGCAGGGCCTGCTCTGTGGCAGGCTCGGGGAATTCCGAGGTGAGACGGACAGGTGTGGCTCTAGGCTGAGACAGTGCCCCAAGGAGAGGGGCAGTGTGAGGTGGCAGCATCCTCCCGAGGATGCGTCCCAGCCTGGGGGCCGGGGCAGGCTGGGGGTCCAGGCCAGACTTGGTGAAGGAGGAGGCTGTGGGGGAGCCATAGCAGGTGCTGGGGCCTGAGCGAGAGCACGGGCCTGGCCCCTGGCCCCTGCCCTCCGCCCTGGCCACGCTTTCAGGGGCCGCTGAGGGCTGGGGCCGGCCGTGCTGCCCTGTCCGGGCTGGGAAGGGGGCGCCTGAGAGCTGCATTCACTCGCGGAGCATGGCTGGAGCCTCCCTGAGTCCTCTCGGTAAAGCAGCACCGGGAAAATTCTGTGATCCGAGCGGCGACAGGCTAGTCGACGGGCCGTGTTGGATAATCCTGTGCTGCAGCTTAGGGCTTGAGCTTCGGGGGTCCCTGGGATGACGGGAGTCCACCCACTCCTGGAAGTGTCCCTTCTGCTCCTCCGCGTCACGGCGTGAGCACACGAGGATGCCCTGTGAGTCAGGCTCTGTGCTGAGCACTTCACGCTCTTTACTCACTCAGCCCTGGGAGGTGGGGCCATTATTAGCTCATTATGCCAGTGTGGAAATTAGGCACAGAGGAGTTACATGTCTTGCCCAAGGTCACACAGTTCCTTAAGTGGCCGAGCTTAGCTTTAAACATGGCAGCCTGGCTCCCGTGTCCTTGCTCTGAACCCCACACTCTCCTTGCATGGTGCCTGGTGTTTGGGGGCCCTCCCTTCTGCCCAGGGCGGAGGGGAACTGGCCATGTTGGCCCCATGCACTTGCTGGGGCCAAGGGACTGGGGTTATCGTGGGAGACATGGAAGATATATGGCTGGAGAGATTGAGGGGCCAGGGGGCTGGGAGTGGGGGTCCCAAAGTGGAAGGCCCAGAGGAGATCACCTTAGGACCCTTTCCTAAGCTTCAAACAGTCCTTGTTTTGAGGACACAGAGCCCCCCTCTGGACCAGGCAGCCCCTCCCCACTGGGTGTGCCAGCTGCCTCCACGCTGCCCACCCTCGCTGGGAGCACCCCTGGGCCAGCAGAGGATGTGGAGGGGACGTAGCACCCCCTACCCCTTGCAGAGTGATGGAGATGCCATTGTTACTTTCTGGTGTTGAAGAGACTCTGGTTCCAATGCGTAAAGCCCTTAAACATCCTTCCTGGAGGTGCCAGCTCTTTACAGCCATGAACTGTATCAGGGGAGTGTGAGAAGTGAGTGGCCGGAGCAGGAGGGGACCCACACATCCGTTTCCTGAGGTCCACCCAATTCCCTTGGGGGTGTACGGTCTCCTGGGGTCTCCAAGCTCTGCTCTGGGCTGCAGCTCATGGGTACTGTTGTCCCTGTTGGGCACTGGGGACCTAGGAGGGTGCTCTGGCCTTGGCTGAGCAGGTCCAGCCCCTGTGGTCCCTCATTGGGGCCGACTCCTGGTGGCACTGAGTTTCCTGGCCAGGGTGTCAGGTGGAATCAGGGGCAGGTGGGTGTTGATTGAGGCTGATTGCTGGGAGGTGGCGGCTGCACTGCACAGAGCTGTTTCCAGCCACTCCAGTTGTATCAAGGAGGCGTTGTGCCTTTGTGCTCTGGGGGTGGGGAGTGAGGGCGGGACCCAAGGCTGGAGCAAGGTCAGACTTCCCCTGGTTGTCTGCATTTCCCCTCCCTCTACCCACCCATCCACCCATTCATCCATCCACTCATCTACCCATCCATTCATCTACCCATCCCCCTGTCTACTCATCCACTTATCCATCCATCCATCATCCATCCACCATCCACCATCCACCCATTCACCCGTCCACTCATCTATCCATCCATTCATCTACCCATCCACCTATCTGTCTATCTACTCATCTATCTACCATCCACCCATTCACCCATCCACTCATCTACCCATCCACCCATCTACTCATCCATCTATCTGTCCATCTATCCATCTATCTACCATCCACCCATTCACCCATCTACTCATCTACCCGTCCATTCATCTACCCATCCCCCGTCTACTCATCCACCTATCTATCCTTTTACCCATCTATCTACCATCCACCCATCCACTCATTTACTCATCCATTCATGTACCCATACCCCTGTCTACTCATCCACATATCTATCCATCTACCCATCCATCCACCCATTCACCCATCCACTCATCTACTCATCCATTCATCTGCCCATCCACCCATCTACTTATCCATCCACCATCCGTTCATCTACCATCCATCCACCATCCTCCCATTCACCCATCCACTCGTCTACCCATCCTTTCATCTACCCATCCACTCATCTACTCATCCACCTATCCATCCATCCACCATCTATCCATCCATCCATCCATCCATCCATCCATCCTTCTGTTGTCATCATTCATTCACTCCCTCCTTCAGTGTTCACTTTTAATCTGCCATGTGCCAGGTACCATGCTGGGACCCAAGGCCCTAGGCCCTCCTGTGGCTCACAGTCTAGTGGTGGGGACAGTACACCAAGGGCCTGTGATGGAGGGGAGCACGGCCACCACAGGAGCACTGGCTTGCCTTGGGAGGTAATCCATGCTGGAGCTCTGTCTTGGGGACCAAGCAGGGACTTCCTGGGTGGGACTTGGGCTGACAGTCCTCCAGGTAGAGAGCCAGCATGGACAAGAGCTCAGCGGTGAGAAGCAGGGCAGCAGGGGCAGGAGTCCTCTGTGTGCTGCAGCTTGAGGGCTGGGCAGGTGCTGGGAAGGGAGTTGGGGAGCTGGATGGGGCTCCACTTGTGAGGGTGTTGGGCCAGGTCTTGGAGCCACTGGTCCCATAGAGATGGGAATCCTTGCGGGTCTTAAGGAGGGGAGAGTTTTTGGAAGACTGCTTGGGTAGGAATGTGACAAAGGGGCAAGGCTGGAGGCAGGAAGTGGAAAGAAGGACCGTGAGCTCTGCTTCAGAGTCCTGCTCCCTGCCTTGTGCTGGGGCCTCCTCCCTCCTCCCCTTGGAGGCTGCAGGCCCTGCTGCTGTCCAGCCAGCTCTGCGGGAGTTCTCAGAGTGGCCTCCTGGGCCTTCATGCCAGACTTGCGGACTCTCCGAGGTGCCTAAGGCTCCACCTCTGAAGGAGGGCCCCTTCCAGTGGATGGGGTGGCTTTGGCTGCCACTGTCCTGTGACCTCTTTTTCTTGACCACGCCCTCCCCCAGCTTCTCCTTCCCCTGGGCTAGTCCCTCCTCTGGGCCTCTCTGCACTGGGAGGGGGACTCCCTGTGGCCATGCTCAGGCCCAGGGGCATCCTGGGAGGCACATCCTGGAGACACCCCCATTCTCCTGGCAGTTCCACGTGCACTGGGGGCTGACTGTTTCCAGGAGCTGCACAAACCCAGGAGGGGCTCCCGCTCCAGGTGTTTGACAGTGCAGAGAAGGATGAACTGCGGCCTGGAGCCTGCAAGGGCAGGGCACACAGCATCAAATCAGAGAATGGGGCAAGGCCGGGCCGTGGTTCTCCGCACCTGCCTCCGGGCGACCTTTGGTGCTCGGTTTCCTAGTTAGTGCTGAGGCTGCTGAGCTCAGGGACCGAGTCTGGGTAGGGGGCTGAGGGAGAGGTGAGGTCTGGCTGCTTCTCTGCTGGGACTGCCCCCCAAGCTCCTTCTGGACGACAGGAGAGAGGAAGCCGGGCTGGACTTGGGGCTCCTGCCCAGGGTGGCTCCTGCTGCTGCAAACACCCCCCTGCCTCCGGGGAGCACGGATGGTGGGAGCGTGTGCTGGGTGGGCTCTGCCTGCCCACCAAATGTCAGCCCAGGAAGGTGGCTCTCCCAAGAGCTGTGCACAGGAGTGAACTCTGTGTGTGTGTGTGTGCATGCGTGTGTATCAGTGTGCTATGCATATGGTGTGTGATCTCTGCAGTGTGTGTGTGGTAAGTGTTCTGTGTGTGGTGCATGTTGTGTGTGTATGCTATGGTATGGGTGTGTGTGGTGAGTGTTGCATGCTCTGTGCATGGTGTGTTTGTATGTGGTATGCACGTGTGTTATATTCAGTGTGTGCTGTATGTGTGTGTTGTGTATTGTGTATGTTGTGTGTGTTATTTGCAGTGTGTGCGATGTGTAGTGTGTGTGTATTGGGTATGTTGTGTTATATGCAGTGTGTGTTGTGTGGAGTATGTGTGTGTGGTGTGTGTTGTGTGTATGTTCTATGCAGTGTGTGTGTGGTGTGTGTGTTATGTGTAGTGTGTTGTGTGTGTGTGTGTGTGGTGTGTATTGTGTGTGTGTTCTATGCAGTGTGTGTGTGGTGTGTGTGTTATGTGTAGTGTGTGTGTGTGTGTGTGTGGTGTGTATTGTGTGTGTGTTCTATGCAGTGTGTGTTGTGTGTGTGTTCTATGCAGTGTGTGTGTGTGGTGTGTGTTATGTGTAGTGTGTTGTGTGTGTGTGTGTGTGGTGTGTATTGTGTGTGTGTTCTATGCAGTGTGTGTGGTGTGTGTGTTATGTGTGTGTGTGTGTGTGTGTGTGGTGTGTGTGTGTGTGTGGTGTGTGTGTTATGTGTAGTGTGTGTGTGTGTGTGTGTGTGTGTTGTGTGTGTGTTCTATGCAGTGTGTGTGGTGTGTGTGGTGTGTGTTGTGTGTGTGTGTGTGTTGTGTGTGTGTTCTATGCAGTGTGTGTGTGTGTGTTATGTGTAGTGTGTGTGTGTGTGTGTGTGTGTGGTGTGTGGTGGCCCAGGCTGGGTGCTGGGTAGGCGTGGGCCGGCCCCTCTCCAGGTGTGCGGCTCTGCGAGTCTTCTGGAACGCCTGTGATGTGACTCTTCTCCCCATCCTTACCCTCTCCTTGCTCCTCGCGTCTCTGCCCTCTGCCCCATCAGCCCACCTGCCCACCCACAGGCCTTGACACCTTCATCAGGCAGCTGTCAATTGAGCCAGGCCGTGGAGCTCCGAAGCCCCATTGTGTGGGGCCCGGGGGACCCAGCTGTATAGGAAGGGGCCCCGAGTGCGCCCAGCCTGACCTGGGAGTTGCTGTGGTTGGTAGGACAACAGGCCAGTTCATTTACTGAGGGCTCATCTGCTCATTATGAATGTTCTCAATCGGTGGGAACTAGAAAACAACTACCTCAGCCATTTTTGAACTTTAAAAAAGGGTGCTGTCACTCAGGGAGGTGTGGGGGCCACTAAGCCAGGAGGATGCATTCTCAGCGGATCTTTCTGCTCCTCCCTTGGACAAGCTGGGGCCCCTCGGCCTTGTCCCGGCTCCAGGGCAGGCACCACCTGGCGTGCTCTGGGCGGGGCTGGGGGCCAGGACGCCAGCACCTCTTAAGGCGCCTTCCAGACCCTGCTGTTCCCAAGGACTTCCAAGCCTCAGGCCTCCTTCCCAGGGAAAAGATGTTCTTCCAGGCACGTGCAAATTTCAGTGAGCAATATCTAGTCTTTGTCTGAATACGATTATGCTTAAACGCTATAAATATTCGTTATCCTCAGCCTCGAGTAGTGCTTCCCTTGGTGTTATATCCTTTTAAAAACCACTCCAGAAGTCAACCATTTAAGGCAAAAAAGGGTTATGCTCGCTCTGGACATTGCCTTCATTGGTGCCACGGCTGCTGAAATGTGGGGGGTGAATGGACAGGGTGGATGGTGGCTTGGTTCTCAGCTCTAGGATTTACCGGGGACCCTGGACCGGTCTACCGGGCACCCTCAGCTCGTCCCCTGGCCGGTGGGAGGGACTGGGAAATGGCATGCCCCCTCTTCCACCCCTCCCCTCCGTCTTCACACCAGGGTCTTCAGCTGGAAAGCTTGAGCTACAGTCCTGCTGGGCCAAATCCATACTTTCCATGTGATGCAAGTCCTCAGCACCTCAGCTGGATCTATCTCAACAGTTTCATTCGCTCCTTCAGGACACGTTCCCTGGGCACCTCTGCTTTGGGGACCCTGGGGTGGGCTCCACACGTGGTCCGTGACCTCCAGCAGCTCAGTTTGGTGGGCAGAGACAGATGGTGATCTTTCAGAGTGACAAGTTGAGCTGAGCTCTGGGTGCGTGGGGGTGGGAAGGTGCCTGGATGCTTCCTGGAGGCGGGCACACTTGAGCTGAGCTCTGAAGCCAGGGAGGAGGGAGACAAGGAGCTTGGGTATTGGTGTGACAATGGCCAGTGCTCTGGATGGCTGTGTTGAGGGAGTGCACCCTAAAGATGTCAGCTGGTTGTCTTTCCAGGTGGGGTCCGTGCCCCAAGGGCACAATGGAGGTGGAGGGGGTGGGGTCGTTGGGAGGAATGGGCTGTGTCTCTCCTATTTGGGTGTCCCCCACATCCCGTCATGCCCAGTCTCCGTGTGGCCCTGTCAGAGCAGAAGCAGCCATGCTGTGAGGACCCAGCCTGGGCTGGCGGGGCAGGGTGGCCATGGATCTGACCGTGGCTGGGGTGGGCTGTGGCATCTCAGGGCCCACACCTCTTTGTATGTCCCGCTGTGCTTTCCTGGGCTTGGGGGTTGTGTTCCCGTGAACAGTGCGGAAGTGTGGGCGGCTCTCTGAGAAGACATTGAGGGTGGAGTGGGCCCAGGGGAGGGGAGTGATGCCCCTCTCTGTCAAGGCTCTGCCCGGAGAGGTGCTCACTCATCCAGCCAGAGCATCTTCCTTTGACCAGCGCTATTATGGTTTAAGTAGATTTGTGAGTCTGTGTGTGTTGGAGGTATTGGAGGGGTACTTGAGAGGGCGGGAATTCTGGGGGTTCAGTAGGAGGTGGGAAGGAGGAAAACGAGAGCCTAGTTAGTGGGAACATGTGCCTGGGACAAGAGCAGGAAGGTTTTCCTTCTTTCATATGGCTTGGAAAATCAGTTATCCCCTGCTGGTCCTTGGCCTTCCCCCGCTGGCCCTTGGTCTTCCCCCGCTGGCCCTTGGTCTTCCCCCGCTGGTCCTTGGTCTTCTCCCGCTGGCCCTTGGTCTTCCCCCGCTGGCCCTTGGTCTTCCCCTGCTGGTCCTTGGCCTTCCCCCGCTGGCCCTTGGTCTTCCCCCGCTGGTCCTTGGTCTTCCCCCGCTGGCCCTTGGTCTTCCCCCGCTGGCCCTTGGTCTTCCCCCGCTGGCCCTTGGTCTTCCCCCGCTGGCCCTTGGTCTTCCCCCGCTGGCCCTTGGTCTTCCCCCGCTGGTCCTTGGTTTTCCCCTGCTAGTACTTGGTCTTCACCCGTACTACTTGGGAGAGCAGGAATAGCACCGTCTGTGAGGCCAGACTTACCTGAGTTTGAAGTTGGGGTCTATTATCTCCTTGCTGTGTGATCTTGGGCAAGTGACTTGCCTCTCTTAGGTTCAGTGTCCTTATCTGAAAAACAGAGACAGTAATCCTTACCTCAGAATTGCCAGGCAGGTCAAATGAGACAAGGAAGGGAAGCTGCAAGGCACAGAGCAGTTTGCTGAATAACTTAGGTCTTTCCTTGGACCTGTTTTGCCCACAGCGTCATCATGTCTCTGTGATGAGACACAGCATATGGTTGTCACTTGCTGCCCGTGCCACCTCAGCCCCATCTTGGAGAGCAGACTCAGGGCTGGCTGGGAGCTGCCCATTCATATGTGAGGGAGTGCGTTTGCCCAAAGGGCTGAGCTGGGCTGCCCTTCATGGGGTTGGAGGTCCCTGCAGGCAGGGGAGACAGGCCACAGAGTCCCATCCGGAATCTCCAGAGCTGCCTGGAATCATCCCGGCCAAATCCTGTGAGGCTCAGTGGCCTGGGGTGTGGCCACTGCCCGCACCACCAGGGGAGCTCCCTCTCGGCAAGAGCAGCCTGTGTGCGCCTGCACAGGGCTGTGTGGGTGCGGGTGGTGTACATGTGTGCATGCCGGGCGGGCCATTTGGAGGAACCAAGCCCCCAGCCCCACAGCCTCCCTGTTCTTCTTCTTGTATGGCGCCTGATGGCTGTGTCCTCCTGCCCCCTTGTCCCCTCGTCTCTCTCTAGGGAAGGTGTCTGGGCAGAGGAGAGAGAGAGGGTGCTGCTCACCATGCCCAGGGCAGGGCTGGAGCTGGGCACCGCCTCAGCCTATAGTGCCTTCCAGGCCTAGCCATCCACGTGGAGCCTCTTTCCCAGCAAGATAATGCCTTGAGGGAGCACACATCACAATGAGCGACGTATTGGGTTTTTTGTTTGGGAAGGGCCATTCTCATTTATTCTCAGAGCCTCCTTGCCCTGGCCTGATGCTCTACAGTGCCCTCCAGAAGCAGGCCTGCTGCATGGGCACATGTGTCCCTCTGTGCCATCTGTGCCATCCGACCTGGCCCTGGGGGAGGGGCAGCCTCACCCACGCTGTCACCTGCTGACGGTGCTGTTCTGTGTGTGTGCCTGGCCCTGCCGTCTCTTGCTTGGCCGAGGCCCTGGTGCCCCATGGTGAGGAAGGGGGGACCTGCTGGTTTCCAGGGAAGGACTCAGGCTGTGCTGCTTGTCCCCACTTTGACTTGAAGAGTGTCATGACATAGCTCTGCCCGTGCTTACACCCTCTGCCTCTGTCGGAGGTCTTGCATGTGGTAATCCAGTGACAGGCCCCCTGCACTTAGGGTGTCCCTGCAGCCCTGATGCCCTATGTTGCCAGGCCACCCCTCCTGGGGTGCATCTTTCAGAGGCCTCTCCATCCCTTCAGTGAGCAGGCCCAAGGCAGGCCCACCCACTGGCCGGCCCCCAGGCTCAGCCTGGCCTGCAACACACATGGCTGGGTTTCCGTTAGGTGCAGACCTGAGGGAGGGCCCTGTTCTCCTTTCCACCCTGATCCACTGTCCTCTGCCAGCTCCTTCCTTGGCACTTAGGTCCCAGCCAGCTCTGTCAAGTGTCTAGAGGTGACCCAGATGCTGACTGAGGGCTGAAGGGCTGGCTATACTCCCCCAGGGCTGGGAGGCACCGGCCTCTGGCCTGCCCTGCCCGTTGGGCCCTCAGCCCAGGTGTGGGGCAGGCAGCCAGTACCTCTCGGGAGGCCTAAGTTTTCAGCCTAACTCGTGCTCGCTAGCTGGGGTGTGGGTGGTACCTGGCAAGAGACCCTGTGTTGCTGAGGCTCATCTGTCCCCTCTGTAAAGGGGGATATGGCGACACCCTCCCAGGCCTGTGGAGGAGGCGTGTAAGACTAGCATGTGCTGCTAGGTGATGGGTCCCCCTCCCCACATCCTGTTGGCTCTAGGGTGAGGCCTGGGGTCTGTCCACCTACTTGCCCGCCGCTTTGTGCCTCTAGCTGACTCTGACCTCTGTCCTGCCATGGCTCTGACTGTCCTCACTGCCCTCTGTCCCTACCCTGCACTCCCTGCCCTGGGTGCTGCCAGGGCTAGGAGTGGGAGGCGTCAGCCCAGGCCTCCTGTCCTCTTGCTGTGTCCTCTCTGGGGCCACCTTTCCAAAGGCAGGCTCTGCGCAGGCCCCACCTGTGCTCAGGAACCCTCCACGGCTCCCTAGTGCTCTTGGGATCAGAACAGAGCCCCTCAGCTAAGCAGATAAGACTCCACTGTGAACCCCCCTCCGTCTGTGTCCCCCTCACCCCAGCGTGACCGGCCCCCTCCTGGCAGATCCACAGATACCATGTGTGTGCCTCGGCTCACGCCAGGCTGCCTTTTCTCTTAGTCCCTTTTTATCTGCGTTCTGCCCCAGCATCAGCTGCTTGTTGTCTGTGAAGCCCCCTTGCCACCCCAGGCCGCATGACTACCCGCCCACACTCCTCCTGCCTACCATCCCTCCGTGGACACTGAACCCCATCCCAGTCCACGCCCCAGCTCCCTCTCCAGACGACCTTTCTGGGACCTGGGCCCGGATCTGCCTCATGTCTGTGTTCCCACATGTGCTCCCGCTGGGTACACAGTAGGTGCTTGGAGAGAGTTGTGATGGTCTCTGGGGGGCAATTTGATTACCTGATGGGCAGGACCTGGCTCCCCATTAGTCTTCTTGTGGCTGGAAAGGTAATAATGGGAAAATTGAGTCCCACTGGTCAGGTTTCTCTTAAGCTCCTCTCTGGTTTATGAATTTTATTGCATTGTTTTTCAATTTTCTTCAAGCATCTGCTACTGTGAAAATTTTCATTATCACTGGCAAAGACCTCCTCTTGTCTCTGCTGCCTGCCTATTTCTGATTTCTCTCCCTTCTGTTCCAAAGCACCTGGGAGATGAGATGGGTAATGTCCCTGGGCCAGCCGGGCTCTTCCTCACAGATCTCAGGAGGGAGCCATCCTCTGAGCTGGGCTCAGCAGGGCTGGCCTGAATGACCAGGGCGGGGCAGGCCACGGCCAGTGTCCTGTGGGCTTTGCCTCCACTTCCATGGGAGACAAGACCAGCCCAGCCAGGAGAGCTGGTTTTGGGGGCTGAGCCAGCACCTGCCCCATTGCCTTCTCTGTTCTTGAGAGACCCTCAGGTGGTGGCCCCTGGGGGCAGGGGCACCTGCCTCCTCTAGACTCATTCTCTAAAAGTGGCACCATCTCTACGATTTTGGAGGCTGTGTGTGGTGCTGATGGCTGTTAGGATGATGACGAGGCGTTGGAAATCAAGGCCACGCAGGCCCTTGGGATGAATGAGAAAAGCAGCTGCGGGCTTTGGCAGGTAGACGTGGGGCTCGGAGTCGGCCCCACTCACCCCTCAGCTGCGGAGCTGCCCCTGGGCACCCTGCTGGGTCATCTGCCCAGGTGGGCAGCGGATGGCCTTGGGCCTGCCCGGCGCTTGCCTGGCCTGGTTCTTGGTTTCCCTGTGTTTTTGAACTTGGCTGGGCTGCTTTCTTCTCTGGTCTCAGCTCACTCCTCTTGCAGTAGATGATCGGTTAGCTGCACATAGTGGTGGTGGCTGAATGCTTCCCAGGTTCAAACTCATTTGATTCTCATTAGTGTCCTATGAGTCAGGGACTATGGTTTCCTTTTGTCGTTGTTTTGTGTTTTGTTTTTTCTTTGCTTGGTTAAGAACATTTATTACACAGTAGTGTCCCCCTCATCCATGGTTTTGCTTTCAACGGTTTTAGTTACCTGCGGTCAACCATGGTCCGAAAATATTAAATGGAAAATTCCAGAAATAATTCATATGTTTTAAATTGCATGCTCTTCTGAGTAGTAAGAGGAAATCTCTGTTGTCCCACCCTGTGATGGGAATAATCCCTTTGTCCAGCATATCCACACTGTAGACACTCCTGTCTGTTAGTCACTTAGTAGCGGTCTCAGTTATCGAGATGGCTGTCATGGTGTCACAGCGCATGTGTTCAGGTAACCCCTGATTTTACTTAATAACGGCCCCAAAGCAGAAGAGGATTGATGCTGCAATTAGGAAACACCAAAGAGGAGCCGTAAAGTGCTTCCTTTAAAAGAAAAGGTGAAAGTTCTCGACTTAATAAGGAAAGAAAAAAAATCACATGCTGAGGTTGCTAAGACCTATGGTGACTTTTATTACAGTATATTGTTATAATTGTTCTGTTTTGCTGTTAGCTCTTGTTGTTAATCTCTTACCGTGCCTACTTTATAAATTAAACTTTATCATAGGTATGTATGTTTAGGAAAAAAGATAGTATGTATAGGGTTGGATACTATCCGTGGTCTTAGGCGTCCACTGGGGGGTCTTGGAACGTGTCCCCTGCGGATAAGGGGGGACACTGTATCTGAGATCACTGTGGTGAGCCCACTTTTGGGGTGAGTCCCGGAGAGGGTGTGACTTGCCCAAAGCCACACGTAGCCAAAGACACAGGGCAGAGGTTTGAGTCCAGGAAGTTGAGTGCCAGAACTTGTCCTCTCACCCCTGCCAGGGAAGAGCGCTTCATTTCTCTCTGTTCTAGCCCCAGAGGGCTGGACAGCAGCCTGCGCCTTCCCTCTGTGTCCTCGGCTGTCCTCTGCCCTGATGTGGGCTTCTGTGTAAGAGAGGCTGGGCAGGAGGTGCTAAGCACTCAGTAAGAGAATGAATGGAGGATGAATGGACGAGTGGACGCTTCCCAGGGGGAGGGAGCTAGCATCTTAGAATTGATTCCAGATATGTTTTGTGCCAGAGGCTTTATTTTCAAGTCTTGTGTGTAATGCGGGTGCTGTGACCTGTCCTCGCTGCCCTCCTCCTGTTTTAAGAAGCAGGATGGCCACGTTCTCACAAGTGACCAGCCCAGGCTCCTGGACGCCGTGACAGGGTGGGGCTTGGGCTGTGTGACTGCTGCCTCCCGGGAGGGATAGCGGTGGGCTGGGTGGACAGAAGTTCCTTTGTAAGGGACACATCAGGAATTTGTGGGGCTGCTGCCCCCACCGTTCTGTTCACAGTCAGCTGTGGGTTTGGACCAGTGAGTGTGGACAACAGCCTGCTTGGACTTCTCCATGCAGGGACCACGGCAAGGATGTGAAGGACACGGCGGGACCCGGGTGGTGTGACCAGCTCCATCTGACACCACCACCTCCCCCCTTCACCCCAGCTCCCCCCTGGTCTCAGATGCATGTGATGAGCACTGTGGGGGTCAGTGTGCAGAGGACTGAGGGAGGCAGAAGGTGGCACCCCTCGCTGGCCATCTCCCTGGGCTTGGCTGAAAGGCAGGCAGGGGCCTAGATGGCAGCCAAGGGGGCGCTGGCAGCCAGGCTGGGCAGAGTGAGGGCACAGCTGAGCTGTGGAGGGCTGGCCCTGCAGAGGCATGGGCACCCCAGATGCCTTGTGTGTGGGACGTCATGCAGTTGGCCTCAAGGCTCTCGTGGAGGTTGGGTGTGGCTCTCCCAGTCATGGACTCAGAGACGGCGGCAGCATGGCCTGGGGCTCCTCTGGGTCAGTGGAGCCCAGAAGCTGCAGGTTCAGCAATGGCATCCTCCCCTTGAGAGTGGGCTCTCCCTGCTCCTGGTGGGCTTCAGGTCAGTGCTTCAATCCTCGTCCCCCCCAGGTGACAAGCCGGGGGGTGCCACAGAGGGCTGTATCCACTCATGCCTGACCTGCCCAGGTGATGGAGGGGGGCTGATGTGTGTGTGGGTGTCCCTGTGGATGCCCACCCTAGAGACGGGCCCCCAGGGTGGTGACAACCTATTGCCTTCAGGTTTTCCTGGGGAGGGCACCTTCCCGGGCTGCCCCAGTGATAGTGGGTGGACCAGGGCCAGCATTGTGCTCATCCAGTGTTGTCCTGTTGTTGCCTGTTCCCCGGAGGCACCTGGGTGTCCAGTCCCAGGCTGGGTGCTGAGGACAGAGAGGTCCTTAGGGGGCTCAGCTCAGGGGGTGACAGAGACCCACGAACAAACAAGGATGCTGTTTGAGCTGCACTCATGTGTAAGGCAGGGGCCACAGAGGCACAAGCTGTGTTGTCCTAACCAGGGGAAGAAGGCCTCTGGAGAGGGGAGGTGCTGGCACTGGGTCTAGAATGATGAGGGGACAGTGATGTGACCTTCCAGCAGGGAATGCAGGTGCAGAGGTTTGAGCCCGACGCAGCACAGCCTCCGGGACCCCTGCTTTCCCCTTGGAGCCCAGAGGTTGTCTGCTGGAAGTGGGCTTGCAGGCAGGATTAGTGCAAGGTCGTGGACCTGCAGCTTGGCAGGATGGGGCTGTTTCTGTGCCCTCCAATTTTCCTGGAAAGGCCACTGGCTGAGAGGTGACACTTGTTCCTGCTGCACTAACCCCCTGCTGTGGGAGGAAGTGGAGAGCCTAGGGCCTATCGGGCAGGCATCCATGGTACCTCCAAGCCCAGGAGGGATGCTGGGAGCCGAGGCACAGACGTAGGGCTCTGTCCCTGTGGGGCGGTTAGTCCTACCCGGGGAGAGGCTGGTGGGGGGAGAGGGAGGTTTGCACATTTACACACGTGTGCACACCCCCCCACTCCCCCTGCAAGAGAGAGCTGACTCAGAAAGTGAGAAGCAACAACCGAGAGAAGGAGAGCTAGCCAGAGAAAGCTAGAAACAGACCAACATAGGTTGAGATGGACAGGGGGAGCTAGAAGTCCTCCTTCTGAGGGCCAGCAGGCTGGGCAAGGGGCACCCGGGCCAGCCTGGGGCCTGGTGTCTGCATGGCCTTGGATTCTGGGAGACAAATGCAGGTGGAAGGAGGGGAGAGGCGGAGCAGGGTCTGGCCTGGGCGGCCCGGGGATATGGGAGGGCTGAGGTCAGGCCTGTGGTCTGGCCTGTCTATGGATGCACGTCTGACTTTGGCCTCTGGTTCGTTTAGCTCATTTAATCCTCATGCCAGCCTTAGAGATGGGCACTGTTATCAGCCCATTTGCAGGTAAGGGACTGAGACTCAGCCAGGTTAAGTGACTTGCCTGAGGGCACACAGCTATAGCAGTGGCCCTGCCTGCCTCCTGGGCGCTTAAGCCCGTGTGCCCAACTTGGAGGGCAGAGGCAGCTCGGGGTTTGAGCCCAGGCTCCCCTGTGACCTGAGGCGTCCCCCTAACCTCGAGTCTCTGCTCCTGTGCCTCCTGTCTGGAATGGGAGAGCAGTGCGCACTTCCCAGGGAGGCACGGGGTTCAAGGATTAGGCGGATGGGCCCTGCCTGGCGCCTGGTGGCCTTCTGTGGAAGGGGCTCCCTTCCTCCCCTCCCTCGGTCTGGGGAAGCAGACGGGCTGGTCCTCGCCCCACCTAAGCACTGCCACAACCTTCCCCTGCTTCCACTGCCGCTCTACACAGAGCCACAGCACCGTCCTGGGTACCTGGGGTTCTTTGGCTCCAGCCTGTCCTGGATGTGGCCACACAGGGGTGCCCCAACTCCCTTAGTCCATGTTCTGGGACAGCTGAGCCCCTGGAGAACTCCCTGTGCCGCCTGGCTTTCCGTCGCTGTCCTCTCTGAGCCAGTCTGCCTCCTGGGCTGAGGCCCCAAGTGGTCCTGCCTCCAGGTCCCATGGACCCAGCAGCTCTCAGATCTGGCTGCTTGTCGCTCCCTTGCCTCACCAAATCCAGGACAGCATCACTGCTTTCCCCCAGGTTCTCACTGTTCTTTTCTTGCCTCTAAACAACCCCTCCTTCTTGGGCAGAATTAGAGGACATGAATTTCCCAGGGCCCCCTGGCTCATCCACGTGGGGATGAGATTCTGGTCCAAGCCTAGGAGGCCTCAGAGCCAAAGATCTTTCTTCTCATCGTGCTGCACAAGGCAAGCCCTGCTATTGGGCAGGCAGAATGTTCCATGACATTCAGGACTCATTCCTGACATGCGCCCCATCCCATGGATTTTCTGGGTAACTTGCTTATCTTGATGCACTGATGTTTCAAGTGATTACCTTAGTATGTGTGCATCTGTGCTTTCACTTACTCATTCCTTCACCCAACCTCCTCACATCATCTCTGTATCAGGCCCTGTGCCTGGAGATACAGAAAGCTGTGAAACTCAGTTTCTTTTCTTGGGACCTTAGGGATTAAGCATGAAGTGGTATACTATATACTCGGTAGAAGTATGCTAGGATAAAGTACTCTGGGATAGGTAGGGAAAGGGATGACTAATTTTACCTAGCAGGGGCAAGTCCAGGAAAGCTCCATAGAGAAGGGGGAATTTGGGATGGGTCTTGAGGGATGAGTAGGAGTTTGAAAGGCATAGTAGAAGAGGAAGGGCATTTCAAGAAAGGGGAATCAGCAGGTTCAAAGTTAGAGATGAGTGCAGGAATGGTGATGTGAATAGAGAGCAAGGGGCATGTGAAGGTTGGAAAATAGACTGGTGCCATGCTGGTGTGTGGTGTTAGGAGGTGGTGGGTGAATGTCACAAATTGGACTTTGACGCCCAGGCAGTGGGGAGCACGGCAGGTATTTTGGGGGTGTGCTTGGTGCTGAACTTTGGCCTGTAGAGTGGGTTGGAGAAGGGATAGCTGGGAGGCAGGGAGACCACTAGGCTGATAGAGGATGTGGGCAGACATCGGGGGTGACATTGAGGTGGGGTGAGGGGGAGCCCAGGAACAGACGTCTGGGCTCAGGGTGCTGAGAGTCTGCAGGAGGTCCTCGGCTGCTTTTGAGGTTCTCCGTGTCTCCCAGGACTCATCACTGTCTTGACTCAACTTGTACAGTGTAGGCTTCTGTGTGAATCCTGGCCTGGGTGCCTGGCATTCCATTGGCGGAGCAGTCAAAGTCATTAACGAGGAGCTGGAGAGCTATAAATAAGCCAGCACTATCCCACCCCGTGTTCCCTGGGTTTCCGGTCTCTGGGAGCAGATTCTGATTCATTAATTGGCATAAAGATGAGGCCCCAGAGATGGGCATGGTGCCGCCAGCTCTTCCCCACCCTCCTGCTTGGCTCTGTGCATCCTGCTGCACCAACTGCCCCCAGTCCATCATCCTGTGGGACCCTTTGGCACTGCTTCCTGGGCTGGGCTGAGCATGAGGGCAGAGGGGCGTGGGAGCTCCCAGCCTGGAGATGCTCCAGGAGACACGCCCACCCAGGGCTGCTGCTGCCCAGGCCAGGCCTTGGGCCCAGCCAACTTTCCTTCCTACTGTCTCCTTGGCATCTCCCAAGCTCTTGGTGATACCCTCTTTACAGTGTGGATCCTGAATTGTGGGATGTGGCTTTCCTTTTGGGAGGACGTGAGCATCGCGGGACCATGGAAAGTTTGAAAACTGTGTCTTGCCTGTGAAGCATGGACACCAATAGCGCTTATCTTGCACCATTGTTAGGAGTATTGAATGGTTCATTGCTCTGCTCTGCTGTACGGGGCGCTGGGCCAGGTGCTGGGAGGGCAAGCAGCATGCAGGTGCTTTTGCTCACGGGCTCCTGGTTCAGGAAATGAGACCAGCCTGCAGTGGCCACACAAAATAGTCCACGATTGCCAGTGTTGGTGGGTGGGATGCAGGCAGAGTAGGGTGGGGGAAGATTGGGGTCGTGGAAGGTTCTCTTGAGGGAGTGATGGTTACCCACAAAAATCCAGAATGAGGAGTTAGGCAGACAGATGTGGGAAGCTAATGTGGACTTTAAGCAAGGACAGCACAGTCTGGTTGGTGTTTCAGGAAGGCCACTCCACTGCAGTGTGTAGACTAGGTAGGGTGTAGATTGGGGACTGGTTGGGTATGTGTGGGTCCCGTGGGGAGGGGATAGTGGTTTAGACCAAGGTGATGGCAGTAGAGATGGAGGAAACTTAACAGATCCAAGACATAGTTTGGAGAGAAAACATCCAGGACTTGCTGAAGGCTTGGGTGCAGAGGGTCAGGGAGAGAGAGGGTCAGCAACAAGTGGGTGGATAGGGCTGCCCCTTTACTGACCTTGAGTGACCAGGGGGACAGAATCACATCCCAGGGAGCTCAGTGTTGACACGTCAAGTGGGAGTTGCCAAAGGACTCACCAAGGGAGACCCCTAGCTGGGGTCAGGAGCCTACAGGAGGGTTGTGGGCAGGAACAATAATCATCAACAGGTCTGCCTATTTTACGTTTTTTTTTTTCTTTTTTTTGCTGGGGAAGATTCATCCTGAGCTAACATCTGTGACAATCTTTCTCTATTTTGCATGTGGATCATTGCCACATCACGGCTGCCAATGAGTGGTGTAGGTCTGCACCCAGGATCCAAACCTGGGCCACCATAGCGGAGCATGCTGAGCTTAACCACTAGGCCACAGGGCCAGCCCTTGGTTATTTTTTTTTTACACAAGGAGGGTTGATAATTCTGTACAGAGAGGACATGAGTGATGGCTCTGGGTCTTGGAGAAAGCAAGAGGTGGGAGCATCCAGAGCTCATGAGCAGGGCCAGCCTAAGACAGGGGAAGCTTTCTTCTTCAACTTTCACAGGCAACTTTCAGCACAGATGCAGGTAGGTGTGAAGATGTGGCAAGAAGTTGAGTGATGGTTTCTGTGTTTATCTATGGAGAATGAGGCAAGGTCATCAGTTGAACTTGGGGGAGAAGTCTGGGTGGTTTGGGGAGGATGGGCAAGGGAGGTGGTGGAGAGGGTGCAAGGTGAATGGCAGGGAGAGCCCTGTTGAGGTGGGTGACAACCTAGCCAGGGTCACATGTGGCCAGGGATGTGGCTGTCTCTGACTCTCTGCTGTTTGCTCAGTCTTCGCTGTTGTGTGGAGAAGTGGGTGGGCAGGTGGATCCACCCTGGATTGAGCCTGGGTTGGGCTTTTAGCAGCCGTGTCTGTAAGGAGAGAGATGAGAGTGGGAGTGAGGGGGTGAGGGAGTCTGCAGTAGAGTGACTGTCATGTCAGACAGATGGACAGGAGACTAAACTGGATTAGGTGGGAGTGAGGAGTACACGCAGGAGGAAGTGAGTGGGAGAGCTGCTTAAGCAGAAGGTCAGCAGACAGGTGCTTATCCAGTCTGCTCTGTGCTCAAGAGGGAGGCGAGGCCTGGGTGACCCTCCCCATTGGGTGCCCGTTGATGGTGGGCAGCAAGCGAGGGGTCCAGGTGTTCCCGGGCCGGTGCTCCAGGGCCGGAGCTCCAGCACACACCTCTGTATGGCCCTGCCACCCATTTCCTCCAGTTTGTGGTTTTGTTTACCTTTTGAACATCTTAATAAAACATGAAGAAATGTTTTTTCTCTATGGATCAATAATTTACTGTGAGTTATGACAATACTAAATTTGGTCAATTATTCATCGACTATAAAGTATTTATAAATGCTACCTTAATTTAAAGCATTAGCCATTAGAATTCAAATATTCATAAAGCCGGTACCCACTTAAAGGAGGCAAGGAAGGGCACAGATAACAAGGATGGCCCGGGGGAGGCTGAGGGCTCTCGGTGGTTAAGATTATTGCAGTAATGAGGTGGCACCGGGAGACTGGCTTGTGGGGCAGGCTGAGGTGCAGAGTGCTTGCGGCTGGTCTGGCGGACCCCCTGGAGAGCTCATTCCTTCTGGGAGGGTAGGGCTGAGCCGGGGTCTGCCTTCTGCTGCCTGCTGAGGCCAGTGGAGGCTTGCCAGGCGTCCCTGAGGCGAGACCATCTCCACCAGGCTGCTTCCACCCAGGAAGAGCGCCCTCTCTTGCCTCGTCCATCTGGAAAAGTCCTATCATTCTTTAAGGAGCTACCTAGAGGCCAGGCAGCACATGAGGTTAGGGGGGCTTGGAGCGTCAGAGTAGCAGGGGCTACACAGGCAGATCTTGCCTGTTTGGGGACCACGCCTGGTCTTCCGGGAGGAACAGGTGTGCCCAGGTATGATGCGGTCGGGGCACCAGGTGGAAAGGAGGGCTGGGATGGTGGTGGCCAGCGTCATTGCCAGGAGGTGGCACGGGCCTCCTGGGGTATTGTTCCCCCCAACCTTGGCCTGAGAATTTTCTAGCACTCCTCATGGGCATGGGAAAGACTGGGCATGGGTCAGCGGTGGTGCCCAGCGTCACCTCAGTGTCTAAGGGCGCCTCTCTTATCTCCAGCAACCACCTGCAGGCACTGAGTTACTTGATGAGCCAAGGATTTGCCCTCGCAGAGAGAGGCCTTGTTTCTGCTTTCTGGCTCCTTCTCCAGGGCATGCGCTGTGGGGAGCTGCTCCAGGCGTTTCTATCCAAGGAAGGGTTGGGTGGAGCCAGCCCCCTGAATCCTGCGCTCTGTCGCTGCTGGCCACCATGTCTTCTTGGGATTGACTACGGAGGTGCCTGGTGGTCTGGTTCTGATGCTCTCCTTGCTGTTCACTCTCTGGCAATGTGGTCTTGGCCAAGCGTCCAGCCCTCTCTGTGCTTCAGTTTTCTCACCAGGGGATCAGAGAGCTCACCTGGGGAGAGGGTTACAGAGATCCCCTCTGTCCTATGATGTGGCCAGTGGTATGCCCGGCCCGTCCTACCCTGAGAGTCCCGTGTCTGGGGAAACCTGGAGCAGCAGAATGCTGACATCTCAGGGGCAGCTGGTGGGAATGTGATTGCGGGCTGTTGGGGGATGCTGGCGGAGCCCCATGCATCCTCTTGTCTGGGCTCAACCCCAGCTCTGAGCAGCTTCCTTCTTCCCCATTCCTTGGAAGCCATTGAGTGGCTCAGAGACCTTCGCAGCGCCCCTGTGCTCTCCTAGGCCACCAAGCTCGGGGAAGGGGCCTCAAAGCTGCTCATTACATTCATCCTTACTTCTTCCTGGCCCGGCTGATGAGCCATTCTCAGAGAGCCCTTATCAATCCATCAAGCCTGCATTGTTATATTCGAGAGAGATCAGCTTTATGACCACATGATATTGGAGGCAAAGAATTATAACAAAGGCTATTATCTTCTGGTGAGCTGCATAAACACCTCTAAGCTGGAGAGGCAAGAAGGGTGGTGACTTCTGCGTTCCTCCCACGTGCCAGGTGGTGCGAATGGCTCTTCATGTACAAAGACTTTTCATGGAATATACTCAACAGCCGTGTGAAGTGGGTGCCATCAACTCTGTCTGACAGGAAGAAACACAGAGGTCCAGAGAGGGCCAGCCCCTTGGCCGGTGTCCCACAGCGTGTAGTGGCAAAAGCCTGGATTCAGACCCGGGGCAGTAGGACCCTGGCACTGGGGTCCAGCATCTCTCTCCTCAACTGGGGCATGACTTGTGTTACGTCCCATCCTGGGGATGAGCACGCAACCTGGATTGAGCTAATAGCTGATTTGGCTTTGATCTGATATATTTTGATCTTATTATTTTTATGTGAGCGGCCTCTAAATAACCATCATTTCCACAGTGCCCCAATTAGCAGGCCATTCATGGTGGATTGGAAATCGACGTGCATCAGGCCCCTCCATTAGTGCCTGCGAGAGGCTTCCAGCCTTAATTACCCACCCTGTTTACCGAGGAGGCCGGTGGGCGGCTTGAGGAGCTCGTGTGGCGCTGCAGGTGGCTGTGTGGGGGATGGGTCAGTGGTACCCACATCCATCGAGAGGGCTGTCTGTTGTTACTGTTTCTTGGCATCTGGGGCATGACTTGAGTGGGGACATTGATGGGGCGATGAGGTTGCCCAAGGAGACAGGCAGGACATGGACATCTCTTTAGCATCTTTTTGTGCATAGCACAGGGTTGGCACTTGGGGTCCATGTTCTCAGTGAGGGCTCCCAGAGCTCTGCTGGGTGCAGATTCTTATCCCCATTTAATGGAACATGGGGGTTCAGCAAGGAGGCATGCCCACAGCCGCACACGGGGGCTGATGGAGGAGCCCACACCCGAACTTGGGTCTGTGAGAGTCAAGTTCTCCTTCCTCCGCCCCCAGTGAGCACAGGCCCGGCCAAGAAGCTGATGTCTCTGGCTGTCAGCAGGGCTGGGGCAGGGGGGCCAGTCAGGCTCTTGTCTGTTCCCTGGGCACATTCCTGCTGCCCGGCCCTGTGTCTGTCACCCTGCCCCCCTCTTGCACGCTGCTTTCCCCCATCTCTCCTGGTCTAAATCCTTCTCTTCCTTTGAGGCCCTGACACCAACCCCTCAGGAGTTCACCTCCCTCTGGGTCCCAGAGGGCTTCCTCTTTCCTTCTCACAGGCCGAATTGTGGGGTCTGTCTCCTTGGTGGATCCTAAGCTCCTCAAAGATGGGGCCCGTGGTCACCCTGCTCTGCGTCTCCCTCCCTCGTCCTCAGTGGAGGGGTTTGCACATAGCAGGTGTGTTGAGTGTGTGAAACACACAGGAGGGAAGGAACCAGCCTGTGGTGAGCAGTGGGACTTGTGTCCAGATGGGGAAACTGAGGCTCAGAGAGGTTCAGTGACTTCAGAACCTGGTGTTTATGGAGTGGGATCAGGGACTGCCGTCAGAAGTCAGGTGATGACCTGGGAGGGAGTTGAGGGCGGGGGGTGAGTGACAGAGAGCCGAGACCCAGCAATGGCCACAGTGAGAGCTCTTGAGGCTGTTGACGGCTGGCACCCAGGGCTGGGGTTCCTGGATAACTTGATGCCCAGCGATGTACAGTTTATTTCATAAGGTTCCTTTTTAAAGTTACAAATGCAACGCACTGGCGTTAAAGAGTGTCTGTACGAGAGAAGAAAGAGAAATCCCTTCATTACGGAACCTTGACTTTTAGTGCTGTGTCTTGCCTTTTTCATAAACATGCTTTCTTCTTGTTGTAATTCTACCAGTTGTAATCCTGGTGAGCATATACTTTTGTGTCCTGGTTTTGTCACTTAGCCACCTCTCAGGAGTGTTTTTAGACTGGATGGCATCTCAGTACAGCCCTGACTGTTATTTGTCGTGTGGTCTCACAACTCGTTATGTGGAAAAGGGAGGCAATGACGCCTACCCTCCACGATGTCATGAGAGTAATGTGAATTCGTGTATGTAAAGTACACGACGGACGGTTTGGCACAGAGAAAATTCTCACAAAATAGTCCCTCCTCCTACATAGCTTCATACTTATCGATTATTTTCCTTTTCTAAAGGAATTATCTGTTCATGACACGACATTTTGGCAAAATATGAAAAAGAGGGAAAATCACTCCTAAACCTCTTCTAAAATGCAGTTAGTTTGGACTTTTTGCAACAGTTCCTTCTGGTCTTTGTCTCATGCCTTTGAGTTTTATTTAACTGAAATCATAAAATACTTAGAATTTTGTCTGATTTTCACATAACTTTTTTATGACAAGCACGTTCCCGTGTTATGGTAGTATCTTCATAAATAGTGTTAAAGGCTGCATGTGCTTTCAACAAATGGAGCACTTTTATGACCACTCACCGATTTGCATGTTTTAAGTCATTAGCAACATTTCAAGAGTATGGATAAGTGTCTTTGGAATGCGTTTGGAGCTAAAGCCATTCCCGTGGTTTGGATGGGTGCCCAATGGGGAATTATTGATGGAGGCTCTTTGAGTGAGCCTGCAGGCATCGGGAGCCTGCAAGACTGCCCAAGGGAGACTGACTCCATCTCCAAGGCTCTTGGGAGCCGCCCAAGGACTTTCAAACAGGAGCATGACACGATGGGATTTCTGTTTAGGAGAGAACTTGCTGGCCGTGTGAAGCCTAGATGGGAGGGGCTGGAGCATTTGGGTGCCTGCGTGATTCCCAAGAGACACTTGGGAGAATCTCTTGTTTAACCACCCCAGCCCCTGTCTTGTGTTTAGAGGCCAAGGGTGCGGCAGGGGGAACCACGGGCATCTGAGTTATCATCCTGCTGATGCTCATCAATGTGCAAGGCGAGCATCCTCGCATGGGGAGCAGCTCACCTTTGGTGTTTGAAAGTGTGGAGGGGTCTTCCTCCTTCTGCACCTTCCCTGCTTCCCAGGCCTTGCTTCTTGGGGTTGCTTCCCCTGCTCTCGTCTCCTCCTCTCAGCCTTGTCTGAGGCATTGCATAAACCCAAGGGCTCTCAACCGAAGGAACCGCGTTGTCAAAGTTGTTCAAAAGTCTGCCGTCTGCAGCAGATGGCCTGCTGACATTCACAGGCTGTGTTTGGAAACCACATCTGCTCCCCCACATTCCTGCCATCACATAAAGCATTATTAATAAATGTTTGCTTCAAAATTGGTGCAGTGGGTTTCAGTGTTGGGAGGTGCATCCTTTCTGCCAATTGGTCTGGTGTCCCCAAAAGGTGGAAGTGCGTGGGCAAAAGGGGCGCCCCTCGCGGTTGCTGGATGACTTCGAAAGGCGAGCCCTGAGTGCAGCCACCCTAGAAACGGCTGCTGGCGCCTCTTCCTGCTCCTCCTCTGTGCCCCATAACTGCCTGAGCTGCGGGAGCGTCTCCCTGTGTTATTGTCAAGTGGCTTTTGAATAATCCTGGGCTTCTGGAACCAACTGCTTCATCTGGGGTTTGACCCAGCATTTTTATGATATGCATCAAGTCGACTTGGCCGGAAGACCTCGAGTTTCTGTCTTTTATTTTTGCCTGCAGCCGGGGTCCTCTGGGGTAAGCGTCTTCCTGGCTTTCCGATGTAATTCATTCCGGAATCTTCAGTCCCAATCAGTTCAGTTCAGCCAACAGTTGTAGAGCACATAGTGTATTCCTGGCCTGTGGCCTGGCTTTGGGGATGCACAGATCAACAAAGTGAGTTCTTGGCTCCTAAGGGGCCCACAGCCCGGGTGGGAAACAGGATGGCTAATTTAGCAGTGCCCATTTCTGCTCTGCCATCCCTCCTTGGATAGTGAAGGGCAAATGATTTTGCCTTTGCTGAGCTTTGTTTCCTCATCCGTTGAATGGGCACGAGATCGCAGCATCACTGAGGGCATCTGTGAGATGGTACATGGGAGAGCCTCTGGCCTGGCGGGGGATGGGTTCTCGGTCCCTGGAGGGAGGCGGCGTTTCTTGGGGCCTCCTGGCATGAACTGCGGGGCATGGGCCGTGTGAATGGAAGTGAACGCCGCATTGCCCTCTTACTGACTCCTTTCTCTCTCTCTCCCCTCTCTTTCCAGCCTGTGACCTCATGACCCAGGGGATTTTGGCCTTGGTCACGTCCACCGGCTGCGCGTCTGCCAACGCCCTGCAGTCCCTCACAGACGCCATGCACATCCCACACCTCTTTGTCCAGCGCAACCCGGGGGGGTCGCCACGCACCGCCTGCCACCTGAACCCCAGCCCTGATGGCGAGGCCTACACGCTGGCCTCCAGACCACCCGTGCGCCTCAACGACGTCATGCTCCGGCTGGTGACAGAGCTGCGCTGGCAGAAGTTTGTCATGTTCTACGACAGCGAGTATGGTGAGTTGGGCACGGGGCAGGGGCAGGGGCCGCTCTGGGGCTCCAGTGGAGGCATGGACGGGTGCTGGGGGACCTGTGAGCTGGGCCGTCACCCGTGCTGGACGAGCACTTTGGAGCGGGGCCGGTGTAGACAGTGGTTGGTGGTCTGAGCTGAGTGGCTCTCGAGGTGGTAGGGCCCCACCTGGAGCTTCGTGACTCGGGGAAGAGCTGCGAAAACAGATCCGTAGACAGAGCTAAAGTTGCCTAGCAACAACACCTTATCATGACAGCTGAAGTTTGAATCTTCTTAGAGTTTTCAATAAAATATTAATAAACTGCTGGCAGGGATCCGAAGGGCTGCGCGCAGGCAGTGGTGGAGGCCGGCCAGCGTGTGTCCTCCTGGCAGCCCCCTCTCCAGGCAGTGCCCCTCACGCTGGATGGTCGCCTGGCTTTCCCAGCTCCCTGCCTCCCTCTGCCGTGGTCTGCACTCAGTTTCAGTGTCTCAGGTTGGGACAAAGGTCAGAGGGAGGGACTCCCTGAGTGCCATGGGGCCAGGCTGGGGTTGTGTGGGGCTGGGGACACTGGTGGTGGCTGGACATGACTTCTCTGAAGACCTTTCATATGAAAAAAAAAAACCATAATTTGCTTTTTAGGAAATCAGAAAAATGGGCTTTGGAGAAATAGGTTCAGATTTCCTCATGGCAGCTCTGTAAAACACCAGCCCCAGGATAAGACGGTTTCTGCATTATGTGGTTGTTTCCTTTTTGAAAGAAGCCAGGATTTGAACCCTGAACAGGTTATTTCATCTCTTTTTTTAAGGTTGGCCCTGAGCTAAGATCTGTTGCCAATCATCTTTTTTTTCTCCCCCTCCCCAAAGCCCCCCAGTACATAGCTGTATATTCTAGCTGTAGGTCCTTCTGGCTCTGCTATGTGGGACGCCGCCTCGGCATGGCCTGATGAGCGGTGCTAGGTCTGCACCCAGGATCCGAACTGGAGAAACCCTGGGCCACCGAATTGGAGCACGCAAACTTAACCACTCCGCCACAGAGCTGGCCCTATGTGTTTTTTTTTTTTTAAACTTAGTATTTTGAGATAATTGAGATTCACATGTACTCCAGAGAAATAATACAGAGAGATCCCGTGCACCCTTTACCCAAGTTCCCCAATGGCAACATCTTGCATAACTGTCATACAGCATCACAGCAGGATTTGACACTGACGCAGTCCGTGGGCCTTGCTCACATTCACCAGTTTACATGTACCTGGGTGTGTGGAGTCACGTCTGTGCAGTTTTATCACATGTAGAGTCATGTGACCATCACAGTGAGGATGCAGAACGGTCCCCCTGAGGTCCCTGTGCTATTCTTTCATAGCCACAGCCACTCACGTTACGTGTCAGTAAAGGGTGTGGGGGCCTGGTGAGGGTTGGCAGCCCCATAGCTGGGCCGGGATAGAATGAAATGGGCCCTCAAAAGTCCTGCTTTTGTCTCTTGGGGAAACACTCCCTTTGCCAAGAATGTAACTAAGAAGAGAAATCAGCATATGTTTGCATTTGCCTAAATACTCTGCTTCTCCAAGACCGGAATGTCGTCCTCAGCTCTTGAGCAAATATGCTGCTTGGAGTCTTCCAGGAGGAACTGAAAGAGCAAACAGTCACTGTGTTGAAATAAAGATGAGGTGGGATGAGGACGAGGGTGGCCCGGGGCTCCGGGCGCTTGAGCTGGACTCTGTCCAGGACCTGGCCTCTCCCTCCCACCCCCACTCAATCCCTGGCTCTGGGGAAGAGTTGGAGCCTGTGTCACAGCCCTGAGGAGCCCAGAGGGCATCTCCCAGGGGCCCAGCCTTCTCCTGAGGACCCTTTGTGCTTGTGGGTCAACCCTGACATCGGATCTACTCTAAGGCTGGACGCTGTGGGGAGTTGTGGACACTGCCAGGGCTGGAGGATGCTGTGGTCCAGTGTCTGCAGGCCCTTCCCACCTCACTTCTCTTGCTACCTTTGCTCCCCTTCTGCTCTGGCCTCTCGAAACTCTTCAACCCCTGGTTCTCCTCAAGGCCTTGAGGTGGGTTTGGTGGGAACCTCAGCCATGGGAGGCAGGTATCAGTTCTCCAGCCTGCCCACTCCATCTGGGCTCCTGTAATTCTTACAGACTGAATGATACCTGATGGCACTTGCTCAAACTCCTTGTTTGCTTCTTATTCTACCCCTTACCACCACTCAGCTCAAGAATCAAGTCCTCAAGGAAGGATGCCCTGATCCCCACCTGTCTGCAGCCTCTTCTCTTTCCCATGGAGCTGGCTCCTTGGTTACATGATCTCGCAGACACACATCTCCTTCCCTCGGCCTGTGCTCAGCATATCCAGACATGCTCAGGAGGGCTAATCCTTGAGGAACACTTTACTCCCCTCCAAGGCTGTGAGCTCCAGGAGAGCAGGGCCCGTGTACTCTCACTGCTGTGTGCCTGCTGCTTAGCACAGTGTCTGGCACAGAGTAGGCTCTAAGAAATTGTCACTGGGGATGAACCACCTCATTTCTGAGGATGTGGAGTTTTCAAACAATTTTCACAGAAGACAAAGTAGAAATGGGAGAGAGACAAGGGCGCAGCATGGTCTGACCTCTGAGGTCGGGTAGGTGGCTAGGAAACACAGGTGTCATTCTGTGGGCGCGCTATCCTGCCCCTCCCCTCTCCTCTCCCACCCAGAACCACCAATCAAATAAAAAAGTGTGCCCCTCTTTTCTGACATGGACCGCCTTTGCTCCCTTTGCTGGGGTTGAAGTGAGTTTGCAATCAGACTGGCCTTTATCAGTAATTTCATAGAGATGCAAGGTGACCAATGCCTTTCTGGTGGACCACAACAGGTGACTGGGTGGCCTTGAAGGCTGTGTTGGGAAGGATTCTGAGGATGTATGTGGACTCAGCAATAGAAAGTGCGGGAGAGTGCTCTGTGCAGGAGAGAGACTGATTCAGATCTGGAAGGTGGGGCGAATCCAGCACCTGGGAGCCGCCATTCCTTCGGCTGCCGCTGTCCAGGGTGCTGACCCATTTGGCTTCAGGCTCTTTGGAGGCCAGAGCTCTTTCATCAGATTCTGTGCACAACCTTCTGCTTTTGCCTGCCTTGGTGACCAGACCCCTGATTTGACAACCTTTAGGGCCAGGTTTCTTCCTCAAGACGTTCCCTATACAACTTTTACCACGTCAACTCCTGCTACTTGTCCTGGCCACGTTCCTCATGCACAGCCCGACCTCTCCCGTTTTCCAACGTGCCTTGTGTTAGGCAAGCTGAGACTGTGGATCCCACGTGTTGTTTGATGCAGCACATCAAGCCCCAGGAGTTTGGGGTGTGGATGCTCCATTGGCATGGCTGGCATCGGCCTGTCCGAGGGCTGTGGGGAGATTTATGTTGCTGATACGCCCAAGACAAATGGTGCCTCCAGAGCTCCTCAGGGCCCCTCCTGCACCCCACCTCTGCAGCACTGGCTGCAATTGAGCCCAATTAAAAAGCAAATTGAGTGTAAAGACTGTTTCATTCCTTCCAAAGTCAAACACAAGTGGTTTGGGGATAGAGGGGCTTTTTTTTTTTTTTTGGATGCTGGTTTGCCAGTATCTTTACATACATTATTTCGTTTAAGCCGTTCCATAACTCTCTCAGGTGGGATTACCGCTGCATTTTACAGATGAGGAACGTGAGGTTCAGAGAGGTTCTTTTCGACTTTAATGCCCATACGCTTAGCCAAGACGCCATCCTATTCTGTAATCTGAGGCTCGCTAGGCTCCAACTCCCTTCCTCTGTCTCCAGCCATGAAGAATTGATGGAAAGAAGGAGAGAGAGATGGTTGGGAATGGACTTGGCATGCCCCAGGCTGCTGTGATCACTCACTTTAGTGAATGTCATACATAAGGTCCCACCCTTGCTGGGCGAGGCCTGATCCTTTCTCACTTTAAACCCAAGAATGACCTGCCCTGGGTGGAGCCTGAGGACTGAGCATTTGGGTCAAGAGTCAAGGGCCAGAGAAGCAAAAGTCTTGGGTCCTAAGACAGAACTTGGCAGAGGGGCAAGAGAGGAGTTTGTATGTATATGGTTTAGAAAATGCAAGATGTGCCATTTGGTAAAATTCCATTGAAAATACTTGTATGCTTGTTGTGACAGCGAGAGGAAAAATAAAAGAGAAGCTGACATTTGGGAGAGAAGAATCTGTAACATTAAAATACCAAAAGTTTGGATTGAACAGAACAGAGAACTTTCTGACTTGCCACTTCAAATTCTGGGATATTCATTTCTGTGTTGGGGGGTGGGGTGGGTGCTAGAAGCTGCAGCGATAATTTCTCTCCAGTGAATACATTTAGATGAGGGGTATAGTCATGATAGGATCTTAGAAATCATTGACTCATTCATTCAACAAATATTCACTGAGTCCCCACCACATACTATTATTTTGCTAGGCATTCATTTTAGATGAAGAAACAGATGGCTGGAGTAACTTGGCTAAAGTTGCACAGGGCTGGGATATGAAGCCAGGACCACAGGGCTCTTTCCTCCATAGCATCTCTGGGGTGTGGTAGTCCCTTCTTGACCTCTGGGCTAGCTTGCAGGCCTGGGGTGGGTTGGGAGCTGGGATTCCACAGAAACAAAAGCTCAGGGCTCTGCATGAGTGGCCATTGTCTATTTGTGCCTGTGGTGACTTCTCTGAGTTTCACCTTCCTCGTCTATGGACTGGGCATGGCAGTTTATGAGCTTCTAGGGTAAGGCACCTGGCAGAGTGCCTGGCACATGGCAAACAGCCTCTATGATAATAACAAACCGGGTATGGGAACCAGGAGTGGCAGGAGTTGGCGTTCTTCTCTCCCAGGGCTGGGGATGGAACCAGGGCCTTTGTAGAGTCTTGGCACAAGATATTTGGCTGTTTTCCTCTCCACCCTGGCTCATGATTATTCTTAAGTATAGTGGTTAGGGGCGTGGGCTCTGGAGCAGCCTGCCTGGGTTGAATCCTGGCTCAGCCTCTATAGCTGTGTGATATTGGGCAAGTCACTCAACCTCTCTGTGCAACAGTTTCCTCATTTGTAAAATGGGAATAAGATAATCATCTGTGCCCAATGTGGTTGATGTCTAGATTCAGCTAGTTAGTACATGCAAAGGCCTTAGCCAAGAGCCCGGCACATGCTAAGTGCTCACAAAGACATTTACTTAGGAACTGTGCCCAGCAGCCGCCCTTTGCGGTCGGTTCTCTCTTGGCCTCCGAGCTATTGCATCTCTGTTGTGGCTTGCTCTGTGGCCCATCGCATCTTGGTTGTGTTCTTGGTACTCGGGGAAGCAGAGAGAGCTTGGGGGTCGGCTCTCTCGCCGGTGGGGGTCATCCAGGTCCCCCGGCAGTGGGGCTGAGCTGCTGGCCTCCCCGTGGTCTCCCTGCCCGGTCACCATCGCACCTTCCGAGCTGGACGGCCCGACTGGTTCCCATGGCAAATGTCCGCCAGCCGTTGGCCCGCACCCCCGAGTCTTGCTGAAGTGAAACTCCACAGAAGAAAGAGAATTACGAGGACAAATCCTATTTTAATCCGTGCTCCGCGGCGCCACCGTCTCCTTCCCAGCCCCTGGCAAAGCAGACCAGACGCCTGAACCGCGTGGCGAGCCGTCTCATTAATGACGCACATCGTATCATTATGGCATTAGTTTAAGTGGAAGGAACAAATACTTTTTTCCAGACAAAATGAGTAAGTGAGTTTAATTGCTAGGAAACCTACCGGGAAGTTTGACAATAACTTTCCCGGGACGAGTGTTTTGCGTTTTTGTTCTTCGATCTAATTACAAAGCGACTGTAGTTGGGGGCACGTTAATTGTACCGTTTGCTAGAAGATTAAAGTTCATTAACTCTGAAGTTCCCTCACCGCCCTGTCAGATTGCAGAGCGCGTCTGGGGACACGAGGAGATGCCCGAGGCCGCTGTGGATGGAGGACAGAGAGGCGAGGCTGCACAGCCCCACAAACACCCCCAGGTCTGGGAGGACCATTGGCCCCAGAGGGGTCCCTCGTCCTTCTCTCAGTGAAGTGGAATATTGTGTCCTCTTTCAGGTCTCAGTTGAATCATCTACCCGCCTGTTGGGGAGAGCACAGCTCTTTCCCGATAGGATCCAGCAGTGTCAGGAGAGTGCCTTCATTTTTTGAAATGAACTATATTGAGGCATAATTGACACGTGATAAAACGCATTCATTAGATGTGTACTGTTTGATGGGTTTTGACAAACATATGCACCAGCATAACCATTCCAGTCGAGGTGCAGAACATTGCCAGGGATAGAAATGTCTTTGTTTTGAAGAGACAAAATTGTAGGTCACTTGTCTGTGGCTGCTGTCACTCCGGCACTGGTCGGTGGCCACAGGCCCCAGGTCTGGAGCCCATGTGCAGCATCCCTGTAGCTGCCTTCTCCTCCTCCGACAGGGTCTCAGGACCCTGGAGTGTCAGTGTGGTGGCCAGGAGAGAGGGAGCAGGACAGGGAGGTGGAAGGCAGGGAGGGTGGGGGGCCAGGGAAGCCCTTTGGCAGCCATGCTGGCACTCGGGCCGAAACCATCTCCAGCTGGGAAGAGAGCCCTGACCGTCTGTTCACTGGCCAGACCTGGCTCCTCATCCCTTGCCAAGCCACGCCCAGCACCTCCTTGGGAGGTGGCGTTTGGATGGTTATGAACACAGGCTTCAGTGTCAGGACTAGGTTCAAGTCCCTGCTCTATTGCTGACCGCATCCTGGGTGAGCGACATCCCCTTGGAGCCTTGGTGTCTTGGTTTGTGAGATGGGTTCACAGCACCGCCCCGCTAGGCTGCTGGCCCTCAGCACGTGCTCAGCCCGCAGTAGCAGAGGGAGAGCTTTGTGCTTTAAAGTTTTCCTTTGCCTTTTGCAAAGGGATCTCAGCTGATCCCACCCAGTGCTGAAGAAGCCTTTTCAGAGACCTGGGCAGTGGGTTTCTCTTGCCAGTTGCTCAGCACTGTCTGGGCTGGGTGGGGGCTGTGGCAGGGGCCTGTGGCAGGGGCCTGTGGAAGGGAGGTGGTGGTCTTGCTTGGCTTGTGTCCAGACAGCATCTCTGAGACAGCTTTAGGATATCTTTCCCCTTGGGGGGTCTTGGGAGGCAGGAAGGCTCCGGGAGCACCCTGTGATGATGTTTCCCTGTGAGGTGTCCTGTGGGAACCTCAGATGTTAATCTGATGGTCCACTGTGCCCACCGGCACTTTCTGCTCTGCACTGGAGTGACAGCCACTGTCCTTAGTGTGGGCATCCATGCCCTGCCCACTGTCACTTCCTCTCATCCCTCCACCCTGTCCACTCCTCTCCAGCTCCTTGCTGCTCCATGGGTATGCCATGTGCAGTCCCTCCAGCCTCAGGACCTTTGCACTGGCTGTTCTCTCTGCATGAACACTCCTGCTGCAGATGTCTGCAGGCTGCTTCCTCACCTTCAGGGCTTTGCTTCAATTCCGTCTGCCCCAAGAGTCCCCTCACCCACTCACTCAAAAATGGAACTCCCTTTCCTCTTGACACCCCTTTCCCCCTTCCCTGCCTTATTTTTTTTTCATTGAATTTACTGCCATTTACTTATTTTTTAGTGTTTGTCTTTTCCCAACTAGAATGTGAGTTGCGCACAGGCAGGGATTTTGTCTGTCTGGTTGAAAGATGCTGCAAACCCTGTATGCAGAACAACGCCTGGAACAGAGGAGATGCTCTATAAATATTTGATCTATATTTTGGGGTGTTTCATTGCCTATTTATTCTTCCAGGAAGCATTTGTTTCTTTATTTGAGATTCCTAAATACAGCAGTCATCCACGACTTCTACGGTGTCCAAAGATGTATGACGGCAAAGCCTGGGCCGCCTCTGCTCCCACCAGTCAAGCAGCGTGTTCAGCCATCTGAGATTCTGTCCACACCTCCCTCCTTGGCAAGCATGCAGGGAGTGCCTGTGGACCCAAGGGCCAGGGCTGGGTGAGAGTTTAAATGGGTTTGGCCCTTGAGAGAGACTACTGTTTCATGGGAAGAACGAACACAAAATACATGTTTCTATCACAATGGGATGGCAGTAGTGGCCGCCGAGGTTTTGTGGGTGAGCCTGTCGGAAGACTCAGGTCCTATTCCTGCCTCAGCCTTTTTCTAACTTATCTTTGGGCGTGTTGACAAATCTTTCTCATCCTTAGTTTTTCTCATTTCGGTAGTGAGGGTAATAAAAATGCCTACCTCAGAGGCTTCTTGGGTTGTTGAAATGCAATGAAATGATGGATCTGAGAGGGATCGCGCTCCCTGTGCTCCTGACCATTCTCATTTTTCTTCCTGTTCCTTCAGTACCCGGGACAGCACCGGGTGTGCTGGCCCCTGATGGAGCCCAGCGCTTCGCTCTGAAGCTACAGCCCGGGACTCGGGCCAGGGAGGCAGTGGGTTTTGAATTACAGCCGGGAGCAAGGATGGGTTTGTCAGGTAGAGGAGGGAGGAGGGAAATTCCAGGTAGAGGAAAGCTGTGTGTAAACCATCAGGGTGTGAAACAGCATCGTGTGTTCGAGAGGGAGGAGGGCTTGGAGTGCCAGCAGCTTATACCGCGAGAGCTGGGAAGTGATGGAAGGCATCAATGAGAGGGGTGGACGGGGGCTGTGTCACGCAGACTCAGGTGGTCTGGCCAGGGGCATCTGAGTGGTCGATTCATCCTGTCCCATGTAGGATTTTTCCTCTTCTGATGTAAGGTGCATGCTGTGCCGTCAAGGCTTGCCCTGCTGTAGGAACTCTGCTGTCTAGTGCGATGTTCAGGAACAGAAACCTGTTCTCCTTGGTTGCGATATGACAAGGATGAAACTGCTGGTACATTGTGTGGCCAGTTCCCCCTTGTAAGAAGCCTGGAGGTTTTGATTTAGGGGCAGCTGGCCCCCTTGACCCCCCTGTATCCCCCTGGAAGCTCTGGAAATGGCGACAAGCCCACTTGGAACCAGAAGATGGGGGTCATGCCCCACATGGCCAGTTTCCCTGTGGGTAGCACTGTGTCTCCTCTGTTTATCTAGTTCCTTGCTGGATAAACTTGACGTGGTGCCCGTGAAGGCTTGCCTGCTGCCACCCCTGTCCAGGGCGGGAGCCTCCGTGTGAGCCTGGCATGCTGTCTTTCCATTTAGGGTTTGTTTTGGGTTGCCCCGTCTTCCCATTTACTTCCTTGTTCGTTTATTTCCTGCACATGTCCAGAGAGGGTTCTCCGAGGCTTCTAATGAGGTTTAGAGAGACCATGAGGTTGAGAAGTCTGCAGTCAGAAAGTCAAGATGATGCTGCAGTGGCCATGCTGGCGGGCAGGGTGGCAGGGCACTGTGGTCACGCTGTCCTGGCAGCCAGAGTGAAGAGGGAGGAAGCCACGCGTACAGGGCCCCCGTCCTTGTCCTCAGGAAGGCAGAGGCAGGGCGCCTCGCTCTTCAGCGGGGCCAGGCTTCTCCAGCACCGCCAAGCATTCCCCCAGAAGGAGCTGACCTCCACAGGGGAGACCCAGGCAGGATGGGTGGTCACCCGGCTCAACTTTAAAGCAAAGGTGGGTTTTTTTGGGTAGTTTCTCAGCTGAGCACGGTTCGCTGACTGCGGTGTGGCTGTCTCATGGCCTAGCGGGTCCCAGGCTGGAACTCGCTATCCCCAGTGGAGGGTAGGGGTTGGATTGTCCCCCCCCACACCTCAGGGAGCTTCCTTTGGGCTCACCTTGAAAATAGCCATGGAGTCCTGTTCTGGCATTCTTTGCTGCCCACTGATGAGGCCTCCTGCATCTAATCAGTCCAGTAGCATTAGACAGGTGACCACTGACTTCCAGAGGCTGTGAGGCCTTGGGGGCTGCAGATGAGTGAGGCAGGTGTGGCCTTTGTGCCCTTGTCCCCAGTGGGAACTGCCATAAGCGGGGATGAGGGTCATGATGGAGGCCATGCTGTGAGGGAGCTATGACAGAGCCTAGGAAGACCTTCTGGAGTCGAGTCGAGTCCTGATGGAGTGAGAAGGGCTGAGCAAGGGGGAGGGCAATGTGGGCAGCTGTCGGGGGCCCAGGGTTGGTGAGAGCAGGGACGTTCTAGAAGCTGGAGGAAACTAGGCCTGGCTGGAGTCTGGGATCAGGGACTGGAACATGGAAGGGAGGGGCTGCGTATTCTCAGAGCAATGGGGAAACATGGAAGAGTAGGTTGCTCTGCTCTGTTTTCTTGGCGACTTTTCCTTTGAAATTATTTTTTATTGTGCAAGTAATACATCAAATGGATATGTTCTTGTTGAAAAAGTATGGACAGTATAGGCTTTTAAGATGAAAAGTATAAATGCCCTCTAGGCCCCCTCTCCCTCCTCCTCCTCTCCCCGTCTTCCTCTCCAGGCGTGAGTAAGGCCTTTCCCGGTGTGTCACACGTGCACGCAGATGTTCACGGTCACGAACGGGGTGGTTTTGAAAACAGAAGCGGGATCCCGCCGTCCGCATCGTCATTCTGTGCTGGGCTTCTCACTTGTGCTTCAGAGCCGTCCCTGCCTGTCGGTCCGTTGGTTCTCCCTTGTTCTCCTTACCTGCTGCCCCACGTTCCGCAGGGGACTGTGGCCTTTGTGCACCGATTTCTGCATTTAGGTCATTTCCAGTTCCTTTGGTCTTGCAAGCAGAGCTGCAAAGCACACCCTTGACGTCACAGCCCCGTGCACCTGTCTCCCTATCTCTGCAGGGTGGATTGCTAGTAAGTAGAGTTGCTGACTTTCAGGGGCCTCTGCATTTTCCAGTTAGGAAGCTGGAAAGATAGTGGGGAGGTGCCAGCTACTGAAATAAGGCAGGCAGGAAGGGAAGTGTTCTGGAGGAGACCAGACCCTGTTCTGGTCCCTGTTTCTTTGATGGCTTGGAGGGAGGTAAGTTCTTAGATGTTGTTGCCCAGAAGAAGTGTGGTTCGGCAGAAAGTCAGGGACAAAATCCAAAGTAAGAGAAGCAGGTGCAGCTGGGCATGGGTCCTCCTAGCTCGGCAGCCTCTCTTGTGAGAAATGACTTGAGAATTGAGTTAGCCACAGGTTGGTGGGGGTGGGCAGGGGGAAGGAGATGGTCCCTGTGGTGTGTCCTGCTCTGAAGGGACCACGTCTGTCTGGTGGGTTGGAGCTGAGCTGACAAGAGTGCAGACAGGGGGCTGACCCGGTGGCGCAGCGGTTAAGTACACATGTTCTGCTTCGGCGGCCTGGGGTTCACTGGTTCGGATCCTGGGAGCGGACATGGCACCGCTTGGCAAGCCATGCTGTGGCAGGCATCCCACATATAAAGTAGAGGAAGATGGGCACGGATGTTAGCTCAGGGCCAGTCTTCCTCAGCAAAAAGAGGAGGATTGGCAGCAGATGTTAGCTCAGGGCTAATTTTCCTCAAAAAAAAAAAAAAAAAAAAAGAGTGCAGAGAAGAGGGATCTCAAGGTCTTAGGAGGAGGAGCTGGCGGAAGGGCTGATGTGAGCCAAGGGCTCCCCCTGCTCCAAGTGGCCCCAGGACCAGGACCCAGACTGAGGAAGAGGTGGTACAGGAAATCGGGTTTAATACATGAAGGAACTTTCCAGTTGTCAGCTGGTTTGAGCCAGAAGAGGCTGCTCCCATTCCCCTCGGGGCACTGTGGCAGGAAGGGTCCTTGTCCCTAGTCCACCTCGGGTGGGAGGGGGGCGGGAGAAGCATCTTTGGATGACAAGCCATTATTAACGAAAGGTCCCCACTGAAGATCCCTGCATTGTCTCCCCAGGCCTGGGGGGCTGGCTAAAGGCCATTTGACTGAGGTTTGCTCACCGATCATAAACAGAGTGATATGCCCTGCATTGCTTCTCGCAAAGGAAGGGACTGGAGCATGTACCGTGCAGTTACCCTGTGCCAGGCACCTCCACGGTCCTTGCCTCAGTCTTCACAGCCACTCCAGCCAGTCCAGGAAACTGAGGCTGGGAGGGATTTCAGCTGCAGGCGGCGATTCAAGTCTCAAACCCTCATTCTCCTGTCTGCCTGCCCACTGCTCCGAGGAACAGAGGAGTGTGTTCTGGGCACCGTGCCCCAGGTGAGAGGAAGGAGGGGAGGGTGGGGGAGATGCTCTCCTGAGGGCCCCTGAGTCAGGAGATGCTGTAGCCTGACGAGGCCCTGAGGACCAGGAGGTGTCTTCTGTCTGCCCCTCTCTCTTCAAGCCCCACCACCTCTCAGCCTCTGGGCCTTCCTGACACACATGCTCCGGCCCTCACAACACACAGCACAGGGACTCAGAGGCCTGCTCTGGAGGCCGCGCCCTTGTCACGTGGCCTGTCAGGATTTGGTTGCTGGAGACCCTCATGGCTCCGTGGCATTGCCACAAATGTAGGTGTGAAGGGGTGTCACCTGTTGGTGCTTGTGACATGCACTGGAGTCTGCCTTTACTCTGAGAACTTCCCACTTTGCTGTTTTGCTTTTTGTTTTTTTATCATAGTAAAATAAATGCAACATAAAATTTGCCGTTTTAGCCATTTTTAAGCGTATAGTTCAGTGGCATTAAGCAAATTCACGTTGTTGTGCCACCATCACTGCCATCCTTCTTCAGCACTATTTTTATCTTGCAAAAACGGAAATGTACAATTATACACTAACCCCCTTCCTCCGGCCCCGCAGCCCCCGCACCCACCGCTGTCCTTTCTGTCTCTGGGAGCTGGACTGCTCGGGGGGCCTCATCTGAGTGGGATCACACGGTGTTTGTCCTTTGGTGACTGGCTTGTTTCACAGCCTCTTCAGGGTTCTGCCATGTCGTTGTACGTGTCAGCATTTCCTTCCTTTTTAAGGCTGAGTAATATTCCATGGTGTGTAGGACTGCACTTGGTTCATGCACTCAGCTGTCCATGGACATTGGGGTTCTTGCCACCCTTTGTCCACTTTGCTTTCTGAGGGCACTGGAAGGAAAGTACAGTCTCTCAGGAGCCTCCAGGGGCATGTGTGTGTGTAGATGGTATGCGTTTGTGTGTGTGTGTAGGTGGTATGGATTTGTGTGTGTGTGTAGGTGGTATGGATTTGTGTTTGTGTGTGTGTCGGTGGTATGGATTTGTGTGTGTGTGTTTAGGTGGTATGGATTTGTGTGTGTGTGCGCACGTAGGTGGTATGGATTTGTGTGTGCACGCGTAGGTGGTATACATTTGTGTGTGTGTAGGTAGTATGGATTTGTGTGTGTGTGCGTGTAGGTGGTATGGATTTGTGTGTGTAGGTGGTATGCATTTGTGTGTGTGTGTGTGTAGGTGGTATGGATTTGTGTTTGTGTGTGTGTCGGTGGTATGGATTTGTGTGTGTGTGTTTAGGTGGTATGGATTTGTGTGTGTGTGCGCACGTAGGTGGTATGGATTTGTGTGTGCACGCGTAGGTGGTATACATTTGTGTGTGTGTAGGTAGTATGGATTTGTGTGTGTGTGTGCACGTAGGTGGTATGCATTTGTGTGTGTGTGTGTGCGTGTAGGTGGTATGGATTTGTGTGTGTGTGCGCGTAGGTGGTATGCATTTGTGTGTGTGTAGGTGGTATGGATTTGTGTGTGTGCACGCGTAGGTGGTATACATTTGTGTGTGTGTAGGTGGTATGGATTTGTGTGTGTGTGTGTGCACGCGTAGGTGGTATACATTTGTGTGTGTGTAGGTGGTATGGATTTGTGTGTGTGTGTGTGTGTAGGTGGTATGGATTTGTGTGTGTGTGTGCGTAGGTGGTATGGATTTGTGTGTGTGTGTGTGCACGCGTAGGTGGTATACATTTGTGTGTGTGTAGGTGGTATGGATTTGTGTGTGTGTGCGCGTAGGTGGTATGCATTTGTGTGTGTGTGTGTGTGTAGGTAGTATGGATTTGTGTGTATGTGTAGGTGATATGGATTTGTGTGTGAGTGCGTAGTGTGCGTGTTACACCTTTTGGAAGACAGCCATTCAATCTTCGCTCTGCCCGCAAAGTCCCCTTCCTTACACTGGCTGCCCAGCTTAGAGCCTGCCATGCACCACCCCTACCCCCCAGAAGGATCAGGTTCAGATGCCGTCAGGTAGCCCCTGGGGCCTTAGGGTCTGTCCCTTGCTGCCCTCCCTCCTCGCCTCTTCTCTTGTCACTCCCTCCAGACTCCTGTGTCCTGGCTACACCGGGTGTGTCAGTTGGGGTGCAGTCAGGGAAACACAGTCACGCTGGGTCCTTGAGAGGAGGGGACTGAACATGGGGACCACTGGCAGGGGTTGGTGGGGGTGAAGCAGGTGAAGTGGAGGCCACCTCTACTAACACTGTTGGAGGCGCAGGACACCGGGGCTACAGGGACCAATGGCAGAGATGGTCCTGGAGCCTGGACCACCCAGCGGGAACTGGGACCTCCAAGAGGGGCAACCCTGAGGGAGCTGGGAGCATGGAGGAGGCACTGAGCCAATGCTTGTTGTGTGAGATGGGTTAGATGTAACAGCAGTAAAAAGATCAGACATCTAGAGGCTCACACGCACGCGCGGGAACACACGCAAACACGCACATGCACGTGCATGCATGCACACGTGCACACACATCTCAGGTACCTGGGCAATTAAAGTCAAAGGCCCAGATAAATGCAGCCCACGGCCAGCTATGAATCTTGCTAACAGTCACCAGGAAAGATCAATAAATTTGCCTCCTTCTGGGTCGGCACAAGGTTTCCCTGGAGGGCCTAGGGCAGCTCAAGGGGACATTCTTCCTGTGACTTCCGGTCAGCTGGCTGTGCAGAGGGGAAATCAATGTCAGCGTCAGGTGTGCTCCAGACCTGTGGGATGGGGATGGCGTGTCGGGGCGCCGTGGGACCCGGGGACAGGAACTGGGGGAGGAGTTTGGCCCTCCCTCGAGCCTCAGTGACTGCCACTGCCGTCAGAGGCCCTGGCCACAAAGCCAGGCCGTGGCCACACAGCACTGCCCCAGCATCTCTGGGACACTGCAGAGGGCACAGGAGCCTGTACAGTGAGGCTTCCTGGGTGCCACATCTGTTGTGGGGAGGAGGTGTGTCCACGTGGTGCTCTGAGCCTGTGTGCACGGGCTCACGAGAGCCACTGCTCTTCCCGACTCCATGCTCCATGACAGCACCTCGGTAGCTGGGTTGGAAGTTCGACCTTACTCAGTGGAGCAGTGGTTCTTAGGGGATGTCGGCTTATGTCTGGAGACGGTTCTGGTTGTCATAATAGGAGTGGGCAGGAGTGCTGGTGGCATCCAGTGGGCAGGGGCCAGGGATGCTGCTCCACATCCAGTGCCCAGTGCAATAAAGAATTTTCTGGCCCGAAACGGCCGTAGTGCTGAAGTTAGAAAACCCTGCTTTTGGAGCTAATGCCGGTTCACGGTCAGGGCTGTGTAAAGTCGTATTTTTAGTGGAGTGTGTAGAACAGCGTGTGTGTGTGTGTGCGTGCGTGCATGTGTGTGAGACAGGAGTGGGAAGCAGATTGGGTAAGGCAGGTGGATCAGGGAGGTGAGCCTCAGAGGTTCCCCGAGGCCCCAGCTGTCAGCTCAGAAGGAAGGGCAGAGGTTCATTCATCCAGATGACAGTGTGCAAGAGAGGTGAGAGGAGAGACGGCGAGTCCTGTCTGAGTCATGGATTTCCAGGGGAACAGAATGTTACAGACATGAGCCTCTGCACCCCCTTTCTCTTTTCAGAGGAGGGGACTGGAGTCTTGAAAAGTGCCAGCAGGAGCCTGTGGCCTTGAGACGTTAGGAAATCAGAGGGAAGTGTCTCTGGACATTAGAAAATGAGCATTTTCGAAGGAAGGCCACCTGCTGTTTTCCTTCAAGGGACGAGGCAGGTGTCAGGAGACCCCTGGGCCTGGCGGACCGTAGCTTTGCCCGTGGCCTCCGTGACCCAGACACCTAGTTCCCCTGTGCTTCTTGTGGTTTGAGCCCCACACTTCTGTCTCTGCCACTTCCCTAGCTGGACCACTCTGACCCTCAGGTTCCTCATCTGTCAAATGGGGATAACACTAATACCTATCCCATAGTGTTGTCAGAGAATTAAGTGAGATCCTTGATGTGCCAGGCGGGGGGAGCAATGAGTGGATGTTGGGAGTGTTTATTTTTTAACAAGGGGGGTTGGCAGTAGTGGGTGGGGGGTGGCGGGTGGAGGGGACTTGTGTCCACAGCTCCAGGGCATCTCTGCCAGCCTGCTGGTGTCCCGGGTTGAGGGAGTGCTTTAAACACTTGTCCCCAGCCCTCCAGCCCTCTGGCACCCTTGGCTAGAGGCTGCTGCTTCCCCAGGGGCGTGGGTCTTGGTGATGGCACCTGTTGCTAGGCTTCAGAAGCAGGCTCTGGGGTGTGAGCTTGGCAGGGCCTGGTGCCGGCAGGCCAGGCCTAGTGGGGGCTGTTCTCTGGCTGTGGCTCCCGCTTTCTCTCTGAGCTGGTTTGTGGGAAGTGGAACTGGTTTTCCCTGAAGGGAGCAGGGGCCTGAGCCCTGGCCAGCCTGGGGATTGGCGCAACTGAGTTGCTCCAGCCACATGGGTCCACCGGCCCTCGGCCCCACAGGTGGGCTTCAGCCTGGTGCAGGGGGCTGAGTACAGTTCACATCCCTTCTGCTCACTATCTCAGTGCCCTTGAATTAAATTAACTGAAGAATTAGTGCCCAACTTTCTGCAGCCCAGATAGGGTGCCTGGCACAGTGGGGGTTCCTGTGAACTCCCTTCTCCTTCCCGCCCCATGCTGAGGCAGTGTCTGGGTCTGGCTCCAGTGTCTGGGGTCGGGCAGGTATGGGGGGTCAGGCCCCAGGGACATCACCTGAAAGCTCTCCCTTCACCCAGGCACAAAACCAAAGGCCCTCGGTGGCTCCTACAAGTCAGTCAGTTTCCCAGGTGATGAGCGTGTGTATTTTCTACTTGTAAAGATGCAAATAAGACTGAAATACACATAGTAAAAATCGAATTTCTCCTTAGCACACCCTCCCCTTGCACCCAGTTCCCTCCCCTCCGCCAGGGCACCACCAGCATTTCCTCGCAGTGTCTTCTGGGCAGGACAACCACAGCTTCCCGTGGCCTGTGTGTGTGTTGGGGGGAGAGGGCCGCACGTGCTCATTCTTCCATTCACTTTGTCATGTGTGTCACTTGGAGTGTGCACGTGTCACTCATCGGTGCCAGTTGAGGATCTGTGCTGCTGGGGCCCACAAAGGATGGATGGGGCAGGGCAGGGCCAAGGCCTGGAGACCTGAGGCTGTGCCCAGCCCTGCCATCACCAACCAGTGGGCCTTGGGCGGTTGTCATCCTCTGAGACTCAGGACTTGGGGGGAGGTGGTCCATGTGGCTCTGACATCTCTGTTGTGTGTGTTGTATAGCAGCTGCGATGTAGAAGCTCCTTAGAAGATGGGTAGTGGGTGCTTCTCCTTAAATCATTTCCCCCATGTAGCTGCCGTATGGAAATGAGCCGATAATGGTCAATTCCATGTGCAAATCAGCTCCTGGCTCAGCTCAGCCTGAGCTGAGTGATGCTTCCTGCACTATAAATACCTCCCCTGGACCTAGGGCAGCCCCGGCAGCGGCTTCTGAGCACCTGTGCAGCTGCCAGGAGCGTCACCTGTTCTGCCCGGGGCTCCCCAGCCCTCTGCTGCTCCCGGGGATCTCACGTTTCCTGGCCCAGTTCAGGGCTGAGCCCCTTGGATATGTTCGTTAATTCTCTCCACCCCCTGGGAGGATGGTGTGATTAGCAGCAGTGATGGATGGTTAGCACTGGGCTCTGTGTAGGTTGTGTGAGGTCACCCTTTCTAGCTGGTGTGAACCCGGGTAAGGCACTCAACCTCTCTGTGCTGGGTTTGCCCGTAAGCTTCCAAGTCTCAGCATTCTAGTGAGCTTGAGAAGAGCTGGCACTGGGGTGACACTTTGCACCTGGCACACAGAAGGTGCTTATCAGATGTTTGGTGTTCTTATCACCTCTGATTTGTCAATGATGAAATCGAGCCTCAGGAAGGTTAAGTAATGTGTCTCGGGTCACAGATCCAGCAAGTGGCAGAGCAGGTGTGTCTCACATCAAAGACCATACTTTTTCTACTACAACCTTCCTGGATCTGTGTCCTCTGAGGATTTGTTAGTTGAAGGGTCAAAGGCTAAGGTATAATTTAAAAGGGGCCTGGGGATGCCTTTTCTTGGTTGTTCTCTGGGATGGCCACCAGGCCCATTGGTGTCATGGCAAACTTGTCTCTGAGTTTCTGGTTTCTCTGGTTTCTACCCCTAAAGCTAATGCGCAGGGATGCGTGGCTGCATGGGAGCTCATCTCTGCATCTCAGTTTGCATCTCTCTAAATGAATAGGTCGGTTCTACTGGACTTTTGTGGCTGCATCAGTTTCTGTATCTTGTGACTGTGGGGGACTTATGGGCCCTCGAGTGTCACCCAAGGAGATGATGGGGATGATTGTTTGTCATAGGAAGGGAAGATGCACTTAGTGATCAAGGACTGTGTGCTAGCATCAGGCTGGGTGTTTAAAATTTAATCCCATTGAATTGTCATAATAACTCTGTAAGGTGGGTACTATTGGCCCCACTTTCCAGACGGAAAAACTGAGGTTCAGACAGGATATTTAACTAGACCAAGGTCATCCAGCTACCAACTTACAAAAACTGATGGCTAATATGACTTCAGGTTCCCTTGCTTCTTAGAAAGGCAGAAAGTTCTCAAGTCGGTTATCTCATCTTCCACCTGAGAAACTAGAAGTAGGAGAGCAAATGAAATCCAAAATAAGTAGAAGAAAATAAATAATAAAAGAACAGAGTGGGAAACAGAGAAATAGAAAGCAAACAAAAAACCCAGAGAAAATAAATGAATCCCAAAACTGGTTCTTTGTGAAGATAAAACTGATAAACCTCTAGACAGACTGATTAGGAAACAAAAAGAGAGAAGACAAATTACTAGTATCAGGAATGAGAGAAGTGACATCACTATCGATCTTATAGACATTAAAAGACTAGGAAGGGAATATTGTGAAAAACGTATGCCAACAAATTTGATAAGCAAGCTGAAATGGACAAATTCCTTGAGAGACACAAACTACTAAAGCACATTTAAGAAGAAATGGAAAACCTGAATAGCCCTGTAACTATCAAAGAAATTGAATTTGTAGTTAAAAAACTTTAGAGAAGGAAACCTCCAGACCAAGATGGCTTCACTATTGAATTCTGCCAAATATTTAAGGAAGAAATAATATCAATTTTAGGCAAAGTCTTCCAGAAAATGGTAGAGAAGAGAGTATTTCCCAACCCATTCAATCAGATCGGTATTATCTTGATACTGAAACTGACAAAAACATTACAAGAAAACTAAACCAATGTCCTTCATAAACACAGACACAAAATAAACCTCAACAAACTATTAGCAACAGCAAACAAAAAAGATACTTCATTATGACCAAGTTGGGTTGAGCCCAGTGATGCCCGGTTGGTTCAACATTCAAAATTCAGTTGATGTAATTCACCATGACTACAGACTTAAAAAGGAAAACCATATGATAGTGTTGCAAAAAAAAAGCATTTGATAAAATCTGACATCCAATTCTGTTAAAACTCTCAGAAAACTGGGAATATGAAGGAACTTCCTCCAGGGCATTTATGAATAGCCTACAACTAACATCTGACTTAATGGTGAAAGACTAAACACTTCCCCCCTTAGATCAGAAATAAGACAGGTGTTTGCTCTCATCACGTCTATTCAGCAGTGTGTTTGAGGCTTTAGCCAGTGCAGTTAGGCAAGAAAAAGGAATAAAAGGCGTCAAGATTGGAAAGGAAAAACTAAAACTGTTTATTTACTGATGACATGATCATCTATGTGCAAAATTCAATGGGATCTACAAAAAAGCTATGAGAATTAACAAGTGAGTTTAGCAACCTTGCAGTATAAAAAATCAATATCCAAAAATCCATTGTATCTATCTACTAGCAATGGACCATTGAAATCAATAATCAATAAATAATAGAGAATACTATTTACAATAGCATAAAAAATGTGAAATACTTAGGGATCAGTCTGACCCAACTCAGAAAGTTCTGTACATTGAAAACTATGAAAGATTACTGAGAGAAATTAAAGAAGAGCTAAATAAATGGAGTGGTATACTGTGTTCATGGATTGGAAGACTCATTACTGTTAAAATATCAGTTCTTCTCAAATTAATCTATAGATTCAATGCAATCCCAACAAAAATCCCAGCATGCTTTATTTTGGGTAGAAATTGACATGCTGATTTAAAAATTCATGTGGAAGTGCAAAGTACCTAAAAAAGCCAAAACAAATTTGAAAAGAATAAACTTGGAGGACGAATTACATGACTTCAAAATGTTAAAAAGCTGCAGTAATCAAGACAGTGTGTTTTTGCTGTAAACACAGACAAATAGAGCACTGGAACAGAATAGAGAACTGCAAAATAGACCCCCACGTGTATGGATGATTGATTTTCAACAGAGGTACAAAGGCAATTCAGTGGCAAAAGAATAGTCTTTCAAAAAGTGGTGCTGGAACAAGTAAATATCTGTGTGCAAAGAAATAAATTTTAGTCCATACCTTGCAATATATATAAAAAATGGATCATAGATGTGAAAAACCTAAAACTATAAAACTTCTATGAGAAAACACAATAGAAAATCGTTGTGGCCTTACTTAGGCAAAGCTTCCTTAGCTACAGCACTGAAAGCACAATGCGTAAAAGAAAAAAAACTGGTAAACTAGATTTCATTAATATTAAGAACTCTTTAAGAATTAAGAACTCTTTAAACCCTCTTTAAGAATCAAGCTTTTTGAAAGACTGTTCAGAGAATAAAAAGATAAGTCACAGACTGGGAGGAAATATTTCCAAATCACATATCGGAGGAAGGAATCACGTAGAGAATATAAAGAACTCTTAAAACTCAGTAATAAACAACACAAGGCAAAACGGGCAAAATATTTGAATAGACACTTCACCAAAGAAGGTATATAGATGGCAAATAGGCACATGGCAAGATGCTTATTAGTGATTAGGGAAATGCAAATTAAAACTGTCGCGGAAGGCTTCTATATACCTATTAGAATGGCTAAAACTAAGAGATTGACAATACCAAGTGTTAGTGAGTATACAGAGCAACTGGAATTCTCGTACACTGCTGGTGGGCATGTAAAATGGCACAACCACTTTGGGGACACTTTGATAGTTTCTTAAACAGTTAAACATACACCTATCATAATAGCCATTCTACTCCTAGATATTTACTCAAGAGAAACAAAGAGCATATGTTCACATGAAGACATATAGCAGCTTAGCTCGTGATAGCCCCAAACTGAAAACCACTGAAATGTCCGTGAACAAGAGAATGTATAAACCAATTTTGGTGCATCTGTACAGTGGAATACTGCTCAGCAATAAAATGGGATCAGTCATTAGGACAAGCAATAGAGTGGATCAATTTCAAAATAATTGGGCTGAGAGAAAGAAGACAGACAAAAAAGACTACATACTGTATGATTACATTTATATAAAACTCTAGAACACGCACACTGATCTGTAGTGGCTGAATCCTGCCTGGGAAGGGAGTGGGTGGGAGGGACCACAAAGGGACCCAAGGAAACTTTGGAGGCTCATGAATATGTTCACTATTCTGATTGTGATGATACATATGTCAAAAATGTATTCAATTGTGCACTGTAATATTTGCAATTTATTGCATATCAATTATACCTCAATAAAGCTGTTAAATTCCATTGCCTTTTCCAGATACCATGCTGCCTGTCACAGGGGTTCTGTTTCCATGCCAAAGAAACCATCATGCTTGAATTCATTCAAACAATTGCACATCCCTTATGCTTTCCAGAGATGTGTTAGCTTGATAATCCATCTGTGTAACATCCACCACATAAGTGAGTCATGCTGGCTTGCTGGAATACTGTCTCACACGGGAGAGAAAGGGTGGAGCGGTCAGGATTATGTCAGGGGCCCTGAATGCAATGAGCGGTTTCAACTAATAGTCCTTGAAATGCACTACAAAGGGGGCTAAGTGAATCACGATCTTCTAGAAGCTGGCATCACGGTTCTTAATCTTGATGTTATAATTTTCTTCCGTTATCAGCTGTCTGCATTAGGGTTGATTAGTAAGTCTCTGGCCTGCTCACAAGCCATCAGTTGGGGACAGACGAGCGTGTCGGTTATGGAACAGTGGTGGGGAGAAGCTGATCGGATGCACTCAGACAGCACAGTAATTAGCGTGCCTGAGACACCAGGCGGCTGTGCTGGGGCGGCCTTGGCTGGTCTCACTGTGGAGCAGTTTGTTCCTTCCCACAAAGAAACTCATGAGTGGAGATCAATGGCCAGCAGCATGGAGGCCCCCCACCACTGCCCTGGGTCTCCAGGGCCAGAGGCGGAGGTCCACAGGCTAGTTCCCCTGCTGTTCTCCCGGGCCGGTGGGTAGCCTCCTCAGGACAGGGCTTCTGGGAAGCGCCCGCAGTTCCTGGAATTCTGCATGCCCCCACCGGCTGGCCCCAGACTCCCCACAGGAGTGGCCGGCTGTGGCTCTCTGCCTCTGGAGGTTGGTGTGGAAAGGACCCCAGGGTGGAGTTCTGGTGGGGAGGGAGTTGGAACTTGCCAAGTCAAGCTCGTGAAAAGTCCTCTTCTTTTCTGCGCTTTGTCCCATGCTGGTTTGGGAGCAAGGCCGCAGCAGCTGCTAAGTACTGAAGCACAAAGTTGTTAATCCATTTATTCCTCCAACAAGAGTTTATGCTGTGCCTTCTGCGTGCCCGGCTCTGTTCTACGTACTGGGAATTCACCGAGAATGACAGAGTCAAGGTTCCCGCTCTTCTGGGGCTTCTCGTCTAGTAGAGGAGACAGAGAATAAATACATAAGGAAGCCAGAAGACACGTACTCATAAGGAATTAATAATACTTGTTATTACTTAATGCACAAAATACACGTGGCTTCCTTTCATTTAGAGGTTTTCTTCATAGCTTCGCAGACTCCATAAGCTCCTTGAAATTGTTTGGAAAAGAGTGTGTATGTGTGTGTGTGTGTGTGTGTGTGTGTGTGTGTGTGTTCTCGCGCGCACATGCGTGTTTCTACTTTTTCTCTGGGAAAAGTCCATAGTTTTCACCAAAAGCTTCAAGTGTCCATGTTCTGCGGCAGAGTAGACTCTAGTTCACCAGCTCCCCTCACGTCCATGGGCACAGAGGTCCATTCCTCACCCTCCCCTGGGCCCTCATGACTGTCTCCTCGTCTCGCTGAGTCAGCTCACTCCCAGACAGGTCTGTGTTCCCTTCTCCTAGCTGGGCTCTGAGCTGTGGCCACCCTCTCTGAGGTCATGGCTGGCTTTCTGAGTGGCAGGGTCCACTGAGCCCCAGTTCTAGGTTGCCCTTCATTCATGGGGAAGGTCTCCATTTACCGTGGGAGGTCCAGGTCCTCGGGCCAGGGCTTCAGGGGCAGCTGGATGGGGGACCATTCAGCTCTGCCACCCCCAGCCTGGCTGCCTGGCTCTGGAAGGTGATGGCTGCAGTGGGAGGCCTTGGGTGCAGGCCAAGCTGGGTGGGTGCAGGTAACAAAGTCCACCTGTGGCTGTCTGGGTGAGTGGTTCAAAAGCAAGCTGACCTGGGCCTGAGGCTTGGGGTGTATTGGGGAATATATCCTGCTCCTGGCACTCCTGCTGGGAGATGACAAGGGCACTACAGGGGTCATTGCAGGCATCCAGTAGGTCATTTGAACCCCGTTCTGGGTGTTAGACTGGCCTCTGGGGCTCTCCACAGCTTCACCACCAGCGCCAGCCCCACCCTTCTCTCTCACTCATCCGGACAGCCTGGGCGGAGAATCTTGTCGTATGTAGAGAACTGGATCCTCAGTGCTGAGCCTCTCGCCAGCCCTGGCACACATCTCCCAGCACTGCAGGGCAGACACTGCCCTGGAGTTCATGGCTTTTAGTGGTGCTGGTGTGGAAGACCTCCAAGCACTAGGGTGTCTGTGCTTCCCGACAGGACGGCTCCTGTCTGCCTCCCCAAGGCTGCTGGCCTCCAAGTCCGGGCACTTTTCATCTGCGTGGGTCACAGCCAGAATTTCTTTTGGCTTGAAGGTGCCAGGGGGCCATGGAATGCCTGCTGCCATCTGGTGCTTCATGTCTCTAGACATTTTCTTTAGAAGAAAATGTTCTCAGGACCTGAGAGATGATGAAGGGCATTTTGTCATTCTTCATTTTGGCAAAACAGAGCTGCTGGCGCTGGTTGGAGCTGGGGTGCGTGGCCTGCAGCTGTCTGTGGGTGCCTGGGGGCAGCGATGGGCCATCCTCAGAAACTTTTGCTTCCCTGTTCTGGTCCAGTCCTACAAAGGCTGCTCGGGAGCCCACTGGGCACCAAGTCTGAGCTGTGGCGTTTGTCCAGCGTCCAAACGAAGACCCCACCCTGCCAGGTTAGCCTCCTTGAGCTCACCAGGTCCCTGCAAGGACCTGTGGCCTCTCTGCTCTGGCCCTGGGTTCCCTTGGCCCCATCTCAGGAGGGGCTTCAGGGGACCTGGGGGCACAGTTGCTATTTGTGTTCAGTCTCAGAGGACTTCCGTGACCCAATTCTAAGGCCTGTCCTCAGGCGGTGTTCCTGCCTGCAGCCCACGTGGAGATGGGGCCTTTTGTGGACGAGCCCTGGGAGAATGTGGGGGTGGCTGGGAGGGAGTGGGTGCACTGGGGCTTTCTCCCACAAGGCTCCCTGGTGCCCATGCCTTTGGCTCAGCCCAGCTTGGAGCAGGGAGTGCATGGGGGCTGGCTGCTTTGGTTGCTCAAATGGTCCTTGCCCTTGAGCCCAGGACCTGACCCCTGCATTCAGCAGACCACAGGTTCTGATTATGATTGGGACACTGTCAGTATGGGGGTCCGAGGATGACCTCTAGGATCCCAGAGTCACTTTCCCTGCAGAGAGTAAGGCTATCAGACCTACCCAAGCATGACCATGGGCAGCCATTTGATCACCTGGGGCCTCCGTGCCATTTGTTGGTAAAATGAGGAGAGGGCCACTGCTCGTGGGGTCGAGGAGAGGTGCAACTGAGGTGATCCCTGCAGGACCCGCTGGTGTGGTGCCAACCCACTGCATTCTCTGGGTCTCCTTCCCTTGCACTGGCTGGAACCTCTCTCTCAGAAGCTTGCTGGCGGATCGCCTCACCTGTGGCCACCAGCTGGGGCGCTCCTCCCTTTGTTCAGCCCTGCTCCTGCTCCGCCCTGCCCCACGCTCCTGGCTCTGTCTCTGTTTTAGGTCAATGGCACTCGATTGTCATGGTGGTGCCCCCGCCTCTGAGCAATGCGGAGTCCTCTGGGAGTCTTCCGGCCCCCGAGCCTGGGACTCTCCCTGCCTGTGCGCAGACGAGGGAGCAGGATGGAGGAGGATGAGTAGAAATGTGAGCCCCCTTCCTCTCTCCCTTTGCGGGAGGCTGGCTTTTGGGGGGAAGATGGGCTTCCTCCTGGTCCTCCGGAGGGTGGCTGGGGAGGGCCGTGTGGTGACTTTTCACTGTCACACCTCTCTTGATCAAGGTGGCTGAAATCCTAGCCAGCGTTTATTCAGATATGATTGCATGGTTTGGGCCAGGAGGGTCATCTGTGGCTGTCGATGACACAGGGCAGAGTTGGTGTGAACTCTGGCCCCATGCTTCATACAGACGTTCCTGTAGAGGAAGGACACTGTCCCGTGGCCAGTTGGGGCAGTGGCTCGGGGACCCAAGGAGAAGAAGGGGCCTCAGGGCCCCCCAAAATCCCATCATCTGTCAGAGCAAGTGAAATCCGGAATTATATTGTGGCTTTCCCTTTGCAAGTTGTGTGACCTCAGGCAAGGAAGGGAAACTTTCGGAGCCGCAGTTTCCTCCCTTGAAAGCTGGGGATGGAAGTGACTTCCTGCTTGAGCTGTAGAGAGAGTCAGAGGAGGTGACCCCTGTGATGATGCCTGGCTCACCATCAGGGGGAACCTGAATGAGCTAATGCTCCTCTGGATCCTGGGAGAGCGAGGAGAAGGATGGAGGGAGACGCCAAAGCTGCTGGAGACTGGGAGGCGCCCAGCTGGGTCTGATGACTGGAACCCCGTGCTTGTCATCACATCCTTATAGCTCAGGCCAGGCTGGCTGGGACCCTGGACCAGCCTGAGGAGAGTGGGGCTGGAGTAGGGCCTAAGGATCAACCAGACTCTATAGCCTCTGCAGTCCTGCCTGCCCAGGGTCAAGGCCCTGGACTCAAAGTCAGAGAAAATTCTCCCCATCGGAATACTTGTCAAGGCCTCCCTGGTCACGGCACTCATTTTGAGGGTCTCTGGGATGGATAGATGATCCCACTCAGAATTAAGCAGGGATGCTGGGGAGAGGTCGTCTGCTGGGAGGAGGGTGGACTGGGGGAGGGGGGAGAAAACAGAGCCTCTCAAAGTCAGAAAGGCCCCAGAAGGCCTGGTGGCGGCCCCTAGGCTCCAAAGTGTGGACTGAGGGGCTGCTTAATTTAAGGACCCCCTCACCGCGGTTCACCATGTGAGAACATGGCTCTGAGGAACGAGCCATGTGTTGGTCACCTGGAGCGGGTGTGTGGGAATGTGGTCTCTCTTGGGTCTGTCCTCTCGGGCAGTTGGCTGAAACCCTTCTTGGGGCCCATCAGCGGCAGCGAAATGGCCCATGAGCATGATTCTGGGGCATGAATGGGAGCAGCCTGCATGTCCACGCCAACCACCCCTCACCAATTTGCCAAAAATCAGGCCAGTTTGCCCTTAGAACAACTCACTGAATAGCCAGTTTGCTGAAAGCTTTGCCGATGTTTTCCTGGTTTTCTTCCCCTTGCCTCTGCCCCCGGGTCTTCCCTCCCTCCACTGCTGTTCTGTATGCAGATGGTAGGCCGGGGAGGTCGAGATGGATATGAAACAGGAAACCCCCTCAATGATGCCAACTGGCACGTGGGAGATGAGTGATGGTGTGGTTTGGTTTCTGCTGAGTTTGCCACTAGGAGAACTGGTCCCTCGGTGATTTTGTCATTTGGAGAACTGACTTTGGAGATTTGCTTTTGGTTGACTTAACCTGATTTCTGAATTGAAATGTCAGCGCAGATGTTTACAGGAAGCCAGAGGGCTCTGCCCTTGATAATTCACACCTCACCCATTGTGCCCCCCGAGGCTGTGACCTGTGTCCTCCTGGAGGGCAGCACAGGCACGTTCCTCACCACACTGGGTCTCTCTCTCTCTATCCCTCTCTCTTTCACACACTCGCACAGACACACACACACACACCCTGACACTTGTGCCTCAAGCTGCCAGAGCAGTAAGTTGGATGTTGGGCAGGCTTCTCCCAAGGGGTGGCTGAGACCAGACATAATTGAGGGAGTAGGGAAAGACGGTGAGCTGTAATTGGTCTAAATCACCCTTCTCGCTGAGTGTTAAAGGCAAGTAAGTTCTCCAGCAGCAGACACAGCTTTCTCCTTCCTTGGGTTTTCTTGCCCTTTTGGAGGCGCTTGTTCCTGGAGGACATGCTCATCTCTCCTCTCAGGGCAGGTGGGGACCCTGGGTGCTGCTGGCGTTTGCTGCTGTGGAGTGAAACACCAGACAGTCACACGGCAGAAGCCATGCTGTGTGTTTCTGGGGCTGTCTCATGGGCACAGTGTCTGAACTCACCGTTTCTCCTCCAGATCTGGTCCCCTCCTGTCTTGGCTGGTGGCGCCACTGTCACTGGGTGATAATGCTTACTTTCTCTCATGACTCTCAACCGATTGATCTGTGACTCTTCCTGAGCATCCTTGAATCTACCCTTTCTCCATCCCCACCACTGCAGACCTATCATTTCCTGCCTAGGTTAGCATGACAGTGACCGATCCAAGTTTCCTCAACCAGCATCTTCTTTCTGCATCTTAATCCATCCCCATGGCCACCGGGGGGGACTTGGGGACACGGATCTGATCAGTTCAATCCCAGCCTGAAAGCCTTTGGTGACTCTCTGTTGACTCAAGGTCAAGGTTAAGCTTTGCAGCATGACATCTAAGATCCTTCCTTGCTCTCCAATAGCGTGTTGTCATACTTGCCCACCCCTGCCATTTGTCTCCAGGTGGCTGGATTGCTTTAGTTTTCAGGACATGCGTGGACTGCTCCCTGCTAGGCTCTCCAGCTTTCCAAGCCTCGGTGCCTTTGCACATGCCCATCTCCCTGCCAGGGAATGCCTTCCTTTTGCCTCATACCCCAGTGAATTTGATAGACCTTCAACACCCAGATCAGAGAGCATCTTCTCTGTTCTTTTAGGTACCTTTTAATACACTCTCCCCTGTGCTAGTTCTGTTCTTCTTCCTCTTTTTTCTTTGGATGACTATTATTTTGCTTCTATTATTGTGCTATATTATTAATTTGTTTCCACATCCTGCTGTCCTCTTGAGTGTGAGATTTGAGGGTGGGAACCATGCTTTGTCCACTTCCGTATCCCCAGCTTCTGGCCCAGGACTTGGCACATGCTGGTCCTCAAGAATGGTGGTCCATTCTGCCCAAATGGGCTCATTCCTTAAATGTTTATCAAACACCCACTGTGTGCCAGGCACAGCTCTGGGCACCAGAAATATGGCAATGAACATGACCTCATGGAGCCTTGATTCTAGTGGCGAGAGGGGTGGATATAAACAAAGAAATAAGTAAATATGTCAGATGATGCCATGGAGAACCAGCAAAGGAGACTGAGAAGGAGCAGCCACCCAAGTAGGAGGAGCACCAGGAGGAGAGGCCAAGAGAAGAAGGCGCTGCACAAAGGGGGATGGGCCGGGCCTCGTCCGGCGGTGCTGGTGGGGAGGAAGATGAAGGGTGAGTGCTAACCGTTGGATTCACAGTGGGGAGGTATTTGAGGTCCTCGACAGCAGGTGTTACAGCAGGGTGCCGGGGCCAGAGGTGATGAGAATGAGCTCAAGAGAGAATGGGAAGAGAAAAAGGGGGCCGGCAGGTGTAGACTCCTTCTTATAGAAGTCTCGTTGTAAAGAGAAGCAGTGTCATGGCGGGTGGTGTCAAGGGTGGGGTGTCTTAGAAACATGGGTGATCTTGGCAGTGTGCTTGAGTCCTGATGGAGTGCCCCTGCCAGGAGCATGCTGCGTACTAGAGACAAAGCACAACTGGTCAAGCGATGTCCTTGAGTCGGCCAGAGGGGGTGGGTCTGGTGCTTGAGATGCGTGTGTTGTAAGTGAGATGAGCCTCGTCTGGCTTCCCCCAGCACCATTAACCAGCTGGCCACGGATGAGCTCAGCCCTGGAGAGATCTGTAGGCCATCCTTTCCCCACTGTTTCTACGTGTCATGATCGTGACCTCCAGGACTCCCGACGTAAGTAGGTGCAGGGCGGAGCAGCTCCACGGATGTGGCAGCCCAGCCCAGGACAGTCAGAGCAGGCTGGGGGTGGGATGATGGGGCTGGGGGCAGGTCTAATTATGCTGTTGCTTGAGGAGAAATGGTGCACAGAGTAGCTGAGTGATGGTAGCCATTGGCGTGGGGTTCACAGTTGGCCAGGCTGGTCAGGACTAGCAGAGAGCTGTCCATAGGCTGAGGCCAAGGTCACATTCAAGCTACTAGCTCCTGTCGAAGAACGTTGAAAACAATCAGGGATAAGTCAGAGCCAAGTTCATGAGCTGGCAGACGTGTGGGGCCCAGGGCAGGAGCTAAGCAGAGGAGGCTGGGGGGACATCCTGTCATGGGAAGTGGGGGCAGCATGGGGAATGGGCCAGAGCTCGCTCGGCAGTGTTGTCACACGATATCTATGCCAGATCAGCCGGGGAAGGGAACTCACAGTCGTGAGTTTTACGTGCCAGGCTCTTGGGAAGATTATTTATTTATCCATGCATTCATTCAACAAGTATTTCTCACATCTAGTTTGTTCTGCATTGAGGCAGAAATTATTGTTCCCATCTTACAGACAAGGAACCAAGGCTTAGAGGAGTTGCGAAACGTTCCTAAGGTCCCACAGCCAGTCAGTGGCAAAATGCTCAGGCTTCTGCTGTGATGTGATGCTCCATGCCAGGAGGATGTGACGCCGAGACCCAGGTGGGCTGAGGTTCTTCAGATCCCCACAGGGTGGGTTCTGCGTCCTGCAGAGGGTGTGTGTGTGTGTGTGTTAGGAGTGTCAAGTGGCTTCAGCCAGGGCAGAGGAGAGATGCAAAGGCTGGGAGCTCAGGAGGGCTGGGACAGCATCCCTATCTTGCATCTGCTCTTTGGGTCACGCAAGTCCAAGCGGGGGCAGGGATGAATGGATGCATATTTTGTGGACCATGGAGACTACAGCAGAAGCCTTGAAGGCCTCTTGGGGGCTCAACCTGTATAAGCCCACTCTGTGGGCAAAGGCAAGGAGGCAGCTTCTGGACCAAACCAGCCACTGTGGACCTGCCCTGGGGTGTCATTGTTTTGGCTCAATGCTGAGCCATCCTTGCCTGCTGGTGGCACCCACACTCCAGACAGCAGTGTCACTGTGCTGTGGCCTCGCCTGGCAGCCTCTGCGCCCTCGCTGCTGACGGTCATCGCTCACGGGGCGTGCAGGGCAGTGGAGTTCATGTCTCTCATGGCGGTGGCTCTTTGCTCTCTCTCAGGTTCTTTCTCTGGATGACAGCTGAGCGGTGCCTGGTGGAGTGGATGCTGCACTGACCTTCAGGAAACATTTATTGAGCACCTGCTCCATGGGAAACTCTGTGCCAGAAATCCTGCCTCTTTTATCTTATTTTTTCCTCATGGCAACTTCGTCGCCTCATTTTATAGGTGGGGAAACTGGGGCACAGGAAGGCTGAGCAACTGGTCTAAGATCACAAAGCTCCTGAGAGGCAGCGCTGGTGTAGGAACCAGGTCTGCCTGACCCCAAAGCCTGCAGGATTTCCAGAACCTTCACTGACCATTAAGCCATTAGCTCGTATTAGGGTGTCCTGGATTAACACGTCTAAAGTCATTAATGTGTTTATTTGTGGACAAAGTGAAGACCAGTCCTGACAGCTCCAGGCAGTGCAGTGGGATGAAAGCTGGTTGAAGGGGGAGGGCAGGGTCCAGAAACGCTTCCTGGGGTCTGAGGTGGAGAGGACTGGAAGCAGGGCCAGGGGTGTTTCTGGCAGAGGGAATAGCATAATTCAAGGCCCAGAGTCATGGGTGGGGGTGGGTGCCCTTGGCAGGAAATGGCTCAAGGCACACACCCTGGCCCAGAGTAACTCAGCGTCTGCCTCTGGTTCCATCAGTGTCTAGAAGCTAGTTTGTGCATGTGCATACATGTGTGTGCGTGCAGGCCCACATGTGGGTATCATGCGCATGTGCGTGTGCAGGTCCACAGGTGTGTATGCCTGTGCAGGTCCACAGGTGTGTATGCAGGCCCACGTGTGTGTATGTATGAGCATGGGCCTACATGTGCGTGTGCAGGACCGTGTGTGTGTGCATGTGCGTGTGTGGGCAGGAAAGTGTGCGTCCCTCCATCCGCTGTGTCGACTGGTGTAAATTTGTCCATCTCTCTCCGTCACGTACTTATCTCTGTATCTGCAGTGCTTGGTGGAGAAGGTGCTCATTGATGTTTGTGAAGACGGTGACCAGCTCCATCTCCATATCCGTTGATGCTCATGGTTACGTGTAACAGTGGCTGTGTGGCCACCACTGCCCCTGCTGACATTTCATGTCTACCTTGGGCAGGACCCAGGGACCCCCTGTCCCCCCCAACCCCACACATAGTATCTAAGACCCTTACCCTCTGGTAGGGGTCTTTCGAGCGTGCAGGACGGCTGAAGGATGGGCGGTGAGTGGGGGGCCGGGGGATTTCACCTTCATGGCACCTCCGAGTCTTCCTCTTTCCTGGTCCCTCTTATAAAAAGCTTGGCCTGATCCTCTCTCCCTCTCTCCCCAGTTTGCTGTTTAGTTTCACTCGGCCCTCACTCTCACCTTCCCCCGGGCTGGACCTACCTGGAATCTTGGAGTGAAAGATGAAAAACTAGCCCTGAGTCCTCTTTGAGTTTTCATTTTATTTCCTTCTTCCGTGGGGGTAGAGAAGTGGAGGCAATGCCCTGGGGTGTGAGTGAGGGAGGAAGGAGGGAGGTATGTGCGTGGGGAATAAGCAGATCCGCTCCGGGAGATGCTGTATGTGGTCTGTATGTACATCTGTGTCTGCGCATACACACACCCAGATGCTCCTGCACACACTTATTTTCAGATAGCTTGTCGTGGCTCTCAATGGTCCCGTGCAACACCGGTGGGTTGCTGTGGGGGAGGGAACGAGACAGAGGGGAAAGTATAGACTAAAGTGACTGAAGAAGTACACAAAACAATTGGCGAGATATAATTGGACTTTATTAGGACCCTGATTTGAAAAACTGTAAAAAAACCCATTTATGAGACCCTTGAGAAATTTGACTACTGACATTAGGGCTTGTTCACTTTTGTAGGGGTACCCTCAGCACTGCATTTATGTGTTTTTAAGAAAACCCTTGTCTTAATAGAGGTACAGTTGAAGTGTTTACATGTACAAGATATGATGTTGGAGATTTTCTTCAAAATAATCTGGGGGTGGTGAAGCATAAGGGACAGGAGCAGCTGAGTGATGGATGGTTGGTGCTTCGTTACACTTTTTTGAATGTTTGAAATTTTCCATAAGAAAAAGTAACATAAAATGATTTAATAGCACTTTTTTTTTCTAGTTATGCAAGGAATCTTGTTTGTTTTTTGTTTTAGGTTTTCTGCCTTAACTTTTCTGGAATCTTAGGTGCTGCGATCACTTGCTGGCTAGAGAGAGGAGCAGACGGCAGGATGAATGGATAAGTAACGAGCAAATATCAATGAGAACAGGAAACAATCAACTGGGTTTCCTGGAGAGCTTTCTTTATCCCTGAATATTTCTGCAAAGTTACATGCGTATAATGTAGTCGTATTATTTTTTGCAAGAAAATGGTTCATACCATGGGAGTAAATAGGCCAGTACCCGATGGTGGGAGGTTCATAGAGGCTTAAGTATGGGCTCCGGAGGCAGACTGGCAGACTCTGCATGTGGTCAGCCTCAGGCCTCGGGTAGTAACCCCTATCTGCAAGGTGAGGATAAAGACAGCACCCACTGTCTACTCGTGCAATGGAACATTGTTCAACCACAAAAAGGAATGCAGTACTGAAAAATGCCACAATGTGGATGGGCCTTGAACACATCATGTTAAGTGAAAGAAAACAGTCACGAAAGACCACACGTTGTATGATTCCATCTATGTGAAATGTCCAGAATAGCCAAATTGGTAGAGACAGAAAGTGGTACCCGGGGACTGGGGCGGGGTGCCGGTGAGGGGCCTGTTCGGACAGCTGCAACAAAATACCGTAGGCCGCGTGGCTTACAAACAGCAAACATTGAGTTCTCCCAGTTCTGGAGGCTGGGAAGTCCAGCATCACAGTGCCAGCAGATTCAGTGTCTGCAGGCCCTTTTCCAGCTGCAGACTCCCGACTTCTTGCTGTGTCCTTGCGTGGTGGGAGGGAGTAGGGAGCTCTGAGGGGTCTCTTTATAAGTACACTGATCTCATTTTGAGGGCTCCAGTCTCGTGACCTGAGCACCCCCAATACCGTGACATTAAGATTTCAACCTATGAACTTTGGGGGGACACAGACATTCAGACCAGCAGGGAGCGACTGCTAATTGACGTGAGGTTTCTTTTTAAGATAGTGGGAACGTTCTAAAGGATCGTGGTGATGGCTGCACAGCTCTGAATATAATAAAAACGCTGGAATTATACACTTAAAATGGACGAATTTTGTGGCATGTAAATCGTATATAAATTAAAGCTGTTTGAAAAAAAAAACCACATCATGGGGTTAAGATGAAATAAAATACTGTGTGTAAAGTGTTTAGAAGAGGGCCTGGCATGTCACATAGGTTTTATAATTCTAGATGCTTCACTCAAATCTTTGGGGGGAGCATGTTCCTCGAGCATTTATTTTCTGAAATGTTTAATATGTATCATGCTATGAAAACTCTGGAAGTCAGTGGTTTAGGTAGAATTACCATCTCCAGGTTTTAATGACCATACACTGGTCTGGAATTAAAAGCCTTCTACACAGCACTAAAATAGATTATTCATATCACTTAAGATTTTTGGTCATAAAAAAAACCTCTCTTAAAACAGCTTGAAAAGACAGTTAACGACGTGGCGTTTTCTTGCTCTGCTCCCCCCCAGCTCCCCGATACCTCCCTCCTTAGACAGTGAACGCCTGAATCTTGGTACAACTCTGCGCTTTAGATTCTCACCTCCGTTAACAGATATAAAACTAATTAGTAGCTAATCTAATTGATTGACCGTCTCCTAATTTTTCTCTCTTCCTTCAATAATTCCTTAATTGACTAAATCGTTGTGAGAGAGACCTGACCCGCAGAAGTGACTGAGAATTGATGTTGGAATTTCCCTTCCTTTTAAGTTGGAGTCCCTCTGATAGTCTTGGAGGGAAGACACACCCGGTGGGAGGTCTGAGGCAGGGAAATCAAGAGCCCTAATTAGCAGGGTGGAGGGAAGGGAGCATGCGGGGTGAACGTTTCTCTTCTCTTGACTTGTGCGTCGAGGAACTCCTCTGAGCAAACACGCTATTTTAAACCGTCGGCATTCTCCTGAAAAGAGACAGGAAGCACGGGGCCAATAAGCCAGTCAGCTTTTAGAGCAAGGACCCAAATAGCTTACCTTCTGCTCTGACATGTCCTTGGGCCCGACTCTCCCTCCTTTGTCCACTGCACACGTTGGTGGTTTTCCTCTGGCCCTCGGAGCACGTGCGTGTGACAACAGGGAGCTTTTGCTCCACCGAGGGTCCTTCTCAGATTCCTTCTCTGTCGTTCACTGTCCCTGGGGGAGCAGAGGCGTGCAACCTCCTAGAGGAGAGCAGACCCCCAGGGAGAAGAACAGGGTTTATTCCTTACAGAACAGGGTGTCTGGAGGCGGCTCCATGCCAGGTCCGTTATCTCCTGCAGGCTTCAGACCTCACTCAGATGATGGGCTGTTGTGGCTCCACTTCACAGGGGGGTAAACTGAGGCTGGAGGGAGCATGCATCCCAGGATGCACAGATGGTGGTGGTAGAGCTGGGATTAGAACCGTACTGCCTACCTCCAGGATCAGGCCGGGGTGGTGCAGGGTGAGTTCTGTGGAGGTGACACTGCGGCTGCCTGGTAAGGTGGTGCAGGGACCCAATCCCGGGGCCAGGCCGGAGCCACATAGGCTTGGGGTGGTGGCTTGGGTGTCATCACTTGCTCCCTTTGGCCTCTAGGTTCCCTCCCATCCTGGGCTTCCCTGGAGACTCCTGGGAGAGGTGTCTTGGGAAAGTTGCTTTTCCTTAAGCATGGGAACAGGCCTGCCTGCCCAGAGTCTTGGCACTGCTGACCGGGGCACCCGCGGGGGCTCCTCCCCTGCCCCTGCCAGCTCCGTCTGTACATGAGTGACAGGACACACGAGGTGGCTGTGCCTCACAGAAGAGTGGTGTCAGAAGCCCCAGGCTGGGCCACATGGATGGCCACTGGGCTGGCTCAGCAGCAGATGTTTGAGATGGGGCAACTGTGGGCGGTTCCCCCTATAGGGTGTGGTGGGGCCTTGCCTCTAGAACTGGGCCCTTTCCTGGGCTTGGGAGGGACCATGTGCCAAACACCCCAGCCTGGATCGCTATCGGGAAATGTCTGGAGATATTTTGAGCTCCTCTGACTTACCCCACTCAGCAGGCCTCACTGTTGCCCTCTTAGCTTTCCCTGAAGTCTCTCTTTGGTTCCCGTCCCCATTTTCTCCTTGGTGGCCTCCCTTCCCCACCTCCAAGAATGAGGCGCATGTGGGTGCCCCCCTGGCAGTGGTGTGCTGGAAGTGGCCCACGCCAGGCGGCTTCCTAACTCTATGTTCAGTGACGTCACTTTGGGAGCTCGAAATTGACCGTGGCGGAAGTATTTACACCAAGGAAATTGGCAAATATTCCAAATCAAGGATGAATGTATTTATTTATATTCAGAGAGCCTGTTGTTAAACCTTTACCAGCGCACCACTGCCCCTGGGGCTGCGGGGCGGCCCGACAGCCTGGCAGGGCTTATGTCATTATCCATCTGTCCCAGGCCAGCGTCACTGCACGCCTGAGCTTTCTCAGAAGGATGTTTCTGGAGGCCCTTTGGGTCTGCTGTAACTGGATCTGTAGGTTTGACTCAAGGCCTTATTGCTGTCGGGTACGGCTTCTGCCTGGATCACGGCACAGAAGCCACCTCTCCTGCCAGTGCTGGCGTCCTGCGGCCTCCCTGAAGTGCTGGATGCCTCTGCAGCCCTGGGGAACTGGGCGGGAGGCGTGTCAGGGTGGGAGCGAGGGGCCGGCTGGAGCTGTGGGCCTGCGCCCCGCTTCCAGCTTGACCTCCCTTCCCCCCGGGCCCAGCTGAACTCGAAGTCAGTCCATCACCCTCTCTGGGGATGGGGCTGCCTCCCGTGTCCCCTCCCTCTGACGCTCACCTCCCGGCTCCTCGCACCATCCACACTGCTATGTGGAGGAGGCCTTGGGGAACACAGTCCCCTGCTGAGGCAGGGCCCACCCGTCTCAATGTGCTGGGTGAGGGCAGGGGCTGAGGGCCTTTCCCTGGCCTGCAGTGTCTTACTGGCTCCACCCACCAGCCTGGCGAGGTAGATGTCACTGTGCTTGTTTTTCAGAGGTAGAAACTGAAGCACAGAGTGGTTCAGTCCCTGTGCAAGGTCACACAGCCCATAAAGGCCAGATTTGTCTTGGACGTGAAGGCCTATGTTCTTTCTTTCCAGTCACTGCACTGCATGAGGCAGGGGTACGAAGGTCCACCCATGGCAGGCTGACCTTGCCCTTCGGTGCCTCTTGTGGAGTCTGGACCTCTTTGGGCTGCCCTCATGCCTGTGAGGGATTTCAATCCACTGAGGTCTGTGTCTGCCTCCTCCAGGCAGCCTGCCCTGACTGCTCCCTTCTTCTCCTGCCCCCCTACCCTCCTTGCACTCAGTGAGCTCTTGAGCCTGACGTGTGTGCTCAGAAGGTGTAGGGGTCCATGTGGCTTCTTCTTACTCCTTCCTTTCCTGAGAACCCACTGTGGGCCTGGCCTGGCACTTCCCTCTAATCCCAACTGTTCAGCCCGGGGTCTTCCGTCCCCTTGAAGACAGTGTCTTCTGTCTCACAGGTGTCCCTTGAGGTGCTCAGGCAGGATGCCCAGGTGGTAGCTGTCCCAAACTGAACCCAGTGTCCAATCAGCCCTTTTTTGTGTCCAAAAGCCAGAAGCTGAGGAATAGCCCGGGGAAGGCTGACCCCACAGTGGTTGTGAGGCAGAGAAGACAGCAGAGCGTCAGCTTCTTCGTCTGCAAAACAGGGACAATGCTACAGACCCCGCCTGGCCTTGGTGAGGAGTAAGTGGGATGGTCCAGGCCCAGCACGGTGGCCAGAGCTGGAGGAGGCCTGAGGGAGGCCCTCTCGCCTGCCACCCCTGCAGCCAGTCCTCTCTCCCCACAGGACCTTGGGTCCATTTGCCTGGTCCTGGTGTCCTTGGGAAGAGCCAGGGGCAGGGATGTGTGTGACCTATGGGAGCTGACCTCTGCATTGTGGGGAGATGGCCTCTCTTCCAGAGGGGACAGGCCCTCTGGGGCTGGTTCAGTGCTGGTGGTTCCTTCTGGAAAGCGGGCACTCTTTCTGGGCGGGGCCTGTGCCAAGGCCGTCAGGCTGCTTCTGTGGCTCCTCCTCCCCCTTCAACCATCAACGGCAGCAAGACAGGAGCAGGGAGGGTCTGCCTGGATCCCAGCTGGCAAGCAGACTGGCTCCTGCCAGTGGCTGGACACCCTCCCAGGGCTGGGCTCCCTGTTCTTCCTCATCGGAAGCCCCAGGTTGGCTCCCCAATCCACCAGCACTCAGATGGTGGGATGGCCCCTGGGCTCTCTGGCAAGATGGCCCTGGGGTTTGCGGGGAAGATTGCAGTGCAACGGGGAGGGAGGGGTCTCCTTCTGCCCCACTCGCCTGGGCCTTTTCTGGGCTGAGGGGTGCTCTTCATCCAGCCCTCCTTGCCGGCAGAGCCCCCACGTCCTTGCTCCAGCAGGCAGGCAGAGACGCCCACAGGCTCCCAGACGTGAAGGCAGGGATGTTCTGAGCCCGAGCACTCGGGACTTTGGGTTTGGGGTCTGGCTCAGGCTGACCTGGAAGGCGAGGAGGTCCTGGGTTCAGGGAAGCCATCAACCCCGCCCCAAACAATGTGGAAGTAGGGACTGTAGGGGAGAACCTTAGATATGGCCATAGGGACCTGTGGAAGCTGCATGCTGGTCACGTGTAAGCTTCCAGTTTGGGAACGCAAAGATAAGACTATTTGTTCCTCCTACACTTTAAATGTCAGCCGAGCCAACTTCTTCTGCGGGCCAGCGATTGGACAGTCCAGGCTGCCAGTCCTGCTTCGACGCGTCCCAGCTGTGGGACTGCCCTTAGTTACTCACCCTCTCTGAGCCTCAGGGTCCTCATCTGCAGAATGGGACAGTCATATACACCTTAGGAAGTTCTCGTGAGAACTAATGAAAAACATATGTCAATGGTGCTAAGATGATGACAGCGACAAAAAGGGCTGAGAAGGACAGATCTCATGTTACGGAGGCCATCCCTGGCTGGCATCTACTCTGTGGCTAGCTTGGGCATAACGGACTGCGAAACGTTTTCCTGTGACTTCAGCGTTCCAGCGTCGCCGGCGGCTCTGATGTACAGTCAACGGGGTGAGAGTCTCCTTGGAGCTCTGCCCGGGGTTTCTGGGGTTGGGAGCAGGAGGCAGGTCGGGTCTTCCCAGGTCCTGCTGGATGTCAGTGCCTGCCGGGTGTCACTTCCTGAGACTGCCGGCAGCTCACAGCCCCGCCTGGCCCTGCAGGATGCTGCCCACATGGCCTCCCTGTGCCGCTGATATGCAGGGAGAAAGGCTGTACCCCGACCCTCATCCTCGACTCCTTGGGGCCCCGAGGGAGTGGATTGGAGGAAGCGGCTTCTCTCAGGTCCTTGAGGAAACCCAGCTTGCAGCCTTTGTTCCTGTTCCTACTCTTCCATCTGCCCAAATGCTGTTCCTCCGTGCATCCCCTGGCCAACTCCTCCTCTGAGCCTCAGCTCAAAGTCACTTCGGGGGGGAAGCCCTCCCTGACCCTTCTGACCAGCATGCTTGCCCTTGTTTAAATTCAGGGTTACTATTCGGCGTGCGATGATCATTTTAGTTACACACCTGGCTCTTCCACTGAGCCGGGCAAGTGCAGAGAGTGTCCACCGTGCCCGTGCCAAGCGAGCTCCCTGCAACACAGGTGCCCCTCAGGATGCATTTGTCTGGAGCTGGGGGTCCAGGGCTGGGCACAGCATCCAGCTTTCTTCCTCTGCTCCTAAGTGCTGCTGGGGGTGGGCCCACCCAGGCCCTGGCATCCTGGGAGCCTCATCCCCCACCCCCTGACTTTCCCCCAGTTCTGAGCCTCTTTCCTCCTGGTTCCTGGGCTGCTGTTCTAGGTCGCTGGGTTGGAGCCTCCCCCAGATTTTGTCCTTTAAAACTCATTGATTTTTGTGCTGACTTTTACAGTACAAATGTCACCGTTAGATAAAATAATTGAAGCGGGTAATCTATTCCCTGGGCTCCCGTGGCGCCTCCCACCTTGCCCCATGAAAGCGCGGCCCCCTCTGGCTAGCTGCGGGGACTGGTGCCAGCTGGGGTGAGCAGGACCAGGCAGTGCAGGGGCCTCAGGCCAGAGACCCTTGCCTGCCACACCAGCGCCTGCCGAGATGGAAGGTGTGTGGGATGCAAGAGGCTGTGCAGGCAGCCACTCACCAGCCAGGCTCTAGGGCTGCTCTTCATCCTCTCTGCTCCTCGTCCTCTCAGCCATTCAGTCGGCATAATCATACTTCCCTAGAAAGAAGATTAAATAGGAGACCGCAGACGGGTGGCCCCCACTGTCCCTGCCGCTGAGCAGTGACCCGGTAGGTGTTGCTCCCTCCCTCTCCTCTCCCAGCCAGTCCTCCAGGTGTGGGAGGGGCGTATTATTTATCACTTGAAAACAAAAGGTGGTTGTGCACCCCAGAGGAAAAAGCAAATTACAAGAACATAAACCTGCCAATCTTTATTGTTTCCAGGAGCTTTCTTTAGGCGAGGCATATAGTGGCACAAGCCCAATTTCCATTTCCAATTCTGCAAATTGAATCTTCGAGAACAGAGGGTTTCCCGTGCATGAGAAGGGTCTCGGGCGCCATCATTTCAAAGGCGTGAAGGCACGGAGCCCTTTAGACGTGGAGCGGGCTGGGTGTGCCTTGGTGGGCGGGCGAGGGTGTTGTGTGGGGCTGTTGGTTCTGCTGGCACACACAGACCTGGTGCTCGGGGCTGTGGGGAGGGAGCCCCCCTGGTCCTGCAGAGGGTGACGAAGGGTCTGGGCAAAGGGGACAAAAGGGCCTTTGCTTAGATGCTGTTGAGATATTTAGAGGAAGGCCCTGATGGCAGAAGAAAGCTAGGATGGAACTCTGGTCCACGGGGCAGACCTGGGTCTACCGCCTGGTGGGCTTTCCCCGGATTGGGGCCCGTGATGGGCAGCAGCCCCACCAGGCGTGTCAGGGCAGCACCTGCTCGTGGGTGTGAGTTCAGGTTCTGCTGCTCCGGGCTGAGGGGCATGGGGCCCATCACTACCCTGCTCTGACCCTCAGTTCCCTCATCCATGAAAGGGTGCCCACCTGTGGGGTGGTGGTGCAGATTGAGGAGTGTGGAGTAGGAAGGCTGGGGTATGGGGCAAAGAGATGCTGGCTTGGGGCCTCCACTCGCCCAGCTGAATGCTTCCTGGATGCTGGGCTTGCTGGCAGGGCAGGGGTGCGGTGGCCTCGGAGCCCGAGGGTGAGGAGGAGCAGCTGAGGAGAGAGATCAGACTCTGGTAGGGAAAGGCAGCCCCAGCCCCAAAGGCAGATGGACCAGGTGTGCAGGGGGACCTGGGGAGACGGGGCAGGGCAGAGCTCCCTTCGTGGAGCAGCCCATCCTCCTGGCTGCCCTTGCCCCTGTAGGACACTGGGAGCTCCTAAAAGGGGCATTCGCTCTCTGGGGGAGGGGCGGGGAGGGATGTGACTGGTGGGAGTTGGGGGAGAGATCTTGTCGTGGATGCAGTGAAATGGCTAGTTGAGCCTGAAGGTGCCACTGGGGTGACTGCGGCCCAGGTGACTTATCATTGGTGTGGTGGGGACCTTAAGCCTGGACACATCACTTGGAGAAAACATCGTTCCTCTTGGCTTTGTTATTTTCCATGCTGCAACAGGCCAGGTCCTGTGGGTTGCGGATTTCTCTCCGGGGGGGGGCAGCCTGGCAGGGGGCATGGGGTATATCTGACCCACAGTGACGGACGTGAGCCTGAGGGGTTCCAAAACCCAGCCTCAGGGCAGACTGCTGAATTGTAGGACATTAGAGCACAGGGGCTTCAGGGAGACACAGGGCTGAAATTCAGGACCAGAGAGGGTAGGAGGCTGGGAATGTGAGGAGGGAGGAACAGGGAGCAGCTCAATGGACCAGTGATGGGCCAGTGCCCCCAGGCCTTTACCCATCCAGGCCTGTACAGGGCAGGCTGGAGCCACCCAGAGCGATGGAGGCGGGAGCAGTGGAGAGTGGCTGGGTGCTTTGCCCCTGAGCCCCATGGGCTGCTGCCCCATCACATCTGGCTGAGGCTTGGCTCTCCTTGGCCCGTCTGCCCTTCAAGGCCCACAGCAGAGGCAGGGCTGGTGGGGAGAGAGCTGCAGGGGAGAGTGGTTCCCTGAGCACAGGCTCCATGGCAGCACCTTTCAGCACGGGTCTTAAAGACGCTGTTGAGACATCAGCTTGAAGCCAGTGATGAAGATCTGCGAGGCAGGAACGTGGCATCCTGGACCAAACAGTCAGTCGGCTGCCCTGAGACATGGAGAAGGGGTCAGAGACTGAGACTTCACACCCTGCCCCATGTTCCTGCCTCTGCTGCCGGACCCTGACTGCCCCTTGGTCAGACAATGACTGTCCTGCAGGCTGGACGGACCCCAGGCCAAGAGCAGAGGGTAGCTGGGGGGATCCCAGCTTGTGGATCTGCTTATTTTCCTCCCTGCCAAGCAGAGTTCGCTGGCCCATATCCCAGGGCCCTTGCAAAAGCCTTCCCCTCAGGAAGCAGGGAGAGTCCCTGAACATGCTGACCCTGCAGGACAGTGGAGAAGGAACGTTGAGGAGGGGCGCGCTGGACCACCACCTTGTAGGCGCTGATTTCTTGGCCTCCTTGAAGGAGCCATGGCTGAGAGTTGGCTGGCTGGGCTTCTGGTCTTGGGCTGCACGGATACCAGTGCCTCCTCCTGGCTCCCAGAGGGGTGAGGGGGCCTGAGCCTCAGGGACACAATGATGATGGCCTCCTGATTTTGGCCTTTTCCCGTCTCTGCTCCTGGGCAGTCTCTCCCTGTGGTGGCCACGTCCTCTTCGTCTTGACCTCCCTGGGCCTTGCTGCCCAGGACTCCGGGATGCATCTGGATAAATTGCTAACACCACAACACATCCATTAGTTTACCATTTAATTTTCATTAGAAGGAAAATGACATCCCCAAATCACAGTGCAGCCTCAGCCCCACTGCTGGTCTTGCCCCTCCCTGGGCAGGCCCGGTTTCAGCTAGCCACCATGAGCTCTTCGTGTGTGACTGCCTTCATTTTCCTCCTGTGAACAGAAGGTGACAATTGGAAGTTTGTCGAAAATAAAACACACTTGTTTTTCTGCCTTCTCTATTGATCTGGTTTTAGCAGGAAGAAGCTGGCTGTAATTTTGGTTTGATTTTCCTCTTGGTTTCCAAGTTAATAGAGATGTTGTTATCAGTTCATCCACCCCCTGGACCTCTCATGATCCACTTCCTTCGTGACCACCCTCACCTGCTTGCAAGCCTTGTTTTCGGGCGAATCAGCCAGCGGGTCGTCGCCGTCTCCTTTGCCCAATGCCCTGCAGACAACCAGAGTGATGTGGCTGAGAGTTCTGCAGCATTTCTGGGAGGGCAAATTCTGACTGATGCAAAAACAAGCACTCATGCCCTACAGAGGCCCTCCCTCAGGGCCCCAGACTCAACCACTGAGGTCATTTCCTGGCTTGACATGCTCTCTGAGCCTCAGGGTTCTCATCTGTGTAACGGGCTTAGGGCATTTCTCTTGGGAACCAGGAGTGCTCAGTGGGGTAACGTACGTCAGCCACCTGCCCCCGTCCCTGGCACAGAGTGGGAGCATCACAAATGCTGTCTCTTCCTGCCGCTGCCTGTCCTGCCTCAGCTTCTCAGACTGAGTCACTTCTCCAAGTGTTCCGGCTCCCCTCTTAGACCACCGACCCCACGGGGCCTCAGGAATCCCAGCATAAAAACCCTCCCATTTCTGGAGCCACCTGAGTGTGCTAGGATGTCAGACCATGGCCCAGAATTTGTGTTTTCCCTCCTGACACTCTTGGTATCAGCTTATTTTCTCGTGCCATCTCTTTCTCCAAAGAGCATGGCTCATAGCAGGTTCTCTGGGTCACTGGCTTGGGTGACCAGGGTGAGGGGGCTTTTGTGTGGTTGGGACTTTTTCAGATTTCACATAGTCAGTCTCTGTGTCATTGCTAGCAGTGACGCCTCAGAAGTAGGAGGCCTGGGACAGGTACACTGCTTTCCTGAGAGCCAGCTGGGCACACACTTCTTAACAAGAACTCCCTCGTTCTTGAGTATTGAGAAGAACTTCCAAAAAGACGTTGAGAGATCGGCAAAGGCTTTTGGCCCCTAAGAATAAGGGTGCTTTGATCCCCGGGGAGCTGAGTATGTGCTCTGCCAGTGGGCTATCCTGTTCTAAGAGAACAGCTTTTGAGCTGGGCTTCCCAAAATTCCATTCTCTGCTTCCTCACTTATGCCCTGTGTGACCCTGGGCAAGCTACTTCGCGTCTCTGAGCCCTAGGCTACCGATCTAAAAAATGAGAGTGCTTATTCCCTCCTGCAAGGTTTGTTTTGAGGGGTAAATAGGATAGGGCATGGTTCCTGGCACACACTGGGCCCTCAGTGCATGCATGGCTTTCTACTCCCTGTGATGCTGGGTGTTGCTACTGATGAGCTTCTCTCTGCTCAGCATGTCAGCAACAGAGCTGTGTGTAGGTACTCAGGCTGAGGAATGCTGACCACTAGCAGGTTGCTGGCTCCTGGACCCTCTGTGGGCCATGCCTCCTTCTTCCCTCCCCTCTGAGTGCCAGAAGGTACACAATGAACGTCCTTCTTGTTGGCATGGCTGTAAGAAGCATTGATGTTGTTGCTCCTAAAGAGTTACTTGAGAGCAGCAGTGCCAGGGTTGGCCTGCAGGAGGCATGGCAGGCAGGAGAGGAGGGGCAGAGCAGGTGGTCTGGACCCAGCTTGGGATTCCACATGCTTAAGATGGAACGTGTGCTTTGGAGAAGTGTGCTCAGCAGGGATGGAGGACAGGCACATCATGGGCACATTGTCCTCAGCCAGGGACTTTGGTAACACTAGGCATAGAATGTACATATGATAGTCACTCTGTATGGAAGTTGGAGTCAACCTAGCCCAATCCCCCAGCTTAGGGATTGGTGTCCTGGAAATAGGGGATAGACAAGTGGGCTTTGGTGCATAGGACAACGACAATGATGATGATGGTGATGATGATGATGGTGATGGTATGATGGTGGTGATAATGGTGGCGATGATGATGATGATGGTGATGATGATGGTGATGATGTTGGTAATGGTGGTAATGATGATGGTGGTGATGATGATGATGATGATGGTGATGGTATGATGGTGGTGATAATGGTGGCAATGATGAAGATGATGATGGTGATGATGATGGTGGTGATGATGCTGGTGGTGACGCTGATGATTCTGGTGGCGATGATGATGATGATGATGGTGATGGTGATGGTATCATGGTGGTCATAATGATAGTGATGATGATGGTGATGGTATGATGGTGGTCATAATGGTGGCAATGGTGGTGGTGAGGATGATGGTGGTGCTGATGCTGATGGTGATGGTGATGATGATAGTAATGGTTATGAAGATGGTGATGGTGATGGTGTTAATGATGGTGATCATAGAGCCAATTCAGCACTTATCACATGCTAGGTACTGATCTACCTGATTTGCATGGGCTAATCCATTTAATTCTCCTAAGAATCCTATGAGCTTGCTACTATTATTATCTCCATTTTATTGATGAAGAACAGAGGCAGAGAGAGGTTCAGCAAAGTGTCCAGTGTCAAAGGGTGGAGCCTGATGTTGAACCCTGGCTGACTTAACCATACGCCACCCTGCCTCTCTCCCAGGCATGCCAGGCGGCCAGCAAGGTGGTGTTCTGTGGGGCAGACAGGGCTGTGGCCCAGTGGTGTCTAGCAGAAATATCATGTGAACCACATGTAAAATGTAAAATGTAAAAAGTAAAAAGATCCAGGTAAAACGAACTTAATATATATTACTTAGCTGAGTGCATCCATTTAGTCCATTATTGTCATTCCAACATGTAATCAACATAAAAACGTAGAATGAAATATTTTATATTCTTTGTTTTGTACTAATCTTTGAAATTCGATGTCTGTTTTATGCTTACAGCCTTTCTCCATTGGACTGGCCACATTGTAAGTGCTCAGCGGCCACATGTGGCTTGTGGGCAGTGCAGAATCACCCATGCTCTGTCTTCTTGTGGCTCACAGCCTGAGTGGGAGACAGATCACCTTGTTATTTTTTTGCATTTGCCGCACAAACTCCTCAGCTCCATCTCCAGCATCTCCTGACTCACCTGCCCCTTCACCCCATGACTCTCCAGCGTGCGCCCCGAATAGTTGTATGTCTGTGACTGCACCCCAAAAAGTTGTATGTCTGTGACTGCACACAGGTGCTGCTTTCTGTCCGGGAGCCCTCTCAGGTGGGGCTGGAGCTCAGTACTACAGGTCAGAGAGAATGTGGAAAGGTCAGGAGTGGGGTGATGTTGAGAGCCAAAGCGGGGGGGGGGGGGGCGGGGCACATCTGCCACTTTCTGAGGGGTTAGGAGGTGGTTAGTCTCGGGGGGCAATTTCTGATGGTGGTCGTTGTAGCTGCCATTTACTGGGCAACGTGCCTGACCTTGTTCCCTACATTCTCACAATAATGCCGTAATGTAGATTTTTAATTTTAACCAATGGATTTGCTGGTGGGGAAACTGAGGCCCAGAGAGATTAGAGGCACCTCCCCTGATGGGTGGGGAAGCTGAGACTGAGGCCCGAGGCTGCCTGACTCCCACGGCCAGGGCCTGTCCTCGGTCTGGGTGCTCAGGCTCAGCTCAGGTCGAGGAATGGGAATTGCTCCCTGTGGGGACCAGCAGACCAGGCGTGTGAGCAGGGGTGTGTTGGGGGCCAAGTCTGGCAGAGGGAGGACTGGTGAGGGAGCATTGTGTTTAGCTCAGTGGATAAATTGCGAGTGGCATGAGCTGATGTGGTAGAGCATCCCGAGAGTGCTCCCTGTTGAGACGGGCTCCTGGGATAACCGGTCCTATTTCGGCTCTTCTGATCCATGCTTCAGGGGCTACAGCATCCTTCTGGGGGAGACACCCAGCCAGGCTGTGAGCCGCTGGAGTCAGACTGAGACAGCTGCCCTGATGGTGGGATGCAGCACCCCCGGGAGCCCTGTTATCAGTGGCCAGTCCCGGAATGGTATTCCTAATGACCGCTAGTTATGGAGAGGATGCTGGTGACACCTTTGCGGACTGCCTGCTATCAACTCACGTGTATATAAGTTGGGCAGGTTCCAGCTTCTCCCCAGGGTAACCTCACTTTCACTCCCTGGTGTTTTCCTCTGCTTTCTTCATGGGACGACAGAGGTGGCCTAAAAACTTAGGTTGTTGGGAAATGCCTCTGACTCTGAGCTGCCCGTGGGAGGATGTTGTGCAGGTGGACACCATCAGTTGGGCTTTAAGGAGAAAAAGGATTGAGCATGGCAGGCCTTGGTGATCTCCCTGCCCTGTGGGCTGCAGACTAGAACGCTGGGATCCTTGGAGGACCCACTGTGTGTCTGTGCTCTCCCAGAGTGGGAGTCTGCACAGAGCTGGGCTGAGCGCTTCTTCCTGGGCAGAGATTTCAGAGGCTTCAGCGCCCTGGCCTCTGCCCTTTGTTCCAACTCAGCAGGAGAGAAGGTGCAGGGTCTTGTGGCCACCGTGTGTGGGCTTCTAGGTTTCCCAGCAAGACGTGGGACGCGATACCTAGAGTCTGCCCCCATCCCTTTCTCCTTTCTTCCCGTATCAAGGTCCGCAGCCTTGCTTCCTATTGGCGGGGCCCCCAGTAAGTTACTTATTGTCTCTGGGCTTCCATCCATATCCTTACCCACAAATTGGGGTGACTGTACGTCCTTATAGGGTGTGGCAAGGATTTGGAGCAGATTTGCTCTGGTCCTGTTCCGTGGCCAACATCCATTTGGATTATTTGGTGTCCATACTGGACTGCCTGTGTAGATTTTGACTGTCACCCTGATGCTGTGGATAATGAGAGAACGCCCCTCCCCAACCCAGTTCTCGTCCTCTCTGCTCTATTCAGAGGCCTTACCTCTCACATCACTTTCTCTGTTTCTTATAATATCAGTCTTTTCCTTGCTTCAGTTCCTTCCCCCTCCATACAGGGCAAAGAAGAACCCAGATCCTTCCTCTGCCATCTTGTCTCTTTTCCAAGTTCCCATCTTCCCTCAGGGCCAGATGTCTGGAAAGTGTCATCAGTATTTACTGCCCTCACTGCCTCCTCAGAGACATTCTGATTGTGTCAACTTGGCTAGGCAGTAGTACTCAGTTATTCAGTCAAACGCCGACCTAGGTGTTTCTGTGAAGGCATTTTGTGGATTGAGTTAACATCTACAACCAGTTGACCTCAAATAAAGAAGATTATCCTGGATAATCTGGGTGGGCCTCATGGAATCAGTTGAAAAGCCTTGAGACCAAAACTTTCCCTGAGGAAGAAGATAGTGCAGCTTCCCTCCTGTAGCATCAGCTGCTGCCTGAGGGTCTCCAGCCCATGGTCTGCCCTACAGATTTCAGACTTGCCAGGCTCCGCAGTCACGTAAGCCAGTGCCTTTATACGTGGCCAAGGCTTCCTCCCACCTTCCCCTTTATTTCTCCATCAGCACGTTGGCCAATTCCTTCAGCCTTGCTTCCTCCACATGACAAGAAACATGGCGGCTCTTGCTTCCTGAGCCTCGCCTGGTGAGCTTTGTCCCCAGAGGGCTTACTCCTCGTCTCTTAGTTCCAGCTTGAAAACGTCAGGGAAGGGCTCTGTGGGCCTGGATCATATGCCCTCCCCTGAACCAGTGTGTGGGGCACAGGGGCCTCTGCATGGCAGCCCTCACTAGCACTGCAAGATGGAGAGGAGTAGGGAGACGTTCCCCAGAACAAGAGCAGGGAGTTGTTCCCAGAAGAAGGGGGACATACTTGGCAGACAACCAGCTATGCAAACACCGCGTCTCTCTCTTCCCTTCCTCCGTGTCTTCATGAAGGGGAGGCATCTCTGGTGCTCTCGTAGCGTTACGTGTGCCTCTGATAGAGTTCTCAGTCTTGCCACTTGACACTGCATCTCCGTATCTGGCTTGACCCCTAGCCCACTGGCTCCTGGAGGGTGGTGCTCATGCTTGTTCACTGGTGGGTCTCCTGGGCCGGCAGAGCCCCTCGCACATGGCGGATGCCCAGCATATGTATGTTTCTTCCCTTTTCCTGCTCGCGTATCATTTTTCCAGTTCCCACTTTCATGTAGGCATTTTCACATCTGCTGTTGTTATTAATAAGAATAGTGACTCTTTGCTGAGTTCATTACAAGTACCTTACACTTGCTATCTCGTTTAGTCCCACATCAGCTCCTCAAAGTGGGTATTATTATTCTCATCTCATAGATGAGGAAATTGATGCTTAGAAAGGTTTGAAGTGACTTGCCCAAGGTCACGTCGCTGGGAGGGGCCAAGCTGAGCTGATTCCAAACCCAGGACAGTCTAGCTCCAAATCTGGGCTCTCCTCACTGCAGGCTGCTGCTTCTGAGTTTTACCTGGGTCGTCCTTAACATCTGCTAAGTGCCTGCTGTGTGCCAGGCACGGCTCTGGGTCGTGGGGACACAGTGGCAGAGAAGACACGAGGACCGATCAATGAAGGTGATCACTTCAGGAGATGAGAAATGTTATGAAGAAGAGGCACGAGAGTGTAGCAGAGAGTCATAGGCAGAGGTGGAGAGGGGCCACCCGGCAGCTCAAGGAAGGTCCCTCTGAGGAAGTGACATTTGAATTTGTAATGCAATGCATTGAAGGAGACAGTAAGATAAAAACTGGGGAACAGCTTTCCAGCCAAGGGAACAGTAGGTGTGAAATGCCCCGGGTGGCAATGATCTTGGAGTATTGATAAAGGAGAAAGGAGGGCTGTGTGGCTGGAGAGTGGTGAAGAGGGGAGAGGAAGGAGTTAGGCTGGAGATCAGGTCAGGGGGTGTGTCATGGTGAGCATCTTAGGTCCTGGGTGAGGAGTTGAAATTTTCTTCTAAGCATGCTATGAGACCACGGTGGGGAGTTTAAGCAGAGCAGAGACCTGTCTGCTCCATGCTTAGAAATATCACTGTCACTGCTGTGTGGTGGACAGACTGCAGGAGGGAGAGAGGGGAGGCTGGGTGTCCAGGAAGGAGGCTGTCACAATTATCTCTGGGGGAGGTGCTGGTGGCATGGACCAGCGGGGCAGCAGTGGCTATGGGGAGGAGAGGTTGGGTCTAAAGTACCTTGTGGCTTGTAGCTGAAGAGTTAGGAAAAGGGAGATCTCCAGAAAGATGCCCGGGCTTTTGGCCTGAGCAACAGGGTAGTTGGTAATGCTCTTTGTTGGGCTGGGGATTGAGAATTGAGAGCTCCATCTTGGCTGGGTTATGTTTGAAATGCTTGTTTCCAAGTGGACAGATGAGTCTCGAAATCCTGGCTGAGTCCAGGGTAGCGATGTAAGTCAGGAGTGGATGGTATTTGAAACCACAGGACTGGACGATATCATCTAGGGGAGAGAAGAGGCTGGTCAGGACCCTGGAGAGAATGGGAATCCAAGCAAAATGGAGCATCCCCGGGCAGCTCCTCTCCATCACCTAAGAGCCCCTCTCTCCCTTTCCTTCTGAGATCCTGTTTTGGTCCTGACCTCTGAACTCCCGCTTCTGCCTCTGTGAAGGAGCTGGTAGGCCCGCATGTGTGGGGCATTCCCTAGGTTCTGACCTCTTGGCTTCTAGGAAGAGCATGAGATGAGGCTGGGGCAGGACTATGCCCCGGGTGTCGGGGGGCTTCGTCCTACCCGTCAGCAGACTGACTCGCCCTTGAACGCCTTGGTCTGTCCTCATTCCTCCGATGTTTCCCTGCCGTCCATCCTCCCCAGGCCTCACTCTGCAGCAGATCCTCAGACCTTCCTGGAGCGGACACACAGCCCAGCCCCACTGGCAGTTCATGGCTCCCCTTCCTCCTGCACTCCCCAACTCCCCACCCACAGAGAGCCTTGAAGACTCTTAACCTGTCTCTCCTTACACTGATGGATGCAGTGAACAGAAAAGAGCAGGAGAGTGGAGATGAGAAGGGGGAGCTGCCCCCGGGAGCTTCGACACCTCTAACTTCCCCAGGAACCCGTGCCAGCCAACTGACAATTGGATCTCTCTTTTCTCCCAGGGCTTGGGATAAACTGCAAATATTTCATTCCTAATGGAGTTTTATGGCTACTCCAGAACGGTAGGATTAATTCTAAGTGCTTTCTGGGGTGTTCATTTCCTTCTAAACTGGAAATCACTATGATCGCAGTGAAAACTCTACCTCAGAATCGGAACCTGCATTTCCAGGTACTCTTGCGAAGCTGGTGAACAAGGCAGCTGTGGGTTATGAAAGAGCCCATTGGGGGCCCCCGAGCGAAGGCTGCATGGTCGCTGCTGCAGAGAAGGGCAGGCAGGCAGACAGGCTGCTGACATGGCCTGCTCGAGCCTGATAATGTGGGCCCCAAGCTGTCAGCTGCGGGTCATGGTGGCTCAGTCCCAGGGCCACCATAGGGCAGTCTCCAGCCTTCAGTGCACTGTGCAGCCATGGTGCTTGTCTGGTAGGAGGATACTGGGCAGAGGGAGGGTTTATTGATGATTGTTGGTTTTCCTGGAAGGCTAAGGTAGCTAAAAATAATGAGGGGCTTCTGTGTGGCCGTCATGTTCCTATAAAGCAGGGAGGCTAAGGGCAGGGGCTTTGGAATTGTAGCTCTGGCACTTTCCTCTCTTGAGCCTCAGTTTTACCCTCTGTAAAACGGAGATAATGATAGAAGTGGCCTGCTGGGGTTGTTGGAGTGAGTCGGTGAGATGGGGAGAGCGTGGGGCTTCTCCATGCTTGCTGCTCCTAGAGAGGATGCAATGTGCCAGATATGTGGGCTCCCAGCCAGCCCATGATGGCAGCCCTGCCAGCCCCTCCTCTCCAGCTTCATGGCTTCACGACCCAGCCCCGGTGTGGGCTCTGATTCAACCCAGGAGGGTCTTCTTGGACCTGAGCTTCCCCCACTGGACAGAGAATCGCCCTTCATCAGTTAATTCACACACTTTCCCGTGTGGCTTTACTGAGCTGTGTTTTGTGCCAGGCTCCATGCTTGTAGCTCAGCATATGCAGTGGTGAATGAGACCCCCAGGATCCTGGGCCACTGGCCAGAGACAGCTGCTGCTGCTGGGATGGACCCCTTTGGATATTAAGGCCAGCTCAGAGTCAGACAGGAGTCGGGGGTCCTCCTGGAGATGCGGGCATGGACTGTGGTCCTTGGGGCTCGCCAGTCCATTGTGTTCACTCTTCCAGAGGCAGCAGAGTCGGGTGGAGTCAGATCCGTCTGGGTCCCCTCTGTTTCTTGAGTTACTCTGGGTTCCAGTTTTCTCGTCTGGAAACCGAGAGCACCAGCGCTGCTTTCACAGGCTTGTGGGAGGTGTCCGTGAGTGAGAGGGCACGGGTGGCTCACAGAGGGTGTGCCATGACTGGTACTTCACTCCTCCTCCCCTGCCCCACGTTCCTGTAGGGAGGACATGTGCCCTTGGAGGAGGAGCCGAGGTGGCCCTGTTCCCATCACTGCTGGCACATGTTCGTCCAGTTGTCCCCATCCTCCTCGCAGCCCTGGAGCAGCCCTGGCATTTCCAAGGCCTTCCGGTGTCTGGTGATGGATGGCCCTGCGGTCCAGGCCTCGCTTGTAGTGGGCTCAGGCGGGCGCGGGTGTGTGATTGATCAGCCCAAGGATGGTATTTTGGAAGGAAAGTTCAAATTATATTTCAGGATAATACCCTGCCTCCTCTGGCCCCCACCCTGAATCCCATTTGTAATCTGGCCCGAGAGGTTCTGGCGGGAGTCAACTAGCTTGTGATGGATGGACCAGCAGTCCTGTTAGGCCTGTGAATCCTGGCTCTTAATTAATATAGATGTGGGTTTAATTTTGGGATTCAGTAGGCGTGTTTTGAAAGCGGGGCTGTGTGAGGCCACAGGAGCCCCTGGCCACGTGTTTGTGCTCCCAGCATGGCCTGGCTGCCAGGGTTAGGGTGTCCAGCCATGTGACCTCATCCTTGAGGAGCTCCCAGCCTCTGCTGACCACTAGCCCAATTGTGACTGATCTCTGCCTTCGTCTTACTTTCAACTGTCAAAGTGAGGTGCCAAGCCTCCGCTTCTGGGACAGCATGGGTGGGCACAGCATGGACACCTTCCTCTGGGGGGTCAGCTCCCTGGCCCAGGGAGGGCAGAGGCCAGAGCACACAGGGCATACAGCTCCTTCAGCCTCAGAGCAGCTCTGTTCTCCTTCCCAGGAGTGGATGTGGTTTCTGACCATCTGTGTGGTGTCAGGGGAGATGAAATGCTGGTGCGTGTGTAAGAGCGAGAGAGCATTGTGTGTGAATGAGCATGAGTGTGCATGAGTGTGTATGTGAGTGGAGGGCCACTGTGTGAGTGTGTGACTGTGAGTGCACATGTGAGTGGGTGTGTGGGTGCAGGAGTGTGTGCATGCGTGCATGTGAGTGTGGGGGGCGTGAATGCGTGTGAGCACTGTGAGCAGTGGTGTGCTAGTAAGTGTTTCACAACTGACCCTCCAAGGAGACAGAAGGCCTTGTAGTTTTGCTGATTTCTGGGGTGTAAATGCTCCCACGGTGGCTGATTTCAGCGTTGTGATGTCACTGAACGTGCGGCTGGGGAGGGAGGGCGCTTCGTTACGGGATGTTTCAGATACAGTAGACGTTAGTAGCCTCACGAGCATAGATAATAGTAAAATGCAGCAAATATTTGGGAAGTGATGAGCTTCATGCATTTATCCCTTTTGTTTGCAATATGACTCGTTTAATTATAAGTTTAGATAATTTAATTTACAGCAGCTGTTTAATAGCTGGCTTCTACTTAACAATGGACTCTCATGAAATAGTGCACACCTATTCCAGCACAATGTTGTATGAGCGTGCATGCGAGTGAGCGTGAGTACAAGTGTGGAAGTGAGTGTGTGTGAAGGGGTGTGTGTGAACACGAGTGTGCCTGTGTGTGCATGTGGACGCATAAGTGCACATGAGTATGTGCGTGTGCATCTATGTGTGTGCGGGGTGACGGAGGGGAGGCGTTCCTGTGTACGCAGCACAGGCCTGGGGCTGAACCGCTGTCTTCCCGGGGCTGAGCCCCCACCCTTCGCCCCCTCCTACATTTCTGTCCCTTTTCGTTGGTTCCCCATCCCCCTTCTGGGCAGGCATGACCCTTACTCCTTCCTTGCTTCCTCTTCTGCACCCCTGGGCTCCCACCCACCTTCAGGCTCCACTGAGTCCTGCCTGGGCCATGGCCTTAGCTTCTGATGGCTTTTGGACATTTGCCCTCCAGGTCATGCCCCCTCTTACAGAACTGCCAGACTTCAAAATCAAACTCTCCCTTCCACCCCGGGGTGTGTCCACACTGCCCCCTGTGATCTGCCCTGCCTTGGGCTCCAGCCTCATCTGCCTGAGCCCCCTAGGACCCTGTACTCTCTGCTGCACCAATGAGGGCCCCGGCAATGCCATTGGCACACCCACAGACCCTGGATCCAGCTCAGCCTGATGCCCGGCTCAGCCCCTTCCCTGCCGTCCTTCTGCCTGGTGCTGCCTGCACTCTCCTCTGGGGCTGGCATGGAAAGCTGCTCCTGGGATGGGTGTCAATGTCTCTCCCTCTCTGTGTGAGGTCGTGGGCAGCGATCCACCCCGACCTGGCACCCATGTGGCACAGGGAGGATGAGGCTCCGTGCATGGTGCCCGTGCTCGGGCAGAGCGGGTCCTTCTGCAGCGGCAGCATTCCAAGGCCCCCAGCGTGGCCTCTGTGGGCCCCTTGCCGCGCTTCACTCCTGTCTCTGGTTGGCACTGCCTCTTCAAAGGCAAGTTCCAGAGGAAACAAATTAAACTCGAGTAAATATCAGAGCATAATTATGTAAATTAAATACATAAGTAGAAGCACATTCGTCATGAGGTCGCCGGAGGGCAGTGAAGATGGGGGCTTCTTACGCCAGGGCTGGTGAGCAGCAGGAGGGGGTGGGTGCCCGTCATTCGGAGCCCTCTCCACATGTGGTCTCTGGCCCAGTGCTCATGTCTGTCACCTGTTTGTGTCTCACAATGTCCTACCACAAGGAGGTGTCGCCCCGCCCATTCTACAGAGGTGGCAGCTGAGGCTCAGAGAGTCGAGGAGACATGTTCAGGCCACAGATGGCCACATGGGTGACCCCATCTCCTGCTGTCAGGCCCCAGTGCCTGACTGTCTCCCACCTGCAGCCACAGCTGTGCTTTGAAAAGAGCCCCCCCCCCCGCCCCCGCCAACCAGAGTTGGGCAGCAGCTGCCTGGCTCTGGCGTGGGGGCCCTCGGGTGCACACGCAGCTCTGAGCTGCCTCCAGAGCACTGGCTTGACTGCCTCTTGGTCCTTCCTCTGCCTCAGAGACTTGACTTGGAGTGAGCAGGGATGGGGGGTTGGCGAGGCTGGGGCCACAAGCCCTAATCTCAGCTGACCCTCAGCCTACGTGATGCTCTTCCTTCTGTCCTGCTGTTTTTGGCCAGTCCCAAGAATGCCACTGTGGCCATCTTCCTTGGGGGCACACCAGGCTCCATGCCCCTCATGGGCAAACAGCGCCATCAGCGGGTCTCTCAGGTGGGCCACTGGCTTCCAGGAGGCCTTTGGTCCTGACTTCCTCTTGGCCTGGAGAACTCCTCCGTCTCTTGTCTACCCAGAAAAGGCTGTTTTGTCCTGTGCTGAGCTCTCTGAAGGCTTCCCAGAGACCTTTTCTCCACCAGACACTGCCCAGGCCAGCAGGTTCCTTCCTGTGTATCTTCTGTGGTTCCTGGCATGACTTTGGCCATTGCTTGCTTGTCTGTTTCTGTTGAGCTCCTTGTCTGATCCATCAGGTCTCTGATCCACCTCTCTAGCCTCCACAAGGGGCACAGCATGGTGTGGGCACCAGACTCGTGCTTGGGGAAAGCGGGAGTGAGGTGCCTGTGGGGCCAGTCCCACGCCCTTGTTCTTGGGAGATAGGAGGCAGCTGCTGGTCCCAGACTGAGTGAGGAATGGGGTGGGCAGGTGGTGTTCTCAGGGGCTGCTGTTTCCAGGAGCATGGGCTTTGCCTCAGAGTGATAATTTACAGAATTAATGAAGATGCCGCATTTCACTGTGTAATGTCGGTTATTAATCCTGATTGCAAATTAACAACGGCAATGGCGTGCATCACGTTTTCATCTTTTTGCTGTTCTTAAAAGCTAGACTTCAGCACTTGGCCAGTGTGCCACGTGGTCTCTCTGGAGCTCTGTATGCCTGGCGTGGCCACTCTGTAGGCCTGGGCCGGGGTCAGGGGAGGCCCTGGCTGCCACCAGCTTTGATGTGGCATGGAGAACAAAGCCTCTGACAGTAGGTGGATCTGTGGTTGAATCCTAGCTCTGTGCTGAGCCAGGATTTATCTGTGAAATGGGCATAATCTGGCAATTCCCTGGGGATGCTCGAGGCTCCGATGAAGTGTGTGTGCCAGGCGCCTGGCTCTGCATCTGTACGCAGTTGGGGATGCTGACCTGCGTCCTTCCCATCCCTTCCCGGGTGCGATGCTTTTGGCTGTTGGCGAATGTGGGTAAAGAGCTCAGGCGTGACACCAGAGGCCTGGATTTGAGCCCCAGTCCTGCCTCTCACTGGCTGGATGACTTTGGATCCGACATTGCCGTGTCATGGGGATTAAATGAGACAATACACGCAAAATACTGAGAAGAGCGCCTGGCTCTGTTTGTAAGCAAGTGCTGTATGGTGATCCCATCCTCCTCGCCGCGTGTGGCATCCGTCCTGCCATGCCAGTGGAGGAGGGTCATTTGTCTGTGGCGTTAACAAAAAGCAAAGTCGCCGGCTCTGGGGCCCCTTGGAAGTTCATCCATGGCTGGCTGTTTTGGGTAAACACCTGGAAATGACTTTACTACATTTACTTCTGGATCTTCCTTAAATTAGAGAGAAGTCCAGGAAAATATCCAGAACTTTCCCAAAGCGTGCCTGTGGGTGGTTCTTCTTGCCGGCTGCATCGTGTTGATGGAGGAAACCAACTTTTCTGGCTTTAGCTTTCTCGTCGATGAAATGGCATGGTTATCCCTTCCTCACAGGCTTAAATGAAGCATCTAAGCATCCAGCAGCTTGGGGAGAGGGAGTCTGGCTCCGGGCCTGCCCGCCGGGCACCAGGACCTGCAGACTGGAGTGGCCTCTGGGTGCTGGCGCCAGGCGTCTTCAGAGCCTCATGCTCATCTCCTGCGGGCTTGTCCAGCGAGCTTTTGTGCTTCCCAGGAGGCCTCTCGGCACGGGAAAGACGCCTGTTAAGAAGTGCCATCTGATTCCTCGTCCTGAAAATATGGCATCTGAAGCTGCAGGCGTTTGCAAACCGACCCTACAAATCTTGGGGGAAGAACTGCTAAAATCAATACCAAATGCCTCGTAAGTGAAAGGTGACAGGAACATCAAACTTTATTTGTGAAAATTCTAAGAATCATTAGCATATTATGGATTCTTAAAAAATATGATCTCACTCAGTTGACGAAAGGGAATTGCAAATCAAAGGGACTATTTATTGCAGTGGGAATAAAGAACCTGCCAGATTAAAAAAAAAATATCGAAGGAGCCAGAGATTTGAAACACGAAAGACAGTAGCAGATCGACACCACAGACTTTTATCCAAATACTGGAACCTCACTCGGAATAGAAGTTAGTGAAGAATTATTATTTTATAAACCCATTTTCATCATAACATGTGTAAAATGCAAATTTTGATCATTATGTAAATTAGTTACTTGGTGTAATTTACTTAATTCAAAGCACTTAATGCAGCGTGGTATGTTTTTTCCAAAGTGCCAGAGTAGATGTTTATTTTAAATTGTTTTTAATCTCGATCCTCCAGCCTGATTATTTAAAATGTTTTCCCCTTGTGTTTGTTTTTGAAATGCAAAGGAAGAGAACTTGAGAAGTGCACATGTTGTGATCAGACGGTGCCCTCCATTGCCAGGGCTCCAGGGAGGGGGTTGGGTAGGGCTCGCACACGGACCTCTGTGTCTGAAATGACACGTGTGCACACATCATGTGCACGTGCCCATGAGTTATCCAGATGACCCCATTTCCCTTTCCAGAATCTGCTTGCGTCTGGTTTCTCAGCTGGTTCTGAACCTGTCTGAGCAGAAGGCTCTCAGATATTATGGGTCCCTGTGATGGGCAGAAATTTGTTCTGTTTCTCAGGGAGTTTTCAGTGACAGACCTTCCCCTCCGCCACTTACAACTCTTGGCATTTCCATGACCACAGAAGTGAGAGCCGACCTTGTTAGTCTTCCATTGTGTCGTTCAGTTGTCAGGATGGCATCCCCCTTCCTGATGAGCCTCTCGAACAAGAGAGATGATTTGTTCATTTGGGAACCTTGTGGAGGCGTTCCTGGTGCTGATGAGAAGGTTGGAAGGGAGCTGACAGCCGCTGAACATCTATTTGCACGGCACCAGCAGTGGTGTGTGCCCCTCGTTGAGGATCACAGTGCCCCTGTGAGGAGTGGGGGATTAGTAGCTCTCTTTGCAGATGAAGAAATGGGCTCAGAGAGGTGGCTGCCCAAAATCACCGGGTTAGTGAAGGGTGGGATTGGAACCCATGCCTGAGCTTATTCTGTGTCCCCCTCTAGGGGGGTGTTTGGCCAGTGGGCTGCTTCCGTGTGCCCCTTCCTAAGCTGCATCCAAGGTCACCATGGGGGAGGGTGTTTTATTATTATTCAGGGATGGCGAGGCCAACAGATCAGGAGATGCCTGCCATTGAAAAGATAGTTTGTTACTCACAGCTCCCAGGAGGAGGGGGCATGCCACTCCATGGGGGTGGGCGTGGGGCACCAGGGGAAGCACCAGTGTTGGTCAGGAGACAGAGGGAGAAGGGGAACTCTGGTTGAGTGACTTAATGTGATTTCTGCAGGAGAGAATGGGTGAGGTGGGGTGAGCAGGCTTAGGACTGGCTAGTTTGAAAAGCTTCAGCAGGCTCTGGGGCACACGAGTGTCCTGAGTTTTCTGGTACCTGGCCCTGGGGTGACTAGGGAGGGGGGACAGTGGCCCAAAGTGTGAGAGCCCCATAGAGGAGGTGGTTGGGGTGTGGGCTCTAGAGTGGTTGGTTGTATTTGAAAGGGGTGTTCTGGGGTGAGTCATTTACTATGTTCAGGAACTGGCTAGTCCTGCAGGAGCAGTGCCCCCCAGGGCGGTGAGGCCCAGACGGACAACAGAGGCCAGAACACAGACGTTGAAAGACACCATCAACACAGAGACCAGGGGCTTTTTATGGGGTTTGGGATGGGATGTCGCTCTGGAGGACTCCCGGGGCCAGGTCAGCTATGACGTTGTCTGGGCAGCTGGGATTCTGGCTAGGACAGGGGAGGCCTCTCTCCCAGAGGAGACCCTCAGGAAGACGACATGGAGCGGTGTGCCCCTGAGAACAGTGGGACGCCTCCTGAGGGTCTTCCTGCTCACCTGAAGCCCGCCCCTGCGGGGGCCCTGGGAGTCCTTGTCACCCCATGATGGGGAGGGGCCTGTTTGCTGTTTTACCGAGAGCCGGTGGCTGGGCCGCATCTGAGCGTCTCTGCTGCTCCAGTGCCCAGCTTAGGGCCTGGCCCAGGACAGTGCTCAAGACGTGTTTGAGGAAGGAAGAAAGAAAGCATGCAAGCAAGGAAGGAAGGGAGGAGGAAGAAGGAAGAGATGCAGGCAGTGTGCGTAGCTGGGCTCCTGAGGTGTGGCGAGATGCGGTACCGAATGGATTCTGAGCAGAGAGAAGGAGTGTTGACTTTTGATTGGAGCCACACAGGTAGGTCTTTGCCATCTCTTTTCTTGGAAGTGGTGGCTGCTTCCTCACCTGCAGCCCCAGCCTCCATCACACCCCATTTCTGTAGCTGTCCCGTGACTGTGGCAAAGATGGTGGCGTTTTGAGTTGGTCGTGGGGAAGGGAGTGGTCAATAAAGGAGGAGAGGAGCCGGGGCAGGGGTCTCAGGAATGAGCTTGGATTTGGGTGAACTAAATCTGGGAAGAAATTTGAAGCTTCTATTTGGGAGCCAGATAAGAAAGAAGTTTAAAAAAAGTCCACAGAAGCAAAGTTGTGTCTCCGCTTTTAGAAAATTTGCCAATAATCCCAAAACGCTTCTAACTGTGAACTTCTTCTGGGTGTGAGGCGGCAGCCTTCATACATCTATATGCATGTTACAGATGGTAAAATATTCTTCATAAGTACTCTCAGTGCTTGGAACTTCTGGGAAATTGAAAATAGTAGGGGAAGCAATTTAAAATGTGTTCTTTCGTTTCAATTACTTTTCAGAAAGAAAGTATTTAAAATACTCATGACTATCTGATTTTTTTCAGAAGGAGTGGTGGGATAGTTACAGCTCTAACCTTGGATTTTGAAAAAACCCTCATCCAATTTTCATTGCTTGCCTAGTAGGGATGTGCCTCCATTGGGTGCGTGACTATTGTGTGGCTGCTGAAGTTGCGCTGGGCTTCAGGCTGGTTCTTGCTTCTCAATTTGGTTCCACAGACTTTTACTATCCCTGACTCTGGGCTGGGCACTGAGCCTTGGGGTTGGGTAGAGAAATGAGAAAGACCTAGTTCCTGCTTCCCGTGTCTTTGAGTATGAAACTCGAGAGAGGCATGAATTCTGACTTGAGGATCTGCCATGGCCCAAGGCTGGGGTAGGTATCATTTCACCTGGGTCTTGATGGAGGAATAGGGCTCTGTGAATTTCAAATTGAGAGCATCCAGGAGGACGGTGTGCATGTGTGTGGTGTATGGGTGTATGTGTGAGGATGTGTGGTGAATGTGTGATGGAAGATGCTCAGGGAAGGGCAGAGAGCTTCTTTTTCTGGAGTTTGGCTGCGTGGTTTCTGGGGGTGGTGGTGGACATAGGTGATGGTGATATAAAAGCAAGAATAGAAAAAGTCATTGGGACCAGACAGTCTCTTATATACTGGGCTAAGATGGACGGAGCTTATTTTCATACAATAATAAAGTCTCTAGAAGGCTGTTTGTGGTTGACTGATGCTTTGAGGGTATTAATTTCTTGGCAACTTGAAAATAAACTTGTGTCATTCGTGCAAGGTTTTAGAGGAGGGCTATATCATGAGCAGAGGGGAACTTAGAAAACATCCTGGCGAAGGTATTGGAGGGCCGGACCCCAGGGTTGGGGGACCTCATAGGAGGCTGTGGCAGAAGTCTCGGCCTGGAGTGAGCTGCATCTGGGAAGGGATCGTGGAGATGCACTCGAGGGATGTGTCGGAGAAGTTGAGAGCCCTTGGCCAGTCTAGGTGCTGGTGTTGATGTTTTCCAAGCCCGGCTGACAGAATGCGTGATGTCAGAGGGAAACCTAGGGTGGGCTGGGAATGTGAGCAGGAGTGCCAAGGGGAGGGGTTGGGAAATAGGTTGGGGCAGAGGGAGACCATCGTGTCCGGAAGGCCAGAGGGGAGAGGGCTTCAAGGATGGCGGCTCACAGGCTGGGTGCTCCGGAGGACCCGTGACAAGTGAAGAGAGAGGAGGATCCTCATTTGTTGACGACTTTTGCAAGAGCTTTCGAGCAGTGTGGTGTGGGTGGCAGTGAGCAGAGAGGTGAGAGGCTGGTAAGTGCCAGAGGGCACACGGGCCCAGGGTAAGGAAGCTGGTCTATGGCGGGGAGGAGACCCAAGACTCAGCCACTTGGGACTTGTGTCTTCCCCTCCTCCACTGGTGGAGGTACCTGGTGCCTACTGACCCCAGCTTCCTTCCCTGGTGGCTCCACAGTCCAGGCCCCTCGGTCCTCCCTATTCTTGGTCCCTGTCATGGGGTGAGCAAGGCCCTTCTTCATTTGGTGTCACAGATGCTTCATTCTGGAACTTTCTACTTGCTGTTTCTCCTCTCTCCTGGCTCCTTCTCACTGATGCTCCTCACAGGGGCCTTTCCCACCCCTACCCCCTGCAGATTCCCCCAGCCCAACATCTATTTTCTTCAGGGCTCTTATCACTGCTGGAAATTATCTATTTAGCATACTGTTTATTTGTTCTGGTCTGTTCTCCAGCCCCTGAAATCTAAGTTCCCTGACAGCAGGAACATCGTGGGCTCATTCATTCTTGTTTCTCAGCCCCCAGGAGAGGGACCAACCTAGAGAAAGCTCTCAGTGGATATTGGAGAAAAGAAGGGATGAATGAGTGTCGACAAGATGACTCAGCAGGTTTGGATATTGGAAAGACTTCTGGTGACTGGGTCCCTTGAGATCCCAAATGGTGGCCAAGGACTCTGAGGCCTGTCCTGAGACATTTCACATCAAATTCCTCATAGGAATGCACTGGCTTATGTTCCCTGAACTGTGTCCTTTCTCTGGGGAGCAGGATGCCTCTCCTGGGAGCCTCTCCCTGTCCCTGTAGGGGGCCAATGCTCCTTTCCATGGTTCATGCCTCTCCTTGTCTCCTTGGAGAGCTGGTGGCCCTTTTGCCTTCTCCTGCCCTTTCTGGGGTGGGGCTGACGTGACGCCCCCTGTGGCCCCATCAGCTCTGTGCCCAGTGGTGGTGGGTTTGGTTGGGGAGCTGCAGCAGCAATGGTAGACTGGGCTGGCCAGTTGCACAGGGGAGGGCCTGGGACAGTGTCCAGAGCTTGTGAGGGCCAAGGGGCTCTTAGGGTGTCCACACTGTTGCCTATGGGAGAAGCCCCAGCTCTGTCCCACGTCTACCTTCTTAGAGAATTCTTCCTTCCCAGGGAGCCGAGGTGCACAGCTGGCTTTCTTGGGGGGATGGGTGGGTGGTGTTGCAAACAGTCTCCTGTAAGGAGAAAAGGACTTTTGTTGGAGAAGCCGCTTCCTTGGCCCTGTGCCTGGGGAATGGCGGGAGGGTGGCAAAGTTAGCCTGTGCTCTCAACTGCTAGTCTGCCCTCCGCCCTCCCCAAGTGCAGCTGAATAAGAGCATCAGAGCCTGAGAGCTGACCTTTTCAGCCAGGTGGGAGCAGGCAGTTGTAGCCAGGGGCTGTGGTCCCTTGGGAGTGCTGCCTTCAGCCTGCATCCCTTTCCCCAGGTGTGAGGAGCCCGCTGCTGACAGGGACCTTAAACTCTCTCTGATAGCTCAGTCTCATCTGGGGCTGCCTGAACAGAAGGTAGCGATGCGGCAGCCCAGCGCATGCAGGGGCTCTGAGGGCTATGTTTTCCTGTGGGCATGTCCTCGTGGGTCCCAAGACTGTTGCCATCCCCCTTGGCACCTCCTATTCCCTGAGGAAATGAAACAGTCCTGTGGGCTGAGATGGTTTTAGGCAGGGGGACCTCAGGGACCTGACTGAAGGGGACTTCTCCCCCAGCCTGAGAGGACCAGCCATGCTGGTGTGATGCATGAGGTCCAGGAGCCCTACCAGACTCACGGACCCAAAGGTGTGATTGTGCTGGAGCCCTCCTTGAGGATGTGCTCATGTAAATGTGCAGAAAGCACGCCTGTGCAGACACGGCCAGTCTCTGCCACTTTAAAGACTTGCAGTGGCCTTGGAAGATGCTGGAAGAGGAGTGGGTTCTGGTAGATGGTGGTCTCAGGGTGCCACCTTCATGCCTGTCCCAGGCAGCTCTCACTGTCCTGTCAGCTGTGCTCAGATCTGGGTCAGAGCCAAGGCCACGGGCAGTGAAGACCACTGGTGTCTAGGCGAAGGGACAGGGCTGCAGCAGCCACTAGTGGCCTTGCCTTGGGACTGGCTTGCACTCAGCCACATGTGGACGGTGCCATGGGAAAGCTGTGTGGGGTGACTTTTTCAGACACAGGACCTGCTCTTTCACTGAAGTTTCCATAAGGTCTACTAGATACAATGCCTCTGATGAACTCCATCTGTCAGTCAGTTATTGCTGAGAAACAAACCATCCCCAAACTCAGTGGCCTAGAACAACTGCCATTTATTAGTTTTTTAGAAGTCCGTAGATCACCCAGACAGTTCTGCTCTGGGCTCACTTGTGCATCTGAATTTGGCTGGCGTATGGCTGGGGGTGGCTGCCTGGGGGCCGCCCTGATTCTTCTCCGTGTGTGTCCACATCCCTCCAGCGGGCTAGCCCAGGGACATTCTCACGGTGGTGGCAGGGTCCAAGCATGGAAACAGAAATGCGTAAAAAAAAAAATGCAGGTCATGTGGCCGAACCCACAGCGCAAGCTGGAAGGTCTTCAAAGTGACAGGGCAAAAGGTGTGGGAATGGGGGGACCGTTACAGGGGCCCGAATGCAGCGAATTTGCCATATCTGGGAACATCATTTATACCATGCTGGTTAAAAGGCGATTTCTTAAGCAGTATCATGCAATAGAAACTTCTGCCATGATCCTTCATATATGATCTCTATCATATGTCCAATATGGTAGCCACCAGCCAGATATGGCCATTGAGGATTTAAATGTGGCTCATGTGACTGAAGAACTGAGTGTGTGATTTTATTTAATTTTAATGAATTTAATTTTAAATTTAAGTAGCCACGTGCGGCTAGTGCTGCTGTATTGGACAGCATGGATCGAGAGGGAACCGTCATGGGCACGAGGGGAGAGCTGTTGCATGCCTGGTGCAGGAGCCCGCTGCTGGTTTGGGCATGGATGTCTGCTCAGTGCTGAGATGCTGAAGCCTGTTGTTAGCAGGTGTGAGTTGTGCTATGCTCAGAAGAGGGACGGGCCGGGGTTGACACCAGCCCTGAGTTTTTCCAGTTGGGGGTCTCCTCCCCCTATTGCACTTCTGCTCCTTGAACCTTCTCTGCATATTTGCCCTGCCATTCCCTCTGACCGTGAAGAAGCTCTGAAGAACCTGTTCAAACTTTTCTTTCAAGACTCCTTGGGGCTACAGATCTCCAGGGGCGGGAGGAGACTAATGGGACTTCATGGCCTCTCTGGGAATCCAAGGGGTGTTGGCAGCCCTGTGCCTGTGTGTTTGGGCAGGGCCTAAGGCATTGTGTGGTCATCTTTCAGTCACCTTGCCTCACTTGGCAGCTTTGGGGGGACCCTGGGGCTTGGTTGAGGGCCCATCCTGCTACCTGGCACCTTCTGTCTGTCTGATGCGGTGGGCAGAGCCACACCGAGACCCCTGTGCTGTGCTGGGCAAGCAGCTCTGGGCACAGGTCTGAGCTCCAGGAGCCAGGCTGCCAGTGGACGAAGCTGGCTCGGGTCGTGGCTGAACTGGAAGTGAGTGCCACGGGCTTGAATCTCAGTCACACACTTGCCATCTCTCGAAGGCTCCCAGGGCTCTCGTTTGGGCACTGCCATGTCGTCCCCATGGGCCCGGCATTGGGAGGTTGGCCCTCTGTGCCTCCCAGGGGCAGGCCACTGGGACATAAGTAGGAGGAGCCCTCAAGAATTATGGTTCCTCACAGTCCCATGAAAATGGCAGGCAGGGACTTTCATCCCTAGTTTACAGATGAGCGAACTGAGGTACAAAGTGGATGGTTGATCTGCTCACGTGTTAAGGAACTAGACTAAATTCTAAGTGTCATAGTCCACAGTCCTGCTGTGGTGGGAAATAGGGACTCTGAGCACATTGCCCCCAGCACCCCAACCCTGACTGCCATGGCGCTCTGGTCTCCTCCCCAGCACTGTGTTTGGTTTCTCATGGCTGCTCTTGTCATGTCCAGTTGGGACTAGACTTACAGCTGAGCCTGTCCTCCTGGCAAGATGGGTGGCCGAGGGGCCACTGCAGCAGCTTACATGGTGCCTGCGCATGTAGAGCTCAAGAAGTTTGTGGAACAGGCATGAGCTGAAAGCTTGGGAGAGGGCTGGTTGAGAAAACAGTCAGTTGAATGAACACTGTTTACTTTGAATTTGATGCTGGGTGATTGGGTGGGCAGAGAGTCCCATAGAGTGGGTGGCCCAGGTGCGGGCTGGCCTTTGGGAGCTGGAATGCAGATATGGGCCAGAAACATCCCAGACTTTGAAAAAGTGGCTATGGGTTGAGACTTTGGGCCGCAAGTGACAGAAATCTAGCTCAAGGTAGCTTAGGCAAGAAAGGGTATTCTTTGGCTCATGGAACTGAAAAATCCAAGAGAAACAGACATCACAGCTGGACCCAGTGGCTTACATGACATCATCAGGACCGTGTCTCACTCTCGGACTTGGGTGCCTCTGTGTTGGCTCCACTCTGGGGCAGGTCATCCTTTGGAGAAGCCAGATGTCTCCTGCAGGGCCGCTGCTGAGGGAAGATTGGGTCCTGGTTGAAAAGAACATCCAGCAGCCCCTGGCCCTCACAGGAGTAGGTTTGTACTAATGTGCATATAGCTGGGCCCCAAGCTCCTTCTGGATGCCTGTGCCCTGGTCATTTCTTCCAGCTTCCCCTGCTCCCCTCCTGCCCTGGGCTTGCATCCTGCCCTCTTGGCGACCATGGGGGAAAGAGCAGTCCCCTCTCCCAGGGGCCTCACCACAGTGCCAGGGTGGTGCTCAGGGGACCATCTTGGACCATCTGCTCACCCCTGAACCACTCAGGAGGCGAAGTTCTGGTTGGGTTTGGGGTGACAGTCACCCCAGCTGGAAAGAGAGCGGAGGAGAAGAGTTGCATCCAGGAAAATCAGGTTCCTGGAATGAGACAGGGTCTCAAACCTCAGCGCTGGGATGTGAGGGTCCAGGCTGTTCAGTCACAGGACTCGGGTGGGGACCGAGGCTGGGCCCACTCTGGTCAGGGCAGTCAGTGGCCTTAGCTCCCCACTGAGGGTCAAGGAGCCTCAGTCTTGGGGAGCAGAGGGAGGTGGAGGGAACTGGGGCCACCACCACATGTAGCTGCGGGACAGGTCTGCCAGAACGTTCACTCCCGTTGGGTGGAAGCAATAGGGAGCAATAGGGAGCTCTTGAGGGACTTCGAGGCCACAGGACGTGCTGGATAGCAGAAAGTGCTCCCCACCGTGGGAGATACTTTCCCTGGGGCTGGATGCTGGCGAGGGACATTGGGACTAGAGAGATGTCTTCCAGCCTCTGTTCAGTGCACCACCAAGGCAGACTTGAGCCCAGCTCTCGAGGTAGCCTGTGTAGCGGGGAGTGTTGGAGGTAGATGCCCTCCAAGGTCCCTTCCTGCTTAAAGACCCATCTCTCCTCCCCCTCTTCTCCGCTGCTCAGATATCCGTGGCCTCCAAAGCTTTCTGGACCAGGCCTCGCGGCTGGGCCTTGACGTCTCTTTACAAAAGGTGGACAAGAACATCAGCCATGTGTTCACCAGCCTCTTCACCACCATGAAGACGGAGGAGCTGAACCGCTACCGGGACACGCTGCGCCGCGCCATCCTGCTGCTCAGCCCGCAGGGGGCCCACTCTTTCATCAACGAGGTAGGTCATGGGGCCTGCGGCCACAGGAGCCGCTGCCCAGGGCTCCCTGGGGGCGGCTTGGGTGGGCTGCAGGCACAGTCTGCTCATGCATGGACATGGGGCCCCTTGGGTGCTGGGCCCACAGCACACGCCAGGAAGGAGGAGACCCCAAGCACAGCTTGGCTCTTGACTCGTCCCCAACAGGTGACCCAAGGCGTGATCAGGCTCTGAGAAGCTGAGGGCGGCTTGTGGGAAGCCTGTTTACAGTTCACTGCTGGCGATTTCTGAGGCAAAACACAGGCCTTTGGTTTATTGTTTTCCTTTTAATTTCCTTCTCTTTGTTGACAGGTGTAAACCTCTAGGGATAAACTAAAGCTCCAGCTCTCTGCAGAGGTGGGCAGCTTTGCCGCAGGATTGATTAGTGCCTGGAGGCGGTGTCGGTTGCATATCGCCAAATGATACTTGGTGCACACGCTTATTTTTCTGGTGCCTGGGCTAATCAGAGATTTTTTTTTTTAAAACACCTGTATTAGGGGTTAGGCCCTTCTCATGAAGACAGGGCCCACCTGTTTAACAAGGAATCCACTAATTTGAGAACAGACAACTAGAAATACTCTATGAGCTGGCTGATTTGGTGCCAGCCCTGGGGGTCTAATGGCAGATAGGCGACAAGCTGGAGTTGGCGGGTCCCTCTCCGGCCTGGGTTGGTTGTAGGGGGACGTGCTGGGGGTGTGGTGTGCCTGGGAGCAGGGGTGGACAGAAGGGGTCACGGGGTGGCCAAATCTCCCTGTGGTTTCCCCTCCAACCCCAGTCACCTTGTCGGCCCTCTTTGATGTAAGGTTGACTGAAGTGAAGGGCGGAATTATCCTAATTCCGTTTGATGTACTTTGCTTGCTTGTTCTGCATTCCCGTCTAATTAATTATCACTCACAATGCTGCCTCGTGCATCAGGAACCAGCACGAAGCCCGATGCTGGAGAACTTAAAATTCGGAAGGCTTAATTTGGTGCAATTGGCCGGCAGCCCTGATGCTCTCCGCTAATCAGGCCCTGGGTCCCGCCGGTGGTCAGCCAGGCTGTGATGTCCTGTCGGCGCTCGGCATTTTTGCAGGAACACATTTCCCTGTATGAAGTGATTCAGGCCCGTAATGGGCAGCCTAGGATTAGCAGCATTAATGTCTCCAGCCTTTCTCAGAATGTTCCCAGCAGTGGATGTGCCAATGTCTGCTCACAGGAAAGCTTTTCTGCTTGCTAAATTCCCCTGCCGGCGTCGGCTCCCGTGGTGGTGTCTGTTAATTCCCTTGCCAGCCTCCTCCCTTCTCTCTTTGTGCCAGTCCCTTGCCTCCTCTCCTCCGTGCCACTGCTCTGCTCTTGAGCTTGGGAGTGAGAAGAATATTGGTTTTGGAGTTAGACAGATTTGGGGGCAAGTCCCAGCTCCTCCACTTTCTGTTTGCGTGATCTTGGATAATTTGCATCACCTGCATAACCTCAGTTTCTTCGTCTGTAAAGCAGGGATGAAGGAGATGACAGATACGATAAAGCATTTGGCACACAGCTGCTCAAGAAACATCCATTCTCTTTTCATGGTACCCATTCGTCATTTCTCTTCTAGATGCATTCAGTCCTTGCTTTGTTTCTAGGCCCTGCAAGGATTTAACACGTAACCGAGACTGGCCTGAAGATGTGGCTTCCAAGTGGTTAATTATGCAGACTCCCGCAGTGCTGGATGAGCCCAGCTCGGCTTCGGCCTATTGCCTTCTCAGTCCCCCAGACCGTGTTTGCAAAGCCTTTGCTTTGCTGGGTTCTTTGGAGCTGGGGATGCCCCTGGAGTGGCCGCTGTTGGTATCGGGCAAGAGTGACAAGTCCCTGGGGGTGGTGGCCGGATACTGCGGGGGAGGATGGCCCCTGGGCTCCCTTGCCTTCAACTCTAGCTGGTCAGGGTGTTAGTCTCTGGTCCCATGTGCCTGCCATCGGGAGGGGGGGATGCCATCATTTCCTGGGTGCCCACCACATGCCTGGCCCTTGTGTGCATCCTCCAGTCCTCTCACTTTGCAAAAGAGGCCACCGAAGCTGAAGAAGTTGGATGACTTGCTTAAGGTCATGCAAGGGGCCACCTGGGGATTGAGCAGGTTCAAGTCCAGGTTTGAGCCACTCCAGAGCCCCTCTCTGCCAGGTCGCTGGGATGACTTCAAAAAAGACGATGTATTGCAGGCACTGTAGGGGGAAAACATGGCCTGCTGGCTTCATAGGGAGGGTATGGTTTGGCTGCCTCCGGCTAGGGTTGGCAAAGTTTTTTAGGGTGCTTATGCTCAAAAAATTTTAGTGCATCAACTCGGAACAATAGGGGAAGGACTCTGGACCCTGGAGGTGAACGTGACCTGTGTGCCAGCCCAGCAGGTCCCCTTGGAGAGCCCTGGGTCTGCAGTCCCAGCGTGAAACCTTCCTTCACGGCCTGGATCCGTTGCTTGGGTTTCTTGAGCAGACCCAACCCAACCTCTTCTTTGTTGTTACAAGGACGGAGGACGTTCACAAGGGTGGCCCACTGCTGGGACGCGTCCTAAATTTTATGAAATTCAAAATACTGTTTCAGGGAAGTAAGTGCCTCACAGCCCCACTGCTATGGATGGCATGTCGATATTGTGCCCCATCAGCTGGTGTGGACGAGCGATAGGAGGGGTGGGGTCTGTGGCCCTCCCAGCTGTCGCTGCTCCCCTTCCCCACTCGAAAGTCCTGGCTGATGGGAGTGAGGGAGGCAGACAGCTCTGCCTGAATTGTTTACATTTTGGCTACATGTGAATTGGATGGGAAGGCTGGCACTCACACTGTCATTAGTGACAAATTCTGCATGACATGCACATGGCTGCCCAGGACCCGCCAGGCTGTCCATGTGCTGTTTTAGAAGCTGCTTCACCGTCCAGCGTCCAGGGTGCATCCATTCTCTGCGGGGGGCTTGACCTGGGGGGCCCGTGAACCACCGGCTTCTCTGTGATCTCACTTTACGGGGGGCTACCCTCGCTGGGGGCTCCAAGTTCGGGGAGCGTGACCATGGTGGTGGGTGTCTGGAGGCCACAGCAGGCTGAGGCATGGGCTCTTCCTGCAGGGCCCTGTGGGCTCATATCAGAGGCCCCAACACAAGCCCCCTCTCCTTCCATCACGCCGTCTTGATTCCACGTCCCCTTTTCTGAGGTCTTTTCATCACAGTCTTAAAGCCCACCACATCAGTACACGAGCTTTCAAAGGCTCCCCCTGGGGAGACTGTGCTCAGGGGTGACAGTACTCTGGTCTCCTGGTCCCAGACCTGGAGCCACCGTGGGGCTTCCCTGGGAGGCTGCTGAGAGCACAGGCCATGGAGGGAGCCGTTCCTCTGGCAGGGAAGGCCATTCTGCTCTGGGCTCAGTGTTGGAGCTCTCGGAGTCAGGGGAGGTGGGGGGCTCTTTTCTATCCCCCCCAACTGGGAAGTGAGTTGGACTCATTGTATCCTGAGCTGGGCCTCGGTTCTTCTCTGGACTGCTGGCTGCTGAGTGGGGCTTCAGTGGTGGTGACAACCACCGTGATGCTATCCTCAGGCAACCTGTCAGCCTGAACCACCAGCCAGGGGAGGTGGGGATGTGGGTGTCCTCTCGTCACCCCAGGGCCATGGAAATCCTGAAGTGGTCAAGGTGACAGGTGCTGACGGGAGCCGAGGCTCCTGGGAATCCTACTGTGGCTGCTGGAGCCTTCTCCCTTCTCCTCATGGGTCTCTGCTTTCCTTCTCCAGCATTTAATGAGTCTGAGTGCGGGGCTGAGTTCTGTGCTGGGCACTAGTCCCTGCTTTTGTGGGGCTCCCAGCTTGGTGGGGAGGACAGAGGTGTAAAGAGACCCCTTTACCTGGAAAAGCAGAGGTGTGGACCAATCCTGTGAGAGCACCGAGGATGGAGCAATGCCCTTTGGTCAAGGAGAGATGGGGGTGGCCAGAGAGTCAATGATGCTTCCTGGAGTAGGTGGCACTGTGGCTGGGTCTACAGGAACAAACTCTCATGAACCCCATAGTCAAGGTGGGCCTGGGGCAGAGGGATCTGGAGAGCCTCAGTCTATCCAGGGACCCGTGTATCATGTGGTTGCAGCAGTGGGCAGGCAGGATGGACGGGGAGTGGCTGGTGCTGAGGCTGGGATGTCAGCAGGAAGGGGCTCCCTAGTCCACAGCTGGGAATCTGAACTTTGGGACTGGGGTCCTTTTCAGGGTCTCTGAGATTAATGGCCTACAGTGCTCTCCCTAACCACAGCCCCGGGGCTGTTTGGGATGTGCGTGTCTTACTGCTCTTTCTTCTCCAGGTCAGGTTTGATGGGGAGATCTCCTGGTCACAGTCTGTTTTGGCCCTGGGTTTCATCTCATCTTCCTGGAGGAGATTCTACCCATCTGTTTATCTGCTCATCTGTTTATCCATCCAACCATCCGTTCGTTCATCTGTCCATCCATCCATCCCCCCCCAGCCACTTAATCATCCATCTCTCCAGTATGGATTGGGTGCCAACTACAGACCAGCAACTGTCAAGTACTGGCTGGGAACACAGAGTTGGTGCCACATCCCATGCCCATAGTCCTGCTGGGCATTCCCAGGGGACGGCGGGAGGGCATGCCCCAGTGCTCTTGTCCACCCAGGCCTCCTCTGGGCATGTGTGGGGGACTCCAAGACTTTGTCCTTCCCACTCTCATCTGTCTTCTCTGTGCCCCTGTCTCTTAGCTGTCCATAGGCCCCTCTCTTTCCTTTTGTATCCTCTTTATTCCCTCCTTTCCTCTCCCTCCCCATCTCTTTTGTTTCACTGGAAAGAATAGAAAAGGTAAACTATTTTAAGCCACTTGTGCACTTTGTGGAGAAGAGTTGCGGCTCCTTGCTCACAGTTCATGCGGCAGACACTGCAGCCTGTCCAGGCCCCATAGCTCCAGCGCTGTCCATCTCTGTGTGGCCTGCAGTTGTTGGGCAATCTGTCTCTCCCATGAGAATGTGACCCCCTCAAGGGCAGGGACTGGTGATGTCCACTGTTTTATCTTCCTAGAGTAGCACAAGTGACTGGTAGCCCACAGTGACTGGTGAGGGAATAAATGATTGGATATTTTTAAATTCTTACTCCATAGAAAGGGCCTGAAGCTGGCTTTTTCTTGTGTGTGCCTTGGTTGCCTTTTTGGCTGATCAACAAGTCCTTGGTCAGCATATCAGCAAGGGCTTTGGTCTTAAAACTTCTGCTATTTGAGACTTAAGTTTGCTTAAGAACCCTGCTCTTGGTCTGGGTGGGTCAGCAAATGGGGGCTGGGCTGCTCCTGCAGGTGGGGTGTTCCTGGGCTCACCTGGGGTGTGTGGTGGAGGAGGGCAGTGTGCAGAGAGAGGATTGTGTTGGGAAAGGGCTGAGGATAAGCAGAGGTGCAGGCAGGTGTGGGAGACTGGACACACACACACACACGCACAAGATGCAGGCTGAGACAATGACACAGCCAACCAGCCACACACACTGGTACAAGCAGACCCTCAGGCTAGCACAGCCTGACAGGGAGGGATGCACACTGGCACACACATGCACACCTGTGCAGACCTAAATACACACACATACACACAACCAGGATGATGGCACTGCTGGGATGGAGCAGCCTGGGGAAGGCACTGCGCGGTTGGGAAAGAAATGGCAGGTGCCAGTGACAGGTGCAGCAGGTGGCATTCACCTTCACTGGTTGGCATCAGTGATCTCTTTCTGCAGTGAGAAGGGACAGCAAGGGGAACAGCCTGTTGGTAGGACAGCTCCCCATTGCTCTGGGAGTAGGGGTCACCTTTAGCCCAGGCTGGGAAGATCAGGTAAAGGTGAAGGGACAAAGGTAGAGGGGCCACTTCCAACATCCCTCACCACCTCTGCCCAGACTGGCTTCCCAGGCAAGGAGTGTGGCTGGTGGCTAATTTCATCCTCACTGGAAGTGCAGGCTGGGTTCGCTCCTGGCTTCCACTCTCCTGCTTCCCAGAGTTTACGGCAGCGAGTGAGTTTGCCCCCGCAATCTGAATAGAAAGACTGTGCTTTTTAATACGTTTATAGCAAAGGTAAATTAAGTAATGACAATGTTCTGTTGTTCCACATGATATATGCAAATATTTCTCCCTCCAACTCAGTAAATCTTCAGCAGACGTCTTTATCACTCAGGGCTAGGATAATTCTGTGCCATTTAAATATCATTTACCAGAATATTTTAAATTACTAATTAATTATGGGAGATTAATTTTTAAATGTGGCCTTGCATTTGCATTTAATTATATCCTACTGTTTACGGATTTTAATGCCTTATACTTAGAACTTTAGCAAAAGTGCTGTGAGTCTGAGAAATCTGTTTTTTTCCCCTCAGAAATTCTTAGAAATGAGATCATGAGGAAGAGAGATTCTCTAGTGTTTGTTCTGGCGGGTTTGGAACTCAGTGGATGGGTGCTCAAGACAGCTAGAACTCAGGGCCTGGCTGAGACGGGGAAGGGAGCAGAGAGCTGTCCGGCTGGGGCCTGTGTCCGACACTCCCCATAGCCACTGTCTGTTGCGCTCTCTGTCCCCACATTCCTCTAATCCTTCTGAACCCCATGCATGCTGGGGGAGCTGTCATGTGTTCCCTCCCTGGGCACCAACCGGCTCTCGTCTTGCCGGCCTCTGTGCGTCCTGGCCCACCACCCCATCTCCGTGATAGCATCGTCACATCCAGTGGCCTGTTGCATCCTCAGTGCACCTCCATGGTCACCTTCATCTCAGGGACGCCCGGTACCCACCACTTGTGCTGTGGCGTCTGTTTGCATCTCCCTCCCCGTGGGCCTGAGGAGCGCTTGCTGGCAGGAGCTGGAACATGTTCATCTTTCTTAATTGCCTTTGCGGGGCCTGTGGACAATGGTTTGCGAACGGATGGTTGTGCAATCCCAGGAGCTCCGACCTCTACCCCAAGCAAACATTCTCTAGAAGCTTGATCGCCCTGCAGGCAGACTAAACACATTCTTAACGCTCGGCAAAGCAGGGGCACCCGAGTAAGACATTGTTTAGAAAGAATTGAATGTTTGAGTTTCCATCTTCAAAGGAGCGTCCAAGCCCTCATGGGGGGGGGGCGCGGGGAAATGCCGAAAGTTGCTGGACCTTCCCGTGTGAGTTTTCTCGCTGAGTGTTGTTTCTATTTCGGGTTTGAATGATGCCACCTCATTCCGGTGCTCAGGGGCACAGAGGGCCTTCCTCGGCTGGCTGTCGGGGAGGCCTGTCTGCTCCTTCCTGGGGTCAAAGAGAGGGATTGCATGGGCCTGGAGATACCTGGGGTTCTTTCCTTCCTTTGTGAGCCATTAAATAGCCAGCAAAGTGTCAGTTCCTCCCTGCGGGCATTTCTGGGCCTTATTAGCAGGTGGCCCCTTTGGCTGGGAAGGAGGCGGGCAGGAGCAATAGGCTTTGACAAAGGGACACGGCCTGCAGCAGAGAAATGACTCAATTACCCTTTCCGCTCCAGATCCCGGAGGGCATTCGGCTTGGGGGGCCTCCCCCGAGGTGGTGAGTCAGCTCTTTGCTGTTGAGGGGTTGGGTGGGGAGCCCAGTGGGGAAGCAGCAGATTTTCCCCAGCGCTGCGGGAAACCAGAGGAAGGCTGGGGATGGGGGGGGGGGGGCGGGTGTTAGGAGAGGCAGAGGTGAGGTGAGTTTATCCAAACTGGCATGGATTCAGCCCAGAGAAGCTGTCTGTGCCGTACAGCCCACAGCTAGTGCCATTCTATGCACACTTCCAAATGGAGCCCTTGCTTGGTGCTAATGGGAACTTGGCCTTGGTCTTCTGGGTGCATGCTGCCAGTTGGCTTGGAGAAGAGAAGGCCTCTGCATCAGTCACTGGTGCTGTGTAACAAACTGTCCCGAAACTCAGTGTCATGAAACAATGAGCACTTGTTGTCACTCATGAGCCTCCCAGTCAACTGACTTGGGACGCTGATCTTGTTTGGGTCACTCATGCATCTGTGGTCAGCTGGCCACCCTGCAGGGGCTGGCTGGTTAGGATGGTGGTTGGCTGGCTTTAAGCTGGAGTGACGGGTTACTGGGCCATGAGTCTCTCATCACCGGGCACACTAGCCCACACTTATTCATATGGCAGCAGCAGAGTTCCAAGTGGGCCAATGCACTTGAGGGCTAGGCTCAGAGACCTGGCACGTTGTTGCTTCTCCTACAATCTGCTGGCCAAAGCAAGCCACGAGGTCAGCCCAGATTGAAGGGGTGGGGAGGGAGACTCCGAGGAAACTCCTCCTGGGGGGAAAGCGGAAAGTCACATTGCAGAGGGAGGGGACACAGTCAAGGGTGGCGAGTTGGGGCCATTCTGTAATCTGTCTACCATGCCTCAGGGTGCAGGCGAGCTTCCTGGAGGAAGCAGATAGCCCACAGGTCTGTGGGTGACGGTGGGGGGGGGGGGTGGGCCATGTGCCTCCCGACTCTTACTTTGTTTCCACCTTGCTCAGCTCTGGGGTGAGGGTGGTGAGGAGAGGGATTTGGAGGAGAGAGAGAGATGGAGCAGGGCTTTAGGTATCAAGCTGGCTCATTTAGACCCATTAACTCACTTGATCTTCTCCACAGTGCTGGCAGGGAAGGGCTGGTACAGAGTGCTGGCGCCTGGGGGATTTTGGGATTTGCTCACACTCCCACAGATAAAGTGACAGAGCTGGAGGCGAGTTCAGAGCTCCTTGACTCAAAGCCCAGCTCTTTCCTACCTCATGCCATTGGGAGGAGGAGGAAGCTTGCTGCCCTTGACAGATCAAGGGGAAGCCCATTTTCCTCCTAGCACATGACAAAGGGTGGACTCCATGAACATCACCATTGAGGAACAGGTGGGATGGGGGGAGGTTTACTGGACACGTCTGAGAGCTCATTTGGGGGACAAGAGATGCCTCAACTCCTGGTCCTGTCTTAGCAACAGAGAGCATGAGGAGATGGGCAGGCCACCTGTGCCTGTCTCCTTGGCCACCGGAAGAGCAGCTTCCATGGAACCCTGAGTCACCAGAGCGTCCGAGGGCATGTCACGTAACCCTTCCGTGGTGTGGTCGTGGGGGAAGGAGAGGGCAGAGTTCCAGACCTGGCCTAAGTCCTGCCCTACCTCCTCACCATGTGGCTTTCTGAGCTTTGGTTCCCCATCCGTACAGTAGACTTCATGATACTTGACTCAGAAGGTTGTTAAGAATTAAGCACGGGGAGCATTCTGGGATGCAAGTCTCCCCTTTTCTCTGTCACCCAGAAGGCGCCCAGTAACTGTTGTGTGAATGAGGAGATGAATGAGTCTCCCCGTTGCAAAGATATGGGGCACTGAGGGCATTGAGAAGAATGGAAAATCTGTGACTCTGGGCAAGGTCAACATTCCAAATTTTGAAATGTGCTAGTGGTTGACATCAGGGATTCTGATGGTGCCCTACTGCTGGGTCTCTTGACCGAAGGAGAGAAGTGGGCATGTTTGATGGACTGTTAACAGGCGCATCTAATCCTCATTTCTCAGCTATTTGCTGTGCAGGAGTGGCGTCTCCCTCCCCCTAGTGCATTAGCTGCGTCCGTGAGGGATGTCAGGGAGAAAGCAGGGAACAGGGATTGTGGTCCATGATTGGAGCTGTGGAGACTGGGAGAAAGGAGTTGCTGTAGGAGACCAGCATGGAGGTGCGGGAGAAAGGAACCGGATGCAGTAGAACATCAAAGGAGACATTGACTGGGAGAAACACATGTGCATCCCACACCCCCATCCACGGAGTCCTGGGACCCTGGGACCCTGGCAGCAGGAAGGGCAGGTGTTGGGTTCCCACTATATGGGAGAGGCAGGACTTGAACCACTTTAATTGCAGTAACAAGAGACAGGGCAGAAGACTGGAGTGTGTCCCCATTCCCCCACTTCCCTCCCACACCCACCCATTCTCTTCTTTGTAGGAAATCAGGGGCTTTTAGATGCTCAGCTGGAGACCTGATGGTGCTTCTTCAGGGGCTTCTTAGGGCAGCTGGCAGCACAGAGGGAGGAGCATTGCCTTCGGAACAAGTAGACACTCAGATCCCAGCTCGCTAGTGGTGCTATCTTTTTGAGCCCGTTTACTGGTCTGTAAACTGATATAATAGTACCTTCCCCGAGGGTTGCTGTGGGAATTCAATGAGATGACCATCTCATGAGAGAACCCAGTGCAGGGCTGGTGCTCCATGGATGGCAGTTCCGTTATTGCATCTGTGGATGGTGTTTGGCTGAGATTGTGGAGCCAACCTGGGTTGTTGTAGTCGAGGGCGGAGGTGTCAGTGGCTCCGAGGAGCAGCGCTGTGAGCATCTTGGCAGAGGATGGCTCCTCACTCGCTCGGTCTCAGGAAGCATAGCTCCGGAGCCAAGCGAGGCACACCAGATGCAGGGCACACCCTGGGGTGCTGGGGGATGGGGCTAGCGAAAATGGACGAAGTGCGCACGGCTCTCAGCCAGCCCAGCTGGGACTGATGCCTGGCCTTTTGTCCAGCACTCGACTGGAGAGAAGGTTAGAGTCCGTGGGGGATGGGGGAGGAGTGGGCATCTCGGTGCCCCCTCAGGCCCCCAGTGCTGCCCGGGCTCGTGCAGGTCCTGCCGGGAGCAGGGCTGGAGCTCTCGGGCATCTCTCCTCTGGGCTCTTACTGACCCATCCCAGCAGGTGCAGCTCTAGGGGCATCTCAGGACTGCTGGTTGCTGGGCTGATGGAGGAGGGAGAGCTGCTCGTGCTTTCTGCCTGCAGAGTTACTCTTTAGATGAGAAAGACTCCTTCAGCAGCCCGTCAGGTGGCCAGCCAGCACCACAGAATGAGCCCCTGTCCCCAGACCCCGTGCTTTGGGGGAGAAAGACACAGATCCTGTCCCTAAAGAGCTGCCAAGCTTATCTGGAGAGAAACCTCACACCCAGGAAGAACTGTGAGCAAGAGAATGGAGCGCCTGATGGAGACAGCTTCACGTGCAGCACAGCGGGGTGGGAAGGGAGCTGCGTGGCTGCGTCCTCTCTCTGCTCCGCGATATCAGGGGGGTCCATCCCACCAAGGCAACCAAGGGGCTACTCTTAGATAATTCTGTCACTTGGGGCTTTTGAAGACAGCCAAAGGATTAGCTAAGAAAGGTGAAAGCCACGCTTTGGCATGCCAACCAGGTGTACCACAAGTCAAATTGGAATGCTCACGACATCCAGGCAGGAATATTAAAGCATAGCGCAGGCGGGCTGTAAGAAGGGCTGAGAATATAGCAACTGTGTGCGCTGGAGGACACTTCCTTCCCTGAAGGAGATGGTCAGGCTCTAGCGAGATTCCCATGGGGAGGCCTGGGGTGGCCACTTCTTCTTGTGTCTCGAGAAGAGCCAGAAACCTGGACTTTACTGTGAAATCTCTTAAGTTTTAAGCGTTGGCAACTAATTCCAAAATTTTTAAGCTCTCTGTTGGCCAACTCTGCTGGGGCACGGCTGATAAGGCTTGTAGATGCCAGTGGCAACATCTGATCTATCTCTTCTGTGTGGTCAACTGAAGCGTGTTATGAATGGGGATGGCGTGAACTGAGCCCCGTTCTCCTCTTCCTCTTCTGCCTCCCAAGATCGACCATCATCCTTAGCGTGGTGTTCCAGTGAGTTCCTGTTTCTCTCCTGGATCCTTAAACTGCCACCCCATTTTCTGTGCATCCAATACTCTTCTTGTCCTTGCTGACCTGCCTTGGGATCCTTCTTTGTATTTGCAGAAGTTCTCGCTCTTCCTGTCTGTCATTGCTTAAAGTCCCCATGAAATCTAACTGAACATGTGAGGTCAACTCCTTAGACATTATGGTCACCGTTGGCATTGGCCTGTGCCTCTAACAGTACTCCACAGTGTTGCTGCTTGTCACTCATCCCGGGACTGGCAGCTTTCTGTTCGTGGGTCTTATGGCTTTCCTGGGCCCTGAGAGCTATTGAGTACAATACAGGGGGATGGACAATGTCTTCGAAGCTTGGCTGATGCTCCTGGTGACTCAGCACCTTCTCTGCTCGGCCCTTTCTGAGCACTGGGGATGCCACTGAGAGGTGAGGTTGGTCCCTTCCTGCAAATGAGATATGGTTTAGAAAATGAAAAGTGAGCCCCCAGCCTGAGGGAGGAAATGCCTGACCCCAGCCTGGACCAGGCTCCCTGAGATGCTGCGTTGTATGGGCCTGTAGGCCACCACCTTGCGCTACCTCACCAGATCTCAGTTTGCATGTCTTAAAATGGATTGAATGTTACTTGAGCAGCGAATGTGGACCAGGCCCTGTTCTAGGCACTGGGGCTATGGAGGGCCTGAGACAGACAACGTCCTTGACTTCAAAGAGCTGACATTCTAGTGGAGGTGGGGGGAGCAGACAGTAAGCAAATGAATGAATAAACCCAAAATAATTCAGGTAATGATAACCTCCATGAGGAAAAGTAAATCAAGGTAAGAAGAGAGTGGTTTGGTGGGGGTGCCATGTTAGATGTGGTGCTCAGGGACGGTGCCACCTAGAAGTAGGTGTTTATGGAGAGACTGAAGAATGTGATGGAGGCTGTCAAGCAATATCTGGCTGCAGAGTGATCTCAGCAGATGGAATAGCACACGCAAAGGTCCTGAGGCTGGAATGAGCACAGTGCACTGGAGGATGAGGGAGGAGGAGGGTGTGCCTGGTGCAGGAGAAGCCGGGAGAAGAGTGGTAGGAGGTGAATGTGGGGAGGGGTCCAGGGTCAGAGCACAGAAGACCTTTCAGGTCATTGTAGGACTTTGATCTAGTTTGAGTCTAATGAGAAGTCACTGGAGGTTTGCGAGCAGGTCAGTGGCATGATCTGGAAAGGGACGAGGCTGAAGGTGTCATCTCTGCCGTTCTCTGACTCTGTGGGAAATAGCTCAGGGGCACAGACATTCTAAGGGGGTGATTATTCGCCATTGTCAGGCCACAGAGAGCGCAGCATGTGGAGCTGAGTAGGGCTACCCGGGAGGTGTTGTTCCTTCTGCCCATCTGCTTGCCGAGGCCACAGGGAGGGCACAGGCCTGCGTGGTGTGAGAGGTCAGACAGGCCCCCGCATTGGGTCTCACCAGGTGGGCGAGTGCAGCCTCCTGCAGCCACCCACGTGGCTTCCTGTGCGGATCAAATCGGCAGCCTAGAGAGCTTTGCATCTGATTAACGTGCGTGCAGGTGGCCCCTCCTGCCTGCTCCACGGACTCTCCTGGAAGGGCCGAGAGGACATGCTCTTTACAGTGCGGTCTCTCCTCTTTTCTTCTCCAGGAGTTCGGGGAAGCAGCAGTAACAGCAAACCCAGCCGCAGCTGCCTTTTCCTCAGTCACCCAGTGAGAGTCGGGCAGGCCTGCTCCGGCCCAGTGCACGCCTCCCAGCCTGCGGGCTTCTGTTGTTTGCACTTGGGCCAATAGGCTGACCAGTTTGGGCTGCTGTTGTGTGTTTGTGTGCCTGAGTGTGTGCATGTGGGTGTGACAGGACAGTTTGCTTATGTGTCCTGCCTTTGTCCGCCTGCTTCCACACTGGCCCTGTGAACCTGTTCAATGGCCCCCCCCCCCGCCCCCATAGAGGGCCCACCAGCATGTTGGGAGATAGTGATGCAGGACCCCCCCCCCCCACCCCCCTGCCCATCCCACCCTTTATTGCTCCCAACTCCTCCCACTCCACCCTCAGCATCACCCGCAGGTTCCAGGCTGTGCCTCTGGGGCCCCAGCCGTGACCTCTGCTCCCCGGGTTTGGGCTGCAGCTTTCCCCTTAGGGCAGGGTAGGCAGAGTGTTCCCCTTCTCCTGCTGTGACTCAGCAGTTTCTAATCCTCATTCCTGTGACTCATTCTAGACCCCCAGGGGACTCGCAGTGTTGGGGTGGGGAGTAGGCTGGCCTGGCATTGCTTGTGGCCAAAACCATTGCATTACTTGATTCATAACCAAGCAGTTGTGTAGTGCCTTCCCAGAGTTGGGCACCTTCTAGAATCTTCCCTATGAAGCTGGGATCCCTTGGCTCTGCTATCATGAGGCCAGGTTCTGGACTCTGAACCTGACCACTGCCCAGGCCCACAGGGGAGGATGCTAAGGAGTTGCAGCAGGTGGTCCCCACCCATCCAGGATGGGCGGTGACTTCCTCCCACCCCTCCCCCACAGCCCCCATCCACAGGCCCCCGGGGTTGTCCCTGTGCTCAGACCCCGCGGGAGTACCCACAGGGTCAGTCCCCTCAGGGGCCACGGCTATACCTAGGCATCATGGGAAACCTCAGAGGCAAATAAAAGATGGAAAAAAAAAATCCCTTTTTCTGTGTGATGGGGAACACTATTTGCACATTTAATTCAGTGGTTGATTAAAAAAAAATCATGACTTTTTCTTTCTGTAAGGGGACATGTCCTTTCAAATCTGGCTCCTTTTAGCTTCCAAAAGAAGGAAAGTTGTATAATAAGCTAGCTGGGCACCCAGCTGGGCTGCAGAGCCAGGGAGAGGCTGAGCAGGGAGAGTTCCGGCCTCAGGGCAGTGCATCCCAGCTCCAGTTGTCTGGCGCTTCCTCCTACCAGGAAGGAGGCACCCCGAGAATGGCCGCCCACCCCAAGAAATGCAAAGTGAACACACCCCTGGCTGAGGAATTGTTCTCAGTGACTGTGCAGGGAATGACCCGGCCTCTCCGACAAAGTCAGACAGGGGAGACTTGGCATGTGGCACGTGGGAGCTGTCCTCAAGGTGGGGGCAGAAGGAGCCCCAGAAAGAGCAAGGGCTTGGGAGTGACGCAGTGGGGCTCACTCTCTGAATGTGGGCTTGCTGGTAGAGTGGGAAGCGAATCCCGCCAACCCCCAGGGCCGTGGTGCGTGTTAATGAGCCCGTGTGTGGTGAGTGCCCAGCACTGCCCAGCCTCACTAGGTGATGAGTGCCTTCCATGGCACAGGGTCCCTCAGGGCTGACACTCTGTCCAGAGCCAGGCTCTTGTCACCACTCCCATTTTCCAGATGCAAAGACTGAGGCACTGCAGGGTTATATTTGGGGGCCTGGCATCTCCAGTGGAATATTTCTAAGGCAACTCGGGGTGAGGAGCCATGGAGCAGGCTTGAGGGAAGAGGAGCCAGAGCAGTGAGAGTGGGCGTGGCCTTTAGAGTTAGTGCATTGCCATTAGGAGCCCAGTGCTGGCCTTATGGCTGGTAGCTGTGGGCGAGTTATAAAACAGCTGCAAACCTTAGTGTTCTCGTCTCTAAGGTGGGGATAGTGGGGATAGCCACTGCACAACATCGTGAGGACATGATGAGAGTTTGACAAGATGGTGCATTTGAAGTGCTTAGGACTTCCTGGTAAACGGTATGTGCTCAGTAAGTGTCCCTGGTGTTAATGTGGTGATGGTGGTGGTGCTGATGGTGAGGATGATAGTGGTGGTGGTGGCGGCGGCGGTGATGATGATGATGTTAATGATGATAACGGTGATGGTGGTGATCATGATGGTGATAATGATAGTTATGATGGTGGTGGTGATGATGGTGATGGTGAGGATGGTAATGATAATGGTGATGGTGGTGATGATGATGACAGTGATAGTGGTGATGATGGTGATGATAACGATAGTTATGATGGTGATGGTGGTGGTGATGATGATGTTGGTGATGGTGAGGATCATAATGGTGATGATGGTGTTGATGATGGTGCAGCTTGTATTTCCCATCAGAACCACTGCCTTTGGCATCAGCCTTGTCTTACCTGGAAACACGAGTAACCTAGAGGCGTCAGCTCAATCACAGGGTGCTCAAAGGTGATTTTTAATTTCATTTCTTGTTGGTGGGTGGGAGTAAGGTAGGGGCAAGGAGTCTTTGCTGTGTAGGGTTAACGGGGTCTGGGGATCCCAGGCCCTGTGGTTGTGGGGTCTGAATGAATGTTTCAGGGTGATGTTTGAGCCAGGAGCACCAGCACATTGGGGAAGAGACAGAGCATCCTTCTCTGTCCCACAGTGGGACCAGGGCCGCTGTGAGAAGCTGAAGTCAATTTTGGCTGCTGAAAGAAGGACCTGAGAGCTGTTCACTGCAGCGGCTCTGATGTTGGGCCTTTGTTCTGGTTGTCTATTTCTGTGTGATAAACCAACCCAAACTTTAGTGGCTTAAAGAGAAAATCATTTTGTTATCTCTCATGTTTTCCTTGGGTCAGAAATTTGGTAAGGGCTCAGCTGGGAGATTTTCCTTTGGGGTCTGTCATGCCGTTCCAGTCAGACAGTGGCTGGGTCTGGAAGAGTGAGGGGTGGGAGAGGTCGGAGTCTGGCTGGGCATCTCTCCCTCTTCATGTGGTCTCTCTGAATATGCTGGTTTGGGCTTCCTCACAGCATGGCGGCCCTAGAGTGGGAGGATTTCTTACATGACTGCTCAAGGCTCCGGTATGAGAGCTCCAGCAAGCCAGGAGGAAGCTTGGGCTTGTCTGTTCCAGAGTCCTAGCTGGATCTAGGGGGAGAGAGGGGCTAGGGTGGGACACTGCATCCTGTATTTGGCTTTTGTGGTGTGAAATTCATGGTCCTACCATTTGAGAGTGGCCTGAAGTTGATGACAGGAGGCAACATTTTCATCAAGGCACAGAAGGAAGTCACAATCACCCTAAGGATGGAGACAGAGCCAGGCTTGTGAGTGGCTGGAGGAGAGGGTGTGGTAGAGGGGTGGAGGTCCCACCCTGTCTTGGCTGTGCTGTTTCTGCCTTGTCCTAGCTTCTTAGAGTCCCTCACTCATCATGGTTGTTCTTACTTCTTGTTATGAAGGGAAATCGAGGTCATGAAGGGGTGTGTGACTCAGGGACGTCCCATGGGTCCCATTACCATTACAGATCCCTTGAGAAATTCCTCTGCCTAAGGTCCTTGGCCCAGCCAGAGCAAGGCCAGCTGTGGTGGTCACACTGAGGTGTGGGAGAGATGGGGCCCATCTCAGGGCCAGTGGTGCTGGGAGCCCAGCCCCAGTCCAGAGGAGCCTTTGTCTCGAGGACAGTGGCAGCTGGCAAACCAGATGTTCTACTTGGCTTTGCTTTCCCCATGACAAAGGCACTTCTCATGAAAAAGTGGTATTTCTAAGCCTGGTAATCACAGAGTTAGAGAATAGTTACATGGAAGGTGATATTTAATATTTATGTCCAAACTGGCAATACCTTGACATTAATTATCCTGTTATAATTAAATCTAGTAATCCATTACATTGCCATATAATGGAATGTGGTTATATAGGACTCTAGTGAGGATAATGGCGTTCTAAAGAGGATAATTTATAATTTAAAACCCAGGATCAAAAGCCCTGGATTGCTGGCTCTGATTTTTCACCCTACCTTTTTCCCCTAGTGATTTACTCATTAAATAAACATTTGGTGAAGTTTGGCCCCAGAGACACATGGGCGAGTGCACCGTGCCTGTCCTCAGCGACAGTGGACAAGCATGGACAGTAAGGATGGATGTAAGGGTAGGGACGATTTGGGCATCCACTGGAGCCAATGCATCCAGCCTGGACAAAGGAAGGTTTTCTGTAGGAAGCAGTGTCTGAGCTGAGTCTTGAAGGACAGGCACGAGTCAGCCAGGGAAGATGGTAGGGAGAGGGCATCTCAGGTGAGGGATCAGCAAATGCAGGAGCGTGGATGGGAAGTGTACGGGAGCTAGAGGAATAGATTTTGGAGAAAGAGCAATAGATATTTAATATGGCAACATCGAGAGAGGCATGTAAAGGAGGAGCAGGAGGCAAGGCTATGAAAGGACCCTAGATGCCATGCTAGGGACTGGATCGGTCCTGAAGACAGTGGAAGCCATCGCGGCTTGGGCGTGCCACACCACCTCTGTGTTGCCAAGAGCTCTGGGTGGCCTCAGGGAACAGGATGGATTGGATGGGGGGCCTGGGGCCAGGGAGGAAGGTGGTGCCAATATTTGGGTGATTGTTGACATAAACTGAGCTAAGGCAGGGGTAACTGGGGAGAAGAAAACACTTCTGAGGACTATTTTCGAACTATATTTTACAGAACTTAGGATAAGTCCAATTCTTAAAAATAAACTTTTAATTTTAGAATGGTTTCTGATTTACAGGAAGATTCTGAAGACGGCACAGAGAGTTCTCACATACCCCACAATCGGTTTCCCATATTATGAGCATCTACATTACTATGGTACATTTGCCACAATAAATGAGCCGTTACTGATACATTTTTATTAAAGTTCATGCTTTATTCAGATTTCCTCAGTTTTTACTGACTGGCCCTTTTCTGCTCCAGGATCCCATCCAGGACACCACATTCCGTTGTTGTCACGTCTCCTTGGGCTCCTCTTGGTTGTGACAGTTTCTCAGACTTTCCTTGCTTTTGATGACTTGGTCAGTTTTGAGGCATGCTCGTCGGGTACTTTATAGAATGCCCCTCAACGGGGATTTGTCTGATGTTTTTCTCTTTGTTAGACTGGGATTGTGGGTTTCAGGGAGGAAGACCGCAGAGGTCAAAAGCCATTCTCATCGCATCCTCTCAAGGGTGCATGCCATCAACATGACTCATCACTGTTGTTGTTGACCTTGACCACCTAGCTGAGGTCGTGTGGTCAGATTTCTCCACTGTGAAGTCACTCTTTATTTCCCCTTTTCCATGCTGTCCTCTTTGGAAAGATGTCACTATGGGCAGACCTCACTCAAGGAGTAGGGGGGGTGCTCCACCTCCTCGAGGGCAGAGTTGCTATGCACATTATTTAGAATTCCTGGGCATGGGAGATTCCAATTCTCTTTTTAAAGGGAAAATTAGCTAGTTTGACCTGTGAGGTTGATGGTGGACAGACTGGTAGGAGAGGATGCAAAGTTTCCTTGAGGATTATTCTTTGGGCCACTGGTGCCCCTCTGGGCTTAGCTCCAAGGGACAGTCCGACTGGTGCTGGATGGAAGTCTTGGGCCACATCCTGGGCCTCCCAGATGCATAAGAGTCAGCCCCCTCTCAGTGAGCTTAAGCCTCTGGCCACAGGGTCTGTCCTGCAGCTTCTGGTGCTCCTCTCCCCGTGAAGAGGAGAAGGCCATTCAATTCAACTTGATTCAAGTCAAGTCAATACCACAGGCGTTATTGCGTGTTGACTTTTGCATGAGCGTCAGACCTGGGCTGACCTCCAGAAATAGAAAGTTGAGTGGGACACATTCTCAGCCCTTGAGAAGCCCACCACTTGTGGGTGCCCATCGTCCCGTGAGCAGTCTCCAGCCCCATGGTTTCTCGCTAAGATGAGCTAAATTTGCCTGAGTTTCCAACCCTGCCCCTTCCAGCTTCTTGTCTCTGGGGCTCCTCCCTGAGTGCTTTCTGGGGAGAAGGGAAGACAGCAGCGTTATTGCTTTTGGGCATTTACTTGACAGATTCTGGGGGTAGAGGCATTGCAGGCACACCTCAGTCTCAACGTTCGACGCTCAGTCCTTTCCAAACACCAATTTTCCATGTTGTGTTTGTGTGAAATAACATTTTGTACAGATTTATTGATCGTAGCCAAGAAGGTGACAACTGCATTTGGTTGATTTTGTGCTATTTGTCCCTAAGCTGTTGGAAGATACACACGTTTTGGCCTCTCAGGATCACAGCCGGCAGCTCCTTCTGACAGGAGCAGCTAGGATGGGGCTGATCCCGTGTGGAGGGGTAGCTGGCTCTCTCAGTCCGCTTCAGCAAGCAAGTTGGGTCTCTGCACAGGGTAGTAGAGTGGCTAAGCAAGTAGGTCTGGAACTGTCCTCTTGAGTTGGAATTCCAGCTCCCCCCGATACTAACTGTGGGACCTGAGGTGGATGTCCCACCTTTCTCACCTGCAAAATGCAGCTGGTGTTATTACCTGCCTCCTAGATGGTCGCCAAGATTAAGTGAGTTAACACATATAAAAAGGTGCTCAGCCTGGAGCAAACCTCTACCTGGGAAATGGCAGCTGTGGTCATTTCTAACATAAGCAGGAGAGACACATGATTTTGTGAGCTGAACAATGGGTTTTGGGTTCTCATCCATGTATTCATTCATTCATCTGTTCAAGAAATTTCTTAACATGACCAATAAAGTTTATTAAACATGTTTACGTATATTCACAGATTCTTTCATAGTTGAGTACTAGAATAGACATTTACAGTTTCAGAAGTTTCATTCAAAGGCTTTTGTGTGTTTGTGTATGGGGGCAGACAACAGGCTCTACTGTGAGATAAAAAAAGAAAAAAAGAGCTAAGTTTCTTTGTATGACTAGTTCTAAATGTGTCCAACATAGTAAGTGACAGGCACTAGTGCAGGAGACCAGAGTTTCATTTGTTTGTAATCCAAATATAACCGGTGGTTCCTCATGTCCCAGTCTCTGTGCAGAGTCACATTGGGAAAAACACAGGAAAAGTGATGATGTGCTTAACAATTGCTTACAGGCTTCGAAGGCTGCCGGAGGGTCCAATCCATGACTCACAGCAACACTTCTTAGAACCTTGTTCTCTCTCACTCCCTTCCCCTTTATCTTTTACAAGCCATTGTCTCCCAAACCTCTCTAGATGTGTCACGTTTCATAGTCCACATGTGCTCTTGCTTCTGTTCCCCTCCCCTCCTTCTTTCTGTCCCTATTTTTTTTTTTTTCCCCACGAAAGCCCAGGAACCAGGCCAGGAGCCCAAGGAAGTAAAGAAGATGCATGGCTTGTTATTGGATCCCCATTAGTGGTCTGGGAGGAAGGAGTATTCAGATGTGACTTTGTCCTGTGGCAGGTGATGGGCAGGAGACTGACCTGCACAGGGAGCTGTGTGCCTGCACATGGCTGGGAGGAGGGAGCATGGGAACGTGCTTGTTCTACCAGCTTCCTTCTGAATGCGCCTGGAGCTGGGTGATTGAACAGGAGACTGAGTGCAGTTCAGACTTGGGCTCAACTTGGAGGATTTAACGGGCCTCGATTTCCCAGAGGATGGGGAGGGGAAAAGGCAGAATGAGTTGAGAATGTTTCTAACTGGACAGGTCTAAAATTGGAAGGGAAGTGCCTGACCTTTGGGGGTCAAGGTGGCAGGACTGCAGGCTGTCGCATCCATCAGATCTGAGCTCATCTCCCTGCACCACCTAGTCCCACTGCAGGACTCAGACAAGCAACTTGGCCTCCCTGAGCCTTGGTTTCCTCACCTGTGGGATGCAAGTCATGTCACCCCCTCACGGGCTGTGGGGAAACTGACTGAGATAAGTCATCAGAGTGCAGGTCATGGTGTTCCATGACTGCCCCCTCTTCCACCTCCTTCCCCGTTCACTCTCCAGGCTGGTGTCCCTGGAGGAAGGCGCAGGCCATAGCTCAGTCCTGACAGGAAGGTGCCTGCTTCCATGTGGGGCCCCATGGAGACAACGTCACCTGGAGGGAATCTTCTGCTTTCACCTGAAAGGGAATCAGGCACATTTACTCCACTCCATGCCTCATAGATGTGTGTGCTCCATCTGTCACCATGACCCTGCCCTGCGTGAGGCACCATGGGGCCATGCTGGGAAATGAGTCTCTGACCTTGCTGAGGAGATTATGATCTGCAGGGAGAATAAGACCAGGACAGAAGAAACCAAAGTGGATGTTGATTATGGCTCATGAACTGAGGGGCTTAGAAGGATGCTCATCTCTCCAGTACATGGGCTCCAGCAGTGGCCTCTGCTTACACACCTCCAGAGATGGGAAACTCACCATCTATTAAGGAAACCCATTCTATCATTGGACAGCTCCAGAGTGAGAAAGCTCCTACTTAATGTTAGATAAAATCCATCCAGTGGTTCTCCCCATTAGTCCTGGATCAGTGTTCTGGGGCCACAGGCAATTTTACTTTCTTTTCCCTATGTCAGACTCTCCCTTGTCTGAAGATAGCATGCACATACCTTGTGATCTTCTTGATAAGCCACATCCCACGAGCTCCCCTACTGCTCTTGAGTCCGCCAATATTTACTGAGCACCTCTTGTGTGGCAGATACTCTGCAACCCTGCAAGGTGCTAGGGTATGGTGGGGAATAAGACAGGTGATGTCTCCACACCTATGGAACATACATCATAGGCGCAAGAGGAAGAGTCAAAAAGCAAGATAATATCAAATAGCGAAGAGTTCCATAAGGAACCTGGAACAGGACAAGATGATGGGGATGACTAGGGGCCACTTCTGACTATGTGGCCACCCTCTCTGACTTTTGAGCCCAGACCTGATGGATGAAGTCAGGCTCCTGAAGGCCTTTGCTTTTGTAAGAGAGAGCTTTGCTGTTGCCAAGGTCCCAAGGTGGGAATAAAGGCTGGCTGGTTAGAAGCAAAGAAGGAGAATGCCTGTGTGGCTGGAGCGTAGTGAGAGGAAGGGGGAGGGCAAGGTGGTGAGGTGAGAGAGGTGGGTGAGGGTATGTCACCTGGGCTCTATGGCCCAGGTGAGGGTTTGGGTTTTATTTTAAGTGTGATGGAAGTCATTGAAGGGTTTTTATTAGGCAATGACATGACCTGTTTCCCATTTAGTGACCCCTCTGGCTGCTCTATGGGTATGAGCCTGTAGGAAGGGAAGAGTGGGAGCAGAATGGGTATCATTGCACTCATTGCATGAATAGGTTTCTCAAAGAATTGCTTTGATCATCACTGGACAAATCAGAGGCTGAAGGTCTAGTCTCTTGCTAGACTTGGGGTCAATGAGAGCCTCTGAGTCTTGGGTCCTCGAATACCTGACCTCTAGGGGTATTTTTCTACTTAGCTAAAATTTGTGTATATCTTTGTTCCCCCAATTCTGGGTAACTCTGGCCAATGTAAAGCCTGCACACCTCAGCCAAGGCACCCAGGCTCAGCGCATGGCCAGGCCCAGGGAGAAGAATGCTCACAATCCTTCTGCATCAGCAAGTCCCAGAGGCGCTTCGTTCTCAGGATGTATCATTGGAAAACGTACCAGTGGAAATTGGTCTTTCATCTTCATCAGCATCACTTTTACGTTGTGGAAAAGGCCCATCCTCATTAGGAGGCGAGGAGGAGGTGAGATCTGAAGCAGGAGCACCATGGCAGATTGCACTGTCACATCCCCCACCCCCGCCCCAACTCAGCCACAGTTGTCATCCATCTGTATTTCACTCCTGCTTTCATCCTTCACTTGCTATTTGTCATTTTTGGAGAAGGATCCTCTCTGCTAGCACATTTGGAAACCTATTTCATTGCAGAGGAGAAGGGAACAATGCAGGTTTTCATCTCAGACTAATTATGCCTCCAATACACTGATGCTAAATAAAACCAAGGGGAAGGTAATTGGAAATTCTTGACGTGACATTCACAGCTTTGAGAAAAACAGATGTTCACTTGAGGAGCTGGGAAGAGAATGCATGTCCCTGTGACTGGCCAATGAGATTGGTTCCAGGAGGTTGGCGTGAGAGCTGGGCCACCCTTGTCCTACAGACATGGCATGAGGATTCTCTTCGAGCCCATCTGTTCCTTGTTGGCCTGGCCTATGCCCTTTCCTCACCTGGGGCGACACAGACGACTCTGGTGTTGAGTCGTCTCATCTAAGGCATTTAGTGGCAACTCAGGTCTTGCACCAGAAGGCATCTCTCTGCAGCCTTGTCTCTGCTCTTCATCAGCGGTGGACCTTGGGCAAGGACTTTAGTCTCTATGATTGTCCATTTCCTCATCCATCAAATGGAGCTAGCACCTCACAGCATCTCATAGGGTTCTTGGAAGAATTCACTGAGACAATGTCTGTAACAGGCCCAGAACATAGAAGGTCCTCCAGAAGTTTCCCTCTTCTTTCCAAAAGATAGTACCTTCCTGTGGATTAGGGCTGTGCCGAATTGTGAGTGCTGCTTCTCATCAGTTTGAGTTTTCTGACCTCCTTAAATGGCATGACTGATTGGACCAGCCCAGTTTTTGTTTCTGTTAGCCTGGGAAGCTGTGCATACCAGATCCACTTCCTTTTTCAAATAAACTTTTTCACCAAATGCAAATAATAGTGGAGAATGGAGGCAGTTGAGTGTGTCTTGGGCGAGCCCCTTTATGCTTCCAAGTTGCGCCTTCCACTTGTCAAATGGGGTGAGAACTGCCTGAAATAATTTATAGGATATGTATATAGGGGAAATGAGACAGCGGACAGGTGTCCTTCAGGCTAGAAAAGACGCTGGGTCCCAAGTGACCCCAGTGATTCGGGCAAAGCCATGTCGTGTTGCACTCATTCTCGGAACACTGCTCTCTCTGGCCTGGCCAACAGGAGCTCTTCAAAGGCAGAGGCTCGGTGCGGCTGATTGAATGGCTGCCCCAATTCTTCATACCCTGCTGTGGCCTCCTGGTGGGTGGCATACACTTCCTATGCCGTAGCTTTGGGTTTGGCCATGTGGCTTGCTTTGGCCAAGAGCTTGTAGGCAGAGACGACAACGTGCCAGTTCTGAGCCTGGGCCTTAAGAGATGTTGGATGTTTCCCCTTCTCCTCCTGAGTTTCTACCACCTTCACCTTCAAGAAGAGAAACAAGAAGCCCTGGATAAGCCACTGGTCCCAAGAGGATGAGGAATGGAAGGGGCAGACCAGACCTACTGAGCTGACCCAAAAACCTGCGATGAGGAGCAGATCTTTCCCAACCAACCCATATAATGATGGTTGTTTTAGCCACTGAGTTTTGAATGGTTTGTTACCCAGCATCATTTTGACAATAGCTAACTGATACATTGGGCCTCATTTGCTTCTGTATTCCCCACATCCAGCACTGTGCCTGGTACAGAGAAGGCTCTAATAACTGTTTAGTGAATGAGCAAACGAATAAATGAGGGAAGAATTTCATCAGTTGTTAAACCTGATTATTAGGCTGATCCTTTCTTTAAGTTGACACATATATGGACATGCTGAACCTGAGGGTCTGCTGGCTGCTTTGTGGTGCCCACTCCATCTGGCTGACTCTTTCAGAGTTTTGTTAGGATGAAAGGTATGAGGCTAGCCCTTTTCTCAATGTCAGCTGGGGAGAGAGAGGAAGAAGAGTGGGCCATGAGAAAAACATGGAACGCTCAGCCTGGTCCTGGAATGGCTGTCCCAGCGGTGGCCTGCCATGAAGCCTGGGTTCCTTGGAGGTGGAGACTAGAAGTCACCCTTGTGCCCAGTGGACCCCTTGTTTCCTCTAGGGGATGGTGTCCTCCTTCCCAGGAGGTGGTTGCTGATAGAATGTTTCAAGAGCCCCATGGCAGGCACTCTGCCCCAAACCATCTTCCCCACCACCTGGGGCAGTCAGCCCAATGCCAGAGACAGACCCAGGAGGTTTCTCTTTCCCTCTGAAAAGCCGTTTGCAGAGGCTGCACAGTGGTGGAGCGGGGAGAGAACTGGACCTGGGGCAGGATGACCCAGGGATGAATGAAAGATAGCACGAAATCTTTATTGAGTGCTTATGTTGTGCTAGGCTCTGCACATGCGTTTTCTCCTTTACCTACCAGAAGTGCTATTTTGAGTCTCCTTTTTATAGCTGAGGACACTGAGGCCTAGCAAGGCTGGGTGAGGTGCCAGAGGCAGATTGTGGAAATAGGATTTGGATCCCAGCCATCTGACGCCAGAGTTCCAGCTCGGTCTGCATGTTGGAGGCACCTGCGGAGGCTTCAGGGACCACCAAGACCCAGACCCCACTCTGGACCAAGGAAGAAGAGCCCTAGGGCTGAGGCCAGTCAATCATATGCATCAAACTCTCCCCATGTGATCTGATGAACATCAGAGTGGGACCATGATACTATGTCCATGGTGGCCTTACTCCCTGCAGTGGGGTGGGGCTACAGGGCCTGTCTGGCATCGGAGCCCAGTAGTGAGTGTGGCTGTCCTGCTGTGGAGTTGTGAGAGGGAGCTGGCGTGGGCTTGGGGAGAGCCTTGAGCCTGCTTGGCTACAGTGACCTCGCGGGCAGCCATTGTCCTTGGGCCTGAGGACAGAGGCTCCTGGAGCAGGTTAGGGAGGCCTGTGTGTTGGGAGCCCAAGTCTTTGCTGAGACCTTTCTAAGCTGTGCTCATGCCTGGCAGGGCAGGGGTGAGGGCATCCTCGCTGAACACATGGGTTCTCGTTCTCTTTGCACATGGGGCATGCACCCTTCTCCCTTTGTCCACATGTCCTGTTAAGTGCTAGGCAGAGGCCCTTGCTGGAGTCAACGGGATGGTTGTTTTGACTTACAGAGGAGGGAATCCCCCTTGAAGCAAGATAAACAGGAAGGCAAATATGTGTTGTGAAAGATAATCAATCTATCACCACAGCTGGAAGAACGTTTGCTTAGAAAAGGGTCAGGAGGAAAGAAGAAGAAAGGATGATGAAGAGAGAGTGGGATTTCTTTACTGTGGGAGGCGTTCAGGGCTGGGCCCAGGAGGCCAAGATACCAGCGAAGAGGGAGGGAGGGGCTCCGAGGGGGAAGTGGGCCAGGGTGGGAACTGATGAAAGCCAGCTCCGGCAGGGGCTGCCCTAAATCCACTCAGGAAACCAAGTGATCAAACGCAATGGCTGCCAGACTCACAGGCAGCGGTGGGCCCTCTGCTGCATGGGCCTTCTCCTAAAGGTGCCAACAGGATTCTGAAAGTGATCAAAGGCCTCCTCTGTTAAACACAGGACAGACAAATCAAAGAAGGTGGGAAATCAGAAAGACTGGAAGTAAGGCGAATAAGAAACTGTAAACAACCCCGGGGAGAAGAGAAGAGGAGAGTCTGGTGCAGGCAGTGTGAGGGCTGGTGCCGCTCCACCCTGGGAGGGGGTAGAGCGGGTCCAGGAATATTGCATGTGCATGTGTGTAAATGCATAGGTGTATGTATGTACGTGTGCATGTATTTGTATGCATATGCGTGCGTGCATGTGTGTACATCTTTTCTTATGGAAGTTTCCAGTCCCAGGCAAGAAGAAGAGGGCCATTTGGTGGACAAAACTCCATTCTAAGCAGACATTAGTAACAGCTAACACATGCTGAGGCTTAACACAGACCAGGCACTTTCTGAGCGCTCTTTGTGTCTTATTGAATCCTAATTCTAGAAGGTAGGGTTTTTTTGGTTGTTTTGATCCCCATTTAATTTGCGGGAACTGAGATGCAAAGAGGTTACATACCAGGCCAGGATGTGGGCTGGCAGGCTGGCTCAGGGCTGTCCTGCAGGGCACGCTGCTAACACTTGTGCCACGTGCATGTTGTACGACTTCCAGGGACACCTTTTGGAGCGTGGTCATCATAGCTGTGCAAAGTTATCAGGAGACACTTCCGGCTGTCGAGGATCTTGAGCAGAACAGCTGTCTGGGCTGGGGCAGGGTCCAGGGCTCCAGCCCACTTGTGGGTTCCCTTACAGAGCAGCAAATGAGCAGTGGGAAGGTGAGGTGGGGATAGGGTGCAGCTGAGTGGATGGGCTCCCCAGTGCACCCCAGAAGCTCATGGGCATGCCCCTGAAGTTTGGCGTCTTGGCTGCCTGGAGGAGTGACAATCTGCACCCTGAAGGCCTGTCAGCCCTTGGCTACGTCAGCACCAGGTGTAGGCGCTGTGTAAGGTGATCACACTTGCACTCTGTGAGCCCCCAGGAGTGACATCTGGGTCCCTGGCCTTGACATCCTGCTGTGCCTGCACTGGTAAAACCTCCTTTTCCAGGGCCTGTAGTGCAGTATCCCCTTTGTGTCCACTTGGGTTTTCCATAGGCAAGTGTGGCTCCAGCCCACCACAGGTGTCTGGATTCTCTTGCCTCAGGATTCTCTGACCTAGAAGACCCCTTTCCTAGGACCTCGTCCCTCTCCTACCCTCCTTCTTGCCATCATCAGTTCATTTTCTTCTTCACCTGTGGGTGCCTTTACCTTTTTATCTCCATCCCATCTTAACTACCGACTCCTACCACCTCAACCTGGAGCTGGCCCAGCCCCAGAATGGCTCCACCTCTGGACTCTGCCATTCAAACCTTCCGTCTTGCCCTAGTGCTTCCCTAGACATGTCCTTTGACCTCACTGAGACACTCCTGTCCTAACCTCATCAGTGAGCAGGAATCAGAGAGCTAATGACTGGGCTCAAGTGTGCAGCCCGGAAACAGAGCTTTACTTGAACTCAAGTCTGTCTCCTCCCACAACCAACACCTGAACACAGATCACTACCCCCCCCCCCCCCATTCTCAACACTTGAACACAGGTCCCTCCTCCCATCAACACCTGGATGCAGGTACCTCCCCCCATCCCCAACACCTGGATGCAGGTCCCTGCCCCATCCACAACACCTGAACGCAGGTCCCTCCTCCCATCCCCATACCTGGATGCAAGTCATTCCCCCTATCCCTAATACCTGGATGCAAGTCCCTGCCCCATCCACCACACCTGGATGCAGGTCCCTCCCCCATCCCCAATACCTGGATGCAGGTCCCTCCTCCCACCCCCACACCTGGATGCAAGTCCTTCCCCCTATCCCCAACACCTGGATGCAGGTCCCTGCCCCATCCACAACACCTGGATGCAGATCCCTCCCTCCATCCCCCAAACTGGATGCAGATTCCTTCTCCCATCCCCAACACCTGGATGCATGTCCCTCCTCCCATCCCCACACCTGGATGCAGTTCCCTCCTCCCAAACCCACACCTGAATGCAGGTCCCTCCTCACACCCTACACCTATTTTTCTTATTTTAAAGGCATTAGGACAACGTGAGGAAGAATTTCATAACCTTACTGTCTAGCCCAGTCGCTTTCCTTGTTCTCTGTGTTTTCTGACCACATGTGCACCTATTTTGTATAGAGGTACTCGTAATTGAGATGCAATTTTGTGTTCTGCTTTTTTGACCTGACATCCTGGCATAAACATTTCCTGTGTTGTTGCAAAGCCTTCCTAATGATCATTTTTAATGATTGCACGGAGATGAAGAATTGATGTTCCATAACCTACCTAATGTTTCCTGTTATTGGACATTGTGGCTGTTTCCAACTCTTCAGTCAATTTTTTTGGACAGTGTTTTGGCGAAAATCTTCATGTGTCGTGTTTTATTTTTCTCCCTGGATTATTGCTGATGGGAAATTTCCAGGAGTGGACTGGAAGAGTCAGGGGCCGGGCTCCTGAACAGCATCATCTTGATCTTGGCTACCACACCCAGTGGTGCGTATCGTCACTCTCCTTTGTCAAATGAGAAAACTGGCCTTTCTAGAATCTTCTCACACTGGCTTCCTGTTCCTGGAGCAGCCCCACTGCTCCTGTGCCCCCTTTGCACACGTCGGTGCCCCCTTTGCACACGTCGTTAATTCCCTTCATCCTTTCCGTTTCAGCCGGATCACTGCTCCTCGTGGCAGCCTTTCTTGGGCGCCCCACCGAACCCAGCCCTGCTAGACATGTGCCTGGCACCCTGTGCTTTGCTTCAGAACGCGTGTTTCATGCTGTAATCTATCAGTCATATAATCATTTGACAAATGTCCGTCTTGCCCGCTAGATCTAATCTGCACTAGAGAGGGGAGCATAGCCACATTTCTCCTCGCAGCGCCAGTCCGGTGCCTGGTGTGCAGAAGGGTTTGCTAAGTGCTTGCTGCCTGGGGAATGAGTGCTCCACGTGCCCAGGACGTCACTGGTAAGGGCAGCCGGCCCCTTGCGCTCTGCTTTCCTTAAAGAAGATGTTCCCAGCATGATCTGGATGCATGCCTTGGAAAATTATGTCTCAAGCCTGAGAACAGAGTGGGAGCCACAGGAGGCAAGACGAGTGAGCAAATTAGTGCAAATTAGTCCTGGGAGACGGCGTGGTGCAGTGAGACAAACAAGGGCTCTGTAGTGGGGACGTGCTTCTGACCACTGCAGCCCCAGGAGCTGTGGGACCTTGGGTAAAGCGTGCGATGTCTCTGGGCCTCAATTTTCTCACCTGGACAATGGGCACACATGGTGCCCCTCTGGACTTGGAAATGACCTTCCCTTCCCTCAGCATCTCCTTGGGCATATTGAAGCTGCCCCAGTGCTCATATCATTCGTCCTTCTTCCCAGGTATTTGGGATAACAGTTCTTGTGAAAACACAGTCTATTAAACTGAAAGTGCTCCTTCGACTTCCTGGAAGGAACGAGGGGATATTCTCATCCAGAAGGTCAGAGCAACTGTCAATTACTATTTTCTTTTGAGGAAGACTGGCCCTGAGCTGACATCCATGCCCTTCTTCCTCTACTTTATATGTGGGACACCACCACAGCATGGCTGGATGAGCAGTGTGTAGGTCTGCACCCGGGATCTGAACCTGTGAACCCTGGGTGGCCAAAGCGGAGCACATGCACTTAACTACTATGCCACTGGGCCGGCCCCAGTAAATTACTATTTTTTAAAACCTTGGGTGTAATTACGTGAATAAATCCTGCATTCAGAAGTGAGACGATTGATTGGGTACATTAATCTCAGCAGCAGGTGGAGGCACATCGGGGCACGGGGCCTTTCGCAGCCCTGTCCCCTGCTGCAGGCCTTGTTCGCTTCCAGCTCTTCTTGCTGCCTTTTGCCCTCCTGTCCTGCCTGCCTCACAGCCGTGGCACCTGCCTTCCAATGTGCTGTCTGCCTGTCGGCCACCTGGAAAGACCCAGTGGGCTGTCATGTCCCATGGAGGGTCATGGGAGCAAGGTGTTGGGGCTGAGTTTCAGCTGAACCTGAGTGTGGTACAAGCCTGGGTGCAGGCGTGTGTCTGAAAATGAAGGGGCGGGGCACAGCCCTCTTGTCGTGGGGGCTTGTGGTGGGGGTAGACTGGGTCCCACCGAAGTAGGCAGGGATGGCTCTTGGCTTTAGTCTGCTGAGGACTGCCTCTGATGTGTGACATGAGCTATTCTCTGGAGACAAAGGAGCCGGCCTGCCCTGTCTGTCTGTTTGCTGCTGGCTAGGGCAGGGCCTTGGGACGCACTGAGTGTGGTGGGCACGCCCCTGTGTGGACTGTCCTTGTAGCAGGGACCTGCACCCTGGGAGTGGATGCAGGGCTGCTGCCAAGCAAGTAGGTGTGAGCTGTGCCAGCCATAGGGTGAAGGATACCGGTGTGAGAGGCCTGTATGGGGCCTTCTCAGGAGGGTCCGGGCCCCTCTGCACTTGCTGAGGCCTTGCCTGCGGAGGAGCCGAGGAGGTTTGTGGATATGGGATGGGCATGGGCGCAGGTGCCCCCCAGGCTCTGAGCTGGGCTGGCTGGCAGCTTCTCAAGAAGAGCGAGCCCTTCCTACCTGTGGGGCATATTTACACATGAGCACATTTATTCTTTACAGTCCGAGAGAGACATCTTACAGCTGAGGAAGCTGGGGCTCGGGGGCTAGGTAACCCATCCAAAGTTACACAGCCAGCAAGCGGCAGGGTTGGGTTTGAACCCCAGTCCATGTGTCTCCAAGCCTGCTCTTGTCAACTCTGTGATTGGAGAGTCAGGCAGGCGGTAGGATGGGCCTTCCCCACCGGATTGGTCCTACCTCCCTCTCTGCAGACTGGAGTGTACGTGTGTGTGCATGTGTGCGTGTGTGTATAGGCGGAATAGACCCTGAGGGCCACACCCAGAGCAGTGTTCACAGTACGGCAGAGGGAGCCGTCCTTCCGAGGTTCGGGATGAACAATTTGTGATAAACGCCTAGAGATGGGGCAGAGGCACACTGAGGGAGGCGCCCAGCATCCATCATGGGATGACTAATTTATTTCCCAGTGTGCAGGGCTTGGCCCCACAGTGCTTAGTAATGATTTTCTCTCTCCTGGTGACACGATTGAGGCCGGGGGAGGAGGACAGTGTACGAGGGTGACTCTGCCCTCTGCCGTGCTGCCCTTGGGTCGTAGGCCATGTCATTTCTTAGGAACTGTGGCTAGGGGAGAATGTGAGATCCCCCTGCCCCCCAGAAAGGTGTTGCACGGTCATCAGTGGGAGTCACCTCTGCTGCTCCCGTTTGCAGTGTCATTGCTCATCCAAAGGGGCCTCCAGCTCTGCAGGCTGACGCCTGCCCTTGGGAGCCGGGGCACATGAGCCAGGATGGCGGCCCGTGGATTGCGGGTGTGGCAGAGTCTCCTTGGGTAGCAAACTGTAAATCTAGCCCCAGGCACAGAGCTGAGGCCTGTGGGTAGGTGGGGGCTATGCCCTCCGTCACAGACTCACACGGAACTGCTGAGGGGTCCAGAATTCCCCACCTGGGCTCTGTAGGGAATTTGGGGCCAGCTCCAGCCTCTGGCCTCAGACGGAGCCAGGCTGCCGTGGATGGTAGATGGCCTCAGGTGACAGAGTGGCGGCTGAATCCCGCACCGCCTCTTTCCCGCCCGTCCTCCCTGCCACGCGCACGGGCTCAGTGGACTGATGAGTGTGGAGCGTGGTTGGAGCTGCCAGCCCCTCCTGTTTGGCTGTCCTTACTCCATAGCCCTGCTCCCCAGCCCGTCCCCAGGCCTCATATTCTGGTTGTGAACAGTCCAGGGGAGGGCCGGCTCCCTTCCTTGGGGCCTCTTGGCAGCTTCCTCAGGCAGGGACATTCCCGGACTGGGGCAGGTATGTGCTGTTGGGGTCATGTCGGGATTTCTCCTGATGTGCGATTTCTCCTTAGGAGGAGAGAATTTGCATGTCTCTTTGGCACAAGGCAAATAGTGTGGTGAGGCTGAGGAGCTGGCTGCTGGAACAGCAGCCCTGGCTCTACCTCTTGACGTATGGCCATGAGCAAATGTCTGATGCGCTCCAAGCCTGGAGTCGCCTTCTCTGTAAAATGGGCCAGACGCCCTTTCTTCGGTTGCTGAGGTTGGAAGTCTTGGTGTTGTCTTTGATGCTGCTTTCTCTCACACATCACAATTAGTCCATCAACTCTTCTGGCAGCTCTACATTCAGCGTATCTGGAATCTGAGTAGCCCTCACCACTGCCATGGCCACCGCCCTGGTCTAAGCCACCATTGTCATGACAACAGCCTGGTAATTGGTCTTCTTGCTTCTGTCCTTGCCTCTTGTAGCCAGAGCGATCCTGCTAAGAAGTCGGCTGATCACATCAGTCCTCTACTCAGAATCTTCCCAGCTTACCAGGGTAACAGCCAGAGTCCCTACCTTGACCTAAGCTCAGGGAACAGACTTCCCAGTCTGCACGGGATGGTCCTCATTTACTTCCTATGTCCCAGAAGCTTTATTCATAATAGCCCCAAACTGGAAACAACATACATGTCCTTCAGCTGGTGAATGGATAACAAACGGTGGTCCATCCATACAGTGGAATATTATTCAGCATTAAAAAGGAACCAACTACTGATGGAAGGACCAAACATAGCAACGTAGATGATTCTCAAAAGCATATGCTGAGTGAAAGAAGCCAGGCTCAAAAGGCCTTATACTCCACAAGTCCATTTAATGATCATCAGAACCAGGCAAAACTAGAGGGGCAGAAAACTGACCAGTGTTTGCTGGGGCTGGGGCATTGGGTAGAAGAGGCACAGGGGAGATTTTTATACGGGATGTAACTGTTCTGTATCTTTATTATGGTGTTGGTGACATGACTGCCTAAGTTTATCAAACTCATAGAATTGTAAACTAAAAAGAATGCATTTTACTATACGCAAATTACACTTCCATTTTGGAAACATGTCCTGGTTTGGGTGATAAATTACGTGGTCATCCCCCCCCCCCCCCGCCAAAGTCTTATTGGGTCCATCCATTTGTCATCTCTTTGACCTCGTTTTTCACTGCCCCCCTCCTCTTTCTCTCCATTCCTCCTTGCTCTTGCTGTCCCCTGAATATGTCAGGGGGCCCCTGCATATAATCTCTACTCTTACTTTCCTCAATCTCTGGAACAGTCTTCCTCCAGACAGTCACATAGCTCCTTCTCTCACTTCCTTAAGGTTTTTACCCAAAGGTCCCTCTCTCAGTCACTGATGACCACCTAATGCTGCCTAACGAACGACCCCAAGTCTCACGGGTGGCCCATGTCAGGTGCTTCCCTGCGGGCTGGCTGGGGTGGCTCATCCAGGCTGGGCTTGGTAGCTTCTGCCTCCAGCTGTGGCTCTGCTTCCTGGCGTCTCGTCTGGGGCTGAGGGTGGAGGAGGAGTTGCTACCCAAGGGCTGCTTTCTTTTGGCCGTGGCAGAAGCACCAGAAGGCAAGTGCCTGCACAGACATATTGCAAGCTTTTGCTTCTGTCATGTCTGTTAACATCTCATTTGCCAAAGCAAGTGGAGCTGTGCAGTATACACCGCCCACGGGGGAGAGGAGTGAATATTACCAATAATCCAAGCTGTTACCGTCACCTTCCTGGGTGGCCTACCCCGGCCAACCTACTACAACTTTAACCCCATCCTGCCATTTGCTGTGGCTCCTCTCTGCTTATTGCTTTCCTCAACACTCAGGATGCTATAACTTACTATACATTTTATTTATCTTGTTTATTTTCTGTCTTCCTCTGTGCAGTGTATGTTTCACCAGAGCGGGAACATTTATCTGTTTCGTTTGCTACTGTGTCTCCAGCACCTAGAAAAATGCTCAATAAATATTTGGCTAAATGATTGGATGGGGTTATGCTAAGAAATTATTGAGATGATATATGGGACGTGCTTCAACTGCAGTCCTGCATGCGGGAAGTGCTCAGTAATTGGTGGTTTTTGTCAATCTGCAGTCTGAATGCTGGTGGGAGCAGTGCCCGCTCAGTTATGCACATGATTGCAATAACATGCACGATAGGCCTTTGAAGCAAGATCTGTTTTAATTCTGGTTTCAGAGGTAAGGGGTTGAGGCACAGGGAGGCTGTCACTTGCCCGGAGTCACTCAGCTAGCCAGGATCTCTCTGACCTAGAGCTCCTGTGTTTCCCCAATGCTGGCTGCCTCTGTACCTTCCTTCATGCAAATTACTGGGCTCTGGCATTTTTCCATGCACCAGAGTCCCTGTGGAGTCAGGATAACTGACCGGATTAAAGCTTAGTCCCTTGATGGTACAGAAGTTTGGTCCGAAATACCCCTCTGGACTCCCCAGGAGCCAGATGCAATGTGGGGCTTTGAGGACACTGGTGGCTGCCTTGTGCCACTTCCAGCCACCAGCGGTCCCTGTGCACTGAGACTCCGGAGGGGCATCTCTCAGCAGACTCTGGGGTCATTAGGCGCTGAGGATGGGTGGCTGGGCCTCTGGGCAGAGAAGATCACAGACACACATGATCAGGAAAAACGTAGGCTCCTCCTGCTGAAGAGAGAGTGGAGGAGGGAGGGCTTGATGAATGGGACGTGGGAAAATTTATGAGAGTCATTCTGTTTGGTCTGATGACCCCTCATGGATGACATTGGGCTGGAGGAGCCAGACTGCTCAAATGTGACACTTCAGGAAGATGAATTTGACCTTGAGTGATGGATTCTGCCCTGGTGAGAGGACAAGGGGCCTGGCTGTGCCCGCTTAGTGCCTTGTACGCCCTTCTGTGGGGGCCCCGCTGTGCTGATTGGCAGTTAGCGGTGTCTGTCTGTTTTCCCTGCCAGACTCCGAGCTCCTGCTCAGCGTTGTATTCCCAGGGCCCGGCAGAGTGGCCCCAACGGCATCAGTAAGTGTTTGTGAAATGAATGATTTATACAGAGAGCAGTTACAGTGAGCCAGTTTCCGTTCTCAGCTTCGCAGTTCCGTGATCTCATCTGACCCTTTCACCTGCCCTGGGAGGAGGAAATCGCTGCGATTATCCTGGGGCTTCGAGAGGTCTGCTCTGGTCCAAGGTGGTGCAGGCGGTGAGGGTGGAGCTGGTTTGCAGACCTGGACTCAACCACTGCACTACCTTGCCTCCTGGAGTCAGATGACGTGTTCTGGTCCCAGCCCTGCTATTTAGTGGTCATGTGACCCTGGAAAAGCCCATCTAATCACTTTGGACCTCTACTTTCTGCTCTGTAAAATGGGGATTACAAATCCCGTTAGTCCAACAGATGGAACTATTGTGAAAATCAAACCAGAGTGTGCTTGTGTGGACAGCTTTTTAATCTAAAGTTTTGTAACTGTCATTATTTCCAGTGGGCACCAGTGCAGTCCGTAAAGAGGGGCGTCACAGCATAAGTGTGACCAAGAGGGCCTGAGAAACTTAAGTATGATCCTGATCTTCTCAGGAGGCGACTGTGCAAAGCATGTGATACAACAAATCACCAGAGGAAAGGCAGCTTGTTAACAAACATATGGAAAACCGTTAAAACCTCAGTTGTAATCAAAGCAGAGCAAATTAAGACAGGATCCCATTTTTCATTCCTCAGTTACAGAACACTCAGTGCTGGCGAGACTTTGGTAAAATGAGCACTTGCGTCTTCGGCTGCGCGCTGGTGAAGACTTTCTGAGAGACAATTTAGTAATGAGTATCTGGAACCGTAAAAATGTTTAAACACTTTGACCTGTAATTCCGTTTCTAGGAATCTCTCCCAAGGGTTTATCGTAATTATACAGAAAGCTTTCTGCATGACGTAGTTCAAAACAGCTGAACAAGAAATGGGTGATAAAGAGCCATCGTTAGGAGAGTGGCTAAGAAAATGACGGTCTAGCCCAGTGACTGAGTGTCACACCTGCAGCCGTTCCATGAATGTTTGTCAAGTTGCAGGAGGTGAACACGTAGACGGTGAGGCAAAGAGCAAGCCACCAGATTGCACGCGTCATTTTATTACAACTACGTAAGACACCCGAGGGATCTCTGCATACAACCAAATCTGGAAGGAAGTTAAACAAAAATGTTAACTGTGGTCATGCGAGGGTGAACTGAACATGAGTGACTTAAAACCATCATTGTAATAGTAAGCGTGTGCGCCTTTCATTGTAGAACAATAGTCTAGTGACCATATTGACTTGGGGGTGCAAGTGGAGGCCTGAATGCTGCCAGAAGAGAGGTGCCTTGGTCAGCCAACCCGGGTCAAGAAACTGCTTTCTTATATAGTATTTTCATCTAAATTCGTTTTGTGGAAAACAAAGGGATTGTTTTTGCTGATAAGCCATGCTGGAAGATAGCCACTCTATTGCATTTTCTTTATAGCTGGGACTTCTTTTTGTTTTGTTTCACATCTAGCTCCTTGTTGCTCTGTCATTTTCTTAAAAAGTAATGAATGTTTTTCCTGCAAACTTACAAGCTTACAAACTTAAGAGACAGCTATATAAACTTCAACCATGATCAATTGCTGTGCAATTGAAAGTGAGCAAGACCTGTCTCCCACCCTTCAGAGGTTATCACCATCAAGGAAAGTTCACTGCTTTTCTGTCCATCCTTCCCCACTTATATAGTGTCACGTAGTTATAGTGTCTTCTTTTCTTTAAAAAAAAGTTGGGTCATATTATGCATTTACTAGTTTTTTATTTAGCAACATACCTTGGACATATTTTTATTTCAATTATGTAGAAGTTGTAGGCAAATATTTATTCCCTTTCACACACTGTTGATGAGAGTGTAAATTGGTATAAATATTTTGGATAGCAATTTAGTGATATCTATTATGATTAAGAATTCTTATATCTGTTGGCTCCACTCCTGAGAATGTGTTCTTCAGAAACGCTCTGCTGTGGCCTGAATGTCTGTATCTTCCCCAAATCCATGTGTTGAGTCTTAACCTGAGTGTGATCATATCTGGAGGTGGGGCCTTTGGGCAGTAACTAGGTTGACTTGAGGTTCTTGAGAGTGGAGCCCCATGATGGGATTCATGTTCTTGTAAGAGGAGGGGACATTAGAGCTCCCTCTTTCTGCCATGTGAGGACCCAGCAAGAAGGCAGCCCTCTGCAAGCCAGGAGGAGAGCGCTCACCACCAACCAAATCTGCTGACACCTTGATCTTGCACTTCCCATCCTGAGAACTGTGAGAAATTAATGTTTGTTATTTAAACTACCCAATCTGTGCTATTTTGTTATAGCAGCCTGAACTGATTAAGACATACTTCCACAAAGAGATGTCTACCGGAGTATTCATTTGGCCCTATTTGTTAGAGCCCCCGGCTAGCCCTTTGATTTCTGGTGAATGAAGACAACTTCTTTTGTGAGCCTCACGTCATGGGACAAAGGCTGGGGTGGGCCGGGTGGTCCAGGCTTCCTGGGAGCAGCTGTGGGAGGCTGCACACAAGCTCAGTGGGGCTGAGGCATCATTAGCTTTTGGGAGCCCTGGTGTCATTGCCGTGACCAGGACACACTCAGCTGCAATGCTTAACCTAGGCGATGCATTCTTAACAGGGCTTTGGCAAGTTAGAAGTGAGAAAGGACAGAATGCTTGCTGCGTATCCACTGTGTGGTGAGTGCATTGCCCTGTTGAGGAGCACAGATAGTAGTGCCAGATGGGTCTGTGTTCACTTTCTAGGGAAGCTACTTAACAGCGCTGATGTTAACCTTGGGGAGTTCTTTACCGTCTTGGAGCCTCTGCTGTCTCTCCTGACCATGGGAATACCTGCCTTTAGGGTGGTGGAGACCACCAAGCACAGTACCTTAGGCTGGTGGAGACCACCAAGCACAGGACCTTAGGCTGGTGGAGACCACCAAGCACAGGACCTTAGGCTGGTGGAGACCACCAAGCACACTACCTTAGGGTGGTGGAGACCATTGAGCCCATAGTCAGTGACCAATAAAGGTGGGTGTTATCAATATTGTTATTATTAATGAATCCCTATTCCCACTGTGTGAAGCAGGTGCTGTGAGCTCCAGTTTACACATGAGGAATTAGAGCGTTTATACAATTTGTCCAAGGCCCACAGATGCTTGTTGTAGCAAAGCTAAATTCAGGTACACGACTGTTTTTCTCCAGAGCCTTTGCTGTTTGGACCATGTCCACCTGTACTCTCCTCTGGGAGAACCGGCTGCTTAGGGAGGTGGTGAGCTCCTCTCCGCTGCGTGTGTCCAAGCAGGGACCAGTGACCGTTCTTTTGGGTCTCTTGAATCCACTGGAAGTTAGGAGCAGATTATCATTTTTCCAAGTGTGTTTCTTGTAATCATATAGGAAGTTGCACGGCAATAGAGTTCTGTAGCCAATAAAATTGCAAAATATTGGCTTAAACAAAGTCGAACAGATTCTTTTTTGGTAGGACTTTTAGTACTTTTAATATGCTAATGTGCACTAGGAATTGTCAAGAAGGGCATCCAAAATAAAACAGTTCCCAAGCTAATTTCATCATTGAGTCCTTTTCTCCGGATTATCTTGTAAACCTAGGGTTGTCCAGAACATACCTGGGACAAGAGGCTTGCCTGGCACCCTCTCAGCTTGGCACATTTGGAGTCTGTGGCTGGGCTGGAAGGTAACTTCCAGCCTCACTGTCATTATCCTGCCTGTGTATTCATGAGCCAGAGCCAAGCCCATGGAACTGGGCGATTCTGCCATCATTTCCCTCTTGTGGCGCCAGCTTCAAGCCTCTCTCTCTTCAAGGCGAGGTGCTGTGATGGGCAGCAAAAGAGAATGGCCATAAGAGGATGGCATAGAGCATCTCCTTTGCCATCTGGGCTCTTCAGAGAAGTGATCTTCTGGGAGGACAGTCTTGCTCCTGGCCTCCCTTCCTCCAGTGCCATGAGCCACATAGGCTCAGGTACTGGGCTGTTTATTTCTGCAGTTTCTGGGGACTCATGCAAGTATCTTCAGGGATGCTGTTTGGCATCCTGGATGCTGGACTTTTCTCGGACTTCAACTTTTTTTGTAAAATTTAACTTTATTTTGAGATAATTGTAGATTCGCACTCAGTTGTAAGAAATAATACAGGGATATTCAATGGACCTTTATCCAGTTTCCCCCAATGGTAACATCTTGCAAAACTATAGAACAATATCACAACCAGGATATTGACATTGATACAGTCAAGACACAGAACACTTCCATCCCCGCAAGGATCCCTCATGTTGCCTTTTAATAGCCACACCCACCTCCCTCCCAGCCCCATCCCTCCTTAATCACCGTCAACCACTCATCTGTTCTCCATTTTTGTAATTTTGTCATTTCAAGAACATTATATAAGTGGAATTCTATAGTGTGTAGCCTATGGAATTAACTTTTTTCACTCAGCGTAATTCTCTGGAGATTCATCCAGGTTGTTGCAAATATCCATAGTTCATTCCTTTTTATTGCTGAGTAGTTTTCCATAGTATGATGTACCACAGTTTGTTAACTAGTCACTCATTACAACTCATCTGTCTATTACAAATAATGCTGCTCTAAACATTTGTGTGCAGGATTATGTGTGAACATGTTTCATTTCCCCAGGATAAATGCTTAGAAGTGCAATTGACGGGTCATGGGTTGGTTGTATGTTTGGTTGTGTGTTTTGGCTGCCAAACTGTTTTCCAGAGTGGTGTACCATTTTATATTCCCACCAGCAATGTATAAGTGATCTGATTTCTCCTCATCCTCGTGAACACTGATCTTACTCTTTTTCATTTCAGCCATTCTCATAGGGGTGTCGTGATGCATCCTTGTGATTTCCATGTTCATTTTCCTGATGGCTAATGATGTGGAACACCTTTGCATGTGCTCCTTTGCCGTCTGTATCTCCTCTCCAGGGAAATGTCTCTGCATTTCTTTTTTTCCACTTCCTAATTGGATTGTTTGCTTTTTTATTGTTGAGTTTTGTGAGTTCTTTATATTCTAGGTAGCAGGCCTTCATCAGATCCGTGGTATGTAAATATTTTCTCCCAGTCTTTAGTTTGTGTTTTCATCCCTTTGGAGTTTGAAAGATCCCTGGGTCTTTCACAGAGAGAAAGATTTTCATTTTGTTGACGTCCAACTTATCAATTTTTAATTTTATGGATCATGCTTTTGGTGCCAAGTCTAAGAACCCCTTGCCTAGGACTACACCCTGATGATTCTCTCATATTTTTTTTTTTTCTCAAAGCTTTATAGTTTTAGGTTTTCCATTTAAGTCTGTGATCCATTTGGGGTTAATTTTTGTACAAAATGTGAGACTTAGTTTGAGGTTAATTTTCTTTTTTTTGCGTGTGGATGTCCAATTGCTCCAGCACTATTTGTTAAAACGCCTGTTCCTCCTCCATTGAATTACTTTGCACCTTTGCCAGAGCTCCATTTAGCCTATCTGTGTGGGTCTATTTCTGGGTTCTCTATTCCGTTCCATTGATCTCCCTTCACCAATACCACCCCCCTTGGTCACTGTAGCTATATAATAAATCTTGAACTTGGCTAGACTGATTCATCCTATTCTATTCTTCCTTCCTTCAAAATTGTTTTAGTGATTCTAGTTCTTTAGCCTTTCCAGATAAATTTTGGATTAATCTTGTATGTAGAGAAAATCTTGCTAGTATTTTGATAGGACTGACTCAACCCTCTGTATTAGTTTGGGTGGAATTGATATCTTTACCATGTTGAGTCTTCCCATCCGTAAACAGTGTGTCTCTCCATTTGTTTATGTCTCTCTCTTTCAATTTCTTTCATCAGCATTTGGTACTTTTCAGCATACAAGTCCTGTACATGTTTTTGTTTTTAGTTTTACACTTAGATATTTCTTTTTTAGCAATTGTAAATAGCATTGTATTTTTAATTTCAGTGTATGTTCATCGCTAGTATATAAAAGTATAATTGATTTTTATGTGTCTATCTTATATCACGTGGTCTTGCTGAACTCATTTATTACTTCTAAAAGTTTTTTTCTAGATTCCTTGTGATTTTTCTTTACAATCATGCCATTTGCAAATAGAAGCAGTTTTAATTGCTTCTCTTCCTACCTATCTGTAGGCCTTTTATTCCCATTTTTTGCTTTATTGCTCTGGCTGAAACTTCCAGTGTTATGTTGCATAAGCGTTGTGAGAACACGGGGCCAGCCCTGTGGCAGAGTGGTTAAGTTTGCCTGCTCTGCTTTAGAGGCCTTGGGTTCGCCAGTTTGGATCCTGGGTGCGGACCTACACACCGCTCCTCAGGCCACGCTGTGGTGGTGTCCCACATAGGAGAACATTCCAGTTCTGGTTCTAGGTCATTCTAGACCTACAACTAGGATCTACAACTATGTACTGGGGCTTTGGGGAGGAAGAAAAAGAGGAAGATTGGCAATAGATGTTAGCTCAGGGCCAATTTTCCTCATCAAAAAGCATACTAAAAGGGGCTGGCCCCGTGGCCGAGTGGTTAAGTTCGTGCGCTCCGCTGCAGGCGGCCCAGTGTTTCGTCGGTTCGAATCCTGGGCGCGGACATGGCACTGCTCGTCAGACCACGCTGAGGCAGCGTCCCACATGCCACAACTAGAGGAACCCACAACGAAGAATACACAACTATGTACCGGGGGGCTTTGGGGAGAAAAAGGAAAAAATAAAATCTTTAAAAAAAAAAAAAAAGCATACTAAAAAAAAAACAAACCATAAAGAGTGGTGAGAACAGATATTCTTGCTTTGTTCCCCATCAAATTAGGAATAAATGAAAGAAGAAAGCATTCAGTTTTATTTTACCAAGTATGATGGTGAAGTATGATGTTAGCAGTAGGTTTTTTGGTAGATGCTCTTTGTCAACTTGAAGAAGTTCCCTCTTTTCCTTTTTCTGAGAGTTTTTGTCATGAATGGATATTGAAATTTGTGAAATGCTTTTTTTGCATTGGTGGATATGCTCATGTGCTTTTTCTTCTTTCGTCTGTTAATATGGTGGACTATTACATTGATGGATTTTCAAATATTGAAACATCTTTTCATCCCTGGAGTAAGCCCTACTTTGTCATGTTGTATAATCCTTTTTATGTATTCCTGAATTCCATCAGCTAGCATTTTCTTAAGGATTTATGCATGTGTATACATCAGTGATATTGGTCTAATATTTTCTTCTTTTGCACAGTCTTTGTCTGGTTTGGTATCAGGGTAATACTGGCTTCATAAAATGAATTGAGAAGTATTTCCTCTTCTATTTTTTGGAAGAGATTGTATAGAATTAGCATTAACTCATTTTTAAACATCTGATAGAATTCTTCACTGGAACCATCTGGGCATGGAGATTTCTTTTTGGGGAGTTTTAAAATTATGAATTCAATTTCCATAATAGTGATAGGGCTATTCCGATTGTTTCACAAAGGGTAAGTGGTGTGGTTGTGTTTTTTGAGGAATTAGTCCATTTCATCTAAATTGTCAATTTTAGATGTACAGTCATGTGTCACAATGATGGGGATACATTCTGAGAAATGCGTTAGGTGATTTGGTCATTATACAAATATCATAGAGTGGACTTACACAAACCCAGATGACATAGCCTATTAAACCCCTAGGCTCTATGGTACTAATCTTATGGAACCACTGTTGCATATGTGGTCCATCGTTGACTGAAGCATCGTTAATATGGTGCATGACTGTGCAGAGTTGTTCACAGTATTCCCTTATTATTATTTTGATGTTTGAAGTTCTATAGTGATATCCCAGTTTTATTACCAATATTGATAATTATGTCTTCTCATTTTTCTTTGCCAGTCTTGCTAGAGGTTTGTCAATTTTATTGATCTTTTCAAAGAGCTAACTCTTTTTTGATTTATCTTGTCTACTTTTTTCTGTTTTTGGTCACATTGATTTTGGGTTTTATCTTTATTAGTTTCTTCCTTCTGCTTGTTTTGGGTTTATTTTGCTCTTCTTTTTCTAGATTCTTGAGGTGAGACCTCAGTTTATTGATTTGAGATGTTTCCTAATTTCTACTATGTGCTTTTAGCATTATAAGTTTCCCTCTCATGATTACTTTAGCTGTGTCCCACAAGTTTTGATGCATTGCATTTTAATTTTCATTCGGTTAAGTGTATTTTGTGGTTTTCATTGCGACTTCCTCTTTGATCCATGGATTATTTTGTAGTGTGTTGTTTGGTTTCCAAGTGCTTTGAGATTTCACTGGTATTTTTCTGTTATTATTTTCTGGTTTGATTCTATTGTGATCAGAGAATGCACTCTGTAAGATTTCAGTTCTTTTAAATTTGCTGATGTTTGTTGCATGGTCCAAGCTGTGGTCTACCTTGGTATGTGTGTTCTGCTGTTGTTGTGGAGTGGAGTGTAGTATAAATATATATCAGATTCTGTTGGTTGCTGGTACTGTTAGGTACTTCCGTATTCTTGCTGATTTTCTGTCTAGTTGTTCTATTAATTGTTGAGAGAGATATGTTGAAGTGTCCAAGGAGAATTGTGAATTTAAATGTTTATCCTTTCAGCTCTATCAATTTTCCTTCATATTTTGCAGCTCTATTATTTGGTGCATATACATTAAGGATTACTCTCTCTTCTTGGTGGAGTGACGCTTTTATCATTATGTAATGTCCCTTCTGTCTCTGTCAGCTTTCTTTGCTCTGAAGTTTACTTTGTCTGATATTAATGTTGTTACTCTTGTTTCTTTTGATTAATGTTTGCATGATATAACTTTTTCCATTCTTTTCCTTCCAGCTCTATATTGATTATTGGAAGGCTGTTCCTACAACAGACCTGAGTTGGTTGTAGACATTGTATGGTTGCTCATGGTTTTTAATCCACTCTACCAATCTCTGTCTTTTAGTGGTTTTATTTAGACCACTTACATTTAATGTTATTATTAATATATTAGAGCTTAAGTCTGCCATTTTATTTGTTGTTTTCTGTTTCTCTCTTTCCTCTTTTCTGCCTCTTTCTGTGTTACTTGAACATTTTTTAGAATTCCATCTTCATTAATCTATAGAGGGTTTAAGTGTATATCTGCCTAGCTTTTGAAGTACTTGCTGTTAAGTATGAGTCTTTCTTAGACATGCACACACACATAATCTTGTCACAGTTTACTGGTTTTGGCATTTTACCACTTTAAGTGAAGTTTAGAATCCTTAGTTCCCTTTTTTTTTTTTTTTGCCTTTCCCATTTCTAATATATAATTGTCTTATCTTGCATATTTACTCATCATACATTTAGAACCACATCAGACAGTGTTATAATTTTTCTTCCAGCTTCAAACATAATTTAGAAAGCTTAAGAGGAGAAGGAAAGAATATTGTGTTTACCCATATTTTTCTTACTGTATTCTTTCCCCTTTGCAATATTCTAAGGTACCATCTTTTATCATTTACTTTCTGTTCAGAGAACTCCCTTTAGCCATTCTTAGAGTAGGTCTGCTGGCAACAAAGTCTCTTAGAGGGTCTTCATGTGAGAACATCTTTATTTTCCCATCATTCCTGAAGGACGTGATTACTGAATACAGGATTCTGGGTGACAGGTCTTTTCTTTCAGAACTTGAAAAATGTTGTGTCACTTCCTTATGGCCTCCATGGTTCTGATGAGAAATCTACTGTCACTCAAATTGTTTTTCCCCTGTGTGTAAGGTGTTGTTTATCTCTTGCTGCCTTAAAGAATGTTTTCTATGTCTTTAGTTTTCAGAAGTTTGACTATGATTTGTCTTGATATGGATTTCTTTGGGCTTTTCCTGTTTGGGGTTCACTCAGCTTCTTGAATCTGTAGATTTATATCTTTTGCCCAATTTGAGAAATTTTCAGCCATCATTTCTTCAAGTACTCTTTTAGCCCCACCGTCTTTTTCCTCTCTTTCCAGGAATCCAGTGACACAAAGGTTAGATCTTTTTTTTTATATATATAGTCCCACAAGTCCCTGAGGCTATGTTCTTTTTCTTTTTTTAAGTCCATTGCACCTCTGTTGTTTAGATTGGGTAATTTCTATTGTCCTGTCTTTCTATTCACAGATTCGTTCCTCTTCTCCCTCTGCTCTGTTGTTGAGCTCCCACACTGGGCTTTATTTTCAGCTATTTTGTATTTTTCAGTTCCAAAATTTCCACTTGATTCTTCTTTATGTCTTATATTTCTTTGCCGAGACCTTCTATTTTTTCATTTGTTTCAAGTACATTCACAATTTCCCATCGAAGCATTTTTATGATGGCTGCTTTAAAATCTTTGTGAGCTTGTTCTTACATTTCCATCATCTCTGTGCTGGAATCTATTGCTTATCTTTTTTCATTCAATTTAAGTTCTTCCTGGTTCTTGGTCTGAAGAGTGATTTTCATTTGAATTCTGGACATTTTGGGGTTATTATGTTCTGAGGCTCTGGGTCTCACTTAAACCTTCTTGTTTTCGCTGGTTTCTTCTGACTCCTCTCTGGGGAGAGCGTTGCTATCTTATTACTGCCAAGTGAAAGTAAAGACCAGGGTCTCCTTTTGGCCTCTGTTGGCACCTGAGGCAGGGTTCCTTGTTACTGCTGGGCAGATGTGGGAGCTGTGGCCCCTGACTCAGGCCTCACTGACCCCTCCCTGGCTGGGAGAAGTAGGAGTGCCCCATTACTGTTCCCCACATGAGACACTGTGGGGTGTGGGGGGGTGTTGACCTCTTTATCCCTTGGTGGTGGTGAAAGTCCTGACTCTCTCTAAGCCTCATCTGACATCCCCTTGGTCGGGAAAGGGAACCTTGTTATAGCCTGGCGAAGGTGGAAGTCTAGGATCTTCATGGCACCTTTGGGGCTGGGAGTGTGGGTGGGGCCACACTTTGTTGTGTGGTGTTTGGCTGCAGTAGAGTGGTTATGGTCTGAAGGTTTTCTGTCTTGCTGGTCTGCCCTTTTCCTGGACCTTTGCCTAGAGAGAAGCAGGCATATTATTTTTATTTTCTTTTATTTTCACCTGTGGTGTTAGTCTTTCTGGGTTGCCCATTCCTCAGCTCTAAGCCTGGAATATATGAGGCAAAAAGAAAACTGGGCCCTTCATCACCATGTTCCTTGGCTTCCGAGGTCCCTACCTGGTCTGCCTTCTCTCCACTGTTCAGATTCCTCTTATGTTTGTTTTCTATATAATGTTTGGGGTTTTCAGTTGTGCTTGGTAGGAAGAATAGGAAAAAGTATGTCTGCTCCATTCCCCCAGAACCTCGAGTCCACACTCTGGCCTACCCTCAACTATTCAAGCGCCGCCCCCCACCGACCCCCGCTTTTTTTTGAGGAAGATTAGCCCTGAGCTAACATCTGCTAATCCTCCACTTTTTGCTGAGGCAGACTGGCCCTGAGCTAACATCTGTGCCCATCTTCCTGTACTTTATATGTGGGATGCCTGCCACAGCATGGCTTTTGCCAAGCAGTGCCATGTCCGCACCCAGGATCCGAACTGGTGAACCCCGGCCCGCCGAGAAGCAGAACGTGTGCACTTAACCGCTGTGCCACCGGGCCGGCCCCCAAGCCCCCTTTTGTTAAGCCAAAGTTCCTCCAAGTGATCCCAAATTTGTCCTAGAGAATGAGAGTCACTGCTTTAGAGCTGGAATTCCAGGCTCTCTGGGACGTGTCTGCTGTTCTTTTAGCTGAGAGAGACGAAGTCAGAGCACAGTGGCTCGTTTTTCAGACATGTTTAAGGCCAGAATTCATTTGCATGCCAGACAAGTATATCTGGACTCTAAGAAAGTATTTAAAGAATCTCAAGTGGAGGATATTTATTTAGTTCTGAATTAACCGTCGTGATTTCTCTCTCTCTTTTTTCCTTTTTATTTGCCTTTTATCCCATTGTCTTTTAATTAAACAATTCCTTCACAGGGTGTCCTTTAATAATTGAGAATTGTTAAAGACGTAAGCCTGCCTTTATCAAACCGCGGGCCGTGTAACTGTATACGCTTTACACGGGGAAATTTAAGAACTGCGGGAGAGAAGGTGCTTCATTAATTGGTTGAGCAAGATTGTGCCTTTAATGGAGACAAAGCCACGGAAGCATTTGTAGGGCTGGAACAGTCCGCGGTTGTTGGTGAGGACAGAGGCGGCCAGTGTTCAGGGCCCTGCAGACAGTTCCTCCTTCTGCACTGACCACGGGACGTGCCCTGCATGAGGGGATGGAGGGTGAAGGGGGTGGGGAGCACCGGCCACTGCAGCAGCCTGAACAGGGAGCCGCTGACTGCAAGCCTTTCTGGGCAGGCCCTTGAGAACTTGGGCTGCCCGTCCGGGGAGGAGTGTCCGTGGTCCAGGGGGGATGGAGGGAGCTGGGCCAGACGGGGCGGGAGGGGCGTGTGGTCGAGGGGTGGAGCTGTCTCCCTGTGCTGTCTGGGCTGGCGCTCATTACTGTGATGCCAGGAGGCTGTGTGGACAGGGATCCGGGGGAAGGGTGACCCCTGAGTTCACCTGCTGTTAATTAACAAATTACCTAGTTGTGCTTATTGGACACCCAAAAGGTGGCCATGAGAGAGAACAGAGAAAGAGCCCACTCGATCTCTCTCCTATCAGGAGTCTGCAAGTCTGAAGGCAGGAAACAAACACACACACACACACACACGCACACATGCACACACTCAGATCTGCTTGCAGCAATAAACAGTCCCAGCGGTGCATCACACACAGGTCCACACACACGCAGACACCCCTAGACTCACACTCAAGACTCCAGCCACCCAGACACACACATGCACACACACACACACACACTTACACTCCATCTTGCAATACAGAGGTGACACAGTAGGCAGGATGGAGAGGCCCACACAGAAAGTGCATCAGCCACTGAAGAGACCTTAGAGCTTGTGTTGGTTCCAGGACCCACATCCTCCGTGAAAGTACATTCATGTTTTTTTTTTGGAAAGAGTAGCCCTGAGCTAACGTCTGTTGCAAGTCTTTTTTTTCTTCTTTTTCTCCCCAAAGCCCCCCAGGACATAGTTGTCTATTTTCAGTTGTGGGTCCTTCTAGTTGTGGCATGTGGGATGCCACCTCAGCATGGCCTGATGAGTGGTGCCATGTCTGCGCCCAGGATCTGAACTGGCGAAACCCCAGGCCACCAGAGCGGAGCACTCGAACATAACCACTCGGCCATGGGGCAGGCCCCCTACATTCATGTTTTAACCCTAAACTACTGCTAGTCTCATCTCTAGAGACTCAGGAGCACTCATTTCCCCTGACGTACACATGCAAAAAAGCAAAGGAACTTGAAACCACCATGGCTCACGTGTGCACAGCCCTTGAGTTTGCGATTAAGTCAGCAAACTTTTACTGAAGCTCACTTGAAGGCCCTGTGATAAGCCCTGGGCACAGAAATGTGAAAAGATGGGGTCCTTCTTTTCCACGAGCTCTTGGACCTGTGTGCTGGAGCCATTGCTGCTCCAGGGACCCCAGTACTCATACACTGTTCTACTTGCTTCTTATGACCCCCTGTGGGTCTGCAGGACCCTCGGACAGACGTGGCTTTGAATCCCAGCCCTGTCACTGCCTCGCCGTGTGACTGGCACTCAGTCTTCTGCGGCTCACTTTCCTCGTCTGTAAAGTGGGGACCGTAATTCCTATCTCACAGCAATTTCCTGGTAGGTCAAGTGAGACCATAGGCGCAAAAGGGCTTGGCGGATGATATTCATTCGTTCATTTATCATACAAATAGTTTTGACTCCTATGTACCCAGTGCTGAATTTGGGTACTAGGCCAAAGATGACAGACAAGACCCCGGCCCTCATGGAAACGTATGTCCATAGGAGGAGACAGACAGCCCACAAGTAGGTAAATAAACAGAGACAATATAAGCGGGGTCAGTGATTGTGGGGAGTGGTGAGCTCAGCAGAAGGAAGGAGCAGGGGATGTGAGGGAGAATAGTTGGGTGGTCAGGGAGTGCCTCTTGGAGGTGGTGACATTTGAACTGAGGCCTGAAGGATGAGCATGAGCGAGCCCTGGGGAGATGGGGAGTGGCACTCCTGGTGGAAGGGACAGCAAGTGCAGAGGCCGTGAGGCTCCCATGGGCTTGGCGAGTTTGAGGAACGGAAAGCAGCCCAGCAGGACTGGGCATGGAGAGCTGAGAAGTCAGAGGGTTGAGGTGAGGTCAGGGCACTGGGAAGGACACCACAAGGGGCCCTGATGGCGGTGTGGGTGAGCCTGGGTCCTAATCATGTGCACCGTGCTCAGTGAGCATCAGGGCCATTTCAATTCCCCAGTTTGTGTCTGGCCTAGTGCCTTGGAACATGTGGTCAGCAGAGTGCATGGGGCCGACATCCTCTCTCTTCCTGCAATCCCTGTGCACCCTGGCACCCACAGGGACATGGAGACAGCCGACCGGGTGGAGAGGTGACAGTGCCCAGCTGCCATTGACCTTCCTGGGTGGCCAGGCAATGAAGATGTGAGACTTTCCCTGTTTTTCCATTTGTTCTAGGGGACGACTCAGCTTTGTTGGCTCTGTCTCCCGAGGGTGGGCGGGAGTTGTCTTCACCTCCTGGAGAGGGTAGCTCTCACGGGCTACCGTGGGGCGGGGCATTCTCCTGCTGGTCCAGCCAGCCCTCCTGACCTTGCCCTCCTGACCTTGCCCCAGGGGTGTTTCTACGTTACTCTTGGTTCTGGTGTTTTCTCATACCTGCCTGCACCTGCTAGTCCTGCTGTACCTTCTCGCCCTTGGGTGCCACACTGTCTGTCTGGGGGCTGGCACAGTGGGGCCTGTGGGATGGGCAGAACGAAGGAGATCCGCTGTGGGCAGGCAGGGGTGGGTGGAGCAGAGTATGGCAGAGCAGGGTGAGCCCCAAGAGCCCGTAGGACAGGCTGAGGACCCTGGAGGCTCAGTGACGGCCCCGGCTGCCTCCCCAGCTGCCCCTGCAGGGTGGAGTCCTCCCTCCGAGGGCAGGGGTTCTGCCCTCCCCACTCTGAGTTCCTTAGACGGAGTGAGAGAGGCTCATCATGGTGCTTCTTCTGGAAACACTCTCCCCTGGGGCCTCCTGGGGGAGAAGGGTGGGAACCACCATGCTGCTTTCTGTCTCTATGATTTGATACCAGATTACTCTATAATCCGGAGACCACGCATAAGTGCCATCACGCAAGATTCGTCCTTCTGTGATGGGCTTATTTCACTTGGCGTAATCTCCTCACAGTTCATCCATGCTGTAGCATGTGTCAGAATTTTCCTCATTTCTATGGCTGAGTAGTATTCCATTGTATGTATATACCATGTTTTGTTTATCCATTCATCTGTCAATGGAAATTCAAGTTGCTTCCACCTTTTGGCTATTGTGAGGGATGCTGCTGTGAACATGGGTGTACACGCATCTCTTTGAGGCTCTGCTTTCAATCCTTTTGGACATACACCCAGGAGTGAAATTGCTGGATCATATAGTAATTCTATTTTTAATTTTTTGAGGAACTGCCATACTGTTTTCCATAGTGACTGCATAATTTTACATTCCCACCAACAATGCGCAAGTGTTCCAATTTCTCCACATCCCCACCAATACTTGTTATTTTCTGCTTTTTTGGTAGTAGCCAACTTAGTGGGTGTAAGGCCTCTTCATTTTTTTTTTTTTTTTGAGGAAGGGCTAACATCTGCCACCAATCCTCCTGTTTTTTTTTTTTGCTGAGAAATATTAGCCCTGAGCTGACGTCTGTGCCCATCTTCCTCTACTTTATATGTGGGACGCCTGCCACAGCTTGATAAGTGGTGTGCAGGTCCGCACCTGGGATCCGAACTGGTGAACCACGGGCTGCCGAAGCAGAGCGTATGAACTTAACTGCTGCACCACTGTGCCGGCCCCCCTCTTCATTTTTTAAGACACAGGTCAGCCATCACCTCTTCCAGGAAGTCTTCCCTGCTGCTTCCAGCCTGGCTGGGCACTTGTCCTCCATGTTCCCTCAGCCTGCTGTGCTTCCCTTGGTTACGTCTGGGTGTGTGCACGTCTCCTCCCTTGCTGCTCTGTGGACATCTAGAAGGAACACACTGTGAATATTCAGTGCTTGTCCCCCATCCGTGCCGGGTCTGACCCACAGGAGGCACTCAGCGGGCACATCTTTGTGGGATGAATGCACAACCCCCAGACTCAGGCTGCTTTCCAGGGTCTGAAAGCAAGGACTCCAGACTCAGGGAGAAGAGCTAGTCCCCTCCCCTGGAGCTACCAGCCCTGGAAAAAACAGAAGCACAACTTAGAGTGCACTGAGCTGAAGGGTGGTCCGCACGGAAGTGGGGTATTCAGGTAGCCAGCTGTGCGGCAGGCTTGTGCTGCGTGGAGGTCACTGGCGGCGTGGGCCAAGGTGACCTGATGCCTGAAGCTAACGGTGGCAGATTTATGGTTCCTCTTCCCAGTGATGAAGATAACGACATAACTTACGTTCCTGGTGATTTAGCGCCAGCCCCTTCATTCCTCAGAACGGCCGCGAGCCTTGAGTCTGGGCAGGACGGCTTTTTACTACCACTTGAAAAAGCAATATAAGTTGTAGCTGTCCTTATCACCTGGGGGAATGTCTACTTCCGAAACAAGATTGAAGGAGCGGACTTCTTGACAGGAATGGTCCCATCACAGCGGAGAAGGGAGTAATTGAGTGAACTGGCAGTAATTGAGTACCTACTATGTACCAGCACCGTGCAAACCATCAGTGCAGTTTACCTAACGTGGCCTCCCAACAGGGCATGGGGTAGAGATCGGAGCAGCCCTGTGCCGGGCTCACCAAGGTGGGGACAGCAGCATGGAGCTCCTGGGCAGCTGGGATGCTCAGGGCTGAGCCCCGGGGCAGCCCTGTGCCCTTGTCAGAGTTGGCAGCTCCCAGCAAGTGATGCATTAGAAATGACTGTGTGAGAGTATAATGTTCAAGGGAAGAAGAAAATTCTGCTTTAAATTCCAGGTTCGGGTAGGAGCTGGGCCAGGTGGTATTTCCGTCCACTTCCATTCACGCATGCGCCCAGTCATTCCACAAACTTTCCTGAGCCTTGCAATGTGTCTGGCTTTGTGTTGGGTATGCTGACAAGACAAATAACAGGACATCTTTTGTCCTCCAGAAGCTTCTGCTCTAGTGGAGCCGAAAGGCAGACAAGCCCTTCCATTGCGCATCACAAACGCAGGCATGGAACCAGGTGCCCGGAACCCTGAGCTTACAGACTGCTTCCACGACCTCTACCTGGGCGTGCTGCGCAACACTGTGGAGGAGGGCATGCATGAGCCATGCATCGAGCATGAAAGCAAAGAAAGAGGGCAGGACAGCGGGCAGAGGGGACAGTGTGTGCAGAAGTACAGAGTCGTGGTTTGGGAAACCCTGCATGGCAGGAGCAGAAGGTGTGGGGGAGGATGGGAGATAAGGCAGGAGAGCCAGGTTGGGCCTGGGTGGCTAAAGGTTTCCTTGTGTGTCGTGTGCAGAAGCCTGCTGTTTATCCTGTAGGCACCTGGGCACCAGCAGAGGTTGTGAAGAGGGGAAGTGACCCTCCCGGATGAGTGGTCTTTGCAGTTCCCTCTGGCAGTCACGTGGAGGATGGACTCGAGTTTCAGCAGTGGGGGACCAGTGAGCGGCTATTACAGTGGTCCAGATGAGTGATGATGAGGCTGAGGGCAAAGGGGACCATCTGAAGAAGCATGCTTGCCCAGAACAACCCAATCCTGGTTAAGCCGAACTTCCTCCCCGCCCCGCACCTGCAGCTGCACCTGGGCCATCGGAGGTGGTCAGAGAGAAACACACACCGGGCTGCCACTGGTCTCTCTGTGATCTGCTGCCTGCCTCCAGTCGGTCCTTCATGCTGCCTGGTCATCCATCCGCTCACCTCCCCTTAGGCTCTTCATCTCCCGCTCTCCTGGATGAATATTTCACATGTTCTCTCCCCTCGATTCTCTAAAACTTCTTCTTCTGTATTTACTTTTTGCTTTTTAAAAAATTAATAGACTTGGCTTCTTTGAGCAGTTTTAGGTTTACAGAAAAATTGAACAGAAAGTCCAGAGTTCCATATACCCCTTCACTCTCATTCCTAGCTTGCCTTCTTAATATCTTGCATTAGTCGGGTACGTTCCTTACAACCGATGAGTCAGTGTTGATACGTTATTATTAACAAAGTCCGTAGCTGACATGAGGGTTCACTCTTGGTTTTGACAGCTGTATAATGACATGTATCCACCATTATGGTGTCACACGGAATAGTTTCACTGCCCTAAAAATCCTCTGTGCTCCACTTAGTTGTCCCTTCCTCTCCCCTAGCCCCTGGCAACTACTGATCTTTGTACTGTCTCCATACTTTTGCTTTTTCCAGGATATCGTATAGTTGGAATCCCACAATATGTAGTGTTTTTCAGATCGGCTTCTATCACTTAATACCGTGTAAAGTTCATCCATGTCTTTCTGTGGCTTCATAGCCCATTTCTTTTTAGTGCTGGATAATATTCCCTTGTCTGGATGTGCCATAGCTTCTTTATCGATTTCCTTACTGAAGGACATCTTGGTTGCTTCCAAGTCCGTTTTGGCAATTATGAATAAAGCTGCTGTAAACATAATGACTTTGCTATTTAGATCACTGAGGAAACAGGAGCGATGCGGACAGAGCTGATCTGTGCCCCCACTGCCACACCCTCCAGCTTCCATCATGGGTACCCATGAGCCTCGGGCTCTGTCCAGCTGTGCGTGAACACTGCGGGGCCCTTATAAGGGCGACCCCTCTCCTTGGACGCTTGGAAACTATTCCCTGACACCTACTCAAGGATGGAACTCTTGCGTCGTTAATGTCTCCTTTTCAAACGGACCATGTCCACCAGCTCTGCAACACTCTGTAATTCTTCTCATCTTTGCAAAACTCTCTCTCCATCCCACATTCATCTCCAGCCCCATTTCTCTGCTATCCTTTAAGCAAAACTCTTCAAAATAGTTATCTGTACCTGCTCTTTGCTGTTCATCTCCTCCCATTCTCTCACGGACCCTCCATAGCAGGTGCTGGTGGTGACGGGTCTGCACTTCACAGACCCTCCTACTGCAGTGGGCTCTACCTACATCTGCCTCTCTCTGCCCAAGGGATTTTTCTGGAACCTCAGAGGCTGTGCTGTGCTTGCACTTGTAGCAGGTAAGAAGTGCAAAGGAACTAGCACACCTGGGAGCAGCCCTCACCTGAAGCCGAATGGGAGTTGGTGTGTAGATACTCCATCCCCAGCCCCACGGGTGGCACAGTCCCGAGGCCCACACTGTTTCTCAGGAGTTCTCTGTAGAAGGAAGCTCCAGTCTCTGTGTGGAAGCTTCCTCATTATTGGCTGCCTTCCCTTCCCTGTACCACTTCCCTACTCCCTTCTGATGTTCTCTGTTCCTCCCAGATGTGCCCCTTGCACTTGAATCCTTATCTTGGGGTTTCTGCTTCTGGGGACGCAAACTCAGGTGCTTTCCAATTGGGCGATGCCCTCCATCCCAGGCCCCACTGCTGTGTGGTCACCAGTGAACTCCATGGGCCCAAGCCCAGGTCGTTCCCTGGGTGTCGTCTGACTCCATCTCTCGACAGTCCCTGTCGGTCACTTCCTCACACTGGGAACTCCTCCTTCACTTGGACTTGAGGACACTGTTCCCTTCTGGGTTTACATTACTGGTTGATCCTTTCATACCCCTTTGCCAGCTGCTTCTCAGCTTTCTGCCCTCGGCACCCACTGCCAGGGAGATCCACCAAAATGTACAGACAGGAGATGGCGCGCACTTCCAACAGAGCAGGTGTGAAGTTTCTCTCTGACTTTTAGGTCTAGAAGGAGGTGACTGTATCTAGGACCCAATATGTGCCAGGGCCTTTGCACCGTTAATTCATTTGATTCTGACAACCAGCCCCAGTGGAGGGGCTATTTATCACCGTATACAGAGGGGAGAACATAAGTTCAGACAGCTGAGTGGCTTGGTCAAGGGCACCCAAGGGTGGCACTGGGATTCAGACCCCTGCTGTCCCACGCCTTCTCCTTTACGGAGGGAGTGGCGACCCGAGACAGGGGGCGTAAAGTGGACGCTCATTTCTCTCCATCTTTCTCCCTTGCTCCTTGGTCTGGTGGATGCTTTATTCCCTCCAGCCCAGGGCCCCCAGCCCTTGATTAGGCTGAACCATGGAATAAGCCCCAGGGAAGAACGAATGAGTGGATCGTCCATAGTGTGGAGGGGCAGCCACTCGCAGGCAGCCCTCGCCCCCACCTGCCGGGAGCTCTCAGCCTCCATCAGGGAGAACGAGGCCGACTTCAGAAATGCTTTCTCAGAACTGTGTTCAAAGGGTGATCAGCATCCATCCAGGCCATTTGCTCCAGCAAGTGCTGAGTGATGTCCCTGGCCGCTCCCGACGGGCACTGTGATGGGGCCTGAGCCACTGAGGCTGATAATGGGGCTTCCTGGAAGCGACAGGGCCCACGGAGCCACACTCACTTCTCTGAAACGTGTGCTGCAGCCCCATGAGGGAGCACGAGGCGCTGGGTACAAAGCAGAAGTCCCTCCGTGCCCTGTGAAGGAAACCACAGCTGTGGGTCTGCCACTCGGTTTCCTGGGGCTGTGGTACCATCGGGGGGCATCTCGGCCCTGGAAGGGTCTGTGCTCATGCCGTCGGGCATCTCTCAAGGTGGCCCTGAGTCTATCCAGCTCCTGACACAGGGCCTGGGTCAGGAAGGCTCTCAGTCGTGTTTTCGTGAGCGAGGAATGCCTCGCTGGCTCCCCTCACTGCCCGCGATGCCCAGGGAGCTGGGAAAAGGTGAGCACAGTGCCGGGGCTTTCGCTGCAGCGCCCAGGGGACCATGGGTGCCTGGGGTCCACAGGAAGGCTGGGGCTGGACGCGTGCCCTCACGCGGGGCTCCTGGGCTCTGAGTCGTGCCCGCTGTCCCGTGAATAGTGGAACGAACAGGATGGTGTTGAAGACAGAGCCACGTGCGCCTGTATCGATCCCGCATCTTATTCCTCGTTCAGGGGAGACAGAGGACACGACAAGGCAAGGCTTTCAAGAACATAAAGGCTTTTGAGAAAGACGGGATGAGCCCCTGATTTACACGACAGAGAGAAGAGGAGGCAGCCAGAGGGAAGCAGAGCAAGGAGATGGCGTGTGGCGAGGCTGGGGCAGGCGCGGGGAGCACCCGCTCTGCCGCCCGACCGTGCCCGGGCCGGCCAGCTGCTGACCGTCCGCAAGAGGACGTTTCTGATTTATGGATTTTACACTTTGGGGTTTTTGCAATGAAGAAGCAGCTGTGCATGTTAGCAGGAAACTAGAAGGAGGCAAAAAGCCCAGGCAGGAAAGGACCGATTGTGTCGCCCATTAAATTCATTCCAGGGCTTTGCTAAGCATATCCTTGGAGTTGTCACTATCTCCTGGCCTTTGGGAAGGATAAGCGATGTGATTGCAGCCCCTTTCTAGCTTTGGAGATGAAAATCAAGCCCTGTGTGTTTCCCTGGAGAGGGCCTTTGGGTGCTCAGGGTCAGGCCCACTAAGGGAGAGAGGAGGGCCAGCCCCGTTGCTGCCAGCTCCCTCCTTCATCCATGTCTTGGAGAGCCCTTGAGTGGTGGAGCTGCCAGACTGGCTGTGGGTCAGGATGTTGGCTCCTGCAGGCTCCTTGGGCAGCCTTAAACCAAAGCTCCCTGGGCTTGCCTTGTGAAGTGAGCCATTGTCCTGGTCATTTAATGTCCACGCCCTGGTGTATGCAGAGGTATGTGGGGTCTGAAGCTGAGGTTTCTTCTCCTCCATGATTTGTCTGCCTTCCATCTGTTAGTTCTTCCTCCCATCCTGACATCCATCTCCCAGTATATGTCCTCAGAGGGCCACAGGGAGCTCCAAATCTACAGGTGGAGATAGCTAAGCCAGTGGTCACATCGGGGTGGGGACAGACTCCTCCTTCCTCCTTTGACATACACGAATCACCAATCACAGTCACACAGTGTGTGTTTTGGTGGAGGTCTGTGCAGATGGACACGCAGAAATCATAGGACACGATTCCGTCTGCAGGGAGCAGGGAACGCTTCATGGAGGGGGGGTCCCAAGTGGTCCCAGATCGTGAGGTCCAGATGGGGCAGAGCAGGGCGCGGGGGAGGGGGCACTCCAGGTGCACAGGCGTGGTGGCCGGAGGCTGCAGGGGGCATTTGGGCAGTGGGGCATGGTTTGGGATGACTGAATTCAAAGGCTTTACGTGGACGAGTTGATGGTGACCAGCTCAGGAAGGGCTCTGGAGACTGTGGTGAGGCGTTGAGGCTACTTCTGCAGGTGACTTGGAGGGAAGAGGAAGGTGTCAACGAAAGGACCATTGAGGAGGGAGTGTTAGAATCTGACCTGTGGTCAGTTTTGGAGGAGGAATTGGAGGGGGTCAAACTGGAGGTCAGGAGGGCAGCGAGGAGGTTGGCACGGGGCCAGGGGGCTGAAGGCCAAGGGGGCCCTTTTCCAGTGCTGCATTGACCGCTATTCTGATGAGGCTGAGATCTGGGGGCACTGTGCTGTGTTGACTTTCAGACTTCTCCAACAGCCACTCCAACTTTCATTCCCCAGATGCGATGGTTAGTTTTATGTCAACTTGTGGGCAAACAGTCTTGTGGATGTTTCTGTGGGAGTGTTTTTGGGTGAGATGAACATTTAAATAGGTGCACTTTGGGTAAAGCAGATCGCCCTCCACAGTGTGGGTGGGCCTCATCCAACTAGTTGAAGGCCTGAATGGAACAAAAGACTGACCTCCCCTGAGCCAGAAGGGAATTCTGCAGCAGGTGGCTTTTGAACCTGAATGTGCTCATTGGCTCCTTCCTGGGTCTCCAGCCTCTTGACCTTCAGACTTGAACTGGAGCATCACCTCTTCTCTGGATTTCCTCTATGTATTTTCTTTCTCTCCCTCTCTCTCTCTCATTCTCTTTCCACTTCCTATTGGTTTTGTTTCTCTGGAGAGCCCTGATTAGTACACCAAGTTTGGCCAGGCTGTTGGCTGAGAGTGACAGCTACAGAGCTTCAGGTACCCCAGACCAGCGGGACCTAAACTCCAGTGACTTTGACAATTTTTACCATATCTCCATACCACTTGTTAATTACTCACCATTTTTCTTTAAACCAATTCACTTCCTAAATGTTGCCTTATCTCCAGAAATAATTTGTGTGAAATCGTGGATTCGATATGCTAGCAGTGAATAGTTTCCCAATTAGAATTAATTAAAATAAATATATAGCTATTAAAAGTGTTGGCCACCGAATGTCATCTCTCACGCACTTGCAGCAGCTGAGAACATGTTGGGAAGAGTGATAGGGCTTTCCCTGGATGCTAGGAGCCATTTTGGTTTAGTTTGCATGAGCCTTTGCTCCTTGCTTCCTTCTCTCCTTCAAAGCTTTATTGAGCACCTACGAGGTGCCAGGACTGGGGCAGGAGTTGGGGTACCAACAAGAGGCTTGCTGTTGACTGGCTTGGCTCTGTGGGGAGAGTGAAGTCTCCAGCAGTTACAACAGGATGGGGAGGGCCGGGGCAGAGGAGGCCGCTGCCTATCTCCAGCTGCCTAATGGTGCCCCTCATATTCTCCTTCCTCTGAAGCTTTCCCAGATATCTGGCCAACCTCACTCTGTGCAGTGTTCTCCTTCTTTGCCTATGAGCAGAGGCATCCACTGTGTTTTTTCAAGGAGCTACCACATGCCTGCCTCTTCCCTTGTGCATCTGCTTCAAAACAAGCTCTGCGCCCTGCTGGCATCATGGCAGCATTAGTGGTGCCTGGCCCTGGGGGGAACGGCACCGTGGCTGTCTATTGGTTTGCTAGGGCTGCTAGCAGACCACCACAGTGGGTTGGCTTACCCAACAGAAATATATTGTTTCACAGTTCTGGTGGTTGGAAGTCCAAGATCAAGGTATCGGCAGGGTTGGTTCCTTCTGAGGGCTGTGAGGGAGAACCTGTCCATGCCTCTCCCCTGGCTTCTGGTGGTTTTCTGGCGATCTTTGGTCTGCCTTGGCTTGTGGAAGCATCTTCCTGGTCTCTGCCTGCTTTTCCATATGGCATTCCCCCTGTGTGTGTGTCTGTTTCCAAATTTCTCCTTTCTATAAGGACACCTGTCATACTCCAATCTGACCTCCCCAATGACCTCATTTTAACTTGATTACCTCTGTAAAGACTCTATTTCCATAAAGAAGATGCAGTGTGTGTATATATGTATATATACAATGGAATACTACTGAGCCATAAAAAAGGACAAAATTCTCCCATTGGCAACAGCATGGATGGACCTGGAGGGTGTGATATTAAGCTAAATAAGCCAGAGACAGAAAGACAAATCCTGCATGATTTCACTCATATGTGGAAGATAACAAATACATGGATAAAGAGAACAGATTAGTGGTTACCAGAGGGGAAGGGGGTTGGGGGATGGGTGAAAGGGACAAAGGGGCACATATGCGTGGTGATGGATAAAAATTAGACTACTGAGGGAGAGCACAATGAAGTGTATTCAGAAATTGATGAACAATAATGTACACCCCAAATTACACAATGTTATAAACCATTATAATCCCAAGGTCTTATTCTGAGGTACTGGGGGTTAGGACTTCAAAATGTAAATTTTGGGGGGACGCAATTCAACCCGTAACAGGTTGCAACCACTGTCATTGAGTGAAAGTGGCAGGGTGGGGTGGTGACGTTTGAGGACCATGTGAATGAGCCGAGCCAGGACCCTGGGCCTCTGTGCCTCGCACTGTGGGATGTCATGCTCAGGCTGAAGCTTACTCATTCATTTTGTACATTCAGTCATTCATTCAACATGGACAATCATACACAGTTATTCACCCATTCAGTTCATCATTCCCACGCTGGTTCACTCATTCATGTATTTATGCACTTCATTCATTCATTCAACATCCACAATAATATTCAGTCATTCACTCCTTCCCTCATCAATCACATATCAATGCTCATTCCATCATTCATTCATTCATTCAATCCCATATCAAAGGCAGTGGAGCCCTGTCTTGCCCCATCACTGGGCTAGGAGCTGAAGTCAGATTTTAATAACATCCATCCCTTCCCTCAGGCCACTCCCCGGGGCTCAGAAGACGGGGAGGGAATTTCTCCTGTTTTTTGATGGTTGAACTGTTGAGCTGTCTCAACGTCTTCAAAGTGGTGTGGTTTTCCAAGATCGAAGGAAAATAATGGTTTAGTGAGGAATGGATCTACAGACTGGATGTACACTTGGTCTCTTGGCTGCTTGTGCTCAGAAGAATGATGATGTCCCCCAACTGGCAGGGATGGAGAGCCCTGACCTACTTTCCCATCGCAGATCCCTGGGACGCACTCCTTTGAAACCAGGTGCCTGTCTGCCACTGTTCTACTGTCCACACCCCTCTGAGCGAGAGAAGAGTCGGGGTGCTCACACTGGTCAGCTGTGCGGGACGTGTGCATCCCTTCCTCCTACCCTCTGCTTTGGTCTAGGCCCTGAGTCTTGCCCTGAGGATTCCAGCCCAGTGATGTTGTTTGCTGGTGCCTGGCCCAGCCTCAAGCTGGCATTCGAGTGGTGCCCATGTTGTGACCTGGAGCTTGCTGGAGGCCTGGGGGTGTCCTTGGTTGTCCCTGGTGGAAAGCTGTGCACTGCAGCTTCCCACCAGCAGGCAGGGCATCCAGTCTCCTTCTCCCCCTGGATCGTTCTAGCAGGAGGCAAGAAAACAGGAGGTGAACAGTGGGAACCAGACATGGCCCGTGAAGAAGGCAGTGGCTCCTATATGACCAGCAGCCACTCTCCCCGGACACAGAGACTGTCTCACTTCACCCTGCTCCAGAGTGTAGTGGGTAAACACTGGGTCTCCTGCCGCACAGAGCTGGGTGAGTCCATCCCACCCTAAAGGTCGCTCCCCTGGAGAGAAAGGCTGCATTCCAAGCACATGTAGTCGTCTGCTTAGATATTTACAGAGTCTCTGTTTTGCTAATCATTTTTTTCAGAATTATTTTGCCTACTGAAATATCTGGGGGTGTTAGTGTCTCCTCCTAAAGCCCTTCAACAAGCAAAGATTTTTCCATTACTAATACGTTACCAATTGGAAATAGGAATGGAGCTGTTTCCCTCTATTTATTCCTCATTCTCAAGACTCGCAACACCACACATCTGGATAAGAAGGGAAAACTCTATCGGTTAGCTTGATGTGTCCAGATATTGTGGCTTTGGCATTGGGTAGATGAGGAAATAGAATTAAAAGAAATTTCCTCTCACCTGCGTGCTGTGTAGACGCAGTGTGCCTATGGGAATCCGCACACTTCTTACGCCGCAGTAGTGTGGGTGAAGTGAGGGCAAGTAAGGCACTTGTTTTTCTGCACTCACAAAGGAGTTAATCTCTGTGGTGTGGACTGAGATCTGAATGATATAAGTATGGGAGGGATGGATGGAAACGCGTGGACAAAAACACACATTAAGGACGTAAGAAACTCACTGTGATGACCAGCTCGGAGCTGTTTTGTTGCACGTGTGGCTCCCAATGTTGGCCTATGGTTGGATTTTACTTTTTGATTCAACTTGAGAACTTCTTTATTATCCTGAAAAATACATTTGGTCTTATTTCTGATATTTTATTCTATATTTTTGTTTTCTTTCTAGTTCTTCTGGTTTTCTCTTTTGATATGTGATTCGGGCTCCCATAGGTGATTATTTTTCTTAGTAATTTGGAATGAACACGTCTCATTTTACTGCTATAGAGCTGCCTTTCATTACCTATGCTTTTTAAAAAACAGATCTGTATTTCCTGAAACGGGCCTGTATTTCTTTACTCAAGAGAACAAAGTAGAGAGACCAGCTCTTGATTCCTCTGGGTAAGATGAGGAAGTAGCTGTTACCGTCTGATGAAAAAAAGTCTGCTGGCCTGACGAACGGCCGGGCAATGCCTTGCCCATGAGTCTTCTCTTGGCAACTTAGATGTTACAAATTGCAGAAGTTTCTCCTGGCATCGGGCCTTTGGTTGGTGATAAATCTTTGTTTACCATTTTCATCTTGGTCTGAGTCATCATAGATTTTTCGGGAGGGATGTCAGCTGAGGTGTGGATTGTTGCCAGACACTGTCTTAAACTTGAAAGTCTAAGATATAAACCTTACCTTGTCAGTCGCCTGCCCAAAACCCTTCCACGGTTCTCCACTGCTCCAGAATAATGTCCTGTTCCCTTCGCCCCCGTGGGGTCCTCAAAGAGCCCCCAGTCCTCGTTGGGCAGCCCCTGTTTCTCTCACCTCCCCTTCTCTGCAGGCAGCACCAAATGTCCACGGGCCTGTCCTCCTCACCACCCTCTCTCCTCTCCTGGCTTCTGCTCTTGTGGGTTCCTTGGCCTCCACTGCCTCTTCGCCTCACCATTCCTGCACATCCTTGGGTGTTTGCTCAGGTGCTGTCTCCTCCAGGAAGCCTTCCTGAGCATCCCGCCCAGTGGTCTAGGAGGATCCCCCTCATGGCAATCTGGACGCCCCTCTCTCTAGCGGCTACCATCTTACAGTAACAATGTGAGTCACTTAGGGGTATCTCCTTCGCTCCAAGTAGACCATGAACTCCTCGCCCCACCTGCCCACCGCCTCCCTCAGCACACATATGGCATGGAACCCGACACGTAACAGAAAAATGTTTGTCATGACCTGTAAAGAGAAGGATGTCTATCTTTGTTTCGTCAGAAGGAAGGTGTGTGAGTTTTATGGAAGGAGGGTAAAACTACAACAGGAAATGGCTTGGATTTGAAGGAAAGTGTTGCTTTTAGAGGCCATTGTCTGAGTTACCATTTGCCGAGCATCTTGCGTACGGTCACAATGCACCTACGAGAGTGTCATGGAACCTATTTTATGCGTGAGGGAGCTGAGCCTCAGAGAGGTTAAGTAAGTTGCTGAATTTCCACAGCACGGCTGGCAGAACCAGCACCCGAGTCCACGTGCCACCAGCTGTGGCATTTGGACTCTGGGCATTTATTGCTGTTAATCTGAGCAGTACTGGAACTCTGCTTGTTTCCGGGACAATGGGCCAGTTTCTCTGCTCTCCTGGGAGGAGCTCGCTCAGGACGGGCCAGGCGTGGGCCCACTGTGCCCGTGTGTGCGCCTCCTGGGGAGATGCTCCGTTTGAGTTTATTCCCAAGCAGTTCTCCTTGTAAGAAGATTAAGGTTGGGCCAAGAGATTAAAACGTTCATGCAAGTTAACTCAATCCGTCAAGTGGATGAGTTGAGGACCACACACCCAGAGGACAGCTTGAGTTTTCAAATTCACTTGCAACGAACGAGCCTGCTTAGAACTGAGGGGCGAGGTGCAGACGTTGGCCCCTGGGGATGCAGGGCCCTAGGCCGACGCCTCCTCCATGCCTTTAGGTGAACAGGGAGGGGCCTGCAGTGGTTCTCGGACCTTCCCAGACACTTCCCTCTTTATCAGGTCGAATACTTCCCAGTGTGCCCCGTGGACAGAAGGGAGCCTGAGCACCTGCAGGATTTCCTTTACACTGTTCTGGTCCAGATACCAGTAGGGGTGAGGGTTCCTGGGGAGGGGCTTTTGGGGGACTGTGGGAGCAGGTAGGATGGACATCAGAGAAAGGGCTCTGGAGCCTGTGCCCATCCCAGCCTGGCCAGTCCAGAGTTTGGAACAGTTCCCTTAATTTGAGCCTAAGACCCTGAAGACCGTAGCCAGAGGAAATGGCCTCCCTTGTGAACGATTTGGTTCTGGAAGGAGCCTCTTCTGGAGAGGGGGTAAAAGGCGTGGATCACACAGCCCAGCTCTGCTCCTGTCAGGGGTTCATGCTTGGGTTTCTGCTGCTCCCGGGGTCCTAGCAATGACTCCTCCCAACTCCCAGGGCTCTCTTCCAAGCCTGGGTGCCTGGTACTCCTCTGGTTAGCTCAGCCAAGAGAGAACTGAACTTCCAAAAACTTTCCTGAACTCGGAAGGGAAATACTAAGGAGGCAAGCAAGGGGTGCATGAAGCATAAAAAAACCCTGGTGGTCTCTCCAGCTGCAGAGTGAGCGCTGGCACAGCAACAAGAGCTCCTCACTAGCGCTCCCTGCTTTCCTTCTACAAGCTCATCACCCTTCGCAGGCACCAGATCAGGACCCACAGTGACCCAGGAGTTTCCTTTTGAGCATCCCTGTCTCTCTATGGTCAAGAGCAAGCGGCCTCCCTCCCTTCACCTACTCACCTCCTGCCTGGGGCTTTCTGGGTTTTCTGCACAGGAATGACCTTATCCCCTCCATCAGAAGATCTCAAGGGAGGCATACAGGAGTGCTCTGGCCAACAGGAAATGAAGGTGCTGCTGGACTCGCTCGCTTTGAAACTTCCTGAGCATTTTTCCCATTGAAAATGGCATTCAGCAGGGTCTTACTGATGGAGCTTCTTGGCTGTTCGGGATGTCGGGGAGTGAAGTGCTCTCAAGTGCAGCGCTCTCAGGGGTCTGACGCTGTGGTCCGGATCAGTCCCCCCACCTGTGAAAGCTGGGGCCTATTTAGAATTCTGCTCACATCTGGGCTGAGCTCACTCAGCAGCCATCGCTGTGTCTGCAGCGGCTGGCGTGGCTGCAAACCTGGCCTGGGTGAGCCGAGCACCTCCTGCCTGCAGCTCTCGTTTCGGAGCCACGAGTATATAAACATGTACAGTCATGGGCCGCATGATGACGTTTCCGTCAATGATGGATTGTGTATACAATGGTGGTCCCGTAAGGTTAGTTCCATACAGCCTAGGTGTGTAGTAGGCTGTACTGTCTAGGCTTGTGTAAGTGTACTCTGTGATGTTCACACAACAATGAAATTGCCTAAGGACACATTGCTCCGAGCGGATATCCCCATCATTAAGTGATGCATGACTGTAATGGCTCCACCTTGTGCCGCTTCCCTGGTCCTCTACCACCCACCCTTCCCCAGCTTTTGTCAGCACGCACTCCCTCTCCCTGGCTTCCCCAGGAGATTGTCAGGTCAAGTCAAACCAGAGGCAAAGGGGCTGCAGACCAGATTGGGGTTTCTGACTGTGGCTGTGGGAGCAGGGACCTGCCAGACACTAGGGAGGGGTGTGTGGAAGCAGAAGATGAGACTGTGAGAAAGACGCCTCCCTGACCCCCGGCTCCTGCTCACAGCACGCTGTCTGTCAGCTGAGACCCCCGGGACAGTGATGAATACCTGCCCAGCGGTGCACAGTTCCCTGTTGGTTTGTTTGAATCAGAGTGAGTCCTCCTGCCCTCTTAGGGATGACGGCATCCTTCGGTGACACCATCCAAGCGGGTTGCCTCTCCTGAGATGTGCATTGTGGAGCCCATTTTAATTAAGCTGGAGTGTGTGTGAGCGTGTCAGGAGGCACCGTCGCTGGCAGGACCCTTCTTAACCTTCATGGAAACTGTTAGCTCCTTAGGCAGGAGCCCAGAGTGGGAACACTGGCCTCAATCTACTGACCAGTGAAACATACGTCCTAAATTAAAATGTAGGAGGTCCTTTCCAGTCAGGAATCAGAGGGCTGGCCAGTGATGAGTTTCTTGCCCAGCAATATGTGTGTGCTGCACTAGGGGTGATGGGGAGCCGACAGAGTGGGGAATGTCTAACAGCGCCTGGTGCATGATGGTGCCCCAAATTCATGGTTCTCGCCCTCTCCTTTCCTCCTGCTTGAGTCTGGTTCCCAGGAAGTGGAGCCTGGCATCGCACACGTGATGTATCTGGGGGCAGCTCTCAGTGAGGCCTCCAGGGTGTGAAGGAAGCAGGATGGGGCGGGAGAAGGAGCTTGGCAAAGCTGGGGTGCAGCCGAGGTCTGGCCCCAGCCTGATCTCAAGAGGAGCTCTGGAGTAGAAATTGCACCACAGAGTTATCCCAACTTGGGGCAAAAGGGCTGGACTTCTGTGTCCCATCACGGCCATTCATTGGCTGCTGGCTGCCCCCAGAGGGAGGAGCTAACCTCCCAGGCATTTCTGGGTGAGGCAGAGCCTGCAGGCACAGCATCTGGGGGATGGGCGCACCAGCTGGAAGAAGGCATCTGGGTGGGGAGCCAGCAGCCTCTACTGTATCCCCCTTGCCTACTTTGAAAGTTCTCATCTTGAGTTTTTGTATCAGCTATAAATGTAAGCATATTCAAGAAAGTTTAACAACATCCCTGATTGCCCGATACCTAAAGGTTATCTGGGGCCTGAGGGAGGTGTCTCGATTTCTCCCACTTTTTGGGGTGAGGTCAGCAAAGCGTTCAGTGCTCACGCTGCCCTTCAGCCCTAAACTCAGGCTTGATGCCATGGGGCTGCTCTGGGGCTCTGGAGATGCTTTCTGCTGGGGACTCAGGTCCTGCACCAAATGGAGAAGCTCCCCAGCTCTAACTGGCCAGCTCTCCAGCATGTGTCTGTGCCGAGAGCAGCTCTGTGCTGGCGGAGCCGCCTCTGATCAGCATTTGCTAAGGTTTATTAACACCTTATCAGTGCTTGGGGTGACTCAGTGTACACTACCCCGTCAGTGGCATTATCTCACTCTGGGAAATCTGAAAACATTAGACTCAGAGCCATCCTGCATGCCTCATTAGCTGTTCAAAGCGCACATGGTTTGAAGGCCATCAGGGGGAATCCAGGGGCTTCGCGTGCTAGTAAAGGAGGGGTGATTGATAGGTTAGTTCTAGCCAGAGGCTCTGCAGCACCAGGGGCATCTGGGCAGATGTGGCAACAGCTCACGGAAGCCCCAGGCCCTGCCAGCACCTATGGGGTGCTTGTGCCCAGGGGCAGCCCCTAAAGGGATCTGGGCTGTGGCTCAGGGATTTCCCATCTGAGCCCACTGCCACTCGGCATTTCCTTAAAGGGGAGGAGGTGGCACAGTGATAGGGAAGAGCAGGAGGTGCCTCCTGAGTTAAGCCAGCTTGGGCTTGACCTCAGCTCTGCAGTTTCCAAGCTATGTGAGCTCCAGTGCATTCCTCAGTCTCCTCGTCTGGGAAATGGGGGTAAATCCCCACCTTGCAGGGGTCTTAAGTGTAACCACTCCCCACCCCCAGCACACAGCCTGTTGGAAAGTTCCAGACACATATTAGCTGCTCAACTCTTAGTAACGATTTTTATTGTGGCTATTGGAGTTTAATTCGCAGATTGGGTTTGGGCTTGTGGGAGGAGTGGGTCCCCCTGCACACGTCTTTGGATCGGAGCCAACCACATGTAACCACGGGCCCTCCAGGACCAGTTCAACTGACCCCATCTCATCAACAAAGTGATTACGAATGGCCTTTCAGAAAATGTGCAAAGTCCCGTAGCCAGAGCGTGCGCAGAAGAAATCTTGACCTGAAATGACCGCGGAACCAAAGATTCTCCTCCCCATGGAACCCAAGGACTGGGGCGTGACTGGGACTTCAAAGTGGGACTCTTATCAGAAGAGAGGGGTCCCTCATTCCGGAAGATTCTGTGTTAAAATTCCTTCCCCACCTCATCGTAGATGTTTAGAACGCTGTCATAAAAGTTTAGAACCTCATCTTAAATATTTAGAAGCTTACCATAAATGCTGGAAGCCCACCAATCAAAATTTGTCCCATCAGTGTTTCCACATGCCTGCCTGTCCTCCCTAACCTCTTAAATTTTGCCCCAAATCCTAAATCGTGGACACAGATCTGAGGGCACACGCCCTGTCTCCCTGCAGATCAATCTTGCAGAATAAATCTGATTTCTCCCCCAAAAGTGAATTAATTGGCTGTTTATGTGCATCAGGCAAGAGAACCCCAACTTTGTGCAGTAACACATGGAGGAGCATCTCTGAATTCCTCTCTCCGGGAAGGGGCTGTGGAGTGGAGGCGCGTGATGAATAACTTTTCTTCCAAATCTTACATTTCAGTCAACTTAGCCTCCTGCTGCGTGTGGGAAATTGCACCATCTTAGTACTTCTCTTCCCCCTTCTTTAATCTGTCTTTTCAGAATGTTCTGTCAATTAGAAAATGCTTGTCAGCTAAGTGACTATTCGGGAAAACAAGCTACATGACTTCTCTAGCGCTTGAAGAATTTAAAATAATGGAAGGGGATTAACTTGCAGGGGAAGGCATTGTGAGGAAGGAGGGCTGCTGTTCAGAACTGCCTGCTAGGCTGTATGGTTTCATTAATAACACCTTCCATTCTGTAGCCCCTCGCATCTAGAAGGATCTTGAGTGATTAACAGGTGCTGTGAATAGGAATCGCTTCATCTTCTGCTGAAATATCGCTTCTCTTGGAGCTGCAGGCATTTGATTCTCGACATCCTTGTCATGTCAGAGGAGGGCTGAGGCTGCCTCGCAGTCACTCTTCCTTCAACAGATTAGGGAGACATAAATGATCACCAAGTGAGTTGATTCAGCTCTGTAGAAGTCACTGAGCCCTGATGGGGGGCCTGGCTCTGTGCTAGCTGCTGGAGAGGGTGGGATCAGAAATAGCCCTTGCCCAAAAGGACCTCACCAAGTAGGAAGACAGTTGGACAGGTAAACGGTTGGTGGCCACAGGGCAGGGGAGTGCATGCGACAGAAGGGTCATGCATGTGGTCATGAGCTGACACAGGGCTGAACTTTGCTGGGACTGAGGCAAGAAGGATGGAGGTCTGGGGTAGAGAAGGCTGGCGGAGGGCACAGCTGGCCTGCTGCTTCGGTGAGATGCCATGGTGCTAGAGCAGAGAGTCTCAAATTTGAGCGGTCATCAGAAGCTCCTGGAAGACTTGATAGAACACCGATTGCTGGACCCCGCCCTCGGAGTTTCTGATTCAGTAGGTCTAGAATGGGGCCCTAGAATTTGCATTTCTAACAAGTTTCCAGGTGATGCTGATGCTGCTGGTCTGAAGAGCACACTTTGAGAAGCACTGTGCTAGAGCATTGAATGTAGATTGCAATCCTAGATAGATGCCTACAGAGGCCAGCAAGGGAAGCTGGGCGGGGGTGCAGGTGGGGTCCTGGGGCGGGGGGCGCTGGTGGAGTCCTTGGAGCGGGTACTGGTGGGGTCCTTGGCTGGGGCACTGGTGGAGTCCTTGGCGCGGGCACTGGTGGAGTCCTTGGTTAGGGTGCTGATGGGGTCCTTGGTGGGGGTGCTGATGGGGTCCTTGGCTGGCTGAGAAGCACACACCAGAGAGAGAACAGCTGCTGCTCAGCCACAGCCTGTGGCTGCCGTGTGGGAATGTGGGCTGAGCGTTACTAGATCTTCCACTTGGTCTGGAAAGACTGGGAATCTCAAATTTTTTTTATAAAATGTCGTTATTTTTACAATGCCACATAGGTCTGAGAAAACACATCTGCAGCCTTCACGTGGCTAGTGAGTTTTTGGTTTGTGATCTTTCTTTTAAAATGTGAATCGGAATTTGCCAAGTGGTCTGGAGGGAAAGGATTTTCTTGCAAAGGGAACCTTGTGTGCAAACACCCACAAGCATAAAACACCTTGCGTGGGGAAGGGCAAAGCCTTCTGATTGGCTGGAGCATCCACTGGCTGCCCCTGGAGTGGGCAGGGGAGAGGTGGAGGAGAAGGTGGGAGGCAGGCGGGAAGAGCCCCCTGGAGCCCCGGGGAGGGGTAGATGAGTTACTGTGTGAGGTCCCTGACTCCAGCGTGGTTGACTTTCCCTGCCGACCTCAGTTCTTCTGTGTCCTGGGATGGAGGAGGCGGTCTGATCCCATCACAATGGCCAGGCAGGCTGAGGAAGGCAGGTGGATTCAGTGAGCCGCATGCAGAGTTCTGATGCCCTCACCTTGGTGAGATGCTTCCCATCCAGGCCAGCTTCTGGGAGGAGGGGCTGCGGGTTTATGGTGGTGCCTCTCCCAGCAGGTGTCCTTTGTCCCTGTCTGCTGGGGAGAGGAGCCCCCGGCCTTCCTTCCTTTGTGGTCCTGAGAGCTGTCTTTGGGTCAGACAGACTTAGGCTGGGATCTCACGTGCACCACTAGCTGTGTGTCTTCAGGCAAATTGCTAGAACTTTCTCAAACCTGGTTCTTCAGGGAAAATTATTGTGAACATTAACAAAATTGTTTTTAATGTAAATATGCCAGTAGGTTATTTTCCTAAGCTATGTGCTTTTTAGAAGATTGTTCATTATCATGGTAGGAAAGATAAATATGTAACTAGGCATGAAGAAGGAAACCCGAGAAAATTAAAATTACCCAACTTCCCACTACCTTGAAATAATCATTAACATTTTGATATTCACTTTTGATATCTATTCTTTTAGATCAGAGTTCACAAACTCTCTTAAAGGTAGTAGATATCATTGGTTTGCAGCACATGTGGTCTTTGTCGCAACTTCTCAACTCTATCCTTATCGCCTGAAAGTAGCCATGGAAAGCCCATAAATGGATGGGCATGGGCGTGTTCTAATGAAACTTTATTTATAAAACAGGCCTGTGGGTTGTAGTTTGCTGGCCCCGTTCTTGACTTTTCTCTATGCAAAGTTATATGTATATTCTATGTTTTATAAACATGTAAAATCATTCATAATTTTTTTAATCTGATTTTTCACTTCACAACAGAGCATGAAAGTCTTTCAAATAAACATATATTCATTTATATTTTCATTTCTAAGAGGTGCAAAGTATTTCTTAAAATCGCAGATTGGTTAAATCAATTATGGTACATTATAATCGATTTAACTAGTCTAGTACTTTGGATGCTTTTCCAGCTCATTTCTATTAAAACACGATACTGAGGATAAGATGTATATTTCATCTTTGCACACTTGTCCGGTTTTGAAATAACCGCTTTAGAGTCTGGGCACTGAAGGTGTAAAGTGTTAGCTGCTCCCTCTGGTCTCTGTTGGGTTCCCGTTCTGGCATTTCATATCCACCTCTGTGTTCTCTGTCCTGTTCACAGGGACCCCTCTATACTTTCCAGGGACTGGCGTGTTTCTCTAGGACCTGTGGGTCTCATGCCATTCCTCCATCTGTTTTTGTAAATCATGTGTATTCACCATTCCACGTGTGCACAGGCAAGTGGACCTCAATCTTTACTTCCTCTTTGCTTTCAAAGAGGCTGTCGCAGTGCAGCTGCCTCAGCGGTCCAGCCTCTGTCCTTGGCAGGTGGACCCTGTGCTCGGTGCAGGGGGAGGGCTCCACCTGTCTCTCTTCCTGGGCTGGGTGTTGTGACAGCCACCTGCGCTGATCCCTGCACTTATCCCAGCTCTCCCGCGTTCACTCACTGCCCAGCACCTGCAGACCTCTGAGGGGCTCAGGAGAGAGGCCAGTGATCATGGTAATCTTGCCCCAGTGAGCAACGGTGAAGGGAAGCTTTGGCATCAAGGGGGAGGCCTGTGATGGCCCTCGGGCTGTGGTCAGCTGCAGCCACAGGAGCAACAAAGGACCTGCCCATGCCAGGCTGGTGCTGGGTACCTGGGTTCACACAGCTGTGGAAGCCAAGGTCCCCACATTCCAGGAGCTTATGGTCCAGAGAGGAGATGACACACACACGGCTGAGAGGATGTGGACTAAGCCTGAGGAGCGGGATAGTAAGCATGGCTTTGGGAACACATCTGTGCAGCGGGCACTGTGCCAGGACTTCCTGTGCACACGCAGCCTCTTCACAACGCTCTGCAGGGCACGTTCCCCAGGAGCAGACCTTGAAATGAGGATTCAGGTGCAAGTGATTTGCTAAGGACCTTCTCTCAGAGGAGACTGGGAAAGATACAGGGGGAGCCCTCCACCTCCGCAGAGCACAGGGTCCACCTGCCGAGGACAGAGGGCGTTCTCCTGAGGTCAGAGTCCTCCTGTGTCAGCCTGGCCCATGGGGAGCTCTGGAGGGGGAGTTACACCTGGAATGCCCCTGGGGTAAAGGGGCCCCACCTGTCGCCTTCAGTATATGTGTAGGTGATTCTCAGGTCCTTCCAGGCGGCTCCAGTAGCCAGAGAGCCGTCCTCTGGGGAAGAGCCGCAGGACTGAGTGGCAGGGGTGGAAAGCACAATGATGCTTCATCCTCCCCAAACTACAATGTTACTGTCCCCATTACAGATGGAAGAGCTCATCTGTTGAAAGGTTGGACAACTCATCTCAGCATGTGGAAGGGCCCGGTTTGTGGCTCAGCCTATTGGGCTTCCCTCGCTGACGCCATGATGTCGTAGAGAGGGAGGGCGAGCATCTCGTCTCTGAGGAATGGGAGCCCTCAGGGACGGACCCCGGAGGAGAGGCCTCAGTTGAGCCTGAGAGGTGGCAGGGAGGCCAGGTTTTCTGGGCCATGTGGATGTGCTTTGAATGTGGCGTGAGGGACGGAAGCAGGTTGGAGCCATGGGAGGCAGGTGGGTCCTATGTGATGGGTCATGAGGGGCCTGAGGGCGTGAGTGACCATTTGGAATGACAGTGGACGGCTTTGCCTCCCCCTGCTAAGCTGTGAGGGGGCCCTGACAGTGTCCGATGACTCATGGCAGTGCTTTGAGGAATATGTATCTGGCAACAGGAGCAAGACAGACTGGAGGAGAAGAGCCAGATGGCGAGGCCACCATTTTGAAGGTTGATGTCAAATCTGAGGTGGCTGCTTTCAGGATGGAAAGGAAGTCCCCAACAGGAGTGATCTTGGAATGGGGTATCCTTCCTGTGGAGGGAGCAAGAGAGAGAGAGGAGTCAGAGACGTTGCCACAGCTTCCTGCCTGACAGATTCTTGGCATGGCCCCGCAGAGTGGATTTAACTGATGGCGTAAGTGGGAGCTGGCGTTTGGTTCTCATGAGCTGCCTTTGGCACCATGACATAGTGAAGCTGCGTGCAGGCATTCGGAATGGAGGGTCCCAAGCTCTGCGGAATGGTAAATGAGGCCCTTAGAGTCCACATTCAGGAGGGCGAGGAGAGAGGAGGGGGCGACAGGCAGCAGGATGGCCCAGTGCCTTGTAGGCCAAGGGGCATGAGGCCACTAGAAGGGTGTGTAGACAGCAGGGGAGATGTGGGGGCCCTGCAGAGTCGGGGGCTGCTCTCTCCTTCTCCCATGGGGGCTTTGGGAAGGGTGTATACTGAGTCCATTGATCTCCTGGTGGCTGAGAGGTGAGAGCTCAGCTCACTCATCTTCCAATGTCTGTACAGAGGGCTTTGACATTTTGCAAAAGAAGAAGCTGCCAGGGGACAGGGGAGAGGTTCAAGTGTCAGTCCAAGGACTTTAAGGGGCTTGCTGGACATGGGGCAGTTGTCTGTGGCCTGAAGGGTGGAGGTCTTGAGCCTGGACTGGATGCCATGTTTTCAGGCGGGGATTCTGTTCACCCTGAGCTCTGGAGCGCTCTTTGTGTGCAAAACACTCGAAGGTGGGTCACTGAGGCTGGGCCTTGCTATGGTAGAGCGTCCGACACCCAGGGACATCAGGCACATTTAGGTGACAAGACTTCCGAGGGGGCAGATGGGGCTGCAGTCCTGGTTTGCCTTTAGTGCCTGTGGCCTTGAGCTGGTCACCCTCTGGGGTCTCTCTGGACCTGATCCCTCACCCATAAAACAGGGATACGGTCCCACCAAAATCTGGGAATGTGTACGAGGTGCTCTGGCTGGCGGGGCCACTTCTGTCTGGCGGGTGGAACTGGGCGAGCTTCCACTCCGCCCCCCGGAGCTGGTTCCCATGGATGCTGGAATGCAGAACAGCTCCCAGCAGAAAGTGCTGTTTGGATTTTCCCAGTGGGAAGATCCTATATTTAGGGGGGAGAGTCAACTTGAAGTTGAACATAGAAACTCTTAGGGAGGGAGATGAAAGAGTCAGCTGTCTATTTGTATCCCTGGATTTATTAATTTAGTTACACATACATATTTAAATTCACATGTTATGTAAAATAGGATGTTAATTTAGAAATACTGCTTTCCTCCCCCTCTTGAATTTTATGGAGCAATTTTCTTCAGGGCCTTCTCAGGTCTGGTTGGCAGCGGCGCCTCCATCATCGCCAGAGCCCCTGGGTGCAGCGACCAACCCAGTTCTCCAGGGCACAAACTCTCCACTTCTCTGGGAGTCCTTTACACTTTATGGATCTTCTGTGAAATGCCCGCACTCATTTGCATAACATTAGGAGAGTGGGGTTTTTTTCCCCTCTTTGTTCTGTAGGTATATTCGTGATCTGAACAGTGTAACTACTTACAGGCTTGTTTTCTAAAGTGATTTGTAAAAGCCTCGTTTAGAACATCACCCCCCACCCCACTTGCAAATCTAGGGGTCGTGCTCAGGAATAATTATTACGCAGGGGTTAAATATCTTTGCCTCCTTTTTTAACGATTCCATCAGGCAACCTCTTCTAAGCATCTGAAACCAGCATTGATTGAGGTCATTTCAGGCTAATGTCTTTTCCCCAAACGGTACTTTGTTGGTTAAAATAAAGGAAATGAGAGAACTGCCCTTTGATAGGAGAGTTTGTCAGGAATTTGAACATAAGTTCACTCACTTTTTTTGAAGGATGATTGTGGAAAAAATTACCCGTGCCTTTTGCTTGGCCGCGGAGATAGCAGTGGCTCCAAGCGATTTGTTGAATTGAATGAATGAATGAATGAATGAATGAATCTAAAGATGTCATAAATACCTGCATGTGGCACAATGACTGACATGTGGGGGGTGCTCGGGAGAGGCCGAGGCTCTTCCACTTGCCTGAGTCTCGCTGCATCTCTCCTGCCTTTCCGTTTAAGAGTGACCAGCAGCTGACCTTTGCCCACACTCTCTCACCTGCGATGTTGTCAGGCCCCTATAATTGGTATCCTCTGACATCGTCACTTCCCCAATAAACTGACTTATATTCTAATTTTGTCCCAGAATCTGCTTCTGTGGACACCCAACCTAAGACACCACGGGTCTTCCACTCCCCAGAGCAAAACTCCCAGTTAGAATTCTTGCAATGACCATCCATTCATTCAACAAATATTTGTTGAGTGTACACTGTGTGCCTGGCACTGTTAGATATTGAGCATACAGGTGTAAGCAACAGCAAACAGGATTCCTACTCTCCTGGGGTTCACTGACTAGTGGGAAGATAGACATTAACTAAAGAGTTATATCGGCAGGAATATAACTTCAAGATGCGTTAAAGTACAGGGAAAGAAAGAGACATGGTTCTATGAGAGAGCAGATCTGAGGAAGCTGACCCAATCTGGAAGGTCAGGGGAGTCGCCCCTGATGAAGTGACCCCTGTGCTGAGACCTAAGTCAGGGGAAACAGTGTGTGCCAAGGCCTGTGTGCGAGGGATGTGGCTCGAGGACCTGAAGGAAAGGCAGGGTGCCTGGAACCCAGCGAGGGAGGGTGAGAGTGAACTTGTAAAAAGGCTTATGGGTTGGTTGGGCAAGGCCAAATGTGCAGGATCTCGCAGACTCTATTGAGGGCTGTAATCTTCATTTAAGAAAAATGGAAAGCCATGGCGTGGTTTTAAGCAGGATAGTGGCAACAAGTAGGGTGGGGATCCAAGCCATTTGGTTGGCCATCAAAGGGAAAGGTGAGCCCAGATGCTGGAGAGCCTGGCACATCTGGGAGGTCAATATTTGGGTAACACAGGAGACAAAGTTCTCATCCCCATCATTCCTGACTTGAATCTTAGACAACTTCTAGGCAGATCACCTCCAGAGAAGTGACTACAGGAAAGATCTCCTTGAAGGCCCAGTCCAAAGGTCATGTCCTCTGAAGAGCTTTCTTTGAGGCCCTTCCTGTCTTTTCTCTTTCCGAGCCAGGATTAGTTGTCTGTGCATAAGCCACATAACTGTATAAACCTCTGTAGGGCTCTCACTCCTCTCCTGGGCGGTTTCTTGCGGGCCACGACCATGCCTTGTTCATCAGAGTGTTCCCATAGCCCCAGAGGCAGCAGCCTTTGCCTATATGCTGAGTGAACCTCATCTTCTCTGAGTTCCTCTGCAGCCTAAAGGCTGGGCCAGGACTCCAGCTCCAAGGGAAGCACACAACATCCTCTGATGCTTCATGGAATCTGGAATGAGGCCCTGTCTTTGCACAGCAGATGGGTCCCAAGCCCTAGGGGCTCCTGATTGCTGTGTGGTTTGCAAGCTTTTGGAAGTAGTTGCCAGGCTGCCATATGCATGGCGACAGCCAAACTGTCTCCATAAGCTACAGCCAGTGCTACAAGATCCACCGGGTGGCCCTGGAGAAGCTGTGAGGATGACCCAGGGACTCTGTCTCCTACATGGGTGCAGGGTGCTGCTGCCTTTATGGTGCTAGTGGGCTGAAGCAGCCTCATTTCTTTGGACATCCGATAGGGACCCAGGCCCTAGCATCTGCCCATGCTGTGTTGACTGTGTGGCTGATTTAGGAAGAGGGAAGATGGGATAAGAATTCATAAGCCAATATTAGGAGTTCTGGTTCCCAGAGCTCAAGACTGGGACCCTTGGGGCACTGGGGTTGGGAGCAAGATGAGAATTCCTGAAGGACAATCTTTCCTTGATCAGAGTACACTTGGAAAGGAAGATCAGCCCAGTGTGGATGAATGAGCACTTTCCTGGAGGCTAGGAGACCTTTGCTTCAGCCTTTTCTTTGCTTTTACGTACAATCTGACCTTGAACAACTCATGTAGATCATCCAGTCTTCAGCGTCACCATCTATGTAACCAGGCAGTTGGAGTTAACGCCCTCCAAGTGTGTTTCCAGCTTCGGAATTCCACGTGCCCAGGACATTTAGCTTTCCAGGATAGCTCAAGGCAGAGGGCAGCCCCGTGGTTATGGCTGAGAAATTCCCTGGAGGTGGAGTCCGCCTGCTCTGGTCACAGCCCCAAGGATGGGCAGGAAGCTGTGGACTGTTCCTTAGGAGCATGGGCTTTGATCTCTCTCTCTGTCACCTGCTGGCTGTGAGAGCTTCTCTTAGTCTGTTGGGCTGCTGTAACAAGACTTTATAGGCTGGGCAGCTTAAACACAGAATTTATTTTCTCACAGTTCTGGAGGCTGGAAGGCCAAGATCAGGGTGTTGGCATGGCTGGGTCTGGGAAAGCCCTCTTCCTGGCTTGCCGACAACCACCTTCTAGATGTGTACTCTCATGGCAGAGACAGAAAGAGAGAGAAAGGAAGAGAGAGAGAGAGCGCCAGCAGCTCTCTGGGGTTTCTTCTTACAAGGCATTAGTCCCATCAGACCAAGCCCCCTCCCTGCCCCATGACGTCATCTCGTGCTGATCCCCTCCCAAAGGCCCGTCTGCAAATACCAATGCACTGAGGGTTAGGGTTTCAACATAGGAATTTTGGAGGGGACACAGACTTTCAGTCCATAATAGTAAAATTTCTCCTTTTTCAACAATAATGCCGTATAACAAACTATCCCCAAACTTAGCAGTTCAAAACGACAACCATGAGTTATTTCTCGTGAGTCTACAGGTCCACCAGGTGGTTTTGCTGATCTGGGCCCAGCTCGGCTGATCTTGGTGGGCTCACTCATGACTGTGGTCAGCTGGAGGGTTGACTGGTTTAGGCGGCCTTGGCTGGGATGGCTCTTCTCCATGTGGTCTCTCATCCTCCAGCAGGCTAGCCTGCTTGTTCTCATGGAAGTGGCATGATTCCAAAAGAACGGGTGGATGTGTGCAAGGACTCTGGAAGCCTAGGCTTGGAATTGGCTCCTCATCACTTCGGCTTCACTTCTTTGGCCGCGAAGGTCACAGTATCTGTCCGAAGTCAAGGGAGGAAACATGGAGTCCACTTTTCAGTGGGAGGAGCTGCAGAGTCACCTGGCAAAGAGCATGGATACAGCAAGGAGTGGAGAAATGGGGCCATGTTTACAATGAATCTTCTACGTGACCTCTCAGCCTTGCTGTTAGGCTTAAATAAAATTATTCATGTTATCCCAGTGCCTGATAAATAGTGAAAACACTGAATGATGGCTGCTATTATGTTATGATTAGACTGATGACTTTTCAGAACTCATACAGGGTCAGCCACTTTGTGCAGCCAGGGGCCAAAGGGAGAAGGCCACCTGGCCTCAGCCTTTGCAGGGCACACTGCTCCCTCCGTCACACTCATATGGAGAAAAGCCATGGACAAGCGTGGGGCCGTCACCTAGGAGGGGAGTCAGCAGGACACTGGTCTTGACCTTCTTTTTGAGTTGGAGGAAGACCAGTCCAAGTCTGAATCTCCAGCACCAAGTCGTCTTTGAGAGGAGATGTAACTCAGCATGTTCTCTAAGACCAACAACCCGTGTTGCACTCTGGCACCTGCTCAGGGGAAGGGCTCTGACCGCCTACCTCAGTATTTCTCTGCTTCTCAGGTGCCCACTGTGGCTTCACCATGCCTGCCAGGGCCTCCCTGCACCCCCCATTCTGCTCTCTAGTGGACGTGAAGCCCACTCTTTGCCTCCCAATGAGTCCTGTTGCATCGCACCTCCGGGCCTTCGCTTATGCTTCCATCTGCCTGGGATAGAGCCCCTCAGACTCGTTACCTGAGTTCTGAGAAGGCATTTTCAGGAGTAATGAGAGTTAAGTCGTTTCTTGGTGCTCAGACTAGGCAGAAGGACAGAGCTGTGTGGGGTAGTATTCCTGTGTTTTTTCATCTGCAGACTCCTTTGTTAAAGTTAAATCTTAGGCAGAAGGCTTATTTCTAAAACCCAAAAAAGTAGACCAACTCTGAGGGTGTGTGCGTGAGTGTGCGAGCGTGAGTGTGCAGGCATGGGAGGCTGGGGTGTGGAGCAGAGCCTCAAATCCTACATCCCTCCGTCTTACCCTCTGCAGCCCCTGGGGAAAGCTTTTGGATATCATCATAGCGCAATTTAAAAAATACTGGAGTAAAGAATCTAGACAAGTGATGTCCATTAGGGTAGCTCTCTTGGGTATCAATCAGCTAAGCTGGGCTTTTTCTTTTCTTTTTTTTCTTTTTAATAACTTTTATTGTTTTTTGATAACACAAGTAATGCATATTCATTGTAGAAAACTTAGAAAATATTAATATGCAAAAAGAATAAAAGTCATCCATAAACCCACGCCCAGTGATAATGTACTGAATATTTTAGTGTGTATCTTTGCCAGCAGAGAGTGAACGTCTTTGGTGTCATTAAATATCCTGCAGCATAAATTTGGTGCCTGCTTGGCATTCCGCGGCCCGGGAGGCCGTGGTTTGTTGAGTGAATCATTTATTGTAGTGCATTTGTGTGTGAGGTGCAGCTTTGTACCAAAGTCTTCGAGCACATTCTTAGTGATTTCCTTACAAAAGATTCCTAGATGTACAATTGCTGGGGACGAAGGGCATTCATTGCTCCTTGAAATGTTTTGAATTATGAAATATATATATAGATGCACACACACGTGAGATTTATATAATGTGAACGAATAGCTCAGAACTGTCAGGGTGCCTGTTTCTTACATTCTATTCCTTCACAATCCCAATTATTTGCCTTTGACACTTCTGTTTAGTCCTGCAGAGCCTTTCTCATTACTCTTCTTTTTCTTTATGTTCTCTATCTCTGCAGTTCTAGCATTTCACTTTATTTTTGTGGTCTCTGTGATCTATTCCGTTAGCATTTATCTCTCTTCTGGAAAAAAACCCTTTAACATATTTATTTAATTCTTGAATAGATGATGCATTCCCATGGTTCAAAAACTAACAGTGTACAAAGGTGTAGAGTGAATATTCTCCCACGTTCCCTTCTGCTCCATCCCTTCCCAGTCCTCAGATAAACACATTATTAGTTTTGGGCGAGCCCTTCCGGATTCTCTTTATGAATTATAAGCAGGTATGAATATAAATTCACATTCTGCCACTTTTTTATGCAAATTGGGGCAGGCTATATGCTCTTCTGCGCTTTGCTTTTTTCACTCGGTGGCCCATCTTAGAGAGCTTTCCATATTAGTACACACAGGACGCTCCCATTCTTTGTCCCAGCTGCACAGTATTCTATTGTGTGGATGTGCCATAACCTACTTAACCAGCTTCCTAATGATAAGATTTAGGTTCTTCCCAATCTTTTGCTGTGAAAAACAGTGCTGCAAAGACTAATCTTGTAATTGGGTCAGTTTGCATTTTTGCAAGTATCAGATAAAAATCCTAAAAATGGAATTGCAGAGTAAAAGGATTTTGGCATTTGTAATTTTGATAGATATTGCAAAATTCCCTTCCAAAAGGGTTGTGCCAAGTTACACTCCCACCAGCAATGTCTAAGTGTGCCTGTTTTCCCATAGTTTTGTCAACAGAATACGTTATCAAACCTTTGGATTTTTGCCAATCTGGGGGATAAAAATAGCACGAGAGCATAGTTTTCATTTGCATTTCTCTTTTGAGGGAGATTAAGCATCTTCTCACATGCTCAGGAGTTATTTGTATTTCATTTTCTGTGAATTATGTGCTTTGCCTCTTTTTCTGTTGGTTTTGGGGAATTCTTTATATTAGGGATTTTGTCATTGGCATGAGTTGAAAATACTGAACCCGGTTTGTTGTTGTTTGTTACTTTGCTTTTTTCATGAAGAAATTTTTGATTTATATATAGTAAAATTATCAGTCTTTTCTTTTACGACTTCTGAATTTTAATTCATGGGAAAACATGCCCCAATACAAAGTTATAAAGGATTGTCTCCATTTTTCTTACAATTACGATTATGGTTCCATCTTAAACATTTAAATCTAAGATCCATTTAGAATTTTGCTTGGTGTGTAGTCTCAATACCACTTACTAAAGATTTTATTTTTTCCTCATTGATTTACGATGCCAAATTTATAATATAAATTTATTTTTTTCATAATGTACTTTATAATATACTAAAATTCTGCATCTGTTTGAGTCTATTTCTAGAATTTCTATTCTGTCTCATTGGTCTTTCCTGTGATCTGTCATATGTCTGTACCACACTGTTTTAATTATTGACATTTTCTAATATGTACTCTATATATGTGTATATATATATATTTTTTTGGACGAGGAATATTTGCCCTGAGCTGACATCTGTTGCCAATCTTCCTCTTCTTTTTTTCTCCCCAAAGCCCCAGTACATAGTTGTCTATCCTAGTTGTAACTCATTCCAGTTCTTCCATGTGGATGCCACCACAGCATGGCTTGATGAGCGGTGTGCAGGTCCCTGCCCAGGATCCGAACCCACGAACCCTGGGCCACCAAAGCAGAGCGTGTGAACTTAACCGCTATGCCCCTGAATCAGCCTGAATAAGTACTATATTTTAATACCCAGTAGGATTAGGTCTCCCTGAACCCCTCCTATTCTTTTTTAAGTTTTTTTCTAGCTCTTCTCCTTGTTTACTTTTCCTTTTGAGCTCTAAAATCAGCTGATGTAGTACCAGCAAAACAGCCTATTGACATTTAATTGAGATTGCTTTAAATTCATAAATTAACTTAGGGACAATCCAAGTCTTTGTGATGTTGAATCCTATTCAAGACAATGGTATGTCTTTCCAAGTTTTTCAAGACTTCCTTTGCATCCTTTACTATTTAAAAGTTTTCTTCATGTGGATTTATGCATTTCTAGTTCAGATTATTCCTAGGAATTTTATTTTCTATCTTTGTTTATGAATCTTCTTTTTTTCTTCCTAAATCTTTATAACTAGTCATTTTTTGTATATATGAGAATTACTGATTTTTTTAGGTTGATTTGGTGTCCTGTGATATTGCTAAATTTTCTCTTTTTTTTGCTTACAAAAGGGGATCAACATGTCTTCATTTATTTCTCAGAGTTTTTATACAAGGTCAGCCAGGTTCACATGTTTAAAAACTCTCCCACTTGTTATTAAAAAAAGTACTCAAAATGTATAGAATCACTTAACTAGTTAAATACTACAAAAACTTTTGAGCATTGTAATCCCAAATTGATTATACCAGTTGAGAATTTCTGTGTTTATTTTTAAAAGCTTAAGTAAATAATCACAAACACAGACACGTCTTATGAAGTGTCACTATCAACCTGTCACATGGTCACCCCTTGTAAATTTATTGACTTGATTTTCTAGGGATCCCTGGACATGTGGGCATCTGTGAAATCACACCTGGCTGAGTCTTGTGGGAAAGCTTCCGGATTTTTGTATGTGCATAGAAATCACCATTTCCCCATTGCTTGCCAGGTTTTGACAGAGTTGGATAAGCAGACAATTTGAGACTGAGTTCTGGTGAGTTCTTAACACACATGGTGTGCTTCACCGGAATGGTGGGAAGAAAGCCTCACCTTTTGAAACCATCCTTGTAAGGGGCAATGTGGATATTCTATTAAAGAAAACTGAGAGCAGTGTGATAGGCTTGAGTGGCAACAGGGAGAAGGGAAGGGTGGAGCTGTGGGCAGGGCCCAAATATGTTTCAAGAAGAGGTTTGTATTTCTTAAGGGCTTGGACAAGTGGGACTCATGGGTTGGACTCTGGTCCCAGTAGTAGTCTACGCCAAGCAATGCAGCCATACCCACCAACAGGCCCGGTGTTCTGGGAAATGCATGACATCTGGGTCATCCTGATTCTGGTGGGGTCCCCACTGCTATGTAATGGTTAGAGTTTCTCAGTGCTGGTGAGAAGCAGCCTCTGCCTTATCCAGGGACTAGGTCTGTCTGTCCTTGGTTTATAATAACCAGGCTTGCTTTCTGCCTTCTGGCTGGGTCCCCCAACCTCACTATCAGGCCAGACTTCTCCTGGGCCATACAATGGCCCCCTCTCCACTAGTCCTCCTTATTCAGGAATAATGTCTATAAGAAGGAAATTCTATGAGCCAAACAATTCTGTGTTGCTCGAATGTTGGGTCAGAGATCTAGCAGGATAAAATTGGATTTGGGACAACACGAAGTGTAAGAGATCCCTCTTCACCACCATCGCCTGTCATCTGATCAGTCTGTTGGCAGAGGTGAGGGGTAGGGATGGGGTGGGGGGAGTGAGGCCATGACTGTCACATGAGAGGCTGCTGCTGGCCTGCATTGACTCACACACTTAGCATCTCGTGGTGGTGATACATCCAGGACCTGTTGTCAACACACCAAGTTCACATTTCAGCTCTGCTGTTGACTAGCTCACGGCTTTTGGACCAAGTTGCTTAGCTTCCCTGAACCTCAGCTTCCCATCTGTGAAACAGGATCCTAGCAATGCCAAGCTCCTGAGGGGACTGAGACTGAGGCAACATATATAGGGTGCCTGGCCTGAGGCTTGACAGAGAGAAGGGCTCTTTTTCCCTATTTTAATTCTTGCACTAATTCTTTGAGAGAGGTGAGTTACTATTTCCGTATTGCAGAGAAGGATGCCACCCACCCCGGCCGATGGCATTTCTACACACAAGCACTCACCCGGATGCCTGGCGCAGGAGGGGAGAGGCCGTTAGCATCAGCTGGAAGCTCTGCCATGGACCCCAGGCATTGGGTCTTGAGCCCCGGCTGCTGGCCTAGCCCTGCTTTTCCTTGAAATGGTTTTATTTCCAAGTGTGACTGTGTGCTCCCACCGCTGGGCCTGGAGGAGCCTCGCTGGACTACCCCGACTGTCTCTCTTAGAATATTAGGGTGCAGCACTTGGGGTGTTAGTACTTTCCTTCTCTGAGGTCCCCTGTAAGGGTTTTGCAAACTCCAAGAAAAGTGATCATGTCAGACTTGTCATCCCAGGCAGTGGCTGCCTGCCTCTTTGCCCTACTTTTGCCTAAAGACAGGCACTCAAGTGATGCTTTAGAGATCAGAGAAGTCAGCATCTCTATTAACAAAATTATGGCCCTCTGCTTCATATGCCTCTGAACTTGAAGTGAAGTGAATGCAAATTAGAGCCTTTCCCTGGTGACGTTTGATCCTGGAGCCCGGAAATAGTTTATCTTCTTCACCACGCATTTGGAGTTTGCTCCCCAAAGTGGGGAAAACCTAAACATGTGTTTATTCCTCTGCCAGGATGATAAGCTTGAGGTCGGGGGCAGGAGAGCAAAAAGCAGAAGCTGAGGAGGGGGATGCGGCCGCCGCGTTGCCTCATCACGTGGGGTGTTTCCAATGAGGACACAGCAGCCATTATTTCCCTTCTGGGATGTTCCGGTCAGCCAGAGAGGGAGCATCCAGACGCCTTCATCAGCACAGTTTATGCCTAAGTTCTCCTAACCTGCGAGAAGGGAGCCTCAAAATGACAGCGAGCTCCCTCGCTTGTGGTTTTGTGGCTGTTTCTATCTAATTACACATGTAATTCCATTTCCCAGTCTTGATTAAAAGTCATTTTTCTCCCTGGAAACCGCATCTCCGGCACTTCTGCTGTACCACGGAGGGCATCGAGGGGGCTCTCGTGTGGAGGGAAGGCCAGCGAGACTTGGCTCGTCCAGGATTACCACAAAAATCCTCTCCGGCAGTCATCGCTGGGTTCTAATTAGGCCAGAGCTTCTTTGATTTCTTCAATCCTTGAATTTTACTTCATCTCAGTTTAAAGGCAAGGAGAGGGGCGGGGGGCGGGGACATGACTCTGTTTAGGCTGAGTAATGTAGCTGTGCTTCCCCCCAAAGTCCTAATTAACCATGAAATTGTACACACCACCCAGGCAGTAACGAGTCTCTTAACATCTCCATTCACTGGGAATAATTGCATCATTTCTCAGGTCTGCACCGTGTCCTACGAAAGGGCCAGCGCTATTAATCACCTAATGCAGAATAAGTGATTTGCAGCTTATGTTTTAGTAATGTGCTCAGGTCCGTGTGCTCAGGGCTGGGCTCCGCTCCATGCTGGTGGGTTGCTGTTCAGCCTGTGGCCACGCTCCCTTCTCCCATCAGGGCCCAGGTAGCTCAGGAGGCTGAGTGGTTTAGATGAGTTGTTTTCCTGCTGGGGAGCCGTCTTTGATGCTGACTTCAGGTTTGATATTTTCAATCATTGAGAGTGAGGCTTCAGTGAGCTTAACTAAGATTAATTGCTTTTTAATACGAGCAGCTAATTAGTTTTAAGGCAATCGTTTGTTCTATGCTCAGAGAACAGGGTACCGAGCTGTGGAGAAGTTCTGCAACCACTGTTCCAGTGGTCTGCTTTGAGAGAGGCATGAGTGGGGACAGGATATGGTTTTTGCTGTCAAATGGACAGACCTGGTGGTGTCTCCACTTGACCGCTTGCTAAGCACGCGGCCTCAGCAATGATTTGACCTCTCTGAGTCTCTTGTCTTTTATGTGAAATGAGCTTAACAATCTGCAGTTTATTGTGGGGATTCAATGTGTTCACATATATAAAGAGGCTGCCCATAAGTGACCAATAATTGGGAGTTTTATGGGGGCAATTTTCCAGAGATGAGCAAATGGCATTCCGTTCCTTGACAGTGTCACTTGTTGAGATAATGATCCCTCTTTTCTCCTCCATTGGCATGGGGAGACCAATCCAGATGGATGAAGGTGAGTTTAGGGTTTAACTATTATGTGTGATCTTTATCAAACCAACTCTTTGGGGGAATAAACTTTAAGAAGAGAGTGAAGAGAGAAATTCTTAACTGCTGTGGTCATGCAGCCATGACGAAGAACTCAGACATGGGCAACGTTGTGCCTTGAGGCCAAGGTGAAATTACCCTAAAACCCCCTGTCCAACGCCAAGGCCAGTGGAAGGCCAAAGCTTACCCAGAGATAGCCACATAGCTCCAATGGCTTGAATTCTGCTGGCCTCCTTTCTCTGCAAGCTTGTTTCAGCGTGTGCAGCCTCTGCCCTATACCAAACCCCTCCAGTGAGAAGGTTAGCCCTCCTCTGCTTCCAGCAACAACCAGAATAACCCTCACACCAGTCAACCATCATCACAGCCATCAGTCATAAGATTGGTAGACTTTCCTCAAGGTTTGCTGGGCGGGGCATCCTGAGACAGTCAGCCATCACTGGGTGCCCAGCCTTCCTTCCGCCATCTTGCTCTCTCTTCTCTCCACCCCTCCATCTCTCTTCTTTCTCCTTTCCCTTCTAGGTTGTCCCAGGTGGCCTACATGCTTATATATTATACAGGCTTCATTCCCCCTCCTCTGAAGCTTAGGGTCAGTCAACACTCAGGCCTTATGTGACTCATCTGTTTCCCTTAGCACTTGTCACATGCTGTCCTCAGTAGAGAATTCTCTCCCTAAGAAAAATCCCAGTCATACCTGACAAGATAATTTTCCCCATCTCATTACTCTATTGATCCCCACATTACATGTTCATTTTGCTCTGCAGTAACTGCTAGAGAATATGTGGATTGGAAACCCAGTGGCTGCTGCAGTGGTTGCGAGGGAGGACTCAAGAGGCAGAGAGTCAGAGTTCAAATCCTAGCTCTGTCGTTAATAGTTGTGTGACTTTGGGCAAGTTACTTAACCTCTCTGTGCCTAAATTTTCTCAAATAAAAAAATGGAGATGATAATAGAATCTACCACATTTGGTTGTTTGTGGATTAAATGAGTTAATACAAATAAAACCCCGAGAACATTATCTGGCACATGATAAGCACTTAGTAAATGTTATCCATGTTGAAATAATTTCCATTAGACTGTCGGATCCAAGAGAGCAATGATTTGTAAGTCCTTATATCCCAGTGTTGAGAGGAGGGCCTGGCACATAGCAGTGCCCCATAAACATCTGAGGAACGAATGTGCGATGAATTTCGTGATTCTGACACTGACACAGAGCCCAAGGGTGCTCTTGCACCCTTGGGCCAGAGCTCTTTGCTACAGCAACCAGTTTGGCAGTCTAAACAGAATGTACTTTTGTCCTGTGTGAGACAACTTGTCAAAATGAGCTGCCAAGTTCCATCCAAGAACAAAGGGTTTCCACTTCTTTTTTAGCAGAGAAATTTGTGATTTCCACGAGGCTCCCAGAAAGCCTGGAAATCACTCCATCCCCTGCCCCATGCCATTCTTACACCTCCTGAGGACCTTGTAATAGCACCTTTGTGATGTGGTTAGTAGGTTTTCCTTCTTTGAGTAAGGTTTTCTGTGGGAGGTGAGGTCTGGGGGGACCTGGGAAAACTGGGTGGGCTGCAATCAATGCATTCTCAGTGGATATGCAATAGAGCAGAAGCAGGATGGAGAGAGGGCTGCTTTTATGAATGCCTAGTTCTTTTCTAAGCAAACCATCTGTCTTCTCTAGATTAGCAATGCTTCAGGTCTTCCTGGCTCTGCAGAAGGACCGACAATTAAAATATAACCAAAGTTACAGTTATTCGCGCGCATGTCAGGAAGGGTTAGGCCAACACAGGTTTATGAGTTTATGCAATGTGATTACCAAGCAGGGAAAGGAGGCAGGTTATGTGGGTGTTTGCTTGGGATTTGAAACTTAAACCCTTGACTCACTGGCATGCCATTCCTTCCATCACTCCGTCATTTAGCAAACATTTATATGGCACTTACCACGTGCCTGGCACCTGCTGGGCATTGGGACAGAGAATTTCATGCAGCATTGTTCAGTTGTTGACCTTGACGACCCTCCTAACTTGAGCAGTGTTTCTGTATTGGAGCTTGTAAAATAGCTGACATTTCTTTAGGGGACTGTTGAAAAGAGATGTAAAACTGATAATATATAATATTACCTGCTTTCTTAATGCTGAATACATGTTGTAGAAGATGTTTATTGTCTTTCAATAATCGTATGAAAATATTTTATTTTCATCTTCTATTGTCATGCATTAATTTCACTGAAATTTAAAGTCTCGTAGGCTCACCTTACATGGATAATTCACCTTGTAGACAAAGATCCAGTTATTAAAGCTCCAGAAAGTACCAGTCTTTGTAAATTGTTGAAATTCAGTGTAAGGGCTGATGTTTGGGGAACGGAAATGGAGGATGTGAGAAGAAATTGTTTTTGTAAGAGTGGTCAGAAATCTGGTAGTTGGGCTATTTACGATGCAGTGTACAGTTCCAGAGGGGGTTTTATTGAATTCAGTAGAGCTGTGAATTTGCCAGAGCTCAAATTGAAGCTCCAGCTGGATGCAGAGCTCAGGTGGGTCACCTATAGCCCGCAGCCTGCCCACTTGCGCTCTTTCCTGAGCCTCTGGCCCCGTCCAGCCAGTAACGAGGGAACGAAGACAGGGGTCGGGGGCCTCTGGCATGAGGCCTGCGGGAGAGTCTCCAGGACACACTCCCAGGGGACCCCTGCCGTGGGCTCCCTGACATCCTCAGTGTGTGGCCCCACCCCCTGGCTGCCTTACGCTGATGTAATTCCATTGGGAGGGAGAGGGAGCGCTGTTCTTGTTTTTGGTCCTCAGATTCTTTATAGTCTTCTAAGGGAGCCGCAGAAATGGAGGGCTAAGGGTGTGTAGAGAGGAGGGAGTCTGAGAGAGAGGCCCCACTGGGTGCCCGCGATGAAGGCTGCGGGGCCGAGGGGGCGCATTTCCTGGTTGGGGTTTCAGGTGTGTCGGTGTGTGGGTGGAGGGCGTGTAACACCGCTCTCCGCTCGTGGAGTAGACTTTTTGATGGCCTCTCGGGAAGTCTTTTGTCTGTGCTGATGTCTTGGGCTTTCTGAGCTGCTCAGAGATGAAGAGGAAGATGCTCAGGGTGCGGCTGGGATGCTGCAGGGAGGAAGGACCACCACCTGCTCCTCGCAGGTCCTTTGGTTCCCATGGAGTCCTTTGGAGGCAGCCCTGTAGAACTTGAGTTGGTCCTTAACCTGCTGCTCAGCATCTCCTGCTACTTATACTCCTCTAGGCTCCAAGAAGCTTCTTGGACCACAGAGCAGACCTTCCAGCTTGCTGGGGGCCTCTGTGCACCCCTTGGTCCTCGGGCTGTATCTCTCCTGGTCGCATCCTTTTCCTGTCTCCCCATCCTCCAGGCACTGTTGGCTCCATCCTGAACCTAGAGGTGACTCTTCCTCTCAGGAAGTCACCTCTAGGTTCAGGAAGTGGGAGTCACCTCCCACTCTTCTTCCAGAAGCTCTGTGGGCTACGAATGTGGTGTCTGGCTGCTCAGAGGCCTGACTGCCAGGCCAGGCCAACCTCCTCTGGCCGAGGATAGACCCAGGCACACAGACAAACCTCCTGTCTGTCTCAGGGGGACTGGAGACAGTCTCCTGAAGGAAGCCGTCCCAACTAGTTGAGCCTCTGTGCTGACACAGCCCTTCTTTATGAGATTGTCTGAAACCCTCATGGGCCTCCTCTGGCACCTTCACAGGCTCCCCATCACTTGATGGGGTCTGTTGGAGGAGCTGGTGGAGCTGTTCCTGTTTCAGATCACAGTCTGTTGGAGGGGCTGCAACTAGACAAGATGGCTGGCTTTGCTTGGTCTTCTTGGAGAGGTTCCCAGGATGGGGCTGGAACCAGAGGGGATAGTTCGTCTATCTGGGTGGGAGGGCCTGACAGGCTGGTCCCCCATAACAGGCAGCATGAGGGCTGGTATCTGCGGTGAGGGATGGCGTGTTAACACCCCAGGGGAAAAATGGTGGAAACAGAGTTAGGGCTGCATCGGGGCTCCAGCAGGCAGCTTCGCCCTCACACTCCCGTAAGATGACAAGGCTGTTGACCTTGGGATTTCTGGAGTGACTCTTGGGCCACGAACTTTACATTTGTGCTGTCTGTTAAACCCCTCAACAACTCTGAGCAACACAGCAGATTTTACAGATTGGGAAACTGAGGTTCGATGTGGTCCAGGGACCTCCCCAGGTTAGCTGGCTAGCATGGAGGAGAGCAGAGATTTGCACCCTGGAAGTGTGAATCCAGAGCCCATACTCTTTGAAAAATCCAGGCTGCTTCAGGTGGATCCCACCAGGGAAAGAAAACCATCAGGCCCCCTCTCCCACCCCATTTCAGGTCGCCACCCCATAAATAGCACTGGCCAGGGAGGATTGTAAGTAAGGTCAGCCTCTTCCCTGGGGGTCATGGGACAGAGAGTGGCTCCTGGGCTTGCACGTCAAAGGCCCTTGGGTTTCTCCCTGAGCCCCTGGTGATGCTAATGGTGGAGGCAGATGAGTGTTCTGCTCTGATGCTGGTGTTTCTAAACTTCAGGCTTGCAGGAGGCCCCACAAGCGCTCAAGTCCTTGCCCCACCACTGACATCCTGCGTTGGTGTGCAGGAGCAGATTTCAGCAGATCTGCCCCAAAAACCACTGGTCCAAGGGGCTCTGGGAGGTCTTCATGTGGATGAGTTGGTGGAGCATGATGCCTCTCCCTCTGGGATCCAGGAGTTCTTGGCACCCCAGCACCAGTGGGCAGCCACATCACAGATCATGTATGCAGCGAGCGAGAGAGAGACAGAGTGAGAAGGAGGAAGAGTAAAAGGAACGAAGCAAGAGGGGAGACGGCAGAGGGAGGCAGAACCACAGAGGGAGCAGGCTGTGAACTGCATCTGGATCCCTCTATGGACCCCTCCGTGGTCCTGTAGCCCAGAGACCATCTTGGCTCTCCTCTTTCTGAGCATTCAGCTCCCACAACAGTTGATTCCCCACCTGCAATGGGATGGCCATTTGCTGCTTCCAGAGTGCATCCCATTCCATGGAGAAAAGACTCAGCCCCTGCCCTCCGGGGGCTCACAGTCTACCGGGGGAGACTGGGAAGGTAGCGGACAGTTACCACTCAGAGGACAGGTCCCTTCCTGCCACACAGCTTCCGGCTTCCGGGGGCTAATTGTTCATGCTCAACTCTTCTGTGAGTTTTGGACCATTGAGAGACATGCATTAGAGTCAGATAGGGATAAAAATATCTGTTTTATTGCTGAATTAAAGACCTGCTTCAGAGCTGAGGTAAAAAATGGGCTTTCTGCTATTTTCCCTCAAATGTATTTATTGGGCCTTACACATGGAGACAGTCAGTCTGCAGATCTGACCTTCACTCGGATGACCAGCCTGGGCCTCAGCCCTCATGCTTCTACGCACTCTTGCTGGTCACTAGAGATATGCAAGCCAGTGGGCCTCAAACTCTTGTCCTCTTACCAAGCAGGTAAAACCTTCTTCCTAAGGGAAGGAGCCTGTGAAAGGTGAAAGGAAGAATAGCAGCTTTTTCTTTAATACATTTAAGGGGTGAAATTTCTTTAGCATCTGGGACAAAACATGGGAAAGAGAATAAGCTGCTGCTCGTAGTGATTTATTAACAGTGACTGAAAAAACTCAAAAAGTGGTTTTGAAGGGTGAAGAGGAGTCGTCTAGGTAGTCCCATTGGAGTGGGGAAGGGAATTTCAAGTGAAAGGGACTGCATATGCAAAAGACACAGAGTTGTAAACCAGTGTGGGTACCAGCCTATAATCCAGGACTGCCAGAATTGAGGGGAGGGGCCGGGAACCCAAGGGAAGATGACTTTAGAGAGGTTGGGAGTGGGGAGTGGCAAGGTCAGACTTGCATTTTGAATTCTCTTTCTGGTTGAGTGGAGGAGGGAGGGAAGAGAAGGAGAGAGATTAAAGAAGGGTGGTTAGCTAGGGGGTACTTGAACAGTCTTGGCGGAAGACAAAGACCTAGGGGAAGGAAGTGGCATAGAAAAGGAGAGTGGGATGGATTTGAGAACTGTTGACAAAGCTACACTGATGGGACTTGCTGGTTGTTTGGCTTGTCACCACAAGGATGACGTTGGCTTGGAGTAGGATTTGGGGTTACAAATTTAGCCTGTTGAAGGGAATAGGGAGGGATGCTGTGAGGCAGCTGCCCCACTCCAAGAACTAGGAAGTAAGAGCAGTAAGACCATCCTCTGAGAGTTACTACTTTAGCCAACACAAGTAGATCTGCACAGACATGCACGAGAGAGCGTGGAATGGCTCTCTTAAAGGCAGAGGGATGGCTTGCAGGTCCGGACAGAATGCAGTAGTCAGAAGGACTAAAAGTGGAGGTTGGTCCTCCTAGAGGCATAGTGAGTGGCAGAGGCCAATGTTGGCCATGTCCATCTAAACACAGCACAAGTGGTCTGGGGAGACCCTGGACTGGCAGGAGCGTGGTTTCACTGGCAGTGTCGTCATCACTGTGGGCACAGCATCTGAAAGCCACTGGACCTCCAGGCTCATTGGCAAGACCCTCGGCTCTGCAGATATTTGTGCCTTTGGCTAACTCCACTCGTCCCATTAGTCCCTACTGCTTCTGACTCAGCAGCCCAGGAGGATTGCCACCAAAAAATGAAGGCAGCTTGTCCTGCGGATGCAGGATTTCAATTCCAGGCTCAGTTTTAACAATGGCATGCTGGACTAATTTGTAGCCGCTCATGAGAGCTGACTGTGTGCATCTCTTCCCAGCTCTGCTGTGTTCAGTGACATCGCTTTGGGAATTGAAATCAGCCATGGTGGGAGTATCTATAGCATGGCAGATCCCACAGCTCAGGGCTTCCCCCCTCCCCCCACCACCTGAGAACTGGTTGTTAAACATTTACCAGCACACCACTGGTTATAGCTCTCTCTGCCCACTCATTCATTGGCTTTTGGCATATACATCCATTTCTGTGAGCTTGGTGATTCCTCCAAGAGAAACAGTGTCTGAGTTTCTGAATGAATAAGGCTGAGGACAGGCCCTGGACTGTCTCTGGAGGACAGGATGAGGCATCTAGGCCACCAGCCTGCAAGGCTTCTTAAGACAATACTGTCTTGAACCTTCCAATGGGAGTGCATCTTTGAATAATCGTGGTGACTTTTATTAGTGATCTCTTCTTATGGACCAGGCCCTGGTCCAAGCACCTGGCATGAAGTACCATATCAGCCCTCACAGGGACCCTGCAAGGTCAGTATTATTGTTATGAGCATATCAATATCTGGATGAGAAATCTGCCTGACACCGCACAGCTAATAGACGACCAAGTCCGGATTCCAGCCCTGCAGTCTGATGCCCTCCACCATTCGGCTCCTGAGGCCCAGCATCTCTCACTTGACACCACTTCAAGTAACTAATTGTTATTAACTCTTTTCCAGGGGTCAGATCTTGGTCCTTGATGGCCTTTGTTCCTCTTCCAGGAAAAGAAGTAAGCCTTTGCAAACACCTTTGTCGTTCGAAGCTTTGATGGTAGATTTGATGATATTTCTAGCCACCTTGAGCCCCTTGTCCTGCCCCCAGAAAGTAGTGTCAAACGGGCACCTTTAGAATTTGCTCTGATTACATAAATACTTTTAATAATACATCTGTAATTTGTGACATATATTCTCCAAGCAAAATATAGTAAGCTGCGCTTCAGGGAGCAAGCACACTGTGCTGCTGCACTAATTAATTTGTCAAGTTGGGGCTAATTATAAAATGCAGTGTTGCTTATTTGGGTTTGGAGTGGAGCCTACATTGTTTGAACCACTAAACGGGAAGTGGCGGAGTGTGGGAGAGCGGAGTGTTCCCTCCAGGCTGCAGAAGCCGTGGGCCCGGCGTCTGGTTACCTCTGTCATAAGTGTGTGTTCCAGCCCATCCTCACTGTGTCCTATAGGGCCAGACGTCCTCCTGGACTCTATGCTCCCCCAGGCTGGTCCTCTCCCACTGAATGGACAGTGGAGGGTCCCCCGCTTGTCAGCTGCTGGATGTTCCCACTGGGTTGCAGTGTTCTGAGGGGGCTGGCAGGGTGGGACTAATGCCCTTGGTTTCCAAGCCCCCCAGGACTGGGAGGCTAGACAGGATCCCTTCCTGTGGGCCTCTGCCGGACACAATGGAGTGTCATAGGAACTGGCTTTGGACCTCTGGCTGGGTGTCCTTGGGGCTGGAGGTGACAAGTTCAAGGTGAACAGGGATGTGGGTCAGAACACTTGGGACTGCAAAACCCACGCCTCCTGCCCCCGCGGAGAGCCCACCCAGGGAGTGCGATCTCACAGTGGGGACAGCACCTGTCTGAGCATCACCCAGGGCCTGTCCGCCCCAGGGCCTGGTGGCTCAAGTCTACGTCCTGGGCACCTTTCCCTAACAACACTTGCATGGGTGCTGCCAACTGCTGCCTCTCGGGGCTTCTCTCCCGTGTTCCAGGCTGATCACTGCCCTTTTTTCTTCAAACTGATTATAATACATTTGGCCAGGTGCCCCCAACAGCGCTGCCTTCTGAGGTCACACCCAGGGCCACTCGGGATGGACTGCAGAGGCTCTCCAAAGTCCGGCCTGAAGCTTCAGCCCAAGCATCTGATGCTGATAGTTTATGATATTTCCCCATATTTTGTCACCTCCATGTAATTCTAGCAGAGCACCTACTGTTTTCACTGGGAGTGTGCATCTCAGCTTATAACCATCTATTTAGTAATATTTATAAGCACGTTTATTTATTTACTTTCTGCTCATCGTCTGTCTCCCTCCTGGACCATATCTGTTTTATTCACCAGGGCATATCTGGTGCCTAGCCCTGAGCCTGGCTCCTGATGGGTGTTCAATAAAATAGCCATTGAATGCACAAAACATTCAGCACTGAGATGGGACTCCAGCAGCATCTCATTGACCCAGTGTGCTGCCAGCCTTTGACTCTGGACACTCCGTTCATGGCGCTTGTCAGGCTGGAGCCTCCTCTTCTAGGACCTGTGGGCATCTGGCTGGTGTCAGATCAGATCCTGCACACAGACTCCCACATTCAGTGCTTTCATAGTCAAGAGGGCACTTGATGAAATTAAAAGGTCGCAAATTTAAAATAGACACACGGGAATCCTTTTTTGGGCAACACGCAATTAATCAACCTTTGGAACTCAATCCTGCAAGATATCATTGAGGCAAATAATTCAGCATGACTAAGGAGGGATTAGAAACTCTGTGAATAAGAATAGCAGCTATTAGCAGGGAGCTTCCCTTTCAAGGGAAATCCATCCCTAGGCTGTCAGGTAAAATCTCACCACCAGCTGTGATGGAGGGATAACAGCCCTGTTAGAACAGAGGAGAGAAAATAAAGGGAGCTGCCCAGAGGGTGACCATAGTCTCTACCCTTTGACTGGCCAGGGAGAGAGGCAGCCCAGCCTGAAAAGGCCTGGACAATTACCCATGATCCCTGAAGGCTAGAACCTAGACTCAGAAAGCGCCCCATGATTCCATGCATTCATCCACCCACCCACCCATCCATCCATCCATCCACCCACCCACCCACCCACCCACCCACCTACCCATCCATCCATCCATCCACCCATGCATCCACCCACCCATCTACCCATCCACCATCCATCCACCCACCCATGCACCCATACATCCACCCACCCATCCATCCACCCACCCATCCATCCACCTACCCATCCATCCATCCACCCACCCACTCATCCATCCATCCATCCATCCATCCGTCAATTCATCCATTCATCCATCCATCCATCCATCCATCCACCCATCTATCCACCCATCCATTCATCCATCTGCCTACCTATTTGATTGTCTGTCCATCCATCTCTCCAATCATCCGTCCATCTTCCCACTTGCCCGTCCATCTGTCCTTCTGTCCAGGCACCGTTGGGGATACAAAGGTGACAAGGTAGACAAGACTCTTGTTCTCAGAAACTCACAGTCCAGTGAGGGAGACCAAAGAAAAACAGACAATTGCAATAGTGCCTGATGAGTGTGATTACAGGGGACTTTCCAGATGTTACGGGAGCCCCGGGAAGGCCCCTTACGAGGAAGTGAAGCTTCAGCTAGTTCCTGGGGAGCAGTAAGGTGTTGTGGAAAGAAGATTTGCTTTGGAACTAATCAGGAATAGATTTGAATCCTGGCTCTGCCTACAATTTGAGTGACTGTGGGCAAGCTGTGGAACCTCTTGGAGCCTTCGTTTTCCTCACCTCTAAAATGGAGATGCTGATATCCAGCTGGGTTCTGTGAAGATACAGTGAGATGGCATCTGTGATGGGCTTGGCAGAATGCCTGCCATTAGTAGCTGGGGGGTCAGTTTTGGTGTCCTTCCCTCTCTTTGTCCTCTGCTAAGCCTACCTTTGGTTAATTTATTTATCAAATACAGATCTTGTTTAAAGATAGTTATGTATCTCATATTTTGCACAGATACACATCCGTAGAATTGAAAATTCCCAATTTCGTGTTCAAGCTCTCCCTTTTCCTGGGCAGCTCAGAAGGACCTCTGTTACCTCGGTGCCATTAGCTGTGTTAGCACGTGTTCAAATACCTTGTTAAAAAGTCAAATGTTAACACACATAGCAGGAGCCGTGGGCCATCTATTTGATTCCTCTCAAGGGTAAGTTTACTTAATATAAGCTAATTTATAATTCTGAAGTTGTAAATTTGAATAACACCATCACCTGAAAACTTTTTTCCAATGAATCCAAGTAGTAGACATAGAATCCACAATTTCGGGAGGGGTAAGTGGGGATGAGGTGGTGCAGGGTGACATCTGACTCAGAGGAAATGCGATTGGCATGTTTTAACACTGGAGCTGAGTCGGTGGAAATTTGGCACATGTGGCTGTGATGTGATAGAGAGTGACTTTTGTTTCCATCCGTGGGACCCCGCCATGGGCCACTGGTTCTGTGGGCGTGATGGGAGAGAACTAACATCCTTGCTTACCTGGCGGCTGGTCCAGTCTGGAGACCCAGCCCCTAACTTGCGGGTGACCCAGTGATGCCTTCCTGTCTGGGTGCTCCTTGGGGCTGTGTTATAGTCCATGCTTCTGTAGAACAAGGCTGCTATCCTCCTACAAGGGCTTCAGGAGGTTTCCATGCAGGCCTACATAGGGTTTTTAAAAAAGAAGTCCAATTCCCAACTCATCTACTGCCAATTCCCAGCCTTCTTTGACTCTGCGCCTTCTCCCCGACCCCGTGGACAGTACAGAAGGCTGAAACATCATTCATATTAATGGGCCTCCCATTGTCTGCTGTTCTAGTTTTCTCTCTGCCTCTGAGGAGCCTGCCAAGCAGGGCACCATGTGCTCATGGGCCCTTAATAAATGTTTGATGATGATAATGAGATCATGGGCAATTTGTTACCATAACATTTATTTTTCACATTTTTCTTGGAAATGGTGTCTGTCTCCAGCTGTGCTTGACTCAGGACAGTGATTTCGATTTCTACAAAGAATGTGGCCCGGAGAGGCGATCCATTGTTGAGGAAAGAACAAAGGTTTTGGAGCTCCATGGCTTGGGCTTACATTCTGGCTTTTCCACTTTCTAGCTGGATGAATTTGGGCGAGGTTGAATTTCTGGACTTGAATTTCCATTATTGGTAAAGACGTTAGTATCTAAAGACAATTCCAAATCTGCAACCTTGCTGAGTGTATAAAATTCTCTCCCTCCGTCCATCCCTTGCTCCCTCCCTCCTTTCCTCCTTCCTACAAATATTTAATGAGCAAGGGCGTGCCAGCCAGTGAGATACTCTTGAGCCAGACCAAGCCCCTTTATCACAGAGTTTAGGTTCTAGTGAAGTCTGACAGATGATAACCAGATAGCCGTGTAAATATGGAATATATCTGGTGGTGATAGACGTGATGAAGGGAAATAAAGACGAGGAACGAGAAAAGAAAGGGATGAGGGTCCTATTACAGAGAGGAGGATAAGGGAGGCCCCTCTGACATGGGGGCATTTGAACAGAGGTCCAGAGGAGGCGCAAGAGTGAGCCCCTGGGACACTGGGGGAAGAGCATTCAAGCAGAGGGAAAAGCAAGAGCGAAGACCCTGAGCAGGGGTGTCCTTGGCATGTTCGAGAGCCTGGAAGCAGTTGAGTGTGGGCTGTGGTCAGAGAAGCAGCCTGGCCGCAGGTCAGGTAGGGCTTTGTAGGGCTTGGTATGGAAATCGGATTTGACTCCAAGATGGAAACTGTTAGATAAACTTTAGATCAGATCCGCATGAAGAACAGACTACAGCGGGAGAGGGGAAGTAAGGAGGGTCCTTGGACACTACTGGAACAATCCAGGCAAGAGGTGTTGGGGCTTTGATAAGGAGGGTGGAGGTGGGAGAAGTGGTCAGAGTATGGGTGTATTTTGAAGACCGACTGACAGAATTTACTGAAAATGTGGATGTGAGTCTTGAGAGAAAGAAGAGTCAAGGATGGGGTCATGGCTTTTGGCCCAGGCAACGAGAAGAATGGTGCGGCCATTTCCTGGGGTGAGGACTGCAGAGGAGTGGGTTAAGGGGACATGAGAACCAGAAGCCTGGTTTTAGACCTGCGGAAATTGAGACTCACCCTCGACATCCACTTGGAGGCTTTGAGGAGGCAGCGGGCCTGCCATGCTGGAGGTCAGGGCGAGGTTGGGGCTACAGACTCAACTCTGACACTTACCGCCACACTGATGAGGTAAGTGGGGATGCTAGACGAGACCGACAGCTGAGGGAGGGGGTGAAGGCCCAGAGGAGAGGAGGTCTGGGACAGCTCCCAGAGGTGTTATAAGGACTGAAGGTGGGAGCCTAAGGCGGCCTCCTGCCGCTCACCCCTGAGAATTCACGGGAAACTTTTGACCTCTGAGTCTTTCAATTGGGAAGTCAGCTAGAAGACCTGGGACATTTCCTAAAAAGTATAGGTATTTTACTCATGATAATGCAAACATTTTTTAGTTACAAACCTGTCATTCGAGATGCCTAATGCCTGCTTTCCCATGGCCCCTGAATTCTGTGTACAAGATGGTCTTTCAGAGGCAAGGATGCCCCAGACCCCTCAACGCAGGCTGAGGGGTGATGCCTAGGGGAGCCCAGGCCATTCTGATCCCTCATCTCTGGTAGGTGCTAAACATCACACGCTCCCCTTCTCTGCATTCAAGCCCAGCTCTTCCGTGTGAAGATGCACAGAAATAGCTAAAGATACCAATATCTAAAGACGATTCTCACCAATCCTAGAATATTCTAGGCAGTCAACAGATGCCCGTTTTGCTGGCAGGAAGATGAGGGTCATTTCAGTGGACTGGCTCCTCTGAAGTCAGACAGTAACTCAGGGCACCCCAGAGACCAGAGCTTCTAGTCTTTGGGCCCAGAGCCCCCATTCCATGTGCTTGCTAAGTGTATAGGCTTCCGTTACCTTCCCAGAATGAAGTGGGTAGAATTGCCCCCAAACTCAGCCTAGAAGGATGGGAGCTTTGTTAATTCATAGAGATGCAGTGGTACTCCGTTTGATGGGGCGGGAAGCCAATGGATGCAACTGGAAACAAGCAGGAGCAGGCTAAGATGGCCCATGGTTAATAATTATCTATTGAGGAAGCCTTACGTTGTGATATATGGGCAGCTCTGGAGCCAAGCAGACCTGTGGGCTGAATGTTCCCACAGCCTCTCATTATCTGTGTAACTTGAGACAAATTACTGCATCTCTTTGAGCCGGAGTTTTCTCATGTATGTGACGGGGGATGCTAGCTCCTACCTCAAAGGGTGGGTGCAAGGATCAAGTCAGATAAAGGAGCCAGCGCGGAGCCTGGTACGAACCTGGGGCTTACCCGATGTTTATTCTCTTTCCTCGTCTGTATGCAGCCCACAAGAAATTCATGATGACAATAGGTACAGGTTAATGATGAACAGTTTCCGTAATGACTGTTGTAATAGTGTGAGGGTGGATTTTATGTCAATAAATCAATTAGGAAACTTGAGCTGAGGAAGCACAAGGCAGTGCCTAATGTGTAGGCAAAACAAAGACAGTGTGTAGAATGGAAAAGCCATCCTCTGCTGGCTTCACCTGAAGAGATCTTGGCCTCAAAGGGACATTGGGAAGGCAACTCCAGACCCCCTAAGGATGATACGATGATCTGAGTTGAGGAATTCAATACTTGAAATTGAAGGAATATTGGTCCCATCCATTAAAATCATAAGGGTTTCGTGGCAGCATGGCTCACGGTAGGCAAAAAGTGGAAACAATCTAAATGTCATCAACCATTGAATGGATAAACAGAATGCAGTATATCTGTACAATGGAATATTACTCAGCCATGAAGAAGAATGAAGAACTGATACCTGCTACAACTTGGATGAAATTTGAAAAGATGCTAAGTGAAAGAAACCAGACATAAAAGGACAAACGTTGTGTGATTCCATTTATATGAAATGTCTAGAATGGGCAAATCCAGAGAGACAGAAAGCACATTAGTGCTTCTCAGGGCTAGGGGTAGGGAGAAATGGAAAGTGACTGCTTATGGGTACAGGGTTTTCTTTTGGGGTGATAAAAATATTCTTTAACTAGATAGAAGTAATAATTGTGCAACATTGTGAATGTACTAAATGCCATTGAATGGTACACTTTAAAAGGTGAATTTTATGTTATGTGTATTTTACGAGAGTTAAAAAATCATCAGATGCGGGACGCTGGGGTCTCATCCTGTAAAGCTTTCTCATGGAGCTCTTTTTCCTGCCTCTCACTGCCCTTCCGTGGGCCGGACACAGAGCAGAATGCTTGAGACACATTCTTTCTTAGTCTTCACCGCACCTCTGTGAGGAGGTGGCATTAGTCCTGCTTCATAGACCAGGAACCTAAGGCTAAGAGAGCGTCATTCATTTTGTCAAGTCACAGAGCCAGCATGTGCTGAGCTGGCATTCCAACCCTGGCTGGTCCATCTGCATATTAGGGCTGGACTTGCCACCACAAGCATCAGTCTTGTCAACCATCATAGTCATTGCCATTTCTTAAGTGACTCCTTCTCTGTGCTGGGCGCCCAGCTAGGTCTGGGCTGTCTTCTCACCATCTGGGTTCCCTTCGGGTCCCCTAGGCCCACCACAGCGTCTGACCCCTGGCAAAGGGTAGAACCTGAGTGTGTGTTTGATAAATAAGTGAGAGGTTTCGTCACTGAGGTTTTGACTTGATGGTGGATTGGGAGAATGACTAGATTGGGAGAATGACTTTCTCCTTGACAACCGTTAACATGAGTGATGTCAACAAAGGTGAGCCTGACTTCTGACTTCTCTGGAGTAACGCTTCTTGCAACCCTCATCCTCCTTTTCCCTGATATTTGGCAGCTACGGCTCATCAAACAGCTGAAAATCATTTATATGTGCAGAAATGGATGATTTGGTATTGTAAATTTAAAAAATTAGCAAACCCTTAAAGGATCAGTGAACTTCAAGTAGTGGCAGAAAGCGAGCATTCCAGCTCTTGCGAGAGCAATGTGTGTATGTGTGTGTTTCAGATATTACCCATCAAATACAAGCGTACGTCCAAAACCCGCCATCTATATGCAAATAGTTTGTGGCGTGGTGCATATATCTCCCACAAACAGTGCGAAATGTATATAAATTATGCAATACTATAGTTGTTGCGCATATGTTAGTTTGAGCTAATTGTCAAAACTTTGAGCTTAGATGGGTTTATGAGGGGTGTGTTAACCACACGTTCTCAGGCCTGGCTGTGGTGCTGGGGGACGTCATGCTGCCCGGGAGAGCAGGATGGCGGTGTAGCCTGGCAGGGAGGCAGGCTGCTTGTCCCCGGGAACAGAGGGGCTAGACTCCGGGGCAAGGGTCTTAGAGGTAGGCTCCCAGGCCTGGGGCCTGGCTTTTGGTTTTACAGCCCTGAAATTCAATTTTCTAGGGGCCCTGGGGAGGGAATGGGCCAGAGGCACTGTTTCAGGTTAACTGAAGTCGCGAGACTAGATTCTTCATAGTGAGAAGTCCAATGTCCACTGGGCAAGGGTCTCACCCTGGCTGAGTAGCATGGGCTCCCCTGGCTGACACAGCGCAGAGCACAGACATCAGGTTCTGCTCAGGGTTCAGAATCTAGCCCTGCCACTTGCTGCCTGTGTGTGTGCGACACCTGAGGGAAACACCCAGCCTCTCTAAGGGTCTATTTTCTCTGTAAAATGAGGAGAAAATGGGTCCTCTCTCAGGGTGATGGTGGAGACCAAAGTGATACCATTTGGAAAGAACTTGGCATGTATAATGATGCCCCTTTGGGGCCAGCCTGGTGGCACAGTGGTTAAGTGCTCACGTTCCGCTTTGGCGGCCTGAGGTTTACCGGTTCGGATCCTGGGTGCAGACATGGCATCACTTGGCAAGCCATCCTGTGGTAGGTGTCCCACATATAAAGTAGAGGAAGATGGGCATGGATGTTAGCTCAGGGCCAGTCTTCCTCAGCAAAAAGAGGAGGATTGGCAGCAGATGTTAGCTCAGGGCTAATCTTCCTCAAGGAAAAAAAAAAGATGCCCCATTGGTGGACCCCTTGACTGTGACTATGACTCGGGGAAGCTAGGAGGGGGAAGCCGATTCTAATGAGAAGACTGCTTGGTCTTCTTCCTGGAGCTGGGTGATGTCAACGCACCATCAGTGAACAATGCGGTGGCATGCAGCCATCTCCCCTTTAGGGCTGGCCCTGCCACCACACAGCCCAGACACCGGGGACTGCCATATTCACTATTTTCGAGGACCTGCTGTGTGCCAGGCATTAAGTGTTTTAAATGCATTTTATTACCTGTTCTCCCCAAAATGGAGAGATGGTGCCACTTCTGTTCGTGGCTTAGGCTGAGGAAGCTACAGCGCAGTGAGTGGAAGCCGTGTGCCCGTGTCACAGAGCTGGTCAGAGGGAGCCGGGGTTTGAGTTCAGCCCCGTCTGAGTCCAGAGCACGCTGCTCTGCGGCCAGCTCCTTCCACCAGAGCAGCCTGTCCCCAAACAGTGCTGGCCGCGTGGGGACATGTTTGTGCATTTTGAGCCCCTCTCATCACATGCTCTGTCTAAAGCAATTTCAAACCGTTGCTGCTGTTTCCGGTTTCTGCTCTTTGGGACCGCCACTGCAGACTCCCTAGGCCTGCCTTCCTGGGGTTAGCCTGGTTTAAAGACCCTTGGGCCTCTGATGACGTCTTAGGATGCCTGGCCTCACCTCACCTACTCTTTGGGTATTTGTCTCGTTTACGTCTTGGCAGATGGGACCACGGATCTGTCCGACTCCACTGTCTCCCTGTGCTGGGGAGCCGGCAGCCCCCCGCATGCCTGCACCAGGAGTGAGTGATGAGGCAGGGCTAAGTACTCATAGAGGAAACTCCAGGGGCAGGAGGAGAGGGGCTGCAGCCCAGCCGGGTCACTGCGAGGCCGCTGGGAAGCAGCGTGGTGGCCAGAAGGATGTCTGGACTGCAGCCAGCCGGAGAAGTGAGGCTCAGAACCCCGGATGCCTTTTGCTGGGAAGAGGCTGCACCTGGCTCAGATCTGCTCACCTTGTGGAGCCCCGCCCCCTCCACGCCCCCCGTGTTGTGCCGAGCTTTCTCACAACACCTTCTTATAGAACACTGTGTACCATTTACAGCATCACACAGCAAATTTAGCCAAGTGTATTTTGGGCCAATTGAAGTTGTAGGCATGTTGCCTGGGGCAAAAATAGATCTTCTCTCACTTGATGTGTGACAGATGAGCGCGACAGAGAGGCCCACGCACACTCTCCTGCACACACAGTGATTGCTGCCTGGGGGCCCCGGGGCTGACTCCCTCATTATCCCGCTTCTCACCATCACTTCAGAGATGATTAAATGGGTTGTTCCCACCAGTCAGCTGGGGGATAGTGGAAGAGGGGTGGCAAAGAGGGAGCAGGAGAGTTATTCTAAAGGATGCTAACCCGTTCTAGCTGTCTCTGTCACCGGTCTGGGAACTGAGGGGGGGTCTCCTCTCAGACTGCCCATTGCAGCTGTCACTCACTTTTCCGTGGCTTGTGGGTTGTCTGAGTGTGGATACCCACCTCCTCCTCCTCACCATCCTCTGATGGAAGGTGGGGGCCCTTGGTAGGGAAATCTGACAGTTCTTATAACATCTGCACCCCCTTGGAGACATAAGTGGCTGGCCTGGGTTCAGAGGGGCTGTAAAGGATGGAATGAAGAAGAAGAGGAAGGTATTAATTCAGCACAGTTGTTAAGCACTTAATCCCTGTGTGCTAGGCATTCAGATGTGGCTATGGTTCTTGTTTTGTGTGTGTACTTCTTTGTTTTTTGCTGTAGCCTGAGTGGGAGCTGGGAGGCCCTTGTCCTGTGCAGCAGGGGTGGGAAGGGGAGCTAACTTGAGTCGTGTGTAGCTGGTAGAGGTAATTGAACTGAGAGAGATGGGAGACCGATGAGACGTAAGCAGAGGCTGGCATGAGGCCTCGGTGCTTGCTTGTCCGGCTGTGTAAATTGTGTGTGATTTGTAGAGAATAAGAAGTCAGGAGGAAGAGTGTCTTTGGCCTGGGGGAAATGGTGAGTCCAGCCGTGGGCGTTTTGGGCGTGCAGTGTTTGTGTGGTGTACACATGCAGGTAATTTTAGCAAACAGATGGTAATAAAGAAATGGTGTTCAAGAGAGGGGTCTGGACTGGAGGCCTGGGTCTCTAGATGGTGGTAGGAGCAGGTTGCTCCGAGAGGTAGTGTAGAAGGAAAGTGGACACAGGGACAGAGCCGGAGGAGATGGGCGAAGGCCGTGGGAGGTCAAGGGCACCCTTGCACAACGGGATCCTGATAGCGCTCAGCTTGTGGAACTGTGAGAATTCAGTGAGGCGGTGGGAGCTGCAGGGCTTGCCGCAGAGCCCCCAGCACAGCCAGGGGGCAGGCCAGGTTGGTTGCTGTTGGGGATTGTGGTGGCAACTGTTGTCTGCCTTCATTGGTTTCTCCAGCCTTTCTTGGGGCACATGTTTTACCTTTGGACTAGGTCAGACGTGAGTGTGGAGGGGAGCTGGGACTCTTGACCACATCCCTTAGCTGGGCAGAGGAGACCCTGAAGGCAGAGTGGGGGTGGCAGTGCAAGGGTTAGGGGTGCGTCTCAGCTCCCAGGGCTGGATGGGAGGCCGGGAGAGCTGAAGTGGGTCTGTCCAGGAGGCAGTGGCTCAGATCCCCTGTGGATCTTCCCAACCTGAGCCCTGGTGTCTTAACAATCTTGTGTTCTTGAAAAAGGCATAGTGCCACTCCTTCCCCAGCAGACTAATGGCCTTGAACTAGCCCCTCAAGGAGATCGTGGGGGAAAAAAGAATTTCAGAACCACACTCATTTTTCCACCTTTAATTGACTTCAGGATCATGGGGATAATGACCATTGTGGGCAGGAGATGACATCAGCCAAGCAGTGGGCCTCCCCTGGCCTGGCCTTGCCTTGTCGTCCTGCCCTGTCCAACACGGGCACCATCAGCCACATGTGGGTACTGAGTGCTTGACATGTGGCTGGTGCGACTGAGGACCTGAATGTTTAATAATATTTAATTTTAGTTAATTTAAATGAAAAAAACTGATACTCTCTTCAAGCATTAGAGAAATTTTAAATATGTTTGGGATGACTTGATTACGTGAATCCTCTTTTCCAAAAGTAAATTTCGTGAAACCGAAAATTACATCAAGTATTTCTGATGAAAATTTAGCATTTAGATTGAGATGTGCTGTCCCATGTAAAACACACACCCGTTTTGAAGACTTAGTACGAATGTAAAAATAGCTTATTGCTAATTTTTATATTGATTACATGTTGAAATGATAATATTTTGGATATATTGGGCTAAAGAAAATGTGCCACTGAAATTAATTTCACCTGTTTCTTTTTACCATTTTACGGTGGCTACTAGGAGCAGTGGGCATGGGAGCAGTTTAGGAGATAGTCTAGGAGGAAAAGAGACACAGGGACAGAGCCAGAGTGGACGGGAGAAGGAAGTGGGAGGTCAAGGGCGCCCTGGCAAAGCTGGACCCTAATAGTGCTCAGCTTGTGGAGTGAGAATTCAAGGAGGTGATGCAGGCTGCACCGGGTTTACAGCAGATTACAGACTATGGGGGAGGTCTGGCTCAGCCTCTGGTCTGAGAAGCCCACCCATGGCTCTGGGCTTCACCTTGAGAAGCTGCCATGGGGCGAATGGGAAAGTTTTGCAGATTCGAAACAGACATCAACTGTGATGTAAAATACACACTTTGGGTGATAATGTGTTAGTGCAGGTCCATCGGTTGTAACAAATGGACCACTCTGGTGGGGGATGTTGATAACAGGGGTGTGCATGTGGGGCAGGGAGCAGATGGGAACTCTCTGTACTTTCTGCTGAGTTTTGCTGTGAACCTGAAACTGCTCTAAAAAAAAAAAATCTATTAAGAAAAAATCAAGCAGAAGAGTAAGAAAAACAAACAACAAACAAATATCAAAACGAGACATCTCAGAGTGACTTCAGTGTTTTTTTGGGGAAAGAAATTTGCTCAGTTAATCCCTGCTAATCAGGGAAGGCACCTGCTCATCAAAACAGCTCATCATCTGAGCATCCTCGAGGCTGCCCGTCACATGGAGCTGCCTGACCATCAAGGAGCCTCTCCTGAGAGTCTCACCAGGAAACCTAGAGAGGCCCAGAAGGAAAGTGAATGCCTTTTCTTCGTTTGTCTGGCCTCAGTTTTGGAGATCAAGGCCTCAAATCAAACCCCACGCTCGCCAGCGGATTCCTCCCAAGCTTTGATCACGGACGTCATCTTTGCATGGTAGAGCGGCTCTCAGGCACTCTGACCAGAGTCAGAAAGGACGAGAACACCTTGCAGAGTGGTCCCCAAGAGTTCTCGTGGGGGCTGCTAATCAGTTCCTTATTGCTGTCTGTTCCTTTATGAAAATTCACCGGTCTTGGATTTTTGCACTTTTCTGTTTGCAGATTATACTTAAGGAAACATAGTTTATTTAACAGAAGGTCCCAGAGTTAACTGTTACTGTCACCAAACCCACGAGAAACCACGAGGCTGCAGCTCCCAGAGGGACTTCCTACCTCCCCAGGGGGAGCCTGGCTGCCCTGGCTGGCTTGCACATCAAGGGTGTGTAGTGTGCTTGCCGAAATGACATGATGCTTTAGGGTTTTGCGAATGGAGGGATGCAATTAATAATGGTGAATGACAAAGCACTTTCTACTCTTTTCCCTCAATCTCTTACTTCCTCTGACCCACACTCACCTTCACAGACTTGACTTTATTTTAAGAGGCAGAAACTGAGGCTTAGAGAAGCCGAGAGACTTCAACAAGGTCCCTGGGCAAAGATTTGAACTGAGTTTAGTCTGAATCCCCTGGGTCCCACAGGCTGTGCCTGGGGCCATGGCCGTGATCCCTGGGAGCTGCAGGCTGGAACTGAGTGGGTGAGCTGCTCATTCCTTGCTGGGCTAGTCTGTCAGGCTGCCACTGTCCAGGAGCCATCCTGCCAGTCATGGGGGATGGGAGCGGCCAACCCCACTTTTGCTCCTCTCCTGTGCCAGGCTCTGTCTTGCTCCATCTGGCACTTTACAAATGTGTGAGGGGTCTCCCCCGACCGCCATCTAAAGTAAACCAATTTTTCTCCCACGTTGGAAGAAGTTTGCTCATAAGTGGCTCTGCGCCGTCTCGCGGCCGCCCGTGTGTTTCCAGCCCTCGGAGGTGAGCGTGCAGAATGCTAAATGAGCTCCCTGGATGCTCCACCTAGACGTGTTTGTGTTCTAAATGGGTACAAATTGAATTTGGTTTTAGGTGATGTATGATGTCTGTCACGTTTTCCCCCATGGTAGGACAGTTAGAGGAGAGCTCATTTATTTCAGGTTGGGCATTTCCGAGCCTGCAGTGTGTTTGGGATTGTTGTTTCTCTGCTGTAATCCTCAGGATGGAGCCGGCAGTGCTCTGGGCTGCCAGTGTGCCGGCCATTGCCACCAGGGCCCCCTGACCCTCAGAGTCCCTGTCCAGAATGCCCCATAACCCTGACCAGATGTGCCTCTGCCTTCTTTTGGCCCCTGAAGACCTGGCTTGAAGTCAGACAGACCTCAATTTGAATCCTAATCTGCTACTTATTAGCCACCACCCCTAGGGTGTGGTTCAAAGCGAGTCACAGTACCTGCTTGAATGCTGACTTCCACCCAGAGGTTTCTGGGAGGATCTGGTGGACGATCTGATAAGGGCCCAGCAAGGATGTTCGAGCCATGTGAACTGCTTTTCCTCATCTGTGAAGTGAGAGCACAGAGGCCACCTGCTTACCCTGCCGGGTCAGAGGGAGCAGGTTGGAGTGGGGCTGGGGTCATGGGCTGGACAAGGGAAAGTATCCTGTGACCTGGAGCCCCAAGTCCCACAGGAGCTGACGGTTGCTGCTTTCTCCCTGATGTGGATGCTGTAAACAGCCTGGCGAGAGCCTGTGGCTGAGGCACTGGGGGGCTTGCTATTGTGCCCGTGGGAGCACCACCATGACAAGGGGCTCAGTGTCTGTGCAGAGGGCAGCTGGGGTGGAGGGGCCGCTGCGAGACAGGGCTTACACTTGTCAGCAGGTGGGCGCGGGGGGTGTGCAGGGGTCCCTAGGCCCCTCTGCAGTGCAGAAGCCAAACCTGGTCTGGGTGTGTCCCTGCATGGGCTCCCAGGGAGCTGCCAGGCCTCTGGCTCAAACCGCCCACGTCCCTCCCCTGCTCTGCCTTGATCAGAGGCATCCTCCTGTCCGATAAGAGCCACTGTGTCCTGGATCGTCCTTGTAGTCTGGCATCCAGTATTAGCTCTCCCGACCGTGCATCCTGATTTGGGGTTTTCAAACTCCTCTCTCTACATTTCAAGTGTCTTTTCGAGGAGGTCCACTGTGGGCTGGATGTGCATGCTCTCTTGGGGTTACCCAAGTGCAGAAAATTATCTGGTTGCATCATGAGGAAGGAGAGGACAGTGTTCTGTGGATGGTGTCAGAAGCTGGGGTCTGTGGCTGGTGGCAACTGTAGAGCCCACAGTGGCCTCTCACCACTCAGCCTCTGGCAGGCCTGAGAGATGGGGCTGTTCCTCTCGGTGACAGACCAGAGCCCCCCTGAGCAAACCTTGGGGGTGTGTCTGTGGCTCCAGCATCCTGGCTGTCTGTCCAGAGTTGGTGGGCCCCATGGCTTGACAGGAATAACCTCTGCCTCCCAGCAGCTCTGGAAGGCTGAGGCCTGGTCCAGCAGAAGGCGTGGGCACCTGTAGTCACATGGTTTGTGCCAAAGCCAGCTGTTTGCTTTTGGCCTCAGAGCTGTAATAAAGAACCCAGGACTTGTTGGAGCAAGAGACGGGCCATTCTGCTGTGCTGAGAATGCTGTGCATGTAGCTGGGCGGAGCTCCCCCAGGTGTTTTGGCATGGGGTGCTGCCTGTCTTGTAGTGTTTGCCGGCTGCTTCACATGGGTGCTGTCTTCTCTCTCCCTGCAGAGTCGTGGGAGGCCAGAGAGTGAGTCTTGGCTTCACTTGCATCTACCTCAGGTGCTCCCAGAATTCTGGCCAAACAGGGGCATTTTTTGCTGTGTTTCAAGGAGAGGTCTCTGATGCCAGGGTTTGGTTATGGCTCATGGCATAAAGGAGCTCATGAGAAATCTGGGTCCCCACAGTGGAGGGTGATGGCCCAGGGCTAGATTACCCCTGAATTGACAGAGTGACAATCATTCTGCTTGATGTGGCCATTGCCCCAGACTTCCCCTTTTTCCAGAGATGCGAAGCAAGCAAACCACTTTGCAGCTGGGGCTGAAGTGCCTGGGAGAGTCTGCACTTGAGGAGGAAGGAGGGCGAAGCTGGTCTGTGATAGGGTGGTGCCGAGCCTGGAGCTGGACTGTTGGGCTCAGAGACAGGCCAAGCACCAGAAGTTGTGCCAGTCTCCTCCCTCCGCTTGCTTCTCTCTCAGCGGCTTTCCAAAGTCCATAGAGGACTTGCATCCTCCCATCTTCCCAAGCTGAAATCCCCCAGCAGCTTTTCTTGCCCCAGAATGCTCAGACTTGCCAAATCATCCTCAGTTCTCAAGACTGGCTGCATTGATTCAAATGACTTAAGAGTGGAAGGACATTTGAGTTGTCAGCTGGACAGTGTGGCTCTCTGGACTGGTTGTCTGCCATCCACGCCTGCCCCTTGTCCTGGGGACACCAGGGCCAACACAGCCAAATGGGCTGTGACTTTGGACAGTGACCCAGGAGTTTCTGCTCACGGGTTCCAGGGAAGGTGGCTGGTGAACTGCCACTTCTGCAAACAAGCCTGGGGCAGTGGGCAGCTGGCGCCCTTTCCTGCCTCTGCAGACTGGTGGCTGCAGGAGCACAGTAGAAGGTGAGTCAGTGCTCTGGGGCTGTGTCAGCACTCACCCTTCTCCATCAATTGAAATTTTGATCACTTGCTGTGTGGTCCAGCCACAGATTGGGCTCCACCGGAGATGCAGAGAAAGGAGAGGGAGGGCAAGGAACGGTGGTAGACATCTGCTGATAGTTTTCCACGTGCCACGACTCTTATAGTTAGTTATTATCTCCATAGATATACGAGGAAACTGAGCCTCAGAGAGGGTTGGGTCATTTGCTCAGTGTGTCACTGTAGCAAGTAAGTGTTGGGGAGGATTTGAACCCAGGAATACCTGTCAGTAAGTTCAATCTTTTTTATGTACCCGCTGATCTCCACAGTTACATGTGTGTGATCTCTTCTTGGGGTTTTAGACCGTTTCTAACTGAAGGCCTAGCAGATTCCTGCCACATGGTAACACTCAGTAAAGCTTTATTGAATGGACGAATGAGCCAGCACTGGACCCAACACCGATATTGTCGCTCATCAAAGCAAGCTTGTCCTATGGATGCTGAGTGTGAGAGACAATATCTCAGCTCTGAAGTTCGTGATCTCTCAGCCACATGGTTCTGGCCATGAGGGTGCTCATCGTTCTGTGGGAGACAGAATAGTGCACATACAAGAGGGAGGTGAGTTTAGAAATGGAAGCCAAGGCTCTGAGAGAGGAACCAAGGTATATAGCCAACCATTCTTTAGAGCCATCGAAAATAAAACATCACAGAAGCAGGAAGGACGTGAAATGGAGGAAACATAGGCTCAAGTTCATTCATTCATTTTATATTCCGTAAATATTTGCTGAGGACCTACTGTGTGCCTGTCACTGCCCTAGGCCCCTGAGGGATAAGAGTGAACAAGACAGGAAAAGTCTATATATTCACATATGTGCACTTTAGAGAGGAGCCATGGAAATAAACCCTTATTTATCGCTTGTACGTACATGATTAAACATGAAGAAGCCTTACTTCCTTTGGTTTCTTAGCAAACATGTGCTTTTCTAGGCCCTCGGCATTCGGAGATGTATGACACTCTTGCAAGATACGCTGCTCTTTGGGGCCATCTGACTATTCAACTCAGCCTCCTGTCCACTTTCAATCATTCATCCAAGACTTTGGCCCCTGGATAATCATCTTCATCACCGTCCTGAGTCCAGACATAATGCTCGTGACTTCACTGATCATGTGGTGACTCTTCAGCTCTATGACCTCTCATTTCCTTGACCTTGTTTCCAGTGACCTCTCCTCCCCGGCCCCTCAGCTTCCTGCCTCTGTGGCTGCACCTTGGTCTTTTGCATCCTCTGAAACGACTCCACTTTCCAGCGCCTGCTTTCTGACCACATCCTTAATACTTCCCTCTCTCTTGCCTCCTGTACCTTCAGGGTTTTGATTGTACACAATGGATGCCAACTCCAGCTAACACAGCCAGTGATAATAATGAACTGTTAGGATATTAGGCGGCCCGCAGAATCAGTGGGAAATCTGGAGAATCAGATTAAGGAAATGGGCAGCAACCAAGGGAGTCTGGGCCACAGGGAATACATCAGAGTCACACCCTCAGTGACAGTTTGGTTAGGCAACATAACCACTGCTGATCTCTGGCTGCCACTTCCACCTCACCCCACCCAACCACTGTCACCACGGCTGGATTCTTGATTCCACGACCATGGTATAATTACAGTCTTGGATTTCTTGCACCCTTTCCTCAGACTTAGAGAATTGGGTAAGATAATCCAGTTTCTACTTTTTACTGGAGCTGCCAGGGTGTTGAGAGAGAAAATATCCAGCCTCATTCAGCATCCTTAGTAAGAGGAATGGCCTTTTCTTCTACAAAGACTAAAATCATGGTTGAATTTCCCCCAAACTAGAAGGGAGTTTAGATGCTGGGCAGCCCAAAGAAAGCCAAATGTTCGCTACATTCTACCCTTTTGGCTGACCAATACCCACATGCCCACATTTATTCAATAAATAGTTTTGAACACCTGTTATGTGACTGGCTCAGTTCTAGGGGCTGGAATAGTGAATGAAACACAAGAATTTCTGCTCAGATGAAACTTTAGGGAGACAGACAGTAAACATAATGAATAAGGATGTAGCATATTATGTGGTGATAAGTTCTATGGAAAAAATGCAGGAAAAGGAGAGAGTGTTTAGAAGGATTCAATTTTATATATAGTGGTGAGGGGTGGTCTTCCCAGGAAGTGGGCATTTGAGCACAGACCTAGATGGGGAAGAAATGAGCTATCTAAGTGGGGAAAGGGCATTCTGAGCAGAAAGGACAGCAAATGAGAAGGCCTTAATGTGGGGGCTTGAACAGATGTGGGGGCTTCAATGGAATGCTGGCCAATCAGGTGGGAGGCCAGCATGGCTGGAGACCCATGGGCCAGGCAGAGAGTAATAGGACATGAAGTCAGGGAGGTGACAGGGCTAAGGTTGAAAACCTGTTCTTTTTACGTCTTTGACAATCTGGCCAGAAACTTAGCCACTTACCGACTGAGTGGAGCTGTAGTGCTGCAGCATCCACTTCTGGATGGCATTTCCATATTTTGCCCGGAGATCTTTACAGTACACCTGAATTTATTCCTCTCCTCTCAACTAAAGGCAGTCCTGTATGGGTTGATCTGGGTTGAGAGAGGGGCTACTGCATGGTCAGAGCATGCAGGTGGGGGAAACCTTCTGGTGGTTGTCTTGTGGCTTTAGGACCTGACCAGGCAGGACCACGTATATGCCACTTCCACTTGGTGATGCACATACCCAACTTTTTGACTCAGGGAATCTGAAAGCATCCAGTCTACGGTGGGCAACCCTGCCCACAGAGTGAAATATGGTTTCCATTGTCAGGCATTCTTCCTCTCCTAAGTCTCTTGGCAAGTTAGGAGCTGCTTTGCAAAATGAGAGCAGTTATTAGCCAAGAGGGCTTAGCTTTGCTCACAAACCCTAGGGCTTGCTTCACTTGTGTGGGCGCCATACAACATTTTGACTTAGTATCGCCATTTTGAGTCCTGAGTCCCAGCAGCTGTGTGGCAGAACTGTTTGCACTGCCGTCTGCACAAGGCAGAGAGCCTCCTCTGGGCCCCACTCAAAGTTGTCAGAATCTCACCCTATCCAGTGAGTGGATGGGAGCAGCACACCTCAGTATCATATCCATTGCCTCCAGAATCGGAAGAAGTCCCCCCGCACCCCCCCCACCCCCGAAGTGTTGTGCTTCTTTGTTAATGACATAGGATGCAAGAAGCAACATCTTGTCCTTTAGTTTGCGGAGCATATTTTGAAAGACCCCAGAGCCCTGGGACTCCAAAAACCTTGGCCAAGTTTGTCAGGTTCCTATACTTTCATAGAAGTTATTTTCTACCATATATATGTGGGTGTCCTACCAAGGTACTTTGTCCTGCTAATTTATGCTCGCCATCTCTGATCAGCATGATGTCATCAGTGTATTCGACTAGCATGATATTCTGTTAGAAGGTTAGACAGTCCAATTTTTGTGAATTTTGTGGCTCAGAGTCAGAAAGTTGATGTTGCCCTCAGGTGGGACGGTGAAGGTTTATTGCTATACCTATCTGGAGAAAACGAACTGCTTCTAGTGGGTATTTTTTTGTTGTTGGAATAGAGGGGAAAAACTACTGACAGATGGATAATTGTGTACCAGTTACTGGGATCTGTATTGATTTGATCCAATAAAGAGACTATATCAAGAACAGCAGGTACACTTGGAGCCACCACTTGATGAAGTTGATTATAAGCCACTGTCACTCCATGTGACTTATCTTTTGTATCTGCCAACCTAGAGAGTTCTTTAGGAATGCGATTGGCATCCTCTGCTTTGTACCTTTCCAATATTTAATGACGATGCTAATTTTCTCTCATTTCCCCAGGGATGCACTAGTGCTTTTGTTTTCTTATGTTGACAGGGAGAGAGAAATGCTTCTCACTTGGCCCTTTCTGTTTTATCAGCCCTGAGTCAATTTTCAGGGAGTCAGGAAGTTCATCATATTGCTGAAGATGTCTATTCCAGACATCCACTCACAAAATGGAGAAACAACCATTGAAGAAGTCTGGGGTCCCTTGGACTTACTGTGAGGCTGACTTGGGTCAAAACTCCATCTTTCATTGACCTCCGTTAGTCCCGCTCTGACAGTGATGTTCCAGGCTTCTAGGAATTAGGATTAGCCAAGATTCAGCATTCAAGAATGCCCAATAGGCCATGGTGTTTCCTTTCCTCCAGCACGAAGTTATCCTGATAAATAGTTTCCAGTCCCTTTGACAAAGGCCCAGAAGAATATTCACAATACTTGGTTGTGACACTCCAGGGAGAGTTCAGGTCTTCCTTTCGTTTCAAGAGTTCAGGGTCATTCAAGGGGCTCCGGGTTTGAACATTGGATGAAAACAGTGTCTCCATTTTTATGGCTTACATAAGGCCTCTCTTTTCCCCCAGTTATACAAATTAGGTAAGATCTCGGTGGGTCACCTGTCTACTTTTGTTTTCGGGACTTCAGGATCAATGAATCATCTCACCGTCAGCTCTCCCTGTGGGTGAGAACATTCTGCTGGGCCCTCCCGTCCTGCTGCTTCTTCCAGTCACCAGCCTCATGTCACTTCTGGTGTTTGGGTGTTGCCACTTGGCCTCTGCCCTCTCTGTTGAAATCAGGCGTCCAATTCCAACCGCAGTTGACCAGCACTTTATAGCCGATAGTGACCAAGCACTGAGGTGTTTCCCCAACATGCGGGCGCTGCCCTCACCTTTGTATTTATCAACCCTTGGTGAAGGGAGTGGCTTTTGGGAGTGTGGTTAACGGTGAGCAGAGGGTGATGGCACATGATAAATCGATGTCAGTATCTTGTGGTCTTTGGACTACTTTATCAACATTATGTTAAAGAAGTTCTGGCGTCTCAACTTCATTTAGAGTAGATCACTGTTGAGTTTAGATTTCTGTTAAATAGCTGAGCAAACAGTTAGAACCACTTTCAGCTGTTTGAGCTAGGACAGTGAACGTAGCAGCCTGGCAAGTGCCTCCATATCAATGAATTCAGTCTGATCTGAGATGTTCTTCCTCTCTCCTTAGTCTAGTCTTCTTGGGGTCCATTCCTATACACGCATTCCTGGTGTCCGTTAGCTAAGTCCTGCCGTATTTTTTGTGTGAGTAAGCCTTCTCCTCCCAGTCTTCACTTTGTAATCCAGGAGATGCTGGGGTAATACTCTAGTTACAGATATAGAAACAGTGAAATGTGTGTGAGAGAGAGTGTGTGTGTGTGTGTGGTAGTTTGGCATAGTGTTAGGGCATGATGAAAATGAATTTCTTGATTCAAAGTAGAAGCCACAATCATGGGAGTTTTGGGTCTTCAAATGAAGGAGCACAGGACCAAGAGAGCAGGGAGGGGAGGCTGCTTCAGCCCGGGTGGGTGGCTGAGCGGGGTTAGGAGTCGTGGAGCCACTTTGAGTTGTCTTAAATTCTCCCATTCATCCCCATTTTAATTCTCAGCTCCCTACTTGTTCCTTGTCAATTCCCCCACTCCACCATAAGGGACTTGGTGAGGTCGTGAAAGCAACTAATATTATAATTCAGCACCTATAGGGCCCAAAATTCAGAGATCTGAGTTTTTCTCTTCCTTTAATTTATACAGTGCAGTTGGAAACTGCCATTCTAACTACTTCCATTGTCATTGACCTCTTCACGTCTTTCCTACTGCTTTTTGGGAGTGGTGTCTTAGTTCCCCAAAGCCTTGCCTTTAGTTAATTAATCCATCCATTGATCCATCCATTCATTCATTCAACAGATATTTAATGAGCATCTATTATCTATTAGGTATTATTCTAGATGGTAGGATGTAGCAGAGAAAAACAAAAGCATTGAGAAAAATCTCTGACCTCATGGAGTTCTCAATCCAGCAGGTATTTTATTTCAGATGATCACAGGTGATAAATTAATGAATTGTTTCATCATTGCAGAGTAATTGGTTTTCAGCTTCTCATTCTTGAATCCTAATAAGATTTTCATCACTTTAGCCCCCAGTGGGGCCAGAATATCAATCCTGGATATCTCTCATTATTTCTTATTCCGATAGACTGTTAACTTGTCCTCAGATATTCACTATAACCACTTCTAATCTTCATTCAGAGTGATTTTTTTTTCAAAAGGCAAAATTCAAAAGTCGTCTCCTGCACATACTCTCTCCTATCCAAAATTCCTTTTAAATTTCCATTGAATTTGTGTAAAGACCATAATCTTGCAGGTGGCCATTTTCATCCATCTGCCACCTAACTTTGCACACATTTCCTCTGCCTTATTTGCTCCTCTATTCAAACACACACACACACACATGTGCACACACTCACCCACGCACCCCCTCTTCCCCCACACACATCTTCAACAGATTACATGCTACCTTGGAGATATTGTGGGTTCAGTTCCAGACCCCTGCAATGAAGTGAATATTGCAATAAAGCAAGTCACACAATGTTTTTGGTTTACTAGTGCATATGAAAGTTATGTTTAAAAATTGTACATTACACTATACTGTAGTCTATGAAGTGTGCAATACCACTATGTCTAAAAAATTGTGCATACCTTAATTAAAAATACTTTATTGATAAAAAATGCTAGCTATCATCTGAACTTTCAGAGGGTCTTTTTGCTGGTGGAGGGTCTTGTTGATTATGTTGGTGGCTGCCGACTGATCAGGGTGGTGGTTGCTGAAGGTTGGGGTGGCTGTGGCAATTTCTTAAAATAAGATGAAAATGAAGTTTACTACATTGACTGACTCTTCCTTTCATGATCGATTTCTCTGTAGCATGCGATGCTGTTTGATAACATTTTGCCCACAGTAGAATTTCTTTCAAAATTAGAGTCAGTCCTCTCATGCCCTGCCACTGCTTTATCAATTAAGTTTGTCATATTCTAAATCCTTTGTTGTCATTTCAACAATCATCATAGCATCTTCACCAGGAATAGATGCCATCTCAAGAAACCACTTTTTTGCTCATCCATAAGAAGCAACTCCTCATCTATACAGTTTTATCATGAGCTTGCAGCAATTCACTCACATCTTCAGGCTCCACTTCTAATGCTAGTTCTCTTGCTGTTTCCACCACATCTGCAATTTTTTCCTCCACTGAAGTCTTGAACCCCTTCAAGTCATCCATGAGGGTTGGAATCAACTTCTTCCAAACTCCTGTTAATGTTGGTATTTTGACCTCTTCCCATGAATCACGAATGTTCTTAATGGCATCTAGAATGGTGAATCCTTTTCAGAAGGTTTTCAATTTACTTGCCCAGATCCATCAGAGGAGTCACTATTGATGGCAGCTATAGTCTGACAAAATTTATTTCTTAAATCATAAGACTTGAAAGTTGAAGTTACTCCTTGATCCATGGGCTGTAGAGTGGATGTTGTGTTAGCGGGCATGAAAACAACATTAATCTCATTGTACATCTCCATCAGAGCTCCTCAGTGACCAGGTGGTACGTCGATGAGCAGTAATATTTGGAAAGGGATCTTTTTTTTTGAGCAGTAGGTCTCAACAGTGGGCTTCAAATATTCAGTAAACCATTTTGTAGACAGATGTGCTATCATCCAGGCATTGTGGTTCCATTTATGGAGCACAGGCAGAGGAGATTTAGTGTAATTCTTAAGGGCCCTAGGATTTTCAGAATGGTAAGTGAGCGCTGGCCTCAACTGAAAGTCACCAGCTGCATCAGCCCCTAACCAGAGAGTCAGCCTGTTCTTTGAAGTTTGAAGCCAGGCACTGACTTCTCCTCTCTAGCTATGAAAGTCCTAGATGGCATCTTCCGATAGAACACTATTTCATGTGTGTTGAAAGTCTGTTGTTCAGTGCAGCCCCTTCATTACCATCTCAGCTGGAGCTTCTGGAGAACTTGCCGCAGCCTCTGCATCATCACCTGCTGCTTCACCTGCACTTTTATGTTATGGAGACGCTTCTTTCCTTAAACCTCACGAGCCAAGCTTTGCTGGCTTCAGACTTTTCTTCTGCAGATTCCTCCCCTCTCTCAGCCTTCACAGAATTCAAGAGAGTCAGGGCCTGGCTCGGGATTAGGCTTTGGCTTAAGGGAATGTGGTGGCTGGTTTGATCGTCACTCCAGACCACTACAACTTTCTCCGTATCAGCAATAAGGCTGTTTTGTTTTCTTCTCATTCGTGTGCTCACTGGGGTGGCACTTTTAATTTCTTTCAAGAACCTCTCCTTTGCATACATACTTGGCTAACTGTTTGGGTCAAGAGGCCTAGCTTTCGGCCTGTTGTGGCTTTTGACACGCCTCCCTCACTAAACTTAGTCATTTCTAGCTTTTGATTTAAAGTGAGAGCCGTGTGACTCTTCGTTTTGTTTGAACACTTAGAGGCCGTTGGAGGGTTATGAATTGGCTAGTTTCACTACTTTTGTGTCTCAGGGAATAGCGAGGCCTGGGGAGAGGGAGAGATGGGGGAATGACTGGCCAGTGGAGCAGTCAGAACTCATAGATTTATCAATTAAATTCATTGTCTTATATGGACATGGTTCGTGGAGCCCCAAAATAATTACAGTAGGACCATCAAAGATCACTGATCACAGATATAATAATGAAAAAATTTAAAATATTGCGAGAATTACCAAAATGTGACACAGAGACATCAAGTGAGCAGATGCTGTTGGAAAAATGGCGCTGATAGACTTGCACGATGCAGGGTTACCACAGAACTTCAGTTTGTAAAAAACACAAAATGTGTGAACCGCAATAAGACAAGATATGCCTGTACTTCCTTTCCATCTTTTATAAATCAGTTTAAACGTCACTTCCCCATGCCCACCCTGCCAACATGATCTGGTTCCAATGTGCCTGCCCTTCCTAGCCCTTAGTTCGATTTGTAATCAAGCATACAGTATTATAACCATCTGATGAAGGGTTTTCCCTTGCTAACAAGTGGCCCCCCACGCATCTGTTATATTCCCAGTGCTCAGCACACTGTCTGGGATGCAGTATATTCAATGATATTTGTCTAATTAATCAATAACATCATGATACCATTCTAATGGTTGCTCCATCTCTAAGTGCCAAAATAAGCATGGTATTGATACTGGTGTCAGTTGAGTAAGAGACCCTTCAAGGGTTCCAGGGGCAATCAGGGATAGCTTCCTGGAGGAGAAAGAGTTTGAGCCAAGAAGTAAACTGAGTTTGTCTCTAAATCAGTGTTTGACAGTGGTCTGGGTCTTTTTGTTCTGGGTCCTATTCTCTGCCTGATATTCAAACCTGGATGAAGTAATTGTTGGTTTGAAATCACTATCTGGAGTCAAGGAAGTGGAAAGAGGTGGCATTTTTATGTTAGCCATTGGAGACCATTGAGACATGGGTTTTCAGCCTTGTAACTTCTCTCCTCATTTATCTGCTAATGATTATGACCCAGCTTTTCGGGTTTTTTCCTTTTTGCCCATTCTGGGCTCTGATACAGAGAATTTGGGTAGTTTAAAGACCTAAGCTTAGGGTGGGTTAGAAAACTGCCAGATAACGTGTCCGTGTTCCTGGTTCTTTGAAGTTCTTTAGGAAAGTGAGAAAGGCTTTGCACGGGAGGAGCATAAACAGTGTTTGGAAAACTGGACTCTGACAACAGTTTTTCCATCATTCCAGCTGTATTGGCCTTCCTTCTTAGCAATGCGGTTACCTCTTTTATCATTGCTGTTTCATTTGTCCAATAAACTCCCCATTATCCATCTTCAGTAGTATGGCCTGGCTTTATCTCAGGCAATCAGTCCAGAAGACAGACTGATTAGAAGCTATTTCCTTCCCAAATTCTATAGCTTGATGTTCCTGTTAACTTTTATCATCAGGGCTGTAGCATTCTCTCTTCACTCTGGCTGAATGCATGTGTACATAAAAATGGCTTTTGCTAAGGCCCCATCCTTTGCCATTTAAATCCCAATTTATCTCACTCTGGGATGCTGGCATAGAAATTTCATTTATGGTATTGGTTTGAGGAATGTCAGGAGGGACTTGCTGTTAAAAAAATTCCCCTGCAATAAACATTTATGCCCCTTGCAAGGATGAGATCGCAGCATTTGTCAGACCACGGAAAGATAGATGTCCTTTGGAAAAAATTTTCCCACTTTTTTCATTTATATTTTGGACCTCAGAATTGGATTAATCCTAATCCTGGTTTACAACACACTCTCATTATTACTGCGTGTGGGCAGAGTTCATCATATAGCATTTTGAGTACCATTACAATCGGATGCTATTGTGAATGGTGTCTCCTTTTTAATCCGTTCTCCTGTGGATGGGCATTAGGCAGGATGCCAAGATCTCGCTGTTATGAACGGTGCTGCTATGAACATTCTTGTGCGTTTCCTGCTATGCATGTGCAAGTTTCTCTTGGAGCAGTGTCGTTAGATTGTCTGGACGGAATTTTACAAGATTCAATTTTACAAGATAATGACAAATCATTTTCTCAATTGGCTGTATCGATTTATCCTCTTACCAGCAACGTATGGGAGATGCTCTTTATCCACGTATTTTGCTTTTTAGTCTGTGTTGGAAGAATGTGTGTAAAATGTAACTTATGTTCTTCATTTGCATTTCTCTGATCACCAAGGACAGTGAAGAGCTTATAATTTTATTGTTCACAGGTGTTTCCTTTTTTGTGAACTTCCAGTTCTGTGAACTGCCCCTCTATGTCTTTTGCTCATATTTCTGTTGGTTTGAAAATCCTTTTCTTATTAATTTGTAGTTCTTTATATATTATTGATATTAATCCATTGTCAGTTATAACCATCACAAATATTCTTTTCCTATTTGCCTTTTTTACTTTCTTGAAAGTTTCCATTGATAAACAGGAGTTCTTAATCTGGAAATATCAAAATTTATCAACCATTTATTTTGTATGGTTTTCTTTATTTACTTCAAGAAACCCTTTTCTATCCCTAGATCAGAGAGATATTTACTTACATAAAAGTGTTAAAGTTGCCTTTTGTCATTTTCGTTCTCAGTCCAACCACAGCTGATTTTTATGTTTTAGTGAGTTAGGGGTTGAAATTCACTTTTTTTCCCAAGTGTGTAACCACATTTTCTGGCTTCATTTATTGAATAGTCCCTCATTTGTCCCATGACCTGCCCTGCCCCTTCTGTCATCTAGGAGATTTCCATGTACCTACAATATCTGTTTCAGGGCTTTGCATTCCATTCCATTGCTTAATTTATCCATTACTGCACTAGTACGATGTCTTAATTGCTATAGTTTCATAATAATTCTTGATATCTGGTAGAGCAAGCCTCTGCTCGTCCGTCTTCTTTCTCAGAAGTGCATTGGCTATTCTTTGTTCTCTACCCTTCCACGTGAATTTTAGAATCAGCTTATTGGGGTCCATGAAAATCATGTTGGAATCTTGAGTAGAACTACATTAAATATACAGATAAGTTTGGGAAAAATTTACATCTATGTGATATTACATATTCCTATCCATAAGTACAGTGTGCATCTTCATTTACTTAAGGTTTTCACATTTTTGTATTCCAATATTTCTTGTATTCCAATATTTCTCTTGCCTGCTGCCATGAGAAGCCCTCATCATCTGTTACACCATAGTCATAACAGAAGCTGTGCTCAATAATTATACATTCCTGTATGTTGTCTTAATTCAGTGTCTGCTCTGTTACTCAAGATTCTTAGGTGGTAATGGTTGTCTGGCGTTGAGGAGTCTGGGCGTGTATACTGGAGCCATCACCAAGCCCCTCACTGGGATTCTGACCGCATTGTGAGATCCCTTCTCTGAGCTCGGCAGTTAATTTATCGATGATTTCCATCGGTGTTTGCTTTCTCTTCTCTTCGTGCTGTTTTCTAGGTCGTCTAGGTATCTTGTGCTTTGTTGTTAGATGTTTCAATCATATCACACCCTCTTTCACCTGCTCCCTCATCTCCACGAGTAGCCAGCACACTCCCAACAACGTCTACCCTTGCCCTTCGTTTCTCTACTCACTGTCTTGAGGGAAGCCCCTTCTCGGGGAGCAGGGGGTGGTGGCTATACGTTTTGTCTTTGTTTCCCATTCATTTAACAAGCACTTATTGAGGGGAGCTGGCCCCTGGGAAGCACACAAAACTGTATGTCCTGGGGCAGGAGGCTGGCCAGGGAGCTCAGGGCAGAGCCATCGTGGTCGGCTGGCTGGAGCTGTGCAAGCATAGGATCTTCTGCAGGGACAAACATATTCAAATCAGCAGCCCTCGTACCAATGCTGACCCGCTCTTCGGGTTCCTGGCATTTGCCCCATTTGTGTTTGGTTGTTGGCAGAGCTGAGGTACACCCAGTCTCTGGGCCTTTGCTGTATGCTTTAGAGAAAGGTGTGGGATTTGAGCCTGAAACCACTTTGTCCCTTTGTCTCCTGATGGGAGATCTTGGCAAGTTCTTTAGCTTCTCAAAGTCTCAGTTTTCCTCCTTATAAGACGGGATTAACAATAGCTATGTCTGAGTACGATGTTCTGATAATTAATGGCTGCTTTGTGGTTCTTTCTCTCAAGACTCCAGACAGGAGGGAAATAGGAGCTGCCCAGCCAGGCCTCTTTCCATTGGTCCATCGACAGCTGTGCTGGGGCTGCCTCTGCTGGGCAAAGGCTGGAGGGAGGGTGCATTAGTCAGGGTTCTCCAGGGACACAGCATGTGTGTGCGTGAGTGTGTGTGTGTGTGTGTGTGTGTGTGTGTGTGTGTGTATGGAGAGAGACAGAAAGAGAGAGAGAGACTTAAAGGAATTGGCTCATGCAATTATGGAGGCCAGCAAGTCCAAAATCTGTAAAGTGGGTTGGCAGGCTGGAAATCTGCTTAAGGTCCACCACTTTGAATGTAAATCTCATCCCAACATGTCCTCCCAGAAATATCCAGAATAATGTTTGAGCAAATATGTGGCCACCATGGCCCAGCCAACTTGACACATAAAATGAACCATCGCAGAGGGACTTTGGGAAGCTCTTTCTTGTAGCACCTCTATCTCCTCTTCAGTGATTAGAACATTTTTCAAATGTAGGTAAATATCAGGGAGAATTGCAATATACCTCCATGTCCATTCCACAGAGGCCGGATCCCAGAGTGGTTAAGAGCACTGATTTTGGGCCAGATGGCTTGGTTTGAATCCTGGATGTGTAACCTTGGGTAAGTTACTTATCTTCTTCGGTGCCTCAGTTTCCCCATTGGGAAATGGGGTAAATAGTACACTTCCCTCTTAGAGTTGTAGTGAGGGGTAAATAGTGTTCTGTATGTAAAGCGTAGATCAGTGCCTGACACATGGCTATTTCCATCACCCACTTCCCACGGTTAATAAATTTTAACATTATGACATGTTTGCTTCAATTTTTTTTAATGGAAAATAATATATGGTTGAAGCTTCCTTTGTTTCTCTTCTCAAACCCATTTCCCTTTCCCCTTCCTCAAAGGCAGCATTGTCCCAAACTTGGCATCTAATTTGGCACTTGTTTTTATAGATTTTAACTACATATCTATCAACAAGATATAGCAATGTTTTCTGGGTTTCAAATGATGGGATGGGCATCCTATGGTACATAATATTCTGTAGCTCGCTTTATTTTTCACTCAGCAACATGTTTTGGGGATCCTACAATTCTGAGTCCATAGGAGTTTGTCTCATTGTAACTGCTAATTGGATATCTTTGTATGAACCTTCCTGTGCCAGCACTGGGATGTTGGGGACTTGCTAGTGTTTTTCTGTAACAAACAGTGCTGTGATGAATGAACATGGCCCATGGCTCTCCTTGCACACTGCGCGATGGGCTCAGTGTAGGGCATGCGTGGCAGTGCCCTGGGTATTGCCAGAGGACTCTGCAAATTATTGTACTTTATTTTTCCCATCCTGGTGAACACTTGGTTGATGCTGTTAGACTTTAAAGTCTTTGCCTGTCAGATGAGTATAAGTGGTGCCCTGTTAGCATGCACATCTCCCTGTTTATAGATGTTTGAACACATTTTCAGATACTCATTGGCCACTGGGTTCTGAAGCCTTACAGAAAGAGAGCCACGCTCACATTTGGCGTCTGCTGATGGCCGCTTCCTCTGTGTACTTGGGCCTGGGGAAGGCTGGGAAGTGGTCAGGCCACCTCGGGCTCCATAAGCCTGCTCCCCCATGTCCTGCTGGCCGCTGGTGGCCTTGGTCATGTTGAGAAGCAGCCCCAGCTCTTACGAGTCCAGAGCCATTGGGCTCCCCTGATTCCTGCCTGAAGTAATATTCTAAGTGGGGCACAAGTGTCAGAGAATTAAAAATACTTCTTGTTTTTGAATAAGATGCTGACATGTTCTCAGGACAGCAGGGCTATATCTGGATGAGCAGCTGTCGGCTGCCTCGCGGGCTCTCCCAGCAGCTGACGTGCCATGGGCTCCCGTCTCCCAGCCCCCTGGCTTCCTGGGAGCAAGTCTTCAGTAGATGAGGGCTCGGGAAGGGCAGCCTCCCCATGGCTTTCCACCATCACTCTGGCTCCCCTGCCTGACACAGCGCTTGGCCTCTTGTAGTCATGCGCATTCATTTGTTGGATGAATGTGTCAAGTGTCTCCGGTGGCCCTGAGGTTCTGGACTGGCCTGGTTCTGGGCTGCGTTGGGAGGGGAGACAGAAGGAGGGAAAGACATCTTTGTCATTATGGGGTTGCCACTGATTTGGTGAAATGAAACAAACTAATTGGAGGGCAGCCACCCCTCTCCTTCCAGGCAGTTAGGGCACCCCCAAGATCCTGAGGGACCTTGTGCTAACCCCATGAGAACACTTGAAACACTGCATTTTTATCAGTGTTATGGCTTTGTCCTATTCATCTTTGTATCCCCAGTATAATCTTTGGGGTGTGGAGCACAGCCTGTGCTCAGTGACTACTTACCGAGTAAATAAATAAACCAATGGAGGAAGAGACAATGATCCTTGTCAACCACGGTTTTGAAATGCCATGTTTGTTTCTGTAAGACTAAAAGTTTTAAATTCTATGATCTTTTAACGTATGCATAATTCACTGTAGTTCCTTTAAACAGAAGAACACAGCAGTAAATATGGCTCCTTCCTCCTAGAACAGGGGCTGAGTCTGGGGGGTTAGAAGGGGAGAGAGGTTTGTTTATACCCGGCCCCCCCTGGGACCAGTAACTACCGTGATAATTTTGTGAAAAGGCCAGACGGTTAAACAAGGATTTTGCTGAGACCTAGGAAATCGAAACACAGGAGAGTGCAAGCGCAAAAAAATCGTTAAATTTTACATCTGTGAGGGCTGGTTTGAAAACTTTATAAAGAGGTGCAGCCTGCATTATATAAAACCATACAACTCAGGGGATGCTCTGTTTTTCCGAGCGATTCAGAGAGGTCATTCACGGTATGGGGAGCAGAGACTTAACGCCAGTGGACCTCTTTAGAATCAATTGCTGTTAGTACATTCAACAAATTAATGCCAGTGCTATTGCTCTACCTTTCGTTTCCTATTTTCCATGAAATCTTATTCTTTTAAAAATATATTTCGAATTCTGTGTAGATTACATCATGTTCACCACCCAAAAGCTAATTATAGTCCATCCTCTCACATGTGAGCCTAATCACCCTTTTTGCCCTCCCTCTCCCTTCCCCTGTGGTAACCACCAATCCAATCTCTGTTGCTATGTGTTTGTTTTCATCTTCTACTTATGAGTGAGATCATATGGTATTTGACTTTCTCCCTCTGACTAATTTCACTCAGCATAATAACCTCAAGGTCGATCCATGTTGTCACAAATGGCCGGATTTCATCTCTTCTTATGGCTGAGTAGTATTCCATTGTGTATAAATACCACATCTTCTTAACTATTTATCAGATAAGGGGTTAATATCCAAAATATGCAAAGAACTCATACAGCTCAACAAGAAAAAAACCAACAACCCGATTAAAAAATGGGCCAAAGATCTGAACAGAGATTTCTCCAAAGAAGATATATGGATGGCCAACAGGCATATGCAAAGATGCTCAACATCATTAGCTATCAGGGAAATGCAAATCAAAACTACAATGAGGTATCACCTCACTCCGGTCAGAATGACTATAATTAACAAGACAGGAAACAACAAATGTTGGAGAGGATATGGAGAGAAGGGAACCCTTGTACACTGCTAGGGGGAGTGCAAACTGGTGCAGCCACTATGGAAAGCAGTATGGAGTGTCCTCAGAAAATTAAGAATAGATCTACCATATGATCCAGCTATCCCACTGCTGGGTATTTATCCAAAGAACTTGAAAACGCAAAGGCATAAAGATAATGCCCTCCTATGTTCATTGCAGCATTATTCACAATAGCCAAGACTTGGAAGCAACTGAGGTACCCATCAAGGGACGAATCTATGAAATCTTGAAGTTGTAGTTCAAATTGTTTACCCGCAAAAGGTATGTTGAAGTCCTAAGTCCCTGTACCTGTCAATGTGACCTTATTTGGAAATAGGGTCTTTCCAGATGTGATCAATTTAAAATGAGGTCTAATTAGGGTGGGCTCTAATGCAGTATGACTGATGTCCTTACACGAAGAGGGAAATTCGGAATAGACACACATGCAGAGGAGAACGTCATATGATGACAGACGCAAAGAGAAGGCATCCATGTGAACATAGAGGCAAAGATTGGAGTGAGATGGCCACAAGCCAAGGAGTGCTGAGGCCACCACAAACTGGAAGAGGCAAGGCAGGATCCTTCTCCAGAGGCTTTGGAGCGAGCATGATCCTGTAACACCTTGATTTTGGACTTCCAGCCTCCAGAACTGTGAGAGAATACATTCCTTTGTTTTCAACCACCCAGTTTGTGCTTCCTTTGTTACAGCAGCCGTGGGAAACTAATCCATTTGATGTAGCTGTAGTTTCAACGATCAAGCTAATTGTCAGACATATCCCAGAGAAGATGAGGGAACTTTCTGGGTCATTAGATGCTAAGCTGTGTGGCAGAGTCACACACATTGCTAAAGCTGAATCTCTGTGTTTGTGGTGATGCCCTTCCGTTGCAAGGCCAAAGTCCTTTAGGAAACCTTTTCAGACTCTCCGTCCAAGCAAGTGAGAGGACCAGCATTGTAAGAACTTGCCACGTTCAGGGAAGAGTGGCTGCACAGTGCTCCAGGCTCAGGAGGGGGCCCACATCTGCCTCTTCAAAGTCTTATCATTCTCCTGTGTCTTCTGGTGCTCAGTGTGTTTTTTTGTTTCGTTTGTAAGTTTCTAACCTAAAAAGCTCTCATGCAAGGCCCTGGAGACTGATTGAAGGCTGCCATAGTGTTCCATCTGGTTTGCATCATTTTATTATTGTTTTTTGTTTTTGTTTACAGTTCTCTGGATCTTAATACATACATTCATTGGGTCACCACTCCAATCAGAATGCACAATTCCATCAAAAAACTCCCTTCTGCTCTTCTTTTATCGTCCCATTATTTCCCCACCCCTGACCCTGATCTCTTCTCCATCATGATGGTTTTATAATTTCAAGACTGTCAGATAAGTGTAATCAGACAATATGTAGCCTTTGGAGAATAATGCCTTTGAGATTCATCCGTGTGTGTCAATAGTTCACTCGTTTTATTGCTGAGTAGTATTTTTATTGGCTGTGCAATAGCGTGTTTATCTGTTCATCTGCTGAAGGATGTCTAGATCGTTTGCCCTCTTTGGTGATTATGAATAGTGCTGCTGAAAACATTTGCGTACACGCTTTTGTGTGAACATTTTGTTCGTCTTGGGTAAACACTCAGGAGTGGGTTTTCTGGGTCGTACAGTAAAGTGCATTTTTAACTTAATTAAAACTGCCAAGCTTTTCCAGAATGGCTGATTTATTTTGAGTTAACTTTTGTATAAGTTGTGAGGCTTACTTCAAGACTTTTTGGGTTTTTTTTTAGTATATGACTGTCTCGTCATTCCTACACCATTTGTTGAAAAGACTATCCTTTCTCCACTGAATGGCTTTTATGCTGTAAAAATCAATTGACCATATTTGTGTGAGTCTATTTTTGGTCTCGACTCTGTTCCACTGATCTATTTGTCTGTCCCTTCACCAATATCATGTTATTTTGATTACTATAGCTCTATAGTAAGTCTTAAAATTGGATAACGTGATTGTTTCAACTTTCTCAAAATTGCTTTGGCTATTCTAATTCCTTTGCCTTTCCAAATACATTTTAGAAACAACTTGTCTATATTTAAAAAAATCCTCCTGGTATTTTGATCAGATTTGCCTTTAATTCGTAGATCAATTTGAGGAGAATTGACATCATTGCTGTGTTGAGTTTTCTAATCTGTGAACACAGTTTTTCCTTCCATTTATTTAGGTCTTTGATTTCCTGCATCAGTATTTTGTATAGATTCTTCAAAAGTTATGTTAGCTTTATAACTTCTTTCTTTTCTTGGAGCTATTGTAAATAGTGTTGTTTTTAAATTTTGTTTTCCAACTCTACATTGTTAATATAGAGAAATACAATTGATTTTTGTGTGTTGACCTTGTATTTTGCTACCTTGATAAACTTAATTTTTGGTTCTGAAATTGTTTTGTATATTAATTGGGGCTTTCTACATAGGCAATCTGGTTGGCTGTGAATAGGTCAGTTTTCTTTCTTTCTTTCCAATCCATCTGGTTTAATTTATTTTTCTTTCCTTATTGCACTGGCTAAAACTTCTAATAAGATGTGGAATATGAATGGTGAGAGTGGACATCTTTACCTTTTCCTGATCTTAGAGGGAAAGATTTCAGTCTTTCAATATTAAGTATAATGTTAGACATAGTGGTTTGTTTTGTGGATATCTTTTATCAAGTTAAGGAAGTCCTCTTTTATTATTAGTTTGCCAGAAGTTTTTATCATGAATACATGCTGAATTTTGTCAAATAATTTTTCTGCATCTATTGATGTAGCTTTTCTTCTTTATACTGTTAATAGTGTATTACATTGCTTCGTTTTAAAATATGGAATTAGTCTCACATTTCTGAGATAGCTCTCACATGGTCATGGTTTATTCTTTTTATGTATTGTTAGATTCAACTCGCTAATATTTAATATTTTCTTAAAGAGTTTTGTGTCTATGTTCATGGGGAATATTGATCTGGAGTTTCCTGTTTTTGTATCATCTTTGGTTTTGGTAGTAGGGTAATGCTGGCCTCATAAAATGAGGAGGAAGTGTACCCTTCTCTTCTATTTTCTGAAAGAGGTTGTATAGAATTGGTTTCATTTATTCTTTAAATGTTCTGTAGAATTTTCCAGTAAGATTGTCTAGGACTGAAGATTTTAATTTTGGAAAACTTTTAGCTGTGCATTAAATTTATTTTGAACTTATAGTACTATTCAGGTTATTGATTTTATCTTCTGTGGATTTTGGTATTTGTGTTTTTGAGTGAATTAGTCCGTGTCATCTAAGCTGCTGAGTTTATGTGTAGAGTTGTTCGTTGTATTCTGTCATTCTCCTTTTAATGCCTGTGGAGTCTGTAGTGATGTCTCCTGTTACATTTCTGACGTTGGTAATTTATGTCTTCTCTCTCTTTTTTCTTTGTTAGTATTTGAAGAGGTTTATTAATTTTGTTGATAGAAACTAGTTTGGTTCCATCTATTTTATCTGATGCATTATGTTTTCAATTTATTTGATTTCTGACCTTATCTTTATTATTTCCTGCCTTCTGCTTTGGGTTTAATATGATCTTTGGGTTTAATATGCTCTTCTTTTCATAATCTCTTAAAATGGAAGCTTAGATTATTGCTTTGAATTCTTTATTCTTTTCTAATACAGGCATACATCAGAGATATTGTGGGTTCAGTTCCAGACCACTACAATAAAGCAAATATTGTAATAAAATGAGTCACACACACTTTTTGGTTTTCCAGTGCATATAAAAGTTATATTTACATCATACTGTAGTCTATTAAGTCTGCAATAGCATTATATCTAAAAAAACCAATGTACATACCTTAATTAAAATACGCTTTATTGCTAAAAAATGCTAACCATCATCTGAGCCTCCAGTGAGTCATAATCTTTTTGCCGGTGGAGGGTGTTGCCTTGATGCTGATAGCTAATTGGGGTGGTGGTTGCTGAAGTTTGGGGTGGCTGTGGCAATTTCTTGAAATAAAACAACAGTGAAGTTCGCCGCATCAATCAACTCTTTCTTTCATGAATGACTTCTCTGTAGCATGTGATGCTGTTTGATAGCATTTTAGCCACAGTAGAGCTTCTTTCAGAATTGGAGTCATTCCTCTCAAACACTGCTGCTGCTTTATCAACTAAGTTTATGTAACATTACAAATCCTTTGTTGTCATTTCAACAATCTTCACAGCATCTTCACCAGGAGTAGATTCCTTCTCAAGAAACCACTTTCTTTGCTCATCGTGGCACCAAAACAATTAGAATAGTAACATCAAAGATCACTAATCACAGATCATGATAACAAGTAAAATAATGAAAAATGAAAATTTGGAAATGTTACAAGAATTACCAAAGTATGACACAGAGACACGAACTGAGCAAATGCTGTTGGAAAAATGATGCCAATAGACTTTCTCAATGCAGTGTTGCCATAGCCCTTCAATTTGTGAAAAAATGCAGTATCTGCAAAGCATAATAAAGCAAAGCACAATAAAACTAGGTATGCCTGTATACGTATTTCAATGCTACTCTTTCCCTCTAAGCACTCTTTTACCTGTATCTCATAAATTGTAAAGTGCTGTATTTTCATTTTTGTTTAGTTCAGATATTTTCCTGATTTTCCTTTAGACTTTGTCTTTGACCCAGGAATTACTTATGAGTGTGTTTTCAAGTGTCTGGAGATTTTCTTGCTATCTTTCTCTGATTTCTAGTTTAATTCCATTATGGTCAGAACATCTACGTTTTATCATTCAATAATTTAAAATTTTTTAAGATTTGTTTTATGATCAAGATTTCATCTTTCTTGGGGAATATTCCATGTGCACTTGATAATAAAGTGTATTCTGCTGTTGTTGTGTGAAGTATTCTATAAATGTCAGTAAGATCTAGCAGATTGAAGGGGTTGTCTAGTTCTCCTATATCCTTGCTGGTTTTCGGTCTGCTATTCTCCATCTAATAATTCTATTACGGAGAAAATTGTGTTGGAATCTCTACAATTATGAATTTGTTTATTTCTCATTTCAGTTCCTCCAGGTTTTGTTTTGTATATTTGAATTTCTGTTTTTAGATGCATATATATTTAAGATTGTTATATTTTCTAGGGAAATTGAACCTTTTATTATTGTGTAATGTCCCTCTTTATCCATGGCAGTTTTCTTTCCTCTGATGTCTCCTTTATCAGATATTAATATGGCTCCTCCAGCTTTCATCTGATTATGTGCTTCGGTGATATGTTTTTACATCCTTTTATCTTTATTCTAATTATATCTTTATATTTGAGGTGAGTTTTTTGTAGGCAGCCTATCATTACTTTATGTGTTTTTTAAAAATATCAGTCTGACCGGGGCTGGCCCCGTGGCCGAGTGGTTAAGTTCGCGCACTCTGCTGCAGGCGGCCCAGTGTTTCGTTGGTTCGAATCCTGGGCGCGGACATGGCACTGCTCGTCGAACCACGCTGAGGCGGCGTCCTGCAGACCACAACTAGAAGGACCCACAACGAAGAATATACAACTGTGTACCGGGGGGCTTTCGGGAGAAAAAAGATAAAATAAAATCTTTAAAAAAAAATTTAATAAAAAAAATATCATTCTGACCATCTGTCCTTTGATTGGTATGTTTAGGGCATTTACATTTAATGCATTTGTTGATATGTTTAGATTTAGGTCTTCCGTTTTCTTATTTGTTTCTTTCCTCTGTTTTCTCTTTCCTGCCTTCTTTTGGCAGGAAAATGTTCTTATTGGAACGTTTCTTAGCATTCCCTTTTGGATTTATGTATGTGATTCTGACAATATCCTTTTTTTATTATTTACAGTGGTTGCCTTGGAGATAACAATGTACAGACTCACTTTTTCACAGTTTACTGAGAATCAGTATTTTATCACTTAAAGCAAGTGTCTATACCTTACCACCATTGAGTTCCCTAACTTTCCCTCAATTTGTGTTATAGTTGTTTTATATGTGCACACATCAAAAACCCCACTAGATTATGTTATGTTCTTTTATTTCTTGTAGCCATTCTATCTTGGAGAACTAAGAAGAAATTAGGAAAATAGTCTATTATTTATAAACTTGATTGCTTTCAAGACTTTTCTCTTTGTCCCTAGTTTTAGCAGTTCAACTGTGATATGTCTAAACATTGGTTTCTTTAGGTTGATCCTGTTTAAGGGTTGCTGAACTTCTTGGATCTATAGTTTTTTGACTTTCACCAAATTTGGGACGTTTTCAGCCATTATTTCTTCAAAGTTTTTTTCTTTCTCTTCTCATTCTGAGATTTTTGATAACACGAATATTAGACCTTTTGTTTTTGCTCTATAGCTCCCTGAGCTTCTGTTTATTTTTGAAAAAATCTTATTTCTTTCTCTGTTTCTGATTGGATAATTTGTATTCATGTATCTTCAAGTTCATTGACTCCTCCATCTTCTCCATTCCGTTATGGAGTGGATCCAATGAGTTTTTTTAAAAAGTCATTATATATTTCTTAACATTTCTATTTGTTTTTTCTTATCTCTTCTATTTCTTTGTAAAAACTTTTTCTCATTTGTTTTAAGAGTATTCACAATTGCTTGTTGAAACATTTTAAAAATAATTGTTTTAAAGCCTTTGCCGGCAAATTCCAACATCTGGTATCTCAGAGTTGATGTCTGTTGATTATCTTTTCCCATGTGAGCTGAGATTTTGCCGGTTCTTTTTATTCTGAGCATGTTTGAACTTTGTCTTGGATATTTTGATTATTATGTTGTGAGACTCTTGGTCTCGTTACATCCTATAGAGGATGTATCTTGATATGTTTGTCTTTGCAGGTTAGGTTAAGGCCACAAGCTTGTTGCCAGTGGGCTGTTTCCAGTGTCAGTTTCACAGCATGTGCAGTGTTCCTCTGATCTGTCCCATGTGTGTGCCACCCAGTGGCTAGTCTGGAACCTAGATGATGATTTGTCTTTAAATACTGTTCTCAGTTTTCTATATCCTGATTAGGATCCTATCAATGCATGAGCAGCTCAAGGATGAGCCCAGGAGTTCATAAGCAACTTGATGAGCTACTTTCTGGAGCTCCTCCCTCTCTGTGATATCCTCAGTACCTTCCTCTTCTTGGGGGCTCCTCTTTGATGGCCCTTCAGCCAGGTAGCTGTGGCCTTTGTGATCTAGACCTACTGCACACTTTTGTGGTTGCAGCTGTCCAGGGCCAAGTGGCGAGAGAAACAGAGGATAAAAACTTGGTAAACTCAAAGCCAGTTTGGTGGTACTTCAAATTCTTGTCCTCTCCTCTGATCTGCCTGCCACTGCATGCTCCTCACACTCCTCCAGTGGCTGCTCCATGCATTCTGTCTAGGTTTTATGGCCACTTTCAGGGGAGAAACATGGTGGGATGTGATGGCTCCATCAGGTCCTATCAGTGCTTCTTAACCAGATGTGCACGTCTAGATCAGCTGTGGAATGTTTTCTCCCTCGTGTAGTTTTTACAGAGCCCTCTAAGTGGGGTTCACAACCTTTCCTTGTCCCTAAGGCTGGAGATCCTTGAGCAGTGTAGCCATGGTGGGGAAGCCCTTGGAAATGGAGACAGAGCCGACAGATGGGGTGCAGGGGATCCCGCTGCTCATTAGTTGGCGACTGCTTTGCTAACCAGATGCTCCTAGGACGCTTGGTCTACCCAGAAACAAAATATGGGATAGCTGATGGCAAATCAAAGACTTGGCTTGTGATACCATATTGAGAACCATTTTGCTTCTGGGTGATGCCTCTGTGTTGAGTTGTTATGTGTGAAGCTTCAATTTTCCTATGGGTGCAACATTACTTTCTATGGGTGCTGGATTCTACTTCTGGAAAATCAGTTTATAACATAAAAACCCCCAAGTCTGACATGAAAATAAATGAAAAGAATATAAAGCACAAATATGTGCCTTTGAAAACATTTCTAGTAAGTTTGTGAAACCAAACAGGGTCTATGGAGGTTAATTTTACAATTGTGTCTGTTTCAGCCTGGTCTGGGATGGCAGAAATGTTTAAAACTATAAGCCCAATGGCATTTGCACTGAAGACACCATTTTCTCTTCTTAATAAATCTCACAGATTAGGTGCTTTTTGTTGCTCCAAGAATCTTTAAACTGTGTTAAAGAATAGAGGATTCTTGTCTGTAGAAACATTTCTCTTTAAAATCACAGGCCATGTCTCCTAATTCTGCCTGGGAGCTGGAGATAAGGTACCAGCCTTGGTTCCCAGACCATCAGATGACCATCGGGGTGACCCCAGCAGTCTGTCCACTGTCATAATTGCACAATCGTGTGCTGAGCATCTCACTAATAAATGAAGTGCATGCCAGGTGCTCCAGCCAGGACAGACTCTACTTGTCCATCCTTGGGCCTCCCAGTATCTCTTGGGTTCAGTCGGTTTTATGGTTACATAGAAGAGGGCAGCTGGGGCTCTGTGTGGTCCTCAGTGCCTGATTCCAGGGGTGCCATTCAAGGGCTGGGATGTTGGGTGCGGACAATTCAGTTATTGGCTGGATTTCAGGCAACTTCAATCCTCAGTCAGCTTTGCCCACTGGAAGCCACCCTGCCTTACCTCTGCCCGCTCACAGATGCCATCACCATGCAATCCTCAAGGCTGCCCCCGCAGGCCAGGCCGCCCGGCCGTGGGTCACTGCACAGCATCTGTAAGCCCAGATGGAGGGTCTGTTTCTTGGCTGGAAGAGCTATTTTGGGGCATTGGGTCAAGCTCCTTTCTGGATCTGATTTGCTCTTTTTTCTTTCCTGTTCTTTGTTGTGTTTGAAACATTGAAATAGCTGGCAGCCCCTGGCCCAGGACATGTCTGGTTAGCTGGTTCAGTAAGGATGGCTCTGCAGGGCCAGAGTCCAATGAGGTTAAAAGATGCTGTGTCCATCTCTGTAGCAGGGGCAACTGCTCTGTGTTTAAATTGGTCTCTCGATGGGGAAGCTGCCTGACAGGGCTTGGAGCACTTCTGTGGGTGGGCTGCCGAGCAAGGAGAATCATCTCCAACAATGGAAAGGGTGCCTGCTTTTGATTTTGGAAAGTGTCATCTCATTACTCTCTAAGTCACAATTCCAGCATCTCTAAAATGGGTGCATAACATAATTTACTTTATAGTTTTGTCTTGAGGATTAAATAAGACAATGCAAGTGAAAGCAATTACCTACAAGTCCGCCATGGCCTAAGTACTAAGTAAATCTAAATGATGCTCTGCTGTTACTTACTAGTTGTGGCCCCTGGGTGTGGTACCTAATTTCTCTGAGCCTCTTCCTCAGGTGTAAAGTGAGAACATTCATATCTTCTGTGCAGACTTGTGGGAAGATTAAAAGGGACACAGATATACATGTCCTGGGACCAGTGGGTTTCCAATATTAATTGCCTCCAGACTGTCCTTGATTAATATACATGTCTATGCTTTGGAAACATTTGCTAATATATAAAAAAAGGCAACCCTTGTATAGAGAATAGCCCAAGTGAGGCAATATCCTGGGACTAACCACACCGTCGACCAGAGAATTAGAGACCTCAGCTCTAGGCCGGAATCCTTTCCCCCTGTGCACATGTCAGTTACCATCCTGTGGTCCCTGCTTGCTTCAGTCAAGGCCATCCCTGAACGTCCACAACGTCACTACCATTCACCATTCCCTCCCACACCCTCCTCTCTCTATCTGCAACTGCTGCTCTGGGGCTAGAAAACGCCCTGACTTCTTCCTTCTCTTCTCTTCTCCTCCTTACTGTAACTCACACCTGGTGTCCTCTGGGGACAGCCTGTCAAGTTGAAGGTCTTATTCCCCTCGTGTTCCATGTTCCCCAGGAGGTATCGTCCTTGCTTCATGTCACCACTTGAAAACCATTTCCTTTCCTTCTTCCTCCAACACCCCAGCTCTTTCTAGCTCGTGCCATTTGCCTCCATTGTCCTCTCCCTGTCCTCACGATCAGTTCACTCCTCTCTTCTGCTGTTCACTGACAGTTCTGGCTCTTCTCCATCCCAGATCTGATCATTCCTAATGACTTCACATCTTGGCCTTTCACTTCCTTAATCTCTGCATCTCCAATTACATTTCCCTGCTAACTTCAGCCTTCCCCTCTCGTGGACATGCCCACCAGGGATAACTATATCATCTCTGAAATCGCAAAAACAATATACCATTCTCCAACCATGCCCCAGTTCTTCCCCTGAAATATCCTTCAACCTCACTGAGATATCCAGCCCCACAGTTTTTCACAAAACCCTTGTCTTCATGTCTTCCGAGCTAAGCTTCAAAATATTGTTCCTTAATAACCCCTCCGTTGCCTGCCCAATTTCCTGGATCCCTTTCCTTTGAGATATTCAGCAGGCAGAACTCCCAACAGGAGCTGAACCTGGCCACCACCTTTGCATCCTGCCCCAGAGCACAGAGAGTTGCTGTAGAGAATCAGAAAGCCAGGTGGTTAGGTTTATTTTGCAGCGTTGGTCACAGATCTCCAGAGTTTTCACTTATTTATCTCCCTAAACCCCTATTTTGTACTTAGTCTTCTGCCCTCAAACCCCCATCATCCTCCCTCCCCATTTTCAGCCATCAGATGGGAGCCCCTTCATCTCTCACCTCCAAAGTTGTAACCCCACCTACATTTGCATCCTTTGTCCCATGACCCCATCCTGTTGCTCCGGAGGAAGTGGGTGTCTCTCCTCCTTCAGAAGTCCCTTCTTCCCCTGGGCGCTGGTCCATCTCCTTCCTCCTCTGTAGGATTCCTCTTTCCCCCCTTCCCATCTCTGTCCTGCGTTATCAACTTCCCCCTCTCTGCTTGTTCATTGCTGTTCTGCCCAGAAACTTGCTTTAGAATCTTCTAAGGAAAAAAACCTGCACATATTCCCACCCTCCCCTCCAGCTACTGCCCTCTTTCTCTCATCTCCATTTCCTCTCCTTTTTGTCCACTTTTCAACCCACCACGGTGTGGCTACTGATGTCACCCTCGCTCCCCTGAAACAACCTTCGTCCAGGCCAACCATTCTCATTCTTCTGGTCCAACGCTTGTCCCCCCTTCCTTGCCCTCTCTGCAACACTTGACCAGGTTGGGCACCACCTCCTCAACACGTTCTCTTCTCTGGTCTTCCTCGATTTTATCAATAGCTCACAATCCTCCTGCTTCGCGGGTCCTTCTTCTCAGCCGCTCTCAGGCTCCCCGTCTCCTGTGCAAACTCAACTGTTGGCAGTACCGCACCTATTCTTTTTGCTCTGTACTGCAGTCCCCCTCACCCGCGGTTTTGCTTTGCACGGTTTCAGTTACCCACCGTCAACTGCGGTCATAATATTACATGGAAAATTCCAGAAATAAACAATTCTTGCACTTTAAATTGCACACTGTTCTGAGGAGCATGAAGAAATTTCACGCCATCCCGCTCGGTCCCGCCCAGGTCGTGAATCATTGCTCTGTCCAGGGTGTCCACGCTGTATCTGCCACCCGCCCTTAGTCACTTAGTACCTGTCTGGGTCATCAGATCCTCTGTCACAGTGTTGCAGGGCTTGTGTTCAAGTCACCCTTATTGTATTTAATAACGGCCCCAAAGCGCAAGAGGAGTGAGGCTGCAATTTGGATGTGCCAAAGAGGAGCCATAAAGTGCTTCCTTTAAGTAAAAAGGTGAAAGTTCTCCACTTAATAAGGAAAGAAAAAAAATCGTATGCTGAGGTTGCTAAGATCTATGGTGACTTTTATTACAGTATATTGTTATAATTGTTCTGTTTTATTATTAGTTATTGTTGTTAATCTCTTGCCGTGCCTAATGTATAAATTAAACTGTATCATAGGTATGTATGTCTAGGAAAAAACCCTGTACATAGGGATAAGTAGTATGTGTGATCTCAGGTGTCCCCTGGGGGTCTTGGAACGTATCCCCCATGTATTAGGGGGACACCGTACCCCTCTCTTGGTGATCTCATCCATACCAATGGCTTTAAGTATTTATACATTAAACCATCCAAATGTTGGTCTCTAGCCCAGACTCTCCCTCCCAGCCTTGACATCTGCCTGCACGTTTCCTGGGCACCTTGGCCTTAACAGACTCTGAGGGGCATTCTCCAGCCCCGCTCCTCCCATTTTCCCACCTCACAAAATGGCTCCACAGCCAGCCACATGCTGGAGCCCCAAACGAAATCATCCCTGACCGCCTTGCGCCCATACTCCATGTTCTAGTCGAGGGGCCCACCAACATCATAAGGAACTGGATCCAGCCAGCAGAGCCCAGGGGCACCTCACCTCATCGACAGGTGTTAAGATTCCTCAGACAACGCCGGCCATGGCTCCATACATGCTCCCTGCCCCCATGGACCAGAGCAGGGCGGGGGGCAGGGGAGGGGGTCTGAGGAGTTGGGAGGGATATGAAAGGAATCCCATAGGACGTCATGCTTTCTCCCCCAGGAGAAAGATTAGCCATGCCTTGGGGGACAGTGAAGGAAAGCATTAATGGAGTAAAATGAACGTGGACTTTTTAATAATTAAAAATCATTTAAAGTTTGCAGTATCATTCTGGAACCAAGGAGAATGACTAAAGGAAAAGAAACTTTTTATATTTTGAGTTCTGATTGTTCAATAAACCAATGACAATAAATGTGAGCACATTACCTCCTGTTTAAGACTTTTCAAAGATTTTCCATTAAACTTAAAATGAAACCCTAACTCCTCCCAGGGGCCTCTATGCATAGTCTACTGCCACCTCTCCACCCATCCAGGGCCCTCTCTTTACTACCTTCTGCAACTCAGTCCCTCGCTCTTCCTTTCCTCAGCACTCAGCTCTTTAGCCCCAGGGCCTTTGCACATGATTTTCTGGTTTTTTGGAAAGGTCTGGGCTGTTTCCTTCTCATCTTTCTAATAGCATTTCTGTAGAAAAATCTGTCATCTCCCATGATTGGTCTTTTTATGTCCCTCTCATAGAACCTATCACTTTATTATCTGTTGGATTACTTGTTTTGCTGTTTATTGTCTCCTTAAGTGAGTCCTGTGAGGGCAGATAATCCTTGCCTTGATCACAGTTGTTCCCCCTGAGCCTAACATAGGCTCTGACATGGGTTAGGCCACTAGTAAGTATCTGTTGGTGAAAGAATAAATTCATTTTTCTTACTGACCTGCTGATGCTGCTGTGAATGGCTATTTCTCCTCAGGTTTAGGCACCACGTGGCAAGAGATTTTTCTTTCTCTGCCAGGCAGAGGTTGCTGTCACAGAGGATGCTGTGAAGCTAGTGAAGCCGAGTTTCAGGGCCTTTCTTACACTTGTAGGGGTTCCTTCTAAGGCAATGTGATTGACAAGGTCACGTGTTTCTGAGAATTTTGCAAATGTAAGATTAAAATAATTGTTTTCCTTTCTGTAGAGTACCTCTGTATTAATCATGCCTTTGATTTCCTGTAACTTATGATGCTTTGACATTTGGGGCCCTGATGACCGGGAGAGACTGCCCCCAGCAGGGCTAGTAATTCCGAGGGAGCAAGTCACGCCCCTTCTGCAAAGGAGTGTGTCTATGTGTGTAAACCGACCAGTCCAGAGCCACACCCCACTGCCACGTGTATGGACGCTCACAGGCCACGCCACCGTTCCCCTGTCCTCATCACTCCGGCTCCAGGTACAGACGACCCAGGATGGCTCCTGTACTCCAGAACCCGGAAATTATTCACACCAGCTGGTCCTTACCCAGCTCACCCTGCCCCGCCTGTGCCTTCCTGTGGAAACCACAATAACGGCTCTTGCCCATGTTTTCCCCTCTCCCTCTGCCTCCTGATGACCCTGGTGCTTCCCTGTGTGGCCCTGCATGGCGGGCTGTGCCTCCTGTTTCTAGAGAGCTGTGATTATAATACATGGCTTCTTTCACGGTGGTCATTTCTATGTCTGTATGTCTCACCATAACTGATTAAAACAAATCCTGGGTACTCATTAAAACAACTGCCCCAATTTTATAAACAGATAGTAGCCCTTGGTGAGAATATCCTTGGCTGTGGGGACCCCACACATCCACGCCCCCCCCCCATACATGCATCCTGAGGACTAAGGCAGCACCACCAGCCTGTGGCCCAGCCACCCCTGGGGGTTGGAACCTACAGCCAAGGCCATGGCCTCTCGCTCCTGAGCCATCCATCCCTTGGACAGAGGGTGACCCTGAGCAGGTGGCAGTCTCTTTGCTTGGCATCCTTACCCATTTCTCCAGGCCCAAGGATCTAGAGAGCCCAGCTGGGAGAGCAGACTTCTGGGAAGTGTGAAAACATCACTTCTGCCTCTTGTAAATGTCCATTTGATGATGGGGCCTCTGCTCGTAGTCACAGAGCTTCCAGTCGGAGGGGCCTTAGAAGCAGCTTCCTCACACCTCCTCCTTCCCACGTTTTGTCTGTGCTACATCTATTGAAGTTTTGCCAGCTTCTGTGTTAAGGGAGGGAGCACAAAGTCAGATCAACTCTCCTCTGCCCTCCAACACTAAACAGGCAATTGATGATTGCATCTTGATGTAATCTCCTGAGAGGGAGGAGGTGAGGCTGAGAGGGGAGGAGGTGAGGCTGAGGGGGAGGGAGGTGAGGCTGTGATGAGGCAGCTGAGGCTGAGATGAGGGAGTTGAGGCTATGAAGGGGAAGGTGAGGCTCAGGGGGAGGGGGATGAGGCTGAGAGAGGGGAGGTGAGGCTGAGAGGGAGGGAGGTGAGGCTGAGATGAGGGAGGTGAGGCTGAGATGGGAGAGGTGAGGTTGTGAAGGGGGAAGTGAGGCTGAGGGGGGAGGGAGGTGAGGCTGAGGGGGAGGGACGTGAGGCTGTGAACGGGGAGGTGAGGCTGGAAGCGAGGCGGGATCCTCACAGAGGGAACCTTCAGAAGGTAGGGACAGTCCCCATCCTGGGCAGTTTTGGAAAGAATACTGGGCAGCTGGGCTGGGGAGCTGGCTGGCTGGGGGCCACTCTGAGGCCTGGGCGTTGGGTGCTGCCCTGGCATCTGCTGGGGTGCACCCCCAGACTGGCCCTGGATGGATGGAGCCTGAGGGCAGGGCAGGGAGCGAGGCTCTGACTTAGTCTGGGGCGCTGGCCGCCAGGTCAGTCCTCACCCGGGAATCAGCACCCATCCTGTGGCTGGGATTGCAGCCCTGCGATGGGGCTGCTCTGTCCCGGGATGCTGACAGGGGTGTGGGCGGCATCCTGGCTCCCTTGGATGAACTGAGCAAACGGGGCCTGTTGCTCTTTCTCCCATTCACATGGAAGCTCTGAGACAAGGCAGCTTCATCAGTGGCTTCCTTTGCTGTACCTTCAGTATGGAGAGCAGTCTTTGCATTTAATTAGTGCTCAGCAAACACTTGTTGAAGAAATGAGTATCACACGTATGTTAGACTCAGGTGCAGGTGCAGGCTGAGCTGACCAGGGAGCCAGGGCACGTTCTGGAGGCCCTGGTGGCGCCCCTGCTTGCTTCCTCACCTCCGGGGCCGGGTGCTCCGTGCCTGTGCCTCTGCCCTCTCAGACCTTCCCCTTCTCTGGGGTGCTGGCAGGCAGGGCATGTTGCATCAGGACTGGGCGGTGATGTGAACTTTTCCAGGCTGCAGCATGTCCCTGACACTCTCCGCAGCTGGCCCCCATCGGGCCTGAGTCTGCAGCTAATGCTGTTTCCCCAACAGAATGCACAGATGAACGCCTCGGACAACAACCTGGATGATTGTTTATTTTTCTCTTGGACTGACTGCTTTGGCGCCCACCGAGGGATCTCCTAGGGCATCTCATTTGAAAATAGTCTGGGCTTGCTGTCTGCAGGCGAGTGCTTTTGAGACAAAGGCAGTCTGAGACAACTTCATTACCTGTCGGGGTTTCTCCATCACACTCGGGCTGCCTCAGATCCGGGAGTGTGACTCACCGTGGACTTCTTCCCAAACATTTGTGTGTCCACCCGATCTCTCTGTGAGTTTGACAACACCTGGAAGGCAGGCAAAGCTTTTCTCTAGTCATACTTAGTGTTTCCTAATTTTGTTAAATGGATGATTTACTGAGCTCCTCGAATGCAACAGACACCGTGCTGGGCGTGTTGGCCTCCAACGTCTCGTTTTATTTCCACCACGTTCCCCTGACGTGGGTATTATTATTGTTGTTCTCTTGGGGAGTAAATTACTGCTTTGAGAGATGAAACCACTTGCTCAGAATTTGTCAGGATTTGTACCAAGAGACCAGACTTGACGCTGGGCGACCCAGGCCAGCGACAGCTCACTACTATTCTACTTCTGCTTCTCCCTGTGGGCCAGACAGCCAGATCTGGGAGGTCATGTGGGGCTGTGTCTGGAGATGGGACCTCCCCAGGCTCTGATTTGGGTCCTGCAGATAGAAAGATGGAGGGAACAGAGGGGCTCGCAGTGGGGGAGTGCTGAGACAGACACAGACAGCTGCTCAACCAGGCGGTGATGGTGTGGGGACATTCCAGGGGCTCTAAGCAGCCAACCCGGGTCCCTGGGAACGTTGGTTTTGTGCTGAGAGTGGCTCCTACAAGGAAGGCCTGTCCATGAGCTCCGTGTGCTGTACAGTAAGCCCTACCTCTGGCCTCTGAAGGCCGGAGTCTAGCTACATACGTGGAGGCAACTGCTGTTTCATGCATTGAATTTAGACGCTGTCCTGTTGATTACAGTTGGAAGAGAATGAGGTAGGCAGCAACTTAGTGCTGCTCTTTGGCTCAGGAAATAGAGTTACCTCGGGGACAGTGGCCTGCGCTTTGAATCAGAACACCCTGGGTTCCAACAGGAGCTCTGCCACTTGTTGGTGACCTTGGGCAAGTCCATGACACCTCTCTGAGTCTTGATGTTCTCGCATGCAGCTTGGGATAGAAATATCTATTGCCATCATGAGGATTAAATGGTGTAGACCAGTGGTTCTCAACTTGAGATGATTTAGTCCCCTAGGGGACATTTGGCAATGTCCAGAGACATATTGGGTTGTCACAACTGGGGATGGAGTGCTATGGCATCTAGTGAGTAGAGCCTGAGGATCCTGCTAAATGTTCCACAAAGAACTCTCCAGCCCAAAATGTCAGTGGTGCTGAGGTTGAGAAACCCGGGTGTCAATGACAAAGCATCACCTGGTGCTTAGCACCCAGGAGGGTGTTAATCATGGTGAACTGTGTCAGACTCAGCGTGTGAAGAGTGGGAGGCCTCCTTGCTAGGACTCCCATCAGGCACTCCCATTTCCATGGCTGGCCTCTGGGATCCAGGATGGGGGTGGTGGTGCTGCGAATGGGGGGTATTCATCATCGGGGAGCATGAGGGGTCCTGAGTCTGCTGCTGGTGGAGGAGACTTCCCTTTCCCTGTCGGGGCCTCGCTCTCCCCGCCTGTAATGTGACATGTCAGACAGCTTCCCAGGGCCGTCTGGCTCTGATACTTCTCCCCAGGGGCTGGCTCGTGCTGGGTTCTGGCCAGGACAGGGCTTTGGAGGGCTTTCCCAGGGGTCCTGCCCACCCCCTCCCGGCTCTGGGTCCAGGCACATCCTGCCTGGCTGCAGCTGGTGGGTGGGCTCTCCTCCCAGGACCCCTCAGCATGGGGCTTCGTTGTGGCGTGAGCAGCTCGGCTCTTGGCTTCAGGCAGCCAGGTGGTAGATGGATGCCAGCCCCCAGCAGATTTGGGCTTGAAGGAGACCCTCAGGCTGAGACTGGGTGTGCTGAGTCCATAGGAGGAGGGGAGCTCTTGCATGTCTTCCTTGTTCCATGTGGACTGGTCCCAGGTCTTTTCTGAGCCCATCGGACTGGGGAGCAAAGGGCATCTGTTAGCAGCCCTGTGAGTGACTGGCAACAAGCACAAAGGGAGATTAACAGGGTAGAGAGGAGACCAGGGAGATGTGCTAGGGTTAGGGAGAGGTGATGAGGCTGCTGCAAGGTCATGGAGGGGGTGGAGAGCAGGGCTGGATTGGGGCAACTTTCCTGAAATCCAGTGGTCGGGGCCTGGAGGTCGGCAGGGTATGGAGCAGGAAGGCTGACACCCAGGTGTCTAGAGGAGACGGAGGAGGGAGGGGAAGGAGCAGGCACGAGGAAGAGCTGCTGAGAGGGAGGGGTCCCGGGGGTGTGGGAGGGGACGATATTGTGCAGTGAAGGATGAAGACGAGGAGCCCTCTTCCTTTGGCGGTCCCCAAGTCCATTACCCTAGTGGCAAGTCTTGGTTGTCCCTCCATCGACTGAGATGTGGCAAGGGGAGGTCCTTGAGCAGTGGAGCATGGTCTTGAGGAGCAGCTGGACACTGCCCTGGAGACTCCTTGGCCTGGCCACTTCCTCCTGACCATCCACAGGGTCCAGAGGCTCATTCTGGTCCAAAAACCCTGAATGTGACACACTGGCCTGAGAGAGGTTGGGCAACTAGGACTCCTGGGTCCTCTCGGAAGGAGGTCCCTTCTGTTCTAGTCTTCACATCTCTCTGAGCCTCTGTTCGCTCTTCTTTAAAATGGGATCATTGTTTGTGCCCTGTGCATCTTGCAGGGCAGCTGTGAAAGTTCACTGGGCTCACTGCTGAGGCGCTGCACCACTGTGGCCTCAGGAGTGACGGCAGAGCGGAGGGGCCACTCAGAGTCAGGTCCGCTCAGGGCTGGGGCCCAGTGCAGTGGGGCACAAAGCTCAGCTTACCCTCTGAGTTCACCCGTGTGCCCTGCTCCTGTCTTCCCCATCCTGCCTTCGGCACGTGGCTCTTCTAGCCTTCCTGGTTCAACCGGGTCCCACCCCAAGCCCAGGGGCAACCAGCATATAGGGGTGGGCCCCTACTTCCTCACTTACCAACTCAACAGAGGTTGTCCAGTCACCCTCACTTCAGGCAAGGTGGTGGGCACAGGAAAGGGGCTGCCCCTTGCTACCCTGGAGGCCTGTGTCCAGGTCACGTTCAGCATCCGCTCCCTCTTGGGCAGCTCCCGTCTCTGGAGGCCGCCAGCCTCTGGAAATCTGTGTTGTTTCTGGGCCTCAAATTGGCTAATTAGATCGACAACAGAGGGCCGAGGGAGAAAACACCACGTGTGTTTCTAGAGTGCTTTTTAGGGAGCCATAAAAGTACCAGGTTGTCTTTTTTATGATGGTTCTTAAGGTCCTGATTTAAGAGATTCTTGAGTTTTCCTGTTTTCGCCTGTGGGTTGCTCTTGCTGAGAAACTTAGGTCTCCTCCGAGGGAGCCCCTTCTCCAGCTGCAACAGCCGGAGGTGGAGACGATGGTGGAGGGGAAAGAAAGTCCTGATAAGAGCCAGGTGCTGTGTGAAGCTGTTTGCAGACGTCGTCTCATCGCGCTACTGCCAGGAACCCTGGGCATGCTGGGACCGTCCAGAGACAGACCCCAGGAAGGTCCTCACTCATCTTCAGTGACACAGCTGCCAAGGGCTGGGCTCACCAGGCGTCTCCTTGCTCCTCCCTGCCAACAACGCCACCTGGGCCACCCTTAGCTCTCGCCTGACTGACCACGGCCAGGAGTCCTCAGGGGTGGCCAACTTTTTCACCTTTGACCCCTAGAGACAATTTTCTGTAGAGCACCCAGACGGACCCTCTTCCATATGACTCAGTTCGTCTTTGTTCAGAAAGCTCCCAGTGGTTTCTGTTCTTGGAATAAGACCCAAAGTCATTTTCATCACTTCTAAGGCTCTCACGAAGTGGCTGCTGCTGCCTCTGGCCTCATCTCTGACTCCCATCCCCCAGGCTCACCTGTTGCCTCCTTTTTGGTCCTCCAATTTGCCCAGTGAGGTCCCACCGCAGGGCCTTTGCACTGGCTGCTCCTCTAATGGACCACTCTTTTCCCAGGTAGCCTCAGGCTCACTTCCTTACCTTCTTGGGACCTCTGTGGGATGCTGCCTCATCAGAGAGGCCACCCCTGATCGCCCTTCTTAAAAGAGTCCCCTCCTGCTCTCCTCTGGCCCTTATGCTGCTTCATTCCATAGCGTTTGTCATGACCTGACATTCTATTGTACGTTAGTTTGACTTAACAATGATTGATTGTCTCCCTCCTGCCAGGCTGCAATCAAAGGGGCTGTTCCCGTCTTGCCCCTGTTGTGTCCCCTGTATCAGCAATAGTGTCTGAAACACAGTTGGCGCTCAGTGCATTTGGTGACCAAAGGACTCATTGCACGAACGCTGGGATCAAAGGGGTGGTGGAGCTGGGGAAACACAGGGAGTGACAGTGAAGGACAGAGAAGGCCCGGTCTATCAGATGAAGCTTCTAGATGTGGATACCGGCCTGCCAGGGAGCCCGGGGCTGGAGGGCAGAGCTTGGAGGAGCTCTAGCACCATTGGAAGGAGACCGACAGAAAGCCCTTTGCCAAGGTTCCTAGTGGCTGCCGAGCTCCCGTCCAAAGCTGGACGGGCAAGGAAGCTCACGTGAAGTTCATGGTCTTGGCAGCCAGGTGCTTCCAGATGCCCTTCCACAAAGGCTGGTAATCCACGAGGGTTTTCCCCTGGAGGGACTGTGGCTCATATCTGTTGCCTGCACATTTCAAGGCATAAACAGAACACACCCAAGCAGGTCCTGCCTTTGCAGCTGCAAATGTGACTGAAGGCGTTGCTAGCAGAGGTGTGAGTTGTCCTTGCCAAGGTGTGGAGAGGTGTGTTCATCTTGGGTGGGCTCTGTGGTCATTTCCTCCAGGGATTGGACTGGAACTTGCCGCCCGTTGGTCAACTCTTCGTTCTCTGTGCTCATGGGCCGCCATCGTATGATCGTATGGTGGGTTACTGAGGTTTATCCTGACACAGTACTTGTCCCATAGCTTTCATGGGAGCCAGTGACCCCTCCACACTGGGGCTGCCCAAGCTACAGCTCACTCTGGAGGAAGGAAGAGACAATTGTCATTTCTTGGGTGCCCGCAGTGGCCGGCCTCAAGCTAGGCATCTGTGATTTCCTGAGTCCTCACTGGGAAATGGGCTTCAATATTCCTGCACATTTTACAGAGGAGGGAAGTGGGGTTCAGAGAAGCCATGTGACTTGAGAAGCCAAGTCCCCGCCTCTGTGAGTAGCAGAAGCAGGGTCTGGTGCCTCATTATGTGGGGACCCCAGGTCCAGCGGCAAATTCATTACGACACGTTCAGGAGGCAAATCTCCCCGCAGAGCCCACTTGGGGCACGGCCAGCAGTCTCAGCTGATTTCTTTATTACTCTATCAGCCTTTTACCTCGTGACCTCTAGGTGGGAACATGAGGGTGTTTTCCGTGGAGAATAAGGAGTGAGGACTGGCCAGGAAGCACCCAGAGATGAGCCACCGAAGGAGGACTCAGAGCTATCCTGGGTAACCCTCAGCCTGGGGAGCTAGTAGAGATGGCGGTTGAGAAGTCGGGATCAGGAGTAAGATTGCATTAGCTGTGTGACCTTGGACGGTCATTTCTGGTCTCAGAAATTCAGCTTCCTCATCTACTATATGGAAATACAAGTTGTCTTTGGGTCTAAAGCTCCTCGTGTCTTGTGCATTGTAAGGGTTTAATGAACATTCATGAAAAGAAAGTAATCCAGGATCATACACTAAAATGCATCACTGTCACATTTTGTCTTCACTTAACAAATACTGAGCACCTGCCACGTGCCTGGCACGGTCCTAGGTGCTGGGTCCAGTGGTGAGCGAGACAGACTTGACACTCACATCCTGGGGGCTGCGCTGTGGTATGGGAGATGCTGGGGAGAAAACAACTGAGCTGGGCTCTGACAGGTGAGAGGAACTTAATTGTCACCAGGTCTAGGTGACTCCCAGGTGGCAGGAGGAGGAAAGGCAGAGCATTTCAGGAGTTGGCACAGCGTTTGGAAGATAATGAGATTCAAGTGGCTTTGGTCTCTCCCCTGAGATAGCGCACAGCCATTGAAGGCTCTTGAATAGTGACTGCTACTATCAGATTTGTGTTTTGATTGAAAAGTTCCTCCTGGCTGCTGTGTGGAGTCTTGATGGTGGTGACAATTGTGGACTAGCGAAGACCAGCAAGGAGGCTCCTCAAGTTGTTCTGGCAACAGACAAAGGTGGCTTGGCATAGGGCGGTGGATGGATAGACCTGGAACCTGGCAGGAAGCCTGTTTGCTGCCTGGCCTCCTGGCTTCCTGATTCCTGTGGACCAGCATTTGTCACAGAGGATACCTGTGCTGTAGCCCTTGGTTTTGGGTTGAATTGTGTCCCCCCCTAAAAAGTCATGTTGGAGACTTATCCCCAGTACCTCAGGATGTGACCCTATTTGGAAATAGGGTCTTTGTAGATGATCAAGTTAAGATGGAGTCATTAGGGTGGGCCCTAATCCTATATGACTATTATCTTTATAAAAAGGAGAAATTTGGACATAGAGATAGACATACACAGAGGCAAGACAATGTGAAGACACGGGAAGAAGATGGCCATCTACAAGCCAAGGAGAGAGGCCTGGAACAGAGCTTTCCCGCACAGCTCTCAGAGGAAATCAACCCGGCTCATGCCTTCATCTTGGACTTCTGACCTCTAGAACTGGGAGAGAATAGCTTTCTGTCATTTGAGTCACCCTGTCTGTGGTACTTGGTTACAGCAGCCCTGGCAAACGCTTGTCTCTTTGTACAGAAAACTTGGGGACCTCCAAAACATCAGCACACCTGGGTCCCACTCTTGGAGCTGTAGACTCGGTGGGAGGGTGGGGGTGGGCTCTCCAGGTGATGCTGATGAGCATCCCAGGCGTGGGGAGGGTGGGCTACACGGCGTAGGTCTCATGCGGTCCTCCCTCTGTGCGTTTGCGCCCTTGGTCCTCAGCTCTATCCTTGGGAGAAGCCAGACCACCAGAAAGTTCTGTGTTTGGCTTTCGTTGTGCTGCAGACTCCTTCCAAGTCCCCTACACAAAGTGGAATTGATATAGGCGTAGTGGAAAGAAGTAGGCCATGGGAGTCAGAGAATGCAGCTCTGTCTCTTATTGGCTTTGTGAACGTGGCCAAGACACATGTTCTGAGTCCTGGTTTCTTTATCTGTGAGGTGGAACCATGTCTTTGCTGGGTCACCATAAGGATGCAGAGAGGATGTGCATAAACAAGGCTGCCATGTACATCTGGGCAGGTTGTGTCCTGCACAAGGTGGCTGGAGGGTGAGTTAGGGCTGGACTTGGTCAGCATGCTGCTCGCCAGTCCTTCCCCGCTGGGTCGTGCTCTTCTGAGCTGCTATGGGCTGGGGTGGCCCTGTATGTCAAAGGTCCCATAGCGTTCCCAGCATGTAGTGGATATTCAATGAGGGTTTGCTTTGTCCCTTGAAGAAATTATCCATTACAGCATCAGGATTTAGTGAATGTCTCCTTCTTCCTCCATGTAACTGAATGTATTTCCCTTTTTGCTCGTACTGCCAGGAGGGTCAACGATATGAATTCTTATGTTAGTGCAATTATATTGCCTTTTCCCCTGGTTCTAAATGATTATGCTTTATTTATGTTGTACCAGTTGATTGTGTATGATCTTTGTGGTAAGCAACCCAGTTCCTCTGGAGAAAATGTTTATAAGTAAATGCAATATGTTTTTAGACTTTGGCTGGCACATCCTGTGGCTGTCCTGGGTCTGTTAGACTAGCAGACTGTCAGAGGTGGGTGGGGTCGCCCTAGAAGGTGCATGATGTTGAGCTCGAACCTCACAGATGTGGCTTTGGGGATATTTCCTTGATCATAGGGTGGGGAAGCTGCTGCATGGGGCCAGTGGGTGTTTGCCATGCAGACTGGCCCCGGATTTCTGCAGGAGAAGAATTGGGAGTTCATGGTCTAATCTCGGGATATAAAGGCGACCACTCCATGGCATTGTGTCCTGAGGGGCAGCCTTGAGTGTGAGTGTGCAAGAGGGAGAGCCGCTAGGCTCTGCAGGTGCGTGTGGGGGCCTTGCTCTCATCTGCTCACTGTACGTTGCTGGAAATATCCCACAGCTGTTATTATTTCCTTACAGATTTTTGTCTCCTCCAGAGTTGAAAAGTCACTGCCTATGAGCTGACCCTGGTTCAGAGATGTGTTTGTGTGGCCGGCACGGGGTGTTTGACCATACACGCCAGGATGCCTTTAGGTGGCGTCTCACCCTCGGGTCAGATGCAGGGCTCCTCTCCCATAGTGGGCGCACCCCTGCCTGCCCCCCTCGCTCCTCACTGTGTCACTGCCCGGGACAGAGTCCGTGCTGCCCCCGGCATCTGCATTTTGACACAACAAGGCATAGGATGGAAGAGAAACATTTGCTGAGCATCTGCTTTGTGCCAGTCACTTTTCTAAGCACTTTTACAACTCTCTTCTTCTTCAGACTATATCACCCCTACAATGGAGACATTAATCTCATTTACAATGGGGGCTGTTGAACCCCACATCAAATGTATGAGAAGAGAGTGTTCCAGGATTAAGCATCCCTGGCTCCTACACAGGCTGCATGGGCTTCACCTGAGACTCTGCTGGAATCCATGGGCTGTGCCCGTCACTTAGCAGTCCATCCTCCCTAAGTGCCTTCCAGATGTGCCAGGAGAGGGAGAATGGTTCCTTTGGTGATTTCAGATCACTTATGCTCCTACAGTTCACAGATCGGTTTCCGTTGTGGTTGGAGCAAACCTGTGCCAATCAATGCGCTATCTTTTCTTGGGTCCTCGGCAAATCTGCATTCCTGTTTTTGCCTGTCATGTGGGACTTTTGAACACTGTCAGTCCCAAAGGCAGAAGTTTGCAAAGAGCAAGACACAGATAAGGAGATACAGGCTATGGCGTAGAGAGCAGCTGCTGTTCCTCCTCAGGATGCTGTGGGGACTCAGGGGGACAGGGGGCTATGTCTCCTGGGTACCAACCTGGAATGTGAGCACCTCTCCTGTTGGTGCACACATCTGGGAGGGCCTGGGACAGCAGGGGCTGGGAGGCAAGCTGAGCGAGCCAAGTTTTCTGAGATGAGGAAGCAATAGCCTGCCCCCTTGGTGAGTTGTGAAAGGAGCCAGAATCTGGCACCTTCCTTTAGGGTCAGTGGGAGCTGGGAGAAGGGCTGCCCTTCTCTGCAGAGAGTGAGGCGTGAGTCAGGGGAGCGATACCTCAGCCCGCTTTCCCCTAGTCTGGAGGCATCTCCACTCCTCAAGGCAGTGATTCCAAATCTTTTGACTGCGGACCATGCTAGTAATTGTGCTGTATTGATGGAGCACAGCCCCAAACTGTGATTAATGTGGATTAAAGTGCTCAGCAGAACATGGCCTTACAGTTAGATTAATTACTGCAGGAAATGATCACAGTGTGATCTCCGGTCATTTTGTTTTTACTTGAAAACAGAACAAAAAAAAAACGATAATCAAATTTGAGAAAATAAATGCTTTTATATTAATGAGAAAAAAGGAAGAGAATAGTACAAACATGTTTGGATTCTAAGAAGACAAGACACACGGCACAGACACATTGGCGTCTGTTGGACAACACCTGCCTACACGGTGGTTAGCTGGCCAGATGAACAGAGGCAGAGAGGGCCCCGAACCTTAGAGGAGCTCTCTCAGGGCGTCCTGGCTCTCTCACATGTGCCACACCATTTCTAAAGGATAAATTTTGGAAGAATAATAAAGAAAAAGACATATAAATATGTTAATATGTTTCATGTAGGTAAAATATATTTTATAAGAAAGATTTGCTATCATCTTTCTTTGGGAGCACAGATTAACCTAGTTTTTTGGAAAGATGGCTTATGAGAGAGGTTGGCCTTGAGCATTGATTTTATTGATCACCTGTTGGGCCAACTCCTGCCTCGTGGAGGCTTGGTTGAAAGAGGGCTGCTTGGAGACCCACTGATCACAAGTTTGGGCTAAGAAAAGTCAGTCCTGGAATTTGGGGTTCCAGCCCCAAAATGGCCTGGCTCCTCGTCCACAGGGAGGCAAGTTGGCTTCCTCTGTTTGCAAATTCTAGGCTGACCCCCAAGCTGATCCCAGTCACAAACTAGCCATCTCCTAGGTCTCATTGGGCATCTTATAGCTTTCTGACAATTTTGTTTCCCATATCACAGAGGACTCGGTGGGGACAATTTCTACCAGGGTCCTCAATGTGGATAATATGGAGGAACCATTTGGTAAAGTTGAAGTGAGGGGAACATTGTGACAGGCTGCCCAGACAGCCTTTCAGTTTACTGAAGTCAGGAAGGGAAGGCCGGGCAAGCATATGCTCACCCTGCACTTTGGTAAGGGGAATTTCAAAAGGCTCAAAGAAATCCTAGTGTTTTTGTCAAAATAAGAGAAGACGACTCTTTGGACTGTAGAGATTCTGAACTGAACGTAGGCAAATGATCATGAATGCCCCTAGAGGAGACAGGGGAGGTGGGAATAGATCAACAGAGCCAGACATGGAGATTCTGCACAAAATCATACTTCGGACATGGACGCCCAATGGGAGAGGGCATGCCAAAGGCAGCATATTCAGATTTAAACGAAGCCCTGGATACAGCCCCGGTAGAGACAATGGAGCAACACAGAATTGTAAGTGGTACAATTACTTGTTGTGCAACTTTAAACATGTGTCCCCAGAGGTGGTTGATTCAGTGATTGATGTCAATCAAAAGAGGGCTTCAGCGTTGGCCCTGTCCCCTTCAGCATGTCCACCGTCCGTGAAGAGTGGGGGCCCGATGATCGAACATGCAAATTACAGCAAGTCAACAGGGACAGCTATTTCTTCAAGCCTGCCAGGTAAATATGGGATCCTACTTAGTGTACTGCTCTCAGACTTTGTTTATTTACTTGATAGGTGGTGATCCCCAGTATCTCCAACAACTGGGGCAATGTGTCAGAGATAACAAGATAAGATCTGATGTGGGAAAATGGAAACTCTTCCACCTGAGTTCAAAAGGTCAATGGCAGTGTTGGTCTATAATTAAAAACAATATAGTACTTGACATTTATTGTGCTGTTGCTACTCATCAGGCATGATGCCAAGTGATTTTTTCCAGACATTCTCCCGTTTAGTCCTCATGGCAGCCCCATGAGGCAGGGTGACATTCTCTGTTTTACAGAAAAAGGAGACTGAAGCTAGGGCTTTAAGTAAATTTCCTTCGGTCTCGTGGTGTGATAGACTAAATTATTGTATGGCAGATATTCATTCCCTTCAGTAAATATCCATTGATGAGTATTTCCATGCACCACTCATCTTGGACCTGGCCATGAACTTGCTCTGGCCAGTGACACGTGGGCAAAAGTGAGCGTGCAAGTTCTGAGCCTAGGCCTTCAGTGGCAGGGCATGTTTCCCCACGCCCCTCCACTTGTGACCACAATGCAAACGTGTCCCAGGTACTCACTGCCCTCCCGCCTGAGTCCAAGCATCAGACATGCAGTAGGGCCATCCAGCTGACCCAGAGACCTGCCAGAGTGAGAAAAATGTCCTCAGTGTTGCATAACCACTGAGATTTTGTTATTGTCACCCAGCAACGCTGACTGATATGCGTCTCTGGTTCGCAGCCAAGTTGGGATTCAAACCCGGGTAACCTGAGTTCAGAGCCCCGGATCTTTGGCATTTCACCATATTTCATTGAAAGAAATAGGGAAGGGAAGAATAATCAAGGAGACTTAATATTCCAGGATGTAGTCTTTTGGCTAAATATAAAAAAATCTATTCACCTTACCGTTGTAGTTCGATCTCTATTAAAATCCGAATCAATTTTTTACTGGACTTTTACGAAATGATTAGAAAATTATGCTGGAAAGGGCAAGTTGGTTAATGTAAAAATACTCAGAAAGCAGCAAATAATGAAGGGGACCAGTATTAACAGATTTCAGAATGTATAAACCAATAATAAATTAAATCATAGAGATACTAGCGCAAAACAGATTTACAGCAACAACAAAGTCTGAAAGGGATCCTATTACATAAGATAATTTAATCGAAGACAAAAGAGGAATCAAAAACCATGGAGAAAGAAAGGATTGTTTAATAAATGATGTTGGCAGAATTTATTAATTTGGAAGAGTATAGCTACACAACTCATGATGAGCCCCAAATAATTAATAGTTCTATTAAGGAATTAAATATTTAAAACATCATAGAAAACTAGCAAAAAATAGACCACAAGATTTTTCAAATGATTTCCTAAATGTTAAAGTGACAAAAAATAGCATGGGGGGGCCGGCCCCGTGGCCTAGTGGCTAAGTTCAGCATGCTCCACTTTGGTTGCACAGATTCACAGATTCGGATCCTGGGCGTGGACCTACACCACTCATCAGCCGTGCTGTGGTAGTGACCCACATATAAATAGAGGAAGACTGTTAGCTCAGGGCTATTTCTTCCTCAAGCAAAGAAGGAGGAAGACTGGCAACAGATGTTAGCTCAGGGCTAATCTTCCTCAGTATAAAAAAAAAATGAAAAAAGATTATGAAGTTAAATAGACACAAGTTGATAAAAATTAAAAACTTGTTTATAAAGACAAAGAAGACAGAAATGATGGAGGGAAGAGTATTGTTACAAATATGACAAGATGGAAATATTTACCTTGCCTCCTTCTAATTAGTGAGGCAAATATTAGAAGCTCGATTTAAAAATGGACAAAAGGCATGAATGAACAATAGAAGAAATAAGTTCAGTTCACCTCAAAAGATGTTTCCTGAGCTCTTTCTCTGTGTTTGGCCCTGTATTAGTTAAATACCAACATTTTGGAAACAAACACGGCAAAATGGAGAACTACTAGAATAATCAAAGAATTGCAAAATAAAAATGAAATCCATGAAATCATCTTATATCTACTGTATACAATTAAAAGTTCTGATAATACTGTCAAGGTTGTGATAAAACTAGGATCTTTATATATTGTTGGTGGCCATGTCTCTTAGGACACCATTTTGTAAAACATACCTAGAATCATACCTTTTGACCCAATAATCTCACTTCTAAGAATTTAGCCTGATAGTATAATTTAAATGAGATACACATGAATATATCAGGATTGTATTGCAGTACTATTTATCATTCTGAACAGTTGGAAACAGCCTAAATATTCAGTGCAGGGAATAGCTAAGTAAGTAGATTATGGGCGTAGCCATATAATAGACTATTCTGTAGCCAATAAAAATGATAATTATAAAGACTACGGGAAATATTTATCATATAACAGTGTGTATATAAAAAATAGCAAAATTGTAAATATGAGGTGAGTATAAGTACATAAAAATTAAACATGTAAGTGGACAGGACTGGAGGACCCTGGAACTTGATGATCTGTGGGATGGCAGGCCCATGGGAAATTTTCCTCGTCCCAATTGCATTTGATTTTCATTAGGGTCCTGACATTTTGCAGTAACATGTAATAATAATAACATTAAAAAAAATTTAAAAGATTTAAAAGGACAGAATGAGGACGATGGGTCCTAGCTACTCATAAGGAAAAAGACACTGAGGAATTTTAGTTGACTGCAAATTCACTGTGGGTCATTAATATTTTGGGTCAGTTAAAAATGCTCAGAAATCCTTGGCCGCTTTTTGGAGACAGAGCACGAGGCCCATGGGACATGGGGAAAAAGACATGATGCGTGCTGGGTGCTGGGCAGACCCAGGCTGTAGTCCTGGGTGCAGTTTTTAAAAATAATTTATTTTATTTGATATTATTTAATATGTTTTCATTTTATCTTTGATGATGTAATCTTTTGTAAAAACTTTTTAATCATGGTTTGGTAAAGTGCATGAAAACATTAATTTTAAGCATATAGCTTGGCTTATTTTTACATATGTACACTTCTATGTAATTGCCACCCAGTTCAAGATATAGAACATAATGATATTCCAGAAGCTTCCATGGTGCTCTAGTCCTAGTCAGTTCTCATCTGTTCCTCACCTGAAGGTAACCACTGACTTTTACCATTAGTTTTGCCTGAACTTCATATAAACGGAATCATACAGACACAAGCCTCTTTTTATGTCTGGCTTCTGTCATGCAACATAGTGTCTCTGAGATTTTCCCATGTTGTATGTCCATCAGGGGTTTGTTGCTGTCTAGAGTTCAACCGTATGAATATACTACAATTTATTCATTCATTCCCTGGTTGATGGATATTTGGGTTATTTCTAATTTTGTGGTATTGTGAATCAATCTGCTGTGGATGTTCTTGTCCATGTCTTTTGGTGGACATGTGTGTTCATTTCTCCCAGATATATACGTAGGAATGGAATTGGATTATAAGGTAGGCAAATGTTTAGCTTAAAAGATGCTGCCAAATATTGTCTCAGAGTGGTCACAGGAGTTTTACTCTCACCAGCATAGCATGAAAGCTTTAGATGCTCAACGTTTTCGCCAACATTCAGCGTTTGTCAGTCTTTAACAGTAGGTCTTCGGTTGTGGGTATAGAGGTGTCTCACTCTGGTTGTAGTTTCTTTTTCCCTGATGACTAAAGATATTGAGCACTTTTTCACCTTCTTACTGACCATTTGGATATCCCCTTCTGTAAAGAACCTGTTCAGATCTTTGACTCACTTTACTTTTTCAATTAGGTTATTGGTCTTTTTCTTTTCGATTTGTAGGAAAATTTTTAAAAATGTGTTTCCTGAATTTGAGTCCTTTTGGGGCATATGTATTATGAATGTCTTCTGTCATTCTTTCACTTGTCTTTTTCACTTTCTGGTATCTTTTGATGAACAGCAGTTTTTAATTTTAGTAAAGTACAATTGGCCATTAATTTTATGGTTATTACTTTCTGTGTCCTGTTTAAGAAATCTTTGCCTGCTTTTGGATCGTGAAGCTATCTTCCTACATTTTATTTTAGAAGCTTTATTTTTTTACCCTTTACAGCTAGGTCTGAAACTGAACAACTCCTGGCAAAGGTTGTCACTGGAGAATCTCTGCATCTGCTTTCACTTCGATTTGTTGATTTAATTCCTGAGTAGTTTATTCTTTTTCATGCTATTGTCAATGAAACAGTTTTGTTATTTCATTTTCAGATTGTTCACTGCTAGTATATAGAAATACAGTTGGGTTTTGTATGTCGATCTTGTATCCTGCAACCTTGCAGAGTTAGTTTATCAGTACTAACAGATTTTTTTTGTGGATGCTTTAGGATCGTCTATATAAAAGTTCATGTCATCTGCAGATGGAGATGGTTCTGATTCTTCCTTCCTACTTCTAGATGTTTTAAAATTTTTTCCTTGCCTAACTGGCATGATTAGAACCTCCAGTACAGTGCTGGGTAGACATGCAAAGGTGGGGAGCCTTGTCCTGTTCCTGGTGTTAGAGGAAAAGCATACAGTCTTTCATCATTAAGTACAACTGGGCTTTTCACAGATGCCCTTTGTCAGGTTGAGAAAGTTTGCTTCTATTCCTAATTTGTTGAATGTTTTTATCATGAAAGGATGTTGGACTTTTGTCAAATGCTTTTTCTGCAACTATGGAGATAATCATGTGGTTTTTATCCTTTATTCTGTTAATACAAGGTATTAACATTGATTGATTTTCAGTTGTTAAACAAATCTTGCATTCCTGGAATAAATTTCATTTCATCATTGCGTTTAATCCTTTTTATATGCTGCTGGATTTAGTTTGCTGTTATTTTGTTGAAAAATTTTGTGTCTATATTCATAAGGGATATTGGTCTGTAGTTTTCTTTTCTTGCGATGTCTTCATCTGATTTTAGTATCAGGGTAATACTAGCCTCATAGAATGAGTTGGGAGTGTTCCCTCCTCTTCTTTTTTTTGGGAAGACTTTGTACTAATTCTTCTTTAAATAAGAATTCACCAGTGAAGACATCTGGGACTTGACTTTTCTTTGTGGGGAGTTTTAGAATTACTAATTCAATTTCTCTACTTTCTTCAGACATTCTATTTCTTCTTGAGACACTTTCAGTAGTTTGTGTCTTTCTAGAAATTTGTTCATGTCATCTAAATTATATAATTTTTCATGCAGTTATTCTTAGTATTCTCTTGTAATCCTTTTTATTTTTGCAAGGTTGGTAATGATGTTCCCTCTTTCATTCCTGATCCTAGTAATTTAAATCTTCTTTCCTTTTTTCTTGCACAGTCTAGCTAAAGGTTTGTCAATTTTGGTGATCTTATCAAAAAACCAACTTTTTGTTTACTGATTTTTTTCTATTGTTTTTCTATTTTATTCTTACTCCAGTCTTCATTATTTCCTTCCTTTTGCTTGTTTTGAGTTTAGTTTATTCTTCACTTTTTAAAGTTACTTAAGGGGAAAGGTTATATTACTGATTTGGGATATTTCTTTCTTTCTTTTTTTTTTTTAAATATGAGCATTTACTGCTACAAATTTTCCTCTGAGCACTGCTTTCACTGCATTCTCTGTTTTGGTATGCTCTGTTTTGTTTTCATTCATCTCAAAGTATTTTGAAATTTCTTTCATGATTTCTTCTTTGACCCATTGGTTATTAAAGATTGTGTTGTCTTAATTTCCACATATTTGTGGATTTCCAAAATTTCCTTCTATTATAGATTTCTAATTTAATTTCCTCTGAGGTCAGATAACACACTTTGTGATTTTTACCCTTTTAATTTTACTGAGGCTTGTTTATGGCATAGCATATTATCTATCCTGGGGGAATGTTCCGTGTGCTTATGAGAAGAATGCATGTTCTCCTCTTGTTGAATGGGGTGTTCTCTAGAAGTCCGTTAAGTCTAGTTGGTTTATAGTGTTGCTCAAGCCTATTTCATTGTTGACCCTCTGTCTAATTTTCTATCAATTATTGAAAATGAGGTATTGTAGTCTCCAACTATTATTGTTGAGTGACCTACTTTTTCCTTCAATTCTGTTGGCTTTTGCTTCATGTATTTTTGGGGCTCTGTTGTTAGATGCATGTATATCTACAATTGTTATATCTTCCTTATGGGTTGACCATTTAATTGTTATAAAATGTCCGTCTTTGCCTCTAGTAGCACTTTTTATCTTAAAGTCTGTTTTGTCTCATGTTAGTCTCTTTTGGATACTGTTCACTTGGTACTTCTTTTTCTACCTTTTCCTTTCAACCTATTGTTTAATCTTTGAATCTAAAGTGTATTTCTTACAGGCTGAGTTTGGTTGGATCTTTAAAAAAATTTATAAATGCCAATCTCTGCCTTTTGATTGGAGCGTCTAATCCAGTGATATTTAATGTAATTACTGATAAAGTATAGTTTGCATCTTCCGTGTCTCCACTTGTTTTCTATATGTCTTATGTCTTTGTCCCTCTATTCCTTCGTTACTGCCTTATTTTGCATTAAATACATATTTTTCTGGTGTAAACTTTAAACTCTCTTGTCATTTATTTTATTATATATTTTTTGAGTTATTTCCTTAATGGTTTCCCTGAAGATTACAATTAATATTTTAACTTAAAACAATCTAGTTCAGATTAATAGTAGCTTAATTTTAGTATTCTACAAAAACTTTGCTCCAATATAGCTGTTTTCCTCTCCTCCTTTGTACTACTATTGCTGTGCAAATTGTACAGAGACGTGATGACCAGCACTTGGGATTAAGGCAGTGGTAGTGGACGAGGAAAGAAAGGGATGGAATGGAGAGATAATTCAGTAGTGGAGTTCATGGGGCTTGGGACCTAGTAGGGGAAAAGGTCAGAAGAATTATTTTGTGTCTGAAGAAACTTGTTCCACATGAAGAATGCCAGACTTCAGCTGCCTTAGAAACATGGCCCAGAATCCATGATACAGTTACACTAGGAGAAGTGAATAGAGGAGAAGCAATTCCTGGTTCAAGCATCAGCAACACAGATCATTCTTCCAGACTCCCCTGACTGGGTTGGGCACCTCTTCTAGGTTTATACAGAACCAACTTTTATCCCCAATGAAGTACTTAGTGCAATAGTTTACAATTATCTGCTTCTGTGCTTATCTTTTCCTGTAAACTGTAAGTGCTTTAAGCATAGAAACCATCTTTGGTCTTACTCATCATTGTGTCACCAGCTTGTCCCAGAATAGGGGCTTCACAATTTGTGCTTTGAACTGAGGGTCGGTGTAGGCGTTTGGGATGAAAAGGGAATCTGGCAGGATAGTACTGAATTCCAGAATTCTATCAATTCCTAAACCCATCTCCAAGTTCAGCACTTCTCAAGCCTAAGTGTGTTCAGTGTCCTCACCCCACAGAGCTGAGAGTCCAAAGCTTGTGGCCCTGGTGCCCAGTGATCGGTGTGCCGAGAGTGGGCAGCATCACGAATACATAGTGAGTGAGGAGCTTCACCTCTGGTCCTGGAATGGCCAATTCTGACTTGGCCCTTCCTGAACTTGCATCTGCCAATCCTCGTTCTGTTTAGCTGCTGAAGTCCTGTGAGACTTCGTCTCCTCTCCCAGCTTCTATTGACTCTTTCCCTCCAGGCACTTGTGAGGTTCCTGTGCTGACTTGGGGAGGGGCTCACTGAATTAGAGCCCCCATTCCTGTTACCACGAGCTTAGTAGGACTGTGGCTACCCTCTGGGACTGGGCCCTTGCATACTAGTTAGGCATGAGTTAGTCATATCCCGCCTTAGTGCTAGAGACCCCCAGCCTCCCTGGAGCAAGGGTGTCTCCTGAGGCACAATGGTTACTCTAGAGCTGCCCTCTTGCCTTCCAGCAACCCTGCTGAGACGCCCAGGCTATACTGGAAACAACCCTGTGATGGTGTGTTCTCCCATCCCTCCCCATTTGGGGAGCTGATATGACTTCAGACAATGTAACTTCCCGGGGCATCGTTTGTGAGTGGAGCTTTTGAACAGTCAGGGAGTTTTCCAGGCGCTTGGCAGTGGTACTTAGCTGAGCTGGGGCTTTTTCCAATTTTAGAGACAAGCAGCTTCAGGTTGTCTCCTTAAGCGGAGAAGCAAAGTGGAAACTGGGGAAGAGGGCTGCAGGAAGGAGCACCCCGGTCCAGCTAGATACTAAGCAGCCGTGTAACCAAAAAAGTGCATCTGTGGATGCCGGGAAAGAACACTGGTAAAAGAAGGAAGGCAGGGAGGAAGAAAGGAAAGACGGGAGGAAAGAAGGAAGGATGGAAGATGGGTGTAACCCGTGGGTCCTGTGGCCTGAGGCCTTGGGACACATATTTCCTTTTGCCTCAGAGCCCCAGTGGTGAGATGCCCCTTTAACTGGTCTGGGCCTCACTGTGCTCATCATAGTCACTGGTGGGTGCTGTTGGTGGGTCTGTTCATAGCTTCTAGACTGACAGATACATGAGGACTTGTTCAGCACAGCTAATCAGCCTGGTGGTGCTGGCTGGGCGGGGGGCAGGCTGTATGGGAAGAACCAAATGCTGCGTGATAATAGGGCCTATGTTTGGGGAGCAATTTGGTGTCTTCAAAGCACTTTCATATACATTATCTCATTCTATCCTCAGAGCCACACTATGAATGTGTTATTACCACTTTGTTCTTTTCAGAGGAGAAAATCTGAGTTTAGAACAGTCTTGCCACTCAACCAAGGCGGGGACACTCTTGAGATTCATGAGACCAAGCCCTGGAGCCCTTCTCTCCCAGGACCACAACAGCCACACACGAGAGCTGTTTGCCAGCCTGTGTGCATGGGGAGAAGGACTCCACCAGGGGGCATCCCTCTGTCAGTCCTCAGGGAGAAGGGCAATGTTACCAGAAGACTCTCGGGAGGTCCCTCCTCCCTCCCCAAGCCATCAACACAAGTCTTAATGTTCTCCTCAAAAGACTGAATGAAATGTTTTCCTTGAGAGAGGTGGGTGCTCAAAATCGTGCACCCAGGTGGAGAAAGCAGTGTTCTGATTGAGTGAGGCAGGTGTGAAGATGGAAATGAGTAAACCATGCTCCATTCATTCATTCATTCATTCGGTTGTTCATCACACATGAACCAGCAAATGGTAGTGGCAGGTATGGTGCAAGATGCTCCGGGGTGGGGCTCAGGAGGAGAGATACCCAGGCAAATAAAACGGAGCCCTGCCCTGGAGCCCTTGGCTGGTGGGAGCATGTAGTGCTCTCTCTCCTCAGCGTGGCCAGTGCTGGATGGGCACATGTCACTGTGCACCCTGGAGGAACGGAGAAGAGCTCAGAGTTGAGGGCTAGAGAAGGCTTTCAGCAAGGAGGGGCCGCCAGACCTGGCTGGGAAGCCCTGTCCTACTGTGATATGGTCGCAAACTTTTCCTGCCCACACAGCCTGCGGGCCCTGCATGAACACCTGTCCGCCTGTCTGTGTGCCAGAGTGACACTAAAACTCTGCTCCTGGGATGGAAGGTGGTGCAAAGACTTTGGAAGATGATCTGAACACTTCTTCTAAAGTTAAGCATAAACTTACATTATGAGCCTACTACTCTGTGCCTAAATGTTTACCCAGAAGAAATGAAAACATATGCCCACACAAAGACTTGGATGTGAATGTTTAGAGCAGCTTTAATCATAATAGAAAAAACTGGGGATAATCCAAATGCCTACCAACAGGTGAATAGATAAAGAAATTGTGATGTAATCAGGTAATAGAAAACTATGCAGTAATAAAATAAAACAACCTATTGATACCTACAACAACAAAGATGAATCTCAAAACCATTATGTTACACAGAAGAGGCCAGATTAAACAAAGAGTGTTTTATGTATGATCCCGTGTATATGAAACCCTAGAAAAGACTAATCTGATCCATGGTGATGTATAGTAGGCCTGGGGTGAGGTGGGGCAGGAGACTGACTGGGCAAGGCACAGGGAACTTTCCAGGCTGATGGAAGTGTGCTGTGTCATGATTGTAGTGGTGGATGCTCAGGTACACATACTTGTCAACTCATCGACCTGCACACCTCAAAGCAGATGCTGGCAGAGCATTGGGCAATGTCCTGGAGATGCCTTGCTGTGCTGTGTTGTACCCCCTTTATTTGTCTGATCATGGGGAGGTCCAGGTTTCCTGGAGGAGGGGGCTAGTGTGGCCAAGACAATGGAGGGGTGTTGCTGAGGGGCGTTGTATTAAGGTTCTCCGGAGACACAGACCAATAAGATGCATATAAACATAGAAGAGATTTATTATGAGGAATTGCCTCCTGCAGTTCTGGGAGCTGAGAAGTCCCAAGCTCTGAGTTAGTAGGCTGGAGACCCAGGTGGGCCAATGATGTAATTCTAGTCTGAGTCCCAAGACCTGTGACTCGAGGAGAACCAAAGAGTAACTTCCAGTCCAAAAGTCAACAGGCTTGAGACCCGTAAGGAGCTGATGTTCAGGTCAAGAGGTCCCAGCTCAGTCAGGCAGGAGGAGTTCCCTCTACTCTGCTTTTTTGTTCTATTTAGTCATTTAGTCTTCAGTTGATTGGGTCAGGCCCACCCAGGTAGGGAGGGGAATCTACTTTGCTCAGTCTACTGATTCAAATGTTAATCTCATCCAGAAACACCATCACAGACACACCCAGAATAATGTTTGGCCAGGGTACTAGCTTTCAGGTACCAGGCTACTTGTCAAGGAGGAGAGGTAGTTAGTAACTGATAATAGGATCTGATTTGCCCTCCTAGGCACACTTGCTTCCCACTCCCCCGACCTGCGCTCAATCCACGTTTAGAATCGCTGCTGCCCGTTGAATCCAAGCAGTATTTACTGTAGGACGCTGGCCCCACTGAGGGAGGAGTGACACCTGAAGACAAGCGGGTCAGACTCAGTTTGCTTATCCATTTATTCATTGCCTACTTCAACGTATGTTTACTGAGTTCCTACTTCCCTGTGCCGGATGCTAAATGCTGGTGACATTTGTGGGAGCAGAGACAGACCAGACAGGGTCCCTGTCTTGGGGAGATTATGCTCCAGTGAGAGAGACCATCATCAATAAGTGGTCACTTAGGGAAGTAAAATTCAAACTGTGGTAATGTCCACGAAGGAGCCTTCTGGGATCGAGGAGCCGGCCTGGGTGACCTGACCAGGAGGGGTCAGTAGGGGTGTCCTGAGGATGATGGCCCCAGGTCTGTGAGCTTGGTCTTTTCTGTCCATTTCCTAGGTTCTGGCATCACTGACCTGACTAACTAGCACATTTCCTGACTTCCCTTAGGTGGAGTTTCACATGCTCCATTCTTACTTTCGTACAAAGTAGTAATCCTCAATTTGGGGGAAAGTGCCTGGGTCTCTTTGTGGCAGGTGACTGCCGGGTTTGCAAAGGTGCCTCTGAGTGGCAGGTCCACTGATGAGCCAGACAAGACATCTCAAGCCTTGCTGCCTTTCCACTAACCCCTCGACTTGCAAGCTCTGGGGAAGGGTTCCTTGGGGAAGTGTGGCTGACCTTCAGGGTGGGTGCAGAGAGAGAGAGGTCTACACAGCAGGCTTGGGGTCTTGCCAGGCCAACCCCGGCTGGGAGCCACAGTGTCTGAGACAAGATGTGACCCTGCCAGAAGGGCTCTGGGTGTTGAGACACCCTATCTTCATTTTCACTGACGATGATGAAAGGCATGTTCATCCTTTCCTCCTTCCCACAGCACTCTGATTTCCTTTTGGAGAGCTTCCTCTTGTCCCTGTGTATAGTCTGGGGGGGATTTCCCCACTTACAGATGCCAAAGGGGCACAATATTTCTTCTCACTGCCTAGTACAACCAGAGGGAGCGCCAAGACCTAACTTGGCCGATCACATGCCTTTTTGTGGGTCTTTGAAAATTAGAGGACCAAAGACCCAGCTACAGTTCATTTGTCTGCGGACTTGTGGCTGGGGGACAGTCTGGTCACACCGTTCCTGCTCCAAGGTCATTTCTATAGTCTGTTCTGCAACCCCTGGGAGCTGCATGAGCTTCATTCTCCAGTCTTTGGCAGTGATTCTGTGAGCTCCCAGATTCCTTCCAATAATTCCCTGACTTTAATTAGAATTAATTTCTCTTCCTTGAACTAAAAAACCCCATGGTGGTGGTAGCTTTCTGGACCCATTTCAAACCGATGCTTCCTGTTCCTGCCCTGTTCTTCACTGACCTCATCAATGTGAGGAAGGGCATTTTCAATTCAGCTCAGTGGGCCCCTTTTAATTACAGTTTGTGGAGTGCTGGACTGGGAGGGGGCTGTCTTGTGCCACTCCTGAATGTTTGGGCAGCTATGGAATCAGACCACACGCATGAGCGCAAACAGGCTAAGATGGTCCCTTGGGATCAAAAGTGCACTTGGTCCCCACCTGCCTTCCTTTGAAAAGAGAAATCCTGAGCGTCTCATTTATACTTTCTTACTACATGACATTTAGGTGATGTATCAAAGTTGCAAATATTCTCCTGGACTTTAGAGGAATGAGCATTGGCAGCTTGCGAGTGTCCGGAGAAGGGTGTTGGGAAGGTTTGGGTTAGAAGGAGCTGGATGAAGTGGGAATTGTTTGGGAAGCGTGTTGGCACAACCAACTAAAGGCTCGGGTGGTCAGCGGTACCCAGGGGTCCTAGTTGTAAGGACCTTGCTCTGGGTTTCTGGAGCCCAGGGCTTGTCCAGCAGACACAGACCATTTGTAGTAGTTTAGGGTTACATTTAGAAGATTATTTTGGTTAAAATTAAAGTAAGAAAAAATATGTGGATAATGGATCATGAGCATAACAGGTGTTGAAGGGAGGAAGTAGGAGATGTCCGGCTGGTAGTCAGGCTGCCTGGGAGATTGAGCATCATGGGTCCTGAGTAACCATGTGTGGACTATGGTCCTCCACTCTGAGGGCCAGGATGGAGGCTCAATTCTGCCAGGGTGCCTGGAGGAGACTCAAGCTGGTCAAGCCCACAAGAAACTATTGTGCATGTCAGATCCTAATTTCCTTTTCATACTGAGAATGAGAAAGGGCCTGGGTGCTCATAATGGTTAGTAACCGGCCGGCAGGCCGTCTGTGGACTCTGAGCTGGAGGATCTTCGTGGGGGGTGTGGCAGCGTATGGGACCTGGGGGAGTGAAAAGGAGAGGCTTGTCCACCCCAGCACTCAGGGATGGGTGGGCTTCCCTGTCCACTGTGCCTTTGGCAGATGGGGCAAAGTGGCTGGCATATAGGATGCTCAGGAAAGCTGTGGATGGAGGGACTGACTGAAAGAATTAATCATGGAGGCCGAATGTCTACATAGAGATCCCTCTGTCCCACTGTCCCCTTTTGTAGCTGGTTAGAGCTTTCTTCTGCTGTATCCTGGGCAAAACTGGAGGCCTGGAAACACTGGTCTGTCCTCCACCCTGCCCCGGGTCTTTCAGTAGAACAATACCTTTGATGAGTTCATGTTCCTAGGCCCTGCTATTCCTGCTTTGACTCCAGACACTCTCCTAGGCAGGGGCCAGGTAGGGGGCCTACCAGACTCTCCTCCACTGATTTCACCAGTTTTGCTCCCAAAGGAGACTCTTGCATGCAGGTTCTTGGTTCTTCCAAGCTTCTCATGGCTAGAAGTTGGCGACCTAGATGCAGGTCCTGAAGGGCCTCCTGGGGTCTCCATATATTGCTTCCTCATGGCTAGATATTTGCCACCTTGATGCTGACCACTAGTCCCTGTGGGCTGAGACACTGGGGCCATGTCAGAAAAGCTTCTGTTGCCCCCAGCTCCTGCTGGGTGAGCAAGTTCCTCTCTGCACCATCCAAAGGACAACAAGATGGACTCTCTCTTTCCAGCCCCAGCAGCTCATCATCTGAAGCCATGAGTTACCGAGGGGGGTCAGTGGTCCTCTCCACTCCATCATGGGCATGTTCTACCCAGGGAAAGGGGCCAAGAGCCGACAGTCATGTGTGGGAGCACCTGGTAATCTTGTACCTGTGGACACCAATCCTTTGCACCTTCTGAGTATGTACTAGAAAAGGAGAAAAGACTTTCGTATTCAACAAGTGTTTGCAGTGGGTTTGACACTTTATATCCATGACCTCATTTAAGTTTCATAACAACACCGTGGGGAACTGTGGCTCAGAGGGATTAAGTGACTTATTCTGGATCACACAATTAGTAAGTGTTTGAGTTCACACTACTTCAACACTTATTAATGTAATTTACTACCTTGATCTGCCGTTTTGGGGTTTAGCACAGTTCAGCAAGCTTGTGAGGACCTGGGAGGTAGATGTAGGGACAGACATCACCTGATTTTATTTTTTTGCTAATGCTAGAATACACAGTTTATCGAGGAGACACACGGTGTAGTAAGGTAGTCAATTTGGGGACAATTTTCTCAAATACATCAAGGACCAACTGTATTTCATAAACAAATTCCTTTTAAAATGAAAGGTATAACGATGTTTTGCATGCCTAGAACGCTGATAAAAGGGTCATTTGTAGTTCCCATATTTACAACTTAAACTTTCATGTAGATTTAACTCCTGAAAATTTCCCATTACCACAAGTTCCTCTCACTTCATTAAACAGGGCACAGGATAAGGAGAGACGATGTTTGTAATCATCGCAATGATTGGCGGCCGTTGATTTTCAGCGGAGGTGAGGTTCCTTCTGTACGAGTTTGTATTTAATTGAGCCTCCTTCCCCTCTTGTTGTCACCACTATTCTGAGAGGACCATCCATCTATTATCTTCATTATTTCATGGCCTGGTTTTCTGGGGCCAGGGCTTTCTGCTGGTTCCCCTTCTTTCCTCTATTTTGTACACCTGCTAATTTCAGGTCAGTTTCAGCCCCTCCCCACATCTGTGGAGCAGTCACAGCCTCCCCCTCTAGCTGACTTGGTTGGGAAGCGCCCAAGTCCACGTTCAGAAGAGTTTGCTATTTGCAGATGATTTCACCCTCTTTTGTAAATTAATTTCCTTTCCCTCAAAGACAGCCAAAGCACCGCAATGATTTTCTACCACAGAGAGTTAATGAGGCTTAGGGGAAAATGTTTAATAGGAAAACATTGTCCCACACTGAGAATTAGGGACTCTGGGAAGAGAAGAAGCCAATGAAGATTAAAACCAGACAGTGTGATGTTTCTGTGAGTGTGTGCCCATGTTGTGCTGGGAGGGAGTTGTCCCTGTGCCTTCATGCATATTATTGGTGTACTGGCATAGAGAGGCTATGAAATGGTTACACGCTGACCCCTCAGGGGCTGAAGTGAGGGAGCAAGGTCTGGCATAGAGTTTAAGGTTGGGAAGCCAGGAGGACCCCAGAGCCCATGCATTCCACACAGTGGGGAAGCCTTTTTCAGGGTTATATAGTCTGGAAGTTTCTTCTTACAAAATATCCTGGAAACTATACAATTCTCCCAAGGTGTTAGCTCAGATCAGTGGAAGAAGAAAAATGCAAACCAGAGAGCCCACAGAACCCAGACGTGGGAGATGTAGTTGATTTGCAAGGCCCTCTTCCTGGTTTTTCTGTTGTCATTTTTCGGTGGTAGAAGACTTTAGTTGGAGAGAAAGGTAAGCTTTGGAGGAAAACAAACCTTAAAAAATAATTTTTGTGCAGATACTGAAGGTATTGCAGTAACATTGCGATCGATACCAAAGTACCCATTTCATCACAGGGGAATTGGGAAATTTAGATGAGCTGGGGAATTTACTCGAGCTGGAGGATTTAGGAGACGTTGAAGAGGATGAGTAAAAGAAAAGAAGAATTTCCAGAACAGTCAATTTCCATGTCTAGCTTTTCCCCTGGATGGAGCTAAAAATAGACCATTTTGTTGTTCTCTGAGTTGTTTTGAAGTTCTAGCCAGTTCTCGAAGTTTGCTCCCTGATGCTGTGTTCACAGGTTTGTATCGTAACATTTACTCCTTCTGGTTTACTAAAAAATTATTAACTCTATCCGGTTGCTCCTGCGTTCCTGCATTCTTGCGGCCCCTCCTGCTTGTTCTTTAGAGCGCCGTGAAGGCGCCGCGCTAAAGAGATAGAGGGGGAGTCGATGTGCATCTTGTTTTAAGAGGTTTGTTGGAAGATGGGATGTTACTTTAGGTCTTATACCTTATAAGCAGAGCCTCCCATGGGGCTTCCTGAGCACTTGATTTGCTGAGGACGGGAGAAACTCAGAAAGGAGTGAGGGACATGGGATAGAGGAAGGGATGGAGCTACTCAACAATGTGGTTTCAAGAGAAACCTGGCTTCAGCCTGACTCCCGAGGAGCATGATGGCGCTGAAGAGCGTCACCCTGAAGTGGGAAGTCCAACTTTTGTTCTCCAGCTAGTGGCCACCACAGGGATGGGGATGTGGCACTGTGGGTAACTCCCAGGCACCTCTGGGCTTCCTTGCTCCTGGAAGGCTGTAGATGCGAGCCTTTCTGTAGCCTCTGAGGGAAGGTCATAGCCGCTGGACCAGTAAAAGGGATCCTGGGGTGTGTCCAGGTGGAGCACCAATGGTGTCTGCTGCAGTTGTGTAGATACAGAGCCTTAAATCAAGGTAGAGAAATAATAAATGTTACTGGAAGATTTAGGTAGCGTGCAATTGGAGTTCCAAACGCGTAGAGGGTACCTTGATGTGGGAGCATCTGGGGAGACTGTGTAAGAGAACTAGCACATGAAACAGATCTGGAGAGAGCTGAGCTTTGGAGCATGTGTAGGGAGGGGCCCTGTGGTCGTATGTGACAGGAGCCCAACTCAAGTTAGCATAAGTAGAAAGGCAGAAATGGAACACCAAGTGGACTTGATTGGCAGGTCTAAAGGGCACACGCTCAGAAATCTCTCTCGCTCTCTTTGCACACTGGCTCTGTTTGTTCTGTTATTTGCCTGCTGATCCAATTTGATCCTGCCATATTAATTTATTCATTCAACAAATATGCATGTACTATGTGCCAGACAGAAACCCCCTGTCCTTGTGGAGCTCAGAGGCTGGTTCTCCCCACAGTGGGTAGGATGATGGCTGGCAGCCTCAGCCCACATTTTAATGGCTTCTGATCCCAAGGAAAGCAGAGGCTGGGTCAGTCCTCGTGTTCATCTATCACCTCTTTTAGAAAGGCTGGGTTTGGTCTCGCTTGGGTTATGTTCCTATCCTTTCGGCTGGTCACTGTGAACGGGAGGATGGAAACCTCCAATGGCCAGGTGTGGAGCGGGGTCTTCTGAGTGGTGTCCAACTAGAACTAGAGGAGGTCATGTAAAGACCGTTTCGAAATGGAATGGGGGTGCCAGTCAGTCCCCAGACTCCAGGTGTCCACCATGTATACTCCAGGCCCAGAGTACAAGTCAGGTGATTGCTACCACGGATGGAAACTCTCGAGTGGTCATGTGATCAGGGTGTGGGGCGTGTGGAGGGGAGGGGTGCACGTCGGGCTGGGGCCAGATTTGGGATGATTTGAATACTGGGCCAGGACTTCAGACTTTATTCTGTAAACCACAGAGGACTACAGGGCCTGGCATGATCAACAATGGGTTTAGGAGGATCATCCCAGCAGGAGGTTTGTACTGGGCATAAGGTTTATGGGATCAGAGAACTGACTGAATTAGAGGATGAATCAAAGGTGACTGTGAGGCTGTGCTCCCGCTTTTAAATATTTTGTTATCTTAGGGCCCTTTGAGATGTTCTCTCCTTCTGCTCCTTGCCAGGACAATTTATTATAGTCTGGTCAGGTTTGGATTCTGGGAGCCTCCCACATCTGTAGCTGTATCATTTTTAAGAGTCTTAGTCTTGCTTTTCTTTGGATATTTTACCATCTCTCTGGCCAAAGTCAGGGATACATTTGTGATTATGGATGGCTTTACCCGCCTGGCTAACACATGCTGTTAAAATCACAGGGCCTTTTTTTTCTCTCACTGTTCTTGCCACTCCCAGTTCCTGAACCACTTCTCCTTAGATCCAGAGTCGTGCCATCTACTCCATCACTTCCTCCACCTTCTGAATCAGGTGGCTGTCACTTCCAAGTGCACTGCTCCTGGTTTAATGACTCTGCGAGCAGATACCTTAGAGGATCTAAATTTCCCATTGCACTTGTGCTTTGTCTGCTCCCTGTTTCTGTGAGTGGACAAGAAAGGATATTAAGTTTATTGATCACTAATTTATAACATTTCCCTCATGCCCTGTTAGTGAGGAATAACTCCTGCTAGGCATCCTTACCTATCAGGTATCTAGCTAACTGTCTGTTGGCCCGCCCATCCATCCATCCATCCATCTAACCATTGGTACACCCATCAGTTCAACCATCCATCTTTCTTTCTATATTGCTCTATCTCTCTCTATGTTTCTGTCTCTCTCTCCCCTCTCTCCATCTATAGACATACACACACACACACACACACACACTAGAGTAACTGCCAGACATTTTCATTCATTTAATTTCACCCCCTAACATAAACCCATTTAATCATACAAACTTCCTATGAAGTAGATATTATCCCCAGTCAAAACAAGGGCACTGACTTTCAGGGAGGTTAAAAAATCCATCCAAAAACACAGAGCTACCCTCTGGAGGTGCCAGGATGGTAGCTCAGAGGGCTCAATGTAAAGATTGTGCTCATCAGAGCACAAACAATGTGGCAGCACCGTCTGTAATAGCAAGAAACAGGAAACACTGTAAATGAAAATCAGTAAGAGACTGGATAAATAATTTAAGGTTTATCCACAAAAGGGAATACAATGCAGCTTCTCCAAAGAATGAATTAGACCTATATATACAAAGAGTGCAAAATGCCCATGATCTATTGTTTCATGTAAAAAAGAAACAAATTATAGAATAGTACGTGTAACATGATCCCATTTCTGTTAAGGTTATCTTTATATCTTCATATACTCATAGAAAGAGTCTAGAAGCTTGCCCAAAAGTGTGCAGTCACCAGCAGTTACTTCCGGGAAATGAGATTGGGGAATAGAAAGGTGTTTTCAATTCAAACTTGTTTGGGGCCGGCCCAGTGGTGTAGCGGTTAAGTTCATGTGCTCTGCTTCAGCAGCCCAGGGTTCAGGGTTTGGATCCCAGGCATGGACCTACGTACCACTCATCAAGCCATGCTTTGGTGGCATCCCACATACAAAATAGAAGAAGACTGGTACAGATGTTAGCTCAGGGCTGATCTTCCTCAAGCAAAAAAAGGAGGAAGATTGACACCAGATGTTAGCTCAGGGTGAATCTTCCTCACCAAAACAAAACAAACAAAAACTCGTTTGAAATTTTTATAAATATTAGTATTTATAGTTATAATAGTTATTCTTATTATAAAAATTTAAGACTGTTTCTGACTACCATACCCTGATACCAAGGAAGGGCTAATATCTCCTTTTCTCCCTCCCAAGTGTCTCTCCCATTCTCATGGTGAAAGCTTTTCCATTGTCCTCTCTGCCCACATTTAGCTGTTGTGTCTAGATAGTTTCATTCCTCACCAATTTGTGTATTTTTGTGTGGACTTACAGCCTCTTTTTGTATAACTTTTCCTGATTATAAAAATAATACTTAATATTAAAAAATGTAAATTAAACAACAATAAAATATCATATTACCTTTTAGAATGGTCAAAATATTTTGGAGGGAGGTTATTAGGTATAAATTTTTTTTTTTGAGGAAGATTAGCCCTGAGCTAACTTCTGCCAGTCCTCCTCTTTTTGCTGAGGCAGACTGGCCCTGAGCTAACATCCTTGCACATCTTCCTCTACTTTGTATGTGGGACACCTGCCACAGCATGGCTTGCCAAGTGGTGCCGTGTCGGCACCTGAGATCCGAACCAGCGAACCCCAGGCCGCCGAAGCAGAACATGCGCACTTAACCGCTGTGCCACCAGGCTGGCCCTGAGGTACAAATTTTTTTGTCTATAAAGCACATGTTCTATTTAAAATTGAAAAAATAATGTATGTACTTAGAAGCATTCAGAATGTCAACAAGACAGTTGCAACTTTGTTTTTCAATTGTAAATTGGTATTCAGTTCACAGAACAATTATTTACTATAAGCTGTATCAAAAGCAACACTACCATCCGATATCTAATTTGTGTTATACACAACCTGCTTTAAATTTCTGTGCCAATTTCTAGCCCCCATATTGTACCATACAAGGGTATTGGCTATTGCAAATCTTACTGAAAGACAGGGTGATCTTACTACTATGTTTACTATTCAAAAAAATGATCGTACATATTCTTATGATTTCAATGGTCTTCTTTAAAAAAGTAAGATGTGTACAGGGCAGGTAATTCCTTTGGGGAAGAAGAAAAGCTACTCTGGAACTAAGTAATTCATCAACTTTATCTTCAGCCACCTCATCCTCATCTTCTTCCTGCTCTTCTGTGGTCTTTCTCTTTTCATCCTTGACAATTTCCCTTTAAAAAAAATAAACTCTACTTTGGAATAATTTTAGGTTATGAAACATAGTACCAATAATTCTCTTATCTCCCGTCGCCCAGTTTCCCCTAATATTAACTATCTAATCTAATCCAATCTTACATTACCCTGGCACATTTGTCAAAACTAGGAAGCCAACCCTGGTACATTATTATTGATTAACCCACAGACTTTATTTGCGTTTCACCAGCTTTTCCACTAATACCCTTTCTCTGCTCCAGGATCCCACACTGCGTTTAGGACAACTTCCTTTTTCCCTATGTAAGACTCTTCTTTAACCTGGTAAAGCAGTATCACTTTTAAAACTTTGTTCAGCTCAGCAGACTTATCATAAGGTTGCTTCTCATCTGCAGTGTTGTTCAACAGTCTCCCCATTCTTCTGCAACATCTCCACGATGCTCTCCCTTGACGTCTGGGCGAGATGCAGACTGAACAAGAACAAGGTTGAAGGAGGCTATTCAATGTATGGGACTCTTGAACCTCTTTTCTTTCCTCTTCAGAGGGAAATAAGGCTTCCATAACGAGGCTTGTATATGTTTGTCATGTCTTCAAGTTTTCCACTCTCCTTAGCAGATGTGATGGTTTTCTTCTTTACAAAGCATTTTTGAGAAAATTCTGAGAAGTGGACTGAAGCATCTGGGTGCTGCTTCTTGTGCGCCTTCCCGGGGCACAACATCCTGTAGAAAGATGGCAAGGCTTTCCCTGCGGGACCGCTTGGTGGTGGCCTGGGGGCAACCCACAACTCACCCCGTACTTGGGCCTGGTCTTCGAAGGGGAATCTGATCACAGGTTCATTCACAAAACTGGTCAGCCTGCCAGGAAATGCTCTACATAGATATTTTTAATTATATTTTGTCTGAATTATAAAGTTATAAATGGCCATCAGAACAAGTAGAACAATGTAAAGAAGCATCAATCAGCGGTTTTTTCCCCCATTCCCCCCACCCTATGCCACCCTCCAATCCCTGCCTGCTGAACTAACCTCTGTTCACAGCCCAGAGTGTATCGTCCTTCACCTCCCTGTAGGTACAAAGGTATAACCATAGCGGGTACTTACCTCGAACCACAAAATCAGAAGTGAAAACAACGTAACTGTCTATGTCTACAGCTGAATTTAATTTCTACCTTGAGCTTCCCATTTGCCTGGGGGCAGAGAAGGTGGTCACAGCCGTGTTGTTTCTCCCTCTTCCCTTCTCCTGGGGGAGTCTCTCTGACTGGTGGGGTAAATGGTGATGGTGGGCGGTGGGTATTGATGGTGGGGACTGCTCTGGTCCAGGGGTACCATCTGCCCCCTTCTTCTGACCTGTACACTGTTCCTTACAGACTTCATTCATTGTCATTTCTCCTGCTGTATTCGCATTTCCACGTCTTTAGTCGTTGTCACTTGTGACTGTGTCTTTCTCATCCTCACCTATGATTGTCCCCGTCCACGACTCTCAGGTCACGAGGTGGCTCCAGGCACCACACTGGGAAGTGTAGGTGGCATTCTGTGAGGTGCCTTACATCTGTCTTCCTGGATGCCTGGGAATATTAGGCTTCTTGGCATCACAGCCTCCCAGCAAAATCAAAGACTAGCTCCTGTTTACTCAGAGTCACCAAAGACTGACTGGGTGGTTCCCTCACTAACCCCTCCCTGGGGCTGACCTTGGGCTAGAGGCCAGAACCCAGGGAGCTGGGACCAACCACCTTTCAGAGACCCCATTGGACTCTATTTTTCAAGTCTGTCTTGCTCTCTCTTCTTGCCTTAGCAAGGTGTTTTTATCTCCTTAGAAAGTATTTTCCATAGAAAGCATTTCCAAATGGGTCATTTAGAGCAATGACCTCCCAAGTGGGGTTCACAACTGGTCCCCTGGGCTATGAGAGGAAAATATTAATACTTTTATTTTTTAAGTCAACAAAGGAAAGAACTAAGCTCTCCTAATATTTAATATGATTTGGCACTTGAGCCGATGGAGTGGACAACGAGGAGAGTTGGAGTGGGGACCACAACTGTCTGTTTATCTTCAGGGTATCATAGCATATCCCATTCAACCTGCTGTGGGATGCCACTGGTGATCGCTGTGATGAAAACAAGACCCTTAAATGTTAGAATTCTTCACAGTAGTTTGTAATGAAATGGGGAGAAATTTTGGAATCTTCTTCACCACCCAGAGCTTCACTGATGATCTCATGGCAAAGTATTTAAAAGACCCCTTGAAATTGAGGTTAAGATATGCTTTCTTTCACAAAAAGACAGACATTCAAGTTTACCGACCTTTGTTTGAGATGACAATATCAGTCGAATGCTACCTGGAAGATATGTGTGAAAAATTTAGTATATTTAATCTGTTCCTTCAGTGTAAGATGGTGTTTTAACAATGCATGAGAAGGTAATGGCTTTTTGAAAGAAAATCTTGCTCTGGAGAGAGCATTTTGAAAATATTTCTATTATTTTGTTCTTGCTGGAAGTAATATATGTCACTCATAAATAATAATTTTAAAAAACCCTCTTGTATCTGTAAATGAAAAAAGACCATGGGAAACAGTATTTTCTAAGTCATATATAAAAATCTTCCAGAGTGAAGAGTTTCGGATTATTTTGAAACTATTTATTAAAAATGTGACAATTTCAACCATCCCCAACACCTAGGAAACAAAATATTTTAGCTCATGTATAAAAATCTTCTGGTGTAAAGAGTTTTAGAGTGTTTTAAAATGATGCCCTAAAAACATGAAATTTCAGTGTGTCCTGACGCCTTTGCAAGAAGAACTGATTGACATCTGAGAAGATGAAAATGTTTTAGCCAATTTTTGACATATTCTTGGATGGTTGAGGTTGAGAAAGTAGTGCCACCAAAGATGAAACTCTTCAATTTGAACATATGAAACTCTGAGAGTTACCTCTTTCAGCTACAATAACCATTTAAATCAAGTATTGAAATAAATTGAACCCAGAACCAGGTCTTTGAATTACCGTATCAGAAAGGGTTAAACCAAGATTTTTTAAAAAATAAAGCATTTTCAAATACATTGCTGTAACTAAAAATTGTATATGATTGAAAATATGTGTTTTTAGTAAGAGCAAAAAGATTTTGGACTATTGTGTATAATAATACAACTTATTTAAAATAGTTTTTTTCTCTTTTGGTCTTCCTTTTAATATTCATGTTTTTGCATACGCACATAATTCATGTACGGAACTTTTGAGTATGTACCTAAGTACACGTATCATAGGGCACCTGCTTCGAAGGTTTTACTGATGGGTGCACAGCTAGGATGTTTGCTAGTCATAGTGTAGACAGGACTGCAGGATTTGAAACTGAAAAGCCATGAATTAACCTCTGTTTCTGTAATCTTCTGTGGCATCCATTATTTCCATGTCTTTAGAAGGGCCACTGGATAAGAGGAATTAGTGAAATGAAAACATGTCAGTATTAATCTACTAAAACGTGTACACATGTATCATCTGTTTTATTTTAGAAAAATGGAATTATGTCCGTTACATTGTAACCTGCTTTAAAAAATTCAACAGTCAAATTCATTCCTCCGAATTAGTAGCTAAAGCTTTCATTCGTTCCTTTGCTATTGACATGATTCATGATGTGTGTGTACTACATTTTATTAAACATTTTCCTATTGAGAGATGCACCTGTTTTCCCAGGATTTCTTTCCTTTCCTTCTTCGGTCTTTCTCTCTCTTCTTTCCTTTCTCCCTCTCTTTCCTTCATCTTTACTTATTTCTTTGATGATTTTTCCCCTCAATACAGACAATGCTCCAATAAGTATCCATATACAGTTTTTACTTCTGTAAGATAAACCCCCGATAGTGGTCAAAGAGCATATAAATTTTCAATTTTAATAGGTATTGTCACATTACTTCTCAAATAAGTTTGCAGCAATTTACACTCTTGTCAGCAATGAATGAAAATATGTATTTCTCCACATCCTCACCTGAAGTGAAGTGATCATTCTTCTTCATTTTTGTCAATTTGATGGGTAGAGAATGATGTTCTGTTGAACTTTGTAGCTTGTGAGTTTGAACATGTTTTTATTTACTAGCTGTTTCCAGTAGCTTCTACTGCATAACAAACCACCCCAAAGCTGGGTGGCCAGAAGCAACAGCTGTTTGTTTAGCTTATGATGCTGGGGGTCAGCAATCTGGGCTGGGTTCAACTCAGCAGTTCTACCACTGGTCTTGGCTCAGCTCCCTCATGGGTCTGTGGTTAACTACTGGTCAGTTAAGCGGCTCTGGTGCTTGGCAGTGGCTGGCTGTTGGCTAGGGTGAGGGAGGTGAGCTGCCGCATGTCTCTCCTCATCCACCAGGCCAGCATGGGCTTGTTGGGTGGGGCGGTCCGGGGAGGGGTACCAAGTACTTTTCTCTGTTAACTTCCATTGGTCAAAGCAAGTCCCGTGACCCATCTGGCTTGGGATGGCCAGGTGGGTGGGATGGGGGCGGTGGGAGAAATAGACCCCGCCTCCTGATGGGAGGGGAAAATTGTGTGGGCATTGCTTGCAATCTAACACATTAACCTTTTCAATTTCTTCTTCTCTGCATTGCTTTTTGCAATCTTTTACCCTTTTTTTTGGTATCAGTTCTAAAGGGGCTCTGTTTAGTGATATTAACCAGTTGCCTGTCACATACATTGTAAAAATATTTTCTAATTTTTCATTTATCTCTTGGCTTTGTTTGTGGCATCTTTTACTGTATTAAAAATGATCTGGCTTAGGAAATTATTCCTCATTCCAAAGTGAGGTGACACTCATGTTTCTGGTATTTTTTACCTCCTAGTTTAGCCATTTTATTATTTCCATTTAGAGGTTTAATCAGTCTGGCATATAATTTTTAAAATGGTATATATCTAATATATCTTTGCATTTATTCCGGCATTCTTTATTAAATTTATTTATTAAATAAGGCATTTTTTTCCCGTGGAATTGAAATGTTTGTCTTTAAATCTGTAATATCCCCATATATATTTTGTTGGTGGGGGCTATATAGCAATATCCATTTTTTTTTTTTAAAACTGTTTTTTTTTTTCTTTTTTCTGCTTTATCTCCCCAAACCCCCCCTGTACACGGTTGTATATCTTGGTTGCATGTCATTTTAGTTGTGGGACGTGGGACGCTGCCTCAACGTGGCCTGACAAGTGGTGCCATGTCCGTGCCCAGGATCCGAACCCTGGGCTGCCGCAGCGGAGCGCGTGAACTTAACCACTCAGCCACGGAGCCGGCCCCACCAATATCCTTTGACATAACAATTCCATGTCTAGGAGTTTATTGTCCAGAGTTGATCAAGTGAACAAGAGCTATGCACAAGAATGTTCGTTGCAGCTTTGTCATAGTGAGAAATACGGAACAACTCTATTTCTGAAACAGAGGATTAGATAACCAAATAGCACAGTAGAATATTACTCAGCTGTTACAAAGAATGTGTTAGCCCAATAACTTCAAGACACAGTGTTCAGTGAGAAAAAGGACACTTTGGGAAGCTTGTGCGGTATGATCCCACGCTATACTGTTATTAAACTATGTATCTATATTTCACTCACCCAAAGACACAAATACATTAAATATTTAAAAATATTAGCAGATGTGTTTTTCTATCCTTTCTATGGCAAGTGCCCCGGCCCTGTCCAATTTCAGGCGGCAGCGAGGTCCTTTCGTGCTCCTGCTGTAAGGAGCGGATGATGCTGCTGGTGCAGAACATGAGACCACAAAACCAAATGTAATTTTCAGCTTCGGAATTTCAAAATAGACTTTTTTATAATCTATGATAGAGGCACTGGTTAGAGGGGAAGGCCTGTGCAGTCTCCAGGCTGTGTCAAAGGGCTCCAGGCATCAGGTTTCCGTCATAAACCTCAGATACCCAAGCACGCTGTCTGTGAGGCCCTTGCAGAGGATCACAGATCACAGCGGCAGGGGAGGAGAATCTGAGCGGAGAGTGATCTTGGAGATCTTGGATCTTGGAGTATGGGGGGTGTCTGAGCAGGGCTCTGTGTCTTTGGGGTCTTCCCACAAAGGAAAAGGGAAAGGGAGGTTTGGATCTCAGGCCCCAGATAGTTGGCGATGTAAGCGTCAGAGACCCCAGCTGAGCTCAGTAGGGTTGGTGGCCCTCGCAAACATCCCCAGAGCCAGGTGGCTGCAGCGTCAGAAGAGTAGAAAGTTCTCAGGCAGAGGGAGTCTGAGAAAGCCCCTCTCAGCGATGAATGGGAGAGCATCCAGAGTTTTCCATGTGGCCCCTTGAGAGGAGCTTTGAGAAACTGAGGGCCCAAGGCTGTAGGACCAGAAGAGGCCTCACAGCTGAGAAAGGGGTGTCCCAGAGTGTTCAGCGTGATTATTAGTAGATTTGGGAAACTTGGTGTCTCACAGTCCATCGGCTAGGGTGGATCCTGCAGACCAAGGCCAGGATAAAAGTCCTTCTCAGCTCACACAGCCAAGGGCGGAAGCTAAGTGAGCACCAGTACGGGACACTCGGCGCCTGGGTACCATGTCAACCCCTAGGCTGAAGATGCAACTCCAAGGAGGAGGAGGGTGGGGGCAGTTAAATCCACAGAGAAAATGTTTATTTGACTGAGGAGATTCTTATTTGTCTGAGCTATCTCTCCACCACTTCAAATGAAGCCTCTGCCAATAGGTGGAATGGGGGCTTGAGACAGAAACAGAATTGAGGTGCGGAAAGCTAAAGCTGTCTCCTTCTGCACACCTGAAATTGTGGCCTGTGAAACTCCTGCCCTCTACACATATATTCAAATACGCATAGAGAAACATCTGGAAGGATTCATAACGAGCTGTTCCCAGTGGTAACAAAGTTTAATTTGCTACCCTGAACATGGATCACTTTTGCAATAAAAATGCAAATCTAGAAAAATATTTCAAAGCGTGTCATGCTCATTGTCGGCAATTTGGAAAATATGAAAAAAGTACATTTAAAAATTAAATCATCTGAATTCCCACCATGTAAAATAATCATCGTTAATATTTTTATTTATTTTCTTTTATATGTATATGTGCCTATATATTCAAAGTATATAGATGTGCATGTATTCAAAGAATATATGTTCTTTTTATAAAATTAGAATTATATTGCTATTTACCATCTACTTTTTTCTTTTAATGTTGTTAATGAGCATTTTCCTGTGCTATGAAATATTCTTTGAAAACACTAAAAGGTACATGCTCTGTGAGGTATGTACTTTTATTAATATATATAAAATAATTTATAAACATATATTATGTATATATTATAATTTCTAAATACAGATAAGAAAATGAGGGTCAGAAAGGTTAATTAACTGACCCAAGGACACCCAGCTAACATATGGTACAGCTGGGATTTGAACGTCTATTTTCCTGATTATTAAGACCAGTCCTCCCCAGATTGGAAGAATGAATGAATACATGTCATAGGTTGATGTAAGGTACCTGACATGTGGGTTCTTAGTAAAGAAAATTCTTCTCCACCCTCTCTGCCTTACCTTTCCCAGGCAGGGCAATCCTTATGATCCCCCTCTGCCAGTCTTGGTTTCTAACCACCTTTCCACAGATGCTCTTGTTGCTTCAGCTGCTATGTCAGAAGCTCTTCCTTTTGGCATCTGAGACTCTGGGTGGTCTGTTCTCTGAGGTTCTGGCTGACGCCCTTCTCTGGCCAGGCTTCGGCTCTCTCTCCTCTTCATTTCCCAGCCCCACTGGCGCCATATTGTTACCATGGATCCTCCGTGCTTTGTATCCAGGTTGTCCAGAACTATAACAGAACCCTCCACAGAGGACAAGATTTAAACAGCTCAGGCAGCCCAGGTTCTCCCAGTGCCCCTTTAAATTTGAAGAGATCAATCCAATGAGTTATTGTGGAAGCAGTAACTGGGTTTCAGCTGGGAAAAGTCTGGAGGTCTATAAAACTCAGATAAATCATTCCAGAGATATATATGTAGAGCTGTAAGTTACCCAGACATCAATAGAAATGAATGCTTCTCCAATTTCTTTTTCAGAAGTCGCATCAGTATGTGTATCCTAGAATCTGCATTCATTATTCACTCCACTAGCTTTGGAGAGAACTGTGGATGTCGCGGTGCCAGAAACTTTTGGGTTCCATTCATAAGATCAGGCCTCTGAGCTTGGCTTCCGAAGGCAAGAGTCCAAGCTAAGCAAGCTGGCCCTCTCTTGAAGATTCGCTAGCCCTGGGTTGGTGTAAAGAGTTCCCGGACCCAGTTCCAACATGTGTGCGTGTGTGTGTGCGTGTGTGTGCGCGCGTAGGCTTCCCCACACCAACAAGCAGTTTGGACGCCAGCAGGGTGTCTGAGAATTCCACTCAATTCGGACACCCTCTACCTGGAGATAGAGTCAGATTCCACAGGTAAAGGGCTTGGTCCCACAAGATGGCCCTCCACTTCAGATTCCAGTCGCAAGCCCAGGTTGTTACCTGTACTTCTGACCGACTGGCTGTAAATCAGAGGTTCCCACGACCCCCTCCTCACCTTCCATTAATTTGCAAGAACAACTCATAGAACTCAAGAAAACCCATTTACTCACTCGATTACCGCTTTGTTACAAAGGATACTAAAGGATGCGAATCAACAGCCAGATGAAGAGATACACAGGGAGAGCTCCTCAACAAAGCTGCTTCTGTCCTCGTGGAGCTTGGGGCCCAGCACGAAGGCACATGGACCTACTTGGGCAGAGTGAGGTGGGAAGGCATCCACTTGGCTTCGTTGTTGGCTCAGGTGAGAGCAGTCATGGGCCCCTGAGGCAGTTCAGGTGAGCTGGCAGAGAGGCCGTCCTAAAGACCAGGCCGCAGGTGGAACTGGGGCTGAGCAATGACCCATCTGTAGAGGGTCGACCTCAGGCACGGCCACTTGGCTAGGCCGTTTTCTAAGGGGGCCACAACTATCATTGTCCATCCTTAAAATAACCAGTCTTTGGCATATTTGAACAACTATGCTCTAATTGACTCAAGCCATTTTTGGTTTTTTGAGAAAGTTAATTTTAAAAAGACATTTTACTGCATTTCTGTTTAACTTATTTGGGTTTAATATGAGAGATTTAATTTTTTTCTTGAGGAAGACTAGCCCTGAGCTAACATCAGCTACCAATCCTCCTCCTTTTGCTGAGGAAGACTGGCCCTGAGCTAACATCCGTGCACATCTTCCTCCATGTTATATGTGGGACACTGCCACAGCATGGCTTGACAAGCCATGTGTAGGTCTGCGCCAGGGATCCAAACCAGCGAGCCCTGGGCTGCTGAAGCAGAGTGCACAAACCCAACCCCTACACCACTGGGCTGGCCCCCATATGAGAGATTTTTTGTTGCTGGTATTAGCATGTTGTAATTTTTTAAAGCTGTTGAGTCAAGTGACTATCTTTGATTGTCTAGCTAGGAGCTAACAAAATTGGCTGATGGCCTGTTTCCAATCTGTCACTATGTGGTTACAGGTGATGTCCCACCTGGATTGTTAACCACTGTTTGGACCTATGAATAGTGCTGATTAAAAGTGGAGATGGTTTTGTACGTTTTCACCATGCTTGCTCACTATCCTTGAGGTCAAATCCTGGCTGTGTTGTATCATGGCATATTATGACATCTCTGAGCTTCATTTTTCTTGTCTGTATAATAGACATAATGATAGAAACTACCCCATAGGTTTGCTGTGAGCATTACAGGAGCTAAGCCATATACAACTCAGAGCACATCACCTAGCATGTGCTAAGTGCTCAAATGAAAATAACTATTTCTCTTATTGGTGTTCTAAATCTGGAATATATAATATGAAAAATTGGAGAATGCTGGATTGAGGATCAGGGCAAGAAATGGGTGGAGTTTAATCCCATATGAGCATTTAGATGCTGGTGATCCAGTAGGGGTTGTGGTGTGGCTGAAGGCTCTCCCTGAATATTGGGTCCTACTTACAGATAAATGTGTGTAGACATTTTCCTCCTTAATTCAGGTGGATTTTCCTGGAGAACTGGCTCTAGGGAGCCGGTCTCTCCCATCCACATTTCCTCCAGCAAGAGCTTTGGGATCATCACTGGAATGGAGGCATTCAGACCTCCTGAAGGAACTCTGTTCCTTAGTCTATTAATATGTTAACTTCAAAGCTTGTCAAATTAAGGCCAAATAGCTAACAAATCTGGCATGAGGAGTCTAGATGTTTATAGATCACATTGGCCTCATCTGGGTGATGAATATGTATGGAAAGAAGGTTCTAGAAGGGAATGTCTTTCTGATATTTAGCGTGAGCCCTGTGTCGAACGTTAGACTAAACCAGCACGATTGACATCTGGGGCCGGATGATTTTTGTGGTGGAGGACTGCCCTGCACATCGTGGGATATCTAACAGCATGCCTCACTTCTACCCACTAGATGCCAGTAGCATCCTCTCCACCCGAAGGTGTGACAATTCAAAATGTCTCCTGACATTGTCCAACGTTCCTATGGGTTGGGGGGCAAAATTGCCCTTGCTGAGAACCACTGGGCTGGGCAATGGGGGTTGCAAAATTAATCAGACTCAGCCTCTGACACCAAAGATCTCAGTTTAGAGGGAGACCCCTGAGCAGTGGGCCATGACAATGACGGTACAGTCAGGTTAACCCCTGGGCTGAAGCCACGCAGAAGATGAGAGAGATGGAGGTGAGTGATGGGGTGGGCGGTACCTTCCCTACAGCTGCTGAGCTGCGTGCAAAGACCAGTGACCCTTGTCTTGTGAATACAGGTCTGTCTTATGGTATCAGCCTTGGTTTCCTGATGCCCACAGGACATCCTTTTTGTCCCTGCAGCCAATGACCCAGGCTGCTCTACGTTTTGACTTCCTGTGTCTGCTTTTCCTGTGTTAGATTGGACGGTTTCACCTCTTATTTCTCCTAGTCTGTCTCTCTAATTCTTGCCCTTCTCTCAAAGTGTGGAGAAGTCTTGCTCAGGCCCCGCCCAGACTAATTAAGTCAGAATTGTGAGGGGTGGAGCCTGGACACAGGTAATTTTTAAAGCTTCCAGGGTGAATCCGGTGTGCAGGGTTGAAAACCACTGGGCTTGGGTAAGAGAGGAGAGACTGGGGGAGAGTGTGAGCAAGGAGGTGGGCCCGGACATGGGCTTGCTGCATCTCTGGAAAGCCGCTCACCAGGGCTGGGCTGGTTCACGTCAGTGAAGTCGGAGAACAACCACTTCTAGGAAACCAAAGCATTGTTTTAATTTATAAAATGACACTCCTTTGATTAAAAAAAAAATGTGAATTAAAATTAACTCATTGAGCCAATCTTTAAACTTAGTGCCAGATGGGATTTTATTAATGTTTTTTTTAAAATGCACTGTCTTTAACCAAATATTTTTTAATTGGACATTAAAACAGCTCGATAAAAATATGGAAAGTCAGCTTTTTCCCTTCAAACTAGATTCAAATTCTTCTTAAATAAAATCTATGAGTTAGTTTTCAAAAGATCCAATTTTCCTTAACATAAACTCAGAAGGAAGGAGTCACCCATATCCAATTCAAATCCTTTCAACTGTATTTCATTCGGTCAGCTCACTTCAGTTGAACAGCCCTTTATGGTGCCTACTGTGCACCCAGGGCAATCCTAGACGTTGGGACGCAGGTGCGTGAAGAACAGTCTCTCGAGGAAGGTCTGCATTGGACACAAGGGACCTACATTATGCCTTTGGTCTGTTCGTCCATCCTTCTATCCAGTGCCAGGCCAAGAGGTAGGCAGAACAGCTAAGGACCCTGAACATTTCCAATGGCCCCTGGGGAAGGCAGGAGATGGCTGGGTTCAGAACCGCCATGGAGAAGGATGAAATGTCCTTTCTCCTGGGGCTGTGGTCAAAGGGAGGACATGGCAGAAATTCAAGGGGGGTCCATGTATAATGGGAGCCAAGTCAGCCAGGCAGGACCACCAGCCCCTCACCTAGCCAGGAAACCAACTACCCACCCCACCAGTGAGGCCAGCACATGGGGTGGAGGAGCAGACCAGACAGACCAGCTGGGTCAGAGGAGAGTGCTCTGCTCTGAGACCCCTCCACGCCACAAGGTCAGGAAACCTGCCAGTGGGAGAAGCAGCATGGGAAGAAGAGGATATCTGGAGGACTGAGCATCCGCCCCAGAGACTGCTAAACCTGAAGGGACGAGATATGCTGTATGGACATGTCTAGTTCCCTAGTGCCCAAGGGTGGGGATGGAGACCTGTGAAGAAAGTTCTGGAAAATAAAGAGGCAATGTTATCTTTGCACGTCTGAGTAAAAGGGGGGCCTAGCTTTGTGACTCAGCTGTAAATCCTGTTTGTTCGGATCTGTTGTTTGTTTTGAATATTTATTGAGTGCTGTGTTCTAAGCATGCATATCTATCGGGTAGCTCCCAAAGCGAGGATTTGCCCCAGGCACTGCGATTAAAACAGTCAGTGGGACATGTGTGGTCCCGTCCAGCATGGGGACGGCGTGTGAAGGGATAAGCTTTGTAGGGGCCTGCTGTACACAGGCGCTTCACCTGCACCATCTCTGCAATGCCCGTAGCAACCTCAGTTTATGGATGGGGATGGAGCAGCATCGGTCATGCTGAGATGCAGCTCGAGAATTAGGGTGGATTAGGGCGTCCACACACACACACTCACACGCACTCTGAAAGGTGGCCACGCACTCCCTTTCACCAGGGTTATCTCGAATGCCTCCCAGCCGCTGGCTGGATGCTGGGAGTTCCCGAGGAGCGTCTGCAGAGCTGTCCTCAAGCCCTGCAGAAGGTGGTGCCTGCAGAGGTGGGAGAGGCAGCTCTTCTGTTCTGAGAGGAGATGCCACAGGTGTCTCAGGTCCCACAGGTGGCACAGGGGGTGGTTTTGGCCCATGGACCTTTCAGATTTGACTGCAGATCTGGACTCATTCTTTCTGGGTATAAAGGGACACCCAGGGTTTGAAGAAAATAAATAATGGGAAATTTTAGGGATCAATCTGAGTTGGGGAGCAGGGTTGGTTATGAGCATGAAACGAGCCTGCTCAACTGTCTTCCGTGTGCTGTACTCCGTCACAGTAGTATTGATAACTGGAAGTTGAATTGTAAAAAAGATATAAAACCATAAATCCATTAAAATAAAGTTACAATGTTAAAAGCCAAATAACCAAGGGCAAAGCGATCTTTATACCAGACAACGTAGGCTAAGGGAAACTCTTAATATTGACCTCAACTCTGAGCTTCCTGGTAGGCAAGGCAACCACAGAACCCGACAAAATGTATAGCCCTCAACACTTCCTACAAAGGAGAATACCAGTCTGTGAGGAAAAAAGACTTCTGTAATAAAATAGGAATTTAATTTTTTTTAGTTTAGTGCTTTGGGAGGCATTTATCACCTGAGGCTCTAGATAAGGGACGTGGGACAACATAATGGCTAGTGTCTTTGCTAGCAGTTTTACGAACAATGCAAATGTGATTCATGTGGCTGCTTCTTGTATCAGCCCTGGCTAAAAGCCAAAGGCATAAACAGTGTGATATTCTAGTTCAGTGTGAGTTTTTCTGTGGAAAGCTGAAGTGATATCGTCCAGACTTAGAGCTTCCTGGGGATTTGACTTGGCACAAGGTAGAGTTTAAAAGCTTTAGAAGAATGAAAATGCGGTGTTTTCTTAGGCTGTCTTGCTGGCTAGCTTCTACTTCATTTTTAAGATTTAGCCCCGACATTATCTGTGCCAAGAAACCTTCCCTGATTCCTTGAGGTCGAGTTAGGTGCCCTACTATGTGCTCCTCCAGTGTCCTGTGCACTGCTCCCCTCTGCAGAGCCCCCACCTAATTATCCCTGGTTATGTGTCTGTGGCGAAGATGGCGAGATCCTGAAAGGTGGACATGACCTTGCTTATGTTCATATTCCCTGCTCACACAGTGGCCTTGGCGCATAGTAGGCCTTCATAAGTATTGATTAGACGTAATAACTCACAGTAGTTCATGATATAAGGAGAGTTGGTACACAGAATGTTTGCAGTCTGCGCTTTGGCACTAGATTGCTGGGTTCAAATTTGGGCGTCTACCGCTCTAACTTTCCTACCTTGGACAAGTTAAAAACAAATCACTCTGTGCCTCAGTTTACTCATCTGTAGTATGGGGCTAATAATAGTCCCTACCTCACAGGATGGCTGAGGGAATGAAGGGGATGGATCTAGGGAACGTACTTAGTACAGTGCCTGGTGCACAGATATTGCTGTGTGTGTGATTGGCCCTGATGACTGGTGTGTTTGATGTCCCAGCAACTCTGTTGCCTGGGGGTAGCAGGCAGATGGGCTGAGCTGTGGCCCGGGCTGAGCCTGGCACATAGCCCCTTTTGGTCACTCAAAAACAGCTGTGTGCAGGCTCCTGGGCATGCAGGGAACTGGGCCGACACCCATGCTCATTGGCTCTCCAGGCCATCTCTGTCTAGAGGCTGGGCAGCCACCTGCATCCTTCTCAGAGCTCCCTGTCCAGCCACACTGGGGCAGATTTGTGGAAGGACATTTGTGATTCCCAGGTTGGAACTCCATCTCTGAGGCTTTCCAGCCTTCTTCCAGTAGCTTCTCACCCTGCCTCAGTTTCCCTTGGGAGGGAGTTGAGGGGTGTTTGGTCATCAGCAGACTTGGGGATCCCTCCTGGCTCCGTCTCCTGTGGGAACTATTTCCTGTGTGAATTAGGGTGGGTAACGTAACATCTTCAGCCTCAACTGTCTCATCTTTAATAATAGGGATGATGGCACCCCCTGACATGGTGACTCTTGCAAGGCTTCAGTGAGGTCATCTACGTGCTGTGCTTGGCTGGGATCTGGCATGTGGTCAGCACACACTCATTGTCAGCTGCTGTTGCTCCAAACTTTGTGAAACTTACTTCTCTCAAGTCTACACCCGGCCTTTTGCTCTATGTCATGAACTCACTTTAGAATTCATCTTTGTGAAAGTAACCGGGAAGACTCTGGAGGCCTTCAAGTCTCAAGGTGGCTTTATCCTAATCAAGGTCCCCAAGGCTTCTCTGTGGACAGGGATCAATGCTCACCAACCCGAGCCTGAAGTTACGGGAGCTTCCTGCACAAGTCCCACCCGCAAGGCCCTCCCACAGCAGGTAGGCGGCCTGGCGCTCAGGCCCAGGCCTGGCCAGTGACCCTGGCAGGTACTTACTGGCCTCCCACCTGCCTGTGAACATCCAGGCCAGGATGGGCTAATTGCTGCCCTGTCCATACCAAGTGTGTTTCCTTCTCTAGAAGACACACAGGCATTTTACAAGGAAAGGATTAGGAAAAAAAATCGAATACTTTTCATTATACTTGTGCAGAAGCTGATGTGTGAAGTGGTTTTCTTAGAAGAGCATTTGATTTTGCTAGTATAGATGTAGGGTACTGTGTCCTAGAATCAAAGGGGAAGCCGTAAGTTTAGGCTTTGCAGAAATCTGAAAAGTTGGCGGAAATCTGGAGGGACGTGTACACACACCCCTGAATGTGCAGGGTGCTGGGGACCGTACCTGTGAGTGTAGACTCTCACAGGGTGCGCCCAGACTCCAGCTCTGACCACAGCTGGCCTGGGGGCGGTGGGCCGTTTTGGTTGAGCGCTGTTCTCCGTGAGCAGCTCTCTCCTGTGGGCTCTTTTGTGTTTCCCATCTCTGCCACTAGGGGTACTTCCTCTCACCATTTTGGGGCATCCTGTGGGCACTTTGGACTCAGAGCAATTTGTCTACATACTCACTGTTATTTCTGAGGGCTTGAGGATATTTGGCTCTCTCGCTTCACCTTCACAGTTTTGCTCATCCTTGCTCTTCCTACCTAGGATTTTAATGACCTCCTTCTTCCTTCAAGTCTATCCAAACTTCTTCACCCTTCCAGCCCAGCCCCTCCATGAAGCCTTTCCAGTTCTTCGAGCCTGCTGTCACTTCTCTCTGTCAGAGAACCCTCCAGACAGCTCACCCACCCACAAATGTGTGCTCTGTCTGTGCCTCATCCTTCTCCTCCCAACAGAACCCGGTGTGACCTGGGAAAGAGACATCATCCATGGCTTCCCTTCTTGCCCTTAAACTCACTCTCTCTGAGGACAGGATGCCCAGGAAACCCACAGCCTGGATTTGTGATGAAGGAGCCAGATCCCTGTATCCTGTAGATTTTAAATCATTCATCCTTCTAGAGGAATGCATTGATCAAAGTGAGCCGGTATGTTTGAACTCTTTCTTTGAGCAGGCTATTATAAATCGCCAGACCTCATGCACATCCAAGTGATATAATGTGAGTCCTGTGGTTACTGATGGATCTTCTTATCTCCTTACCTTGGGTTGCCTGATGTATGTTTATTTAAATGGGCTGTGGGATGCAGACTGACATCCTTCCCCACCTAGTAGTGATAGACAGAGCCTGAGCCCAAAATGTGCTTGTGGGCTTGATCAAGAATTCTCTGTGAAATCGTTACCTGTTCAGCTGCGTGAACCCCTGAAGAACACGCTGCCCCAGACAGCCTCCAGGGGCTGCAGATTAGAGCCGAGAAGGGAGTCATCGCTCTCTCATCTCAAAGTCTGGGCGGGCAGTCTCACCACCCCAAAGCTTATGGAAATAAGTTCTGTATGAGAAGTTTGGGAGTTTGGGTTCTCAGTTAGCTTTCCAGGCTCAGTGCAGAAAAACAATATTCTTTTTGTTTCTGGTTTTGCCTCCAACTTGCCCTTATCCATCTGCCCCAGCATAGTCCGTGCTCATGCCTGCTGTGCCCTCCTCCAGCCTTCTTGCATTAGGCAGTGTTCTCAGTTGCCAACAACAGAAACCTACTCTAGTTGGCTTGAAAAAAGGGAATTTATTGACTTCTGATCGACTTCTGATTGGTTAGACAGTTCCGATTGGTTGCCCATGTTTATTCTCTCTTTCCTCCAAACTTTTCTGAATTGACAGTGTAGGGGAGGAAGACATTTCCTCTACCCTCTCTGGGTTCTTCTGGCTTGAGAACAAATTAAATTCACATGAGACAGAGTAACAGGAGAAAATTAAACAAAGCTTTATAACATGTATACATTGGAGAGGCTCAGGCAAGCTGAGCAACTCGCCAAAATGGCTGAAGCCACCACCTTAAATATCATATTCAGCTGAAGACAAAGGAGGATGTTGGGCATGGGGGAAGTCAGTTACAGGAGGTTACCAGAAAAAGCACAGTAAACAGGAATAAGATTATTATGCAGATTTAAGTCCTTGCCTTCTGCATTGATAAGAGTTTCTAGAGATAAGATCATCCCCCCTTCTTCCTGGTACAGAGAGGGAGACACCTTTACAGATGGAGATTTCCTTTACAATGTAAATGTCTCTTAACAAAGGGTAAGTAAATTCTACTTTTCAGTTGCTTTCCTGTCTGCAGTTTATTAAAAGTAACCAGCCCCAAATAATCCTCATGCCGGGACATCTTGAGGTGGCCAATTCCACTCCCCCACAACAGTAAAGTTAATGTTATAAAGCCACAAGGTCAAAGAGTACATGAGAGGAGACAACGGTGGGTGGGAGCTTGGGGCTAGTTTTTGAAAAATAGAGAGTGGATGGAGGAAGAGTAACTGATTCAGCAGAATAAGGATGCTACAACTTCAGTGCCTGATAATGAAGATGCTCCTGGGAAGGGAGCTGGTTCTTCTGCTGAGACACTTGGCACCCAGAGACCCCAGAAAGTGGGGATGTGGTCGGTGGCAGAAACCAGTGGAAATTAAACAGAGATTTGCATGGTGGGTAGTGGGACATGTGCGCCCTTTTCCCGCCCTGCTCCCAGAATGCCAGCAGCTGGAGTCCACCCTTCAGGAAGGACGTTGGAGGAATCTTTTCTGGAGACTCTGAACAACTCTGTAGAAAAGACCCCCAGGTGCTGATGTTGTGAGCGAGAGTGGAGCCTTCCAATCGAAGGCAAGGAGGCTCACCAGTCCATCCATCCACAAGCTGCAGCCACACCCTCCAGTGGGCTTTTAAATGCCTCACTTTAAATGTGAAAGGACCAATAATGCTCATTATGCATTTGAAGAACTCCTCTTATGTGAAAGAGAAAGTGAAAAAACAACATAAAAAAGGAACCCATGACACACTTAGTTTAGGAAACAGATGAAAAGTCAAAAACCCTATCATGGATAATCTTAAAGAGATAAAAAAAATTACATCCTCAAGACATGAACAGGATACTCTGAGGACGAGCAAAGAGCACAAAATAGCAGCTGATGATAAAAAAATGGGATAACTGAAAATTTAAAAATTCAGTTGAAGTATTAGAAGATTAAGTTGAGGAAAGTAAAACAAAAAGTAAAGAGGTGTAAAATGGGAGAGCAAAGTTGACAAAAATGAATGGCTCAGTCCAGAAAGTTCAATATTCTTCTAACTGAAATTCTAGAGGGAGAACAGAAAAAAATGGGGAGAAGGCAAATATCAAAGAAATAAACAAACAAGAAATTGTCTGAGAACTAAAGGACATGTGTCTCCAGACTAAAGAGTCCTACCAACCATTTAACTCTTAGCCAAAATAAATGAAAAGAACACCCACATCATGGCACTTCAATAGCAAGTTTCAGAGCACCAGGCGGAGAAAGAGGGGGAGGGGGCAAGAGAAGAAAAGACGGAGGAAGAAGGGCAGATGACCTAAAAGGAACAGAAATCAGTGGCGTTAGGAGGCTTAAGAGAAACACTGAATGCTAGAAGATACTGGGAGACACTGTTTCTACGGAAGAATTAGTGTCCCCTGTTCTGTACTAAGGGAAGCAACCAATCGAGATGAGAGCAAAATTTTTAAAAAATTCCGTACATGCAAGGACTCAAAAATTTACACTTCACGTACCTTTTCCTAGGAAGATTCTGTAGGATGGGCTTCAGAAAAATAAAATAGAACTCAAAAAAGGTAAAAGTAAGCAATAACAAGTACAGAGATTCCAACCAGAGAGCAGAAAGGAAAATCTCAGGACAGCCCCTGTCATCAGACGGAGACCAAACTGAAGGACTATATTATGTGGTTGAGCATTGGGACAAATATGTTACAGACCTTGTAAAAATAAATGCAAATCAGGGCACTTGTGAATGCAAGGAAAGCAAAAGTGGTATGAGCAAGGAAATAATATGATTATAGTCCAAGACTTGGCTTAGCAGGGAATAGCATTTTCATAATTGTAATAAAGTCAACACTTTTTATTTTATTTAAAAATTGTGATACAACTAGGGTGGGAATATTGGGATGGGCAATGAAAGGGTGAGGGGTTGTATAAGAGACTTAAGTCCTCATTACCGTATCAAGAAGACGATAGGTAATGCCAAAGTCTAAAACTGATCAACCAAGTATAGCAGTATGAACATATCAGTAAGAAATAGGAAAGTAAATCTCAAAGAAATAGCTAAAAGTTACAGTGTTTGCCCCTAGAGGACAGGACTAGGAGTGAGGGTAGGACCAGCGACTGCCATTTGTCAATAAAGGCTTTTAATACCGCTTGAGTTTTCCACTATGATTTGTTATAGAATAACAGGTTTATAAACTATGGTTTTTGATTGTCACATTGTGCTTTAAATTACTCCTTTTATCCTCCTTTTAAAAAATTTGATTATGTTCCTATTTAGCACATGGGTCTTACCAGTGTTTGATATTCAGATTTTAAAAATAAATATTATTTTCCCCATTGCTTGTAAAAAGTTTTAAAACAGAATTGATAAGAAATAAAGGGAATTTATTCAAGTGGTATTGGGCAACTCACAGAGGTGAGTGGAAGCCTGGACAAACAGAACTGGAAGTCTGTGGGAGGCTGGATAGCTGGGACATGGTCAAGGTGACCCCCAGGCACAGTCTGGATTAAGACACCACCATTGGACTCACAGCACTGCCCTCATCAGTGAGACTACTTTTCAATGAGATCTTTGGGTCACTCTCTCAAGATTTAGGGGAATCCACTGTGCTAAGCCTAGATCTTATGCTGGACTGTAGAGGAACCTTCTTTCTCCTCACTTTGCAAGATGCACACAGTAGCTGTCTCCACAAATCAAGCATTTTCTGATATTGGGTGGCCAAAATCCTACAACTGTATCTTACTCCCATGTGGGATACCCTTTCCCTCTCTCCCATACCACTAGGGACCTGCCCATAAAATCTTAGACTATATTGAGACTCAAGCATTGGTCTTGTCTTGCTCTCATACTTTTCAGGTGAAGAAAATGAAAGCTAGAGAAGTTAAATGAGATAGAGGAAAAGCAAGGACTAGGACCCAGGTCTCCTTCACATACAGCATCTCCCTTGGCTGATCAGCCTGGGGCTAGCCTGGTGAAATTTTCCTCTTTAATAAGTCCCAGGTGAAGAGGATAATGTTGCCAGGCAGGAAGAGTTTGGGCGGGGTCTCAACGGTTTGGATGGAGCAGCGGACAGATTCTAGTAGCATGAAATTTACAAGGATAATTCTCAGTTATGTTTAGAACCCTCTGAATCAGTACAGGGTATAGAGGGGAGGTAGGGATGTGTGTGTGTGTGTGTACAACTCACAATTTAAAAATATACATCGTTGGGGATTGAAAGAGAGGAAGCTGGGTGTGTGCTGTGTTGTCCTTGGGGACGTGGTGGCTTTGCCTGCACCAGTAGAAGCAATAGTGGTCCGAAGGTGAGGGTGAAGAAATTCTTGTCCTCCTGTCATTCCCGCCTGGCTCCCAGCCTTCACAGGTCACTGGTCCTGCAGCTGGAGCCACTTGTGTGTGTCAGTAGATGGAGCCAGCCATTCCCGGTTCTTACGCTGGAGGATGGGGACTCTGGGCTGACTTGGTACTGTATAAGCTGCCTTGCCCTCTGCCCTTCACCTTTTGCCTGAAGTAAGCCCTTGCCTTGTCCCTATTCACTCCCATGATTACTCATCTCTCTCGAACTTCTGAGACTTTCCAATTTCCTGCTGCCCCAGGAGGTTACACTGGAATCCATCATCTCCCTCCTTTAGCCTGATCTACCTTCTGTCTTTATGTAATTGCATCTGGCTGTCATGTCAGATTCCTTTGTCTCCTTCACACCTCACTCAGTTTTCATCTGATGACCATATCCTGTCAATATGTTCTTTTTAATCATTCTAAACTTGTCCCCTCTTCTCCAGCCCAGTGACCTCTACTCTCCTCTGGCCCTCATCACCACTTTTCTGGACCATTGTAACTGCTTTCTAGCTGATTTCCTAAATTTCTCATGCTTGTGACATTCTCCTCCAGGTGGCCAGTCTGACCTGTCTGGAATCCAGATATGACCATACACTTCTCCCAACTTCCTCTCCTGGGTCCCTGTGGGCTGGAACGCCATTTACCCCATCCTGTTCTGTTGTAACCTTTGTGTCCTATGAGATATCATTGTGTTGCTTGAACAAAGAAACTTAATATTCTGGGGAGATAAGTTTGATAAACACTCACTTCTGCCAAATTTGATGATTTTCTGTGATATGAGGACTTTTCTGTTGGCGTGCTTTGTGGTTCTTCTGGTAGAGATATAAGTGCAGTCTATCTCACACTTTTTGACAGCAGATTTTTTTAGATGGGAGAACTTTTCGCATCTCCTGTATTGGTTTGCCAGGGCTGCCATAACAAAGTACCACACACTGTGGGGCTTAAAGGAGAGAAATGTAGTCTCACAGTCCTGGAGGCTGGAAGTCCAAGACTGAAGTGTCGGCAGAGTTGGTTTTTTCTGAAGCCTCTCTTCCTGGCTTGTAGATGGACTTCGTCTCCCTGTGTCCTCACACGGCCTTTTGTCCTTAGGCACACATCCTTGGTGTCTCCCACTTTTGTTAAGAGGATGCTAGTCCTATTTGATTGACCACTCTAATGGCCTCATTTTAACTTAATCACTTCTTTAAAGAGCTTACCTCCACGTACACTCTTAGCATCTCCTGAGCTTCTTTCATTCCATAGAGCACAATCTGAGGGCTCCCGATTTACAGGGTGAAAGCCACGATCCACTGCATGGCATAAGGCCCTGGTGTTTGGGACCTGGCAGTTTTTCAGGTCATAACTCAAGCCTCATGCTACTGGTCCTGCCACCCTTGAGTTTGAACGACAGCATGACCAACAGTGGGGATGCTTTACGTGCACATTTAACACCAGCTGAGAGGTACATGGGCCAGGCAGTGCCGTGACTGCCTCCTCAACAGGCAATGGGCACAGTAAAGCTTGACATGGTGAAGGAACCTGCTGGAAAGAATGTGTGCATGGTCTCAATGGCTTCTCCACATGGCCAGAATGACCTCTCTGGAATGCAGATCTGACCAGACAGCTCCCATCCTAACTTGTAAGGCAGGAAGAGGTAACAAAGCTGTCTGGTCTGTGTGGATAGAACAGTGATCTGACGGCACAGGATAGGGAGCCTGGCCTTGGACAGCTAGGCAAGTGAGTGACGATCTAGTCAATACCCTCGGCGAAGAAAATGAAGCTCTAATTGAGGGCCCTAGAGAAACATTGATTAATCCAGGTCAGAGGAATGGATGCAGGGTTCTTTGTACAAATTATAATTTCTGTACAATATTTTATCTGTGAGCTAAGAAGTCTTCATGGCTAATTTTGATTGTAATTGATTTTTGCCTCTTCTAATAACTTTAGAGCCAAATCCTTGTTCACAAGCTGTGAAGATGTGACTTCACCTCCTTTCCTAACCAATGCCCTTTCTTACCTCCAGGCTCACACATGCTGTCTCCTTAGGCTGGAATACCCTACTGTCCCACTATCGCCGACCCCAACATGAGGACTTCTATTCTCCAGGAAGGAGTTGGTATCTGGTTCCTGATCCACCGGACACATCTCTATCACTGTACTTTCCCCCTTTATCTAGTAGAATTCTCTCTCTGTATGGTCTGTCTCTCCAGGAGGCTGGATTTACTTAAGGATAGGGCTCAGACTGCCTTACCTCCAGGTGCAGCATTGCTCATGGCATCTGGCACCTTGTGGGAGCCCAGGACATGCTTGTTAAATGGGTGGGCAGGTCCTGCTCTTGTCTCCCTCCAACCTGCTCATGGATTTTCCTGAGGGTGACACCAGCTTCTTTGACATTTTAATCCCATGAATCCCCAAAGTGGATGGCTCAGAAAAGCCTGGTTTTCTCCTTTGGGCCTCCCTCACACCTTGCTTTTTCTCTAGATGGGGCAAATTCCACAGGATGCCCATGGGCCTGGGTCCCTTTCTAGCCTGAAGCCTCTTGCCTTGTGCCAGTGGGCCTTCCCCTTGACCCTGTACTGTCAGACCGACACTAGTTGACACTTGGCCCTTCCCCTGGGCCACAGGCAACCCAGCGCTAAGGAGGACAGAGTCAAGAAGCATCATGTCTACACTGAATGACCACCAACCAGGTGGGGGGGACTGAGACCATCACGAGGCTCCTCGTCCTTGGGGTCTGTGGGACAGACAGCTACTCCAGACGTGTTGACAGGCTGTCTCATGCTATCGTTATCGGGGCTGTGCTTCTGGCCCTCCAACCTTGGCAAACATGATGCTGTGTCCATCTGTGACCCCAAAGAGCTGGCCATTTAGGCATTTACAAGTTTGTAAGCTTCAGTTTCTTCTTTGATTAAAGGGAGATCATAAATGGTCATCTTGCAGGATTGTTACAAGAATTAGTGACAATATAGATTGAGGTTTACATTTCAGAACACACATCTTGGAGGCCATATGGAAACAAGAAAGACCAGTGTGGATCCGAGGCAGGAATTTACAAGAGATGCAATAATACTGGGGCTGGGCATTTTGTGTTTGTTGATTTATTGATATTACTTCCTTCTTATGTGTGCCCCACTTTCCCCTACACGATGTATGGAGTGGAATTGTTGGGGGTGTGTGCGAATGTCTGTGTTTGCGTGTGCACATGCCCACGTGTGTGGGAGTCTTTAGAGAGTCGAAAGTTTAAAGTTGCTCTCGGGGGCAGGTAGGATGGCCTCCTACCCTTATGCCTGTCATCAAGATCATTAGATGAAGGCAGTGGGTGCCTCACACCTACAGCTCCAAGGCAGGCTGTACGACAGGCTTGGTGGTGAGTCTCTTACCGCTTTCTCTGCTCCAGGTACCAGGCTTGGAAGCCCTGTGTTTAGAGAGCTTTCTCTCCCAGCCTTGCTATCCCGTGGGTAGGCCTTTCCAGGTGCTCTGTGCTGGCAATGGGGCTGGAGGGTGGGGCAGGTGGACCACATCCCCAAGGACAAAGCATGTGTATATTTGCCTTCTGCTTCCATCGCTTCTAGCAGCCCAGTGCAGAGTGACATGGCTTTACTGTTGGACCCAGAGGGCCTTGGACAAAAACTAGCTCCTGGCCATGCTCAGGTCTGGGCCCCCACCGCATAAGACTTGATACTTGGAGAGAACCTAGTTGGCTAGAGGTGGAGAAGGCAACGATTTTTTTGATGTCGTTTTGGGTGAGTGTGCAGATTGCTGTGAATAATGTAGTGATGGCTCCTGTCTTAAAGGCTGTAGAGCAATTGATATTGTGATTTTAATGGAAATAGCTTCCTCCTGCCTCTTCTCTTTTTGCTGAGCTGGCAGTATCTTCTCCTCCTTTCTCCCCAAGACCTCAGAGCTCCACTCACGGCCTCTCTGAGTCATTTTCAGTGGGGGCCAGAGTCCCAGGCTGAGCGCCGGGGTGAGCAGCTGTGTATGCTCCTGTCCCCCCACCCCTCTGCAAGGGAGGGCGCCTCCCTGCTTGCTCGTGTCACAAATCCGGGACTCCTTTCCCGACGATTCCCGAGCCAGGGAACTCCTCCCCAGCAGCCCGAGGAAGAAGCAGGTCTTGTCTCCATGACTGAAAAGAAGATGTTTTTCTTTCTATTCCCTTCTCCGAAAAGTCAGGCTCATAAGAAAGAATACAAATTACACCCAGCAGCTCTTATCAGCTTGGTGAAGAATTGCTACTTTCAACTTTATTGCCTTAAAAAGAATTCAAACGCTTCCATCTTTTAAAAACAATTTAGGTTGAGGAAAGGAATTAGATCCGTGTGCAGAAGTAGATTGCTTGGCATTATTTGAAAGGGTCACTATATTAACCTTGAACGCTGATGCTCTGATTGAGCAGCCCAGGCTGTGTAGTTGTTCTCCCAGTGGACGTCCTGCTGTTGGTCTGCGTCTCTGGGGCTGACGGCTGCACCTGGGGGCGGGGGGCAGGTCTGCAGAGCCTCATGTGACCCGGCAGTGCTGGGAGAGACTTTTCTACCCCAAATGGTCCCCACACCCTCCTTCAGGAGCATCTGAGGCAGTGGGTCCCCAGAGCCAGTCCTTGGATGCAGGCAACGCCTTGTCAACTCCAGCGTGAGCGTGCTAATACCCATGGGAGAGAGAAGAAAACATTTCTAATCAGTTTTGGACTGTGCTTTGCTTGTATCTGAAAATCGCTTGAAGCTGGAGCTGAACAACAGAGTGTATGAGAAATGGCTCAGCACGCACACCTGCCACCCAAGAGCTGTGTCCCCTGCCCTCTGGGGGACCGCATCGTGAGATAGTTCACAGCCCACTGCAGAGGCTGGCGGCTGCTGTCGCCAAGCCAGGGCGGGACATAAATATGCTCAGAAGCGGTTTGTTCTATTGTGCATCCCGGTCCTCAAAAGAGATGGTGTGGTAGCATCCATGTGGCTAAGGCCCTAGAATACCTTTGCCCCCGGTGAGAAAAGACCAGCTAGAAAACCTGGCTCCCATCTCCTCTGGTCAGAACACTGCCTAGGTGTCTATGGGAGTGAGAAATGGAGGGCCTTATTTGGCTTCTGTGCCCTCCGAGTGGCGGGGAAATTATGGACCATTGATTAAAATCCAAGTATCCATCAGTTGGTACTCACTGGTACCGCCTGCCTTCACTTTTCCGAGTTGATCTTATTAAACAGATCGTGCCTGAGAGCAGACTCCATTTCATTTTTCTGCTGATATTAACGCTTCCTCATAAATTGTCCACATGTAGCATATTCTCACTTTTTATTACAGTAAATTGCACTTCCTGCACAGCCCTGGAAGCTGTCTCTATTTCATCTGAAGGAGCCACAAATGATCTGTAATGAATCTTCATCCCCCAGAGGCTGTGAGCCGGCGCTTCTGCCCCCGGAACAAAGTGGGAAGGCAGTTGGGAAGGGCTGTTTATCTCAGACTTGGTAAACAGTGAGGGCGAAGGCCGGGGAGGTCTAATGATGGACTAGAAATTGTTCAGATCTATCAGATTTTTTTTTCAAGATTTTATTTTTCTTTTTTCCTTCTTCTCCCCAAAGCCCCCCAGTACATAGTTGTATATTCTTCGTTGTGGGTCCTTCTAGTTGTGGTATGTGGGACGCTGCCTCAGCGTGGTTTGATGAGCAGTGCCATGTCCTCGCCCAGGATTCGAACCAACGAAACACTGGGCCGCCTGCAGCGGAGCGCGCGAACTTAACCACTCGGCCACGGGGCCAGCCCCCAAGTTCAGATCTATCAGCTTTTTACATGCATTTAGTTAATTATGCTTTCTCTTTTTTTTTTTCAATAGCAACATAATAGTTTTTCTGAGATTAAAGCCAGTGTCAAAAAAAAAAAAAAATCTAATGATGAATACTCTGTCTTCAGTGTTACAGTAATATCTTTTAAAATGCCATTGATTGCAAACTAGTCCAGAACTTACTCTGTTGTTAAGCAGGATATATGGGAATGTGCATCAGGAGGTTTGGCACTTAGCCCAAATGAAGAAACAATTATATCCCCATTGAAAAGCTCTAAAATGTGATCATGTTTCCATCAGCTTCCAAAGGTCACGCTATCTTGCATTTATCTACCTTTCAAGTTCACTTCTTTTCATTCTTAGGTTCTCTCAGATGTGCAGAAAAAGGGTGCTATTTTCAAATACTGGCAATACTTCCTTTCCACGGCACAGTGTTAACCGAAAATCAAGTGCATGGCCAAACCGTGCAGAGCGAGGACACTGGTGTCCCATGTGTGGGTTTCCGTTAACGTGGGACCGCGGGAAGGGAAGACGGTCTGCACATCAATATCCCTGTTTACTGGATGGGGCTTCCTATTTTTGCCCCTGACCTTCCCCAGACTCAGCACCAGGGAAATATGCAGGTGTGTCAATCCACCCATTTATTCATTCACAGACATCTTTCAAAATTCACTGTCCGCCAGGCACTGTGGGGGCCCAGGGGCTGCAAGTAGCCCAGGCCTTAGCCCTTAGGGAGGGACTGGAGGCTCCTCCCCATTGACAGAAATCCTTTGGCAACCAGAGGACCACCTGACCCAGGAGTTCTGGGGTTGGGGTGGCAGGAAACTCTAGGATCTAGGACCCAACTTTACAGAAATCCCTGTGACTTCCCAGGTCCACTCTGTAGGGCTTGACACCATCTGTGTCACCTTCCAGCTCAGCTCTCGCTTTTGCGTTAAACGTCTGTAAAAAGTGCCAAGTTTGCCTTCTCTTGGTCCCCAAGTTGGCATGATACGCTAGCAAGTACACGGGCTTTGGCGTCTGAAAGGCCCTGTTGTGCTGCCTCAGTTACGCTGACCTGCTGGGAGACTTTGGGTCAGTTCCCCTGTCTGTAGGCTCAGATCTGAAGCCTCTTTCTCTGGGTGGTTTGGGGGAGTCAGTGAGATGTCATGTGTAGAGGGCTCAGCTCAGGGTCTGGGAGAGGGAGGTGTGCAGTAAGTGCCGGCAGTTGCTCCCAGCCTGCTGCAGCCAGCTCTCACCTCAAGCCTTTCCCAGCTTCACCCTCCTTCAATTCCCAGGCAGCGGGCTCAGGTCTTCCTCAGCAAAAGACCCCTTTTGGGGTCCCTCAGGGTTTGGAAGCTACACAGGGTTAATTCTGCCATGCTTTCCCCAGACGGCCTCATATAGCTGAAGGTGATGGCTTCACCTCCATCATCCCCCAGAGCCCAGCCTCCTTCCCGCCAACACACACATGCTAAGCTGATGTTCCATGTGCTCAGGTGGCTGTGTTTCCTGCTCCCGCCAAAGATGAGGGCCCTGGGCTTCAAGGAGTCTCCAACAGAGCGATGGATGAGGTGGGAAGAGATAACTCACACTTGGTTGGGAGGGGCTGTCTCCTGGGAAGAGGCTGGGAGAAGAAACTGGAAGAGAGACCCACATAGGGTCCAAGATTCCCCAGTGGGATCTAGGAGTAAGGATGGAGTCAGAAATAGGCAGGCCCCTGGGAAGCCCAGAGTAGCCTGAGACAGTTCAGCGATATCCGCCCTCTGTGTTTTCTTGAGGTTCTGGGCGTAGCCTCTGAAACTTGGGCCTTACGTAGCTGCTTTGCTCATTTCCTTGCACATGGGCTCCTCGAATCATCCCTAGTCTTGCAGTCAGCTACTCCCCTTCCTTGCAAGTGGGGGGCATTGCACTCCCTCGTGCTTCAGAGGGGTGACATTGCATAGAGAGAATTGTTCCTAAATAGCATGTCCTTGCAAAGGCAACAGTGGGTCTTTAATGTCAGCTCAGTGTCTGTCCTTGGGAAAATGCCAGGCCCTGGGCTCCGGGGGGGATGTTCCGAAATGTTAGAGTTGGGGTTTTAAAAAGATGCTAATTGTCGACAAGCTTTCATTATCTCAAGCTCCCTGCGTTGAGGGGGTGCCTAGATAAGTGGCCAACAATTAACACATACATAAATAATCGGTGGCATTTGCACTTTGTAAAATAAATCCTCAGCGATGCCGCTGGAAGGCTTCCATGTGGAGGTTTTCTCCACTCCATTTACCATTCCTTTAGGCCAAGATAAAGTGAAACAGGCTCATCCTTAGGAAATGCAAGTGGAGTAATGGTCTTGGGCTTGAGAACGAGTTAACCTGGAGAAGCAAGGCAACGGTGTTTTCTCAGTTATGAGAAAAAGGATCGTTTTGTTCTCACTGTCAGGGGCCAGGCCCGGGCCCAAAGGCTCGTCTGCTGGCTTTGACATTTGTTCAGTCTTTTTGGGTAGCAGCAGGACCAAGGGAAAAAAACACAGGCTTTGGAGACAGATGGCCCCGAGTTCGAATCCAGTCTCTGCTGAGTATGAGCTGAGGGACCTGTGCAAGATTTGGGTCTAGAATTAGGTCTGTGAATGGGGCTGAGAACGCTGCCCGGCTCATTAGGGTATTGTGAGGAAAGCGAGGCCTGTGGGTCGTGAAGTGGAGGAGATGTCGCGCTGAGGTGTCTGGCTGGGTGTTTGATAAAAGCAGGCTCTCGTCGCCCTTGGGAATGGCTCAGACTTGGTCGTGTGCAAAAGGCTGAGAACACTCAGGAAGGGGACCAGGCTGGCGGTGCTTCCTCCAATCCCTCAGAACCTCTGTCTTCTCTGCTCCCCTCTAGGCGTTTGGATATTAGAACTGATCCTCAGCTCCATGTGGTCAAGGGGCCTCCTGGGGCCCGTCCAGGCAAGCTGCCCTGAGCAGACCATTCCCGCCAGTGCTCTGGGCTGCTTTCTGTCCACAGAGTTCAGGAGCCAGGAGCTGGCGCTTGGTGTGCATCTACTTCTCTATGGAAACTGTGGAATCAGGGTGGCTGGGTGGCCAGACAGAATGCAAATGTCCCCTGGCTCTTAGTGGGCCCTCAGGATGACATGTTGATATCCTGCATCGCTTATACCCCAGCTCTGTTGATGCCATTGGCCAGGGGAAAGGCACCCTGAGGTTCAGACAGGGCCTACTGCTCATGTCAAGGGGACACTTTCCCTTCCCAAAGCGTGGGAACAGCCGCCTTCCACTTCCTTTAACAGGGGTTTCCCATGATGGCACACTTTTCTCTCAAGAGGGTGGTACGTCGTATCCGCACAAGTGTAGACGTCCAGCTGTGCCTCTGCAAGTGACGCCCCTCCCTACTGTCCCACTGCCCCATCCACTGTCCCAGCCCATTCCATGGGCTACGTGCCACCTTCAGCATCTTGATCTCTTCTGTTCAAAAGGGGCTAAACCAGGAGACGGCATGATCCTTTGGAAGCTTCCACCTCCTCAGCTCTTCTTCTAAAGTTCTGTGTTTGCCAGTCTATTGATGGACCACAGGAGCCAGGCTCTGGGCTCTGATGGTTTGGCAAGACCCTGAGGGACTCAAGGCAACAACCTCACCTGTGCTGTGTTGAGGCGTTGAGCCACTGCGGGGGCCCCTGGGGTTCTCTGAGACGTAGTGCCCGCTCCCAGGTTCTGCGTGGAGCTCCCGCAGTTGCTCAGGCCTCTGCCACCTACGCTGCATTATTTGGAGGGTTGTCCCACAGCCGTGGTGCCCAGCTCCAGCAGAGGAGCCCAGTTGCAGGAAACTGGCCTTCCTGCTTGCTGAAGACGACTGACCTGGAGTCGATCCTGAGCAGGAGGCCGGCTCCTCTCCCTTCCCCACTCCGCCCCCAGAACAAAGGGGCTTCCCTTTATTGTTGGGTTGGCTCAGCACTTCTCTGCAGATGCGACAGCGTTACGCAATTGTAGACCCACACCTCGGCCAAGACGAGGGAGCCCCGTGTGTGCTGCCTTGAAGGGTCTGTGGACTCTTGGAGGAGGCAGAGCTACCACACTGGCGGTGGGTGTTTATTGTCGGTCGTCTTGCCATTGTTGGCTCTGTGGTGGCAGGACCGAGGCTCCTGGCTCACGCCGGGATCCAGAAGAGTTAGGACAGCTGCTGGTGGGTGACCATCCTGGTCTGTTGAAGGAAGGAAGGAGCACATGAGCGATGGTGCACTTCTACACATTTGAAAGAGACCACTGAATGATGACCATGCAGGAGACGTGAGTGGAAGGCATGGGAGGACCTGCATGTTGACTGATCATCTGGAGCGAGCTCCTGTCTGGGCTGGAAGCTTCACATGTCACTTCATTTAATTCTCATGGTAACCCCCAGGTGGGAGGTGTTTGTCTCAGGTTGGCTTCCCAGAAGCAGACTTTGAGGTGAGGATTTGTGTGACGATGATTTATTAAGAGTATTCCCAGGGGAATTTTTAAAAAGAGCAAGACAGCAGGGGAGTGGGAACGTGTAACAAGGAACGAGGGATGCCGGGGAGGGCTCGCCATCAAGCGAGGCAGTTTTGGCTCCGTCCGCAGCGGGATTCTAGAAACAGCTGAGCTCATGCTCTGAGCAGTCCCCATCAGGGAACAGGGCAGCTAGGATTTGTGTGTGTGACACCCTCAGTCCTTGGTTAGGGCTGTAAATTCCCAGGCACTTGCTTGTGAGTGCCAAGCAGTGTTCCGGCAGCCTGAGCCGCGGGTGTCTGCCACTAAGAATGAATGCACGCAGGGCGCCAATGTGCTCAAAAATCCTCATGGGATGTGAGGGGGACGTCGGCAGAGCATCGATAGCACTGTTGGCATTTGAACGCCTTGTAGGAGGAAGGGCGGCTCAGAGAGGTGGAGGAGCTCACCCAGGAGCACTCAGCTAGGCAGTGGCGGAACTGGGATTCGAACGTGTTCTGGCTGCCTCCTCTTACCTTGCTTGCACTGAGATCTCAGCCTCCATCTGCCTCAGATGTGGCTGGGGAGGAAGAGGGAAAGGACAGCACTTAGAAGGGGAATTAGTGGTGCTGGGCGGGACACTGCCCACTGGGCTGTGAGCATTTAGGGCTCTTCCCGCGGAGCTGGTGGCTCTTTAGTAATTAGCCGGGGAGGGCGGGGTGTTCTTGCTAAATCTGCAGCCGCTTCTCCTTCTCGCCATCTATCTCAGCTTCTGTGTGAGTTGCACCCGGTGGAAAAGGCTGCAGCCAAGTGCTATTTATCTCCGTGTAGGGAAAAGAGGCTTAACAAATTAGCTGATGCTTAATTGGTGAGGGAAAGTAGGACAGGAAAGTTGGCCAGTGGTCCTGTGGGGTTTTCTGATCAATTCTCTCCGTCAATATCTTCCACGCATGAGTCTGGGACTAGGTGGGAAGACTCCTTAGAGTAATCAGGGCTCCCACCCGCTCCCTGCAAGGTGCCGGCCACTGAGTCAGGTCCTCTGCGTGGCTGGCTCCTGCGGGGACATGCACAGAGACTCTTACTTGCTCAGGTGCACCTGTCCCTTCAGATTCACAGAACTCTCCATTCTGGAGCCAGGCTCCCTGCCCCGGAGGCCAAGAGTCAGGGTCGGAGCTCTGAGATGACATGGGATGGCAGGCACCTCACCATTCCCAGTGAATTAGCATCCCGAGGGGTGGGGCCCGGGCCATCCACGTCATTCAAAGCTCCCTAGGAGGTTCTTACGTGCAGCCAGACTTGAGAATCACTGCTGCAGAATGTCAGTGCGTGATGGGGTCTCAACCCCCACCCATGGTCAACCTCCACGCTGATACTTAACTATGTCCCATGGCGCCGCTGTCTGCCTGCCACTCGGGCACTTCCCGCAATGAGACCTCGCTGCTCCTCAGGCAGCCCGTTCCGTCTTGAACTACTTGGAAAGTCTGAAAGTTCTCTCTTACGCTGACTTGATATCTGCCTCTTTGGTTACTGGAGACGTTGGTCCGAACTCAACTCTCAGAGGCTGCAAAGAGCAATTCCAGTCTCTCTTGCACGTGATAGTTCTGTGTGTGTTTAAAGACGCTTGTACTGTCCTGGCTGCTAAGCATCGCTGGTCACTTGAACTGGCCCTTAGTTTACACTGTCCCACTCCATGACCAGATTCCAGTCTGCAGTGTCCTCCATCAAGCAGGGTAGCCCAGTAGTCAACCCCCCAAGGGACAGAGCAGAACGCCAGCCCCCTGCTATCCCGTGGTCTTTACTTAGTGGTATTACTTTCAAATCTCCTCTCCACATTTGCCCTTCTGCCCCTGGGCCGAAGTGTAGGACTTTGAGTTCAGCCCTATTAAACTATGTCTCCTTAGAGTCAGTTCCATGTTCCAGCTTTCTCAGGCGTATGACATCCTCTCAGCTCTGTGTCATGTGCAGATTTGACAAGCGTGCCAAGCGAGCATTATGGAAATGCGGAAGTGTTGGGAGTGGAGGCAAGCCGGAGCCCAGCAGTGTGCTGCTGTGTGTTCTCAGAGCACCCCGGGTCCACATCGGCCTCCTGGATTTCCTCTCCGGGCCTCTGGGCTTCTGCAGGCATGTAGGGAAGTCTGAGTGTTGAGAGGAGAGAAGCTCAGGGCTGGGAGGCTGTGACTCCACCGCCTGGGGGTCAGAAGGCTCCTCAGAGAGCTGCTCTTCTTGAGTCCTTGTGGCTTCTGTGGAGAGGGTCTGTTTTACTGAGTTTGTGGAATGAGACAGAAGGTGTTTGGGACGTGGCCCCATGCGGTATCCAGGTTCATGGCCTGGCATCTCTCGGAACTCCGTTCTCTCAGGTGGAGGAGAGAGAACACTTGGAGCCTTCTTCCTGAGGTAGGGGAGGAGAGAGACATAACTCATCTATCCTGGGGAGGAGAGGGTTTCGTCGGGGCATGGCTCATGAAGAGGAGGAGAACCTGTGTGGCTAGAAAAGACTCTCAGGATTCAAGAATCGGGGCGAGTCGAGGAGCAGAAGTGGAACCTGCATCTCTGCTTTGTGGGAAACACTTGGGACTTGTACGGACATCATTCTGTGTGCTTGCTGCTTCTTGAGACCGAGGACTTAAAATTTTACATACCTTGACCGACAAGAGGGGGCGAGCATTATCTACATTTCACAGATGAATAGATGGAGACCAGAGTGGTTAAATGACAGCCAGTGGAGGCAATCCCCTTCCAGCCCAGTCCAGACTCCTGTCCTCATTTGTCTTCGTGGAGGCTGGCACCCTCTTATTCATAGGCTAAAGAAGGAGAGTCTGTGTCCTTCACCCAACATGGTCTAGGAAAGTCCCCCATGCCGACCTTTGGTGTCCTAGAGGGAGCAGTCCATAAAGGACTGAGATGCTGGAGCTGGCCTGGGCCCTCCCGTGGGCTCTATTTCCACTTGCTTATTGTGTTGGCCAGCAAACTTGCCCTTCCTTGTGTAGGTGTGGTTCTAACTGAACCCTGTGCAATGACAGTCCCACTTATGGCTGGTCACTGGAACAGGCAGGCTCCTTACCCTTCTATGTCTCATCTGTCAAGAAGAATGAGTAGGATCTCTATGTATTGATAAGGAAAGATATTCTTGATACAGTATAAGTCAAAAGCAGTAGTTTTATCCTGCTGTGTATTTCATGATCTCATTTTAATAAAAACGTCTGTCTGATGTGTGTATGGAGATATGTACTTGCAGATGTGCCTAAAAACTTCTGCAAGGGGACACCACAGACAATCTCTGGGGGAGGAATTTGGAGGGATAAATGGGGGCATGTTCACTACTTTAGCACATTTTTAAAAAATGGGACAGGGATAGGCGGTGACTTGAACATTTTTATTTTTCTGTATTTTTTCAAATAAAACGAGTCATAAAAACTACACTACAAGAATACAAAACTACATAAACAAACAAGGAAACAAATACATGAGGGCCACAATCTGATAGGTCTCTCCCAGGTTTGTAGACGTCTGGGCCCAGTGCCTGGCACCCACCAAGGACTTGGCACCTGCAAACTGTTGAGTATTCTTACAGAACATACTTGAAAACTATCCGTTTCTTCTACTTCTTTCCATCTGTTGGCTTTCCAATTAAAGGAGGGAAAAAGCACTCCTAAAAACATGAGAAACAAAATAAGTACCCAGGTCCTACCTGCCTGGCCCTCCAACACGTCAATCGTATAGTCAACAACATTTATTGAATGCCTGCCATGTGCTGGTTGTAGTGAAAGCTTCTGGGACACAAGTGTGACCGAAACAGACGTGGCCCTTGACCTCATGGAGACTCCAACCTGGTGGAGGAGATAGACAATAAGAAATAAAAAACTGATAACTATTCAGGCACAGAAATGACAAGTGCTATAAAGAAATAGCACAGAGTACTATAAGAGAGAGTGATGGGGTGGGGTCACTGCCCAGAAGCAGGAAAGAGCCAATTTTATGGGTCCTAGAGCTGAAGGCGGCTCAGAGCCCCAGCTGTGAGCTGCCGTTTTCCGAGTGTGTTCAGCACCACTGGACAAGCTGCCATAAATCCATCCTTTCAGATTCCTGACTCTCTCGCCTTGGGCAATGATGAGACTCATCCCCTAAGTGCCCCTCCAGAAAGGTGTTTGCAGGCCTTCCCGGGACGGGGTGGGGAGGGCTGCCCACGCCTGTGGCCTTGTGATGCCTGCAGGAACTCGAGCTTCTAACCTTGCTCGGGGCTGGTGTACGAGAGGGCGGACCAACAGCAGGAACGCAGATGTCTGTGTTCAAATGAAGCGTCTTTTGGTGGAGGCAGCCAGAGCTGGCCCCAGGGGGGTGGCATGTTTTGTGAGGAAAAAATTCTCCAAGAACAATGTTTATCAAACCCTGTCTCGGCAGTCGTCCTGTGTGTCTGCCAGCTTCTGGCTCGCTTCTGTTCATGTTCATTTTCTCTTTCTCTCTGCAGGCCGTGGAGACCAACCTGGCTTCCAAGGACAGCCACTGGGTCTTTGTGAACGAGGTAAGAGCCCCAGAATGGTGAGGGGTGCAGCCCGCACCGAGCCCCCTGCCCCTTGGGAAAGCCCAGAGTGATCCTTTCAGGTCCGGCTCTGACTTGGGGTGCTGCAGTGAATTTCAGGGCTCCACGGTGCAAGACAGGAGGTCAGAGAGTTGGACTTGACCTACCAAGATGCTCACCTGGGGACTAATCCAGACCTGAGTCCACAACGAAGTCAAAAGTCAAAGAGAAAAACAACATCAAACAAACACAGATACAGAGAACAGATTGGTGGTTACCAGAGGGGAAGGGGGTCATGTATACAGTGATGGATGGAAACTAGACTTTTGGTGATGAACACAATGCAATCTATTCAGGAATCAAAATACAATGATGTACACCTGAAATTTAGATAATGTTATAAACAAATATGACCTCAATAAAACAAAAAAAAGAAGTGATGTCAGACATTAGATATGGGGGTGAGGTGAGGCAGCCCCTCAGGGGTCAGAGGCTGGAGAGATTAGGGCAGGTTAGAAAATGGGGTGCACGGGGGTGGGGCAAAGGAATGAGGAGGGGATGGAGGCTGCATTTCATGCTGGAGGTTGAAGGTTTGTGTGTGAGTGTGAGCGTGTGCATAAGAGTGCATGCATGTGAGTGTATGTGGGAATGCGTGTGTGTGAGGGTGTATGGATATGTGTGCATGCTTAAGTGTGTGTATGTGTGTATGTGTGGGCATGTGCATGTGTGTGCAAGTGTGTATGCATGTATGAGTGTAAATGTGTGTGCACACATTCTCATGCGACTCGTAGGGGTGGGGATCAGTGTAACCATTTAAAGAGGATGCATGGGAAGTGTGCCGTGACTGGCCGTCCCACTGGTTTGGGCCCTTGGAGGAATGGGAACACCAAGGTTTCATCGTGGTGTGGTCTGCTCTTCACCAGTGACACTCTGGCTGGCCCTGGCCTCCTCCAGGCTGCTGGCAGTACACGGGAGTGGCCTGTGACCACATGCCCTAGCTTCCCCGCAGATTCCCCTCTGCTCATGTATCCACTCAGGAAGCACCCACCAGCGCAGCCCGGGTGCTATTAACAGAGCTGGGTCTGGGACAGGTTTCTTGGTGCGTGCTCCCATTAAAGCTGCAGCCTTCAGCTGCTCTTAAATTAACTGATCAACTTCTAATGGCCTCATTCTAGAAGATGCAAGGTTTATGATGTCGGTAATTTATTCTTTTATGATGTGTGTTTCTTCATTAGCTCAGTGCTCCTATGGTTTTGGGTGGCTTATTTTAATAATTTTGCAGGTAGTATCAGATAGTAACTGCCGGCAAGGCCTACTTTTCATGGTTTTCCTCCATAAATTCACATCTTATTAGCTCTGCGTCTACGCGGGCCTGTTGGAGACATGCGTGGTCACTGTCCATTGATCCCTTGTTGCGGATGGTTGTGCTGGTAATTAGAAGGGACATGACGGCCGCCTCCCTATTCTTTGGAGCCTGCATGAGTCCTCCTTGGTCCTTGGGAAGTTCTGATCCTCTGGGCTTTGCCAGCTTGTCTGCAGGTTCCTCGCAGTCCAGTTTCTTTGTTCTAGAGAAAGCATGCATTCCATGTGCCCCTTAAGATGAATGTCTGGTGCAGTCTTTGTGTTCTTGGTGACTTTCCCACGTTGGATAGCCAGCGTTTCTCTGCTGCCTGTCTTAAAAGGTGCTGCATTGTTATGTTTCTAACCTGTTTTCTTTTCTCTCCCCTGCATTCCGACCCACCCCCAGCGTCCTCTGCCTGTCTCTCCTGACTCCCTCTTCAGGGCTGAGGTTAAGTTCAGACGGGCCAGTGCGAGGCACCCCAGTGCGGCTGGAACGTGGGGCTTCCTGGGTGTTACCAGGAGTCAGGTGGGGGCAGACTCATCAGAGCCCGTGGAGCAGCCTCCCCAGGAGGACGGCTCTGTCACTCCCTGCTCAGCAGCGCACCCTGGGCCAGCACACCTATGGCCCCATTGGGAACAAAAGTCCTGTAGTTCTGTGACAGCTGTGTCGTTCTAGGCTCTATCCAAATACGGAACCACAAACAAACAGTATCCCAGGTGCTTTTCTGCTTGTCATATGTGATGACTAGGACAGAACAAGGTGGGAAGAGAGTCAGGGGCGGGTGTCTGGTGGGTCCAGCTGTCTCCAGGCTTCAGCCGTTGCACTGGGGCCCCATCGTCTCTCTTCCTGAGCTGTTCCCCATGTCTCTGGAAGAAGTTCAGTTCCTCAGACGAGCCCAGGTCCGTGGCTCTGTCCCCAAGAAGGCCTGCGCGGTGGTCCCCAGCTCTGCCCCCTGCTTCCTTCATTCCTCACAGACTCCGTCCTCCATTTCTCCCTCTGCATTTGACTCCCTTAATGTATTTTCCCAGATTCAAGATAAACACTCAAGGGCATGTGTTTCTGTTGCTTTCTCTATGCAGTGGCTTTCTTAATGCGTCTGCCCCCTCACCCGTGAATATCAGTGCCGCATGTGACAGGCCTGTTTGGAGAAGGGGTAATTGGGTGCAGAGAAAGGCTTGTGAGTCTGTACGCCTCACTGATAGTTTCTCCAGGTCTCTGGGCTCCACTGTGGGGACACTGGCAAGCAGTGCTGTTGGGAGTAAACTATATTTTCATGGACTGATTAAGTTACATGTTAGCTTGATGGAGGGTAGGGGATTTGAAAGAACTTGGGGAAAGCAAAATGAACCCATAGTCATGGAGGCCACTGGGTCCTGAGTCCCTTGAGGACAGGGCCAGAATCCAGCTCATCTCTGAATCCTCCGTGTCCGGTACAGAGAGTTGATTCTTGAAAAGGTTTGGTTGAAGGCAGGTGCATGTCCATAGGATAGAGCAAGTTGCTTTGATGAGCAGTTCCCAGGCAGCCTCTGAGAAAAGACAGAGGCAGCGATGAAGACCCGAGTCTTGGGGACAGAGGGGACCGCTTGGGGCTGCTCATCAGAAGCTGCCAGCTCAGGACCCATTAGACTTGACTTTCGTTGAGCTAGGTGTCTTCCAGAACCTCTTTATTAGCTGGGCTGGAGTGCTTCCTCTCCATGTGGCCTCAGCAGATCCAGGTGAGCCAGTTGTCCCTCTGGCCCAGTGACTCACAGGTGTCCTCAGTGCTGGTGGGGCCTGGACACAGGGGAGAATGTCCTCCCCGCGAGGCTCTGCGTCCAGGCAGGAGACGTGCCGCCTCATAGTCTGGCCTCTTGGGAACTTTTCAGAGGAAATTCTTTTATGGAATATGTATGTGACTTCCAGCTCCTTCCAGAACCAACTGTGTTGCAGACGTGGAGTGCTCCATTTGCTGCGGGCACCTCTCATTGTTAAACTAGCTCTTCCAGACCTGGAGACAAAGCACGCTTTGGTGGGAATGGAATAAGATGCTGAACAAGCAGCGCAATAGCATGCATAACCCTTGCACTTAGGTTTTCTCAGTGAGTGAGCTCCTGAGCCGTGATCTGTGGCTCAACAGGGGCCCAGGGGGAGGTGGGTTCTAAGAGGGACGAGGCGCAGTTGGCAGGCCCTTGGCACCCCTGCCTCCTTGCCAGCATATGTTGATGACCCCCACATCCCATGTCCATTCCAGACCTTGTCTCTGAGCTCAGACCCAGAGATTCAGATGCCGTCTTAACTCAGCCACTTGGAAGCCTCATGATCACCTCCAGCTCAGTGCATCTCTGCTTATTCTCCTCCCCCTAACCTGGTTCTCACTGTGCTCCAATCTCAGGGACCAGTGTCCCCATCCTTCTGGTTGGCTCCCTAGCCAATGGAGAAAAGCCCACATCAGGCTCCTTGCCCCAGAACCCACTCCAGGATGACCCTGACCATGCCTTTGCAGCCTTACTGACTTCTCCCCTTCTGCTCACTGTCCCATGGCTCATCCGTGCAGGCAGATGGGTGACTGGCTGCTTCCAATATTTATTTTCCTCTCCTGGCTCTGGGCTGTGCCAGGATTTCCCTTTATGCCTGCATGCCCCTCCTGAATCTCTGATTGTCAAGGACTTATCTTTCCTTCAGGGGTCTGCTAAACATGGACTCTGATGAAAGGTCTTCCTGGATTTCCCCACTAGGGTTCCTCGTTCTCCTGCTGTTGTGTACTGCTCACCCCTGCTATGTTGTGTTGGGGACCTTATGCACATCCCTGACTCCCTGAACAGCCCATAAGTGAGTGTTGGACTCCTTTCTCTCAGGTTCCAGAGTCCGCAGCATGAAGGGCTCACACGTGGAGGAGACGCTGGGTTAAGCCTCCTGCTACTGTGTCTGCCTGTTGCTTCCTCCCTTTGTTGCTGCTTGTCTAATTGCCTCCACATGGAGGAAGAGGCATTTCTAAGCATCCCACTCCTTCATGGAGTCAGAAAGCTGTGATCCTGCTCCAGGAGCTCCAGCCATCAGTACCCTGTGCTCCATGCACCTCCTTTTCTTGTGCCTGAATTATGAGGCCCATGCGGTACAGGCTTTCTTCTGAGGCACATGCTTGCTCCCCTTGCCCCTGGACCCAGCCATTGGTAAATGGTGGAGCAGCCAGGGAGGAGGGCAGAGGGAGCACTGGCTAGGCTTCCTACAGCAGCGTCCAAATTGTGCTGGGGGAACACGTGTTCTGCTACTTTGCAGGTGATTTGTGGAAAAAGGATTCTGTGATCAAGGAGGGTGGAGAACTTAAATGGCGTGAAACAGGTGCCTTCGGCAGGCATCTTTGGTGTCTGATGCATGCCGTGCTTTCCAAGGATGAAGCGGTACACACTGCCTGCCACATGCTTTCGTGTTTCCAACACATGCCTGTGCTTTTCCTCTTGACAGGTGCTCACCTCTGTGCTGGAACAGGTTGTTGGCAGGTGGTGCAGTGTCAGGGCCATAGGGTAGAGCTCAAATTCCTCCACGTGTCCCGTGAGGCTGTTCATGAGCTGCCTTCAGAGCCCCTTCTGGTCTCAGTTCCTGCTACCTCATGTCATATAGAGCTGCTCTGACCTAAGAGGTCTCCACCACCCCAAGCACAGGGTCATCCCAGTGTCTGGACCTCTTCAGCCCCCTCTGCCCAGAGTGCGCTCCTGTTGTTGGCCCTTAGGCCCCAGGCTCCGCCTTATCACTTTCTTTGGTTTGTCACCAATAGATCCTCCAGGAGGATGCTCTGGGTACAGACCTTGACCTACCCCTGAGGGGACTTCCATCAACAGTCCAGAGAACGTGACTCCAGACTTTCAAATCTTCCTACCCCAAAACACACGCTGGGATAAAACAAATGAAAACGAGATTAGGCTACACGTGTATAATGTGGGGGAAAGGAATGCTAATGCACTAATTGAAGAAAACAAGAAAAAATACCATGATATGAAAGCTGAATCAAATAGCTTTAGGAAATCTCTATTTGGGACACAGAGAAAGAGAGGGAGGAAAAAGATTTAATTCGTTTGCTTCCTTTCATTTTGAAGTTTCCAATTCTGTTTGGATGTTAAGTCCCCATTTACAATTTGCACATTTAATTTAGTAACACTCAAAAGCAATTATGTTCGTTGTAATCGATTTGCCTGTTTCTCTCTCCAGCCCCACTGAGGGGTCCTTGAGGACAGGGACCACATCTTACCCTCCTCTGGAGCTCCAGCTGAGAACCCAGAACGAAGAACAGGAGTTGCCATTTATCAGACATTAGACAGAGCCAGGCACTGGTTTTAAGCATCCCTTTTTTAAATCTATTTTTTACTTAAAAATTAACAGCTTTATTGAGGTTTAATTCACATACAACAAATACATGTATTTAAGTGTACAACTTACGTTTGGCCTATGTGTACACCCGTGAAACTGTAACCATGGTGAAGGTAGCGAACATCTCCATCACTCCAAAAGCATCCTTGTGACCTTTTGTAATCCCACCCCTGCATCACCTTTCCCTACTCCCTAGGCAACCTGTTTCTCGCACTACAGTTTATTTGTATTTTCTAGAGTTTTATATAAATGGAATCATTTTCTCTTTTGCTGTGGCTATTTCCTTCCTGATAATTATTTTGAAATTCATCCATATTGCGATATATAGCAATAGTTCTTTTCTTTTTATTGATGAGGAGTATTCAAATATATGGATATACCAGAATTTGGGTATCCATTTACGCCTTGATGGACATTCGTGTTGTTCTAGATTTTTGGTGACTACAAATAAGGCTGCTGTGAACATTCATGGATAAGTCTTCCTGTGGGCATGTGCTTTCATTTTTCTTGGGTGCATATTTACAAGTGGAATTGCTGGGTTGTAGGGTAGATGTGTGTTTAACTTTTTAAGAAACTTCCAGGTTGTGTGAGAATTCCAATTGCTCCACATCCTCTTCGGTTCTTGGTTTGATGAGATGTTTTGATATTAGCCCTTGTAGGTGTCTATAATGGTACCTCATTGTGACTGTACTTTTCATTTCCCTGACAACTAATGATACTGAGCAACTTTAATGTGTTTATTTGCCATCTATATCTTCCTGAGAGGGGAAGCTGAGATCATTGATTTGAGAACTTTATTTTCCTTTAGTGCTATAAACTTCCCCTTAAGTGATTTGATGGTGTCCCCTCGATTTTGATATGTTGTGTTTTCATTGTTATTCAATTCAAAATTCTTTTTATATTATCTTTTGATTTCTTCTTTGACCCATGGGTTGTTTAGAAGTGCGTTATTTAGTTTTCCAATATTTGGGGATTTTTTGCAGGCATCTTCCTCTTATTGATTTTTAATTTAGTTTCATTGTGGTGAGAGAACATAGGTTCTATTACTTGAATCCTTTGAAATTTATTGAGACTTATTTGATAGTCCAGTATATTGTCTTTCTTGATAAATGTTTTATGTGCACTTGGAAAAGGATGTATAATCTGTTGTTGTGGTGTGGAACGTTCTATAAATGTCAGGTCAATTTAGCTGAGAGTGTTGTTTCTGTCTTATGCATCCTTGATGGTTTTTTGGTCTATTTGTTCTATCAATTATTGAGAGAGGGGTATCAAAATATTCAACTTTAATTGTAAGTTTGCCAGTTTCTCCATGTAGTTTAATAAGTGGTTGCTTAATATATTTTAAGCTGTGTTACAAGACACATAAATGTTTAGGATTTTTATGTCCTTTTGGTTAATTGATCTGTTATTACAAAACGGCCTTCTTTATCCCTCTGCTCTGAGCTATACTTTATCTGATAATCCTGCAGCTAGTTCAGATTTATTTTGACTAGTGTTAGCGTTATGTATCTTTTTCCATCCTTTTACTTTTAACCTGCTTGTTTCCTTTTGTTTAAAGTATGTCTCTTTAGGCCATTTTGTTTTATCCATTATAAAAGTCTTCCTTTCAATTGAAGTGCTTAGATAATTTACATTTAATGTGAGTATTGTATATGGTCATTAGAGGGTGGAATCCTGGAAGCCAAGTGAAGAGACCATTTCAGAGATAGGACTGACCACTGATGTCAGGTGCTGCTGCTATGAGGCTGTGCTGACCTGGGGTGAATGTGCGGAAGGCTTGGAGGACCAAGTCTCTAGGTGCTTCAACTTGTACTGTTCCATTTGACAGATAAAGAAACAGAGGCTCAGAGGAGTGGACTGACTTTTCAATGTCACTTAGTAAGTGGCAGAGTCGAGATTTGAAGTTAGGTGTGAGTGACTCCAGATTTAAGAAATATATACTCTATACCACACTGCCCCTCTCTTCTCTTTCCCCTTCACACACAGCACTCACTAAATGCTAAATACATGACCAAATACCAGCAATGTTTGATTTTTTTCATAATTGGGAAGCAATAATATAGTTCTTGTCATGAAAAGTCTTATTATAAAACTTTTATTATTTATGACTGGATTTCTTCCCTTTATGTTATTTTATATATTAGCACCTTCTTTTTAAAATCTCCTATGGAAAAGGTGAAAGAAGTCTGCAAAGCCCACACAAATCAGCTAATACATGTCACATGCACAGTATCTGAAGGGAACAAACAGTATTTACTGGAAATGTACTTCCATTTGTTAATCAGAATATATCTATTTTCCTTTCTCAGCCCCAAATCTGTGAGATGTAACACTTATGGTTACAGATACATGAGGAAATTGTTATGTAATATCATTCTTCAGCCCTTTTCTAAGCCCCAGGGGGAGGGCACTTGGAGCTGCACAGATGGCAGATTTGGGGAGCAGTACTGAGAAAGCAGTGACGTACTGTTGTGTTCTAGGTCAGTCTTTCGGACCACACCCTGGATATGATTTGGCTCCAACCCTCACCACTTCTTTGACTTTGGGCCAATTGTTTCACTTCCTTCCTTGAACCTTAACTTTCCCATCTGCTCAGTAGGGTTCATGATAGCTGCCTCATAGGAAAGTTGTGAAGATTAAATGAGATAACTCACCAGAGTGACCCATCACAGGGCCTGGCATATATTCAGTCTCTGAACTCGGTGCCAAGCCAAATAATGAGAACAGAGGTTTGGGTGAAAAGGAAAAACATCAGCTTTTATTTTCTTTGTTGGGCAAAGGGACCACGCAGCAGGCTAGCTCTTTAAGAACCGCTGGCTCCCCATTAAGAAGCGGGTAAAGGGTTTTTAAAAGTTTGTGAGGAATGTGCCTGCTGGTAGGGAATGGGGAGCCTGTGACCCAGCTGGTCAGCATTTTCCCATCGGGCAGCATCTGGTCTTGTGAGGCTGTTTGCAAGGCAGATGGGGGTGGTGAGATGAGGAAGTCTATAGGTGGAGGTCCTTGGTTGTCTGTATCCATGGTGCATGGTGGATTCTGGCGCCAGGAAGCCAAGGAGCTGGGGCCTGGGAAGCTGCAGCTTCTTGATATTCTCTGGGCATCAGTTTCCCTGTAATAAACTTCAAGGACCTGTGATTAGTCCAAACTTTAGTGTGAACCCAGCGTGAGGCCCCTGGACTTTAACAATTTGTAACTTCTATTTGGTTGTGAAGCTCAGGGAGTCAAAGGTTAAAGAAACAGATAATTACATGTGAGTGTAACTAAAGAAACAGGGAAAGAGAATGAGTGCTTTTGGTTTTAACCCCATATATGCTGGGGTCAATGTAGGGGAAATGATATCAGGGCTGATATTAATTAAAAGCCTGTAACACAAGCACTCTTAAAAGATACCTCCTCTTACTAACAAATAGCTGATATCCTGCAGGAAAGTTCATCTTTTGGACTTAATTAAGGGCACACCCAGAGTTAAGGAATTGATGCCAGGTCTCCATGTCTTTATGAGGTGGGCAGGGGAATAGGGACATGGCTTGAGTCATTGCCTGGATGAACCTGAATTACAGCCTCTGTAACTATGTTCTGGGCTTGTGGGGACCTTAGTTCTCCCTAGCTCTGCCTTCCAAACTCCTATGCATCCTATAAGACTCAGCTCAAATTACCCTCCCTGCAATTTGCAACAACTATTGATTTCTTCCATGACCTTTTCTTCTCCAACACCCCAGAGAATTCAGGCTGTGATTCTTCAGTGGTCCTTAACCTCTTCCTCCAAGTCCTGTCTCCCTACCAAGACATATAACTCTTGACAATCTATCATTCATTTATCTCCATGGACCAAATACCTATGAGGCACTGGGGATGCATAGGAGAATTTGAGGCATGTGTTCCTCACCCTGGGAGGGCTTATAGTATCGTGGGTGAAAAACATGTGTTCCTGGATCACTAAACTACAGGTAGGCCGTGGTTATAGGAGACACTCCGGATCCTCTGCAGTTTGCAGTCAAGTTCAAAGTTCAAGTTCAAGCTCAGCCAGGCCTCTACCATTACTGTGGAATCAGATTCCACGTTTCAGACGTGAGTCAGTTGTTCCCAACAAGTATATTGTCGTTTTGCAGAGTTTTGACAGAAGAATGGTTGGGAAAGGAGTGCTGACGCTTGGAGAGTTTTAAAAATAGCTTTAATTACCACGTGTAGCAAATGTGACTGAAAACTAAAGGATAGTGTCTCTACCTTTCTGCATTCCTATCCATCGCTCTTCCCACAAATGGGTTCTGATGGATTCACGTGAACTTACTGCTTGTGCCAGAAAGACCCTATCATCTGTGCCTTCTACCCTGACACTACACCTCCTTTGCCAGGCTGGATTCATCTCGTGGAGAGGCGAGAAGCAATTGTGCGCACAAACACACACACATACATACACACGCGGCTGCTGCCTTCACACGCAGCATAGGGTATAGCAGGCCCCTGGTGGGGTTCCCAAGAAAAGTCCTTTCAAAGCTGGAAGGTGGAAGCAGAAATGAAGGCAGGAGACAATTCAAGCCACCAGAACTTCTGGTGAAGTGTCTTAAATGATGTTTGAAGGCTCATGGAGACAGCAGGCTCAGCTTTCGTTCTTTCTTGCATTGTGTCAAACCAGAGATGTTATGTGAACTGGACCAGCCTGTCTCTTAGAGCTGGTTAAAGAATCTCAAATGAATATCTTGTAGTTTCAGAAACAGGCGTGAGGAAACCCTTTAATAGTCAGTGATCAGAACTAAGATGCACTTTCCTGCATCACTGGAGACTGGCTTGTCGGCTTCGGAGGTGATGAGGGGCTGAGGGAGCCAGGTGCTGCCATCATCACGCATGGTGTTCCTCCTGGCCAGGTGCAGAGTGGGGCTCTTGGTCAAGGATTGGTGAAGAACTCACCTTGTGAGGCCAGTGGGGTCTGAATGGCCTCCTCCCTACCCTCAGATTTCTGCTTGTTTGTGGTAGAGCATTGTAAGAACAGCAAGTTGAGTGATTGCCCTCAGAAGCAAGGAAACTCACATCGTTGAATACCTACTGTGTGCCATGCTGTGCTTTGGATGCTGTATAGCCATTATTTCAAAACAAATTAAGTCTGTCCATGAAATCTCATTTAAAGGGATGGCAAAAATTTTGAACCCCTTATAACAGGATAGCTTCCTCCTTGCCCTCATGAAGGTTGTGCAAAGGTTCCTGGGTTTCATACTGTCAAGATCAATCATAGAAGGATTCCTGTAGACCCTCAGGGAGTTCTAATCCACTTTGGTCCTCAACGTTAGGCAGACTGATTTTTTTTTTTCTGAGCCTGAGAGAACCCAATGCTTGGGACCCAGCCTCCATAACTGGCCACCGGCCACTCCTTTCCGATATCCCATCTGAGGACTGATGTGTATTAGGAGACGGGGAGACCCACCCCCCCACCCCCCACTGCCAAGCTCCTCTTCTGCCCCCTCTCTATCTCTGCCAGAAGCTCCTGGCTTTGGCCGTTAGGACCACACCCACTCTCTAAGCCACAGAAGCTCCACAGCCAACTATCATTTCTGAGTTCACCTGTTTGTTGAAAGAAAACGTCTTGGAGAAAGAAGAGCACAAACTTTCTGGAGCATACGGTGTTGTTGGCTTCTGAGGGTGTGTGTGAGTGCATGTGGTGGAAGGGAAGGGACAGGACAGAGGAAAAGCAGAGAAAAATTGTTCTAATTCTTTTTGACTCTTCTACAATAGTAAAACAAAATGCCTATTAGTGTGCCCATGAATTATCCTTTCAAACAGCCTCAGATATATAGTTTATTTTGCCAAATTGAGGTTTTCCTGTTATGTTCAGTTCTGTGTCCAACTGTTTTCAATTAATAATATATCATTAACATTTTATCATGTCAGTAAATAGCATTTGAGATAATATTTAATGGCCTCATAGTAGTCTGTCATTTGGACGACATAATTTATGCAGATCTCCATTTTTGGAAACTTAGTTTAGTTAATGCTGTTGAAAGTAATGCTGAAATCTACATCCTTCTTGCTAGATCTGCTGACGTCTCTCTGGTTTCTAATGATGGTAAAAATATTGTTTCGAAGCATGAGTGATCTCAAAGAGCCTGAGCCCCTTTTGTCAGAGTGCCTGTCTCATCCCAATCTTGTGTCTCGTGAACATGAATATAATCAACATTTTTCATTTGTATCATTATTATAGATGAAAAAAGGCTCACCACATTGTTTTAATTTATATTTCTTTGCTTATTAGCACGTCAAACACTTTAAATATTTACTGCTCATGTCTATTTCTAGCTTTGTGGCTTGCTTGCTCATGTCCTCGATGCAGATATATTAGTCTTTTGTTACATGGTTTGATCTTTACAACAACCTCTGTGAGAGTATTCTTAACACTAGAGTCCAAATAATGAAACGAGGCTCAGAGAAGGTCTGAACTATCACGGCTGGATAAAGACAAGTGGGGATTTTAAGCTCGAGTTGATCTCATTCCAAAGCCTGTGTTGTCTCCATGTAGTACTTGCCTCTGAACCAGCCCCGTCCTCCGGTAATGGGAGATTCATGTTGACGTATGTCTTTTAAGGGTCAACATTTCTGCACCAAGCCAAGTAAATCTTCCAATTATTATATTGGACTAGATCATTTTAATTTCTGAATCAAAACTTGGCTTTGCAACTTAAAGTGACAGAGAATTTTCTGTTAACCCTAATTAATGAACAAAGAAGTCATGAAACCTTCCCAAATTGTCATCGAGTTGAAGGGAATGAGTGGGACCAAAGGCGCATGGAAGACAACATCGAGTGGCTTTTATGACGAAACCCAAGGAATCCTGCTTGTTCAAGGCCCTGGCTCTGTTTGTGGGAGTTTTCAATGGCCCTAAAGAAGGCCCTCCAAGAAGATTTGCAATGAGGGAGCAGGTGCCCCTCTTGGTCCTCTAGGGAGTGGAAGCACATCCAAGTTCTCTTCTCCCCTCAGAGAAATGCTCCTCACTAAATCCTCTTTCCCTCAATTTTAACTCCCCCGGACTTTTTATATCCTCCTGTGGATGAGAATTTTTAGAGTCAAGAAATTGCTTCTCAGTCATTTCCCTTGGCCAAGCTGCATGTGTGCCAGGCACTTCACTATGGAATTTCATATCATTAAAGCACGGTGCCTCTAAGGGAAATTCCAATTTAGCATAATGGTTCAGTTTAATAGAAAATGCCATTTCCTGCTCCAGATATTGGCTTCAGGAAGAGGGGCTCTCTTATCCATTAGATTTTTGTACCTCAGCTCACACAACACAGCCCTGGGAGGGGCGTGTACTGCAGATTAGAAGTAGTCACAGCAACGAGCCACGGGGATGGGGAAGTATGGTGACAATTGAGGGGTGAAATTATAGGCAGATACCTAATAATTGGACAATGGCTTGAAGTATGTGAGAAAGGGCATGAGGAGATTTGGCTGCATTTCCTACTACAAGGACTTTAGCTTTTATTCTGAGTGAGCTGATGAGCCACTGCTGCATTTTGAGCTGAGGAGTGATGTCTTCTGAAACATGTTTCAGAAGGACCGCCCTGACTTCTATACTGAAAATACACTGGGGGGATTGGAGTGGGAAAGGGCAGAAAAAAGGAAAAAAAGTTTAAAAATCAGGGCCTTCAGTAAGAGCTGATGGTGGCTTTGCCTGGGGTGGTATGAGCAGAGGGAGTGAGATGTGCTCAGATTCTGGATTTTTTTTTCCTTGAGTTCCTAATAGTTTACAACATTGTGAAATTTCAGTTGTACGTTATTACTTGTCTGCCACCATTTAAGTGCTCCCCTTTACCCCCTGTGCCCACCTCCCAGTCCCCTTCCTCCGGTAACCACTGAACTATTCTCTTTGTCCATATGTTTGTTTATATCCCACGTATGAGTGAAATCATCTGGTGTTTGTCTTTCTTCATCTGGCTAATTTCACTTAACATAATTCCCTCCAGGTCCATCCATGTTGTTGTGAGTGGGATGATTCCATCTTTTTTATGGCTGAGCAGTATTCCATTGTGTGTATATATATATATACCACATCTTCTTTATCTAATCATCGGTCAGTGGGCACTTAGGTTGCTTCCATGTCTTGGCTATTGTGAATAATGTTTCAATGTATTCAAAGTATTAGCTAAGATATTTTAAAGAAGTTTTATATCTATGTTCATAAGGGATGGTAGTCTGTAGTTTTCTAATCTTGTAAACCCTTTGTCTGGTTTTGTTTTCAGAGGAGTGCTAGCCTCCTGGAATAACTTGGTATATATTTTCTTCTCTTCAATTTTCTCAAAGAGTTTGTATTGAACTGATATTATGTCCTCCTTAAATGTATGCAGAATCCACCAGTGAAGGCATCTGAGCCTGGAAGTTCCCCCCCATCCCCTTTGGGAAGATTTTTAACAATAAATTCAATTTCTTTAGTAGATATAGGATATTTAGATTATGTCTTTCTTTCTGAGTGAAGGTTGGTAGTTTACACCTTTCGAGGAAGTTGTCCATTTCATCTAAGTTTCTTGTAGTTCTGGTATGTGATAAATTCTCCACCTCTTGTCTTTTCATTCCTTAAACATGTCATTTCACTGACTTCTGGTTTGCCTTGTTTCTGATGAGAAATCAGCTGCCATTCTTATCTTTATTTCATTCTGCATACTGGGTCTTTTTCCTCTGGTTGCCTTTAAGATTTATATTTTTCTCTCTCATTATGTGCTTGGGTTGGATTTCATCAAATTTAGAAAATGTTTGACTATTATTTCTTCAAATATTTTTTGTGCCCTTCCCTTTCTCTCTTCTTCTTGGACTTAATGACAGGTGTATTAGGTTGCTTGAAGTTGTTCCACTGCTCGCTAATGCTCTATTAATTTTTTCCAGTGCTTTTTTCATTCAGTGATTCATTTAGGAGGCTTTTTGGTTCCATGCTTTCAAGTTCATTTATTTTTCTTCTACAGTGTCTAATCTGCTGTTAGTTTCATCCAGAGTACTTTTCATCTCAGATATTGCATCTTTATTTGTAGAAATTGTTTGTGTCTCATTTCTCTCCATATCATGCACCTACTTTCCTCTATCTTCTTGAACATATGGTGTGTATTTACGATATTTATAATATCTGTTTTAATGTCCTATTCTACTAATTCTACCATCTGTATTATTTCTGGGCTTGTTTCTATTGCTTGATTTTTCTCCTCATTATGGGTTGGGTTTTCCTGTTTCTTTGCATGCCTGGTAATTTTTGATTAGATGCCAGACACTGTGAACTTCATATGGTTGGATGATTGATTCCTTTTTATTCCTTTAAGTACATTTTCCCCCTCTCCCCCCTGGGGAACAGTTAAGTTACTTTGGAATATTTTGGTTTTTCAAGACTTGCTTTGAAGCTTTGTTAAGCAAGTCAAAAACAGTCTTTAGTCTGTTGCTAATTTGATCCGTTATTGAGGATTATTAAACCTGATCCTTTCAAGTGACCCTTTCCCTGGACTCAGGTAGTTTCCTGACACACACGCACTAATCCATACACAGCTAAAGACTCAAAGGAGACGTTCTCCACATTTCTAGAGGGCTTTTTCTGTGTAGATCTCTCTTCTCTGGAATCCTGCTTTATGAATTCTAACTGCCTGGGCCTCCTCAGGACCCAGACTCATGGAGACCGTCAGGCTTTGCCTAGGTTTCCGCTTCCTCTGCTACAACGTGGAAAGTCTCTCTAAGTAGTAAGCTCAAGCTGACTTCTTTTGTTTCTTTTCTCTTGGGTGCCACTGTTCAGCCTTTGTCCAAAGTCTGAAAACTGTTGTTTCATATATTTTGTTTGTTTTTAGTTATTAAGGTGAGAGGTAAGTTCAGCCCCTATCAATCCATCATGGCCAGCATCTGCACACTTAATTACAATGTTGTATGTCCTCAATTCTTCTGAATTTATATTCTCAGTTCTTACCTTTGGGTCTCCGCAATTGGATCTAGTTCAGATGTGAGGGCTTTGATGTGTTAAACACATAGCTGTAACCTTCACAACCATCCACTCTGGGGCTCTGGACCATGCAATTTTATTTTCAAATCATCTTTGGAATCATTTTTTGATAATATTTCTGGATTTTAAATGGTAAATGCAATTAAAAATTATAATTTTCTGTTAGCTCCTTGGGATAAAAATCCACCAGGTGTTAATGTGAATCATAAGGTCACATTTTCCTAGTGGTAAGGATAGTTGTACACAAATAGAAGCAGATTTAAATATTCTCTTGAGGCGAGTAAATAGGGATTGCAAACAAAATAATTAAAGTGGTTTGTAGCAAGCAAGCAAATGAGTGCTGTGAAGGATCAGCCACTATTATATTTATTTTTCTGTTTGAATATCTGCCTGGGGAGTAAGCTGCAAATTGAAGCCCCAGCCAGCTTTTAAAAATTTAACAGCAGAATAAAAAGCACTGGCTTTGTGTTATAGAGATAGTGACTTAGGTCAGAGTTTTAAATGTTAAAATTTTCGAGGTTCACATTTTTCTGTGGGGAATTCTGAAGATGCCTTCTCTCCTTTTCTCCCTTTCTCCCTCTCCCTCCCTCCAGTCTTCTCTCTCTTCCTCCTCCACTTGTTCCTCCATCCCCTCCCTTCTTCCTTCGTAAGTATTTGCCAGGCCTGGTGCTCAGCACTAGGCAACAGCAGAATCTGAGAGACACACCCTGGCCTTGAGAGGTGTTCTGGTTCCAACTCCAGCGTAGATGGAGCAATGGGTTGGCACCTGCACTTCCCTTCTGTTTTTGTGCGGGGAGCACTGAGAAGTCACAGTGCCCCCAGATCTGAGTCAGCGTTGTGGGTATACAATAAAGAACCAGAGGATCTGAGTAGGTGGACTTTTGTGATGCAGCTCATGAGACCCCCTTTCTGGGTGAATTCCACGCTGTTCTGCTGGAGACGTAGGGTTGCCACTTCTCTGCCTGTGACTGAGAGCCCTGTTACCCAGAGGACTGTTACTCAGACTCTGCCCTGAGTTGTGGAACTGTGCACGCTCTAGATTTGCCCTGCCCTCCAAATTGTGACAAAGCTATTTCTAGCCGGTCCTTACAGTTATTTTCGTGTTTTCAATACCCAGGACAGACCTACAGAAGTATACATTTCAGGTCCAGCCTAGAGCATATTTCAGGAATATCACATCTGAAAAGGCTGGGCTGAGGTTATCAATCGCTGAACCACTCTGGGAATTGCTTTGACCCACCTTAGACGTTCTGAGTCTGCTGGAATTAAGGGAAACTGCATGAGCCGCGGTGGCTGACATGGGGTTGTGAGGATTCAGAACTTGCAAGGTTGGTGGAAGCAGGAAGGCCGAAGGAGATGGAAGGAAAAGAAGGGAAAGAGAAGGTGGGTGGAGGATGAGTGAGACAAAGGAGAGAGTGGAAACAGGAAAGAATCAAGTTAAAGTAAGAGCCGGAAAGAAAGAAGAGAAGAGAGCTGATGGGAAGGGTAGATAAGTCTCAGAGATAGCCCACTCAAGCCCCTCCATCATGCATAAATAACCAGCCAGCCAAGGAGCTTTAGTGACTGTCCCAATAAATGCTGATGACATGTGTGGGTCCCTTGGTTCCTTGGAGGGCAGATGTCCATCTTGTGCTCATGGTCAAATAGAATAGAATAAAATGTAATGAAATAAAAACTCAATTAAATGAAATAGAATAAAAGAGCCACTAAAAATTCAAAGCTCAAGGGACTTACTTTGGGCTTCTCTGGGCGAGACAGCAGATTCTCCTGGTAAACCAGCAGGCCTGGGGAGGGTTTCTGGGAACTGTACAGAGACCCTGAGGAGACATCCATCCTGCCCTGTAGCCACAGCCAGGTTAGGTCTTTAGGGAGCAAGGCCAGCTGCTTATTGCTGGCTGGTCTGACTGTGCTCACTCATGGGAATGGGCTGTGATGGAGGAGGTGGGTTGGGGGAGAGCTCTGCCACCTGTCACTGGGGCAGCCTGGGACAGAAGGGGCAGGCCGAATGTGGGCTTCACTGTGAGCAGAAACCATTTGTGTCATTTATAAAAATAAAGGAAGCCATACGGATTTTCAACCAACAGGCCATTTTATTTAATGATAGACTGGTTGAGTATCCTTGGGTCTCTTGGAGGTGAGGCGTGAGAAACAGCTAACTGCAAACTGGGCTGGTCTGCCACAGGCTCCCTTAAGCATGTGGAGGAGGCTGTAGGAGAGATGGAGTGGCAGGAGAGGCAGAAAAAGGGCTGCTCTGGCTCACCTGGAGGCCAGGCTAAGGCAGGTCTTTTGTTGGCTATCTAAGAACCCAGCTTTTGACTCAGAAGGATAAGGAGTACTTGCTGCCAAGCTCTGTGCTGGACATGTTGAATCCCATTGAATTAAAGCCACTGAATTAAGTTAAAAACCCTGGGAAGTACTGTTATCCTGTCTACAGGTGACACTCCAAGGAATTAAGTGCCTTGTCCAACTTACGCAGCCATGAAGAAGAAAAGCCAGGAATTGGAACCCAAACCCATCTGATTCCAGATCCTACACTCTCGTGGGGTCTGAGATTCCACATTTCTAACCAGCTCGCAGGTGATGCTGATGCTCTTGGTTTATGGACCACACTTTGGGGAGCAAGGGATCCTTTCTGCAATTTTCTATATCCTATGTATAATGGGAGACTCAGGCATACCCCATGAGTTTATACGGGATGATTAATGAGAAAGGGTTTATCTCTGGTCAGAACAACCACTCAGAAGATGCTCTCCTTCCACCATCCTCTGTCCTGGGAATGTAACCAGCTCCAAGCCTTGGCAGCTCCCTCCTACCCTCTCTTTTTCACCAAGATGTCCTTGTCTCCATGGACAATGCATGGGTAGCTTTCCTTGTCTCGAGCACTCCATAGGGATCTGAATATAGCAGACATTCTGAAAAGCCTGTTGACTTCCGTGGGAGTAATTTTTTCATCACGACTTTATTGAATCTTCCTTCTATTTTCTCAACTTCTTTCTAGCCAGCTTTGTCTGTGAAGTTTCTCTACTATCATCAACTTTAGATTACCTGACACCATGGTTTTTAGGAGAGAAATAAATTTTATTATTTCTCCAGAGATGGAATAATGCTGGTATCATGCAGATGTTTGATAGATATAGGTCTTTCTAAGGAATAAAAAGAAATGACTAATAATATGATTGCATAGCCCTATGTAAGTTTAGACTTCTCTATAAATGTTTAATAATATTTTCCCCTGATGTCAGAAGGTTCAGAAATTTTACTGAAGTCGTGAAGATCAGACAAAAACTTATTTGTCTATGAATTTTGCATCTGGTATTCCAAAAATGTATATTTAGAAGAAGGAGATCCTTACCATTTTAATTGCTACTTTGATGATTTCTCCTCATTATAAAAATGTATCCTCTTTGCTATTCAAACAGACATTTTGCGGAGTGAGACTTCCACAGTGATTCTCTGTTTTAAATAAAATATTTCTAAGAGGCTTAAAAGATACAGAGCGCGATGTAACAAACATCTACATGTCCACAATTTAAATTTTTCCATATTTGAGATCTCCATTTTTAAGAAATCAACCATTTCAGATATAATTGAAGTCTGCTCTGTGCTCATATAGCAGTCCCATTAAATTTGGTATCAGTCAGGTTGTTTCTGATGATTAAGTTATAGAAAAATCTGAATCCAATTTCCGTAAATGGCCTGAGATTTTATTATCTCAACTTAGAGAAGGCTCAGAGATGGGTCGTGAGTTTACAGGGCAGGGCGATTCTGAGGCTAAATAATATCTCAGGACTCCTGTTTTGTCGGTTGTCCTCAATGTGCTGGGCCTGCCTTTGAGGGGGATCTCCCCATGATTCACACCTCAAGAGGCAGAAAAGTGCCGTCTCTTCTTGGTTATCATCTTAGGATTGAGCGGACACACTCAGAATCTCCCAAGGAAACCCCCCACACATCTCCACAACCAGAAATGGAGTCATGCACCCTCCCCTACAACCACCTAAAGTAGAAGGACCACCCAGGGCGGCTCAGACCAAGCAGGATGTACCTCTGATTCTGGGTATAGGGGTCGCCTCCTACCACCTCGAATCCCGTAGTGGAGGGAAGGGCACCTGTTCACCCTGCGGTTCTGCCAGCACAGAAGAAGAGGGACAAGGCCGTCAGGTAGGCTGCAAATCTGTTTGTCATCCCCACCTACTTCCCCAGTGCCAGCCACTCTCCCGAAGTTGGTGTGTGTCCTTCACATCTGTTTTTATTACATTGCATACATCTCTACTATAAATGTACCTTATTTGATATATCATTCTGTAACTTTGTCTTTCTTTTCTTTCTTTCTTTTCTGTCTTCCTTAACTTTCTCTTATTCTCATAGTTCACAATAAGGAGAATTTTAAAAACCATCACTAGCTTCCATATCAGTTGTTCACCACCTTTTTTTTGAGTCAAAGCCTTCTTTGAAAATCTGATCCAGCCTATGGGCTTTGTCTACAGGAAAATGCACACATACTTGTATACTTTAAATTTTTTTGGAATGCTAAGTCCCCCTGGAGCCTGCCAGCTACCCTGGCTGAAGACACACATTGCCTCTGAATGGAGGCAATTACATCTCATTCTGTTCCTTACTATCTTCTATAAGAAGGACAATTTTGCTTTCAATCAGTGAACTAAAGTAAGCCTTCTGGGAGGATGTAAGGATTAGCTTTTCTTTAGAGTTCATCTAACTTTTTCTTAGTCTTAATTCTTTGTAATTGAAGTAGATATTTGTAGAGGTTTCCTAATAATGTATTTGACTCAAAGTGAAGATTGTCTGAGCTTCAGTGTGCATTCTCAGCACAAAATTAGAGGCGGTGAGTATTTTTATTATTCAGTGCATGAAGCAAGTCTCACATTTTGTTGTTTTCATAGAAATCGTCCTTTAAGTGTGCCACGAGGCACTAAAGGGTATTTTTTTTCCTCCTGATGACTGGCAAAAAGGATGTGATGTTAACTGGGAACTTTATCCCTTGTTTCATCTCTACTTTTTTTAGTTGTTACAATATTTTTGTTTTCAAACTACAAATACTTCTTCCACTGAAAAAAGAGCTGGATCCTGCAGTATTTGCCATTGCTCTATTTTAATTCCATCAATTAATATGTGCTCTAGATTCTACTAGATAGTTAAGCTATCTCTGAAGATGATCCATTTGTAACCATCCTAGTCCAAGTTGCCATCATCTCTTACAGAAATCATATTTTGAGTGAGCAATACAGATAAGAGAGGATTTATGAGTGGAACCTATTTGATTGTAGGAGAGGAAGATAACGGAGAAATTCGGGGGAGGGGGATGTTTCTGGAGCAACAGACAAAATAAGGTAGAACCTGCAGAATATTTACCTTCTTTCACCCACAATAGTGAGATGTCTCAAGAATACAATTGAGATTTGACCAAATGGGGAAAGTTGCACATGCTTCTCTTGGGCCCCTCAGAAACAGCCCTCCTTCTAATATTAATGACAACGAACTTAGGAAAAGGCAGTCAAGTGAAGCAAATATAAATTGTAACATAATAACTAAAGTTTAGTCAGTTACCCAGTCAAGACATATGAGGAGTTTGGGAGATGGGTGTGTGTCCCAGAAAAAGAGCAAGGTTATGAGCTAAAGAATGAAAATTTGTATAAAAGGTTTAGTAGATGTCTTTATGGAAGAATAATTAGCCTGAATGACACTCCCAAAAGGAAAAGAACTAAGAAAACTGAATATAATATATTTTTAAAAGTATTTTTAAATAGATCACTAAGCAGTTGAGAGTAATGACCATAGGGGCCAAATAGTGAAAAGGGAAAGTCTGGGAAATATGTGAGCTTCAGATTTAGTTTTTGCCTTGAATCTATTGGCCAAACTGTGAAGACCTTGAGCTTTTATTCTTCTGGCTGTGTGGGGCATAGAACATATAAGAACAAGTGTAAGAACCAATTAAATGTGGGGCTTAATGAGAGATTTCCACATAAAGCTAGAAACTTAGATTCTCAGAGTAAGGGTTTATGAGAAATGAACTCACTGTGCAGAAGGGCAGTTTCCTATCTTGACTTTGGAGCTGCATGGAGGGGGGAAATTTTCTTGAGAATTGATAAGCCTCCAGCAGGTTTGAGACCCAAGCCCAAAGGAAAGTTCCGTATTAAATTCTGTGGTTATGGAAGGGAAGTGCTCCTAGGTAGGTGGTAGAAGCAAGCATGAACATTGCTTGAGGTAATGCAAATTCCAGTCAGACTCCAAGGAATTCACAAGCAAGTTCTAAGGAAAATAAGATTCCATACATGAAAGAAAGAAGGAGAGAAAGAAAGAAAAAAAAGAGAAGGAAAGAAAAAAAAGGAAGCAAGGAAGGATAGGGGGAAAGAAAGACAGTTCAATCAGATCTGAAATGACTTTAGAGATTAGAATTATCTGACACAGACTGTTAAAGAAGGATGCTTAAATATGTTTCAAAAAATAAAGAGATGCTGGAATATATGAGCAAGGAATAAAAGACATTTAAGACATTTTAAAGTGAAGCAGAATTGAGAGATAGAGAGCTTCAGGAAATTCAAAACCTAATAATTGGACTTAAAAAATTTAAAGGATAAATTAAATATCAAAATGGGCACAGATATAGAGAGAATTAATGAACTGGAAAATATGGAAAGATTATTTACCCTGCAGCCAGAGAAAGAAAGAGAGGGAAAACATAAAGGGAGGTTAAAACACATGGAAGATAGAATGATAATGTTGGATTTCTAGAATGAAATAAGAGATAATGGGGAAGAAATAATATAAAAGGGTACTATAGTTTAGAATTCTCTAGAATTAGAGAAAGAAACCAAACTCCAGATATAGGAAGCCCAAGGATCAGGAGCAGAGTAAAAATAAAAAATCCACACCAGACATGACACAATGTGACACTGCAGGGCTCCAAAGCCAAAGGAAAAACTAAAGAGCATCTGGAGAGAACATACAGGTCATCTCCAAAGGAATGGAGTTAAACTGATTCCCAGTATCTGAGGTAGGGGGCTGATAAGGACCCCAAAGATATCCAGGGCCCAATTCGGAAACTGTGGGTGTTATCTTATGTGGCAGAAGAGAGTTTACAGTGTGATTAAGTTAATGATCTTGAGATGGGGAGACTATCTGGGAAAATCCTAGTGGACTCAAGTGTTCTTATAAGAGAAAAGCAAAGGGATGTTTAATTATACAGAAGAGAAGGTGATGTGACCGTGGAGGAAGAGACTGGAGTGATGTGGCTACAAGCCAAGAGATGCTGGCAGCCATCAGAAGCTGTAAGAGGCAAGGAACAGATCCTGCCCTGGAGCCTCTGGAAGGAGTGCATCCTGCCAACATCTTGATTTCAGCCCAGTGAGACTGATTTTGGACTTCTAGCCTGCAGAACTGGGAGCGAACAAAGTTCTGTTATTCTAAGCCATTAAGTTTGTGATAATTTGTTATTGCAGCAACAGGACACAAAGACACTGGACAAAAATGAAAGCCAGAAGATAGGACCATATTATCTTCAATGTGCTAAGAGAAAATAGTGGTCAACTTAGAATTTTATCTTCCAATAATGAGATCAGAATAAAGATATTTTCCAGCAAACAAAAGCTAAGTTTATCACTAACAAACCCACATTAAAGGAAATCCTAAATTATGTATTTCAGGTGAAGGAAAATGATCCCAGATGTAAGGTTTGAGGTCCAGAGAAGAATATCTAACAAATATATTGATAAGTTAGACAAATATTAACTGTATAAAACACTGGAAATTATGTGAAATAGAAGGCATAAAGAAAGATAGAATTAAGATATTGACCACTGTTATCACATTAGTTGGGATGATGGTGCTTAGAGATAGATATTGAAGAGGAGAGTAAAAAAATACTGATTAATTTCACACTTTGTATGCATATTAAAATATCTAAGATAACCCATAAAAGAGTAACAGAGAATATAACTTCCAAAATAGGGTAAAAAAATGAAAAAGGAAACAAAATCATTCCAAACAGAAGCAAAAAAAGTTGGAAGAAAAAGGAAACAGTAAAATATGTAATATAAATAACATGAGAGAAATCAATCCAAATATATAAGTAATCATAGTCCAATATAAACGGATTGAGATTTTTACTAAAAAATTAAGGATAGATTTTAAAAATTCTAGTATATGGTGTTCACAGGAATCTTTCTTACAGTCCTGCTGACTGTTAGATGGGAAAGTGATTTCTCTGATCCCAGGATCTGATGCTTGGGGTGGGGCCTCCATTGGCAGGGCAGCTAAGAGCAGAGCAGAGCACAGACATCCAGGCTCAGCTGCTTTCTCTGCTCCGTGTCCTGAAGCTCAGCTGGGTTCTGGGCCTGTCTCACCTGGTGATCCTGAGAGGTGAACACTGCAATTTCTCCACCTTTGATTGTCTGTAGGTCCCAATCCAACAGGATCATCTGCCCTTAACAGAATTTTGTCTGAAATACAAAATTTAGTGGTCTACACCCAGATTTAGTATGTGACGGTGTTTCAGTTCTTTTGAGATGACTGCAATTCAGCATACTTGGGAACTATTGACCATTCATTCTGCAAGGATGCAACTCTTCATTTCTTGCTTTCTTCTGGTTCCAGCACGTGGTTTCAACTGAGCAGCCTTCACGCTTACATCAGGTCCCTAAGAACCGGAAATACATTGTTTACCCTTCAACCTGTCATGTTCTTGTTTAAGGGATTTTGAAGGCCCTGATCACTAATTTCTAACCTCATCATCTCCATTTATACCATGTCCTTGTCTCAAAGCTACAATGTGTTGTCTGCAAGGAGGAAGACTGAAGACTGGTTTTAAAACATAGTGATTCACAGTTAAAATCTTGACCTGCAGCCAACACAGATTTAGTCACTTTTTGGAGACAGTCAGTGAACTAGAGCTTTCTTAACCTGTCTCTTTCCCACCGCTAAAACCCTGGGTCCATGTGCGTTTCCATGTTTTGTCGTCCTGTGCTGCTCCCAGCCATGGAGCAGTTTGGCTCTTCTCTAATCCTCTCTCTGTACAGCAGCCAGAGGTTTTCAAGAATGTAAGTCTGACTGTGGCTTGTTTCTGCCTCAAGTTTTTCTAGGGCCCCTCATCGCCCTTGGTGTGGATGATTCAGCGAGGTTTACGGAGCCTCCTCGCCCACATCTGGCCCAGGATAAAGATCCAGCCCTGCCTTAGACCACTCTCCCTTTCTGCCAGTGGCCCTGCCCCTCCCCAGGTCGGAGGGGCACCCTGCTGCCTCTTCCTGGAAGAGTGTGCCATAGGGGGCCACCACTGCCAGGGCCATCAGCAGCAGCATCATCGGCTCAGCTCTGCACTGCCCCTCCCCACTACATGCCAGCACTTTGCCTCAAGTTGTCCTTCCGGTTCAGCTTCAGTGCTAATTCCTCACAGACGCTTCCTCCTGGAAAGAGCTCCCTGTGGCCTATCCCCTTTGTTACTTTTATGCTTGAGAGTGCATATTAGAAATGGACAATAATAATCGGATCCACCTCACAGAATTCCTAGGGTGATTGTGAGCACCAAATGAGGTTCATTTGTGTGAAGAGCTTAGCAAATGGTCTAACGTGGAAGCACAATGAGTTTTCTTTGCCTCTAGATTTCCTTATTACATCACTCCTCATAGTTCATCCTATGATGACCTTGAACTTCACCAGGTGAGATTAGGCCTGACTCATTCACGGTTGTATCCCCAGTGCTTAACACAGCACAGACCACAGACGAGATGTTGGGTAGATTTTGTGCAATGACTGAGTGAATGAATGGATATATTTTCAAAATTTATATGCAAATCTTTAAAAAAATTCTAATTATTAAGGAATTAGGAGAAACTCATTGAATTTTGGTCGGCTATGTCAGAGAAAACCAGTTTTCCTTGTCTAAGTCAGGTAGATGACTCCCAATAAGAAAGTTAGCCTTTATTTCCAGCTAATGCCTAACATGACATTTGACAGCACTGGCTCTTAAGAGCTGGACTCCGAGGAAGCCAGTGCATTGATGGTCTAGCTTCAGACATCTTTTCCTGGCCTTCAGGGAAGACACTGAGTAATCCTGTTTGCATTTTAGGATGAGCAAGTATTGGTTGTAAATAAGCAACTAACGAACTGAGTGACCTGGGCCCCCATCCCTTAATGCCTTCGGCTATTGATCTAGACGCCTCCTCATAGGCCTTTTGCAGAAATAGTTCATGAGTCAATGGTAAGAATGAGTCTGGTTATCTTCCCAGGAAATCAGCGACCCAGAGATCCTGGATCTGGTCCACAGCGCCCTTGGCAGGATGACCGTGGTCCGGCAGATCTTCCCGTCTGCAAAGGACAACCAGAAATGCATGAGGAACAACCACCGCATCTCCTCCCTGCTCTGTGACCCCCAGGAAGGCTACCTCCAGATGCTGCAGGTCAGTGCTCCCCTCGCCAGCTCCCTCCAGGAGGGGAAAGGCCCATGCCCTTGGCCCGCCTCGGGCGACTGTATGCCTCAACTCCCGCTGAGCACTCTTGCCCACCGACTTTAACTACTAGAACTCTGTCATTTACTGAAATTGAAACCAGTCGACTGGGCAGTGCCTCCGAGAAACATCAGCAGGCAATTATCCCCATTGTCAGCAGACAGGGCATATTAGCTCACTGGGTGCCTCTTGTATGTAAAAGTAACATGATTAGGGAGTAAGGAGATTCTCGTCTCTTAGGCTTCTGTGATGACAGTTTCCTGGAGGATGGGTTCACATGGCAGGCCTGGGGATGGAGGCTTCCTATGGGGAGTCATCATCTTGAACCTGTTTTAAGTTTTCCATTCCTTCCAAGATCAGATGACAGGCTCATGGTCAGTCCTTCCATTGCTGGCTTGACATAGGTGTAATCTCTGTTAGCTTCTTTTGGGACCTGGGAGTAGGATGTGGAGCTGTGACCTGTTGTGAGAGGTGGTTTTCTCCCTGGATGTTTGGGGTAACAATGAAGCACAGTGGAGACTGTCCATTGGGCCCAGAATCTGCCATTAGGAATATCGTGCCCAAGAAAACTTTCATTTGATGCTTGGTGGGAGCCACATAATAAAAAGAAATTTCTCCCAAGTGGGTTTGTGAAAATTGTCCAGAAGTTTGTGCACGTGATATGCTTGCCATTCAGCATTTGAAACTAGTTACACCTCCTTTACTCAACCACGCATAAGGAGTGGAAATCAGTGTTGCAGGACAGAGATGGCTGTATCTGCCACCTGAGTATCTGCCCCACCCCAGGACATTTTCGTATCATCTTATCAGGGGCACACATTTTGTGGAGGGAAATTATTAGAATCTCTGGAGTGGGCTGGGTACACATGTCATTTGCCAAGACATCAAATCCATTCTATAATCTTATGTTTGGTGGGGGGAAGAAAATGTGCCCCAACAGATGGTAAATGCTAGAAATATGTCCTTGATTGATGAGGAAACTCAGCAGACACTGTGATTCTAACTAGAGTAACTCCCACTCCCTCCGTGTCCACTGCTCCAGGGAGCCATCAGAATGTCTGGGTCTTTCTAAGGTGGTGAAGGGTTGGCCAAGAGAGTGGACTAAGGCCTCTGCAGGACCCGTGGACTTGAGAGCCTGGAGCATATGGGCTGGGGGGTAGAAGGTACTTGATGCCAGGTTTTGTACTTTTGGATGCTCTTGCCTGCTCTGTCTTCCTCCTTTCTGGAGTTTGGAAGAAGAGGTGAGGGCCAAGTAAGACTCTCTCACTGTGCCTCTGTATTGATTACCCCCGCTCCCCATGTGGATGGAAGCGCAGTGAGATGACATGGCTCAGGCAGTGCGTGCCCATCCCCACATCCCCGCCTGAGGCAAGGAGGAGAGGGCACCCTGTCACTCTGTGGGGCCAGCTCCTGGGAGGGTCTCACTCCCTGGAAGGTCCCCCACGTTCTCTCTCCTCAAAGGGCTTCCTTCTTATCCAAGCACATGCAGCCTTGCCCTCGCCCTGCCCCGTGTCCCCCATCCATTTTCCCAGTTCTTGCTTAGTCATGCTGCACTCCTTCTGCTTGAGGAGCTAAGGAGGGGCCACTTCCCATGGCACAGACATACGCTGCATGGGTTAGGGGTGGAGGGAGAGGGGACGGTATCTCATCAAGGCCTATGATTACTTGTTTTGCCGTGGACTAAAGGTGCGGGTGAGCTCTTTGGTAGCACGTCAGGCACACTGGATGCAAAGCATCTGTCCTGGAGGACAAGCGAGAAAGGGAGACTGATGGTAGTGAGGAGGGATCCAGTAGAGGGTATTAGAAGATGACACACACCCCTTAAGAGGGTAAACAGAGGCACGGCTCTGAGGCATGTGGCTCGTTGTCATCAAATGTGGTGAATGCAATATCAGACCTAGAACCCCAGCCACCTTACCTCTCTCTGTTCCTGCTGGGGCCCAGGCACGACACAAAGAGCAACATTTAAGAGTGACATCACAGAGATCTTGTGGTAATAATAGCACTAGCAGTAGCAGTAGTAGTAGTAGTAATAGTAGCAGTAGTAATAGTAGCAGTAGCAGTAGCTGTAGTAGTATTAGTAGCAGTAGCAGCAGTGTAGTAATAGTAGCATTAGCTGTAGTAGTGGCAGCAGCAGCAGCAGCAGTAGTAGTAGTATTAGTAGCTGTAGTAGTATTAGTAGCAGTAGCAGTAGCAGCAGTAGTAGTAATAGTAGCAGTAGCAGTAGTCGTAGCAGCAGCAGTAGCAGCAGTAGTAGTATTAGTAACAGTAGCAGTATTAGTAGTAGTAGTAGTAGTAGTAGCAGCAGCAGCACAGAAACCAGATTGCCTGGGTTTGAATCCCGGTCACTCTAGTTACTAACTTTTTAACGTGTTATTTTTTATTTGTCATTCTCTGCTTCAGTTTCCTCTGTAAATTGGGGATTAAAATATTACCTACCCTTTAGAGTCATGATGAAAACTAAATGAGAGAACATATGGCAAGCATTTAGAACAAGGCTGGGTTATTAACAGGATCATTATGGAGGAGGTGGCCAAGCGGGTTCAGGGTTTCCAAGGCAAGGGTGAACATAGCCTCATCTTTTGTATGATATAGTCCACCTATCTTCCTGAGCATGCTCTTTAAAAGCATCAGAGCAGGTGGGAGAGCATCTCTGGTCTGTCCAGCCCCTTATCCTATGCATCATGCACCACTTACTGTCCACAGTGCTCATGCGGGCACTCCATCAGAGCTGCCTTGCATGGGAGAAGAGAGGCCGTGGCTTTGAGACCCACTTAGCTCTGTATACAAGACCTGCTCGTTGGAGAACTTCCACAAGGACTGATGGAGTGGATCTGTTAGAATGCAGGTCTTAACACAAGTTAAACTGCCCTTAGAAACCTCTTTATATATCTATAAATAAAATACTTTATTAAGGGCGTCTCGATCTCCATTTGTTGCACCTGCTTCCTTGTGTGGGGGTTGACGAGAGGGAAATGTGGATTTATTTACTCATCCTGCCCAACAACCATTTGGGCAGCTTGTAGATTCATCTCATTTGCAAGCCATTCCGCTTAGGTTTCCTCAGTAGCTATTACCACTTCTTTCTTTCCTAATGACAGTGTAGAAGGCAGACTAATTTCTACTAGCCTCTAGCTGTGAGATTTATAGAGAAGACTCTAACATGTTTAGAACAACTAACTTAAGGAAAAAAACCACATTTATGTCATGGCTTATTAACTTTGTCTTGATGAAATTAATGAAAATACTTTTGGAAGTGGAGCTCTCAAGTCCATCTTTAGTTCTTCCGTCAGACGGCTGCCCTTAGAATGATTCTTCTGGGTTAGAAGTTGTCATGAGGACCATCAGGAACAGGGAATTTTTACGAGATCATCCATCTCTCCAGTTCAGCACTGAGCTGGCCTCAGAAACTCCGTCTTCTTCTGTCAGGCCAGTGGTCAGGGCTGTCTGAGCTCCAAAGCCAGCCAAGCACTATTATAGCAAATCAATTTGGTTACTATTTAGTAGAGAGAAAGTCCCCTGGAAGAAAAATACTTAAGTGGCTTTTTGTGGCTTCAAAAGCATCGTATTTGCTAGAGTGCGGGGCAGTTGTTTATTTTTCCCTACAAAGTCCTGTCTTATTTGTGTGTTTCTCATTCTGGTTTTCTTGACAAGTTAGCTTAGGGTTCGCCTGACTCAGTAAGTTAATAAAAGTGATAACGAGTCCTTAAGAACCTTGAGACTTTGCTAAGATTTCACTGGCAGCCTTGCTCAGAGGAGAATCTGTAACTTACTCCGTCTTCAGAACTGCGCTGCCTGCCTGGCGACTTCAGGGCTGCAGTTGAAGTAACAGACATGTTGTCACATTGCCACTCCATTTATATTCGAATGTGTTTCCAAATGGGGCAGACAAATGGTATAAGCTGTGTTGTCTGGTCACCGTGGAGCCTGGGCCTTGCTGGGGGGCTAATGTGGTGTTATTATACAATGCTCCCTCGGGTTGGAATTTTTCTTCTTTGTGCATTTTAAAATTCTTGAATGGCTTGTTAGCTGGAATTGTGCCTCTCACGCTCAGTCTATAAAAGCATTTCAAAACTTCCCCTCCTCCAGGAGGCCCTGTTTCTTTAAGGTTTTCTGTACTCTTGCTTGGCTGCACGTTTTTCATCAAGCTGCTAGTAGAATCGTTTCTCTGCAAAACGCTGAGCCTCCCCATTCCTCAGCTACCTTGAGCTTCATTTCACTTTCCCTGGTTTCCTTCACCCTGAAGACCCAGATGGAACCCTTCACAACCAGCGTGGAGAAGCGTGGTCATCAATGCCTTTGTCAGAGGCAGTTGCACAGGTGGTCTCCTTGGGTGCAATGGTTGCTGTTCTGGCTGCAGGTGGCCACGTGTGAATTTGGAGCCCAGAGGACCTCGGGTATGGACAGATGCCCCTCCCTACTCTCCACATGCCCCCTCCAATTCAGCCACGCAGAGAGCTCCCTATCCCCTTTGCCCTCTGCCACCATCTGCGCCCTCCTCAGGCCTGGCTATGATGCCCTCTCTCAGGACAGGTGGGCTGGCAGCAGTTTGGCAGAGAGGCCTCGCCTGGGGATGAATTTCTCAAGCTGTGACATCTGGGCATCAGCTTGTCCTCCCAGCTGGACTCTCTGCCGGCTGCTTGTCTGACTTTGCTGGATGACCAGAGCCTGTCTGAGGATCTGGTCAGAGGTCAGTTCCTGCTGTTTCCCTCTGTGAGGTCTCCCCGAACAGTCTATTTTGCTTGATTAATGATGGAGGGAAGAGAAAACTGGACTCCTTAGAAGCCTGCAGGAAATGCAGCCTTTCTTAATGAAAACATTTCCCACGATTCCAGCTTTGGTGTGGGGCGGATAATGGTCGAGTAGCGAGATGCAAAGCCAGGTGGCTCTGACCCTGGCCCACCATTCATCTTCCTTTACCCTCAAGGATGATTCTTACCTTGATAATGTTGATGGATAACAATCCCCTGGACCCCTGGAATATAATGGAGACAAGGCCGGGGCACCCAAATATGACTTGCTGAAATTCTCAGATTTACTACGGAGAAACACACACAGAGTGCAGGGACGGCAGACAGCCGGCTACACAGCAGGACCATCATCTTCCAGTGGCCTCTCCCTTCCAGTCTGGTGGGGGTGGGCACAGGTCTCAGCCTGCTGAGGTCCAGATAGGATTGGAAGCGAATCTCTCTCCTGAAGAGTTCAGTACATTTCATGGGGCCTTTATATTTCCATTACTCTTGGCCCTAATCCTGCTTCTGAGGACTCAGTAAGTAAACAAATCATCTGAGCTTCTGATGAGGCTTCCTCCACCCCACCTGGTGCTGACCCAGAAGAGAAATCAGTGCCTTTCCTGGTTTCAACAAGACAATAAATCCATGTCTCAGAGATGGTGTCTTACGTACATAGCGGGAGTCGCAATGGGGCATTTGCATTGGTGCTGTGCAGACAGCCTCTGATGTCCTAAGTTGCTTCTTGCTGGGGAACTTTCCCTGCCTGCCCTCCCTCCCCACCAGTGCCCCATCCTCTCTCCACATCTTGCTGGCTCCCCTGTCCACCCTCTATTTTGTCTCTCTGGGTCTTGACTCCAGAGTAAATTCTCCTTATTTCCTCGTGAAAGTCAATTTAACAATCTTACTTGTAGCCTTTGCTCCTGCTGACACAAGGTATATTCCTAAATAAAATATACTTACTGGAGAAATGGGAATTCTGGTGCTAACTCTTAAAAAGTAAAATCTGTTTTTCCGTCCCTGGTCCTCGTGTGGTTGGTCTTTAATTATCCAGCAGCCAGGAGTATCTGCCTGGGTTTTTCGTGAGCTGCGAGTTTTAGGCACGAGCTCATGGCTGAATTCTCTCTTCTGCCTCCCAAAGATATGCCTCCATCTCCCCTACTTCCCTTCTGAGGACCCACCTCTTTTGTAGGTAATTGACTTTGGAAATGCAAGCCTTGCTTGGATTTCCACATCTTGTGGACATGCACACCCCAGATTCTGGTTGGAGATGGACAGTTCCACATGCAACATACATACAGAGCTTCTACATCCTTCCCTAGTGTGGCTTCTCGCCTCCATCACTTATGTTCTAAGAGTCATCCTCTTTGCAAATACCTTGACATCTCTTTACCTTAGTGTTTTTTCCAAGAACAGATTTAAACTATTCGTCCAACGTTCATTAATTCCACAAACACCCGTAAGCCCTTATTATATGCCAGTTCCTGTGTTAGACTTCCCGCAAATGTTCTGTATCTTAATTCTCAGAAACTCCAAATAAATTGAGAATTTTAGTCTCTGTTTTGTAGCATGTTCCAGTTAGGGAGAATGGCATCTGCAGAGGCCCAGAGGCGTGGGGGAGCAGGGGCAGAGTTCAGTGTGTCTGAAGCAAGGGGTGAGAGGCAAGAAGTATCGGGAGGCCAATTGGAGAGGAGGGCAGCTGCCAGGATGCTGAGGGCAGGGTGTAGCCCTTGGAGACATGACAAGGCGGGATGTGCATCCGAGAAAGCCAGCTCTGCGCTGAGTCGAAGGGAGGACTGGAGCTGGAGACAAGGAAACCAGTGGTTACTGTTCCCTAGGGAGAAATGAGGGCGTCTGAACCATGCTGTGGCCGTAGGAGGTGACCATGTAGAGAGGACATAAGGAAACTTCCCCAGGACTGAAACCCCTAAGCCTGGGCAGGGGATGGGCAACAGGTGACACAGTGCAGAGCATGGTGCCTCCCACAGGTGCTGGGCTGCAGCTGTCCCCCATTCTAGTCATATCCTGCCTGCCTCCCCCTCTCCCCTGCGCACCTGCATTGTCTTGTTACGGGACTGGCTGTACTGAACGCTGCCATGGCTGAGCCAGCTCTGCAGTGCAAATGTCAGGCCTTTGACCGCAATGGGCCAAGCCACCTTCCTTTTGGGAGCCTGGGCCAGGGTATTATAGAGGCCCCCACTCTGGGCCTTCCTGGATTGGCACCTTTTCTGGATCACTCTGGGAGCAGAGAAGTGGCCTTTCCCTCAAAGGGCAGCCCTGCAACACCTCAGGGCATGCAGCCCTGAAAGACCCTACTGAGACCCAGGGGGGCTGTGGCAGCTGTGACTTTGCTGCTCGGGCCAGGAGGAGGCCAGAGACACGTGCACAGTTGAGCAGATTTTGGGCGGTTGGGGATGTAATGCTCAGGGCCTATCCTTGCTCATTCTTTGGACCCACAAGCTGCAGAAGTCAGGTGCTACCCTTGCTCACTCTTGAAAAGCTTTCAGACCAAGGGGCCTTGCGAGAGAGGTGTTGGCAGACACAAGTTTGTTTTCTCAGTAGTCTCCACGCTTCTATGTGCCAGACCCATGTTGGGCCCCAGTGACTGGGGACACCGCTGGAGGAGCTCTCAGCTCACCCACAATGAAGTCAGGAGCCCGCCTGGGTCCTTTATTTCCCTTTCCATTCCCTTCTGTCTCTGCTCCCTTGAAAACCAAAAACGCACACAAAGAACTTAGGACGGTATATGGCACACAGAGGTATTCCCATCTGTGTTTCACATGGAGGCCGATCAGGGCTGCCCCACTGCCCCTCTCCAGGCCACTGATTGCGTTGTATTTTGTTGTCATCAGTTTAAGTCTAGAGTGTGAAATGGCTTGTTCAACAGCAACTCAGCAAGGAAGTGCAAGTGGAGGTTCAGTTCACCCATTCGATAAGCATTTATTGAGTGCTTGCTGTAGCCATGCACAGCTGTCCACACTGGGAGCCCAGCAGTGAGCAAAGCTGGCTCAGGTTGTGAGGAATCGAAAGCTCCTGTTCATCCTACCAGGCCACCCGGCGCAGCTGCATACACAATGGAGTAAACATCGTGCTGTATCTCCAGGGTGACCAACTGGACCAGCGAGGCCCCTTCCAGCTCTGTCCCTACCTAGAATGGAAGCCACAGACTCCCAGGACAGCCCCATCCCCTCTCCTGACTGGCTCTTGCGTGCCTCTGACTTGACTCCCTCTGGCGTCTCTGACCTGGCCCCAGATCTTTTGCTTTGCCTCCGGTCTTTCCTCCGCCAAGCCTTTGGCCTGGACATGTTGACCTCTGTTTTGCTTCTTAAGTCTACTCTGACCTGAAATGCATTTTTTTCTTTTTTTGGTTCCTTGTCACTTGTGTGCTGCAGTGTTCCTAGGCCAGCCAGAGCCCCAGGCTCCACTGGGAGAGGGCTGAGAGCTTAAATGGTGACAATATCTGCTCTGCTTGTTTGTCTTTTGCTAATGAACTCTGTGTTGTGCCTTACCTGAGTCGTGAGGGAGAGAGGCAAAGACTCCTTTGGCCAGGCCTGCCGTCTCTGTCCCTGTGGCCTGTAGCTCCAGCTTTGGCTGTTAGTGAGTGAGCGTTCGTGCAACAGGGAGCCTCTCTCCTTCTAGACCTCTCCACTTGGCCCGGGGGCTTGGCATGATCAAGCCCCAACACTGGTCTCCACCCACCCACCCTGAGGAAAGGCTTCTTGTGTTTGTCAGGACTTGGAGGGGCCCAAGTAGAGGCTGCCTTTTTACTATCTGCTCTTGATCTTTTCCCCCAAATGTCCCTTCTCTGGACAACCAGACTTGAGGGTAGCACTCCTCTCTTTGTGTCCCCACCAGTAAACCTACCAGGTTGCTTAAGTGAAGATGCTGGGGTTGGAGAGCAGAGGTGGAGCCACAGATCGATATGGCATGTCAGCTTCTGCCCAAGGCAGGGAGAAGTATGGAGAGAGCATCTTACCAGGAGAAGGGGCAGGAGTGAGTAGAGAAGACGGAAATATCTCCAAGTGGGAATCAAGAAGGTATTTTGGGTAGGCTATAAATGAGGAGCAAATTGTTGTTTGAACAAAAGAGATTCCCTCCCAGGTCAAAGCTGGAGGCAGAAAATATCTTTTTCCTGCTCTCTGTTTTCTATGTATTCTTTTTTTGTGAACAAAGATCAATGTGTACCTGTTTAACAAGAGATCCACCTATCCATCCATCTCCCCATGTCCCCCACCCACTCACACACCCACTCATCCACTCATTCATCCATCCGTTTATCCTTCTATTCATCTGCCATGCATCTATCCATCAAACATACATTAGGCACCAACCGTGTCTCTGGTTGGTGCTGGATACTGGGTTCTAGAGACAGTGGAAAAAAATATATATGTATTTGTGTATATATACATACATATATATATATATTTCGGGGGCCCTGCACTTAACAAAGCTCAAATTTTGGTGAGGTAAATGCATTTATGAAGCGACAGTGTGTAGTATATCATGGACAAAGGTGCCCGGGGTGATAGATATGGGCGCAGTGGGAAGGCCTATCCATGCCTGGAAAAGAGCATTGTTCAGGCCTGTTTCTTTGAACTGAAATGGGTTCCTCCTTCCCAGGAGATATACTTGTAGGAAGGCTGAGGGCTTCCTTTGGCCTTTCTGAGTCGCATCCTGTGTTTTCCTCTTCGTTGAAGGCCTCTCTGCATTCACACATTTGTTAAGTACCTTAATTCATTGTGAACAGAAGTGCTGGAAGGAAAAAGGGAAATTCCACTGGGTGCTGGTCTGGGCTACAGCGGGGTGGCTGCCCCATGTGTGCATGAGTGCGTGTACAGGTGGAGATATGGTCAAAGGGCCCCTTGGTTGAATAGTATAGGCTGTGAGTGGGTGGCTGGGAGACCCATGAATGTCTTGAGAAGAGACATCTTGACATTAACAAGGACTCTCAGCTTTGAGTTATCCTTTTGGAAAAAGATAAAAAATAAAACCAAGCCAACTCTAAGGGGCTTACATTCTCTTATAACAGCATCTCCCTTTGGGTTTGTATTCCAGAGGGAAGTGGATATGTCAAAAATAATTTTACAGTGGTTGGGGCTCCTGAGAGCTGGGGGGCTGACAAGAGCAGGGAGTGGGTTCATCTTTTTCATCGAGGGAATGCTGCCCCAAGGCTCGAGGGGCTGGAGACTTGGTTCTGTCATGGTGTTCCCTGTAGGACAGGGAGTGAATTTCCAGTGGTGGGGATGACTTCTCTGGGCTGATGAGCTCTGAGGGAGGTCACTGGCCACTGCTGTGCCTGCCCCCCTCAGCCTGAGGTTCTCGTTTAATCCGTGGTTGTGCATCCCGGGCAAGCTCCTGCCATCTCTGAGACATCTGTTGTCCACCCTCCATCCACTTCTCACACCTACAGTGTGGAGAGGCGCTAGGCACACAGGGTTTAGTGGCATCCATTCCTGTGCCTACGGCTGTCACAGAAAGGACACAGGTTGAAGGTGGATAGGACAGGGGTCTGTAGGAATGATCAGGGTACAGGGACACCCATGGAAGAAGTGGTCAGCTCTGCCTGGATGTGTCATGGCAGAGATGACCCTTAAGGATTAGCGTGAGTTGCTGAGCAGGCCTGATGTAGCAGATGCTTTCGATGTCCTGCACGAGCTCCCTTGGCCCACCTCTGATTTCAGTTGCAAAGGATAGTCCTACCACTTAAATTCACGTCTGGGGCTCTGCTTTGGGGGCACCCAGTCTAAGACGTGTGAGGAAAGAAGTTGCAGGCTGAGAACAAAGCACGGGGGGATGCGTGGGCATACTGGGGAGTGGTGGGAGGTGAGGTTGGGGGACAGCAGGGGTTCCTCCTGCAGCCCAAGGACCTTATTTGATCTTCTCAGGAGTCCTGTGAGGCCGATATATTCTCCTATTTATATCCAGTGATTTTGTTTTCCCGAAATATTTTTAGTGGACACCTCACTGCTTAGGTGTGTAGAGAATCATCCCCTTGGCCCACTTTGGCTGATGGTTGTTTGTGCAACAGTTACCCGGGAGGGGATCACAAACCTGACCGAGGGTGGACATTATCTCCTGCCCACCCTCTCCCTTTTGTCTCTTCCCTTTGCTCTTATGATGCCCCCTAGGGGAAGTAGGTTGTGGGAGGGTAACACCTGGAAACAGGGCTGTCTTCTTCCCTGTAGAGGGATCTGGCTGGACCCCTGAGAGGGAAGATGCTGGTATTCAGGCTCATCCAGATAGCAGTCTTTAATCACGCTCAGGAGGGTGAGCCAGACCTGTCCCCCCATCTCACTGCTGTGGTGTGTGATTCTCACTGTTGACTATCCCAACTTCTCCCTCACGACTGTGCTCTCAAGAGCTCTGAGATGGGCTGTGTCTCCTCTATGATCCAACTCCACTGCAGACAGCTGAGCAGAGGGGTCATTCTCAGATGCACACAGTTGCACATCTCCAGCACATCCCTTGCGTGGTGGTGACGCCACTGCAGAGTGGGCTCCATGGCCTCCGGAATCTCTGTCACCACAAGCTGCCAGTGTCACTTGGGCCAACATCCACCCTGGGCACCTCCAGAAACCAGAGTGGTCTTTCCAAGGCACAGATCTGGTTTCTGGGCACAGATCCTCCAATGGTGTCCTTCTTCCTAAAGCCATCCATGTTGTTACTCCTTAGCACATCCAGTGAGGCTTAACATGGCTCGATCTCCGCCTCCCTCTTGATCCTACTCCCTCTCTACTGTACCTGTTGACGCAAACATCTTGACTGTTTTCAGTCCCTCTAACCCAGGAGTCGGCCAACTATGGACCACGAGCCAAATATAGGCCGCTGCCTATTTCTGTGAATAAAGTTTTATTGGCACATCCTTTGCTTATGTGTCATCGGCGGCTGCTTCCCTGCTATAACAGCAGGGTTGAGCAGTTGCAAAAGCGACTGTAAGCCCCACAAAGCCTAAAATCTTTACTATCTAGTCCTTTATGGGAAACAGTGGCCGACCCTGCCCTAAGGGGCCCTTGTCCTTTACACCTTCATGCCTTTGCATAATGCTGCTCCCTCCCTATAATGCTCCCCACCCTTTGTCCTACGAATCCTTCTTGACTGAGCTTTCTGCCCATCCCTCCCTGCATCCTTTGTTGTCTGAGCAGGATGCCCCACTCCAGTTTTGCACAGAACCTGCATGTGCAAGTCTCACTCATGGCACTGATCATGCTGGTTCTGTTGATGTGTGGATCTGCCTCCCATTCTAATTCCTGAAGCAGAGTTAGGTCACATTCTACTCAGAACTCAGCACCTGGCTGGATTTTTGAATGAATGACTGGGAAGCCAGTGGAGCGAGGCATAGATATTGGGCTTCACTTCTTGGTATTAGCATCCTGGGTCACCCCAGCCCTCTGCTGGTTCCCCTATCTCTGGAAATGCACCAGTAGAAAGGGTTTCACCACCTTTGTCTTTGCAGATCTCCAACCTCTACTTGTATGACAGTGTTCTGATGCTGGCCAACGCCTTCCACAGGAAGCTGGAGGACCGGAAGTGGCACAGCATGGCGAGCCTGAATTGCATACGCAAGTCTACCAAGCCATGGAATGGAGGGAGGTCCATGCTGGACACCATCAAAAAGGTATGTGCGAAGGGGCACCCTTCCAGGCCAAGGCCAGAGACAGGCCCCTGCATGCACCCCCCACTCTGTGCCTGCTCCAGCAGGTGGCCTGAAGCTGAGCTCTTTGTGTGGTTGTCCTGGCAGGCACCCCCCAATCCTCCCTCCTTGCCACTCTTCCTGTCTCAGCATTTGAGGGCTGAGTGAGCTTGGGTTCATGGATATGTGTTGTTGTTGTTGTTGTTGTTGTCTCTGTTTTTATATAAGGAGATTGGACTTCAGAGAGGTTAGTAACTTGTCCAAGGTCCATGACCAAGTCAAAAATGGAGGCAACTGCCTAGCTCATGTCTGCCACTTAGCCCTCCATGCAGGCTGCCACCATCCATAGTCCATAAGAGAGGTTGTCTCAGTTGGAAGTGCATGTGCTGATCCGCCAGGGCCTCAGCTTGTGTGTGCTTTTGTGTGTGGGTGCACGTATCTGTGTGTGTGCATGTGATGTGTCCCATGACATACTGAGGTCTGACACCAAGTTGGAAGGCCGGATTAGAAGTGAATTGGGTAATCCACAGAAGACTAATAAGTCTAAGAGTGAATTGGCTTTTAGAGGCTTCAAAAGAGCATTTAGTGGAATCTGTAGTACTAGGAGTTGTAGTCATGATGAATTGTGCATGGTTTCGAGAGCAGGGAACATGTTCTGGTGTGGGTTTGAATTGAATGCACCCAAGCTAGAGCCAGGGCCCCTCTGGTACCAGCTCAGTCTCTGGGACTCTCCCAGCTCCCAATCTGGGAGATCAAGCCTGGATAGACCCCTACCCCAGGTTTGAAGAAAGAAGGGGGCTCATCACAAGCTCACACATCTGCCACCTGCTCCCCCAGAGCCCACTGAGCTAGCAGAGAGAGGTAAAGGACTTGCACACCTGCCACACCCCATCTGTGCCGGATGCCATGCTTTGTGCACATTTTCTCCTTCAGTCCTTGCGGGATCTGTGACATGAATCTGATTAACTCCGATAGAAGCTGGGAGATGGGAGATGACTTGCCCAAGGTGGCACAGGTGGCACAGCCAGGACTTGAACTGGGTTTTGGCTTCCAGTGTTCAAACTCACTGCCCCGCAACTTACCACCGTGTGTCAGATATGGCTCCTGTTGATGTTTGGCTTCCCTCTCGGCTCAGGCTGAGGTGAGCCCCTGGAGCAGGGTGCAAGGGAAGACTAAGCTAAGGAGGGTGAGGACAGAAGGAGGGTGAGGTCACTCTTCAATCTCATGGCTAGCACCATGCAAGGCGCAGAGCAGGAGCTGTAGTCATACTGATGGCGTGCACAATAGGTACAAGCCTTAGGAATTTCTCCTGTGAGCAATGGCCTGGGCATGTTGATCCAGCTCGAGGCCCTGGGACTGCCTGCAACTCTTTCCTTCTTACAGGTGTCCATTACTTCCCCAGTCCTTGATCGTCCCCTTCTTGGTGACCACTTCCTTTTTCTTCCTTGCCTTTGAGATTTCTTCTCCTACTCGGTCCCTATTGGCCCACCCTCCAATGGTCTTTCCTTCTGTCCTGCAGGGCCACATCACTGGCCTCACAGGGGTGATGGAATTTCGGGAGGACAGCTCAAATCCCTACGTCCAGTTTGAAATCCTGGGCACGACCTACAGTGAGACCTTTGGCAAAGACATGCGTAAGGTAAGCCTCCGGGTGCCCGCCTCCCCCTCTTCCTCTGCGGTGCTGCGGGCACTGGACTCTGAGCAGGCGTGACCAACACGGAAGGCCCCTCTCCCAGTCTCTCTCTGTGGATGCTGCCCTTGATGCTGGTTTTTATGGTGCCTGGTGGGGAGGAGGTTCAGAGCAGTTTTGAATAGAAAGAGTCGCCAATACAGTCCCTCAGTACAACAGGTGCCCCTGGCGCCGACTGGTCCCACTGCTTGGGCCTGGAGGGCCAGCTTTGCAGTCCTGGGTGAGGCTGGAAGGGGCAACGTGTCTTCCCAGAGCTGCTGAAATCAGCCAAACCATGGGGACAGGTGTGACTGTGGCTGGGGCGGGAGACAGGGGTTATAGGCTAAGAGTGTCACCTAGATCCAAGAATGAGAAAAGCCGTGAACAGGAAAATGAACAACGAGGAGAGTGAGAAGTGGGGAGTGCTGGGGCCCACTGGAAAGAGACGAGAGAGACGAGCTACATGACTCAGGTGGGATTTGGCCTTTTTATTTGGTGCTAATGCAAGTGGCAGGCCTGGGGCCTCTTCCTGGTAATAGCTTGCCTCTTCCTCCCTCCTCTTATGGAGGATTTTCAGGATTGAGGTCTTTACCCAGAGTTGGAACCCCCAAAGTTAAGTGGGGCCTGTGAAGTCAAGAGTCTAATAGGTGTGGGAACCAAGAGGTCAATGTGGCAAACAAGGGATGAAACAATTATCCAACAAGGGACCTTAGATGTGGTGACTCACTCTAAACCACAGTGTGGAGCCCATCATGGGGATGCAGGTAAGGGCAGTGGCTGGCTGCCCAGGGCCTGGCCAGCCTAGCTGGCCTGGATGCACTCCCCCAAATGGCCCTCACAGGAGGTTCATGTGCTTGTCAGGGCTGGAGATGGGAGCGTCATGATGTAAAGGGGCCACAGGGCTCAGTCTAACCAGGAAAGCAGTTAAGCACTAACTGGGTGGCACACACTCGGGCACAGGCTCGTGAAATCACACACACACACACACACACACTCACACACGTATATTTCTGTAAACTAGAGAGGGAGCCACCTCTAGTAATGATGGTGCCTGGAAGAGAAACAGCATAGTGATCTGTCATCAGGGCAGGAGAAACCCTTGGCAGAGAGCCCTCTGGCCTAGCCTCCAGCATTGACTGGGGCAGCGGAGGGCCAGGAAAGGGTTACATGATGCTGCTCTGGGTGAGGGGATTCTTGGGTTGTGCTCCTTGAGACAGGGTAGAAAGGATGCCTGTGTAGTTATGGAGAGTGTGAGAGCTGGAGAGCATGGAGGGGGTGGTCATCAGTTACAACACGGGAAAAAGACTGGCTCCCCAGGGAGAGGCTGGGATGATCTGGACCCAAGGATGATACTCAGGTGGTGGAATTTCAGCCCATCCTGTGACAGAAGCTAGAGTCATGGACTGGTCTTATAATATTTGGAGGTTTAACAATTGGTTGTGATGCAATGGCAGTACACGTGGTCTTGGAGCTCAGAGGTTTGTTTGTGGCATCATAGAGTGGGTCGCCGACTCTGGTGTGATACCCTAGAGGGCCAGGGTGTGACCTGCAATGTCAAGGGTGTCGGGGATGATCTATGATGTCTGTTGGGGATGCCCAAAGCTGTGCGGCTTAGTAGGGGGCAAGGGATGGGTGGGCAACATTGGTCTGGGTCATTCATGACCACCGTAGAAATTGGCTTGTGTTGGGACTCCCACCTACTAAGGAAAAACCAGGACCAGGGAGCCTTTCAGCCATTCTGATGTGAAAGGAGCTTGAGGAGTATAACCTTTGTATCTGCCACAGTCTGTCTTCATCCCTGAGTATTCCTCTGAGGTCAGGGACAATCAGGCCCTGCCTGCTGGCTCCTTTGCTACCCCATCCGTCTTCTTTCAGCTCAGCTCTAACCCCAAGGTCCCCACAGCAGGTGGGAATGTTGGCTGGGGAGGTCCCTGCCTCGTCTTAGGCAGCTGACGGGGGGGGGGCCACTCCAGGTGCCCGAGAAAGGAGGAGGCACTGTGTCCTCCACTTCCTGCTTCAGGTGTCTGGGCCTTCCCTGTTGCCGCGGCAACGCTCCTCCACTACCCTGGAGCCAACGGGAGCTGGAATCTCTCAGTCTAAGGAGCTTCAGAGCAGGAGGCCTGAATGTAATTGAGTTGGAAGGGAAGCTGATTTTCAAGTGGGCTTTCTTTTAAAATGTATCCTTTTGTCATTTTAAAATCTGCCCTTAATAACTGCATATCCTGGTTGTTATCTGTCCGCCTGGGAGTTTATCTCTGTTCGGAGAGGTTATCTGGAAAGCAGGGAATGAGAATTACCAGAGCAAATGTTTGTTATTCAGGCCAAGGGTGCATTAAAGCAGGCTGTGGGAGGTCTTGGGATGACGGAGGAGAGGGGATTGGGATGGAGTGTCACCGGTGTAGGGCGGCATTTGAAGGCAGGGCTGAGCTGGAGTTCTTGGTGGAAAATGGGGCTGTGAGGGGTGAGCTGGGAAATTGGAGAGACCTAAAGATACAGTTGAGGGTAGGCGGCAGATCTGATGGTGGGTTTAGGATCCTGAGGCACGCAAAGGCAGGGCAAAGGTCAGTTATCCTAAGGAGGCAGGGTGACTCGGAGGTGCCTCCCTGGGCTGCATCTCTCTGTGGCCACATCCAATGCAGAGCTACTGGAGGAGCCAGCTGGGCTGAGATGCTGGATGCTGTGTCGTCGGAGCCCAGTCAGAGGATGCCTGCAAAGATGATATATATCTTCATATATGTATATATCCTAATGTATATTTATATGCATATATGTATACTATATATATATCCATCTGTACATATGTTAATTTAAAAACAACCACAGCAAACAAACACACAAAAACCAAGATTAAGATTTCATATTTAAACCAAGAGGAATTGTCTAAATTAGGGAGCGGTTGGATGTTTTCTTAAAAGTAAATACTCCGGAGGATGAGTCACCCAGACGTTTGGGATTAAGCGGCATCAGGAGACTGTGGATTACTCAGCCCTTCAGAGCATGGAGGAAGTGGGCGATCGCCTTTTGCGCCAGGGTGCTGGGCAGACACTAATTAAATTATCTCATCCAGGAAGCGAGTTCTTGTCTGGGGAGTGCTGCGTGGCAAAATCAAAAGTCTGTGGCACCAGCTTGCAGGGCAATTCCAGGCAAAATATTAATCATCTCTGTGTTCTGCTTGGAGCTATCTGATGGGGGTGCTCACCAAGCAGCCCCACTGGGGGCCAGGCTTTGCTGGAAAGTCGCATCCAGCTCCCACAGGACTTGGCTTGACATTTGTCCTGGGATCCAACCTTGTTCCTATTGGAGCTCCACAAATTCCTACTTGGTGTTCTCTTTGTTCAGACAGAAATCTCCAAAGAGGGTGCTCTCACGGGCTTGTCTGTGCACATGTCCTTAGCTCCTGACACGAGCTGGGATGGGATTGTTGAAAGCCACCTGTTGGAAACTTTCCAAAGGTGGAGGCATGCAAAGCTGCTGAGTGCCTCCTGTGGACAGAGAAGCATCACCTGTCTGTTGTCTCACTGACATGGGGCCTTTGTGTCACTCCTGGCTGTGCCTCTCCCGAGCTTTTGCAGCCACTCCTTTTCTCTGAGCTTTCATTTTCTCCCACGGGAGGTGCAGAGAAGAGGAGGCTCCTGGTGGACTAGAGGCGGGGGTCAGTCAGTGAGATGACCGTGATGCAGCACTTGTCCGTGAGAACTCTCCCGGGTGGCATGGGCCATCAGCTTCGAGTAGAGGGGGCTGGGTAGCTCCTCACCATGTGCCAAACCTGAGGCCAGGGCAGTGGGAGTGCTGCGTGGACCCAGGCAATGCTCAGCCCCCTTCCACTCCTTATCAAGACCAAGGGCTGAAAGGATGCTGGGAGCTTCACCTCAGATGAGATTTAACTTTTCGGAATGTTTGGTGTGGTTAATGAAAGCAGGAGAACGTGGTTGTCATTTTTCCCTAAGCATGACTTGCCTGGACTGTGCCATCAGCTACAGCCCTGCAGAAATATTTTTCCAGGATGTGATTGCTGAGGATGTCTCCGCTTCTCTTTCCTATTGATCCTGGTGTGGAGGACTCATTCCCTTCCACTGACACAGGGTCCCGGGTGCAGTGAAACCCTGGGGAAATTGCCAACTGCTTGCAGGCTCTTTGCACCTCATTTCCCACAGGTGCCATCCACCTGATTCACTGCCTCAGCGCAGGGCAGCCTGTCTCCTTGGGCAGGAGGGTGCAGAAATGGGCAGGAAGCATCTGGAAAGCCTGTGGGTTTGCTCTGTGTATCGCCATTGCAGGAGAAAGGATGCCCTAGTGTGACGAGAGAGAATAGAGTTGTTTTCCGCTCCTTTGCATGGAGTAGAATTGAGTTAGGACCAAGAGACTGAGGAAGAATTTGGTCCAGTGGTTTTCAAGCTTTTCTCTGGCTGTAGCAGAATCTTACTGGAATTCAAACATGTATTGAACAGTTGTTGAAGCAGACATGTGGTAGTTGCAATAGGTGGAGAATTGGGGGGAGCGGTCCTGAGCTTCCCCTGCACAGTGTTCCCTCTCCCCAGCATCCCTGTGATCTTCTGTGCACCTCCACTGGGGAAACTGAGGCCCAGAGACTCAATTATGGAGCACCAACAAGCATGTGGCTTGTCTGGGGCTGGAAGAAAGGTTTCCTGGGGTTGATGTGTGGCAAGGACCTGGAATCTCCTTTCTGAACTTAGGATGACGCAGTTCTGTGACTCCCTCACTCCCCTCAGCCCACTTTCCACTTTCCACTCCCTCCTCCTGTCCATCGCCCTCCCCGCACCCCCCAAAGCCAGCATTAGGACCTCATAGTCCCTTCCCATTGGCCTAGAGCCTGCTGACTTGAAGTTCCACCAGTGCCCTTGGCTTGGCCTCCTTGTTCCAGCAATTATCCAGGGATATGGGGCTTCGTTCTGTGCTCCTTCACTAGTTTGAGGCACTTCTGTCTTCTCTGTCAATTTTGATTCTTCATAAAAGCTGTCTTTAGACAGCAGTCAAATGCCCCCCTTGATGTCATGTCCCTGAGAAGGCGTTGTGGCTGCTGCTGATTCATAGAGTAATAATTGCTCATCATAGAGTGATCACCACCCCATAGGACCCAGCCCTCCCTGGGCTCGGAAGTACATCATTAACATTCTTCCCCAGGTCTGCTACGCTGTGTTGCAAATTATCACACATTCTCAGGGTTCAGAAGTTCTAAGCGCCGAGGCCAGGTGGAAAAGGCACCAGCCAGTAGACAGGATGGCTCTGGGAATGAAGTAGGAGCTGCCTCTTAGAGAGTACAGGTGGAACCCTTTACCTGGTGGCTCCAGCAGCTGGTGCCAGGAGCCGCGCAGTGGGTTCAGTAATGAGACAGGGTGGCAGTGGGCGGTGGAGCCCAGAGGATCTAGTCTGAGAACTGTGTGTTATCTCTATTAAGCTGCTCTGACGGAGACTCCTGGCCGTACACAGTGAGTCACAGAAGAGAAATAAACTTCAGTCTCTTCATGGATTAGCATTGTTGCAGCGTATTTCCCAAGTAAAATGTCAACCGTTCCAAACTCTTGTGCAGAACTGCTTTTGACAGGGCTGAGAACCAAAACAAACACTGCTGCTTCGTCTGAGTAGAGGGATAAGGAAAAGACACAATTAAGTATTTCATTTTAAGTATCATTTATCGCTTCCTTTTCAGGATAGCATCAATACATGCTCATTTAGCGTGGAATGTTTAGAAAATTCAGATAAATGAAAAGAAGAATATAAAAGTCAGCTAAAATCTCTAAACCAAGAAATCAATACTGTTAGCATTTCTGGTATATTTTCTTTCTCCTTCCTTTTCCCTCACTCTATGCACAGGGACAAAGTAGTGATATATATATATTTATCAAATTGCTATTTAGTACATACACTTCATATCCTGACTTTCCCACTGAATTCTATATTGGGAATATTTTCTCATTTTTTCTACTATTCTTTACAACTATGATTTTTAATGGAAACACATTGCTCAACTTACATGGAACCATCATTTATTTTATCTTACTGTATGATGAATGTTTAGGTATTTTCACCATCTTGATGTAGAATAGTATTGTAATGAGCATCCAAAATATATACAATTTTAATTACATGTATATTTATTTCCTTAGATTTTTTAAAAGGTAGAACTACCAAACCAAGGATAATATCTTTTTTAGGTTCTCTATGTAATTGACACAGATTTTCAAATTGTTCATAGGAGGATTTAATAAGTTTTACTTCCACCATTAATATATGGAAATCTGTTACATCCTATGCTCAAAAAATTGACCTGTTAAACGTTTTTGCTACTCTGGTAGCAGTATGAAAAAATAATGTTGCTAATTTTGCATTTCTTGTGGGATTGTACGTTTAAAAGTATAATCATTGATCATTTGCATTTCACATTTTGTAAATTATTCCTTAGGTCCTTTGCTCTTTTATATTAGGGATGAAATTTTTGTCAACTCATGTAACTTCTCTTTCAGAAGGGAATTGATAGTTATTTGTGTCAAGTATTTTGTTCCCATAAATTGTTTGCCTTTGAGTTAAGAAAATATTTTCACATAGAGACAGTTAAAAATTTATGTTTGTATTTTTTAGAAAGTCATACCCAATTTTCAAAGTAGACACTATGCGTCTATACTCTCTTCTAGTATTTTTATGGTTTGATTTTATTTCAATGAACTCTGCCATCCACTTGGGATTGATTTGGGATAAATTTTCATGTGATGACCTAACTTTTACGTTTTTCAGTGATGTTTTCCACTACTATTTATCCAGTAATCCTTCCTTCCCCCATTGACTTGAATGTCACATTTATCATATGCTCTACTAAATTTTGCACATCTCCTCATTGATTTTTAAAAAAAATTCTTACTCTTTTCTCCCCTTTTTTTTCCTCTCAGCTTAAATTTAATTCAACTTTGTGCATTACTAGAATGTACTTGTCTGCAAGTAGCAGAATGCTCATCTCAAGTGGATTAAACCATGAGGAAGACTTATCTCATAGAAAGAGGCTGCATCGAGGGTGGCACCGGGTTGGCCAATTCAGACGTGCAGAGTCCCCGTCAAAGGCTCAGGTCTTTTTCATCTTTCTACTTGGCGGTCCTCAGGACACGTCTGAGCTCTCCTCATAATTTCGGGATGGCTGTGGCAGTTCCATTTGTCGTACCCAGAAAGACAACAGCAAGTGGAAGAAGGCGGTCATTTCTTTCTGAGGGTTGCCTCTTTTTAAAATAAAGAGACCTTTCTCAAGAGTTGACCCAGGCTCCCATTTTTATATAATGATCGTTTTGCTTTTTTTGTTGTTGAAGTTGGGGTTTTCCACCTAGATGCATATGTGACATTGACCTGTACTTTCTCCTTCAGATGCTTGTGTTCAACTTGCATCAGACTGGTACTCCTTTCTTAACACAGATGGGGAATCGCTCATTCTTTTGCGCCTGTACAGACAGAGCTCTGGAAAGTTGGCAAGAATTTAACTTGTAAAATGATCTAGGCTAGTTGTTGGTCTTGGAGCTATTACTCTGATATCTTGGAAACTTTCTTTCCTGGTTTCTACATTTCTTCGAGTCATTTTTAGAAATCTACAGAAAATCTTGTATAACACTGGCTTTTTCAAATTCGTTACTAAAGCTCTGTTATAGTATTTGCCAATGATTTAAAAAATATATGTTCAAATATCTCTCTTTTCGTTGCTAATACAGTCATGCACCACACAGTGACATTTCAGTCAGTGACAGACTGCACGTACAATGGTGGTCCCATAAGATGAGTACCATACAGCCTAGGTGTGCAGTAGGCTATACCACCTAGGTTTGTGTAAGAGCACTCTGTGATGTTCACACAATGACAAAATCACCTAACGATGCATTTGTCAGAACATGTCCCCATTGTTAAGCATGACCGTATTGTGTGTTTGTGTTGTCTCCCTTTATTTCTTGATTAGACTTGACAGAAGTTTTTTTAATTGATTTTTTTCAAAGAACTAGGTCTAATTTGTTTAAGCAATTTTGTTATATTTTATGTTACTCTAATTGATTGTTTTTCTTCCTGTCTCCTTGCCGCCTAGTGTTCGTTTTATTGTAGAATTTTAAACTTATTATATGAGGTGTTAGATAATTTATTTTTATCCTTTCTGGTTTGGAATGCAATTTTATTCTGAATATAGTGGTGGCTGAATCATAGTAGTTTTTCTAATACAAACTCAAGTGTAACACTCATACAAAAAATTGCCTAAATCATGAGTAAAAATCGTAGTGAATTTTCAGGAAGGGAACACTTGCGTGCAATCAACACCCACATCAAGAAACAGAATATCCCCCAGTGCCCCCAGGTCTCCCTTGTGCCCCCTACTGGTCATTACACTCACCAGTGGAAACTGTTGACATCTAATGCATATACTTTGTATTTTCTATTGTAACTGCCTTCTTTTGCTCAGCTTCATGCTTGTGAGATATTATTATTGTATGCAGTTTTAGTTCATTCATTTTTATTGTGTTTTGAAGTGTTGGTTTTATCATTGTTCAGCTATGGTAAGGCCAACAGATGAAGAGACAACTGCCAATGAAAAGGTAGTTTGTTACAATTCCCAAGAGGAGGGAGCACGCCACACCACACAGGGCCACGAGGAGAAGCAGCAGCGTGGGTCAGGAGGCAGAGGGAGCAGGGGAAAACGTGGGCAAGCATCTTTATGGTGGTTTTTGCAGGAAGGAGTGGGCGAGGCAAGGTAAGCAGTCTTGGGGCCGGCTAGTTTGGATAATTTCCGTGGGTTTCAGGGAGGGGGGCTGCTGCTCCTTGTCTGCTGTCTCACATGGGATGATCAGGTTTGGGGAACAGCAGCCCAGAGTGTAAAGGCTCCATAAAGGAGGTGGTTGTGGGGCGGGCTCTGCATTGGCAAGCTTGCATATGAAAGGCACCCATGTGTCACTTACTATCTCAAGAAATCCACTAATCCTGGGAGGGGCCGTCCCTCATCAGAAATAAAGAAAATAAAAAGACATGATCAATACATGTCGACGTATAATATTCCTTTTATGAATATGTCGCACTTTGTTTCTTCTATTGTTGAGGACACTTGAACTGTTTCCAGATTTTGTCTATTACCAGTAATGCTGCTATAAACACTTCCAGATGCATCTTTTTGGGGAGCATATGTATGTCTTTTTGTTCGGTATGTACCTGAGAGTGGAGTGACTAGGTCATCACACTTAAGATTTTTTTCATCTTTAGTTGTCAGAAGTTTTATTATGATGTGTTTTGATGTGGATTTCTTTCTTTATCCCATTTTCAGTCCCTGTATTCTTGACTCTATAGGTTTATGTTTTTCACTAAATTCAGTAACTCATCAATCATTATTTATCTGAACACTCTTGCATCCCCACACTCTTTCTCTTCTCCTTCTGGCTTTTCAATGGAATGAATGTTCGATCTTTTATTATTGTCCCACAGTTCTCTGAGGCCCTACTCATTTCTTTTTCAGTCTCTTTTCTCTCTGCTGCTTATGCTGGGTAAATTTTATTATTCTCTCCTCCAGTTTACTGATTCTATCTTCTATCCTTTAAACTCTATGATTGATCCCATCCAGTGAGTTTTAAATTTTTGTTACTGTATTTTTATCAGTTCCATATTTTCCATGTAGTTCTATTTTATACTTTTTCTTTACTGACATTTTCTACTTTTTTTTTTCATTTGTTTTGAGACTTTGTAATCACTTGTTGAAGCATTTTTATGATGACATTTAAAATCCTTATCAGATAATTCCCACATCAGATTCATCTTGATCTTAGCATCACTTGATTGCTTTTTCTCATCCAAGTTGTGATTTTCCTGGTTCTTGATATGTGGGTAGTTTTTGATTATATCCTGAACATTGTTGTAATTATCTTAGGAGACTGTGTATTCTACTTAAATCTTTTACAGTATTTTATTTAGTGGGGAGTCTCCCTGTTTAATTTTAGCATACAAGCCTGGCCTACTTTTGTCCTCTGTGCTTCCAATAACTACTTAATTTCCAGAACTGGTGCTGTCTTGTGGTGCTCTTTCCATCTGGTCTGCTTAGTTTGTATGGTGCTGTTGTGGCTCCTATTGTCCATCTTCATGCTTTGTGCTTCCTGAGGCGAGTGAAGGGGCTTCTCTAGGATAAGCCACATGGTACCTCTGGTTTAAGGAAGGGGATCTCTGGCCTGTGAAAGTGAGGAGCGTTTCCTACGTGGGGTATTTGTGGCCGGACCACCCCGGCCCTGGGGAGTGGAGAGTGCTTCCCTGGCTGAATCCTGGTTGTGGCAGTATCTCTCTCTTGCTAATGCCACCTGCTGGCTCTCAATGGAGTAGGGGATTTTCAAGCTTATGGGACAAAGACAATCTGCCTGGCATTTATATTTAAATTGTAACTTCTATAAGCAGCTTGTAGTAGGGCACTTTCTGCTTTTTGTCCACTCTATCAATATCTGCCATTAAATTAAAGTGTTCAGACCATTACCATTTTAGCTAATTATTGATAGAATTGGAATTATGTTTACAATTTTATTATTTGTTTTATTTGTTCTCTTTTTATTGTGGTACTCTGTGCCCCTTTTCTTGCCTTCTTTTGTGTTATTTGAATATTTTTAATGTTCCATTTTAGTTTATTTATTTGACTTTTTGGTTTATCTCTTTGCATCAATATTTAAGAAACTTATTTAGGGATATATTGCTCTATATCTATCTATATGTCTATATCTATATCTGTCTATCTGTACTTTCACGGCCCACTTAGATTTAATATTGTTCAACTTTCTATAAAATGTAGCAACCTTGTAACATATAGGTTCCTTTAACTCTCCCCCCTCATGCTTATTTTGCATTATACGTATCATATATATCTGCACGCATTGGAAACCCTGCCACACAATAGGATTTTTTTATTTCAATAGTCGCACACATTTAAAAGTACTTCAGATGGAAAGTAAAAGTCTTTAGATATTTACCATTTATTTTATTCTTCTTTCATTCCTGAAAATCCAAGTCTCCATTTGATATTGTTTTCCTGAAGCAATTCTTTCAGCATTTTTTGTAGTATGGGTCTGCTGGCAAAAATTCTCTTACTTTTCCTTCTTCTGAGAAGATCTTATTTTTTCTTTATTCCTGAAGGATATTTTAACTGGATGTAGAATTCTGAGTTGGCAGTTCTTTTCTTCTGGCCTCTGTATCTCTGATGGGTAATCTGTGGTCATTCCAATCCTGGTTCCCCTGTTTGTGATGTGTTGTTTACTCTAGTTGCTTTTGAGGATTTTTTTGTTTGGTTTCCAGTAATTTCATTAAGATGTATCTAGGCATGGTTTTCTAATTGTTTACACTTTTAAGAGTTCACTGAGTATCTTGAATCTGTAAATGTTCATCTTTTACCAAAGTGGGAAGTTTTCTATAAGTATTGCTTTAAATATATTTTTTTTTTTGTGGGAAAATCTTTTTCTCTTCTTCTGGGGCTCCAATGGTACATATATCAGAACTTTTAATATTGTCCATTAGGGTCCCAGCTCTAATCTTTTGCGTTTAAACTTTTCTGCCCCTCTTTATTCTTCAGGTTAAATAATTTCTTTTCTTTTTTTTTCATTTTTTTTAATTGAGGTAACATTGGTTTATAACATTATATAAATTTCAGGTGTACATCATTATATTTCAATTTCTATGTACACTACATCATGTTCACCACCCAAATACTAATTACCATCCATCACTGTACACATGCGCCATATCACCTTTTTCTCTCTCCTCCCTCCCTCCTTCCCTTTGGGTAACCACCAATCTAATCTCTGTATCTATGTGTTTATTTGTTATTGTTGCTGTTTTTATCTTCTATGTATGAGTGAAATCATACAATATTTGACTTTCTCCCTCTGGCTTATTGCACTTAGCATAATACCCTCAAGGTCCATTTATATTGTCACAAATGGCAAGATTTCATCCTTTTTTATAGCTGAGTAGTATTCCATTGTGTATATACTACATCTTTATCCAATCATCCATTGGCGGGCACTTAGGTTGTTTCCAAGCCTTGGCTATTGTGAATAATGCTGCAGTGAACATAGGGGTGCAAATATCTTTTTGACTTAGTGTTTTCGTGTTCTTTGGATAAATACCCTGAAGTGTAATGGCTGGATCATATGGTAGTTCTATTCTTAATTTTTTGAGGAATCTCTGTACTGTTTGCCATAGTGGCTGCACCAGTTTACATTCCTACCAGGAGTGTATGAGGGTTCCCTTTTCTCCACATCCTCTCCAACACTTGTTATTTTTTGTCTTGTTAATTATAGCCATTCCGACAGGCATGAGGTGATGTCTTATTATACTTTTCATTTGAATTTCCCTAATAATTAGTAATGTTGAAAATCTTTTCATGTGCCTGTTGGCCATCTATATATCTCCTTTGGAGAAATTTCTTTTCGAGCCTTTTGCCCATTTTTTAATTGGGTTGTTTGTTTCTGTGTTGTTGAGTTGTATGAGTTCTTTATATATTTTGGATATTACCCCCTTATCAGACATATGGTTTGCAAATATCTTCTCCTGATCATTAGGTTGTCTTTTCACTTTGTTGATGGTTTCCTTTGCTGTGCAGAAGCTTTTTAGTTTGATGCAGCCCCATATGATATTTTTCTTTTGTATGGCTTCCCTGGTGAGACATAGAATTCTAAAAGATGCTACTAAGACCAATGTTGAAGAGCGTACTGCCTATGTTTACTTCTAGGAATTTTATGATGTCAGGTGTTACGTCCAAGTCTTTAATCGATTTTGAGTTAATTTTTGTGTTTGGTGAAAGATAATGGTCTACTTGCATTCTTTTGCATGTGGCTGTCCAGTTTTCCAAACACCGTTTATTGAAGAGACTTTCCTTTCTCCATTGTATGTTCTTGGCTCCTTTGTCTAAAATTAGCTGTCCATAGATGTGTGGGTTTATTTCTGGGCTCTCAATTCCATTCCATTGATCTGTGTGTCTGTTTTTGTGCTACTACCATGCTGCTTTGATTACTATAGCTTTGTAGTATATTTTGAAATCAGAATATGAAACCTCCAGGCTTGTTCTTTTTTCTCAAGGTTGCTTTGGCTATTTGGGATCTTTTGTTGTTCCATATAAATTTTAGGGTTCTTTGTTCTATTTCTGTGAAAAATGTATTTGGAATTTTGATATTTCCAGCTAACTGATCTTTGTATGTTGATTTTGTAGCGTACATCTTTACTGCATCCATTTATTATTTTTAATAGTTTCTTGGTGAATTCTTCAGGGTTTTATATATATAAAACCATGTCATCTGCAATTAGTGACAGTTTTACTTCTTCCTTTCCAATTTGGGTCCCATTTATTTCTTTTTCTTGCCTGATTGCTCTCACTAGGACTTTTGAAACTATGTTCAATAAGAGTGGCAAAAGTGGGTATCCTTCTCTGGTTTCTGTTCTTAAAAGGATATTTTTCCGTTTTTCACTGTGAATAAGATATTAGCTGTGGGTTTGTCATATAGAGCCTTTATTATGTTGAGGTACTTTCTTTCTGTACCCATTTCATTCAAAGTTTTTATCATAAATGGATGTTGTATCTTGTCCAATGCTTTCTCTCTATCTATTGAGATGATCATGTGATTTTTATTCTTCATTTTGTTAATGTGGTGTATCACGTTGATTGATTTGTGGATATTGAACCATGTCTGCATCCCTGGAATAAATTCCACTTGATCATAGTGTTTGATCTTTTTTTAATGTACTGTTGTATTTTATTTGCTAGCATTTTGTTGAAGATTTTTGCATCTATGTTCATCTGTGATATTGGCCTGTAATTTCCTTTATTTTGTTATGTCCTTGTTTGGTTTTGGTATCAGGGTAACGTTGGCTTCGTAGAATGAGTTAGGAAGCTTCCTTGCCCCTTCAAGTTTTTGGAAGAGTTTGAGAAGGATGGGGATTAAGTCTTCTTTAATGTTTGGCAGAATTCACTGGGGAATCCATCTGGTCCTGGACTTTTGTCTTTTGGGAGGTTTTTGATTACTATTTTGATCTCCTTGCTGGTGATTGGCCTATTCAAATTCTCTATTTCTTCTTCATTCAATTTTGGAAGTTTGGATGGTTTAAGAACTTATCCATTTCTTCTGGATTATCCAGTTTGTTGGTGTATAGCTTTTTGTAGTATTCTCTTATAGTCCTCGGTATTTCTGTGGTGTCCATTGTAATTTCTCCTCTTTTGTTTCCGATTTTATTTATTTGAGCATTCTCTCCTTTTCTTGGTGAGTCTAGCTAAAGATTTGTCAATTTTGTTTATCTTTTTAAAGAACCAGCTCTTAATTTCATCAGTTTTTTCTATTGTTTTTTTAAGTCTCTATTTCATTTATTTCTGCTCTGATTTTTACTATTTCCTTCCTTCTACTGAATTTGGCCTTTGTTTGTCCTTTTCCTAGTTCCTTCAGATATATTTTTAGATTGTTTATTTGAGATTTTTCTTTTTTCTTGAGGTAGGCCTGTATTGCTATAGGCTTCCCTCTCAGTCCTGCTTTTGCTGTATCCCATAAATTTTGGTATGTCATAAATTAAATTTCATTTGTCTTCAGGTATTTTTTCATTTCTCTTTTGATTTCTTTGTTGACTCAATAGTTGTTGAATAGTGTTTTATTTAATCTCCACATACTTGTGGCCTTTCTAGTTTTTTCTTGTAGTTGATTTCCAGTTTCATACTGTTGTGGTCAGAAAAGATGCTTGGTATTATTTCAATCTTCTTAATTTATGGAGACTTGTTTTGTGGCCTAATATGTGATCTATCCTGGAGAATATTCCTTGTGCATTCGAAAAGACTGTGTATTCTGCGGTTTTTGGATGGAATTTTCTGTATATATCTACTAAGTCCATCTGGTCTAATGTTTCATTTCAGGCTAATGTTTCCTTGTTCATTTTCTGTTTGGATGATCTATCCATTGATGTAAGTGGGAGTGTTCCTACTATTATCACGTTACTGTGCTTTTATGTCTGTTAATAATTGCTCTGTATATTTAGCTGCTCCCATGTTGAGTGCATAGGTATTTACAAGTGTTATATCCTCTTGTTGGATTATTCCCTTTATCATTATGTAACGATCTTCCTTGTCTCTTGTTACGATTTTTGTTTTAAAGTCTATTTTGTCTGATATAAATATTGCTACCTCATCTTTCTCTTCATTGCAATTCGCATGGAGTATCTTTTTCCATCCCTTCACTTTCAGTTTGTGAGTGTCTTTAGGTCTGAAGTGTGTCTCCTGTAAGCAGAATATATATGGGTCTTATTTTTTTTTTTTAATCCATTCAGCCATCCTGTGTCTTTTGATTGGAGCATTTAGTCCATTGACATTTAAAATAACTGTTGACTAGTATGTACTTATTGCCATTTTTTTACTTTTTTCCTGAGTGTTTTATTAGTTCGTCTCTGTTCCTTTCTTCTTCTCTTGCTCTCTTCCCTTGTGATTTGATGGCTTTCTTTAGTATTATGTTTGGGTTCCTTTCTCTTAATTTTTGGTGTGTTTCTTATGGAGTTTTGGTTTGTGATTACTGTGAGGTTCATATATAATAACCTATGTAAATAACAATCTGTATTAGGTTGATTGTCTCTTAAGTCTGACCTTTTACTAAAAGCCCTACTCTTTTACTCCCCTCCCCCCATGTTTTATGTCTTTAATATAATGTTTAACCTCTTTTGTGTGCATGTGTATCCCTTTACCTCTTATCATGGGAATAGATAATTTAGTACTTTTTTTTTTTTTTTAGTGAGAAAGATCGGCCCTGAGCTAACATCTGTGCCAATCTTCCTCTATTTTGTATGTGGGATGCTGCCACAGCATGGCTTGATGAGCAGTATGTTGGTCTGCACCCAGGTTCCAAACCTGTGTACCCTGGGCTGCTGAAGCAGAGTGTGCAAACTTAACTACTACGCCACTGGGCTGGCCCTGATAATTTTAGTACTTTTGTCTTTTGAGCTTCTTTATTAGCTTTTTAGGTGATTGATCTGCTGCTTTTACAGTATATTTGCCTTTACCAGTAATTTTTTTCTTTGATAACTTTTTATTCCTACTTGTGGTCTTTTCTTTTCCACTTAAATAAGTCCTTTTAACATTTCTTGTAAGGTTGGTTTATTGGTGATAAACTGCTTTAGTTTTTGCTTGTCTGGAAAACTCTTTTTCTCTCCTTCCATTCTAAATGATAACCTTGCCGCATAGAGTACTCTTGGTTGTAGGTTTTTTCCTTTCAACACTTTATATATATTGTGCCACTCTCATCTAACCTGTAAGGTTTCTGCTGAGAAGTCAGCTGATAGTCTTATTGGCTTTCCTTTCCATGTGACTTGTTGCCTTTCTCTTGCTGCTTTTAGGGTTTTCTATCTTTAATTCTTGACATTTTAATTATAATGTGTCTTGATGTGGGCCTCTTTGGGTTTGTCTTGTTTGGTGCTCTCTGTGCTTCCTGTACTTGCATGTCTTTTTCCTTCCCCTGGTTAGGGAAGTTTTCAGCTATTATTTCTTCAAATAGGTTCTCTGCCCCTGTGTCTCTCTCTTCTTCTTCTTCTGAAACACCTGTAATATGAATGCTAGTACACTTGATGTTATCCCAGAGGTCCCTTAGACTGTCCTTGTTCTTTTGATTCTTTTTTTCTTTTTTCTGTTCAGCTTGGGTGAGTTCTTCTACTTTTTTGTCCAGATAACTGATCTGTTCTTCTGTGTCATCTATTCTGCTAGTGAATTTTTCATTTCCATTATTGTATTCTTCAGTTCTGATTGGTTTTCATATTTTCCAATTCTTTGTTAAAGTTTTTACTGTGTTCATCCATTCTTCTCCCAAGATCAGTGACCATCCTTAAGACTATTAGTTTTTACTTTTTCTCAGGTAGATTCTTTATCTCTGTTCTGTTTGGTTCTTTTTCTGAGGATGTGTCCTGCTCCCTTATTTGGAGCGTATTCCTTTGTCTCCACATTTTGGTTACATCTCTGTTGCATATATCTATGTATTAGGTAGATCAGCTAAGTCTCTCAATCTTGGAGAGGTGGCTTTGTGTGGCTCAGCAGTGGCTTCCCTCTCATCACTAGTTCCAAATGTTCCAGAAGCGTCCCCTGTGTGTGCTACATGTGTCCACCTGTTGTGACAGGGTTTCTCTTACTGAGGGTCCATGGGTAGACTAGGCTGGATACCAGCCCAGCTGCTTATAAGTCTCAGTTGTGTACAGCTGCTGCGTTCACTTCTTTATTGAGTGGGGAGGAGCCCCAGCACAGCTGGCTGCAAAACCTAATAGCACACATCTACTGCTGTTTTACTATTAAATGAGTCAAGCCTCCAGCATGGCTGGTTGCTGGGCTCAGGGACTTATAGTTGGTGGAGTCCTCTGGCCTGCAAGGCTGTTGTCAACTCTCTCAGGAACGCAGCTGGGTGGGGCTGCACCCAGGCATGGCAGCACATAATCATTTCGGGTGTTGGAAGGTAGAGCAGATCTTCTATGTGGCTGTTTGAGAAGGCCAGTGGCACAAGTCTGCTGCAGCTGACAATCCCCACTGCCCATGGTCCACATACCCTGCCAACGCAGCTCTGCCCCACACGCACACCCCACCCCACTAAAGTGGACCCACTCACCCCACTGCAGAGGTACCACATACCCCACCTACGTGGGCCCACTAGTTCCCTGTGGGCTTTCTGGTGGATGGGGCCAGTTCCTAGGAGGGGCTGCCTGTCTTGGCTGAGCTGGATAATTCTGGTGCTCTAGCAGTTAGGGAAAATCCCTGTGCTAACAGGCCAGAGGAGGAAATCCAATGGCATCCACCAGTGTCTGTGTCAGTACACCTGTGCTACGTCACAATACTGGCAGCTGCCAGTAGCTCAGTCCCTGCAGAGATCAGCCCAGCTGCCTGTTGCCTGTCTCAGATGTACTCAGAGATGTGCTCAGAGCTTATCAAGTGAGTCTCTTTTACCAAAGGACTAGGCTCCTTTCTTTTTGGCAATTCTGTGTTAGTTTCTGGAACAATTGAATTTGTGCATGGTCCCTTTAAGAGCATGCTATTCTTTCTCTCATGTTCCACAGCTTTTCTGAGGGTATTCCCCATCGGTTTTAAGAGCCACCCAAACCAGATATTATGACACTCATCTCGGTTGTGCTGAATTCAAAGGCTGCTTATTGTGGCACAGCTCTCCTGCCCAGCTCCCCCACTGCTCCAGGAAAAGCTTTGTCCCTTAAGATTGCTCCTGGCCTTGAACTGCTGTGGCTGGAGTATGGTATTATCCTCAGCAGAGGGATATTTCTGCCTTTCCCACTTCTGTCAGTGTTGTCCCTTGTTGTGGGGATCCTTTTTATCCAGTTTCAGGATCTCTCTCAGAGGAAGTTGTTCTCTCACAGGCAGTCGTAGATTTGTTGAGTCTGTGGAAGGTGGTGAGTTCAGAGTCCTCCTATGCTGCCATCTTCCCAGCAATCTGAATAGTTTCTTTTGCTCTATATTCAAGTTCAGCAAGAGAGAAAACAGGGAGAGAGAAATATATATGTATATTCATAAACATACATATACATATATATACAATTAATACGTGTATCTATGTCTATGTTTACGTCTATATCGAGAGAGGGAGAGAGAGGGAGGGAGGAGAAACTCGTCTGTGTGCAGTTTGTTTCTCTAAGTTTTGACCCTCTTCCACAATCTACCTGCATTTCTTCACCCTCCAGTTGAAGACTTCAGGTAATTGTTTCTTGTGTTTTGTCCAGAAATTATAGTTCCATAAAGCGGGAGTGATGGGCTATAGTAGATATATGCCATCATAGCAGAACCAGAAATCCAGTCCTATGACTTTTAAATAAATTAAGAGAAGAAAGGAAATAATAAATTTCTCAGCTCCCTTGTCAAAAATTAGCTGTCCATAGATGTGTGGATTTTTTTCCGGGGTCTTGATTCTGTTCCATTGATCTGTGTGTCTGTTTTTGTACCAGTACCATGCTGTTTTGATTACTGTAACTTTGTAGTATATTTTGAAGTCAGGGATTGTGATGCTTCCAGCTTTGTTCTTTTTTCTCTGGATCGCTTTAGATATTCAGGGTCTTTTGTTGCCCCATATGAGTTTTAGGATTCATGGTTCTAGTTCTGTGAAGAATGTCATTGCGGTTCTGATTGGGTTTGCATTGAATCTGTAGATTGCTTTAGGTAGTATGGACATTTTAACTATATTTATTCTTCCAATCCACATTTGTGGAATATCTTGCCATTTCTTTATGTCACCATCGATTTCTTTGTATGGGTCTTTCACCTCCTTGATTAAATTTATTCCTAGATATTTTATTCTTTTTGTTGTGATTGTAAATGTGATTGTATTTTTCAGTTCTCTTTCTGTTAGTTCATTGTTAGAGTATAGAAATGCAATTTATTTTTGTAAGTTGATTTTGTACCCTGTAACTTTGCTGTAGTTGTTGATTATTTATTGTTCCTGTTCTCAGAGGGATGCCTTTCAGTTTTTCCTCATTGAGTGTGATGTTGACTGTGGGTTTGTCATACATTGCATTTATTATGTTGAGATGCTTTCCTTCTATGCCTATTTTGTTGACAGTTTTTTTTTTATCATAAATGGATGTTGGATCTTGTCAAATGCTTTCTCTGCATCTATTGAGATGATCATGTGGTTTTTATTCCTTATTTTGTTAATGTGGCTTATCACATTGATTGATTTTTGGATGTCGAACCATGCCTATGTCCCTGGTATAAATCCCACTTGAACATGATGTATGATCCTTTTAATGTATTGCCATATTCAATTTGCAAATATATTGTTGAGGATTTTTGCATCTATGTTCATCAGAGATACTGGCTTGTAATTTTCCTTCATTGTGTTGTCCTTGTCTGGCTTTGGGATCAGGGTGATTCTGGCCTTGTGGAATGAGTTAGGAAGTTTTCTGCCTTCTTCAAATTTTTGGACTAGTCTGAGAAGGATAGGAATTAAATCTTCTTTGAATGTTTGGTAGAATTCTCTAGAGAAGCCTTCTGGTCCTGGTCTTTTATTTTTTGGGAGGTTTATGATTATTCTTTCCATCTCTTTACTTGTGATTGGTTTGTTCAGATTCTCTGTTTCTTCTTGTTTCAGCTTTAGGAGATTGTATGTGTCTAAGAATTTATCTGTTTCCTCTAGATTGTCCAATTTGTTGGCATATAGTTTTTCATAGTATTCTCTTATAATCTTTTGAATCTCTGTGGTATCCATTGCAATTTCTCCTCTTTCATTTCTAATTTTATTTATTTGAGCCTTCCCCCTTTTTTTTCTTAGTGAGTCTGGCAAAAGGTTTGTCAATTTTGTTTATCTTCTCAAAGAACCAGCTCTTTGTTTCATTCATTCTTTCTACTCTTTTTTTTGGTTTCAAATTCATTTATTTCTGCTCTAATTTTTATTATTTCCCTCCTTCTGCTGGCTTTGGGCTTTGTTTGTTCTTTTTTCTCTAGTTCTGTTAGGTGTAATTTAAGGTTGCTTATTTGAGTTTTTTTTTTGTTTGTTTTTATTTGTTAAGGTGGGCCTGCATTGCTGTGAATTTCCCTCTTAGGACCTTTTTGCAGCATCCCTTATGAGTTTCTGTGGTATAGTTTCATTTTCATTTGTCTCCAGATATTTTTTCATTTCTCCCTTAATTTCTTCAATGATCCATTGGTTGTTCACTAGCATGTTGTTTAGTCTCCACATATTTTTCACTTTCCCAGCTTTTTTCTTGTAGTTGATTTCTAGTTTCATAGCATTATGGTCAGAAAAGATGTGTGATATGATTTCAATCTTCTTAACTTTATTGAGGCTTGACTTGTTTCTCAACATATGGTCTATCTTTGAGAATATTCCATGTGCACTTGAGAACAATGTGTATTCTGTTGTTTTTGCATGGAGTATCTACTACATATATCTATTAAGTCCATCTGGTCTAGTTTTTCGTTTAGTTCCACTATTTCCTTGTTGAGTTTCTGTCTGGATGGTCTATCCATTGATGTAAGTGGGTTGTTAAGGTCCCCTACTATTATTGTGTTGTTGTTAATTTCTCCTTTTAGGTCTGTTAATAGTTGCTTCATGTACTTTGGTGCTCCTGTGTTAGGTGCATATATATTTATAAGTGTTACGTCCTCTTGGTTGAGTGTCCCTTTTATCATATACTGCCCTTCTTTGTCTGTCATGGCCTTTTTTATCTTGAAGTCTACTTTGTCTGATATAAATATGGCTACACCTGCTTTCTTCTGTTTGCTGTTAGCCTGGAGTTTCATCTTCCATCCCTTCAGTCTGAGCCTGTGTTTGTCTTTAGAGCTGAGATGTGTTTCCTGGAGGCAGCATATTGTTGGGTCTTGTCTTTTAATTCATCCAGCCATTCTGTGTCTTTTGATTGGACAATTCAATCCATTTACATTTAGAGCGATTATTGATATATGAGGGCTTAAGGCTTCCATTTTATCTCCTGTTTTCCAATTGTTCTGTATTTCTCTTGTTTCTCATCCCGTGTATTTTAGACTGCCAATTCAGCTTGGTGGCGCTCTGTGATGGTTTTCTCTTTATTTATCATTTGTGTCTTGCTTCTGATTTTTTGTTTAGTGGTTACTGTGAGGTTTGCATAAAAGATCTCGTAGATGAGATAGTCCATTTTCTGATAGCCTCTTATTTCCTTAGTCTAGACAGGTTCCATCCCTTTCCTTTTCCCCATCTAAATTTTTGTTGTTACAACTTATTCCGTTTTGTATCATCAGTTTGTGATTAAAAATGAACTGATTGTATTTATTCTGGATATTTTCCTTCCCTTTATCTTTAATGTTATCAATAAGTGTTTGCTAGCCTGTTCTGATAGAGAGTTGCAATTTTCTGATTTTGTCTGCATGTTTATCTCCTTGCTCAAAGATTTTTAAACCTTTTCTTTTTTTTCAGGTATGAGGGCCTTCTTGAGCATTTCTTGCATGGGGAGGGGGGTCTTGTGGTGATGAACTCCCTCAGTTTTGTTTATCTGGGAAAGTTTTTATTTCTACACTGTATCTGAAGGATATTTTCACTGGATAGAGTATTCTTGGCTAATGGTTTTTGTCTTTCAGTATTTCGAATATATCATTCCACTCTCTCCTAGCCTGTAACATTTCTGCTGAGAAACCCCCTGAAAGCCTGATAGGGGTTTCTTTGTAGATTATCTTCTTCTGCCTTACTGTCCTTAATATTTTTTCTTTGTCATTGACTTTTGCCAATTTTACTAATATATGCCTTGGAGAAAGTCTTTTTACATTGATGTAATTAGGAGTTCTATTATCTTCTTTTACTTGTAATTCTAGCCCTTTCCTGGGTTTGGTAAGTTCTCAGCTATTATTTCTTTGAACAAATTCTCTGCTCCTTTCTCCCTTTCTTCTCCTTCCAGAATACTTATTATCCTTATGTTTCATTTCCTAATTGAATTGGATATTTCTCAGATAATTTCTTCATTTCTTTTTAGTCTTAGTTCTCTCTCCTCCTCCATCTGAAGTATTCCTATATTTCTGTCCTATAAATTGCTGATTTGTCCTCCATAATATCAGATCTGTTATTTAGGGACTTCTGATTTTTCTTTATCTTATTCATTGTAGTTTTCATCGCCAGCATTTCTGATTAGTTTTTTCTTTATAGTTTCAATCTCTTTTGTGAAGAATTCCCCCTGTTCATTAATTTTATTCCTGATTTCATTGAACTGTCTGAGTTTTCTTGTAAATAGTTGAGGTTTTTTTTTTATGACAGCTATTTTGAATTCTCTGTCATTTAGATTGTAAAGTTCTGTGCCTTCAGGATTGAATGTTGGGTGCTTGTCATTTTCTTTCTGGTCTGGAGTATTAGTATACCTCTAATACTATTTAATGGGGTGTATTCATGCCTACACATAGTAGTAGTATCTTGTCACAGACTCCACCTGCCACCATTGGGTGGCAGGAGCTGTGTATTCTGAGCCCATCATGATCCCTGGAAGCTGTATCTGTCCTTTGGAAGTTATGCTTAAAGGGCCCCTCTGTATTTGCCCACTTGCTGCTGCTGCTTTACAAACGCTATGCTCAGATGCTCTGCTAGGTGTCCCTTGCTCTGGCCAATTGGCTGAGATGGTGTGCCAGGTGGGGGAATGGGTCCTTTCCTTCATGTGCATGTTTCTGGGTGCAGTTTCTGACTGCCCTCCTGGGCTGCTCAGCTTGGTGGATATAGCTTCACCTCCTTCATGTAGAGCTTTCCCACAGGCTGGGAGGCAACTGGGAGAATGAAGGCATTCCCACGGACTGCCCCCTCCCCACTCTCCTCTCAGAGTCATGTGCAGTCCTGCATCCTAGGTCACTGCCATTGAGGGAGGGAGCGGAGATCCTCTTACCTCCTTCCACTGCCTCCTGGAGGGTCCAGCACGTCCACCTTCAGATGTATGGCTGTGTGGGTCTGTCATACATCTATTGTGTTGTGTCAATGTCCTCTGTTGGTTTATGAATCTCCTTTTCATCATATCTTAGTGGGGAGAATCTAAGGGAAGAACTCACTACACCATGATGCTGACGTCACTCCTCCAGTAATTTTTACTTTTATTTTGCACATTGTGGGAAATATATTTTTGAGTCTGGCTTGTGTTATCTTTCTCTAATGATTGTGAAATGCTTACTGAAAGATGTTTAAGTTACTAACAAAGCATCCTGATACTATCGAGGTTTGGTTTCATAATTTGTTATGGTGATTCTATTGTATGGTAGTCCCCCCTTATCCATGGGAGATACATCCCATGACCCCCAGAGGATGCCCAAAACTGCAGATAGTACTGAACCCTGTATATACTATGTTGTTTCCTATACATGCATGCCCATGATGAAGTTTAATTTATAAATTAGGCACAGTAAGAGGTTAACAACAATAACTTTCTTTGGCATATCCAAATTGCCAGCATCACTACTCTTGCACTTTGGGGCCATTATTAAATAAAATAAGGGTTACTTGAACTCAAGCACCGTGATACCGTGACACTTGATCTGGCCACTAAGTGACTAACGGGCAGGTAGGGTATACAGCATGGATACCCTGGACAAAGGGATGATTCATGTCCTGGGTGGAACAGAGCATGATGACATAAGATTTCATCATGCCACTCAGAAAGATGTGCAATTTAAAATTTATGAGTTGTTTATTTCTGGAATTTCCCATTTAATGTTTCCAGACTCCAGTTGACTGTGGGTAACTGAAACCTTGGAAAGCAAAACCACAGATAAACTCATTCTTAGAACATGATTCTTACACTTGGGGTACAGCCTCCTGGAGTCTCAGTTGAAAATGATTGCTATTCATCAGGCCATTTAGTTTTTGCTGAGCCTAAAGTTTAACATATCTCCAACATTCTGTGACCTATGAAATATCTGCTCATTTCTCCATCCTCCTAGCAGGTCAATCACATCTTAAATTCTTTGCAAGCTAGATACATATCATAGGAGTCACCTAAGAACTTGTGTGCAATTTTTAGAGAGATATTTTAAACTTTTTCGCTGCAGCTTCTTCCTCCCTCTTAACATGCTTCACCAATTTGTGTGACCTTGGCACCACAAACTGTTCCCCCCACCTAGCAAGACTGCCATCCCACGCTCATGTCAACTTCCATGCTAAGCGGATTGAAAAGTGTCCTCAGGTAAGGGGATCTAGTGTGAATATTGAGTTCCTCTCATGTTTTTTTCATTATCTCAAATGTAGCCTTGTATTGGTTGATGTATGAAATCCTGAAAACAGTTATTTTATACATTTCAATAGGTCTTATATTTGTTGACTGTGGGAAGTTCTCTTATTTTTGTGATTCTATCACACATTTATTTATTCTTTCTCTCTTGCTTGATGCGTCGTTCAGTTTAAATAGTTTTGAACTTTCAAATAACAATATGTTAGTTCTAGTAGTTGTTTCCTAGATTTCTTTGGATTTTCTACAGACATGGCGAAAAAGGGCAGTTGACTTCGTCTCCCCTCCCTCTCTTCCTTTCCATTTTTCTTTTTGCACCTCTAATATAATTTTGAAAACATGGTGAAACTTGATAACTTTTTCTTGTCCCAATCTTAGCGGGAAAGTATTCAGACTTTTACTAGTAAGTATGATGTGAAATGAAGGTTTTTTGGGGACAAGTTCTTTATCTGGTTCCTACTTTGCTGAGACTTTTATCATAAGCTTTGAGTGTAATCAAATTTTTTCTGATATTATCATGTTAATTTGTTGCTTTATTCTGTTAATGTGTTGAATTATATTGATTGATGTTTTGAATGATAGAACATGCTTGTGTTTCTAGGATAATTTCCCTAATGGTCATGATGCTGTATTCTTTCTGTTTATAGGTTGATTTAATTTACTTTTATGAGAGATATTGATCTATCATTTTTATTCCTTGTAATATCTTTAGTTTTAGAATGAGGATAATGCTGGCCATACAAAATAAGTTAGGCAGTATCCTCCTTTTGTTTGAAATTGTTTGTGTGAAACTGTTATTGTTTTTTCCCTCAAATGGTTGTTTGAGTAAAGCCATCTAGACCTGCAGTTTTCTTTGTGGGAAACTTTCAAATTATGAATTCCATATTTTTAGTAGTATAGATCTCTTCAGAATTCCAAATTCTCCTAGTGTCAGTTTGGTCATTTGAATCTTAAAGTATTTTTTTTTCCCACTTCATTTGTTTTTCTAACTTATTGGCATATTTTTATTTTTAACCATTCTTTACCATTTTCTTGTCTATAGAATCTGTAGTGATGTTCCCTCTTTCACTCTTTATATTGATACCTTATGCTTTCTTTCATTTTTTTCTCCCCATGATCAGTTGAAATAGGGTTTTGTCGATTTTTATTGACATTTTCAGGAACCAATTTTTGGCATCACTTATTTTTTTTCAATTTCATTCATCTCCCTTTTTTAGTATTTTTAATATTGCCTATTTTGCGTTAATTTGCTCTTTTTCATATCCCCTTAATCAAAATCTCAGCTTAGTGATTTTATACCTTTTTCTTTTTAAAAATATGTGAGTATTTAGAATTATAAGTATTTTGCTAAGTACTGGTTTAGCTGTTTCCCATAAATTTTGATGTATTGGATGTGCATTATGTTTTGCTTCAAAGTATTTTCCAATTTTCATTGTTGAGTTTTTGACCCACTGGTTACATACACACATATTTTTTTAAAATTCATTTTTTGAGCTTTAAAAAAATACTTTTCTTACTAATTTCTCAATTGGTTTTGTTATGGTCGCAGGGTATTATCTGCATGGGTTTAGCTCTTTTAAATTGATTGAGACTTGTGTGATGGAAAAACAGTCGTTTATGTAGGTGAGCTGTCGTTCACTTGCACAGCCCTTGTTAGATGTGGTCTTCCATAAGTGCCAGGTAGTTAAGTTTGTACATAGCGTCCTTCAAGTCTTCTGTCACTCACAGATATTTTCATCTTTTTTAAATATGAATTATTGAGAAAAAAAGGAATTTTCTGCCATTTTTTTTGGTTCATGTATTTGGTTCATATATTTCTTTTATCCGGTGCATATATAGATGAATTGTTACTTTTATTGTTATAGAAAGTCCTATACTCAGAGCCACAACTAATGTTCATTCCCTCACTTTCCTTGATGCACTAATTCCCTTGCCCTCTTATATCACCTCTGCTGGTCTCCATGGTTTACCTAGTGAAATGACCCAAACCCTGATTACTCTCCCTTGGTGATCATACTTCTCAGCCTAGGTAGTCATGACTGGTTAAGGCAGCACCAAAGAGGTATCCAAATGGACCACAGGAATTTCACACACTTCCCCCTCTGCCTCCACTATGTAAGCAGGGTCATGCCGTTTTCTGATAAGCTGAGTGTCCTCTCTTTTCTTCAGTTGGTCCCTAGACACAGGGAGTTAAAGAAAGGAAAAAAAGAAAGAAGGAGGGAGACAGGGGGGACGTAGGAAAGGACACAAGGAAGGAAGGAAGGAAGAAAGAAGGCAGGGAAAAAAGAAGGAAGGAAGGGAAGAAGGAAGGAAGGAAGGAAGGAAGGAAGGAAGGAAGGAAGGAAGGAAGTCCTTATTCCTGGCTCTGCAGGGTACTTGCTCAGATATTAGTACAGCCATTACATCATTTTTTGTGGCTAGGGTTTGCATGGTATGTCTTTTTTCATCTTTCTATCTTTAACCTGTTTTTTTAGAAGAACGTTTCTTGTAAACAACATATTTGGCTTAAAATCTATTCTGACAGTTTTCACCTTTTATTTGTGTGTTTATTTCGTTTGCATTTAATGCAATTATTTATATGGTTAGATTTAAGTCTGTAACTTTGTTATTTGTCTATTTGTAACATCGGGGTTTTTGTTATTTTTTTCTTCCTCTTTTACCATCTTCTTTTGTATCATATTTTAGTATTCTCTCCTTTATTGGGATATTAAATATATGTCTTTAATTTTTGAATTTATCTTTAGTGCTTGTGTTATGGTTTATCATATGCATCTTTAATTTATCATCTTCTACCTTCAATTAATATTATACCAATTAATGAATAATGTAAGATGCTTACAACAGTGTACTTTCGATTGCCACTATCCCATATTTTATTGTCATTAATTTTATTTCTACTTATATTTTAAACCCATAGTTTATTATTAGTAATTTTGTTGTACACAATCAAATATCTTGTAAAAATGAAAAAAATTTAGCACGCTATTCTCTGCACACAGTTTCCTTTGCTTTTTATTGATCTGTCAGATCCCCATTTCCATGTGATATTACTTTCCAGCAGCCTGAAAACTTCCTTCAACACTTTTTGGTGGACATTTGTTTTTCTGTAAATGTGCTTTATTTCTCCTTATTTTTTGAGGAATTTCATTTTTTGCTGCATATAGAATTCTACTTTGATAATTAATTTTTTTTCACTAACAATTTGTTTCATGATCTTTTGGCTTGTGCTAGAATTAGTAAGAATCTGTAGGAAGTTTTATACTTTTTTCTACTCTAAGTAATATTTCTTTTTTCTCTGGCTGATTTTGAAGATTTTCTCTTTTTTTTTAGCAATTTGATGATAATGTGCCTTGGTGTTGTGTGTATTTGTGTGTGTGTATCCTGCATGAGATTCTAGTGAGAACGTCAAGCTTTCCTTATCTGTCACTCTTCTCTCGAGGGTCACAGTCTTACGCTGCCTGTTTTCCAATGGCTGAAAATAGTTGCTTCCTATAGTTAGTCCAACTTTTTAGTTATTTATGTTCAAAGGGCTAGTGTGATATCGATTACTCTGTTATGGCCAGGATTAAGAGTCCTTCCTATTAAAGTTTGAAAGTTTTCCTTTCAAACTTAAGGTCTGAATCGATCAGGCAGCGATTTCTGTGCATAACATGAATTGGATATAATTTTATTTTTCACAAGTTATGGATATCCATTTACCCCAGTTTCATTTATTGAATCATCCATTCCCTAAGGATTTATTATACCTCCTCTTCCCTATAGCAAATTTCCATATATATGTGAGTCTGCTTCTGGGCTCTCTATGCTATTACATTGGTCGATCGATCTATGTCTGTACCAATACTGAACTATCATAATTGCTATGACTTAATAACAGATCACATGAGTCATACTATCCGTTAAGTTGGGTCCCCTCTCCCAATTCTTCTCCAGAAATGTCTTGATCATGCTTAGCTTTTTATGCTTCCAAGTTTCTTGGTAAATATTGCTTTTTTTGATTAACATTTCTTTACCTATATAGATCAGTTTAGGGAGAATTGATATCTTCACTATGTTATGTCTGTCATTCCTTGATTATGGGTTAACTGTTCATTTCTTTAGTTCTTTAATGACTTTCAGTAATTTTTATAATTTTCTGCATATGGATCTTGCCCATATTTTGCTAGATTTATCTGCTATTGTAAATGCTATCCTTTAAAGATATTTTTTCTACCTGTTTGGTGCATAGACATACAATTGACTTTAGATGAAATTGATTCAATAATCATTTATCTTTCTAAATTTATCTCTTGTAGCTAAAAGTTTTTCTCAAGATTACTTTTGTTTGTTCTATATAGACATAAACATGTAATCTAAAAATAATGACTCATTTCCTCCTATATAATCCTTACGTCTTTTTTTTCTTTCTCTTGTATATTCTAGAACCTCTAGTATAATGTCAAATATATTTGGTAATAGCATCCTTTCATCTTTCTGATTTTAAAGTAATTACTGTTTTAGTATTTAAGATTTATACTTATTAAATGTACTTTGTAGATACCTTTTATCAGGTTAAAGAACTTTCCTTCTATTCTTAATACATCATGATTTTGGGGCTGGCCCTGTGGCTGAGTGGTTAAGTTTGCGCGCTGTGCTTCGGCAGCCCAGGGTTTCACCAGTTTGGATCCTGGGCACGGATATGGCACCGCTCATCAGATCACGTTGAGGTGGCGTCCCACATGCCACAACTAGAAGGACCCACAACTAAAATATATACTGCGGGGATTTGGGGAGAAAAAAGCAGGAAAAAAAAAAAAAGATTGGCAAGAGTTGTTAGCTCAGGTGCCTTTCTTTAAAAAAAAAAATCATGATTTTTATCAAGTAGATATTGAGTATTATGGAAAGATTTTTCTGCCTCCGTGAAGTTATGACATTGGTATTCCTCGTTAATATGTTTAATCCAATTTATATGTTGTTGTATTTTGTTTCAGATATTTTGGTTTAGATATTTTGCATCTATATTTATGAAAGAAATGGTTCAGTAAAATTTCCTTCTTGTACTATGTTTGTTTCTTTCGGCATCAAAATTATAGTGGATCATGAGATGAGTTATGGTCTGTTCCTTCTTCTTATAATTTCTAAGAGGACGTATTCTTTATAAATTTACCAGGAGTTGTGTGTAAAGCTATCAAGAACTTATTTGTGGGAGAACTTTTAACTACTGCTTTAAAATTTCTTCAAAATCTATACTAATTTTCACACGTTATTTCTTCTTGACTCATTTATACATGTCTTAACACCTTTTTTAGCTTTTAAAAGATATTAACGTAGAGGAATTAATATTCTCATTTTTAATCTCTGCTATATTGGCAATTATATCACTTTTTCATTCATAATATTACTTATTTGTACCTTTGCTCTCTTTTTCTCTCTCCCTCTCTCTTTATTTTTCTTCAAAAATCAGTAATCCCAGAAGGCTGTCTATTCTGTTATTCTTTTTTTAAAAAAATTAAATTTTATCTCCAGTTGATTCTTTGTATTTTAACAAAGCAAATAGCCCACACTTTGTAGCCAGATTCTGGCTGCAGTAATGACTAGCTATGTGCCCTCATGTAAATTACTTAAGTTCTTTGCATTTCAGTGTCCACCTCTGCCTATGTGGTGTGGTTGTAATGAGGATTAGATGAGTTCCTGATTGTGAAACACTTAGAACAGTGCCTGGCAAATAGTTATATATAAATAATTTTTTAGTAAATAAATATTTTGTTCACTTCTGTTCTTATCTTTATCTCCTTTCTTATGTATTTTTGGATTTATTGTTTTCCTCTTGCTAAATTTTTAGGTCTTCTGTTCTAATATAAGGATCAGAAGCTACACTTTTTCCTCAAATTACTTCTTTTGCTACATTCCATAAATTTTGCTATGTGATGGTTGTTTTTGTTACTAATATTACTATTATTGTTATTGTTATTATTCAGTTCTTGGTGGTTTTCCTTTTCTTTTGGTGATAAGGATTGGGCCTGAGCTGACATCTGTGGCCAATCTTCCTCTTTTTGCTTGAGAAGATTGTTGCTGAGCTGACATCTGTGCTGATCTTCCTCTATTTTGTATGTGGGATGCTGCCACAGCATTGCTTGATGAGCAGTGTTGTTCCATGCCTGGGATCCGAAACCTTGAACCCCGCGCCACCAAAGTGGAGCACGTGAACTTAACCACTACACCACTGGGACGGTCCCTGTTCTTGGTGGTTTTGAACTATTCACTATGAATTTTTCTATGATTTCTGAGTTATTTAGAAGTACTTAAGTTTTTGTTCATATGTGGGAATATCTTATGTTTTTGTTGTTAACTTGTAACTTCGGTCAAGAACATAGTTTGTTCATGTTTGGTGTGTAATTAGCTTTTGGAAGTGTACCACATGTATCTGAGAAGAATGTGTATTTTTAAATACTCCCGTGTATAATTATATGTTCATTAAATTGTATTGTTTATGTCTTCTGTATCTTTGGTGATTATTTGGTCTGCTTGACCAATAATTGAGAAAGCTGCTTATAAATTAATCATTACATTGCTAGATTTTTACATTTCTCTTTGCCATTCTACATATGTTCCCTTTATAAATTTGGAGGCTAATTTATGAGATACACGCTTATTTAGACATATTATTTTTTTGATTAATTAGACTTTTCAACATTCTGTAGTGACTATATTCTTCATACTTTTTGTCTTAATGTTTACCTTATCTGATAATTTTTTAGTTTTTCTTTTTATTAGTTTTCCTTGGCGTATTTATCTCATTCATTTACTTTTAACCTTTCAGTGTCTTCAAATACAATTTGTAAACAACACACAGCAGAGTTCTCCAAAATTATTTCCTTTAAACTGGAAATAATATTTATTATGATTACTAAAAAATTTGCATTTTTCCACCATTTGAAGATTGGACTTAAATTATCCAACTTTTTCTGCCTTTTGAAATATTTTTTTGCCTGTTCCCAAATGATAAGAAATTTAGCTGCTTTGTACCATTAGTTTCTCCCATCACCCACATCATCTTGCTATTTCCTGGAATTTTCATTTTGGTTTGTTATGAATCTACTTTGTTCTTTCCTTTAGTGGGCACTCTCAGCCTTTTGAATTAAGATAAAAAAAAAAAAGCCTTACAGGTATTTTTTTCACCCCTACTTTGTGAATCTCCTATAACATCTGCTAGATTTGTTCCTTTTCTTATTTGAGTACCTTCTCACAAATTCTTTTTAAAATCTGCCTTGGGGGGCTGACCTGGTGGCATAGTGGTTAAATTGCATGCTCCACTTTGGCAGCCCAGGGTTCATGGGTTCAATCCTGGGTGCGAACCTACACATCCCCCATCAAGCTGTGCTGTGGTGGCATCCTACATACAAAATAGAGGAAGATGGGCACAGATGTTAGATCAGCAATGATCTTCCTCGCACACACAAAAATCAAATGAATAAATAAATAAAGATGAGCCTTTGTGTGATAAACTTAGTAAAGGCAGGTATGTCTGAGAATTATTTTATGACACTTGAAAGGTGATATAGCCAGATATACGATTCCGGGTTTAATGTTCCTTTGCTTCAGACTCCTTAAAAATATTGCTCCATTGTCTCGTGAAGCCAGTGTCGCTGTTGAGAAGCCCGATGTCCAATGGTTCTGATAGATCGTCTGCTCTTTCTCTCAGTAAATGGTTTGAATTTTTCCTTCGTTTTTGGATAGTCTCAAATTTCATTATACTATCAATTCTTCCACTTTCTTATCTTGCTGTGTTTTATCCTGTGACATGCTCAATCCAGGGCCATTCAACTTTAAGTCTTGGAAAATTTGTCTCCAGAGCTTCCTCATTTATCTTCTCCTCCATCAAGCCTCAGGCCCTCGCCCACAGACGGCTTTTGATCTGCGTCTTCCTTTGCCCCCTCCTCTGCTTTTCCATGGGTCCAGTGTGGTCCTGGAGTGCTTCAGCTACCTCCTATACTTTATATGCTTTACCTCGAATTTTTTGATTTCTGATAATTACATGCCAATTTGCCACTTTCCTCTCAACAGTAGGATATCAAGAAGCAATTGTTGCCTCTTGCTTTCCTGGGTTCCAAATGAGCTTAGTTAGTATTGCTTCTTGACATTCTACTGTTGAGAGGAAAGTGGCACATTGGCATACAATCATCAGAAATCAAAAAATTCGAGGTAAAACATATAAAGTACATGGTTAAATCATTTCAGTGTTCAACATCATTGCTTTCTTCCTATGATTTGCCCATCGTGATTTCTGAACTCTGTGATCTCTGTCAGGTGGCTAGATTATATATTCATGCTATTTTTCCAATATACTGGATTATACATATATTCATGCAATTTTTCCAAGTATGTCACTTATTATTAATTTCTGAGCCTTTTATATCTGGCAGTGCCCTTCTTAACCTAGAATGAACTTCCTGTGTTATTACATAAGCTGGGGACATTTACTCCTTTTTTTCTGTTTTCAGTGTGAAAAAGGGAAAGTGTGAAATCAAACTGATTTCAGTCAACCCCATTTTTTTCTCTGTAAGAATTTGTCATAGTATATATCTTTGTTGAATTAAAATATTTGTTACCAGAATATGCCTAGATATATTTTAAGTGATTTTGTTTAGAGCATTGTAAGTCCCTTTGATTTACAATCGACTCTTTTGAAATTCAAAAGAAATGTTTCTTCATTTGTGCCCTTTTCGGTTCTGTTAAAGTTTTTGTGTGTTTGCAGTTCTTACACTTATTTCCCAAGAATCTTCTGTAATCCTGGCATTGCTCCCCTTTCTCGATGTTCTCCATGCCTCTCTCCTTCACTTGTGTCACCGGTGTCCCTCACATTGCCGGGGAAAGGCGTTCCCCCATTCCGTCTTCTCTTCCTGGATTCCAGCATAGACTTGAATGTGGAGATTTAGAAATCTGGTTTTGTTTACAGCCGTCCCTTCCTAAACTCACCAATTCCTTTTTTAAGCTCAGCTTGTTATGTTTCTCTCTCTTCCTGTGACTTTCCCTCTTAGCCTGCTTTCTTCTTTTAGATCTTTGTAACAGTTTCATGAAAAAAGAAACATCCTCTGAATTATTTTAAAGGTAGCATTTACTACATTGTGCATTGTTCTGTCTATGGCCACTTTCTCTGGCACTCTAAATAGATTACTCAGGAAGCAACCGCAATTCCTGCCTTAAGCTGTTAAAAGTCTTTCTAAATCTCTCCCAGCCAGCTGTGTTTTGCTGGTGGGGACTGCGCTTCCCAGGACTCAACATGTCCTTGTTTGTCCCCTTCCTGCTCCACTTCTTGCCCAATATTCTCTGGAAATTGTTTTCTGTGAATGGATTTAGAGCATTTTTTAAAAATACGTTTCAGGGAACAGTAGTTCTTCTGAATGTGCATTGATGTTCAGGAAAAAATAAAAGTGCCAAGTATTCGAATGCATTTAAGAAATATGGAAGGAAACAAAACCGTAAAAGATTCTTTACTGAGTGGCTTCTAGAGCCTTTGATGGCTCTGGAGCTCCTTGAGATGGAGCTAGACCAAGCTCTCTGAGAGGCATCTTGTGAGACTGATGTTCTGCAGAATACCTTTTGGGACCCTTTGCTGTCACATGTTTGGGAAGATGCAGAAAATCACCCAGCTGCCCAGGGGCAGGAAGCGCTGACTAAGAGGATTGATGCGAACAATTCAGGTTAGGATAGACCCCGAGCTCCAATGTCAAGAGCAACCAAAGAAGCGAAGGGTGATGTTAGAGCATCCACCTTTGGTGTTTCAGAAAGGTAAGGCTGTCCTGTCTTCTGCAGCAAAGCATATGTAGTCCAATGATTGCATCTCTCAATCCATGTCCATTGACCTTCTAGTCACTGGAAGTTCTCCCAGTATTTACAATAGGATGACTGCCAGTACTGTCTTCATCTTTTTTTTATCCTTTCTTTTTTTAATCATTTTTGTGTCTTCATAAATATTTTAGTTGGAAGTGGGGGGAGAATGTGCCATCTGTGTTTTAAATCAGAGAGCTATGTAAATAGTACAAGAGGTTGGTAAATCGTCCATACTGAATTTGCTGTCTCTTTGGGGGCATAGAAAGCTATCACTCGGGAATATGCCAACTTTACACTTCCCCATGAGTGTGTGACTTCACGGGCACAGGTGTGTTGCCTCATTATTACAGCAGGCAAATGCAAAGTCTCATATCTGGCTCAGCTGCCTTTCCCAGCACACGGCCCTGTTGGTACCCAGCTGTAAATACTGGCTGCACCCCAGGCACTGGGTCAGAAGAAAAACTTTGAACTTGCCACTGCTTGATCCCCATCAAAGGTGGGTTGCGAGAAAAACATTTTTTGTAGATTACCTGAAAGCCATTCAATCTGTCCATCCTTTGGACACTCTGATGTCTAAAATCTGGTAAAGCTGGACATCGAATGAGCTTCCTCTGCTGAGAATTTCTTTCTTTCATGGAGACCCATTTCAGCAAATATTTTTGGTGTGATGTCATTGGCTGTCATTGAGGGACCTGGTTAGAGAGACACTTATGAAACTCATTATTAACTTTATTGTGAGCACGATGAAAACATTTGTGGCTTGACTCACGTTTTCTTTCTAAGCGCCGATGCACTGGGGTTCACTCTCAGGGACAGAAGTAGCTATGCTTGTTTTTGTCCTATGATGTTATAAATCGAGTAAATGATTAGGTGACTGATCATATTAAGTAGCTAAAATGATGGGTGACAGAGTTGATATTTAAATCATTATGGTGGGCTGGCAGAGGCTAACCAAATAACCTCAGCAGGGGGAATCTACAGCCTTCATTTGGGTAAAAACAATCAATCGGAACACCTGTGCTGACAGAGAGATTAATTCAGCGTTTCCAAAAGTGTGTTCTGAGCAACTGTTCTTCAAGGAGATGCTTCCCGAAGGAATGGGGGCTCTGGGGAAAACTAAATACGGGAAACGCTGTGTGTTAAATCTGTCTTATGATGATTCACAGCACGCATTAGCATATTAAAAGTTTGTAGTAAAGAAATATGCTTAATTTTTGTTGCATCCATTTTTTCTTCCAAAGTTCATTCACTATAGGACTTCTGCTGTTGTCGGTGCTGTTACTCCTCGTAGGACCTTGTACTATTTGAGGAGTGCTCTGTTGAGTTCACTTAAGAAAATGCTGGGTTACATCATTCATCCAAGGCCAGTAAACTTGTCCCCTGCTAATAATGCTCTTATTTTTTGTATACTCTTCATTATCTGCCTGGAAAATGTTCTTTACAATAGTAGTAATAGTTACCATTGTGGGGTGTCTGGGACACATTATACCTTGTAGAAAGTTAATGTCAATAAGCATAACAGGAATGCTGAAAGGTGGGCCCTGGAAAGCCCATCTGGCACTGAGGCTGGAGACCCGCATGCGACAGCTGGCGGTCCGAGAGCAGGACTCGGCCCTTCATTCACATCTTTGCTGACCTTCTCCTAGGCCTGTGCTGGATTCTGTGCATAAAGTTATGAATGAGATATAGACATTGTCTACAAGGGCTTAACATGTGGAGGGGTGACAGACAGGTGACACACAGGGGCCCAGCATATCCCAGGAGCTGGGGTGAGAGACCCCAGAAAAGGAAGTAATTAATCAAGGTTCAGGTGAAGCTTGATTGAGGAGAGCACCCCTGAGCTGCTGGATGGACAGGAGCTGCCAGGTGGGTGGCAGGCTAAAGATTCTCAGCAGAGAAAGCACGAGGCACATCCCTGTAGCACCCAGTGCAAAGGTGTGCGGAAGGAATGGCCAATAGTTGCTTCTGCCTAAGGCACTGGGGTTAGTCCACCTGGACTGTAGAACTCTTGAGGAGACAGAGGTGGAAGATGGAAGATGGGCCTGGAGAGGCTGCCAAGGCCCATCCTCGGGGGCTGAACTAGAGAGTGGGCATGCATCCACCATGCAAGGAACCCTTGAGCTGGAATCTAACACCTGGCACTTGCCAGATGTATAATCTTGAGAAAACTACTTAGGAAGTTGGGAAAGGCCTTCTTCTTTACTTGTGACATGGGGATAGAAGTGGAGCCCACCTCATGGGACTTTTTGAAAGGCTTAAATAAGATAGCATGGGCTTAGCCCAGTGCCTGGCATGTCATCTCTGTTCCCTGTAGGTTACCTGTTAGGTAATTAGCTAGCTCTCCATTATGGAAATCCCTACTGAGGAATGTGGGGTCTCCAAAGGTGATGGGGAGCCACCGAAGGGTATTAAAAGGGTGATGGCATCATTGGGTTTCATTTTAGAAAGATCATTCTATGTGGTGAGGGGTTGGAGGGAAGAGAGACTGGAGGTGTGAGGGATGGAAGGAGGCCTTTGAAATAGTTTAGGAGAGAGATATGGGGAGTATGGATGAAGGCTCTGGCAGGGAGGCTGGAAAGGGCTGAAGGATTCAAAGGAATAAGTAGAAGGGAGACAGGACTTAGCTGCTTGGGAAGATGAGGTTACCATTGATAATTGGACTTCTAGAAGCACACATTGACTCTAGAAGTGGTCCCAGGACAGTATGTCTTATAGAGGAGAGGGGGTGTGCAATGCGTGGTTCCAGAAGGATGAGATTATAGGAAGACAGAAACTAAAGTAAGTTTCTAACAGAACTGTCAGAAGACAGCATAGGCTGCTTTGTGAGGTAGTGAGTGCCCCATTGTGGGGATATTCAAGCAGAGTCCAGAAGCTAGGAAGGGGATTTCGGTTGTCAGTGGGATTTGACTATCTAACCTCCAAAGTCCTTCCAGTTCTAGGTTTCGGTAATGCTGAGCCTCCCCTAGATTCTGAGGTAGTCAGTGGTTCCTAAAACCTTAGTCATAAAGATGGGGACAGATTTAAGCCCATACCACACAAATGACAGAAAACACGGTGTTTTCTTTTCTTTTGTGATGGAGGACCTTCATATCTGGATCCAGGCAGGGCAGCCTTTCATCCTTCATACTGCAAGCGTATTAACACCTGCATCAGGCCAAGCAGGTCCTTGGTGGCTCCAGCTCAGGATGGGGTGTCTGTACACCATTTGTGGGACCCCAATCTCAGTGCATGTTGAGGGCCACAGCCAGGCAGGTTGGGCTTCATATCTGCATCTCCCTGAAAATGCTGATACGGATTTCATCCATCGTAGAGTCTGAGCATCAGGCATATTTTCCCTTAACAATTATTTTGTTTGAAGGTAGATTTCTCCGTGGTGGGGCTCCCAGAGACCTGGACATCTTGACCCACGTGGAACACCATTATCCATGGATGGCTAGTTCTCTTTGCTGCTGGGTGCCTGCCTTGGGTGGGAGTGGAGAGGAACAAGGATGTGGCAGAGCCCTGAAGCAGGCATCTGACAAGATCTGAGATGTTCTGCATCATCCTCATTGCTGTCTTTCTGATGGGCCAGGGCCTCGATTGCCCTCTGCTTTGCTGACTCCTCTTGCAGAAGCACTGCACGCCGGTTTAGTTGTAGGAAGAAGAGTCAGGCCTAGGATCACTGGGGCTCCCCCTGCCGAACTCTGGGGTGTTATTTCCATTGCTGCACTGGGGTATCAGGAGGGAGGGACTTCAACCGCGAGGAGAGGAAGACAACTTCCTTTGAGAAGGCCTGGGGTGGCCCTGCCTTTGAACTTGCCCTGTGGCGCTCGGACAGGGCTGCATCGGTGGCTTTGTGTAGTGAGGACGGTAACGGGAGACCAGGGTTCCCAGGCCTTCAGCAGCTCTCAGCTCGGGGCGTGAGCCGGATTCCAGAGCAATAAGCCCTGCATTCTGCCAGAGAACAAATCATTTCAGCAAGAAAGAGGCTTCTGGCTTCCAGGGTCTGATGACTTATTATGAAGTACAGCCAAGAGGAAAAATCATTTGCAAAATATTGAAAGGCACCTCGCCAGGGCTCCCTCCACTGGTGGAAATATCAATACAAGATTTACCTGAGGCCCCGAGTCCTGTGGCTTCATCCAGAGACAGGGACAACACTGTCTGCATTTCAGAACTGACAGCTACAGCTTGTTTCTCCTGCTGCTGCTGTGGCCGCCTTCGGGAGTGTCACCTGTCACCATTGCTCTCTGCTGGCACTGGCAGTGGGACACGATCGTCCAGCGGGCTGGGCAACGGTTCCAGGGAGGCAGAGCGCCCAGACCTGTGGAAGAAGATTTGGGGAAAGGCATGCTATGGTTTGGCAGGAAGTGGACAGGGAACTTGAGTTATGCACGAGCCCATAAATGTACTTCTCCCCCTGCCCAGCCCCGCAGCCTTGTCCGCTGCCCAGGCCTCAGGGACTCTGCTGCTCCCCTCCCTCTTTGTGCTGCCACCCTCCCCCCTGGCTGAACACTGGACCCTCCCCTCCTGCCTGCCTTGCTGCGGCCCCTGCACAGAGGCCCGGGGTCTCCTGGCTCGTCTTTTCTGAGCTCTGCCGTTTGCTTTTCATCTCCTTCTGTTGTTTTATAATCTCTTCTTTGAACTCTTGTCTCTCTTCTTAGATTTCTTTTCCCTCCAAGAGACCATGTTATCTGTAACTTCTTTGAGACCGGGGAGAATATTTGTCTGAACTGTTCATCTTTTTTTCTTCTCTCCCTAAGAGATAATTCCTTGTGATGGATATTACATTTTCTTGATCTGCTCTTTCTGATGTTCCTTTCTTCCTCCTGCCTGCTCCTCCCTCCCCCACCCATTTTGGGGGGAGATTCTGTTTGTATATTCATTGTTGCTTCCTTTCTGGTTGTTACTCACTCTGACCAACGCTAGCTCACTGTTAAGAGGATGTGGGGAGGGATCGGCGACTGGGAGAGAGGGAGCTGGGGCAATCCTCCACCTCCATGGGGACCAGAGACGCTCTTGCACCAAGTTTCAATTCGGTTTGTCCCAGGTGTGTGTCTCTTCATAATTTTCAGGATTCGAAATTTGAAGGGACTTTCAGGAAATCACCATAAGATCCCCATTCTCCTTGTTTTGACTTGGGCTGTCTGCCCTCAGCTGCTTCACTCCTCACCATCTGGGGCATCTCTCCTGGCTGAGGCCTGGCTGGAGGCCACAGCATGGTCTTTGCCTGCTCGGTCCCCTGTTTGGGGGCTGACCTGGCCTCTTCAGTAACATTACTCACTTCTCCTGTGGGTTCCCTGCAACAATCATGTGGGGACACCTGCCTTCTGCTTATTAGCATCTATCTCTTTACTCAGGTGAGCTGGTCACGGTGGTTTAGAGTCTCTGGGGGTGAAGGTCCCTCTTTGTCTTTGTCTTTGGAAACAGCAGGATTAGAAGTGGGGCCGATTATGGGAAGCAGTAGAGTGTGCCTCCCTCAGGCCCTCAGGAAGAGCAGGACCAGAGCTGGCTAGTATCTCACCTCCGCTTCAGAGACCATCGGGGTGTGACTGGTATCTTGGAAAGCTTCCCTAACAGGAGAGTGAGAGCTGGGTTACAAAGCATTCTGTGCAACCCACAACAGGGCTGGGTTGGGGCAGTGGGTGGGGGTAGGAAGGAGGGGCGTGAGGAGGAGGAATGACAAGCCGGATGCACCTACAGTGACAGGTGCCAGACTCTGTGAAAGCCCCATGTCTATCAGCAGCCACCTCTGTCCTCAGCCTCTAGATGCCCACTCATTGAGCAGGGTGGTGTCCATCCCCACGTGTGCCTGACCAAGCACCCAGCCACCCCCTGCCTGGTGGCTCCAGGATAGAGCCAGGCCCAAAGCCAGTGACTCCAGCGTGTTGTGGTCCCCTCATGTTGGGGCTTGAACCCTCCCCAGCTCATCCCATGTGCTGCCCCCACCTCTGCCAACTAGCCCGTCCTCTGTGACAGAGCTTCCTTCCTGCCCAGCTCTCAATCTCTCTGTAATTTCTCTGTCCTGCCATCTGCAGACACAGACCTTCTTTGTTTCTTGCCAGTTTCCCTTTTTCCAGGCCTGAAATGGGCCCTGGGTGCAGAGCTGTGTCTCCTGAGGACAATTGCCTGGTGACAAACTGCTGGTGCTCGGCGGACTGAATGTCATCTCGGTTAATCATTCCTCTGCTTGGTCTCTATTTATTGAGTTCTTGCTATTTGCCAGCCATGGGGTTAGGTGCTGGGGAAATGACAGGAGACAGAAGGAGACACAGCCTGGCCCTCCCACATTAGTCTGGTGGCCGTCCGTGCTCCACCCAGTAGACGTTTTCAGTGATGCTCTGAGTGCTGTCACTGAGGAGGAGACAGGGTGCTCCAGGAGAACACACAACAGTGGTCCCGGCCCAGCTGAGGGCGGCGTCAGGAAAAGCTTCCAGACACGGTAACGTTGAAGCCGAGGCCGGAAGTGGAGTCAGGCAGAAGAGTGGAAAAAGGAAAAGGCTCCTGCAGGTGGAATAGCAGGTGCAAAGGCCAAGAGGCATGAGATGGGTGGGTGCTGCCATCCCAGAACGGGGGTCTTCAGGGTGGGTGAAGGGGGAGAGGAGCAGGGCCAATTGCCTAGACTCTTGGAAACACACCTGCGTTTAAATGAGTCGCAGGACCAATCGCCCAGACTCTCGGAAACACACCTGTGGGTCTGGGCTGTATTCCGAGGGCAGGGGAAAGGTTTGCATTTTATGAGATCACTCTGCCACCGCGTGGGGATGGTTAGGACCGGCTGAGGCTGGAGCTGGGGACACTGCTGCACCTCTGCTCTGTACCTCTGCCACCCTGACAATGAGACCCCCAAACCGTGTGAGTGCCTCAAGGACCCTCCACCCATGGGCGGGTCTGAAGTCAGCCTGGGTGCTCCCCCTCTGTTATGAAACTTGAAAGTGGTTGTGCTTTAGCTGTGCCAAGTGGATCCATGAGGCTGTGCTGAGGGTGTCACTGGGAACCTGCCCGTGCCACCGGAGGGGCTGTTTGATACCAGGAATCCTACATTGTCCAGGACACTGCAGCAGAAGCTCTGCAGAACCCCTCTTCACCTCAGAGAGGGTCTTTGTCCAAAACCCCCATTGTCCATAAGTTCAAGCTGAGATCCAGGGTGGGACGCGACTGGTGACTATTCCTCTGGGTTCGAGGTGCTGATGGTCCCTCTGTGGATGCTCCAGCATCTCCGCTAGGCCCTCGGGGCTGCTCTCAGCCTGCACTGAGTGGCAGGGCTCCGGGGAGTGTCGGCTTTGGCAGGTGTCTCGGTCCCAGTGCCAGCTCTGTGGTTCCTGCTTACGCAGTCAGAATCCTGAAATTCGAAAATAGATCATAAATAGACATGTGGATGACCTAAATCTGAGTGGAGTGGGGCACCCTGGGGGAAGACGGAGCTTATTTATTTATTTATATCCTGCCTCATCCCAGAAAAGGATTAGTGGCAGCTTACAGAAATATGTAATGTACAACTGGAGGGTTTTTTTTTTTTTTTTTCCTAATCAAGAAATGGGGGAAATCAGAGCACAGAGAAAATGAGGGCAGGGATGCGAGATGAAGATGGTGGAAAGATTAGTCCACAGTATGCAGGCACCCACTCTGCCTCCCACTGGCTGGGCTCTCCAGCCCAGTTGTGTTTCCCGGGTGAGGCCTGACTTGGGCTGGAGGCTCTAAATCACCCCAGCCTCTCCCAGCTGGTGCACTTGGGTGCTAAGAACTTGATCACTTACTAGAGGTCAGCTCCAGATGCCCCTCATGTGCCTGGGGGCCTCCTAGTAGCTACAGGGAAGAAGGAAACAGTCCTGATCAAAGTGCCAGGCTGTCCTAAGGTCAAAGTAAATCAGGTACACCAAGAGAAGATGCACCTTCCCAGATCCTCAGGACTGGAGAAATCTTCAGTTGATGATATATGCTTGGAAACAATTAGTGTTTGCCTTTTATCAGAGAATAAATTCATGTGACCAGCCAACAAATCCTCATTGACCATCCTCTGAGCTGGAGAGGACAACAGGTCGCCAGGCCATGGCAAGAACACACGTAAATGTAAGGATTAAAGGTCACGGTAAATGCTAGAAAGGAAACAGGGCGGGTTCTGACGGTGATGGGGTGGCGCTGTCAGCTGGGATGTGTTTGCAGAGTTCTTTCTGAGGACGCCACAGACAAATTGAAACCTAAACGATGAGAGGCAGAAAGCCACATCTAGAGCCAGGGAACCGTGTTGCAGGCAGAGGAAAGGAGAGGGCAGAGGCACCAGGTGAGACAAACCTCGGGGAGGTCCGGGCATTGGTGGAGGCCAGTGTGGCTGCCATTGTGTGTCTTCACGGTTCCTCTCTCTGCCTGGGGCTCCTGGGGCCTCTGCCCGAGAGCCTGTCTCAGAGACTAGTCCCGATGAGAGGCTGGGCCTTCTTGGAGGCACAATTGGCTCAAGAGGATTCAGCACTTCTGCCTCTTGAAGCCAAGGAGCTCATCAGTCCTGGGCCTGCCCTGGCTGGTCAGGGCAGCTGTGCTTCAGCAGGAGACTTCATCCTCTCTGTTCAGGACTGGCCTCACCTGATGAAAAAGCCTGGGAGCCTGCATACCTGAGGGTTTGGAATAGTAGGCTTCATGCTTTGGAGATTTGGGGATAAGGATTAGAACAGGAAACTGGGCATCCTCTCAGAGGAGCCCTCATCCTCCAAGGACCAGGTGGTTCCTCCAAGAAGTGTCCATGGCTAGAGTTTTGACCTCCCGATTCCCTGAGCATTGCATGATAAAGAACTGTCTGTGGGGACCCTCTAGTCATTCCTCGGGCTTACCTGTTGCTGGGAAATACCTTGTCCTCAGGAGAGAGGCCAGGGGTCCATACTTAGCAGTCTATTTAGGACATGGAGGAAAATGACCTTGCCTGGCTCCCCCTACCAGTGAGACCTGATCATGGGCATTACATGGTACAAAAGGACCCAGATTAGAGGTCTCTTACTTCCATCTTATCAGATTTTGACTTTGAGGGAGAGCAACGGGGACATTGGGAGGATCTGGAGGGCCAATTGAGAGGCTGTCTTGGGTAGGACCTATCCCATAGGAGGCAGGGTCCCAAGATTTCCCCTGAGTGGTTATCCTGCTGAGGGTCTATATTGCTGCAGATGCTCCTGGGGCAAGATTGGTTGGATGTGTTGGAAGTGCTAGCCTTCACATGTTTGACAGTGGGAATAGGGCTGGGAGCCTGATTGTTGGGGTGATGTGGCAGCATAGCCAATGCTCTTGGTTCGTGAACACATCTGTACTTCAGTTCTCAATCAAGAGGGCAGGGGCCAACAGGCAAACCTTTGGAGCTGAAAGCAAAAACTGGCCTGGTAGCAACTTGCAGATTTTCAGGAAAGCAGTTAAGTTGGATTCAGTATTTGTTGGTGAATGTAAGGAGCAGAGATAATAATCTAGCAACACGAGATAAGTGGTACAAGCCCCACATCAAGCTCTGGGGTTTCTGCCCTTGCAGGCATGGCTGCCAGGTCAGAGGAGGCCATATGGAACCACAGATCAGCTGGTTTACTTACTTTGACTAAGACTGTATCTCCAGGGAGTAGGATCAGCCTGCCATAGCTAAGAGTTTCCAGTGTTTTCAGGTTCTGTTCAGCTATGTTATTTCCAAGCATCTCCCCAGAGAGGATGGGGACCATCTTTGCAGTCTGCCACACCCTCCTTCCTTTCTGGCTTGATGGGCCCATGTCAGTGTCCTCCTCTGGCTAGGCTCCCTGCACCTCCCTACCCCTAACCATATTCCATAGGGAAAGTTTGTCCCCACAGAGAATGAGTAAAGCAAGAAAGCGGAAGGCTGGCCAGCTTCTGGGCATCAATACTTTTTATTTTTCTCATTCATTCATCAACTCTTAATTGGTGTCTAATGTCTGTCAGACACTCTGCTAAGGGTAATTAAAAGGCGAAATAATTTCTTTTTTTTTCCCATGAAGTTTATAGCCTTCTGAGGGTGACCGATGAGTAAGCAGATACTCACGATGTGATAAGTGTCTTGCAGGGTAATAGGAGATGAGAACAGAGAGTGTAACCAGTAGCAACTCCTGCGGAGTGATTTTGGAATGGATCCTGAGTGGCATAGGGACCCTTCTCAGGCCCAGGAGCAGAAGTGTCATGCACAAGAAGACACGTTGGTGGGGAATGCCTGGAAGATGGGCCCCTGGCTGATGGGTGTCAGCAGGATAGAGCATCCGAGAAGGGCTGGGCCTTGGCTATAGACACATCTGTTGAGACTGGCCAAGAGGTGGTCTGGCCTGGGAGATGGCAGAGGTCCAGCTGATGGGGCAGTGCACTTGGCTGGGCGTATGCCTGACTTCATCCATGGTTCAAACAAATGGGTGGCCCTGGATGTCCACATGGTGGTAGATATCATTGATGCTGACTGGGCTCTGCGAAGGTAAGTAGAGTTGGTTGGACAGCAGAGATCCACGACATCAGCTCCCAGTTTTCCCACCCCAGGATTCAAAATAGGGCTCCAATTCCTACAGGAGAGATGATGGCGATGGAGCAGTGCCTAGACTTGGAGGCCAGCAATGAGGGGTACCCAGCCCATGGATAAGCCAGGAGATGCTCAGGGGGTAGCCTTACCCATGGGACCTTTTATGAATGGAGTCCAGGTGGACAGCGGAGCCATGACTCAGAGGGCAATGCAGATTTCATGGCCAAGGCAGTCATAGGCTAAGTCCTTCCACCCAAGGTTGGCATTGTTTAGATCCCGGGGCCAGACTGGTATGAGGATGGGAACACTAGCAGGCCCAAAGGGGGCTGGGAGCTGCCAGGGCAGGGGAAGAAGCAGTCATATTTACCAGGCCCTCCTCCTCGCCAGGCACAGTCTGTCCTGGACACTCTCTGTCTGTGATCTCACTAAAACGTTCCGTGAATGGGAATGGTCTCTCCATCCACCCAGGAGGACAGCAAGGCTCTGAGAGAGTCTAAGTCCCTTGCTAGTGTCTCAGTCGTACTTGGTAGATGCTGTGCTCCAGGCGGGCCTGTGTGGCCCCCGTGGGAGAAGGCAGACCAGACCTGGAGGCCCAGGGGAAGTCTCTTCATAACAGGAAGACTCAGTCCCCGTTTGTGCTGGGCCATGGCAGGAAGCCCAGGCTTGACTCTGCCCCTCACATGGGTGGCTGGGTTGGCTGGATGTGACCCCTAGGCAGGCTGAGCAAGAGGCCCTGCTGTCTAATGGCTGGTTTATTTCCAGATTGAAACCTTCCACCTCCCACTCCCCTCCTTGGCTGCCCTGCCCTTTGCAGCCTGGACCCTGGGAGGCCGCAGTGACATCCAACGCTCACAGCAGGCTCATTGTACTCTGCACAAATCCCCTTGTCGTCAGCAGGGTCCTGGTGGGGGGTGGGCGTGCTAATCGAATCGGCCCTTTCCCCCTCTGTAATTACTGTAATCTATAACAATAATTACAGTCCATTTTAGTTTAGCGCCACTTATCTAAATGTGGATGTGCACTACTGAGATTGCTAACAGAAATAAGCCCCTGGATGAGGCGGCGGGTGGGGAGGGCTGTTGGGGGGAATGGAGCCTCACAGCTGTGGCGACCACCTTTGCCTTTGTGAGCCCGCTGCTGCCCCTACTTTGCTCTGGAGAACAGCATGCCTGCAGGCGGGTAGGCTATGGAGCCATTGGAAAAGAGGCAGGATTGTCACGTCAACTCTAGGTGGAGTGACGCCCCAGGGAGGGGATCGTCTTGGACCTGAGGCCAGAGTGACCACTGGAAGGTGGCCACCACAGTCGAGTTGCAAAGTCCTTCGAGGATGGGATAACTTCCTCTACAGCCAGTTTCTCAAATGCCTAATGCGATGGCTGGCACATGGTGGGGCCGAACGGTTGTTTGGCAAATGATGTAAAAGCAGCATTAAATAAAAAAAAAACACAAAACATGTCCTTTAGGCTGATCATTGATCTAGGCAGCTTTCTACCCGTGAGTCGGGACTCAATGCCTCTGTGATTTGGGAAAGATGATTGCTCGGGGGAATAACTTACAAAAAAATATTTCATTTTATGTAGCATTGTTAGTTGGGCCGGGGAGAGTGCACGTGTGTGTGTGTGCGTGTGTGTGGTGTGAGTGTGACGTGTTGTATGTGTGTGTGTGTGCACTTGTTTGATGCCCTTTCACGGCCATGTTTCTTTTTCCTTTATTGGAGGGAGCTAATCTTCTGTCTACTGTTTTTGCCCTGAGCCAGACAAATCTCCCAATTCGATTCCAGGGTTTGGAAGTCTTGGGGGTGGTGGTAGTTGTGGTGATAGAGAGTTGAGTACTGGAGGCTTCACTGTAAAGTCCAACGGGGCTTCCTTACTGACCACACTAGACACCAGGAACAGAGAAAAAGGCAGTCACCTTCCCTGTCTTTGGGGACCAGTCGAGACAGTTATTTCATTTCAGCCTGCAAGCCTCAGACTCCGGAGGTCATGCTTCCATCAATACGTCAATATGTCAAAATGGCTGAGTCCTCATCTACATTGCAGTGGGAACCCCACACCTCCCCCTGCCGCACACCAGGGGTTCTGGGCCTCTCGGGGACGCTTGCTTCCTCCCAGTCGCCCATTATTCTCATCTCTTTCCCGCCTCCATGGATTTCATCTCACGCTCCTTTTATCTCCTCCTGTGGGTCTCTTTCCTTGGTGTTGCCCTGAACCACTATGGAACCAGACTCTTTTCCTTTGATCTACAAAAGTGACCCGAACACAGGGCTGTTGCTGAAGCAAGGGTTTCCATGAAGGTGTGGGGGTGTTATGAGACCAGCATAGGGCATTCCTTACCTGAATATTTAGCCTCTGAGTTTAAAAGCTTCTCCAGCCCAGTCAGGTCTATTTCTCATTCACATAAAATCCACAACCAGTGTTTCCTGATCGCTAGTGTGTGTGTGTGTGTGTGTGTGTGTGTGTGTCTGTGTGTGATCTGCTCCTCTCCATCATTCTGGGCCCGGGACTGAATGACTGGTCCCAAAGCAACACTGGCTGAGAATATCCCATCTACAGATGGGGCAGAGCATGGGGGTCCCCATGGAGAACTGTTGCCAGGCCGAGAAGTGTCACCTGTCACATCTCATTGAGTAGAATTCAGTCACACGGCCACGCTCAAATGGAAGTGAGGCTGGAAATGCAGTCCAACTGTGTGATCAGAGAGAAAAGAAAAAGAATGTGGCAATCAGCGACAATGCCCTGCCACAGTTAGCCCTTCTGGTCACCATTGTAATGTGTCATCTTTCTTCCCTCACTCAGAACATATGCACCTCATCCTCAAAGGGGACTAGCCTAACATCCCATCTGGTGTCTGGATCTGGTCCAAAGGCCAGAAATTCTGGACTCCATCAGCTTATGATGAGGCTGCTTGTGCTCCTGCAGCTTGGGAGCTAAAACAAGTGAGCTGATACCGCTGGTTGTCTGCAGCTGTGTCCCCAGAGCCACCTCATGCACAGTCCTAAAACTGGGTTAGGATAAATGCAGGGAGCGCTTCCTCCCAGGAGAAGGAAGAGAGGGAGGCACGCAGCAGCAATGCTGAGTCCACAGGGAAGCCCTCGTGAGCTCTTGGCTCTCGCAGTGGACGAAGTTCCTGGAGCTGAACCCGGTTCTGTTCTCCTGGGAAAGCTTCCTTGACCCATGTCCTCTGCGGTTCCCCAGTCTCTCCCTTAGAGGTTTGCCCTTTTCCCATCAGCGTCCATGGCCACGTCTAAGGTGCTGTGGAGTCTGCCTGTAAGTTATGGGTTTGAGAACTGGTTGGTATCGTTCGAGCTTGGGTTTGATGTGTATACATATGCTAACAGTTAAGCGTGAACTCTGCTCCCGAGGTGAGAGTCAAAAACTCTTTGAGAGAGAGCTGGCATGCTCTCTATTAAATTCGTCAGACAATAAACCCTCCAAAAGAGTTCTTCCAACAGAAGGTCTACATTTCTTCAACTTTCCTAAAATGTATGCTATTCTCTTTGCTAGATGTTTCCCAGCTCTTTTTCATCTGCAGCAGATTTTACAGAAGGTTTGACAAGACAGAGGGCAGTTACAGCATAGCCCCATGCAGGAGTCCACATGGAAATTGAACACTGCATTCTCTTATTCTTAACAGGCTCTCACCCCGCTGATGCCAGGGGCACCCCAACCTCAGCTAGCCAATCCCCCCGACATGACGGGATCTCCTGGTGTGCCCTGGTCTAGCTATCCATTCTCAAAGGCTCACTTCTCTGGGTGCCCTTGGGAAATTTTATTTTGGCTGAAGCAAGTGGCTGGTGGCAATGGCTTTATATATTTTTTGGATTGAAATGATTCTGGCCATGCTAGATGGAAGGGAACATCCGGTCAGTCCCGGATTGCTCATTTGTCTGTGCCCTGAAGCAGACTTGAGGCCGTTTTCTGAGGGGATTCCTGCCCCCACCAGTGACAATCTTCAGCTTCCCTCATGACACACATTCCTATAAAGACCCGTGGCTTCTACCAAAGGATGTCACCTCTGCCTGGCTCTATTTCCTGCTAAGTCTCAGAGGTTACGACTCGACTGGCAAGCAGGGAGCTACACTCCAGGAGTCAGCTGGGCAGTCCAGGACAGTCTCAAGTCCACCATTGCTCTTTCTGTCCACAGATCAGCCACAAGAAACTCCATTCAGTGAGGATTACATAAAGGACGAGAGGTCTCTCCTCTCTTCTTGATATTATGAAATATGTTCTGAAGTCATTCTGGGCATCTGAAGGTGCCACCAATAAATGCCCAGCCCTCCCTGAGCCCTTGGCAGGACTGGTTTGATCACCTTGTGCTTTGCCACCTAAGCGACAGCATCTGGAAAGCTGCTGTCTGCATTCATTGCAAGGATGCTGCTAGTGATGCTGTTGGCCACTTTGCTTCACGGAGTCTGGGTATATGATCCTCCAGGAAACAGTCTTTTCTGATTATAATGCCAAAAACAGTTGCAATCCCCCAGAGGTACCTGTTTGTGCGCATCTTCTGGACGTGAGGAATGTGGTGACTAGCAGCGTGTCCCTCTTGGTGCTGACTCCCAGGAGGTCGAGAGCCCAGTGAGGCTCACCTGTTGGAGATGTGGAGACCGTCTGTGACTTCTAGTTAGGTTCCGGCTCCAGGTTATTTCCATCCTTCTTTATTTTCTTGTTTCTTTTGATCCCATGTTAATGTATGCTATTTTATTGTAATTAACTTTGTAAGCTGTCCCAAATCTCTCCTGGAAGCTTCAGAAACACACGCAAACACACTGATTTGTACGCGAGTCTTTTCTACAGCAGCCTCAGATGCCAGTGTGACCTGTCACCCCTGACCTCATGACTCCACTGTAGCTGTCCTTGCCTCCTTGCCACTCCTTACATCTCCCAAGCATGCACCTACCTCAGGGCCTTTGTACTTGCTGTCCCCTCAGCCTAAATGCTCTTCTCCCTCATATTCGCTTGGCTTACTTCCTCAAATCCTTCAGGTTTTTACTCAAATATCTTCTTTTCAGTCAGCCTTTTTTTGTCCACTTTACTACAAATTTCAACACGCAAACATTCCCCATCCCGCTTCCCATATAACCATTTGTATTAATCTGCTGGGTTTACATATATATAAGATACATGTAATATTTTATGTAAGGCATTGGCTCATGAGAACATGAAGGCTGATGAATCCCAAGATCTGCAGGGTGAGTGGGCAAGCTGGAGACTCGGGAGAGCTGGTGGTGTAGTTCTAGTCAGAAGTCCACCGGGCTCAAGACCCAGGAAGAGCCAATGTTTTCATTCGAGTTTGAAGGCAGGAAAAAGCCAGAGTTCCAGTCTGAAGGCAGCCGGGCAGGAGGAATGCTCTCTTACTTGGGGAGACTCAGCCTTTTTGTTCTATTCAGGCTATCAACTGATTGCATGAAGCCCACCCACCTTGGGGAGAGCAATGTGCTTTCCTCAGTTTATGGATTTAAATGTGAACCCGATCCAAAAACACCCTCATGCAAATACCCAGAATAACGTTTGACCAAGTATCTGGCCACCCCACGGCCCATCAAGTTGACCCAGAAAATTAACCATCATACTATCTAACACACTGTCTATTTTGACTTGTTTTGCTTTTTGTCTGTCTCTCTCTGCTGGACTGTAGCATACAGGAGAGCCGTGGGTTTTGCTTGTTTTGTTTATTGCTGGGTCCCTGAGGTTTAGAACAGGGCCTGGGCTGCTTGCTGAGTGAATGAAGAAATTCTGTTTTCAAGCTGTCAATAGACAATGAGACCGTCTGTCCCACAGAGATCTTGTGAAGGACGTCGATTGCCAATAATGCAAGCATTTCCTTGGCAAGATATTATAATATCAATTCAGACTTCTCTGTGTGTGTGTGTGTGTTTGTGTGTGTGTACGTGTAAGCACACACATTTCTGGTCTTGGGTTAATTGTAAGTGTTGTAATTAGTGTTGTTGCCATCATTATCATTTCGTGCTATCTGTAGTGGTTCCCAGACCTGGCCAGCTTTTCAACTTATGAATGTCATGAAATTCTTAAAAGAATATTAATTTGGATTTGTTATAATTAAACTTTTAATTTATGCCTTGAGGAAGATTAATTTTGAGACAAAAGACTAACAAAAGTAGGTCAAACCAGTGCTCAACTATTGAGAGTTCCTTGCTTCGTGAATAACCAGCATGCTCTGTAAGACCTTGTTAGGGCCTGGTGATTTAAGATCGCTTCTGAGACCAGACATACCGGGGTTCAAATCCAGACCCAACCAGTTACTGACTGTGTGAAAACTAGTTTGAACAAGGTTTTTTAAAATGCACAATAAATCTCTGTTTCTTTGCTGGAAAATGGAGACAATGATATATACTTCGCGGACTTATTAAATATGATCCTTTGTCTAAAATGCCTACCACAAAACCAGGCATGTAATAGTTGTTCATTAAATGCGGGTTTTACTCAAGAGGTTTAAAGGAATGAGTTAGCATTTCCCGAGCCGAGCTTTCTGGTTGGGAGGGTTTTTACCTCAATAATCTGCCTATTAACTACAGCATACGGGCATTCTTTTATCTAAACTACATGCTCACAGGGTCAACCACCACTATATTACAGCTTATGTCATCAATAATGCTGTATTTTCCAAAAGCAAAGATTGTTCATTTGTCAGAGACGTGTTATAAAAAAATAATAGTATAGATTTCAGAGGACAAAGAATTAATTTCTGGCTGGGCCCGAAGTGCTCATGTGGCATAGCGGGAGCACATAGATGAAAGGAAATGTTCTTCCCCAAATGATGTTATGACTCAGGAGTCCAGGGGAATTAACTTTTGTTTCTTTCTAGTAGAGGAAAAATTATCCTTGATTCGATATTGATTTTTTAAGATGGGGTTCTGCTGCCTTCACACTCAGGCTGAGAGCAGAGATTCAAATGCCGGCTCTTAATCCTACTTTTCATTTCCCCTTCTGGTGGGGGAGCCAGGAAGCGGTTCCCAGTACTCTGCAGGGACTGGAGGAAACACTTCCTGGGGAACAAGGTCCTTAACTTCCTTTGCCGTCTGCATTTGTAAGCAGGCACCCCCAGCCCATAGAATCACCTGCTGGGCCAAGCCAGGCATCTTGGTCTCTCTTCACAAGACCGCACACTCTGGAAATCACAAGAGCGACAAGTCTTTATTAAGCACTTACTGTATGCCAGAAATTCTTCAAAGCACTTTATGTGTAACTAGTTCAATATAACTAATTTAATCCTCCTAATATTCCTGTGACTTAGGAACTGAGGCTGACTTCCGCTTTATAAGAAGGAGGCTCAGGGAGGTGCGGCTCACCCGGGATCACATGGCTCAGGAGGCGTGGAGGTAGGGTTTCACCCAGACGGCCTGCCTCCAGACTGGGTCTTAAGGTAGCCGGCTCATGGGTGTCTGGGAGACATGCAATCACATATGGTGCCTGCTGTGTGTCAGGCACCTTGTGCATATCAACCCTCAGTCCCCACAGCCACCCCCATAGGAGGGATTATCGTCCACATTTTACCCATGGGGGAACTGAGGCTGAGTGAGGTTAAGTAACGTGCTCGAGGTCACAGGAATGGTGGCTGGGAGAGACAGGACCTTAGCCTGGTGGTGTAGGATGAGAACAGTCTCCTGTCCTCTTGGAGCCCTAGTCCTCGCAGGTTGTCCTCCCTCCAGCTCTCCCCCACAGCCTTCTTCAAGCAGACCTTGGTGTGTGGGTCTGCGGAGATCTGTTGGCAGTTGAAAGTGGGAATGTTCCAGAATCCCAGATGCTGGTGGCCTTGGCGTTGAGTCCATTTGACCTGTAGTGCCCATGGGAGCAAGGCACTGAGTGGACAGGGCTCTAGCAGACCCCCCTTTCCCCCGTAGCAGATTTGCTCTGAGACCCTGGGGCTGAGTGTAGGCGAGGGGCCCCCGACATCCTCCCAACCCTATGCAATGACCTGAAGTGGAGCTGCTTTGCTCCTTTTGTTTCATCCATTCTTGACGTGATACCGCTTGAGTTGTAAGAGAGGACACAATCTGGGCTAGTGCTGTGGAAAGGAGATGCAATGAGAATCTGCATAAGGCTGCACCCAGCCCTGGTCAGCACTCCCTTCCTGTTCCCTGGCAGGCATCTTTCCATCATCCCTCAGATGCTCATCTGCAAACCAACGAGGTCCCTGTGCAAAGGACCACCTCTTTGAACATGGTGGGACCATCAAAGCCACCCACCATTTCCACATTTAACTTCCCTTTTTCCCTTTCCATCCTCAACTCGGCGGCTGCTTTGCCAGCGTCTGTTGTGTGAGATTAGCTGCTATCACTGACTGCTCGCTCAGGGGTAAACTGTTAGAGGACAGGCCTGGAAGGGGCAGTCAGGACCTCTTTAGATGATGTAATTAACCTCATCACATTTCCGCTTGTAGAGCGGCTAACACTGTCCAACACTGTCCTGTCTTTCTGGTATTCAACATGTTTTAATTAAAACAGGAAAGCATGGGCTGGACCAGGAGAGGAGCATTGAGCTTGTCCTTTTGGATTTGTAGAGGAGTTTATCACTCTGTTGGTCTCTGTCCTTCTGACACGTCTGGGAGTCCTGTCTGATGGGAGCACTGGGCCTGGCACAGAGTAGGTGCTTAGGAAGCATCTGACTGAGCCAAGTGGCAGCAATGAAACCCTGGCCGGAGAATTCAGAAGGTTCCCACCTGGTAAGAGAGATTTCACTCCCCAAGGCAGGTTTTGGATTTTTCCGACAGAGTGAGGCAGGGGAACAAAAATCGAGCCTTGTTCTCATTTGATGTGTTCTATGTGCTGGCCCAGAGGCCTTCATAGAGCGAGGAACACCAGCCAATGAGACAAGGCTTTCCTGGGCTGCGGGCTCTGGAGCTGCACGTTTCCCTCACATGAAAGGCATCCGAGCTTTGCCACCCAGCTTTTCTCCAACAGCCGCTTGGCGACGTGCAGAGCAGGAAGAAGGAAAGGTATTTTACTTCACTGAAAATATTTTGAGAAATGACAACCTAAAAACATTTCTAGAAGTCTGTTTAAACAGTCAGCTCCTTCTCAGCTTTCTTAGATGCTTTCTTCCCCTTCATATCCCTCTAAATATCCTTTCCTGGGGATATTCTATTGCTCCATACTCCTCCCAGTTAAGATGTGTTGTGCTCCAGCTTCGACGGACTTGCATTTTCTTCCTCTCCAGCTCAGGAGTCTTTCTGAAGTTCCTTGCTAAGGTCTTTTTTTCTGAGAATTCTTGGCTTCTTATTTACAGTAAGTTAAAATCCAGAATGTCAGCACAGCTTGCATGGCAGCATTGTCCCCGTGCCCTGAGATTATTTCTTACAGGTCCCTTCCATCTCACTAGAACATGAACTTTCTGAGGTCAGGCTCTGCATCTTTCTGCTCATCACAATATCCCAATGGCCTACAGTGACTAGCAGAAAGGAGAAGTAAAATCCATTTTTCTGGTGAATAACAACATGGTTCTTGACAACTGGGCTCTGGAGTAACACTGCCAGGAGTCACCCACTGCCATCTCACCCTGGCTCCCTTTGGTGCCTGTGTCTTACCTCACTTAGCCTGCTGCTCCCTGACCCACAAGCCCCACTGGAGCATCACCGTTACCTCACAGGGGCGTCAGATGTGGGCTCTGCTCTCACACCTCCAGGACCCCTTCTGCAGAGCTGGTGCATGCCGTGCTCCTCAGAACCTTTCTCCTCCTCTGTGATAGCCCTGATCTCACTGTTTCCTGCTTTCATCTTCTGTTTATGCCTCTCTCATGTTCCTCAGGGGGCGTGGCCTCTTCTTGTCAATCCTGTAGACAGCATGGAATCTGGCACTTAGATGCCCAAGAACTGGTTAAGTGAGTGAGTCCTGAGATGATGGACCATGGACAGAAATACGTTTGAGGGGTGGATACATTCTTTCCTCACGATATTTTCCATGATGTCAGGTATGAACTTATATGTACAAAAGTGTTCAATGATTGCTAAATGATGAGGCTCTCTTAACTGCTGACTGTGATAGCCTGAGCTATGGTGAGTATTCTTCCCAATTTGTCTGGGACTAAGGGGTTTCCCAGGAGACGGGATTTTCAGAACCCCAACTGGCAGAGTCCCAGGGTCAGTTCATCCTCCTCTCCTGAGCTGTGGCCAATTAAGAAGTCTCTTTAGTAGATGAAAGGCTGGGTATTTGCTACTGTAACAATCTTTGCTGCCTCCTGCATTAGTTTATAATTTCTATGAAGACAGATAATGAGAGCTTCAAAGGAAGAAAATAAGACAGCAATAAGATGTAGTTTCCTGGGAGCTCTTAAAAATCCCAATGCTCAGGTCCCACCCCACTTCACTTAAATCATAAGTCTAGGGGCGGGAGCCAGGCATCAGTCTAGTTTAAGAACTCGAAGGAGGTTCCGATATTCAGCAGAGTTGGGACCCCCTGTGACATGGAATTGTGGGGACACAATTGTGAGTGGATTTGTTGAGTGGACTGTGGGCAAACGTAGATAGTAAGCAGTGGTGGCAAGCTTGTAGTCTGGCTGGGAGAAATGAGGGGCCCAGGATGGAGTGGACCCCAGGTTTCTAGTAGAGAATTGGTCTTTACCCCACTACTGATGCTGAGAATCACTCATCTCCCTGGTTTTGAGGCTTATTAGGACAAAGGGCATGGTTGATGAGGAGAAAATGCCCAGCTGTGTTGTGTGTTGGACTGGAGAACTGGAGATGGAGGTGACACCACCCCCATCCTGGTCACAGTGGAAAATGGTGAACTTTATTGATATGGGCCATCAAGTTTGCTTTTGTCCAGATCATGATTTCAGCTCCCTAGACCGCATTGTATTGTAGCCAAAGGTAACAAATGCACTGCCTCTTCTGGATTCTCACCATAGACTGCCTTCCTCATCCCTCTGTGCCTGGAACTCATGGCTCCTGAGCAGGCCATGCAGAGACAAGTGGGTTTAGGGCGCTGTGGACACAGCAGAGATTTGAGGGTTCTGCCAAAGCGTGGCTGTCAGCTTTGTCCCTGCCTCTCCTTATTCAGTTTGGCTTCCAGTTCACAGAGCCATGGGCCTTGTTGGCCAACCTCCCCTGCCCTGGGAGAAATGTTGGGCACTCTGAGACTCTGTAGCACCTGCTTCTTTGCGTAGGAGGAACCAGTGTGACAGCCTGACTTGGGACTATGGCCATTGTGCTTGGTGGAAGCCTGCCTTCTCGGCGTCTGGCCTCCAGGGAGTGGTCTCACCTCCTGCTGCTTGCCTCCAGCCACTTGATGTTGTGTAAGCCCCAGCACAGGCCACACCAGGTCATGCCCATTCTCTGCACAGGTGACCCTCAGCTCTGCCCCACCCAGGACCCTGGCGCTGTCTTGTAAATGTGTTTTCTATTTTTCCTTGTAAGTGGAGGGAGACGGAAAGCATTTCCTATTTATTAACCTTTTATATTTTATTTTCTATCAATTATCTGTTCCACGTCGTTTGTTGAGGAAATCTTAAAATTGATCTAAGTCTCACTTTTCTTGTTTATAAAACAGGATTGCTTTGAGGATTAATTATTATTTCCTACACATATGTTATGTGCTCATTCTTGCACCTATGGTGTCAAGAGCTGCTTGCTAAATCTTTATAGCCTTCCCTCAGAGCAGCAGAGGCCTTACCCACATCTTCTCCAACATTCAAGGCCCAGCAGTGTTGAACCATTTGTCCAGGACTACGGAGGGGTTAGGGCCAAGGTCAGGATGCACACTGAGCCTCTCAGCCTACAGCTTCTCACTAGCCACCTCGATAACGCCACCACCAACAGGAAGTATTTGACTGTTTTTTTGATGGCATAGAACTCAGGCAAATATTATTTTCAAAGTTCATCAGGTTAGAATTTTTTAAATTTGTAAATTCCTTGATTACATAATATATTCACATGGTTCAAAAAAAATTTTTTTTAAGTATGTAGTGAAAATTCTACTCCTACCCTGACAAATAGGGTAACTCCTGTGTGTGCGACTCCTACTTCCTCCCTGCCTGAATCCATACCTGATGTTAGTTTCTTGCATATTATTTTTTAAATCATATAAAAACAAATAACAATATATAGACCTTAACCTCTTCCCCTATTTACTGATATTCTTGCAGTTGCTTTCGTATTAGTTCAGAAAGCACTTTTTGATTCTTTTTTTACAGGCACATTTCTACAGGTTTTTGGTTTGTCTGTTGTCAGCTGCTTTCCTGTGAATGAATAGAGCATGATTTATTTTACTGGTGCCCAACAGAGGGACATTTAGGCTGTTCCCAATCTTGTGCTATTGAAAACATCCTTGAACGAATACCATTGAACATATATTAATTCACACGTGTGTGAGAATAACTTTAAGATCAATACCTAGAAATAGAATTGCTGGTTAAAAGGATTTGTGTGTGTGTAATTTTGCTAAATATTGCCAAGTTGCCCTCCATAGATGTCAAGTCAATCTCTAAATCCACAATGTATGGGGTAGCAATTTCCCTACTGTCTTGTTAACACTGTGCCTTGCCAAACTTTGAGATATTTGCCAACATGATGGGTGAAAATGGGAACATAGAGTAATTAAAATTTTTATGTTTATTATCCTACATGAGCCTGTGTATCTTTCAAAATATTTTAGAGGCATTTGTTTTTCCTTTTCTGTTAAGTGCTAGTCATATAATTTTCCCATGTTAAAAATTGGGTTGTTGGTGAGTCTCTTTCTTATTGATTTGTAGACGGTTTTATGCCTCAGGGAGATTGCCGTTTATGTTGTAATCTCAACATTGCCAATATTTTTCCCAGAATATTGTTAGTTTTTTTACTTTACTTATTATCATTATATTGCCATTATTATTATTTTTTACCACGTGGAAGGATTTTATGTAGTCTGATTGCCATTCTTTTCTTTTTACGGACTCTAGATTTTAAATAATTTTTCCATGTTTTCTTCTAGTATTTTTGTAGTTTTGACTTGGTACATTGAAAGCTTTGATCCTTTTGGAATTCATCCTGGTGTGCTATGTGCCTTGTATGAAGAATGGATCCCACTTAACATTTTGCCAGATGGTTACCCAGTTGTCCCAATGCCATTTGTTGAATAATTCATATTTTCTGTACTTTCTTAGGATTTGGTTAAGGGCAAAACACTCTCAACTTTCATCCTGCCGTAGTGGATTTTAGTCTGGGATTTCCCAGGAAGGTGATAAATCTCTTTGTCGAGGCCTCTGGTGTTTACATTGCCTGATCTCTTGGGATTACTCTGTGCCTCTTCACATGGTCTCTTGCTTTCCAAGCCTTTGTGGTTGCTTCCCTTGATGACAGGATTCTTTTCCTGTAAAAAACAACATAAAAGCCCAATGTGTCTGATGTGCCTTCATGGTGGCTATAGGGACAGCACCAGCCACAGCCATTTACAGGCAGAGAGCTCTCAACAAACATCTCAAGGCTTGCTAATTTCTACCAAAGGATTCTGCCTCAGGACAGGATGGATGCTGCCAAGCAAAAGAAATGTGAACAGGTGGAAGAGGGGCTACATTCGGCAAAGGAGAGCATAAAGACAGAGGAAAATGTCAGCTATTAAGCATCTGAAACAATAATAGAAGACATGCCTATTCCTTCCCCTGAATTCCACCTCGCCTGCTTACCATCTCCTCCACCCAGTGACTCTTCCAATAGAATGATTAACAACAAGCTGAAAACTCCAGAAAAATGTAAATGACTCAGGACCTCTGGATCCTGTTTGTCTATTTATGCATTTCTATATAAAGTTTATTTCCCCCTTATAAAAATAAGCATGCTTAGGGCTGGCCCAGTGGCGGAGTGGTTAAGTTCACATGCTCCACTTCAGTGGCCTGGGGTTTGCAGGATCAGATCCCAGGGGCGGACCTACGTCACGCATCAAGCCATGCTGTGCCACTGTCCCACATCCAAAATAGAGGAAGATCGGCAAGATGTTAGCTCAGGGCCAATCTTCCTCATGCAAAAATAAATAAATAAGTAAGCACGCTTGTCGTATACAGGTATGCTTTTGAACTTCTTCGCATTTTTTTAAAGAGTCTGATTCAATAAAGAATTTGAAGCAGCTAAAGAAACCAAAAAAAAGATATGAAAAAGCAGGTGGAATTGGAGCCTAGATACTGAAGGACAAGGAATTAATAAAGCTGAGGGTGGAGGATGATGGTGTGGGAGGAGCATAGGCTCAAAGAAGTGTGAATTACGTGCGTCAGTACCATGACCACATTGCACACCAATTTGGCTCTGCATTTCATAGCAGTCATAGCAAAAAGGGAAATATTCGTTGCAACTTTTACAATAAGACGAAGAGCTACACATGGGAGGCCCAGCTTCTCCTACACCGAGTCCAGGACTAGTTCTCCCAAAGGCCCAAATGCTCATTATTGAGGAATTCTAGACCCATTGGGATTGACAATCACATACGTGGGTTTGATTACAGGGAACAGGGGAAGCGTAAATGTGTCCTCACCCCCTAGAGGAAAAGGTCCTTTACTTCTGGTTAGCTCTGCAGGCAGGGTGGATCCAGGTGGCGTGACACATCGAGTGTATGCAATTTTGGAGGTTTTCTTTAAGGAAAAGACCATGAAATTGTAAATATAAAATCATGCATGAGAGTGAATATTTACTTACTGAGAATATAAATCATAACACGAATCATAAAAACTATGAAAAAGTTGGCAAATACAACAAAATCACACACACATAGACACACTGCCTGGCACACAGTTCTGTAATACTTTTCCCCTATCTTTTTTTGGCTACTGTTTTCTTTGGCTATCCTCTCTTCATATGACAATCTTTTTGAGTTTCATTTTCTATAGCAAGAATTTTCCTCTGGGATAGTTTATTGAAGCTTTTTTATTGGTAGTTGTTTAGAAAGGTTTTATTCATTTTTCTCATCATTGTTAAGGTCTTGTAAATTTAAGATTGTTGTCAAAATTGGGTTTTTGTATGTTAGTTGTAAATTTGGAAGATTTTTTCCATGGCTAGCTTCTGACTTGGTTTATTTTGAAACTGGTTTCTCCTCTACTTCTACATACTTCCGGTGCCAGGGTCTGCAGGGTCTGCAGGGCATATGTTACCTCCTCATGACCTCACCTGTGCACCTTGGTGGTAGCAGGCCAGGTGAGTTGGCACACAGGGCGGTTAAAAGAAATCCTGCCTTGCCATTCTGGGACAGCTGGCAATAAGTTAACTGTGCTCAGAAGTGATGTCAGACCACAGAATATATCCCACTAAACTCAAGCCAAATTTACCAAAACTTAGCTTCCCCAAATTTCTACGAGCTGTTCCAACAGCAGTAGATGCAAGAGACAGTGTGGCTGAAGGGAGTTGGCATGGAACAGCAGTCTTCACTGATTTCAGTGAAGTATCTGACTTTTGCAAGTTTTACAAAACCAAAGGGGCGTGGGAGCACATGGCTAGGGCCTCTCCCTTGCAATTGGGCAGGCCAGAGCAACAGAAGGGCCCTGAGGCCTAAGTCATTCCCTCTAGTTAAACCTCCCTCTGTAAGCAGAGCTCCACAGAGTAACCAGAATCACTTCCCATGCCTCCTGCGGGGGGTTAACATACAGGATTTGGACACAGACACTAGGTCCCGTTTTATTTCAGTATGACCCTGGGCTAGTTATTTAACTTCTCTGAGCCTCAGTTTCATCAGCTTGAAAATGGAGATCATCATAATAATATGAACATATGGGATTGTTTTGAGGGTTAAATGAGGTATATGTTCATTGCTTTGTGCATCATAAGCTCTAAGGTGATATCAGGTATACGGATACATGAGCATCCTCAAAGAGACCATCTCACCACTTGCGCTGTCCTCTTTGGGACCAATAAAAATCCTTGCTGCCTTTGTGCTGTACGGTCCAATGACCTGTTGTATTTTAGAACCCTGAAGGTCTTGCCTTCAGACAAGTAGAGTTTTGAATTTAGTGATTCTGATTGTTGTTTTGAACTTTTCTCTTCTCTTTTCCTTGAATTGTTGATACTTGGGTCCACACTCTGGCTAACATCCAACGTTAACCAGAGTGTGAGCTGAAATTCAAGCAAACTCCAGCTGTTTTTTGTGAGTAGAGTGAAGGGACTGACCTAGCAGGGGTGGAGGAGGACTAACCTGAGGACACAGGTTTACTAACTTGATTGGAGTAGATTCAGGAATAAGTTCCAAGCATGTTTTCCAGGGGTTTGGACCACCCCTTAGCACAGACTGGACATTCACCTGCCTCTGTCTACCCGTTATGTCCTAGGCCCCGGTCTGCTCTGGACCCCATGGTGCTCATGGACCCCCTGCAGCAGCTCAGGTGGCTGAGTGTCCCCACACCAAGGAGGCTGGCTCCTAAGGAGACCAAGGAAACTTCATTCACCCAGGCTTGCTCTCTCTGTCCCTTTAGGGTCTCACTGTGGGCATGTGAATCCTGCCAAAACATGCTATGTGGGGCCAGTCAAAGGCTCCACGTTTATTTCAGAGGCCCTGTGGTGAGTTGCTTTGCCAGGTGTACCGCTACTAAAAATGGTGCTCCTCAGGGCGCCTCTGTGCTGCCCTTTTAGAAGAACCCCTTTGCAGGACACGCCCAGCGGTATAGAAAGATGCTAGAGCTCTCTGATTATTCAACACAGCTGTCCCTGGGCCCAGGAAGGACTTACTGAGATTTATTTGGCTCACCTCTCATCACCCTCCATGGAACCGCTCACCATTTCAGAGGCTCACCATCCAGCTCCTGAACAAACCAGATTCCTGCGGGCAGAAAACGCATTTATTTAACTTTCATTAAGAACTAATGTGGAAGCATCCAGCAGTCTCCAGAGGTCTTCTCTGTGGCCTCCTCCATAATTTATGTATTATTTAATCTTCAAATGCAGTCTCACAGAGCCTTCGCCGGATTTTCCTCATCTGCCTCCCCACACGGCGATAAAATTATCCCCTGAGCGTCTTAGATCACAAAATGCTACCTTTTGGAAATGGAGAGATAATACTGTTTATGTATGAGTAGGAGAGAATTACTTTACTTGTCTGTAGTAATGCTGATTAAATTGAAATGTCAGAGCTAATGTTACAGTTAATAAATGTTATACATATTCAAATCTGTCCAAATACTGACAACTCTAACTAATGCATACGATGCTGTTTAAAATCACAGGAATACCCAAATTTTGGGAGTGCCATTGGTGCTATCCATTTCCAGTGAATAAGGTGCAAATATAAATGAGACCCATGTTGCTGACCTCTGCAGGTCATGTTTTGTCACTGAGAGTTTTCTTAAGTGGATGAATTGGTACTGCTATGAGAGGTCGACCTAGCCTTTGGGAAACTATTGTGAGATAAGTTACAATATGTAAATCGGAAGGTGGTGGGGTAGGAGTGTGTTGTTAGGGTGTGATGGGAAAATAGAGTGCCAGACATCAGTAGGCCAGAGGCCATCAATGAGAGGGAGGGCAAATGGGCTTCTCCATGTCCCCTCCCCTCTTACAGCCTCGTAAAGAAGGTTTATCGTTGCGTCTTCTCTTCTTCATAAGAGAAATTGTAGCTGAGAACTGTTATCTCAGTGGGCATCCTTGGGCAGATGGTCACAGGTCTTTCCGTTCAAAGAGTAGAATGCAGAGAGCACGAGGGGGTAGGAACACAGAGGAATGGAGATTAAGGCTGTGGTGTGGGCAGCTGGCTCGGGGCACCGATGGCAGAGACCAAGACTCCAGTGCCCCCTGTCTATCCTCCCCAAAGTCAAGTCTGGATATGTGAAGAAGGATGGCACCTCTGCTATGGCCACAGGAGAGGTCTTTGTTGATTTACTGTCCACCCACCCCGTCTCCCCAGATGCTCCATGTTCTGCTGTGCTTTCCCAGTTCCCAGACTGAGCATGAGATTTCTAGCCCCATCGATAGAGTTGCAAATTCTCGCCCTGCCCCATGCTAGGCATGTGACTTTAGGCTGGGTTTTAATGCTCAGGCTGCTCATGTGTTAAAGGGAGTTAGACGTAGCTGTCTCCTGGGACCCTTCTGCTTAAGGGGGAGTGCATGTATATCAGGCACCTGGCAAATCACCGGCTCACAGGTGGCACCCCTCCTCCCACATGCTCCACTCCACCTTCCCTCATTTTTACAGCATCAAGACTGGGGGTTCTCTTCTCCTCCCCACTGCCCTCCGTCTGTCCTGGCAAAGCCCAGTCGCCTTTTTTGGTTGGCAGGAAGGGAGCAAGCAGCCTGTGACCCCTCTCGCCAGCATGTGGAGTAGACTAGGGCTTGGCTAGAAACAGGGAAGCCAATTGAGGTACAGTGCCTGCATCATGGCAGATGGGGGACTGACTTGCACGCTCATACTCTACGGTGGAACGTCTGTGATGGCACAGCTGGCATCAGCTGGCAGGTAGCTCCTCACCCTAAGAGAATTTTAATTCGGTAGGATTTTGCCAGCAAGTGTCTGTAACAAAGAAAGGGTATATTAAAGTGTGCATTAGGGATTGTGGTTACTATAAATTACATTCTTTGAAATCTCATTTAGATCCAGGAAACAGACTGCATTTCGAAGCCTCGGAGGATTAATCCTTTTGGAACAATGGAGTGTCAGTGATCATTTGGAAAAGTAATTATGCCAAATTTAATTATCAGGCATGTGCATTTCATCGGCGTCACCGTGCACCCCCAGAGGACAGTGCGGAAAAGGTTGTCCCAGCACGGGCCCTTGATTGAGGAACGTGGTGCCAAATTATACATGTTGTAATTGAGTGTCACTTAATATGAGGTTTGATGGATGCAGAGATGGTGGGTGGAGCGAGTGGGAGGGGGCGTCTGGCCCACTCAGCAGATGTTTGAGAAATTTGGAAAGGCTTTTCAATGTTTTGAACGTTTTGGAGAGGAGCAAAGTACATTTCAAGTAGGCTGGTAAAAATGTTTCCCTGTCTTAAGCATTTCTTTTGTTCTCTGTTCTTGTGGTACCCTCACCTCTTCGGAACTGCAGAATTCAGTTTGGAATACTCAAGTGAGTTGCTGAACGGGACTTTGAAAGTGTGCATGTGTTTGCGGAGTGTGGGGGTGGCACAGGAGTGTCTGGGGGACAGATGGACTGTGGAAATGTGGATCATAAGGTTTTCAGAGTTTCTGATAGTGGAGGCTGACCTGTTGGCGACCCACATCGGGGTAATCCGTCTCTGGCCCCCATCCCAGCTTCTTCCTTTTGGCTGGCTAACACTTTAGAACTTATTGTCCTTAGCTCTTCTTTAGGGGGCTTCCCCTGATGACCCTGAGTCAGGGTGGGTGCCATGCACTCACTCACTTGCACAGTGCAACAATATTGTTGCCATTTATATGCCTATGGCCTCTGTACACTATGGGCACCCACCGTGAGAACAGTGACCACATCCGTTGCTCAGCCTTGGCTCCCAGCTCCCAGCACAGCACCTGCATAGAAAGGGCTCAGTAAATATTTGTCTGAGTGGATGATCAAAAACTGGAAAGAACAGGAATCGATTCTTCCTCTCTACACGTCCCTACCTGTGCTGAAGCCTAAACAAAGTGTCTTCAAAGCTGTTGCCTCTGGTTTTGGGGTGCGATCTATAACGCTCTGGAGGTAAAACCATTCGTATGTGAAACTTGGACCTTCCACTGATGTGTGACCAGGAGCTAGTAGGTTAGCTTCTCTGGGGCTCAATGAGGATTGTAAAAGTGACGGCGGGCATCCTTGAGAGGACAAAGTGAAATAGCATATGGCAGGTGCCTGGGAGGTGACAGGTGCTCTGTTCTTCCTGGGATATTCATAAAAAGTTACTTTTTATTTGCTCAACTGAGCTTAGAGTCTCTTTTATCTTTTGAAGAGTTGGCCAAGAATTCATTAAGGATGCCGAAGCCAGGACCTTAAACTTGAGATTAGAGGTGCTATTAGTGGATTATCAATGCCTTGGGGCCAACGCCACATCTCCTGGGTGTGAGCGATTGGTGGGCAATTCTGCCCCTGTTGAGGAAAGACCCTCTGCTGTGCTTTTGGCTGAGAACCTCGCTGCTACAGGTAGAGTCTGATGGCCTTGTGGGGTTTGGTGTCCATGAGACACTTCTTTTCCTGGCTGGGGTGTTTCACCAAGACACATGACCCTCAAATCATTACAGCAAAGCAGAACGTTTACTGCACAGGAAATTCAGGCATAACTCTTACCTCATGGGGCTCTTAGGAGACAGAAAATGGGAAAATTGGGGAGGTTGTGCTTGAGAACCGTGGAGAGTGTTGCAAATATACATTTACTGTTGACCTCTGTCTCGCCGGCTAATGCAATGTGTGACCAGCCTCAGTGCTTTTCCAAGACATGAGCAGGCTTAAAGATAAAGGAGTGCAGACCCCCTCTGACTTCTGCTGAGTTGATCCAGTTTTCCTGGCAGCAAATGAATGGGGCAAGCCCAAAACTGGCAAAGGGAGGGAACTAAATTGTTCTGAAATTGGCCGGTGTGTCAGGCAGAGTGCTAAGTACATTATCTTGTATAATTTCATCTCGTTTTCACAACATCCTGAGAAGTAGGTGATATGGTCTCCATTTACAGCTGAGTTGCCCAAATCATGCAATTAATAATAACAATAATAGTAATACCACCTGAAATCTACCAAGGATTTGCCATGTGTAGGCGTTTCATAAAGCTGAACCATATAAAATTGCCATCTCCACAGGTCAGAAAGAGTTGAAGTTCAACTTCCCAAGGATCTCATTTGTGACTGAACTAACCACAGTCATTTGAGGCTGCCTGACTCCAAGTTTCCTGTTATGACACCACCTCCCAAAGAGGGAAGCTACAGTGCTAGTGACACAAACGGATGTCAGAATGCCTTTTATATATTAATGGTGGCAAGAATTGGTACTATAAATGCCCCCACTGAGAAAGGTTGGGCCTGAAGCTTGGAGAAGGTGATGGGGATTAGGGGCAAGAGAGCAAGTCCTTAGAGCTATGGGTACCCTTTCTTTCTTGTGCCAATTCTTTATCCGGCATGGTGCCTCAGGGTGCAGGGTGCCTCAGACGTGGAAGATGCTTTCACTGTATTAAGTTTAAAATGTCATCACTAATTAGCTAGGAAGGCAGGGTGGGGCCGTGCAGCACCAGGCCTGGGGACTTAACTTTATAGACATAGAATTGATGGGAAATATACGTTTTCCAAACTCATTTTAAAAACAGTTTCCCTTGGAAATTAAACCATTAAATTGTTCATCATTATGCAGATCAGTATTCATGCTTTAAAGAAGCATAATTTTGCCTTCATTTAATTTGTTTCTCTAAGACCTAGTTATGGATTGGATAAAAAATGTTATTTTTCTATCGCTGTGCAAATCGCTTTTTCTCACCTAGCAGGACAGCTGTCTCTGGTTATCGAGGGTCGTTTCCGGGCAGTAAAGAGTCAAGGAAAAGTCAGAGAGATGTCTTCCAAGAGGGAGCTGGTTGTTCATGAAGATGAAGAAACACAATAAGTGGGTTCCTTCTCAGTAAGATGGAGTGGTGGGGGCCGGCTTGTGTGAGACTCCGGGTCTTTTCCCAAGAACAGATGTATTCAGCTCTTTGACCAGGCCCTAGGGTTGTAAGGACGCCACAGGCCAAGGGCTGGTCCAGGGGCCAGCAGCAAGTCCCATCAGACTGGGCTGCCTGGCAGGGAGCACCAGAGTGGTGGAGGGCAGGAATGGCACTCAGTGACCTTGACTAACATTCAGGCACCAGGCAGAAGACAGTGCCTCTGGAGAAGTCACTTTGCTTCTTGGGAAGTGCTGATGCTAGCGACTTGATCCAGGCAAAGACTGAGACTGGAGTTGGCTCGGATTAGGATTATAATAAGAGCAACCAATTCTTTCGTGTTTACTATGTGCCAGGCACTTTAGTGTCGTTAAACACTAAAGTGTTAGCTTTAACACTAATGTTAGCTTTAGTGTTGTTAAAGTGTGTTTTAAACACCTTACAAGCACCCGTTTGTATAATCTGTACAACAATTCTAGAGGCAAGGTCTATTTTGATCTACATTTTATAAATGAGGACTTTGAGGTGCATAGGGGTTGAGCAGCTCATCCCTGTCACATTGCTGGTGAGCAAGGGGACTCTAGCATTTGCCTGGAGCTTGCGGCTTTGACCACTCCCCGTGTCTGCCTCTCAGTCTGAGCAGGTCACTCAAGTGCTGTAGGTTTACTCATATGGTTAATCCTCCAACAGCCTCCTGAGGGAGATGGGACGGTGGTGAGCTGTTCTTCTGGTGGTCCTCAATGAATCACACCTCCAGGTGCTCCTGCCCTTTTGTACTCCCCTCCCCTTCAACCTGGGCTGGCCTGTGAGCTGCTTTAACCAATAGAATTTAGCAGAACTGACACTGTGACCTTATGACACTTGTCGGCCTTTACTTTGTGCTCTGGAGGAAGCTGGCTGCCACGTAAGAAGTCTGACTCCCCTGAGACCATGCTCAGCAAGGAGGAGAAGCTCTATGGAGGGAAACTGAGGCCCCAGCCAACAGCTTGGCCAAGCTCCCACCTGGTAGCCCCACCCCCTCACCAGCCAGGGGAGTGAAGCCTTCTTGGAAGTAGATCCTGCGGCCCCAGTGTCCCTGGCTGACGCCACGTGAAGCAGGCACGAGCTATTGCCGAACTCCGTCCAGATTGCAAAAGCATAAGCAAGTAGATAAAACGATTGAAGATGATTTTTGTCTTAAGTCACTAAGTCTTGCAATTGTCTGATAATGCAGCAAACGATCATTGAAACGCCCATTCACGTCACTATATAGAGGGAAAGTCTGAGGTACAAAGAGCCTATGACTTGCCCAAAAGGATGCAACTCGGAAGTGGCACATGCAGAAATTGAGTCAAGGAGTGGGAGTGCAGAGATGCACTCTACCCACCATTCTCTGCTCCCTCCACTGGTGCGTCTCCAAGGATTTCCTCTGGGTGAGGCCCTACAGGGAGTGCTGTGGTATGTGAGCCCCTGCCCCCGCCTCCTGGGTCTTATCCATCTGGCTGGAGTTAACATCCTCCCTTTAGAATACTTCCCAGCGTAGGGGCATGAGTCAGGCTTTACTGAACTCCAAGAATGTACCAGACACTTCTTAGCAGCCTTATCATGTCATCTTACAACAGGTAAGATGATTGTCCCCCCGCCTTGCACGTAGGAAAACTGGGGTGTGGAGACTTTGGGAGTTTGCTCAGGTTCACATTGTCTGTTTGGAGTACAGCTCAAATTTGAACCTGGTTCCACCACCTCCACACACAGCACATGACCCCACTTCCCCTCCCGCACCCACTCTTCCATGTGCCCCCGGTAGGCTCTGTCACGTTATTCAAGCTGTTGCTGAACTCTGTCTAAATTCAGCCCCTTCCCAGCCTTCCTCCAACGGCGAGGTCAGCCTCTATCCTGGGATGCTTTGAAAGTTTGTAAGCCCACCCCGACTTGGTAGCCCCTCCTCACCTCCCCTGATCAGAGACCATTATGCCTGTTTTTCTGTGCACGCCAATCCCACAGAAGACAGAGGAGAGGGATTCTACCCTCACCCCACCCTTGTTCAGAGCGGGCCTTGGCTCCTCTCAGCATCCCCACAGCAGCAGCAGGGCCAGCTTCCTCCTCACAGCCGTGTCAGGATCGGGCTCTGGCTGCACCATAGGGAAATCTTTCCTTCTCACCCACAGATAATGAGCAGGGAGGTCTTCCTAAGTGGGGGGCTGCTTCTTCCTAGGTAGCAGGGGTGGCAGAGTCTTGAAGGGGATTTAGAGGCATTGAGGCTGTGTGGAGGCCAGTGAAGGAGCATCTGATGAATGGGTGAACCCTGAGCCCCAGGGTTTCTCCTCTGTTGGCTGTGTCTGTTTCTCATGCCTTAGATCCTGTGCTTAGCTCTGGGAACAACCCAACAGCTAGATCCCTGGAGGGGCTGTGTGCAAGGAGCTGACAGACTGTGAGCACATTTTGATCAAAAAGTGGAGGGACCAGCTTGGTGCTGTAGTGGTTAAGTTCGCAGGCTCTGCATAGGTGGCCTGGGGTTCGTGGGTTTGGATCCCAGGTGTGGACCTATGCACCACTCATCAAGCCATGTTGTGGTGGCGTCCCACATACAAAATAGAGGAAGATTGGCACAGATGTTAGCTCAGGGCCAATTTTCCTCACCAAAAAAAAAAAATAAGAAGAAGAAAAGAAAAAGAAAAAAGAAAGTGCAGTCACTTGTTCTTAAACTTGACAACTACTCCCTGCCTCTGTCTCCCCATTGGACATGGAGTTGGTAAGCGTGCTGTCTCATTAGGTTGTCACAAGGATTGAGGAGTTCATATTTGGATGGTGTTCAGAGCAGCACCCAGCATGACCTATATGTTTGATGATTAAATCAACAAAGAAGGAACAGTACCCCAGTGTGCAGGACAAATGGACGAATGGCTGGATGCCCATGTGCATCTGGAGGTAGGGGATGAGAGACAGAGGGATGGAGAGGGTGGGAGGGAGATCACCACTGTGAGGGATGTTTCTGACCTGCTTCCAGTAGTTTCCTAAGCATGCAGGGTCTCGGTGTGTCCTCATGGCCATGGAAAAAGGGCTCCGAGAGGTCAGGATGCCAGTCCCTTGTTTTAGGATGAGATGACTGAGCTCCAGGGCTGGGGGAGGGGCCATATAATTCAGAGTGAATTTGTGTCAGACCTTTCCCATCCAGGTCACCAAGATATGGGGTCCTTGGAGGGGCCCTGTGTCAGAGCCCCTATCACATGTGTTTTCAGGTTCCCTGCACAGGTGTGCCTGAGCAGAAGTGTGGGATCCTGAGATGTGAGACTGGTTCCTGCTGTGTTAGGGTCTCTGCAGGTGGCAGTTTCCCCAGTCCAGCCTGTGCACCGGTGCCTCCCGCCTCTGCTCCTCCTTCCTTCCAGACGAGGAGTCTCTTCTTCCACCCCCGGAATCTGGGCTGGCCAGTGACTTGCTGTGACCAATAGAATGTGGCCCAAATGACACTCCAGAAGTTCCAGAGCCTCAGAAGAGCCTGGAAGAGCCCAGCATGGAAACCACATGGAGGATGGGCCCAGTCCTCAGTGCCCTGCTGATGCACTGGCCAAGGAAAGTCCCACAAGTGAGCCCCATACCCCAGTGAGCTAGTAAGTTAGAAATAACAAGTTGTAGCTGTTTCAGGCCACTAGGTCTTGGGTGGTTTCTTTTGCTGCAATAGGTAACTGAAACACCTGCCAGGGCAGAAGGGGCTTGGAATCCTGGGCCCTGTTCTAGCTGCCCCCATCAATGTGTGAAATGAAATTTGGTTGTGTATGGAAAAGGGCCCCTCTGAACCATGCCTCCTGTGGAACGGTGGGAGGAACCGGTGAGAAGACTGAAGACTCACAGGTGTACCGTTCGGCTGCTTCAAATGTCAGGAGGGCTGTTGCATGCTAGAAAGACCAGACTGATTCAAAAACATCCCAATTGCTTTAAGAAAAACCACAACAATGATAAGAATAAATTCAGTACCTCCAATGTGCTGGGTATTTTTTTTTTGTCATTTTTTTTTTTATTAATGTTATGATAGATTACAACCTTGTGAGATTTCAGTTGTACATTTTTGTTAGTCATGTTGTGGGTACACCACTTCCCCCTCTGTGCCCTCCCCCCACCCCCCCTTTTCCCTGGTAACCACCGATCAGATCTCCTTATCAATATACTAATTTCCACCTATGAGTGGAGTCATATAGAGTTCGTCTTTCTCTGACTGGCTTATTTCGCTTAACATAATACCCTCGAGGTCCATCCACGTTGTTGTGAATGGGCCAATTTTGTCTTTTTTTATGGCTGAGTAGTATTCCATTGTGTATATATACCACATCTTCTTTATCCAATCATCAGTTTCTGGGCATGTAGGCTGGTTCCACGTCTTGGCTATTGTAAATAATGCTGCGATGAACATAGGGGTGCAACGGACTCTTGAGATTTCTGATATCAGGTTCTTAGGATAGATACCCAGTAATGGGATGGCTGGGTCATAGGGTATTTCTATTTTTAACTTTTTGAGAAATCTCCATACTGTTTTCCATAGTGGCTGTACCAGTTTGCATTCCCACCAACAGTGTATGAGGGTTCCTTTTTCTCCACAACCTCTCCAACATTTGTCACTCTTGGTTTTGGATGTTTTTGCCAATCTAACGGGTGTAAGGTGATATCTTAGTGTAGTTTTGATTTGCATTTCCCTGATGATTAGCGATGATGAACATCTTTTCATGTGTCTATTCGCCATATTCATATCTTCTTTTGAGAAATGTCTGTTCATGTCCTCTGCCCATTTTTTGATCGGGTTGTTTGTTTTTTTGTTGTTAAGCAGTGTGAGTTCTTTGTATATTATGGAGATTAACCCTTTGTCGGATAAGTGGCTTGTAAATATTTTTTCCCAATTAGTGAGCTGTTTTTTTGTTTCAATCCTGTTTTCCCTTGCCTTGAAGAAGCTCTTGAGTCTGATGAAGTCCCATTTGTTTATTCTTTCTATTGTTTCCCTCAACTGAGGAGTTACAGTGTCCGAAAAGATTCTTTTGAAACTGATGTCAAAGAGTGTACTGCCTATATTCTCTTCCAAAAGACTTATTGTCTCAGGCCTAATCTTTAGGTCTTTGATCCATTTTGAGTTTATTGTGGTGTGTGGTGAAAAAGACTGGTCAATTTTCAATCTTTTGCATGTGGCTGTCCAGTTTTCCCAGCACCATTTGTTGAAGAGACTTTCTTTTCTCCATTGTAGGCCCTCTGCTCCTTTGTCGAAGATTAGCTGTCCATAGATGTGTGGTTTTATCTCTGGGCTTTCAATTCTGTTCCATTGATCTGTGGACCTGTTTTTGTACTAGTACCATGCTGTTTTGATCACTGTAGCTTTGTAGTATGTTTTGAAATCGGGGATTGTGATTCCGCCGGCTTTGTTTTTCTTGCTCAGGTTTGCTTTAGCAATTCGCAGTCTTTTGTTGCCCCATATGAATTTTAGGATTGTTTGTTCAATTTCTGTGAAGAATGTTCTTGGGATTCTGATTGGGATAGCATTGAATCTGTATATTGCTTTAGGTGGTATGGACATTTTAACTATGTTTATTCTTCCAATCCATGTGCATGGAATGTCTTTCCATCTCTTTATGTCATCGTCAATTTCTTTCAAGAAAGTCTTGTAGTTTTCATTGTATAGATCCTTCACTTCCTTGGTTAAGTTTATCCCAAGGTATTTTATTCTTTTCATTGCGATTGTGAATGGGATTGAGTTCTTGAGTTCTTTTTCTGTTAGTTCATTGTTAGTGTATAGAAATGCTACTGATTTATGCACGTTAATTTTATACCCTGCTACTTTGCTGTAGTTGTTGATTATTTCTAATAGTTTTCCTGTGGATTCTTTGGGGATTTCTATATATAAGATCATGTTGTCTGCAAACAACGAGAGTTTTACTTCTTCGTTACCTATTTGGATTCCTTTTATTTCTTTTTCCTGCCGAATTGCTCTGGCCAGCACCTCCAGTACTATGTTGAATAGGAGTGGTGAAAGTGGGCACCCTTGTCTTGTTCCTGTCCTCAGAGGGATGGCTTTCAGTTTTTGTCCATTGAGTATGATGTTGGCTGTGGGTCTATCATATATGGCCTTTATTATGTTGAGGTACTTTCCTTCTATACCCATTTTACTGAGGGTTTTTATCATAAATGGGTGTTGGATCTTGTCGAATGCTTTCTCTGCATCTATTGAGATGATCATGTGGTTTTTGTTTTTCATTTTGTTGATGTAGTGTATCACGTTGATTGACTTGCGGATGTTGAACCATCCCTGTGTCCCTGGTATAAATCCCACTTGATCATGGTGTATAATCTTTTTGATGTATTGCTGTAATCGGTTTGCCAAAATTTTGTTGAGGATTTTTGCATCTATGTTCATCAGTGATATCGGCCTGTAGTTCTCCTTCTTTGTGTTGTCCTTGTCAGGTTTGGGGATCAGAGTGATGTTGGCTTCATAGAATGTGTTAGGGAGTTCTCCATCTTTCTCAATTTTCTGGAACAGTTTGAGGAGAATAGGTATTAAGTCTTCTTTGAATGTTTGGTAGAATTCTCCAGAGAAGCCGTCTGGTCCTGGACTCTTATTTTTGGGGAGGTTTTTGATTGCCATTTCTATTTCCTTACTTGTGATTTGCCTATTCAGATTCTCCATTTCTTCCTGATTCAGTTTGGGGAGATTGTAGGAGTCTAGGAATTTGTCCATTTCTTCCAGGTTGTTCAATTTGTTGGCATATAGTTTTTCATAGTATTCTCTTATGATCTCTTGTATTTCATTGGTATCTGTTGTGATTTCTCCTCTGTCATTCCTAATTTTATTAATTTGTGATTTCTCTCTTCTTTTCTTGGTGAGTCTGGCTAGGGGTTTGTCAATTTTGTTAATTCTTTCGAAGAACCAACTCTTTGTTTAATTGATCCTTTCTATTGTCTTTTTTGTTTCAATATCGTTTATTTCTGCTCTTATTTTTATTATTTCCCTCCTTCTACTGACTCTGGGCTTTGTTTGTTCTTCTTTTTCTAGTTCTGTTAGGTGTCGTTTGAGGTTGCTTATGTGAGCTTTTTCTTGTTTAGTGAGGTGAGCCTGTATTGCGATGAATTTCCCTCTTAGGACTGCTTTTGCTGCATCCCAAATGATTTGGTATGTCGTGTTCTCATTTTCATTAGTCTCCGGATAAAATTTGATTTCTTCTTTAATTTCTTCAATGATCCATTATTTGTTGAGAAGCGTGTTGTTTAGTCTCCACATTTTTGCACCTTTCTCTGCTTTTTTCTTGTAGTTGATTTCTAGTTTAATAGCATTATGATCAGAAAAGATGCTTGATATTATTTCAACTCTCTTGTATTTATTGATGTTTGCTTTGGTTCCCAAAATATGGTCAATCCTTGAGAATGTTGCATGTGCACTTGAGAAGAATGTGTAACCTGCTGTTTTTGGACGAAGTGTTCTATATATATCTATTAAGTCCATCTGGTCTAATTTTTCATTTAATTCTATTATTTCCTTGTTGATTTTCTGTCTGGATGTTCTGTCCATTGGTGTTAATGGTGTGTTGAGGTCCCCTACTATTATTGTATTGTTGTTGATGTCTTCTTTTAGTTCTATTAAGAGTTGCTTTACAAATTTTGGTGCTCCTGTGTTGGGTGCGTATATATTTATAAGTGTTATGTCTTCTTGGTGGAGAGTCCCTTTTATCATTATATACTCTCCCTCTTTATCTTTCTTTATCTGTTTTGCTTTGAAATCTACCTTGTCTGATATTAGTATAGCGACACCTGCTTTCTTTTGTTCATTATTAGCTTGGAGTATTGTTCTCCATTCCTTCACTCTGAGTCTGTGCTTGTCTTTGGGGCTGAGGTGTGTTTCCTGGAGGCAGCATATTGTTGGATCTTGTTCTTTGATCCATCCTGCCACTCTGTGTCTTTTGATTGGGGAGTTCAATCCATTTACATTTAGAGTGATTATTGAGATGTGGGGGCCTACCACTACCATTTTCTGTCTTGTTTTCTGGTTTTCTTCAGTTTCCTTTGTTTCTCGGCCCATGGTTTAATCTGTTCTGATGTAGAACTGCTACTCTCTGCTGTTGTCCTTCTACTTATCTCCTCTGCTCTTGGTTTTGTAGCCTCTTTCCTTTTTTGGATTTTTCAGGAATGAGGGTTTTCCTGAGGATTTCCTGAAGAGGAGGTTTTGTGGCAATGAACTCCCTTAATTTTTGTTTATCTGGGAAAGTTTTTATTTCTCCATCGTATTTGAAGGATATTTTCGCTGGGTAGAGAATTCTCGGCTGTAGATTTGTGTCCTTCAGATTTTTGAATATATCATTCCACTCTCTTCTAGCCTGTAAAGTTTCTGCTGAGAAATCTGCTGATAGCCTGATGGGGGTTCCTTTGTAGGTTAGTTTCTTTTGCCTGGCTGTCCTTAGTATTTTCTCCTTGTCGTTGACTTTTGCTAGCTTCACTACTATATGCCATGGAGTTGGTCTTCTTGCATTGATAAAGTTTGGAGATCTATTGGCTTCTGTCACCTGAAGATCCATCTCCCTCACCAGATTTGGGAAGTTCTCAGCCATTATTTCTTTGAATAGGCTTTCTGCCCCTTTCTCCTTCTCTTCTCCCTCTGGTATACCTATAATCCTTACGTTGCATCTCCTAATTGTGTCTGATAATTCTCGGAGAGTTTCTTCATTTCTTTTTAGTCTTGCTTCTCTCTCCTCCTCTGCCTGCAGCAATTCTATATTGCCATCTTCCAAATTGCTAATTCTTTCCTCCATATTATCGGCCCTACTGTTCAGAGCATCTAGATTTTTCTTAATCTCCTCTATTGTGTTCTTCATTTCCAATATTTCTGTTTGGTTCTTCTTTATCGTATCAAACTCTTTTGTGACAGAGCTCCTGAACTCGTTGAGTTCTCGGTCAGAATTCTCTCTTAACTCATTGAGAATTTTAATGATGGCTGTTTTGAAGTCATCATCATTTAGGTTATATATCTCATTTTCTTTGGGATTGTTTTCTGTGTATTTGTTACTTTCTTTCTGTTCTGGAGATTTAATGTATTTTTTCATATTGCTTGATGTTGTTGATTTGTGCCTCCGCATGGAGATAGAGTTTAGTTGCTCCTTTCACTTGTTTCAGCTGCTGCGGTGGGGGAGCAGCTGTTTATACTGCACCAACCAGGCACCCTGTCCGCAGTTGCTAACTGTGCCTGGGCCCCTCCTCGTAGCCACAGTGGCCCTTTGGATTCCCTCCTCTGCCATGCGGGCCATCACAGGGGGGCTTCAGGCTGCTGGTGCCTACTGTTGCAGCCCACCTAGATGTGCTCTCTCCTTGGGGTCTGTAATGGTGTTATGGGCTTTTCCAGCGGACGGGGTGGGATCACTTATATTTGTCGCTCCGTTGCTGTCGGCACCCACAAAATCTCACTTGTCCTCTATGGGTCGCAGGAGAGCTATTGGCATCTTCTGCAGTCTGTGGTTAGTTCACCTAGCTATGCTGCTTTTGCCCTGGGGTCTTCCAGCCTTGTGGCTGGCGGCTGGGTGCCTTCTACTGGTGCTGTGCAGAGGCTTTCCCTAAGGCTGCTGTGAGCCTGTAGGGTTTCCCCCTAGGCTACAAAGCTGGGTCTCTGGAACTCCCCCCAGCCCCAGTCCTCTCCAAGATCTCCGGCTATCCCTAGTCCCACGGGGCAGGCAATGGCAGCTGGGGTTTGCCCCGCCCTCTGGGATTCTCTCCGGGCCTCTCCCGGAGCCGTGAATGCTGGGCGTGGCCCCTCTGCTAATGGCAGACAGAGAGTTTTGTCTGATGCCCGGGCGGAACTCCGGAGCTTCCCCTCCGGGTCGCAGAGCCAGCCTTTGAAAGTTCCCCCAGCCCCGGTCCTCTCCGAGATCTCCGGCTATCCCTAGTCCCACGGGGCGGGCAACGGCAGCTGGGGGTCGCTCCGCCCTCTGGGATTCTCTCCGGGCCTCTCCTGGAGCCGTGGATGCTTGGCGTGGCCCCTCTGCTAATGGCAGACAGAGAGTTTTGTCTGCTGCCCGGGCGGAACTCCGGAGCTTCCCCTCCGGGTCGCAGATCCAGCCTTTGAAAGTTCCCCCAGCCCTGGTCCTCTCCGAGATCTCCGGCAATCTCTACTCCCACAGGGCGGGCAACGGCAGCTGGGAGACCTCCGTACCCTCAGCGACTCTCTCTGGGACCCTCCGGGCGCCGCGAACACCAGGCGGGGTCTCCCCGCCAATGGCGGGGAGAGACTCTCCCCGCGGGCTCAGGTGTGCAACTCCAAAGTTTCCCTCTGCATTTAGGAGTAATTGCGGGGGGTTTAGGTAGGGTTCTGGTCACCTGTTTCCACCGTCGCTCCTCTGTTGTGTGCTCGCTCCTGCCCTAGATGTGTGTAGATCCTCTGGGGGCGTCCGTTGGAAGAAAGCCGCTTGCGGGTACTAGGCTGCTCGTCGGGGTCGGAGAGTTTTCACCTATTTCCACATCCTCCTGGAGGAAAGTCCGTCCACCTTCCGATGTATAGTCGCGTGGGTATCTCAGACGTCCTGAGATGCTGTCTGGATATCCTTTGTCAAGCGATAAGTGTCCAAATAATTGTAGACTCGAAGGGGGAGAGACAAAGAGGACTACTCACGGCGCCATCTTGGATCTTCCTCCATGCTGGGTATTTTATATCCAGCCTACCCTAATCTTGTGCATAACTCATTAAGGTGATCCTTCCATTATATTGCAGGTGAAGAAACAGAATCAGAGGCTGAGTGACTTGCCTAAAATCACACAGTGTGAAGAAGGGCACTAGAATTTGAACCTAAGTTTGCCTCCCAAGACCAGCCTCTCTCCATTATGCCTTGCTGTCTCTTGCGTGGCCCACTGGAGAGAACTCAAGGAAAGGGGGACATTTTTGGGGGGAATGGGGGTCTCAGCATAGCATGCTCTCTTTCACCTCAGTTACATTGCATGTGCTCTCTTTAACCAGCAATGACCTTTCTGTTGTTCTCTGTTTGGGAAAATCCTATTCACGCTTGCTATCTTCTCTTTCTCTCTTTTTCATACCCTTCCCCAGTCTTCTAGGCTCAGAGGATCATTCTTCCCTCTGTCTTTCCACAGTGCGTTCTTCAAACCCTCTTCTCATAGGTAACCTATGATTTTAATTACTTTCTATCATTGTGCCTTTATCCCTTCTAGATCATAAATTTCTCTAGGGCAGGGACTATGCTTCATTCATCTTTGTGACTTGCGCCTGTCAGGTTCTATCGTGTGGCAGCCTTCACTAAATGTTTGTTTAGTTAATGAATATGTTGATGATTCAATAGAAGCACTGACTCTGTGGACCATTGCCCAGATTTGGAAAATGACGCCTGTGATGGAAGTGAGCCCCTCCCCCTCCGTCTGTTGACTGGCTAGTCATTTAGGCTGCTGTCATGTGGATTCTGATATCATGTGGAGATTTCGCTAGATCAGTGATCCCATGAGCGAATTGGACCATTGGGTGACAGCAGATAAAATTAGAAAGTTTCTTTATAGGTTTTTCATCTCCCAAAACTTAAAATGAAATGAAGCTTTACAATATTTACTATGTAGATTGATGGTAACACTAGTGCTTATAGGGGAATGGTTCTGCCGGGATGCCCTGACAGTCTTGCCTGTATCCACACAGGCCATGCAGGCAAAGCCTTGGACTGCGGCTCGTGTAAGTCTTGATGGAGTCCCTTGAGATCCTCCTGGAACAGGAGAGGAAGGCAGGCCTGTGAGGAATTGCTGTGAGGTCATCTCCCACTCCCCTCTCTATTTCTCCTAGGGGACTGTCGTAACCAGACAGTTTCTCATTGCTTCTCAGGTTCTGATGAGTTATGAGGCTTTCTGTGTACAGGGTCTAGCTGCAGGATATAACACTGCTTAGCTGAAGTCTAGAATTGGCTCCCCAGCAATGAGGTATCCCACCATTCATGGTGCAGTCATCCGGACTCTTTTGTTTCAGTGCCATCATTTTTGGTGTGTGGCAAAAGGAGCCAGCGAGCTAGCGTATCTGGCTGCTCTTCCTTTCTCTGTCTACATGAGTAATAAACTGTCTGAACCTGAAAGTGGCTGGTCATATCTTTACCATGCCTGTGTGCTTCACAATGCCTTCACTCTGTCCACACGTCAGTCTGTCCGTGTGTCATGTATGGCGGAGCTTCTCCACTATCTGTAATAAAGGACCACTTATTTTCATTTTCAATCTGCCACTAACCAATATTTTCATGAAGTATGAGAAAATGAATTTCTAAAAAGATAAAATGAGATGAAAGACATACAAAATACAAGTCCCTCCCTCTTTTAGTTAAATTCAGGTTACACCGTGTAATCTGTCAGATGGCTACATGGGTATAAACACTTAGTTTTGGTTTCTCTACTTGTCTCATTGAGGACTAGAAACAGTTTGATGGCCAACACTGGTCCACCCATCTCACTCTAAGCAGCACGGATGTGGGGAATATGGGGCACCCCAAGGGAAAAGTAGAGATTTTGGGACACAGATGGTTTGCTAGAGTGCCCAAACTTTAATTTGATTTCAATAAATTGTTACGTATTATAATTCATATCTGCCTATGAAGGGGTTTCTGGATAATATTGAGTTTTAACTAAAATAACCCTTAGAGAATGGGGGAAAAAAACAGCTTAAAAGTTACCTGTTAATAATTTACAGATTGAAGATAATGCTAATAAGGCAAACACAGCTAATGATATGAAAATGACACGGCGGCCGTTTCTCCAGATGTTAGTCTGAGCGCCCTGTAAGCTGTGTTATGAGGTAAAAACAACAATGCATTCTGATATTACAGGAAGCTAGTGGAAAAAGTTCCAGCTTATCAACAGAACTATTTAAGATATCAAATTTAGTTTATAGTGGTTAATAATGAACCACATCCTAAGTGTATATTGTGTCTTGAAATATTCCTTAATGATAATATGGTCTATCAAGTCTAAGATCTTTAACAATAATTCATTGCATCTGTATCTCCACTTGTAAAATTCCACTTTATAAATATTTTGTAATATATGCAATATGTTAGTACAATATGTTAGTACAGATATTATACATATGATATGTATGAGATGTATCATATCATAAATATTTCACATAGATACATCATAAATAAGCAGTCGTATATTGTTTTGAAGGTTAACATTCTCTCACTGAAGGAGTAGTATCCAGGAAATGTGGACACCATGGCTGAGGTCACCTCCAAGGCCCTCCTACCTTTGGAAAAGGTGATCAGACAAGTCTCACCCTCACCCTGCGGGTGAAGGTCAGGATTTCTGGACTTTTCTCCATTTGGAGTGGGCTTTCAAGAGCGTGGGCATGTTTCCCACCAATTCTCACTCATAAAGGGCCTGAGGGCTGGCATTGTGTGTGCTCTGGTCTTGTACCAATTACAGGGATCATAAAGATGCACTCAAGGGGCACATCGACTCTTTCTGCAGTTTGTCTATTCCAAGCTTCATTAAAGAATGTGGATTAAAGAAAGGCCACTTTGGGAAGGCTGATGTGACTCTGCCCTGGCCAGTCAGAGAAGACTGACTGGCATAAATGTGGGGACGATTGCTTTCAGCTGGTCCCTAACATGGCACTACTCTTGGGCTGCTCTGCCAGTGAACACTGTGCCTTCTTGCATAAAAGCATGACTTCATTTAAAATTACAATTTATTTTTTTCATTATAAAAGCAAGCCAGGCTCATTATAGAAAGTTTTTGAAAGGCATTGAATTTTAAAGGAAGGAATTCAGCAATAATTTTCATTACTTGAAGAAATCATTATTAACTTCTGTATCCATCTATCTATTATAGATTCCATACTACATACCATATGCATAATATAAATATGCATACATAAATGATATAATAAATATAAAATAAAATATATATATATATGTTGTAATAAGGATGTATACTTATCTTTTTTGTTTCTTTTTAAAATCATGCAATCTCGATTCCCCACCTTTTACCTATACTGACCCCCAAAAGCCACTGAGGGGATTGAGTGCTACCATTTTTTGCCTGAGGTTTCTTCTCCCATATAACAAAAGGCATCAGACTGAACAGATGACAACCTGTGGACTCACTGATTATGGGACCACCTTGGTGGGAGGGACGGCAGATCTGTTGTTCTCAAGCTTTCAACAACAGCACGTTCTTGTTTTGAATGTGACATTGTCTCTTCTTAATGTCCCCTTTTATCTCCTGCACAAACCTTTCCAAAACTCTTCCCCAGACCTGCAAGACAGGGCTGCATAGAATCAACCCTGCTCTTCCCTAATATCTGCTCACTTCATTTGCATGTGACTGGGTGCCTTTATAATATCATTACCAAGAGAAGGAGACCTGTAACCAGGGCAACCAAGAGAGGTGCTTCTGCACTTCACACTTAGCCAGACTTTCTGCTCCATTTAGTTGGCGTCTGATCCTCTCTTGGCTCCCTTTTCTCTTGAGACTATAAGAATGTAAACACCCAGAGTCTCCCTCAGCTCGTGTCCTTTTCTCCCAGGGCCTCCCTTCAATCTACCAACACAACAGTCTATTTCTGCTGACTAAATATTTCTTCAGTGATTACAAGATTCCCCTTCTGATGATTACTACCCAATATTTAGGGTCATGATGTTTTCTAATGTTATTACAATCTCTAATAATCATTTTTAGCGCTGCATAGTATTATATCTAGGGGTGGACCATAACTAATGACCAATTCTCATATTATTGGATTTTAAAGTACTTTTCTTTTTTGTTTGTTTCACCATTATGTTTAGTTCTCTGATGATCATCTTTTGTGGATAATTTTTGTTTTTGTCATTAATATATAGAATTCCTTCTCTATGATAGTCCCCCAGAATTGAAATGAGTGGTCAAGAGGTATATTTGTTAGGCTCTTGAAGCATACTGCTAAGTACCCTCCACAGAGTGTTAATTTACCCTGTATCATGATTGTGTTTATTTCACTTATCGTCACTAGGCATTTTACTTAAAAAAATTTTTTATGAGTAAGAAACAGAATATCACTACAACTTATCTTCTTATGTTATTATATTGAACATATTTCCATGCTTGTTAGGTAATAGCGTATTCTCTTTTGAGGAATTTTTTTTTTTATGTAATTACTGACTGGCTTTCTTTTGAATTTTTACAAATGTTTTATGTTTCAAGGCATTCTTTCTATGAGGCCTGGGCAGATGCCCTGTTCTGGACACAGACTATCATACCTTTCAATCAATCGTGACGGATGATCAGATGCCCACATTTTTACCTGTAATGGGTCAAAACAGTCTTGCACTTCTGAGCATAGCTGAATCTTCTCCGAATTTTGGGTGAGGGGCAGTGTCATATGATCTTATATTAGGATTCTTCTGGATCCACAGCTCAGTCAACTGGCTGCACTGGGATAGCATTGCTGTTGGAATTCAGCTAACTATAAAAATAGGCATGCATCTCTGCATTTTTTGTGATAGTGATAGTAATAATCATCAGCTCTTATTCAGTGCCTGCTCTGTGTCAGGCATTTTAATAAGTCCTGAGGGTACTACTGAAAATGGGTCAAAAAATATTCTGTCCTCATGTAACTCATATTCCAGTGAGGGGAGATAAACTATACACTTATAAAGATTTTAGCAATTAAATGATAAAGTAAGTTGGATAACATTATATAATCCTGTAACCATACTATTCAGAAATGAGACAGGAAAGTGGGATGGAAACGGACCTAGGGAAGTCTACTTAGGATTAACAAGAAGTCCCTTCAGAGAAAATGAGGACTGACCGATGCTCAGAAGCCAGCTCAGAATAGTTCTAGGGTAAAAATGTTTCTAGAAGAAGAACGTGTACAAAGACTCTAAACTAGGAACAGCTGTGAAATGTCTGAAGCACAGAAAGAAGGCCCACGTGGCTGTTTTAGATAACTAGGAGGAAGCAACATGATGTTATTAGAGAGCCAAGCAGAAATCAGATCATGGAGGATGTTGTAGGTCATGCTTAGGAGTTTGAATCTTATTTTAATTGGGAGCAAAGTGAGCCTTTTAAATGAAGGAGTGATGTGAAATCATTTATGTTTCTGAAATGTCACTCTGCCTGCTGCAAGGAGGAAGGAGTATGGTCAGGATAGTCTAGACTATGCTATTGTCAGAGGCTTAATATTATAAAAATTTATTTCTTGTTCCCACAGTTTCTTAAGCCAAAGATTTCCGAGTCATCCTTGATTTCACTTCCCACATACAAGTCACCTGCTAGTCAGGAGGCCATGTGCCTGAGTTCTAACAAATGGGGATGTTTGCAGAAAGGATTCTTATTTTTGGTCCAGAGCTCATGAAAGTGTGTGTGCTTATCTTGCTGTCTCTTCTTTAGTGCTGTGGAGATTTCATGTTAGGGAAAAGTCACGGGAGAGATGTTGCCTGGATCCCTGAGTCACTGCATGGAGAAGATATTCCCTAGAGGTGACCCAATATCACTGAAATGAGGCTAAGGAAATAGGGGAAAATGTTGATATGTGATGACTGTAACTGCCTTTGACCACATGAGCCTGGCATGGAAATAGTAATAATAGGGAGTCTGGTTACAAAGCAGTTTCAATGATCTAAATGATAATGGTGGCTGGGATCTGGGGGGGCAGCAATAGAGATGGTTCAGTTTCAGGCTATATTTCAGAAGTAGAATCAAAAGCAGGTGACTTTTCTGTGAAAGGTGAAATCAAGGATGACTCTGACATCTTTGGCTTAAGCAGCTAGGTGGAATGATGGTGCTTGTAACTGAGATGAGGAAGAAAATAAAAGATTCGTGTGTGATGTGTGTTTGGGGATCAAAAGTTATATTTTGGATATTTTTGACTCTGCATTGTTTATTAGGTGCTGAAACGGAGATGCCACGTTGGAACCTGAACAGTGGAATCTGGACCAGGGACCAAATCTGATATACTAAGATAAATTTAGAAGTGATCAGAACATTTGTGGATTTTAAAACTCACAAGAACCTGCCATCAATGCTATTATGTTCTCTTTTTTAAAAAGCAAATTTTGAGGCTAAAAAGGGTTAAGTAGCTTGCTCATGGTCCTAATTTGCATGTGACTGAGGTAGGGTTCAAATTCAACTCTGTCCAAACTCATTCTACCATTCCATTCATTTCAGTTGAGTTACAAATCTCCCTACCGAGTATTTGCTCTGAGCCCGGGGTCTCTCCAGGCTACAAAGAGGCAGATACTCACAGGTGCCAACCTTCAGAGGCACACGGTCAAGATGGCCAGATACCCTTTACTCCTGCGCCTTATTTCCCTGCACACGGACTTAAAGCTCATCAGAGGCAGAGCTCTCTGCAAACCTTACAAAGTAGCGTCCTGATTATTTTCTATTTTTACTGTTGTAGAAATAAAGATGCTTTATTTTCATGATTTCAGATGGCTATTTTCAGATCTGAATTACGTGTATAATCTAAAGAAGGATCACTGGTACTGGAAGCAAATATCATTTACCTTCTGATTATAGACTGTGAAGGGGGAAATTAGAAATGGGAAAAACTATCTTTCTCCTCCTACACTGTCTCTGTAACCAGATTATCTGAGCTCAAGGCTTTTACTATCCTCCTTAACTTGAAGTGGTTTCAAAATCACCACTTCTTGGTTTCTATTTCCTAGTATCATGCCCAGGTTTTATATACTAATCATTTTCAGGGGTAGGATTTAGCCCTCTTATTGTCACCCTGTTTGGGTAATGATAATTGTTTGACTCTGGTGTTGAAGGGAATGAGAGTGTTTGCCATCTGTGCATTGGAGAGACCTCTAAATTGTGGAGCTGAGAGGAAGGGACAGGAAGAAGAAGGTCTGAGACCTGTGAGGTTTCCAGGGTGCACCAGTGTAATGATCTGGTTCCTGAATGTCAAGTAAAATGTCGGGAGAATGCTGCCCTTAAGTGTCTCTTGGTTCTGCGCCTCTTCAGTAGCTCTAGAGTCCAGATGAGATTCCATTACCATGGAAATTAACAGCCGTGGGGGCGTTCATCCTTTCTTTCTCCCTTTGTGATGTAAATAAATGCTTATGCAGACCCTACTGTGTCCAGAAACATTTTAGAAGGAAAGTCCAGTGGACTGGGATTCCGACGTCGTGAGTTGAAAGCTTCCCTAAATGATTTAATAGACACTCAGCAAGTCACACATCCTCTCTGAGGTTCAGTTTCTCCACCTGCAAAATTGAGCACAATAAATCCTGTTCAACTTAACTCACATAACGTTGGTGGCACTCAAATGAGATGTAGTGTGTGACAATGCTTTGTATAATATAAACAAATCTCCCTATTGTGTGCTGTCGGTCTGCCTATTAGATGCTGTGAGAACACAGAGAGGAATGAACCAGCTCATGCCTTTAAGATGAGCACAAGGACAAATGCATGGGAAGCTGTTATTGTTGATGCTGACAAACTACCCCAAAATTTAGTGGCTTAAAACAATAATCATTTTGTCATATTTCAGAGATTCTGCAGGTCAGACTTTGAGCAGAGCTTACCTGGGTGACGTTTTGCTCCTTGTGGCATCAACTGAGATCACTTTGTGGTACTCACTTGGCAGATGGGCTGGCTTGGGGAGTTCAAGAGGGCTTCACTTGCATGTCTGGCACCTTGCAGGGGTGATGGAAGGCTGAGCTCATCTGGAACTATATACCAAGACACCTGTATGTGGCCTCTTCAACATGGTAATCTTAAGGCTGTTGGATTTCTTACATGATGGCTGGCTTCCCCCAGAGCAAGTGTCACAATAGAACCAAGTAGATGTTGCATGGCCATTTAGAATGCAGCCTCAGAGTTCACATAGTGTCACTTCCACCACAATTGATAAATTCCAAGTGGAACCAGTTAAGATTTAATGGAGAGGAGAAGGGTTAGGTTCCACATGTTGATAAGGAAGTGGCAAGGCTATGTTCTGGAAGAGTATATGAGATAGATAATGTTGTTGCTACTCTCAGAAGATACGATCTAAAAGATTCAGTCCTTCCTCTGGCCACAATGATCCATACCCCTTCCCAATGAAAAATATTCTCATTCTTTCCCTCAAGGACCCCAGAGTCTTGCTCCATTTTGGCATTGACACAAAGTCTAGGATCTTATTATCTAAATCAGGTCAAGATGAGTCTGAGGCTCCTTGGGTACAGATGCTTGATTACATCTTCCAAGTCTGGTTCCTCTCAGTCTGAAGACCTCAATCCAAAGACCCAAGTTATCTGATCTCCTTGAATTCAGTATATAAAGGTAAGACAGTGACAGGATAACTGCAATAAACGTTTCCCTCCATAAGACAGGAGGCACATAGTTAATGCTGGTCCATAGAAATTCTGATATCCACCTGGGCTGTCTTTAGCTCCTTGATTAGGGCCTGTTGCTGCTTCCTGGGAATGATTCTCTGTCTGATCCATCCTCTGAGCTCTTGGTTCTGCCTTCTAAGTCATCTTTGCTTTTCTGTAAAAATGTGTACTCTGATTACAACTGAAGAGTTTCCTTAGCTGCTTCCTGCCCATAGAACTTCAGAGATCTAAGTCTCTTTTCATTTTGCATTCTTTCCATCCCAGTTAGGCTAACCTGGCTGTGCTTCAGTCATTATAATTCTTTTAAAAATTGTGTGGATTTTTAAAGTTTGTTGGTTGTTCACCACATTAGGTGAAAACGAAACCTACAAATCTCTTTTAGATGGGCTCTTCTCTACCTTGCGCTCCCTAACAGGTTGCTGTGGAGTTTTCGAAGTTCTGTTGTCTTTTTTTTTTTAAAGGTTTTTTTTTTTTTTGAGGAAGATTAGCCCTGAGCTGACATCTGCCAATACTCCCCTTTTTTCTGAGGAACACTGGCCCTGAACTAACATCTGTGCCTATCTTCCTCTACTTTATATGTGGGACGCCTACCATAGCGTGGGTTGCCAAGTCGTGCCATGTCCGCACCCGGGATCTGAACCGGCGAACCCCGGGCTGCCGAAGTGGAATGTGCGCACATAACTGCTGGGCCACCAGGCCGGCCCCGAGGCTCTGTTGTCTAACAGAGGGTCTGTGACACACAGCTTTCAGATTGTAGAAAGCCATTTGTTTCTTTGAAAGGTTGATGAGACACTACCTTGAGTATTTCTGAGATCTTGAGAAAGGATTTTACAGTCACAGCCTTGATTCCATGGGTCGACGTTTTTGGGGTAGCCTGTGGGATTTGATCTATGAATCCAGAACCTCTGTTATTTTGGAGTTGTCTGCTAGAAGAGGCAGGGGGAGAAATAGTTTTACTTTTGGATCTAACAAATCATAGCTTCTCTATATGTTCTCTGAATTTTACTTGAAAACAGATTTCTTCTTTAGCTCATCTGTAAACTATCTATGCATCTATGCTTATGTTGTAGTACACAGCTAAGAGAAAACAAAACATACTTCAAATTCTGCTGGACACTTTCTTAGCCAATCCATCCATTTATTAAGTAGATTTTCTGTTTTCTGTGTTACTGCTGGTGACAGTTTTGCTAAATTTTCTGCCGCTACACAACAAGGGTACCCTTTCCTCTTGCTTGCAGTAATGTTTTCTTCACTTTCCTTTAAACTCTCACAGCCAGTCTCCTTGAGAACCATTTTGCTTGCATTAAAAGTCTCTTTGAGGTCCTTCTGGGTTCCCCTTGCTGCACAGTCCCAAAGCCCATTCCACCTATTTTAAATTTTCTTTATACTGCCAGCACACTTCTGTACTACTATATAACAAACATCACAAAATTTGCTATGATAAACAACAGTTTTATTATATCTCATGTATTCTCCATGTCAGAAATTTGGTCTGAGATTGGCTTGGTGCTTCTTTTGACATTAACTGAGATCATTGATGGCACACAGCTGGCTGGTGGGCTGATCTTAAGAGCCCAAGGTAGCTTCACTCACAGGTCTAGTGCTTTGGCAGAAGTGGCTAGAAGGCTGGATTCATCTGGGACTATCAACCAGAATATGTACATGTGATTTTTCCAGCGTGGTGGTCTCAGGGCTGTTGAACTTCTTAAATGGCAGCTGGCTTCTCCTGGATAAATGGTTCTAAAAGGGAGGTGATTCTGTCCCCCAGGGGATATTTGGCAATGTCTGGAGATATTTTTGGTTGCCACACTGGAGGAGGGGATGCTACCTGCATCTAGTTGGTAGAGTCAGGGATGCTGCTAAACATCCTACAATGCACAGGACAGTCTCCCTCAACAAAGAACTCTCTGGCCCTAAATGTCATTGATATCAAGGTTGAAAAGCCTTGTCCTAGAGTGAGCATCCCAAGGGTCAAGCAGAAGCTTCATGGCTTTTTTCAACTTTGACTTGAAAACATGCAGCATCAGATTTAGACCAGATTTTAAGAGAGAGGGGAATTAAACTGGGTTTCTTGATAGGGGGTGGTGAAATCACCTTATAGAAGAGCATCTAGGCTGGGAAATATCATCACAACCATCTTTAGAAAATATAATCTGCTGCAGGAATTGTCAGGGAAATCTGAATGTGTTCAGTGCCATGAAAAAGGAGTGAGCATAATGCTTTAAGGATGCAGGAGATGCTGTTGCTTCTGGTTGGATGGATGTGATGAGGTTTCCTGAAAACATAATTAAATGGTTTTTAAAAATGACAAATTAAACCTTGAGAGAAGAGTAGTGTTTTGAAAAGTTCAGTTGGAGGGGAAAACATTCTAGACAGAGGGAACAATAGAAATAAAGGTATCAACTATTAGGATCAGCAAACTATGCCTTTTGGGCCAAATCCAGCTTGTCACTTATTTTGTAAGTAGAGTTTATTAGAACCCAGGCACATTCATTGAGTAGTTAAGCACAGAGACCAGATGGCCCAAGAAGCCTAAATAATTTACTGTCTGGCCCTTTATGGAAAAGTTTTCTGACCCCTGGATTAGTTCATTAATTTGTTTATACAACAAATACTTGTTAAGTGCGTGCTATATTCCAGAAATTGTATCCTATGTTGAGTATATGAGCAAAACAGACAAACAGCAAAACAGATAGAAAGAAAAAACTTCTATCATGGAGGGTGGCCTTAACAATTACAATATTTGAGAGCGCCAAAGAAAACTAAGTCCTGTGCTGGGGAATATTGAATCCTTAGGAAGAGTGATCTGTAGGCTTTATCACGATGATGACTCAACAGGTAAGACCTGCCAAAGGAAAAAGAGCCAAGCATGGGATGTGAAGGACAGAGATAAGAATTATCAGGAAAGCGAAGGGTATACACAAGGTTCCTGAGGCAGGAAAGACCTTGGCTTGAGAGAGTAATTGACAAATGGCCCATGTTGATGGGATGTGGAGAGCAAGCTGGAAAGTGTGGCATGAGGTGGGGTTGAAGGTCAGGCGTGGGCCAGGTCTTAGAGAGTCTTATGGGCCATGAGAAGGATATATGCTTTTTAATCCATTTTTAACAGAAAACCACTGAGAATTTTAAGAAGGAGAGTGAAATAAAACAATTTTCTTAAAAAAGAAAAAGAAAGAAAACTCTGGCTGCTGGGTGGAGATTAGATAAGAGGTAGATAAAAGAGAAATTGAGAGATAAGTGAAGCATCTGATAAAGATTCTAGGCAAGAAATGATGGTGGCATGATGTAGAAACTGTGTTTCTCAAACTTTACTGTGCCCGTGCGTGACTTGGGAATCTTGTGAAAATGCAGACACTGACCCAATAGACATGGGATGGGGCCAAGATTCTTTGATTTAAACAAGTTCCCAGGTGATGTGATGCCCTGGTCCACAGACTACACTTTGTGTAACAGGAGTCTAGAGGTAAAGACATAAAAAGTAAGATTTTTAAAATGTTTTTTGAATCATTCATTTTACTAACACTTTTCCATGACTAGAAATCTTTTTTTTTAAAGATTGGCCCTGAGCTAACATCTGTTGCCAATCTTTGATTTTTCTTTTTTTTTATTCTTCTCCCAAAAGTCCCCCAGTACATAGTTGTATATTCTAGTTGTAGATCCGTCTAGTAGTGCCATGTGGGATGCTGCTTCAGCATGGCCTGATGAGCACTGCTGGGTCCATACCCAGGATCTGAACCAGCGAAACCCCGGGCCACTGAAGCAGAGCCTGTGAACTTAACCACTCAGCCACAGGGCTGGCCCTGACTAGAAGTTTTAAAGTAAGTTTGTAAAACAAAATCATACAAAAGAGTAAATCCAGCCCAGGCACTTTCAATCATTATAAATAAGTCAGTGCTACATGAGAAAGCCTTTTACAGAGCTTCAGATATGGGACATAAGCTGAGAGCTAGAGTTTGAGAAAAAGGATGAAATTCCAGCCAGTTAATGAGCAAATGCCCGGGGGATGATAAATTTTATTAATTTTCCTAATAAAATTTTATTGAGTGAGTCAAAATGAAGAAGAAATAGTCCCTGCCTTAAAAGATCTCTTTTAAGCATATATGTAGCAAATTCACGAAGAGAGAGACGTGGAATTTTAACATGTTGTGAAAAGCATTTCCAACAGGGTCAAGGCTAGAGTGTTATGGGATTTCCAAAGGGTGGTGGTCTTGTTGTAAGGTGCCAGGAAGGATCTCTAGGTTGACCTTCAAGGGATAACTAGGAGTCAGATAACAAAGGAAGAGGAGAATGTTCTAGGCAGAGGAGATGGCCCAGAGTTTGGAGGAGTGTGATGAGAGACACCTGCTGCTTTTTTCAACACAAGGACTTATGGTGCTGGCAGTCAGAAGGTGTCTTGTCAGACTTCAGACTGATGTATAGTTTATATAATGTGTACAGTGCCATTCACTGTAGTCAATTCAAACTAGCAAGAATTTCTTTCTTTTTTTACTTGCATTTTTCTCAGTTCATCCTCTTTTTTTTTAATTGTGGTAACATTGGTTTATAGCATTATATAAACTTCAGGTGTACATCATTGTATATTTCGATTTCTGTGTAGATTACATCATGTTCGCCACCCAAAGACTAATTACCATCCATCACCGCACACGTAACTAATCACCCCTCTCACCCTCCTCCCTCCCCCCTTCCTCTCTGGTAACCACCAATCCAATCTCTGTTTCAATGTATTTGTTTGTCATTGTTTTTGTCTTCTATTTATGAGTGATATCATATGGTATTTGAATTTCTCCCTCTGACTTATTTCACTCAGCATAATACCCTCAAGGTCCATCCATGTTGTCACAAATGGTTGGATTTCATCATTTCTTATGGCTGAGTAGCATTCCATTGTGTATATATACCACATCTTCTTTATCCATTCATCCCTTGATGGGCACCTAGGTTGCTTCTAAGTCTTGGCTATTGTGAATAATGCTGCAATGAAAATAGGGGTGAATGTATCTTTATGCATTCATGTTTTCATGTTCTTTGGATAAATACCCAGCAGTGGAATAGGTAGATCATATTGTAGTTTTCTATTCTTCCTTTTTTTGAGGAATCTCCATCTTGTTTTCCATAGTGGCTGCACCAGTTTGACTCCCACCAGCAGTGTATGAAGGTTCCCTTCTCTCTACTTCCTCTCCAACACTTATTGTTCCCTGTCCTGTTAATTATAGCCATTCTGACTGGAGTGAGGTGATACCTCATTGTAGTTTTGATTTAGCAAGAATTTCTTAAGCTGCTAGTGTGGTCCTGAGCATAGTAGAGACTTGAGAATAAGAAAGTGTTGTCAATAACACTGACTAATGTCTATTAGTAACTAATAACAGAAGAATGCACTTGAGCCCAGAGAAAGAATATGACCAATTCATGTAACTTAGCAGAGGCCCCCCAGCACATGAGTAGAAGAAACAGAATTCCAGCCTGGCTTCTCTCACTGCAGAACTGCCTTTGCTAGAACTTGCAGTTTATTTAGAGAGACAAAACCAATACACCTAAGTCAATTAGAGAGAGATACAAGATCAACATTACAGTTATCAGCTAGATCGCAATGCCTTTTCAACGTGAAAGTAGCTTTGTTGTTTTTCTTCTGATTACAGAAGCAATGCTTCCTCTTTGTAAAACAATTCAAACTTTGATAAAGTTTGGATTGTATAGTGCAAGAGATGGACATTCTCTATAATCCCATCACTCTACCTAATGCCAGAAATAACCACTTATAACTACCTTTTTGTCTTGGGCTTGCATGTGCAGCATCTCACAAGAAGAAAGGTGTTAAAAGAAGTTGGAGCAAACTACATGTAATGTTATGTGATCTATTTTTTCCTGCACATGCTAAGGAACTATTTGAAGGTAAAACTGCACTTATGTTCTTCTTAAACTTTTACAAAGATGCATTAAATTCTTCTAGATTGATAAATAATTTCTTGGCCACTTGATACCCACTTAGCTCCAGCTAGCTCAGGCAGGATGATGTGAGTGTACTAATACCGGTCATTGTGTTATTTTGGGATTCCTCTCCTCTCTCTATCCTTGCCAGAGGGTCATAATTGGGTCACATGATAGGTTAGTGCCACGGTCCCACCTCTCTGGGATGTGGCTTCATCCTTTTCCAAATCACTATCAATGTGTTTGTGCATGTGTGTGTGATGGGTGTATAAAACAAGTTAGCTTTTACTTAGATGCAGTTATCTGCAATAAATTCACCCATTTTAGGCATTCAGAGTTTGATCAGCTCTGACAAATGTATACAGTAGTATAATCACCCCAACACTCAAAATATAGAACACTTCTTTTACCCGCAAATAGCCTTCCTTCCTCTTTGCGTTCGATACTCTCTTCTCGTTCCTGGCCCTAGGCAACCACTGATCTTTTTTCAGGACCTATAATGTTGCCTTTTCATGAAAGTCTTATAAGTGGAATCATAAAGTATGTGGCCTTTTGTGTCTGGCTTCATTCTCTTAGTGCAACGCCTTTGAGCTTCACCTATGCTGTGGCACGTGTCAGTAGCTTGTTTTTATTGCTGAGTAGCGCTCCATTGTATCAATACACCCCACTTTGTTTATCCATTCACCGGTCACCATGATCAACATTTGCAGTGTTTCCCTTTAGGGGCTATTATGAATAATGCTTCTACAAACAGCCACATGCCAACTTTTGTTTGGACATATTTTATATTTCCCTTGGGTGAATGACTAGGATGGACTTGCTGGGTGGTATGGTCAGTGTATGTTTCGTGTGCATATTATCCATTCACATGTAGTCTTTGGAAAAATAAGTCCTTTCTCTGTTTTCAAAAACTGAGTTGTTGGTCTTCTTTTCATTGAATTGCGAGGTTTCTTCACATATTCTGGATACAAGTCCTATATCAGATACGCTTCTATCTGATATTGTTCCATAACTTTTGGATACTCTTTTTGGTTTTTCTTCCTTTCACTCCACCCAGTGGAGGCTTGGTGGAAGAAGCTGGTGAGTGGATATGGCCTCCCTTGTGTCTGGGCTCCTGAGGAGCTCACTGTCATGCTGGCCCATACTTGGTCTTTAAGAAGTTGGAAAAATTTCAGGTTTTTTTCTCCTTACCCAGTCTTATAAATACGACCTCTTTTGTTTCATTATCTGCCAAAGGTGAAACGTTTCTTGTGTCCTGTCTCTCCTTGGAAGGGCTTCTCATCCTTTGAAATTCAGTTTACTAGATGGTCTTGTGACCTCAGGTCTCTTAGAGGCTAATGTTTTTTTAAATATAGTTTTGCTGATTATCGGACTTTTCATTTGCCTGTTACGAGAGCAACACCATCTTGCTGCTTTCTATATCTTGAGCAGAAGTGGAATTGCCTCCATCCCCACTGTTAACGGGACAGAAAGACTCCATTGCTGGCACCACTAGAGTGGGTCAGTGTGGGCTCCGGGAGCCCTCTGTGCCCTGGACTTTCAGATAGTAGGGGCTAGAGTTTGGGCATGGCCATGGTCTCTGTCATGAATGACCTGGTTGCCAAGGTCAGTGGCACTTCTGCTAATATTCCTCGTCCTCTTCTCTAACACCACTAGGGCAGTATCTTTCTCTCCTCCTTGCTAAAGGCCTTTCACGAGGCCCCCATATGTGAGATCTCTCCGGCCTATTGCATTCTTCTTTCGGTTTCTCATGGCTCTGCCGTCTGGACTTTTAGCCCAGGTTCTGCTGGGGCTTGTTTTAAGAGAGTACAACTTTCACCTAATGCTCAGTTCCCTGTGCAAACACTCCTGGCTTGAGACTTTCCATTCTCCTCTGTCTCACAGTGAGTCCCCTCCCCTGTCCTATGCAGCATATCTGGAGGTCAAGAGTGGTCCTGGTCTCTTTCTTGATGGCTATATTGGACCCCATGGTCGTCTCCTGTGGTTTGTCCTCTCCAAGGCCAGCCCTTAGTGGCCTGATATACTGGAATTCCCAAAATGACTTCTCAGATTAGACCTAACTTCAGGAACCCTGGATACAAATACTACTACTCTTCCCTCAGATGCTTACACTCTGTTTCCAAGATGCTGTGTTTGCGTCTAAACACGTTGTCCCTGCATTTAGCCGAAGTTTAAAATGTGCAATTGCCTGTCTGAAATCAGTTCTGGCTGAATGCTCCAATTCCAGTTGATTCAAGATGTGGGTTCCTCCTTCATCCCACCCCTAGCCAAGGCTGTGATCCTTTGAAACACACATCAAACCCATTTATTTTCCAATAAAAATGGACAAAGAAACAAAAGGTAATAGAGGGCTTATGATTTTAGGAAAGCCCATGTACTGACATGCTGATAAACCACTGTGGCTGTCATTATTGATGCCCGTATCCTCGCCGAGGATGTCAGCGCTTAGCTGATGGCAATCACTGGTCGATGAGGAGACAGCTCACGTGGGACTCTAGCCACGGCTGTGAGGGCTGACAGACATGGTCATCAACACTTCCCTTCCTGCTTCCAGGGCTCTCTTGAGACAAACTTACCAAGAGTATTGCTCACTCAGTTGTGAAATGTGACAATATAGGTTATTGATCTATTGTCTTGTTGGATATACTAGTTAAATATGAGATTTGGGGTTAAGCAAACCTATCTTCCTTCCCTCCCTCCCTCTCCAGGAAGTGGCAAGGCTCTATACATGAAATTGGTCATATTCTGTCTCTGAGCTGTAAAGCAATTGGATCGCCTGCCTTCTCCTTCCACCCTCCCCATGAAAAGCCCTTTAAGAAACCTCTATAATCAGATTAAACACCACAGAGCCCAGTCTTCCAAAGGAGGCCTGTCCCATTTAGGGTTAACAGTCCTCCAGCTATTAAGGCCGGGGCCACAAAGTCCCAAATCCCCACATCTCACACCTCAAACACTAGCATGAAGAACACCCCAATTGACTCAGGAAATATATTTTCCTGAGACCAAGGGTGTGTGAAATTTATTCTCCAATTGGCTGATCTCTGGAACAGTTGTTTGTCATAATCAGATTTTGAGATCATATATCTCCTTCCAAGTGATGGTTGTGCTGTAACCTCTGGCTCCATCCACACTTCTGGTCTGGGTAGAGCAGCTTGCAGCAGTGAATGAAATCCGTAGCTGTCTTATCAAGTAGTGGCAGTCTGTGTTTTGTTTAACAGTGCTGGAAATTAGTTTTTCAGGCACTGATCTTGACAGGTCAGCTGTCAAAAGTGGGTGTCTGTGGCTGTAAATTCGTTGATCCCATAAACAAAATACTGTCTGCAAAATACAAGGGGAAGTCAGAGTGGAAGCTCTTCTGTACAAATGAAATGGTCTGCAGCTGCATGACTAAGTGTCAGGACTTCTTTGGGTAAAAGGTTTGTCTGGCTTCCCATTTCTCAAGCCTATCAGCCTCATTTGGCTTTCATTGACTTTTTCTTCGGCATTCTGAGCGGGGAGCATCAGGCACATTCATGTGGGAGGCAGGATGTAGTCTTCCCTAACCTTGGCCGGCTGCAAGTTTGGGAATCCATTGAAAGGCTTTATTGGATTTAAAAAAAAAAAATTCCATTGGGATCTTTCCTCTGGACTGTGCCTTTCTCTGGTCTGGTTTTATGTATCAGGTACTCAGAGGGATGGCCTCATTCAGAAATGATGAAGGTCACTGCTCTGGTCTGAAGATATGGGCAAGAGCACACGGCTTTGTGGAAGTATGGGTATTCACGCAGCCTGGGGTGCTCGGCTCCTGGCTGATGTGAGGGAATAATAAACTTTCCTGCCCAGCTCAAAGGATCCCAGATCCTGGAACATGGTTGCGCTTTGATGTGTTTGAAGGCAGAATTTTGGTTTCTCTTTGAAGTATTCCTTTTTCTTTGTTAGAGTACAGGATGCCCGAAGGCCAGGGAGAGAGAAGTCTGTATTAAAAAACAAAAAAATAAATAAAAACCTTTAAGTCCTAAGTACTTGCAGACAGAAAAATAGGAATAACAACAGACTTGGAGGATGTTTTTTTCCCTCTCATGAAGATGCACTTTGACTTAAATGGCCTTGCCTTAGGATTTTTGAGTAGTAAGTAGCATGATTTGCTGCTGTCCCTCTTCCTTAGTGGAGAAAGCTTGCCTGTCTCCATGGGGGCAGACCTTATCAGTGGCCACTTCCCTGTCTCCAAGCTCAACAGGCTTGTGGGCCCTACCCCATCTTGGAGAGGTCTTAATGTGCCCCGTCTAGGGGATGGGCACCCCTCGGCTACAGCTCCTTGCAGCCAGAGGACTGATTTGTTGGGTTCCGACTCTCAGATTGACCTTGGCAACCCGACAGATAATTTGACTCTGATTGCTCCCTTCCATTCCGTCCTCAATCACACAAGTGCGTGTGACAGGATTTTGCTTAGTCACCTGTGCTAGTTATTTTTATCAAGAGCATATTTTCATTCCTGTGAAAAACCTGAAAAACCTGTTAAAAACATAGGAGAGCATACAGAAGTAATAATGATTATTCATAACTCCACTACCTAGATATATGCACATACTACATTTTAACACATCTCCTCCCATTTTTACCATCATTTTTTTCTTTTTTGGTGAGGAAGATTGTCCCTGAGCTAACATCTGTGCCAATCTTCCTCTATTTTGTATGTGAGATGCTGCCATAGCATGGCTTGATGAGTGGTATGTAGGTCCACGCCTGGGATCTGAACCTGCGAACCCCAGGCCGCTGAAGTGGAGCACATGGACTTAACCATTATGCCTCTGGGCTGACCCCACCACCATCTTTTTTAAAAAAACAATATAACTAAGGTTATATTGTACACATAGTTTTATATCCTGATTCTTTAGTTTGTGATGATTAAGTTATTTTATAGAAGGTTATTTCAAAATGATTTTCTCCCTTGAACAGCTCCTCACCACGGTTGGTAGGGAAGGTATTTTTATTCCATTTTATAGATAAGAAAATGGAATCACAGTGAAGTCAAATTTATTCAACAAATGTTTGTTGACTGCCTTCAGTGTTTCAAGCGCTGTGCTGTAAAACGTGCGGTCTGGGGTCAGTCAGGTGAGTGGTGGAAACACAACTAGATCGTAAGTGTACCGACTTGTGCATATGCTAATTCCACACGCCCAAGTTCCCGCCTTCTTTCCCAAATCTATAGCAGTTATAGCAACTTGATCTTCAAGAGGAGAATATGGCATTCAAGGCAAGGTTGGAAGCCCTGGGATGAGAATAAGCAAGAGCCTGAGACTCTAGACAGTTTCTAAAGATGGTTTTGATCCCAGGGACAAAGTAAGAAACCCAGACAGCACAGCTGGATCACAGACATAGGGCCAGCATGGAAGACACTGGTGATCATTTCCTCTGCAGCTTCATAAGATAATGATGGAGAGTGGGCTGAACAGTTATGGGGATGCAGGCAGCCCAAATACACATCACAAGTCCCTTGAGTCCCTTTTGGAGGTCCCAGAGAATGCAAGGAATCAACACCTCAACAACTTTTGTCTGAGTTTGTTCTTGTCCCTTTGACCAGCACTTTAGTCCAGCTGTAGGAACTGATTCTGGGCCCCAGTGGCAGTTCCTGAGACCCAGTGCAGAAAGAGCTGTTTGCTTTCCTTCTCTTTATGCCAGTTCCAAGAGTGCCATCTCTTTGATGTTCTTCAGCAGGGCTCTGGATAGATGCTAACTTTGCTCTTGACTGCAGTGCCCCCCCCCCCAATTAGTGGTGGCCGTGGGGAGCTCCTCAGAGTACATGCTCTTAACTAAATTATTCATTCATCACTGCCGGGCATCCTATTGTTTAGGATGGATCAGATCTTAGTTGGTATTGTATCTGAAGTGACAGCTGGAGTTTCCAGGTTCCCTTTAAACTGGTTTTAGAACCACATATCTCATTCTGATGATCCTGCTTTCAGCCTCAGGGTTGTAGTATCTTCCAGGGAGAATAGTCCCACAGAGTCTGGAACTGTGGCCTCGTAGTCAAGGCTCAGTGTGGAGACCCTGCCTCAGATGTCAAGACTACGGGAAATGCTGGGGGAGTCGCAGTGTCCATAAGAGGCGCTGTTGTAGCTCCTTTATGGTACCTGGTGGCGCTTCTCCATAGACGGGTGGTTTTTCTGCTCTGCTCAACTAGCGGTCTTGAACGTTTTCCCTGAGGAATAGTAGATGCTGTCTGTGGCAGTCTGATTCTTTAACCCCATGCTGCTTAAATGGTGGTCCACGGAGCAGCAGCAGCAGCCATACCCGGGAGCTTGTTAGACAGGAGCAATCTCAGCCCAGAATCAGGAAGTGCACACAAAATCCCGGGGTGATTTGTACGTTTCACAGGTCGAGGATCGCTGCTTTCATCTGTAGCAGAGGTTCACAATCCTGGCTGTGCGTCAGAATCACCCCGGGAGCTAAAATCTCCAAATCCAGCTTGCTACCGACCAATTTAATCAGAATCTCTGGAGGTGGGGCCCAGCCTTCAATCTGTTTTAAAAACCCTCTTAAAAGATTCTAACATGCAACTAAGTTAGAGGCCCAGTGACCTAGAAGAACAGAGATTCTCAACCAGAATGGCTGGGGAAGTGTTAACGTTCCTCATGCCCGAGTGCTGAGATCCTGTTAAATTGGCTTGAGAGGGGGCCAGTATCTGTGTTGTTTTACAACTCACCGATTAATGGTTGAGAATCACTGATCCGATGAAGCTGTCATCATTATTGCCCACGCCCTGCAGGGATGCAGGGTGGGGAAGCAGACCCAAAAGTGCCTGTGTCTCCCGTTGTTTCTGGGCCAGCATAGGGTGTCCTCAACTGCCATAGGGTGCCTATCAGGGATGCATAGGGTCGTTGGATAGACCCTGCAGGCTCAGGAGGCTAGAGCAGATGCAGAGCACGTGTGTTCTTGGCCTCTGCCTGCATATCAGGGAAAATGATGAAGCTTGCACTGCAGTGAAGACAGGCAGTGAGCTCTCGACTTTGCTTGCAGGAGGCACCTGGGCGCGCTGGGTCTCTGTTACTTGCCTCACTGCTGAGCCTCATCCTGCCCTGATGGTGGCAGTGGCTGAACTCCAGGGCCCTCTGGCCTGGGCAAGTCAAAGGAGTAATTAAAGAAAGAGGACACTTTGTGGAGACACAGTGGCATGACCTCAGTAGGTGGACGGAATAAAATTGGACGTAAATATTCATCCTAAAATCGAGTTCTTACCACTTGGTTTCATTTTAAGGATGCGGCAACTGCTCAAGATCCTGATGAACTGATGGTGGAAATGGCACTCTGTCTGTCGCACTTTTATTCTTTCTAAGGTTTTAAGATGGCTCTGGGTCTCTGGGAAGCTCAGAGATCTCCTGGGCCCTACCTCCCTGATTCAGGATCCCAGGTTAGGAGCTGAGTCCCTAAGGTGTGCACAGGTGCCCATTCTGTCCCTCACACTCCCTTTTTCCTTCACAGCTGGCGACGTGGGACTCAGAGAAGGGCCTGAATGGCAGCCTGCAAGAGAGGCCCACGGGCAGCCGCCTCCAAGGACTGACTCTCAAAGTGGTGACTGTCTTGGTAGGATCATGGGTCTACTGGGGAGGGTCACTCTTCAGGCTTTGAGTCAGAGGTTTCTCCCTGTTGGTTTAGTGCTGGGTTCAGAGAGACGGGGACCTTGAGTAGTGGCTTGAGTTTTCATAAAGCCTTTCACTCAAATGGTTTTGTGAATAATGAAGGAAGAGTAAGATTGGAGATTCTGCCCCAGACCTCTGAGGCTATCCATGGGAAGTCACTGGGCTGCTCTGGAGAAGAACCACTGATCCAGATCCACTGCAGAGCTCCAGAGTTGGCACAGCTGCTCTCCTTGCTCTGGGATGGAAACAGGGTCTTGACTTTAGGAAAGCTTTGCTGATAGCCAGAGTCCCCAAAAGAGGCAGGCCGGAGGACATTCTCTCAGTATCCAACACCACCGATGGGCCCATGTGACACAAAATTCATAACGAAGAGGACTTGTTGCAATTTTTCTGCATCTTGTCCTGGAATCAAAGACTTTTGCATCTTTGAGAGACCTCAGAAACATCTTCCTTTCAATTTCCTTCTTCACCTTTCTAGAACTGTAGAAGACATTTTAGATTTACCTCTTATTAGGGGGTCAGACCTGGTCCCAATGTTCCCCTCTGTCCCAGAGGCCACTGGCATCTCCTTTACTCTAAGAAGCCTTTGGCAGCAGTATTCCTGCGTTCCCTATATGCACACCACAAATAAGCATTACACCCTACTTTCCCCTCGAAATTAAATTAATGAGATATATTTTCTCAGGCGATTTGCCAAAAGGCCCCTTTGTGTTCTGTTTCACAGGATTGTGGTGGGGAAGCTGAGGTGTTTTCTAGATGGCTGCATGCTCTATAGGAGCACATGTGACACAGCACAAGATGTGTGAATGTGAACGTGGCATGGCTTCGGACTTGGGGGCTGTGGGGTTTAATTCTATCCTATCCTTTGACTTCTGATATGACCTTGGCCCATTAATCACTACTATTTTCTAGTACAACCTGATAAATGTGCTCCTGTCTTCTCAGTCTAATATCACAGAGCTTTATTGTCATTTATTATCCTAGATGAGAAGTATTCACATTTCTTATATGACTCCCAAAGAATTCTGGCATTTCCTAAGGACAGAGCCCAGATTGTTGCAAATGAAGGATTGAAAACCTAAAACCATGTTATTCTGGGACATGGGGTTCTGGACAGAACCTGGGATGACGGGACATAGGGCAGGTAAATCTCCATTCCTCCATCTATATGCTGGTTGGAGGGATCTTCCTATGCACTGTATCCTGAGCATCCACGAGCTGCTTTAGCAAAGGGCAGAGAGGTTCAGACTCCAGGCCTAAATTGGGTAAATACACGCACATGTCCGCAAACGTTCCAAAGTTACGATTCATCAGATTGGTCTCTCCAACAACACCCTGGAAATAGGTGTTAATGAACCTGTTATTTAATTGAAGAACATTCACTCTGTTGTCCTCAGGAAGAGCCTTTCGTGATGGTGGCTGAGAACATCCTTGGACAGCCCAAGCGCTACAAAGGGTTCTCCATTGATGTCCTGGACGCTCTGGCCAAGGCTCTGGGCTTCAAATATGAGATTTATCAGGCTCCTGACGGCAGGTACGGTCACCAGCTCCATAACACCTCCTGGAACGGAATGATCGGGGAGCTCATCAGCAAGGTAGGTCCCAAAAGCTGGTCCATGGGGAGGGGCACCCTACTCTGCCTCCGGGGTGATATCTAAGTTTGGCCCATTATGCAGTTGGAAGCATGGGACCAGCTAAACAACCACAGCTACCACTCTGCCTACACTAAGGCCTTCTTTTCCTCAATCCCCTCCCTCTCCACTATACCCATTTCTGCTCTTGTATTTTCTCCATCCCTGACCCTCTGTGATTTCCTTCTGTGCCCATTGCGCTCATGTCTTTGAAATCTATCTACTGTGCCTGCTCTGTAATACACTCTTCATGAACACCATCCCCACATTTGAGCTGAAGTAGGAACCAGGTTCTCTTGGCGGGTCCTGGTGAGTGCTTATTCTCTCCCTCATGGTGCGTAAGTGGGGTCTGTATGCATGTGTGTGTGCATGTGTGTGTGTATGTCTGCATTGCTGTGTGCAGGCTCTTCAGCTCCTCATACTAATTTCAAATCATTACTTTTCCTCCCTTCTATAGAACTTGGGTCCTCATTGAGATTCATCGCATGAGGCCAACTCACTGTGTCCCCACAACCTCTGGGTCATTTCCTCACAATCATTTATGATGATGGCATCTGACACAAGCCTTCCCTTTCCAGTGCTACCGTTGCCACCAACCTTGATGTTTGTGACATGCCTGAGAACAACCCTGGGCTCCCAGTGCTTTGACCTCCTCACCTCCAGTGACCTTTGCTTGTGCTCCACTCCAGCACCCACACCCATGTAGCTTGTTAACATCATACACGTTGCTGTCATTGTCCCACTCCAAGACTATAACCTGTTGTCCTTCTGACTCTTTTGGGCCTTTGCTCCTAAAACACAGGTTCTTTGCTTTATATACCCATAAAGGCAGACACAAGGCCTATAATTTCTCCGATTTCTCCTAAACTTAAAAAGAAAACCTTTAATGTGGCATAATTTGTATACTATAAAATTCACCCATTCCATATGTACAATTCAATGATTTTTTAATACATCTACTGAGTTGTGCGACCATCACCATAATCTACTTTTAGAGGCCTTCCATCACCCCAAAGAGATCTCTCATATCATTTACAGTTAATCCCATTCCCAACCCCAGCCATAGGCAGCCATTAATCTACTTTCTATCTCTGTAGATGTGTTTCTGAGAACATTTAATATAAATGGAATAATACAATATGCAGTCTTTCCCGTCTGGCCCTCTCCACTTAGCATAAGTCTTTGAGATGCATCCTTCTCCAATGTTTCTGTGCCCTTCTGAGACTGCATCCTTTCCTGCCTGGTGTGCCGCCTGTGGTTGAACCTTAAACCACTGTTCTCTTCATCTCCTGTGATTTTCGGTTTCTGACTTGTTCTTGCACCCCAACCCTGACTCGATTCTATTATCTGCCCTCTGACTGTGACATTCAGATTGTTACAGGCGATTAGAGAAGAAAGTCATAAACATGTCCAGACAGATGAACAGACAATGTGTGGCCTCCAATGTCAGCTGGGCCTTCAGACAGCCCGAGGTCCTTAACTTGTCTTTAGTTGGGTCCCTTGGCTATGTCCTTTAGAGACTGTTTTAAAAGTTGGCCTTTCTCTTCAAGCGACCTAATAATCTTCTATCCTCAATTAAAATAAAAAAAAAAAGATGGTGCTCCTATATTAGAGAAAGAACTGGAGACTTCTAGGCATGAAATCCTACTTCAACGTCCTATAAAATTCACATCTGCAGACATGGGCCCTCACCTCCAGTTTCAGAGGGAGGGGTGTTTTTCTTCCTGTTATGGGTCACCTCTCCACCTGTGTCATGAGGCGATTCCCTTTCCCTCCTCTGGACCTGGCTTCAAAGATTAGTTTCCCTCCATCCTATATTTTAAACCTATTCTGCTCCACTAAATCTCTTTCTCAATCCTTAAATATGCTCCAAACTCTCTGAATCCTAAAAAAAAAAGATCTGTGGATCTTAGGTTTCTGAGAAGTGAAAGCCAGAGATGCAAATGAATGTGACAAGTACAAGAGGAGAGCTCTGGCATCATCACCTCCAACATTTTTTCTCTTTACCCTTGATATGTTGTTGGATTTCACAGTTCCGAACATCAACATATCTGCCCCACTAGCCCACATTTAAACCTAATGAAATCCTTCTATGTGTGTTTCCCCAGTTTGAATATGTAGGTTGGATCCGTTGTCACCATTGGCCATTTCGAAATAATTCTAGTTCTGATGATGCCTCCTACTTGGAGGCCCAAGATACAAGATGGAGATGATCACTAGTGCTCTTGTGGTTGAAGCGGGTACTTCAGGCCCATTGTTACCCACCATCATCCATCTAGGGATAAGGATCGTTACCTCCACCAGTCTTGGCAGCTTTGTCCTCACAGTCTACCTCCATCTTAAAAGAGATCTTTGTCCATTTTTAAAATTAAGCCCATCTTGGAAAGCAAAATCCTTGGGAGGCACTTTTGAGAACATGGTGCACTCTGCCCAGAGAGTCCCTTCACGACTTGGCTTTGCTGTACAAAGAATCGACCCATATATCTGCGGACCATGAGGTAGAGGTGGTGGGAGATCAAAAGAAGTAGACAACCCCTTTTTTCTTGGAGGATATCACTCTCTTGCATAGAATTTGCATATAAAACAATCAGGGACTGATACATTAATGAGATGCAAGGTAGTTGTGTAGCTCACCACGTAACTTCCCAAGTATTTTTGAGAAGAGAGATGTTAGTGTGAGCTAATGGAGTTTGGAGAGCTTGATGGAGAAATGGAGTGTACTTGTGGCCCTAAAGTATAGGACAGATGCAGATGAGCCTCAAGAAAACAGGAGTGACTTAGTGTGTGCGGTGGAGGTGGGAACACCAGCAAAAGAAAGACGTCAGCTAAAGTTTGCTAGGGGGACAATAAGAGAGTGAAGAAAAACTGCAATTCTTACAGGAATGAGGATGCTTTCTATCTTCTCCAGAAGAGGTTTCGAGGAGTTTTTAGGGTTCGGGAGAGAAATTTGTAAGGTGAACGAGGTAATAAGAGACAACTTAGTGTTGGGTTTTCCTTACAATATTCGAGGTCACAGAGTGTCAACTCTCAACTCCATTTCCTTTGACCAGAACAACTCAAAGGGCAGAGGGGCAGCCCTTGACCCAGGGCAGAACCCAGCATTAAGCTGAGGGCTGCCGTCTGATAAGATGTTTGCCTTTCAGAGAGCTGACTTGGCCATCTCCGCCATCACCATCACCCCGGAGAGGGAGAGCGTTGTGGACTTTAGCAAGCGGTACATGGACTATTCGGTGGGGATCCTAATCAAGAAGCCCGAGGAGAAAATCAGCATCTTCTCTCTTTTTGCTCCTTTTGATTTCGCGGTCTGGGCCTGCATTGCGGCAGCCATCCCTGTTGTTGGCGTGCTGATATTTGTGTTGAACCGGATACAGGCTGTGAGGGCTCAGAATGCCGCCCAGCCCCGACCCTCCACTTCAGCCACCTTGCACAGTGCCATCTGGATCGTCTATGGAGCCTTTGTACAGCAAGGTACCTTCCTGGTTTCTTGATATTGGAATATCCCCAGGGGCCCGGGAGAACTTGTCCATTGGCAAAGCTCTTACTTGCACTTTGCCAAAGTCATTTTAAATGCAATTTTATTTAATCTCTAGGCCAGTACTCATATCGTGCTGCACCCCATTTCTCTCTGAGTAATATCAGATTGAAATTAAATGAAATGACAACAAGGAGCTCAACGTCAATCCTGATTCTTCACTTTAGATAAAATTAGAGTTCTGCTTTGCACTTTCCTCCCCTCCTACATTAGATTGATTGTTATGCACGTGGGGTTGTCAGATGAAACTGTATCTTGCTTAAATTTGAAGTCATAATGGGAAAAAAAAAATCATGACTGTTTTGTAATCATCTACGCGGTACTCCAGCCATTCTTGAGATGCAGTCTCCTATCCCTGAGAAGTCTGAATACCACTTGGGGAGTTAAGGATTATGCGATTTTGACCAGAAACGACAAATTGCAAAGTTCCTAATGTGAGCCTTGGCCTTGTTTGCACCTGGCAAAACATGTGTCACCTTCTGTGAGGTTGTATGAGAAGAGTCAGTGAAAAGCTTTCTTCCGATACCACATAAGGGACTAAGGAGCAATAATTGGCCTCAGAGAGGCAGCTTCTGACCGAAAGTCACATGCAATGATTTCTGAAAATCCTAGGGAAAAAAAGTCATCTAGTGAAGGCTGAATATTAGTAACAGTGATATGGTACATCTTATTTCTGAGGTTTAAAAGAAAGCTAAGGAACCCTCCGGGTAGGAGGTTATTCTGTATTTACAGAATTCCTGAGACTACTCTATGTGAATTTGAAATTGGAAAGGGACCTCACATCAGGTTGCAGCCCAGGAAGTTCTCAGCAGAGAGGTAGAACCTCCTAACTGGCAAATTTTGATATTCAGAACTCTATCTTTGGTGTTTTGACAAACATCACATCACTAAAAGGCCAGTCCTGGCTTTTCCATATTTTGTGGTCCTCCATTTCTTTCCAAGATTGGTGGTCTTAGGATTCTTTCCCAGGATTGTCACAGTCCCTCATAACCAGCTGACAGTCACTTCTCTGTTCCCCAACCCATCACCAGTAGTGGCTCCCTATGCCCAGCTGCAGGGCGGGACATTTACATGGGGAAGAACGTGAGAGCAGAAGCCCGAGACCAATCCATTTTGCTTGCCTCCTGCAGGTGGTGAGTCCTCAGTGAACTCCATGGCCATGCGCATTGTGATGGGCAGCTGGTGGCTCTTCACTCTCATCGTGTGCTCCTCCTACACAGCCAATCTGGCTGCTTTCCTCACAGTGTCCAGGATGGACAACCCCATAAGGTAAGATCCATTCCTCCTTCCAGATCTGGGACCGTTCAGTGCTCAGAGGCTGTAAAGAGTTGATGCAAACCTGTCCGGGCAGGACAGGGCTTAGATCCCTGATCTGAATTTGATGCATGAAGAGCTTCACTCCTGTTGTATTTTATTTCATGCACAATTGAATAAATGTGTAAAGTCATTAATAATATTTCTCTGAACATTTAAATCCTGCTTGTAAGACTAATAAATCAAAAGATTAAAAATTAACAATTGAAATTTCCTCAGACGTTTAAACATTGATTACAAAATTATTTAATCAAAATTTTCTAAACATTTAATTAAAATTAATTAAAACCACAAGTCTAATATATTTTTCTAGTCTTCAAACACTTTAAAATTATTTTTAAAAACGCCAGTTATTACAGTGATTAGAAAACTTATTTCACTGATATTTATAAAATTATTAAAACCAAGGACTACAAGTATTTCTTCACTTTACCAAAATATTAAAAATATGACAAAAAAGAATTAGTTCAACATAGTGAAATATCTTGGAAATGGCTTTGTTTTATGATCAGATTCCCACATACTGAGTAAATTACAGAAGAACTTGGACATAGTGAACATATGCTGGAAATGTGGTTGCTGAAGTGATCAAAGGCACAGATCTATTCTGCCCTTCCTTGGGTACACTGTCGGCTTCAATGTCACCTCTCACTTGATCCCTGATTGTGTTTTTTTGTGTCCCTGCCTTCAGTAATTTCTCCTTTAATTCATCATACTTGCCATCGTCGTATTGATTCGTTTCATCCATAGCGCTAATCAAGTCATCCATACTCGACTAGCCAGCTTCTATGGCTCCCAAATGCCATTTAAAAGAGTTCAGACTCCTTGACTAAGATTCAAAACTCAGTATGATATTATCGGGTGTTTTTTTTTTAGTTGACATTTTTATTGAGATAATCATAGATTCTCATGCAGTTGTGGGAAATAATGCAGAGAGGCCTTCTAATATCCTTTAACCAGTTTCCCCCAATGGTAACATTTTGCAAGACTTTAGTATCATATTATCACAACCAGGATATTGACTTTAATGCAATTGACTGATTCTGCTCAGATTTCTCCTCCTGTACCTGTACTCTTTTCTGTGTGTGTGCGTATGTGTGTGCATTTGGTTCCATACTGTCTTATCCGTGTAGATTGTGTATCCCCATCACAGTAAAGATACTAAATAATTTTATCCTTACAAGGATTCTTTGTGTTGTCCTTTTGTAAGCACACCCACTTCATTCATACTTCTTCCCCTCCAGCCCTGTTCTTAACCTCTGGCAACCAGTAATGTGTTCTCCATTTCTAAAATTTTGCCATTTCAAGTATGTTATATAAGGAATCATACATTTTGGGACTGGCTTTTTAATTCAGCACAGTTCTAGAGATTCATGCAGGTTAGTGTGTGCATTAATAGTTCATTGCTTTCTGTTGCTCAGTAGTATCAGACGTACCACAGTTTGTGTAACGATTCACTCATTGCAGGACATCTGGGTTGTTTCTAGTTTTAGGTAATTATGAATAAAGCCACTATGAATATTTGTGAGTGGGTTTTTATGTGAAGGTAAATTTTCATTTATATGTGATATATATCCAAGAGTGCAATTGCTGGGTCGTGTGGTAATGGCATGCTGAGTTTTATAAGAAACTATCAAACTGTTTTATCCAAAGTGACTACCATTTTACATCACTGCTAGTGAAGTAGGAATGATCCTGTTTCTTTGCATCTTTGCCAGCATTTAATGTTGTCATTGTTTTTATTTTACCATTGTGTTGGGCATAGAGTGATATCTCATTGTAGTTTTAATTTGCATTTCCCTAATGACTCCTTATGATGAACATCTTTTCAAGTGCTCAGTACTATTAATATATCCTCTTTGGTGAAATATCTGTTTATGTATTTTGCTCATTTCCTAATTGAATTGTTTATTACTGTTGAATTTTGACAGTTCTTTATGTATTTTAGATATTGGTTCTTTGCAAGATATGGGGTTTGCAAATATTTTCCCCCACTCTATAGTTTGTCTTTTGAATCTCTTAACAAGGTCTTTCACAGAGAAAAGTTTTTAATTCCTATGTGGTCCAATTTGTAAATCTCTTCTTTTGTGGAGCATGCTTTTGGTGTCAAGTCTAAATCTTTACCTAGCCTTAGACTCTGAATATAATCTCCTATTTTTTCTTCCTATAAGTTTTGTAGTTTTACATGTTACATTTCAGTCCACAATCATTTTTTAGTTAATTTTTGTATAAGGTGTAAGATTTAGGTTGAGTTCTATTTTTTTTTCCCGTCTATGGATATCAAATTACTCTAGCACCATTTATTAAAAAGGCTATTCTTCCTTCATTGAATTGCTTTTGTAATTTGTTAGAAATCAGTTGGGCATATTTGTGTGGGTCTCTTTCTGAGTCCTCTGCTCAGTTCCGTTGGTCTTTGTCTGTCCCTTTGCCAATACCACGCTGTCTTGATTACTGGAGCTACAGAGTAAGCCTGACTTTGGACAGTGATTCCTCCCATTTTATTCTTCTCTATTAAGATTGTTGTACCTATTCTAGGACCTGCACCTTTCTGTACAAATTTTAGAATAAGCTTGTCTATGTCAATAAAAAAACTTTTCTGTGCTTTTGATAGGAATTCCATTAATTATAGTTGTGATTGCATTAAACCAATAGATCATAACTTGCTCAGAATATTTATCATGAATGGGTATTAGATATTATCAAATGCCTTTATTGCATGAGTTGACATGATCATATGCTTTCTCTTCTTTAGCTCGTTAATATTAGAGATGACGTTGATTGTTTTTCCAATGTTGTACACCTTGAATGAATCTCGCTTGGTCACGGTCTATGATTCTTTTCATATATTGTTGGATTCTATTTGCTGATATTCTGGTTGAGGAATTTTGCATCTAAATTCATGAGAAATATTTGTTTCTACTTTTATTTCTTGCGCTGTCTTTCTCTGGTTTTGATATCAGGGTAGCACTGGCCTCATGAAATGATTTAGGAAGACTTCCCTCGTCTTCTTTTTTCTGGAAGAGATTATGAAAAATTGGTGTTAATTCATGTTTAAATGTTTGGTGTAATTCTCCGGGGAAACCATCTAGACCTAGAGATTTCATAATTTGGAGATTTTAAATTATGAATTATTTTCTTCACAGTTCTAGGGCAATTCATATTGTCTGTTTCATCTTCAAGACTAGTTGGTTTATATGGTTGTTCCTGTTTTCCATTTACTTGCTGATCTCTCTAGTTGTTTTATCAGTTATTGAAAGTGGGATATTGAAGTCTCCACCTTTTTTTTGAGGAAGTGTCCATTTCTCCCTTCGATCAATTTGCTTCATATATTTTGGAGCTTTATTGTTATGTGTACATATGTTTATGCTTGTAATTGTTATATATTCTTAGTGAATGACCCTTTTATCATTATATAATGTCCTTGTTTGTCTCTCATAAAAATTTTTGTCTTAAAGTCTACTTTATCTGATATTAGTATAACCATTCCAGTTCTCTTTTGGTTATTGTTTGCACAGAATATTTTTTTCATCCTTTCAATCTTTCATCCATTCACACTTTCAATCTATTTGTCTTTGAATCTAAAGTGAGTCCCATCTACATAGCATACAATTAGATTATGTTTTTTAATCCATTCTACCAAGGTCTAGATTTTAATTGGAGAGTTTAATCTATATTTATTTATTATAGTTAGTGATAAGGAAGAACTCACTTCTGCCATTTTGTTATATTTGTTTTCTATATGTCTTTCATCTTTTTTGTTCCTTATTTCCTTTATTGTTGCCCTTTTTGGGGTTATGTAGATATATTTTGCATTCCATTTTAATTCCCTTGTGGTTTCTTTTACTATGTATTTTTTGAGTTATATTCTTAGTGGTTGCCCTAGGCATCACAATGAATATCTTAATTTATAATAATTTTCTTTGGATTAATGCCAACTTTAATAGTATACAAAACTTTGCTCCTATATCACTCTATTCCACTCCATCTCTGCCCTAACAACTCCCTTTTGAAGCTGTCTGATTTCTTCCTTTTTAGGAGGTAATTAAAACATTTTTCATCCAATTTGTTCAATGGATAGTCTTCTATATTTAGTTTTTAAATTGTTATTTTTATGATTTTTTTACTTATTGAATAGACTTCACAATTTGTTTAAAAACAACTATCTAGATATTAGAATATATTATTAAAATATATGTTTATTGTTTTTTAATTTTAATTTTTAAAATTGTGGTAAAATATACTAACATAAATTTTATCATTTTAATCATTTTTAAGTATACAGTTGTGTCATTAAGTATATTTACATTGTTCTGCAAACATCACCACCATCCACCTATAGAATATTTCATCTTGCAAAACTGAAAGTTTATACAATACTCCCCATTCCTCACTTCTCCAGACCCTGGAAACCACCATTCTATTTTCTGTCTCTATGAATTTGACTACTTAGCATATCATCAAGTTTCACCATGTTGTAGCATGTGTCAGAATTTCCTCCCTGTATAAGGCTGAGTAGCATTTCATTGTATGCATATACCACATTTTGTTTATTCATTCATCTGTCAAGGAACACTGGGTTGCTTCCATCTTTTGGCTATTATTTAATAATGCTGCTATAAACATGTGTGTACAAATATCTGTTCAAGCCCTTGCTTTCGATACTTTTGGGCGTATATCCAGGAGCGGCCTTCTGAATTATATGGTAATTCTATGTTTAATTTTCTTGAGGAAGTACCCTTATTATATTCCACAGCTGCTGCACCATTTCACATTCCCACCAGCAATGCACAAGGATTCCAGTTTCTTCAGATTCTTGCCAACCCTTGTTTTCCACTTTGTTTTTGTTTCCATAATAGTTATCTTAATGGGTATGAAGTGGTATCTCATTTTGGTGTTGATTTTCGGTTCCCTAACGATTAGTGATTTTGAGCATCTTTTCGGGTGTTTATTGGCCATTTGTGTTCTTTAGAGAAATGTCTATTCAAGTCCTTTGCTCATTTTACATTTTTTGTTGTTGTTATTGAATTGTAGGACATTTTTATACATTTTGGATATTAATTCCCTATCAGATATATTATTTGCAAATATTTTCTCCCATTCCATGGGTTGCTTTTTTATTCTGTTGATAGTGTCCTTGGATGCAGATAAGTTTTAATTTTGATGAAGTCCAAATTTTGTTGTTGTTGTTGTTTTTGCCTTTACTTTTCCTGTCATATCTAAGAAATCATTGCCAAATCCAATGTCACGAAAATTTCCCAGTAAGTTTTCTTCTAAGAGTTTTATAGTTTTAGGTCTTATATTTAGATCTTTGATCCATCTTGAATTAATTTTTGTACATGGTGTAAGGTAAGGGTCCTACTTAATTCTTTTGCGTGAAGATATCTAGTTTTCCCAACACCATTTGTTAAAAAGACTGTCCTTTCCTCATTGCATACTCTTGACACCCTTGTTGAAAATCATTTGGCCATATGTGGGATAGTATTTCTGGGCTCTCTATTCTATTCCCCTTGTCTGGATGTCTGTCTTCATGCCAGTACCACACTGTTTTGACTACTGTGGCTCTGTAGGACATTTTGAATTCAGGAAATTTGAGATCTCCAAATTTGTTCTTTTTCAGGATTATTTTGGCTATTTGGGGTCCCTTGAGATTCCATATGAGTTTTAGGATGGATTGTTCTGTTTCTTCAAAAACCATCATTGGAATTTTGGTAGAGATGGTATTGAATTTGTAGATTGCTTTAGGTAGTAGTGACATCTTTACAATATTGTCTTCCAATCCATGAACAGAGGATGTCTTTCCATTTATTTGTGTCTTTAATTTCTTTCAGGAACTGGAATTGTTTTCGCAATTTCTCCTTCAGGTTGTTATTCTTAATGTGTAGAAATGCAACTAATTTTTCTGCATTGATTTTGTATCCTGCAGCTTTGCTTAATTCACTTACTAGTTCTAATATGGGTGTGTGTGTGCACGTGCGTGTGTGCACATGTCTAATTTTAAGGTTTTCTGCATATAAGGGTATGTTGTCTGACAACACAGATACTTTTAATTTTTCCTTTCCAACTTATATATCTTTTATTTCTTTTTGTTGCCTAGTTGTCTGGCTGTGACTTCCAGTACTAGGTTGAATAGAAGCAGTGGAAGTGGGCATTCTTTTCTTGTTCCTGATCTTACAGGAAAGGCTTTTAGTCTTTCACCATTGGGTGAAAGCTTTGGGTTTCTCATATATGGCCTTTATTATATTAAGCTAATTTTCTTTTCTTCCTAGCATGCTGAGTGTTTTTATCATGAAGGGGTGTTGAATTTTGTCAAATGCTTTACCTGTATTGAGATGATGGTGTGGCTTTTTTCTTCATTCTGTTAATGTAGTGCATTACATTGATGGATTTTTGTATGTTGAACCATTCTTGTGTTCCAGGAATAAATCCTGCTTAGTCATGGGGCATAATCCTTTTAATATGCTGTTGAATTCAGTTTTCTGGCATTTGTTGAGGATTTTTGCATCAATATTCCTCAGGAACATTGGCCTGCACTTTTCTTTTCTTATAGTCTTTTTTGGGCTTTGGTATCAGGGTGATGCTAGCCTCGTAGAATGAGTTAGGAAGTGTTCCCTCCTCTTGAATTCTTTTGCTAAGAGTTTGAGGAGGATTGCTATTCATTCTTTTTTAAATATTTGGCAGAGTTCTGCAGTGAAGCTGTCTGGTCCTGGACTTTTCTTTGTTAGGAGGTCTTTAATCACTAATTCAATCTCCTTACTAGTTATAGGTCTCTTCAGGTTTTCTATTTGTTCAAGATTCAGTCTTAGCATGTTGTGTGTTTCTAGGAATTTGTCCATTTCATTTACATAATCCAATTTTTTGCATACAACTGACAAATATTATAATATAAATATATTTGATTTTACTTTTATCATGTCTACTGATGCATTCTAAATTGTTTTCGTGATGTTTAACATTCTATTACCATTATTATTATTATGGTTCCCCACTATCACCATTGGAAGTTAAACATCCTCTTTTAACCTCCAGTAGTTTCCTTTAGGCTGAGATATACATCCACTACTATTTCTCTTTCAGAATCAAGAGTAAAACCATATATTCACATATCTCTCCCTAAGTAAGATGGTACTAGAATATCTTTTTATCCTCCTTTCCTTCCACTTATGCAACCATTTTGTGTTGATAAAACGTGAGATTTTAGACTTAGTGTACTATGGTTCTTTATTTTCTTCTTCTTTTTAAAGATATTTTATTTTTTCTCTAAGATATATATTTGGCATTTTCATTCTTTTGTTTTATCTCATCCATATTTATAGTCATTATTTGGACTGAATTCTATGTTCCGGTGGTTTCAATGTTTGTTGATTGTCTCTTTATTCTATGACAACCATTGTTTATTTATTTATTTTAATGAGTTTTTGTTCAACTAGAGCAGCTCTTTGAGCAATGTACCTAACAAGAGTTGTGTATTTTCTGAGAGCATATCTGAGAATCTTTTTCTGTTGCATTCACACATGAATTAAAACTTATCTGGGTATAATATTCTTGTTTCACATGTTTTCTCCTTAATAGTCTATAGAATTTGCCCCATTGCCTGAATTCTATAGAATTGGCTCCTTTGCTCTTCCTGTATGTAATCCTTTAGAGAAGCCCCATTCACCTCCTCTTCGTCCTCTCCTCTTTCCTTTCCTCTCTTCCCTTCTTATTCTTTCTTCCCTCTTTTTCTCCCTCTCTGTCTTCTCCCTCCTCACCTCCCTCTTCCCCTTCTCTTCCCCTCTTCCTCCTCTCTCCCCCATTCTTCTTCTCATCCTTCGTGTTCTTCCTTCTCCTTTAATCCTTCCTCCTCCTTCTCCCTCCCATTCCTCTGTCTTCACCTCCTCCCTTTCCTTGTCACTTTCCTCTCCCCTTTCTCCTCCTTCTTCTCCTCCCCTTCTTCTTTCTCCTCCCCACTGTTCTTCCTTCTTCCTTCTCCTCCATGTCTTCCTTGTCCTCATTTTCCACTTTTTTCTTGTCTGCCCTCTTGTCATCCTCCTCCTCCTCTCATTCTCTTTCACTTCTCCCTCCTTCTGATCCTTTTTCTCCTTCTTTTTCTATTATCTTTCTCCCCTTCTTATTTTCCTTTTCTCCTCCACCACTCCTCCTTTCTTATGCTTTCTTCTTTGTAACTAAGTTTAATAATAGCTTTGAATTAAAAAACTGCCATCAATATTTAATAAGGAGTTGACCTATATGTCATTAATTATGACTAGAATTCTCCTTTTTACATGCAAAAAGAAACTTGCACTTTAGCTCAATAATTTTGTCATCTATTAGGTATTTCCTCTTCTATTAAATCTTTCCTATTTATCTTTGTCTTGTTTCCAGGAACATTAACTTTTCACGTGTTGGTGCTATGAGTCCTCCATTTCTGTTGCACTCTCTTTGATTATTTTTAATTTATTATCCTTTTCCTTTTCATTCTAGGAGAGTCTCTCGCATTTCTGATTAGATTTTCTCCAGTGTTCATAGACTTTTCAACAATGTTAATGAATGTATAAATTCTACCTGTATGCTTTTATTTCTCTTTCATTCTTTCTTCCTCCCACTCTGTTAGTACTTTTTTATTTCTCAGTCACTCTTTTTGGATTTTATTTTAATTTTTTTTTATAAAGAGTCCTTCCTATAGTGAATTATACCTACAGAAAAACAAATATTCTTAAAATTTTACTTTATTTTTGAACAATATGTTTTTAGTATCTTTAATGAGATATAATATAAATGTATCTATACATCATTTCTTTCATGCTGAATCTTTTCTTTATGCCCCCATGTTGTGGTTTTTTGCTGTTTAGTTTGCTCTTGCTAGATTCTGGAGAACCCTTCCATAGACAAATAGATAGAGTCTCCTTGGATCTCCTAATAGTACACCTGGCTGCAAGTAGAATCGTCCTCTCAGATTCTAACCTGGCTTGTAAGTGGAGGTGAGGACTGTCATATAAATTCCCATTACCAGTCCTGGGCCTTAGTGGGAAATTTTCCCTTTTGAATTTTTGCCCTACTGATAAAGTTTCTGTTTCTAGAATTCTGATTGATCCAGCACCTACAACAGTAAGAAAAGCCACAGTGTATCTTGTTTTTTAACCTCCTTTCTGGCCTTGCTATTCTCCATGTCAGAGACAAACACCAGTAAACTGAGGTTTTTGCATGCTGTACCCTGCAGAGCCCAGAGGAATCCAGGGGCCTTCCTTTGTTGAACTGTTTGTCTATGTAGATAGAAAAGGAAATCCACTGAGATGATGCACTTTCAAAGCAAAATGAATCCATGTCTCCTATTGCTGTCTCCCACTAATTTCTGCCTTCTCCTCAAAATATTTGGTAAGTTGGTAGCATCCTTCCCTAGGTTCATGATACATGATTCTCTATAGTTTAAAACAATTACCTGGTAATTTCAGTAGGTATCTGGAAGGCTGAATGATGGATATCTGTCTTCTCTTTATCAATCTATCTTTCTTATTCATCCAAATGATCTTCAACCTATACATTTCAAGCTAATGTAAAACCATTCAATAATGATGGCAGTTCCCATTATAAATGTTCATACTTACCATCCATATAAATGTCCTAGTCTTTGGAACCTATAGATTTATTTAAAACACATAGAAAAGTCTGGTATCCAAGACAGACTGAAATTTTCTGGAGAACAAGAGACGTACTTAGCAATTAGCTTAAGCAATTTTTACCTTTCTCATTTGGAGTGGGTATGAGGTACATTCAGGGAGGAGGGCCTATCTCACTTACAGTTCACTGAAAATGTCTCAAAATGTTGTAATTACTTTCATCTCCATTACTATTACGAATAGATCTTCCCCTGTTATCATGATGAAAGCAGAGTCATTTGAAAAAGGTGGCATCAGCAGGTGGTTTGGCACTGCAGGCATCATTGCCCTGTATTGAGGAAATGCTTTGGCTAAAAATCCTAGGTGAGGGGCTGGCCCAGTGGCATAGCAGTTAAGTTCGCGTGCTCTGCTTTGGCGGCCCGAAGTTTGTGGATTTGGATCCCTGGCGTGGACCTACATACCACTCATTAAGCCATGCTGTGGCGGTGTCCCACAAACAAAATAGAGGAGGATTGGCACAGATTTTAGTTCAGGGCCAATCTTCCTCACCAAAAGAAAATAAAAAAGAAAAATCCTAGATGAGTAACACCCTATGTTCCGAGGCATCACATTTGGCCTAGTGGCACCTTTTGGAGGGCAGAAGCACAGTGCCACAACTGGGAGAGATACCAGAGTGTAGTTGTAATGAGCATAGACACTGAAGCTTGATTGCTGGGTTTCAGATCCTCTCTCTCCCACTTACTGGGTGTGTGATCTTGAGAAAATTACCTAATCTCTCTGTACTTTACTTTTCTCATCTGTACATAGGGGTAAGAATAGCATCTATCTCATAGGGCTATTGGAGGAGATTAACCAACACGTGTTAGAGTTTAGAACATTACCTGGCCTGTAGAAAGGACCATATAAGGATAGATACTATTGTTGTTTTGACAAGGACCTTGCTACTCCAAGAAATAGCTCTGAGGTTTGGAGTCCTGGATTGAGGAAAAAGCAGCCTGACTAGGAGCTGTGGGAGAGAAGATGACAGTCTAGGAAGTAGGCAGCTCTGTTGTGGTATTGCCACCAGCTCGCTGGATGACATTAGTCACTTGACCTTTCTGATTCTTAGTTTCTATATCTGTAAAATGAGGAGGTTGGTGTAATTGGCCTAGTCATGGCATTTAAGATGATGTTTCTCTGTTTATTGAATTTGGAAATATCAAATTTGTAAATTAAAGTGAACAAATGCTTCCTACAGATAAATTCTTGTGTTCAGCTAGGGAAGGATAAGCAATCCATAATAAGAGCTTTGTCTTCTGCCCGCACACCTACAGAATTTCAGAGGGGAAAATAAAAAGACTGAGCTCACGGGCAGTCTGCTTATCCCCAGGCAGTTTTCCTACCAATCTTTTCTTTACCAATCAAGGTAGAGAAATAGCCTTTAGTAACACAAAACTTGCTATAAACTTTTGATTTTAAATATTGTATCATTATTTGCAGTCTTAGGATAAACTGAAAATCTAGGTGCCCTTGGGTTTGGTGGTGAATGCTTAGATACAACACCAAAAGCGTAATTACTAAAGGAAAAAATTGGTAAATTGGGCTTCATTAAAATGAAAAACTTCTGTGACAAAGACGCTATTAAGAGAATGAGAAGACAAGTCACAGATTGGGAGAAAAGCTTTGCAAAATACATATCAAATAAAGGATTAATATCTAAAATATACAAAGAACTCTTAAAATTAAACAGTAAGAAAATGACCCATTTTAAAAATGGGCAAAAGATCTGAACATACGTGTCACCAGAGAAGATATACATATGGTAAACAACCATATGCAAAGATGATTAATATTGTATGTCGTTAGGGAATTGAAAAATAAAACAACGTTAAGATACCATGACACACCCTCTAGAATGGCCACAGTGCAAAACACTGACACCACCAAATGCTTAGGAAGTGGAGCAACAAGAACTCTCATTGCCAGTGGGAATTCAAAAAGATATGGCCACTTTAGAAGAAAGTTGACAGGTTCTTACAAAACTAAACATACTCGTACCATATGATCCAGAAGTCACATTCTGTAGTGTTTACCCAAATGAATTGAAACCACATATTCACACAAAAACCTGCATAAGAGTTTTTATAGCAGCTTTACTTGCAATTGCCATAACGTGGAAGCAACCAAGATATCCTTAAAGAGGTGAATGGACAAATAAACTAGATTGCATCCGGGCAATGGAATTTTACTCAGTGCTAAAAAGAAATAACAACTATCGAGCCATGAAAAGACATGGAGGAACCTTAAATACAAATCAACAAATAAAAGGTTTATGATAGATCAATAAATAAATATTTAGATGTATTTCTAAATTATTTATATAAATATGTATATAGAGAGAGAGAGAAAAGGAGGATATATATGGGTTTTCCTAAGACCTATGTCAGTTTTAAGATATATTTGTGGATAAAATGGGGAAAATTATGAATTGGGCAGGACTAGTTATCAATGAGGCCAAATAAAGCCAACTTACCAATTTTTTCTTTTATTGATCATGCCATTGGTATTATATCTAAGAAGTCACAGCCAAACCTGAGATGGATCACTTGCTCTTTGCTGACTGAACTTAAAGCCTGTTTACACATGGATCATTGTCAATTTGGATGTAAGGATTCTAATTTTTAAATTAATATGTAGATAAGGACATTGAAGAGGAATTATAAACAGTTGGGTATGACCTGAATTTACCTCACGAGCTTGTTTTTTCTTTGGCAGCATCATGTTTTAAATATTTAAATTTGAATGACTTTGGTGGTGCTAGCACTCTTCAGGTTGCCTCTGGTCCCTCTATCCTCTGTTTTATTACTAAACGTGCTGGCTTCACACTCTCACGTACCCACCTTCCACCATCAAGTCACTGAAGTTGGTAACCTGTGGCGTAGAAGACCTGAATGACTCTTTGCGAGTTAGCGAGACCTATACATCCTTGCCATTCAAAGCGTGGCACACAGAGCAGCATTGCTGTCATAAATTAGAACTTCAAGCCTCATCTCAGATCTTCTGGATCAAAATTTGTATCTAACTAGGTCTCCAACTGATTTTTACTCATATGAAAGTTTGGAAAGCACTGCCTTTGATTGGAAAAAATGATCTATAAAGTTCTAGTAGCCTGAAGGGATTGGCTGCATCTAACAAATGCATTTAAACAGAGCTATGGATCAGTCCCTGCCTTTGGGGCACCACAGGCTGGTGTGTAGCTCTGTTAAGACGCATTTGTTAGATGCAGCCATTAATATGGTGCATATTAATGGTACTGATGAAAAATAATATGGACTTTCTCTACACGCTACAATGGAATAACAGATATCTGATTAGACCTCCCATCATTAACAACATAAAACTGGAAGAAATATGCTGTCTACAAGCATTGTAAGCAGAAAGTTACAGGTGGATTGAGAAGGAAGGTAAAAGATATACCATGCAGACATAAGCATAAGAAAGCTGATGAGGAGCTCCCAATATGAGACAAAGTGGGCTTTATGCTGTAGAGTATTACAAGGGATAAAGAGGGACATTACATAATGATAAAAGGAGCAATTGCACCACAAAGACAATTCTAAATATCTATGCACCTAATGAAGCATCAAAGTTTATGAGTTAAAATTTGACAAACCTAATGGGTGAAATAGAAAAATCTAAAATAATCCAAATATTAACTACATTCTCTTAGAAATTGACATAAGAAGTAAACAAAAGACCAGTAAGCCTATAGAAGATCTAAACAACACTATCAACCGACTTGACATGATTGACATTTATAGAACACAACACCCAACAATTGCAGAATACACATTCTTTTCAGTATGCATGGAGCAGCCACCAAGGCAGCTCATTCATTGGGCCATAGAGTCAAATCTCAATAAATTTCAAAAGAGTAAATTCTTCCAAAGTATGTTCTGTCACTGTAATTACATTAAATTAAAAGCCAATAAAAATAAACAATCTAGAAAATCCCTAGTGAATTTTAAATATCATAATTCTAAACCTATGGGTCAAAGAAAGAAATCACAAAAGAAAGGTAAAAAAAATTTCTAAGTGATAATAAAAACACAGCACATCAAAGTTTATGGAATCAGCTAAAATCGTGCTTACAGGAAAGTTTACAGCTTCAAATGCCTATATAAGAAACAAAAAATTCTTAAACTCAAGATTCTTAGTTTCCCCCTTTAAAAGATAGAAAAATAAGAAAAAGCTAAACTCAAAGTTATTTTTAAATAAAGAACTAGAATATGTATAATAGCATAGAAAATTAGCAAAGTCAAAAGTTGGTTGTTTGATAAGTTTAATAAAATTGATAAACCCCAAGCAAGACTAATCAAGAAAAATAGGTGAGAGAAAACTGAAATTATCAATCTCAGGAATGAGTATGGGGGTTTCATTACAGATCTTTTAGACATTAGAAGGATAATAAGACAATATTATGAACAACTTTCTGCCAACAAATTCAACAACTTAGATGAAATGGATAAATTTATTTAAAAACACAAGTTATAAAAACTGAATAAAAAAGAGAAAATCTGGATATAAATCTGTTAAAGATATTGGATTTGTAAGCCTCACCACAAATGAAATTCCAGGCCCAGATGGCTTCACTGGTGAATTCTCTCCAACGTTCAAAGAGATAGCAGTCATTGTAAACTCTTTCAGAAAACAGAGGAGGAGAAAATGTTTTTTAATTCATTTAATGAGACTGGCATAAATCTGATACTAAAAGCCAAAAAAGACATTAGAAGAAAAGAATGTTACTGGTTAATATCTTTCATGAACTTAACTTTTAACATCCTCAACGTAATAGTAGCAGATAGAATCCAGCCATCTATAAAAAGGATAATACATCATATTCAAGTGGAGTTTTATCCACTTGGTTACAGCACCCATTCATGATTCTAAGATAAATAAATAACAGGCACAGACAGAGAACTGACTACTAACAATATACTTAATGATGACATCTTGACTGCTTTTCCCCCAACATTGTATTGCAGGTCCTTGCCTGACCAACAAGCAATAAAAGAAATAAAACGTGTACAGACTTGAAAGGGAGAAGTAACATTGTCTTTATTTTCTGATGATGTGATGGTCTTTGGAGAAAATCCTAACAATCTTTTAATAAAATTAAATCTAGTAAATAAATCTTCATAGGTTGCAGGAAACAAAGTCACTATACAAAAATGAGTTGTATTTTCACATACTAATAACCAACAACTTGAAAACAAAATAAAAAAATAACAATAACAACAAAAGCATAAAATTCTTAGGAACGTATTTTTTAAAGATGTGTAAGAATTATACCCTTAGGGGAAAACTTAGTGGAAAAGGTTGCCAAGAGAAGCTAAAGAGGATTTAAATAAATGGAGAGATATCCAATATTCATGGATTGGAATCCTTTATATTGTTAAGATGGTAAATCTTCGTAACTGAAATATAAATTCAATGCAATCCCCATCAAAATCTTAGAAGACTTTTTTAAAAGTAGAACTGGAAAAACTTGTTCCAGGAAAATTATCTATAAATGCAAAGGATTTAGAATGGGGAAAAGAATTTTGAAAAATGAAGAACAAAGTTGAAAGTTCAGCACTGCTTGATTTCATGACTTTCTACAAAGCTGTTGGGGCATTCTTCATGCCCTCTGTGTGTCTAACTTTATCTTATTTCTCAATGCTCTTGATTCCCAGGCTTCTCTGTGTTCCTCAAAGATCACAGGTAGTTTCATGCTCTGTGGCCTTCACTCAAGCTAGTCCATATTTTTGGAACAGTCTTCTCTCCTTTTTCCCTAGCCAACGCTGACTCATCCTTCAAGTTTCTGCTCACATGTCACCTCTTCACAGTAGCCTTCCTGGATACACCTGAGTTTAAATCACCCTTTTCTATTTTTCTCTTTCATAGACTCCAGTACTTTTCTTTCTTAGCAATTATCACATTGTGTAACTATTCATTTTTGTGTTTACTTTTTGTTTAATATGCATCCATCCTTCTAGATAATAAACTCTATGGTTCTGGGGACTGAGTTTGTTTGCCCCCCATTGTGTAACAATTCTTAGCACAATGACTGACACAGCTCAGCTGCCATAACAAAAGACCATACCCTGGGTGGCTTAAACAACAGGAATTTATTTCTCACAGTTCTGGGGGCTAGGTGCTGGCAGATTTGGTTCCTGGTGAGACCCTTCTTCCTGGCTCGCAGATGCTCACCTTCTCTCTGCTGTGTCTTCATGTGGTGGAGAGAGAGGGAGCGCTGGTCTCTCTTCCTATTATTAACTCACTAATCCCATCCTGGGGGCCCCACTCTCACGACCTCATCTGAACCTAATTACCTCCCAAAGGCACCCCCTCCCAATACCATCACATTGGGAGTGAGGACTTCAGCATGTCAATTTGGGGGGACACAGCCATTCAGTGTGTATACCCAATATGTATGTTAAGTGGACGAATTAATTATTGAAGGCAGATTTGTTCTTCTTGGTCCATATGTAGAAAATTAAGAACTTTTGGCAGGACAATTCAAGATACAGGGTTTAGCTTAGAAAAGTAAAGGTCTTTTCTTGGCGTCAGACCTGTCTGAAGTTGAGTGAACACCCTCGGGAGGTGACCAATTGCATGTCCCCAGAAGTCTGCAATAGGTGGGAATCATGACTGTCACTCCTAAACTCTGAAGTCACGTCTGCTGTGTTTCCTGTTCTTTGGGTCACACTCCATTTATAGCTCTGTATGCATGGAAGGAGTTGACTTTCTTGTTTTGTTGCTTTGGTTTTTTTCTCTGTTTGTTTTTATCTTGAGGGCAAATACTTATGTTGGGTATACCATCGATCTCCTGCTGGGCAAAGTGGTAGCAGGACACCGTTTCCTAAAGGTAAAATTGGAGATTTTCCACGTCTTTTGATTTTTTCATCCTTTTTATTCCTCTCTTGCTCCTGTATTCATGGGTCCATTAGAATCACATGAAATGCAGTTTGCAGTCTGTGTACTGTTTCACATTTGAACCATGAGATTCATGAGTTGAAAAGCTCCAGATTTTATAACTGTGATAAGTCATCCATATACACAAACTGGCCATAGAATTTGTATTCCTGCTCAGGCTTGTGAATGTACAATACATTAGCAAAAATTACATAATTCAAGAGAGCTGTGTTCACAAGGGGCAGACATATTGAGCAACTCCTGTGATGGACTGCATGCCCGCTTCTCTCCTGTCCCATCTAGAGCTATAGCATCTGTTTGTGATAAAAATATCGAAGGCCTGGAGTCCAGCCCTCAGAAGCAGATGCTGGGTTCCTAACGAAGTGTGGAGACAGGGCTTCCACAGGCCTCCTCTGTGGACTGGTCCAGAAGATGACCCTCCTCTACCGCTAGCCTAAAGTGACATGCCCAAGGTGCCAGAAGACCTCAAATTGGTATTTCTCCCACCTCTTTTTTTTTTTTTTTTTAATAATAGGCTATTTTCTTGAATGGTTTTAGGTTTACAGGAAAGTTGAGTGAAAAGTGCGGAGAGCTCCCATGTAAATTTCCTACCAAATTTCTCCTATTATCAACATTTTACATCAGTGTGGTACATTTGATGAGCCAACATTGATATATATTATTCTTAACTACAGGTCATAGTTTACTTAGAGCTCATTCGTTGTGTTGTATATTACATAGATTTTGATAAATGTGTAATAACATGTATCCACCATTACAGCAGCGTACAAGAGAGTTTCACTGTACTGAAAATTCCCTGTGTTCCACCTGTTCATCCCACCGTCTCTTTCCTCGAATATTAATTTTAACTAAGCAGAAACTGAGATCACTCAAAACACCTATCAGTTCCACACTCTCCAGAACTATTCTGTCAATAGATTAAATCCATTTTACCTCCTAAATCTCTCTAACATCTGTCATTTCTATATTCTGTCTGCCATATCCAGTCCCAATGACCATTTAGTTTATTACAACACTCTTCTGACTTCCATTTTTCTCTCCTCTTTCACACCTCTCTCCATATTGCCAACAGAAACATCTTTGTAAAATAAATTCTAATCAAGTTAGTCCCTTGCTTTTAAATCATCAGTGGTTCCCCATATCTTTCAGGTTAAAATTCAGCTTCCTTAGCACAGCATCTTCACCTGACCTTGGCCACCTTCCCAGCTTTAATTTTATAACTATGTGTATGTTCTTTTCTGCCTCAAATTGCTAAGCCTTGGTGGGCATCTAGATGTACTTCCTGTACCTAGCTAGTTTAAGAGTTGAATTTTTCAAGATACAGTTTTTTTTTTTTTACTACCTACTTTTTTTTTTTTTTTTTTAAAGATTGGCACCTGGGCTAACATCTGTTGTCAATCATCTTTTTTTTTAAAGATTTTTAAAATTCTTTTCCTTTTTCTCCCCAAAGCCCCCCAGTACATAGTTGTATATTCTTTGTTGTGGGTCCCTCTGGTTGTGGCATGTGGGATGCTGCCTCAGCGTGGTTTGATGAGCAGTGCCATGTCCGTGCCCAAGATTAGAACCAACGAAACACTGTGCCACCTGCAGTGGAGCGCGCGAACTTAACCACTCGGCCATGGGGCCAGCCCCCAGTGATCTTTTTTTTTTTTCTTTTTTTCCTCTTCTTCTTCTCCCCAAAGTCCCCCAGTACATAGTTGTACATTCTAGCTGAGGGTACCTCCAGTTGTGGCATGTGGGACACTGCCTCAGCATGGCTTGATCAGCGGTGCCATGTCCGCGCCTAGGATGGGAACCCACAAAACCTTGGGCCGCTGAAGCAGAGAGCATGAACTTAACCACTTGGCCATGGGGCCAGCCCCTCAAGATGCAGTTTTGTTTTCTTTTGTTTTGTTTTTATCTTGTATGGTTCTCTTTCTCTTATTATTTTCTATGGCAGCTTCTATATATAATGTCTCAAGTAGAATTTTAACTGTTTATTTATTTGTTCTCTTTGTATTTCTATCATCAGACTTATTAATTTGAGTTATTACTGTTCGTTTATAAGTTATCTCCTTCATTAGACCATGAGCTCTTTGAGGGTAGATACTGTGTCACATTCATATTAGAATTCTCCAAGGTAACCAAAAGACTTGTCACTTAGCTAAAACTTAGTAGGGGTTGGGTAAATGCATGAATGAATGGATAAGGGAACTCGACAGACTCAGGAACCTTGAGTTAGTAGGAAAATAAATAATAATAAATAAATAATAATAAAAATGAGTGTTGAAAGCTGGAGGGAGAAATGGATGGATGGATATAGAGAGAAAAGAGTGTAAATGGAGCTGCCGGTGAAGCCAGGGAGAATAACATCTGATGCTGAGAACCAGTTCCCTCATTGTGTTTATACAGTGTGATGTGGACCATTTGGGTGCCAGAGAGGATATCTCAAGAACTACTGAAAGGGATACAGTGACAACTTGAAGTGAGACCACTCAGTGTACAATGGGACCCTGACTCCAGTATCCTCTGAAATGGAAACAAGGTAGTTTAGATGAGTTGGTCATTACTCTTGGCGTTCAGTGACTATGGAGCCATCTATCGTCCAGCCAACCCAGGTGTTCTTGGTTTTCAGCAAGCCCAGGTCAAGTGTCTTGGAAAACAACCAGGATATTTATGGCAAATTTATGGCCATGTGGAGCTGTTCTCGTTTTCATTATTCTCAAAAGAAAGTAATTTATTGATAAGACAAGTAAGGGGAAGTTTGAGAGAAAGAGAAACTGTCTTATTGAGATTTATTATAATAGACGCGAAATAGAAGGAAGAGCTAGGCATAACTTGGCAGTTTTCTCGGACTACAGGACATTCCAGAGGGAAAGGCCTTTAAATACTGAAATGGTAGTGGTCTAATCACAAATGATCCCAGTGAGGAAGGGCCAGCACACGGATTCCCAGGGGCTCCCCCATGAGGTCAGATTAGCTAAAAGACAAGTACAGACGTTGGGAGGTAGTGCATAGGTAATAAAACAAAACAGGGACGTCCACAGGAAAACAGGTGCAGGTAGGGCCAAGTTACAGAATTAACCCCAACTGGTGAAACGTGCTGAAGAAAACAAATATAAAGTTTTGGTGGAATTAATTTCTAAGCTCTAGTTTTGGTTAAAAAATTGTTGAGAAATGCTGGTTGATATTAATGGCTGGTAAAGTAAAGCAGAATCATGGCTGCAATACAAAAATCACTGGATTAGAACATCATGCTAGCATAGTGGCTTTCTGTCTGTGGAATTTTAGATGGTCTCTTCCTGGATCCAAGCCTTAGCTTTCTCACCTCCAAAATAGATGGAATCCTGCTAGTTCAATGGTGTGTTATGCCAATTAATGAAATTCAATTTCATGATATCCAGCATGGTGTTGGCACTCGGTTGCTCCTTGATAAATAGATCAATCCATTTTTCCCTTGATGCCTTTTAAAATCTTGCTTCCAGGGGGCTGGCCCCGTGGCTGAGTGGTTAAGTTCGCGCGCTCCGCTGCAGGCGGCCCAGTGTTTCGTTGGTTCGAATCCTGGGCGCGGACATGGCATTGCTCATCAGACCACGCTGAGGCAGCGTCCCACATGCCACAACTAGAAGGATCCACAACGAAGAATATACAACTATGTACTGGGGGGCTTTGGGGAGAAAAAGGAAAAAAAATAAAATCTTAAAAAAAAAAAAAAAAAAATCTTGCTTCCAGATGCCAATTGGATAACTAGCCCAAGTCATTGAAAACTGGCAGGTGCATGTGTAATTGCGCTGCTTATAATGTTTGAAAATGGGAATGGTGTCAGATTATTGATGATGGTTACATATATAACTTTTTGGAAAACCGGTGAATTTTTAAACTTTTGATTTGATGTGTCAGTGAATTTGATGTGCAACCATGGCGAAATCTATAAATGATTTGTTTGAAAGGAGATTTGTGAATACTTAGAAAGGAAAAAGTGATATCCAGGAGGAAGTACCAGTTCCCCAAGAACAAAATCTTGTTGGGTTAGGCCAACCTCTTTCAATTTGTTTCTGTTTGTTTTTGATAGGCTTGTTAGACTGGCAAATTGGAATTACTCTATAGATGTAGTGTATCTTGATTTCAGCAATATATTTTGTGGTCTTAGTAATCTTGCGAGTAAGAAGGAAAATGTGGTTTACAGTTAAATAGGTTTGCAGTTGCTTAAAAACTGTCCCAGAGCATTAATAAACTAATACTTGGTTTAACTTGGCAGATTGTTGTCTGGTTGAGTGGCATGAAGTTCTGACCTTGAAACCATTGTGTTCAACAATCATCAACTTACATAAAGATAGTAAAGACAGGGGCCGGCCCTGTGGCTGAGTGGTTAAGTGCGAGCGCTTAGCTTTGGCGGCCCAGGGTTTCACTGGTTCAGATGCTGGGCGCAGACATGGCACCGCTCATCAAGCCATGCTGAGGTGGCATCCCGCAATAGCAGAACCAGAAGGACCCACAACTAGAATATACTTATACGTCCTCCTGGAGATCACTTTTTCCTTTCTAAGTATTCACAAATCTCCTTTCAAACAAATCATTTATAGATTTCGCCATGGTTGCACATCAAATTCACTGACACATCAAATCAAAAGTTTAAAAATTCACCGGTTTTCCAAAAAGTTATATATGTAACCATCATCAATAATCTGACACCATTCCCATTTTCAAACATTATAAGCAGCGCAATTACACATGCACCTGCCAGTTTTCAATGACTTGGGCTAGTTATCCAATTGGCATCTGGAAGCAAGATTTTGGAAAGATCTGGAAGCAACTATGTCCTGGGGGGCTTTGGGGAGAAAAAAGAATTTTAAAAAACCAAAGAAGATTGACAACAGATGTTAGTTCAGGTGCCAATCTTTAAAAGAAAAAAAAGATGGCAAAGACATACTAATCAATTTCACAGATGATATAAAATTTAAAAGACATATGTTTTATACTAATTTTATTTTAAAAAGTACATGCTCATTAAAGACAAATGCACAAATCAAACTACAAAAACAAGGCTGTGTATTTCAACACATACTTATTTTATTGCAGATTTAATTCATGGCCAGTTCTAATAGTTATAGTTTGTTAAAATCTTTCTCCTTAAGATAATTTTGATAAGTTGGATGTGGCTTCTGCTTGATAGGATTTTCTCTTTTTTTGAGAATTTGAAAATCATTGTATATACAATTTTTTTATATTTAGATTCTTTCTGTCAATTTAACTCTTGATTGGTGGAACTATGTTTTCAATAGGTGTTTTAACACAGAATATAGGCATTTTCTTTTCTAAACTCCATTTCTGCAGATGTGTTTTATTCCTGGTTATTTGTATATTTATGTTCTCTACTGTGTCGTACTCTACAGGATATGAATGACCAGCTTTATTTTTCTTCCTTTGAATCTGTGCCTCCTCTCATTTAAGCTTGAATTCCTGCAGGATATTTTTGACAGATTTTTGTTAGTATATGTCCAAGTAGTATATATTTCTTTTCATTGGATTTCTTTCGAATGTGGGGCATGTTTTCAATTTTCTTGCTCCTGTATTTTGTTGTTTTGCTGTTTTTGAGGATGTTTTTCTTCCACTATAACTTTGGTTATTACTTCTCCTGCAGCTGTTTACATATATCCTGGCAACTCTTATATTCACAAAGTGGTGCTCTGGTCTGTAGCCTCTGTAACTATTTTCATTTTATTTTCACTTTTCTTCTGTTTCTTTGTTCTTTTACTCTGGATTCGGAGGCAACTTTTGAAGTGTGTTCTTCACACGATTTACTCTCTTTCCTCTACTGTCAATGTGGATTTTATGTGGATAATTACAATTTTTCTTTTGCAGTTCTTCATTTTATTAACCATCTTCCTTTACTCTCATCCTGTTAACTTTTCACTTCCAGCTGTTTTCTTCTTAGGCGCTCTGTACCAGTTCCAAAAATGTTTGTAAAGAAATAACACATTTACTATTTTGCAAAGTTGTAATTTTGAGTGATTGTGTGACATTTTGTCCTTTTTATGCTTATTTCATTAGGAAGTTGGGAGAGTCGTGTGTGCTAGACAGAAACCGTTTTAAACTGGAAGGTCTGGGATGGCTAATCTCTTGACCAATAGAATCATGATTTCAGTGATGTCAACAAGGTGGAATAAAGTGCTGAAAGCAACAAGATGGATAAACATAATGTGACAGGTTGCCTAAAAATAATCAGCCACTTAAGGACAGGACACAATAGGGGATGGCTGACTTGGTATATTTCCAGCCTTACACATTCAGCTCACTGCTCCTGCCTTTTCTGGGCAATCTCATTCACTCTGAAGGCTTCAATTACCACCAAATGCTGAAGATGTGACATCTGTGGCCCTGGTCCAGGCCAGGCACCTAAACTCCACTTGTTCAACACTGAGCTCATTAGCTTGACCCCTGAACCATTCCCCAACATTATTCATTAGTTGAAGAGCATCACCATCCACCTGGCCACGCAGTTGTCCTTAACCCAGCCTGTCTCCATTTCCCACAGGAAATCATTTGCCACCTATAGATTCAATCTGCCTCGTAATTATTTCTCGAGATCTTCCCTTCTTCACTGTACTTTTGGAGCAGGTGTTCACACACCTGGACGACTTCCTCGTGCCTTCGGATGGGTTTAAATACCTCTTTTCTGCTTTTCTTTCATCCAATACCTTCTGAGTATCTTTCTAAAAGACAAATTTGATCATGTTATTTCCCAGCGCCACCCCCCTCCAAGAAAAAGTCTGGTAATGATTCTCTGCTGGAAGAAGTATCAGCTCCTTCAGAAAGCGCCGAAGGTAATCACATTAGAACCCTCGCCTGCCTTTGCCGCCGCGCCCTTCTTCATTCCTTCTCACACACATTTTAATGACAAGTTTCTGTGCTTTTTTTCCTTTCGGTGCTTTGCATTGTTTTTTCCATCTTGGAATACTTTACTCCCCCCATCTTCCTGGAAAACTCGTAATTTTCCGTTAAAGAATCTATTCAATTGCTCCATCCTCTGTGAATCCTTCTGTGATCCACCAGACTCTGAATGTCCCCTTTTTCTGTGCTTTCCCAGCACTTTTTGCATACCAGTGTTAATGGCCAACGCCTTCTATTGAAATTGTGTCATTAGTGCTGTCTTCCCTACACTTTTAATTACAGTCATTTCACCGTCAGCGAACCAGTCACTTTCAGGTTAGTTTCCCCCACTCCCCAATACACCCTTGGTCCTTCAGTTCTTTGTGACACTTTACTGTTCCTCCAGGTCTGCTTAACGTCTGCTCATCCTTGAATTGTTCTTGAATGTTTCCAATTTAGTTGGTGTTCCTTTCCTTAAAGTTCCTTATCACATACTGCCTGTTTCTAACATGTTGTCCTTCATTCTCATAGCCTTATGAGTCTTAAAATAATGATGGTTGTATTTTTTTAAGAAATGTTTTTCATTTTTACTATAAAAATTGAAATACAAAAAATAACCATCACCAAAATTCTTCCCCTCTCCCCCAAACTAATCAATATTTTCAACTGGAGAAAATCATTTTAGGTGTCTGGCTCTGCATATCTATGGATGGATATAAAGAGGTAATCTAGGAAAAATGGGATCATATGATCAGATTTATACTTTGAAGCAAAGTGGATGTATGAAAAACTAGAGGTGTTACTGAAATTTGATAGATATTTCTTTATCACAGGAAATAGGAGTTCCTAAATCATCCTTCTGTAGTTATAAAATCAAATCTGGAAAACTGAAAAAATTCATGTACATTATCACTACCTGCTTCAATTATTTGACTCTCTATCATGGAAAAAAGGGAATTATCATACACAGATATCCTCTCATTTCCCTGAGCATTACTTTCCAATTTTGCTAGTTGTTATATTTATATTGTGAAGAATTATGACATCTGCATTCTTTTTCTGTAACCATAATAGCCCAGAATTGCCAAATATTAGTTCTATAAGTGAATGAATTCAGAGCTTGCTTGATATTTTTATTTTTATTACAGTTCACATCTCATTAGTTATCTTGGCTTTTGTACAAAACATTTAAATTGTGAAAAGTAGTTTAAAATAATATATCAAACACTTATGCCCCACCACCCACATGTAACAAATGTTATTTAATCAATTTGTTTCAAATTATGTTTTTTTGAAATGAAATTTTATACAGTTTAACACACATTTGAACCTGTCCCCAGTTTCATTTTTTTTTTTCTATTCTACCCAGAGGCATTTACTGACATGAATTCAGAGTGTGTTGAGTTCACATATGTGTGTGTATACATATATATATATATATATGCATCTGTAAATAAAATATAGGATTATTTTAATATATTTAACATCTCTTTTTAGTATCTTAATATATTTAATATCTTTATTTATATATTTAATATCAGTATAATATTTTCAGTATCTTCAAATGTATATACATAGTATTGCACTGTGTGCGATCTTCTGTATGCAATCTATTGCCCTTTACAATCAAGATTTTATACCTACAGGTTTAATTCATTTATGCAGGTACCATATTTTGGGGTATATTTCAACTGTACAACCATGTATATTTACCTGTCTCCCTACTGACGTTTGGGTTGTTTCCAGTCTTTTGCCAGTATTGACAGGACTGCCTTGTGCATTTTTCTATGTGTCTTGTGAACAGATGGATGTGTTTCTTGAGCTACCTACCTTGAAGTAGAATTTCTGGCTCATTGGTATAGGCCAGTTTAATTTTATTAGATATTGCCAAATTGCTCGCTCATGTGGTTTTGTCCATTTGCATTCTTAGTAGCTGTATAAGAGAGTACCCATAGTTTATCAAAGCTGTGAGTATTTGATGGTTTCACACTTTTCGTTTCTGGCAATCTGATGGGTATGGCATGATATTTTTTTACTATATTAATTTGCAGTTTCTGATTACAAGTGAGACTAAGCATTTTTTCTATTAAAAAACTAAGCATTCTTTCATAAGTTTATTTCTACTTGCTCTTCTTCTGCACCTTTCCTCTTCATGTTTTTTTTTTTTTTTTTTGCTTTTGTTCAATTGGGTCATTTGTTTTATCTTACCAGTCTTACTTTATCTGCTATGTGTATGCAAATATTTTCTTCCTGTCTGTGGCTTATATTTTATTCTCTTTACAGTGTCTCATTGTGAAGAAGATTTTATTATTAATATAGTTAACTTTATCAGTTATTCCCTTTAGGGTTTGTTCTATTTTTTTGTTATTTAAAAATATCGTCCGTAACTCCAGGTCATATAATTTCTTGTAAAAATGGTACAGTAGTGACTTTTCACATATAGGCTTTGTACACATCTTGAACTTATTTTGGAGAATATCATTTAACCCATATGAATAAATAACTTTTACAGCACCATTTATTGAAGACTCCATGCTTTCTCCTGTGATTCTTTTAAATAAACATTTTATTTTAGAATAGTTTATATTTACAGGAAAGTTGCAAAATAGTACAAAGAATTCATGTATACCTCTCACCCAGTTTCCCTTGTTGTTAACAACTTATACTACGGTGGTATATTTGTCACAACTATAAGATCACATTAGTCTATTACTATTCACTAAATGCCAGTTTATTTGATTTCACCAGTTTCGGCCATGTCCTTTATGTGTGCCAGGATCCCATTCAGGAGACCACGTTGCATTTAGTTATTATGTCTCCTTAGTCCCTTCTGCTCTGTGACTGTTTTTCAGACTTTCCTTGTTTTTCATGACCTTGGCAGTTTTGAAGAGTGCTGGTCGGATATTCTGTAGAATGTTCTTCAATTTGAGTATCCCTGATTTTTCTTTTCATGAACTTTTGGGAGGAAGACCATAAAGAAGAAATGCCCTTCTCATCACATCATGTCAGATTGACGTTCTATGGACATTAATTATCACTGGTGATGTTAGCCCTGTCCACCAAGATTGTGTTTACCAAGTTTCTTCAATGTGAAGTTACTTTTTCTTCCTTTCCACACTCTACCCTTTAGAAGCAAATCATTAAGCACAGCCCACACTCAGGGTTGAGGGGATAAGAAGCTCCATTTCCTGGAGGAGAGACAATAACATAAGTTATTTAGAATTCTTCTCTAAGGAAGATCTATCCCTTCTCTCCCCATTTATTTATTTATTCAGTCATTAATTCATATTAGTACTGACTCATGAATATTTTATTCTTCAAATTATAATCCAGTACTACTTGTTTGTTTTCTTGCCCAAATTATTTCAGCTTTTGGCCAGTGGGAGCTCTTTTGGGTTGGCTCATGTGTCTCTTTGGCATATCCCCATTCTTTTGATTTTTGGCACTTCCTTGCTTTCTGACACTGGGAGATGCTCCACCATCATCTTGTATGTTTATTCCCTGCCCCAGCCCTAGAATCAGGCTTTTCTCCCAGGAGCTTGTTTCTTTTTGTCCAAGAATGGTTTTAGAACGGTTTAGCATAGGGTCTCCAGGTGTGCTCATTGCTCCTGGGGTACCACTGCTTCTAGACCCTTTTAGGGGTTAGGGCCAGGAGCTATCTGTATGTAGATTAACCCATATGTCTATCTGTTATTTGTTCATCTGTATCTTTACTGAGCTGCGCATGACTCCACGCTGTTTTCTCCGACTCTAATCTGGTACCACGTTTCCTTCTAGTTTCCTCCCGTTGCTCTCTGTCATTCCTCCTTCCAACAGTCGGAAACCTGGATCCCACCACCCACCATCCATTTATTAACGTGTTCAACTCCAGTGTGTACGTGCATCTGTTTCAGAATTATTAAGCCATACTCCCCTGAGAGACAAATTCACCAACTAGAACACAGTGTTTATGGACGCTTCCTTTTGTCTTTAGCCTTACACTTTCCAGCAAAACACCATTTCCCAAAGTTACTCAGGTTAACATTTTCTTCCCCAAGCCTTTCAGAGGTTTTATCATACATTTGTGTTACAGTTAGATTCCTGCGTCACAATTTATATTCTATCCTGGGATCCCCCAAATCCTGGTCCATTTTTAAACATTTGTATGCATTAAAGCTCCCTTTTTGTGTACAGTTCTGTGGGTTTTGACAAGCCCTTGTGATTCCCAGAGCCTCTTCTGTCACATAGGCATGCTTTGCGTGTCCCTGAGATTCCCTCTGGGCTTTCCACTCTCTTCCAGTGACGTCCCTATGCACTATCGCACTTTTGTAATTGCTGCTCTCATCTTTGTTTTTCTTTTCCAGAGATTCCTTGAAGTCTTACTCTTTCTTATACATTTTAATCAGCTTCTTAGATTTCAAAAAACCAAAATCATGTATATTTATAGGTAAATTTTGAGACAATGTGCCTCTTTATGACATGAATCTTTCTATTTTTGAACATACTATGTCTATCTTTCCATTTATTTTTTATTTATTTTATTTTTCCTCAATATTGAGTATTTCAATCCATGTAAATGGTAGTCTCTCCATTTATTTAAGCATTCTTTCTCTCAATTTAATTTCTGTTGATAGTGTTTTCGCTGTAAAGACATAGACACTTTTGGTTAGATTTATTACTTGGTACTTGAAATTTTCATGGCATTTTAAATGGTATTTTATAATTTTTAATTTCACTTTGAATGTTTATGTTGCTAAGTATATAGAAAACAATTTATTTTGTACATTGATTTTAAATCTATTTACTTTAAGAACAGTCTTACTAATGCTAATAATTTAACTATAGACTATCTTGGAATTTCTATGTACGCAATCATCTCATTTGTGAAAACAGGATTTTATTTTTTTCCATTCCTTAGAGTTTTATCCCCCTTCCTTTTTAAAGCACTAAATAGGACCTCCAGTATCATGTTGAATAAAAGCAATTAATGGGTGCTATGGACTGAATTGTGTCTTCCCAAAATTCACATGTTGATGCTCTAACCTCCCACGCGACTGTGTCTGGAGATAGGGTCCCCAGGAGTTAATTAAAGTTCAATGAGATCATCAGGATGGGATGCTAATCAGCTAGGATTGTGGCCTTATAAGAAGAGGAGGAGAGCTCTCTCTCTCTCTTTCTCTATCTGTTTGACATGAGGACACAGTGAGAAGGTGGCCGTCTGCAAGCCCGAAGGGAGCTCTCAGCAGAACCTGACCATGCAGCCACCCTGATCTCAGACTTCCAACCTCCAGAACTGTGAGAAAATGAATTTCTGTTTTTCAAGCCAACCAGTCTATGGTATTTCGTTCTGGTAGTCTGAGCTGACACAGCTGTTAGTATCGAGAAGTAGGGTGCTCCTATGACACACACCTGAACACATGAAAGCCCCTTGGGAACTGGGTAATGGGTAGAGGCCAGAAGAGTTGTGAAGTGCCTGCTCGAAATATGGATGTAAAGGGCAATTCTGGCAAGGCGTCAGATGGAAATAAGGAGCAAGTTATTGGAAAACTGGAAGAAAGGTAGTCCTTGCTAAAACGTGGCAAAGAACTTGGCTGCACTATGTTTTAATGTTTTGCAGAAGGTAAAACTTGCAAGCAAGGAAATTAGATTTCTTGAGGAGGTTTCTAAGCAAAGTGTTGAGGGAGCAGATTGGTTCCTCTTGACTGATTATAGTAAAATGTGAAAGGAGAGATGAATTGAAGAAAGAATTGTTAGGCAAAAAGGAACCAGAACTTGAAGATTTGGAAAATTATCAGCCTATCTATATTGCAAAAGATGAGAAAGCTTTTTCGGAAGAGAACACTAAGGATGTGGCTGAACCACCATTTAATAAAGAGATCACAGATGTGACTCATAGACTTAATCAGCCACCTCAGCAGAAGCCAGGAATGGAATCGGGTTATACCAGCAAAGGCATTGCCAGTGTGAACTGAAGGGGACAGAGAAAGTGGGATGGAGTGAAAGGAGTCAGTTGGACTTCTTGGACTCCAGGACTGAACCATAGAGCTTTTTGGCTGTGAATGTACACTATTCTTTGAGGAAAGGGAAGAATGAGCTGGAAGATGATTCAGAGATCATCAGGGCTGCCAGTCTCACCACAGACCTGGGTGGCAAGGATTTTTCCTCCCTGGTTTCAAAGGGTGGGGCCCACCTTTCTGGTTTTGTTGGGCTAAGATGACTCCACCCTGTCTCAGAGATGGGGCCGTCCTCTCAGAGAGCCTCATGGGCCGGGTCCTCCCAGAGAGAAGGGGAGGGTTGGTCCTGCAGAGCTGCTGGGGTGGCAACCCCAGTGGGTCTGGAGGGCAGAGTAACCAAAGATGATTCTCCAGCCTTAAGACTTAATGGAATTTACCTTGGTAGGTTTTGGACTTGCTTGGGACTCATCATCGCTTTCTTCCTTCCAGTTTCTCCCTTTAGAATGGGAATGTCTATCCTGTGCCTGTCCCACCATTGTACTTTGGAAGCACATAAATGTCGGGTTTTATAGGTTCAAAGTTGCAGAGGAATTTTGCCTGGGGATGAATCAGACCTCAAGTCCCACCCACATCTGATTTAGATGATATTTAGATAAGACTCTAGATTTTAGACTTTAGAATTGATGTTGAAATGAGTTAAGACTTTTGGGGCTGTTAGGATGGAATACATATATTTAGAATGTGCTAAGGACATGAATTTTGGCAGCCTAGGAATGAAATGCTATGGAATTGTGTCCACCTGACCATGATCTCAAACTTTCAGCCTCCAGAACTGTGAGAAAATACATTTCTGTTGTTTAAACCACTCAGTCTACGGCATTTTGTTATGGTAACCTGAGCTGAGTAATGCATTGGGCCTATTCATCTTTTTTCTCGTGTCAGAGGGAAAGCTTTCAATATTTTGCCATTTAGAATGATGTTTATGTTTTACAGATATCCGTTATTAAGAAGTTCCTTCATTTATGTGAAGCTAAGAGTTTTTGTCTAGTTTTGCTTTTCTTAAGATGAATAGATATTACATTTTATTAAATGCTTTTTCTATATCTATGAAGATGATCATAGGTTTTCTATCTTTCCTTTAATATATTAATATGGTAAATTACATTGATAGTTCTAATGCTAAACCATCTTTGCATTTCTGAAAGAAACTCAATTAGATTACAATGTTTATCTTTAAATATATATATATACACATATATATATATTGCTGTATTCATTTTCCTGATATTTTGTTTATGATTTTTACATCTATATTTCTGATTAAGTTTGGCCTGTAATTTTCTGTTCTTCTACTATCTTTATGAGATTTTGTTATCAACGTTTTGCCAGTTTCATAAATTGTGTTAGGGGTATATATATTTCTCAGGTTATTCTGGGCTATATTGTGGTAACAATCAAATGGGATGTAATGCAAAATGCAAAATGTCTTAATGCAATTCCTTCTGGCTCGCATTACAGTCTAATATAGTTCAGGTGACTCCCCTTGGCATGCAAATGACCAAGAGATCCTGAATCTGCACATATTGTAAGATTCCCATCTTAAATATGTGGTTTCTGAGGTTGCCATGGAAGGGGAAAGAGTATATGGACTCAGGTTTTGCGTCCTGGTCTGGAATTTTTATACATAATTTCTGCCCATGTGCTGTTAATTTGAATCTAGTCAGATGGCCCCAACCTAACTGCCAGAAAGGTGCAGAATGTGGTGTTCTGTTGTGTCCAGTGTGGGGAAATAGGTTTAACGAGCACTTAGACACTCTTTATCATGGAGGGGAAACTTCACTGGCTATTATCTGCAAGAATTAGTTGAAGAGTGGAAATGTTTACTTCTCAAATATTTGGTAGAACACTACAGTGAAGCTACCTGAGCAAGAGTTTTCAGTGCAGGAAGGTTTCAAAGTATGGATCTAGTCTCTTTAGTAATTGTAGGACTATTCATGTTTTCTATTTTTCTCATGTCAGATTTTACTAGAGATCTTCAATGCAGTTTCAAACATTTGTTCGTGGACAGTGACCTAGAAAAACTATAGTCCCAAGATTGTGTGACAATCTGCTGCTGCTTCTAATGAGGAAGGAAGAAGCATATTTCCTTCAGAGTTGGTTTCATGACCTTTGTGTGGTCCACAGCACCATGTCTCAGCTCACCAGTCCTCAGGACACTTCCTACGCCCCATGTCAAGTCTTTACTAAGGGCGCTAAGGTGATATTACGAAGATTCATCCGTATTTTCGCTGTCAGATAAAAACTTTCAAAAATTCCTCTCTTAAGCTCTAGAGATCATCTCTCCAATCAGATTTGTATTTTGTCATTGGGAGAGATGTGGAGTTCACCCTGTCAACTTTGACACTAACACATGCCTCAAAACATGTCTGTAGAAGGAGAAGATCACCTTTACTTCTATCCAGTGAAATTTTGAATGCCTACAACAAGCTTCTAGAACTTTCTATCAAGTGAGGTCTCTCTTGTTGAATAAGTTTCAGGAAGAGATAGAAGGAACATCTGTTGGAATCGTTGTTTATCTACGAGTCATGCTGAGCTGGCTGTGAGGTCGACTAGCCAAACATGTTGCCATGGGAACCGAGTATCACTTAAGTACTCATTGTAAAAAGAAATTGTTTTACCAGACTAGCTGAGGCAAACTGAGAAACAAAGTAGAAATGAATCATGAGGGAAAATGTAGGATGTACTTCACGTCCTTGGAAAGTGAGAAATGACCATAACTGAAAGGCTGTCTAGCCTTGAGCCATCTTCCCTGGAGAAGGATGCCAGAAGAAAGCTTTTCTTATGCATTTGAAGAAAATTCTCAGAACAGGCAAGTTTGTGTGGGTTTTTCCCACCACCTACATTCCATGAACTTGGCTGCACCCCAGCCATAGTGACTCAATCCAGTCAAGTCTACAGTGTTGAAGCCTTACAGGCAGGCTGGGAGGAGGCCTCAGCCTCTGTTAGGAAGGGTGCCTGAAGTCTCAGTCTCCTCTCCACACCCCAATTGGGTGTCACAATTGTTGTTTCTTTTCCACCTAGCAAAGAAGTCTGTCTGTGTTTACAGGGAGGTGAAGAAAGTGGCGAATGGAATTGACATTTTTTGTGAGCCTCAAGCAGGGGTGTGCTGGAGCCAGCTCTTCATAGTTCAGTGACATCATATTGCTAGCTTAAAATTGGCCGTGGTGGGAGTATCTATACCATAGAAGTCGGTAAACTCTACAATTTAGGGCTTTTTATTTATTTATTTACTAACTAACTTACTTACTTACTTCTTTGAGAGTCTCTTGTTGAACATTCACCCTACCAACCATAGAACATACAGTCATGCGCCAAATAATAATGTTTTGGTCAATGATGGACCACAATTGTGATGATGATGCCATAAGATAAGTATCATATAGCCTAGGTGTTCAGTAGGCTATGTCATCTTGGTTTGTGAAGTTCACTCTATGATGTTTGCACAACGACAAAAGTGCCTGATGATGCATTTCTCAGAACATGTCCCCATCGTTAAATGATGGATAACTGTAATTGCTACACACCCGCTATGTGCTAGGCTCTCTAGTAAATATCTTATAAACATAATCTCATATTATCATCACAACTCTCTAGGAGGTGGGTACCATATTATTACCATTTCCCTGAAGAGGAAACAGATGATCTGAGAAAATGATAGACTTGCTCACTGTTACCTGACAATGCATGGAAGCTTTGGTCGTGGGATTCACCCTGTACCTTTCTCATTTGCTCATTTCCTTTCCCTACGTACTCAAGGTCTTATTTGGGATCTTTGTGTCTTCTGCAGAGAATTCCTCTGGTTCTGAGAGGGCAAATCTGTCTTTCTAGTCCTCATCATCCAGCACCTGTTGCTCTCTACTGCCTCCCACCTAAAGAACACTCCAGACCATAATGAGAAAGGGAATGAGGTGCTCTCCCCATGTTTGCTAATGAATAAGGTCTGCCAGAGATTTCACTGAGAGCATGCTTTTTAATGAATTGCCTGGGGTACCCCGACATTCATTCAACTCTGGTTGAGCATCAGCTCTGCGTAAACACTGTGCTGAGCATGTGTGAGGAAAACGGGGCATATGCTGTCGTCCTTGGAAAGGACCCTTCATCAGAGAGATTGCTGTTTGATGTAGGAAATAATAGAGAAGCAGAAATGCCAGCAGAACAACCCAGAGTGATGTGTCAGATGCGTGGGCCAAAGGCAATGTGGAGGAAATAATTATTCTCAGCTGAAAGGCGCTGGGCCATGAAGGAGGTGTAAGATTTAGAAAGTGATGGTGTGCGGGGCATTCCAGGTCAAGAGACAATGCATGCTGGGTAAAAGCAGAGGTGGGAATCCACAGTGTGCTCAGGAAAAGCATCCCATTGGAGCGAAAGTAGCGAAGATGTGGAGACTGTCAGGCATAGTTCTGAGTTCCATGGAAACTAATAAACCTTGTTCAACTTAACCTCTCTGATCCTATTCTTTTTCTTTCTTGTTTTTCCCAGAAATAAATGAATATACTAATTTCTGCTTTATGGGGGATGTTGGATTTAAAAACAGGCTAAAGCATTTAAAAGTGTTGGATGCAGTGCTGAACTCCGAGGAGGTGCCCAGAGAATTCATTCCACCTTCCTTTTCTCTCTTCCTGGATTCAGATTAGGTGGAGAACAGGACTCAGAGGGGAGCCAAGGGAATAAACGTGGATATGAGGTTGGGCCAGATCCTTGGATGGAGGGCCTTGCATACAGGATCAAGGATTTCTATACTTACTGAATAGATGAATGAGGATTGCAATCAAGAGTTGGCCATGGTCACAGTGACACATTTGGGAAATGTGTTTGTGTGAATAGGCTGTGGAGAGAAGCTGTAAACTCCTGGGCTAGGGAAGGGAGAGGGTATGGTCTCCAGAGGACAGCCTTAGTGAAAGGAGCACTGGTGGAAGAAGATGTGGCACTGGGTGACTGGCAGAATATGGGTGCTGGTGGGATGTGGCCTGGAAGGAGGAGAAGGGTGAAGGGTCTTAAGCTTGGCCTTTCCACACCTGCCTGCTGCCTAGTTCTGCTGCCACATTCTACACCCTCCTCCCACTCCACACGCACTTATCCTTATATTTATCCTTCAGTATTTGGGGAGCTCTGGTATCTCCTTGGAATGGCTGGAGGAACAGGCTTGGGCATAAGAAGGAGGAACAGGTGGGTGATACAGGCCACCATGTGACATAACATGGTCAAAGTTACCGTGGATGCAGTGGAGCCCAACCTGTCCACCCAGAGCCATGTGACACCTTCTGTCACCACCCACACTGACCCACTGTACCTATCTAAGCCATCACGATCATCACCTGCTCAACATTGTCATGCTGTTCCTTCCAGGGAGTGGGGCTGCCTCAGTGGCAGGAACTAGAGTGTGTTAGTGTCACTGCACTGACTTTTGCACGTGGTTTGCTCTGTGTCCTGAAATTAATTTATGGACGCTTTCTGCCTTGGTTATATCACTAGATCCTCTTTCAGATTCTTTTCAGCTAACTAGGTGGCATTTTCTCTGGAAACATTCTTGCCTCGTGTACTTCCCTACCCTTCTCAGTGACATATTTTGCCTAGCAGAGCAGAGGTTCCCTGGCTCTCTATCCTTTTCCTTCTGCCTGGGAGGCCCTCCTCTCCTGCTTCTCTGGGACACCGATTTCACTATCTGTCCCTTAAGGCTCAGTGTAGTTGTTGCCTCCTCGAGGAAGCCTTCCAAGATGCTTCTAGGATGGGCTAAGGAACGGCTGGAAATTTGCACCTGCTGGTTTGGAAGAAGTAGGAGCTGCTAAACCCACAGACTTCAGAGTCTCCTGCCAATGCAGGCGCTTGGCATTGTGGAAGTTGAATTCCCAATGGGGAGACTGTGGAGTATAAAGGCGGAAGGTTTGGACAGAACCTTGGGCAAGGATCACCTGTAGGGTATGGCTGAGGAAGAGGAGGGAGGTCTGTGGTTAGGGGGGTGAAGGAAGGGCCCAGGGAGCTGGATTTCCATGGAGTTCCAGGGAGCAGGCCTTGTGGGGATGCAGCAGGAGTAGGGGAGGCCATTGGTCTGGGATTGATGTCAGAATTCCCTGGGATGTTTGATGCCCCCTGCCCCACCCCAAGAATCCCTGCCATGGTAGTTAGGCCTTGTTACCACCAGGAGGATGTTCTATCTCTAGATGTGATGGGGCATGCAAGACTAGAAAGAACTCTGGATTAAATAATAAATTAAGTCATCAGCATTCTTTGAGAGCCTGTTTTCTCTTATGGCAGGTGTAGATTACCTCTAATGACACACGTTAAGCAGCGTGGAACTTGGCTGAGTGTAGCTCCCTCTCTTCTATCCATTGAGAGAGAAATTTAGTTGCATGCTAGGGATGTAATTTAAATTTCAAGGAGTACGAACCAAAGTTGAAGAAGTGAGGATGTATCATCATTGAGAACTTTAATGGGGGGAGGCGGGGGATAGAAGGCAGTAGCTTGCGGAGGTGATGGCAGCAGAGTTGGAGGCTAGAGGAGTAACTGTCCAGTGGGATTTGGATGTTGTAGTTGTTGTTTTTAGATGAGGCAGACCTAATCATGCTTTTAGACTAAAGTAACCAGGGGTAAGAGAAAGAAGGGCTGATCAAGAGGGCAAAGACTCTAAGGAGATGAGAGAAAATGAGATTAAAGGTGAGATTCAAGTGGACAAGAGAACCAGAGAATAGAGGTGCAAAGACCACGTGAGGTGATGAGAACTCTCCACAGGCCACCAGCTGCAGAAGAAGCCAGGTTTCAAGCCCATCTTTGGGTATCGATCCTTCTAGAAGTCTGCTGTTCCCAGTTTATAATTTCTGCTCCTTGGGCTGAGTAAGGACAAAAAAGAATCCTAGGGCCATAATTGTATTTGGATACGTTTGAAGGAGGCTGGTGGAGAAGTAGAAATGAGCGCATCATGTCCAGCCTTTGATCTTTCCTTCAGGACATCAGCAATAAACACTTCTCTGCTGAATCATGCCAGTTGAGGTCTTTTCATGGGGCACCTTGGCACCCTGCAGGGCCCTGAGCCTTCTCTCCCACTGAGGCCTCAATTGAAAGGCTCATCAGTGACAATTCCACTTTTGCCAGGAAGCCTACCACAGGCCTTGCCTCAACTCTAGCCAACTCAAAGTTTGGGTGCAGGGGGCAGGGCGGGGAGGGCTGGTGGTGGAGAAATGGAATTCTTGGCCTTTAAGTGCCATGGAACTAGAGAATGAGAAACAGCATTCTACCTGCACATGTCCTACTTAAATCCTTTCTGCACACTCTGGTGCTTTCTTGATGTCTGAGGAGGCTCTTGTTTTTTGTGTCTCAAGATACAGCTCTATCAACTCACTTCTCTCTAGTCTCACCAGTCTTCAGAATGCATTGTGTCCTTTACTCCATCATTGCTCATGCTGTTTCTACTCCCTGGGATGTTCTTTGTAGTTTATTTACTCAAAATGTTCTACTTTTCATTCATGGCCCAGCTCGTAAACACTACTTCCTTGGGAAGACTCAAGTTCAGATGCAAGACCCCATTCTTTCCAGGGAATGTCCCATCCAACTAGGATTCTAGAAAACTATTGAGCATAGCCCTTTAGTGGGGTGAAAATCACCTAGACTTTAGTACTTGACTCTTTTCTTTCCCTCTTCTTAAATTTCCAATTCTTGATGCATCCAGGAACTCAGTGACCTCTAATCCCCACTCTTCCCAACAACCCCCAAATCACAAGGGTGACTCAGGCTATGCCCTCTTCCTCCTGCTTGCTAGTCACTTGCTGCTGGGCATGCTGGCCAGGTTGGGGACTTTTGGTCTGCCTGCAGCCATCACACATGACTCGGGTCTTAATAAAAACTGACCTGCCCTAGTCCCACTTTATCTCTTGTCCTGTTGAACACTTTGGCCCTTGGGATTTTGTTTTAGAAATAGATTCCAGGTTTAATACTAAGGTGACCTTGGCTATTTAGGGGGTCAGGAAGCCCTTCTCTGAGATTATCGGAGGAGACCTGTCACATAGTCCAGTATCATCAGGACAGCTTAGAATGTGCAGTCCAAACACGTGGGCTGAAGAATTGGTTTCTCAGCTCATCTGTAAACAGCAGCCACTGTGGATCAGGTTTTCTCCTAGGCCTTATTTATTTTATTTCTTCCCCAAACAGAAAAATGATGGTGCTGATAACTCTGCTTGCCATTAACTAATGGCCAACTCAGCGACTAATTGTGCTTGAATCTGGTGAGCAAGTGAAACTAATTGTCCTTGCAGAGACTGGCTCCTGAGGACTTGAGGGAGAGCAGAAATGCAGGCATGCAAAGAGCCAACCATATGAACATGGAGAGTTTTATCAATCAAGTCAGACCTCCAGGATTTAATGAGCACTTACGATGTGCTGAGTTCTGTGCCTCATAGCTTTCTGGAACTTGGAAGCGTGTGCCTTCCCAGCTTCCATCTGCCAGCCTGGGGCTGGGAGAGGCTCATTGGAGTCTGCATCTCCATTATGGTGTGTTTGACCCCCAAATTCCAGGTCTCTTGCCTCTAGCTGGGACCCCTACAAGCAGAGCCTGAAACCAAGATTCTTGCATAAATGGTTTGGGGAGGTGGGGGTGGGAGGAAAGACTCTCTAGAGAAGCAGAGTGAGGGAAATAGGGTAAGGCAGGGAAAAATTGATAAGCAAGGATGTGATATCAGCTAGAAACTAGCTCCAGATTGATCCCACATGCCCTCTGGTGTGTGAGTTGCCCCATGGAGTTGGTCCTACCCTCAGGCAAAGGGGCTGGCCTTTTACAGCCTCATGTCATTGAGCTCTTGGCTGTGGACTGCCCCCTGCAGAGGAGATGGGAGAGGCAGTAATTTCCAGGGGAGACAGCTCCCCTCCATGGAGGGCAATGTCCCTGAGCCATTAGCAGCCAACACCCATAGGAGGGATGGCTACACCCTTGCAAAAAGAGATCTAGACAGGGAACAAACAGTGTCTCCTGAAGGTCTGGCTGACTTCCCCTCCAGGAGCAGGGCCTCTGAATATGCCTATCTTTGCTGCCGTGAAAATCCTCCTGCTGTAGCTGACCCCTGTGGCGTTGCACAGCCTTTTTAGTAAAAACCACCTGGTGACAGGCAGGGCAGGAGGCAGAATTTGCTAACTGCTCTTTGAGCAAGCCCAGGATTCTGAACCCAGGGCCTCACTGTGGACCTTCAGTTCCCATCGTGGCTTCCGCCCCGCAGGTCCCAGCCCTCACAGGGTGCCTGGAACGCTCACAGCCCCTCCTGTGGTCCCCTGACACGGACCCCACCCCTGGCCTCTGACTGTGCCTCTTAGGTCCAGAAGAAAGCCTGTCCGTCTTCTGCACGCTTAAAGCTGACACCTCCAATTGTGTCTGTGCAGATCAGTGTCACACCAGGCTCCACAGTCTTTTTGTACCAGGGGCCCTGCTGGACAGTGAAAGGACATTATTGCTCTTATTCCTGAAGTTTGAATGCTGACTTCATTGTGCTTATGATCTCCCTCTGTTTGGGAGAGATAAAGATGGAAAGAAAGGTAGCGGTTCATTCTGCACCACGTCCACCTGTTTTAATTAACTTGCTTTGTCCTTCTCTCAGACATCTCCCTTAAGGGTCCTGAGCCATAGTCTACAGGACTGATCAGGGAACCCCTCAAGTGACATGCCTAGGATGTCATTCCTCAAAGCAGCCTTTCTGCCACCAGTCATGTCAAGCTCCTTCTGCAGTATTTTGCCCCAGGTTGAGTTCTTTATTGTCCCCTAACCTGGGAGAAACTGAGGTGGTGGCGGGTAGCGGGGGCGGACGCTCGCGTTCTGGACTGTCTGCACAGGGTCAATTGCGGTCCCTAACACATCTCATGACTCCCTCCTGCTCACGTCTCTTATGTCCCCAGAGCAGACACTACATTAGGTTCCTTCTGGACCCTCTAATAGTGTGAGCAATTTCTGAAAACTTTCCCTGAGATAGGTTTCTCTTTTCTCTGGGCAATTTTCCTCAGAGAAAATGACACAAACCAGCAGCATTGAGCCTGATGGACGGTCTCTTATCTCCTCCGAAACAGCTGTAAAGCCATTGATAGAGCATTGAACATGAACCCAGAAATGAGCTCTAAAAAGGAATTTTCAATAAACTCCAATGGAATACGTCGGCAGTTAAGGCAGAACAGTTCTCTACATTTCTGATTTCCATTACTAGGGTTTGTCCTATATGTGTCTCCTCTTGGTATCAAGGACCTACTGTGCCTTTGGTTATGATTTTCATTAATAATGAATGACCAATGACCGTCCCATTAGCATCCACTGGGTGTGTCAGTGGCAGGTAATCCATTTGTCTCTGCTATGGATGGATTTATGCGGTACTTAAAAAAAAACCTGCAATGTCAACTCTTAACTGCTCTTGGGCTAACTGTTGTGGCCGAAAGGACAGGTGATAAGGTTCCACAAAATTACTAGCTCTGTGATCCTGAATAACCCTTCGCTTCTCAGAACCTGCATGTCTTCATCTTTCAAGTGGGGGTAATTAATTTCAATTGATTTCATGGGATAGTTGTGTTGATCAATCCGTGTAATCTATGTGCTGATTCCTGGAATCCTGTAAAATGTCTTATGAGATGTAACATATAAATTTTTATAATCCATCAACCTGTAAACTAGGACTTTTATAATTTGTATTTCTTGAGCTTTGAGCTGTGCAGCAGGATATGCTGAAGCTGGATTTCTGCTTAACACACATTTCCTGGATACCTGGTCTGTGGGAGGCTTCTGAGGGACATCTAGGACCAAGTGGAGGGAGATGCTGACTTTGTCCTGTAGGTAAACACAGGGCAAGAACAGACTAGGCCACAGCTCTGTAACTGTAGCAGGCTTTGTATTGGGCAAGTCACAACACGTGAGCCAGAGAAGAGACCAGAGAGAAGGGCGCACATCCAGTCTGGAAGGGTGGATGGAAGGGAGCAGACAGGAAGTCACATGTGAGGATGTGAGGTAGGACTATGGCAAGTAGGACAGGTCGATGCAGGAAAGAGGAGTCAGCAATTTTTAACGTAAGCCAAGTTTTAAAAAGTGGATCTGTAAATTAAGAAGAGTGATCTGAGAGGAACTTGTAGTGGACTAAAGTAGAGAGAGACTGGACTGGTGGAGGCCTGTGAGGAGAATGCTACAATAGCTGAGTGACAGGGAAAGGCACTGGACTAAAAGTGAAGCAGCAGGAATGAAGAAAAGCGAGGGTTGGCAGTAGGAACCCAGTGATAAAATATGACAGGTGTAGAAAAGGAGAGGATGATTAAACAGTCCTAAGACTTTTTGTTTGGGAGATTGAAAGGATGGCAGTGTCCTCAACGGAAGTAGAGAAGTCAGGAGGGGGAGCTTGTTCTGCAAGAAGAGGGTAGAGTGTTGGAGTTCTCCGAGCAGAAGAACCATATTTTGGCATCCTGGAGGTGCTTGTTGCAACCCCATGAGAGAAGGAGGGCCTGAGGGAGAAGAAGCAGCAACCCACCTACAAGTGGATGGGATGAGGAAGAGGTGGTGGAAGACCTGACAGAGAATCTGCAATTACAGATCAAGGAGAAAAGGTAAAACAGAGCATTTTCAAGATGCAAGTCTAAGGACAAGGCAGTTTCCAGAAGGCGGTGGTCATAGGGTCTACTGACGCTATGGCAATCCTGAGGCAGGTGGGGTCCCCATTTGCTGACGGGGGGGAGCAGAAGGTGAAGATGCAGGACCTGAGGGGGCTATAGGGGATTCACATGTGCTTTTCATGCTCTCAGCTGTCCTCAGTTTTGTCTTCACAGACCCAAAAGACTATATGTTCTTTTGTTCCTGGGTCCCCTTTTAAACTTCTGATACTGTTTTTGTCCCTTTTTCTGAGGAATCTTCCCTTGTAGTCTCCCTTTCTCGAGAAACAGGATTCCTTCAGTTCATTATTCAAGATGGAAATGAAATGGGCTTCTAAAGGGCAAAAAAAGTCTGGAATGTTCTATTTCTAACGCAAGTCTTGATGCTGACTCAGCATTTGATGCCCATTTTCGAACCTTCTGGTCTTTGGATTGTCTATACATCAACATTTCCAAAAGGTAGTTCACAGTAACTCTATTTTCCTGAGATAGAAAAAGCTGAGCTAAATAAAGCTAAAAGTTTTCTTTTAAAGGACTTCTCAGAGTCTTTACTATGTTATTACGCATTGTAAGTCTCCAAGAAGGAATCATAGTGTTCAGCATTTCCCAAACATATTTTATTAATAAACTCTCTTTTTTAAAAAAATCAAAAGTATTTATTTCTCAAAAGAAGATAAGAAAGACAATTCAGTAAACTAACTTGATAAAAATATTTTTATTATATTTTTAAAGGAAACAAAATCCTTTTTTTATGACACAATTTTGCCAGTATCCCCCACTGTAAGCCAAAACACAGCAGAATATGTTCCTGTATGAAAACCAGAAATGAGCCCAGGCGGTCAGCTTTCACCAAGCTGGATTCTTTGATTGCTCAGGCTTCAGGCTTGTACATTGAAAAGTAAACTTGGTTAAACGATCTTCCACTTTAGTAATATGAGTTACTACATGGAACAAAAGTATTGTTTTTCTACTTTAGGTTGTAATTATTTGGTATTTAGCTTATTTTTCTTTATATATTAGCATTCTCCTCTTCAGTGTTCATCCAGGAAGTAGTGATTTGTGAAACTCACTTTAGGAAGCTGAGGGATTCTGGTTTCCAACTTCATGTTCTTGCCCACCAGGCTCAGAGAGGAGGCTCCCAGTTGAACAGGATACAGGAAGGAGCTCCAGGACCATATCCGTGTGGGAGATGGGAGCCTGCAGTCCTTCCTTAGGCAGTTTGGTCTAAGGATGGGTAAAGTCAGGACCTACAATGGGGGGCTGAAGTAGGAAGCCATGAGGGCTAGGGATGGGAGTCAAACTAGAGACGCAGGAGCAAACTTTGGATAGAAAATGGGTTAGGAGTCAAGTGAGAGGGGTGAAGGTATAGAGGGTGAGGCTGGGGGCTTCAGAAAGTGCAGGCTTTGTTGTATGTGGATGTGCTTTGCTTTTTATTTTCCCTAGCTGACTTGCCCACTTGGAAATCATTTGCCTTTTATGCCTCTCCTCTTGTCCCCTGGAGAACCTGTTGGAGTCCTCTCAGATCCCTAGTTCCCTCCTCTATGGGATAACACTGACTTCCCAATGGTGCTGTGGTTATGAAAAGAGATGCTGTCTGTAAAGTGCTCCGCACAGTGCCTGGCACATAAGGATCCTCAATAAATAGGAGACCCCTCACCATCTTCCACCTCTACTCACCCTACTGCCCCAGCTGAAGTGGACTTAGTGGAGCCAGAGGAGAAGGAATGCCCTGGGTTTGGGTTATGGCTCTGAACTAGCCATTGACCATGGAAGTCGAGTCAAGTTTGGTTATGGCCACATGGTTGTTCAGACCTGGAGTGAGGAATCCTGTGATTAGCCCTGTGTTATCCTATGGTGGGATCAAGAGGATTCCTAACTTGGGTGATGCTCTCCAAACACCCGACTTTGCCAGTGCAAATCCACAGTGGTTGCCAATGTGTCCTTTGGGTCTCATCTTTTCTCTCCGGCCTCTTGAGATCTGGACCCCTTAGACCGCACTCCATTGTCATGACTTGGCTTCAGGAATCAAAGGAAGGGTCATGAGGTATTGAGAATACACTTGCCAATGTAACTCTTTGATGTGCCTCATTGAGTATGAATATCGATGGCCTTCCTTTAGGAGCCTTGTCTTACTCCACTGCTGAAACGTGGGATAAAGTCTACCTTTAAGCAGTGGCAGGTTCTGTAGCAGCCCCTCAGGCATTGTGCAAAGTCTACTGAAGAGGGACTGAGAGACCCAGTATACTCGCCAGCTGCGTGTCCTTGGAAAAGTGGCTATCCTTTTGGGCCTCATTTTCTTGGTCTATAAAATGAAGGGATTTTACAAGATTTCTAAAGTTCCCTCCAACTCCAATGGTTTGTGAGCTTATCAACAACTTTGATTCTGGTCTTACGAAGTTGGTTCTATAGAACATCTCGAAGTGGCTTCTCTTGGCTCAGCACGCTAAGAAAAGCAGGCTTCAGTCTAGGGTCAAGAGTAGACAGAATTTCTTCCCTTCTCTGCAGAGCTCCACGTCAAGAGGACACATCAGCCCACACTCACTCAAAGTTGGATACACACACACACACACACATATCAGAGCCATGTGCTCTGTTGCTCTTACACAGAAAGGAATCTGATCTCTTTGTGTCTTGCCTTCTTTTGCTTCCCTCTCTGCTTTTGGTCGAGAAGAGCAGGGCTGTGGCTGTTTCTCTCTCTAGGATTCCTCTTGGAGCCTCTGTGTCGGAGCATTTCTGACTCCTGCGTCTGACAGGCCGTATGATGTGTGTGCGTACCTGATCCCTCACCCGGCTAACGTGCCTTATATCATAATAACAATGGTCAAAATCTTCTGTAGATTGAAAATAATAATAAGCCCTACGAAAAGGGTTGTTCTGCAAGTACTCCAAACAATGCTCTGTATGTAATAAGCACTCGTAATAATCTTCTCTTATTTTCTTTCTTCTTCTTTTTAAAAATAACAGCTTATTAGGGGAGCAAGCAAGCAAATGCTAGACATATTATGTGTACGTGTGTGTGTGTGTATGACTTTGGTTAGAAAAGAAGAAGGTGCTCTGTGTCAGGATGCCTGCCCCTGTAACATGGGGGTCACAGACGGATGCTCGGGGAGTGGAGTCTACTCCAATTTCTGCTATTAATGAGACTCAGCTCTTCTCTATCTGTCTGCTCCTCTCTGCTTCAGCTTAATTCTCTTCTTACAGCCCAATGAACCTTCTCTATGTTTCCCTCAACTAGGGCAGTGGCATTGTTGGAGGAGGAGGGAGACCTGAGAAAGATTGAGGAGGTCAATTTGATCATGCCTGTTGCGATACGACAGATGGGAGAAAGGCTGAAGGGAGGGGGCAGGCTCGAGGGCTGGGCGGCTGGCGATGCCCACACCTGACATGAGGTGTGCAGGGGAGAAGCAGACTTGGGTGGGCGCAACGAGGTCCAATTGAGACCAGGTAATTTTTAGATGCTCTTGGATGTCCAGGTGGAGATGCCTAACAAATAATGACGGTAAGGGAGCTCAGGATGAGCCGAGGTCACATCCCCCATAGTATCGGAAATCAGGGCACATAGCACAGTTGGCTGTTAAAACTGATTTAGTGACTACGATGAAATTAACCTAAATAAAACAATGCAACAGGACAGTCTCTAAAGTCATCCATCATCTTCTCCGTCTAAATCTCATACGTCCTCACCCACGTTTACCAGAACCTGCTCTCGCTGGGGAGAAGACTCTCCCTGGCGGGGAAGCCAGAGTCTGGGCGTAGCTTCTGCTGGTGGGAGAGGCAGCAGTAGGTGACAGTCTTGTAGAGGGAAGCTCTGACCCTCTCCCACCCGGAGAACTGTCCCAGGTCTGGTCCCTGGCGTAGAGCCTGCGCATTCTACCCTGGCCTCCCCGTCTCCTGTTTTTTCACAGCAGCGTGGCAGTGTGGTTTTCGTCAAACACAGTTCTGAATTCTGGCTGAACCAGTGACCAACCATACTGGGCCTCAATTTCCCTGTTTATAAAATGGCACTACTCTATCTCTGTCAGTCTACTGTGAAAATAAATTGAGTGCATAATTACTATCCGTTAAATATTAGCTACTTCCCAGGCCATAACCGAGGACATTTACAGAGGTGATGGTCTAGTTCTTTGGAAAAGAGGTGAGCTATCAGATAGTCACCCTTGGTCTTTGTCCACCCTTTGGGAGGCGTTGGCTAGAACCAGGGCCGTGACCTCCAGGGATGGGCTGTGCACCCTCCTTCTCGCCCTCCTTGTGGTGGAATTATGCTGATCTTCCCCGGCAACGTGCCTCCCTTTCTGAGACAGCCTGGAGATGCATATTTATAAATTTCCAGTCATCACCCCAAGAGCTCAGATTTTCCTGTCCTTGGTGTCGCTTTAATTAATACACTCCCATGTGCTGGGTGACAAAATTAGGTTGCAGGGGTGGCAGGCGTTTATATCACGAAAGGAGAGAAAAAGGTGTTTTGCGCCGTTTTCCTTCTTGAGCTCCGTTATTAATCTTTGCAATCAATACTCCTTTATTTTTGGCTCCAGGAGGCGGTGGGGTGGAATCAGACTGTCAAGCAATTTAAGGCCACATCTGCATAAGTAATGTAGATGGTTTGTTCCTTTCATTCTAGGTGAGAACATGTGTCCCCGGCCAGATGTGGCAGGGCCAGGCTCTGTGATTCTCACGCCAACTTTATGATATGTTTGATTTAGGTAGAGTGCCTCGAACCTGCTGGGACTAAGTTGTTATTAAACGCCATCTGCAGTTTTCACTTTAATTAATATCATAAGAATTAGGATCTCATGCTTTAATTACCATGTTAACCCTTTACAATCATGGGAAGGAGGAGGACAAAGTGGCAGGGTGGTCCTCTAGAGGCCTCTGGATCTATGTGTTGAGCCCTCCACCCCGAGACCCAGAACTCTGAGCACAGGCTGTGGGCTGGTCACTGCCCGGGTGAGACCCTGGGGCTGCTGGGGTTTGCTTATGTGCGAGGGAAACTGGAGTATATAGGCCCCATGGAGAAGGAGTCCACTGAATTATCAGTCAAAGCCATTTCCCTGACTCTGTAGGGGAAATGACTTTGACAACAATCCTAATAATGGTAATTATTATAATAATTATAATGACATCAATTAGTATTATTTATTGAAGAATTACTGTTGTTTTACTATATTATACAATGTACTATATACTCTCTATATACATATGTATGTGTATTTTTATATGCATTTTACATATATATACATATATATATATATATGCACACACACTATATTATGCAGTAAGATTATTGCTAGGAGTTGCCTAAGTGCTTTACATAAATTTTATCATTTAATTTTTACCACATTGAGCTCTTATTGCAGTTAAGGAAACTGAGGCAGAGAACCAGTCCACACAACGGTAGGTAGCAGAGCCTGGATTCAAACATAAGCTTGTTTGGATGAAAGCCAATGCTTTTCATCGACAGGCACCACTTAATAAACTTCTCATGTTCAAAGTTGAAAGGAAAGTCTCCAAGCTGAGAGGGGGCCTATTGTGCCCTCCTGAGTTTCATTTCCTTTGGGGAAATGAAAGCTCAGACTCTAGTATCGGTGCCACCACCGCCTCCAGCGTACGGGCGGCTGTGGCTTCAAGCTGGACTCTCAGCAAGGAGACTGAGCTTATCGCTTGGGTTCCCTAAGAAAAGCTAAGGTTGGCTGCGACCTTGAAAATGCTTCATCAGCCTTTGTCGGATGAGAAAACATGAATACATTCAGATATTACAAGAGATAAAAAGCTGAAAATGTAGTTTGTAAAGTCTGACATATTAGTCTAACCTCAAAGTCATCTTCTAATTCCAAGGGAAGAACATTCTGGAGTCAGACAATGCGAGGCGGAAATCTTTGCTCACAGCCTTACTGGCTGAGGGACCACAGACAGTCACCTGTCCTGTCTGCCTCAGCTTCCTCATAGGAAAATGGAGATCTGCAAACATGGATTTAGCTCTCTTGGGTTTCATGAGGATTTGACAGGGTGCCTGACACATAGTAGGTGTTCTTTAGACAGCATAACTCCTCTTGCTGGAGGCCCTCACATGTGGGCTCTCAGACTAACTGTGCACGGAGGGTGGGATCTTTGACTCCCAGTTAGGAGCTCCCTGCTGGGCATCTCAACATCTCTGTGCTCCCACCCTGCCACATATCAAGATCAAGTGATTCTTCCATGTGACTAGGTTCTTCTCAAGGAGTGAACTCATGCTAGAGGGAAACTGTGCCTTCTACATTCCGGGAGGGCCTGCGTCTCTTGACAGGTTAATTGACCCATTTATTCAGTCATCCATCAGCAGTCATTGAGCAGTTCCTGTACTCAGGTAGGGCTGGGCATTGGTGGGGTAACAGTACTGCAGTAACATCACCGTGTAACCAACATAATGACCATACGGCAAGAGTGGCCCATAACCAGAGGTCATCCTATTCATTCATTCATTTATCCATTCATCCATTCCTACAACAAGGAGATCATTTATTCCTATTATGTGCCTGGCATTGTGTTAGGCCATGGAGATAAAAAAGTAAATGAGAAAAACATGATGTCAACCTTAACAAGTGGCAGATGGCAGTTCAAAGGAACAGACAGACCGGTGACTCATATGGTACAGTGACACAAGGGCCGTGTTAGGGGAAGTGTGGGGGATTGTGTGAGAACATGGGGGCTGGATTAGTGTCCTGGGGCTGCTATACCAAAGTACTACCAACTGGGTGGCTTAAACCACAGAAATTTGTTTTCTTCTGGTTCTGGAGACTGGAAGTCCAAGATCAAGGTGACGGTGGGGTTGGTTCCTTCTGAGGGCTAGAGGGAAAGTCTGTTGCATGTCCCTCTCCTAGCAAGAAGGGTCTGGTGGTTTACAGACAATCTTCAGCATTTCTTGGCTTGTAGATGCATTGCCCCAGTCTCTTCCTTCATTCTCACATGTTGTTCTCCATGTTGTGTGTGATACTCTATGTCCAAATTGACCCCTTTTATGAGGACATCAGTCATGTGGATCAGGGTCCACCCTAATGACCTCATTTAACTTGATTACCTCTATAAAGACCCTCTCTCCAAATAAGGCCACACTCTGAGGCACTAGGGGCTAAGACTCCACATATCTATTTTGGGGGGACACAGTTCAACCCATAAGAGGGGGAATGTCTTAGACTGAATTCCAGAGGTGGTGACATGTAACCCAAGACCTAGAGTACGAGGAGATGGCTATGTGATTAGGAAGGAGAAGTACTCCATGTGGCAGATGGGAAGGACCTGAGGTGACAGAAAGCACAGTGGGCTTGGGGAAGAGTCTGGCCAGAACATAAAATGCTGGAGTAGTGGCTGGAGGACTAGGTGGGCACAAGTCTTGCAAGACCCAGAGGGTCATGTTAGGAGGGGCTACGTTCTGAGAGGAGTGGGGAGCCATGAAGGGTTGTCCAGTAAAACATCATGGTCAGAACTCATCACGGACTTGCACCAAGAACGCTATCACGCCATGCAGCAGGGAGCCATGCCTCCCACGATGTGGGGTACAGCTCTGTTCTGGTCAGTTGAGTTTCTCTGTTAGGCCGAACATCAGAGAAACACTATACAGGGCTCAGTTCAGGCATGGTGGATGTGGCCTCTTCCTGGGAGGCGAGGTCTGTGGTTTACAAAGAGAAGGAAGCCTGTCCTGGTTGGCACGGGATGTATGGCGAGGGAGGAGCATTGGGAGAGTGCTGAGTAAGCATCGTGCAGGGCTGAAGAGAGTGGGCCTCCACTGGGACAGCCCTGCTCTTCCTGCTACTCATTGGCTGTGTCCTTTCATGGCCCAGGAAGCCTCTCACCCTCGCATCCTCCCTGGTGGTCTCTTCCTGTCAACTTCCCTCCCATCCCTTTGCCTTTGCTTTTTCCAGCCTGGCTGGTCAAACCCATGGAGAGTATTTTCAGAAATGCCTTTATGGAGAGTTGTAAGCATCCTTTGTTTGTCTACTGAGCCTCCAGAACAGAAGAAAAAGAGAGAAAACTGTGGACGAGGCAGCAGAGATATATGGCTTATATATCATTCATTCACTTAAACAATTTAAACGCATCATTTACCGAGTAAATCTTGTGATCTGGGCATACAATTCCAGGTATAGCCTGGTCCTGGTGCTCCAGGCTCTGAATTCAGGGAGAACAGGAGGCAACCTCTGTCCTGTCTGGCTGGATGCTCTGTGAACATGGCAGGAGGGGGACATTTTAGGGAACACAGAAATCTAAAGGGATGGCAGGCAGAGGGCACACTGGCTAAATAACACAGTCTTTTGAGGGGTCCCATGGAAGACTCATTGCTCTTGAAGATGGCAGGCAGCTTCCTCCTCAAATTCGCCACCCACTCTTCTTGCCAAAAGACCCTCTGGCCCCACCGAGGAAGGGGTTGGCTTTGCTTTTGATTTGTTTCTGGATGTTGCGCGTTGTCTTTCATCCCAAGGCACTGTGGGGACCATATTTTGCTGCTGAGTCAGGGAGGCCCACAGAGACCTGAGCGAACGCCTTGGAAGGTGATTAATTGTCTCTGCCCCATGCGTCGGGTGTGGTGTGGCTGCGGCGTGGTGTGACTTTGAGACGAGCTCCCTCAGCCCTTGCTTCTGGGGAGGTGGCTGCAAGCACCCCATGGGGGCCAAGCTCCTGGTGCCTGGACGAACTGGATTTTAATTGCTGGCAGCCTGTTCTTTGTGAGGCCCTCCCCACGGTAGCTCTGAGTCCCAACAGACACTGCAAAATGAGATTCCAGTTTTCAGAGAAAACACCATATTTCAGAGAAAATCGTCTACGCTATTGCTTTGTCGGAAGAGAGAATGCAAAATAAGATAAGGTTTTTAGTTCCAGCCCAGGCTGTGGAATCATGAAATAGCACAGCAGGAAGCCCTGAGAGACCATCTTGTCCAGGGGTTTCAATCACAAATGTTTACAGGGCCGGGCGGAGAATGTTAATGTGGGTCTCAGACCAAGGGGAGCGCTGGGGCTTGTGATGACCTGGAAACCACATGCCCGGGTTAAAAGCATCCACATTCGAAATGAATAAACACTACGCTGGCCAAACCAGCCGCTTCTGGACCTGTCGTGATGACTGGCAGTTTATAACCATAAGACAATATAATTCTCTCATTGTATAATTGGGATAACGAGGCGACCACATATTAGTGTTGCCCATGGGCCAGCACTCTTCTCAGTGCTTTGCCTGAATTCACTCAATCTGTGGATGTCCCTGTTGTATGGAGGAGGAAATGGATGCTCAGGGAGGTCGAGTGGCTTGTCCAAGGCCACAGAGCTAGCAAGTGGTCGAGTGATACTCACAAACACAGTCTGACTCCAGCACTGAAGTTCTGGACCCCTGCCGGGCACTGCCACCGCAGACGGGTGCCCCTCAGATCAGGGATGTGCCATGTCCCCTGGACAGGGCCCAGAACCCAGGCCCTGGACTCCCAGCATGATCACACCCAACTGGACCATGTTGCTTCTCTGACGGGGAAGTCCTGCTTCTCCAGAGCTAGCGGGTCAAGGCACAGAGTCAGGCTTTGCAGCCAGAACAGGCTAGTTTACATGCTCAGCTCTAGTGCTGGCCGGCTGTAGGGTCCTGGGTCAGTTGGTGTGAATCTCTAGTTCTTAGGGAAGTTAGTTCATCCCTCAGGGTCCTGAGAACAAGCTCTGTGATAACTTCTTCCCAGGGCTATTAGAAGATCCAATAAAAGAGGGACTAGCACAAGGCCCGGATATGATTCGATGCCCCCTAAATGCTGATGTCTTTCTCTTTGGCCGATGGGCTGCGGAAGCCATGGTGTACTTTTCCAACCGCTTCTCCGTGGTGGTTTATCTAGTCTTCCGCAGCTGGCTGTTTTGCTCCCATTGGACAGTCTTCTGTTGGCCACTGGCAGAGTAGTCCGGAGTGTCCTGCCCAAACCCTCAGAAGTTAATGGGATGAATAATTATCTTAGAGAACAAAAAGCAGGACCGTGCTCAGTTCTGCCAGCATCCAGGTGCTGCAGCTGTCGGCAGTGTTCCTCTGATCAAGGGACAGGTGCCTGCCTGGGGAATTGAGCAGACAGTCTCTGTCGCCAGCCAGAGAGAGTACCAGATCGAGGCTGTTTGGCTCGTAGGGCTCCTGGGTGGTGTGGCTGGCACCTGGCATTGCTAATGGTGTTAGAAGAGTCATTTGTCCAAGAGAAAACCAGCTATAGCTGAATGGTCCACAGCATGGGCATCATCCTTTGTTTGTTTGGGATTATCTCTCAGGCATCTCGGAGATGCAGGGCTGGAAAAGCTCAGCATCAGACAGACCAGCAAGCTCAACCTGACCCTGACATGGACCAGCCCTAAAAACCCCATAATTTCCTCATCTGTAAGGTGGGGCAAATAACTTATCACAAAGGGTGGTTCTGAAGATGAAATGAGCCAACCTGCAAACAGCACTTGACGTGAAGTGCCCCTCCAACCCCTGAACTCAAACAAGACGCATCAATAAGAGAACATACCTTTCTCCTCCCAACTGCCTTCCCTAACCTTTCCATCAGAGTCCATATCCTTGCTAAAGGGATCTTTCTGTAAACTGATTCAGAACAACTAGCATCTTGTAGCTTCACACGTAATTACAGCTGGTTGTGTGTTCTTTAATGACAGGCTCACATGTGCAGGTATTTTCTCTCCAGGCTTCCCACGTGGGAAGGGCCCAAGTCTCCGTTGTCTTGCACTGTGAGTGCTGACTGCCCGGGCCCATCACCAAGCTCGAGTGGGCAGATGTCTCGTGTGCTGAGATCCCTGCACTGGCTGCTTTGGCTGGTTTCTCTGTCACACAAATGTGCCTCCCATCAGGTCACCATTCCACCACTGAGGAACCCATAGCTGCTCCTTTATTTTAAAGTTTGTCATAGCAAATGCCATCCCTTAGTCTTAGTGTCCCAGCTCTCCAGCAACGCCTCCCTCCCTCTCTGATCTTGTCTTCCTGCCCTGGGGTCCTTCCATGCACACTTATACATGCACACACCCAAGCTCTAACACATATGCACACACATGTACAGGACACAGGGTCACTGTCGCTCCTCAGTCCTCCTTCTCAAACACGCCTGGCAGCTTTCTGCAGTAAGCTCCCCACTGCCCAGTGTATAGGACGTGTGCACCTGCTCGGATCTTGTAATTATCCAGGGAACATCAATAGTTCATTTTCTCATCATTTTTGCAGTTCCATCCCATTATACTATCCCCTAAGTATTTTATAAGCAATTATTTCCTCGATCGTATTCTTGTTCACCATTTCTGTTTCCTTGTAGTAAACCGTTAGTGGCTCCCAGAAAGTTTTGCTCTCTCGAAACACCCATGGTTTGAAAATACTGTCACCTTTGCCCAGAACATCTTTTATTCCTCTCTTTTATGTGTCAACTTCCGCATTCTCCTAAGCCTCACCTTTCCTGCTATCACTCTCTCCTCGCCCCACCCTCCATCTCTCCTCTGCCGAGCTGGGATAGGTTCGACATCATGTTCCTATGACTCTGAGCTTTCTGCTAGCAATGCATTTTGCACGATATTTTTGATTGTCTGTTTTCTTGTTAATCCTCCCCACCTAGCAGTGGGCTGCTTATCGTCACTCTAGAATGGCAATCACAGGCTTGGGTTTTTGGGTCGTGCAGTCCTGAGTGGGAAGGCAGCTCTTCTACTTGATGCTGCTGTAACCGTCCCCAAGTTACTTAATCTCCTTGAGCCTTGATTTCTTCATCTGTGAAATGGAGGGCTAATGATATCTTGATGTAAGAGTCTGGCCAAGGTTAAAGGAAGCGATACAAATGAAGCATTAGCACAGTGTCTGGAACTTAGCGTTATTACAGCTTTCTTCCTGCATTTCAAATGCCTGCCTGCCGGGGAAGCTGACATAATAGAGGAGCTCAGTCAGACATCTGGAAAGGAGGAGAAGAGGGAGGGAAGGACAGTGAAAACAAAAGCCAGCAGGGAGAGGAGAGACTCGGGCTGTTTCTCTGAAGCAGAGGGGCACGCAGGCTGTGCCAGGAGGCAGCGAAGGCACCTTCACAACCTCCCGAAGGGCTGCTGCTCGGATTTACATTTCGCTCACATTTATGACAGACTCATAATGGATTAAGAGCCTTAGCACTGATATATTAAAGGTTAATGGTGCATCCTGCTTTTGTATTGATTTGTGGCAGCAAATATTTGCCGCTGCTGAGCTGGGAGGCAGCCATGCTTTTGGAATGGAGGTATTACAGGCTGGTGGGGCTATTTGCGCAGGGCTCCCGCCGCGTGGGAGGGGCACAGAGGTGGGGGAGCAGGCAGTGGTTGCTCAGGGGTTCAGACCCAGGGAGATTCTCTCCACCAGTGCCGACTTCCATTAGATCAATAAGGAGCTGGATCTTGAAGCTTGAAGACCCTGAGGAAGGAGGCTGGGGAGAACTCAGGCTGATCCTTGGGCCCCTTGGTGATTTGTTCCTGGGCTGGCTCTGACCACATGGCTCTGTTCCCTGCCTCTTGGCTCAGGGCTGCAGCTCTTCTATTCAGCCTCCCCAAGCCATCACGATGCCTGCTTCTCTGCAGATGACCAACCCACACTTGTCCTGAAAGGAAGCTGGTCAGCCCCAGATGAAGACTTTTCCAATGGAAAATCCAACTAGATGTTTGGAAGGCAAGAAAAAGGCTAATTCATTAATATATTACATATTAATATAATATATATATTATTTATTATATATTAATATAATAAATAATATATATATTATTCATGTATACACACCATGTTTATTAGAGCATCTACTGTGTGCCAGGCACTGTTGTAGGCAGAGGGACAAATTATCCCAACTAGGCTGGAACTTTCTTGTTTTTAGCACTGAAATTCCTATGTCCCAGGAAATCTCTCTGTCCTGTGCAGATAGGATAATTGGTCATGAAGTTGTAGGCATTGGTGATGTAGCCAGAAACCAAACAACCCAGTCTCATTCTAGGGGGAGAACTGACATTAAACAGCCTGTGATATATTTCTTTGTTTCTATTGTATAATTTAAGGAGGGTGGTATTTTATATAGGGTCATCAGCAAAAGCCTCATGGAGATGGTGACTTTTGATCAGAGACCTAAGACACTGAGGGAGTGAGGTAATTAAAGATGTGAGGGAAGAGGATGACAGGCTGAGGGAAGAACAGCGACAGAAACCCCAAGGTGGGAAGGCAGGGAAGCCAGTGTATGAAAGCAGAAGTATTGGGTCCAGATTGTGTGGGACCTTTCCGGCCATATGAGGATTTTGGATATTCCTCTGCAAGATGAGAAGCAATTAGAGAGTTTTCAGAAGTGAGGTGACATGATCTGCCAAAGGACAACTCTACTTGTCCTCTGAGGAATAGATTATAGAGTTAAAGGTAGAAGCAAGGAGCCCATTAAGGAGATGATCTCAATATCCAGGTAAGAGGCAGAGATGTTCACGGTGATGGTGATGAGAAGTGGTCTGATGCTGGATCTATCTTCATGGTAGCAGAGGTCAAATAGGCTGAGATTGTATGTGAGATATGCAAGAAAGAGAGGAATCCGCAGTGATTCTAAGGCTTTTGGCCACAGCATCTCAAAGAATAGAGCAGCATTTGACTGAGGTGGAAGAACCAGAGGAAGAGAAGATTTGGTGGTGGGTTTTGGGGTTTGCAATTCAAGAGCTTGGGTTTGAACATGTTCAGTCTGGGGACCTATTAGCCATCCAAATGGACATGTCAGATAAGCAGTTGCCTGGAGTCAATGGGGTGGGTCAGGACTGGGGTGGTCCATTGGAGTCATCAATGTATAGATGTGTCTACAGCCAATTGACTTGACGAGATCATGGTGAAAGGAATGTCACCAGAGAAGAGAAGGAATCTGTGGAATGAACCTGGGACACCCTAAGATTCAGAGTCTGGGAAAAGAACTAGGAAAGGAGTTGGATAAGGAGGAGTCTGCAATGTGGGAGAACTAAGAAAGAATGGTATCCTGGAAGCCAGGTGAGGGAAGGTCTTGAAGAAGGACAGAGTGATCAAGTTCATCCAGTTCTGCTGGTGGGGGTAAAGTGAGGACTGGGAATTGGCCACCGTATTGAGGAGATCATTAATGACCCTGACAGAAGTGCTTCAGATCAGTGATGGGACGGAAACTTAATCAAGGTAGGTTCATGAGAAATAGGAAGAGAGTAACGGAGAAGGTGACCACAGATAACTCTTTAGAATAACTAGAGAGCAGTTGGAGGAGGATGCTGTCTCAAAGAAGGGTGTTTTTCTAAACATAGAACATATATGTGTTTTCATGCTGATGGAACTGATCCGTGGAGAGAAGCAATTTCATGATGTAGGAGGGAGAGGTGACAACTGGAAGAGCAACATACTTGAGAAGGCAAGAAAGTCTGGGATCCAAGAGACAAACAGGCAGACATATGTAGGAGCAAGAGCAGAACCTCCATTTTAAAAGGAGGGCAGGCATGTATTTGGTGGTTTTAGAAAAGAAAGTTCTTTGTAGAGAAGGAAAGTTCTCTACTGATTGCTTCTCCTCCCTTAAGAAAGAGGAAGCAAGGTCGTGGTGTGAAAGTCATCTAAGAGAGTGGGAGAATCCAACGGGGGAATTTAGAAGATTGCATTAGGGTCTGCTTTAGGTTAGTGGTCATGATTCTAAAGTTAGAACCATCATCATGCTATTTCCAACGTGGATTTTCTCGAGCAATGATTGGCTATGAACACAGAGTTGTTTTAAACCAGAGATGATTCTTCCAGAAAACATGAACTCATTGTCTGTCAGACCATATGTGGGGTGATAGGGATCAAGAGATGGACACAGAATCTATCCCCTAGGAAACTCACTGCTGAGGTGGGGACATAGGTACGTCAAAAGCCACACGAAGTCCAAGGGGCTGAACATTAGGATAGACTAAGCCAGGAACACATAGAGGGGGCACGGGTCCAGGGGGGATCCACTCTTCCTACTGGAGATGACAGGCAAGCTGATTTCTGGAGGGCAGGCAGGTTTTAGGCATGTGAAGAAGGCGGGAATTGCACTGTGGACGGACAATGAGCCTGATTGAAGACTCGGAGGCCCGAGAGAGCAGGACATCTGCCAGGCTGGCTCCTGAGAACAGGGTGGCCTGAGAACAGGCTGAAGGAGGCTTTACAAGCTGACCGCCATTTGCCGATGGCATTAGAGGTGCCCAGATTTGACCCAGTGAGGGATGTGGACAGTCAACCCCTGCCACATGCCAGGGCCTCGGTTTGGTACCTGGCCCAGCATTTTCTGACCTGACTGAGATGACGCTCACAGCTCCATCCCTTGGCACCTATCACAGCCCTGCTCACTCCCAGGGTCTAGGCTGAGTTTGGCAAGTCAGAAACACATGATCACACATGCCCTCCTTTCAGAAACTTGTGTCTGGCTAACCTGGTTTGCTTTGGCAACCAAGGCACCAGGCTTGGGCCGAATCCAGGCAGAAGATGCACAAGTGAGGGAGGCCTGACTGACCCTGGATGTCCAGGATGGCTTGGGATCCTCTGGGTTAGTCTGGGCATGTTTGTCTTACTCTGCGGACAGAAGATACAGTATCACAGCCCCCTCGGAGCCCGCTCCTTACAGCCAGCACGGCAGGCCTTGGATGGGCAGGAGAGGGGCCTCTCTCCTCCAAGTGCATCTTGACTGTGCTGAGCAGTTGGCAGAGGGAGTGGCCGTGGAGGAGGCAGGATAGCACGGAGCTGAGTTCCCAAGGCCCAGAACCGACAGTGGGGCAGCAGAAGGATTTTTAAAGTCATTCAGATCATGTTTGTGTTTACAATGTAATAAAAAATGCAAATTTTACAGAAATACGTTTGTAAAAAGTGGAAGTCTCACAGCTGTTCAGTGCTTGTTCCTCCCATTTTTGTTCATATTTTTATTTATGTTTATTAATGGTTACTGTCTACAAGAATGCAAATCTACTATACACAAATGCATTGAGCTTTTTTTTCATAGCAGTTTACTTTGGGCGCCTTTTAATTTCAATAGTTATCAAAGAAGTGGGATTTGGAGGGAAAATACTGTGGAGGGAAGGTTGGGGAGGGAGGTGAGGGCATCTTCATTGGGTACTCAGTACACACCAGGTCCTCTGTGGCTAGCATCCGGGCACACGTTTGAAGAAGGGTTTTGTGGGCCCCTCTGTCCTACAAGGATGCATTTTCCTGCCATGGGCCACGTGGCCCTCATCCTGGTGGGTCACTAAATGTCCTCATAAGGTGTTGACCTGACAGCTCTCCCGGGCTGGGATTCGGCTCTTTAGGCACCCTCATGACGGACTTGAGATACAAAGGAGGCCGGTGTGGTCACCAGCACCGCCTTCCCCAGGCCTCCAGGAAGGTCCCTGGTAAATGTGGAGGAGGCTGCTCCGGGGGAGGAGAGCTGATAAGCTCCGAGCCTGTTGGCTCTGCTCCTCAGAAGGTTCCTCAGCAATCTCTCCTCTCACCTCCCTCAGTCCAGCCTTGGGAAAGAAAGACATTAGAGAAACACATGCCCGCAGTGTCAACTCCAATGGCTAATACACTCCCTGCCTGCTTTATAAAATCACTCCTTCCGTTATTTTCCATAACCCTTACTCTTCTTTATTAATCTTCATAGCACTTTTCATCACTGGATACATGACATCAGGGGTCGGCTGACTACACCCCCACAGGCCACTTCTGGCCTGCGTCTTGTGTTCCTGCAGCCTGCAAGCTAAGACTATTTTTCTTTTTGGAAACATTTTTTAAGTTTTTATTTTATTTTTTTTAGACTACAAAGCCGAGGCATATGTGACAGAGTGGTGTGTGACCCTCATTGCCCACATATGTACTGTCAGTCCCTTTCTGGGAAGTTGGCATTCTATAATTATTTGAGTTTTTGTTGTCGTTGTTCATTTTTGTTTCTCTCTCCCTGCCTCCACCATTTAAGAGCAGGAACTTTGTGCTGTTCCTACTGTATCCTTAGACCCAAAACAGTGCTTGACACAAGCAGATGCTCAGGAAATAGGTTTTCTTGAATGAATGAATGAATGAAAACACATGGGAAGCCTTTCAGAGCCCAAGATTGAGAAGCATCTTGCGGTGTCTCAGCCTTCACCTGAAGTCCTGTCTACCTTGAAGAACCCAGGTCTGGGGAGGAGAGAATGGGAAATGTGACGAAGCCCCCGTAGGCGATCACTGCATGGGAGAAGGATCAGAGAGAATGGAAGCCCAGGGGAAGCCCTAGGCAAGAAACCCAGGAGAGGCAGGGAAATGCACCGCAAGGTGACAGCACTGGGGTCTGAAGGTCCTCGAAGCCGACTCTGGAAATCTAGCCAGGCTATCCCAACTGATTTGTGCTCAGCATCTCTTGTAGAGTCAGACATGACAGATAGAAAAGTGAGTCTGCTGGAGTGATAGCAAAGACATCTGTGGGCTGTAGTTAAGACAGCTCCAAGTTAACAAGGATGAGCATCCCCACCCTCCTGTGCCTTTTGGGCAACTCCACTTCTTTCTTTTCTTCTTCACGAAGAATAATAGGGCTTTGGGATTTAGATTTATCACGATCATGATTTTGGCAATGCCACAGTTGTTGAAATCTGTTTTACATATACTGTATATTGATTCTGCTCTTATTGCAGGGGTATTTATCTCCATTGCCAACGTAAATATTTCTGTAACATGCAAAGATGTATTTATAAGTTCTGTATTATTGATTTTTCTCATGCTGCAAACACATTTATCTCTTTGTTAATGAAAATGTATCTAGGAACTAGTAAGATTGATTTATGGAGAAAGGTATGAGAAGGGAGGGAGGTGCTGCAGAGCTGGGTAGACTGTCCTTGGCCACGGCTGAAGGAGACATTGTGGGACCTCCAAGAAAGTGCATGTTTAATTGGAGGAAACTGCTCTCAGAGGCAAGGGATGCTTACAAAGTTCTTTTGCAAGACAGCTTGTTGTGCATGATGGAGTCAGCTATGCTTTCAGCTAGGGGAGACCCCCAAAATCAGCAATCCAGGCCAGGAGATACAGAGAAACAGCCCCCATTGGTCCCAAACCCACTTTCAGGAGGGTACAATTGAGTGAAAGACATTGGCTCAAAAGTGAGCTTAGAGGAGAGGCTAAGCTTTGCCATGGAGGATTCCAACAGTAAACACTGAGAAAAGGTGACGTAAGGAGATGGGCAGCAGACCACAATTATGACGGTGAGCCACAAAGTGTGCATGCTCACACTGTGACACTTACTGAATCCAGACCCAGGTGGGCAGCCTGGAGACAATGTTTTGAAGGACATCCTTCCCTGGCAGTTTTCCTTGCCCAGGTGCTCACTACTTCCCCAGGGAGGCCTCTGCTGGGCAGTAACCATCATGGTCCACAAAAACAAGGGTCCAGATTGCCTGCCAGTTGAGTTTTGGTGTCTCCATGTGTCTCCTGGGTTCAGACTTCCTCAAGTTGTCACTTTAGGGATCCTAGGTGCCTAAAATGTACACTGTTCACAAGGCGGTAGGTTGGTTGCCGAGGGGGGAGGCGTTTGCATGTACCTTGGCAACGAGATGGAAACAAGAAGATTGACGATGGGCTCCTTACTGAGGAGATAGATGGGCCGATGCGGACAAAGTCTCTGATCATGTGAGCCTGGAAGCTGAGATGTGCTGCCTGCCCGTGCTTGCTTCCATCCAGGTGTAACTTCCCTGGCCCTGTCACCCATAACTCCTTCACATAGTCCCTCTGCTTCAACCATTTGAACTACTAATTGACAGCCTAACAGAAGACCATTTATTAAAACTTGGCTGTGTGGTCAAGTCAATATCTGTGGTCCTTAATCTTCACCAATCCTGTGAGAAAGGTACAAGTTAAGAAAACTAAGGCGCCAGGTATTAAATGACTTGCCTCAGTCACTGGTTCTGGAATTTGCAAGCACATCAGAATTGCCTGGGTGGCTGTGAAAACACAGATGGCTGAGGGCCACCCCCAAGGTTTCTGATCCAGCAGATCTGGGGTGGGGCCCAAAAATTTGCATTTCTCATAAGCTTGCAGGTGCTTCTGATGCTGCAGCTCTGTGGACCGCAGTTTTAGAACTACTGGTCTACCTTGGACAGCCTGAGGTGTTCCGAGGCGGGATTCATGCTCAATCTCTCTGATTCCAAAATCTATGTCTCTTTAGCTGGTATGAATTGCCCCGTGGTATGTGTCCCCAGTGAACCATGGCTTTTCACACTTCAGTGCCTTCTCAGGTAATTTTTTCTACTAGAACACGCTACACCTTGGTCTCCATCTGGCTCCTTCTACCCATCCTTCATGACTCATCTTGACGTTTCTTCTAGGAAGCCTTTCTTTTTCTCTGTGCCCATGGCCTAGTGCTTCCAGCATCTCCCATGCAGAACTCTATTTGGTCCCTCTCATGTTGTTTGGTTACTCCTGGTTTACTTCCCTCACCATTCACCCAGCTCTCACTATGAACTCCTTAAGGATGGTCACCATTCATTCCTTGCTCAGTGTACCCCTGTGCCTTACCTAGTAGAAATTCAGTAATCAGTGGTGGAACAACTAGTTGAATGAGTTCAGCCAGTTGCATCATGCATGATTTAGGTTTATAGAGACCCCACCTGTGACGGGCAGCTCTCCTTCATCTCTCTGTGGTAGAGGTGCCTGGACACTTTCTAGCAGTTGTTGCTGAAGAAATTAATTTGAGAAACATGCTAAATTAATTGTGCTGCTAGTGTAGCCTTCTCCAGGCTAAGAATCCCTCGCTTGTTTGGATGGCTGTCCCATCTGATGTGAACATCTGTCTCCTGCTGACTGCCAGTGTTGGCTTGGATCCTGGATGGCTGGCTGCCCCTGCTCTCCTTTATTCGTCCCCATGTGTCCCTTTCAAAATTGTGCGCTCTGACAAGCCCCAGGGAGATGATGGCTTTGGTGTATGAATCATTGGACCTTCCTGCTCAAACCTCCACATAGGCTTTTATAAGTTTATTCACTCTGAAGTAAGACGGTAGTACCTACTGTGGATGTGTTAGTGAGCTTGGAAACTTCCCTTGAAAGAGGGAGTGTGCATCTAAGATGGGAGAGATTTCTGTTCACAGGCTCATGGCCATAAGAGGTGATGGATGGGGGTCCGGGGGCTGAGCTATGAGGCTGGCACAGCAAAGATGGAGGTGGTGTTTCGGGGTGGGAACAATGCACTCTGCTGGGACAGAAATGGATGTGAAGCCATAAACCTTTGGGCTGTCTGCTTGTCATCTAGAGATGCTCCCTGAGCCTCTGGCTAGGGGCACAGTTGTGAATAAATACCAAGAGGAGAGAGGAAATCTCCATTTCAAATGTGGGGATGAAACAGTAGTACTGAGCTCCTTGGCAGTCACACATTCATTCCGTACTCATGGAAACTGCAGTAATTTAGAGCAGTTCAGTATTTAGACTCAACTGTGTAATTCATCCTGATGTTTCCCATTCATCAAAGCCTTGTGTTTGTTTGTATTACCATGAGAAAAATAAAAAAAAATGCGGGACAAGAAGGATCCCCCTCCTTTCTCTCCAGGCAAAACAGAGTTACAACCCGTGGGGCCTTTCAAGCAAAGGAACATCTTGCTTCAATTAGATATAAATAATGAACAATAATTAGAAAGATTTCTTCGTTGAATTTGTTATTTTATGTTTCCTTTCATCTGTAATGTATGGAAACGAGCACCGAGCTGTTTCTGGGCCATGTAGCTGGGCCTGAAGAACTCCATGGGGTGTGTTCAAAGTCGGAGGAAGCATCTACTGCTGCCTCCTCTATGGGCATGCTCTGCAGGCTGGTGTCAGCTCCCGGTTCAGTGCTGCAGATGCGAAGACAGGACTGCTTTGGCTCCAGTCCTCTAAATTCTTATAGTCTACCGGAGGACCTGGACATATAGAAAAGCACAGAATCATTGTTGCTAGTGACTGGGCCCTGAGTTTGCATCAGGCACTGATCTAAGAGCTGAACACACATCACCTCATTTAATCTTCACTGTAGCCCTTTCTACAGGTTCTGCTTCTAGCCCTATTTATAAAAGATTTGGAAACCGAGGTACAGAGAGGTTAGCTAACTTGCCCAGGCCTGCAGTGTTAGGGATGGTGAAGCTGGGAGGCAAGGCAGATTGTTGGAATCCATGGTGTCTGTTTGCCCTCACTCTGGTACACTGCTCTCCAAGATTGCAGTGAGATCGTGCTGCCACAGAAGCCACGCAAGGTGTAGAGAAGGCACAGCGAGGCAAGGGATAGTGATAGGAGAGGCAGCAGCTGGACCTTCAAGGGGTTTGCAGAAGTGTATCAGGTGGATGAGTGAGATAAAGAGATTCAGTGCAGAGGGAGCACCATGATCTGGTGCCATAGATGGGGACTGTGTGGGATTTCTCATTTCAACATTGACTTCAGGGCTGTTTCGAGGCAGGGGCAACAGCCAGAGATGAGACCAGACGATGGAGAGTTGTGTAGATCAGGTTGGATCTCCTTGGGGGAACAGTAACTCAGTGAGAGGTGAGCATGATGGTCCCAGTTGATAAAAAGGGGAGACAGATTTCCAGAAGAAGAATAAATAAAAAGCAATCAGATTGGAGCCTGGAGAGAGAGGCTGGCTCACGACTGAGCTTTTCGTTTTTTGCAGTTTTATTGTGTGTGTGACATTCCATCAACACATTGAGCCAGGTAGTGCCCATCCCAGGGCAAGTAAGAGCTTTGTGCCAATTAGTCCTCCCTGGCCTGACTAGGCCCCATAACCCAAGGAATGTTCTCCTCCTTCTCTGCCAGGTCAGATGTCTGCTGTTGGGTCCTGCTGGGCCTTCCTGATGCGTTCTCTGCCTCAAGCGTCTACCTGGCCTAAGCTACCTGTTTGTCCTCTACGTACAACAAACCCAAGGCCCTCAGAAAGGCTTTGTTTTATCTTTACCATCTTTTAAATAATTATCAACACTTAAAAGTCAAGAGATTTCTTACAAAAATCCAGCTTGCTTTCTTTATTGAAAAACAAATGCGAGGAGGTGCTCAAAAGGCAACAATTGGGTGGAGGTGCTCAAAAGGCAACAATTGGTGGAATTCTAGAACAGCTGCAAGCTTTGGAGGGGACGTGCCTCTTAACTGGCTCAATGTCTGAGTGTATGTCTGGCCTACACCGCCTCTGAGTGTCAGAGGCCAGTTGTTACCATCAACATTGCCAACCTGTTTCTCTTTGCTGCACTGTAGGCCTTAGAGTTGGAGACCCCCAGTATCCAGCCTCTCATGTTGCCCTTACTCTTTTCTATTGTGACTGTCTGTCTCTATGTTTCTGCTGCTGGACCATAAGCTCTCTGAAGACAGGAGTCATGCCTTATTCATCCTTTTGTCCCTAGACCTCAGCACAGGACCTGGTTTTAGGGGTTCAGTAACCTTGTGGAGTTAACCTACACTAAGCAAGCATGACCGTGATAGAATGAGGCCCTGGCGAGTCATGCTCTGGGCTGAGGGACTCATGCTGCTGGGGTTGGGAGTGAAGAATGTGCATAGGGGGCCACAGCTGCGCTTTGACCTCAGAAGGGCCTTGCAGCTCATTTGTATCCCTGCTGTGTGCAGCACGTACCCAAGTTTCGTTGCATTTTTGCCTTTCAGGACATTCCAGGATCTCTCCAAACAAGTGGAGATATCTTATGGCACCGTCCGAGATTCCGCTGTGTATGAGTACTTCAGAGCCAAGGGCACCAACCCCCTGGAGCAAGACAGCACATTTGCCGAGCTCTGGCGGACCATCAGCAAGAATGGAGGGGCTGACAACTGCGTGTCCAGTCCTTCGGAAGGCATCAGGAAGGTAGGTGGGAGCTGGCCACCTGGACATGTGTGCACTGTGACAGGGGCCTTGGGTGTGGTCATTCCGAGGTAGGAGTCACCTTCCAGAAGCATCTCCTTTGGATAGCCCATCACCTGTAGGGTGATCTGTCATCAGCAGGTTAGACAGGCATTTCTCACAGAGATGCAGCTGTTCAAGTGGTGACACATGGCCATTAGGTAGATACCCATATTTGGCAGCAGAAGCAGAGGGGCTGCTCATTAGGTATTTTATAAGTTTCCAAAGGGTCAGTGAAGAGCGGGCAGATGAAGTCCAGGATGTGAGTCTCCCTCTTCACGGGCTTCTAGATGGTGGCCTGGAGGGGCCAGCCACCCCAGGTGAGAATACTCAGGAAAGGCAGAAGCAGAGAACCAGGTATGAGGTGGAAGGTGTGAGGGGATGAGGTTCAGGAGAGGGTGGGCACGCTTGGGGACTGTGTGTGGAGAAGAGGTGTGCTTGTGAGATGATGGTAAGGACAGTGAGTCTAGGATGGTGGCTCTACTGGGGGAAACTGAGGGAGGACAGGGAGGAAAGAGGCCAGGGCCAAAGAGAGGAAGGGTGGAGAAAAGTCATCACGTTCTTCAGCTGTGGATTAGACTTTGCTCATTTATTTCAGTTGGTTTCCACAATGACCCAAATTAATTGTTTTATTCCGTTATACAGATGAGAATCAGAGATATGGGATCTCACTCCTAGCTAGGTTCTGACGCCTGGGGTTCCAGGCTGAGGAGTTCGGCATTTATCTACCATGAGCTGCGGATCTCTTGAAGGTCAATGAGGAGGAAGATGGGAAGGCAGATGTGATAAGCATAGTGCTGGTGGTGGTTTCCTTCTATCTGAAGACCCTCTCATGTGGTGGCTACTAGTGAATTATGTGAGGACACCGTGCACCTGTGGCCAGCACTATTGCCTCTCCAAGCAGACCAGCTGTCCAGCCGGCCTCGGCATCTCCTCCCTTCCATTCTCTACTCTACCTCCCACCACCTCTGTGGAACTTTCTCACAGTCACACACACAATCACATGCATTCACACACACACACACACGCACCTGTCTAGCCTGCCTTGGCATCTCCTCCCTTCCTTTCTCTACCCAGCAACTCCTTCTCTGTGGAACCTTCTCACACCTCTCACACATAGTCCCACACACTCACACACACACACACACACACACTCACTCATGCACTCTCATATTCATGTACACACACACACCTGTGTTCCACATCCCCAGCCACTTGGTGACCACTTGGCCTTACTGCAGAGGGCAGTGGATATAAGGGGCAGTCAGGGGAAAGCTTTGGGGTTACCAGGGCCCATCACTCTGCTCTTCATGTTGGGAAGAGACCTTTTAGCAGTCTGCCAGCGCCTCCCAGGAGAGCCCCAAGGGGCCCCAGGGAGAAAGCAGAGGCCCGAGTCCTGCTCTAGAAGCAGTGGGATGTGGAGGTGAAGCACAGCCTCCATCGAGTGGAGGGTGTGGGGCCGGGCTGCGTGCTCTGTGTGGAGGGGAGCCTGCTGGCACGTGTTCTCCCATAGTGGTTAGCTCAGATGGCTCCTCCTTGTCGTTTAGCAGCATCAAACAGCAAAAAGTATCTGGGCTCTGGAGCCTGACACATTTGAGTGTGAAGCCCAGTTCCACAACTCACCAACTGTGTAAAATTGAGCACACCACTCTTCCTGTCTGGAACTTCTCAGAGGTCAGAGATGCCTGGGCAACTACCCGTTTTGGGGTCTCCTTAGACACTTAAAATATTTACAATTTCATGTTATGGTAGATTTTGAATGTTTACATTTAACCAAGGGATATTTTAACAAAAATAATAGAATGTGACACACATGTGCTATTTCCACGCTTACAAGATTTATGAAAACCTCTTCATTCGTAGTGCACTATGGAGGATGGCGCTCTGAGCTCGAGCTGCCGGGTCTTCCTTCATTCCTGACAGTGAATCTTCATGGCTGTAGGTGACCTCATTTAGAAATCAGGAATGCAAAGTTGATTTGAGACCTTTTATGAATGTAGGCCTGCGCCAGTGGCCTGCTTTCTTTGTCTCTCCTGGGGAGCCAATAGTCCCATCCACACAGGATTCTTAGGAAGGTTCATTTCAAAAATGCTACAAAAAGCACTTCTTATAAAAGAAAAGATAACTACTTTTGACTTTATTAAACTTCTATTCATTGCAAGACATTTCAAAGAAAATAAAAAGGCAAGTCACACATTGGGGGATGGGGGGTATATTTACAATGTATATTACCCATATAGAACTAGTGTTAAGATTATATGAAGAATTTTTACAAATCAATAAGAAAAGCTCAAACAATTTAATTTAAAAATGGGCAAAAGACTTGCACAGGTCTTTCACAGAAGAGGCCACACGTATGGCCGATAATCATATAAAGACATATTCAAAATATTAATGATCCAGAAAATGCAAATCACGGCCATAAAGATATTCATTTTGCATCAATTAGACCAGTACAAAATGAGAGGTGGTGGAGAGGACGGGGGTAACAGGTGCTTAATTGCTGGTGGGAGTGTACTCAGTCCACCCGCTTTGGAAGTGAGTTTGTCATTCTCTTATAAAATGGAATATTCACGTACCCTATGACCCAGCAATGCCACTCTTACGTATCCACCCAAAACAAACTCCACACGCACCCCAGAGATAAGAAGGGCCATGGTAGCATTGCTTATAGAGCCAAAACCCTGGAAACAATCCAAATGAGCATTAACAAGCTAAAAAGGAAAATGACCTGCAATGAAATGAATCAACTACGTCTTCGTGTAATAGTATGGATGAATCTTAGCAGAATAATATTGAGTAAAAAGAGCATTCAAGGCAATTTCACATGGGTCAACTAATAGAAAATAACATGCAACATAATACTCTTTTAAAAATGTATAAAACACAAGCATAGACACATCCAAAGTAGTGATGAAATACAAGATTCACAATAGTGGTTACTACAGGTGGGACAGGCAGAGCAACAAGAAGGAGAAGCATGTGGTTGGATATAAGTCATGTCAGTGTTACCTTGAGACTCACAGGGTTTTTTAAAAAAATTTTCGTTTATCATGATAATAAATAATAAATGAGTTCATTAAAATGAGGGCCATTCCTGGACAAAAGGACAGGTGTCCTGAACCTAGGGTTGTGATGAATCTCGTTCTTTGCACCTATCTACTCTTCCAAATAAATCAGTCCAGACCAAGCCAGGTGGAGTTTGGTTCCTGCACCCACCAGCCCCTTCTCTCCTTGCGAGCTCGCTGTGCCTGCCCGCTCTTACTCTTGGTGGCCTTCAGGAGGGCAACACCACCACTGGACCCCTCTGGAGGGAGATGCATCGGGAGATGGGTTGTCAGGGAAACACCCCCTCGTCATCCTACTCACTCCTAGTCCGTTGCTAGCAGGTTAGAAATCATTCACCCTCTGGTGAGTTTTAGGGTCTGACTCATGAATAAAACAATGTAAAACAAATAAATAGCTGAGATACAAATAAGGGATTCTTTAGAAATGTCTACAGCTTCGTGGTACAGAATCTAATCCTTTTTCAGTCCACAGAATGTGTTACTTTCATGACACCTTCATTTTATAAACCCCCAAGCTGGCTTTGGGGTCACAAATCTCCCTCTTGCATTTGAATCTTCAAGAAAAAACTGACTGCCAGCCCTAGACAAATGTTAAGGGTTTTATAACTCGTGTCATAAAATCGAGTTTATAGTATTGTCAGAAAATGGAGTGCGCTGCATTTTTTACTGGAAAGAAAGCTCAGATTCACTCTCAAATTCTCCTTCTTCTTGTGCCTGTTTGGGGACCTAGATGCTTGTCTGAAATTCTTCCTGCGCCCTTCCTCCCCCTATGGAGCTGCCCCTCACTTCCTAGGCTACAGCTTTGGAAACCTCGCGAATCTCCTGGCCAAGAGGCAGACCAAGCTGGGGATAGCCATGCCTTGGGTGAGGGCCTTGTCCTGAATTCGGAAACTGTGAAGGAAAATCCAGCATGTTGGGAAATATGGGCCTGATCCTGGTTTGAGGGATGAGCGGCTTCTCTACATTCCAGAGTCTGCTTCTGAGCACTGCAGTCAGCCTGGCAAAGGTGAAGAGGGGACGCCCCCAAGAGATGTCGCAGGAGACTTCTTTCGCAGGGGAAAGGAAAGGATGACCCCACCTCTGATTTCCAGTCCCTCTTTGGTGACTCTGGCTCCATTTCTGGAGAGTGCTTGTTAGTGGAGCGATGTCTAATTGCTGCTAGAGTCAAGAAGCTTGGTATAGAGGGAGACCTTGGAGAGCTGCTATTATTTTTTCCTTGGGAGTGCTGTAGCTTTTAATGACTTGAAGCCAATTTAGGTGGGAAATTGCTTAACAAGAGGTGATCACTTTTCCACAGTATCAGAGCTAGAGGAAGGGATTATGTCATGGTTGCCCCACTGCTGTGACTCACTTCTTCTTGCCAGAAGCCACTCAGATAAGGAGGGGGCAGCAAGGAGGGCAGAAAGGAATTTGGAAGGGGAGGCAAGTTTTATTTCTTCCTTAAGAGCCCACAGCATACAGTTTTTACAACCAACCAACCTAGCACTTAGTAAGTCTCAGTAAATACTGGCTTGTCCCTGAATGAGTCATCTCTTTGCTGTCTGAGCAGAGACACGTAAAAAGGGGGTGTAGTTGGTGCCGTCAGTTAGCAGGTGACCTTCCGTGGGTTCCATAATGGAAAGGACAAGGGAAGATCTCCAAGGTCCCTTTCAGGCTTGTCTCTTGTAAGCCTTCTCTTAGGAAAGAGACCCTGCTGGCCCTCAGAGAGAGGAGAGACGCTGCCTTCATTCCTCTCAGCCACCTGCACCTGTCAGACCCAAGGAAAGACGAGACCAGAAACTTTGAGAAACTTTGTAGAAAAAATTTAAGGATCCCCAATCTAGAGCAGCGAGGGGTCCAGGGATGCTGCCCCTGGATCCATATCATCTAATTGCACATAGACGCATCACCTAGCTCTTCATCTAGTAGAACAGACACATGCAGTAACACATCATCTAGCTCTCTGTCATCTAAGAGTGCATGAGCACATCCAGCAAATAGCTCATCCTCTTGTTCCACATTGTCTAACAGCATGTAGGCACACGCAGTAACACTTCATCTAGCTTGATGTCACCTAACAGCACATCAGCATATCTACTCGTATATCATCTACCTGCACACCATCTAGTAGCATACAGCCTCTGCCTACAGACTGTCCTTGCTTGTCCTTTTCATTTCTGCCTCTGGTGGTCCAGAGACTTCTTCCTCACTGCCCTGGGACCCAGCTATACTCATGGCCTGACCTAGTCACCCCCTGAAATCTATTGAGCAGTTTCTATGTACAAGGCACTGTGCCAGATGATCTACATACATGATTTCTTCCATCCTAAAGAGAACTACTTGATTATTATTATCTCCATCATGTAGAAATGGGACCTGAGCCTCAGGGAGATTCGTGGCTTGCTCAAGGTCACACAGATGTGAGTAAATCATGAAACTATCCTCAGAGCCTCACTCCAACCTTGCTCCTTCCCATGAGGCAACATCCCCATTTCTACACCTCAGTGTGTCTCTACCCCTTTGCATACTCTTTGCTGCTGTGTTCATTTCCCTTCCTCTTTTACACCAAAGTAGCGATATACATGCCTGGCTCCCATTTTTAAAAGCCTGACTTCCCCTTCCATGTGTCATCGCAAAGGTTATTAAGTCTGTGCTTTTATTTTTGGTTTCCAAACTATTAAAAATATGTATTAGAGAAACTTGGAGAGGCAGAATTGAGCTAGCAAGTGGTTCAAATTTATATGATAACTTTGTCGCATGAAATCAGACTTTGATGTTATTGGTAAGATTTTTTTTTTTCTTTTTAGCTTGATCAACTCTATCAAGTAGCAGCCAACATAACCCAATTTCTGTGCAGCGCCAGGGCTGACCCGGACTGCCAATTTATTAAGCCTTTCCATGAATCAGGCCTAATATTTAATAATATTGTCAAATAGAATGCAGCAGTAATAGTTTAAATGTCAGTCTTCACAGCTCATTGAACTCTTTGAATAAATAGACAAGTAGTTTGTTTCAGACCCTGTGGCTGGAGATAGTATTTTTCAGAGGGAAGTAGCTTTTGAATCTAGCAGTTGTAATAGAAGGTGGTTTTTTTCCACTCAGTAAATATCACTGAGGTCATAAAGTGTGGATGCAAATGCAGGGAGAAAACAGGCCCACAAATCTTATTTATTTCCACACTGATGTAATGCTTGCCCTGGTGCCAGACTGTGTGTGGGCATCACCCGTAGGCACCTGTGTTGGTTCCTTGCCCTTGCTCTCTGCTCTGTGACAAGGGCTGCTCTCATTGCTCTCACTCCCTGCTGAGTGTCAGGGGCCATACTCTGTCACAGAAAAGGTCATCCCCAGAAGGACCACAGCCTTCCAGGGGACGATCAGGAAATGTGGTGCCCCACAATGCTCTCCATTTGGAAGGAGCAAGGTGAGGAAGCATCCTGATTCCATGGCGTGTTGGAAGTTCCTCCTGAGGTAGGGGAAGAGGCTTATGCGGGATGGCACTCATTTGTATTTTGGGGATGCTCGGTTCAATGATGAGGAAGGTTTGGCCAAGCTGATAAAGGGGGTCCTTGATGAAGGTCTGACCTCCTAGAAAAAGGCCCGATATGAACTTGGTAGCCCTGGGCAGTGGAAAGCAACAATGCTGCCCTCAGTAGCAGCAATGGGTCTTGTAGGCATACTCCAAGACACATATTTTGGCCTTTCTTTACTTCCGAGTCAATGCACATCAGGGATTCCATATGCATCCTTCCTTCTCAGACTCTCACATTGCATAATCATTCATCTCTACATCTTTTGTACTTGCTCAAAAGGCACTATATCCATTTTGCAAGTTGGATAGTTTCTTCTCTTTATTCATTCATTTATTCACTTATTCATCCATTCAAGAAATGTAGTTTGAATAGCTTCTGCCTAGGAGTTTGGAGATGTGAATTTAAGTTCCACTTTCAACCTAATTTAATCTGTGGCTTTGGTCCAGCGAATTCACCTCTCTGAGCTCTCTGTGAGCTGGAGAAAAACCTGCCCAGACTCGTTGTGAGTCTACCAATGTGTAAAGTGGAAAGTGTCCAGTGGGGACGGCAGCCCAAGGTTGACATTCAGTAGATGTCAGTAGACTGCCTTAGCACCTACCATATGTCGGGAAAAGAAGATAGTAAAAATATAAAGACAAATATCACATAGCCTTTTTATGAGATATAATTCACAGACAATAAAAGGCACATATATAAAGTGTTTATTTCACAGGTTTAGACAATTGTATACAACTGTGTAATCACCACCCAAAACAAGGTTTAGAACATTTCCATCACCTTGAAAAGGTTTCTCAGGTCACTTTCTAGACACTTCTCCCTACCCCGAGAAGCAACCACTTAAGAATTTCTAGTACCATAGATTAAATTTACCTGTTCTTGTAATTCATATTAATGGATTAATAAAATACATGTATTTCTGTTTAGTTTCTTTCACCCAACAAAATGTCTGTGAGATTTAACCATGAAATTGTGGATATCAGTACTTAGTTCTTTCATTTGAGTAATATTCCACTGTATGAACAAATGCTGGTTTGTTTGTCCATCCTCCGGTTGACATACATTTCAGTTGTTGTCAACTTACGGCTATCATGAGTAAGACAATATGATCATTTTTATATAAGTCTTTTGTGGAGAAATGTTTCCATTTCTCTTTATTAAATATGAAAGACTAGAATTCCTGGGTCAGAGGGTAGCTGTGTGTTTACCTCATTAAGAAACTTCCTAACCATGTGGTTATTCCATTTTATACTCCTATTAGTTATATCCTACTTATATACTTGTGAGTTCCAGTTGCTGGACATCCTAACCAACATTTAGTGTTGTCAATCTTTTTGACTGCAGACAATTTAGTGGACGTGAAGGATATGTCACTGTTTTAATTTGCATTCGTTTGGTGACTAATGCTGTCTACATTATTTCACGTGCTTATCTGCAATCCTTGTAGCTTCTTTTGAGAAGAGTGTGCTCAAGTCTTTTGCTAATTTTTACTGAGCACTTCATCTTTTCATTGTTGATTTACATTAGTTTTTTATATATTCTAGATGTGTCTTTGATCAAATATAAGTACTGCAAATATAATTTCAAGTCTGTAACTTGCCCATTCATTTTCTTAATAGTATCTTTTGAGGAGTAGATATTTTTATTGACACAACCCCATATATCAACTTTTCTTGTCTTTTATGGTTAATGCTTTTTGTGTTCTGTCTAAGAAAGTTTTGCCTATCCCAAAGTTGGAGTTTTTACATTTATGTCTATGTTGCATTTCAAATTAGTTTTTGTTTATGGAATAAAGAACTGGTCCAGGTTCACTTTTTTTCCATATGTATGTCCAATTGACCTAGCACCATTTGTTTAAAAAATTTATGTTTATTTAACAAATAGATTAGATGCTTTGGTTGAAAATCAACTGGCCATGTATATGTTGACCTATTTCTTGATTCTCTATTCTGTTCCACTGACCTATATATCTATTTTTTATATCAATAAAAAAATGTCTTCATCATGGTAGCTTTATAATAATTCTTTAAATCAGTTAGTGTAAGTCCACCAACTTTGTTCTTCTCTTACAAGATTATTTAGGCAATTTTAGACCCTTTGCATTTCTTTTTAAATTTTAGACTCATCTTGTCAATTTCTTCAAAGAACTTAAAATTTTGATAGTACTGCATTGACTCTATAGATAATTTGGGGGAATTACAATATTGAGTCTTCTAATCCAGGAACATAGTTTTCCCTTTCAAAACAGTAACTTTTGACATTACTGATTTCCTCTGTTGATATATTGTATTTGTTTCAACATTTTTTGTTAATTTTTTTATTACGTCTATTTGCTTTGGTTTAATGTTGCTCTTATCTCTCTAGCTTCTTAATGTTAGACTTTGGTCATTCATTTTGCCCTTGTTTGCTTTCCTAACACAAACATTTAAGCTATAAATTTCCCTCTGAGTACGGTTTTAGCTGAATCCCGTGGACTTACATATGTTGTGTTTTCATTATCATTAAGCTCAAAATATAAGGTGTCAGACTTAGTCTTTTTCTTCAAGGCATCCCTACTGAGCTCTGGAGGATGACAAATGGCTGCGATTTAATGTTGAAAAGGCTATCGGCACAGAAAGCTGGAATTCATTCTCCTTAGTGAGGCTAAGGAAAGCTTCCTAAGCTAGTCCCGTCATGCACACACATTTTGCAATCCAAATGCCTCAATTCCTTTTCAGTTTTGAAGGTTCAAATGTGAAAGAAAACTGCCAAGCAGGAAGTAAAATACAGAGAAGAATAATGGAAAGCAGAGAAGCAAAACAGGCAGTTGAACTCTCTGTGAACAAAACCCATTTTTATTTCTACTAAATGTATAATTTCCTTGTAGGAGAATGAGAGCAGTAGTATGTTCCCTGCTAACAGTCACTGTCTGCAGAGCCCCTTCTCATGGTCGTGGGCTTAGTTCTAAGTATCTTGGCCACATAATATACCTGAACCTTCTTCACTTGCTTTAACTCTATGGTCCAACCCAACTCATTAAATATCCCCCAATCCATGTCAGTGTTTCAGATAATAAGAGGTTTTGAGAGGAAATCTTAGGTATACATTTATAATTTAAATAAAATATGTCACCATTAAGAACAGTTTAAACATTCCAAAAAATAAAAAATAAGCAGAAATGAACAATCCAATGTGTTTTTTTACCACCAAAATAAGGCTCTAAAAATTTTTGTGTGTATTTCTGTCTAGTCTTTTTTGAAACTCTACAAAAATTTTATACAATTATAGTGTTATAGAAATTATATTTTATCCTGCATTTTTCTAACACTGTCATAAACCTTTATAAAAATCATTTTAATGGCTCATTAATATTTCATCAAATAGATGTAAAATAACTTATTTAAACATTTCCTTCTTGATTGTCATTTGTGTCACTTGCAATTTTTTCACAAATATAAATATCATTATAATGGACATCTTCACGCTGAATGGTTTTTCAGTTATCACATTTATTTCTTCAGGTCAGATTCTCAAAAATAGAATTATGGTGTCAAAAAAAGATATAAACATTTAAAGCTTTTGACAAAATATTACTGAGTATTGCCAAAAGCAGGGCTTTGAAAGATTACATTCTGATCTTTGGGATCAAAAGAATACTCAGGCTTCAGTGTTTTTTTCTCTTTTCCATCAAATCTCTGTGGATTTATCTTTAGTAGGAGAAATCTTTTTATAAATTGGTATTTTCTTCTACTTTTCTCATATCCTTTGTTGCAATTTTCTTCTTTCTCTTTTTATAGGCACATATGTACTTTTACTTTATTTTGCTTTATTATTCTGGGGACTCAAGTGGAGAAGAAATCACCTTATTTTCGACTCATTTCTTTCATGGCCCACATTAGGTATTGCCATCAATGACCCGTGAATTTTGGTGGTTTGAGGAAATTGAGTAGGATCACGGTTGGATGTCTACCTTTGTTCAATAATCTGAATTGATGCACATATGAACCCCTTCCTCAAATGTGTGTTTTCTGCAACAATTTGCAATTCTAAGTATTTGGTCTTTTATTCATTCCTTCATTCATCAACTCATTTACTAGTGCTGAGCTTGGTTAATATGTAAAAGTGGGCTTGATACTTTCCTCCTAAAATTGAGTTAGAATCGGTGTAAGGTCAGAATGAAGACAAAAGCTAATTTTGAACAGTGTGTTATTTCAAAAATAAAAGATTTTTGTTTCATTTTTTACTTTACCCAGGATATTCTTTCCTTCTATTGGGGGCAATCAGGAGATTAATTTAATCATAATGCCTACCATTAGAGAGGCCTGGGATGGATCAGGTGTGGTGTTAAGTTTCTCCTATGCATTACCTTAATTGTGCTTCAGCAGAACCTGATTATAAATAAGGAAACTAAAATACAACTTGCTGAAAATCAAGCTTGAGTCAGTATCAGACCCAGGTTTTGAACTCAGTGTTTTTCTCACTCCAGCGCCTGTGTCGTTACCTTGTGACACTGCAGAAATGGAGTAGATGCACCAGCAACGTGGAGCTCAGCTCCTGCCTGCCATCACCCAGTGTTCCAGTCACAGGAAACCTGAGCGGTCCTTACCCTCTCTGCACCTTTGTACACTGTGCTACTTGCTCCCTTTGTTTATTAGCCAAGCTGCTTCCTGGTTATCCCTCCAGCCTTAGGGGAAGCAGTCGCTCTTCCTGAGTGCCTCCTGGAGCTCCTCCTTGCTCTGAGCAGAGCGGAGCAGCGTCAGCGGCTCCCTTAATACACTGTGCATCCCAGAGCACAGCTTCGTCACCCCATCCTCGGTTCCCTGCTCTGTCACATCCCCCACTAGACTCGGAGTCCCCCTAGGTTCAGGCCTCTCTCTTAATGCATTTGTCTGTCCCCAGGTCCCAGAGCAGAGGTAGACACAGGGCAAAGCACACAGACATCCAAAGCCTTTTATCCATTTAAAAATCAAACAAAATAAATGTTCAATGAGTAAGAAATGAGAGTGCAGAAATGCAGCCATGTGCATCTTTCTTCAACACGAATGAGCAGATTGCTGGCACCCAGTGGCGGGGAGGGCAAGAAGGGGTAAGGAGGGACAGGGGGATGGCCTGGCTTAGTCAGTCTCCTGGAGGAGGTTTCCATACAATTGACTACATTGGCCCCTTCATCACGCCCTGCTGCTTAATTCTGTTTGATGATGATTGGTTCAGGATAATGCAGTCCAAAGATCAAGGAGAGCCCCCACCGTGCCTCCCTTATTAAATTACTTTGCTTTGGGTTTCGAGCATTGCTGAGCAAATCTCGTTATGAATTCTTCAATTACTTTCTTTTGCGATTTTTATAATTTGGTGGGGTAAACTCTGGAATCAAACCAATATCCGTGCCATCGTGCTAACTTTAATTATTTTCAAACTCCCCATTAGAGGAGTGGGAGAATGTTCACTCCCCTTAAATCTGATTTCATTTTTCAGATTTCCTCTGCCCCATAATTTGCTTTGTACCCAGGTCTGACACGCTTCGCCTTACTGCTGCCTATAAACGTGGGCTGATTCCATTCTATTTGTTCCACTGAGTATTACAGCTTTGGGTTTTATGACTTAAGTTTTTGCATTTTGAACTGAGTTGTTTTGTTATTTGATTACATTAAAATCAAGAAGAGATTGCTGATGAAAACAATTTTGATTTATTGCGTCAGCCAGATTGTTGGCGACTTTTGTTTGGCTTATTTTTATTTCCATTTTCTTGGTATAATGTTGTTTGTCCAGGAACAGGAAGAGAGATAGGGAGGAAGGAAAATAACATTTATAAAGACATTATTACATGTGGCATTGTGCTTATGCACTTTATCTTCACCATTGAGGGCATTTTGTGATAGTTCTATTTTGAAAATAGGGAATGCAAAACTCAAAAACGTTAAGCAATTTTCCCAAAGATGGTCAGACTCTTTCTACCATTGTGTGTTCATTATTATTACTACTGTTTTTACCATCGCCATCATTACTGTCATCATCAATAATATAAAACCTATTTGGGTAGAATAGTATTTCCACTGGGATGGGTGGCTGTAATGAAGAGTGTATTTACTCTCCAACAGAGAGGTATTAAGATTGGCTTTGAACCCTACATTTTAAAATTTTTATATGTGTGTGTGTGTGTGAGAGAGAGACACACTCACGCAGACACACACATAGAGATGGAGAGACACAGAGTGAGAGAGATACATACACACACACAGATAGAAAGACACTGCAAGAGAGAGAGATGAGAGGTGGATTAACTCACATCAGGAAGAGTAGTGGGACCAAGTGAAATCTGGTATTTCTGATACATTAAGAATCTTCATATGGAAGAGGTCTTGGACCTATTCCCTACGGACCTCAGTTAGTTACACGAGAAGGGATGAGAAGTGCTCCCTACACTTTATAGTAAGTGTTTGGCATCCCCCAGCTGTGTAGTGGGCTTCTCTCATGGCAGTGTCCCTGCCAGGCCCTTCTAGTGGCGAATCTTTCTCACTCTAACTTTACAGAGCTGTACATCTTCACAGGTAGAGCCCAGAGCTTGTTTGGCTCTGAGGGATGGGAGTCTACTTGGATCTTTTTGGTCAGAACGTAACCTCTATTATAGCTCCTCAAAGTGGTTGAAGGCTAAGGTGTGAGCTCTCGCTCTCTCCAGGCTGACATTTTAGCAAAGGCCATAAAGCAATACTGAGCCACAAATGGGGTTAGAGAATGACGTTCTTCAACATAAACCCTGCAGGGATGGTCTCCCAACACGTTAAGGGAGAGTCTTCAGTATTAACTGTGCTCACATGCAATTTTACTGCTTCTCTCTCCGAGTTACCAATTTCCAACAACCTTTTACGGGTAAAGAAACATTGAAAGGAGCTGGCCGCAGATGACAAAGCCACCTTGGCCTCAGGATGTAGTTTCATGGGCCTCACTTGAACTTGGCCTCAACAAAGTCAAATGCTCAGTTAAGGAAACATAGTATAGCGAATAGAATGTGGGATTTGAGTTAACAAGAAGTGGGTTTTGTTCTTGCATCCACCTTGTGCCAGAGGTGAGATCTTGGGCAAGTTAACTGACTTCTGAACAAAGTTGACTCATCTGATAAACAGGAGTAATAATACTGGGTCTTTGCAGAGTTCCTGTAAAGACTGGAGGTGATGCGAAGGGACTAGCCTTGTAGAGTATATTTTAACACAATAGTTCTCAAAGTGTGGTCCTTGGACCAGCAGCAGCATCAGCATCATCCAGGAACATGTTAGAAATGAAATTCTTGGGCCCTACTTTAGACCTAATGAATCAGAAACTGGGGGAGGGAAGTTGGGGAAGAGTTAGGAATCTGTATTTGAACAAGCCTTTCAAGTGATTCTCGCATCCTCTTACGTTTGAGAACATATGCTTGAATGAATGGCTTGTTGGTATGATTGTTGTTTTATTAGTATTAGTATTTGCTTTATTCCTGAATCTTAGAAAGAGATTCTTAGCCAGAGGCCAAGGGTGTCTATTGATGCTGTCCCTGAAGGCCAGCCTCTGGAAGAGAAAGCAGGATAGGGAAGAGTGGAGTGGAGACCTGGAGGGACAAACAGCCTAGTTCGCTTTGATTCAAGGCCCCAGGCTTCCTGGATCCCAGTATCCATCTCTTCAGTTCCTCATTAGTCACTTTACGCATACTTATTGAGCACCATCTGCATGTCAGACATCATGCTGGGGCAGCGAACAGAACATACATGGCCAAAGGGCTTACATCCTTCCTTGTGTGTGTGTGTGTGTGTGTGTGTTTGCATGCACATTCATCACGTGAGCCTATCTCGTGCTTCTTTGTGAGATGTTGACCACATGGATGCCTGTCTTCTGTGCTGCATGAGTTCATATATTCTTAGGTTGTTCCCTTTCCCCAGGATGACATTTTTCATTCTGTGTTCTTTTCTCTCTGTAATCTAGTTTGAATCTAAGCAAACCAATTTACTCTTCCTGTTAGATCACTCTTAATCTTTCCCATGGAATAACTCAGATTAGATTGTTGTTTATCATGATCTTTGGACAATTTAAAATTTTGACAAATCATTGAAAATCAATGTGTCCCTTTGCCCTGATGAGGAGGTTGTTTATGGCCCGTGGTTTTGCTGACGTTGTGCAATTTCAGTCTTCAAGAAGAGTCATTGATTCTTCCAAGTTAGGACTTTTCTTTTTCCTTTGTACCAAACCAGCTCCTTCTCTCTTGGAGATGTCAGAAACCTTCTCCTCCTAAGATAATGCTTGGTTCACTAAATAAGACTGTTTCTCCCCAGAGTGCGAGAGGCCCTAAAAGGGAATGCAGGCATAAAGCCTCAATAGGGTCAGGTGGAGGAGGCAGACATCAGTAGCAAAAGCTTGGCCAGAATCTGGCAGCAGAAGAGAAAAAACCATCATGATAACAGAGCCAGCTGCTCGGGGGCTCTCTGTGGCTCTTTGGGGCTACTGATGTTGAACTTTTGATGTGGGAAAGGGGAAGGCCATTTGCAGTCAAGGAGACACGGGGAGACATTCAAGCTCTGCCAATAGCTGATTCTGTGGTCTTGGGCACAGTCCTTTTTGAGCCTCAATTTCCTAGGGAAATGGACACAGTTTGTACCATGAAATTTTATCCTGAACTTTCTAAGAAGAGAATGGATGGGAAAGCACCAAGTAGAGAGCTTTGCAGGAAGGAAGATGTAAAGTGTGACTTTCCTTTAATGTTTGTTTCAGTAGCCTTGATCTCTCAACTTAGTCATGTATCCTCCTCCATCTAGTGCTCCAACCCAAGACCTAGAGCCCTAATACTCTCTCCCTTTCTGAATCTGCTCTCAAGAGAAGATCAGAAAGTTAACTGACTCAGAGGTCTGTATCACTGAATCTCAACTTCAGCACATATCAGGGTCACCTGGAGAGATTATTAGAACGTAGATTTTTGGGCCCCACTCTCAGAGTCTCTTATTCAGTGGGTCTGCTATGGAGCCTGAAATTTACATTTCTTATAAGTTCTCCAGTGATGCTGATGTGGCTGGCTCAGGAAATACACTTTGAGAATCATTCATCTATATCATAGACTTTGAGGATGTTACAGCTGGAGATGACCTTAAGGACTATATGGGATCATCTTCCACTTTTACAAATTGATAGTGAGCCAGTAACTGGGCAAGGCTCTGACCCAGTCTAACAGTTTTTCTAATTTACCAGGCTGATGCCCGAGGACAATTTCTAGTGTTATTTCCCCAAAGGCAGTTGCATTTTAATGAGGATCCAAACTTTAAGCTGTGAGCATGATGTTGGTGATGATTATCATGATCATGACAATAACGCCTTATTGTTTGAGTTCCTTTAGTGCATCTGGCACTTTCCATGCTGTCTCTTCCTGTGATGAGCCTGTGAGGTGGATGGGCTTGCTCTTCCTGTCTTCTAGATGAGGTCACTCAGGTGGCTGGGGGAGGCCTCGTCTGCCTGTCTCATCTCCAGACCTTGCTCTCACCAACATAGCACGCTGTGCTTTCTGAAAGGGAGTTGAAGATTCTATAAAGGAAGTTAAGGGGTCAAAGAGAAGATAATATAAGAGTAAAGGCATTGGTGGCCTGAGAAATTACTTGTAACTCTCTCTACCCCTTGCTATTCTCCTCACATTTGACTGTGTTACTCTGGGACACAGGAATTCCAGGATGGGGCAGGTAATCATTTGCAGAAATTGTCTTGCAGACCTAGTGCTTGGCTGTTGGGAACCATTTTCTGCTGCTGTAGCCTTGAGACATCTCCATCATCTTCAGTCCTCTTGCCCAGGTAATGGGCGACCTCACCGGGACCACCATGACAACCTACGGGGTGGCTTCATGCCTGTGCTCATGACCACACACACTCACTCACACACACACATGACATGCCCCTACCAGGTGGCTTTCCCACTCCTTTGGTTGTGTTATCTCATTGTCCAGCTCCATCCTGTTCACTCTGGTCTGAATCCAGGAGCCAGATTGACTTTGTGCCCTGTGGACACTTCAGGGAAGCAGCCATTCCACTAATTGTGGGAGAGTTCAGTTGCCATCTCCCCCTCGCACCAAGCCTGCCTGGGTTTGCCTGCTTTGCTGGTCCAGGGGTCAATCTGGGTAAAGGGTCATTATCTTTTACTCCTTGGATGGCAGGCTTCCTTACAACGTCCTGAAGAGGGCTTGTGGACACCCCTCATGGTCCTGTAGATTGTCTGCCTTCCATTTCCATGTCACCTTGGATGATGTCTTTCTACTGTTCTGGGAGACCAGGGAGAGTGAGGTTCCTGATCTCCAGCTGAAGGTCTGCTTTTCCTGAACCCTTTGTGGCTCTCCCGGTGCTCAGAACCTGAGTTCACTTCTCTGCTGCTTCTCTGGGAGCCTGTGACGTTCACACACACTCTCACACATTCCCACACACACTTACACACATGCACACACATTCTCATGGTCACATACTCACATGAGCTCACGCACACACACCGCATACTCACACAGAGCGTGTTGCTGACTTGGTCAAGGTGGAGGAATGGCTGACAGGAGGGAAGTGGGTGGGAGGAAAGATGTTTCAATAACAGCTGACAGATTGATCTCCTGAATCAGGCTGGGGACTGCAAGAGGGAGTAGGAGACGCAGCTTGCACTGAGCCCTCACTACATCCAGGCACGGTGCCTTGTGTGCTGTAATCTCAGAATAGTTCTCTAGGAAGCCATTATTAGCCCCCAAGACTACAGGTTCACCGAAGAGCTTGGATGTAGTGGTGGGTTTGTCTTCATCCAGAACCCTGCTCTTTCACTACCCTGTGCTCAAGGAAGGAGGCTGAATCACTGAAATTACCCTCTTGGGAAGCTGCAATCACAGAAGAAAAGCTTGCTGAGCTGCAGAAAACATGAGCAACACAGGAGGCTGAAACAAGCCAGCAGAAATCACCCATGATGGCACCACCCAAAGATGACTGTGCTTGGTATTTCATGCTTGGTTTATGATTCTTCATAAACATAAAGTTTTTACATAATAATTGCAAAAGGATATCACAATGTGAATACTCTATTGCAATAGGTTCTTTTTCCCTAAACAGTGTAATACTGGTTATTATTTATTTAGCACTTACCATATTTCGAGCAAGGCCCTAAGCATGTCATTTATTGAGGAACTTAATCCTTATCAGTACACTGGAGGGATGGGCCATTTTACATGCAGTGGAGCTGAGGCCCAGAGATGTTAAGCAACTTGCCTGCATTCACATAACCAGCAAGCAGTAGAGTTAGGATTCGAATCCATAAAGTTGGAGTCCAGAACCCAGGCTGGCTCTTGATTACCGTGGACAGTGTTTCCCTTAGCAATGTTTTAAAACACCGTAGTAATGGCAACATGATATCCCGTCATCTCGTACTGTCATTTACCTAGCTGATTCTCAATTATTGAGCACTTATATTGTTTCCAATTCTTGCTAGTTTAAACAGTGTTGCCCTGTAAAATCCTTGTGCAAACATCTTTTCAGAAACTGAATGATTCCTTAGGATAAACAGCTAGGAGTGGAATCGCCACATAGGCACATTTTAAAAGCATTTGTCTTCCCACCAAATTGCCCTTCCAGAAATATCATGCCAGCCCACACTCCTACCAGCTGCCTATAAAGTTGTCCTTTTCTCCACAGTTGGTCTGGGTTTTTCCTGTTGCATCTTCTGACCTGGCACAGTGCATAATACAGGTATCACTGTAGTCAGGGTTCAGGCTGCGTGTGGCAATGTGTTGCCATTTTATGAACATGACCATAGGAGCTAAGATTTGGGGTGCTTGAGCTCTGCATGACTGGGGTGAAGGGTGGATGCAGGGAGCAACAATGAGTGTGCCACTGGATGGTGAACCCACACAAGGATGCATCAGGTTTCCAAGGGTGATGAACCCACATGAGGATGCGTTAGGTTTCCAAGGATGGTGAACCCACTTGAGGATGCATCATGTTTCCAAGGAACCCCTGATTTCCTAACGACCCCATCCAGAGATGGTGCTTGCCCTAGTGTCCTCCCTTTCTAGTGTTTGACATTTCCATGAACACCCTTGTTTGTAAAGCTGGAGAAAGGCAGTCATTCCCATCCCATTGTGTTCTGTCACCAGCTGCATCCCCCTGGGAAGTCCTCAGAGGACAGGGACCCTGGGAGCAATTTCTGCAGCCCTCCCTTCCTGAGTCCAGGGAAGGAAGAGAGGAGCCCACAGGCCTCTTTGGAGCCTGATGGACCTCAGGTTGACCTAGCTCCACCACTCACCATCTGGATTTGTTTGGGACAAGTCACTTTATTTTTCTGAGCCTCAGATTCTTCATCTGTAAAATGAGGTTAATATTCTGCCCTTCAGAATTATGCCATGGATGGAAATGGAGTCAATTTCTGAAGGTCCCACATCCAGCAGGCCCTCAACACCCACCCCGTACCTGGCACTGCAGACACCTGGTTTTCTTTGGCACCTTCCTTCTGATGACATTTATGCTTGATGTTTGCAGCACCAGCATTCTTGTTTTGGAGAAAATGAGGTTGCTTTCCCCTTTCCAAAAGCAGTCAGGACGGAGTAGAACAGCATAATGAAGTTCTTGCCTCGAAGGCTGTTGTCTCTGAAAGTTTGCGCTCTGAGTGAGTTCTGGGAAGGGCAGAATCAGTGGTGCAATGAAAAGCCATGCAATCTTGTTTTATTATCAGTGTGGAGCAACTCAGAATGAGTCATCCAATATCCCAGCTCACTCGTGGCTTTGTTTATGGTGCCCAACCTTCCTCCAGCAACGTAGGCTGATCATGTTCCCCTAAATGTTGGTGAAGATGCTTTAAGCACTGGTGCCAGACACCCTCATGGTCTCAATCCCTTTCCATCTGTAGTGCTCCAGGGTGTGGGTGGACTAAGGACAGAGTGGACTTCAGGGATGGGCTTGGATCCTGTTTGTTAAGATGCTCACTGGGAGACAAGCCAAGGGTGGGCTTTCTACCTGCTCCTGTCCTGGCCTCCTGGGGATGGATGCTCAGATGATTTTCTTGACTTTCTCTGAAGACAAAGATGTTCTTTCCTCCTTTCCCTAAAGTCTTCACGTCTATTCTTTTTATATGCGGACCAAGTGCCTTTTCTTTTTTTATTTAGGGAAAGGACAGAGCGAAATAAAGCAAAATGTTGAGATGCAGGCCAGGGGTGTAAGGGAGACTTTCCTGAGTTTTTGGGTGCTGTCAGGGAGCCAGTGCCCCGGGAGACTGGAGTTCTCTGCCAGACCTTTGTGTCCTGTTGATGGGCAAGGGCACCTCCAGGAGCCAAGGGCACACAGCGTGACAGAGATGGGATGTGGTGCCTCCATAGTGTGTGATAGCATAGATTGTGTAACAAGATTAAAGAAAGCATTTTAATCAACCTCTCTTAAGAATCATTGTTTATCCCATTCTGTTATGTGACCATCTTGTCCATCTTTTTGCTTGTTACATTTCACATGTATATACAACAGTAGCAATAGTTTATTCATCGTATTGTTTTCTGCTTTCATTTTATATATATATATATTTCTCTGTTTCTGCATAGTCTTTTTTTTTTAAAGATGGGCACGTGAGCTAACATCTCTTGCCAATCTTTTTTTTCCCCTTTTTTTCTTCTCCCCAAAGCCTCCCCAGTACATAGTTGTATATTCTAGTTATAGGTCCCTCTGGTTGTGCTATGTAGGACACCACCTCAATGTGGCCTGATGAGCATTGCCATGTCCGCGCCCAGGATCCAAACCAGCGAGACTCTGGGCCTCTGAAGTGAAGCGTGCAAACTCAACCATTCGGCCAGGGGCTGGCCCTTCTGCATAGTCTTTATAATTACTAACTGTTGCCCAAAACCCCATCACATTCGTGAACAATAGTTTATTAAATTATTTCCATAATATTGACTATTTAAACTACATACTTACTTTATAGTCAACATTAGATTTTAAATATCTGTCATATCTTTACAATCCATATGACATTGATTTACTTTATTGACATTTACATTATTTGACATTATTAATTCAAAAGTAAATACATTGATTTACTTTTGAGGTGAAGTTCCCAATTTGCTAGGGTAAAGGACATGTGCAGTTTTAAATGTTCATGTTGTTTTGCTGCATTACTTCCCAAAGGGTCCTGTCATTCTGTGATGCCTCTTGTGTGAAAGATCATGCCCATTTTGTCACAACCTCACCAATGCTGGATGTTATCAATTAAGAAAAAAAAAACACTGTGGAAGTATCAAATTTTGTTTCTAGACCATATTACTTTCAAACCTCCACTTTCTTGGATGATCTGCGAATGCCTCCCACGGCCCCTGGAGGAATCCTGGGCTCTAATCCTAGGACGCCAGAGCTAGTCCTGAAGGACTCTCTGGGTTTCTATGCCCACTGAGGCTCTGCGTAACACTAAGGGCTTGTGGGAGGCTTGGCTGAATCAACCCGCCTTGTCTCCGGCCTAATTTTCCAACAGCCACTCTCCAAGGCATTGATGCATGATAAATCAGTGATTAGAAATCAGAATACATTTAATATTATAAATGGGCCAACCAGATAAAGGTAATTTAACCCATTAAAGAGGTGAAATACAATATTTATTCTTGTTTTAATGCAGAATGCAAATCTGTGGTGTCACTTTTTTCTTTTAGGCATAATGAAATAAATATCAACAATTTGTGAACAGCTCCCTGCCTATCATGCCTGCTCTCAGATAACATCCTCCTTCACTCCGTGCAGCCACCTGGGGGGTAGGGAATGGACAGGACTGGGAGACACAAGGAAGAATGTTGGTATGAACAGGAAATGGGAAACCAGCCCACTCTAAAGATCTCTTGTGCCATTTGGCCGAGGGACTCCCGGGCTGCCATAGGATGGTGTCCGGGTTCACCCTTCTCCCTCTGGGAGGAACAGCCAATGGCACGCTAGATTCCTGCCAACACTCTGTTTTCCCAAGAGACTGGGAAAAAAATCCTCAACAGAAAGGAGTAGTTGATATAAATAGGAAATGGCACATGTCTCAGAGGGGGAGGGGTCTCTGCCATAGGTGAGGGGCTGGAGAGCAGAGGGCGAGGGGTAAGAATGCTGTGGAGAATATATGGAGAATAGATCTGAGGCTCAGTGCAGAAGAAGGGGCTCAGCCTCAAGCAGGATGGGGGAAATGCTCAGACTCAAGAAAGAAAGAGGATGAGCTTGCCACGGAGGGGAGAGAAAGAGAGGAAATTCTTGGCTCTCCTGGAGGCAGATTTCTGATATATTCAGCATCCCCTAAATATGAAGAACCCAAACTTTGTGGACAAGAAGCACCAGATAAGAAGGTGGATACATAATTATTGGGGGCTATGTGGAAAACCGGTTCCGATCCTAGAAAAGGAAGAGGCACATCTTAGAATTTTGGGGGGTGCGTGGAGCTCATTCTGCATGGGGGCAAGAACAGGGTCTGTATAAAGGGGACGTGAACATGATGGCTGGGGTGTTTGGGTCTCTTATAGTTGGGATCTGGAGTGTTTCTGAGAGCATGGTCAGACCTAGGAAGCCTCCTGTCTTATACTGGGTCTGTGACACACTGGGAAGACTGGGGAGATGTCTGCAAGGTCCAGAGAGTTTTCCTGGAAACGGATGGACTTAGGAAGCCCGGGGAAGGTTTAGCTTCTGCATTTTACTCAGCGTGGCTCTAAGAGGGGAGGATCTAGGAAGCTCTGGGATACTGAGGAGGGATGCTGGGGATTTGGTACATTTCCATATTTCCACAATCTACTTTGGTCCCCTGCAGTTGGAGCCTCTGATTTGGTTCACATGTGAGATGTGGCATGTCAGCCTCCCCATTCTGGTATTATCAGGTAATTAGGGATCCAGCCACAAGCTTCCTGAAGCAGACATAAGATAGTAAGTTTAATCCCTGTTTATGAATGGGGAGATTGAGTGTCTGGGGTCATTCAGCAGCTCCAGAAAGAGATCTTCTACTTTCCCCTTATTTCTTGACAACCTTCCTGGATAGCAGGGATGTGCGGCTGAGACATTGTCAGCATCCCTTCCATATGCTTCCTGCCTTCTCAGCTTAGGCCAGAAGGACTGTAAATGCAGCTTCCTTCATGCAGCTGTGCTCACCTGTCACTCAGCCCAAACTGGAGTCACAGATGCTTATGACTTGTAGGAAGCCAAGCACCCCATTGAAGTGTCCATGCCAGGACTTCACCAGAGTCAGTTTCTACTCGATCTGGGCCAGCTTATTTCTTTTTCCTTCTTGGAACATCCCTTGAAAGGTAGAAACAAATCTGATCTTAATTCCTCCTTCAACATGACATGCACTTTTGAAATCGTACAAAGAACAATGTCTGATTGTCATGTCGAATTGTGAGCATGGATGTGAAATGCTCCAAAGTCAGACTGAAGCCAAATATTAGGTCATAAGTCAACATTTTGCTGAGAAACTCGGTTACTAAGAGGTTGGGAATTTATATCTTTTCATGAGAAAACATGTTTGCCGGCAGGAAAAACTTTCAAAGACTGTTATCTTCCCATGTGGAGGGAGAGAGATGAGTGTAATTTTGCAACCTGGGTCAGAGTCCTTTGGGACTTCTGAAATTGGCTTGGCCGAGGTAAGAGGCTTGATGTAATATGTGGATTGCTCCCTGAGGGGAAAGCCAATGGGTGGCACAGGTGTGTGTCATTTTTTAGAAGGTCGTTGGGCAAAATTATGTGAATGGCTAGGAGCAGCCTATTCTTGCTGGGGGCGGCCACACTCTACCCAACAAATCCTTCCGATGAAAAACTTCTGGTGAAAAAATGAGCCATTTTGGGCCAAGGACACTTAGGGTCGCAAAAGAAGTGAAGTCTTAACTAGCTTCATCTAAGCCACTATGGCACTCTTTGGAAAGTGTCAATGAACATGAAGACTCAACTGAATAAAGGCAGGAGACCAGAACAATGCCCTTGACAATGCCACGAAGCTTGTAGCTTTCCACTTTGGCTGATCATTGTCTGTGATGTTTCAGCCATGCCACCAAGCCCTGACTGAGGTCTTCCAGCATCCCGAATGAGCTGTGGTAGGAGGAAAGGAACAGGCAAAGAAGCGTCTGTGTGCTCACCATAGAATTAAAACCAGGCACTTTGCTGTGTTGAGAGCATTACGCTCTATTTTAAGCTGGCCAAGTGCCAATGTCTCGTTTGCATCTTCTTCCAAAAAGCAGAGCAACTCACATTCCTTCTGAGTGCCCAAACTCTAGGCAAAGTCAGAATTATGGCTCAGGATAGAATTGAGTGACTGCTGTGGGTGAGTGTGATGGTGTGAGACTTCCGCTATGGCTGTAGGTGAATTCCTGATGAAATAATCTGCAACTATAGCATTGATATGGAAACACTGACAGGAGAAATCTGCTCCTGTGTGTGTGCACACGCGAGCGTGCACATGTATGTTTGTGCATGTGTGTACCTGTGCATGCATGTATATATGTGCGCATATAAATGTGTGTGCCTGAGGGCACATGTATGTGTTTGTGTATGTGTGTGCACACTCTCTTGTGGGCAGTGAAAGACAAGTGGCAGAAACCCAGCGTGGCATCATAACAATCAGGACCCTCTTCTTAATTGGGTCTCCTTCATGCAGAGCAAGCCTGCGACTTAGGTATTAAGTCCTGGCCATTTGGGGGTGCTGAACCTAGGGCCATCTCCCACATTGATCCTAAGCAGGGCTCAGTCAAGTTCTAGGTAGAAATATTAAATGGAGACTATTATTCTCCTCCGAAATCTCTGATCGGAAAATCTCAATTCCCTGGGGTCAGACTTCCTGTGTTCTCCAAGATGAGTCCACCAATCTGAGAAACAGGTCTATGCCACTGTGACCAGGAGTCGAGCCTTAGAGCCCACCTACAGCTCATCTTCCCCTCCTTTCTTTCTGTGAGATGTGCTGCACCAGAGCCTACTGAGGCAGCATCACACCCTTTTCCGTCTAACCACCATCAGTGGCATCAACCAGTGGTGGGATTTGTAGCCAAAAATATGGGAGGAAAGTTTGCTGTGCTGGATGATAGGCAGGAGGATCATTCAGAAGGGGCTGCTTCAAATCCCACCATTGCGATGACTTGCCACTCAAAACTAATACAGCAGGGCACGCCCACCTGACTTCACGGTGACTTTGATCTTTTAGGCAAAGAAGGGGAACTACGCCTTTCTGTGGGATGTGGCTGTGGTGGAGTATGCAGCCCTGACGGATGACGACTGCTCTGTGACCGTCATCAGCAACAGCGTCAGCAGCAAGGGCTACGGGATCGCTCTGCAGCACGGCAGCCCCTACAGGGACCTCTTCTCCCAGAGGTAGGCACGGTCAGCGAGGTGACTCCAGCAGCCGTACTGGAGCTGGAGAGTTAACTTCTCGTGGGGGATGAGAGCAAACACAAACTTTATTCGTCACGTTTTCCTCAGCACCGACTATGTATCAGCTTCTTCCTATCTCCAACTAGTCCTGTGCCAGGTCCTGGGATAAAGAAGAGGAAGCATAAGGTCCCTTCCCATACAAGCGTGGATCTGGGTGGAAATTCTACTGCGAGTAGGTGATACCAGCAGGGCAGTAAGCGAGTCAGGGAGGATGTGCTTGGGGAGAAGGAGGGTAGAGGAGAGCATCTGACCAGACCCAGGGGGCCAGAGAGGACTTTCCAGAGGAGGTGACACCTGAGGCCTGAGGGGTGACTAGGAGTTAGCCAGATGGGCCCAGTAATTTAAAATTAAATGAATAATTAATTGGACCTGGCAAGGGCCTAATTATCACTTTTTAAGATAGACGTATCTACAAAGTGGGAAGAGTCAACGTGGAGACTTGAAAAAAAGTGGAGTCAAAGGGGCATCTCCACGTCCACCTGCACACGGGCTGATGCTGGCTGCTGGGTAGGGAAGGGACCAGCCCTCCACTGCGGAGAGTGGACAGTGGCTAATTACCTGCCTCCTGCCCATCCTCCCCAGATCAGCTTCCTAGTAATGAATCCTAGCATATGTCTTGGGGGGCAGGTGGGGAGGGGGGCTGTGTAGACAGAAATGTTCCAGCTTAAGCAAAGGCACATGGACACCCCTTGCCAGAAGTGAATACAGTGTGTCTCGGTCACATAGGCCTGGTTAGCCTCCCGTGTGACCTGGTGATCCCAGTCCAGCACTTGACCCTGATCTCTGGACCCTTGGGCATGATCAAGTTTCCAAGAGCTCAGTCTGGACACCTGGCCGGCCTCCCTGAGAAAAATTCTCTCTCATCATCCCACCCCCATTTTCTGCCACAGGGGCTTAACTTAGCCCTTGGCCAGGGGACCTGGCCTTGCCAGAGAAGGTGAAAGTAAAGAGCATGAGTAAGCTCAGTGCCTTTTCCTGTTATCCATCCTGCTAACAGTGGTCCTGGTCCCTAGTTTAAGCCTTGAACCCAATACTCACACATGCGTGTGGAGTGACATCTTGGTAGACAAAGAGCCCAGAGAGGAAGCTCTAAGGACAGGCTCGGCCCTGGTCTACCAAAATCCAAAATGTGGCAGAAGTGTCCATGTGAAAAGGCCAGCATGGTGCCCAGACTTAGGGGCAACCTCCACTTGCCTAATTAAAGCAAGCATTCTAGTACCTTTTGGAGTATTCTTTAGGAGGGACAAGAGTTCTTAGAGATCATCCCTTTAACATCCTCAAGAAGCTCAGAGAGGGTAACTGACACTGAGGGTCACTCAGCCAGCTGCTGGCAGAGCTGGGACGAGAATCCAGGTCCCCTGAGCCCCAGTGCTTTGCCGACATTGCTGTCGGCTCTCTGAACCCCCCCACCTCCCTTCTCCTACCTCCTAGATGTTGATTGTGCTCTTCTGATCATGAGCACCTCAGCCTACGCCCCATCAGAGAAAAGCTGAAGAGGAGGGCAGGTGACCCATCCATTCGTGGTTCATTTGCAAAACTGGGAAAAGGAATAGAACTAATTAGATTACATGAGGCTTTTGGATTTTCTCTAGAATTTAGTCATGTATACATTCCGTGCCTCCCTTTGCTCCCTGGAGCAGAGAGCGATGACAGGAGAGAAGGGGGAGAAGTGATTTATCAATTACTCAGATTAAAGGCATGAAGAAAGAATGGCTTCTCTCCAGGATGTGTAATATGTTGGTGGTGTTGAGGTTTATGGCAGTTGGTTTTGCAAGACGGGAGGCTCAGCGCATTCTGCAGATCATCAACCTGTGAGCTCCTCTCTGGAACAGATGGTAAGGGAGCTTGTGAGGCCAACACAGCAGCCACACCACCAAGACAGCTAATGTGCCCCAAGACGGTGCTCACGGAAGCACAGGGGCCCCAGCGACAGAAGTTTGGAGTCCCTGTGCACTAGCGCTGCTCAGAGATCTCCTGAAAGTCTGCTGCGGTGAACATCCAGGTGCTAAAGGGAGGAGCGAGCTCCGTTCATGGCTGGGGTACTCACTGGGGTCAGGGAAGCAGGGGCTCAAACTAGCTGGGAGGAGGACCTGAGAATGCTCAGCCTGGAGAAGAGGAGTGGGACTGGGGGTGGTTGCTGGCCTCCAATATCATAAGGCTTGTTGAGTGCAGAAGGACTTGGATGTCCTTTGTGTGGCTCCAGAAGGCAACGGACTAGGTTGGGGCATGGGGTCTCGGAGAGGCTGGCTTGCCCTGGAACAGGCCTGTGCATTATCTATCCACTCGCTGACAGTGAAGTTTTATTAAAAGTGTCTCCCAATAGAGACCCTGTGGACTGTTCCATGATCCCAGTGGTCACCATACACAAAAGTCCAGTTTCCTTGTTATTCTGGCGAGAAGTAATTTATTACTCTTTGCTTCCATCCGAAGGCCATGTGCTCTGTCACTGTAGGTAAATGTCCCCCGTAGGCGTGCTGGTCTCTCCCACGATTGTCATCTGTCTCTGTGCTGCACCCCTTCTGGGCTGGAAACACCTCCCCTCCTCTCCCTGGGCAGACGGGTGTCTATTGAGGGAACACTCACACCTCATATTGCCAACTCACTGCTGCCAATGGGTGGTTAAGAGGCTCCATTGTACGGTGCACACAGCGCTGTGAGCTGCCCTAGCTGTGACACGCCCCAGAAGAGGAAGGCGGTAGGTCCAGGAAGCAGTGCTCCATACCATTTACAGAAAAAGGGTCCCGTGTAAATAACAGAGCCCAGGCTTATCCGGAACTGCTGTAACCTTCTTTCCCTTAGTCCTGGGAACTAAGCTGTTGCCTTGAATATGGCTATGCTCCCTTGCTTTGGCAGAGGACAGGATCTATGGGCTACGATTTACGTGCATGTATGGCGGTGGTTGAGTGCTGTCAGCCTTTTGTGGACCATGGCATGCGGAGTGGGCATTCAATAAGTGTTTAACAACTTAACAGCCATTTGTAGCGCACCTACTGTGTAGCAGGCTCCACAACTATTGACTGAGGGAAAGCACCTGCAATTATATCTGTCTGGGAAAGAGAACAACTGGCTTCAGGAAGTGGCTATTATCGCTCCAGCTTACGCAGAAGCAAGAGTATAGATTATCACCGTGTGCATTAGTCTAGCCGCGCGCCGGGAGTCACTTCGTGCCTGGGACTTGTTTTATCTTTCCTCTGTCGCTTATATATTTAAATTTTCTTTTTGGTTTGTTTGTTTGTTTTTATTCTATGTTTCCCGGTAAATCTCCTTACGTTCTTCCTGGAATAATATTGGGCATAAAAGATGCATACAATTATAAGGAGCAGGAAGAAGAGAAGCATCAGCAAAATTCAGGAGCGTGCCCAATGCTGCAGGCAATGAGCAGAGGAGTGGGCATCCAGCCCCACAGCTGTGCTCGGGCCAGAGTCTTGCCATCCCTTAGGCTAGAACCTCAGAGTTCTGACTTAGCAACCTGGCGTTCTGGAAAGAGCGTGGCCTCCCGGGTCAGCACCACCCAACCCTGAAGAGCATCTTTGCCACTTTCCAAGTGTGACCCTAGGCCAGTCACCTAGATTCTGAGCCTCAGGTCTTCAACACATAAACCAAACATAGTTAAGAGCTACTTTGAAGGCCATTATGAGGATTAAAACAATGTAAAATGGTCAGTCCCTGCTGTAGTCTCAATAAGGGGCAGCTATGTACATGCCAGACCGTTAGGGCTCTTGGTCCATATGGCCATCAGCCTGGGCAGCTATCAACCAGCTTTTGTTGGGCTCTTATGATTTGCCAGACCTTGAGCTGAGGGGTCCACATGTGCATGTGTTCCCTGCTTTCATTTTGTCACAATGATTGTGTGAGGTAGGTGCATTTATTATGATCTCAGATTTCAGAGATGAGAGAGCTAAAGCTGAGTGGTTTCATAACATAGCTAGAGTGATGGCAGCGTCTGGGCTTGAGCTGATGTCCATCAGAGCAGAATCTGTGCCAATGAACACAAAGCTCTGCTGTGTCTCCATGCTCTTCTCAAGTGCCCTGGGGTCCTGCATATTCAGCCCTGCGGTTCCCATAATGGCCCGGAGGCCCAGCTTACTCAGCCCTGCTGGCAGGGACTTAATTAACAGCTGGTGAGCATGAGCCAGTGGACATACATCAGGCAGCTTCCTTAACATGACCTGAGCCACGTGGAGGTAGCGGGACACTGCAGCTACCCAGTTAATCATGGGGTGTGCCATGCCATAGACTTATGGTGCTCAACAGCATACTGAGCACAACCCCAAGCCACGCAAATACATGGATAAATATATGTTTCGCTCAACGACCAAGACCCAGCATACACAGTCACATTCTAAGCCTTTTTTGCTGATCCGTGTCCTTAACGTGGGCACTTAATGGGTATTATCTCATCATCTCACCATGTCCATTTTAGTTTAGAATAGTTTCATGATTCAGCTGATACTTTCACAGATTTATTGATGCTGCAGACGTCTACTGATAGCCCGGGTTGTGCCGGTCACTGTGCTTGCTCTGGGGAAAACGAGAGTAACCCAGAGTCCCTGTCTTGAAGGATCTGCTCATCCACTGGGGATTGTGGGTCTGTGTTGCATAGATAAGGAAGCCGAGGTTAGCAGGGGCATCACTTGCCTGGGGAAACCCAGCTGAGATCTGGTGCCTCCAAAGCCTGTTCTTTGCACTGAGCTAGGCTGTTCCCAGCCAGCAGGAGGCTGTGCTATGCTGGGCTCATGAAGCTGATGGGTCAGGGGACGCCCTCTGGGCTGTCACCCACCCTCTCCACCAGTCACAGCCCCTGCATGGTAATTGAGCTCAGCCTTAGCCTGTGGTCATAGCTGGCCTGCAAGCAGGTCCAGGGCAGAGACTGGCCAGATGGCAGTGAGCTTGTGGCTACGAAGAACCGGGGTTCTCGAACTGTGCACACCCAGGGGGCTCAGAGAGGTCACTGAAGGTGTTGGCAGCTGAATAGATCACCATGGACCAGGCTTAAAAAGCCCCTTCCCCAATGGAAAAGCTTGGATATGAAGAGCCTGGGGACCACCAGCTCCCACCAGCTCACTGCGTTACAGAGGAAGTCCATGAAATAACGGCCACAAGGAAAACTGCTATCCAGCCAGCTACTTGGGGAGGATGGGAGCAGCAGGGGGTTCAGGCAGAATAAAATCCTGGCTCCCTCTCATACCCTCTCAGAGCCCATGTTCTTGGGCCCTGCCTGCTCTGCTTTCTTTGTTTCACACCGTCCTCCTCCTCGCCCACTGCTCTCCATCCTCACTGGCCACATATTAGCCCCTCAGATGTGCCAAGTACGTACTCCGGACAAGACTTCTAAACAAGGTTCTAGTCTTGAGAAGGTTCTTCCCCCTCCTCATTGAATGCCATCCTTGTCAAGCACAAGGTGACCTTGGTAAACTATTTCTCCTCTCTGTGCCTCAATTCCCTTCTCTGTAAAAAATGGGAAGATGGAAATAACCATCTCAAAGGGGTGACATGAGAATTAAACACTATTTTTCAAGTACTTAGGATACCTCCTGGCACACAGCATGTGCTAGACGAGTGTGAGCTATTTTATGACGAATTTTCCTTCAGGTTTCTGCTTACCTGTCACCTCCTTGATGCGGTCTTCCCGAACCCTCCAGTCTGGGGCACCCTCCCGGTGCGCCATTCTTAGCACTTCTACTTTCCTTTCGTTGTATTGGTCACAACTTCTGTTTGCACACTGATTGCTCTAACTGTTTTCCTGTTTGTGTATGTGTCTCTAGACTGCGGGCTCAGCAGTGTTGAACATCGTGCCTGGCCCAATGCAGGTTCACCTCAAGTTGAATGAATGAGTGAATGATTTGGTCAGTTCTAGTGGGAGAGACTTAGGCTATAATTATTGAGGTTTGAAAGAAAGCATTTTCGTAAGCATGGACATCCTAAGTCCACAGTCTGAGGGTCTGCTGCATCCATTTCTGTATCCCCCAATTTTATCCTCAGAGCTTGCCCCAGGGTCCCATGTGAAGGGCCCTTATGTGCTCTGCTCTTGAACTCTTTCCATGGGCAGTGGGACAGGGTGGGAGAGGGCACTGAGGTTTTTGAGGAGGAGAGTGACAAAACCAAATGTGTATTTTGGGAAGAGTACTCTTCCTGTGGAGTGGAGAACGGATTGGGAGGAGAAAAGGATTGGGAGGCAGAGGGCCGCTGTGATGGTTCAGCATTGTCTGCAGAGGACCTAGCATAGTAGGGAAGGGGCCAGGGCCCCCCTGGCTGTGTTCATGATGTCAGTGGCTGCGGCTCACCTGGACTGTGTCTTACAGGATCCTGGAGCTGCAGGACACCGGGGACCTGGATGTGCTCAAGCAGAAGTGGTGGCCACACACAGGCCGCTGCGACCTCAGCAGCCACGCCAGTGCCCAGACTGATGGCAAATCCCTCAAGCTGCACAGCTTTGCCGGGGTCTTCTGCATCCTGGCCATCGGCCTCCTCCTTGCCTGCCTGGTGGCCGCCCTGGAGTTGTGGTGGAACAGCAACCGGTGCCACCAGGAGACCCCCAAAGAGGTCTGTGCCCTGGGTCCTGTGTCTCTTTTCCAAAGCCTAGAGGCAGGACAGTCACCCTGGGCCACTCGGTGGGCGGTTTGCTCCCAGTTAGTATTTACCAGAGTCACCGGTCTGGATGCTGCAGTGTTTTATATTGGGGGATGCTGTCATTGCTTTATTTTGATTTAAAGGCCAGAGGACAAATGTAAGGGATGTTTTCATGCTTGCACAAAGTGCCAAGGCACCAGCCATGGCCACTAAAGTCCTGTATTTATCTATAGAGCGGGTACAGCATGAGCAGCGCCAGAGAGCCCTTCCCCACCCTGCCCTGCCCATGTGCCTCCACCCTGACCTGGAGAGACCAACTGTAGGGTAAGAGAGGAGACTGCATTCCTTCCTGGTTCTCTTTGGCTTCTCCCCAAGGGCCATGGGGCCCTGCTCTCCCAGCGTGTGAGTGGGGACCGGCCCCTGATCCTCCTACCACCCCTTCCTCTCTCTCTCTCCCTCCTCCTTGCAGGGCCCGGCCTGGCCCATGTCCCTCCAGGGCATCCCCAGCACAATGAACACTGTGGCTCTGTCCAGACTCCAGGTTCTGGGCACACCTCCCTCCCTGTGCACACCAACTGCAAGCTGATTCTGCCTTCACACTTCCTTCTCACTGGGGTTTTCCTCTTCTTCAAGCTCATTTTGTTTTTTTATTTGCAATCTTCACCAAGGTCCCCTGGAGACAATTCCTCTAAGGGAGGGTGGCCAGGAGTGTCATTTGGTGATGATGCTCTACCAGCAGAAACACACACATGGGCATCATGGCCCAAGCCCAGCTACTCCATTGTAGGGTGTTGCTATGTGCTGCATATACCTCAGCTACTTGTACAACCACAGCTCCACTTATACTTATGTTGATACATGTCAAACAAGAAGTAGTAAAGTAACCAAACCAAATCCAAGGAGGCAGCGTTGCGGTGGCCACCATCTCTGCAGCCTGGAGAGACCGGCCAGCCACACCCTCCTAGGTCAGTCTGTGATGGGGCCCCGGCAGGGATGGTGGTGAGGACATGCTCTTCATTCATTCCAGGCAGTGAGCCCTCTGTCATCACACTGTTTGCTGGAGGGAGCTTGCTGTTTGCCTCAGCGTGTCTGCAATGTTCTGGGGACATCCATCTTCCTCTTGTGCTTTCTGTATACTTCCATGTAAGGAAATGCAACACCTGGGTCTCCCACAGCCTCGGTGGCTCTCCTGTCACCCCTGGGCCACAGGAGAGAAGGAGGGTAGAGATTTAAGGAAAACCCGCTGAAAGGAACAGTTCATGGTTCCATCCCAAGCTTCTGCTCCTGGAAAATTTTCTATAAAGAAGTCGCTGGGAGGGCCAGTGGATGATTCTGATGTGTGGTTTTAAGCAAGGGCCACAAACAGCTACTCGTGTCAGCTCTCTTTCTATGTTGTGGCCAGGACACCTTTCATCCGCTTATCACTCGGGTCCATCTGCACAGAAGAATCAGTGGGCAGCCAGAGTGGAGTGGCCCTGGAGCCACCCCCAGTAGGACTAGGGAGGACCAGCTCACATGGCTCCCACTCTCCTTGTTGTTTGTTTTTGGTTGTGTTTTTTGCCTAAGTCTGCAGCCTGATTTCTTCTGTGCAAATGCCCGCTAGATCAGGGGAGCAGGAGGGGTTTTCCAGGTTGGGGAGCATCGTATTGCCATGGAGCAAGCATTGCGCTGTCCTGGGATGGTGTGGGCAGAATGGGGGCCCAGGGGACACAGGCTCAGCCCTCCAGAATGTCTTGTGAGCCACGTACTGGGAGAGGCCATCCTTCCTCTGGTCTGGAAGTCCTTGTCTGCTTCCAGTCATGTCCCTTCACATCGCCTACATCAGTGTTTAGTGACAGTGTTTAGCCTGGACAGCACAGAATGAATTGTCATGATGTGTGTGTGTGCATGTATGTGTGTGTGTGTATGAGAGAGAAGGATTGAGAGACAGATTGATCATTGAGAGACACAGAAGGCAAAATGAAAGAGAGAAAGACAGAGAAAGACCAGGAGACCAAGGGATGACCTAGCATCCTATCTTCCTTTCTGGCTTTTGCATAAGCCCATAATCACAGGCACAAGAGGAGAAGATGAAAGACATTGGTTCAGCTTAGAAAATGTGGAACTTTCTTCCCTGGGCTGCCAACCTACTTCTAGATAGGAACAAGGACCGGAGAAGAGACAGGTTGGAAAAGCACACTAGCTGCCTTTCCTCCAGTCTCTTCTGGGTTGCTAAAAAGAGCTGCATAGTAAAAAAAAGAGGAAATGTTCCATCTTTTTCCTATTTTTATGGGTTTCTGATTCTCAAATGAAATTTTTCTCTCTCTCCCCTTCTTCCTTTAATGACTCTGCCTATAGCAATACTGCCCCTGTCCTCAGGGGGCTTACCTCCACATAGGCAGATGTGGCAGAGATGTCAGTCCATCCTGTTGATCAGAGCCATCTGGAAGCAAGCAGAGGTACCCTGGAAGTTCTGAGGGGTACCCAGCCCAGCCAGCGTGTGGTGGGGCATGGAGGGTAGGGGTACTAGTTAGTGAAGAGTTTGTAGGGCTTGGGTTTGTTCGAACTGACTGTTGAAGAATTGGTACAAATCTTAGAGCTACAGATGAGGTTGGAAGTTCCCCTCAGGCAGGGTGAACAGCATGGGGGTAAACAAAGCCACCACCCCTCCCGGAGCTCTGCAGGCTGGAGCATCACCATCAGCAAGGAAATGGGGGTGGAGGAGGCTGGGGTAGGAAGCAGGGCCTTGCTCTGAAGGACTCAGATGCCAGGGGGTTTGGACTCATCACAAAGGGAATAGGAACCAGGAAAGGGGTTGAAGCAACAGGATTTTAAAAGCATATTTGTTCTCCTTTTCTTTGGTGAGGAAGATTCTTGCTGAGCTAACATCTATGCCAGTCTTCCTCTACTTTGTATGTGGGATGCCACCACAGCATGGCTTCATGAGCACCTGGGATCCGAACCCACGAACCCTGGGCCACCAAAGCAGAGCGTGGGAACCCAACCACTATGCCACCGGGCCAGCCCCTAAAAGCATATCTTTAAAACCTTCAACAAATAATGATGGTATTTCATCTAGGACTACTTTGTGTTACTGGTTGCCCATGTTTTATGGAGCAGCATTTGCAATTAGGCGAGAGTGTCTGGTTAATCTTAGAATGCTTCGTTTTGGGACATTGGCCATATTTCTTAAGAGCTAGAAACCTGTCTTTGGGTGGCGTCCTAGTCATGTTTAATGGCTTATGCTGGGATGTCTTCAGCGTTTAGACACCTACTTGAGGAAGAGTAGTAATGTGTGTTCAACCCCTTAATATTCATGTGGATTTGAGCTCATATTTTTTTCTAAGGAATCAGACGATTATGTAGTTACCCAATGCAGGTGATGCGCCAAGCTCCGCAGACGCAGTCAAGAGCCACTCGCTAGATTTATGGGGGAAGTGGAGCCATTGCTCTGAGAATAAAATATTCATGAAATAAAGATGAGAACTGCACAAATAGGAGATGACATGAGGGGTGAGGGATGAATCATCCGTCACTAGGCTGGGAGCTTGGAATGCTTGTTGCTTCCTGCCTTGCCTGCCCTCCCTCGGTCCTGCTTCCCCCGTAGATAGGAGCTGACTGGGGCCAGGGTGGCCAGGCAGCAGTGGCAGAGTGGCAGCCAGGCCCCTCTGCTCCAGCAGGTGGGCCGGCTTCCATCTGCATGCCCCTAGGATGCACTCCTGCTCACCATGGAAGATTTGATCCTAGAAACACTCCCTTTGGCTCAACACCCTTCTCTGCCTCCACTCCTCTGATGCTTCTTCAACGCCACGTAGAGATTTTTCTCTCCTGTATCTTTTCCCTGCCAATTTATGCCAACCTCATAGTGTCACCCTGAGGTTCAATGAGGGAAGATGTCTAAAGTGACTTATGCAGCACCTGCCCCATGAGACTGCTTGCGGATTGGTGGCCAAGGGGCTACTCCCTTAAAGGACCTTGTGATGGGCAGTAAGGGATGTGAGGATGATGAGTCATGTCTTAGGGCCCCTTCTCTGTGCCAGGAAAATGACATGTTATCTTCTTAACTCTCCTTGACTCTCTTCAATGACATTTGAGGAAGGCATCTGTCTCCCTGGAGGAATGGGACTCAGAAGTGGCAGGAGCTGAACTGAGATATGAAAGATATGTCTGCTATTTGGCCTTCCGTTGGACGTGTGCAGGAGCAGGCGTTCCTACCTAGCATTTGCTAGAGGGTTTGGAGAAGGAAGGGTGTAACTGAGAGGCCTTTCCTGAGCGAGGCTCCTGGCTCATAGCAAGGTATTTACATACTCTGGACCCCAGTTTCTCTCTTCTGCTGAAAACTAAATCTGGCCCAATGGCCACACTGCTGACATCAGACCACTTCACATGAGGGTGAGGAGAGCAAGTGTGTGTTTCAGCCCTTAGCCTGGAGCCTTCCAGTGAGAAAACACTGGACGCTTATCAGACACCAGTGTGTATCTCAAACCCAGCTCAGACATCACTTCCTTCCATAAAACCTCCCCTGCCCACCTCCACGGGTCACCTTTCTGTGTATACACTCTTGCTGGGTGTGACTCTGAATTGCCGCTCATGATTTACTTGCCTGTCTCTGCTTCAAGTCTGCTGGCGCTTCCCCACCCCTGCTTTCCCATCACTTTGCCCAGTCTCTGAATGAGTGGAACCTCTTGTTAAGGGTGATGAATAAACTGAATTATTGAACGCCTGCTATGTGCCAGGGACCAAGACGGGTACTTTACCAAGAATACTAGCCCATCAGGTAGTAGGAGCTCCGAAGTGTTTATTGAATGAATAAACCAGTCTGGGCTCCTGTAAAGAAAACGTTATTAGTGTTAAATTGTTGTGTAATCACTGCACTTGGATCAGTGGCTTCCAATTCTGTCTGCACATCAGAGGTGATTAATCCTGGAGCTTTTTAGAAATACAGATGCTTGCGCTCTGTCCCCCAAAGCGTCATATTAGGTAGATCTGGGCAACTATAATTTCTAGAAGCTCCACATGTTCTTTTGATATCCTGCCAAAAAGGAAAAAACTGGTCTGCACCATCCCTCCAAGAGGAAATTGGGAACGCACAGCCTGGAATAGTGGAAAAGGTGTCAGGTTTTAGAGTCAGATAGATGTGGACTCTGATCCTGACATTCCACTTACTGTGGAATTGTGTCAACTTGAGCAAGTCTCTTCACCCCATGTACACAAACTGTGACCACCTGTGATGGGAGGTGTTCACGAACTCTCTCTTCTCATTGCCCTCCCCTACAAAATCTGCGATGGAGCCCATCAGAACTTTTTCTCGTGATGATCTGAAACCCTGCACTGTCTCCTGTGACCACTTCATTTACTTAACGTTCAGCTTCTTTGCTCTTACACAACCATTACTCTCAGACCCCCAGCCCAGCCCTTTGGGGTGGGGCAAGTCTTTGGAGCAACACTTAAGAAGATCAGGTTGATGGCATTTCTCCTAGCTGTTGGGTCTCACTTACCACCTAGTTGGTCCCAGTGGTAACAAGAGAACGCCTCCTAGAAGCATTCCAGTCAGGTGGGAAGTCCCACACCCTATTTTATTCCTGCCCAACTGAAAGTAGGAGCCGTTGGACTCCAAACAAAGTCAGTTCTAATGAGTCCCACGTGTAACTGGCTGTTACAGAGACGATAGTTGGGTTAATTACTGCTTTCCAATACACTGTATTATTTCCACATTGGTGAACAGCGACTTAATTACAGAACTTTATCTCTCAGCAAGACAATGCCTCAGAGAGGGTCCCTAGTAACCTCTGTTGGTGCATCTGTCGTTATGTTTAATAGGAGGTGAGAAATGCAGGGCTGGAATTTGGCCGGATTCATGGATAAATGCAGTCAGTGAATTTTATGTCATATTTAGGGATGTCTGGCTAGGTCAGTTACCTCCAGTAAATTAATGCAGGCGCAGCAAATTTCCAAGTCTGTCTCCACAGCTGTCATTACCTGGTTGAACACCGAAACCTTGAGATAATGAGGATGTAAACTGATGTAGTTCACATAAAAAAGTCCATTATTTGAATTTGCATAACATAATAGAATGCCCCATTTTGTCTAAAATATAGATAATTATTCAAATCACTCCTACCTCTTACCTTGAGCAGGCAGATTATTTCTGCCTCCTCTTTGCTTGGCCACGGGCCACCAGACATGACTTAGTGTGTGTTAAATCTGTGACCTCGGGTGGTCCAAGGAGACAGTGCTTCCAGAGCTTCCAAGCAAAGAGCTTTTCTCCAGTTCTCTGCACTGCATCTCTGGTCCCCAAATAGTGGCAGAAGCAGGCAGCTTAGAGGACACATCAGGAGCCTCGGAAGGAAACGGGCTGCGTCTGTTTTCCAGAGAGGTTATGGAGGCATCTGCTTGCGTTCTACCCATTTTCTTACCAGGTAACTTAATTAATCAATATAGGAAGCTCATGATGGCACCCTGTTCTTCCAGGGTGTGTTCTTGTGTTGGGGCTACAGACAGTAATAGAACTTGAACAGAGCGAGGTCCCACTGGTGTGGCGAGGATGAATTTCTCAACTGCCATTTGGGGTGTGGAGGTGTCCCTGGGAAGTAAGTTTAATCAGTGTGGACATTTTCTCTGTGTCCTGAGATGGAGAGGTTGCAGGTTAATGAGTAACCTCAAACGGGAGTTGAGACCCACTGCACAGCTGTGCAATCCTTCTTGGAAATGCTTCCTTTGTCCTTAATCTGAGGCAAGAAAAAAAATATATGGATATAAGAAACTATTTATTCAAGCTCTTTCCTCCAAAAAGACTGACTCTAGGGAAACTGGGCTGCGTCGACTCCCACACTCTGGGCTGGTCTTTATTCTAGTGCTTTGATATTACCTTATCAACTGCTCACAGCTGCCATATCCTGCTAGATCGGTGCCTGTGCCTACCACTTCTATTAGCGCCACCTGCAAACCTCCTCTCCCTGTACCTCAGTGGGGAAGGACCCCTTCTCAGAGACCTCCCTGGCTCACATTTTTCTTCAGAGGATTTTGGTTGGTTGGTCTTCCCCCAGAGCTCTGCCTATGTTTTGTTTCCCTGGCATCTGGTAGAGAGAGCTCCTTCCACTCTACCTCCACTCTCAAGTCTCTGCCTCCCTATGGCCTTCTTGGACAGGAAGCTCTCCTTTCTCTACCTCTAGACCACAGCAAAATGTGGAGCATCCCCTGAATACTTGTCCTGGCCCCGTGTTCAGTTGACTGTGAGAAAAAGGGCCAGGCTCTCTCTTCTAACTGCCGGAAGCCAGAGTGAACCCTCCTGAGACCAAGACACTCACCTCCCCCTCCAAATTAGTCTACTCTTCAACTTTACTTCTTTCCATCCCCAAAAGCATCCTTAAAGCCCTGAAAAGAAAATAGAAAGGAGGAAATGGCAAGATTATGCAACTCACCAGTTCTTCCAATGATCCCAGGACCAATGGTCATCAGTTTTCCTTCCGTGGAAACTCTAGGCTCTGCGAGCAGAAGCAGGGGCATCGGCTCGTCCAGTCTTCTCCAAGCTTTGCTGGCTGCGAAGAAAAGAGAAGGTTACATTATTAAACTCTAAAAGTGTCTGAAGTTCACTCTCAATTTCTCCAGCTTCCAGGCTCTCTGGTACCTGTCTTGCACCCTTCATACAGTTTGAAATGCAAGTAGCCTGTAGATATGCATATTTACCAACAGAGCTGTGGCGCTGACTTGGCTAATGCAGATGAAAGAGCTGTATCAGAAGCTTATCAGGAGCTCAGAGCAGCCTTGAGGAGGCTGGAGAAGCAGGCTGGGTGATGGGCAGGAGTTAAGACTTGTCCAGAGGGTTGGAAGGCAAGATCCAGGAGGATGGCCTCAGAATAGAAAGTTTGGTGGAGCACTACCTCTGTAATGGATGGAACGCTGAATATTTTCTGTCTCTTAGTCTCTTTGTTCAGGATTCAGATTCTGTCCTGTTCTCCCTGCTTGGGTCATGGTCCTGCCTCTTGGCTACAGGTGGACAGGGCACCTGTCAAACTGTTATCTAGTGGGAAAGAAGTAATTCCCCAAAAGCAAATAAACTATGGTCTTATTGGAAAGGGAGAATTGATGCTCAGTGGCCCGAAAACAGCCAGTGCCCCATATGGCAGTTATAAATACTATTAAAAATAGTTTCACATGCAAGAATAAAAAGAAGACGGATAAATAAAACACAGCAAGGTTCTGCAGAAGTGGATCAACCATGCTGTGAGGTAATTAAGATGAGAACTTGAAGTTGGTTGGTCATATATTTTGCCAGTTGTTGAAGGAGTCAGTGAAAGACAGTGCACACATCATGTTTAGCCAGGCTAAGAAAAGGCCTCGTATTCTCCAGCTACTTCTTCTAATTTCACCCATGACACATGCCACCCAGAGGTGTCCCCAACTCAGAGCTTCCCTCCCAGCATCATGAGCTGAGCTCTGCTGTGTGGGGCTTCAGTTCACTGGAATCTTGGCTCTGCCCGTGGGACTGTAACAAGGATTTCTGATGTTTTCACCAGACACTGAGCCACACCCCATGGTCTCCTCCTCCCTCAAACCAGTTGGCTTTCTTCTCAGGTTTCCTCTTGGGCTGGAATGCATTCCTTTTTTTTTTTTTTCCTAAGGTTCTTTCCAGTTCCCTCCCCACATTTCTTTTTTTTTTTAATCAATTTTTTTGTGAGGAAGATTGGCCCTGAGCTAACACGTATTGCCAATGTTCCTCTTCTTTTCTTTTTTTTTTCTCCCCAAAGCCCCAGTACATGGTTGTATATCCTAGTTGTAAATCCTTCTAGTTCTTCTATGTGGGATGCCACCACAGCATGGCTTGATGAGCACTGTGTAGGTCCGCGGCCAGGATCTGAACCAGCGTACGCCAGGCCGCCGAAGCTAAGCATGCAAACTTAACTGCTACACCACCCGGCTGGACCCTGAAATGGATTCTTCATTGTCTTATGAGTGTTGTCAGTTTTCTTGTCCTGGGAAGGGTTCTGGGAAAGACAGCAGGGGTCCCACCAGAAGCCAGGCTCTGTGTACCAGTTTCATGAACTCAACAAAGCTGTGGAGAGAGCAGTGGCCCCGCGTTCTCCAGGCCAAAGGGCGTTAGGAGCAAGGAGTCAACTTACAGAGGCAGCTTCCTTGCCTGAGAAATGCTGGGTTGAGACTTCTTGGGGGTTAGCCCCATGGTTGGACACGCTTGTGAGGCGGGGCTCACATCAGGTATTTAGGGTTCCCACTTCCTGGGGGGAACCTTCTCTCTCCAGCCCCATAGGAGCTCAAATCAGCCAATGAAAGGCACTTAGACTTGTGTGCTTCCTTCTTTGTTGTTGTTGGTTTGTTTTTTTTTTGCAAATACATTTAGGGCTTCTATATTTCATGATATTTCTAACAACTCTCCAAGGAGGGCAGCAGACTGGTCCCTCTGTCTACTATGCTGGTGCCAACATTAGACAGCCTGTGGTGTTCCGGCTCTGAGTTGAGCTCTGGCATGCCATTTCTCTTGGAGTTTGACATCAGGGAAGCGTAGGCAGTAGGCATGACCTTGCCTGGCACGTCGGCACTCATGCCTGAAAATAGGATGGCAACTTCTAACACCTCATCAAGGAGCTGGGGTGGCTACTCATGGACACCTGGAATGTGTCCCTCCTCACCGGGGGGAAACAAAGAAGTAGATTACATCCTCTTGGTCTTTAAGGAGATTTCAAGCAATTTTGCCTCCTTGATTTATTCTGACACTGTAGACAAAACATCAGGTTATTTGAAAGGAATGATGTGTGTTCTATTTTTTTTCTTAAACAAATAAGTAAATGAACAAACAAAACCATTTCCTTGATGCCATTCAGCATACAGAGAAAGAGTCAGGTGAGAGGGTCACTCATCTTGGCAGCCTCAAGCCCTCATGATACCAGGAAGGTCAGCCGAGCCCTGGGAGGTCCCTTCCTCATGCCCCTGCCTCATCATCCAGGAAAGAGGCCTTGTGAGCCTTCCAGACACGGACCTGCCTCCTCCCTGGCTTCCCTGGAGATTTTGCACGGGGACAACAGACGCCTCAGCGTGAGGCAGGACTTCACTCTCTGCTCCAGGCTCCCAGTGCTGCCTCTAGTTCACTGTGCTGTGATTCTTGGGAAGTCACTGAACCTTCCGGAACCCACGCCTCCTTTTGTATAAGGTGGGGATGGTTAAGCCAAGTCTTTGGAGCGCTGTGAAGTCTAAATGGCAAATACGGGGGGCACATTAAGGGCTCAAGGACCATTTCGTTTTATTCCCATGGGACTCTTTTCTTCTCCCTCTGTCTCTGCCAGTTCTTCAAAGCATCTTCTCCCAAGGGTTGCTCTGGGTACGGCAGCAATTCTAAGCAGAGTGGAGAGGAGGGGCCCATCCTGCCAAGGCCCGTGTGCTGGGTCTTTGCTACCTAGGGATGGTGTCCTAGGCTGCTGGTTTCCCAGGTAACTGAGGGCTGGCCATGCAGTTGAGGGGAGGAGGGAGAAATGGGGGCATGCTCACCCACTGTCTAGCAGGCTGAACAGGCCTGGGGTCTCCAGGCCTCCCAGAGTTTGTAGAAAGCCAGCCTTGGCTTGCATTAGGGCTCGGCCTGACCTCCCTGTGCTTTCCCGCCAGGATAAAGAAGTGAATCTGGAACAGGTCCATCGACGCATGAACAGTCTAATGGATGAAGACATTGCTCACAAGCAGATTTCCGCAGCGTCCATCGAGCTCTCGGCCCTGGAGATGGGGGGCCTGGCTCCCAGCCAGACCTTGGAGCCGACGCGGGAGTACCAGAACACCCAGCTCTCGGTCAGCACCTTTCTGCCGGAGCAAAGCAGCCATGGCACCAGCCGGACACTGTCGTCAGGGCCCAGCAGCAGCCTGCCGCTGCCTCTGAGCAGCTCAGCCACCATGCCCTCCATGCAGTGCAAACATAGGTCGCCCAACGGGGGACTGTTCCGCCAGAGCCCGGTGAAGACCCCCATCCCCATGTCCTTCCAGCCCGTGCCTGGAGGCGTCCTCCCAGAGGCCTTGGACACCTCCCACGGCACCTCCATCTGACCGTGCTGCCCTTCCACCCACCCGACCAGCAGAGCTTTTTAATACGAGGAAACAGCAACACCAACCACACACACACGCACACACACACACACATACAAGGACTCTTTCATTTTTCTTGTACATACATGTAAATAATGACAGAATGGAGTGGGGTAAAAGTGTATTTTGAATATTCCCAATTTTCGAAGTCAGTAAAAAAAAAACACAAAAACTGTATGAATGGCTTTGTAAATTTTGTTCTATATGAATAAAAAGGCAAATTACTTGTGATCATTCTGAAGTGCCAAAGAAGCCCCCTGTTCCTGGGCTTTTCTGAGGGCAGGAGGGGTGACAGGTCAGGACCCCCATCCTGCTGGGGGAGCGGGGAAGATGACAAGCTAGTCCCTTTAGAGGCGCCCCCAATGCTGCTTGCTGCCATGTCCCATGGTTTCCTGCCATGTTCCTCCACTCTTGGACCCTTGTTTCTTTTTAGTCCTCTCAGTAATAAAGGGTGAGCCTTGCACCAGCATTGACCTGGCCCCTGGGTCACTGTGCTGTGGGGTGATCAACTGTTCCCGTCAGCCTGGGACTGAGGAGGCTGCTGGGACATGGCACTTCTGGGCAATCTGGGAGAAGCTGGTCACCCCACTGCGTGCCACTGCAGTTTGCAGCGTCCTGTGGGCCTCAGAGAAGCGCCCATACTGAGGTGACGGTCCCTGAGCGCTTTGATGCTAACATGCTCTACGGTCATCCTGTTGGCCTTGTTTTTTTACTTTCTTTTCCTAATTGGAAGAATCAACAAGTGACAGAATTTGAGAGGAGAAGGGCAGGCCCCATCCTTGCCCGGGGGAGGCTGGGCAGAGGTGGGCTTGGCCTTGCCCATGGAGATAAGGAGATGCCAGGCCGGGTATATGGACCAGGTGAGGTGGTAGGAGGAGAGGCCAGGTAGATGGAGAATATTCCCTTGGGTTTGGGACCTGTGGTCCCAGGTGAGTGATGAAAAAGTGGTCACTGACGCAGCGGGTAGAAGCATTGTGATCAAAGCATCCTATTGGAAGAGAGGAGGGAGGAGCCCAGGTGAGCGCACTAGTGCCCTAGGGGATGGGGAGCGCAGGAATAGATGAAGGGGCTGTGTCCATTCGGGTAGGAAGGAGCCTTGGCTCTTAGAGAAGGAACAGCATAACTTTGTGTGATGTGAAGAGGAGTAACTCCCATCCACAGGAACGTAGCCCAAAAACTGAAAGGATATCTCTGGGTCTTAATCCTTGCAGACAATCTGCCAAACAGGGCCAGACCTGGCCAGAATCCTCACTCCCTGCTTTGCCAACTCCTCCTGACCAGAAGCCCTCAAGCAATGACCCAGGCCCTAGCAGGGGCCCTCCTGGCTGAGAGCATCATATAATCTCGGAGATTCCCAGGCCTACCCCTGGGCTTGCGGGGAAACTGCTTCTTAAGGCCAGCACGACCTGACAGCCCCACCTCCCTCCATTGCCCTTGCTGGGGCCATTGAACTATAGAACCAAATAAAGAAGCATTAGGAGCAGAGCAATTTGAGTAATCTGAGCTGTATCACTTCAGCTTTCCTCCTTCTGAAGACAAAGGTAGTTCTGCTCTGTTAACCTGCCGGAATGGTGAACACAGCCCACATTCAGCACTGAGAGGAGTGGGGCTCCCCGCCCCCAACCCCAGCAGTAATCAGGGAGCTGAGAGCCCGGGTCTGTGGTCATGGAGAAATAAAAAGTCCTATTGATTGCCTCTCCTCTAGCCTGGTAGAGTTGCTCCAGAGATGTATTTATTAGGGTGATAACTAGCCCAGGATTGATTTCTTTCCTAAAGTCCCAGGTGACATGATTGAGCAGTAAGGAATGGCTGCATCACGTGGTCAGCTAAAGGCACCATGGGGAGGACAGGGTTTATAATTATGTGATTTATCTCTGATATGAGTGTTACCGAGGCAATCCACTGACATTTCTCCAATCAGAGCCTGTGGAGCCAGGAGCTGGGCGCCCGCGCTTGGTGACACCTAGATGGGCTCCAGATACCTTGAGAAAGAGCAGGCTTCATTTCGTTTCCATCAGCTCTTTGGGAGCCCTGCCTTGGATGGTCAATTTTTTCCTATATATTTCTCTATTTTTTAAATCAAATTCTGGGGTCACTGCCTTATCCCACACCCAAGTCTGTTTTTTTTTCCTGAGATGACCTAACTTCTAGGGTATACGACAGATGTCTTCTTGGACAGCTTTGCCTGGAATGGGTGTGAGAGAGAGGAGAGAGATGCGGGGGTGTGTGTGTGTGTGTGTGTGTGAGAGAGAGAGAGAGAGAAAGAGAGAGAGCGAGCGAGCAAGCACACCTCGAAGGAAAGGTATTCTGCTTACAAAAAACGTTGACGCCTCATGGTGTTTGTCTTCACCATGTTTACCTTACTTTTGACATTTCCTACCCTTGGCATGAGGGGAAATGATTGATATTCAAGCAAGTTCTTTAGGAAAAAAAAAATCTTCCAGGCTCAGATTTCTGTGTCAGCTCAGAATGTATCTTTTTTTTCATGCTTTACTCTTTGGATTTATAACTCTGTTTAGACTATTCCATACATTTTAGGTATATTTTGTGCCTTCAGACGCTGCAAATAATAATCAGCCTTTGGATTAAAGTTGTTTAATAATAAAACGTGACTTTGCTCCATACCCTCTTCTTCTCTGGGGTGAAGCAATGCTGTGGGCTTGTTCCTGGGCACACCGCGACCGGGAGCTGAATTCCGTCCCATTGGCGTGGCTGCTCATGAGTGAAACTTCTGTCACCCGGTGGGTCTCAGATTTGCCTGGGGGTGGTGTCACGCCCTCCTCACCCAGTGTGTATCCAGAGTTCCCCCTACATCGACCAGGGAGCCATATGAGAGACAGGCTGAATAGAAATTCTAATTTTTGGTTAACCTAACAACTTCCTGTAAAACACAAGTTCTTAGAAAACTCCTAGGAGAGAATTGGGCCATTCCACACAGAGAACTGCTCCCACAGCCTTGTGGAATGAACATCCTTTTTAAGTGTCAGCTAATTTTTTCTTCTCTCATCTCTACACTCACTCTGGAGGCAGATAAGTTGCTTCTCTGTGCTTAGGGCCTCAGGGTGAAGGGGCTGTCATTCTTTGAGGACCCTCAGCTTGGCTTCACAATATTTGGCCCTCAGGGGGTCTGTGGGTACTATTCTTCAGTGAACGTCCATACGCCCAGTTATCTCTCTGGGCCCATGATCACCCATTTATATGCTCCCCAGCCCCACCTTTTGTTTCACAAGGTTCCCCTCTGACTTCTAGACCTTTGTGGGAGAAACAGCTCCACTGCCAGCCTTGAGCCAAATAGGGCTGGGACCTGAGAAGATGTTTTCAGTCTCAGGATCTCGGCTTCTAGGAACTGAAAGGAGAATGTCCCTTCCTTGTTTGTCTGCGCCTGCAACAATGAGAGGCTTCTCTGATGTTGGGGACATGCTCCGAAGGCTGGGCCAGGGGGAGACTGAGACCCAACAGACGTTCCCAGATGATCCGAACAGACAGAAAGATCTGGGCAGGACTCCCAAAGGGCTACAGTTTTTAAAGAAAAAGCTACCTGGTTCCTCAGTTCTAAATTCCCCCAATTCTTGCCAAGGTGGAACTGATTCCATAACTAAGTTTGGCTTTTCAAGCACTGAATGAAGACCAAGGACACATCAAGGAAGAAAGACCACTGGGAATAAAGACCGTGATGACGTGGAAGGAACACTGGACTCCTCTGGGCTGTGCCTTCTCATTTAACACTCAGGATGGGCAAGGTCGAATGGAGACCTTGGGTGTCTCTGTGACACTGTGCTTCAAGACTAAGGCGTTGCTTACCCGTGGGCCCCTGCCTTCACTTTCAGTAAACTGTCTTGAGGAACTCACCCTTCACTCCCGCAGGTACATGCTCATGAATTAACATCTATGTCTGAGCAAGAGCCTTGTTTTACGCTCCTAGCTTTGGCCACGCAAGTTTGGATAAAAGCTCCAAAAATTTTAACTGACCTTTCCTTGCTCCGGATGCAATAAAAAAGGACAGCATTTCTCTTCCTAATGTAACATTTCCTAGGTCTAAAACATTATTTTACTTCACGTCATTAGTTGCTTTTAATAAATGAAATTTTGTTTGATTCTTATTATTCTTGCCCTTTATACCAGGAAACTCCAGATAGGTAACAGTTCCCTGTGCCAATAACTTTAATGATTGGTTTTTTTTTTCCATCTCCACAGTATGTAGTCAGAGAGACTACTTATGAGAGAAGCACATATTCCAGATAATCAGGAGAGCTAGCAGTCACCTCCTACAAAGGAGGACCCTTCCTCCTTTCAGACCCTGCCTCCAGCTTTCATTCTCTTATCTCTGAACTTGACATTGGTGCTGAGCTCCAGGGAGAAGAGAGGTTCTCCCCACAACAAGAAAAACTCCTGCTACAGAAATTTGCAATGGCCAATGGCCGGGATCTGAAAGAGGGGGCGCTAGGGTGAGGGACAAAATGTGTCTCAGGGAGCGCTCAGTTGTTGGTAGGTTCCAGCATATGGTTGCCAGGGGCAACCAGGTGTCCAAGCTTGGAGGAGAATAAAATATTCACCAACGCACTGAGACTTATCAATGCACAAAAGAAGTATACACAAGCATGTGTATGCATATATACACACTCATGGGTGGACAGACGCTGAGGTCCATACACACTCTCACCAGTTCAGGCACACACATGTAGTGTTTAAAAGCACACAGCAGTGCACATGGGCAATGCAAGCAGATGAAGTTGTGCTCATCAGTCTGATAAACAGACTCCAGAGGAGGAAAGAGGCTGCTCCTTGGCTGCCCTGCCCAGTGCACTGTCTCAGTGCAACATCTGGCCAAGTGATGCTCTGCAAGCAGCCACCATGGAGGGAGGCACAGCGCCTGCAAAGTGGCCTCTCTCTGGCCAGGCACGTGCACAGAGAACTGTCCTCTGTCACCAAACTCTTGCTCTGAAATCCTCCTGATTTTCAACGAGAATCCCAAAATATGCAAAGAAGTCTTGAGCATTCTCCAAGGCATCCTAATTGTTTCCAAACAAGGACGCCCATTATCATATCCATGTCAGTGACCGTTTACCGATCAGGTGTAGTGTTCCAGGGCCTATACCCTTTACATACACATGCTTTTTCATTCTCTGACCAGCCCTGCATCGTAGAAATTACCATCCAAGATTTATAGGAAGGGAAAAGGAGACTCAAAAAGGCGCGGTCCCAGAGCTGGTAAGTGATGGTACTGGGATTTGCACCTCCTGCTCTGTCTGACTCCATAGCGCTTGTTCCTGTCAGAGCAGCTGGCTCTCCCCGGGCAGGGAGCACTCCTGCTGTCTCTCATCCACTTGACCAGCGCTGGCCTTCTCTGTCCCAAGCCGCAGTGGCACCGGCCCCGCCAGCTCTCTCGGCCTCCACATCTGCTGCCTCCTTTCCAGTGGCCTCAGGGCGTGTTGGTGAGTATCTGCTTGTGCACTGCTGAAGTGGCTGTGGCTAGCCTGGGCTAACAGGGTCACTCCTAACCACAGAGTCTGGACTAGCTGCCTGCTCCCCTGAAGCTTCCCTCAGCCAGGCAGGGCGTCAGGGTCTGCCAGATTCTCTCAGAATTTGGGAAGATGGGCTGTATCTCCCAGGGTGTCTCTTTTCCTTCTCTCCCCAAAAAGCCTCTCCTTCTGCCCAAGGCAAACTGTGCATCAGGCCAAGGAAAGCTCTAGTACTCTAAAGAGCTTTAGGATTCTCCCCCAGAGCAGGAATTCCTCCCCAAAAGTCCCTGGATAGATCTCAGCAGTGCCTGAGAACCTTCCAGAATTGTTTGCCATATTGCTAGGTTACTACATGTGGATGAATTTTTCTGGGAACAGGGTCCATATCTTCCAATATAGTCTTAAAATTCTCTTACGAAAGCTCTAAGCCACTGCCCTTAAGAGGTAGGAGTCAGGCAAGCCCCACTCTCCCACTCTCCCAACACCAGTGTTTAGGTGTAATCCGTTTTGGTACCCACGTGTAATCCCACTTTGGTACCCATCTGTTGGGGAGAATCATCACAGAACAGTGGCCAGAGGAGGAAGTGTGGGAAATTCACTGCATCTAGGGCCCCCTGAGCTTCAACCCATAGGCAGAGTAGTCCCACAAGATGCTGGGACAATGGGGCGATGCTGATGCCCTCATCCTGGTGCATGGGAAGGAGGGCCAGACAAGGCAAAGGAGTGGATACTGAAACTGGCTGAATCTGGGCTGGAATCCTACTTTTGTCACATATTGGCCATGACATCTTGAGCATGTTTTTTACTTCTTTGAGTTTCACTGCTTCAATTGTATATTAATGACAATAATACACATTTCTGTCTTTGGTGAGAATGCCATAGCTGGGAGTCACTGAGTGTTTACTGGGTCCCAGAGCCTTCCCTGCAGGATCTCGTTTGTCCATGTTATTACCAGACATGGTAGCGAATGAGGAAAATGAGGCTCAGAGGAGCTCAGTGTGGTGCTCCCACGGTGGGGAAGGGATGTGATGTCCACACGGTCCGTGTGCAGAGCCTGTGAAGCACACTCACGACCCAGTCTTCATGCTTCACGTTGCAAGCATCAGCACAGGGCCTGAGACCTGAGACACACCTGTACTTGCTTTGTTCTGCTGGGTCTGGCTCCTGAGTGGCACGTTCAGGAAGAAGGCACTGGTGTCCCTTAGACCTCAAGCTAGATAAGTGCTGAGTGTCCATAAAAGAAATGAGACCAGCTTTTTTCCTTTTGGCTCTGGATTTTCTAGCCATGTGATCTTGGATGTGAGGTGATGAGAATGAAGCTATGGTGCTATCTGATCTGATCCATGACAGCTAGAATGGAGTCTTCCCAGTGTATAGGCTCCCCTCTTCTGACATCTGAGCCTCTTGTGGAACTTGCACAGAAAGAACCTCCCCAAGGCCAGGGCTGGCTCTGATGAGCAAGGCTGTGCTCACCTTTGCTTCATGAAGGTCAAATTCCTTTCTTCTGCACTAGGGTGGAGCTAAATGTATTGCCTAGTGGTCACACAATAGGTACAAACCAGGGATCAGACAGATCCGGCTTAAAATCTGGTCTGTCACTCAGCAGATGGGTATCCTCAGTGTCATCGCTATCATCTCGGTTGTGCCCCCTCACCTGTGGAATGGGTCCTGAGTCCTGGGCTGTTGTGAGGACCAGTGATAATGTAGGTAAGGTGCCTGCACAAATACACTCGCACAAATGGCATCTCTTGGGGTGGTCGCATACCTACAGCATCCCACTTCTTGGTGGGAACCACTCAGCCTCTGAGTTGAGCCAACCATCTCATCCACGGTGTGCATATACGGAACACTTCCTTCCAGCTTGGGCAGGAGGCAGAGTTGCCTGGCAGGGCAGAGAATAACATCATTTCCTCTTCCACCCTTAGATGCAATGTTTGCTACGTGCCCCATCCCCGTCCCGCTGGGAGCTGACAGCGCCAGCAGCCCTCACCTCAGCTCCGGAGACCCACTCAGGTAATAATTCTGATTGTTCCCAGAAAGGAAATGAAAAGCAGCCTGGCTCACCTGGAGAGGCATGACTTGACTATGGGCTATTCAGCCACTGTGCTCTCTGCGCCTGACTTCCAGACACGCTCAGGATGAAATGCAGACGAGAAGAAGCAGGCTCTGGGAAGGAAGAGCCTCGAAGTTGTCAGAGGCCCTGATGAGTCCTCAGGATGTAGCACGAGGGCGAGGCTCATAGACTCCATAAAAGCCCAGACCTTCAGGGGATTCCTAGGGGAATAGCCCTTTGCTTCCAAAGTAGGACCCAGCTTCCCCATGTTTTATGGAAAAAATAAATGCATGAATTTGGAGGAACAAAGAGTCTATGTACTGAGATAATTTTACATGTGTTCTGTGCCTCTTTCTTTAGCTTCTGCCGCTACCTTACGGCTGACGCTCACAAGACATGAGTCTTCCTCAGTCAGCAACTTGTGGGCTGGAGAAGCTAATTATCTCATGCAGAAGGTGCTTCTCGCATTCAGGGGAAAATGACAGAGCAGGCTGCTAGGTGGGTAGGGATCCTGCTGAGGAAGAAAGAGAGGGCACTGAGGAATTGGAGGAGAGCGGCTATTCAGAAAGATTTCCACAGGCCGTGGAAAGCCATAAAGATAGTGGAGACGCCTGAGGATAGAAAGAGATAGAAAGAGAGGTGGTACGAGGGAGAATGTCTTCTAACTGGGAGAAAGGAGGTGTGGAAAGAGCGGCCTGAGTCCATCTCCAGGGAATGAGCCATCGATGGATGCCCATTTCACAAGGAGCCAGCTGGGGGAGCACATCCTCTGACCTCCTCCTCCCTCTAATCTCCTGCCCTTCCCAAGAGCAGAGGGCAAGGAGTCTGATGAGACAGCTCACAGGGACCGGCTTCCCGAGGCACAGAGAGGGATGGAGGAGGAGGAACGGGTATGGGGGTAGGGGGAGGGGGAGAAATAAATGTATTTAATATAGCAGGGGCCAGAGGGGGAAAAAGAGGATTCACATGGATTATATGCTCATCATGTTCTAGGAGAATTAATTCATTTCTTACCTTGAAAAACAGTGAAATCTCTTTTTGACAAATGAGGAAAATGAGACAGAGTCCTTAAGTGGTTTACTCCAACTAGGCTGTCAGCCTGAACAAAACCTGCGCTCTTTCCACCCAGATTGCCCCGCATGTTCAGAGCTGTAGGAGAGAGACACCACCAGGCAGAGGGTCACCTCCCCAGATCCAGGGCTCAGCCGCCACACACTGCAAGCTTGTGGCGAGGGTGGGCAGAGTGGAGTAGGAGGCATCTGTGGAGAAAACAGTCATCTGCCTTTTCACAGTCGAGGCAGAATGACTGTATCCTGCCAAACTCTCATCTGGTTGTTGGAGGCCACTCTGCTGAACGGATCCCCCAAAAAGCCCAAGGCAAGTGACTACAAAGGAGGCAGAGTCGTGGAATCGGAAAGGTGTAATTTTGAAGTCAGGTTCTGCTACTTTCAACTATACGACCATGAGTAAGTCACTTAACCTCTCTGAGCACCAGCTTCCACATCTATGAACCCTATACAATGAGGGCGGCAATCGCATCTCAAAGGATGAAATAAAAACACTTGGAATAAAGCACCTAGGACCAGCATTAGTGGCTGGCTCATAGGGAGTACTCAACCAGTGATGACCATCATTAGTGTAGGAAATATGGTCACAAAGGGCCTGACTACAAGGTCACAGTTTAAAAATACACCTTCAAAAAACCTGTAAAATACACGCAGAAAAGTGCACAAATCATAAGTGTACAGCTCGATTCATTTTAACAAGGTGAGCGCTGTCGCGTAGCCACCAGCCAAAAAAAAATAGAACGTTACCACCTTCCCAAGTGACACCTCCAAAACCCTAAACAACTATCAGTTCTATAAACACTGATTAATTTCATATATTTTGGAAAAATGTATGGAGAGAAGCAATTACCCTTTTTTTGTCTGGCTTTTTTCATTCAACATTGGCTTTAGAGATTATCTACTTTTCTGCACGAAGTTCGTTTTCATTGATGTCGAGGATTTAATTATGCGAATGTCACAATTTATGTATTCTCCTCTTGATAGACTTTTGGTTTGTTTTCATTTGGCATTATTACAAATCATGTCTCCATGAACATTTCTCGTATATGATTTGAGGCGAATTTATGTGTGCCTTTCTGCTGGAGTGCTGGGTCGTAGGTATGCATCTGTTCGACCTTATGCCAGTACTGCTGAAAAGCTTTCAGAAATAGTTGTACTGATTATGCCCTTTACCTGTGATGTTTGAGAGTTGCAATTGTTCCACATCCTTTAACACCAACACTGGTGCTGTCAAATATTTTAATTTCGGCCATTCTAGCGGGAGTTTAGCATACCTAACTGTGGTTTTAATTTGCATTTTCTTGATGACTCGTGAGACTGAGCCCTTTACATATGCTTGTCTGAATATCTGCTTTTGGGAAATATCTCTCTCTACACCACCACTTGCCTTCTCACTCTCTTTCTGGTATCTTTTGATGAACGGAAGTTCTTAATTGAAACGTAGATTCCTCTATCAACTTTTCCCTTATCCTCAATGCTCGGAGGGCCCTGTTTCTGAAAGTGTTACCCAACCCAGGCCCGGGAGGTATTCTCCTAATTTTCCTTCTGGATGTTTGCTTGTTGTCCTTTCGTATTTACATCCTCCTAGAGTTGATTTTTGAGTTTGATGCAAGGTAGAGGCTCAAATAAATTTTTCAAAATATAGGTATTTGACTATTCCTGTACCACCCATACAAAAAAAATTCCCTTTGTTGTCATCATTGCTGTGTCAGATTCATCATGAAATCAAGTGATCTTGTATATCCTGGCCTGTTTTCATAATCTGTTCTGTTAGCCTATTTGTCCGTTTGCACCAATACCACGCTATCTTAGTTACTGTAGGTTTGTAATCAGCCTGGATCTCTGGTAACATTAGTCAACCCTTTTTATTCACATATAAATTTTAGAATCACCATCCTATTTCCCATAAAAATCCTCTTGAGATTTTGATTGAAACTGCATTGAATCCAGGAATAAATTTGGGGAAAACTGACACTTTTCCATTCCTTACATTCAACGTTCTTATATTTAAGGTGTGGCATTTGAAAGGCAGATGGAAGTTCTGCAAAACTGTGGGTGTTTGCATAGTACAGTATTTTAGTATAGTCCTTTAAAATCTTTAGTTGAAGTAATTAGTCCCTTCACATTTGACCTAATTGCTTATGTATTTGGGTTAGATCTATAATCTTATTATACTTTCCACTTTATCCCCCTAGTTTTATGTTAACTATCTCCTTTTTTGCCTTCTTTGTAGTAAAATAATGCTTTGTTATTCAATATCCTGTCTCTGTTAGCTTGTTGGTTATACGTTCTTCTATGCTCTAAATTCCTAAAGAAATTACTCTAAAGCTACAAATATGTACTTTTACCAGGTCCAAGACAAGGTCAAGACCTTAAAACACTTTAAATCCATATATTGTTTTATGTCTCATGTTTTATTATTTTAATTCTACATATATTCTCAACAAGACAAGACATTATCCTGGTTATATACAGTCAGGAATCATTTGGGTTCATCAATATATTTATCGTTTCTGTATCTCTTCATTTCTCCCTCCTCTCGTCTCTGTTTCTTTCTGGGATTATTTTTATTCTCCCCCAAGAACTCTCTTAAAAATTCCTTTAGCTGTTCGTCTGCTGGTGACCAACATCACTTTCTTTTTTAGGAGAAGCTGGAAATATATCTTTATTTTTCTCTTCAAAGAATATTTTCACTGGATACAGAATTCTAGGTCAGCATTTATTCTCTTTCAACATCTTAAAAATACCATTTCTTTGTCTTCCGGCTTCCAGAGTTTCTGCTGAAGTCACTTCTCGGTACTACTGTTTTTCTTTGAAGGTAATATGTCTTTTTTTCTGACTGCTTTTAGGGTTTCTCTTTGTCTTTGGTTTTTCAGCAGTTTGTGACGTGTTTAGGTGTGGTTTTCTTTGAATTTCTCATGCTTGGTGTTTTAGAATTTTTGGAATCTATGAATTATTGTCATTTGTCACTCTGGGTAAAATTTTAACCATTTTCTCTTTCTTTCCCTTCTGTGCCTCCATGTGCATTTAAACTTTTTTTTTTCTAAGCGTGATACACTGATCCCTCAGGCTCTCTGCTGTGTTTTCCATCATTTTTCTTTTTTAACTACCTTTATCAGTCCAGTTATTTTTCACAGACTGATCACATTTTTTTTTCTTTGTCCAAATCCTAGATCAGCTATGAGTCTGATTTTATTATTTGTATTTTTTTATTGGTTATATTTCTAATGTGCTTTTTTATTCTTTTCAAAATTTTTTCCATATTTCATATATATCCATCCTTATTAAAATAATAAGTTTATTATTTTTAATAGGCTATATTATTTAGCGCACTTTTAGGTTCATAGCAAAACTAAGTGGAAAGTAGAGAGTTCGTCTATACCCTTTGTCCCCACACATGCACAGTCTCCCCCACAAGCAACATTCTATTACCATGTTTTTGATCTCTGTTTTTTCTCTTTGATTCTCTCTTAACATTTCCATCTCTCGGCTTACATTACCCATCTGTTGTTGCATGTTGTGTACTTTTTCCATTAGAGCTGTTAGCCAATTAAGCATAGTTGTTTTAAATTTCTGGTCTGATAATTCCAACATCCCTGCCATATCTGAGTCTAGTTCTGATACTTGCCGAGTCTCTTCAATTTGTTTTTTCTTTGTCTTTTAGTGTGCCTTGTAATTTTTTGCTAAAAGCTAGACATGATAAATTTGGTAAAAGGGACTCTAGTGAATAAGCTTTTAGTAATGTGGTAGTAAGGTGTGGGGGAAAGGGAAGCATCCTGTAGGGCTATGAGTAGATGTTAGTCTTTTAGTGCACATGTGCCCAGGATCTGTGAACTTCACAAGAGTTTCTTAGCCCCCCTTACCCTGCTTAGGTTCATAGAAACTGTGAGATATGCAGAGGCAATGCACAGAATTCTGGAAGCCCTCTGGAGGTACAGCTCTTCCCATCAAAATGATGAGATGACCTACAATAGGATGGCTAGAGGGGGCTGGAGTTCTCCCAGGTTGGTTAGTTTCTGATAGAGCTCCCATAAGTTAGACTCTGGTAAAATAGTTTCTCTTGACTTGAAGCCTTGTTAAGAAGAACAGACAATGCTCTGGTGCCTTTCAAAATGATTACTTTTTCTCTCCCCCTGCTAGAAGCAGGAGATTTTTCTCTGATATTCATTGTGAGAACTTGGTAGAGCTCCTGGAGATAAAAATCATAAAAGTGTGAGAGGCCCCCTCTCGCTAGGCCCCCTGGAGTTCCTCTGAGAGCTGTCTGGCTTGAGCCTACAGCAATTTGTCCATTACAGCTCAGGTTTCCCTGCCCTGGTATTGTTTCCTGCAAGGTTTATGCTTGTAGGTTTCTGCTCTAACAGGCTTTGATTCTGTGTATCTGCTAATTTGTCTCTACGATTTTTTGTGGTTTGTCCTGTGACCTTACTTCTCTGAAGGATCTAAAGAGTTTTTCATTTTTCACTTTGTTCGGTATTTTACTTGTTAGAATGGAGAGATGACTTCCATGCCCCTTACATGCCAGAACAGAAACCAGAAGTCATTATTATTATTTTTTTATGCCTGGTAGTTTTTCTTGAATGTTGGACATTGCATGTGAAAAATTATGGGCGCTCCAAATGATATTCTCTTTTTCCGGAGATCATTCACTCTATCATGTAGCAGGCAATCAATCAAGGATTGAACTGACTTGAGCCTCATTTCCGTTTTTATAAGATTCTGTGTCCTCCTAGCTCATCCCCTCTTCTAGGCTGTAGCCCTCCAGGATCACAACTGAAGTCCTGGAATGTTTACCAACACCCTTCTCGTGGCTTATCACATCTCTATTTTTTGTCTCCCCACCACAGTGAGATGGCCAAAAACCCTACTCACCTTTCTAGTTCCTTTTTTCCGCGGTTTCTTAGTCTATTAGCCTACACAGCTTAAAAATAAGCAAAGGCTTCAACAGGAAAACTAGCACATAATGTGGCTTTCATTTCACTGTGCCTCGCTTCTCTCCAGGATCTTGGTTCCTCAAGACCTGGCCCCAAATCCAACTGTCATTTCTCCAGTTCTGTGAGACGTGGAAAGTTCTGCTTAACTGATGATCTTTCCTCGGGTTCGACTCAGTTTTCAGACTGGCTGCTCAGCCCCTTGCTGCATATCAAAGTGTAGACTGCCAAGGGGAAGAGCCTCATGCACGTCTCCACAGGATTGTGGTTCTCCGTTCTTGGCTGGTTAAGTACTTCCCCAATATCTTCGGACAGATTTTTTAAGTGTTATTCAGCTTTTCTCATTGTTATTAAGAATAACAATGTATTGGTCCAAGTATTGGTCTTAATAAGCAAGAATGGAAATATTGGGACCACTTAGAAGAAGTAAGAGTTGCAGCCAGGTGTTCATAACAATTGTGAGATAAGCAGAGGTGATGTGGAGAATTCTGGAAGTTTCTGGAGGGGCAGCTCTTACCATCCAAACCAGGAGATGCCCCATAGCCACAATCGAAGAAGTTACGTTTCCTTTGGGATCAGAATCCTCAGTAATATGTTTGGAAAGATGAGACTACCAAATACTTTATCCAGCGTCACCCCCCAGGAGAATGGACAAGGCAGCTCTCTGGCTAGAAAAGGATTCCTCAGAAAAAGGCCAGTGCAGGGCAGACCCATGGAGCCAGGTTATCTCCAGCGTCAGCGATGTGCTAGAGTCTGCTCTTATCATCTCACAAGAGCCTACTGTGTATGTCTTTTCCCAACTCTATTGGTAACATTATGTTAGTTGCATGAAATTGGCCATAGTCGGAGTATTTACACCAAGGAAATGAGCAAGCCCCATAAATCAGAGCTTTATTTTATCCAGAGGGCTTATTGTAAAACATGTATCAGCATGTTCCCACCTGGAGAGGGGGATGTGTGGCAGAACACCAGGGTCAGAGTTCAAGCCCTGTAGGTCATCAATATTAAGGACTGATTTGGTTCTAGGCACTTTCTTAAACTCTTTGCATCCATCCCGTCATTTAATTGGTACAATAACACTGTGGGGTCAAATCATGGAAGCCAGGAGGTTTCATGTAAGATCACATAGCAACACATGTCTGTCTGACCCCTAAATGGTTGTTCTTAACCAAGGCATTAAACATCTTCCTTGCAGCAGCAAAATATAGGAGGACAGGTTATAGACTAGAAGTATGGGCAGGTGTCCAGTTATTGAAGCAGACAGTATAAGTGTTGCAAAGTCCGAAGACTGGAGCTGAAACAGCACAGTGGAACCACATAGAAAAGGCAGGCAGACCCTGAGGCAGATGCTACAGGTGCCTAGTCAGTGGAAGAGTAAGCCCTAGAAAGCTGGGAGGCAATACTGAGTCTTAGCATCTCTCTGACTGATGGACATAGCACAGTGACACGGGAGAGCAGAACTAGCAGTATGAGAGGGGTACATGCCAGCGGCCAGCAGGAATTGGCACACTGGGCTTGGGGGCCACTTGCTGCCCTCATAGTGAGTGATTCTCAAGATTCAGCCCCAGTCTCAAAGAAATTGAGGCTGTAGTTAGGTTTTTCATCTGGTATCCGGGCATAATCGAGGGCTCCTGTTTTCAGGAGAGACAACTCGGTTAGAAGAGCGCTAGCAGTCAAGATACTGATTGTGTCCCAGTGATTTATACAAGGACTCTGCAGGGGGGTTCAGGGAGGGTGTCAGATATTCTTAGCTGTGGAAAGGCCCCTTTTGGAGACCTGAAAGCGGGGGAGGAAGACCTGAAATATTCTAAGCACAGAACAGGCCTAGCAGAAAGAACAAGGCAGGACACGGAGACCCCAAGTTAAGGGTTTGAGGGACTCAATGTAATACTCAGACCAGGCAGAGCAGTGGCCTGAGTGCAGTGGCCATCAGCCCAAGGGCAGCTCCCTCCTTGTATTTGAGTAATGTTCCTTTGGAGGCATTTCAGCCATGTCATAGCAGAGCTTAACAGAATCCACCCTTTGTTGGATGAGTCTGGGAGATCTCCAGTGGGTGGGGAGTCCCTGAATGGACTGCATGGTGAGGACAGACCATAGAGCTAGATGAAAACCAGGAGGGGTGGTCAACACTTACCACACACAACAACACACCAGGCACCAGCTTCTTCTAGGGGTACAGAGATGCATAGAAACTCCCATGGAGATACCAAAACACACTGTGGTGAGACTCTAATGAGGTTGAGCCTACATCCTGGTCTGCCAGAGGCAGTCCTGGTTTCCGTCTACTGTTCCAGCAGAGTTATTAATAGCTTCAGTTAGAAGGATAAATTATGTGGTCACTCTAGCTGTCATGGATGTGATGGTTAATTTTATGTGTCAACTTGCTAGGACCATAGCACTCAGAAGTTTGGTTAAACACCAGTCTAAATGTTGCTGTGAAGGAATCTTTTAGATGAAATTAACAGTTAAATCAATAGACATTGAATAAAGCAGATTATCCTCCATAATGGGAATAGGCCTTATTCAATCAGTTGAAGGCCTTAAGGAAAAAAAGATCTAGTCCCCAGGGAAGAGGCAATTCTGGCTCCAGCCTGCCTTCAGACTCAAGCTGCAACCTCAGCTCGATCTCCAGCCTTCCGGTTTGTCCTGCAGATTTCAGCCTTGCCAGACTCCATAATTGCACAAGCCAATTCCATATAACCAATTTCTCTCTCTCTCTAGACACACACACACACACACACACCCCCGATTGGTTCTGTTGCTCTGGAGACCCCTGACTAATACAATGGACTTACGTCTGCGGGGTTATAGGGATGTAGTTGCAGGAGCTGTCATTTCTTCTTGGCCCAGGACTTTGAAGGGCAAGCTGTCTAAATGATAAGGCTGGTGAGGGAGTCACTGAGAGAAGAACTTGGCGTTGCTGAGGAGTTCTGTGGGGCTGGGGGAGGGGTAGGCAGGTCCTGAAAGAGGAAGTGGAAGTGAGGAGTAGACTCTGTAAAGCAGACCTAGTTTGCAGTTTTGATAAAGTGATCCCCAGGCAACGGGGAGCCACAGGGGCTTTTAAGCAGGGAAAACCTGGGTCCATTGACTTCCTCCTAAGGCTCTCTAGCTTTGGATGCAGTGGTAGGATGGCAAAAGGGAGAATGGAAAGGACAGAGATGGATTTGAGAAAAATTATCCTTCATTTCTTGTTGTTGTTACACCTGTTTGGTGACACCTGTGTCCTGAATAAACCCAACCACCTGTTTTCTCCATTCCTACACCCAGACAAAGGAGCATGGGTGATGAAAGCTATACAACAGAGCAGATTGCTGTTGTTATAAATTTATGATCACCAGTCTCAAAGAAACCTGGAAATTCTACTAGGACTTTCAATCTTCACTTTCTCCAGAAACTGTTCACACTTTTTAAATGCATAAACAGGCCACCTCTCCTCTCACTCAACATTTTTCAAATTAAACTTTTTGAAAATTTTGAGATAATTATAGATTCACATGTAGTTGTAAGAAATAATACAGAGAGATCCAATGTACCCTTTAGTCAGTTTCCTCCCATGGTAACATCTTGCAAAACTATACAATACACAATATCACAACCAGGAGATTGACATTGATGCAGCCAAGATAGAGAATATTTCCACCATCACAGGACTCTTCATATTGTCCTTTTATAGCCATACCCACTTCCCTCGGCCCCTCCTTAACTCCTGGCAACCACTAACCTATCCTCCATTTCCATGATTTCAACATTTCAAGAATGTTATTTATGTAGAATCATGCAGAATATAACTTTTGGAGAGAAGAATTGAAATCATACAGAGTGTCCTCTTTGATCATAATGGAGTCAAACTAGAAATCAATAACATAAATATTACAGGAAAATCTCCAAACACTTGGAAACAAAAAGTCAAAGAAAAAGTTCTAGGAAAATCAAAAAATTCACTGAATTGGAAAATCAAAATTTGTGGGACAGTGAAAGCAGTGTTAAGAAGAAAAATTTTAGCACTAAATATATATATTAGAAAGAGGAAAAGTAGCAAAACAATAATACAAGCCTCCCTCTGAAGACCCTAGGGGGAAAAAAGTAAAATAAATCCTAAACAATCAACAGGAAGGAAATAATAGAGATAAGAGAAGAAATCAATAAAATTGCATGCATAAAAACAATAGAGATAATCAATGAAACAGAGATCTGGTTCTTTGAGAGGATCAATAAAACTGACAAATGTCTAGCAACACTGACAAAGAACAAGAGAAAGGTCATGAATTTTGTAGGCGTGGGAAGAGATGGGGCCATGTTTTTTTCTGTTGTTTCATTTTAGCAGAGCAGTTCTTGTCTATGGTTTTCTGTCGTGCTGGCTATCCACTTCCTGGTCCTTCAGCTAGAGAGAGCAGGCTTTTGTTGTAGCTTTTTTTGTCTGTGCCTTTTAGTGTTCCCAGGTTGCATGCTTCTTCAGGTCTATGTGTGGGATGTGAGACAAAAAGAAAACCCAGGGAACTCACTACTATGTTGCTCCTTCTCATCCCGCAGCCTAGCCAGTCTGCCACCTTCTCTTCATCTTTCAGAGTTGCCTTCTATTTGCTTTATAGATAATGTTAAAACACATTTTATATATAATGCACTTAGAGAGAGGAGTAGGGTAGAGTATTTCTCCTCCATCTTCCTTGAAGCAGAGTCCTTGCTAAATTTATTTTGCTCCGTATCCACTTTACAGAAAAAATGAAACACAGTAGAAGCTATCAAACAAGAATTCCCTTGTCTGCCCAATTACAAACCCATGAAATGACATGCATCAGCCCCCAGCCTCTCTCCCTTCTTTTCTTGTGATAACAGAGGAGGTTTCCCACCTGGGAGCTAAGACCAAACCTACCGAACATGAGATTTCATCCGCTCCTGTTTCCCCAGGAGCATTAAAAAATAAATTATCTTCCCTTTCCCTTATACATGGATTCTTCCTGTTAACTAGATTTTTCCATCAGCTTTTAATTGTGCTCAAGTCCTTTCCATTAAACACAGTCAAATCTTGGTATCACGTTCCCTCCAGCTATTGCTCTGGCTGCCTTCCTCCTTCGTTGAATTTCTCAAGACAAAGTCCTTATTTCTTTATTTCCCATCTACTCCTCAATCATTCCAGTGTGGCTTTGTTTCCCATAATTCCACCTCCAAGAAGCTCTGCTGAATAGAGATGTTTCTGTATTCCATCTTCCTTGAACTCTTAGCACCTTTTGGCTCTGAAGATCACTCCTTGCTTCTTGAAACTCTCTCTGCCCCCAGCTTCCATGAGCTATCACTCTCCTGTCTTTTCTCTTATTTCTCTGGCCACTTCTCTGTCTATTTTCTGAACTCATTCTCTTCCACCCTACCAGCAAGCGTTGTTCTCAGAGTTTGGTCACGTGCCCTTTTCTCAGATCGCTCAAATTTTCTCCCTGGACATTTTCATCTATACTAGGACTTCAGTTATCACCTCCATGCAGATAGCTCACACATTTACATCCAGCCTCCTTTCTCCTCTGCCTTTCATACTTGTAATGTATAATCTCTCTTGGAAGGCTGAAAGTCCCCACAAACCAATATGTCTTGAATTGAAATCAAGATCTCCTTAACTGTTCCCAAGAACTCTCCCGCCTTGTTCTCTAAGTCAGTGAATGGCACCACTGTCCATGCAATTATAAAAGCCAGATATTATTCCCTCCTCTCCTTTATCTCCCATACTCAACACATCACTGTGTCCCATTGATTTTACCTCTTAAATAACTCCCCACCTATCCACTTGTCTCCAGTCCCACTGCCCTCACACTGATCCAAGAGACCATCACCTCTATGTTGCCATAGCTATTGCCATATCTGCCTAAACATTTCTAACATCTACCCTTGCTCCTTACCAAGCTGGCTGCCACGCTAAAGCCAGAGAATTTTTTTTCTCAAAATTCAAATTTGATTTTCTGTCCTTCTATCTTGCATTCTCCTTCTCTCTCACACACACACACATGCATACATACTCACATGCTTAAAATCTGTAGAAGTCTCCAATTGTCTTGCCAATACTCTTAGAACAGAGCCATAACTTTATGTAGTCTAAAGCTCTGTATGGTCAGCTTCTCCCCTAATCTTCATATCATTTTGCACAATTTCTCCCCAATTTATGCTTCAGTCACACTGGCCTTTCAGTGGCAAGTATGCTCCATGATGCTTCTGCCCCAGGACATTTGCCTGTATGACCCTCTGCATGAGCTCGTTTCTCCTCCTCTATTCAACTCTATCTTTTCCTCATCCTTCAATTCCTGGCTCAATTATTATTTCCTCATAAATCTTTGCATCATTTATTTGATGGGTATTTTATTTATGTCCATGCTCCTCTATTAGATTTTAAGAGGCACAAAGGCAGAGAATGTTGTTTATTGCTTGTCCTTATATCCCTTGTGTGTAGCACAACACCTCACAGAGTCATTGTGTTGCACAAAATGCACGATGTCCTTGGAGTTGTGAATTGTTGCAGCTGGAATTATTTATTTCACATGCAGAGGCTCTCAAATAAATACTTTGGAATGAATGAATGAGATTCAGTCAATGGGACTTAATATTGATTAGGCACATATATAGGAGTGAATGATAAGAAAAAGAAAAATGTCATTCTTAAGTTTTGACCTTGGGAAATTTGGCTGATGTTAATACCATTAAATAAAACAGAGATTACAAAAATCATTTTAGGAGGACAAGCTTGGGTTTGTTTTTGGACGTATAATTTTTGCTACCTAAACACAGATCTCTAGTCTTCAGTTGAAATTGATTTTAGAATCATCAACTTATAGATGGTTTTTGCAGTCAAATATGTAGATAAAATCTATTCAGTGGAGGAAAGGGAGCAGGTAGCATGAGAAGAAAAGAGGGTCAAAGATAAGACCCTGAGTAGCCGACCCTAAGATTAAAAATGTGTCATCACAGAAGTCACAGAAGGAGGAAGTTTCAAGAAGAGAGTACAATAAGCAATATTAGAAGCTGCAGATTTCCAGCAGGGTGAGAAGTAGGTTGGGACTATGGACTTAATCTTTCCAGAAGGTCCATAAGGAGATGGCAGGGAACCGAGGAGTGAATGAAGTGATTGATGATAAACACAAGGACACAGCGGACACTTAATGGCGAGGCAGGATCCAGGGAGCTTTTTGACAAAGTGAGGTCCTACTGAAGACCAAGATATTTGAAATCTGTGGAACAGGTGAGGACAGAAGTAGGGAAAGAAAAGGGATTTTAGAGGAAATTTGAAGGAGTTCGTGCTTAATGACCTCAGTTTTCTCTGTGACACACACCACTTATTCATCTGCTGAGAGAATGAGGACAGGAGCCTGGTGGGGAGCCTGAAGATAAAGACAAGACTGAGAGCCCTCACTGTGGGGAACAGGACAGGGAGCCAACTGGAGCAGGGTAAAGGATTTTGAGTAAGAATGAAAGCTCCACGGTGGCTGAATTCATACACGTGTAGTGGGTTTGATCCAGCAACACCCTCATGCCCAGCTTAGCAAATGGAAGAACAGGTGGTTGTGTTAATCCCAGCCTGGATATCACTGGAGTCTTTGCTTAGAAAGACTGAGGGACCAGGAGAGCGGAGGGAGTTGGCAAACATGTAGCTGAAATGATTGACAACAGCAACCAGGTTGACAGGGAAGGAAGTGAAGCTGGGCTGAGGTTTATGGGCTGGAAAGATAAAGCAGTACCCTGGGACTGGAATTCTCCACGAGGCTTTAATTAGAGCAGTTTTGTTAGGACAGGTGAAGAGAGAAACTTCAGTCAGACAACGAAAGGTTAAATTAAGAGACTGTAGAAAAGAAGCAGTAATGTGGAAGCGATAAAAATATATACTTTGATGTTAGACACACCTGTGTATAAGTCTTGTCTCTTTCAGTTATTAGCTGTGTGAACTTGGAACTCAACTGCTTAATCTGTAAAGTAGAGATAATAATAGTTCTTATGTCAAAAGCTTGCAGCCAGAATTAAATGTGATAATGTGTGTGAAGCACTTAGCACAGGGTAGAATATGGTGAGCTTTCTAGGAGTAGGTGGATATTTATATTCTTACTTTTATGATGATCATGATATGACCTCAGGGTGTGCCTGTGACTGTGAGTGGCTGGAGATGTGCAGAGGTGCAGGATTTTGGAGTGGAGAAGACTTGAGACCAGTGGCAAGGAAAGATAATCCACGTCTGTCTGGGAGGATAACAGTATCCTTGCTTTGTCTCCATTACGGACATGGGTGCCATGGCTGTAGACTGGAGATGGCGCTCTTTGGCTTCCCCTGTCCCACAGAGGCACTTATCAAAGGCAGCCCAAACTTAACCCAGTTGGGAGCTTCTTGAGACTGGAAGTACATGCGCAGCCAAGTTCAGCTTTGTTTGCTCATAGTCATTCAATGTATATCAGTGCTTCGTTGGACAAAAGGATGCCTAGGTTTCAGCAATGAGACCTTTTTAATTGTTTGGGTTTTGCACTTAAATTGTTCTGAGTCAGCCAAACATGCTCATAATTAGGAGACAAACAGCAGAGGCCAGTCAGTAGCATTTTCCTTTTGCTTATTTAAATAGTTGGCTGTCTTGGACTCAAGCCATATTGATTCTGAGAAAGCTTTATTCAATTAGTGCCCACATGTGCATTCAGCACTGTGTAGTCAGTGAAGACGCAGGTGGGCTTGGGAGCGACTCCGGGTACTTCCCAGGAGTCTTTGGTCACCACGTGTCCTGCATAGAAGATGGAGAGACTCTGTCCTCTGCAAGAAAGCATTTGTACTACCTCTGTAGAAACCAAGCACATCAGCACCAGCCCCCGTAGTCCAGCTGGCAGCCCATTAAAGCCCATTAAAGGTCTGAGTGTCCGGCATAGCCAGGAAGAGCTGGGGAAGATGAGTCATGGTACCTAGTGTAAGAGAAAAAAGGAAGCTAGCAGTTAACTGCCTACTGTGTACCAGGGACTATTCTAAGTCCATTGCTGATGGCAAATCATTTAATCATTATCCTCTCCTCAGCAAAGAGAACTAGACTCAGACAAGGAAATGCCTTGTCTGAGGTTGCACAAAGTGATGAAACTGGGATATGAATCCTGGTGTTATGGAATCTAAGGCTCACAGGCTGAGCAGACTGCTACTGTGTTTTTCTCTTTGTGTGTATATGTGTTATTTTTTTTTTTTCAGGGCTTACTTGGAAATTTGAACAAATTACATGAAGGATTATGTATTTATAGCTTGAGAGACTACTTATGTGGGGAACATCAAGGACCAAGGTGAGATTCTGACAAGTCAGAGCAGGCACTAGGTGTCTAGGAGCCCCAGGCCTATTGGGAAGGTGATGATGTGAATCACTGTGGCTGATGGCTGCCTATAAAGGTGGTAAGAAATCTCCTGGATGAAGTTCCAAGAAGACCAGAGATCAAAGTCCGTCAGTCTTGAATCTAATAGGAAATTGCCACATTGCAGGGGTAACAACCATCTTTCCTTTTGGCTTAAAAACCTGAAATGAAATGAGAAGACATATCAGAACCAGGAAGACACAGGCATGGGATCAGTTTACAGAGTATGAGAGCTCCAGAGATTCTGGCAGAGGAAGGATTTCATTGGGATAGCTAGTAGAGTCAATGAGATGGGCCCTGAGCAGGAAAATAAATAAGTGAAACAGAAATGGCAGTTAAATCCAAGAGTGGGGATTCAGGGAGCTCAACCATGCAGTTTTTCCAGGACTGTCTTGCTTTTGCACTGAAAGCCCTACTTCTGGGAAATCTCTCTGTCAGGAATGAGTCATCAATGCAGATTCCGTGAGAGGCCCAGGAGAAGAACAAGGAGAGATGGTAGTGTAGCTAGTGCTTGTCACTGTATCAATGATCTCTCTCAGCCTCAATGTCCTCAGATATAAAGTAGAGACAGGGATTCCTCTCTGGTGTTGGTACTGCAAGGAGGCTAAGTGTGTAGTGGTCATTGGAGGGAAAAGGACAAGGAGCTAAAATAATGGAGCATTCTCTCTGAACCCATGCTGCCATTACAGTATCTCCTTCCACACTCACTTCTATTATTATTTTCTTTGTTTTATAGATAAGAAAAAAAATGAATTAATGAGGCACTAAGTCATTTGTCCCCCAAGTTATGTGACTGGAAAGTAGTGGAGTTACATTTGAGAACCAGATAGTAGGGATGAGGAGTTACATACAGATGCAAGGATTTCCTTGCCAGTGGGGGTTGTGAAAAATACAAGATTAGGTGCCCCACTGCCCCGGTAAGGCTTTTACTGAGAAGAATGTCTGGGGATGACATGACTCTTGTTTGAAGTGTCTGAGCTACAGGGTGCTGGATGGTTCTCACAAGAGCTGGCCCATTTGTCCCTAAATTTTGTATTTTTTCTTTCAGCCACTCCCCCTCCGTATCTTTTTAAAGAAGAAAAATAGCCACTTCTCTGAATTTCTGTTAAGGAGAGAGTTGGCCATTCCAAGCAAGTGAGGCAGAGATAAAATGGAATATGGTCTGCTGCAGTCATGCCCAAGAGTACTTGTCAGGGATTATTTCTTCTTGGCTTGAAAAAGGATAATCAGCTCAGAAAAGAGAAGAAAGCTTTGGGTAGGGAATCTGTTTTTACAGAAGCTGGTTGGCAAGCATTTGATCAGGTGGAGATACATACATCTTAATCCACAGCAACTCAAAGGCCCACATGTCTCCATTGGGAAATTAATCATTTCTAATGAATTAGCAAGGAACAGCCCTTTCCAGAACTAAATCCATGGGAACGGCAGAGCTCCATGGGAGATCCTTGGGTGATGGCTCTTGGAACCACATGGAGGCCTGGAGCTGCCATCCTGCTTTGATGAAGGAAACTCCAGTCGGACTGACCTTCAGACCCAGCACTTCGACATTATACAGGACATCTGAAAAGCAGCAAGTGACCTGTAGATGCTGATCTTTGAAATGAGAATATTCTAATTTTTATTCATTAGCTTTCAATTTCTGTAGAGAAGATATTGCTAAGGGGTGAGGGCAAAAATGACAGCTAATCAATGTGGAATTTGAAAATCACCCATTGGCAACCCCTAATATAAAAACTTATTCAAGAAAATATTAGCAATGGATGCAAAAATCTGTGGGTAAAAGGTGTTTGGGAAAAAATTCACACAGTGACAAATATCACAGCCCGGTTACTTACCAATTATAAAGATGTAGGTGAATAACACAGTATTCTATTACATACAAATGACAATAAAAGCACAAAGGGCAATAAAACAGTGAGACTATACTATACCAAGGTTCTTATATTCATGGTAAATTTGTTTAATATTAATTTTTAAAGATTCCTATTGTAATTCCTAGAACAACTACTAAATGTGATACAGAAGTATAGCTGAAAAGCTAACAGAGAAATTAAAATCAATTATTAAAAAAATTTTAAGAGAGGAAGAGAGAAATAGAAGATTAAAAAATATACAGGATGAATAGAAAACAAATAAAATAGTACACCTAAATCCAGCATGTCAATAAATACATTAAATAGAAAAGATGAAGCATTCCAATTAAAAGCCAGAGCCTATCAGTTTACGTTGTTTAACAATGACCACAGGACTTAGCTACATACTATCTATAAGAGATGAACTTTAAATATACTTAAATTCGTTGAGTAAAAATTGATAAAAATGATACCATGAAACCAACAGCCAAAGGAAAACTGCAGTGGCAATATTAATAGTACACCAAATGGACTTCACGTCACGGAGACTTACTAGAGAGAAAGAGGAATATTTCTTAATGATGAAAGTGTCAACTTATTAGAAATACATAGCAATAGTAAAAATGTGTGCAAATAATAGTTACAAAATAAATGACTCAAAAACTAAAAGACTGAAGAGCGAAATGGGCAAATCCACAATTGCAGTTGGAAATTTTGTCACTTATTTCTCAGTAACTGATAGAACGACTAGACATGAAAGTAGAGGCTGTAGAAGATCTCAGCGTTATTCATAGGCTGTGACATCTAGTTACGTAGCTTCAAATTAAGCATTGCTTCCAAGTGTATACAGAAGGGTCGGCAAGATAGAATATACAGTGAGTGGTAACATAAACCTCAATACATTTCAAAATATCGAAATCTAAAAGATATCTGGCCAAAGCAAAATTAAATTATGAAAAATAAAATAAATATAAAATATTCAATAACCTATGGTTCAAAGGAAAAAAATCAAGGGAGATTAGAAAATATTTTAAAATACATGTTAATAACATGCAACACATGAAAATTTATAGAATAAAACAGTAACATTTACAGGGAATTCACAGCCATCAATGATCATATTAGAAAAGAAGAAAGGTTTGGAATAAGCTAATGTTTTACCTTAGAAAACTAGAAAAATATAAGCAAATTGAACACAAAGTAAGTAAAAAGAAGGACATGTTAAAGATCAGGGTAGAAGCCAATCAGAGAAAACAGACCAACGATGCAGAAATTGAGAAATGTAAAAATTGCCTCTAAAAAATCTTAATCAAATATGTAATCCCTGAACAAGACTGAAAAAAGAGAGAAAACACAAATTATCTATACCAAGACTATAAAAGGGGAGGTTGTTCGGATTCTATAGTTATTAAAAGGATAAGGAACTATTATTAATAATTTTATACCAATAGATTTCACCCCTTAAATGGACTAATTCCTTGAAAACAGGTCTTAACAAAACTGACACAAGAGGAAGTAGAAATTTTGAATAGTTGCCTATTTAGTAAAAGAATTTAGTCCCAAACAAAGAAAAAGAATTTCAGCCATATTCAAATATGATTTACATTCCCTTTGAATCCTATTAAACACTTGAGGAGGAATTAATACCAGTATTATACAAACTCTTTCAGAAAACAGAGAGGAGGGAAAATTTCTTAGTTTATTTTACAAAGGCAACACAACACTGATACCAAAATCTGACAAGGATATTACAAAAAAAAAGAGTTATAGGCCAATACCCTCATGAATATAGAAACACACCCTTAACATAATAAATGCAAGATGAATACAGAGTCTATGAAAACTTATAGTAGATCATAATGAAACAGAGTTTATTCCAGGAATGTAAGGTTATTTGAAAATCAATATAACTTACTAGATTTTCAGAACAGAGGTGAAAAATCATATGATTGTCGTTATTGGTGCCTAAGAATAATTTGATAAAATTTAAAACCCATTCATGTTGAGAACTCATAGAAATGTAGAAACAGAAGGAAAATTTCTCAATCTGAAAAAAGTTGTATTAAAAATTACACCTAATAGTATACACAATGATAAAATATTCAACATTGTCACCCTGTGATTCAGATCAAGGCACAGATGTCTGATCTTACCACTTCTATTTAGCGTTATCCTGGAGGTCCCAGCCAGCACAATAAAGCAAGATGTAAAAAATAAAAGGAATAAATAATTGGCAAAATAAAGAAGTAAAACTGTCTATGTTCACAGGCAGCATTATTTTTACATAAAAATTCCTGAGCAATCCATAAAACCCCAAACTTGAATACTAAGTAAACTTAGTAAGATTACAGGATACCTCAGCAATATACAAAAACAATGTTATTTCTGTCTATATAATAGTAGCAAATAATTAGAAAGTGGAATATGGAAGAAAGATAAAAAATAATTCATTTTAGGGGAGGGGAGATTAGCCCTGAGCTAACATTTGCTGCCACTCCTCTTTTTTGCTGAGGAAGACTGGCCCTGAGCTAACATCCATGCCCATCTTCGTCTGTTTTATGTGGGACGCCTGCCACAGCATGGCTTGACAAGTGGTGCATAGGTCCTCCCTCAGAATCCGAACTCTTGAACTCCGGGCTGCTGAAGCAGAACATGCGCACTTAACCGCTGCACCACCAGGCCACCCCCCAAAAAGAACTCATTTAAAAATAGGATAAAAACAACACTAAATGCTTGGAAATAGATTAATGAAAGGCATGCAGTAAAAACTTCAATACAGAGCTGAAATAAATTAAAGAAGACCTAAATAAATGGCAGGATATGCTATGTTTATGAACTTGAAGTCTCCATATTTTATGATGTTAATTTTCCCAAATTGATCTGTAGTTTTCAGGTAATTCTAATCAAAATCTCAACTAGTGTTTTGTAAAAATTTACACGCTGACTCTACAGCTATAAATGTCTTGAAAATAAGAACAAATATAAAGGAATTAAACTTTATGACTTCAAGACTTAATAGAAAGCTACCTTAATCAAGATAGTGTAATTTTTGGCATAAGGGTAAATGGACCAATGGAAGAGAAAAGAGACTCCATAAATAGACCCACACTATTGATTTTTTTTAGAAGTGATATTAGTTTTAAATTATATATTATTGAGATATAATTCACAAAATTGCGAGATATTGAAAATGTACAACGTGAAGATATGCTATACATATACGTTTTGAAAGGATTCCTCTCCTCGAGTTAATTAACACATCCACCACCTCACATATTTACCTTTTTTTTTGAAAACATTTAAGTTCTACTGTCATAGCAAACATCAGTTATACAATACAGTGTTATCAGTATAGTCACCATGTTATACAGGAGATCCTCAGACTGTGTGCATCTTATAATTGAATATTTGTACCCTCTTACTAACCTGTCCTTACTTCCCTCAGCCAGCTCCTAGCAACCACTTTTCTACTCTCTGTTTCTATGAGTTCAACTTCTTTTTTTTTTAAATTACACATATAAGTGATAGCATGCAGTACTGGCATGCAATCAATTCAATGGGGAAAGAAAAATCTTTTCAACAAGTGGTATTAGAACAATTGGATATCCACAAAGGAAAAGCAAATAAATATCAGCTCCTTAAAACTGAATTCAGAAAGGTTCAAGAATTTACATGTAAAAGCTAAACACAAAAAGCATTTAGTAGAAAACATAGGGGAATATCTTTGTGGCCTGAATGTAGACAAAAATTTCTTAGAGCGGGCGCAGATCGCGAAATCCATAAAAGAAAACAACATGGGTAAATTATACTTCATCAAAATTCGGCTAATCAAAGACATTCTTAAGAAAATGTGGAGGCAAGCCAAAAATAGGGAGAAGTGTAATTTTTAGCATATATAGCTGACAAAAGACTTGCATCCAGTGTGCATAAAGAGCTCTAACAACTTAATGAAAAATGAAGGCGAATCATTGAACAGAAGCATCACAAAAATGACATCAGAATGATTAGAAAGCCTGTGGAATAGTGCTGAACATCTCTAGTCCTTCCCTCCCTCTCAGATTCTTCTCACTCGCTTTGATGAAGCCAGCTACAGCGTTGTGCGCTCCCTCTGGAGAGGCCCATGTGGTAAGGAACTGAAGACCAATAGCTATTAAGGAACTGAGGTGCTCAGTCCAACAAGCTGCTAAGAACCGAATCTTGCCCCCAACCACATGAGTGAGCTGGAATCACATCCTTTTCCAGTAGCACTTGGAGATGCCCACAGCCCCAGCCACATCATGATTGCCATCCAGTGAGAGACCCTGAGCCAGAGGACCCGGCGAAGCTGTGCCCAGATTCCTAACGCACAAGAATTGTGAGGTAATAAACGTTGGTTGCTTTGAGCTGTGAAGTTTTGTGGGAATTTGTTACACAGCAATAAATACCTAACGCAGTGACTTAATCAAAAATCAGTTGATTTACTAGCTCCATTCCAGACTCTCCAATCTATTGATCTATTTGTCCATCTTTACCCAAGAACACACTCCCATGATTTCTGTAGCTTTCCGATTAGGTATTGCCAGTGCTCCAACTGTGTTATTCTTTCTCGGAGTTGTTTCACTTATTCCAGGCTCTTTGTTTCCCACATTGATTTTAGAACCATATTACCAATTTCTAAAATAAGTAAATAAACAAACAATAAAAGCCTGATGTGATTTTGGTTGGGATTGTATCGAACCTAGATTATTTGGAAAGAATTGATATCTTAACCAAGTTGAGTTTTCTGAGATAGATACCTTTCTCTCTCTTTCAATTTTTTGTCTTCTTTAATTTCTTTCTGCAATATTTCGTAGTCATTAGTACAGAAGACTTGCACATTAGTGTTAATTTTTTCCTAAATATGTTTATGATGTTGTTGATGGTATTGCTGTTTTATAAATTTTGTCAATTCTTATTCGCTAGTATTAGAATTATATTTGGTTTTTGTATATTGATACTGCCTTCTGTGACCTTCCTTCCTTCTTTTCCTTCCTTCTTTCCTTCCTTCCCTCCTTTCCTCCTTCCTTCCTTCCATTTTCACTAATTTTGACTTCTAGTGCAATGTTAAATAGAAATTAGGAGAGCAGATATTTTTGCCTTCTTCCTGATCTTAATGGAAAAGCATTTGATGTTTTATAATTAAGCGTGGTGTTAGCTATAGCAGGGGTTTTGCTTTTGTTTTGTGAATGTACTTTATGAGAATGAGGAATTGCTCTTCTTTCTTGGACTCCTGAGAGTTGTCAACATGAAGAGGTAGTAAATTCAATCAAATGCTGTTCTTTTTTTTTCTTTTTCGGGAAAGATTAGCCCTGAGCTAACTACTGCCCATCCGCCTCTTTTTGCTGAGGCAGACTGGCCCTGAGCTAACATCCGTGCCCATCTTCCTCTATTTTATATGTGGGACGCCTATCACAGCATGGCTTGCCACGTGATGCCATGTCCGCACCCGGGATCGGAACCAGGGAACCCTGGGACACCGAAGTGGAAAGTGCGCACTTAACCTCTGTGCCATGGGGCCGGCCCCTCAATCAAATGCTTTTCTGCATTTACTGAGATGGTCATTTTGTTCTCTTCATTTTGTTGATGTGGTGAATTACGTTGCTTGATTTTCAAATGTTAAAATACCCTTGCATTTCTGAGATGAATTGCCCTTGATGATTTATTACCTGCTTTATAGACTGCTGGGAAACATTTGCTAATATATTAAGTATTTTGTGTCCATGTTCTTGAGGGATATTGATCTGAAATTGCCTTCCTTTTAATGTCTTTTGCCAGGTATTGGTATCAGTATTATGTCAGTTTCACAAAATGTGTAAAATGTGTAGGAAATTTCTCCGGTATATTTTGAAAAAGTTTATGTAGAATTTGCGTTATCTCCCTTAATGTTCCATTGAACTGCCACGGAGTCATCCGAGCCTAGAATTTTCTTTGTGGAAGGATTTTTTATTATGAATTTAATTTTTAATAGATATTGAGAATTTTAGACTTTCTGTCTCTACTTGTGTTAACCTTGGTTTTAGTTTTCAAAAGTTTATTCTTTTAAGCTATGTTAAAGAATTTGTTGTCATAAAGTTCTTCATACTATTCCCTTCTTATCCTTTTAGTGTTTATAAACTTAGAGCAATGTCCTCTCTTTTTTTCTGATGTTGTCAATTTGTGTTTTCTCTCTTTATCTTAACTGATCTTGCTGGATTTAGACTAATTTTATTACTATTTTCAAAGTACTGAGTTATCAACTTTTTGGGTCATTTTTCTATTTTATTGACTACCAATATTTATTGTTTTTCCTTCTACTTATTCTTGGTGTAATTTGCTATTTTCTACCTTCTTAAGGTGGAAGCTAAAGTAATTGGTTTTAGTCCTTCTTTCTTTTCTAATATAATTTTTTAAAGCTATTTAATTCTTTCTAAGTACCTCTTTATCTACAACCCAGGTATTTAGATGTGGTGTGTTTTCATTATCATTCAGTTTGAAATACTTTTCAATTTTGTTTCTGATTCCTTGTTTGACTCATGGGTTATTTAAAATGGTATTACTAAATATTTGGGGATCCTCTGGATATCTTAATCCTGTTTATTTCTAATTTAAAATTGTTTTGGCCAGAGACTATATTGTGCATGATTCCACCCGTTTATATTGATTGAAACTAGTTTTACAACCTAAAATATCAATCTATCTTGGTGACTGTTCCATATGTAACTGAAAATAATTGGTATACTGTGGTTTTTAGGTGAGGTGTTCTATAAATGTCAATTAGGTCAAATTGCATGATAGCATTTTTCAAATCTCATCTTTTACCGGTTTTTGTATGTTTACTCTATCAGTTACTCAGAAAGGAGTGTAAAAATACCCAATTACAGTGTCTCCCAGATCTCCCGCTCTGTCCTCGGCCTTTCAGTTCTTGGAAGCCTGGCTTGCCTTGGTTAATCAATTTCTCTCCGTTCTCTTCCTGCCTCTGCTTTTGGAGGATACTTGCCTTGCATTTGGGGGAGGATCCTTGCACTTCATTGGGATTTCTCTCAGCTCTTGCCATGCGTCCAGCCTTTTACAAACTACCCTTGAGCATTCAGTGACGATCCATGGAAAAGAGGTGGTGGGTGGGAAAGGCTTACTGTGTGGCTGGAGTGGCTCAGAACTTCAGCTTTCATGCAAGCCCACTCACGGCCATGGCAAGTATGTTAAAACTTTTTGTACATCCTCCTAAACCTCATCCATGATGATTTTTCCTCTTCACGCTTTTCCAGGAGCCATCAGTGTCTTTTATCCTGTGGTGAGTTTATCCTTTTCTGGAATTTTGTGTATTTGCATTCTCAAGTTTCAGATATGTTTTTAAAAAACAGTAATTTTGTTGCATAACCAGCTTGCTTTGGTAGATAGTATAAGAATAATGGTTTCTTGCAACTTTCTAAATACTAACAGGAAGAGAAAGTCTGGTTTAGTTGATTTTTCATTTTAGGGGTTACTCTTTAAAGTCTATTTTTGAACATGTAAATCACTTACTTGGTTCAAAACCAAAAGTGTATAAAAAGTATAGTGTGAGAATTTTTATTTGAATTTTTCTTTTCTCCTTTTAAAAATAACAACTGTGCTTTGCTTCTTGTTTATTTTTCCAGTGTTTCCTTTTTCAAATATAAGCAGGTGTGTGTGTGTGTGTGGGTAGATGATAGTATAGATAGATAGGTATTAATTTCCCATCCTTTCATACACAAAAGATAGCATTCTAAAAATTATTCTGTACTTTTGTTGGGTTGTAAACTTTAAAAAACTATATTAAAGTTGAGTATAATCCAGAAAAGTATAAAAAATGATAAGAATATAGCCTAGTAAATAATTATTTATGAACACATTTGTGTAGTCATCACATTTTCTGAAAAATAAAATGTTAACAGAAACCTGTAAGCCTTTCTTATGTTCCCTCTCAATCATTACACTCTTCATTCTCCTCAAATATAACCACCATCCAGGCTGTTACCATCATTGAAGAGTCCCGTCAGCTTTTAAAATTTTATAGGTGATATCAGACACACATTCTTTTGTGTCTGGCTTATTTACTCAACAATATATTTATAAGAGTCATCAATGTGTTTATGAAAAGCCTTAGCTCCTTCATTTGTATGGCTGCATACTATTCCCATATATGGATATCATGAAATGTATTTTGCTACTCTATTCTTCACTGATATTTGCTATTGGAAGTTGTACTTGCGAATTCCATATAATCTAAAAATAATTACAGCTTTATTTCTTCCTTTCTGATCCTTACACATTTGTTTTCTTTTCCTTGCCTTACAATGTTGAATAGAAGCACTACTAGTGAACATATAACTTGTTAAATATCGTAAGTTTTTTTTTAGGATTAAGGCAAATCTTTATATTCTGAGTTTGCTAGTAAGTTTTAATTTTTCTCTTCAATAGAGCTTTAATTTTGTCAAATGATACCTACACATCTAGTAAGTAATGTATTTCTCCTTTATTCTGCTAATAAGTCATATTATATTGATTGATCTTTGAATGTTAAACCAACCTTACAATCGGAAATAAACCTACACTGGACATAATATGTGATCACTTTTATGTATTACTGTATTTTTTGGCAAATATTGTGTTTAAGATTTTCATTTATGTTTATAAGTGGAATTGGCCCGTACTTTTCCTTTCTTACAATGCCTATATTGTGTTTTTAAACTCTGTTAATTCTGTTTTCATTAAGTAAAATACAAGTGCTCCCTCCTTTTCTGTTCTCTGGAAAGATTTCCACAAGCTTGGTGATAGTCCACACTTAGAAGTTCGTCAGGCTTGGGGTCGGCCTGGTGGCACAGTGGTTGAGTTCGCATGTTCTGGTTCAGAGGGCCGGGATTTGCCAGTTTGGATCCCGGGTGTGGACTTGGCACTACTTGGCAAAAATCCAAGCTGTGGTAGGCGTCCCATGTATAAAATAGAGGAAGATGGGCATGGATGTTAGCTCAGGGCCAGTCTTCCTCAGCAAAAAGAGGAGGATTGGCAGCAGACAGCTCAGGGCTAATCTTCCTCAAAAAGAAAAAAAGTTCACCAGGTGGGCCCTGTGAAGTCATGTGGGACCGTCCTTTTGTTTGTGAGGAGTTTTTTGTTTAAAGTATACAATTTCTTTAACAGAGAAAGGACTATTTATATTTTCTCCTTGTTCTCATGTCAGTTTTAAGGAATTATGATTTTCCCAAGAATTTTCTCTTCTAAATTACAAAATTTATGTCAAAAAGTTGATCATAATACCTTCTATTTTTTAAATGTGATGTTCTCCTCTTCCTTCCTGATTTTGGTTTATCCTTTCTTTTTTCTCTTCATTACTGTTAAAATTTTTTTTAATCAATTTTTTACTTTTTTTTTGGGGGGGGGGAAGATCAGCCCTGAGCTAACATCTGTCACCAATCCTCCTCTTTTTGCTGAGGAAGATTGGCCCTGAGCTAACATCTGCACCCATCTTCCTCTATTTTCTATGTGGGACACCTGCCACAGCATGGCTTGATGAGTGATGCGTAGGTCTGCACCCGGGATTGGAACTGGCAAACCCCAGGCCACCAAGGTGGAGCATGCAAACGTAACCACAATGCCACTGGGCCGGCCCAATTTTTTACTCTTCCTAAAGAACCAATTTTTATTTTTGTCAATCTTTTCTGTTATATTTGTGTTTTCAATTTATTTCTTCTCTTATCCTGTTGATTTTCTTCATATATTTCCTTCGCACTCCCTTTTTGGGTTTAATTCGCTTTTTGTGGTCTTGCCTCTCCCTCCTGGTGGGTCATTCTTTTATTTTAAGTAAGCACATCTTCAGCAGAGAATGTTTTTGTCTGTAGACATCTTATACAGCCTAATTTGCGTAACAATTAATATGGATTGCTCTAAATTTGGTTTTGCCAGACGGCCTAAGAGTTTCCACAGTTTGAAATTAAATTTTACTCTTGTTTTTTTCATTCATGAATTACTGTGCTGTGTGAGTAGAGAGAATGCTGACTTCATTCCCACCCATGAAACAAGCCTATGAGTTTAATTTCCATAGGAGACATAGAAGACATTTCTGTCCCCCTCCGCCCCAAAACAGCAGGCAGAAGTGGGTTCACTTTTTATTTCGCAGTGTCATGGGGAAGGGTGCCAGTATTCTCTTCTTTCTATCATTGAGGTACAACCTTTCCGTATTCTGGTTTTGGGGCCAGGCCTCAGTTTGCCCTCCTTGACTAATTGAGCCCAAAGCCAAATGTTCAGTTTGTGAGACAGCACTGAGATGCCAGCTCTTCCCCCTGAGGCCTCAAGATATCACGCTGTCACCCAGGCTTCTGCAGTGACATCCATGGTGCTTATTATTCCGCTTAAGTTTGCTCACTGTTTCTGGGCTTCTTTTCTTTTAAACTTCGGAAAAGAGGTTAGGATAGTGTCGATGGGACAGAGATTTCTGCAGATTCTTTCACCATTTTGCTGCACTCCTGAGTCTAGTTTCCCTTTACAAAACTTAGACTGGAGTCTGATTTGTTTGCATGTTTCAAATGAGGTGGAGTGTGTGTGGGGGGCAATGTCAATCGGCATGTGATAGAAATATAAGAATGCATTTGGATGATCCGGAAACAAGACACATGGATGAATTGTGTAACACACATTTTATTCTGTTTGTAAGATGGCCAACATAGAAAAATACCACTCCTGAGATATCTTGGATGTCAAACAAGTCTGAGGAAGCATACGCCTGTGTAGTTAAGCATAAATAAATCAGAGCACAAGAATTCCGCTTCCTCATAATGCAAATGTATGTGAGATTTGAGGTTTAAAATAAGTCCACACTGGGAAAAAATATTAAGCCCATCAGCATAGATTGGGTTTTAGTGAATTTGGCTTGACTCACCCCTAATTTAGAGTGTCCCAAAGTTTGCAATTAAAAGCTACAACTGAACAGTGACTGAACACAGACTCATTAGTCGAGAGTTATAAAAGCTTAACAAAAACCACCTAAATTATAGACTTTGTTCACAAAGCTTCCTCCGTTTTGGCAAATCAATGTTTTTAAATGTTAAGTACGTAGTTGGGGAAGAGATTGTGTATTTATTGTTTACTGTGTATTTATTCATGTCCATCTTTTATTGGATGCCACACTCAGAGATGAGCATTACTAGAACTCCACCATTCAATCATCCTACAAAACACTCTTGGCTTTTTTTTTTCAGTTGAGTTTTTAACTTATATTTTTACTGAGGGAGATTTGCCCTGAGCTAACATCTGTTCCCCAAATTCCTCTTTTTGCTTCAGGAAGATTCACACTGAGCTAACATCCATGCCAATTTTCCACTATTTTATACGTGGATTGCTGCCCCAGCATGGACAAGTGGTGTAGGTCCGTGCCCAGGAACCGAACCCAGGCCACCAAGGAGGAGTATGTCAAACTTAACCACTAGGTCACAGGGTCGGCTCCTTACTTTATTGTTTCAAAGCAGTTTCAGGTTCACAGCAACATTGAGAGGAAGATACAGAGACATGCCATATGGCCCCTGACCCCACACATGCATAGCTTCCCTCATTATCAACATCCCCCACAAGAGCAGTACATTTGTTATAATTGATGACCTACAGGGACACATCATCATCACCCAAAGTCCGTAGTTGACATTAGGGTTCGCTCTTGGTGTTGCGCATTCTCTGAGTTTGGACAAATGCAGATGACATATATCCATTGTTCCAGTATCATACAGAGTATTTTCACCGCCCTAAAACTCGTCTGTCCTTTGCCTATTCATTGCTCCCTCTCTCCCTACCCCTGGGAACCACTGATCTTTTCACTGTCTCCATAGTTTTGCCTTCTCCAGAATGGCATACAGCTGAAATTGTACACTATGTAGCCTTCCAGATTGACTTCATTCACTTAGTAATACACCCTTTCAGATTTTATTTTACCCATCCGCAACTCCATTTCTTCTTCCCAGCACAGTTACCATAATGTGTAAAATCTACATGTCCGGGGGCATATTCATTCTTAAAAATGAAGAGATTGTAATACAGAATGTTGGTAGCATGCTGCATGCCCTAACTGATGTAAATGTTGATTGATAACAATCCCAGTTGCCTCTCCTCTGGAGACTTGTCCTTAGCTGTGTGGGAGACCCCACCCCTGCCCTACCTCGCTTCCCTAATTCTCTTCTCAAGAGAGGCATTTCCACAAGAATCACTCCTTCAGGCTCTGCCTGTAAAGAATCCATCTAAGACACAGGTTTGTCATATGAATGAACAATTTGATTTATATATGTATATGATATGTACATAAATATACATATGCATATGTATTATACATCTTATATGTATTATATACTAAAAGGGCGCAGAATGGATAGAATAACTTGAAAAAGAGGAATAAGAGGAAGAGAACTTTTTCAGGAGATATCCTGACTAAGTCAACATTGTAATCATTAAAAGAGTGAGCTTTTTGGGCACAGAGATATCAACTTAAATAAGGGAACAGAATGGAAATCCAGAATGAGACTCAGGCACAATTAGTCGATAAAAATAACTAGTGCTTAGAACAGATTTTAATACATAGTGTATAATAAAAACATGCTGAATGAATGGAAAATTGATATGAACAGAGTTGACATCATAAATCAGTTGGGAAAGGAGGTTATTCAGTAAATGTTTCTGGAAGAATAGCTTATCCATATGAAAAAAGTATTGGATCCCATCTTCACATTATAAAAATGAAGCAATTCCAGTCAATTAAAGATCTCAATGTGAAAAGTAAAACTCAAAATGTTTAGCAGAAAATATAGCAAAATATCTTTATGACCTTGGTATAGGAGAGTGTAGTTTTTGAAAAAATACACCAAGAAAAATATGAACGATAAAGGAAAATATGGACTAGTTTGACTATTAAAAAAGTTTTTATATCAAAAACATAAATAAATTGAAAAGTTAAGCCTCAGATCAGAAGAGAGATTCACTGTGTATAAAACTGACAAAGGATTAGCATTCAGTACATATAAAAGTTACTATAAATCAGTAAGACAGATGAAAATGGAAAAATAGACAAAAGATATGAACAAGCAAATCCAAAAGAGTCAATAAAAGCATAAGATTTTCAACTTCAGAAGACTTTTCATATTCTTTGCATAAATACCATTTTAAAACAACAACAAATAACAGTCCCTGAATGTGCCAGCTGTTGGCAAGGATGTGGAGGAACAGGTACATTCATGCAATACTGATGAGGATGTAAATTGGTATTAGCACTTTGGAGAATCATTTGCAGTATCTAGTGAAATGGGAACATCAATGCCGCAGGAGTTGCAGTTCTAGTTTCATGCCGTAGGTGAACTCATGCACGTGTGAATAAGGAGACATGGACAACAATGCTCATTTCAACATTAGTTGTAAGGTCAAAAGTATTCAAACAATCTGCCTATCAACAAGACAAGGAAAAATAATATATGGCATATTCATACAATAAAATACTCTACAGTCAAAATAAGTATACTAGATGAAGAAGTAACAACAGAAAAAAATTCTTTACCATAATGTTGAATAAATAAAGCTGGTTTCATAAGGATATGTACAGTAGCATGTCTTTTTATAAGGCTTTGAACATGAAAAATAACACTATATATTTTTTCTGCACAGATACACGTGTAGCAAAAATATAAAAGCATGAGTAGAAATGATCAACAAGTTCAGGCTAGCTTTAAACTCTGGTCAGGGGAGAGAGGAATACGTACCTGGAAATTTAACTTTCAATTACATATGCAATTGAATTTTATTTTTAGTGTTTTATTTCTTGAGCTGAGAGGCAGGTATATGGGTTTTTTGTTATATAATGTATACATTTGTATGCCCCAAAACTTACTTGATAAAAAAGAAAAATATATTTTATGCTGTTTCCTGTGTATTTAAATTTACATTTTATATGCATATCTTACACAAGCATATAGGGCTTTGTTTTATACTTTGTTCCCTCGGGATTAGTTTTGTTTTGTTTTGTTTTTAATGTTGCCCGTGTCGCTCTATGCAGCCCTTATTCAATGTTTCTTAGTGCTGCATTGCATTCCAGTCCCTAGTCCTCACATTTTACTTCCATTCTTCTAGCAATGAACAAATAAATCCCTCCATCCTGTCACCTGTCCTCTGGGAGATCTGTGCAGGAGTTTTCTTTGTGTATTGCTGGATTGTAGAATTCACACGTGTGTAAATTCCCTGGGTACTCCCATATAGTTCCAAATGACGTCTTGCTTCACGTTTCTACCAGAATTGGACGAGAGATTCTATTTTTCCACAATCTTCTCTGTCCTTGGTTAATGAAATCTACAACATCCTTTGTTGAACAAGAATTCTTAAATGTGAGGTAGCCAAATTAATTCATTTATGCCTTATACTATGAGATTTTTTTGCATCTGATTGAGAAAGTTCATTTCCACTCCAACGTTACAAAAACATTCTGGGCTGAGGATTGGTTGTTCTAAAGGTTCTATCAAGGGCGGGCAGCTCCTTAAACACTCTTGATCAAAGAACTCTTCTTCTCTGAGAAGGTGCTCTTGCTCAGGCACACGGGCAGTTTCAGCAGGAATGCCCGTGGGGGTTTGAGGGAGAGGACTGCATTTAGAGAGCCACGGTGCATGTTTCCTGCGCCATCAATGGAGTATGACTTGTCCCAAATTCTCACATGTGAGTTAGGAGACTTGGGAGCAAGAATTAACTCAGCCACAATGGACTCAAGTTTACGCTTTCTGCAACCCAGGGTCCCCATGTGCAATATAGAGAGGATGGACAATAAGATCTCTATTATCTCCTTCAGCTCCAACAGTCCATGATAGGATATTTTTTTGGCCAATTTGTATATTCCATCATTCCAGAGCTGTAGGAATCAAGTTTGGTAATAGTTTCTCATATGACCCATTTATAAATTCAGACGATCTCAGATTCTAAATAGGACCATACGAAACTGTTTAGCAAGTGTATTGTTTTAGCTTAACTGCCATATAGATAAATTCTCAAAGCACAATGATTTACCACAATAGAAACCCATTTCTCATCCACTGAAAGTCCAATCAAGGGTTTCTGGTTGAGTGGCTTTCCTAGCCATCACTCAAGGACCCATGGTTCTTCGATCTTGTGGTTTTTCCCTTCTTGAGGTTCTTGGTGTTCCCTCTGGTCATCTTCCAGCCAGGAAGGGAGAGCAGTATTCACTGTGGGAAGACATTTTTGGGCTAAGCCTTGAAGTGGTACACATCACTACTCTTCACATTCTTTTTTCTGGAACTTGATCCCATGGCCACCCTAACAGAGAGACAGGCTAAGAAATCCATGTGGATGTGGCCATGAAGAAGAGGTAACACCTTTTGGAGAACACAGAGCAGTCTCTGCCATACTGGGAGTACCTGTCAGGCATCTGTAGAGCGTAAACTAGTTTTGTTTTAATTATACAGGCAATATAGCAACATTAGAAAACATTATTTCAAAACTAGGGGGAAATCACCCATAATCCTATGCCAGGAAAAAAATATATTTTGGTATTTATGCAAATTTACATAGCTGTAATCTTAGAAGGCACGTACTTGAGTCGTCCACCCTCCATTCCTCTCTTGCTTCCTTTCTTTCTCTTTTCCTTCCTCCCTCCTTCCCTCCCTCTTTTCCTTCTTTCCTTTCTTGTTTTCTTCTCCCCTTCCTGATTTCCTAACTTCCTTCTTCAAACATTTCTTGGTTGTTCACTGAGTTAGACATCAAGAACAGAGATCAATAAAACACAGCATTTTAAATTTGCCTCCAAGAAGTTTCATTAGTGTGAGAGCAGGCAAGTAACCAACCATTACCTCATAGCTTGACAAGGGCTGTGATAGAAATAAATACAGAGTATTGTGGCAGCATTTATTCCAGAAAAAGCTGTCTAGAGTAAGTGGTATCAGAACAGAGAGATAAAGGATAAATAGAAGCTAGTGTAGTGAAAAAGAGTTCAAGAACATTCCATGGAGTGGGGGACCATTCTCAAAGGCCTGGAGACATGAGATAGAGCAATGAGCTCTGGAAACTTCTCGTGGTTCAGATTGATTGGAAAATAGAGTGTGAGTGGGAAGTGGTGAGAGCTGTGTCAGGAGAACTCTGATGGGGTCAAATTGTGAGATTGTCAGCTTTGTTAAGGAGATAAAATTTTACTTTAAACATAAGAGGAGTCATTGAAGCCATTAGCAGATGAGTTACATAATCAAAACCTTGCTTGAGAAAGATAATCCTGGTTGCTGTGTGAAAAATCCACCAGAGGTGGACGCAGTTGAAGGCAAGAGACAAGTTAAGGGACTAGATTCATAATTCATGTGAGATATGATGGTGGGTTTATTTAGGTTGTGAATGACATTGGGGAGAAATATGTAGTATTCGAAAGATAATTGGGTGGAAGAATTGGGTTTAGGATATTTGGCTTAGGAATTGATTGAATGTGAGGAGTTAGAGAGAGTGGTATGTTAGGGATGACCTAGAATTCGGTCTTGGTTGATTGGAAAGATAACTAAGACAGGGGCTGTTGGAGAAGAGAGGATAATGAATTTAATTTTTCTTTCTGGTTTTGAGGTACTTTCGGAAATATAATTAGAGGAGACAAGTAGGATATTGAGGAGAGAGACCTACCCTGGAGTTAAGATTCATAGATGAATCTATAGGAGTAAAAGAGGTTGACCAGAGACCAGATATTGAATATGAAGACAAACATTTAAGTGAAGGGTCAGAGAATAAAAGCTAACAACAGAGGCTGTGAAGGAGCAAACAAACATATAAAAGTGAGCAATAGAGTAAGAGTATAAATCACAGAAACCAAGGGAAGAATATTTGAAATGCTGAGAAGAAATCAAAGAAAATAAAGATGAAAAAGTGCCCATTAGATTTGGCATCAAATAGTTCATTACTACCTTTCTGAGTACAATTTTATGGAAAAGAGTCAGATGGCTTTGATTGAGAAGTGAATGGAAAGTGAGGAATCAGAGATCATGACAGTAGATGGCTATCAATAAGGAGAGGAGAAAATTGGATAGAAGCTCTAATGTTTATTTGAACGGGGATTTTTTTTTCTTTAAAACTGGAAAAGATTTGATAAAGTGTAAATGCTGTTGGGGAAAATCCTGTAGAGAGGGATACTCTGAAAATAATAGAGTGATAACAGAGAGAGGAGTAATTAATAGCATGAGGTCTCGCAAGGCAAGAGCAGACCTGGAGGAATAAGCTTTCCATTTCAATAGGCAGAAACAAGGGACAATGATTCTGGATGAGGCTACGTTTGCCTCTCTGGCAGTGGGAATTTCTGGTAGACCTCATTTGACAATTCCTATCTCATTTGTGATGGCGTGCCAACTGCCGAGGGAATGTGGGATGGTAAGGTCCAATATTTAAGAAAAATAGAGATGGTTTAAAATCAACATTGTGGAAGAAGATCTCATAGGAAGAAATGTAACAGGAATACTGAGCAGTGCTGGACACCTCTTTGAAGCCAGTGATGCCACAGTGACCACTGTCCCAAAGGGATGGGGGCTTTCTCCAGCAGTGCTCAATAGCCTCCGTGTGGATGTGAAGCAAGAAGACACGTGAGTGGTTGCACACTTGCCAGGGGGGGTTGCCTAAAGGACAAGAAGGCAAGGACAATGGCCAGAAAATGGATAGAATGATCAGCCAGAAAATCTAGCTGGCTATGGAAGAACGAGAAAAGCTCCACAGGACTGGAGGGTCTCCCAGGAAGGAGATGAAGTGACACTAATTAATTGAGTGAAAGAAGAGGGAGAATAAATGATGGTTCTCTGAATAGATGTGGTACTTTATACTTCATAAGTGGTCCATGGGGCTCTCAATAAATATTCATTGAATGATGAATGAGTAGATATGCCTACGGGCACGTACAAACTTCCCCCTCTTGTCGTACACTAGGTTGCTTTTATTTTCAATTTGTATTTTAAATGATCAATACAGTAAAATAGATTTTTTATTTTAGTGTACAATTCTGACTTCTTAATTAATGGATTTTATTGTTAAAGCAATTTTGGCTTTTCAGAAAAATTGAGCAGACAGTACAGAGTTGCCATATCACACGCTTCTACCTCTCTACCTCATATTCTGTATAGCTATTAATATCTTATACTAATGTGGTCCATTTGTTATAATTGATGAACCAATATTGATACATTATTATTAACTAAATCCCATAGTTTACATTAGGATTCACTCTTTCTGTCGTACAGTTCTATGGGTTTTGACCAACGCAAATATCATGTACCCACCATTGCAATATCATACAGAATAGCTTCACTGCCCCATAAACCCCCGTGCTCTAACTGTTCAACCCTCCCTTCTTTCCCCTCAATCCCTTTTACTTTCTTTATAGTTTTGCCTAATTCAGAATGTCATGTAGTTGGAATCATACAGAATGTGGCTCTTTCAGACTGACTTCTTTCACTTCGTAATATGCATTTATGTTTCCTCCATGTCTCTTTGTGACCTGACAGTTCATTTCTTTTCAGTGCTGAATAATATTCCATCATCTGTATGTTCCGCTTTTCATCCATTCACCTACTGAAGGACATCTTGGTTCCTTCTAAGATTTGGCAGTTATGAAATTCGTGTGCAGGTTTTCGTGTGGACCGGCAAGGACAGGTGGATTGCTGGATTGGATGGTAAGACTGTGTTGAGCTTTGTAAGGTACCGCTAGACGGTCTTCCAAAGCAGCAGTACCATTTTGCATTGCCACAAGCAGTGATGGAGAGCTCCTGTTGCTCCAAGTCTTCACCAGCATTTAATGCTGTCGGTGCTCTGGATGTTAGCTATCCTAATTGGTGTGCAGTGCTAGAGCATCGCTATTTCTTTTTGCCGTTACCTAATGATCTATGATGTTTAACATCTTTTCACGTGCTTGTTCTCCATCTGTTTATCTTCTTTGGTGAGTTATTTGATCAGATCTTTTGCCCATTTTAGGTGAGTAGTTTGCTTTCTTATTTTTGAGTTTTAAGAGTTCTTCACATATTTTGAATACTAGTCCTTTATTGGATATGTGTTTGACAGCTATTTTGTCCCAGTCTGTGGCTTGTATTTTTCATTCTCTTAACAGTGTCTTTCTTAGAGAACAAATTTTTAATTTCAATGAAGTCCAGCTTATCAATTTTTTCTTCCATGGATTGTGCTTTTCTGTTGTATTAAAAAGTCAGCAACAAATCCGAGGTCATCTAGATTTTCCCCTGTTATCTTCTAGAAATCTTATAATTTTGCATTAACATTTAAATCTTGATCCATTTTGAATTAATTTTTGTGAACGATGCAAGGTCTGTATCTAGATTCGTTCTTTTACATGTGCACGTCCAGTTGTTCCAAGAAAGTTTGTTGAAAACGTTACCTTTTCTCCATTGAATTGCCTTTTCTCCTCTGTCAAAGTTCAATAGACTGCATTTTTATGGGCCAATTTCTCGACTCTCTATTGTGTTCCATTAACTTATTTGTCTATTCTTTTGCCAATACCACATTATCTTGATTACTGTCATTTCTATGAATTTTAATACATATATAGATTTATGCAACCACTATAATCAGCATACAGATCTTCAAAAAACTCCCTCATACTATCTCCTTGTAGTTACTTTTCCCACTCACTCAGGACATCTGGCAACTACTAATCTGTTTTCTGTCACAATAGTTTTGTCTTTTTGGGAACGTCATATGAATGAAATCATATGATATGTAATCTTTTGAGATTGGCGTCTATCACTCAGCATAATCCTTTTGGAGATTCATCCATGTTTTTGTGTGTATCAATGGTTGTTCCTTATTATGCCTGAGGGATATTCCATGGTATGGATGTAGCACTGTTTATCCATTCCCTAGTGGGGAGACATTTGGGTTATTTCCAGTGTTTGGTGATTAAGAGCGAAGCTGTTATAAATATCCATGTACAGATTTTTGTGTGAATGTAAGTTTTCATTTCACTAGGGTCAATGCCTAGAAGTGAGACTGCTGGGCCACATAGTGAGTGCAAGATTAATTCCAGAAGAAACCACTAACAAAATTTCCATAGTGGCCGCATCATTTTATATTCCCACCAGCAATGTATGAGAGATCCAGGTGTTGCACATCTTCTACAGCTCTTGGTATTGTCAGTAAATTTTAGTTTGGCAGTGGTATTTTATCATGATTTTAATTTGCACTCAGTAGCCAATCATGTTGTAAATTTTTTATATGATTATTTGCCATCCATTTATCTTCTTTGGTGAAGCGTCTGTTAACATATTTTTCCCATTAAAAAATAAATTGTGTTGGGGCTGGCCCCGCGGCCGAGTGGTTAAGTTCACGCGCTCCGCTGCAAGGGGCCCAGTGTTTCGTTGGTTCGAATCCTGGGCGCGGACATGGCACTGCTCATCAAACCACGCTGAGGCAGCGTCCCACATGCCACAAGTAGAAGGATCCACAATGAAGAATATACAACTATGTACTGGGGGGCTTTGGGGAGAAAAAGGAAAAAAATAAAATCTTTAAAAAATAAATGAATAAATAAATAGTTTTTATTTTTTCAGTATGAATTTTCAGAGTTCTTTATTATTATTGGTAGACATCATTTGTCAGATATGTGATTTATAAATATATTCTTCCAATCTGTAGTTTGTCTTTTCATTCTTCTGATAGTGCCTTGTGCAGAGCAAAAGTTATTAAATTTGATGGTTCAATTTACCAAAAAAACTTTTTTTATTTCTCAGGTTTTTTGTGTCATGTCTAGGAATTCTAATTCTTTGTATAGTCCTAGGTCATGAAGATTTTCTCCTAAAATATTTATAGTCTTGCATTGTACATTTAGATGTATAATCAATTCTAGATTAATTTTTACATAAGATGTGAGATGTAGATTAAGTGTTTTTTTGGTCTGTGTATTTTGAATTGTTCTAACATCATTTGTTGAAAAAGACTGCACCTATGTTGGAGTCACGTGGAAGGAGGACACGGGGAAAAAAAGCACTGGTGGTTCACTCCACACTCTTGGGATCCCAACCCTGCTGACTGGAGAGGCCTCTGCTACCACCACCATGTTATTATGTGGGGAGTGGGCATGAGAGGGCTCTGGGTCAAAGGAAGAAAAATAACCAACCGACCAAGTAACCAATCAAAATAACAACAACAAAAAAGCCCCAGGGGATTTCCACATTCTCTCTGAGATTTTAGGTTTCCCTGTCCAGCTCCTGGAGAGAGAACCAGAGGGCTCTTCCTGGAGGTCACTGCACTGATGGCCACCTTGGTTTCAGTATGAATTACATTCAGGCCAAGGGATCCTGCTGGAAAAACATGTTATCTCACCACTGTTTTGATGGTATTTTGAATTCTGGTGCTCCCTTCCAATCTACCCGCTACTATTTATTTTCAGAGTCCTAAAATGGCTCCTCCAGGTATTGTAGTCACAGCAGGGGGAGAGATAGGGAGGTTTGGTTACTGCACATAACAGAACCGGAACTTTTGCCATCAGGTTTTGTAAATTTTTTTTTTTTTGGAGTTTTTAAATTTTTCATTATAAACTAACTTTAGACTCATAGAAGGTGCCAAAAGAAAACAGAGAGTTTGTGTGTATGCATCACCCAGCTTTCCCCAGTGACAACATTTTACATATCATAGTGCATTTGTAAAACCAGGAGATTGGCAGAGGCACGATGCTATTGATTAAACTACGGATCATATTTGGTTGTGTTGTTGTTGTTGGGTGGTGCTGTGTAGTACTATGAAATTTCAGCATATGTGTAAATTTGTGTTAACACCACCACAATCAAGACATAGAGCTCTTCTGTCACTACAACGAAACTCCTTATGCTGCCTCTGAATAGTCCCACTTTCCCCAACCCCTACCTCAGGGCAACCACTGATTTGTTCTCCATCACTATAATTTTGTCATTGCAAGGTTATTCCATAAATGGAACCATACAGTATATCCATCAGTTTTTAACACAATTCAATCTTTGGCACCAAAGATTGCACATGTATTTTGCTGTTATTAGGCACTCAGACATCTAGCAATATGCCTTTACTGGGACAAAAACTGTGAAATACTGCCCTCCCTCTCCCAAAGTCCCTCTAGCAAGTATGAGACTTCAAAAAGAAGGACTTATGGCCCAGGATATAAAGAGTAACTAAGATCTGTTAAAGGACCAAACACCCCATTATTGCCCTTTTCTGAGCATCCAACTGCTGGTTGTTGGGAGTCAGAATGAACCCAGCTTCCCTGGACATAGTATATCTGAGACACCATCTGAAGTCACCAACTACGACAAGGGGTCAGTGTGTGTCTTCTCTCTAGCCCCCAGTGGCCCCTTCTGAGTTCATGTGACTGTGAGGGCTGGAGAAATGTATGTTAGCACCGCACAGTGAAGCTGTGCAAAAAGGGGCACATTTAAACGTGCCTATTATCCCTGTGGCTTTGTCAACAAAATATTTCAACCCCTGATGAATCTCTCTGTGTTCCTAGATTTATTTTTAGGTGCAGCACAGCAGATCGTTTCTTTGTTTGCTTTCCTAGTTGCTCACAGTTATTACTTCCTCCTGAACGGTTCATCATAGTGGCAGTCATACAGTAATCATTTGGCAGCATATTATTATTTATTATGTATCGAGTGCCATAACGGCTCATAGAGCTTAACGGGTACCTATAACGATACCAGCCACTGGCTACAGAGCTTACTGCCACACTTAGGCGCTGACTGGGGAGCTGAAGCTGGAGGCGCAAAGACGAGGCAGGCAGTTCTGTGAGCAATCTATTAAGTCCTGCTTCCTCCTGGCCATGGAAATGGATGCAGAGCTCAGGAAGCTCCATGAGGCCAGGACACGGAGGAGGAAGCGGACAGAGCATGAAATTTGACGTGGATTTCATAGGCAATGGAGGTGGGACCTATAGGAGCACAGGTGGCTTGACTCCTCCAGTTATGGAAACGCAACTCTGATTCTCATATCTTCTGCAATGAGATTCTATAGTGTGAGAGAGGAGGGGGGATGAAAAAAGGAAGGCAAAGGTGACACCTTTATTGTCTACCTCTGTATGCTGGCACTGATCTAGGCATTGGGGTACAGAGGACTGGAACTCACGGTGTGCTACAGGAAATAGACAACAGATGAGAAATAAATGCATAATATAATACCCAAGAAGGAGACTAAAGTTGGGTAAGGGGATGAGGCATAAAAAGATGGTTATTTTTGATGGATTAGTCAGGGAAGAGTGTTCCAAAGATGTGGCCTTTGGGCAGAGACCTTGATGAACTGAGCTGAGCCATGTAAATATCTGGGGAAGAGCCCTGAGTAAGAGGGAACAGCACATGCTCAGGCCGAGTTAGGGCATGCTTGACAAGTGGAGGAAAGGTGATTCCATCAATGGAGCTGTGGCCCAGTGGGCAAAGGGGAGGGGGGCAAAGGTGAGGTTGGAGTAGCAGCCGTGGGCAAACCATGCAGACAGTGGGGAGTCCTGTGGATTTGTTCCCATGGCGATGATGAGGCATGGAAGTGTCGAAATGGGGGAGCTGCATGGTCCTGTTTATGATTTTAAAAGTTCACTCTGGGTGCCTTGCTGATATGTGGAGAATAAACTTGGGTGGACGAGGGTGAGAATGGGTCTGTGTGTGAGTGACAGTCACTTTCCAGGCTAACATACCTGTAACACTCGATTCCTATGCCAACACAGGAGATAGGTAATCATCTCCATGGGACAGAAGAGTCTGCAACTCAAATCAGTTGAGCAACCTGGCCCAGGTGACTCAGGAAACTGACAGGAGTGCTGGCATTTGAACCCAGGGCTGCTTCCCTCCAGCTCTCTCCTTTAATCCCCTGAACAGCCTGACTGTGGATGCCTTGCTTTTGAGAGCCTCTGTGTTGCCTCTGTGTTCTCCTCTCTGCCTGTGCTCTTTCCTTCCTGGGGCAATGGAGACAAGATGAGTTTGCCTCCTCTCATGATTGTATGTCCCAGCTACTTTGTGCCTTCTCACCTACATTTGCTATCTCCCTCCCAGGTGCCCACAGTGGTCATCAGAGAACAGGTGCACCAATAAGGGGAGGCTGGCTCTCTGAGCACACTCCTCTCCCGTCCTGGGACTGCTGATTCCCTAAGACACCACAAGGCAGAGCTCCTTCACATTCCTGACTCTCCAGTCCTGTCTACCCAGGGAAGTGTGGTTTCTTTAGGTTTGCTCGCCCCTGGAGCCCAAATCCTGCAATTAGCTAGTATTGTCTTCTGGTGAAATAGTAATTGTTACGGGTTCTGTTTCAGAATTATGATAATCTCTGATGAAATCATCCCAGTCCACACAAAATGGGAAAGAAGGGCCCTTTCTGGTAATTGATGAAACCAATCTGGCCATGTTGCAGCCCGAGCAGAGTGTGGAGGGAGCCATGGCCTTGCACATTTCCGTTGGATCTGTATCATCTCTGCCATTCTTGTTCTCTTTCTTTGGTGAGGAAGCACCAGGGCCAACTTTCTGCCATGGCTTCCACTTGAACCTGGCTGCCCTTTGTAGCAACACCCGGGGGTCCTCCTGAATGCAACAATACGGCTTCGTCAGAAAGAGTTTGGCCTCTGGAATCTGGCTGTCTCCTTGAGAATCCTGGCTCTATAACTCACTAACTCTATCCTACTGGGAGGGTTTTTGGTGTGTGTCTCAGTTTTCTCATCTGTGGTATGTAATGTGCACTGTAATGAGAGCTCCTTTTGCTGTGTTGCTGTTCACTGTATCAGGGAAGAGCCCTGGTTGGCTGCAGGGTCACTTTCTTCAAGTTCACAAGCCTGGGGGCACTCCGTGTAGTTGCTTTCAAATACTGCCTGTTCAGGTCAAAAAGGAACAGAGGAGGAGAGCTGCCTGAGGTGGTCCTGCCCTGCAGACTTGTCCCTCGTCTCTCGTCCTCACCGGGGCATGGAGCTCCATCAGAGTATTCTCGCCTCCCTCGTGGGGTCATACTTCCATCTCAGGAGGGTGGTTGTGCTCCCTTCACAGGTGTGAGGAGCTTTCTTTACTCTTCTCCCTCCTGTGCTGGATTCAAGAGAGTATTTCACCACTGTTGCCCCATCTTTCACTTGGCATCTGCAAATCTCAATCAGCCAAGAAGATTTTGTCAAATTTACTTCTTGAAGTTTGTTTATGAGCCAATTTTCTCATTGACTTTGCTTTATTAGCCTCCTCGATGCCTCTCTGGAGCTTCAGGCATGCCTCTTTATTTTCCCCTGGATGAAAATAAGGTGTAATTTAGAAATCCCTCAAGTTTATTTTTCACTTTTGATGGCAACCTAGGTCTGACGAAGATTTTTCCCTGTTTTTATTATCTATCAATCCTTCTAATGAAATTAATGGAGATGGAGGCAGTTAGATCTCTGTGCTCAAACCACTATCTTACCCAAAGTCCTATGCAAAACCAAATTTTGCAATATATTTTGAATGAAATGGAGCTCACATATGCCTAGATTAGCCTGCCGAATGTGTCTAGGTTACATCTTGCATATATTTCAATATAAATAAATAGACAATTAAGACAAATTTCTAAATCAGTATATAAAGAAGTATATATGTACTTTTAACTAAGAACTTTCTGACCTATCAGTCTTCACATAACCATTTACTCTAGTCCTGGTTTTATGGATCTTACTAGATCCATAAATTTGATAGACAAATGTTGAGTTCCTACTCCAATCGAAGGGCATTGTCGGGCATTCTAGATGTAATCTAGCACCTCAGAAAGCCTAGCTAAATCTTTAGGCTCAGTGGGATTATTCTTTCTAACACAAGGAAACTGTTTTGAGTTTGGGATACTCCTCTTCAGTCGTAGCCAGATGCTTCAGAAATTGCATTTGGCTCAATCCCACAAGCTCTGATTTTTCAACGATGTAACTCAAGAAAGTCGTCGAGCAATCTGTTTTTATTTGATTTCTTACTCTGCCACTGGTACTCTGCTCACTTTTATTCAGTCTCATCTTTCTTGTCTAGCAATGTGATGTATCTTCTTCAAGAACATTCAAGAGAAGATGGAATAGGAAAGACAGTGGGAAAACATCTTTCTGTAGAGATGTACCTGTGGTAGGCAGAGGTTCTGGGAATGACACCCAAGAGTCTTCACCCTAACCTCTGGCCCCTGTGAATGGGAAGAGATATTATTCCCGTGGTTGTGTTATATAGCACACTTGACCTAGAAAAAGGGAGATGATATGGGTGGACCTGATCTAATCAAATGAGGCCTTAAAGCAAAGAACTTTCTCTGTCCAGTGGCAGAGGAGAAAGCAGAAGGAAAAGTCAGAGAGCTGTGAAGAGTGAGAAGAACTTGATGCACCATTGCAAGCAGGAAGACGCAGAGGAGCATGTGAGAAAAAAATCTAAGTGGCTTCTAGGAGAAGAGCGCACCCACTGCTGACAGCCAGGGTGGAACCTGGCCAACAGCCTGAATGAGCCTGGGAGTGGATTCTTCCCCAGATCCTCAGAAAAAGGCCCCAGCCAGATTATAGCTTCCTTTTGCTTTCTGAAACCCACAGTATTGAGCCTAGGAAAGCCCTCCAGACTTCTGACCTATCCAAGTGCCAACTAATCAAAAAGTTTTGTTTTATGCTGCTAAATCTGTGTTAATTTATTACAGCAGCAATAGAAAGCTAATCCACACCCCTTCATGTGTAATTAAGTTCTAAACAGAAGAGGCAAAGGGAATCCCTGAATATCCAATTTGCAAAAGCTACATTAGAGGGTGGGCTCATTTGCACCATAAAAGAATCTTTACATCACAAAAGAATGAAGGGGTCCCTTTAAGGAGCACTTATTCAAGTGTTTGTTTACAGATCATTACTTGCCTAACAGAGGGAGAAACTAAAAGTTAAGTGTTCCAAGCTATTGCTGATTAAATAGCAATCAGAAGTGAAGATAAAGTATAAGATTACAATAACAACAAATGGACACTTACACACGCATTTCAAATATTTTCATTTTACACAACTGAAAGCAAGAATTCCAGAATCTTCAGTTCTCTCCAGGACACTTGCTCTTCTTATTCAAGTCAGGTCTAGTGCAGGCAAGAAACTGTGTGGCTCTGGAGATCTTAGAAGTACAAAGAGAACACAGGGAATTCCTGCTCTTGGGCCCTTTGCTCCAAACTATTTTGCCTCTTAATTCTTTCTAGCACTGAACTGTTGACTAGAGGAGCAGGCAGGGAGCAGAAACATCAAGAATCTCAGAACTTGAGGCAAAGATCCCAAGAGCAGGGAGCTTGATTCTGGGCAAAAGAAAAGGGGAAAGCTTTGTCAGGCCCCCACTCCCAGGGACTGGTAGTAAGAACACAAAAAACTTGAATGACACTCATTAAAGATGGTAAGGCTGACTTTCTTTAGGACCATTGCCATGGGACCATGGCAATGGGATTTCACAGCAGGGGAAAGAGACTAGGCTCAACTCTGAATACAGATGGGCAAGTGGGAATTTATAGCCAATGGGCAGGGTGGGGTCAGTGGATGGAAAAGAACTCAGAAGAAACATCAGGATTTAGGGGGTTTTGGCTAAAGTGATCTAACAGGATTCTTGCTGGAGGCAGATATCATCTGGGGGATGGATGGTAGAGGATCAGGAACCTGCTCAGATATGGAGGGTGGGGGATTCCCGCTAAGCCGACTTAGCGAGGTTCTTGCTAAAACTGGATTTTACAATGAAGTGCATAGATGGTCCCAGGAGAAGTTTCAGGAGGCTGACTAAAGTTGGTAAATCTTTGCCACTGAGCCAGGCCCACTTGACTTATATCTTCTCATTCAGTTCTGCCAGATAGACAATGCTGCCCCCATGTTTCAGGTAAATAAACCAAGCTTCCAGGGGGAAGACCAATTTGTTCAACTTCTCAAACCTTTAAAGGAAGGGCGGACTCAGCTTAGCTCCCAAGCCACCGCCATGTCTGTTTTAACAAGCTGCTCTCCATACATTTGTGGAGGCAGGCAGGTGATACAGAGAACTTACCAAAAAAAACACTAGGGCAACATCAATTCTACCTTTGTGACAGCGACCTTAGGACTCTGACGAGGTGGCAAGCAATTCAAAATTTTGACTAAAAGATCCCTAAATGCTTTGACTCTTCCTCCTCCTATATACACCAACAAGATTATAGTTAGCCCTAATAATTTTCACAATTATCCTTAATGGTTAGCCTCAGGATTTAGTTGAAATGGAGAAACATCAGGTGCAAGCAGCCTCTTGTCAATCAAAACCTAGAGTGGCACTAGGGACTATTCATTGCTAGGATATCCTATTGCCCTGACCTCGAATTTTACCATCAGGATACTAAAGCTTTAAAATTTATCCAAACCAAGTAAGCACTCTTACTTTCAAAGGAATTACAACTTGGTGAATACTGAGACGGTTCAACATGTAAGTTCAGTCTTACCCAACACTTCACCTGGCATAAAGTAGGCGTCCTGTAAGTATTTCTTAAATGAATAATATTGGTCTCTAGCTACCTCTGGCCCCATCTCATAACCCATGGGTTCCATGAAGCAGTCAGTTGTACACTCACCCACTCTCTGACATTAAATAATTAAACCTCCTGTGCTTGGGGTTGTTGCATTAATATTGATTTGCCTCATTCTCTTGAGCAATCCTTTTTTTTTTTTTTTTTTTGTAGCTCAAATAAGAGTTCAGCATTTATTGAATGGTTTCTATGTGGCAGGTAAATTTCCATGAAGTATTTACTAATTTTGATACTGGTCTTTGCAAAATGCTATATTTGGTGGGAGTAGAATTCTGAACATAACTACAAATCACTCATTCAGTCATTCATTCATTCAACAAATATTTCCTGAGCGCCAGCTACTTGTCTCACACTAGGGATGCAAATACAGAGCTGACGGACAAAGTCTTCTGCCCTTTACAGAGCTTCTAATACATGCGGGAGAGAAAGAAGAAATTATTGATTACAAGAAAAAAAGGGTAAGGACTTCTGTGTTGGGAAGATTCAAAGATGAATGCAAACATAGAGAAGGGACCAGACACGGATGGAAGAAGGGGGCAGAGGAATGATGAAAGAAGGCTTCCTAGAGGAGTTTAAAAATGAGTAGAATTGTGAAAAGTGAGTAGGAGTCAGCCAGGTGGCTAAGGGAAGAAATGAAGGACAGAGCGCATGCTTTGGAGAGTGTGCTAGTCAAGGGACACATTGAGAAGCTCAGATGGGGCTGACTGTTGCGTGAGAAGGAGATGGCAAGGTCGGCCGAATTCCCTTGTACTTCTGGATGTGCTTACACACAGGCTGAGCTGATAACCATGGTGTCCGACAAGGTCCTGGCCGAGAAGCAAAGCTGACAGATGTCTGGCTCCTGCTTGAAGTGGAACGCTGTCCCGGCAAGGTGAGACTGAGCTTATGTGAAACCACCCATGGCAGCTGGGGCTGAAATGAGAGACAGCCCAGAGGATGTGATGGGGGAGCATTGTGGGCATCTGCTGCAGAGGCGTCGTGCACAGGACTTTGGGACTAGGTTCTCCTGGATCACCAGTCACTACCAGGAAGCCTAGGAGGCCCAGATGAGATCAAGAAAGAAGCAGGATGGGGCCTAAAATAGCCCAGCCAAAGGTTTAAAGACAGTGGAGAAGTATTGGGCAAAGGGCTGCACCCCAGCTCCTGCTGCACCTGCTGGCTCCTCTGGACCAGACTGACCTCAGCAGAAATCCAACCTTCGCTTCCTCTTTGAGACTGGGTGGGATCCTGACTCAAACACTGGGGATGGACATTCGGGAAAACAATAACCAGGCACTGGGGTGGACAAATCCGGCTTAGATAATGGTTTCAGAAAAAGAAACCTGAATTCTATTTAGCAGAACATGTAATTTCCAGTTTTCCATGCTCCTCACCACTCCCTATTAAGCTCTGATTCATTAACAACTTCAGCTTCCTTTCCTGACACTCAAAGTGTTTGAGATGAAGACTTCTGTCAGAAAATAGATAATGGAAGTCTGACCCAGGTCAGCTTGGGGATGGCCAGATAAAAAGGTCAGAGGGAGAGCTGTAAGAGGGGCATGAGGAAGGCCGGGAGAAAGTATGGTCACTTAGCAGAGAGAGGACGGCGTGGACCACAAGTCCAGTATCAGATGAAGGTTAGGCAAGATGTGTATTTGTAGCATCCATTGGAGGTAGCACTGAGCAAAACTAAACCAAGTCCTGTTTGGTCCCTGTGGCATTGTGAGGAATTCTGAATTTTAAGAACCAACTTTATTAGAGTCAATTTGGTTCACTATTGACTTCTCCACCAGGGTTCTGATTAATAAAATCAAAGTTTTATTCAAATTATTAAGAACAAGACAAGACCAGTTACCCATTCCCCCCATGGTTTTCCATCCCTGCTCCTCTGACAAGCATCTTCACATCCACCCCTGTGAACTGGATTATCTTGGTCCACTTTTCCCAATTTGGGCCCATTCTCTTCTTTACCTTTCAAGCTCAATTCCCCTCCCTAGGACATCTGCCTACTGCTTTTCTTCAAGGCTGGGTTGATTTGGACCATTTCTGAAAGCTTTTCTCTTATCAATTTTCCTGTCCACGGCAGTTGGCCGCTTTGCTTGACAGCTGCCAAGGCCTGTGTAATGCAGACATTTTCTTTCTCCTCATTCAAGGGCATCAAGGCAGGGCCTCCTAACGTTTGAAAATGGAAAAAATTTGCAGAGATTACTCACCAGCAGCCCCAGTACGAGTGCCTCGTCTGGTCATGGTGCCTGGGGTATGAGAGGATGGATTCACCAGAATTTCCCTTAACTTTCCTAATGAGGGGGTTCTTGTTCCTCTTCCCTGAGTGGGAAGGAGCTGATAACAGTGAGGGAACCTTTGAGTCTATAGAACTTCCATTTCCCTCCTCTGGCTCCTGCGCCTGCTGATTCTCTCTGTGAGATCAGGCCCCAGAAACACAAATTCTCCAATGAGCCTATATTTTCAGTCTTTTTCCCAACTAGCATTTCACAGTTGGCTTTCTGGATAAGAAGGATTCCTAACATCTGTAAAATAATTTCTCATCACATCTGCGTAAGAGTCTCTTACAACTGTGGCAGCCTTGAGTATTCATTATCTCATTTGATCCTTACAACTGTCATGTATAATCATGATAATGATGATAAAAATTATTTAATGCTTAATCTGTTCCAGGCAGAATCCTAGAGGTTTTATGCTACCTAATTTAATTCTCTCAGACCCTATAATGAGGAAATTTTATTATCCCCATTTTTCAGATGTGGAAACTAAAATCTAGAGGTGTCATATCTCTCAGGCAAGGGCAACCAGCTTTTCAAGGTCATGATGTCTTTTGGTTACAGGGCCGTGGAGGATGGCAGAATACACAGCCTCAAAATAGGCCAGATTATTCTGAACCGAAGGCAAATGGGAAGAAGCAGATACAAGAGAAGTTTTCTGCCTTCTCCCTATTTGCCTGAAAGCAAGACATACGTTTGTAAAGGTATCTCCACCCTAATAGGAAGGACAGAGGTTGTTCACTGGATATAACTCCAGAATCTTAGTCTAGAAACAGCACTAGCGGAATCTAGATAACAGACCTGGCTTAAACTAGCCCTTGTCTACCACTGGTTTCCTCATATATTTGCTTTGCCACCCCTAGCAGCTCAAAGTCCTTTTCTTGTGTCATGTCACTTCTCTCAAAATGTATTGCTCTTCTGTTAAGATGCTATATAAGCCCAAGTTCTAACCACTCCTTTGAGTTACTCACGACTGGATACTCCCATATGTCTGGGCAATGCATATGTTAATAACCTTCTGTTTCTTTTTCTGTTGGTAAGCTGTCTTTTGTCAATCTAATTTACAGGGCCCCAGCCAATGAACCTAAGATGAGCAGAGGGAAAAAAATTGTTTCCTTCTCTGTAGGTGATACCAAAGACCAGGTGCCCCATCTCATCATCTTGTGCTTGTTTTATTATATCAGCTTGTTGCAAACGTATCTTCTAGGACAGTGCTTCCCAAACTTTAACGTGCACAGAATCTCCTGGGGAATCTTGTTAAAATGCAGATTCCCATTTAGCAGGGTGAGGCCCGTGAGTCTGCATTTCTAACAGGCTCCTGGGTGAGGCTGGTGCTGCTGAGCCAGGGACCACACTTTGAGTAGCAAGGCATTAGGAGGTTGGAGATGTGGCCCCAGTCTTCAGTCCCTTTTTTGAGATTAAAAATCACTTTCAAAAGAGAGTTTTTGCCACCTGATCCTCGTCTTGCTCGCTTTGACCACCCTGCAAGCGACTGCTTTGAATGGGCAGCTGAGCTGGATCTTCTGAAAGGCAAAGAGCAATTACTGGAGAAGCTCAGAGAATCTGCGTTATGGGGCATCAGAGTTCCTCCTTCTGGGAGCTGGGGAAGACATTGGTTGTAGAGAAAAGGGCCAGGGCCGATTAACTCCAAGGCAGCCTGACTTGGTATGAGAGAAGGATGAAAGCAGGGAGGAGATGCGTTTTTTATTACAAAGGATACATTTTTTTTCCCCTCAGATTATCAAAGCATTGTGTATCTTTTACAAATCATTTGCAAGACACTTAAAATAACAAAATAGCAATTTAACTCAGAGCTCAAAAGCTAGCAATAACCACTATTTACATTCTTTATGTATTTAAAATGGTTTTTTAAGCTAGATGAAGACATCAACTGGTAGATAAAACAGTTGAGATCACACTGCGTCTTTAGATTTATGTTCTGCAGTTGATTTAAAATTCCATTAGAAGCATCTCCCTATGTTATTAAGGATTCTTGGTAACCACCATTTTTGATGGTTGCATAATTTTCCATTTTTTGTCCCTATCACCATTTCCTTAACAATTCCCATATTTCTGTTCTTTCCCGTTATTTTCAAGTTTTCACGATTATGATTGATGCTGAAATAAATCTTGCTTTACATTTTTTATAGTCTCCTTATAATAAATTCCTAGGAGTGAAGTTAGTGGAGAAGTGTTTCTAGGCATTTTTAAGATTTTAGCTTCATACTGCCAAATTGCTTTCCAGAAATGCTGTTTTCTGAAACGGAAGTTTTACAGATGTCTTCTTCAAAATATGACCCTGGACTGTGAGACTGAGCCCATCCTAAGAGCCTTCCTCCTTGGGGAAGTTCACACTGTGTCCCAGCTCTGTGCTTTGCGATTGTTTTCCGAGTCTTGCCTTCCTCTCATTATCAGAAAAGTGGCAGTGGAGGACCAATTTGGTTCTTAATGCACTTTAACTAATTGCACCGTATGTTCCACATTTGGGTCACGGTAGTTTTGGATTCTGTTTCTGTGTCTTCAGGGAAGGAAATGAAAATGAGCCAACAGGGGAAGGAACCAGTGATGTAGGAAGCCCAGCTCCCTGTGCCTCCAGCTGCACTCTCCATCCCGATCTGCCACAAGGTGATGTGCAGAGGAGGACTGGGTACAAAGACCCACCCAAGGTTGCCTTTCTGGTCGATTTGATTATCTGGCAATTTAATTGTCATTAAGTTTAACTGTAACTAAATTGCCTGTGATTTGATTGTGGGTTGTTTCTCACCCCCAAAGTTGTATTTTGTTGTTGTACAAAGTTGTATGTCTTGTGAAACATTTCCTTGTGGAAATGTGAGTCATAGTTCCTCATGGAAGATGTGAAGATAGCTGGGCTGTCCAGGAGGCAGCATCCTGTATCACCAGGCGACATCCTGTATCATCCTGGCAAGGCCATTTTGGAGCCTTGTCTGTACTGGGCATGAGGCAGGGCTTGGGTCTGAGGACCCCAGGCAGTCCAAGTTCTGCAGCGGAGGAAGGAGGACATATGAAAGAGGTGCTGGGCACAGCGACGTTTACTGTCAACTCAGAGGCGAGTGAGGAAGAGGCAGGTGGATAGAATTGAGCCCTAAGCCTCAGGATAGACTCCAAGTGGTGGGAGAAAGATCCTGAAGCACAAATCTGAGACGTCCACAGTTTGATCTGAGCCTGGCCTCAGATGGAGCCCAGATCCTAACCTGAGCATTGATCTTAGTCACATCCCAAGTATTACCTTAGTCACAACCTAGACTTGTCTCCAGGCTCACTGAGCCCTGACAAAGCCTCCATGTTACTCGGACACTTGCTGCAGAGTTCAGCTGTAATCTGGCAACTGAGCCTTAGGCCCGACCAAGAACAACCCCATTTATCCATTCAAGTAATATTTATTCAGTGCTTACAGAATGCATGATTCCAGGTCATTCTCTGACCTCAGAGCCTTATCATCTCTTCTCGATATTAGCTCGGGAGTTAGTGAGATGATCTGTGTGCCAGGTTACTGCATCTCCTGTACCCATCTATTACCATTACATACCCTGACCACAACCTGGGCCCGCCTCACCTGCATCACTGTTGGGGGACAGTAGTCTTCTCAGGGTGTGGGAAGCAGCTCTTGTATGGCTTTCCAGAAGCCCTCGTGAAATGTTGCCTCCCCTGGTCTTACATGCATGGTTCTCTGAGTCTAACAGTCTAATAGTCTGCATGGGTCCCCTCGTTTGCTCTGATCCCAGCTCACTCCCCTGCATCTTCGCAGCCTCCCTCCTTCTGCTCTCCTGTCTCACTGGAAAACACTCCAAGAGGAGGAGACTTCTGGAGGAGGTCTTTCCTTCTTTGGCTTCTCTTTACACACCAAACTGCTTCCTCTCCGCTCAGATGTTCTGAGCATAGAGAGGATGGCTTCTCTGGGATCCAGACCTGGATGTTCTCTTGCCTCTTCCAAAGGCGATGATGGTCTCTGTCTTAGTTTGTTCGAGCTGCAATAACAAAGTACTACAGACTGGGTAGCTTATAAGGAGGAGAAACATATTTCTCAATTCTGGGGTCTCTTTTATCAGGACACTAATCCCATTCATGAGGCCTCTGCCCTCATGACCTAATCAAATCCAAAAGGCTCCACCTCCATCACACGGGGGATTAGGATTTCAACCTAGGAATTTTGGAAGAACACGAACATTCTTCTTGACACTGGACAGAGCTCTGTAGCCCCAATCTGGGGCACAACGTGGGTGGAGGTTGCCACCTGTTAGTGACTCCAGAGGATCATTCCTGATTCATTTATGATTCAGACAGTGGTGCTAGGCTTCTAAAGTCAGCCGTCACTTAATAACAGGGATACATTCTGAGAAATGTGTTGTTATGCAATTTCATCATGTGTGAACATCATAGAGTGCACTCATACAAACCCAGATGGTATAGCCCCCTATATATGTAGGCTCTATGGTGCAGCCTATTGCTCCTGGGCTACAAACCTGCACAGCAGGTTGCTGTACTGAATACTGTAGGCAATTGTAACACAATGGTATTTGTGTATCTCAACATACAGACACATTGTCGAGGTACAGCAAAAATATGATATAAAAGATAAAAAATGGTTCATCTGTATAGGGCACTTACCATGAATGGAGTTTGCAGGACTGGAAGCTGCTCCGGGAGAGTCAGTGAGCGGATGTGAAGACCCAGAACATTCCTGGACACTACTGTAGACTTTCTAAATACTGTAGGCTTAACCTACACTAAATTTATAAAAGGTATTTTTCTTTCTTTGACAATAAATTAACCTTAGCTTATGGTAACTTTCTTACTTTATGAACTTTTAAAGATATTTTAACTTTTTGACTCTTTTGTAATAACAGTTAGTTTAAAACACAAACATATGGTACAGCTGTACAAAAATATTTTCTTTCTTTATGTCCTTATTCTATAAGCTTTCTTCTATTTTCTAAATTTTTAGTATTTTTTTACTTTTTAAATGTTTTTGTTAAAAACAAAGAGACAAACATACACATTAGCCTAGGCCTGATACACAGGGTCAGGATCATCAATATTGCTGTCTTTGACCTTCACATCTTGTCCCACTGGGAGTTCTTCAGGGTCAATAAGATGCATGGAGCTGTCACCAGCAACACCACAAACACATGAGTAATGCATTGTGCTATGATGTTACGGTGGCTGTGATGTCACTCGGCAACAGGAATTTTTTATTTCCATTATAATCTTATGGGGCCACCATCATATATGGGGTCTGTCATTGACCTAAACGTTCTTAGGTGTTGCATGACTGTAGTAGTGTTTGAGGTCCTGTGACATCATCAGCCTGACTTCCTCCTTCAAAGATAAGTACCTGGGCATTCTGAACATTTCTGTTCTGTGTGATGTCCACCATTCTGGCATGCTCCTACCAGGCGCCAACCCCCAGACTGTGTGGGTGTCACCCAACGACGCAAAGGTGATTCTGAATTCTGAATAAGCTTTCAGTCATCATATCTCACGGGGATTGCATCTGCAGGAACTGCTCATCTCTCTCTTGGAGACTGGTGGGAGGGTAGGCATGGGTGAATTCCTTTCCACGCTACAGAGAACTGGACCAGCAGAATCCACCAGAATGGGGCCCCTTTTTTGCTAGCACCAGACTGACACAGAGTCATGGAGAACAGCCATTGGGAGGAAGCGGTGGTTGTCTTCCTTATACAAAGGAATGGAAACATCACTTTGCTTGATCCTTAATACAGCTTTTTCAGTGAGTACAATTATCCCCGTTTGCCTGATTAAGAAATTGAAGATCAGAGATGTTAAGGAAACTGCAAGCTCAGTTACTGGCACGACTGGGGTTTGAAGAGACAATTTCCACATTTGAATGAGGATGCTCTAGCATAGAGAAAACCACAAAGAGTTGGACTTGTGGAATACAAGATAGAACTTCAATTTTCATATGTTTTGTGATTCTTTTTAACTGGGTTCTCTCCCTTTGTCCCTGCCTGAGATACTTAGAACTTTAGAGTAAGAATGGATCCCTCAGACCCTCAGGTCAATATTCCTACTTCATATAATAGGAAACCAAGGTCAACTTGCTAAAGTGACAAGCAGATTACCAGCAGGAGGAATTTTCCAGGACAGAGGTGATGTGCCAGAAGGAAAAAGAAAAAAGCACAGGTTTTCTAATAGATGATAACCAAGTTTCTTAACATCTTTCAAACTTCTCTGTTTCCTTATTTGTAAAATAAGAATAAGAATACATACCATCCAGGGCCATGGAAAGAATTAAATGGAAGTGCATTTCTGAAACACCTGACACTGTGCCATAAAAGTTTAAAGAAAATAACGGGTTCCAACTTGCAGAGTGAGTCTAAAATCTAAAACGTTGGGAACCCCAATCAAGTCCCTCTGTATTCTGTCTTCCCTTCTCGGCCAGCCTTTCTTTACCTGTGCCTGCTCCCTGTAGCCTCTTCTCAGGGCCTCTGCTGCAGCCCACCTCTGTCTGCTCACTCCCCGCCCCACGCACACCCTCTAATGTTCAGCCTCCGAGCATCTTCTTCTTTCCGTCACTTTCTGCTTGTCTGAACTGTTTCCGGTCTCAGAGAACACCCGTTTGACCAGTTCAATGCCCGTGGACCTCTGCCTTCTTTCTTGTTTCTTGTAAGTTGGTGGCTTACTGGTAGTTCTCAACAGTGCCTGGTCTATTCCAGCAGTTTTGGAGCTGTTTTATCTGAGGGATTGTAAGACCCTCAGCAGCAGAGCTCTCGTTCCTCACACGGCTGAGTGCAGCCCTCAGTTCGTGAGAGTAACACCAGGCAGGGCCTGCCCTCTGGCATTTCCTAGACCAGGATAGTCTAGAACAGTGCGTGGAATATGGAAGAGAAAGGGAGGAAGAGGTTTAGCATCTTCTGCTGTTATACCCCTTTTCTTCTTGTTGCTCTCCTCAGCCCGTGATATATATGCACACACACACCCCTACACCCACACACACACCTTAGCAAAACAGAGCACAGAGCCGGGCCTATTCTAACACAGCAAAGTCTTGCGACTGGTTTCTTCCAAGCAGTTTCTTGTGAGTCTCTATTGTTATGAACTGATTTTGCCCATGACCTAATTTATCTAAACAATTCAGGCTAATTTTGTCATTGTCTCATGGCTCAAAGAGTTTGGCTAATTGCTTAGTGCTCTGTCCTCTGATGGACAGGTCTTTCCTCAGCTGTGTGAGACATGCACAATGAAGAAGAGGAGGAAGAAAGAAGCTAACCCACTGAGCTATGGTTCTCCTGATGTTGGGGGGTTGAGAGAAAATTTGAGCCTAAATGCTTTCCAGAAACTTCTATAAGACTTGCTTTAAACACAGGCCTATCCCAAAGCTGTACACATAAAATCTGACAGAGCTCACTTAATTTTCCCAACTCGGAACCGTCTGCCAGTTGTTCCCAATTGCCTCAGAGACAATAGAAAAGGGAGAGCAAAATCAGATTACTTCTGATTTGATTTCTTTCTCAGTTTCATGGATCATAGGTTTAGGTTATTTTAAGAACTGCTGCTGAAGAAGAAAAGGCGAGAATTCAATATAATATTACTGGTAACATGACCGAACGGGTCTGTGAAAACTTCTTTGCCTTGACCTTCCTCCCTCCCTTCTTCTCATGCATCTTCCCCTCCTTTTCTCAAACAAAATTTATCAAGCCCCAAGCCACAGCCTAGGAACCGAGGACAAGGAGATAAACGAGGATGATCCCTTTCCCCGGTTCACAGGCCGGTTGGCAGAGGCGACATCATAGGCTGGGCCCAGTTTCAGATCAGAACTCCGGCAATAACCGGAGTGACGCTGGGCGTGTCCTTCTCCTTTGGATGCCTCAGTGTTCTCTCCTGTAATTACCGCTGTCTGTCAGATTCAGTGACATCAAAAGGGTGAAATCTCCATGGAAAAAGGAGCTTGAAGCAAGAGAGAAGAGATTGCAGCAGACAGGATTGTAATAATGCTGAATTTTAAGATTCTTCAATCCTCACTCCTTTTTTGCAACGTTTGTTTTTAGCAGACTTTCTTCTTATACACAAAAGAAAAGCTCTTCATAGACACATTATTAAGAAAGATAATAGCTCACATTTACAAAGTTCCTACTTGGTTGCTAGGCCTTGAGCAAAGTTCTGGATATGAATTACGCATCTCATGGCTTCTGAGACTGGGAGGGATTGGGGTACCGAGATGGCAGAGCAAGTCAGTTGGCAAACCAGGATTCTAATTTAGGCATGTTAACTTCGGCGTGCAGCATCTTAACTACTAATTTATTCTGCCAAGAAAAAAGGGGCCAGCTAATCTCACTGTAAAGTCATTTTGGTTAGCGTGCTTCCTTCTTTCTAATATTTACAAGTTTTAGTTTGACTTCAACTGCATTGGGCTCCACTGTCACATTGACATTCAGTACCATTGGTAATGCAAATTAAAACCACAATAACTCACATCTGTTAGAATGGATATCATCAAAGGCAAGAGATAACAAATGCTGGCGAGCACATGCTTAATTTTATCAAAATCTTCCTCAAGACCTATTGAGACTATTTTGACCACAAATATGGTTAATAATATCAATAAGTTTATAAATATTGAAGCTCAGCATCACTAATAATTAAGGAAATGCAAAATCACAATGCAATGCCACTTCACACTCGTTAGGGTGGCTATTATCATACAAACAGGAACCAAGTGCTGGCGAGGATGTGGAGAAATGAGAACCTTGTTCACTGCTAGTGGGGACATGAGATAGTGTAACTGCTATTGAGAATAGTATGGTGGTTACTCAAAAAATTAGAAGTAGAATTATCATATGACCCAGCAATGCCACTTGTGACAATATATCCAAAAGAATTACATGAAGAAACTCGAAGAGATGTTTGACCCGACATGTTTATAGCAGCACTATTCACAGTAGCCAAAAGGTGGAAGCAGCCCAAGTGCCTATATGTAGGTGAATGGATAAACAAAATATGGTATCTACATGCAAATAGAATATTATTCAGTCTTAAAAAGGATTAAAATCCTGACGTATGCTATAACATGGATAAACCTTGAAGACATTATGTTAAGAGCAATTAGTTAGTCACAAACGGACAAATACTATATAATTCCACTTATATGAGGCACCTAGAGTAGTCAAATTCATAGAGACAGAAAGCAGAAGAGATGTCACCAGGGGCTGGGGAGAGAGAGGAATGGGGAGTTATTGTTTAATGGTTACAGAGTTTTGCTTTGTGAAGATGAAAATGTCCTGAAGATGGATGGTGATGAGAGGGACACAACAATGTGAATATATTAATGCTACTGAACAGTACACTTGAAAATGGTTAAAATGATAAATTTAATGTTATATATATTTTACCACCATAGAAAAAATGGCACTTTTGCTTCTGACTGTGACAGAGGAACTGGCATTAGCTTAGCCCTTTTGCCACAAACATAAAACTGGATAAAATATATGAGGTGATTTTTCAGCCAGTGCAACACTGCATGTGGAAAAGAAAACTAGTTCATTAGGCAAACTCATCATCGTCTCAGGTCTCTGCTGGTGGCCAATTTTGTGATGACAATGCAGTGAGCTGGAGTCCAAGCAGAGAACAGCAGTAAACTGATTAGAGAAGGCAGATATTAGGGTCTGAGGAAGTTAAAGGTGTTGGAATTTGAGAGGCATGCACTGGAGGATAGGAAGCTGAGCAGAGGTTTCCTCATGAGTCCCCATGTGTCCCCAGTGAAGAGCTCAACTTGTGCAAGTAGATAGTGAGATTTAGAAGATGTAGCTGCTAGAGGGTGGAGAACAGAACAGATACTAGAGTTCAAGCGGTGGTCAGGGACGTTGGAGGCACCCAGCTGAGACACTGCAAAGGCCTTCCCTCACAAGGCACGATTGCACTCTCAAGTAAGACCTGCTTTAGACGGCTCTAATAAAGTCTGAAGGCAAACTCTAACAAGATTTTGAGAAGAGAAGAGTTTGGAGGTGGCGTCTTGCCAAGTTAGAGAGGCTGGGGAAACAGATTTGATTTTCAACAGATTATGGAAGCATAACAAAATGTAAACAAAATCTACTCAATTTCAAGGTGAGCAGTCAGTAATCAAATTACCTACTAGTATGAAAGCCAACACTCTTCAGAGGAAGATAACCAAATCCCAAGTCCATACAACTTAACACAAATATGTCCAGCGTAAAATTAAAAATTGCTGAATGTGGGCAGAACTTAGAAAATGTGACACTTAGTCAGGGAGAAAAAAAGCCAATGGAGACTGAACACAAGATGGCCCTTAATATGGATTTAGCAGAAAACAACCAAACTTTAAAGCAGCTACTCTGAAAGTGTTCAAAGCACTAAAGGAAATACATTCAAAGAATTTTAAACAAATTATCTTATTGAGTGAAGAGATCAGGAATCTCCATAGAGAAATGGAAACTACAAAAATAACCAAATATAAATTTTGGAATTGACTAAAATGAAAACAATTCATTGAATGGTCATATTGACAGACTGGAGATGGGGGTGGGACAGGGGGAAGAGACAGTGAACATGACCACAGATCCAAAGAAATCTAATCTGAAGAAGGGATAAAATGAAGACAGCAAAAATTCAACACAGCCTCAGGGCTCTGTAGATCAATATCATATGGTCTAACATATATATAAATAGGATTTCCAGAAGGAGAAAAGAAAAAGACTAGTATAATACAGAAAAAATACTTGAAATGTAATAACTGAAAAGTTACAAAATGTGATGAAAAACAGTGACTGACACATATGAGAAAGTCAATGACCTACAAACAGGATAGATACCAGGAAAACCACTTCTATGTCTATCATAGTCAAACTACAGGAAACCAAAAATAAAGAGAACATCTTGAAAGCGTCCAGTGGAAAAAAAGTCTTGTTTTGTAAATGGGAAAAAAGATGAGATTTACCACTAACTTCCCATCAGGAAGAGGGAAGGCTAGAAAACAATGGAATGATATCTTTAAAGCACTGGGATGGTGCTGGAGTCAGTCCATCAGAATTCTACATAAACTAAAAACATCTTTCAAAACTGAGGCTTTAATAAAGACATTTTCTGATAAACAAAAGCTGAGAGAATTTGTTGCCAGCAGGTCTTCAATAGAAGAAATTCTAAATAATATCCTTAAGCCGAAAGGAAATGGTACCAGAATGAAACTCAGATATGTAGGAAGGAGAGACAGTCAACAGAAACTGAAAATAAGCAGCTAAACATAAAAGATGATGCAATTTTTCCACGGAAAAATTCCATAAATATTAACTGACTGTTAAAAATAATAACATCCTAAGGGAGGATTTATAATGTTTATGGAAATAAAAAAAAGAGCACTAAAGGGAGTTGTATACATAAAATTATACTGTTCTTAAGTTATTCCATTTGAAATGTGATAAGTGGGAGGTGTGAAGAGAGAAGTGGAAAGTTGTAACATCAGAAGTGGAAAGCATCATGTGTGAAGTACAGTATCAATCTAACTAGATATTGAAATTGAAAACTACATTTTGTTAGCCCTATAGCAACTACTAATGAAATAACAAAGAGGTCTTGCTGAGAAGTTAGTAAAGGAAATAAAACAAATTATTGTATTGGACGAATACCCTCACACTCCCCAAAAAGAAAAAAGTAAGAAAAGAACAACAGAAGAGCAAAACCGGAAGACACAAATGGAAGAGAAATGGCAAGATGATGGACTTCAGCCAACCACAGGAGTAGTCACGTAGAATATAAATGGACTAAATACTCTAAAAATCAGAGCTTCTCAGACAGAAAACAAGCAAGATCGAATCCTCTGCTCTTGACAAGAGACACAAAGAAATTCCAGGCCTGTGTGGTTTCACCAATAAATTCTATCAAACATTCAAGGAAGACAGAATTCCAGTCTTACACCACTCTCCCGGAAATCAGAGGGGGAAGAATTGCTATCGACCTCTTTCAAGAGTCCAGCATTCCAAAACCAGACACTCATATTATCGAAAAAGAAAACTACAGACCAATATCCCTCATGAATATACATATGAAAATCCTTAAACTATTAGTCAATGGTATCTGTAATTGGCCTGCTTTCTCTTCCATTGGTACATTTCCTCTTTTAGCCCTTAGTTAAATTTATCAGAATGTTGTTTGTTTTATTGATATTTACAAAGACCCATAAAAGCATTAATTTTAATTTATGTTTTATTTTAATATAATTTCAGCTTTTAGGCTGTGTTAAGGGTCTGTGTGTGTCTAGAATGTAATATGTTTTATTTTGTTTCCAATATCCTACGGCCATTTAAAAAGACTGTGAAGTATAAAATATATACATCTAGCAAATAAACTTTATTTACTGTATTATTCAGTTTCCCTATAACCCATTTATTCTTGGCTATTTGATCTGTTAAAGATTTGCAGAATTGGCTTAGTGTCCTAACTTGGTTATGGTTCCATTAATTTCCCCTCATAATACAGCACTTGTTTTATTTACGCTGATTCAGTGTTATCTAGCATAAACACATTGTGTATTGAAAGCAATTATCACTATCAGTCATGTTATTGATACTAAATATACCTCCTGTTTATCTTTAACTATCCAGTTCAGGAATCTCTTCCCCTAACAAGCCAGCTATCATTCCCCAGGCTCCCTTCCTCCACATCCCCTCTGCCCTGGCAGGTGCTTAATTCTTCTGTTGTGCTCACAGTCCTGTATTAATGTGATGTACTGTGTGATGTTCTTCCTCATTAGACTGTGACTTCCCTGAGAATAGGGTTCATGCCTTATTTTCTTTTAAATTCCAATTCTTAGCATAGTTCCTGGATTTGGCATGGAGCTGGGTAAACATTTTTTGAATCGGATTGAAAGAAAAGTGACAAAAAACAGTAAGAATTGAGAAGCAGTCATTGCAGGTCTTAGAGGATGTGCTGGGTATGAAGTCAGACAACGTGAAGAGTTTGAAAACAACCCTAAAAACAGAAGGAAAGATGCAAGCAGCTTAGAAACCGCCCTCACCACCCCTGCTCCGCCTCTCCCCCAGCTCCTTGCCTGGCTCTTCTTTCAGTGTGTCAGCTGCCCAGTCTCCTCCCTGTACCTCCTTCCCTCACCTTTTACCCCGGAGTGAAGCAGGGCAGAGGGCATGCTGTTTGTGTGGCAAGTCTGCAGGATAAAAACCCTGTGTTTTGACAGCTCAGTGGAGTGAAATAATTCCTTACAAGCCACCTCTTTGCGCGGTTCTGCCTTACCTGGGAAGAGGATAACAAGGCAATAGCTTGATGCTCTGTAGAGTCGGGGATGAGCAGTGGGAGAATGCGTGTTGTGGGTTTCAGTGTCAGACATCACGCACACGCAGCTCAGGGAGTGCTCTTGGGTGAGGCTGGTGACAAGCCTGGGACTGGACAGCAGCAGCGTCGCACCTTCAGCCAGTGGGCCACCTGCTCCCGACCCGCTGATTCCTCATACCTCTTGAGCTGTAGTTTCAGCTGGGGTCAGTCTAAGCGGAGATGAGTCCCAAACTACTTCTCCAGCTGTAAGCTATTGCTTTTCGTCTCCACCCTGCTCAGTCTTCTCACCTGGGGAGGAAGGGGCAGGGAAGGGATCTGACCAAGAGGACCACTTGCAATTCCCAAAAGTAGTTGCTTTACACACTGGCCTTTGCGCTTCCTTTGCCCTCAGCCTGGAATGCCCACCGCCCGCGCCCTTTGCACCTCTTGCAATTCTATCAATCTTTCAGGAGCCAGCTCAAATGTCAACTCTTCTAGGATGCCTTTCCTTGATTGTAAGGAGTGTTGATGATGTCCTTCTGTGTGCTTCTAGTATAACCTGGTCATTTAGCTATCATAATTTTTTAACATACAGACAATAGTGAATACTTTTGTTAAGATATCTTTCTCTCTTATCATCCTGCGGGATCCTCACAGACAGGACAAATATAATCCATCTTTTTTTACTCTCAATACCTAGTGGTTAGCACATAGTAATACTCAATAAAGGTTGTGAATTTATCAGAATTGAGGGGGTAAATGAATTAACTCACTGAAAACTGGAGGGAAGAATGTTTTGGTATGGAGGACCGGCCTTCTCAGAAATGTATCTGGTATTTCTGATTTCCAAAACTTTGCACATATAAGTTCCCACTGTCTAAAACATTCCACCACTGACTCATTTTCAAGGACTCGTAAGAACCTTAAGTCCTTGGCTAGAAGGAACTCCAGCTCCCTTAATCACTAAAGCAACCTCATCTGCAGGCTCTGGAGCCCAACAGATGTGGAGTCACGTTTCTCTTCTAACCTTGCTAGAGTCTTCGTCTTGGTTAGGTTGTAATTTTTTGAGTGAATTTTATCAGCAGTAAAATGCAGATATTAACTCCTACTTCTTTTGGCATAACCAACTGCCTGTGAATGTTTATATTCTAATAACTTTTGCACGAAATCTAGTCTGTGATTTATGGCATTCCCGGCGTCCCCAGAGTATCGTGGAGATTAAATGAGATGGCATAGACCACTGATCGGAATGGCATTGGGAGTTCATTGCCACGAATCTCCCGTTGCTTGAAACACAGCAATGATGGATGAGCTGCGCTTACAAACAAGAGGAAGCTCTTGGGGGCCCAGAGCCTAACTGGAGCCTTCTGTAGTGAGCAGAGCCGAAGTTGCAGGCCCGCTGAGTTCTACATCTGGAAGCAGGCAGAGGCAGCCTGGAGTGACTGTGACATCTGTGAGGTAATGGGAATCAAATGCACTCCACACGGGGTGGGGGTCCCTAGCCAGCGCATTGCATGAAACAAGAGTAAGGGCAGCATTTTTGCACCTGGGAAATAAGGTAGAAAAAAGATCCTGTGGACTCTGTTCTGGGGCTGTGGCTTATATAAACTGTTCACGCCTTGGCTGAAGAAATATTTTAAAAATTCACTTAGGATTTGACCCAATTCCTTGCTAAAACAGTGCTGGGATCTGCTGGGTGATATTTGCAATATCAGTCCAGGAGGGAGCCCCAAGCCACCAATATAAGATCTGATTATGGTCTGGATGCGGGCATCCGGATACAATTGTGAAGCCTCTCGATTGCAAGCCGTGAGTATAGAGAGAAGACAAATAAAATGCCAAACGAAGAAAACAGCCTCTCAAGATGAGTCTGCAAAGGGCAGTTTCAGGCAGCCTGGGACGTTCTAGGAGCTCACAAAATAATGGCACCATCTTTCCTTTTCTGCAGTGGTGCTATCACTTCCTAATTTTTCTTATACATATTTAAATACTCATATTTTCTTCTAGACAATGTGCTCCTTAAGTGGTTTTCTCTAGTCCCCCCGCCCCCCTCCTTGCAGGAGTACAAGCCCCGGGAAAAAAGTAGAAACTCAGGGACTGTTGGCTTTTGGCAGAAATCTGGGTATGCCAGATGCTGTGACTTTGTAGTGGAATCATTGCAAAGAACCAGTGGGTGTGATCAATGTCTGCATGAAAGGGAGCTTGAAATACTTTCTTTCCGTCAGACCATTTCTGAAGACCAGGTGGTTGCTCTGGGGAGCTTTTCTTATTTCTTAGTGGTAATAACATCCTCCACAACACAGCTTCAGTGCGCAGGAATCCTTCTGGCCATGGATGCAGCCTCCACTGGAGAGCAGGAAAGTCTCAGGCCAAGACCCTCCTGTGTTCAAGGCTCGTCAAGTGTATTTCATCTTTCTGGCTGGCCAGTACTGTTTAGTGTTATTCTCCCCACTGTCTTTTTGGATCTTTCTTTTTTCCCTCCACCTATGTCATTTGCTTGTGCCGGCAGCTGTGTGCTCTATAGTCTGGAGAAGCCAGTTGCCTTCAAAACGGTAGGATGGTTTCCTTTGTTATTTATTTTTTTTTCCTCCCATGTTTGATTTGATATTTTCTGTGAATTTCCCATCATTTGGAAGCACTCTCTCCGTGCAGAGCCTGGGGCTACAGTTTGTCTTTAAATGAACCTAACTTTGCCTCTGAAATTCTCTCCATTAGTTGTCACTATTTTCATCCCAGTCTGTTAGCCCACATTCATTCTTCAGCTTCTCTCTTTTTCACCTCTAGCTCCCCAGCACTCTCTCTTTGTTCTGAAGTGTCTGGGCTTCAAGAGGAAGAGCCCTGTGTCTTGCCGAGGCAGGCGTCTCACTGCCACCAGGAATCAAGTCAGCTCTCACTGTATTTAAATTTCATGAGCCAGCAGTCACACAGTATTCACATCCTCCTTTGAACTCACAACATTCTCATCTGAATGTGCATAAGTCAAAAGCCAGGCAAGTAAGGCAAGCCACCGCAGAGTGAGTGTTTTTAGACTCCAGTCTAGACTTAGCGGTCCAAAGCCCGTGTTTCCTCCATCCGCCAGGATGACCCCTCTCTGACCACCATCTGCTGTGCCCGCCTCTCTCTGTCCGCCCATCTCATCCCCACGCTTCTTTCTGGTGTTGCCAGTCTATTTTGCTTAGAATGCCTGTCATAGTTTTTGAAAGAGGGATATAAATCTTTTGCCTGGGCTGAAATACTCACTCATTGCTCAGTTGTTGGCAGTCTGCTACTGCCCTGACAAATTTACTGAAATTACAGTCCTGGCCTTTCTCCCCGGTCCACCTCCTATTGTTGAAAACTTTCTTCCTACCTGGCCATGGCTCTGCTTCTTCCTAATCCGGCCTCCACCTGCCCACATTGCTTCCTCACTGGACTCTGGCTGGGAACAGGTCTGCAAGCAAACAGATGTTAGATCAGCACAGTCCACTTTCCTGCCACTCAGCATCCATTCTCAACTTCTGCCTTTATTTAAATTGCACACAGCAGCAACTTCACGAGGCAGCAGGAGAAACAACATGTCCTATTATTCACTGGACTCATCTCCAAGTCTAGCATCTCAGGTGATATACCATCATCCCTATTACTCCTAGATGTGGCTTTGTGTGGTCTATTGACCTGGGAAGGGAAATGTTGATGTAAATACCACTCACGTACCTCACTCAAAATAATAGGGGAAGGGAAAAAAATAAAAGAAGAAATAACTGATTGATATACACTTCTATACTTAAAAATGTGCATCACTGCTACAATCTTATTTCTGTACCAAGCCATGGGCTGCTGTTTCTTCTTCCACCACACTTTTCAGGTTCTCTTTGCCTTCAGCCAGCATCTTGGCTGGTTGGGATTCTTGAACTGGTGGAAAAATGCAAAACTTCATTCAGGAAAAGTCTGAGTTCTTATAGCCCCACCTCTGTTGGCTTGCTTTTGCATTTTATTAACTTGTGCTTTTGGATATGGGTGCTCCAGTCAACTTTCTAGGTTCCAGACACAGTCCTTCCTGCCTCTAATGGTAGATGCGACACAATTCTCCTTTGTTAATTGGTGTAAATAACCCCAGTCAGAACAGTGCTCCATTCTCTTCTTTGTAGTTCAGTGGCCTGAAGAGCTCAAAATGTCTATGAGGCAACCTGACCTTCTAATTCAATGGGATTGTTAGTGATTATCCTGTGGAAGCAGGAAACCAAGACCTGTAAACCCAGAGAACCCCGAGTCACAAGGATAAAAGGCCAAAACAATTGTGGATGGGTTGTTTGGCATAATGTCACAAAGGGTTGCTCTCAAATCTGCTTGTGTACCACACTCAGGTAATGTGGCAATGGAAGAAATAACGACATCTATCAGCTACTGGTTCAAAGCATCTACCACAGCCTACAGGAAGCCTCCTACAGTCCTAGTGCACAAGATTTTGGCACCTTAACTAAGTCTTCAGTCAGGCATTCTACCATTTTATCAGATGAGTTGGGGGCTATGTGGTCTAGTCAGAGGATTTCGTGGGCTTAAGTCCATTGGCAAACTTACATGGCTGTAAAATAAAGTCTGTGATCAGAACTAATGTTACGAAGAAACCATAACACTTGAAAGGTAGTGTTGGAAGAGTTTCAAATGGGGAAGATAAATACATATTTAGAATAGATGTCTATTCTTGTGAAGAAAAATCACTGTTCCCTCCATAAAAGAAGGTGTCCAATGAACTGGAACTACTAACAAGTAGTGAAAGGTCCTGGATCAGGGGCTCAGCACTGGGCAGTGCTGTTAGCAAGGTGGGTACTCAGCACATGGAGTCAGGTCAGCCTTGGTGGGGGGAAACCCACGTTGTTAAACCCATGCTTACCTTCTATCGCTGCCACCCTAGCCTCTTTGCTCATGGACCTATTGATCAAGTAACAGGATGGCTAAAGAAAGAGGCTGAATTTCCATGCATTGGGCCATCATAAAACACTAAACATTACAAGTGAAGTGTTTTATATTTTATATTTTACTTATGATGTTAATCAGCTTCATGAATCCAGAGGTTTATGTCTTTCACCAATTTGGGAAGTTTTCAGCCATTATGTTTTCAAATACTCTCTTTATCCTCTTCTTCTAGGACCCTGATCACATAAATGTTGGATATTTTGTTATTATTCCACAAGTAGCTGAAACTCTGTTCATTTTTTTTAGTCTGTTTTCTCTATGTTGTTCAGATTGAGTAAACCATATTGGTCTGTTCTCAAGTTCACCGATTTTATCTTTGGCATCTCCATTCTACTGTTGAGCCCATCCCATGAGATTTTCATTTCTGTTATTGTATTATTCAGGTCTGTAAGTCCCCTCCCCCCTTTTTTTTTCTGGTGAGGAAGATTGGCCCTGAGCTAACATCTGTTGCCAATCTTCCTCTTTTTTCTTGAGGAAGATTGTCCCTGAGCTAACATCTGTGCCCATCTTCTTCTATTTTTTGTATGTGGGACACTACCACAGCATGGCTTGATGAGCAGTATGTTGGTCCATGCCCGGGATCCAAACTCATGAACCCCAGGCTGCTAAAGCAGAGCATGCAAACTTAACCACTAAGCCGCAGGGCTGGCTCCTATAATTCCCTCTTCAAAATAACTTCTATTCCTTTGCTCAGGTTTTCTATCTTTCCATTTGTTTCTGAAGAATTTGTAGTTACCTGTTGAAGCATTTTTATAATGGCTCATTTAAAATTCTTGTCAGATAATTCAAATATCTGATTCATCTCAATGCTGTTATGAGTGAATTGTCTTTTTCCTGCAAGTTGTGATTTTCCTGATTCTTGCTATGACTGGGTGGTTCTTTAACTGCTCTGGATCCTATGTAAATCCTTTATTTTAGCAGGCAGTCACCCTGTTTAGGTTTATCACAAAGGTTTCAGACTACGTTGGCAGGCTTTGGTTTCAAAGACAATTGAATTTGCAGTATCTTTGCAGTGCTATTTTGGTCTGCTGGATTTATCACATTTGGTGGGATGCCCAATGGTTCCTGCTGGTACTTCCTGAGGCTCTGGGAAGGGTTTCCTCAGGCTGGGCTGCCCGTTGCCACTAGGTGGACAAAGGAAATCTACAGCCCGTGGGAAGGGAGCGTGCTCCCCAGACCAGGCCCCTTGTTATGGCAGGACAGCCTCTGCTAGTGCTTTCAAACCTACGTGCTGTTGTCAGAGGGACTGTCACTCAGTCTGGCAGAGGAATGATCCTACCTGGGCTGCTTTCTGTTGCTAGGTTCGGGGTTGGAAAATGCTGGGCCTGGCCTCCTGTTGTTTGTTGTGTAGGACGAGGGGCACTAAGACGCCCTTTCCTTATGTTCTTTCTCCAGTGCTGGGTTCCCCAACCAGTTTGCCTTTCTCTTTCTGCTTTTCAGAGTTCTCCTCGATTGGCTCTCACGTTATTTGCAGGAGTTGTAGTTGTTCTTAGCGAGGAGAATCAGACGTAAACGAGTTTAGGACAACTTGTCTGGATACGGAGTCCCCAAGAGAAGAAATTTTTTTAAAAAAAGATGTCTATTGTTTTGCATTGCTGCTAAGTTAAAACCTTTCTTAATCTCTCCATTCTCATCTACAACCAATTTTCACAACGTCTATCATACATGCGCACACACACAATCATCGGTAAAATCCACATATAAGAATGAATGGGGGTGTGTGTGTGTGAGAGAGAGAGAAAGACAGACAGACAGAGAGACAGAGACAGAGAGATAATCTAAGAGAATTCACAACAACATGCTATGGAACTAGAAATAGTGTTTATAGAAAGAAGTAATCCAGAAATTATGAAACTCCAGCAGTAGCTGAAGTCAGAGCCAAAGGCCTTCATGAAGACCTGAGTCTCTTGTGCACTTAAAAACAATCTCTGAGAAAGAGAAAATTCCACAAAATGTGGCATGGGGATTCTAGGTGATCTTAACAAGACCAGGAGACGCCAGTCTGTGTGTGAATTAATGTACTTTTCCTTACTTTGAAATCAGGACTTGTGTTGTTTTGAGTTGTAAAATTGGTAAGGTGCTTGGAAACAAGTTTGAAATTTAGATGAAGTGGCTCTACATTCTTTATAATCACCTGTGTGATATCTGTGTTTGGATTTCAAGGTGACAGCTGATATAAAGCATCCCTTTGATGCTCTGAGCTGTCGAGAGAATAAAATCTGTGTTCATTTGTCTATTCATAATCCATGCACATCTGTGAATTTTGAGGTGGCACATCCATTTCTACCAGAAAGAGTGTTCAACATTTGGTTGGTAGCTGGTTCCATGGGCATGGTTGGAATTGCCAGCAGGAACATGCAAAGAAGGGAATCAAAATTAGTCTTGGGAGACCAATATATCTATGGGGCAGGCAAGGTCAAAGTCCTGAGAATGGAGACTCATACAGAACAGAGAAACAGTGGCAGCAATATAGTATTTTATCATATTACTCCAAGGAGAGAAGGATGGTAAGGTCAAAGACTTGCCCTTGAAGGAGTCTGAGATGGCATTGTGGCTGTCAGTTTCAGTGAGTGGTGGGAATGGAAGATAAATTGCGTTGGTTGAGCAGTGATCATGGAATGAAGAAGTCTGATCTTTAAGGAAAGATAGCATTTCTTGCTGAACTTTGCATTCCCAATAATGCCCTGTGGGGAATCTGGCACAAGACAGATGTTTAATAATACCCCCATTTGCTCACTTGGAGTCCGGGTTTCTCTGCCTCCTCTGGGTAACGGTTCTGGGCACTCTTCCAAGGAATGACTAAGTTTCCTGCAGCTAGCCTTGTGACTCCACCTCCTAATGGTGCTTGACACGCACCATTGTGAGCCCTTGGGACAAAGCCATTAGCCCCAGCTCTGCTGTGGCTGACCTCAGCCTACTCGCTAGTGAGGGCTTGACGCTTATTATCTTAGAGATGCTAGAGAGGGCACTGCAATATACACAAGGGTTTGCTTAGATGATTTCACAGAGTGATGACAATTCATCTTTTATAAGTGCAAATGTTAGAATAAAGGAAACACGCTGTTTAACAGCCGTAGGTTTAAGAGACAGTGTTGTCAATCATGGTCTCTCACTGGGCAAAGCCATTTTTAATTATCTGGTCTGGGAAAATAATCAAATGGAGAACATAGTTCTTGAACTGATGAATGAAAGTTGGATGCTGTCCAAATGATGCTTTTTTCCCCTGTGGTGCTGACCACCTGATCAGCACGATCCACCATTCTCTGCTGCTGTTTCTCATCTGGATGCTTTCTCTCCTCTGGAGTGGCAATGTTCCCTCAGCCATGACGGGGCCACCTAGCCTCCCCATTCCATCTCTCCTCTTGGCTGCAAGTAGGTGGTGGTTTCCCCGGGCCTTGTCCTCTGGCTCCATTCCCCTGTGTCCCTTTGAGTCTTTTAGGAGGCTCCCTTTGAACTAAAGAGTTGTACCTGGCTAAGCATCCTGTGCGTTTTTTTCCAAAGGAAAAGAGTCTCAAATGCATTGCCTCTGCACTATATGCTAAGCACTTCCACAAATTTTATCTCATTCAATCTTTACCACAACTCAATAGAGTGTGTTTTATTATCCCATTTTGAAGATAAATAAATTGAGTCTCAGATAAGACTTGCTTGTGATGACATATCAATTTTACAAATAAACTCATAATTTATAATCATGTCTGTCTTACCCAGAGCGTTGCATCCCATAATGCAAATTAAGTCCGCCTGATCTGCTTGGCACCTGGTAGCGCTTACTGTCTCCTCTACTGAAATATTCTTTCCCTGGGGCTGGATTCTTCTTTTCATTCAGGCACAAATTTAAATATTATCTCCTCATACAGCCTCTTATGATCACTCTAGACCTCCAATACCCTTTATTGCCACTTGGCAGTTTATTATTTATTTTGGGTCATTATTATTTTTTTTTTAAGATTTTATTTTTTTCCTTTTTTCCCCCAAAGCCCCCCGGTACATAGTTGTATATTCTTACTTGTGGGTCCTTCTAGTTGTGGCACATGGGACACCGCCTCAGCTTGGCTTGATGAGCGGTGCCATGTCCGCGCCCAGGATTCGAACTGATGAAACACTGGGCCGCCTGCAGCGGAGCGCAAGAACTTAACCCCTCGGCCATGGGGCTGGCCCCTATTTTGGGTCATTATTATCTGTCTTCTAGAATGAAAATTCTGTGAGGATAGACCTCTTGTCTTTCCTAGTCAGCATCATATCCAATCTCTATAACAATGCTTGGCACATCCTAGCCACTCAATTATTGCTCGGGGAAAGAATGAATAAATAAATGGATTGTGGATTAAAGGAGTAACTGAGTAAATTAGTAAGTAGAAATTTCTCTCTCCCATCAACTACACTTTTTAACTATTTTTCTTACCCTATAATATAAATTATAAATCAGTAGTTCTAGAAAGGAATAAAACATTCTTTTCAAACTGAATTGGGCTTAGTTGATCTAGAATAATATACACAAGTCCAAGAAATAAAAGGCCAGTGGAAAAAAATGAGCTCTTTTGGGGACATAAAGGGACCTGGATTCTACAGCTAATTTATCAATGCCTGGCTATGCAATTCAAATAAGTAACTTTCGTGGAATCAAATTTTCCATTCTTTCTTGGTTTAAAAATCTAAATGGACGTGCAAATATTTGCCTGGTTTTCTAAGGCAAAGCCACAGTGAGATTCAAGGACTTGGGCATTTGGGGCCAGGCCGGTGGCGTGGCAGTTAAGTGCGCATGTTCCGCTTCGGCGGCTCAGGGTTCGCCGGTTCGGATCCTGGGTGTGGACATGGCACCGATTGGTACACCATGTTGTGGTAGGCGTCCCACATATAAAGTAGAGGAAGATTGGCACGGATGTTAGCTCAGGGCCAGTCTTCCTCAGCAAAAAGAGGAGGATTGGCAGTAGTTAGCTCAGGGCTAATCTTCTTCAAAAAAAAAAAAATAAAAAGGACTTGGGCATCTGGAAAGCATTCTCTGAAATGAATCATTGCTTGTGATTTCAGAGCATGAAAAACTACATATCAGTTTACATTCCTGGGTCTGCGGGGTGTATTAGTTTCCTATTGCTGTTATAATAAATTGCCACAATCTTAGTGACTTACACCAGCACAAATTTGCTCTTACAATTCTGGAGGTTAGAATTCCTAAATGGGTCATTTTCGTGTATTGTAACGTATTCACAAGTTTGGGAATTAGCATGAGGGCCTCTTTGAGAGTCATTATTCTGCCTACCCCAAACTTGTAAGTCTTCTTACCACGGTCTGCAAAGCTATACCTGACCTGGTTCTCACGTCTCCTACCTCGTCTGCGTTGCTCCCTGCTCCATGCAGTATATTCTATGCAACGTAGAGTCCTTTTAAAGACTTTGGCATTTATTTTAATAGTGAGGGAGATTTTACAGGAAGTAAGATTGAGATGGGTTTGACATGATCTTTTTATATTTTGAAAATGTTATTTTGGCTGAAGTGTGGGGACTGGTTGCTAGGAAAGCAAGAATGGATGCATAAAAGCCGATGGAGGGGCCGGCCAGTGGCATAGTGATGAAGTTTGCGCACTCTGCTTTGGCGGCCCAGGGTTTGTAGGTTTGGATCCCTGGTGTGGACCTACACACTGCTCATCAAGCCATGCTCTGGCAGTGTCCCACATACAAAAGAGAGGAAGATTAGCACAGACGCTAGCTCAGGGCCAATCTTCCTCACCAAAAAAAAAAAAAAAAGGCCAGTCCACGTAAAAACTGATGCTCACTTGACCTAGTTTTATGATATGGAAGATGGAGGGGAACTTTGATGCCAGAGAGAAACAGGTGTAAAGAATGACGATTAGGTTTCTTTTTTACTCACCTGGATGGTTATGCCGTTCCCTGAGGTAGGAAAAATGGGAAGAAATTGCTTATTGGCAGGGAATAACTAGGAGGTTAAAATCTGAGATAGTGAGTCTGAGATATTGCAGAGACATCCAAGTGGAGAAACCAAGTAGGCGACTGTTCGCCCTGGACGGCCACATGTTCTGGTTTGCATCAGACAGTCGAGTTTATGCCAGTTCTTCCTGTGTTATAATCCATAGTGCCTTCTTTCACTCTCAGAATTAGTTCTTTACTTTAGTTACACTTCATCAGAGCTTCGTCAGGGTTGGAGCAACTTTGGTAGTCTTCTGTATCTAGCAGAATTGAGGTACTGGGAATAGATGCTGTTGCTTAATGACAGAGCATAGAGTGAGAAAAGAAAAAAGATCAAGGACCAAGGCTTTAAAATTGCCAGTGATGACATTGAGAATGTTGAGCCTGCAGAGGAGATAGAGAAGATATGTCTAGTCTTACAGAAGATGAGGAAAAGAGAAAATAATTCCTATATCTCTATGGAAAAATATCAAGTGCTTCCAAGTTGACAGTTCTGATAAGAGTTCAGGTCATAAAGCAATATTAATACATTTGATTCTAAGACCCCATCATCTTTTCCAAATTAGCATTCTCAAGATAGAACTACCATTTGATTAAAAGAGAGGACTCAGAGCACGGAAAAAAGGAGAGAGAAGGCAGGGCGGGAACGATGTTGATCCAGGCCTGAGCCAGGATGAATATCTGGTCATTCTGTTTGTTGAAGCAAATTGTGGGGAAGGTTGGAGAGGTGTGAATTTCAGGTGACATCTACTGCCTTTGAAGACAGAAGAAGAAGCCACGAGCCAAGGAGTGCAAGAGGCATCTAGGAGCTGGAGGAGACAAAGAAACAGATTCTCCCAGACAGGCTTCAGAGAAAAATGGCTTGATCAGTACCTTGGTTTCAGCCCAGTAAGTCTGGGGAAAAGGGAGAGATTACAAAGTATTTCGAAGTTTATGGTTTTATTAACTGGAGAAATGGTAGTGCTATTTATTGAAAGAGAGAAGTCCAGAGAAAGAGTGAGTTTAAAAGGTAAAATCAGGACTTCCGTTTCAGATATGTAATATTTGCAATTCCCACTAGACCATCAAATGGAGTTTTGGAGTGGGTAGTTGGACATATAACTCTGGAGTTCAAGAAAGCGGCTAAGTCTGGAGATAGTCAGTTAGTGAGAGAGACATTTTACAATGCGAACAGTTTAATTATCAGTTCTAATATGTATGTTCCTAATGACAGAGCTTTGAATTGAATGCAAAGATTGACAGAAGTACAAAGAAAAATAGGCTAATCCAAACCATATCTGGAAATTTTAGCATTCTTCTCTCAGTAACAGAGAAAAGAAGCAGGCAAAATAATCAGTAAGGAAATAAAAGATTTGAACAAAATGATTAGCAAATTTGACAGAATAGGCTATATATAGAACATTGCACACACAAACACAGAATAAACGTTATTTTCAAGGATACGTGAAGTATTTACCGACATCGACCACATGCTGGGCAGTAAAGGAAATCTCAACAAATTTCAAAGAATTGAAATTCTGAAGCGTAGGCTCATTGCCCACAGTGATGTTAAGCTGGAACTCAATAGCAAAGTGATAACTAGGAGATTCCCATATGTCTAAAAATTATGAAGCACAGTTCTAAATATGCATCTATCAAAATAAGCATCAAATAAAATTAGGAAATATTTGAACTGAATAATAATGAAAATTTTTACCAAAATTTTTAGAGGGTAAGTAAATACGTACTTACAGCAAAATTCATAACCTTAAATGTGAATATCATAAAAGAATAAAAGCTGGGGCTGGCCCAGACGTGCAGAGGTTAAGTTCGTATGGTCTGTTTCAGGAGCCCGGTGTTCGCTGGTTCAGATCCCAGGTCGGACGTACACACTGCTTGTCAAGCCACGCTGTGGCAGGTGTCCCACAGATAAAGTAGAGGAAGATGGGCACAGATGTTAGCTCAGGGCCAGTCTTCCTCAGCAAAAAGAGGAGGATTGGCAGCAGATGTTAGCTCAGGGCTAATCTTCCTCAAAAAAAAAAAAAAAAGAGAGAGAGAGAGGAAACAAAAGAATAAAAACTGAAAAATTAGTGAACTAAGCATCTATCTCAGTAAGTCAGAAAAAGTAAAGCAAGTTAAATTCACATAAGGCTTACAGAAAGGAACCAAGATATGAACAGAAAATAAGTGAAATTGAAAACATTCAGGGAGAGAATTGAAAGTAAAAGATGTTCCTTGAAAAATCTAACAAAGTTGTTAAGGCTCTGACAAGAAAAAGAGACTCAAATATTTATTTTTAGGAATGAAAAGGAAACATCAAAACAGATGCTAAAGACACAAGACAGAGGGCCAGCTCTGTGGCATGCTGGTTGAGTTTGGTGTGCTCTGCCTCAGCAGCCCAGGGTTCTTGGGTTTGGATCCCAGGCATGGACCCACACACCACTTGTCAACCAGGCTGTGGTGGTGACCCACATACAAGTAGAGGAAGACTGGCACAGATGTTAGCTCAGGGCAAATCTTCCTTAGGAAAAAAATAAAAGGCATAAGACCCATAATGAGAGCACATAATGACATTATGTATATGATAATGAGAGTATATGATGAATGGCATTAGGGCAATAAATTTAAAAATGTAGACTAAACAAATACCTAGAAAAAGAAAATATTAAAATTGATAAAAGGAAAGAATTGGAAGAGTATTCTAAGTGTTAAAGAAGGTGAATCTGAATTAAACCTTCCAGCAAAGAAAAGTTCATACCCACATTGATGTTCCTGGAAAATTTAGCAAAATTATTAGTAAATTATTTATTACTAAATTATTATTTAGTAAAAATTATTAGTAAATATTTAGGGAAATATTACTGTCAAAGTTGAAAGCTTTCTTTCTGAGATTTGGAATAAAACAACATTTTTCCTCAGAATAGGGACATAAAGATTAATATTCTATTTGCATTATGTGTTCAGAAAAGCCTTAACATCACAATCTGATGAGCACATTATGTAAATGAAAAGTAGAGGAAAATCTCATTCCTGAAGATAGATCCAGAGAGCCTAACACATTTTAAACACATATTACGAGCAAAGAGAGCTCATAATAAATATATTATAATTATATTATATTATGTATATATGCATATATATATATATAAGCTTCAAGACCATATTGGGTTAATTCCAGGTGGCATGATTGGTAAATGTTAAAAAACTAAATAATGTGGTTTATCACACTAACAGATTAAGGAAGAACAATTACATGATCATTGTAAAAATGTAAAGATGTTAATAAAATTTAACATCCCTTCATCTTTGATGTCTTTGTGACCTAGAAATAGAAGGGAATTGCCTTGATCCAATGAAGGATATCTCTAAAGAATCCTGTTCCAAATATCATACATAATGCAATGTGATATTTTATAAATTATACAAGAAGACCAGAGAATTAATAAGCAGCCTAGATTCATACCTACTCATAAATAGTCCCTTGATTTAAACAAAAGAAGAATTACAGAACAGTAGGAAAAGAAATACAGTATAATAAATAATAAACTGTGCAGGGTCAATTGGATACCTGAGAGGACAAAAATGAGATTTGACCCCTGTCTTGTACCTAACGCAAAAATAAATCTCAGAGGGGTTGTAAATCCATATATGAATGGCAAAACACTAAAGCTTATAGAAGGCAATACATGAAAATATGCTCATGATCTGGGTGTAGGTAAGGCTTTTTAAACAAGACACAAATATCTATAAATGAAAAGGAATATATTGGAAAATAGGACTGAAAAATGGGAAAATCTTGAAAAAGTTAAGGATTTTGTTTAACAGAAAACACCATTAAGAAAAGAAAAAGACAAGCTACAGAGCGGAAGAAGATATTTACAGCCCATGTAACCAATAAAGCACTCACATGAGGAATGTGTAATTATTTCGTCAAGAAAAAATAATTGACTACCCAATAGAAAAATGGGCAAGAGACCTGAATGAACATTTTACCAAGGTAATTGTCTAATTGGTCAATAAATATACTTTAAATGATGCTTGACTTTACGATAGTAATCAGAGAAATCTAAATTTAAATCATGATATAATACAACATTCCACTCACCAGAATGGCTGGTGGAAAATAAGGACTAATAAGGGAAAAATAAGGGCTAGTATTTCTAAATGGTGAAAAATATGATGTGGGAACAAAAGAGACTTTCATACACTGCTAGTAGGGGTGTAAGCTGGTATGCGTATTTGGAAAACATTTGGTTTATCTATTAAAGTTGCTAACGTATAAAGCCTGTGATCCCTCACGTTTACACGTCTGTCCATTCAAAACAAACGTCTATTGGTATGTACCTGTAAGACATGCACAAGGATGTTCACAGCAGCGCTGTTCATAAGAGCCCCAAACTGTAAACAATTAATGTGTCTATCAAAAATAGAATGGATAAAGAGCCTTGTTGATATAATGGAGGACGTTTTAACAATGAAAGTGTACAAATTACAGTCTTGTATGACATCATGGATCTCACAAACATGATGTTGATCGGAGAAACCAGATCCAAACAATTTCATACCATATGGTTATGTCTGTATAAATTTAAACCATCAGGCAAGCTAAACTATAGCATTTAAGGATGAAATCATAGCATTTAAGGATGAAATCATAGGCGGTAAAACTCCAAAGGAAAGTGAGAAGGTGCTCAGGTAAAATTAAGAATAATTGACTTTGAAGTGTATTGAGAAAAGAATTGAGAAGAGCAGAGGGGAGCTCCTGAGGTGCTGGCCCTGTTCTCTTGTTCTAGTTTTGACCTGGGTGGCAATTAGTTGGCTGTTCTATTTCCCAATTGAAAAAATTGTGCCCCTGTGTGTGTAGGCAAGAGAGAGAGAGAGAATGAATGGTGAGAAATTGCTTATGAAGACAACTCGACAAAGAATTATCCTGACAAAAAGAAAAAGAGAGGGGCCTGCCCAATGGCCGAGTGATTAAGTTTGCATGGTTCACTTTGGTGGCCCAGCGTTCACAGGTTCAGATCCTGGGCACAGACCTACACAGTGCTCATCAAGCCATGCTGAGACAGCGTGCCACATAGAAGAACTAGAAGGATGTACAACTAGGATATACAGCTATGTGCTGGGGCTTTGGGGAGAAAAAAATAAAGAGGAAGATTGGCAATAGATGTTAGCTCAGGGCCAATCTTCCTCACCAAAAAAAAAGCATACCTCTAAAAGAAAAAGAAAAAGAAAAACATCATAGCAGATGTCAAGAAAATGTGGGTATAGATGCAGTTGCTTTTTGAGATAGGAGAGACAAGGGTATGTTTGTATACTAATAGTAAGTCTGCAGAAGAGCGGGATATCAATGAGGCTGAACCCAGAGAAAATGACAAAACATGAGATGTCCTGGAAGATGATGAGAATGAGCTGCAGACCATGAGTGAAAGGGATGGGCCTTAAAGCAAAGGAGCTCCCCAGGAAAAGGGTGCTCGAAGGAGGTGGAGATGAGTGTAAGTGTAGGAAGGTTTGCAGGTATGACTATTAAAGGCCATCTCTTTTCTTAGTGAGGTCTGGACCACAGCATCCTCTCAAGCTCATCTCAGCCTCAGCTTTCTTCCTCTTCCTGCAGTGAATCATGCTCCTTCCTCCTGAAGCACCTCTCACGTGCTGTCTGCTGCCCAGACAGCTCCACCTGGTTAATCCCTGCCGGTCCTGTAAGTCTCAACTGAACCACCACGTACGCAGGAAAGCCCGACCTCATCCCCCAGGACACACTCTCAGCTCTCAGGGCAACTTTCCCTCACAGCACATATCCCTGTTGGGCCTTCAAATTCATCTAATTTAGGCTGTCCTCCCACAAACCAGTATGTGCTATGTACTCAGGGAATATTTCTTCTCTGGACCAACCCCTGGCACAGTGCCTGGTGTCTTGTAGGGGCCATTTTTTAAATGCATGAATGCATGAGTAAATGAAGGTCGTGCAGAGTATTCTTAGAAACACTGTTTGAAGAAGTCAGAATTTGTTGGCGAGAAATGTTATTAGCAATATAGTTTCTGCTCACTGATCAAAGGCTCTAATATATTTAACCCAATAAATCACATACTCATTTGGACAGCGGTAACCTGTGTAAAGATGTGGGGCTCCTGGTGCAGAACTTAATCCTGCCCTTGGCTAACCTCTAAGTGGAGCATTGAGGCAGGAAGCTTGTGTCCTAAGAATGGATAGATTCTGCACATTATCAGGGATGGGGGATGGATGCGAAAGGAGGTCTTGAGTTGATCCTCAGATGCTTAGATAAATACTGTGTCACAACTGGAAGGAACTTAAAATTCATGCAGTCCGAACACCTTCTTTCCAGGTGAGGGCTCTATGGCCCAGAGAGGGCTTCATCTTGGAGCAGAGGGCGGCCTGTATCTTAGAGATGGCGCACTTCTTCCTCTCTTGCCTGTGGGGGCTCTCGGCTGGGGTGCTAACAGGGAAGTTATTTTGAGCCAGGAGTTGTATAAAGAAAGGCTCACAGCAATGCCCAGACCTGGTCTTGCCATTGTGTTGGCCTCCTGTGATGCTCCCCTCCTTGCAAGGCACTTTGTGTCAGCGGGAAGGTGAGGCAAGTTGTGAAATTCAATTAATTCTACAGCCAGCCCACGCACTTCCTTCCAGGGCTGGCCCAGCCAGGACTAATAGTGAAGTTTTCTGAAACCCCAGCCCCTTCCCTTCTACCAGCTCTTTCATGGGTCATCCCTCACTCTCTCTCCATTCTAACCTTGATAGAAGACAAAGCTGATCTATGGCAATGTGTTTTGATATTATAATATTGTTGCTGGGGCTGGCCTGGTGGCACAGTGGTTAAGTTCGCATGTTCCACTTCGGCGGCCCGGGGTTCCCCGGTTCGGATCCCAGATGCGGACATTCACACCGCTTATCAAGCCATGCTGTGGCAGGCATCCCACATGTAAAGCAGAGGGAGATGGGCACAGATGTTAGCTCAAAGCCAGTCTTCCTCAGCAAAAAGAGGAGGATTGGCAGTAGTTAGCTCAGGGCTAATCTTCCTAAAAAAAAAAAAAATACTGTTGCATATCTAATTTTGATTTGGAATTTCTGAAAACTTGAATTATAGAACTGCTTTTGTAGAAGTTGAGAGAGAGTATCTAAGATACCCTCTCCTTCTCTCTTGAGTTCTAACACAGTAAAAGCAAAAAGCATGGAAATCTATATGACTAATGTGTTTCTGTGATGCACCTGTAATCCTTAAATATAGGGATTCCAGTTAACTAAAGCCAAAGTAGGGCCATCAGTTTTCTCTCATAGGAAGGAGGGGACAAGGAGCAGAGACTTGCCCTGGTTTTAGTTCATGAGGTGAGAAAACAGAGTCCAATGTCCTTTAAAAGGACCAGATGTCAGGAAGTAAGAGCAGGGGGAATCTGACTCCAGTTTTGAAGCAAATTAAGTGCTCCCTCTAGCTAGTGAGTCTTCTGGACTCTATTCAAGCCCAGGAAAAGAAAACGCAAGAGTGCAGAGGAGAGCTGAAAGTATTCACTCCAGTATTTTCTCCTTTTGCAGAGTTAAATCGAAGTTCCCCTTTCTATGGACAAAGTGAACACATGGAAATACTGGATTTCCTCTGACATGCTCCAAAATATTTAATCTTAACATCTCGTCTTTGAGAATCAACGGTCAATCAGGACCGTAGTTGTCATTTTTGAGGCTGGAGATCCATGACTCTTCAGAGTGAGCCTGTATTCCTTCCAGGAGGTCACTCTTGATTGAGGTGGAAATTCAGATAGGCTCCCCGACCCAGGAGACTGAAATGGGTTAGAACAGGCTGTTAACTGAATTAAATTTTAAGGCCAAGTTTTGCCCTTGGCAAATGGTTTACCCAAAACTCGGTTTCCCATCCTGTGTTAAGTTCAGTCATTGTTCAACAGAGAACAGTGAGAAAGATGGCGTGATGAACAGTGTACGTTACCAGCACTTCCAAGCTGAGTTATCCATTTCAAACCTCTTACTCTCCCACTTTTGTGAAAAGCGCACAGGATCACATAAGAATCATAGCGTCTGACCCACACACCACCACATAGAAAACACAAGGGAATCTCTAGCTTTTCTTGTAATTTTTTTCCCTGGAACACAGTACAGACTGTAATCGAGACTCACATTGCTTTAAAGACCATAGTGGAGACTTGAGGCTATCAAGGGGCTGTAGATAGTGGGGAAATGGGGCGGGGGAAGATGGATGTCCTTGGTATAAGCATCAACAGAGTTTCAGGCCTTCTAGTGAGTGTGTTCCAGTTTTGCGTGATGCACAAACTTCCCTGCAATGGGAGAAATCTCTCACTAAGTGTTTAATTGTGAAAATATGAGCTAGAGTTTCCTTATCATGAAAAAAATCAGCCGGATCATACTTTTCTTTAAAAGTATACATTTAAGATATTGCTCATTTTGAAATATTTAGACAATTGTTGTGGTGACACCCTACATTATCATGTCTAATTTCACACTTACTTTTTCCCCCTCACATCTGTCACCCATGTTTATAATCCCTTTATTTCCGTCCCTTTTGTTCCTGGCATCTTAATGGAGAGTCTGTCTAGTGGCCCCTTTTCTCTTGGTAACAAGGTGATCCACTTTTTTCTAGAAAGAAAGTCCTTCTAAAGAAACTCTCATGTTTTCTTTCCTTTTATTCCTCATAGTCCCAAAGTTTTGCACTTATCTCTATAATTATTTATCTCAAATAAGATATTAGAGAATTTGTCCTCTTTTCAATTCCACAAGAACTCATGAACTTCTGGGTTTTAGCTGGTGAAGCCCAGTTTGAGAATTACCAATCAAGCTAATATATGACCAGGAGTTCCCCCAGTGGCAGCCATGTGTGTGGCTCTCAGGTTTCATCAAAGGCAGCACATGGGCACCTGCCCAACAAATGAGAAAATTTCATTTATCACAAATATTATAAGGTATTATAAGGACTATTCTGGATGCTGGAGATACATATTAGTGAAAGGACAGTCAAAATATCCTGCCTTCATGGAGGTACATTCTACTGAAGGGAGAAAGAGATGCTCAAAACGACCACATAAACACATATGGTATGTTAAAGTATAATCAGTATTATGAGGGAAAGCAAACAAAAATTTTAAAAGCCTAGAAGTGGCCAGGTGGTAGTGGATTGCCATTGTCAATGTAGTCAGAGAAGGTATTACTGAGATCATGACATACGTTTGACATTTGAGAACGAATTTATCTAATATCAGAAGAGAAGGCTGAGAATGCACATACACACACATACGCACACACTCAGACACAGACACTGTAGGTAAGCAGGAGAGGCAAGTACAGTTCTAATATATGATCAACCGGTGTAGCCCGAGGGTCTGGGTCAGTTTGAAAACAGAAGTATTAGAATCACACATCTTGTGGCCATATCTAGAAGCAAAAGTCAGAAGGCAAGTTGTCACCACTTGGCAATGGATAAGACAGTTGCAAAAGAGACCCTAAGGCTATAATTAGGGGGTAAACGTAGATTAAACTGGCAGGATGAGCCCAACCACTAGGTAAAAATAAATCATGGAGTGGAATAAGAGGGCTCCAGAAAATGAGACTATCAATGAGTCTATATTGCACATTGACGGTGCCTGGGCCTGTGCTGTATATTTTACAGTGGTATTTCATACACTAGTAACTTTAGGAGATGCATTGGTTTATTCCTGCTAGGCATCTTAGAAAAATGAGGCAGAGAATGGTTATGTGACTTGTCCACTGGTGCCATAATGCCTTTAATATGGTTACTTACTCCAGTTCTTCATCCAGTCTAAGACTTTGTATTCATTTCGTTATCAAGAATCTTCATTCTCCTTTGCTATGGAGTAGTTCCTGAGGTTTTCTTTGAGTTACTTGACCTTGATGTTTTTGAAGAGTCCAGGCACATAGAATGCCCATCAATTGGTGTTTGACCAATGTTTCCTCACGGTTATTTTCACATTGTTTTTTGACAATAATAGAAGACGAGCATTGTATTCTCTTCAATGTATCAAATCAGGAATGACATGATTCCAGATATCCCCAACGTTACTAATATTAACTTCGATCGCTTGGTAACACGATGTTTACCAGGTGTCTCAAATTACTATTTTTCCCTTTTGTAATACATACTTTGTGGGGAGATGCTTTGAGATCATATAAAATTCTTTTTCCTGTTAAACATTAAATCATTAGTTTCAGTATTAATGAAGATTTTCTAACTTTATCATTCCCTCCATTTTTAGTTGGCATACTCCTGAGAAGAAGAGTTTCCCTTCTGTTGTATTTATTAATTTATTTAGTTATAATAGCATGAACTCATAATTTCTTACTCTATTTAATGGGTGAAACCCATTACATCACCATACATTTTGGTGCTCAATTTGCTCCAGAATTGGTTAGTAAGACCCCTTCAAGCTCCTCTTGTGACTTTTTAATATATCTATGAAAAAGGAAACATTGCTATGAAAGAGGGGACATTACTAACAACCTTACAGAAATGAAAAGAATTTTAAAGGAGCAATTGTATGCCAACAAATCAGATAACCTAGGTGAAATGGAGAAATTCCTAGAAAAACACAAACCACAAAAATTGACTCAAGACAAAATAGAAAATCTTAATAGACTAATAACAAATAAAGGGATTGAGTTAGTAATCAAAAAATTTCGCCAAAAAGAAAGTCCCAGGAGCACACGGCTTTGCTGGTGAATTTTATCAAACATTTAAAAGTAAATTAACACCAGTCTTTCACAAACTCTTTGAAAAAATAGAAGAGGAAGAAACACTTCCTAACTTGTTATATGAGGCTGGTATTACCCTGATAACAAAATCGGAAAAGATTTCACAAAGAAAGAAAAGTAAAGAATGATGTCCCTTAACAAATATAAACGTAAAAAACCTCCACAAAATATTAGCAGACTGAATCAGCAGCGTATAAAAAGCCTTCACACCATGACCAAGCAAGGTGGGTTCAAAACATGAAAATCAATCAATGTAATTCAAGCAACGTAATTAATAGAATTAAAGGGAAAAAACACACGTTCGCCTCAATAGAAGCATAAAAAGCATTTGAAAAATTCCAATACCCTTCCACCATAAAAACGCATAACAAACTAAGAACAGAAGGGAATTTATTCCACCTGATAAAGGACAGTCACAAAGAATTCGTGAAGAATGTTATCCTTAATAGTGAAAAACTGAAAGCGCTCCCCCTTAGATCAGAAATGTCCATTCTTGCTACTTCTCTTCTAGAATCTCCTAGAGATTCTAATGAGGATAATTATGTGAGAAATGAAATAAAAGACATCCATGTTGGAAAGGAAGAAATAAAACTCTATTTGCAGATGACATGATCTTAATACAGAAAAATCCAAAGAATCCACCAAAAAATGCCTATTAGGACTAATAAATGAATTCAGCAAGGTTGTAGGATATAAAATCAATATTTAAAAATCAGTTATATTTCCTTACAGTAGGAAATAGCAATCCAAAAATGAAATTAAAAAAATTTAAAAAAATCCACTTACTTGTGCTTGACATCCAAAATATTAAGTGATAGGATGAAGTTTAATAAAGAAGTGTAAGACTCATACACTTAAAACTACAAAATATTGCTCCCCCCCAACCCCTAAGTAAATAGAAAGACATTCCTTGTTCATGGACTGGAAGATTTAATATTGTTAAAGTGACAGTACTCCCCAAATTTATCTAAAGATTTAACATCATTCCCATTAAAATTCTAACTGCCTCTTTTGCAGAAATTGACAAAAAGATCCTAAAATTCATATGGAAATGTAGGATACCAGAATACTCCAAAATAACCTTGAAAAAAGTGAGCAAAATTGGAACACTCACACTTCTTGATTTTGAAACTTATCACAAAGCTATGATAATTAAGTCTGTATAGTGGTACTAATACAAAGATAGACATACAGATCAATGGAATAGAATTTGGAGTCCATAAATAAACATTTACATTAGCAGTCAATTGATTTTCACTAACTGTCCCAGGACAATTTAGCGAGCAAAAGAACAGTTGTCTTGCTTTTAAAAAATGATGCCGGGATAACTGTGTATCTACATGCGAAAGAATGAATTTGTACTACAAGCTTACACCATAGACAAAAGTTAACTCAAAATAGATCAAAGACCTAAATATAACAGCTAAAACCATAAAATTCTTACATGAAAACAGGTGTAGATCTTCACAATCTCAGATTAGGCAAAAGTTTCTTAGATATGACACCAAAGCATGAGTAATAAAAGACCAAAAAGATAAATTGGACTTTATCAAAATTAAAACCTTTTGTGAATCAAAGGACATTATCAAGAAAGTGAAAGGACAACCCAAAACATAGGAGAAAATATTGGCAAATCATATTTCGGATAAGGACCTAGTGTCCAGAATATATAAGGAATTTTACAGTTCAACAAAAAATAAATAACCTAATTAAAAAATAGGCAAGGATCTGAATAAACATTTCTCCATTGACGATATACAAATGGCCAATAAGTCGATGGAAAGATTCTTGACGTCATTAGTTACCAGGGAAATGCATATCAAAATCACAATTAGATACCACTTCACACCCACTCATATGGCTTTAATCTAAAAAGGCAGTTGATAACAAGTATCGGCAAAGATGTGGAGAAAATGGAACCCAAATGCATATCTTGTGAGAATGTAAAATTGTACATTTGGAAACTGTGGAACAAAGTTAGTGGAAAACAAACTGATACATTACTGTAACATGGATAAATCTTAGAAACATTACGCTAAGGGAAGGAAAGAAGCCAGATACAAAGGCCCATATATTGTGTGATTCAATTGATGTGAATTGTATAGAACAGGCAAATCGATAGAGACGGAAAGTGGTTTAGCTTTTTCCAGGGGTTGGAAAGATAGAGATATAAGGAGTTACTGCTGTAGGGTTTGGGGTTTCTTTTGGGGGGTGATGATAAAAAGGTTATGGAATTATATAGTGGTGATGATTTCATAACTTTGTGAATATACTAAAACCCATTTATTATTCACTTTAAAACTTTAAAATGATGAAATTTATGTTATGTGAATTATACTTCAATAAAAAATATCTCTATTGGCAATTTCTCACTTTGTGGTGCAGAATGATGATCCAGATTAATTTTGTATTTTCTCTTCCTCAACCTCAGAATCAGACTGTACTCCAGGGAGCTCTGGGCCCTGTTTTTGAGAATGTATTTGGAAATCAAGATGTGGGTTTAGGTATGTTTATTATCACAATGGTGTTAGTGCTTCCAGGCAATCTTTTCTTCTTCCTTCCTCCCTCCCTCCCTCTCTCCCTTCCATCTATCTATCTATCTATCTATCTATCTATCTATCTATCTATCAGCTATTTATCTCTTTTTGTGTTAGAAAAGTATGAGTTTGTACTCATACCTCTAAATGAAAACTATACTTCAGTGTGCTTTTAGTTTCTCATATTTCCTTATTCATAATTTCTCTCCAAATGAAGAGAAACGAGTCCCATTATCTTCAATATGTTTGCTTATTTGATTAAACTACAATACATAGTTCTGTCCGTGTTTGCTATTTAATTTTTTTATTTGACAGTGTATTATTGGGTTCATAAATGGAATTTTTGTATATTCCTAGACATACAGAATTGTTATATGACATTTTTGTCATAACGAATTATTATTAGTTTTTTTTAAATAAATCTACTATCTTTGGGTGGCTCCATAAGACTTTTTTTGGCTAATTTACATGATAAATAATTTTATTATTTTTACTGTCAAACTCTCCACGTCTTATATTTAACCTGTGTTTGTTTTAAGCAATATACAAGCAGTCTGAAAATTATAGATCATTATTAGAGAATGTAGTCCATTTACGTTTGAGATAATCCATATTATAATCACTATTACATTCATGTTTAAATTTACCATTTTACTATTTGTTTGCAATTTTTCTTAATCATTCTTTATGATTTATATTTTGAATTATTTTTTATTCTATTCCCTCACTATTAATTTATTAGTTATACATTCTTTCACTCATTATAGTAGTCATTCTAGAACAGCCCTTTCTTATACAACTTTCTGTGATGATGGAATATTATACATCTGTGAAGTCTGATGAAATAGCCACTAGATATGTGTTTACTGAGCACCTGAGATGTTTCTAATGTGACGGAGGACTTCAATTTTTAATATTAATTAATTCAAATTAAATTAAATTAACTTAAATTTAAATGGCTGAATGTGGATACCATATGGGAAAGCACAGCTCTGGCGATTAAGCATGCATCTTTAACTTATTAAAGTTTAATGCGTTTTAGTCCTTTACCATGTTATGGAAAATGCAAGAATCTTAGTTTACTGTAACTCCATTTAACCTCCTCCTCACTGTTATTATTTTTCTCATGTATTTTAATTTCTACACATTTTAAACTTCACAGACATTATGATTTTTATACAGTCAATATAAAAGTGTATTTATATTACCCATACATTTTCTTTTTTATTACTCTTCATTTTTTTTACATCTCTGTTCCTGGATCATTTTTTTTACCTGCCAGAATAATTTTCTTTATTTTGTTTTTATTTTTTTAATTTGTTTAATCTATTTTATTTTTATTTATTTATTTTTGATGAAGATTAGCCCTGAGCCAACATCTGCTGCCAATCCTCCTCTTTTTGCTGAGGAAGACTGGCCCTGAGCTAACATCCATGCCCATCTTCCTCTACTTTATATGTGGGACACCTGCCACAGCATGCCTTGATGAGTGGTGCATAGTTCTGTGCCTGGGATCTGAACTGGTGAAACTCAGGCCACCGAAACTGGGCTTGCAAACTTAACCACTACACCACCAGGCCAGCCCCATATTTTGTTTTTATTTTAAGTGTTTCTTGGAGACATATTTTTAGTTTTCATTTGTCTCAGAATGTTTTTATTTTGCTTTATTGATGAATACTTTTTCTGGGTATAGAATTTTAGGTTGGCTATTGTTTTCTTTCATTTATTTGAAAATAATGTATCACTGCTTTCTGAATACCACTGTTTTTGTTGGGGAAGAGTCATATTATTCATATAAAATGAGCTATAGAGCACAGTATTGTTTATGTATATAACAAAACCAAAAATATACATTTCCATTATTAGGTGTATGTTTATGTATATATGTTTTTTAAAGATTGCTCTGGGCTAACATCTGTTGCCGATCTTTTTTTTTTCCTTCTTCTCCCCAAAGCCCCTCAGTACATAGTTGTGTATTCTAGTTGCAGGTCCTTCCAGTTGTACTATGTGGGGCGCTGCCTCAGCATGGCTTGATGAATGGTGCTTGGTCCATGCCAGGATCTGAACCAGTGAAGCCCTGGGCCACCGAAGCAGAGCATGCAAAGTTAACCACTCAGGCACAGGCCAGCCAAGTAACAATATTTTTATCTCTCTTAATAAATAAAGGAGAGTCCCTGAGTTTAAATTTTGAAAAGTTTTATTTTTTCAAATTGATCTTATACTCTCATCTATGAAAACTAACTCTGAGTAGATGACTTTCGAGGATCACTAATCTTAGGTTTAGAAATGACTCAGGGAATAATTAACCATTCCTACTGTCTCATAAGGGATGGAAATCCTGCTGAGGGCACCCTCAGCTCCCTCTTGAGTCCTGTGGGTGGTGACCACAGCTAAGGCACACAGGTTGAAAGACCACATCAGATTTCTTCGTGAGCACTGGGCACACAAATGTGAAGGAGGCAGGCAGTATGCTGTCAAGGAGTTTGCAGTTGGGTGTACACAACAATTCCATTGCTACGAGACATGGATGCAACAGAAATAAATTCTGTAATAGTGTTGAAGAAGAAACAGAATATCTTTCAGAGATTGTAGATGGTCCATGGGTCCAGACAGCTTCCTGAAGAACTTGGCCAGTCCAAGTAGAGGAAAGAGCATGTGCAAAAAACCAGAAGGGACAGAGAATATAACATGAACTTAGGTCTTGAAGTGGCAGAGAAAGTTTGGGAAAAGTGAGACTGACACTGTGGCCAGGTTGGATATTTCTTTGATTACTGAAAAATTCAGATTTGTTCTGAAGCCCCTGGGGAGACATTGGTAGGTTTTCATCAGGGCAGTGAGATGATATTCAACCAGATGAGCCTGGCTACAGCATGATGTATGTGTGTGCCCAGGCACTAGGCACTTGGTTGGGTCATTCCTGCAGACTTCCATGCAAAGAGGTAGATGGGCCTGAATTAATGCTCAAGAGCTGGAGGACAGGAAACAAAATTAAAAAACCTCTGAGGTAGTAGAATTTGCAGAACTTGAGTGATTGACTGAATTGGGAGAGACAGTTCAGATAGTGTGAAAAAGGTGATCATCTGATTCCCAGTGGATTTTAGGCATTCATCAAAATGGCAATGTAGGTTTAACGGTGAGAGAGGTGAAGAGTGATCAGTCATGTACTTGCTGGGGATATTAACAAGCTTAAACAACAAAACTTACAAAGGTAGTTCATGGCTTTGTTCCTTCTTCTCCCACCACGTTCCTGACTTTGTAAGACCTCGTGTCTTAAAGTTCAGCTCCTTAGTCCCACTGGACATATTTCAAGTATTTCATAGCCACATGTGGCTAGCACCTACCATGTTGGATGGCACGGTTTTAAATTAAGGGTCAGATCAATCACTTTCCTTTTGTATGTATGCGTGTATCTATGCATGCACTTGTGCATGTGTACATGGATGTGGACACAATTGTAGTCAAGATGGTGTCCTGCCTACTCTGTAGATGGTGCTTTTGTCTGTACCTTGTGTGGCCTTGAATGTCTGTATTTATCTGAGTTTTTACCTTTAAAAGGTCTATGAGAGTGTTCATTTCATAGTGTTACTGTAGCTCATTTCCTGGGATCTGATGTCGAAAACCATTCTCCACTTGGCCAAGGATGTGATCAATACCTGAAGTCCCACTAGTCTATTATATCTCTTGTTTAATTCCTCCTGTCTTTGGATTCATAACAGATCTGCCTCCTTAAACCAATCTGATGGATAACATCTGGGTTGCCATGGCTCTGAATGGCAGCTTGGAGGATGACCCCTGGCCTGAGCTAGCTTCAGCTACCTGTAAGATTGATATGTGTTTTCAGCACCAAACTTAGCTTATCTACCAGTGACAAAGACAAGGAGTGACTGAACAGTCAGCAAGTAGCCTTGAAATGGAATATAGTCTTATCTTTGCTGCATTTTTACCTGTAGCCCAGAGAAAATCTAAGCTGAGATTTATTATGAATGTAAATATGTCGTAGTGAAGGTGGAAGGATAAAGTTTATGCCTCATGGTATGATGACCAAATATGATGCCTTGTCCAGTGGAATCACCAAGCATCTAATGGCTCACTGGGTCCCAGTACATGCTGGTGGTAAACAGCTCTATCCAGAGTTGCATGAGAAATCTTAAAACTAGTCAGCACGTCCATCCTGCCTCATGTCCATACAACTCTATTCTATCACAAAACACAAGCCTTTCAACCCCATGTTGTTTTAGAGTTCCTCTATTTCCTACATCCACCTTTGCACTGTTGACCTTCCTCAAGCACTGGAGTCTTTCAGGTCTTGCTCTATGTTAAATCAGCACACGCCCATGGTCAAAGTCCTCACTGAATCTTCCTGCTATCTGATAAAACTGAAATTCCATATCCTCTATTGATGCTAATTTCTGGCAATCCTCTTCAGCAGATGCTCATTTAAAAGTAGGAAGACAGCTTCATCATCCTTTTACTCCTTGGTGCCTCTTCCAATCTATCACTCTACACTCGCATAAACCAGGCCCCTCATTTGCATTAGTGGTTAAATGTGCACAACAAGGAGTCAGGTGGCCTGGAAGAAAATCCTGCTGTCCTGCCAGTTGAAAGGTTATCTGACCCTTCAGTGCTCATTTGTAAATTGAGGATAATAACAGCAGGAACATTTTGAGGATTAAGGTAATAGATGTATCAGTGCCCAGCTCACAGAAATCACTTAATAAATGTTCGCAGTTGCAACGGTTATTGTTTGAGGCTCGTGATGTCCAACTATAAAACTTTCTACTGCTCTCTTTCCATCATCTGTTTAGCCACTCACTGCAATTTGAACGACTTGGCCACCTGGTCTACGGTCTTCTGCTTTACCCCTAACACCTGATTTCCCTCCAGGTCACATGCAAAAATGCTCATCTGACCTCCTGGAACCTGGGATCTTCCCACTTCTGGATCTTACTACTACTGTCTGAACTTAAACTTCCGTGCTTTCTGCCATTTAGGGTCCTCAATTTATTAAGACAGCAGAACTTTGCTTTTTGTGTTCTCCCATCCAGCAATGTCCTCTCAGATGCGCTTTATTTTTCTATAGAGCATTCTGGCCAATATCCTCGTCCTCTTTCTCCCTCTGTTCATAAATGATTCCATGCGCCTGGATAAACAAACATCTGCCTTCACTTCTCTCACATTTGGGACCACTAGGTATACCTAGAGGGCGCAAGATGAACCTGAAGTTTGATGCTATGTTAGATGCATGGTCGCCAATGTCTTCCTGGTCGTTAGTATTTTCTGATAACCCTTCCAAATGACCCTACCTCATCTGACTTCTATTTATCTTCCCACTCTCATTTAAGAGTATAACCATTTAAAGAAATTTTCCGTAATACAAAGCTAGTTGAGTGTCTTCTTTTAGCTCCTTAAGAACAGTGTATTCAGTTGAATAGGGTTCCCCCGAAATTTATGTCCACCTGGAACCTCAGAATATTACCTATTTGAAAGTAGAGTCTTTGCGGATATAATTAGTTAACTTGAGATGAGGTCATGTTGGATTCAGGTAGACTCCAAACCCAATAACTAGTGTTAAGAAGGTCATGTGAAGACACAGAGACACACAGGGAAGAGGACATATGACAGAGATTGGAGTGATTTATTTTCAAGTCAAGGAATGCCAGGATTTCCCAGAACAACTAAAATCTGGGAGAAAGGAGAAAGGAATGGAACAGATTTTCCTTTGGAGTTTCGAGAAAGAACCAACCCTGCTGCCACCCTGATTTTGGATTTCAGACCTCCGAAACCAGGAGATCATAAATTTCTGTTGCGTAAGCCACCCAACTTGTGGCACTTTGTTACAGAAGCCTAGGAAACTAACACAACAGTATCTTTCATAGCCACACATTTTGCTTCTGACTCAGGGCATGGCACAAGATGAGTTCTCAGGAAATGATGGTTGATGGAAGATCAAAGCAAAAGGCAGATCTTTTGTGCAAGCTTGGTGCTAGGACTAGGGTTGATTAGTTTAGCTTGCTGAGTGTAATGCAGATTGAGCCCGAAAGATTAGATTAGAAACAGCACATGGCAGTCGTGCTTGTGGCCTAATAAGGACCTTCTGCTCAGAGAGACTCTGGGAGATGGGACAAAGATTTTCCCCACTTTTAGTGTCATGGAGAGAGTTGGTTGAGAGCCAAAAGAACTGGAGTATCACAATAGGAAACTGGGAAGGAACATGACCAATGCCTTAGGTTGGGAGAAGACCACAGAGTCTGAGCTTCAAGCCAAGTATTTGGAAGGGAGAGTAGGAAGCTCAGCACCAATGGAGAACTGGGATCTTGCAGGAGGAGCAGTGAAAGATGCCAGTTCTTAGCCACAAGGTGAATATATTTGAACACAGATAAAACAAACATGCCAGAACCTGTAGGAAGAGAGGAGAAATAATTTGTCAGGAGAGTTCCCAGAATCCTATAACCAGAGGAAACACTCTGTGCTTCTATTATTAGGACTTTAGCCTACATCAAATTGGGTACCACTTGTGATTCAATTACCTAGTCTCAGATGCCAGTAGAACTTGCAGAGTGAATGAGAATTCACTTCTTGGCACCCAGGAAGGCTTAACCTCTCTAATTTGGATGAGAATTTGGCTAAAAACATTTAGCTCATCTTGCCTTGAGAGCCAAGCGCAGTCATCCTATTCAGTGTTTACCTCACCAGTAAATGTTACTAAAGGGAAGCCTTTCTTTCTAACTTCAGGCCCGTCATTTTCCTGTTCCTTTTGTTTGCTTTGTCTTTGTGCACATGCATTGCTGGGCTAGAAGCCATTCTTGTTTCCCTTTTGCTAGAATCGTAAATCCAAACAAATAAAGTTGCTGTTTGGCATAACCACACATGAAGCCATCTCGGCAATTGGCACCTGGATTCAAGCAAAACGAAAGGACTCCTGGATTGGAACTGGGGGGCTTGAAGATGACACCATCTGTGAGTCTGTTGTCTTTCAGCTTGGTGGCCCATGGCAGGAGACACCCATCATGGTTTCCCTTCGAGCTGTTGAAAATCCCAGCTGGGAGTTTTGATTCATCTCCGTCACCTCCTTATCTGTTGGCAGATTGGCTTCAGGAGTCTCCTTACTGCTGATATGCTATGGTTGAGGCACAGATTTGGCAAGTCCAGCAAAGAGAAAGTCTGGAATGGAGGCTGGTTTGCTACAAAGTAGGCTGAAATGTGGAAGGAATCAGGCAGAGTAACTGAAAAAAGGCTCGGGACACAAGGAAGGGAAGGAAGCTAATAGAATTCAAACTGCTAGATAGTGGCAGCTCCCATGTTTCTTTAAACAAGGACTTAGGGGCATCAATACGAACGGATGGGAAATTGCAGACAGCAGAGAACTCTAATGAAGCTGTAATAATGCAGTTCCTTAAATTGCAAAGGTAAAATCAACCACGCTTCCTGTGTTCTTCCCATGTGTTAAACACTGCTCTCAGTGCTTTATGTATACTGACCCATTTGATTGTCACAGCAAGGCTAGGAAGGCTAGGACTACTATTTTTATTTACAGATGAAGGAATTGAAGCAAGGTCACGCAGCCAGAAAGCGGCAGTTCTGGGGCCACAAAGCCCCACGGCATGGCCCCAGGGTCCATCCTCTTCACCCCCAAGCTATATTATGTTTCCTGCTGTGTGTTTATTTGTATCTGTCTAGCTGGTCATGGAGATAACATGATGACCCATCTTTGGCACCTGATCACTGCCAGCTGCAGGTGAGGAATTGATGAGGGCGACAGGCTGACCACATAGTTTATTGAGTTAAAATTATATCATTTTTGAAATATTCATATGTTGATTAACAACTTGGAGTTATTTTATTTTTAGGTATATAAAATATTATTTTCAAAAATATTTTTTGTGATTTTTTCTGAAACAAAATGATGATGTCTTTCTGTGTACCTTAAAACGAAATGAAGGAAAACAAACTCTATATTGATTATCTAAAATAAAAAAAATTAAACAAAATAATGGACTCTTGGCATTACTCATGTATCAATTTTATAGCTTATCTATCTCATTAGTATTTTTGAAGATTGTACTTTTTAAAAAATATTCATTTTTTTTGTGAAGAAGATTGGCCCTGAGCTAACACGTGTTGCCAATCTTCTTCTTTTTGCTTGAGGAAGATTGTCCCCGAGCTGACATCTGTGGCAATCTTCCTCTGTTTTGTATGTGGGATACCGCCACAGCATGGCTTGATGAGCAGTGCGTAGGTCCACGCCTGGGAGCCGAACCCCCAAAACTCGGGCTGATGAAGCAGAGTGCATAAACTTAACCACTACACCACCAGGCTGGGCCCTCATATGGTCATATTAATTATTTTTTTTTTGTCTGACAAGTCCTTCAAGGTTGCATTTTATGGTTAACAAATTTCAAATTGTTGACATTTTCAATTAATCCTTCTCTATTGATCACAATATTTTTTAAATGAAAAAGTACAGTCATTCTAAGAGCTGAGATACTTGGTCATTTCAAAGATAATGTTTACATTTAGCAGTCTAAATGGAAGTTACTCATAATTCTATTTTTGTAATAAAATTGATATCTATTTTAGACTGTATTTTTTCCCAGGACTGTTATTTTGCCTCAATCAAGTGTAGCTTTCTTTGAAAAATATTTTTATGACTAAAATCTCATCAAATTATTTTGAGTGTTTCACCAAACGTGGATGCCCCAGAACCAGAGGACATCTCGATTTCATTCTGCTCTGGTGTTGAATATCAATTTATCAAAACAAAAATAGGGGCTTTACTAAAAGATTCTTCCCACAGTTGAGATACTTGAAAGAGCAATTATAAAATTTAAAAATTAAATCTTGAACACCATTTGAATTCTCTTTGTTTAAGTTGCTCAGTTCACTGTTGCTTTGGCAGGATTTGGTTTAAATGTCTTCCTGTTTGCAAGCTTTGCTTTGAAATTCTAAATTTGCTCAAAACTCAAGGCTGAATTTTTTTGGTACTCCATTTGTTGAATATGATGCTTAAAGATTTACAGCTGACTTTTAATAAAATGCATGCCAGATTTAGAAGACTCATTTAAACAAAGTTTAACACCTTTGTGGACACTTAAGTTGATTTACAAAATAGTTCTTCAAATGCTCAAACAATTATGAAATTTGGCTAATGTTAAGCAACAAAGAGTGAATATGTGTTGCCAAGCTGAATTTTTGTAGTCAACGTTTTTTTTCATGCTAATTCTGTAATTCATTTGCTCTGTGGATGCATAAACATTCATATATTTTGACCATAGTTTCTACCTCAACCATTAGAATATTGGTGCTTCTTTGAAAGCAACTGGGAATTATGGTTATACCGCAAACAATTCTAAATACATATTTTTGCTCTATTGGTCCATTAACTAAGTAAAAAGAGGGCTTTTTTTTTGCCATGAGACTGTGCCTCCCTAAAATTTTTATTTGTAGTTTTCCGATAAAACAAATTAATTCACAAAGTTGAATTTTTAGTTGAATTTAAAATTGTATTCACAATAACATCAGACGTTTCACCTTCAACAGAATGAACATCTAACAACTCTTTATTAGCTTCTCTGAATGGACTAAAATTTGACCCCTTATTAGAATTAACTTGATCTTTTTTCTTTTTGAAACATCCGATAATACCTACATAAGTCTCACCCCATTTAACTACTTGCAGAATCTATCTTCTGCTGTTGAAGACAAATTACTAGCAACTGTTCTTTACTACTTTGCATATGCATTAAAAACTTGGAATCAAATATAAATGAAACTAATTTAGAAGAATCAGCCATTTGATCTAAATGAAAAGTCATGTTTCGTTATGTAAATATAATTTCTGCAGTGAATGCATTAAATCATCATCTACAGGCATTGTTTTAAAAAATGGTAAATTTTGAGGTTGGTTGCTAAGGCTTAGTCAAATTTTTGCCTTCTTGCTTTGATGTGATCAATGCTATCTTTATAGTCCCCATTGTGAAATATGAAAAAAGACCAGCAAGTGGAAGGTAAATTCAGTGAAATTACAGAGGTCTGACATGTGGATGAAATTTTCAGAGATCCTGTGGTTTATGGCATGTTGGTTATTTTCTCCAAAATGAAGGACATGTTGCTCATGTCCATAGAAAGACGCACAAAGCCATTTTGTGTGGGCAATTTTAGATTATGGAGGTTATATATACTGGACTTGAATGTCTTTTTTGAACAATTTACTAATCGATAAATCTACTGGTTTTGAGAGGGACAGAGAGCAAAAGAAGTTCAGAAGCAGATCTGGACTCCTGTTTTTTCATTTATGCCTTAAAATGCAGCAGATCCAATGGAACTTGAAATATCTGTGGTCTTTTTTGGGTTTTTTTGCTGAGGAAGATTTGCCCAGAGCTAACATCCACTGCCAATCTTCCTTTTTTTTTTAGCTTGAGGAAGGTTAACCCTGAGCTGGAATCTGTGCCAATCTTCCTGTATTTTGTATATAGGCCACCGCCACAGCATGGCTGACCAGTGGTGTAGGTCTGTGCCCAGGATCTAAACCCGTGATCCCCGGGCTGCCAAAGTGGAGCACACTGAACTTAAGCACTATACCACAGGGCCACCCCGAAGCTTCTGTGGTTCTTAAGGATGCTGTATGAAGCCCTTGGAAAACTATGACAGGAGAATAACACACAAAATCACTAAGATGTTGGAGCAAAGACGTGAGTCTTCTAGAGACAACTATCCCACCCTCCTTTTCTACTTTACTGAGGCGAAATTTACGTAAGATAAAATTCACCACCTTAAAGTGAACCATTCAGTGACATTTAGTACATTCACAGTGTTGTGCAACCAGCTCCTCTAGTTTGAAAACATTTCCATCATTCCAAAATAAAACCCCTTACCCACTAAGCAGCTTCTTCTCATTCTCTCCTACAGTCCCTTGAAACCACCAACCTGCGTTCTGTCTCTATGATTTGTCTATTAAAGAAATTCTACATAAATAGAATCATGCAACATTCTACACCTTTAGTGTCTGGCTTCTTCACTTAGCATATTTTCAAAGTTCATCTGTGTTGTAGGGTACTCCACTCCTTTTTCTTGGCTGAATGATAGTCCATTTTCTAGACAATAATTTCTTTATCCAGTCATCGGTTGAGGGACATTTGGGCTGTTTCCACCTTTGAGTGCTGCTATATGCATGCATGTACATGTACTTTTTTGAGTCTCTGTTTTAAATCCTTTTTGGAGTATACACCCGAGAGAAGGATTTCAAGGTCATATGATCATTCTGTATTTATTTTTTTGAGGAATTGCCAAATTATTTCCAATAGCAGCTGAATCATTTTATATTCCCATCAGCAATGTGTGAAGGTTCCAGGATCTCTGCAACCTTGTCAACACTTGATATTTTCTATTTTTTTAAATTATAGCCATCCTAGTGGTTGTGAAGTGGTATCTTTTTACAGATTTGATTTGCAGTTCCCTAATGAATAATGGTGTTGAGCATATGCTATTGGCCATATAACTTATAATGGCCATACAAGTGGCCATTCTTCTTTGGAGAAATGTCTATTCAAGTCTTTTGCCCTTATAAAATTTGGGTTATCATTTTGCTGCTGGATTGTAAGAGTTATTTGTATAGGGGCCAGCCAGGTGGCACAGTGGTTAAGTTTGCAAGTTCCACTTCTCAGCGGCCTGGGGTTTGCCGGTTGGGATCCCAGGTGTGGACATGGTACCACTTGGCACACCACGCTGTGGTAGGCGTCCCACGTATAAAGTAGAGGAAGATGGGCACGGATGTTAGCTCAGGGCCAGGCTTCTTCAGCAAAAACGAGGAGGTTTGGCAGATGTTAGCTCAGGGCTAATCTTCCTCAAAAAAAAAAAAAAAGAAAAGAAAAAGAGTTATTTATATATACTTGGGTATTATACATTTATGAAATATATGACTTGGAAATATTTTCTCCCATTGTGTAGGTTGTCTTTCCAATTTCTGGATAATGTCTCTTGATGCACAAAAGGTTGTAATTTTGATGAAGTCCAATTTGTCTACTTTTTCCTTTGTTGCTTTTATTTTTGGCATCATTTCAAAGAATCCATTGCCAAATTCAAAGTCCCGAAGATTTATGCCTATGTTTTCTTCTAAGAGTTTTATGGGTTTAGCTCTTACATTTCGGTCATTGATGCATTTCAAGTTCATTTTTTAATATGATATAAAGCAGGGGGTCTAACTTCTTTCTTTTGCGTCTGGCTGTCCAGTCGCCCCAGCACCACTTGGTATACAGGCTATTCTTTCCCCATTGAATTGTCTTCGCATCTGTGTTGAAAATCAGTTGGTCATAGGTGTGTGGATTAACTTCTGGGCTCTAATTTCTATTCCATTGTTCCATAACCTATCTTTGTGTCAGCACTACGCTGTTTTGATTACTGTAGACTTCCAGTAAGTTTTGAAATCAGGAATTATTTTTTTCCCAAGATTGTTTTGGTTATTTGGGGCACCCTGCAATTTCATATGAATTTAAGGATTGGATTTCCCCTTTCTGCAAAAATTACTGTTGGAATTTTGATAGTGATCATATAGAATCTTTAGATTGCTTCGTATAGTGTTGAAATCTTAACAATATTATGTCTTTCAATCTATGAATCCAATGTCTTTCCATTTATTTATATCTTCTTTAATTTCTTTCGGCAATGTTTTATAGTTTTCAGTGTACAAATCTTTCACCTTCTTGGGTAAATTTATCCCTAGGTATTTTTGTAAGTGGAATTGTTTTCTTAATTTCCATTTTGGTTTGTTCATAGTGAAGTATAGAAATAATTTTTTTGTGTGTGTTGGTTTTATACTCTGATTTTGCTGGATTCATTTATTAGCACAGATAGGTTTTTGGTGGATTTGGGGGGATTTTCTATATATAGAATCATGTAATCTGCAAATAGGGAGAGTTTTACTTCCTCTTTTTCAATTTGGATGTCTTTTATTTATTTTTCTTGCCTAATTGTTCTAGCTTGAACTTCTAGTACGGTGTTGAATAGCAGTGGTAACAGTGGGCGTCCTTGACTTTTTCCTGATCTTAGGGGAAAAGCTTTCTGTCTTTCACCATTGAGTATGTTTGCTGTGGGTTTTTCATGAATGCCCTTTATCATATTAATGAAATTACCTTCACTGCTAGTTTTCTGCGTGGATTCATCATGAAAGCATGCTGGGTTTGTCACATGTCTTTTCTGCATCAATTGAGATGTTCATTTTTTTTTCCCCTGTTCTGTTAATTTGGTGAATTACACTGATTAATTTTCTTACATTGAACCATCTTGCATCCCTGCAATAAATCCCAGTGGGTCATGATGTACCATACTTCTAAATGCTGCTGGATTTGGCTCACTAGTATTTTATGGAGGACTTTGAATCTATGTTCATAAGGGTTATTGGTCTATTTTCTTTTTCTTGTGATATTTCTATCTGTCTTTGATTTCAACATAATGCTGGTACCATTGAATGAGTTAGGAAGTATTTTTTCTTTAAGTTTTTGGAATAGTTTGAAAAGTATTGGTGTTCATTTTTTGTAAATGTTTGGTGGAATTCACCAATGAGGCCATCTATTCCTGGAGCTTCTTTTGTTGAAAAGTTATTAATTACCAGTTCAATCTCTTTACTTGTTATAGGTCTGATTCTGTTTGGATTTTTTATTTCTTCCTGAGTCAGTTTCAGTGATTTGTGTGTTTCCAGGAATTTGTCCATTTCATCTAGGTTTCTAATTTGTTTACATGTAAGTGCTCATAGTGGTCTCTTATAATTCTTTTTATTTCTATAAGATCTGCAGTAACGTCTCCACTTTCATTTCTGATTTTAGTTATTTGCATCTTTTCTCTTCTTTCCTTTGTCAGTATAGCTAAAGTTTTTCAGTTTGGTTGATCTTTTAAAATAATCTACTTTTGGTTTTGTTAATTCTTTATATTGTTTTTATTCTCTATTTCATTTATATAAACTCTAATTTTTAAAAATTTCCTCCCTTTTTCTAGCTGTAAGTTTAGTTTTCTCTTCTTTTTTTAGTTCCTTAAGGTGTAATTAGATTGTTTATTTTACATCTTTTATTTTTTCAATACAAGTTTCTATAGCCATAAATTTTCCTCTGAGCACTGCCTTTGCTCCATTCCATAAATTTTATGATGTGTTTTCATTTTTTTTTCCTGAGTATTTAATACCATTGTGATTTCTACTTTGGCCCATTGCCTGTTTAAAAGTGTATTATTTAATTTCAACATATTTTTAAGTTTTTTAGTTTTTCTTCGGTTATTGATTTCTAGCTTTATTCCATTGTGGTCAAAGAAAGTATTTTGCTTTATTTCAATATTTTTAAATTTATTAAAACTTGTTTTGTCTCTTAACATATGGTCTATTCCAAAGAACGTTGCGTGTGCACTTGAGAAGAATATGTATTCTGCTGTTGTTGGGTTGAGTGTTATGTATATGTTTGGTATGTCTACTTGGTTTCTAGTTTGTGTTTTTTTGGCATGTTTTTTCGGTAAGGAAGATTGGCCCTGAACTAACGTCTATTGTCAATCTTCCTCTTTTTTTTCTCTCCCCAAAGTCCCAGTACATAGTTGTATATCCTAGTTGTAAAGGTTTGTAGTGTGAAGTCTTCTATATCCTGACTGATCTTTAGTCTAGATGTTCTATCCATTATTGAAAGTAGAATATAGAAGTCTCCAACTATTATGATAGAACCGTTTATTGCTCCCATCAGTTTCATTGGCGTTTGCTTCATATGTTTTGGGACTCTGTTATTTGGAATGTATATTTTTAATTTTTATGTCTTGTTGATGAATTGACCTTTTTATCAATGTATAATGTCTTTGTGTCTTGTAATAGTTTGTTTTTTAGAATTTATTTTGTCCAATATTAGCATAACTACTTCAGCTCTATTTGGTTATCATTTGCATGGAATATCTTTTTCCATCCTGTCACTTCCAACCTATTTAAGTTTTTGTATCCAAATTGAGTCTCTTGTGAATCAGCATACAGTTCAGAGGTTTTTTTTTTAAAATCCATTCTGCCAATCTACATTTTGATTGAAGACTTTAATCCATTTACATTTTAAGAAATTACTGATAAGAAAAGACTTCTGATATTTTTCTATTTGTTTTACGTGTGTCTTACAATTCTTTTGCTCCTTATTTCCTCCACTTCTGCTTTCTTTTGTGTTGGCTTGAATTTTGGTAGTGTACCATTTTGATTCCATTCTTACTTCCTTTTGTGTATATATTTCAGGTATGTTCTTCTTCTTTTTTTTTTTTTTTTTGAGGAAGATTAGCCCTGAGCTAACATCTGCTGCCAATCCTCCTCTTTTTGCTGAGGAAGACTGGCTCTGAGCTAACATCCATGCCCATCTTCCTCTACGTTATATGTGGGATGCCTGCCACAGCATGGCTTTCCAAGCAGTGCATAGGTCTTCACCTGAGATCGGAACCAGCGAACCAGAAGCGGAACATGGGAACTTAACTGCTGCACCACCGGGCCGCCCCCTCAGGTATAATCTTAGTGGTTACCATGGGAATTACAATTAACAGACTAAATTTATAACAATCTAGTTTGACTTGATACCAATTAACTTGAATAGACCAAAAGGTCTGCTCCCGTCTTTCTCCATCTCTTCTTTTTATGTTGTTGTCATGAATTACATCTTTATATACTATGTGTTCAACAACATAGATCTATAATTCTTTTTATGCATTTATTTTTTAAATCATGTGGGAAATAGTGCACTTAAAAACCAAAAATGCAATCATATTAGCTTTTACATTTATCTATGCAGTCACCTTTATAGAAAAGTTTGCTTCTTTGTATGGCTTTGAGCTACTCTTTATTGTCCTTTCATTTCAACCTGAAGGATTTCCTTTAGCATTTTGTGTAGGGCAAGTCTACTGATAATAACCTCCCTCAGCTTTGGTTTATCTGGGAATGTCTTAATTTCTCCATTTTTGAGGGGTCATTTTGCTGCATTAGAATTCTTGACAGGTTTTTTTTTAGCACTTTGAATATGTCATCCTTTGAGCATCCACAGTTTCTTTTTTGAAATCAGTTATTAATCTTATTGTACATGGTGAATTGCTTTTCTCTTACTGCTTTCAACATTCTCTTTGTCTTTATCTTTTGAAACTTTGATTACAATGTGTATCTATTTGAATTTATCCTGCTTAGACATTGTGGAACTTCCTGGATTTATAGATTCATGTCTTTCATCAAATTTGGGATGTTTTGGGCTATAATTTCTTAAAATATTTTTTCTCCCCTTTTCTCTCTCTCTTTTTTTTTTCTGGGACTCCCTCAATACATAACTTGGTCTGCTTAATGGTGGCCCACAGTTTCCTTAGGCTGTTAACTTCTTCATTCTATTTTCTTTCTTCTCTTCAGACTGGTTAATATCAATTGTCCTATATTTCAAATTCATTAATTCACTATTCTGTCTGCTCCATTGTGCTGTTCAACCTCTCTAGTGAATTTTTTATGTCAGTCATTGTACTTTTAAACTCCAGAATTTCCATTTGATGCCCTTTTATAATTTTTCTATCTCTTCACTAATATTCTCATTTTATTCATACCTCATTTTGCCGATTTCCTTTATTTATTTTTGTTTGGTTTCCTTTAGCTCTTTGAGCATATTTAAGACAGTTATTTTAGAATTTTCCTAGTAAGTCCAGTATCTGAGCTTCCTCAGGGATAGTTTTTGTCAGTTCATGTTTTTCTTTGGGATTGGAAATCCTTTTCATCCCTGTGATTTTTTTGTTGTTGTTGCTGAAAACTTAACATTTATATATTATAATGTGGTAACATTGGAAATCAGATTCTCCTTCTTTTCCAGGGTTGGCCTTTTTTTTTTTTTTTTTTTTTTTTTTTGCTGAGGAAGATTTGCCCTGAGCTAACAGCTGTACCAATCTTCCTCCATTTTGTATGTGGGTTGCCACCACAGCATGGCAACTGATGAGTTGTGTAGGTCCACACCTGGGAACTGAACCTGGGCCACTGGAGCAGAGTGTGCTGAACCGAACCATGAGGCCATAGGGCTGACCCCGGGGTTTGCTAGTTTTGATAGTTGAAGGTTGTAATTATCCATTTCTTTACTGACTTTTCCAAACTATTTTTGCACTAACCCTATTTTTTGTTGTGGGTGATCCCTGAAATCCTGGTTTCTTTAGTTTGTGTTCAGCTGATGTTTTGACAGAGATTTCCTTAAATTCCAGAAACCAAATGTAAAACAAAAACAAACCACTTCTCCAGTTTTTTTAGTTTGGCTATGTTAGCTTAAAGATCAGCCAGTGGTAGAAGCTTAGGGTCTTCTCAGATCTTTTCCGAGCATGCATTCTGCCCTAGGCATGTACTTTTGAATGTCCTAATTTCCTAAAGAAATTATCTTTTCAGTTTATCTTCTAAGATTTAGGTGATCTATTGTGTCTTTCAACTGTAATCTTTCGCTCCAGGTGTTTGCAGGTGTTTGTTCACCTTATAATGTTTTCTAGCACTGCCTGATGCTTTCCTACCCTATGTGAGTTCTGAGTTAGGCCAAAAAGAAATGAGTGCCTTGCATCAATCCTTCAGGTAGCTCCCAGAAAGTTCAGACTAGACAAACACAATAACTTGTGAATAAGGTCTGCTTTGCCTCTTTTGGAACCAGGGACCAGAGTCCCATACTGGGAACACAGGCTGCAGTCTTTATGACCACACCCTTGATGGGGAAAGGATGGGGAAAAGGCAAGTAAAAATGCCACGAAGCTTTCCTATTTTGAAATTGTCTTTTTCTTGACTCAACATTTGAATGGTTGCTGTAAGCTTTTGACTATTTTACAGAGTTCTGGTAAAGTTGGTTCTTATAATTTCTGCTTGTTTTTCAGTATTTTTGTGGAGGGATAAGAGCCTGTAGTTGCCAACTCTGCCATTTTTCTGATGTTGCTTATCAAGTTTTTCTTTTTTGAGAAACACTTTCTAGTTTCTTACTGGAACCTAGTAGTAATTGAACGTATGACAATGACACCCTAAGTTGCTATCTAATTAATCACATTGTAATATCAAACATGTTCTGCAGTATTTCATTAGCACCTAGAAGTTGTTTATAAGAGATCAAGCTTAAGCAGACACTGAAAAAACAAGGGAGCTGAACGAATAGATGACTCAGATTCCCATGGTATTCATTTGTTTCACTTCGACACTTCTCTTCTAACTCACATTTTCAACCTAACAGGAGTTTCCTATGACCAAATATTTCATTCCTGATTTATAGATGGTTCTGACAATGTGCCCACACTAGCAGGTTTTTATAGCTCCGATCAGGGATAGCCATTAATTAATGGGGAAAGTATATTCTCTCATTGGGCAAATCTTTGCTCAGTGAATTTGTTTCTCCGCTTTGAGAGAAGAAATTATCAGAGGCATAGATGTATACTGCTTCATGGGCAGAGGCTAATGGTTATGCCTGATAGTCAGAGACTTCGAGTCATAAGATTTGAGGATTAGTGGCAAAGAATCCGGAGAAGAGGCACATGGAAAGATCTCTCAAAATGGGCACGATAAGAGCATATTTGTTTTCTTTGTGTGAATGCACAGCAAAGGGAATTCATCGTAGAGGGGTCTTTCAATAATCAGGATGACAAAATGATGAAATTGTGTCTGCAGTTGACCTCTTTCCTCAGCCACTACAGTACTTGTTCACAGAACTCAAGAATAAAGTGACCAGTGTAGCGAGGATGAAGGATCATATACAGGCTCAACAAAATAGGTTTCCCTTAACTAAAACTGACCTGGCCATCTTTTCTTTTATGTATCTACTGCCAGTGACAGAGACCAATGTTCAGCCTCTAATACAACCATGTTTTACAGGGGATCGGTCATCTTCCTGGTGGCAGGTTAATTACAGTGACCTCTTCCATCATGAATGGGCTTTCCATCATGGATGTATTTGTACTCAGTAGAGAGCCTTTTACTTTAGATACAGACTTGCCTTAATATTCCAATGCTTTCACCAGCGTCACCATCCATAGATTTATGGAATACCTTATTCACTATCTTTTTGTCCCAAATTCAGTGTGACTTAGACTGTCAGTGTCATCTCCTTTCTGAGGTCTTTCTGGTTAGAGCTGGAACTAGTGGACTTCAGGGTAGGGTCAGCCAGCTGGTCATCCTAGATCAGCCAGTTTTCAATCACCAAGGACAGGTTCTCATCCTTCACTATGTATACTTCTCTCCATAGGTTTTTCCTTTCCCCACGCCAGGAATTCCCCCAGAGTCCTAGAAACATTGCAAAGAGCTAGGATTTCTATGCCAGTGGTTCTCAAACTTGAGTGTGCATAAGAATCACCTGTAAGGCTTGTGAAAACACAGATGGCTTGGCTTCTCCCTCAGAACTTTGGATCTAGTAGGTTACACTGGGGCCAAGGAATTTGCATTTCAAACAAATTCCAGGGTGATTTTGATCTTGCTCATCTGGAAGACCCACTGTGAGAACCATGCCCAAGAACATCTCCTGGTTTTCTCTGGTGCTCAAAGAGGTTGAGGAAAGCAGAAGTGCCAACCATATTAGAGGGTCAGATTCTCCAGGGGCACCAGAGAGTGGACGTGCATTTTGCCAGGTTCTGTGGTCTGGGACTGGATGCCTGCCCTCAAAACTCAGAAGGAATCCCACTATCTGCTTTGGCCTCTTTCAGATGACTCGATCAAACAGCAAGAAGCAATGGAAGAAACTAGGGAAGGGGATTGGAGCCGAACTCCTTAAAATGGACTGTTTTTGTGAGAAAATCTGTTAGTCGATATGTTTCTAGAAGCCACTGCTGTAGAATGATTGTAGGAGCAGCCCTTTTTAGGAAGGGGGAGAAGGCAGTTCTGGGAACCCTGTGGGACCCTCTCAGCTCTAATTTCTTTCACTGTAATGAAGACTGATGGGTAATGGGATCAGCTTTTGGCCCACGGGCCTTCGTGGTTCTGTAGGAACCCTTTCCTGCTGAGGCACATTTGGTCTGTGGGGAGAGGTTGGATGCTGGAGGCAAACTTGCTGACAGGAAGCCAAATTCAGGCTGGCCTCACATCATCTGATTCCCTGTGTTCTTGGCTGGCCCAAGGGAACCACATGCCCTCCTTCTCACCCAAGGTCGAGCAAGGAACAGCCAGGGCTGATGGCTGCTCCCAGTTACAGTCCTTCAAGGCAGGCTCTGTGAAGGAGTGCTATTCCGTTAAAACACAGCCGTCCCCCGGGGCAGCTGAAGGAAACAGTAATAATCTTTAGATCTAACCCTGAAGTTTAAAGAAATTACTGAGAGTAAAAACTTGTCAGCACACTTGGCAAAAAAACTAGACCGAATCCAAGCCAGTTAGGGAAGGTGGAATGAGGGAGAGAATTAACACTTCTTGAGCACTTTCTAAGTACCTGGTGATTTAAGTAGCTTCTCTAATTGCATATTCAGGGAGAGCCTGGAAACTAGAATTTGTCTTAATTCTTAATTATATGAGGAAGTAAACTGGGGTCAGAGGGGGTAATTGATTTGCCAAAGTTTGGTGTAAGTGGCAGAGTGTAGCTGTGAAACCCAAGCTGGCCTGGCTCCAGAGCCATGTCCTTGGGCACACGACCCCGCTTTCCAAAATGTTAGGCCTCATTTAAGCAGAATTAAGCTGGCCTTCAGGGATCAAAATGACTACACACACTGAGTACATGTCTTTAATTTTCTATGGAGAGTCCACACATTTGCCAAACCCCACACTTTGGTCTTGGTGCAAATGGAATGTTCTGTTTGTATCATCCCTAATCCTACTTTAAGAATCAGCCCAAAGGCCTAATGCTTAATAACTACCCCCTGAGCCCACCTCTGCCAGCTCTTGCTTCCTGGAATCTTGCCCTCTCAGTATTCTAGTGTCGTGACTATATCTTTCACTTCATTCATTCATTCGTTCATTGAATAGACATTTATTGAGAAGCAAGTACTCCATGCCAGACACTTGTTTTAAGCTTTAGGGACACAGGCTCACAAGGTACATCAGGACTTGCCTCTCTGGACCTCTATAACAATAATAAAAGTATGTTGTTTGATTTCAGCTGGTGAAAATCGTTACGATGAAAAATACGGTAGAGTAAAGGGTTCCAGAGTGTTTTGAGGAAGGGAGTATTGGAGAGAGAATGGTCATAAAAGGCCTTACTGAAGAAATGAAATCCGAACAGACACATAAAGCCTTGGAGCAAGTGATGTAAAAATATGAAGGGAAGAATATTCTGGGCAGAGAGAGCAACACGTATAAAGTCACTGTGTTGAGAATGAGTTAATATGTTTATAGAATAGCATGAAGTCTGGTGTGACTGGGATGGAGTAAACTAACATGTCAATATGGTTGACAACACGGTGGTGAAAGCTAGCAGGCTGTGGACAGCTCACAGCTCCACAGCTTCCTACCTTAACCTTGAACAAGGCAATTCTCTTTTTTGAGCTCCAGGCCGCTCATGTGTAAAATAAAGATTCTAATGCCTGTTATACTGGACTGTTTGAAGGATCAACCGAGAAAATGTATAAAAGGCCTGTCTCAAATAGACTCAAACATTTTACTTTGCTTCCTATTTTCCTCGTATTTTCCATTTTCTTTTCTGTTTTTCCCTTCCTTCTTATCTTCCTAAAAAATCTATCCATTCTGAAAACTGGAACATGTGCTGGTCTCTGGGCATATGGAAATGACTTAACCAAGTTTCTTGCTCTCACTCTTAGAGGGGAGGGTCACAGTGACTGTAGAATTTGCCTGGTGACCCCTGAGCATTGCATCTGACCCTGTGGGAGCAGGCAGGAGGAAAGCGACTAACTTTGCCAGGGAGTACCAATGAATGAATCCCAGAGGAGATGCTATTGGAACTGTATTTTAAAGAATGTCTGGAATATTCCAGGGCATTCCAAGTAGGGCAAAGTGTATTCCTTGTGGTAGGAAGAATAATGGTCCCCTAAAAAGTCCACTTCTTAGTCCTCAGAACCTGTGAATATGTTACCTTCTGGGGCAAATGGAACTTTGCAGATCTGATTGAGGTAAGGATATTAAGATGGGGAGATTATCTAGGATCATCCTTATAGGCCCAATATAATCAGAAGCATCCTTAGAAGAGATAGGGAGATAGAAGAGATAGGGAGATAGAAGAGATAGTGAGAGAGGGAGACAGAAGGGTCAAAATCAGCGAGATAATTGAAAATACTAGTCTGTTGTTTTTGAAGATGGAGGAAAGGAGCCATGAGCCAAGGAATGTGGGAAGGGCCTGGTCCTCCATTCTACTTTATCCGGTAATCCAAGGACATTTACCCATTCCCTTGGTTTTTATCTTGGAGCATTTCAGCATCTAGCAAATGCCATTTCTAAAACCCTGCTTACCTAGTTCTAAACTTTCTTCACTAATGAAGTCCTCCTTCCTCACTTCTACTGCAGCATGTATCACTATATCCATCAGACAATCTGTAGAACCATTCCCAAAACACGGTTGCTTTAGGTCACATCTCAAACCCTTAACTGGTCCCTGACTATGACTTCCTTGCCTCACTTTTCACTCTTTTTAAAAACCCATCACTTCATTGTAGTTTCTCACATCAGATCCTTTCTCCTGGCTATCAAATTTACCTATCAATTTGAATGTCCTAGGGCAACTTAATTCTACAACTGAATTACACTTCCTTCCCAAAAAGCCTGCTATATCATGATGGATGGGATAAACATCTTCATAGAAAGATAGTCAAGAAAATTCAGAGGCAAATTTGGTTTCTCCCTCTCTACTCCATCCTGATGTCTAGGTGCTCATGCATTTTGGTACCAACCTCATAGTGTTTTTTGCAGGGGTCCCTTCCTCCCCCTCCCACTGTCAATATATATTTTTCCTCTTACTGTTTGCTTCTTGACTGGTCTTCTGCACCCAACCTCAGAGTCCTTCAACCTGTTCTACACCTGAATTACCTAGTGAGCCTGGTGCCATAGCACATTTTGGACTAAGTCACTCCCCACTCAAATATGCCCCATTGCATACATAATAAAGTCTGTCTTTCTTTGTCTGGCATTCCAAAATCTTCCCCATTTGGCACCAGTGTACTTTTTCATACAAATCTCACTACATTTCCCTCCCAGTGTACTATGCATTGCAATTTACCAATCCTCAAATACACTTTTATTCTTCTGATTCTATGCCCTTGTTCAAACTATGCGCGACATGCTATGACCTTCTCCCCACTGAAGTGCATCCCTTTCCTTTGAGATCCACAGGAAATATTAACATTTTTCCAAACCTTATGAGATTAACCTATCTACCTTCTTAATTAATATCCCTCTCTCCTATGTTCCAATATTGAGTATAGCAGTAGAGCTCTTGATGTAATTGAGAATTGCATTTATTTGACATAGTCTTATGTCTTGTAATCCTTAAAGTGTGTAGCCACACCTTCTTTTATTGGAAAGAGTACTAGGGACACGAGGTTGAGTAGTCATTTTTTAGGGTCTCTTGATTCTTTTTTTAATCAGCCTTCTCTCTCCACCTTCCTCTCTGGGATTTAAGGCTCATCCTCAGGGATCCCTTCCTCTCAAATGTAGTTCCAGGCTTTGGGACGTGTGTTGGGCATCTTCCACTTGTTCCTCTAACTTAACTTCCCACCCTTCTCTACCTGCTCTGTGTTTCCAGGGGCTGAACCATATAGATTCCATTGATCAGTTCCTCCACCCACTGGCATTGGGTTGAGTTTGTCGAATGGGGAGGCCCAGTAAAAGATTGGAGAGAAGGAGAAGAGAGCTGTTTATTATGGCTGCTCCTTTCGGTGGCATCATGGCAGGCTGGCTACATCGTTGATCAAAGCCCATAGCTTCATTCTGGCACTTCTCCCACCTCACTGTTTAAGGGCTATGGGAGGTAAAGGGACATCTTGCTGTGACAAACTCAACAAGACACCCTACCGTCCTTTGCTTCACTTTTCCTAAACTCTGACTACATCTTTGCAAATAGTCCTGTTGTTAAGTTTTCCTAAAACTCTCTAATTTGAGCATGGCGTCTCTTTTCTATCTGCACTCTGACAGACAGTGCAGTTTTCTGCTATTCTTTGAGCTCCCGCACTATCTTTTCTTTGTAGGTCCACAGTGCCTAAAGCGGGACCCAGCATATAGACTCCAGCAAACACCTGAGGTGGGGAGAAGGTGTGGACTACGTCCAGGCTCTTTCTGAGGCTGCAGAGCCTTGTGGAATTGGTAGTGCCAGGTGTCATCATGGTCACTCTTTTGAACTTCTGGGGCAACAGTTAGCAAACATCTCTGGGATCCCACAGTGCTCAGCACATAGTGATTGTTTGGTAAAGGATAGTGACATGGAGCTGAATCAGGAAAAAAAGGCTGAGCCCCTTTTTTTTCCTTCAGCTATTGGAACTCAGAAATGCCTACTGTAGTGGTAGAATAATACACGTGAGTCACATAATCTTATTCTTGTCCGACCTCACTGCTTCCCTATATGGATGAAATTCCCCAGAGACTATTCTGATTCTTTCTTGGATTGAAAATATATTTCATAGGGATATTTGACTGGCAGTCTAGAAAAGGCAATTTCTCTGGGAAACAGGGCTAAGAAGCTGTTGAGTGAGTGAAATAGTTGGATCTCTGGTGATGTGGAACCCCAGCTCTTGGCTGAGACAGAATTGTGGAGAAGCAACTCCCCAAGAAGAGACCCCACTCAAACTGGCACATAAAAACACTTGCTTCATTCCAGTTCCCCAGCCATGGCCCATGTTATTTATAGGGAGAGAGGAATGGGTGGGAGAAGCTCAAGAATATAGTTAGGGCAAGTGAGAAGCATTTTCAAAGGATTTGGTACAATGGAAGGCCAAAGTGTCTGCAAAGAAGCACAATGGGACAAGTCTGAAGTAGAGACAGACGAGTTAGCCCTGTCATGGCCTCTGACGTGCACTGGGGGTCTATCCTGAAGTGACTTCCAGCAGTGGTTCTCAAAGTGGGCCCAGACCGGCGGCATTAACATCACCTGGGAACTTCCAAGAAATGCCAATTCTAGGGCCCCATCCCAGAGCTATGGAATCAGAAGCTCTGAGGGAGGGCCCAGCAATCTGTGTTTTAACAGGCCCTCCAGTGATCCTGAAGCTTGCTAAAGTGTGAGAGTGACTGAGTCAGAAGAATCTGTTTCTACAGAGCCTACTGGTACCCAGGCTGCATACTCCCTTCACTGCCTCTCCAGGAAATGGGTACCACCATAAGAGCACAATGCAAAGAGGCTTGAAGGTTTGGTGTGGGAAGGAGAAGGAATTTATTAAAAAAAAAATTCAGTCTCGTTGCTTCAAATTTCACCCAAGGGACCTTTCTTTTTATAGCCCAGGATGGCTGAGAGCTGGGGATTCCTCAGCAAAGATGGATGAATAGATAATAGTCCCACAGTGACCCAAGCCCCATCTATTCAGCTTGGTCCCCAGTGCTCTGCCAGCTCCTTGGGTCAGGATTACACAAAGCTAGATCATGCCACATTTCTGAGACTGAGGAACTGGACAGATCTGGTACAGCTTTGGTCTCCAGCAATCTCGGAACAGAACAGAGCCAAGGAAGATACTCAGGCAGAGACATCTCAATGCATGAGCTGAGACACTGGCATCAAGAAAGGACACTAATACCCCAAGGGCCACAAGGAAGGGAAAGTAAATTGAAGGCCAGATGCCCAAGGAAACATCATCAGCTGCATGTTTCTGGCTCATGAGTCTCATTAGGTGGATGCAGCTCTGTTTCTATCTGCTGATGTATTACATGGGACAGATGACAATCAATGCACAGACCAGTAAAGGCTCATCTCTTCAGCCTCAGAATCCCTCAGCTCCGTTGGAAGTCCTTTTCTTGGGGATTTTGAACAGATGCAAAATGTTAATCACGTTATAACTGTTACGATGCTGGATGTCGAGGCTATTTGAAGATATTCAGCTAATATTTTTTGTGATATTTGGGAACAGAATCCAGGAACAATTAAGTCAGCTATAGACACCATTGACAAGTCACCTGTCTCTGCAAGGGCCTCATGGGAAATCTGTGTGCAAAGAACGAAGTCAGGCAAAGCAGCACTTTATGCCTAACACAGTTCAGCCCCAAGCACAGTGAATAAGTGCTCACCTGGCCCTAAAAAGAATCCTTGACCTTGGGCAGGTCAGCTGCTCTGGCCTCCTCCATCTGAGAACCTAAATGTGTCAGAACTTCATTCCACAGTCCTGGGAAAGTCACACATGCAGGAAGAAGGAGACATCAGCACCAGAGATGGGAAGCATTTGTCCCAGGAGACAGATGCCAGGAAACGCAGTTGGGAAAGAGGAGAGGCAACTTCCCACGAGGCCACTGAGAAGTTGAGAGCAGTCCAAGATACTCCTATTTCTGAGGCTCCGCATACACTAAAAACACGGAGGAATTAAAAAGAGGTTCATAAAAATAATAGATATTAAATGCTTCCTTGAAACAAATTAATGTTTTAACAAAAATAAAGCAAAGATAAAATTGTGCATAACATCCCAGAATTTTAAGAACCATATGCATGTGGAGGATGTCACAGGATGGTGGTCCAGGGAACAACACACATTTAAAGTTGTAGGATGGGTGTTTCCTTCCTTCAGTCAGTCAAGTTAGCTCCTTGCCTGCGTGTGTAATGGTATTTGAAGATAACCTCTCACGTGTACATTGGAAGCCCCTGTACCATTTGATGCGTGAACTGAACGGTCTTCCTGTATTGGCAGCATCACGATGGGCTCAGAGTTGTCCTCATCATGCCCCTCGTTGCCGTGTAGCAGAGAAGATGGCATTTGTATTAGTTTGCTTGGGTTGTCACAACAAAGTACCAAAGACTGGGTGGCTTCAACAGAGAAATTAATCTTCTCATGATGCTGGAGGGTGGAAGTTCAAGATCAAGGCGTTGGCAGGGTTGGTTTCCTCTGAGACCTCTCTCCTTGGCTTGTAGATGTTGCTCTTCTCTCTGTGTCCTCACATGGTTTTCCCTCTGTGTGTGTCTTTGTCCAAATTTCCTCTTCTTATAAGTATACCTGTCATATTGGATTAGAAGCCACCCTAATTACCTCATTTTAACTTACCTCTTTAAAGACTCTGTCTACAAATACAGTCACATTCTGAGGTACTGGGGGTTAGGACTGAATTGAGAGGGGACACAACATAGCAGCATCCCAAACAGATACCATCCCCACACATCTGCTAGCTCTTAACCCAGCCTTTGACTATATCCTCCAGTAACGCCTGTCCAACCGGAGAGTTGTACATGAATCCCACCCCCACCTACCTGAGGGGGAGGAACAGAAAGCAGCAAGAAGAGCCTCAAATTCCTCTCCCACAAGCAATAGAAGCCTCACGATGACCATCGCCTCATCCTCACTCACTAACAGGGAAGCAAAGAGATGTGGCGTCTCGGTCAAGGTCACAAAGCAAAAGCAACCGGCTGAGCCAGGACTCCCGGCTTGTGATTCCTCTGAGCAAGGATTGCATCACCGACATCCCTGGAGCTGGCCACATCTTGTCATTGCCACGGATTTGAGCAACTTGAGTTTACGTGGTGTTCAACGCACAGGCGATATTTTGTGTGTGTTCTGTCTGTGTTATGCAAGGTACCATTTTGCCCTTCCCTCAGTTCCATTATGGCTCCTTCGGCAGTTCCACCTGCTGTCGGCTGTCACTTGAGAGTGAGGAAGAAGCTGGAGATGACAGAGGCCTGGCTGCTCCCTCCTTTTGTGCCTGCCCAGCGCTCTTGGAGCCCGATGAAGTATGTGACTGCTTCCCTGGGCAGCAGAGCCTTGCTGGCAGCCTCCTGGGAAGACTTCACCTCGAGAGATGAGGAACAGGCCTGGCGGGCTGTCCTTTCTTTGGTGCATTCGGCCCACGTTCTGGCCCGCTCCTCTGCCGCAGTGAGGCTCTGCTAGTGCAGGAGGAACACGTTCGGCACAGAGGGCCCTGGAGAGCGGTGGGGATAATAATGCCACTATTCATTATTTTAAAACAAACACAATTTGGAGTGTGGATCTATCTGGAAGGATGAAATTGGTTCCTCTTAAAGAGCAACTGGCAAGGGAAGAGCATGTGACCAGCCCAAGGACAAGGAATTCCACTTGGGGCCAGCAGTGCAGTCTCTCTGAGTCCAGGCCGGCCCTGCTGGCTCGGCTGCAGTCACCAGTAATGCAGAAATAGAATAAGAGGGATATATCATGTCCTGAGCTCCTACTGGGTGCTCTGTACGTTTGATCTCATTGAATCCTCACAGCTACCCTGTAAAGATGAATATTATTTCCCCCATTTTCTATAGGAGGAGGCTGAAGGTCTCAGAGAGGTTAAGATATTTACTCGAGGTCACACAGCTCCACCTAGGCAGAGATGAGTTCAATCCAGATTGATTTGACTCTAAAGCCATGCTCTCTTCATAGTGCCTTGTCACAGTGGCAGGGATAACTCCTGGCCTGTGAGACTATACCCAGGAGCCTTGACCCAGAGCCAAGATGTGGTGAGAGAAGGTAAGACATGCAGAAAGGAAGAAAGCCCCCTCCTCCCCCAACCATGGACATCAAGGCTGGATATCCCTTCCAGCCTGGCCAAACGCAGGGACCAAACAAAGATATAACTCTGGGTAGGTCATTTGCCTTTCTGCCCCAATTATGTCATCTGTGAAATGGGGATTTGAATGGGATGAGAGTTCTGCTCTTTGGGTTTCCTGTGCTAAAATCTTAGGCCAGTGGGAACATTACTTATTGATCCAGCCCGGCACTGACCAGTTCTGAAAGGACTCACAAAAGTGGGAGCTCGTGCTAGAAGCTGAGGGCTGGAAGAGACCTTTAAGGAGCGGGCAGACGTAGGTGTGGGCTGGTTGGGGGCTGTCTGTCTGGGTCTGGTCATACCCTGAGGTCCGACTCCTCTGCACCAGTTAGATGAAAGACTCACTGTGTTGAGGTGGGGAAAGCGCGGTTTGTAATCGGATAACTCCAGGTCTGATTCCTATCGTGGTGTTGGTCCACCCCAGACAACCTGCTCAATGCTTCAGACCTTAGTTTCCTTGTCTGTAAACCAGAGGAAATAACACAATCTTGCAGCTAATGAAGGCAATTGTATGAGGTAGTGAGTGTGAAGCAGCTGGCATGGTGCCTGGCCCAGTGTTGGTTTCCTTTGCCCTCTGCAATTCATGTCCCTTTAGGAGAAAGATGACTCCCTTGAGAGGTGATTTGCAGGCTCCAGATAACATCCGGCACAGTGAAATCATAAGAGCTGTGCCTCTTAAAATTATTTGGGGTCACAGGCACTTTCTAGACAAGATGAAATTTGTGCAGCTTTTCCCGAGAAAAGATGCACACTGAGCCATAAATGTTGGCTCACACTTTTAGGAATCTCCTCTCTGGAATATCAGCCATGCCTTCTGGGTGGTGTCCCTGTCTTCGCAGAAGGAAGGGGTATCGAAGGCCCCATGGGTCCTCCATCCTATGTTCAAGAATTCATTTTGCTGCCTGTGATTCAGGCTGGAGGAAACAGGAAAATCTTTCCCAGATCCTGGGAACACACTGAGAGAGGCAGTTGAAGGCCAGGTAGGTTGCCCGCTGGCCTTTCCTAATTGGTCCTCTTGTGCTTGCATATGAATGTGCACTTGTTAACCTGTGCTTCCTGAGCCCCCCGTGGCCTTGGCCCCTCCTCTCTGATCCGTGACACCGGCAGGAGCATAATTAGTGAGGAAGAGGAAAGCCTCTGAAGTGCCTGGGCTGGGCTCTGACCTCACCAGCTGTTCTGGCCTGGCTGTTTTCATGTAACTTCCTGGAGCACGTGGAAGGCTGCCAACTGCTCCTCTCCAGAACATTCCCTGGTCTATGAAGGTGGCCGCACTCCTCTATTCTCAGTTATCCTGTGCGGTTACAATCATCTGTCCTCAGGCACTTCGCTCACACCAAAGTCAGGGACGCCCATCTTCTGAGATCAATACCCCTTGATTTATGACCTGACAAGAGAGCAGAATAGACCCTGTGTTTGAATGCAAAAACAGCTCCTTGGTTCCCAGCCAGCCCCATGCATGTGAAACCTGGCAGTCCAGGCAGCAGCCGAGGTGGCAGCAACAGCAGCATCTTTGAATGAAGAGGACAATTGCCACTAGCCTGCTCATAGTGCCCTCCCCTGGGGAGGCGCACCTGTAATTTGACCTTATCATCTGACTCTTTTCCTCCCCAGGCCAGAAGCTCTGTTCCTGGGACACCCTTCATGACACCCAGTAGATTCTGACATCATAACACCCATCCTTTGTTGACCTCCTACTAGATGCCAACACACATGAATTGTGCCCTTCCTCCACATTACCCTATGTTTGTGAATCCTTGTCTCATGCACACAAGGCTTAGTTAACAATAGTTTTCATCTTCCCAATGGCCACAGCTGTCCATATCTGGTTCTTCTCTCTTTCTTGAATATTTGGAGGAAACATTTCCCATTTCCGATGCAGTTACGTGGGGTCCAATGACTAATTCTAGTCAATTGGCTGGGAATGGGAATAATGTGTCACTTCTGGGCGGAGTTATTTAACAGCCAATGTTTCTCCTTCATGAGTTTCTTCCCCTGCCTGATGACCTTGGAGGACATCAATTCAGTCTAGGTCCCTTAGTGACTGTGTGGAACAGCATCCTTGCTCCCCAACTCCACCCCAGTCCCTCACTGGATTGTAATGTAAATTGGTGTAAATTTTTGTTGTGTTATGCCACTGGTATTTCAGGGGTTATTGCTACTAATATATAAGCTATTCACTTTTGTGCTCTTCCCTGTGCTTGTGATGTCTCTCTTCTTCTTTAATGCATGACAAACAGCTACATGCTTTTCAATATCCAGCTGTCATATCACCACCTTGTAGGGGATTTTCATCATTTTAGTCACACTTAGGTGTTCTCTTCATCTCCCACAGCACTTTCCAGAAACCTTATTATTACATTTTATTGCTGGTTATCTGCCCCTTGTTAGGCTGCCCCTCGTTAGGTCCTCCTTGAGGACCAAGACCAAGCATTATTCATCTTTCCATCCCTGGCTCCAGCACAGGCTTGACTCTCAGAATGACGTCACACAACACGTCTCAGATGACTGACCTTGAACAGGACACTGTTGTGTCTCTGATAAGATTCACTGAGACTTTTCCCCAAAACTGCTCCCAGTTTCATTCATTTGGATTCATGTTCCTGGAGCCATCATGGTCAGTGAGGTCTCACACATTTTGCCTTAACACCAGGTCCTCTGGATAAGTGTCTGGATACTCAGGAAAACTCTCCTGAGGATGGATTGCTTCTTTCGTCTCCTTGGTTAGCATCCTACTTTTATTGTTAGGCTGTTAAGTCTTAGGACATGTATCACAGTCTGGCTTTGGCTGGACCACAGTGGAATATTACAGCACGGGATCTGGCATGGGTTTGGTTCCTGATTCCTGCTCCTACTGATGTTGCCTTGATCAAGTCATATTCTCTCAGACTCCCATGTCCATAATCTGGAATAAAGAGCAACAACCTCCCTCTCAGGGTTGTAGCAGGGTTTAAATAAGATAGTCACTTAAGATAGATAGTTACTTTGCAGTTTCTCTGACTAATTGAAAAACTTCCAAGTGAGCAAAAGAGAGCACTTGAAGCTCTCTGGGTGCCTTCTCTCCTTGCTCCCTCCTTCCCCCAGACAGAATCCTGTATCCAGGCCTGGCTGGTGGAGAACGGGCAGTCATCTCTGCCAAGCCCAACATGGGCATTACCGGGGATGAGGCCCTACAATTCATATGTGGGCTGCTGATGGTGTAGATGCTGACTGATGAACACACTGCTGCCATGGAAGCTTGCATTTTTATGTAAAAGATCATCCATGCAAGATGCAGGGGCTAGATTTGCTGATGCCCACCTCTTTCCAGGTCCAGGCCCTTGACTGAGGTCTAAGGATGGGCTTCATATAGGGTATCTGTGACACCCCAAATTGCACACACATAGTTATGAGAAGCTTTTATATTCATTTTTTTGAGGTGAGGGTCCAAAGCATCCATCAGTTTCTTAAGGAGCTCTGTAATCTAGAAAAAAATGAAGGAATGCCAAATCCTACATGACAATTCACAACACAGAGGGGGCATTTGGGGACCTATCCACATTGTGGGCTCCAACAATTGTGGGGACTGAAAAGAGAGAGGGCAGGGAGGCGAGATGTGTGGGAACATTTTCAGGCTCTGATGTTTTCGCTTTTTAAAAATGTCTGTGCTAGAATGGACTAGTCAAAAACATCTGAGAGCAGGAGAGACCAGACAAAGTTGGCATTGGTTTGTCCTTGCTGCCTCCTCTAGGTCAGCCCTTTGCCTCTATAATCCCATTGGAGCCTCATGGATGACCTCTCGGGTTATGTTCTTTAGCTGTATTTTACAGTGGGGAGAGCAAGCCCAGCAATGCTAGGCAACTTTTCCAAGATAAACCAGCTAATAAGTGTAAGATCAAAGATTTAAACTCAAAAGTGCCTGACTCTCATGTCAGAACTTTTGAAAAAGGAAGTGAGAATATAGAATAGTCGTTAGAAGTAGAGGGAGACCCCCAAATATTAACAAATATGAAAGCTGTGATAGACTCAGGGACTGACCTCACCATCTTGGGTAATACAGAAAAAATCATTTTTTTCTAAAGTACTAGAAACACATTTTCATCTTTCCTTCCTTCTTTTTAGCTTGACTTTCTCCTCTTCAGCTTGACTTTCTTTCTTCCTCTTTTTTCTCCCCCTCCATCTTTTCTTCCCTTCCTTTCTTTCTTCCATCACCTTTTTTCCTTACTATTTTCTGTGCCTCTCCTATATGAAATATAGAGTACAGGGCATTGAGGGTCACACACACTTGAAAACATGCCCAATACCTCTTTGCTCTCAAAAAGAATCTTAAACTACTAGGGCACTTACGTCTAATCCAATATACCAACAGAAATACTACCTAACAAAAATTCTTGGTGAAAATTGAGGAGAATAACTGTAGAGTTGTTGGATGGAGGCAGATTTTAGAGAAGAAAACTCAGACTGTACAATAAAAAATATACTGTATGTAGCAAAATAGACAAAGTGGTAGTTGGGTCTCTTTGACTTGCAAGTGAAAGAATACAAGTAAAGCTAACTTAAGAGAAAATTTAGAGGCACTAATAGCCGGAAATCCAACTTCCACATGGCACTAACGGTTAATTTCCCGAATATGTCAGAAATTCTCACATTTTGATATGCTGTCTAGCTGGATGGTACGGGGAAACACACATATTGCTAATGGAGATATAAACTGCTGCAACTTTTTGGGAAAGTAATGTCAGGGTATTAAGCGCAATTGAAAATATCTATATATTTTGACCTTCAGGAAACAAGGGGTTTCACAGTAAAGAAAAAAAAAATCAAGATACAGAGCTGCGTGTATGGCATCCTCACACTTCTGTAAAGTAATACAAATGGAAAAAAGCATTTATACATCACATATGTTTTTATATCTTTGTATGATTAGAGAGAAAGGAGGGGAAGGAGACACACAGACCCAACTGCTAATGATGGTTAACTCACTTCACTGCGAGTGGGAGGTGGGAAGAAGTCGCAACAGTAATATTTTTCTTTTTATAACTGCATATTTAAATATGTTAGAACTACTGTGCATTATTTTTTAATTTATAAAAGCAACTTAAAAAGGAAAAAGTAGGAAATCAAAATTCAGCATTCTCCTCTGCATTAAGAAGGAATAGATGGGCAGCTGAGGCCCAGGAGGATGAAGGGCTGGTCTTTCACAGAACTCAGTGTGACATGGTTATTTCAATATTGGGGCGTCTGCATTGACTCAGGACCCACCTTGCAAACAGGAAGGGAGACTGGCTATCCATAGATGGCAGAGGCGGAGGGAGATGTGGAAGAAGACCCCCATATTTTGTAACCTCTTAATATTAAGAAAAAGTGAGAAAATTGATGATATGCTCTTGTAATGTGATCGAAAAGCTCCAAATTTTAGTTGTAATTTATAAAAAAAAAAATGTATGGCTTTTATTTTTGTCATCACTCAGCATAATTTCTCTTTATTGTCCATTGCAGACCATTCCTTGTAACGCAATTTATTTATATTCTTCAATTTCAGCAAGTCCCTCGCTCACCTTTGGCAGCTGCGACAAGTTGGGTCACGATGTACATCATTTTAAAATCCATGAGACACTTACTGAAGTGAGAAGACTTGGGGAAATTTTTTCAAAGTGCAAATTAGATGGAGAACATGGGTCCTAGATGGTTGTATTGGTACCAAAGGACAAGTTCATTTTCTCGGACGCTACTGAACAGCATAATCGAGGCTGTTTCACAGATTTCCAGTTCATGTGAGCTGTTTGATTTCAAACCCCGCCTGTCTTATAAGTGTCTGGATCATTACCCTCAAAAATGTCAACTTGTTCATGTTAATGTGAAGTGAGTTACAAGCCAAGGGACCCTGCAGAACTGGCAGGTATTATAGATGTGGGCTTACTGTTCCATCTTCACACTTATTCAGGCCAGAAGTGGGGAGAGGGGTGGAGAGAGGGAGTAAACCACCAGGGTCTTTCTCTGTCAGATCTGCCGTGCCCAACAGGAGAAGAGCAAGAAGGCAGGTTTGAGAGGAGCAGGACTGGTGCCATAGTGCAAAATCTGGGGGATACGCTGAAGCCAAGACTGACCACATGCACAGACTAGGGGAGAAGCGCAGAAACAAGGGGTCAACTGGCAGGTACAAGGTGGCTGCATCAGAAGAACCTCACAGGATGTGGAGGGTGGAACTGTACATCCAGCTCAGCCTTTTCCCCTCAGTTCTGTAGGCCAGACCCTCTGCCCATTTCTTCAAGGATCCACAGCTCTCTGGACCTGGGGAAAGCAGGCTGTGTCTGGAGTCCCAGATTCTTTCTTGGTGTAAAGTTGATGGCCAACTACTGGCTGTCTTATCTGCTCAGGCTGCCATAACGAAGTACCATGGTGTGAGTGGTTTAAACAACAGAAACTTATTTTCTCACAGCTCTGGAGGCTAGCAGTTCAAGATCAAAGAATTGATGGGGTTGGTTTCTTCTGAGGCCTCTCTCCTGGGCCGATGGATGGCCATCTTCTCCCTGTGTCCTCACATGGTCTTCCCTCTGTGTTTGGTCTTCCCTCTGTGTGTGTCTGTGTCCTCATCTCCTCTTCTTATAAGGACACTGGTTGTCTTGGGTTAGGGCCCACCCTAATGACCTCATTTTAACTTAAGTTCCTCTTTAAAGGCCCTATCTCCAAATTTAGTCACATTGCAAGGTACTAGGGGTTAGGACTGAATTTTGGGGAACACAATTCAGCTCATAACATCAACTATTTCCATTTTTCCCTCTCAAATAACGCCAAGTACCCAGTGAGAAATGTGTGTGTGTTTGTGTGAATGTGTGTATGGACGTCAAATGATTACTTTTCTTCCTAATGATACTTTATTGCCCCTAGTTTTCAGCAACTACCCATGAGCAGCCGCTGAGCTGTGTACCTCCAAGGAGCATGATGATTGCATCCCTCAGAGGAACAAGGTACCTCCACGCATGTCCACATAAAACAGCTTTGAAACTGGCTTCCATCCCTGCCTCAGAGCTGGGGAAGCGCTGACCCCTTAAAGAGGGCCTTTGGGTCAGGGTGTGTCTTGAGATCCGATTTTGATCGTCAGCTCCCTTGGTCTGCTCAGACCCTACGGTGCAGGCATAATTTACCAAGTGCTCACTCTGTGCCTGGACCCCACCAGGCTCTTTATAGGACTTAGTGCATTGGTGTTGTACGACCCCTTCTAACTCCCTGGCACCATAGGAATGTACTCACATTTGCATGTTGATTATTATATGGAACTTACTTGGTGCAAGGTACTCTAAGTGCTCTGCAGGTATTAATTCATTTACTCTCACAACAACGGGAACCTTACTATGCCCACTCTACAGTTGAAGAAACTGAGGCACAGGAAAGCAGAGCCACGTGCCTGAGGTCAAATATCCAGCCATTGTGAATTCTGCACCTGAAACCGGGTAGTCCAGAGTGCATTTCTTCTTCACACAGCCTTGTCGGGGAGAAGCTGCAATCACCATCTTGCAGATGAGGAAGGAGATTTATGGCTGTTTAGACCCAGGGGTGTCTAATTCTAAAACCATTTTTCTTTCCATTGTGTCACCCTGTTTGCTTGGACACTGCCTATTCCCCAGAGCCGGGCTAATCCTCCCTCCTGTCACACATCCCTCATGACACCCAGAGCCCAGCACGGTCACTGCTTCACATCAATATTTCAGAGCGCAGAGCGCCGTCAGGTCCATTTGGTGAAATGGAAAATCTGCGGGCCTTAGAGTGAAGTGAATCTTGCCTCAGACCTCAGCTCTCCTAATTTCCCAGCTCAGTGGTCTTGGCCAAGTTACTTAAGCTCTTTAAGTCTCAGTTTCCTCATCATGAAAGTAGAGATAACAATAACTAGGCAATAGCGACTTTTAAATATTCAGCAAGTGGTAGCGAACCCATTCACCTTGTCACCACGGAGCAGTGTAGTGCCTTGACTGCAATGTGACTCTAAAGTTCTGCCCTGTAGAGATGACCCTCACTTCCCCACCCCAGAATCTGGGCTGGCCTTGGGGCTTGTTTTGGCCAAAATAAAGTGACAGAAATGACGGTGTATCAGTTCTAAGTCTCAGGAAGCCTTGCATACTTCTTCTTTTTCTCTTGAACTCTTACTGCCACCATGAGAACAAGCCTGGACTAACCTGCTGGAAAATGAAAAACCACATGGAGCAGAACACAGTCATCCCAGCTGAGGCCACCATAGACCAGCAAACCCCAGCCGACTGGCCAACTGACCACAGTTGCCATCTTGTCACCTCCTGAGAAATAAGACACGGTTGTTACTGAAGTTGTTAATTTTGGTGTAGTTTGTTATACAGCAATAGCTAACTGATACAGTCAGAAATTAATATTATTAGCACTATTTAGAAAAAGCTCAAAAACAAGCCCAACTTTACCCAGAGTAGCATTCCCTGTCTTGTGAATCCTGTCCAACGCACACACACATTCTCCCATGTGTTTGTAAGAGAAGATCCACATAGGCTGGATCTGGATGATGATTCTAAAAACAAATGAGAGCAGTAAACATTCGTTTCCATGGGCTCAAATAAACTGTCTTTACACATGCTTCTCATTGTGCTTATGTCAATATTGGCTTATGGAACTGAAATCTTTTTATGAGGGCTTTAGAGTTTGATTTTAGCAAAGAGGCTGACGCTTATTTTGGCAAAGAGAACACAATTCAAACGACATTAAAATGTTAGGGAAAGAATCAACTTCCTCCCCACCTGGCCACAGAGGCCCACAGTCATGGTTCTGGGTCCTTGTTGGGCCTTCTGTTCCTTGGTTACAGCCAAAGAGCTAGGGGTCCTTGTCTGGATGGCCAAGGCACACCCCAAGTTCCCATAACAACTAGTGGCCTCACGTGAGCCTACAGGGCTTGTAGCACTTACCAGGCCTGATGTAATTATCGTTTGTGTGTGTGTGCAGGTGTGCATGTGAGTGTGTCTTTCTCCCACATTATGTTACACAGCAGTGAGATTAAAAATGGCTGTGCTTTATGGAGTCCCCAGTATTTATGATAGATGCTTCCTACTCCAGTTGAACGATGGATCAGGAATCGCACCAAAGTTCCCTGACTCCAGAAAGTCTAACAGTCCCAGCTATGGTCAAGCATGGCTGCCTTTGCATCCTTTGACTCCAACCCAGTATCGACCCAGACCCCTAGAAAATGCCCGCTGCATGATTGAGTGAACCTGGAACCATGGTCCACAAAGAACCCTTCTCTCGCCCTCCCCTCTGCCCCCTCGAACAAAATTTCATTTCTTAGAGTCTAGCAGAATTGTTCGGAGCATACGTTGGGTTCAGATTTCACTCCAGCACTTTCTACCTGCGTGATCTTTTGTATAAGTTCTTTAACATGGATGAGCCCCAGAATGCTCACATGTCAAACACTCAATGATATTTGTGGTGCTGGGGTGAGGAGGTACACGTGGGGAGTTAGATGAGGCGGCGCACGGAGGATGCTCAGAATACTGCCTGGCATGGAGTAACCACTAAACACGTATCACCTACTCTCCATTTACACCTCCATTTAAATCATACTTCCAGAGCAGGAATTATTTACTAGCTGCAAGATATGCAGAGATATGGGGATAGATGAGATGTGGTTCCTCCGGGAGAGGCTCTCTGTGTTCAAAGAGGAAAATGGTGGTAAGCAGGTATATCATGATAGACAGGCAATGGTTTTGCAGGTGAAAACAAGTCTGAGACAGCTCAGGGGAGGGAACTTCTAATACCCTCTCAGTCCAGGGAATTAGGGGGAAGTCTCAGAGAAGGCGATATTTGAGTTGAGTTTAGAAGGATGAGGGGGAATTTGACAGTTGAAAAGGTCAGTTATTCCAGACAGAGGGAAAGGCCTGTGGGAAGGAGCTGAGCCATGCAAAGCCTGCATTTTGTTCTGGGGAGTGTGGAGAGGATCTCCATCCAGACAGGTAGGCTGTCAGGCAGGGAGCGCCAGGGGTTGGAGCTGAAAAGGAGATTAGGGACAGAAGGAGGTCCCTGAGCTCTTGGAGAGAGCCGTGTCTCCTTCAATTTCCTGTGCAAGGGGGAGAAAACTAATGTCATTTTGGATGTCAGGAGAAGAATTCCACTCAGGGAGAGAACTGTGCTTGTTTAAAAACAAGCCTTAATGGGCTGTTTTGAATATGATTGGAGGCCCCGTGGGGATTGTCGGAATGGCTGGGGTGCAGCAAGGAGAGGTAACTGTGCGGTGGAGGAATTCCAGGAAGTGTGGGCAGAAGAGATGAACAGGAAGCGGGAGAGGAGACGCAGGGTGGAGCGGAACTGGGAGAGAGGGCAGGGGAGCCCAGGGCAGTGTGGAGGAGATCCTACCAGTGAGAGAGTTGAGGATGGGGAAGAGGCCTTCAAGGCCAATGAGAAGAGGAGGAACTGTGCGTCTTTGGGTTTTAGGCTGCTGGCTGCGCAGTGCTGTCAGGCCTTTCTAAGGAAAGCGGCTGCACAGCCAAAAGGTCTGCCTGAATGGTGTTTGCAAGAAATCAAGGGACAGGGGCTGAGTTCCAAGTCGGGGTCAGCCCAGGGCAGAGATAAATAAACCCCTGACGACGGAGGGGAGGTATCAAAAAGGCACAGAGAAGAAATTAGGTGACATCAACACAAAAGCCCCTTGGAAGTCAAAAAATATAGGGGAAGTATTAAACTTCAGAACAGAAATAGTACAAACTTTTGAACCAATTTTATTTACATATTAAAGACGAGACACACCAGCTGTCACTCTTGGCTACACATGTACGTCCTGTGTCACCCATGATATTTGCATGCATGCTGTGTTTTTTAGAACACAATGGGAAGCTATTGCGTCTTCGAGAAAAAGAGGATGGCTGATTCTGAGAATATTTTAAATTTGGAATCCTTAACTGTATATTAAATTTTCATGGCCATTTTTCTTGCTCAGTGATATTAGGCTACTCTGACATTTGAAGTTTTTCTATAGCCTCTTATTCACTAAGCCCATAAACTAGATGGCACTAGAAGATACAGGTGTCAGACTTGGTGTGTCTCCACCAACAGCAGAAAAGGAGGCTAGGAATATTCTAGAACTCATAGTGCTGCAGAAATGGCTGAGTATTTTTTTTATTCGGGCATCATTGAGTAGCAAGGAACAGACACCCACTCTAAACATCATCGACAGAGGGAGGCACTTTTGGAAGGAATGTGCAGTTACCTCAAGGAACACAAGGCAAGGCGTGGGGTCAGGTCTGGGAGGGAACACACACAGAACTGGAAGTCAAGAATCAAGGTCACTGCCTGCTCTCCAGGGGCCACAGGGCCTCTTGATTCTTTTCTTCCAGCTGCATGTTTATCTTCCTTCCTTTGCAGACAACTTCCTCCACCCCAACGTGCCCAGGACTCTGAGCCCTGCTCTAGATGAACTCGAGACAGGCTCTCCAAGGAAAGGCTCCACAGAGGCTGGCACCTCTCCACCTCAGTTCCATTCCTGGGAGCCCCAATCTCATCGCTTTGTCCCTGTGGATTGGCTACCGGGTCAGGAGTTTTCCTTCCTCCCAATCGTCTGTATCTAGGAGTGGAGGCAGGTGCGACGGAAGTGGGTTCAGATAGGAAATGGATGAGTTTCAAAGTGGCTGCAGTTTACAGTGTCCCCTCAGCCAAGAGAGGACACTGGCTCTTAGAGCACCGGGTCTGTGTGGCCTCAGGCCAGACACTTTTCTCTTATCTCACTTTTTCCCATCAGCTACTTTGGGTAGGAGACTTGGTGGTCCCCGTTTGATGATTAATGACTCGCTCAGAGCCTCATAACCACTTTGGAGTGGGGTCACGGCGCCCCCTTTCTTCATGAACCTGAGCGAGCTGACAGGACTGCTCTCTTGCAGTCCTCATGCAATGTAAGCCTCATTCCTTGGCACCCCAGGCTCTCTTGACCCCTGGCTCTGTGGGCCTCTGGAATGCACTGGAAGAGCTGGGGTGGCCTTGCCTAAGTAGCTGGTCCCACATCTGACATTGCTTCTGCTGTTGCAGCAGCAGCACTTAAAAGGGCCAAGGGGCAGCAGACGCACAATCATCCTATGAAGAGACTGCTTGGTGAGGAAGGGCTTTTAGGAAAATAAAGGGATCAGTTAACGGATGTGGCTCAGTCCACAGAGGCACACAGCGGAATCCTGCTTGCTTGCGATTGTCACGGCCTCTCTGCACAGAGATCCCTGTGCAGGGGACCCCTTTCATACACACACACACACACACACACACACTAGGTGCACCAGCTCTACCACCCATCAGACCAGGGATTTAAGATGTAATCCTAGCTTTGCCTCTTGCTACCTGTGTGATCCTGGACAAATCTTTCTGATTCTCACTTCTGCATCAATAAAATGAAAACGATTCCAGACTTTCAAACGCTATGTGAGAATAAATGAGATGATATCTGTAAAAAACTCAGGGCCTGACATGATTTAACCACGTATAAATTGCAACTAAGTATAAACTATTGTTAAACTTCATGTGCATAGACCCACATACACACACATTCATTAGTGTGCATGCACACACATATTTCTGTAAACATGCATTTTTGCATATGTACAAACATATATAACCATACGTACCAATATACACAGTAATTTTGTACACATTCGTGGATGGTATTAACATTTACAACCATGCATATACATATGCATGTACATATATTTAAACATACACATATTTAAGCATACAACAAACTCTCAGACACACCTAGAACATTAGACATATACGTATGCACACACTTATAATACATACATATCACAAACATATATACATATTGTGATGTGTGTTTTTGCACATATATATGTAAATATTACACATTTTAGATAGTAAGAATTTATCTCTAATACTAAGACAAGTCAAGATAGTTCACAGCTCTGAAAATAACTCTGTGGTCTGCTAATCTTATTATCGCATGTATGAAAAACTACTTTTATTTCTTCTTTTGGGGAAAAAAGCCCCTAGACTGTGGACATGCACTCCGTGATCTCCGTTAGCCTGTTGGTGTCGGAGAAGGTCACTGCTTCATGCCGGGCGTGGAGGAGACACATCAGCTTCCCAGCCTGGGGAGAGGAGCTAGTCCTTCCCCAGCCTGGCGTGAAGAGCCGGTCTGCGTCTGGAGCACTGCCAGCCAACCATGAGATGGGCCTTCCTGGTGCAGAAGCTCTGTCTTCGGTGCTGGCTCACGGAAGGCTGGGCCTGGTTACTACAAGGCGTTTTTCTTCTCTCGGTGATATGCTCTCAGGTGAGCTGCTGGGAAGCTGCACTTTGTATTCTGAGCATGTGTGTGCAGTAGGGGTGCTGTGTGCAAGGCACCAGGTCCCCTCAATCTAACTGCAGAGTCCCAGAGTCCTGGGGAAGTTGAATTTGTTTTCAGTGGCTCGGAGGCTGGAGCACGAGGCTGTAATCGGCATTGCCCATTGCTACCTGCGCATCAAGGGGGCCTTCTTGCCAGGCCCCTGTGCCACGGCCATGAGTCTCTGTGGGGTCCGCGGGTTTGTATGGCTCAGTTTGGGAAAGACCCCAAAACACGAGGGCCGGGAGCTGCAGGCAGAGCTCTGTGCAGAAAGACCGTGGGCCGCTTCATTTATATGGACTCACTTCCATTTGTAAATTACGAAAGGATGAAGAAGGAAGACTTTGATCCATCAAATTTATGGATTCAATAACTGTTGCCATTTCAGACAGCAAGGATCCCTGGAGATTATTTTTCCATGTATGCTTAGGGAGCAGAGAGGGAGAGACAAATATTAAATATTCTGCTGTATTTATGAAATGTCAAATGTGCTTTCTGGGATAATTACATGAATATTGAATAGCCTCGCTGAAATTTACAACCTTGCAGCTGAGCGTTTGGAGATGCTTCTTGCCAGCAGCCTCCCTGTAGATAGGACAACAGCCCTGGCGCAAAGGACCCACATGGAACAGAATCCAGCCTGGCCCTGCCCAGCCTGTCATTGCCATTGCAGCTGATGACTTGGACTGACTTCATAAATATTGACTATCCAAGGAGTCCATGTCAGGCCCAGTGGACATCTTTAGCATAAATGGGGGCCTGAGTTGACATTAAATATCCACGACAGTTCTCAAAAACAAGAAAAAAGTGATTTTATAGCATTTTCCCCTAAATCTGGTGAAATAGCATATAGCACATCAGAATCCCGGACCGTTATTCTATGGAGAAATGGATCATTCCTTTGGTGGTTTCTCCAAAACCTTGACATCTTCTTTGACTGAGAAGAACATTCTAGATTTCAGCAGGCATACAGGCTCAGCATTAACTGACGCAAAATCATTTGGACTTTCCCAGTAGTAGACTTAACATGCTATTAAAACATGGGGGGTGCATTGTAGTCTCCTTTTTGGTGAAATTTCAGTTAAATCGATTTAAGAGTCTCATGAGGCATTCTCAAGCCCTCTTTCTTTTTAACCACTGATAACATTTCTATCACAGACACGACTGCTCTAATCTCAGAAGTGTCTCTTAAAGCCCTAGCTTGCTTCGCCACTGCCTTTTCACAGGCCCCCCAGGATTACTTGAACAGCATCCTATTTGTCTCCCTGCGTCTGGTTCATCCTTCACATTTGCCCCCAGAGAGACTTTTTCTTTAGATGTCGTAACTATACTTTACAGATGTATCACCCACTATTTCCCCTAAGCCCTGTGCTATAGCTCTCTGTGCCACTCACTGCTTCCCCAGCTCCTGTCCTTTTCCCATACCTCTGTGCCTTTGCACATGCTGCGTCCACTGCCCAGAGGCCCTTCTTCCTTTTCTCCACCCAGCATGTTCCTGCTTACCTGTTAAAGTTTAATTCAAGTGCTAAAGGTGCCTGATCTTCTCAGAAAACTTGGCCACCAAATATGAAATCCTCTCCTTCCAGGCCCACCAAAGATGGACAAAGCTCAAGAGTTGTGTGAGAATTTTAGTTATTATGCGAAGGAACCAGGGATTTTGGGCAAAGGAAATAGATAAGAGTCCTTAGGGAGATGAGTGAATGATGTGCTGAAGAGGAACCGACTGGCCCCAGAGGCAGGATGAGGACGAATCCAGTACTACTCATATTGTAATAGGTGAGCCAAGGGTCTGGAAGGGAAGGACGATGTGAAACTGGGGAATGTTCCAGAAAGGACAACTCCAACAGAGAGTATGAGCTATCTGAGAACAGCAGAGGTGAATTAGAAGGAACAGGGTTAGTAATACTCGCTGTCTACTGTTATGATTGCTAGTTCTAGGCAACTTGAAATCTGCCTTTGCTTGTATTGTATTGTATTGTAATCTGTCCCAGCAGTCAGTCACAGGGGTCATAGCCCCCAGTTGTAATTGCCACCTCTTTTGAGATAATTATAGGACTCCTCAGAAGTTACATTCTTCCCTCTGATCCTATTGCACTTCGTCCCTGCTCAGAGAGTTCCAGATAGATGTAGGGAAGCTCTGCTGATCTTTGTGCTAAAGCTCTGAGTGCCTGGCATATTTCCATGTTTGATTAGGTAGAGTCATTGCCCCATAACAGCCCTCGTTTGTCTCTCTATTAAAGATTCACATCCTGTGATCATCGAAGCTTCTCATCGTGGGAGGCTTTGCCTACACCTCTCCTCTAGGTTTCAGGCAATGTTATGGAATTTGTTCCCCCTCTTATCTACTGATAATTTGGAAGAGTTCATCTTCTCAATATCAGGAAAGTAGAAAGCCCTTATTTAACTGAAAAAAGAGAATGATTTAATTCTTTTAGCCATATGCTACATTTCAAAAATGCCTGACGTCCTCAAGTGGGCAAATTAGGTCCCAGATGGGTTCTTGAGTACAGACATCTTGTGAAGGAGTTGGGTGAGGTTTACACATCAGGCCCACCTCTCTCATCTCTCTGCATGATGTCCCAGCAACCCATAATGGGATGTAGGTATTAAAAGAATGGAAGACACCTGAACGAGGAGGGGACTCAATCTGAACTAGGAGGGAATTACATACTTGTGGAAGGAGATATATCAGGTATCTTCCACTATTTTAATACTTGCATTCCATAATGGTTGTATATATGCATATACATTTATAGAGAGATATATATACATATATATAGTCATGTGTCACATAATGACAGGGACATTCTCTGAGAAATGCATCCTTAGGCAGTTTCCTCATTGTGCAAACATTGTAGAGTGTACTTAAACAAACCCAGATGGCATAGCCTACTACACACTTAGGCTATATGATACCAATCTTATGGGCCCACCATTGTATCATGGTCCGTTGTTGACTGAAACATTGTTATGCAGTGCATGACTGTACACACAATGTATATATATCAACTATATATATTATACTATATATAACATATATAACTATATATGATGCATATGTGTATATATTATACACACACATATTTAAATACACACACACATGCACACGCACCATTTTGGCAAAGCCAAAATGGAGTACTTTGAGCTAGACTTGAGCGGTGATTGTAGTCTGCTCCCATGATGGAAATGAGCATCATGAGATTAAAACAACAAAAAAGAAACAAAATAAATAAAACGTCCTAGTGACTCAAAGACAGATGAGTCTTTCTCTTCTCTGCATGACCAAAGATTCTCCAGGGCCTTGACCACAGAAAGGTGGGAGGTGAGGACAACGGGCTTTTAGTGCCTGCGACATCTCTAGCCCGATTTCAGCACATATCACACATTGGACTGGAGATGCTGGCTTCTACTTCTGTTTTCCCCAAGATATTGTATCCTCTTAAGATGGAAGTATGACTTTCTCACCTTTGCATTCCTAATAACTTTCTCACCTTTGCATTCCTAATACTAACCACAGAACCTGACACATAAACACTCAATACATTTTCTTTTTGACTGAAAGTATGTCCTTGGCTAATTGTTGTAAATCTTCATGAAATTTGATCTTGCTAAACTGTACATGCGTAGATTGAATTGAGTCTTACTAATAACATTTAAAAATAATTTCTTCTTCCACAGATTTTGAGGAAAGGCAATGAAGGGCCAGCTTAAATCAGCAATGGAAAAATGGAGACATTACAGTTTCCCTTAATGGGCTTTCAACTTGAAGGTCTAGCAATTAATTTTAATAGCCTTCTTCGTTCATGAGATTCTGTTATATAATATCGACACACAAGGGATATAATATCATAATCAGATATATAATCATATATACAGTAATCATATATACATTATGGTGTAATTATATATAATATTACATAATGAATGTAGTACTCATATGTATATAAAGTCACGGCTTGCTGTCATCATACCTGTGCATAGCTTCGATGTTGTAGAAGATAGGCTTTTTAATGTTTCTCCACTGGTAGATGTCTGTGGGTGGAGACTTCCTATTTTTACATTGTGCAGAGTGTGCAAGCTGATGCCATTGGGTGATCGTGAGTAGGACTGTTCTTCTCCCATTGTGAGAAATACCTCTTGTGCTATCCCAAAGTGAAACCCTGCTTAACCCAGAAGGGAGTTTCAACCAGTCTTGACTGACAGGTTCATGTGGTGAAATGTTTTCAAGTCCATGCAAGGTGAGTGCTGTGCCTGGGTTGTGCCTTAAACTTCCCAAGGGGCGAAAAGCTTCACTGCCGTCCCTTGAAATGCTTCCTCTCCCTTCCAGATCGCTCCATTTTCTCTTCTCTTTCTCCATTCCTCTTCCTTACAGCCCTTCCTTTCTGGCAATTCTGCTGCCCAGTGCCCTGAAACACACTATCCTTTCTGCTTTGTGACAGTAATTCTTTCCAGTCTCCAGGTCCTCTTACAAGTTCCAGAGCCTCCGAGTCTATTCTCTGCTCAGTTTCTGTTGGTGGCAAGGAGAGAACAGTCTCTTGTCTCAGTTCTATTGACTCAAAATGAGCTCTGGATGGGAAAATTGGTGGTGCTTGGGGGACTTCCAACGTGGGATGTGCCCCCAAATATTAATTTTTATGAGAATAAATTGCATTCTGAAAACCATCTAGCCTAGTCTTTGTCGTTAATACTTTAGAAATGATAACAGTGGCCTTATGATACTAAGGGTGCAGATCTCCCCTCCTTATTCTGGGTTTCATTTTAAAACCACCCAGCATTAATAGACAGTGAATGTACCACGCTCCATCTGTTTCTGTCAAATTATTGGTAGGGGAAAGGGAACAGCTCAGATTTCCAAACCCAAACTCTCCCCTGTACTCTTTCTGGAGCAGTGGATGGAGGACCAAGCCTTTCTCTTTGTGAATCAGGCACTCATTAACCTTAAGGGTATTGGCTGGCCCTTGTGCATTTCAAGCAGATTAATAGACAGGTTGAAAGTCGGGGTCCCTTTCCCATGCGGTGGAAGGTTCCGGTGATACTGGTTCTGTGAGGATGCCGCGTATCCAGATTGCTCCTTCAGAAGTGTATGAACTGTGAACAATGAGCTGAGGCCAAAGAAAAACAGAGAAATGCCTGCATCCAGCAGCTAGGATTCATGCTGGGCATTCTGGAGAGTGGCTGGGCATCCAGATGGTGGCCCTGCCTGCTGCACAGCCCGTATCTCTAGTGGCCTGCACAACAAACTTCCTTGGCAAGAATTAACAAATGAATGAATGAACAAATCAATGAAAGCCCAGTGTCCTACTTCCCCATCCCAGGGTGGTTGCTTTTGGAACAATATAGTGGGAATCAAGGGTAGTTTAAAAAATTATGATATTTTAACAAAAATCTTTCTTGAGTCTTGATTGAAAGAATATGATTTTATCCTATGAGCAGTCTGCTAGGAATTTCACTTTCAGAGACTTAATTTATCCAGGAAAATCAGTGGAGAACAATTGATCACAAGACACCTTGAAACAACGCTTCTCAAACTTTAATGTGCACTTGCATCATCTTGGGGGTCTTGTTAAAATGCACGTTCTGATTCAGTAGGACTGAGAAGAGGCACGAGATTCTGCATTTTCAATAAGCTCTTAGGTGATGCTGATGCTGATGCTGAAGCTGCTGGTCCCTGGACCACACTTTGAGTAACAAAGCTTTAGAGGCAACTTGCTGTAGGGCTCTCAATGCAGGATGGGAGAGTGGGAGGAGAAGGTTTTGCCTCCCTTCCTGGAGGATATTTGGTGATGTCCAGGGATCTTTTTGATTGTCATAAGTAGAGCGATCCTTCTATCATATAGTGGTAGAGGCCAGGGGTGCTGCTAAATATCCTACAAAGCAGAGGAGAGTCTCCATGGAAAGCATTATCTGGCCCAAAATGTCAATAGTACTGAGGTTGAGAAAGTCTGCTGTAGGGGAAAGAATAGGGATTTGCAGTCTGGTTGGCCTGAGGTTAATCCAGGGCCATTCCACTTGACAGCTGTAACGCTTACCATGCTCTCTGAATCTCAATTCTTTGGAGAACTACATAGCTAGGATCAGTGAGTGCCTAGATAGGCAGCAAACGTTCAATAATACTTGATATCAATTGAAGGAAGGTCAAAGAACTGTCTTCCCTGGAGACCTATAGAGAAGTAATTACCATTATTGACTGCCTATTATTGTATATCTAGATAAATATTTTGGATATTTCAGAGATACTTCAGATTACACAGGCAGAGCCAGGGGCATAGACTGTCTCTTGACAGTCTCTTGAATCTGTAATATTAGTTTTCTAAGAGATAATGGTGCTTCATTCCCCATTGTTAGCAGATATTGGCAGCAGCTGTTCTTACAAAGTAACAAATTATAATGACCAGTTGATTGAGAGAGTTGGGTACTATGTCTCTGACCATCCCAATGGCAGTGGTGTCTCCTCATCTCTGGGTACCCAGCTTTGACTTGCAAAGGTGTTGGTGCAGCAGGGTCATACTGCTGCTGATTTCATGGATGGGCTTGGTTTTCGCTCAGAACAGAAGCAAAGCTAGCCCAGGAGGGAGGTCCCAGCAGGAGTGGTGGGGTGGGAGGAGGCTGAGGCTGAATACTCTTGGCACTGGTGCATATGCACTTCAGGGAAAGTCTGAGAATTCATCTTTCCCGTGTGTCTCAGAATTCTTTCCACGTGTTCTTCCCCTGCCATACCTACCCTTCAACTCTTCTGCCCATCAGATAAACAGATGAGCACAAACACACACAGACCCCAAGTACACACTGCCCCGTCTATGTCTCAACAGATGAGTCTTTCTGCTGACTGCCTGTAAAAGAAAAACAACCAGATGGCACAGCTGGAAAAAAATGTCTGTGTTTTAGAGGGTCTATAAAGCTCTTTATCACCCCAGCAGGAATGGGCAAGGACCTGGCAGGACACCCGGGTGCTCAAGAAGAATGTTGAACATCTGCTTGACGTGTTGGTGGAGCTTTCGAGAATCGTCTCCAGGCCACTCTCCTGCCAAAGATGTTTGCATGATAGTCCTGGGACCCAGAGGTTGCCTTTTCCTGGTTCCCCCATCTTTTACCATGTGGATCTCTAGCTTGTCTGCCGGTAGAATGTCACGGAGACAGTTACTCTAAAAGGTTCTTATATTCCTGGATGGAGACAATTAGATCGGTGCATATGGTGTGGTGGTAGAGTAGAAAGATCAGTGATTTGGGGACTGAATTTGCTAGGAGGACTAACAAGACTAGCACTTTGGCTCATGGTTAACATTTATTACCAGCGAAAGGATGCTAAGTACGATTAGCAAAGGGAAGAGGCACACGAGGCAAAGTCTGAAGGAGACCAGCCTGAAGCTTTCAGAGTCCTCTTCCTTTGGGATCACACAGGACACAGTTAATCCCCCAGCAACATGTGTGAAGTGTTGCCAACTAGTGAAGCTCATTAGAGACTCAGCACAGGGTATCTTTACTGGGGGCTGATCACATTGGCAGCCCATGCTTGGAATGTACCAAATTTCCAGACTTCCGGAAGGAAAGCAGGTGTTCAGCATAAACCACATTGTTCACAGCAACAGTTTAGGCAGAGTGAGCCACTCTTATCAGATTATGGTGAGCACCTTTCTGAAATCTATGTTCCCAGACAGCAGCCAAGGGCCCATCTTGCAAGGTGGCCTTTGCAAGGATCACAGTTGTGACCTGAGATGTTAACTGTTGTCTGCAGAGCCGCGGATCTTGTGCTGGCTCCTCTGCCTGTCCTCCCTGGGACATTTGGCAGCTCAGAGTGAGTTCAGGGCTCCAGAGCTGTGACAAGGTGCCTTGGGGTCTGCATCCTCCCACAAAGTCAGACAGCTGGTTCTCAGCCATGCTGCCTAGAGCATTTGAAGAGGCAGGTCCTGTGGGAGACTATCACGGTTCCCAGGGAGAACAGGTTATGCCAAAACAAAGACAATCTCTTCTCAAAACCTTCTCTGTCTGTAAGATCAGCTGCTCCATTTTTTTCTTCTTTGAATTAGGAACACTCAGGGTTTTATTCTTGTAAGTCAAAGGATCTTTTTGAAGGATGGCATGTAAGATTTTTTTTTTCTCTTTTTTGGCTTGAAAGCTTGCAGGAGTCTTTCTTTATCTTTGAAATTGAAAGCTTTTCCCTCCTCCCCCTAGAATATGGCTTGGCGTGTTTCCTTATTATTAACTCTGTCCAGCATGGGATCACCTCTCTCATTTTCTCACTCAGATCTTTTTTTAACATTTTCTTTTTATTTTTGTAAAGTTTTCTTCTATGAGATCTGTAATTGTTGATGCCCATTTTGGGGAATATTGACCATTTGGGAGCTGAATCTCCATGTTCTGTCTTGTCCTTCATTTCCTAACTCATTCATTTATTTAGTTGGGAATTTGTCCATTCATTCAATAAACAGTACCAAACATCCGTACCCACTAGAGGCACTACCAGATGTTGGAGATTCAGAGATAACGATCTTAGTTCAGGCTGCTATAACAAATTACCATAGACTGGGTGGTTTAAACAACAAACATTATTTCTCACACTTTTAGAGGCTGGAACATCCAAGATCAAGGTACCAGCAGATCCCCTGTGTGGTGACGGCCCACCTCCAGGTTTACAGATGGCAGTCTTCTCCTTGTAACCATACATGGTGGAGAGCAGAGCTGGCTAGCTCTCTGGTCTCTTCTTATAGTGGCACTAACCTCATGCATGAGGGCTCCACTCTCAGGATCTAGTCACATCCCACAGGTCTCAATTCCCAAATACCATCACATTTGTATTAGAGTTTCAACATACAAATTTTGGGGGAACACAAACATTCTTTCTATTGCAATAACGAAGGTGCATTGTTGGCATTTAGGATCTCAATAGTGAGAACACGTGCACACAGATCCCCACACCAAGTAGGGCTTTAATAGAGGCCTCCCCAGCATGCCAGGAAAGACAAAGATGGGAGCTTTAGAGTGATGAGGGAGTTGTCTGTGGACTGTTTTTCTTAAGTTTATTTTCCATGTCAACATTTCGTTCCCTGTGGAGCCACATTCTGCTTATTCCAATCTCATTCTTATTTGGTTGGTTGTGGTGTCTGTGCGTTCACATTTTGTTCAAGTGCCAGGATTTTGTTCTTTGTGTGATGCGCTGGTGTTCCTTCTTCCCTAGCTGTCTCAAGGAGCTACTTTAAGCTTATTCCAAGCCTGTACCGGTCTGGTCCTAAAAGAGAAGTCAACGGGAGAGGCCCACTTTTATCTCTTTCTCCTATACCTCGGGGCTGACAATGCCCTCACTATGACCCAGAAGCAGAAAGTAGAACATGTAGAGGTTTGAGTCCTTTCACTCATCTGTTTAGAAGGACCAGGAACATAGAGTACTGCTTGGGACTGGGGCTGGGGAGATAGGCTCTGGAAAGCTTGAGGAGAAACCCACAGAAATGTCATCACTGGCTGGCTGCACTAGGAAACTCTACCCAGATCTCAGCTGTATGAGAGGTGGGAGCTGCTCCTGACAAGTCCCCCAGGGGCCCAGGTGCTTTTAGATGATCTCTTAGGTCCTTGGTGGTAGCACAGACCAAGCATGGGATCAGATCCCTACTCCTAATGAGGAGGCATGGTTGAATACCGACACAGCTCTCCAGTGCGTGGGAGTGGCATGGCTGAAAGAAAAAATGTTCTGTGCCTTCCATTCCTGCGAGCCCTTGTTATTCCCTGTAATTACTGCTGCTACGGCTGTTGCTGTTGAAAACCCCTTGAATTAGATGATTTAATAGTAATAATGATGAGCATTAGGGGGAACAGATTCCTTGTTATTCATCTTCTTCTGCCATCTCTTCGGAATTCTTTTCACCAGTTTATCTTCAGAGGTAATTGAAAATTAATTTTTGTCATAAAAAATAAAAACCCTCTTAATATAATTGGAGCCACCAGAGAGAGTCTGCCTAGTTGAAATGGCAATGTCTCTCCTTCACTGCTCTCTGATGCTGTTTTGGGGGTTATTTCAGGATATCTAGGTAGAGAAAGAGGTGGACTGTCCTCTGTTGAGTACTTACCACCCATTAGGTACTGGGATCAAGTCTCTACCTGTGTTATTTCATTTGGTCCACAAAACAAACCTACAAATAAAATAATAGTATCTGCATCTGGCAGATGACAAAACCAACGTAGAGGTGAGGTTGGGAGATCTATGTTTGAATGACGGTTGGGAGTTTCATTGGTTTTTGATCCACTGTCCTCGGAAACATGCTTACCTCTCAAAGGTCAACTTACCGCTAACCTGCACAGGTGTTAGGATGTCCTTCCCAGAGCTTCTCTCCATTTGCTTCACCTGGGTTTGGGTCAAGGTCCTTCTTCATTAGGGCTTGATGAGTCATTTACGGGAGGTAAGAGTCTTCACCCCCACAGCCCCAAAACAAAGCTCCTTCACTGGCTATTCCATCCTTATCCCAGGACTGGACTGTAGGCAGGCTGAATATATGATGTATCTCTTTGTCATTAAGGCTCGCCATGAGTTTCCATTTTTAATTAACTTCCATTTTAATTACTTATCCGGAACTGTTTTTTACTAGATGACTTTCAGATGAACTACCAGCGCATTTCTTTTCCCAAGAAGATCCTTAACCCAGGCGTCCCACTGCTTGCACAGGTGATGGAGGCAGGACTGTGCACTCATGCCCTGGGGGGACCAGCTTTAGGAAGCAGGAGGCTCAGTATGTGCTCGTGCCTCTTAGATTACACAGATGTCATGTAAATGGGGAGCTACTTATTTGTTTCATGGATGACTAAAGTACTTTTTATCATATTAGAAAAAAAGTAAAAGAAGAAAAACAGATTGAAAAAAGAAATCTAAAGCAAGGCACTGGGGTGCTTGGAGATGTTGAGTATGCTCTCCTGTCATTGGAGGCAAGATGGAGGCTCCATTGGGGTAGCTCTGATTCCCCTAGGGAAGGACAAACTTGCAGCTCTATTGGAAGCTGCTTCTTTCCACAGTGATAGCACTGCCCGTGGCCTAACATGGGAAATCATACTGTACACATGGTTGTGAGATCTGTCAATTCAAGACATCATTTGTAATTTGGGGGGAAGAAACATTTTTGTTGAAACCAGGTCTGAATATTGCACCCACAGTCTTTCATCCATGTCTTGGCCATGTGGACTCTCCCAGCCACAGCGTACTCTGTGGATAAGAATATTTTTCTACCAACTGTCACAATCATAGAGGGCATCGATGATACGCCAAAACAAAGTCCATACCTCCAGTTTTCTGGTTTGTCATTTTGTTTTCCTTTTCTTTTTAAATTTAATGATGTGCTTATCCCTGTTTGTCTGCCTGATGGGGTGAGTCAAGATGAGATGGCACTAGATGAAAAGCATCTTCAGAGGACTAGTGAAAGCTGAATCACACAATCTAGTCATTCATTCATCCAGAAATTCATAAACAGAGACCACTCATTTGCACCAGATGCCAGAATGTAGCATTAGTTCTTCATCTTTTTATTTTTTTTAATGTCATGGATTCATTTTAGTTCCTGATGTTATCAATAGGCAGCATCCTAATTTCAAGGTGTTTGTGATTACCTTGACACTAATATATGGGCCCCAAATTAAGAAACTATACGCTAGATAAACTCTAATATCTCCTTCAGTTCTTAGTTTCCATGATTTGTTCTTTAATTTTAATTATGAAGATATAAATAATGAGATTTCTAAGCAGGAAGTTTTAAAAAAGCACTCTTCTCTCCATCCCCACTAACATATTCGATGCTAAAAATCCAACCTCTCTTCAATTCGACTCCTCCTAAAGTGGCCAGTTTTGATGTGTAAAATTTAAAATGTGGATTTAAGGCATAAACTGGCCAAGGTCTCTGGTGGGAAAAGCCTAAGGGGAACAGAATCACACGTGTGCAGAGCGGTGTGGGGATGAGGCCACTCCACTGAAGGCCTTCTCTCAGCCATCACGGTCCCTTCCACTCAGAGCCAAGTGCCCCTTGTTAAGTACAAAGACGTCAAAAAGCAATGAAACATTAATCAAAGAGCTGCTGACTTTTCCAAGTGCAGCCACATGGGCCTAGCCTGCTCCCATTTCAGACCTCATTCAGGCCGTGCATCTGGAGGGGAAGAAGTTCTGGAAGTTGTAATTCCCAGCCAAAATTGTGCCCTGATTGGACCCTCTCCTCCTCTCTCACTTGAGCTCATTGAGATGAACCTTCCAATTACTTGGGAAAGTACTGGAGGCCTGTGGAGGCGTGCTGGGACCCAGCGGGGTGGGTGGGCTGAACACCCAGGGCGTCTTAATTGAGGAACCCACATGCATGTTCACTGCAAGGAAGAAGTCTGAGGGGAAACGAACAGAAGAGAAAATTTCCCCTTCAAACCAATTGATTCTTCGACAACCACAGGAAAACTGAAGCTGGAATGTCGGTGGAACTCCAGCTTGTGAAAAGCTGCAGTGAAGGCTCTGGGGAAGATAGGAGACACCTGCTAATGAGAAGAGTTTTAAAACCGTCGCAAGCCTGGGTTTTTATTGTTAAAAAAACCCCCACAACAACACCCCTAGAATGACAATTTTCAAAACTGGAGGGGAAGATAGAAATGGTCGAGACTTTTTAAAGACAGAAACTCTTGCTGAGACGAACTGTCAAATTTTTCATTATATCCATTTCATGGCAGGCATTTATTACCATTCCAGCGACTATATATCTCGTGTAATGTTCTTTCTGTGGTTTCCCTCTTAATTACCCACAGAATTTGCATTTAAACTGAGTTAAAGTGTGCCATCTACTCTTTGGCTTCCCACAGTTGTTTCCATGGCAACCAAAGGGGTCTCCCAGCGGCCAGCTGGGCTGGAATGTCTGCTTCAGCCAGCCTAGAAGCATCTCTCCCTCACCTTGATCCATCTTCTTCACTTCACTGAGGAAAGTGAGTGGAAAGCATCAAAGGATCCACTGACCCCTGTTGGATTTCTCTGGAAACTACCACCAGCAGCAAGATTTCCCTTCTTTGATGAGTCCTTCAGCATTGGGATCCGGGGTTGATTGCTCCCCCTGTGGTCCACTCATATTGCTCCGCTCAACTCAAGATGCATGAACTGACCAGGCCTAATGTCCATCCTCCTCCCTTGACCCAGAAACCTTAGCACAGGTCCCAGGCCCAGGCTCCTCCTGGCCTGGAGAGTTTGAGTGGATCCTCTTCCTGATGGGGAAGCAACGTGACCCTCGGTAAGCATTATTGTTAAGGACAGTCGTAGCAGGAGGTCACGACAGCACAATGCAAATGACACTGAACTGGTCATCGGGAGCACTGGAGCCCAGGGCCCCTGCAGCCTGGTTCACCCCTCCGATGCTGAGTAAAAGTGAAAGGAAGGTGGATTTGCAGTGAGTGATTTTTCTTTGAGTGTTTTGGTATTGATAGCACATGTTTAAGGTTACTTTTTTCTCAAAGAGAAATGAATTAAAAACAAAGAAAGGTGCACCTTAACAATTTTGGAAGAAAATCTGAGGTGTGGCCCTGCACATACCACAAAGGAAGAAACAGAGGACCCTGACTCATCCCTGGGTTGGCTTAGGACTCGTGAAGCGAGGAGGCAAGAGGGGAACCGTGCAACTCTCTGTGGGCTTCTTGCCCTCAGCTCTCTGAAAAAGCTGAGTGGAGACTATTCTTCCAACTCCAAGGACCAGAGACCAGCCCCTTGATAGTCCCCCTTAATTCTCTCGGCTGATGAGTCCCTGGGATTGGGCTGAGAAAAGGCACATGTTCAAGTCTGCATGTGATGTGTTACACACCATCTCATGATGGATGAAGCAACTCAAATTCGGGGTGGTGGTAAGGGGACTCTTGAATCACGTGGGCAATAGTTAGTGGCCAGTTTGGGATTCTAACTAGTTCTAGTTGATTATCCTGAGAGTCAACTTTCCAAGGCAACTAAACTTCAGACGGTCATAGTATAGGCGATGTCAGTCATTTTGTCTCAATATTTATTGAAGTCCTTCAAAAAAATCTCCTTCATTTGATTGGAACACTTAATCTGGTTTGCCCTCGAGGCTGGCCATGATTGAATCTGTAATTATGTTGCTTTTTACTGTATAGTTGTTTTCTCCTCTCACTGGATGCTCCAGTAAACATCTTTCGAGTATCTCCATTTCCCATTCATCAGTGATTTAGACTGAATGTCTGTGGCACGTGGGGGTTGTTGCTGGCCTCCTCAGCATACTTCCCTGGTGGGGTCCTGGCTGAATTCATGAGAGGGGATGAGCTCCCTGTCCTTGTCTTGGCCTGTTTTCGTTGGGTCCCAGAGTGAAACACAGAATGTTGTGTATCTGCGTGATGTGTGCCTCTTAGGGTGGAAATTATGAAGACCAAACTTTCCTCAACTGGGATTTAGAGAAAAGCCTGCCTGGAAAGCACTTCAGCAGGTGGCTGGGTGGGGAATGTTTGGGGACCCCCAAGGGCTGGTAGGCACAGAGGCTGCAAGTCCTCTTAGGAATTAAGCAACCGCGATCTTGTATCTGCCACGCTCAGTTCTTCCCTCTTCGTGTAACTACTTGAATATAAAGCTTTCACTGAGATTTTCTGCTCCCAAAGCTTTGGGCTTCAGTGTTCTTATCCTTGACCTTAACAGCTTCCATTTTGGTTTCTGCTCTAAGGGGATTCAAAACAAATATAACCTCACTGGAGACTCGAAGACACAGACAGAGGCTCATATCTTAGTTTGTTTATTTTTTCTCACAAAGTCACCTAACACTCTAGCCTTTATAGGTCCATAGCCTGAGTCCCAGGATGTAAGTGAACTTGTATGGTTCACAACTGTGTGGTATGAATGTGCAACTTCCCAGCCAGTAATGGAGAGGTTCCATGATCTTCCAATGATACAGTCAATGCTATTTCAAGAGTTATCGCTTTCAGTAGCCCGCTGCTGATTCTAATCACTCTATTAATTCTCTTTCTGTTCCAGTTAAGAGAAATCCAACCTAAAATATTAAAAAAAAAAAAAAAAAGATGGGAATCAATTCATTGATTCCTGGAGCTGAAAATATCAGAGAAGAGCTGATTTAGAATGGCTGGGTCCATGGGCTCACATGAGGTCATTTGGAATAAATGTATCTTCTCTCCCAGCTCTGTTTCCCCTTGTATTACCTCCATACTTGGACAGGCACTCCATCTGAAGTGACAAGATGGAAGTCACACCTCCAAGCTTATAGAGTATCATTTTCCCAGAAACTACAGAAAGAATAAGGGGACTGTCTCTTCCTCACTGAAAGTTTTAGACATGCTACTCATTGGACTAAGTCAGGCTATATGTCCGTACTTGATCAAAGCATCATGGCCAAGGAGATGAAGAGCAGTGATTGGTTTAGGCTTGGTCCTTCTGACTGTCCCTGGAGGTGGACTGGGAACCACCCCACCTAAACTACATGGAACAGAAAAATCAGGTGCTACAACAAGAGGTACAACTACTCTATGTCTTTATTTCACCATTGTGAAGAAAGAGTTATTTTCCTTATGCAAATAAGGCAACTGATGTCAAGCATAGTAATATTACAATACTATACAGCTAATAGATCATGATTTGAACTCCTGTCTTTCTGACCCCATAGTCCATGTTCCTGATACTAATTCTCATGCTCAGTTTGCTCATAGCTACACGGTGGAGATCAGATTCAGAAAACTTTGAGGTTTGGTTCCTCAATGTACACTAACTTTAATATTGTGAATCTTGCACAGTGATGATGATGGTCTCCTTATTTGGTATTATAGTACACATTTCTAAATATGTTCCCATCAAATATTTTCTCACTTACTGGTGATTTAAGCAAGTATTTATGTCCCTGTTTCTTTGATGCTAAGAGAGATGTGGACAATTCCCATGGTCACCCAGGTAGAGAAGGGGAGAGCCAGGATTAGAAACTGGGTCTCCATTCTTTTATTTCAGAGTCCTTTCAACCTCCTCCAAACCTTTGTTTTCATGATTTCTCTTGCTAAGCACAGAACCCCTGAGGAGCAGGGTGAAACCCTGAGTATCCATATAGCAGAATGCTTTATTGGTCCTGATGGAAAAAGCCAGATGAAATGGTCTAGAAGTAAGGAGATGAACACCTATAAAGGTTTGAAAACCACTGTGTTACCTGAGAAACCACATTTGCTACCACACTAAGAACTCCGGGTCCCACCAGACATCTTTGTTGGCTCTACTCTGTTTTTGCTTTTCTGAAGGATTTTTATAGTACTGTAAAGAAAAGGAGCTCTTCGTGTCCCCCTCATTCAGAGGACACCTCTCTTTATGCAGCTCCCCCATTGGTCCACAGCTTAGACGAAGCATGTGACAATCTGAGTGGTCTGACTCTGAGGCAGGGGTTGGCTAGGCTCACTAGTGAGCAAGGTCACTGATGCCCAGGTGGACAGCAGTCCATCAGAGGCAGGGCAGCAGGGAAGTCTGCCCCGACTGTACACAATAAGGAGGTATAGGGTCTGCAAGGAATTTAAAAACATACTAAAATTGACTGAAAATGGATCTGCTTTTTATTACCGCTATGCTCCCGCAATTCTAAAATCAAAGTCACTGAGAAAACCCTTCTCCCCACAGAGGTATCTGCTCCCACAGTCACCCCACCCTTTTACATACCACTGTAGGCGGGTCAAAACAGGCACAGAGGCTGAGGGGTGGGATAGAAAGTCCCAGTGCTCTCCTCTCACCCGCCGGCCCCTCCCCGGCTCGCCAGCAGGTGTTCTGAGGACACACTCGGCGGGGAGATTTCTGCTGATCTATAATTGAAAACCGTCCGAGCCCGCTATGGGGTATTTGCCCCTCCCAAGCAACTCCCGGCCAGAAAGAGCTCCGCAGTGGGGTCCCCAGGAGCCGCACAGTGACCTGGACTGTAAATGCGGCTATTGCTATATTCCAGCATTGGAAAGGAAGAAAGAAGGTGACAGACAGGGAGAGTAGGAGAGGGACTCTGAGCTGGTACGAGCATGCCTGAGGGTTGAATCAGTGAGACAGAATGGGCGGGCAAGGGCGGAATGAAGGCTACAGCACTGGGGGCCAGAGAGAGAAAAAAGAGGGTGAGGAAAAGAGAGGAAGAGAGGGTCACTGAGGGTGTGAGCGCCCCTGTTCCTCCTGTCTGAATATCACCTCCTGCTAAACTGTGCCCTCACCTTTCTACCCAGGCCTCACGTGTGTCAGTACTTATGTTTCCTAAATTCTGCTCAGTATTAGAGAAGTGCTAAGTTGCTTAGAAAAGAAAGCAGGGAGTGTGTGGAAGTCCACAGAGAAAGTGTCTCCGGCCCTTTGCTGAGCTCCATCTGTCCTCTGCAAACCTTTATTCCTTGTGAAATAACCTCAGCATCCCGCCCTGTGACAATGGCCTCCTCTCTTCCTCCGTGTGCCTGGAGGCATGAAGACAGCATCCTCAAATAGACCCAGAGGTGTGTCTGTCTCCTGAGTCTTTCATCATAGGTCAAGGAAACTCACAAGGCCGTACACCCCATCTCTTGGCAGCTAAGGGGCTGGGCACTAGGCCCAGAGAGGAGACTCAGGGACTGGTGTCGACATCGAGGTTCTGTGAGGCTTGCTCTCTGGGGCTTCCTGCTTCTTCCTCTGACATTGGGATGTCCTTGCCCTGAGATTTGGGGGTCGTCTCTGCAGGGTGTCCTTAGTGAAACATTTGCTGGGCCTCTTGGATCTCTAGGCCGGAGTGTGTTTTCTGAAACACCCATGTGTGTCAAAGATCACTTCCGTCGGCTCCCTGTCCTAGAGCTGGATCTGAGAGAAGTCCCTGGGTGTTTCTATGATCACACACAGGGGCATTTTCTCTGCAACATCTGTCCGTGCCTCCAGGGCTGCATGTACGGAACACCTCTGTAGAAAATTCTGGCTTTGCCTCTGTGACCTCCTGTGTGCGAGTGGGTCTGGGACACATCTGCCTATGGCCCTTGGGTCCCTGCAAAGGCCATCTCCCGTAGAACAGCCTCCCTACCACCACGATCCCTGGAGAAGGATCTCCTGGGAAATGGCTTTCCTTGCCCCTGTGGCTGTGGAGGATTTCCTTCTATGGGACACCTGCATGTGTCAGTCATCTTTTAGGATTTTTCAGGGAATCATGTTATCCCGTAGCAAGGGGATGGCATTGCCTGACGCTAAAGCTGTCATTCCAGCCTGGAAGGGCCCCTGGGCAAACCCCGTGGAGAGCAGAGGCTCTTCCACACAGTCAGGGGATGAGCATCCTCTAAGGGGAGGCAGTAGGCATAGTCCACTCTGGGGCAGCAATAAGGGGCAGCATCAGCGGGAGAGAATATGGAACCTCTCTAAGTGTCAACCTGCTTTATATTTGTGCTAGTTTGCTTGGGCTGCCTTAACAAAGTACCACAAACTAGGGGCTTAAACAACAGGAATGTATTTTCTCACAGTTCTGGAGGCTGTAAGTCCAAGATCAAGGTTTGGGCCGTTTTGGTTTCTTCGGAGGCCTCTCTCCCTGGCTTATAGATGGCAGCTTCTCGCTGTGTCCTCATGTGGTCTTCCCTCTGTGTGCACGCATCCCTGGTGTCTCCTTTGTGTGTTCCCATTTCCTTTTCTGATGAGGACATAACTCAGATTGGATCAGGGCACCCTCTAAAGGCTTCGTTTTCACTTAATTATCCCTTTAAAGACCCTATCTCCAAATATAGTCGCATTCTGAGGCACTGGGGGTTAAGACTTTGACATATGAATTTTGAGGACACATTTAGCCTATTACAGTATTATTCTCATGGTCAGGCAATTCTAAATAATTTCAGTAACAACATTTTCTTCCCCCCAAAAAATCTTTTTATGATTTAAGTGCTAAGCAATTGCTCTAGTTGTTGTTGAATTTTCATTACTTGAACTTTAATAAACATTATATTTAACATTGAAATTAATTTAGAGAAACCCCAGTTATACATTGACTCAGCTACATGTGGTCATTTCAAGAGCAAGTCCTTAAAAGTTTGTAATCCTTCGAGCTGCTATCTGGTACAGGTCATGTCTCCAAATCCTGTGTTTACTCTATGCACCTGTTTTTAAATGAATCATTAGAAATTAAGAGTAATTTTAAGGACATGCACATAGAGCTTGAGTTGTTCAGTTGAAATTTGTTTAAATTTTGAAACAGTTAAATGGTTACTTTATTCTTGTCTCCAGAAATTCATAATTAATTGAAATTCAATTCAAGATTTTCATTGTCTATACTCATAATTTCTGGCCATTATTATTATCATGATTAATATTGAAAAGAGCTTAGTCATATAGAGGATAGAAATGTAAAAATAAATGTCAGTCCATGATGATCTTTAGCTCCGGGGAAGCAGATGACATTGAGGATTTAGAGGGAAAAGGGGAGGGGGAGCCCACAGGTGGGTGCAGTTAAAATGCAGGCAGCCAATAACTAGAGTCTAGGCAGGAAATCTGGGGTTCAGTTCTTGGGTAGCACCCTTCATATGCACACACACAAATGCACACATGCACACGCACACATGCACGCACACAGTGATGCATGGGATCTTAACACCAGGACCTAGATATAAGCCCACGTCTGTGAGGCTGGGCACAGGGGCCGGTAAGACTCTGTAAAGGGGCTCCAATCAGCACACAAAGCCACAGCAATGAAGCAGATGATCTCTCCCTCCAGGGACGGCAGAACCCAAGGACCCAGATGGAGAGTCAGGGCCAGCCTCTGGGTTGCAGTGAGGATCAGTAGGGACTGTCAACTCCCTTTTGCTCCTTAATGTAGCCAAATCCTTCTTCGCCTGCTGCCAGCTGCAAAATGCTCTGCCAAACACCAAGCACGGGTCACACTAACAATGGGACCAAGCTTTGCCCTCAGAGAACTTGGGATGCAGGAGGAGTCAAAAATGTAAACAAACACAATTCACCCCCTGCCAAATTTCCCTTCTCTGGCCAAGAGAAAGGCGGGGGGTGTGGTTTTGACAGAGAACTTCTCTCCCAAGTGCTCTCCAAACTCTGCAGGTAAGTGTCCCTGGGTGTCAAGTGCAAACAAGCCCCCAGATCTGATGGGCTGAAGCTGACATGGGGAGTGGGATACTCCAGATATTGGAAAGAGAGTGGCGGGTTAGGGAGCGGAGCTCCAGGAAGATGACAGAGGAGCTGGGCATTGCAGAGCCATCTTGTCCGACATTTGAGGTCATGCTGTTTTTTGATTAACTGGTGGCTGATTTTTATGTGCATGCGCTAGTGTGTCCGTGAGAAGGCAAGCTGCCTCTGCTGGTCCCAGACAAAGTCAGTTACTTTAGTTGGGCATACCAAAAGGCATACTAAAAGGACGGAGGACGCTGAAGGGAGCACCCAGGAAGCTTCCCATGGTGGTGGTTCTTGAGATAAGCCCTAAGGATAGAAAGAATTTTAATTTGGTGAAGAGCAGGGAGAAGTTACGCATAATACAGGAAGAAGCATTCAAAAAGTAAGATGGTCACATGAGACAACCTGAGCTAGCTTGCAGAGAACTTCAAACATTCCTGGTGTAATTAACATGGGGTAAGTACCCATGGATCAAACTGGAAATGTAAAGCTGGGGACAGCCAGGGGCATTCCACTCTTCCCCTGAGAGACAATGAGTCGTCAGCTTGGAACTCCGAGTTCTGGGTCAGTCTTCAGGGAGGGTGACTCAGCGCCCTGCCACCTGACTGCTCCAGGAATTGGGGCAGGACAGCTCCTGCAGGTGGAGAGATGAGAGGCTCAGCGGGAGAAGGCAAGGCAGGACTGGCAGGCTTCTGTAATCGCCTCCCTCCCTCAGTGGGGTATATCCAGCTTGTTAAAATGCAGGTTGAATTAAGCCCAAGGCATTATCTCTTTTCTGTCCTCTGATCCTGGGTTAACTTTCTTCAATTACTGTGAGAGATAAGAAAAAGCCCAAATGAGAGAGAGCCAGGAGGAGACCAGCAACTTTTTTCACTCTACTGAGAAGAAAATGGGGTGGGGGAAGAAGTCAGGCCTCGGGGAAGTGCATTCAGTCCTGAGCAAATTAAAATCAACAAATCGGCCAAGCTCAAGGATGTGCTCATTATGTCTGCTTGAGACAGACCTTCTCAGAAATTCGCAGGAACCAGGGCGTTTACCAACGACCTCCAGAAATCAGCTAGGTCGATCCTGCCTATTGGAAACTTTCACTTAAAATTGATGTCTTCAAAAAATAACGTTTTTTCTTATTATTCAAGAAATATATACATTGTAGAATCTTGGGGGAAATAGAAAAAAAATTAAACCACCCATAATACCTCATTTGGCAATAACAAATGTTGTTAAGATTTTGGTTTTAATCTTTCCAATCTTTTTACACCCCTCCCCCACATATTCACTCCACAGACGCATACACACTTACCTACAAACACACATACTACACACATGCTTACTTTGTACATTTGTCCTACCAATATAATGAGATGACACTGTTTAGAAGCCTGATTTTTAGCACTGATTAATAATCATTCATAAAGCACATATTAATGCCACCTTTGTGAAGGCCGTCTCCAAGGCCTGAGGATGCAGTGGCCATCAACAGTTCCCCTGCCCCCCTGGAGCTGACAATGTGTGGAGGGCTACAGCATCCAGTAAGCCCCAAATTAGAGCTCACAGTCAAGTATTTTGATGGGAACCAGGCGCTGGAACAGAGCCTAGTAGGACAGGAGTGGGGCTTCTCAAGCCCAACGGTGTGACTCCTGAGACCTGTTTGAAAATGGGACAGCCAGGAGATGAGGTTCCCAGGTGGAGGGAATAGCAACCCCAACCCCGAAGGTCTTGGTGTGGGCAGGAACTCAGGATGTGTGAGGGATCAGAGGGAGGGCGGAGCAGGAGGAATTAGGAAGTCAGAGACACAAGTTGTAGAGGAAGGTCAGGGCCCGGTGAGCCACAAGGTTTTAAAATTTAAATAAAGCTGAAATTCACAAATGGATTTTAAGCAAGAGAGTTTGTTACATAATCTTATAAATTATTTTCAAACATCACTCTGACCTCTGTGTGGACATAAGGGGGTGCATCAGAAGCAGAGAGACCAATTAGCAGCTTACTGCAATAGTCCAGGCAACACACAGTGGTGGCTTGGCCTGGGTAGGTAGCACCAGAGATGAAGAAAAGTGGATGCCTCTGAGATAGGCTTTGGAAGTAGACCAACTGTCTATGCTAATGGCTAGGATGTGGGTGATCAGTTATATCTTCAAATTTTCTAAAACAGTGCAAAATTTACTAACATGTATCAGATTGGGAGAAACGAACTTTGAGTCACCTACTTTTGGGGGGACATGGACGTGGGGAAATCAAGAGATCCATCTTGGGCATTTGTTATTTGAAATGCTGGGAAACATCCAAGTGGAGGTTTTAAGCAATTAGATCTGTTCATCTGAAGTTCAGAGGAGAGGCCTACATTGGAGACAAGAAGACATTCGTCCTGGTGCTGGTCTTGGCACTGGAGTTGGAGAACGGGGTATACACGAGATCAGTGGAGACCCTGGGAGGAGTTCTACAGTTGGCAAGAGAAGAAAAACTCAATGAAGGAGACAGAAAAAGGAGAGGCCAGTAGGATCTGGTTTGGGGGCGGTGTGGGAACATGGTTTCATAGAGGCAGAAAGAGGAGGGTGTCTTACCTTTCACATGACTAAATATTCACCTTAAATTTTAAACTCTGTGCAATATTTTGTTGAATGGATGCATCATAAATTATTGAACTCATTCCCACTCCTGTGCCCACATGTGCACACCTGGTTAGACTGTTTACGACATTTTTGCTCTGGTAAATAAGGATGACGTAAACTTCATGGTGGTAAATCTTCAGGCACATACGTGATTAAGTTTCAAGATGGATTTTTAGAAGGAAGATTATAGAATAAAAATTAATATTAATAGACTTTAATACCTAATGTGTGTCTTTTCAATACAGTTTTTAAAGACATTGAGGAAATTAAGTGGCACAATTTCCATTGTTAACATGCTCATAGGCTAACAAAGCCAATCCAAAAAGAACAAAAAAAGCACTTATTAAGTATCTATTGCATCCTAGATGCTGTGAGATAGTCACTTTCTAGGTACAGCACTGAGATGCAGAGACCTCTTCAACTCCTAAAATACCTATTTTGTTGTAAAGTTGTCAAGATTTGAACCAATGCCTGTCTGTGCCCACATCATTTATTTAGCTAACCTGAATTTGTCGAATAATTTGTTCCAGTTGTTTTTCCTTTATCCATTACAAACTCTCTACATTGTCCCTTCCCATAGTGGGTGCACTCACGCTTCAGTATCTTCTTTTCAGCGTTGGACAGCTCCTTTTGTTCTGTCCTCACTCGCTTCCATCAGTGACTGTGATTCTCATCAATTCCTCCATGTGGGATCATCTCCATTATGAACCCACTTTCTGCAGAGCATAGTATTACATTCATCTTAAACCAACATCAGTAGACAAGGAGATCCTGGGAGCCCCCAAACCACGTCTGATTAATCTCTGTAAGGCTTCTTAAATTGAAAGAATGAATAAATGTTCTTGAACCTAATCAATACACACCTTGTAGATTAACAAATATAACAGCTATCATATAACAATACAAGCATTTTTCCAATGTGCCATAACCTGTGCTAATCAGTTTACATACATAAATATTAATCCTAGAATTGACACTGGAATGTAAATGATATCTCCATTTTAAGATAAGGGAAACCAACCTTGCAATACAAAAACTGTCTTCATTTTAGATGAGAAAACCTAACAGAGATGAAATATATTATCTGAGGTATCGCTGGTTCTCTAGGGAAAGAGTCTAACTTAAATCTGCCTGACTCTGAAGTACATGCATTTTATTGTCACACAACCTTGCTTGCAGGCCTACAGAAAGTACTACTTATAGTCTCGGGATAAAATTGTTAGAGCTGAAAGAAATTGTGAAATTTTCGATTAATACAACCTCATTTCACATCGTTTGAGGATTGGAATATTTTTCTATGAATAAAGGTAGCAAAATGCCTCCTTGTGTACCACAGAACCTGAGATATAGAGAGCACTCCAAATCGAATTAATGTTTTGTAAATGAATGACTACAGCCACAACAGTGGAGCTATCACGTCAGAGGGGACCTGTCCATTCCCACCTAAAATAACCATTCCCTTTCTCATCACCGACAGTGTCCTCACCCCACCGTCCCTTTTAGGAACTTAGAACCCTGGGGCACTTTTGAAGAGAACATAGCAGTATCTTGTAGGACTGACTGATGGACTTAACTCCTGCATGAAAGTCAACAGGCAACTTGTTAGCTTCTGTTCATAAGAGGCCTTCATGGATTGCAATGGGGAGCACACAGAAGGCAGCTCCTCCACGTAGGGATTGCACAGCACTTCTCCAAAAGGGAGCTGTGTTAGGGTTCTCCAGTGAAACAGAACCAATAGGAGATATAGATGTAGATATAGATATAGATATAGTTATAGATAAATATGGGAAGAGAAAGAGAGATGTGTCATAGGAATTGGCTCATGCAGTTATGGAGGCTGAGAAGCCTTACGATCTGCCATTGTAAGTTGGGGAACCAGGAAAACTGGTGATATAATTCAGTCTGAGTCCAAAGGCCTAAGAAGCAGGGGAGCCACTAGTGTAAGTCCTGGAATGCAAAGGCTGGAGAACCAGGAGCTGAGACGTCTGAGGGCAGGAGAAGATGGACAGCCTATCTCAAGAAGAGAGAGAATTTGCCCTTCCTTTGCCTTGTCGTTCTATTCAGGTCCTCAATGGAGTGAATGATGCACATCCACATTGAAGAGGGTGGATCTTCTTTACTCATTCTACTAATTCAGATGCTCATCTCTTCCAGAAACACCCTCACAGACACACTGAGAGTTAATGTTTTACCAGCTATCTGGGCATCCTTTAGCCCAGTCAAGTTGACTCATAAAATAACACATCACAGGAACTCCTGGCAGGTAGGCTTGGGATGTGCTTTCAAGATGCTCATTCAGATGGAGGTCATGACATTCCTGGATGCTAACTGCGTTTTTCATCAGTGCTGCTCACAGGCAGCCTCTTTTCCTCTCTTTCCGGGCACATGTAGAAAGGCACCTCTGGACCCTTGAGGTTGGGCGGGGCTATATGACCAGCTTTGGCCAGTGAGTTTTGAGCATATGGTATATATTTCATCTTGGCTGGGTAATTTATTTCTCAGTTTGAGAACAATGATTTCTCTTCCTCTGACATAGCAATTGGTCACATTCAAGATGGTAGCTGCTTGGTCAGTCTAGGTCTCTGAATAACTGGAATAGGCAGAGTTCTCCAAAGCAGACTTGATAGGAATGTAAAAACAAAAACAAAAGGCATATAAACCTTTGTTACCTGAAACCTCTGAGATTTGGGGGTTGTTTGTTACTGCATCATGTCCTGGCCTGTTCTGACTGATTCCCCATTTCTTCTTCTGCCTCTTTGTTCCCTTGAGGTCCAACTTCATTAAGCTCTACTCCATGCCATGGCCTTCCCAGCCTCTCTCCTCTCCATGACCTGGGAACCTTGTCCAGCATGCGGCTGGAGGTGAGAGGCAGGTTCTGCCCCAATATCCTTTTTTTTTTCCTTTGATGCCCTGTGTCCTCTCAGATTAGTCTATTGAAACTTTGAAAGAATCTAATAACCCTTCTATGAAGCTTCACTGGCGAAGGCCAGGAAATAAAATATAGTATCTGGAAAAACAGAAACACATGGTTTAATATATTCAAATGTTGTTTCAGCTCAGGTACATCATGCTGGGCCCCCATAAACCACTTTATTAAACTGTGCTTTTGCGTGGTGCCATTTGATTAAACGGAGGGACACTATAAGGAATAGCCTTGTGAAATTTCTTATTGTGAATACTGCCAGAATGTTGCTGAGAACACTGTTTATTTTATAGCATAAGATCCTCTGTGTGAAGATACTCCAGAGAAATTCTGAGCAAAGAATGGTCACAATTTTGAGCAATTATTATTTTTTTAATAGTAGGGACACCGTGAGCTATGCAAATAATTAGATGTGAATCCATCCATCCATCCATCTATCTATCATTAATCAGTGAGATAATCCTCAGAGTACATATAGTAAAGCAAAACCTAGTAGTAGAATTGCACTTGGATATTCATGGTCCATGGTGTTTGGAGCATCGGATTGTCCTCTGAACCAGGGCTGGCAGGTCTTCAACTTTTCCACGTTGGGAGGAATGGCTCTGTCAAACTTGAATTTGAGTTTCTCTTTCAGCAACTTGAAAGGATTAATAGAGGCTGTGATGGCTGAAGTCCAGGATTTGAATGTCCCCTATGAAGAGTGATGGATGGACCATGGAATAATCTCGGGAAATCCAACATCCTTTTGATGCATTGAGTATCCAATAAGATGAATCAAATCTCAGAACTTCCAGGATCCTCTTCTTTAACTCTAGCATCAACACTTCTGGGTGTGGTAGCTTTGTAATAAGGTTTGTCTAGGCAGAAATACACTTCCCCAAATTCTATTTCCTCTATGTTTCTGGTTAGGGTGGGCCTCAGGGAGATTCCTGGGAGACTTGGAGGCAGAAAAGAAGCAGAAGCCGTCTTTGCAGCTCACATACTTGTTGTTTATGAGCTGGCTTATCTTGTGGGCATGAGGCTGCAGCTGCGCCTGCAACTGGTCCACCTTCCCCTAGATTCTCCATCAGCTTCTCTGACTTCTGGGCCAAGTGAATATTTAGTTGTGTAACAAAAGGCCCTGGTTTCTGTAGGACATCCATACCCCTGTGGTTCTGCTCCTCTGGTTGAACCCTGACTGGGTACATGGGGATCAAGATAACACACAGGAACCTTCACAGCATGGCTGCAATATGAGCCTCTTCTAAGTCTTTCTTCGGCAGCTCCATCCCCAGGATGTTCTTTTTCTGCCAAATGTGATGTTCCAAATCTGATGTTTCCTTTCTGACTCATGGCCTTCCCTGCCAGTGAATTGATTTGCATGCATCAGTTAATTCGGCAAATAAGTACTGAGCATCAAATACCTAGTGTATCTCGCTCACTTATCACATTCTGGGAATACAGAGATGAATGACACAGGTAGAGATAGTCTACCGATAACTGTCAAGATGTGGTGGGAGGCAACAAAGAGACAAAAATTTTCATGACAGGAAATGGGGGAGAATGACTGCTACTTCCTAGAAAAACCTGAGATCAGGGCGAACTTCGCAGGGAGATAAGCAATGCTGGGCCTTCAATCTTGAGTTCATCAGGCATTAATAGCCCTTGGAAGATCAGAGAAATCTAGCAGTACAAGATGACTGTTAAGCAGAGTAGGGTGCATAGGAGGAGCAGTGGGGGATAAAGTGACAGAAGATGCTGATTCTCTTTTGTAAATGTAGATGATCAGATGCCAGTAGTGCAGCCAGATAGAAGTCCAGGAGAATGTTGTCTATTTCAGTCCAGGTCTTTGGAAAGAGTTCTGGGCTAGACGTGTAGATTTGAAAGCTTCCAGCACAAATGTGGGAGATGGCGTCATGGACAAGCACCCCAAACCGAGGACAAACAACTTGCCTCAGCCTGTGTCTCTGCTCACTGCAGCAGGAGCCAGAGACACAGTGACAGTAGCTCCTGGATTCTGGTTCAAAAGATCCACGTCTTCCTGTTCATCTCAGGCTCTGACTCCCCAATTCCAGACTCTGTTAGCGTCATGTCTTGGTTCATGCTTCTCATCAGATACTTTTTGGATATAGTGCCCCAGATAAAGTGCCTGCCTGTGTATTCCATTCGGATATCACATGGGATCGTTCCTTAGGAATGTCCCCTAGACTCCACGCTCTGCACCCGCAGTGAAGTAGCAGGAAGTCCAGCCCACAATCCTGGGGTCTGGCATCGGTGAGTCTCCTGTTTCCCTACCCCCATCTTGGTTTGTATGTTCTGTTGATACTACCTCCAAAATGTGCCTCTGCTGCTCTAAGCATTGTTGCTGCTGCCCTGGTCTAAGCCAGCATCGTATTTCACTGGGACGCTATCGTGGCCTCCTCACCATCTCCCTGCTTCCAAAGGTGGGCTCCTATAATTCACTCCCTACATAGCAGCAAGAGTGATCTCTTTAAATTAGATTGGATCATTTCCCTCCTCTGCTTAAAACCATATAGTGTCTCCATTACACTTAATATAAATCCAGTTCTTTACCTTGGCATGGAAGCCCTTGCCTGATCTGGCTCCTGGAACCTACTCAAAGATCGTCACGTGTCTCTTATCCTGGAGCAGCGCATGCTTTGGCCACACTGGCCCCTTTGCTCTTCCTGGAATGTGCTAAGACATTCCTCACTACAGGCCTGCACATCTGTTGGCGGTCCTACATTCTATCTCTTCTCTTAGCTATTTGAAAGGCTTCTTTTCACTCTTCAAATCACGGCTTAAATAGCTCTTCCTCAGATGAGCTGTTCCCTTGCCACTCACTCCAAAGGAACCCACCACATTCACCAATTTACACACTTCCTTTTGCCATGCTTATTTCCACCAAATTTATCACAACAATGAATCCTTTGTTCATTCACCTGTTTTCTTGTTGATCTGCTGTGCTCCACACCCCACCGTGAGTTTATGAAGACACACACTTAGCTTTTTCTCCTTTGGGTCTTGACTGCTTAGTTCAATGCCCAGCACACAGGGCTGCTCAGAATTGCTGCTGCTGTGTCTGTTGTTGGGAGGAGGGAGTGTGTGTGTGTGTAGGAGAGTAAACTTCCCCACGTCTTGAGGAAGATAATTTGATTTGATAGTTTATGTGCATGCGAAGGGGGCTGATGTCCTAGAGAATAATATGTTCTTACCGTTTTGTGTTCTACAATTTTCATTTCACTTTATTTCAGATTCATTCCCAGTTGGACAGAGTCCTAATATTTTTTACTTGGAAAAGCAACATAGTGTTTCGTTATGTTGATTTAGCATCCTCTCCATTTGCTTAGTAATTGGATTATCTACCAGGTTTTTTTTTTTTTCCTATTTTCAACTGTATTTCTATGAGTGCCTAAAGTTTTATTTATTTTGTTCAAGAGAGTTGCTTTGGGTCATAATCACAGTAGTAGAATTTCTGGGTCAAAACTGTGAACAATTTTGAAGGTCTTATTACATGGCAACAGATTTCTCCTTAGGAAGATGGAATCAATTTGCTATGCCAAAAGCAGTGTACAACTGTGCGTGTTTCCCCACAGTCTTGTCAACATTCACTTCAAACATTTTTTATCACTGGTACCTTGTTTTGCTAATTTAGGTTTGCTGAAAGGCGCCCGTGGAGAATTTCACAAGGGAGAAGTCACATAGTAGAGCCACTATGTTCCAGAGTCGGGATCTCATTTCCACAACTCTGGAAACTTGATTTTGTCAGAGTCTGTCTCTGCAACAATGTTTTAAGTCACAGAGAAAAGAAAAACCAATTCAGATTGGCTAATACCATGAAGCAGATTTGTGGAGTCAGGTAACTGATCTGTTCATCGGGGTCCCGGCTGCATTTCCCTACTGTTCTCCTGGCTTTGCTTTCCTCTTCGTGTCCAGTGGATGCTGGAAGGAAGCCTGTTGAAGCCAAGCCTCACTTCTGCATTTGATGACACCCAGCTAAAGAATGAACCTTAATTTCTGGTGATCTTTTCTCAAGATTGAGGAAACTTTTCAAAAATAGTTCCTGCCACTTCCAGGTAGATACTCTTGTGTCTCATTGGACTCAAGCGGGTCTCTTGATTAGTTCTGAACTAAGTACTATATGCCAGCGCTAAATGTGGGTATTATCTTAGGCCTGGGTGCCTGCACTGCTCCCAGGCAAGCCCTGTGAGGCGCAGATGGATGGCGAGTTGCCAGTTAGGGCCCTCCCCCTGGAGCTTGGTTTGGGATGAGGAAGGGAGAGGAAAGGGAGAACACGTGAATAAAAACAGAACAGATAGGAAGGGGAAGTAGATGCTGGTTAAATAAATAACAATTTCCAACAAAACACCTGAATACATTCACGCTCACATGAACCAAACTCACAGAGGCTGAGATACCAATGTATGGGATGATTTACAATGAGAAACAGCACTGTCAAGGAGATAATGTTATGCTGAATAACCAGGACATCTTCTCCCGGCATGCTGACTACAAGTGAAGCAACTCGACTCAGTTCACTTGAAAAATAGAGTAATGAAATAAGTTTGGCTATTCTTAACAGCCTGAGTCATCAAGCTGTGGGGGCTCATCTCACCAGCTCCCCTACAGGTCAGAGCTGCCAACAGGACCAAGAAATCACTGACTCCTGACCAGGGCACTCCTTTCTTACGGGTAGTGCCTAGAAACTACTGACTTCTCAGTGATTAGATCCAAGTTGAGGATTCTCCATCCAGGAACACAATTTTCATAAAACCAAACCCAATGGAAATTCTTAGATTTCGGCTTTGAAAGCTGTTGAATTTAAATTATGTGGATTAATCGAATTGCTTCTGGATTACTTTCTATTGTCTCTGAAAGTCATTCTGAGAGATGGATCTGGCCCAGTGTAGGAAGTAGATTATGTACATTGTGTCCTCTTCATGTGCTATCTACCACTTTCCTCGCTTTCTCGGCTTGAACAGCAGTGACCTCTTCCTCTTCTTCGGCCACTGGAAGCGGACTGTCACCTCTGGGAGTTTTCATACGTCTGCCAGAAATACTTGCCTTCTACACACATGCGTATTTGGATGGCTCCTTTTCTCATTTTCTTCATCTCTATGCTCAAACATCTCTTTACAAGTGAGACTTTCCCAGACAACCTTATTTAAGTAACATCCCACCTCTCTTACTCTACTTCAGTTTTCTCCACTGCTCTCACCACGATCTGATGTAGCTATTATTTATTTGCTCATTGCTCCTCTTCGTACTCTAAGGGTCTTGTTTCTCTGGTTCAGTGCTGTAACTCCGGCACCTGGAAGAATGACTGGTACATAGTAGGTTCTCAACAAACACCTACTGACTCAAAGGATTTGGACATGAATGTATTTTCTTAATTTTCCTTTACCTAAAGGCGTATTTATTTTGTACCCACTCTTAGAGATATAGAATTCTGGATGAAAATTATTTTTCTCTCATTAATTTGAAGATGTGTTTTCACTTCTTCTGAACTCCATAGTTTTTGCTAAGAAGATAGTGGTCATCCAAATCTTTATCCCTGTGTATGCAGTGTTTTGTTTTTCTTTGGTTGCCTTTAAGATTTTCTCTTTGTTTTTGGTTTTAGCATATTAATTGGTGTTCCTAAGAGAGTGTGTGTGTGTGTGTGTGTGTGTGTGTGTTTTAAACCTGCATGGAATTCAATGAGCTTCTTATATTGTGAATTTGTGATGTCATGTTTTGCTTATCCCACAGAAGTGGGATGGAGTCCCCCCTGAAAAAATTGGTACAAGTGTCAAATCTGATGACACCATCCATCCATGCCAGGAGAGTATGAAAAGATTTACGACTCATATAATGAAGCTTTCTGGGGAGAGCAGGGTGAGCTTCCCAAGCAAGTACAAATGGATTGAGAGAGCAGAGAAAGCAGACTGGTTTAGGGTTTTTCTGATGTCAGGGATTAGGGCCAGGGTGAGTGTTCCTGCATGTAAGCCAGAGCTGCAGGGTCTGCACTTCCCATTCGTTCAAAAGGAGGGTCCACCTGGGCGCCCTTATTTGCTGGCCCACAAGAGCGTCAGAAGAGGAGAGGTGGCGCTCAAAGCAGTCAGCAATCACACACCAAAAATGGAGTCAGACTCTTCATTCCACGTCACCAAAGTTGGAAACATTTTAGAAATCATATCTTCAAAATTTTTTTCTGTTCCTGTCTCTGTCTCTCTCTGTCCTCTAAATCTTTTTTAAATCTTCCTCTCTGGCTTATGGATTGATAGTTCCCATTGCTATCTTCAAATTCACTAAACTTTTCCCTTTTGTCATCTCTATGCTGATGATAAGCCCGTACAGTGTGTTTTAGCTTTAGTTATTGCATTTCTCAGTCTTCAAATTCCCACTTAGATCTTTTTTTCAGTTCTTGTTTCCTGGATTAGATGTCCTAACATTTTACGTATAGAAGCATGTTTTCCTTTGGTCATACATAGCACATACAGTTGATTTAGGACCTTTGTTACTAATTTCAGTGTCTAGATCATTTTGGACTGATTTCAGTTGATTTTTTCTCTCTTGAGTCTAGGCCACAACGCATGGTTCTTTGTATGTTGTGTATGTTTTTATTGTGTTGTGTACACTGTGATTGTACTAATGCCGAAACTCTCAATTCTGCGTTTTCCTCTGAGAAGTATTAACTTGGTTGGAATCAAATTGGTAACTCTGTTTCTGTTTCCAGTTCCAATATAAGTTCAGTTTTTAAAAATGTTTAACTGTATGGCTTTGATTAGCGTTACACCTGTGTGGTTGCGGGCTCAGTCACAGCTTTGGGCAGCGTTCAAACTACGCCTTTATTGTTCTTCCTCTGTTAAAACTCTCACTGCTCTGACTTTTTTTGTAGGTTTCCACACTCTGGTTTATTAGCTATGGGTGCTTCGAACTCTATCCCCAGGTTTTTCAGCCAGATGAAGTAATTTAATTTTGTATTTTGCCTGTTCTTTATATTTGTTACCTCCTGGATGTTTGGTTCAAGGAGAAGTTTACTTGACCATACCAGGTTTAGTAAAGCTACCTTTGCCAGTGTTTTTTATAGAATCATCAAACTTTTTCTTAATGGTTTGCAGGAATTCTTTATATATTTTGCATACAAGTCCTTTTGTTGGATATATTTCTTGCCAGCAACTTCTTATACTCTGAGGATTACATTTTCATGTTTTTAAGTCCGTGTTTTAGCTTAGTGTTTTTTTGTAGTCTTTTGGAAACACTTTTGCTTAGGCCAAGTCATGAAGATATTTTCCTATTTTTACTAGTTTGACACTATTTATAACAGTTTTTTTTAAAGGTCTGCTTTTTGATGAGGAAGATTAGCCCTGAGCTAACATCTGTTGCCCATCTGCCTCTTTTTTTCTCCCTAAAGCCCCAGTACATAGTTGTATATCGTAGTTGTAAGTCATTCTAGCTCTTCTATGTGGGACGCCACCACAGCATGGCTTGTTGAGCAGTGTTTAGGTCCATGCCCATGATCTGAACCCACAAACCCCATGCTGCCGAAGTGGAGTGCTCCAACTTAGCCACTACACCACCAAGCCGGCCCCATAACAGCTTTTTTGAAGTCTAATTGATAATATGATAAACTGCACACTTTGTACATTCTGACATCTGTATACATCTATGAAACCATGTCTATGATCAAGAAAATTGGCCATATTAATCACTTCTAAAGACCTTCTTATGCCCCTTTGTAATCTTTCCTTCCTGCCCCTCCCAGATCTAATCTCCTTAGCCTTTTTGTCACCATATATTTTTGTTACCATATATTTTTGTTACTGATCTGCTTTCTGTCACTATTTATTAGTGTAGTTGTTTAATATTTATTACAGTTTATATGAATGGAATAACACAGTGTGTAAGGGTTCTTTTTTTTGAAGGGGGCCCTTGCTCCTTTCCCTTAGCACAATTATTTTGAAACTTATCCATGTGGTTGCTTGTTTCAATAACTATTTCCTTTTTATTGCTGAGTACTATTCCTTTGCATGGACATACAACAATTTATTTATTAACTCATTGATGGACATTTGGGTTGTTTCCATTTCTTGGCTATTACAAATAAACCTACTATGAAAATTTGCATAAAAATTATGCTTTCATTTCTCTTGAGGAAATAGTTAGGACAAGGTTTGCCACATCATATGATGGTGTTTATTTAAATTTTTAAGAAACTGCCAAACTTTATTATGCTTATTTTGGGCTTGATTTGCTCTTCTTTTTCTCATTTCCTAAAGTAGAATAGGGGTCATTGATTTGCCCTCTTCGTTCTTTTATGATGTAAGAGTTTGGTACTATACATTTCCCTCTAAGCACGGCTTTGGCAGCATCCTACAAATTCTGACATGTTGTATTTTCATTTTCATTCCATTCAAAACAGTTCTAATTTCTCTTTTGATTGCCACTTTGACCCATTCACTATTTGGAAGTGTGTTAGTTAATTTTCAAATATTTGAGGATTTTCTGGATAGTTTTTTGTTATTGATTTCAAATTTAATTCCACTGTGGCCAGAAAACATACTTTGCATGACTTGAAGCATTTTAAATTTACTGAGACTAGTTTTGTGACCCAGAATATGGGCTATCTTGATAAATGTTTCATGTGCCTTTGAAGGATGAGCATACTTTGCTGCTGTGGGGTGGAGTGTTACATAAGTGTCAATCAGTTCAATTTGCTGCTAGGGTTGCTTTTGTCTTCTATGTCCCTACAGAATTTCTGTCTAGTTGTTTTATCAATTATTGAAAGAAGGGTATTGAATTCTCTGACTATAATTGTTTACTAGTAATACTCTTTGCTCTGAAATCTACTTTGTCTAATATTAATATAGCTACTCCAGCTTTCTTCTATTTAGTTTTAGCATGGCGTATTTCTTCATCCCTTTACTTTTACCTTATTTGTTTCATGATTTTTAAAGTGAGCTTTTCTTGGCAGCATACATTTTTATCTTGTTTTTTCATCCAATTGCTGTTTTATATTTGGAAGCAGATGTTGGTTTAGACCATTTACAAGGAACGTGTGTATTGATATGTTTAGGTTTAAATTTACCATCTTGTTATTTGATTCCTCTTTGTCCTCTCTATTTTTTCTACTCCTTTTCCTCTTTTTCTTCCTTTTTTGGATAATTTGAATATTGTTTATTATTCTATTTATGTCCTTGTTGGCTTACTACTTATAATTCTTTGTTTTGTCATTTTGTTGCTTGCTCTAGAGTTTAAAGTATGCATCTTTACTCTATCATTGTCTACCCTCAAGTAACATACCATTTCATGAATGGTATGAGAACCTACTAACACTATGCTTCCATTTCTCTACTCTGACTTTCCCTATTTTTGTTGTTCATTTTACTTCTACATATGTTATAAACCCCACACTACTATGTTATTTGGCTTGTTTAAATAGTCATTTTTCCTTTAAAAATATTTAAATAATAAAAATTCCTTCTCTATGTATCTACATAGTAACTATCTTTTACCTTCTCTAGTCCTTTATGTAAAGTCTTGTTTTTATCTGGCATCATTTTCCTTCTGTCCTAAGGATTTGTTTAACGTTTTTTGTAGTGTTGGTCTGCTGGTGGTGAATTCTTTCAGCTTTTGCATATCTGAAGCAAGACTCTATGTTTCCTTCATTTTTGAAGGATATTTTCAAAAGGGAAAGAATTCTTGTTCAGTGGGATATTTTTCTTTTAGTGTCTAAAAAATTTAACCTGATGAGAAGTCTGCTGTCATCCTTATTTTTCTAATTTTGTACTTAGACTATCCTTCTTTTTTCTCGCTACTTTTATGATTTTCTCTTTATCACTGGTTTTGAGCAGTGATATGTATGTACCTATTTATCTATCTATCTACCTACCTATCTACATATCTATGTTTGGACATCTTAGTTTACATTCGGTATCTATCACTTTCTCTCTGATTATTTTTACTTCTTTATTTCATTTTTCTGTTCTTGGATATTTTTATTCATTTCTTCAATATTCCCTTTATTGTATAAATTCGTTCTCCTTTGGCCATCATGTAATTTATCTTTATTGCTGAGACGATGGCTCATCTTATTTAATTTTCTTTCTTGAATTCAATTAGCTCTTTATTCACAGCTTCCTTTTTTTGACATTTCTAATTTGAGTTTGATGTCAAGAAATAAATCTATATTATTTTGTTTGTAGATTTTAATTATTCCTCCCTATTGGCTTCTTTCAATTAAAATAATTCTTTTGAGAGTTATTCATGTGGTTGCAAGTGTCAATAGTCCCATTCCTTTTTCTTGTAAGGATATGCCACAATTTGTTTACTTATCTACTACTTGAATGGAAATTTGAGTTATTTCCAGCTTTAGGTTATTTTCAGTAAAGCTTTTATAAACTTTTGCATGCAGGCTTCTGTGCGTACATCAGTTTTCATTTCTTTTGGATAAATATCTGGGAATAGGATTCCTGGGTTTATTTTACACTTGCATATTTAACATTATAAGAAATTATCAAATTGCATCCTCATTAGCCATCATGAGAGTGCCAGCTACTCCAGACCATTGTCAGCACTGGTGAGTCTTTTTTAGTTCAGCATTTCTAGTGACAATGTAGTAGCAGTGTCTCATTGTGGTCATAATTTGAATTTCCCTAATATTGAATGATATTGTAAATCTTTTCTCTTGCTTATTTTCTCTTCATATATCTTCTTTGATAAAATTTCTATTCAAATTATTTGTTTGGTTTTTTAAATTCTTTTTTACTTTTGCTTGTTTTATTTAGATTTAAGTCTTCTTTAACATAGTCTAAAGATATTTGTGTTACTAATATTTTCTCCTCGTTTATGACTTGTCTGTTTATTATCTGAATAGTAGTGACTTGAAAGGAAAAGGAAACCCAGGTCACAAGATTTTCTCATATATTTTCTTCCGGAAGTTTTATAGGTTTAGGTTTTACATTTATATCTTAGTGACTTGGATTAGGCAAAGATTTCTTAGACAAGACACAAATACATGAAATTTAAAAGAGAAAAAAATACATCAGACTTCTACTTAGAAATAATATAAGGTAGAAGACAATGGAGAAATATATCTAGAGTACTCAAAGAAACAAAACAGTCAACTTAGAATTCTGTGACTAATAAGATATTCTGCAATGATGAAATTAAACTAAAAATTTTTGGGGGGGCATACGGAAATTCAAAGAATCTATGAGCAATAGACCAGCACCATAGAGAATAATAAAGGAAGTCCTTCAGACGAAGAAAAAATTATACAAGATGGAATTTGGATCTACATAAAATAATGAATACCATTGGAAATGGTCAAATATGTGGAAAATATAAATGAATTGTTCTTGTTTTATAAAAATCTCTTTATAAGATAATTGACTATTTAAAGCAAACGATTTATGATAAATTTATAAAATTTATGATAAATTTATGAAAACTGTATGCTAACAATAGCAGGAAGTCCAGGAAAATGAAAATAGAAGTGTAGTGTTATAAGGTTCTTATACAATATGCCAAGTGATACAATGTACTTGAAGATAGACTGCACTGAGTTAAAGATGTACACTGTAAACCCAAAAGAACCGCTAAGAACACACAAAAAACAAATATAGCTAACAAGCCAACTAAAGAAATAAAGTAAAATTACGAAATCTGTAATGCCTAAGACAGGCACACACACTCAAAACTTGGCATTGGAATTTTTATATGTTTAGAAATTTTCCAAATATAGAATATCAATGAATGTTGAGCAAATTTCTGAAAACATCAAAATGAAATATCTTCTCATTAGTGTGTAGGAACCGCTGATTGACTTCAGGAATCATGGAAACGCGCAAGTCCAGTTTCTGCAAATACCGCTGCATAACTGGAACGAAAAATGATGCTGTGATTAATTACACAGCTAGCGATGACCTTCTTCATTTAGATGCATGCATGTTTGTGAGGCATGTCTTTCAGAGACAAAAGGCGTTAAACCAAGGATCAAAATAAATTGAACTTACAAATAGATCTTGGAATTTATATATCGTCAAAGTGAAACAAATATTATTAAATTAATGACACATTTTCAAATATATTGTTGCTATTACAATTTTATTATTAATGAGAATATTCACTCTGTGAAAATGTTTTACATGTACTTAATATGTAAAATAAATTTTAAAATATAAACATTTGCTATTCAATCTTCATCTAACTGTTTTTACTTTTAATTTTTGTATGATCTGTAATGAACATAATGTAGTAGCTATTTAAATATCTTATAAGTACAACTTATTCTATTACAAATTATTATAAGAATTATGTTTTACATGTAATATATACATACATAGTATAAAAATATTTGTAAAATATATAATGTGTATGTAATTTATGATGTCACATATTACTAATTGTACGACTTAGTATTACATAATATTAATTATTTGGGGAGTAGGATAAATAAACATAATGAGGTTTAAATGAAAGGAAGGCTCAGTTCTGAAAACTTGGTCCTTTCTGTTCCAAGAGACAGTGTAACTGCATGGACCGGATGGTCAAGGACAAACTTCCAGAAAAAGTCTCCCATGGATTCACACCCAGTTTTTCACTTTCCATCTATGAGAAAGTGCCTTTTCATGTCTTCAATTCAGAAAGTATCTTTAATTCATTCCTTTCAGCCTTATTTTGCCCTTTTATAAAAAGGAGCATGTATTAATACCTAGCTCAATTATTTGCTGAAAGGATTAAATAATGCATGTAAAATAATTAACACTTGTAATTAATGTATGTAAATTAATTAGGCTAGTGCATGAGACACATTAGTGCTTACAACTGTGACTGGTGTTACTACTACCAATAACGATCACTAATGTTTATATAGCATTTAGTAACTGCTAGGCACTATTTTAAAGAACTTTACATACATTAACTCACTTAATCCTTGTTAAAAAAAACAATCTCAAGCAATGGCTATGCATGAGATATTATTTCCACTTTAGGGATGAGCAAATTGGTGTACAGGGAGTTGAATTTTATTATTATAGTATGCTTGTGCAAAAGCAGCCTTCTACTTGGAGAATTCCACTTTGAGATGGTAGATAAATAAGGTCTTAGGTTGGTTAAGAGAAGCTTGTGTTGATTGCCATGTTAGATTAGAACATAATGTTCTTTTTTTGCCCTTAACGTCATACTTGACAATTAAAGTTACATTTGCTTCATAACAACAAATGAGCAAATTAACTCTGATCTTTTAAATCTATTTTAAAGCGGTTTGTGCAATATAGGAATTCTTTGGTCTTTGATATTAGAAAAAAATCCATAATAAATTAAGTCCAGTTGGGGTATGTGTGCGTGTGTGTGTATATTAATACACAACTAATTATGATGTGCCCTGAGACACATTTCTTTGATCTCAAGTGATGATGGAAAAAATATAACCACTCTACTGATCTAAGCACTGTTCAACTGAAGATTTTCAAAGCACCTTTGGGTATACGGTGTGAATGATCATTTTGATTTCTATTAGCTGTTAATAATTAGTGCTTCCCAACCAATGATTTTCTGACGGCATAGATCCACCAGATCAATGTCTATGACCTTTATTTTTAGAAGTAAAGCAGCAGAAGCCTCATGTTCTCTTTCAGTTATCATTTATTGCACACTTACTCTTGTGCCTAGCACTGTGATAAATGTTGGGCAGCTAGCATTGAAAGGAATCAAAGTTCTCACCTGGAACAATTCACAATAAGTGAGACAGCGTTGCAGGAAGATAATGACAATGCACAGTTAGAGGTGCTATAATATCTAGCGATATGGGAATATAGCTACAGATTCAACGTCTCCAGAAGGGGACCATATTTCAACTGCATCTTCAAGATGATTTTTTTTCCCCACATGAACCAGGCATTCAACACAGCAAGTGTTAAGAGATGTTGGACTGTGAAATAACAGGGCATGCTTAGAAACAGCTCAGTGTGACTGGAGCTTGTCGCGGGGGTGAAGATGAATGGGCAAGCTAGGGTTCATTCGTGAATGGTTTAGCTTTTTCCTGTAAAAAATAGGAAACCAATTAAGTTAATTTCCATAATCAGATGTCTCCTTTTGGTCTACAAAAAGATATGTTGAAGACTTCCCTGTTTCAGGCACTATGCAAGATAAAGTAGTGGAGATACAGTAGTGACAAAAATAGAAATACTTTCTGCCCTTGAGGTACTCAAAACGGTACCTGAGCAGGTGTCCAGGTGCTGTTGTCCTGTGCCCTGACAATAGATGTTGAGGACTGCTGAGATGTTTTGGAGGTGGACTCAAGAGTACTTAGCGGACAATTAAATGTTGCCAGTGAAGGAAACAGGAATGGAAGATTTCTGGCTCGGAGGTGAATTGGATAGTGACATTACTGAGACCTATAGGGAGAGAATCAGAGGTAGAGAGGAAGATGTCAGTTCAGTCTTTGACACGGGTGTGAAACTCTTTGCTGTGGCTGAACACACAGTGGAACATAACAAAATGTTGCTTCTTATCAATAAGATATCAACTCAAATGGCATCTCCTCAAAGAGGGCTTCTCCAACGACCTTAGCCAAAGAAAATGCTCTCCTAGTCGCTTTCTACCCCATTACTCTGAGTTATTTTCTTAACACTTTTCCCTTTCTGGAATTGCCTCATCTAACTATTTTTCGTTTTCTGTTTTCCCCAGCTAGAATGGGAACTGAAGGAGGGCAGAGAAGTGATCACTTCTGTTTCTGTTCACCACCTAATCCCAGGCAGGGGTGCACAATAGGCTCTTTACATTTTTGCTCAATGTTGAGTTAATGGACATAAGAGAGGACTCCGGTTTAATTGAAGGTCATTGGTGTTTAAGTTCCAGGTGAGTATGAGTATTGGTGAGTATCAAGTCAGTCTCTTTGAGACACATTATTAGTCTTTTTGATATCTTTCACCACCTCCTTCTCTTCTCCAAAGGGCAAGTGGACGCACAGAGAAAGGAACACATGAGAAATCATGGAGGTGGGATGGAAGCACCCTGGTGCCATGTGTGCAGATCATTGTCATTCTAGGTTCTTTTGCTCTGTCCTCGTAGCTACTCCCTCAGTCTCTCCAGAACACGTGGGAAACATGACCACTGATAGGTTGGCATTGATTAGCTTTATCCACCAGAAAGGGAAGGACAGCCCTACTTACCACCAGTTCTAAAATCCCTGCAAAAAAGACTTGGATTTGCCTGGTTTACATCTGGTGCCAACCTTCGATCCAATCCAAGGAAGCATGATGGGGAGTGTGACTGTGCATCCTGGTTTTCCTAGAATGGTCCCGTTTACACTTGTTATCTTGGTTTAATTATTAAAAGCACCCTTTCTCACTCTCAAAAATACTCTAGTTTGGATAATGAATGATATGGTTCCTCTAGTCATAGTGAACAGAATGGCTTCACCCATGGTCACCCCTAGAAATAGGCTTGAGGTGGGCAGAAGTAGAAGGCAGCTGGAAACATAAGATAACCAGGAGGTGGGTGAACCTTTTAAGAACCCTGATTGCCTGCCTCTGTCCCTCTGTCCGTCCATGCCATGCTCAATTTTCCTCTTCCAGACACGGTGCCTGGAGTGAGTAGAGCCCCAGAGACTACATGATTCGCTCATAGGTTTGTTCATCACTTGAAAGCCTCACTCTTTTCATGATACCAGAGTGAGGAGATGGATGGTAAATTATAGAATGATTATCCACCTGAGGTCTGCTGCCAAATGCCTCCCTCGCTTCCAGGATGTCCCCCGCTGGAGGAGCTCTGCACATTCTTGAGTCTATCATGAATAAAACACCTGGTCAAGATCCCCTACAAGCCTTCTCTCAGGCCTGAGGAGGGTCTTGAGATTCCCAGGAAACAAGTGAGAAGTAATCTTAAGGCATTATCTAGGTCATAGCTTGTATTTTCATCTAATCCCCTACCCCAGCCATGTGGGCCTGAAGGCAATTGAGAGTTCTGGGTGAATTCCCAAGATCTTCCTGGAAATAGCAAAAAGACAGAAACAAACAGGTTACCAGGAGTGGCAAGTTTTCTGACATTCAAAGAGCTTTTATATTCTGTTGGTTGAAGATACAAACAAATGAATCAACGTGTGATTTCAGATTACTGTGCTTTTGAAACAGAGAGAACGCCAATATGGCTGAAGTTTCGTGAATGGGGTCTTAATGGTATAGGGTGAAGCTGAGGAATAGACAGGGACAGGTTATAAAGGGTCATGATAAGGAGTATAGATTTTATTCTAAGTGTAAGTAATGCTTGGCAATCATGGTTTCATCTTCAAAGTCAAAACTAGAGACGAGAAATTTGTCATGTCTGGTAGACTTCAGGTACTGCTTGTTCTACATTCCTTGTGGTCCCCTAAAGCCTGTCCCTGAGGGAATCATTAATACTACCTTTAATATAATGTGACTCAAAAACTACTCACTTCAGAACACCTATCAGCAGAATTAATTCCAATTTCCCCTTGATCTTGTACTACTTGTTTCAGCTCCCTTCTTGATCAGGATTGGCTTGCTCAGGTCTGGTCATCTCCTGATTTGCTGTTCACTCTCTGTCTCTGTGATTATAGGTAAAATCTGTCACATGTATCTTTCTCCATCTAGCACGTGGGGCACAAAATATGAATTAAAATATAAGCCATTTCAATTATTTTCCTTTTCTAATCTTTATAGACAGTCGGGGAATGTACCATGTCAAGCATCTTGCTCCGCATCCTCTCAGAGGCATGAAAATTCTACAGTTTTTCAAACTGCCAGGAAATGCAATAATAGGAAGCATGAAAAGGTGGGTTGGGCATTTTTCATGTCTCTTCCACCCGGATTGACTCCTTGACAAGTACCTAAATGTTATTTAAACTTTGCACAGTGTTTCACAATTAAAGATAAAACTTGGCTGCGATTTCCCAATAGTCAGCATCCAATTTAGCATATCTTGGCTTTTTGTTTTCCCTGTCTAGCTTCTTGTACAATTTTCATATTTACTATATTTTTTAATTAAAGGAAACTTGCAGAATTTCAAACCTGCGTATTCAGTTATTCTCCATGGAGTTCTGCCTTTTGATAGAAATCTTCTCATTTTCAGAGCTCTGCTCTGAGAAACTCCTTAATGGAGTAGCACTTTCCAGTAAGATCAAGAGTCAGTAGATGCAAGCAAATTGCAGCTGAACTCGGTTTCCTGTGGCTGGGTTGCAATGAGCCATGCGTTGCTCCTCTTGGCTGTAGATCTTTGCTGGAATGTTGTTTATGTCATTAATTTCTGAAGGCAAATGCTGGAGCTCAGTGAAATTTCTTTCTCAAAAGTAAAAGTGGACAACAGGGGAACTTGGATATCCTTACACTGCCTTCTTCTCACTTCTGATGTCTACCTCCCTCCAAGGAAGAAGTATGTGGGAAATAGGAAATAGGGAATGGTGGGTAAAAATTGGGAATGGTGGGTAAAAATTGGGATAAAGACAAAGAGGAAACGGGGAAGAGTCTGATGAAGAGGGAGAGAATTGAGAAGAGTAAAGAGGAGAGAGGAAGAAGTCAGAGGAGGCAGGATATATGATGACCTCCAAGTGAGAGTGAGAGAAAAGTGAGAGGAAAGAGCTGAGAGAGATAAGAGGTGAGGAAAAAAGAAATTGGGGACATAAGGATTAATGGGGGAAGAGGATGCAATTTTCTTGTTCTGAAACAGACTTCACCCTTATGTTAGTTTTCTATGGCTGCTGTAACGAAGTACCACAAATGTAGAGGCTTACACAATGCAAATATACTATCTTATAGGTTTTGAGGTCAGAGTTCCAAAAATGGTTTCACTGGGCTAAAATCAATGTGTCGGCAGGACTGTGTTCCTTTCTGGGGCTCTACGGGAAAATCTGTTTCCTTGCCTTTCAACTTTCTGGAGGCTACCCACATCCTTGCCTCATGGTCCCCTTCCCACGTCAACAAAGCCAGTAACGGTAATTTGAGTCTTTCGCACACTAAATGATTCTGACCTCGCTTCCATCACCTCTGTCTCTGACTCTCTCTCTTTTGTCTCCCTCTCCCACTTATGAAGATACTTGTGTGTACATTGGACCCATCTAGATAATCCAGGATAATCTACCCATCCCAAGGCCAGCTGTCAGTACCACTGATTCTATCTTCCACCTTAATTCTTCTTTGCTATGTAACCTATGATATGCACAGATTCTGAGAGTTAGTATGTAGACATCTTTATGAGGGGCATTATTCTGCCTACAAAAATCCTGGTCTTATGGCAGAGTTTTGGCTGATTCCTAGACTTCTCAGGCCAACAACCCCACCGTCAATCTATTGTTGTCCTATCTTCATCTAGAGGATGAAGCTTAGTGAAAGAACTGGTCTTCAATGATTTTTTTACAGTGGCCACAGGTAATCACTCCTCCCATTCATCTAGCATCTGGAACACATTTTCCAAATTCTACCTTTGCTCACATTCTCCATCCATTGTGATTCAGTTCTTCAAGTAAGATGAGTCTTGAACTAGCAAACTTAAATCCTGGGGAGGTCTGGATAAGGTGAAGGATATGAAAATGCTTATGCGTGGTTTGTTCTCTCTCTGACTCGCCACCATGCTGGGTAGAGAGAAAGTCCCTGTATTCTATGTGAGCAATGACGACTGAAGGAAGAGCTGGCCCATAAGGTTGAGGGACCTTGGCTAGGGTTAGAAGTAGTGCTCTAAGAAAAACCCTAGGAAAATAAATCACACCAGAGAAAGTGTTACCTGACAGCTTTGCAGTTTTTGTATTTTCTGCCTTGCTGGAAGGATTTCATCATACTCACAGACAGTTTTTGTGATTGAGTAAACTATTTAGTCACTCAAATTAGACAATTCACCTTTTTAATTGGGGTGAATTGACAAATCCAGTTAATATTAGAGCTTAGATGGAATAAAGAATTCTCTGTGTACATGGCATGTATAAGAAAAGAGAATTTATGAATTATATTTGTTTAAATATACTTGTATTATGAACTCATTTGTCCAAATAGTCAAGGATGCACAAATGTGAAGATACAGCGCCATCCTTGTAGTAATATAATATCATGTAAACATTTTTAACATAGTGTCAAATAACGGTTATTTGGGTAATAGGATTGTTTCTAGTATGTACTAAGAGGACAATGACAAAGTAGAAATTAACAAGATTGACTTACTAATTGAAGACTTTATATGTAATTCAAAGCCAGAAATAAGATAGATACATCTTTAGCTTACGTAGGTCCAAAGTTATGTAAATAGATAGGAAATGAATTAATTCTGTGGAGCCGTGGATGACAACTGATAGAGTAAAATATCTGATTTTTTAAGACAATCAACAAAGGAGAAAACCAAAGAGGATGTTGTAAAGGTGACAGAGTGAACGTAAATCCCTGAATCCTTCAAGTTTTCTCTTCCACATCTGGAAAAGCCCAACAACAAAAGGAATGCTGGTGTGACCTGAAGTATCCAATTGAAAAATTTTAGAATACAAAGCAAAAAGCAGAATGATTACTCCAGAGAAACATATTAGTCTTCCAGTGTGGAAAACCAAATAGTTTAAATAGAAATAATTTAATGCCCAAAGAATAGAAGGTCATGAGAAGAAAAGGAGATATAAAGTAATGATTAAGGAAAATTGATGTAGAAGTAATCAGAATTATTAAGAAAAAGATAAATGGGACAGATATATTAGAATAAATAAAAAACACCAGCTAAAAGAAATTTCCATCAAGTTTTAGGGCAGAATGAACAGATTTCTTACAAAGAAAAGAGAATCAGATAATCTGAGATTACTAAGAGGATGTGCGACAACATAGGCAGACTATAGAGAAAAAAAGAGATGTGAGACAAAAGTCCTATACCCACCAAGATATCATCCACCTGTTAGGGCAGGGAAGTTTTGTGTGTGTTTGTGTGTGTATTGCAAGGATTCGCAAGTTATATTACATAGCTTTCTTATCTGATGAAAAACATAAGGACATATGTATATGTTTTTGTCAAATAGCAATTTAATTAAAACTATCAAATCAGGATGACAAAAAGAGGAAATGATATACAAAGAATGTAAAAGTGTATACATATACATTTATACACATACATTTATAAATGTATATATTTATAGCATAAATAGATAATGACAATATGACATAATTTGTACTCTAAAATTTAAGTGAAAGTAAATAAGATGGGAGACACAAAACATCAGGGAAAATCAATAATAATATAATAACCTATTATATAACCTAATATAAAACGTTAATTAAGAACTAAAAGACTTAAAATAACTTCAGGAAAAAGTTAAAATTCTAGGATCAGAAACGAGAGATTTACAAGCCCTTGAAAGATTTCATTTTTGTAAAGGTGGGGGAAGGGAAATAGGAATGGGAGATCAAAGTCTTTTATTAGACATAATAATTTATTAACTTGCCTTATTTATTTTTTTTAAAGATTTTATTTTTTTCCTTTTTCTCCCCAAAGCCCCCCAGTACATAGTTGTATATTCTTCGTTGTGGGTCCTTCTAGTTGTGGCATGTGGGACGCTGCCTCAGCGTGGTTTGATGAGCAGTGCCATGTCCGCGCCCAGGACTCAAACTAACGAAACACTGGGCCGTCTGCAGCGGAGCGCGCGAACTTAACCACTCGGCCATGGGGCCAGCCCCAACTTGCCTTATTTTATCAGTCAATATATTGCTATAGTTGAGAGGGTAATATTTTAGATAATTTAAAAATATAGCAGAATTTCAAAATTAATGGGGATGTTGAAGAGAAAATGTTCTAAGCCTGAAAAAATAAGAAAAGGAGCAAACAACAATTAATAGTAGAAAGTTTAATGAGTAAAAAAATACAAACTAGGATGGAAGAAACAAAACCAAATATTTTAGCCAGCGCAATAAATACAAATGGATTGAAATCTTTTGTCATGATGCTGATTTTAAGAACATTACACATAGATACATATACGCATGCTCAATTCGTTTGATATTTTCAAGTCATATGCTCAATGAGAACTACCAACGAAAATTTTGAACCAATCTAGCAAACAAACGTAATACAATGAAAACAGGATGAATAGCCAAGGCCAGGACGAAATGCAAAGCCAAAAGCATTGCACAGGAAGAAGAAAGACATAATGCGTAAAGAATTATGAAAATATATTTCATTTATGAAAAAACAAAATGGTAGCCAAGTACATAAAGCAAAACTACAGGAGATAGAACTTGCTAACATGAAATTATAGAGGAAGATATTAATAAAATTTACCAGAATAGAAAAATTAAGTAGATAAATGCACATAAAGACAATTTGTATTATAAAATTATTTATTAGAGGGATTTATATAGATATAATTTTATTATATTAAATATGTATTATTTTGCATTTACAAAATTAAATAATATTGAATATTTCAAAAAGTTGAGATCATATTAGCCTCCTTCCTTGCTCATAAATTTGTAAAAAAGTCAACCTTAAAATTAAATGAAAAATTAACATCATGGTAATTAAGATACTTCTTAAATCTTTGAAGCAAAAAAGATTCATAATTGAAATTAAAATTATCTGAAAAGGAGGGGCTGGCCCAGTGGCCGAGTGGTTAAGTTCTCGCGCTCCACTGCAGGCGGCCCAGTGTTTCGTTGGTTTGAATTCTGGGCACGGACATGGCACTGCTCATCAAACCATGCTGAGGCGGCATCCCACACGCCACAACTAGAAGGGCCCACAACGAAGAATATGCAACTATGTACCGGGGGGCTTTGGGGAGAAAAAAGGAAAAAAATAAAATCTTTAAAAAAAAAAAATTATCTGAAAAGGAGAAATTGCTTGCTAAAATATGTACAGCACAGCAAAATACACCTATAGGAAATTTATAATGGCATTTTTTATTATAAAAGAGACAATAAAAAATACGTTGATTATGTGCCTAGAAAATATAGAAAAAATTAATACAAGAACTAAAAAGGAGAAAATTAATTAAGATTAAGAATTAGAATTGAAGGAATAGAAAACAACAAATGATTAAACAGGGCAATTAAAAAAACCTCTTTTCCTCCAAAAATAGTAAAATAAATAAAATCCTAAAAAGCTCAATTTAAGGAAAAAAAGAGACTCGAATAACACTAAACATTAAAAATGACAGATGAGCTGTAAGCTCAAATACAAAAATTAGAAGACATCTAAAAAAATTAAGTTTAACACTATGAATATGACAATCCAGTAGAAATGGATAATTTCCTAACAAAAAAGAAATTTCGATATTTCAAGATAGTGGGATGAGCTTTATGATAACCACATACCCCACCCCTGCCACAATGGCCTCACACAAAAGGGAACACTAAATGAAAAAACAGCTAAACTAAATCAAAACGACAGCAGCAACACATTGGCAACAAAAAGTGGAAAAGAAATACAGCGAATTCAAAAGTCGCTGAAAACGCAAAAAGTTATTTTTGGTAGAAAGTAAACAAATACCTGAAACCCAAAGAAGAGATGCTTTTAGATGCAAAAAAAAAAAAAAGAAAGAAATCACAGACAAAAACAGGCACAGAACAAGATTGCTAAAATAGTGGAAGTGTCTCCAGAGTCTCAAGCCTGAAAATGGAAGATTCTGGGAGCAGAAGGGGGCCCAGCATCCCTAAGCAATACGGTCAGCTAGTTTTTGAGACCTGTACAAGTCATCTCTCCAACGTGGCATCTGCAAAGCCACAAAGCAGCCTAGCTCCGGGCAGCAGCAGTGACTTTGGGTATGGGTGTCAGCGTGGTGGGACTACCCCAGAAACCCTCAGGAGGATGTGGTACATCCCAGCTCTTCCCTCAGACACATGGCACAGACGCACAAAGCGCTTCCAGTCAGGCCAGATAACTCCCAAACACAAAAATATGCTCAGAAATATAATCAACTATTTAAGGAAAACTTGTATCTTGTTAGTCAGAGACTATATTCAACCAATGGAAAACCTTACAGCCAGTGGAGAAAATAAAAGGGATTTACAGGGTTATATCTTTGTCATGCTGAGTAAGGAATTGAAAGGGTTGGTGGGAGGAGGGTTATATAGATATGGATTAATGCTGGCAAGATTTTATTTGACAGATATAACTTTAAGTACGTGTGTTGACACCTGAGGGTAAACACTTGAAAAGTAGAAATAGAATTAATAACTTACAGATCATTAGAAGAACAGAAACAATAAAAAACCCTTGAAGGAAATGTGATAAATAAAGACATATATAAAAATCCAAAAAGTGTTGGGAAGGGGCTGGCCCCTTGGCGTAATGGTTAAGTTCAACATGCTCTGATTTGCAGGCTGGGTTGGCAGGTTTGGACCCTGGGTGTGGACCTACACCACTCATCAGGGGCCATGCTGTGGTGGTAACGCATGTATGAAATAGTGGAAGATTGGCACAGATGTCAGCTCAGGGTGAATCTTCCTGAGCAAAAAAAAAATTAAAAACAAAAAGTAGGGGGAAGAGGTAATTAGAAGTCAGAATAAATATAAGTCACTAAATAGGGCAGAGAATTTCCAAATATATTAATAATCATTATCAATATGAGTGAATAAAGTTCATGTATCACAAACAGATTTTGAAATTACAAACAAAATAAAGCAAGCAGGTTTAGGTTGAATTCAAGATGAAATGCTTTAAAAGCGAAAACCAGAATTTTTCATTTAGAGGAAAGGAACAATTCGCCATGAAAATATTACAGTCAATAATATTTATGTATCCAGCAACATAGCTTGAAATATATAAAGGAAAAATGATTAGCTATAGAGGACAAATTGATGAAGCCACAAACCCAGTGTGAGAGTTGATTATACCTCTCTCAGAAATGACAGAACAGAGAAGCAGACCGCTATAAGTGTAGGTGTATTGAACAATAAAATGTTTGAACAAATAGAATTTGAAGTCAATGGAAATTGCCCATTGCTTTGTGAATTTGAATAATGAAATAAATTTATTTAAGCAAATGAATATGTATTACTTTGAATTTCACAAAACTGTACTTCTAAAAAAACACATATGAAACATTCACAAAAATTGATTATGAATTAGAACCAAAGGAAATCCCAACAAATTATAAAAAGCTAATTATATGTAATCTATATCCATTAAGCAAAGCCTAATACAGTTAAGAATGAACAATAAAATAGGAACACGTAATTGCACTCATTGTAAAGTAAAACACGCACATACATAAAACACATGCAGTTACAGAGAACTATTGAGTTCTCTATAAGTTCTCTATTGAGTTAGAGAAAATATAAAAATAGAAATTACTATTCAAAACTTTTAGCAAAGATAACACCTAGATACAAAAAAGCAGTAAACATTGAATGATTTATGGCCTTAATATAACGTATTAGAAAAATAAGAAATCTTGGAAATAAATGAAATGAGCTTTCAATTTAAAAAGATAGAACAATTCTATGATAAAAAAGTGTAAATAATACATTGAGAAAGATAATAGCTGAAAATAATGACAGAAAAACGTAAAACATGGAGTTCACCAAAAACCCCAGAGTTTGGTCTTAATTATTTATACTCATATTTATAATATTTAGAAATAATAATGTTTATGAAATTTGTGTCAATGTGTTTGAGTAGGGAATTCAATTTAGGGTTATTTCCTAGTGTCCTGACATTCAGGGAAGTGAGTGGGTTGCGCAATCCTTGGCAGCAGTTGACTGCTTTATGGCAAATAATCCCAGCCGTCCAACCAATTCTAGCCAATTTTACCTTCAGAGAAGACCAGAGAACGAGGAGCTCCATTCACCTGCTGGAAATATCACACGATCAGACACAAGGCAAGACCAGAAGGGGGGCGTTGGGTAGGATGGTGAACTGCATTTCTGTGCCCGTTTATCAACTTGAACGGCCCTGGTCAGGTGGAGGGCGCTCTGCCAGGAAGCAGACACTCCAACACAGTGACCTTGAATCTTGGCTGGCTGATAATGAATCACAAAAAAATTGACAAAATCCAACTGCTTGCTGGAAGATACATGGTTTCCTTCAGCAGACAGTGAAAGATGAAATAGATTGGCTTAAAAAACAAAACACCAAAGAGCTTTGAGCTCATTGATTTTTATAAACAAAACCCTTTGGGTGCCCTATGAGCAGAAAGCCTCTACGACAATCTGTCTTCCTGGGATAAAAATAGAGATATGAATAAATTAAATATGTTTTACTTCTGAACTATGCTAAAGCAGAAGTGGAGTTAACTACTACTGGACCTTTTCCTTTCAATAATCAAAAGGAAGCTTGCTTAGCTTTTTCTTTCTAATGAAGTGGAGAGGAACGCAGAGAGGCCTCCCCAGGTCTTAGATTTACACAGGGATTAAACTGGATTGAAGCTGGATCCTTCGGGCAGGAGTTCCACCTCATTCACCCTCATTTTTCACTAGACAAACTCACATGCATTATTTAAGTTTTAACTTGAATGAGCATTTTTGTGGTATTCTGGGTAGTTAAAACATTCTCTGCTTCTGGGTTTATAAACTTTTTGTTCATTTCTCTATTCTATCATTTCCTAAATTACATTGTCTGTTTATCAACTCACCCCCTCCAACCCTCCTTGAGGAAGCAAATTAAAAGTCACTGTGTGCTCCCAAAGGTGAAAAATCAAATCTTATTTTTGTTTCTAAGACCAGGGAGGAAGTGAGCAAAGAAACGAGGGAGAGAGGTCATGAAGTTAAATTTCAGTGAATGATTATCTAGATCCTTTCACATTTTATTGCACTTAATCCACACACCAACCCTGCTATATTGAACCTAACATCTTCAGATTATATATGAAGCTAACAAAATTTAAGGACTTTGGGAAAGGTCACAAAACTTGTTAACCTCTATCCTCCATCTAATTCCAAAGTGAACACTTTCTTTGCTAATACACAATTATTTCAAATTTAAAACCAAAAAAGGGCTGCCTGCCGTATCATCATTCTCTACAAGAAATGAGCCTCTAAAATGTGCAGGGACCCTTTCGATTGCCAATGACCGTGAGAAAAATGAGCAGGTGATGTGGTACCTTCTGATGACGGTGTTTATTTAAGCAGGAGTAGAACAGGCCTGATATTAACATGACTGAGAGGAGATAGCGAAAGCTTCCTTGGGGATGAATGGGGTTGTCGAGAAAAATGTACAATTCAACTGTTTGCCTCTCAACAGCAATTGGAGTATGAATCATTTAAGATATTTCTCAATCTGACTTGATAACCAAAGTTATAGCAAGACCCTCATTGGCAGGATATAAATTAATTTGCTAACTCCATAGCCTTCAAACGATGACAAAGCTTAAAGCATATGTAATTTTTTTCTGCCTGTAATAAGATTTGGACTACTCTATTTTAATTATAATTTTTACCTGTTATTAAATATATGTACATATCTGTACATACACATGTATATATATGCATATACAGTACATATATATGATATGTGAGATATATATATATATATATAGACTGTATATGAAGATTTTTTGTTTCAAATAACATTAAACAATTATAACTTGCTTAAGCATGAATGGGAACTTTTAGAATAGTACTCTGCTCTCATGAAATCAAAGAAATTAGTGAGGGGCTGGCTCGTTGGTGCAGCGGTTGAGTTCGCATGTTCTGCTTTGGTGGGCTGGGTTTTTCTAGTTCGGATCCTGGGTGTGGACCTAAGCACCGCTTGTCAAGCCATGCTGGGGCAGGCCTCCCATGTATAAAGCAGAGGAAGATGGGCACAGATGTTAGCTCAGGGCCAATCTTCCTCAGCAAAAAGAGGAGGATTGGTGGCAGATGTTAGCTCATGGCTAATCTTCCTCAAAAGAAAAAAAGTTAAAAAAAAGAAATTAATGAATCAAACATCATGCAGGAAAGCAACTTGTTGTCTACCCCAGGTCTTTTATATTAGGAGCTCACCAAACTTCTGTCTAATTGTTAATATAAACAGGATTCAGCTCACAATCTGATCAGCTCATCTTGGATGTGGTGCCCAATTCTGGACCAATCAGAACTGCCCAGTGGTACAAAGTCACCTAGTATGGACATGGCTGATGGGGGTGGGAGAGATTCCCCATGGTTTCAGGGATAATTAATTACCAGGGAAAAGGGAGCCATTAACCTGAATGATGTATCCTTTTGTGAGAATTTTGATGAAAGTATTCTCTAAACTTTATTTTTATATTTCTAATAAGTTACCAATTCAGACAAAGTTAAGTCTGATTAAGCATACAGTAAGGTTTTTGACCAAACCAGACTTTTTTGTGCATGTGAGGAAGATTGGCCGTGAGCTACATCTGTGCCAATCTTCCTCTATTTTGTATATGGTACACCACCACAGCATGGCTTGACAAGCTGTGATCTGAACCTGCAAACCCCAGGCCGCCAAAGCAGAGCATGCAAACTTTAACCACTCTGCCACCAGGCTGGCCCCCTAAACCAGAATTTTGGTTCTACTTAGTTGGGCCCACCTGGTTTAGGGATTGTTATAATAAGGACGTGGTGTATGAAGAAAACAAAATGATGCTATTCAGAATGACTAAGCCTGTAATCTGTAATAACAACTACCCATATTGCAGGTCCCAAAGATGGCCACATCCATGTATATCCCATCCCAAATATTCCTCTTACAATGCAATGTTAACACCTCTGCATTAGCAGCTGTAGTCTGTGTCCCTCTCCATTGAACCTGGGTAGAACCTTGTAACTGCTACAACCGACAGAATTGCCAGAAGTGGCATTGCAGGATAATCGAGAGTTTCTGCCTTGCCCTCTCTCTCTCTCAGGATGCTTGTTCTGTAGAAAGCCAGTCACCATGTTGTGAGAAAGCTCAGACAAGCCTATGTGGAGAGACTCCCTGAAGAGAAACTGAGGCCGCAGCTGACTGCCAACATCAGATGCCAGACATATGAGTGAGCAAGCCTGCAGTGGAGGCTCCGGGTCTCAAGCTGTCCCCTGACAGAGTGGAGACAGCCTTTGCCGAGCCCAGCACAGAGTGTGGATGCATGACCAGCTTACATGTTATCATTTTAAGCCTCTAAGTTTTGGGTTGGTTTGTTAGGCAGCACTAGCTGGTTGGTACAGATATTGGTACCTGGATGTTGTCTGCAGCCTGATATAAGCAAGACCAAAAATTGCGACAGCAGCTTTGTGACTAAGTGATAGACAGGAGCTGGAAGGACCTAGAGGATGCATAATGGCCCTTTTGGAGGCCGTTGGTGAGGGCTTAGAGGAAAGGTAAGAAAACGTTCTTGAAAACTGAAGGAAAGGAGATCCTTTAAGCAGTGTCAGGAAGGTGAGCAACACTGTTATGTATTATAGCGTGGAAAATAGAAAAGCACCTGATGGCCTGGATGGTCCAGGTACAGAGATTTCCAGGCAAAGAGTTGAAGGTATTATGCAGCTTCTTTAAGCTGCATATAATAAAGCATAAGAAGAAGGAGACAAGATAAAGAAATAACTGTTCAACAAAGAGGGTCCGGGGATTACTGGGATTAAAAATACTACTGCATCTCATTCCTAGCTTCCTGGTTTCCAAATTAAGAAAGGGCTTAAGAGCAATGATGAAATTCAGGGCGGGACTAAAGGATGCTCTGTTAAGACCTCAGAAAAATATACGGTAGTGTTTCAGGGAACCAGTCAGTCATGACTGAAAGATCCTTTTCATTAAACTAAAGGTCCTGCCAGGGCCATATCACATAGCTGACTTAGAAAACCCAGAGAAAAGCTTTTCTTGAAGAGATTCATGGATCGACTTTTTGTCTATCAGAGTTGATTATAAATTGATTCATAACAAATCCACAAAATTGAAAAAGAATTGTATCATTTGAGACTGAAAAAGATAAAGATAACAAAAACTAGGGCTTTGGATGTCCAAATTATTCCTATTGGAAAGCACTCTGGGAGAGCTCCACAACTACAACACCAGCCATTTCTTACGGAAAAAAGAAGGATGAGTTAGAGGACAAAACTAAGAGGTCAGAGAGTGGAAAAGAGGACCATGGAGAATCATGGCCATAGGACTGTGTTCTAATCCAGCAGCCAGTATCATTCTCCAGCTGGATTTCAGAACTGGAGCAGTAACTACAATGTGCCTCTCATTTTCTCTTCCTTGAACAGGAAGGCCCATAGTAGTTAACCAATGCCTGCTTCATAGTTGTATGTTGGGTGTGGAAAGGGCATATGACTTGTCTTTTCATTTCATAGATCTTCAGAGCTAAATAAACTTTGCTTGGAGAGCTGTCCTTGAAGAACTTCCCCTGAGGAGCTGCACCGGCAATGCGCATGATTTGGATGCTAAGAACCTAGATTTTGAAATGATGCTTTATTAAGACGAGACTTGAGGGTCTTGGTGGAGAGGAATGAATATATTTGGGATATGAGGAGATAGAAATTATTGTGGCCAGAGAATAGACTGTGGCAGATGATATTTTCCAAAGATGGAAGTGCCAATTTATCTCATCTCACACATTCTTCTTCCAAGGTGGCGTTGACACTCCTCCATCGAGAGATGAGTTTCACATCTGCCTTGATTAATAGAACATAGTAGAAGGGACACTTTGACTTCCCAGGCTAACTCACACAAGGCAATCTGACATCTATTTGATCTCTCTTCTCTTCTCTCTTTCTCTTTGATTTTTTCTCTTTCCTTCTCTCTCTCTGTGTCTCGGGGACACTTAATCTCTGGGCAAGTCACACACTGTGCTGTGAGGAAGTCCAAACTAGCCTATGTGGAGAGATCACAGGGAGAGTCCACATGGAGGGACCCTGCGGAGAGGAAATAAAGAGCTAAAGCCCTCGCCAACTCCAGGCGTATGCATAAACAGGCCTTCAGATGTTTACAATCTTCAGCTTTGAGCCCCTTCAGGTGATGCTCATAGGAGCCAAACTTTCCCAAGCTCTACTCAAAGTGTAGATTTATGAGCAAAATAAATGTTGTTGTTTTAAGCCACCACATTTTGGGGTATTTGTTATGAAGCACTAAATAACCGGAACAAAAACTATGGATGTTGAAATTATTCCCAGCCTTTGAAATTAATATTCCCAAATTTTACCAACTGTGGTTAAAAACTAGGGTCATATGTACCTTTACGTCAAAATACAGTGGCTCTAATCCCCCATCTGTTCAAACAGAAACTCATTCTTTGTCCAACTCACATCTTGGTCTTCCGTGTTCTACTGCTTAAAAAGAAGACACACATGTGCACATGTGCATGCACACACACACAAACACACACTAGTTCTCCCCTATCTGTACAACTTGAATTGCCTCCATCCAAAATGCAAATCTTTTCACGCAGGAATCTAAGGCTCCGGAGATGCATCTCTGCTTCCATCTACCTCTAGGTGCAGTCTTCAAGTACAGGCCTCTTTTCATTGAAGAACTGGTGTGAACTCTTCGTCAGAGTCACTAATGAAACATATTGTTCCATCTGGACTCATCCTCTATGTAATGGAGATCCCCTTTAGGGCCCCGTGTTGGAAATTTTTCACTGGACTGCTCAGCTTTGCTTCAAGTCTTTATTCTTCAGTTCTTAATCTTTGCTCAACCTTCAGCCTCCCCCCCCCCCCCAATCCATGCCCACAATGCTTGGCTTTTCTACCACGTGCAAAGGAACCTGGCGGCGTCCTGCTCTTCTCGTTAATGGCTGGATGAAACTGCAGCTCTCCGTCTCCTTCAAGTAAGACACTGCCACTGTATCGTCTCTGGCATCATGAGCATGCAGCTGAAGCCTTGGAATAGAAGTAGAGCTTTACAGTGACATTAGCAGGGAGACGCTGATATGAAAACAGATGACCGTTGAACTGAACACTGGTGCCTTTGCATGCTACCGTCGATGGTCTTTAAGGGCATCGCTGGTTAATTGTTTTATACCCAATATCATGGGAGCTTTCATGTGCAAGTATTTTTATGATAATCAAAGTGTTCATCCTATTTTTCACCTTTTTTTCAGTTAAAATAAATGTATTTCAGTGTTCCTACATGGTTTATGAAAACATAATTTTAACAGTTGCATATAACATTCGATTTAGTGGATCGACTATAATTTCCTCAACCATTCCATTTTATTGAAACAGTAAATTGCATACTATCTTTCACTACTATGAATACTACATATATGGGAACCTATCTAAGATAATAGTTTTTTTCCCCAAATAGTGGGCAATTTATTTAATCCTGTCAAGAACTAAAAAAACTATTTATGCTTCCTCAAACGTATTGTCATTTTTATTCCTTGAAGATCTCTCTTCTTATTTTCATTGTCACCTTCATTATACAAGAGAAAACATTTTTCTTATTCTTCCTAGGATCAGATATTTACCTTATTTATATTTTTCCAGTTTCATATTTCGTAAGTGCTGATTGTCTTAATGCACATTTCTTTGATTATTGGAAAAGATGAACTTTTTTTCATGTCCTTGCTTATAATGTTTACTCATTCCTATTTCACTTATGAATTATCTGGGTTTTTTTGCTCATTTACCTTTGCCAAAAATCATAGAACTAGTTTCCTGCAAAGTCTGTGTTTGAAGCCAGGATTGTCAGGCCTCGGGCAAGTCTTATCAGCTCTTTTCTCATCTGTAACCTCAGAGAGATATGGCATTTTAATGACATAATAGACATGACAACTAAAACCGGCAAATAGCGGATATTCAAGAAATGGTTCTTAGTAATAATATCATTATTTTTGTTGTTGTTATTGAATTAGTAACTTGAGTATCCAGAGAGTATTAAAGAGCAATGATGGCAGCAATCGTCATTATTTGATTTCTCAAGTCTATGGAAACATCTTTATTGTTTCACACTGTTAGTTATCATCTTGAATATTGGTTCTTAGTATACACCACCTTTTCGAAAGAATTTTATAATTTAACAAGGCTATTTGGTTTCTATTGAGATGAATTTTATTTTGCTCTATTTTTCTGGTTTGACCAATTGATTTGATGCTTTGTTACAGTAAAGTTGTTAATAGGTAACCATTTTTGTGTTCAAAAGATTAAACATTATTTGTTTATGGTGGGATTGTTGTCATGAGCCACTGACTTCTAAGAAGAAAGAATTGAGGGTTTTCAACTCTGTGTTCATTGATCTATAGTTTTCTGTTTGTATGATCCTTGCATTTTTTTATATCAGGATTATAATTCCTTTATAATTTAAATTGGTTTGCTTTATTTCTTCTGGGTTAACATCATTGTCTGTTGTGTGGAAATTTTCTGATGCTGAATGTTTGCAAGAACTAGCTTTTATAATCAATGAGAACTGAGGCTCCAGTTGGATCACTCTTTCACAAATTTATCATCTACTTTTCATGTTATGTATTTATTCAATTTTTCTACTTCATTTTGTAATAACTTTGGTAATTTGTTTTTAATATGCTATAAAATTATCTGTTACATAAGCATTCAGATTAATCAATATATGCTACAAGTTGTATTTTACTATAAATTAAACATTTTTTCTAAAATTGCTGTTATATCTCCTTTCTTCCTTTTCACTTTATTTGCAGATTTTTTACTACTTTTAAGTTTTTTGTTGGATATTTCTTTTCAAAGCACAGAATATTGCTATCTTCTAAATTACTTTTAACCACTTTCATATACATTATTTTTTAAACTTAGTTCTTTTCTTTTTTAAATTTCCAAGGCATACCATTACTACTATTTTATTTTAACATTAAATGTTTAAATCTATAAACTCACTTCTTTATTCATCTTTGTTATAAGATATAACTCTACAAAAAGTGCTTTTACAAATTTCATTTATTTAAACCATATTTATTTTTTACCAACTGTGTTCTAGACTAATACTAGTCATTCATGATATAATTATGACTCCGATATTATTCCTCCCCTTGGAGCTTACCTGGGTGAAAAAGAGGTATTGGCAAAGAAGGATTTATAAAACATCATGGTAAATATTAAAATAATAACCACATAGTCCCACAGAAACATGGAAAAGGAAGCACATATAAGAAGTATTATAAAATGTTCTACAAATATTAACTATTGCTTTTGCTTTTCTTTTTTGCCCATGTCACTTTTAAGACATTACCCAAAATACTTGGCTTTATTTACTCTTCGTGTCTTCCTTCCATCTCCCCAGCCCTCTCACTCCCCATTTGATAAGATACTGGTGGGATATGACCAAACAGTATCTCTTGTCTATTTATCATCTATCTATCTATCTATCTATCTGTCGATTATTTATCTATTTGTCTAATCTGTCTATCTATGCAGCTGTAAACTCAGAAGTTTCCTTTTATGCTTGAACTGGTCATTATGAGCTATAAGCCAGCTTGAAATAGCAGCTTTCCAGTTTGACCCTTATGGAATATTCTGTTTATTATAACACACTGTTTCCCAAAGTGGTTTTTACACTTGATAGGTATTAGATGAAAAAGTAAGTTGGCAATCTCTAAGTCAAAGATTGTCTTTTGTTATTAGATTTTTAGAGACTTTAATGTGCTTTTAAAACTCCAAGAAAGGAATATAGTCTATAGAATTTGTATTTTCTTTTCAATTTAATTTATTGAGGTAACATTGGTTTATAATATTGTATAAATTTCATGTGTACTTCATTATATTTTTATTTCTGTATAAATTACATTGTATTCACCACCAAAAGTATAGTTTCCACCTTCGCAGTACAAATGTCTGCCTCTATCCTTTTTACCCTCCCCCGACCCCCTCCCCCTCTGGTAACCACCAATCTGTTCTCCATATCTATGTGTTTGTTACTTTTATTTATCTTCCACATGTGAGTGAAACCATACAGTATTTATCTTTCTCTGTCTGACTTATTTCACTTAGCTTTATACTGTCAAGATCTGTCCATATTGTCACGAATGGCAAGATTTCATCTTTTTTCTGGCTGAGTAGTATTCTATTGTGTATGTAGATATGCATATATACATACATATACATATATATATATGCCACCTCTTCTTTATCTGTTCATCTGTTGATGGGCACTTAGGTTGTTTCCAAATCTTGTCTATTGTAAACAATACTGCAGTGAACATAAGGGTGCATATATCTCTTCTAATTAGTGTTTTCATGTTCTTTGGATAAATACCCAGACATGGAACAGCTAGATCATATGGTATTTCTATTTTTAATTTTTTGAGGAATCTCCATACTGTTCTCCATCGTGGCTGCACTAATTCACATTCCCACCAGCAGTGTACAAGGGTCCTCTTTTCTCTAAATGTTCTCCAACACTTGCCTTTTTTTTTTTTTTTTTGAGGAAGATTAGCCCTGTGCTAACATCCACCTCCAAACCTCCTCCTTTTGCTTAGGAAGATTGGTCTTGAGCTAACATCCACACCCATCTTCCTCTACTTCATATGTGGGATGCCTGCCACAGCATGGCTTGATGAGCTGTGTGTAGGTCCGGGCCGGGGATCGGAACAGGCAAACCCTGGGCTGCTGAAGCAGAGTGAGCGAACTTAACTGCTTCACCACAGGGCCAGCCCCCTTGTCTTTTTAATAATAGCCATTCTGACAAGCATGAGGTGAATATCTCATTGTGGTTTTTGTTTGGACTGCTCTAATAATTAGTGATGTTGAACATCTTTTCATGTGGCTGTTGGCCATCTGTATATCTTCTTTGGAAAAAATGTCTCTTCACATCCTCTGTCTATTTTTCAATCAGGTTGTTTTTTTCATTGTTAAGTTGTATGAGTTATATATATATTTTAGATATGAACTCCTTATCAGATACATGATTTGCAGATAACTTCTCCCAATCAGTAAGTTGTCTTTGTTTTGTTGATGGTTTCCTTTGCTGTGCAAAAGCTTTTTAGTTGATATGGCCCCATTTGTTTATTTTTTCTCTTGTTTCCCATGCCTGAGGAGATATATCCAAAAAGATATTGCAAAGACTGATGTCAAAGATCATACTGCCTATGTGTTTTCCTAGGAGTTTTGTGGTTTCAGGTCTTACATTGAAGTCTTTAATCTATTTGGAGTTAATTTTTGTGGATGGTGGAAGATAGTGGTCCAGTTTCATTCTTTCACATATGGCTATCCAGTTTTCCCAACACTGTTTATTGAAGAGATTTTTCTTTCTCCATTGTATATTCTTGGTTAGCTTGTTGAAAAGTAGCTGTCCATAAATGTGTGGGTTTATTTCTGAGCTTTCAATTCTGTTCCATTGATGCGTGTATCTGTTTTGTTGCCAGTAACATCCTGTTTTAATTACTATATCTGGGGCCGGCTCCGTGGCCGAGTGGTTAAGTTCACGCGCTCTCCTGCGGCGGCCCAGGGTTCAGATCCTGGGTGTGGACATGGCACCGCTCTTCAGGCCATGTTGAGGCGGCGTGCCACATCCCACAACTAGAAGGACCTGCAACTAAGATATACAACTGTGTACGGGGGGGTTTGGGGAGATAAAGCAGAAAAAAATTACTATATCTTTGCAGTATACTTTGAAATCAGAGAGTCTGATACCTACAGCTTTGTTCTTTTTTTTTTTTTTTTTTTTTCTTTTTTCAGAATTGCTTTGGCTGTTCAGGGTCTTTTGTTGTTCCATACAAATTTGAAGATTCTTTGTTCTATTTCCATAAAAATGTCATAGAAATTTTGATATGGATTGCATTGACTCTATAGATTTCTTTAGGTAATACAGACATTTTAACTATGGTGAATGCTACCAAATATTTAAAGAAGATTTAATACATATCCTTCTCAAACTATTCCAAAAAATTGAAGAGAAAGGAACATTTCCTAACTCATTTTACAAGGCCAACTTTACCCTATTACAAAAACCAGACAAGGACAACACAGAAAAAGAAAATTACAGGGCAGTATCACTGATAAACACAAATGCAAAAATCCTCAACAAAATATTAGCAGATCAAATAAACAATACATTAAAATGATCATACACCATGATCAAGTGGGATTCATTCCAGGGATAGGATAGTCAACATCTGAAAATTAATCAACATGATACACCACATTATTAAAATGAAGAATAGAATCACACAATACTCTCAACAGATGCAGAGAAAGCACTGACAAAATTCACAATCCATTTATAATGAAAACTCTCAGTAAAATGGGTGTGGAAGGAAAATACCTCAACATATCAAAGGCCATATATGACAAACCCATAGCTAACATCATACTCAATGATAAAACCTGAAAGCTATCCCTCTAAGAACAGGAATAATACAAGGATGCCTACTCTTGCCATTCTCATCCAACATAGTATTGGAAGTCCTAGCCAGAGCAATTAGGCAAGAAAAAGAAATAAAAGCTATCCAAATTGAAATGGAAGAAACAAACTGTCACTATTTGTAGATGACATGATTTTATGTATAGAAAACCCTAAAGAATCCACCAAAAAACTATTAGAAATAATAAACGGATACAGTAATCTTGAAGGGTACAAGGTCGACATACAAAAATCAGTTGTGTTTCTACATACTAACAACAAACTAGCAGAAGGAGACATCAAGAATACAATTCCACTTACAATGGCAACAAAAAAAAATAAAGTACCTAGAAGTAAATTTAACCAAGGAAGTGAAAGACCTGTACACTATAAATTGTAAGATATTTTTGAAAGAAATTGAATACACAGAGAAATGGAAAACTATTCCATGCTCACGCATTGGCAGACTTTTTCATGTTAATTTCATCATAGGTTTCTTTGATCTGGGACCTTCTTAAAAGAATAATATTCCTTGCAACAGACTTTGGGAAAATCTTTTTTATATACCATGGATATATTGGGTTTAGGATTCTGTCATCCTCAGAAGAGGAGACATAGGAATGTCACTGAATTTATCTACACATGTATTGGGAAATGTTAATTGTAGGATAAACACAAGTAAAACAAAAGGCATACACATACAATAAAATATACAGTACAGTATATGTACTATTTAAAACACAAATCCCATAGTTCCTTACAGTATTATGAAACAAAATTGTTTTAATGAGACTTAGCACGTGTGTGATGCATTATACAGAGATCGGCAATTAGGTTATTTAGGAGAAAACAAAGTTACTCTGTCTTGTGAGACAGACAGGAAAATGATATGAAAGATGTAAAAAATGATTGCAAGACTGACTTTTTATTTTTATATTGGTGAGACTTATGATTCTCATTTCCAGGAACCAAACTATATCCAGCTGGGTCAAATGTTTAACAAATGGAATCTACCCCTACTTGGATGACACCAAAGATGAACTCATAGTGAGGAGAGAATTTCTATACTCTTATGATATGGAAACCACTAGGACTGAGTGAAAGTTGTTGACAATTCAGAACAGGACAATGATATAGGGTGTCAACCCAGAGAATCTTTATTTCCAAGGTAGAATATTTTTAGACTCCATATCACTTTATTTCCTTTAATTTTTTTGAAATAATTTCAGACTTTGAGAAGAGTTGCAAAGATAGTTTCTTTACACCCCACACACAGCTTCTCCTCATGCTAACATCTTCCATAATCATGGTTCAATTATCAAAAATAAGAAACTAACATGAGAACAATACCAATCAGTAAACTACAGACTTTATTCAGATTTCCTCAGTTTTTCCACTAATGTCCTTTTTCTTGATTCTATGATCCAATCTTGCATTGTACATTGCACCTGGTTGTCACGTATCCTCAATTTAATCAGTGATAACTCCTCAATTATTTCTTGACTTGGTGACCTTGACGCTTCTGAAATGTACTGGCCAGGTGTGTTATAAAATGCTCCCTGATTTATGTTTGTATGATGTTTTCTCATGATTAGACTGAGATTTTTGGGAAGAACATCTGAGACGCGATGGTCATTTTATATTGCATCATCATCAGCGGCACATGGTATGAATGTGACAGGTGATGTTAGCATTGACCATTTGGTTAAAGCCATGTCTACAAGGATTCTCTACTGTAAAGTTATTATTTTTTCCCCTTTCCTTACTCTATTTGTTGGATGTGACTCACTGAATCCAACCTATGCCTCAGGGATAAGGAATTAAACTCCACCACCTGGAAGGCTAAGTAGCAAAGAATTTGTGAGCATCTGTTAAAATCACCGTCGTAGCTAATAAATATTTCAGGAGAGATACTTAGAAGATGTGCAAATATCCTATTTCTCTTTCATATTTCTTCCACTAAATTTAACATTTCTCGGTGGATTTTGTTTGCAGTGATTATTACTGTGGCATTCTAGTGGCAATTTTCCGTTTCTCTCATCTACGTTTATTAATTAGAATTTTTCTGTAAGGCCAAATAACCCTTTATACCTCATTTACTTATTTATTCAGTTATGTATTTCTATCAAGATGGACTTATGGATATTTATTTTATTCCTTGGGTTATAAGCTAATACTATCATTTTTCATTTTCTTGCTCAAATTATTCCAATTTTGGCCACTGGGAGCTCTTTCAGATTGGTTCCTGCGATCTTTTGAGATGCCCTCATGCTTTTATGTTTCTTCATTTTTAAACATTTCCTTAACTTTGGCACCAAAAGATGCTTCAGGCTAATCTTGTAGCATCCTGTTCCAGCCCTGGAAAGGCCCGTTTCTCCAAGGAGATCAGAGTGGTAGTTAGAGATCAAGATTCCTCTGTCTCTTTCTCTCTCTCTCATTCTCTCCAGAAATAAATATATACTTATGTATATATCTATATATTTGTACATACATTAAAAATATAAGTTTGTGAGAAGGATCCAAGATGGCGCCGTGAGTAGTCCTCTTTGTCTCTCCCCCTTCGAGTCTACAATTATTTGGACACTTATCGCTTAACAAAGGATATCCAGACAGCATCTCAGGACATCTGAGAGACCCACGCGACTATAAATCGGAAGGCAGACGTACTTTCCTCCGGGAGGATGTGGAAATAGGTGAAAACTCTCCAACCCCGACCGAACAGCCTAGTACCCGCAAGCGGCTTTCTTCCAACGGACGCCCCCAGAAGATCAACACACATCTAGGGCAGGAGTGAGCACACAACAGAGGAGCAACGGTGGAAACAGGTGACCAGAACCCTACCTAAACCCCCCGCAACTACTCCTAAACGCAGAGGGAAACTTTGGAGTTGCACACCTGGGCCCGTGGGGAGAGTCTCTCCCCACCATTGGCGGGGAGATCCCGCCTGGTGTTCGCGGCGCCCGGAGGGTCCCAGAGAGAGTCGCTGAGGGTACGGAGGTCCCCCAGCTGCCACTGCCTGCACGGTGGGGCTAGGGATTGCCGGAGATCTCGGAGAGGACTGGGGCTGGGGGAAGCTCCAGAGGCCGGCTCTGCGCCCCAGAGGGGAAGCTCCAGAGTTCTGCCCGGGCAGCAGACAAAACTCTCTGTCTGCCATTAGCGGAGGGGCCACGCCCAGCACTCAACTCCGGGAAAGTCCCGGAGAGAATCCCAGAGGGTGAAGTGACCTCCAGCTGCCGTTGCCCGCCCCGTGGGGCTAGGAATTGCCGGAGATCTTGGAGAGGACTGGGACAGGGTGAAGCTCCAGAGGCCTGCTCTGCGCCCCAGAGGGGAAGCTCCAGAGTTCTGCCCGGGCAGCAGACAAAACTCTCTGTCTGCCATTAGCGGAGGGGCCACGTCCAGCATTCAACTCCGGGAAAGTCCTGGAGAGAATCCCAGAGGGCGGGGCGACCTCCAGCTGCCGTTGCCTGCCCCGTGGGGCTAGGGATTGCCGGAGATCTTGGAGAGGACTGGGACAGGGTGAAGCTCCAGAGGCCTGCTCTGCGCCCCAGAGGGGAAGCTCCAGAGTTCTGCCCGGGCAGCAGACAAAACTCTCTGTCTGCCATTAGCGGAGGGGCCACGCCCAGCACTCAACTCCGGGAAAGTCCCGGAGAGAATCCCAGAGGGTGAAGTGACCTCCAGCTGCTGTTGCCCGCCCCGTGGGGCTAGGAATTGCCAGAGATCTTGGAGAGGACTGGGACAGGGTGAAGCTCCAGAGGCCTGCTCTGCGCCCCAGAGGGGAAGCTCCAGAGTTCTGCCCAGGCAGCAGACAAAACTCTCTGTCTGCTATTAGCGGAGGGGCCACGTCCAGCATTCAACTCCGGGAAAGTCCTGGAGAGAATCCCAGAGGGCGGGGCGACCTCCAGCTGCCGTTGCCTGCCCCGTGGGGCTAGGGATTGCCGGAGATCTTGGAGAGGACTGGGACAGGGTGAAGCTCCAGAGGCCTGCTCTGCGCCCCAGAGGGGAAGCTCCAGAGTTCTGCCCAGGCAGCAGACAAAACTCTCTGTCTGCTATTAGCGGAGGGGCCACGCCCAGCATCCACAATACTGGGAGGGTCCCGGAGAGGAGAATATCAGGCAGGGCAGCAGCTAACCAGCTACCTCTGAAATCAGGATCTCTGGCTATACCCCAAGACAGGGCAAAGGGCTCCCCGAGTTCCTGGGGAACAGGACTGGGGCTGGGGGGAGTTCCAGCGACCCAGCTCCGTAGCCTAGGGGGAAACCCTACAGGGTCACAGCAGCCTCAGGGAAGCCTCTGCACAGCACTAGTAGAAAGCACCCATCCGGCAGTCACAAGGCTGGAAGACCCCGAGACAAAAGTAGCATAGCTAGGTGAACTAACCATAGACTGTAGAAGATGCCAATAGCTCTCCTGCGACCCACAGTGGACAAGTGAGATTCTGTGGGTGCCAACAGTGACGGAGTGACAAATATAAGTGATCCCACCCCTGGCCGCTGGAAAAGCCCATAACACCATTGCAGACCCCAAGGAGGGAGCACGTCTAGGTGGGCTGCAACAGTAGGCACCAGCAGCCTGAAGCCCCCCTGTGATGGCCCCCACGGCAGGGGAGGGAATCCAAAGGACCACTGTGACTACGAGGAGGGGCCCAGGCCCAGCTAGCAACTGTGGACAGGGTTCCTGGTTGGTGCAGTATAAACAGCGGCTCCCCCACCGCAGCAGCTGAAACAAGTGAAAGGAGCAACTAAACTCTATCTCTATGTGGAGGCACAAATCAACAACATCAAGCAATATGAAAAAATACATTAAATCTCCAGAACAGAAAGAAAATAACAAATACACAGAAAACAATCCCAAAGAAAATGAGATATATAACCTAAATGATGATGACTTCAAAACAGCCATCATTAAAATACTCAATGAGTTAAGAGAGAATTCTGACCGACAACTCAACGAGTTCAGGAGCTATGTCACAAAAGAGTTTGATATGATAAAGAAGAACCAAACAGAAATATTGGAAATGAAGAACACAATAGAGGAGATTAAGAAAAATCTAGATGCTCTGAACAGTAGGGCCGATAATATGGAGGAAAGAATTAGCAATTTGGAAGATGGCAATATAGAATTGTCGCAGGCAGAGGAGGAGAGAGAAGCAAGACTAAAAAGAAATGAAGAAACTCTCCGAGAATTATCAGACACAATTAGGAGATGCAACGTAAGGATTATAGGTATACCAGAGGGAGAAGAGAAGGAGAAAGGGGCAGAAAGCCTATTCAAAGAAATAATGGCTGAGAACTTCCCAAATCTGGTGAGAGAGATGGATCTTCAGGTGACAGAAGCCAATAGATCTCCAAACTTTATCAATGCAAGAAGACCAACTCCACGCCATATAGTAGTGAAGCTAGCAAAAGTCAACGACAAGGAGAAAATACTAAGGACAGCCAGGCAAAAGAAACTAACCTACAAAGGAACCCCCATCAGGCTATCAGCAGATTTCTCAGCAGAAACTTTACAGGCTAGAAGAGAGTGGAATGATATATTCAAAAATCTGAAGGACAAAAATCTACAGCCGAGAATTCTCTACCAGCGAAAATATCCTTCAAATACGATGGAGAAATAAAAACTTTCCCAGATAAACAAAAATTAAGGGAGTTCATTGCCACAAAACCTCCTCTTCAGGAAATCCTCAGGAAAACCCTCATCCTGAAAAATCCAAAAAAGGAAAGGGGCTACAAAACCAAGAGCAGAGGAGATAAGTAGAAGGACAACAACAGAGAGTAGCAGCTCTCCATCAGAACAGACTAAACCATGGGAAGAGAAACAAAAGGAATTGAAGAGAACCGGAAAACAAGAAACAAAATGGTAGTGGTAGGCCCCCACATCTCAATAATCACTCTAAATGTAAATGGATTGAACTCCCCAATCAAAAGACACAGAGTGGCAGGATGGATCAAAGAACAAGATCCAACAATATGCTGCCTCCAGGAAACACACCTCAGCCCCAAAGACAAACACAGACTCAGAGTAAAGGGATGGAGAACAATACTCCAAGCTAATAATGAACAAAAGAAAGCAGGTGTCGCTATACTAATATCAGACAAAGTAGATTTCAAAGCAAAACAGATAAAGAAAGACAAAGAGGGACAGTATATAATGATAAAAGGGACTCTCCACCAAGAAGACATAACACTTATAAATATATACGCACCCAACACAGGAGCACCAAAATTTGTAAAGCAACTCTTAATAGAACTAAAAGAAGACATCAACAACAATACAATAATAGTAGGGGACCTCAACACACCATTAACACCAATGGACAGAACATCCAGACAGAAAATCAACAAGGAAATAATAGAATTAAATGAAAAATTAGACCAGATGGACTTAATAGATATATATAGAACACTTCGTCCAAAAACAGCAGGTTACACATTCTTCTCAAGTGCACATGGAACATTCTCAAGGATTGACCATATTTTGGGAAACAAAGCAAACATCAATAAATACAAGAGAGTTGAAATAATATCAAGCATCTTTTCTGATCATAATGCTATTAAACTAGAAATCAACTACAAGAAAAAAGCAGAGAAAGGTGCAAAAATGTGGAGACTAAACAACACACTTCTGAACAAACAATGGATCATTGAAGAAATTAAAGAAGAAATCAAATATTATCTGGATACAAACGAAAATGAGAACACGACATACCAAACCATTTGGGATGCAGCAAAAGCAGTCCTAAGAGGGAAATTCATCGCAATACAGGCTCACCTCACTAAACAAGAAAAAGCTCACATAAGCAACCTCAAACGACACCTAACAGAACTAGAAAAAGAAGAACAAACAAAGCCCAGAGTCAGTAGAAGGAGGGAAATAATAAAAATAAGAGCAGAAATAAACGATATTGAAACAAAAAAGACAATAGAAAGGATCAATTAAACAAAGAGTTGGTTCTTCGAAAGAATTAACAAAATTGACAAACCCTTAGCCAGACTCACCAAGAAAAGAAAAGAGAAATCGCAAATAAATAAAATTAGGAATGAGAGAGGAGAAATCACAACAGATACCAATGAAATACAAGAGATCATAAGAGAATACTATGAAAAACTATATGCCAACAAATTGAACAACCTGGAAGAAATGGACAAATTCCTAGACTCCTACAATCTCCCCAAACTGAATCAGGAAGAAATGGAGAATCTGAATAGGCCAATCACAAGTAAGGCTAATAGAAACAGTAATCAAAAACCTCCCCAAAAATAAGAGTCCAGGACCAGACGGCTTCTCTGGAGAATTCTACCAAACATTCAAAGAAGACTTAATACCTATTCTTCTCAAACTGTTCCAGAAAATTGAGAAAGATGGAGTAGTCCCTAACACATTCTATGAAGCCGACATCACTCTGATCCCCAAACCTGACAAGGACAACACAAAGAAGGAGAACTACAGGCTGATATCACTGATGAAAATAGATGCAAAAATCCTCAACAAAATTTTGGCAAACCGAATACAGCAATACATCAAAAAGATTATACACCATGATCAAGTGGGATTTATACCAAGGACACAGGGATGGTACAACATCCTCAAGTCAATCAACGTGATACACTACATCAACAAAATGAAAAACAAAAACCACATGATCATCTCAATAGATGCAGAGAAAGCATTCAACAAGATCCAACACCCATTTATGATAAAAACCCTCAATAAAATGGGTATAGAAGGAAAGTACCTCAACATAATAAAGGCCATATATGACAGACCCACAGCCAACATCATACTCAATGGACAAAAACTGAAAGCCATCCCTCTGAGGACAGGAACAAGACAAGGGTGCCCACTTTCACCACTCCTATTCAACATAGTACTGGAGGTGCTGGCCAGAGCAATTTGGCAGGAAAAAGAAATAAAAGGAATCCAAATAGGTAACGAAGAAGTAAAACTCTCGCTGTTTGCAGACGACATGATCTTATATATAGAAAACCCCAAAGAATCCATAGAAAAACTATTAGAAATAATCAACAACTACAGCAAAGTAGCAGGGTATAAAATTAATGTGCATAAATCAGTAGCATTTCTATACACTAACAATGAACTAACAGAAAAAGAACTCAAGAACTCAATCCCATTCACAATCGCAACAAAAAGAATAAAATACCTTGGGATAAACTTAACCAAGGAAGTGAAGGATCTATACTATGAAAACTACAAGACTTTCTTGAAAGAAATTGACGATGACATAAAGAGATGGAAAGACATTCCTTGCACATGGATTGGAAGAATAAACATAGTTAAAATGTCCATACCACCTAAAGCAATCTACAGATTCAATGCTATCCCAATCAGAATCCCAAGAACATTCTTCACAGAAATTGAACAAACAATCCTAAAATTCATATGGGGCAACAAAAGACCGTGAATTGCTAAAGCAATCCTGAGCAAGAAAAACAAAGCCGGCGGAATCACAATCCCCGATTTCAAAATATACTACAAAGCTACAGTGATCAAAACAGCATGGTACTGGTACAAAAACAGGTCCACAGATCAATGGAACAGAATTGAAAGCCCAGAGATAAAACCACACATCTATGGACAGCTAATCTTCGACAAAGGAGCAGAGGGCCTACAATGGAGAAAAGAAAGTCTCTTCAACAAATGGTGCTGGGAAAACTGGACAGCCACATGCAAAAGATTGAAAATTGACCATTCTTTTTCACCACACACCACAATAAACTCAAAATGGATCAAAGACCTAAAGATTAGGCCTGAGACAATAAGTCTTTTGGAAGAGAATATAGGCAGTACACTCTTTGACATCAGTTTGAAAAGAATCTTTTCGGACACTATAACTCCTCAGTTGAGGGAAACAATAGAAAGAATAAACAAATGGGACTTCATCAGACTAAAGAGCTTCTTCAAGGCAAGGGAAAACAGGATTGAAACAAAAAAACAGCTCACTAATTGGGAAAAAATATTTACAAGCCACTTATCCGACAAAGGGTTAATCTCCATAATATACAAAGAACTCACACTGCTTAACAACAAAAAAACAAACAACCCGATCAAAAAATGAGCAGAGGACATGAACAGACATTTCTCAAAAGAAGATATGAATATGGCGAATAGACACATGAAAAGATGTTCATCATCGCTAATCATCAGGGAAATGCAAATCAAAACTACACTAAGATATCACCTTACACCCGTTAGATTGGCAAAAACATCCAAAACCAAGAGCGACAAATGTTGGAGAGGTTGTGGAGAAAAAGGAACCCTCATACACTGTTGGTGGGAATGCAAACTGGTACAGCCACTATGGAAAACAGTATGGAGATTTCTCAAAAAGTTAAAAATAGAAATACCCTATGACCCAGCCATCCCATTACTGGGTATCTATCCTAAGAACCTGAAATCAGAAATCTCAAGAGTCCGTTGCACCCCTATGTTCATTGCAGCATTATTTACAATAGCCAAGACATGGAACCAACCTACATGCCCAGAAACTGATGATTGGATAAAGAAGATGTGGTATATATACACAATGGAATACTACTCAGCCATAAAAAAAGACGAAATTGGCCCATTCACAACAACGTGGATGGACCTCGAGGGCATTATGTTAAGCGAAATAAGCCAGTTAGAGAAAGACGAACTCTGTATGACTCCACTCATAGATGGAAGTTAGTATTGATAAGGAGATCTGATCGGTGGTTACCAGGGAAAAGGGGGGGTGGGGGGAGGGCACAAAGGGGGAAGTGGTGTACCCACAACATGACTAACAAAAATGTACAACTGAAATCTCACAAGGTTGTAATCTATCATAACATTAATAAAAAAAAAGAAATATATAAGTTCGTACTAGAACATTTAATTCCAGTCCAGCATCATGGGTTCATTCTAGCCTTATCTCATTGCTTATCTGTTCCATCTTCCTCTGATGGTGAACAACTTGGCTTTCACTGTCTAAACACATTTTGTCCAAATTTGGTTTATATGTAGTTTCAGAATGACTAATCTTTATCTCTGTGAGAAACAAATTTACCAATTAGCATACAGTGTTTATGTACAAGTCTTTTTGTCTTTAGCCTCATGATATGATATCTGGTTGAAATCACTGTTTTCCAAAGGGAATTAGGTCAGACCCTTTCCTTCCTACATTCTTGTGTGGTTATGTTATACATTCGTGATAGAGCTAGGTTCATTTGTCAAAGTCTGGATTACATTCCGGGTTGCTGGGAACTACTGATTTTCTGTCTGCTTGTACTATTAATTGAGGGAGAAGTGTTGAAGCGTCCAATTCTCAGCATGGATGTATCTCTCAGTTCGGTTCTATCAAGTTTTCCTCATGTCTTTTGAAGCTCAGTTGTTAGATGCATATACTTTTGGATTAATATATCTTCTCAGAGAGTTAAACTCTATTATCATTAATTAATGGTCATCTTTATCTCTGCTAATATTTCTTGTTTAGAAGGCTACTTTGTGTGAAGTGAATATAGCTACTCCAGCTTTCTTTTGGTGAGCATTTGCATTTATATTTTTTCATCCCTTTGCTTTTAATTTATCTATTTTTTTTAATTTAATGTGATTCCTTGTAGATAGCAACAGTCAAGTCTTGCTTTGTTTCCAATTTGACCACGTCAATCTTTTAAATAATTTGTTTATAACACTCACCTTCAACGTGATCTGGGTATAAGAGGCCTGAATTTGGGGCCAGCTGGGAGTCACTGTAGACCTGCAGTCTGCAGTCTTAATTAGAGACACGATCAAGGTCAAAGGATAGCCAAAGTGAGGAATAAGAACGCAGCTTAGGCACAGAGAAGGGCTACAGTCTGGGGTCCTGGGATGTGGGTCCTGGTTCTGGTAGCATCGTGTAACATACATAGACTGTGAGAACTAGCCTACTTTCATTCATGGGAAAGGTGTAGAGGATTTGTTTCATTTGACTTCATTTCCAATTAGCCCAACAAATAGGATGGGCTCAGAGGGCTGTTGAGCCCTCCATTTGACCCATACAGATCACTGGGGCCCGGGCTGTCCCCATCACTAGCCTTTAGAAACATTTTTTCCTCAGCCCAGTAGTTTCAAGGGGTTGCCTAACAACCCTGGATCCTGGCAGGTTTCATCTTAGGGATATACCAAGTTGTTAAAATTTGACCCCATAAAAAAATGAGATTCATCAGGAGTAATAAATACACTGGCCCAGATTCTGATCTGTACCCCGCTTTTAAATACATGGGTGAGTTGGGCAATGCCCTTTGACTTCTACAAATCTAATCTTCAAAGTGGGCGCGTGGTCTGCATACCACTGACAGCAGGATTGCCTACTGGGACCTTCAACTGTAGCTTAGCTCCTCTTTTTATATCACTAATTATCAAAATGTGGAAGTCAGTATTTGTCATCCTAAAATAGGATTGGCCCATATGTTGGGATTTAAGCATAGAATAAACTTTGCATGTCTCGCTCCCCCTTCCCTCCAAATCCATCCCCTCTGGGCTGACATATTGTTTGTTTGCTCTGAACTTGGAAATAGAATGTTTGTGGCTCTGAGACTCCTCTCGTTTCTTTCTTTTATGGGAACAGCATTGCATACACTTCTATTTTGGACGGAGACCTTCTGTTTTGAAAGTTTGGGGGAGAGAAAGGCCTGCGGCCCTTTGTCAACACAGCATGTGCCAGAAGGAATTTTCTGAAAAAGAGAGTGTGTTTGTCTTTACCCTTTTAAGGTGTTAGAACTGAGGAGAGATAGCAGTGCTGGGAGTCTCAGAGAAGCTGGTTCTGTAGATGAGTCTGTAAGCGGAGTGTGGAGAACCCAGGTTGAGCTTTCCTTATAGGGGTGCCGGGCATGAAGTGGGAACTGGGACGATTTCTAGAGGATGCTCAGTGGCAGGCTCACTAGTGAAGGCAGACTACAAAGCTGATGGGCTCCCAAGTCAAGGCAGATGGAATGCTACAGACTCCAAAATGGCAGACACCTCCCACCACCGAAAATTGTGCCACCTCCTTTACAGGTCCACGTTACCCATGAATAATTTCTCGTGGAATTATGAGAGTGAATCATGTGTTACCTCTCTGAATTCTGGTTTATCTGATTATCCTCTGGCAGAGGGTACAGTGGAGAGCGTGAGGACCTCAGAGTCAGACTGGGGACTTGGGGCACACTGCCTATCTTGTCTGAGCTTCATTTTCTCCTTCTGTGTAACGGGAATGATAGTCAAGAATAATAATTTGTTGTGCAGATTAAATATTTGAAACACATAGAATGCACTTGGAAAGAGGAAGATACAGAACATATGGAATATATGTTGGTTATTTTTATTATGAAAATAAGATAGGCTTCCTCTGAGAAAAACTCTGCCCACCCAACTGAGATCATCATTCCTCAAGGTCATCTTTTTCTTTTTTCTTGGTTAGGAAGATTGGCCCTGAGCTACCATCTCTGCCAATCTTTCTCTATTTTATACAAGGGATTCCACCACAACATGGCTTGATGAGCAGTTTGTAGGTCCACGCTCAGGACCCAAACCCATGAAACCTTGGCTGCCAAAGCAGAGCACATGAACTTAACCACTTTGCCACTGGTCCAGCCTCATCAAGGTCATTTTTGATCAATCCGAGTAGGATGACAAATCTCTTCTCCCCATTGTTTTTATCAATCAACCAATCACAGTCAGGAAATACAACCTATTTGTCCTTTCTTCTGATAAATGTGGTTGGCTCGCTGAACACAGCTGTGCACTGCAGAGTCTTCACACGGTAGACTGAAGTGTAGGTTTCATTTAAGGACACACACACATATCTGTGACATTTCAAGCATTCATTTAGGCTTTAATTCAGCTTCTTGCATTTTGCAGATGAGGAAACAGAGACCTTGAGAGTTCAAATACAGAGTCTGGGCTCCTCGGAGCTGGAAATGGCCTCAGGGGAGGCAGTTATCTGATTGCAGCGTGCATTTCTTCTACACCATCCCTGGTCTCTGACAAGTCTATTCCTTTCCTGTTTATCCATCTCCAGAGAACTGACCATGACATTGGCCAGCCCACTATCTGGGAGAGCTCCAGCCATTTCCATTTACTATCAAGTGGAAACCTGACCCCCTGAAGCGTCCACTCTCATGCCACACTTGGGTTCTTTTAGGGACCAGTGTGATTCTCCTCCTGCATTCTGGTGCCTCAGTGACTTCTTGGGGTACCACGCCCTGCTGAGTCTTTCCTTTGTCAGAGCCTTTCTCTGTCACTGGCTGATGCTCTAAACTGGCCCGGTGGAGGGGAAACAGAAGTAGGCAGTGGGGACTGGGCACCAGACAGAACCTATGGGCTCAGATTTGTCATCCGTGCAATGGGGTTAAGAGTCATCACTCACAGGCACATCGTCAGAGGGTGGAGCAAACTCATGCATTTCTTTGCCTCCTCCGTCTTCTGAACACATACGATTCAACCAGAAACGTACTGTTTGTTGAACTACGGAGGGAGGATTGGTAGAAATCCAGAAGTTATCTCTTCTTGCTTGGTTAAGAATACAGCCCAAAATTAAGAAAATGAGAAAGGGAGAGAGATCTGTTATTTCACATCCCATTCTTTTATCAAAAAGTGTTGCATAATTGCGTTGCCTCAAAGCTATATAATTAGAACTTACAATTCTTATCCCATGATAGCAGCTTTGAGCTTTAACAAATTTTAAATTCAAGCAATATTTATATGCCCTATTATGTTTATAAAAGTAAGGAAAAAATAAAAATATGATAAAGCTGCAATTGAAGTAACGATTGTTTTTATTGGTCTCCCTCTCCCCACCCCTGGCTACAAGATAAAGGCACGATCTCATGGTTGTAGAACCTCTTCAGAGCTTAGTTATGTGTTTTCTTTTTTCTGAAAGTCCCAAAAAATAAGGCCCTAGCAAATGATTTGAAATTTAATTTTTTAAGCAAACTTCATTGCGGGTCTATCAAGTAGCAACCACAATAACGATCATATCGGATTTTTTTTCTTTCTTTAGTAATACAAACGTGTTTCCAATGTCTGGATATGGTAAGGACCTCTGCAGCTGCTCGCAAGTGCAAAGGGCAGGGGACAGGGCACACTTCCCCTTCAACTGCAACATGAATCCTGGACTGGGCCAGTCTTCTGCCCTAGTTGGTCCAGGGGCATGCTGGGAGCTCCCCGCTGGAGGATGAGCAGGCTGACGAAAGCAGGGGAGGGGGTGGGCAGAAGAACGTGTCCCTCTAGGATGGCAAGTAGGCAACACCCCTGTTGCACAGGAGGATAAAGCAGCAAACCTGACTTTATTAGAGGCTGAAATTGTGTCTTAGGTGTCTGATCTAAGGCACAGGGACTGTGAGGCCACAGAGTTTGGAGGAAAAGAAGTTTCTGGTAGCTGGTGAAGAGTAGTAGAACTTATCAGGAGTTCTGAGTTGATACAAGTGATGCTAGGAATTGGATCCCACTATGGAATAAAGGATAAGGTAGAGCACAGCAAATGAACATCAAACCAGGAACTGGCCAGAAAGCCCATTAGCAGACTGAAGACACCCAGTAGGGCTCATCTGGCAACTGCTCCTTGCTCAGCATGGTACCTGGGGCTCCCGCTCTGAGGTCCATCATGGGCCTCGTTCACTGAGAGAGGGGAGTTTTAGATATGCAGCCTGGCAGGTTGGGGTCCACGGGCTCTGGGACTCGGTGCTGGACTGCAGCTTACAGAGCCCTGGGCTGGCCGAGGTGGACAGGTTGTCTCTGAGCAAACAGTCCTGAGGCTGGGGGACGGGGACACGTGGAGCAGCTCCTCCTTTAAGGATAAGGGTTGGCCTCAGCAGCTCACCCTGCTCTTCTGCTCCCTCCGACCTCCTAGCTCTCCTGTTGCTCAGATAGGATGCTCACACAGGGGTGCCAAAGATTAATTATTTAGTGTCAGGAGAGGGTGGTATCTCTGATGATGAAGAGTTTCATGTAACTGCTAAGTATTATTATAATTAGGGAGCTAAGCAGACACATTTATCCTGCATCTACTAATTAGGCAGGGAAGTAAATTAATTTTTCCCTATCCATGCTCATTTTGCTTGTTGGTTATTTTTATATCAAGTACAAGGAGAAAGCCTTATCTCTTTCACTATGGATTACATATGCTGTGCTCCTCTGTCCAACCAATTTAGATGAAACTGGATCCGCCCTAGAGAAATTTCATTTGGGGGAGTGGTGGTGGGAGGAGGAGATAAGACCTCCTTGTCTGAGTGAGTTATAAATAGCGGGCAAATAAATAGAAAGTCCCAGCTGCTGTTGGGAAAAAAAATGCGTGTGTGTTTTTTTTCTCCCTGTTACTGTATAATTAGCGTGAATCACTGTCCTCTCTGCTGGGAGTGTATGCGGGAGAGAAAGAGGAGGTGTGGAGGAAGACAGCCAGGCCCGGGACTGGGGAAGGTGCTGTTCTTCATTGAGTTCCCAGAGACAGGAGTTCCAGAGCAAACGGTGCGCGAACAGCGTTTTGGTCCTAGAGGGGAAGCCAGGAGGAAAGGGACATCCTTGCCCAATGAGTCCCATAGACAAGACACTGTGGCTGTATGTACAAGATGGGTAATGTCTGCATTTCATTTCCTGTTTGAGACCTCATTCCCCAGGAGGTTTAATTGCTGCCAATCTGTGATCTTCTCATCACTTTTCCCTGTTGCACATACCTTCCAGGGAGTGTTCATCTGGTCCTCCGTGGTGTCCATGCTGGCAAGCTCTGAGACAATCTCATTTCCCATCTGGCCTGTGATCCTAATTCCCAGATAGAGGCAAGACCGGCTCTCTAAGACTGGCTCCATCTGAATGAAACCTGCTTGCCTCTGAGGTGTTACTAGAGTGAGGTGTTACTCTTGTGATCATGGGAAATCATTCTACAGCTCCATATCTTCCTCCCTGTCTGTTACTCTATGCCTCACCATAAACACACACACACACACTCACTCAGACAAACACATCCCAGCTCCCCAAACCAGCAGGAGCTCTACTGGACTGGCTCAGGCCTGCTGCCTAGACGTAGTCCCACCTATTTGTGCTGTCGCTCTGCTTTACTCCAATACAGGGCCCGGACTGGGGTGAGGTGAGCGAGGCACCCAATGCATAAGATTTAAGGAAGCAGTCATTTTCAGGAATTGATCCCTCACTCAGGATGACCCCCAGAGTAATGGCCTCCTTAAGTCACGTGCCCTGCGCACCTCACTCGCTCCATCCTAGTCCCTACTCTGCTCCAGCACTCTGCAGGCTTTACTCATTAAAGGAGCTCTGTGGGCTGAATAATGGCACCCAAAGATGACCAGGTCCCACTCCCTAGAACTCGTGAATATGTTACCATAATTTGAAAACGGGCTTTGTAGATGTTGATTAATTTAAGGATCTTGACATGGGGAGATCATCCTGGATTATCCACTTGAGCCCTAAATGTGATCCCCATGTCCTTATAAGAGTGAAACAGAGGGACATCTGACTGCTGAGACAGAAGAGAGACGGCAACGTCATGACCTCAACAGAGAAGGTGAGATTTCAAGATGCCACGCTGTGGGCTTTGAAGATGGAAGAAGACACCAGTCAAGGAATGTGGACAGCCTCCAGAATCCGGCAATGGCAAGGAAAGAAGTTCTTTTCCCCTGGAGCCTTCAGAGCGAGCATGTCTCTGCTCACACGTTAATTTTGACCTCCTAAGAACTGGAAGAGAATAAATGTGTTGCTTTAAGCTGCCATCTTTGTGGTAATTTATTACAGCAGCCATAGGAAATGAATTGGGAGCCCAGCCCCCTCCACCCTTTACTTTTCCAAAATTATCTGGGATGCTTGTCATCCCTCAAAACAGGGAAGAGGATGGAAAGACACAGATGTCTCAGCCACACACATTAGAGTCTGACTCTTGGCTTCCCTTCAGACTCTGGCTCCCAAATCTTTAGCCTATTGCTAGAGATTTGGTTTGTGCAACTCCAAAGCTCCGAGTTGACACAGGTGAAGAAGGTGGAATGCCTGGGTGAGGGGGCAGCGATGAGGGAATCTTGGTAAATATCACAACGTGCTTTTTCTCCACAAAGGCAGTGAACAAGGCATTTTATACACTAAGATATTTACCCATCAAGGCGGCCCCCTTAGCCCTCAATATGCAAATGAGTAAACAGAGGATGAGAGAGTTAATTTATTTGTTCTAGTCTCACAGTTAATGAATAGCGAAACAGGGATTCTCTTTTCTCCTAACTCTTCTTTTCTCCTTCAAATCAGGAATTTAGAGCCCCCTCCTGGAGCTTGCAGGATCTGGAATTTAACATCTGCTACCCATAACAAGCCCTGGACAGGAGAAAATACTGCCTTGACAGCCACCAGGGAGGCAGCTATGTTCCATTGCTCCAGCGTTGTCAGTTACTAACAGGGTAGAGTTAAACCTTTTACCCTGATAAGGGGGGCCTCCGTGAGGCAGCCCTGGCCTCTTGCCTCACTGGGCATGGTCCGTCTCCTATGATCATTGTGCTGCTCCCCACACCTGCCCCTGCAGCCTTGGCACGATGCTCTGTCGCTAAAATACTCATCCACGCCCATCTCCCCCGGTTCTGGTAGACACACTTGCTTTTGCACATGCCCTCTCCATCTATTCTGCAAGTGCAGGTCAAAAGCACCTTCTCCTCTGATAACCCCTTGGGCAGAGTGATGGTGCCCTTTTTTGGGGACTCGAAGTTTCCATCTGAGGCCCTATCTCACTGCTCTATGACTATTTACTTTCCTTCTTCCTACTACACACAGAATCTGTATCTTACAAATTCTGTATCTTTTCCCCCGAGTGACTTGCACAGTGCCCCATACATAAAGATCACTCAATAAATGTTTGTTCAATAAGTGAATAAATTAATACATAAACATAATAAAGTAGAATGTTATTCTTGATAGAAAATTAATTCTTGTGTCTCCAAACAGCACCGTCTAGGACTTGCCCTGGGCTGAGATAAAGCCTAAGAGAGCACTGCAGGGGATAAATTTCAGTCTGACCATTCGGAAGGGGGTGAGGGAGCAGTACGGCGATTTTTCCTTCTTGGTTTTTAGATTTTAGATTTTGTTGCAGTCCCTTCTCACCCACAGTGGAGCCGTATGTCTTGCAAAGCACAGCAGCGTAGAATGAGTGTGCCTGGGAGACTATGCGGGGAACCGAAGATGAGCATCAATTTACTTGGGCCTGAAAATAAAAGTTTCATGGTTAGAGAAATCTGTAATGTGAATCTTCCCTTGAACTCAGAGGTAGATGAACAGACAGGGCTAAGTATGGATACTAGGAGAATGTTCCACAGAACCTGGGGGAGTAGAAGAAGCCTTATTTGGACCAGTCATGGCCGAGGTGGGGCGGGGAGGGGGAGCCTGAACAAGAGGACACAAGTGGAAAGGCTCTTTCTTCTTTCCTCCTTCTACTTCGTTTCTCTTGCTGTAGCCATGAGGTTGCCCTAAGGTGTACTAGGTTCAGGGAACTTTTGTTTTAAGAGTCTTGCATCTTCAGCCTTTTACCACAGTGATTACATGTCTTCATCCAAAAATTCTGCAATTTCAAAAGCTACAACGTATTGGAGGGTGTGAGCTGAGGAAACACAACAAGCTGAGTGAGGAACAGGTCTCAATCCTTGATCATGGAGAAACAAAATATGTTTGGCCTAAGGATAAGTCAGAAAAGACCCTACGTAGGGAAGCATTTTCTGTTTCCAGGATTAGTGGAGATAGAAACATGTGTAAGTCAGACGGAGGAGGGGAAAGAACATAGCCCCTGGGGTCAGAGTGGCCCTGGGCTCAAGTCCCAGCTCTGTCGCTTGCTAACAGAGGAACTGTAGGTTGGCCAGGAGACCTCACCTCTACCTCCCTCATAGTCAGAAGTATGTTCATCACCACCATGAAGAATGTCTGTGGCCATTGTACATGAGATGACACACGTACCATCCATGACACACGCGAGGCACACTGAGGAATCGTGGCCTACGAATTCTCCTTCCCCTGCAAGCACTTGCTTGCTAATTCAGATCCAGAAATACTGCTGTGTAGCATGGTAATGGTTTATCAGATGTTTGATTATTTTAGTGCCATGACATCACCCTCCCTGACCATTTCCTAGGAAGTGAATCTTAAATTTCTCTAGATTAAGTTATAGGTTTGCTAGAAACATGTTCTACATTCTTTTACAATGTTTCTTGAGGTGAAGTTGTAGATTTGCATCCCATATTCTTCTGTCTTTGGTTTCAGGACATTAGAGGATGCCATCGAGTCATGCCTGCAGGTAACCCACACTGGCCTTCAAATCTTTGTTGAGTCTTTCCATCAGAAAACTAGTCACGAGTACATATGAACATGTATACATGTATACACACACACACGCATACGTGTATGGGTATGTGTGTGTTTATATACGGAGAGAGATCGAATAAGTGTCTCTTAAGCTGATGTAAGCCCCGAAGCAGTAATCCTATATCCATTACATTTGACTTCTCTGGAAGCTCTTGAGAAATTGGAAACTGTTATACACGAAATGCTGTCCCTTTTGTCACTGACATGTGCTCTGTCAGGGATTTTCTGTTGCAAGGAGCAGAAACACACTCAGAGAAGCTTAAGGAAACAGGAGGTTGATTATAAGAAGAGGGGAACGTTTAGCCAGACCTCATGGGGACTATAAACTCTTTAGGCCTACGTGATCTACATGATCGGAAACAAATAACCACACAAATGTTCAATGAATCATCAATAAAAATGCAAAAGAAAGATAAGTTCTAAATTCCCAGCAATAAGGAAAATGATGATTAATTTATAATCTGCTTCTGATGCATTATTTAACCATTAAGATGTGTAAGTATGATAACCATCTCTTACGTTCGTTAAAAAAAAAGATGCAAATTGTACATCCAGTAAAATTTAAAATATGCTAAGAATAAGCATAAATAAAATATAAAACTTAATACATCAGGATGTTTGCACCTGATGACTTTAGTATATGGATCTATATTTTCCCCATTTTTCATCTAAATTTTCAAGATTTATAAATTTTGCGTTATGAATATGTATTACTTAAACTAAAAATTTACCCTAAGTCCTGATACTGTGTAAGAGTACTTGGCTGGCTTGCTCTTGCATTTTAGCTGCTACAGTGGGATTGGAAACATACACTGAGATGTGTGAATAGAGGAGGTAATGAGTAGAGTTATAACGATATGAGGTTTAAGGAGTAAATCTGGTATATTCCAATTTGTGGCAAGAAAGATCTCCTAAACAGGGCTTTCATTTTGCCAAATATCAATTAACCTTAGGCCCTTTTTGGATATGTTAACACTTCTTTTGTCTGCTAAATGATGATTATTCAGTCTGCATGTCTCCAAACCCTCATTAAATCTTCCATTGAAGTCTTCACAAATTACAGCATTTCAGAGATGCATTCTGCTGCACAATCACAAGAAACCTTGGAAAACTTCATTGATCGTGTGTTTCTTCTTGGGGAGGAAAAACTTAATTACAGTTATTGGAGATCCATCAATACAGTTTAAAATAGCAACCAATCTGGGAGAATTTTTAAGCTGGTCTCTGAAAAAGGTTGGTGAATATTCTGCATTATAATAAAGCCTTCCCTCTCCTTCTCCTGTCCCCACACACATCCCCCTGAAAAGTCAGGCTTCTTCCTGAGTGAATGCCTCTTACCTGCAGACCTCATCTGGAAACTGTTGGTCGATAAGGTCAATTTTAATGCCATCGGGAAGAAAGAAATGTCAACATTGCATTGTTACAGGCCAAACAGTGCTTTGTCTCTTTCTGAATCACACATGTCACCTATGCTACTGTAACTGGCAAAGTTTTATTTTAATTTATACATCTGTGCATTTGTTCACTTACTCAACAAACGTTTGTAGAAAAGCCTAGAAGAGTTATGGTGAACATCTAAACAAACCGTTAGAAGAACTCTTAAGGATGTGGTGCACACTTGGCCAGGCGGCCCTCCCTCCCCGTGCTGAGGGTACAGTAGTCAGCAGGTAACATCCCCGCCCTCACGGAACTCACATTTCAGTGGAGGAGAAACAATAAAGAAGCATGCACATATGACACATAGAATGTGTATTATATATAAATATATACAGACACACATATACATATGTATATCATATATTATAATATATACGTGTGTGATATCTGCATAACATATCATACTATATACATACACATATATAATAGACTTAAAACATATAAGTGTCAATGTGCTTCCATTGAGCCACACACCATGGAGACTGTGTTACTAAGATGGATCTGGGAGTCACAAAGAGTTGAGTTTAAACCCCGGCTCAGTTAAATACTAACTTCATGGACTTCAGCAAATGAGTTAAACTCTCTGAAGACTCCAAGTAATAAATGTGCAAAAGGCTTGAACAGACACCTTCACCAAAGAAGATATACAGATAGTCAAAAAGCATTTGAAAAGACGCTTAACATCACTTATCATCAGGAAAATTTAAATTAAAACGATGACATACCACTACATTCCCGTTAGCATGGCCAAACAAGTCAAAACACTGACAATACCAAATGCTGGCAAGGATGTGGAGGATCCCAAACTCTCATTCACTGCTGATGAGAATGCAAAATGGTACAGCCACTTTGGAAGACAGCTTGGCAGTTTCTTATAAAATGAAACATCCTCTTACCATAACATCCAGCAATCATTCTCCTTGGTATTTATACAAAGCAGTTAATATTTATATCCACACAAAAACCAGCACATGGATTTTATCATAGTGATATTCATAATTGCCAAAACTTGAAAGCAACCAAGATGTCCTTCAGTTGGTGAGCAGATAAATAAACTGTGGTATATCCAGACAACGAAATATGATTCAACACTAAAAAGAAATGAGCTATCAAGCCACAAAAAATATGGATGAACTTTAAATGCGTATTGCTAAGTGAAGGAAGCCAATTTGAGAAGGCCAGATACTGTATGATTCCAACTATATGACATCCTGGAAAAGGCCAAACTATGGAGATAGCAAAAAGATCAGTGGTTGCCAGGCATTGGGAGCAGAAAGGGATAAATATACAGAGCACAGAGGATTTCCAGGTCATTGAAACTCTTCTGTATACTACAGCGGTGGATGCGTGTCAATATACATTAGTCAAAACCCAACACCGAGTGTCAACTCTAATGCAAACCATGACTTTGAGTGAAATATGATGTGTCAATGTGGGTTCATTGATTGTAACAAATATACCACTCTGGTTGGGGATGTGTGGCAACTCGCTTGTAACTTCCTGTCGATTTTAGTGAACCTAAAACTACTTTAAAAAACAAAGTCTATTAAAAAAAGAATAATTATTGACTTCCCATAGGAATAATATAATAATAGCCAATAATTATTTGGTGCTTATGGTGGACCAAGGCCACGTATTTCTTCCTTTATATGAGGTAACTGAGATTCAGGGTGGTTAAATCAGTCCCTCAAGGCCGTGAGGCTAGTACTGAACAAATCCAGGATTTAAACTCCAGGCTACGAGACTCCCAATCTATTCTAACAGTGCACAGTCTCCACCATGTGTGGCCCAGTAGGCACATTCACATCATGAGTAATAACAAGCTTGAAGCAAGAAGGCAACACACAACACCCAGAGCAGCATTCTCAGCATCTGAGGCCAGGCAAGATCTGCAATGGCAGGCTGGGGGTCTTACAAGGCAGAAATTCAACCTCCACCTGACCTCTTATGCTATCGGTGGATGGCGCCAGCTGTTCTTTTCTCACCTCATTTAATAAAAATAACAATAACAATAATTTATGATGAAGGTGCTTATGTATTCATTTAACGAATGAAAGAACTGAGGCTCAGAATGTTGAAGTAATTCCCCAAAGGCCAAAGAGTCGGTTCTAGTAACACTTGCCTTTGTCCATTCCAAATTCTGTGTTCTAGTTGCCCATGCTGAAATATTATTTGCTCTACATCCATTAAAACAGCTTGTCCAAGGTACAGAAGAACTGACGTCATTGTTCGAGGATGCTGGAGGTTTAGCCACAAAATGAAACAAACAAATGAACAAAATTCTCAAGTAGCTCAAAATTTCCAGTGCTTACGGGTCTAGGCTGTGCTTGTTTTCCTGATCCCTCTTCTACTGGCTTAGGGAGCCTTGGGCACCTTATGGGACAGAGTACCCAGGTTTGCAATGAGACCCCAAACTCTCACTCCCGTTCTCCATAGCCTGTGTCCTGGAGTCTCTCCAATGGGGAATTTAATTGTAATTATTATTTTTTAAGAATACGCATCTTTGTAACTCTTTTTATTCGTCATGGAAACCAGAGAGCCTGTCTGAAAGACTGACATGTCAATGAACGGGGAATTGGGAGGGTTTCAGACTTTAAGCTGTTCTTGAAAAACACTGCAAGCCATCTGATGAAAGAGACTTTAGTCTGGTCAACATCACCACAAGAGATGTCATAAAGAGGAGGGTTTAGAGAAAGAAAGAGAAGCAAGATCTTTGGTTTCCATGATAATAACTTCTACAATATTTCACACGAGTGAGGAGGACTCATGAGTGCCTTGTAGATTTTAACCTGCATACAAGTCCTTGTTGTGGGAAGGACTTTTCAAGAACACTCCCAACACCGATACTTTGTGTTTCCATCTTTCAGTATTTGTGGTACTGAGATTTTTGATACTCGTATTTTTATAAGCAGTATTTTTGATATGTATTTCCGTTTTGGGGAATTCCTCTACTCAATATTCTTAACAATCAAGATTTCGAGATTTCTAGTTCTGGAGCTCATTTCTTTCTCTTTTTAGTAATTTTTTTTTAAGTTCTCTGCATCTTAGTGTAACACTCAGGCCAAAAGTACCTTACCCTTGGGGTTCCCCAGGTTGCCAGCTTAGACATATCCCCTTCGCGGGAATACTTCTTTCTCAGAACTTCTAGAAACATCTACAAACTGGGACGAAGGTAAGTCTCACTAACATTCTTAGTACTTGGTGTTGAAAAAAGCATCAATAGACAAAATACAATCTGAAACATGCTGCCGTTGTTTACATGTTAAGGGTAAAATTGTCACTAAATTCTCCTTGTCTGATCACTGTGATGGAAGAAGAGGTCAAACGTCCTGGCATCAGTACCTCTTAGCTTCATGGTGAAGACTCCTCTGTACCCAGGACAACACATACCCCTAAGGAGTCCCTTTTCTAATACAGGTCACCATAGGCTAAGGGTCTTCCAGTAGATTTGCAAATTGAACTGGAGAGTGCAGTATCTTGAACTTACTATTATTGGCGTCTTTGTTTCAGTATTGGTGTGGTGTTGGTGGTCTGTGACAGAGCACAGACCTGGAGATTCCTGCTCACTGTCTGACCTTGCTTATAGGTTATCAGGCTGACGTGTGGTTCCCTTAAAAGAGCTTGAGACTTCCTTAAGCATGAGAGTAAGCAGTTTTATATGTAGCACAGACCATACAATTATATGGTACAATCCAGTTGCATCCACATTTCCCACTCTCCAGTAACTGCAAATATGCTGGAGTATGCCATATTTTCATTTTTTAAAATGGAAGTTCAAGACAATATTGTTCTTGGTGTGGCTTTAATTTTTCTTGATTTCTACATTTCTCATTTAAGGTAAGGAATATTTAGCAATTCTCCCTTTTGGGAGACCCCAGAGTTGTCTCTATTCAAAATCATAGGCTGCCTTGCTTGGCTCGTTTTCTATTGCAATGGTACTAGCAAGCCTACATTAACTGCTTGACCTATATCCATCTGACCACGACAAGTGAGTTTCCAGTTTCTCTTTATGAGTGTGCCCAAATCAAAAGTCATCATTCCAAATATGTGCCATCTGAAAGAGACTTGTATCAATTGACAACAAAATGAATATTTGTTTCCAAAGCAATGACCTCCTAGGCACCAATCATAGATCAGGACTTAACCACTGTTCAGCATATCACATGAGCCCCCAGAACACCCTGTTTTCTTGCACTCACATATGTCATGCGTCCACCTGATTTAAAGAGCACAGCCAAAGCAAGGCAACAAGAAGCTGGTTTTTGCTGAGGATGTGGGCATGGGAAGCTAGAGTCCCTGAACCCAGGGCCAGAAACATTTCACTTTCTGTGGTCAATTATTTAGTGTCTGCAAAACTCAGGGACGATCCTCATACAACCACAGCCACTTTTCCATTGATTGGGGTGTGTGTTGTGGAGGAGAGAGGTTGATTTATTTCCTCTTCCAATAACTGTCAGGTAAAGACTCAGGGATGAGGTGAGGTATCAGCAGTTTTTCATTCAGCTCAGGAGATCTGAGATGGACATGGACCACGGCTGGCACTATGAAAAAGATTCCTCCTCTGGGAGTTCACGCTTGTTGTATTACCCCCATATGGGGAAAATACTTTGCTGTTCTTTATCTTTGACTGAATCATCTTTCCATTTTCTCTTCGGACTCCAGCTTGAGGGGATGTGTGATTCTATTCATTTAGAAAGGAAAATACCAAGTTTTATACACTATTTTGATAAGCAGAGATGAGTTTTTTAAACAGTGCTGGTAAATGACCACAGCAACTGGGTTGAATTGCCTAAATTTTCCCAAATTTGATTTGATTCCTGAAGGTTTTTAAAGAAAATAATTATTATGATTTTTAAAAATTAACATCCTATTTATATGAACAACTATTTATTGGTTCCTATATCCAGTATATCTCCTTCTGAAGTTTGAATATGTGTATAAGAGTGCTCAGATGTCTGGAAAGGGCAAGGCTTTGACAATTTAACAGTCAATGTTCTGAGTGCTTTGAATTTGGTGAACCACAAAATAAATCGCCATTTTTTGCTGAAGTAATTCAAATTTGGATGGTATAAAAACGAAGCTAAGAATTCCTTCCACTTACTTTTAATAAAAAGCCGTTGCTTTAAAGATAATATAGGATATAGATTTCACTTGGGAAAATAGCAATTCCTGATGAGCACATTTTTTTTTAGGCAGCAATGAAGCTTCTCTTCCGAATTAGTTAAATTGATTGAATATTCTGTTTCAAATCTCATATAAAGTGATCAGACAAAAATAGTTTTTAGTATCATGGGTAATCTCTTGAGTAAAGAAAGCAATAGATTGAATGTTATATTTGTAGGAGGTAAATTCTTTATGAGATTTTAGCATATTTTTTCATTTTCTTGGACAAAGTGTGCTCTCTTAAATATATAATTTTAAGACTACGAAGGCCATAAACCCTAGTGTGAAATATAACATACAATTTACATTGTCATTGAGAAACTTTAGCTATTAAGCGTTATGGACTGAATATTTATGTTCCCCTAAAATTTGCATGCTGAAATACTAGCCTGCAATGTGATGGTATTAAAAGGTAACGCCTTTGGGAGGTGTACTAGTCAGGGTTCTACAGAGAAACAGTATAATAGATAGATGAGAGAGAGAGAGAGGTGGATAGACAGATAGATATATAGATGATAGATAGATCAGACGAGATTTATTATGGGAATTGCTTCATGCAATCATGGAGGCTGAGATATGCCATGATAATCCATCTGCAAGCTGAAGACCCAGGAAAGTCAGTGGTATAATTCAGTCTAAGGCGGAAGGCCTGAGAACGGAGGTGGGTGGCATGACTATTCTAAGTCCTGGAATCCAAAGGACCAAGAACCAGGAGCTCCGATGCCTGAGAGCAGAAGGAGATGGATGTTCCAGCTCAAGAAGAGAGAGAAAGAACTTGCCCTCCCTTCACTTTCTTTTCTATTAAGGCCCTCAGTGGATTGGATGATGCCCACCCACATGAGGGCAGATCCTTACTCAGTCTACTGCTTCAAATGCTAATCTCTTTCAGAAATACTCTCACAGATGCACCCAGAAATAATCTTGCTAAATAGTTGGGTATCCCTTAGCTCAGTCAAGTTGACACATACAACTAAAGGTTGAAGGAGGTGATCAAGTCATAAGGATGAAATTCTCATAAAGGGGATTAGTACCTTTATAACACTTACCCCTAAAGAACTCTCTTGCCCCTTCCTTAAGGTGAGAACATAGCAAGAAGATATGACCACTTATGAACCAGGAAGCAGGCCTTCACCAGACACCAAATCTGTCAGTGCCTTGACCTTGGACTTAGTCTCCAGAATTGTGAGAAATAAATGTTTGTTCTTTAAGCCATCCAAATGGACTAAGGCACTAAGTATTCTTGTTGGCTTGACAAAACTTTATAAGTTGCTTCAGATATTTTTTGTTGAATCTTTTGCACAAAGACCATAAGAACTTTTTCTTCATACATGATATCAACTTCCATATTCTTTGGTGTGTTGACTCTCATTTGTGGTGTTTTGCTGAAGAGAAACTTAATTTTTGATTTTTTGCTCTTGGGAAAGTTATTTCTTTCCTCATTTAAAAAATACAGTTACTGGAAATCTTCCTTCCTACTCCATTACTCCCTCAACAGGAGGGTCTATGGTCAATCCTATTGGCTAATGTCTAATAGCCATTTACCTATGCATTATTAATGCATGGATAAACTTATTTTAGTACTTGATATTTCCATTTTATGCTACATTTTTCTCTATAGTTATAATATTCTGGATTTATGATCCTCATGACTTGTGCTATGCAAAAGTGTATCTGATACTCATTTCCTAAGTGAGCTCCACAGAACTCTTCTCAGTATTACTGGTGATTATACTTTGGGTAATCAAAGTTTTCATAACATTGCTTTAAAAACTCTATGAACATCATAATTAATAGTGAGAAACTTGAAGCTGCCCCATAAGATCAGGTACAAGACAAGGATATCCTCTCATATCACTCCTTCTTGACATTGTTCCACAAGTTCTGGCAAATGCAGTAAGACAAGAAAAGGAAATAAAAGATATAAAGATTGAGAAGAAAGTAATAAAACTGTCTTTGATCGCAGATTACCTGATTGCCTATGAATAAAATCCAAAAAGATCAACAAAAAGACTCCTGGAATTAATAAGTGATTATAGCATGGTTGCAGGATGCAAGGTTAATATACAAGTCAATTGATTTCCTTTATACCAGCAAAGAACAAGTGGAATTTGAAATTAAAAACACAGTAACATTTACATTAACATCCCACCAATGAAATACTTAGATATAAACCTAACAAAGTATATACAAGCTCTATATGAGGAAAACCACAAAAGCTTGGTTAATGAAATAAAAGAAGAACTAAATAAATAGAGATATATTCCATGTTCATGGATAGGAAGACTCAATATTGTCTATTTTACAATCTAAAAATGTCAGCTCTCCCCAACACAATATTGAAGGAGAAGAACAAAGTTGGAGGACCAATGCTATCTGACTTGAAGTCATACTGTAAAGCTATAGTAATCAAGACAGTGTGGAATTGGCAAAAGAATAGACAAATAGATCAACGGAATAGAATAGAAAGCCCAGAAATAGTTCCATGTAAATACAGTCAACTGATCTTTGACAAAGGAGTAAGGCAATACAAAAGAGCAAAGATAGTCTTTCCGATAAATGGCCTTAGAGCAACTTGACATCCATATGCAAAAAAATTAATCCAGAAACACCTTACACCTTTCACAAAAACAAGTCAAAATGGATCACAGACCTAAATGTAAAACACAAAACTCCTAGAAGATAACATAGGAGAAAACCTAGATGACCTTGGGTATGGTGATGGCTTTTTAGATACAACACCAAAGGCACAGTCTAGGAAGAAATAATCGATAAACTGGACTTCATTAAAATTGAATACTTCTGCTTTGTGAAAGACAATGCCAAGAAAATGAGAAGACAAGCCACAGACTGGGAGAAAATATTTGCAAAGGACACATCTGATAAAGGACTGTTATCCAAAACAAACAAAGAACTCTTAAAAATCAACAATAAGAAAACAAACAACACAATTAAAAAATGGGAGAAAGACCTTAACAGACACCTCACCAAAGATGATATAGAGATGGTAAGTGACCATATGAAAAGATGCTCCACATCATGTATCACCAGAAAAATTCAAATTAAAACAACGAGATATGACTCCACAGTGTTGGAATGGCCAAACTCCAAACACCGACAACACCAAATGCCAGTGAGGAGGCGGAACAAAAGGAGTTCGCATTCATTGCTGGAAACGGAAAACGGCACAGCTACTCTGCAAGACAGTTTGGTAGTTCCCTATAAAATTAAACATACTCTTACCATATGATCCAGCAATTGTGCTCCTCGGTATTTATTCAAGGAAGTTGAAAATTTACGTCCACACAAAAGCCTGCACATGGATGTTCATAGCAGCTTCATTCATAATTGCCAAAACTTAGAAGCAACCAAGATGTCTTTCAGCAGGTGAATGAATAAATAAACTGTGGTATATCCACACAATAAGATACTATTCAATGCTAAAAATAAATAACTTAGCAAGCCAGGAAAAGTTAGAGGAAGCTGAAGGCATATTGGTAAATGAAATAAGCCAGTCTGAAAAGGCTACATACTGTATGATTCAAGCTATAGAACATTCTGGAAAAGGCAAGACTATGGGGACAGTAAAAAGATCAGTGGTTGCCAGGGGTTGGGGGGGAGGAAAAGATGAATATAAGCAGCACAGAGGATTTTTTAAGTCAGTGAAACTCTTCTATATGATACCATAACGATGCTTAAATTATTATACTTTTGGCCGATGTCATAATATGTACACCAAAAGTGAACTATAATGTAAACTATGGACTCTGGTTGATAACGATGTGTCAATGTAGGCTAAACAATTGTAAAAAGTGTACCACTCTGGAGAGGGATGCTGATAATGGAGGAAAGAGTGCACGTGTGGGGCAGGAGGTATGTAGGAAATCTCTTTACCTTCCCTTCAATTTTGCTATGAACCTAAAACTGCTCTAAAAAAGTTGTCATATAAAAAAATATGCTGGTCCTTTGATATTATTTTTGGAAGAGAGGATTGTCATTCTCACTCCCCACATTGCTAAGCATGTTTGCAGTCAATGGATATAATCAAACTTCAGTATAGAGGTTAGTATATAAGCTGTTTACGTGAATCGCTGTACCTCAAAGATGATATATTTTTTCATTAATTCAGTCGTTTGACAAACTTATATTGTGTACTAGTAGGTGCCAGGCTCTTTGCTGCTTTTAGGGGGCTGATGTGTAGAATAAATCATTATCACTCTTCTCAAAGAAAGTAAAAAAAGAGGAGCATTAGAAGAGGGAAATTTGGAAATAAAACACAAAAGCAACAAGGACGATTTTAAAAGCCCAACATTTGTTCTCTGAAAAGATTAATAAGATAGACCTCAGGAAAGATTGAACAACGAAAATTAGAAAATAAAAAAAAATACCAAATGATATGGGGTGATGACTTAAGACATCCTCTAGATTTAAACATATTAAAACAACAATTAGAGAAAAGGAAAACAAATAGCAGGTATATAACTCGTTAATAATATCAAAAACGCAAATTAAAACAACAATGAGATATCTCTTTGAGGCTTGTAGATTGGAAAAATTAGAAAGCTGGATGATGCCAAGGGTTAGCAAGGATTAAGAACTCCGGGAGTAAGAATCCTGATTCACTCTGACTGAGGGATCAGGCTAGGACTACCAACCAGGAGAGCACGCTGACAGCACCTCATCAAATTAAGTGTACACAAGTTCCATGATTCGGCGTTTACACTCCTGATTTCACATGCTGTGATAGTTAATTTTATGTGTCAACTTGAATGAGTTATGGGATGCCCAGATATTTGGTCAAACATTATTCTGGGTGTGCTTTTCAATATGATTAATGTTTAAATTGATAGACTGAGTAAAGCAGATTGCCTACCATAATGTGGGCAAAACTCATCCAATCGATTGAAGGCCTGAATAGGACAAAAAAAGACTAACCCTTCCCTGAGTAAGAGAGAATTTTCCCTATCTTATGACTTCCAAACTGGAACATCAGCTTTGTCCTGCCTTTGGACTAGAACCGGAACACTGATGCTTCCTGGGTCTTGACCTGCCATCCTTCAGTCTGGAATTACACCACCAGCTCTCCTGGGTCTCCAGTTTGTGACTCACACTGCAGATCTTGGGGCTTACCAGCCTCCATAATCATGTGAGCCAATTTCTTATAATAAATTTATTTATAGAGAGAGAGAGGGAGAGAGAAAGAGAGAGAGAGAGAATACACACAGACACACACTATTGGTTCTGTTTTTCTGGAGAACCTTGACTAACACACTTGTCAAAGCCTTTATTTACCAGTCCATAAGAGGACATAGATAAGGGTGTTCATTTTGTTTGTGGAGGTAGAGAGCGACTAGGCCAAATATGGTGCAATTCACGCCATGGAGGGCTATAGCACAGTTGGAAGCAAGGGACCAAATATAGCAAACGGATGGTTAATGAAGACTGAGTGCTTAAGAAAGAAAGTTAGAAACAGAATGAAATATATTACACGATATCATTAGTGTAAACTGAAAATACATGAGTGTAAAACAACAGTATACGTTTTGCAAAATGAACACCTATTTTGCAAGGATACCGTTTTCATATAAACAGAAATATATATATTAAACTTGTTAGAATTTTGCCTAATGTGGGAGAGGAAAATGGGAACAGACTGTGTGGAGATATGAAGGAATGGATAAATAATTGAATTAAACAAAGAAGAGGAGAGTTTTGCATAAGCCAGTGGAAATAATGTACGAAGAACTAAGGAGTATGATTAACTCAACTCTCTGCACTTTAAAGGGGATAAAAAAAATCTGTATCATCTAACATCGAATTAGAGTACTTTAAAGAAGACAGCTAAAGACAAGTCAAGCATCCCAGGAGGAGAAACTCACAGACTCTTGGAATTGGAGGGGTGCCCTAAGGCCATTAGTCTAATGTACCTCATGATGCCAAATCGCTTCTCAAACCTCCCTGGGAAGTGGCTGTGCAGCCCGGGACAGAGCACCAAGGCGGTGACGAACACAGAGCCGCTTGGAGCAGAGGCAATTTCGTCTTTGCTCAACTGTGGCTGCTAGAAGGATCTCCTTCAAAACGCGATTGAAACTCTGTCTCCTCAAGCTTCCTGGCTGGCTTTAGGCCTTGGGCCTCACAACTTCTCAATTTCCTTTTTCATGATTTCCTCAGCTTCGTTGTGCTCTCAACATAACACCAAAGATGTGACAGATTTCCTCTGCATTTAAATCTTCATTGCCATGATGCTGATTGTCTTAGAAATCTTGGATATCTTAGAGATCTTGGATAAAAGATCTCCCCTCAACGTCCAAACCTCGCTGTACAACGTGAAAACAAATTGCTGTAGCTCACAAAAGCCCTGTGAGGCATAGATACCTCTAATGCCTTTCTAACTGAACTCCTACTGTAATTAAAAACTCCGTAGATAAATAGAATGGGGGACTAGCATTGAAACGCTTGTTAGATAAAAATACAAAAGTTCAATCTTAAATTTGCAATCATGATTTACTAAATATTTTTTTTATTCTGAAGGGTCCTAGTATCTAGTCAGGACCAAAACATTAGCTAGAAATGAGGTTCGATAAATATTCAGAACTAGATCAATGAATCTGAGATTTAATCCATCAGAGAGGTCACAGCATTCTATCACTGGTGTCCATTCGCTTAAAAGGAAGGGTGATACAGCCTTGCTCCTAAAAAGAGTCACTTTAGATAAAATATTATGCAGTAACTAAAGAGCAAAATACCAAACAACTCCAACACCCTTAAAACATGGTTATGCAGTGGCAGACTGGGTGTTTCAAACTAATTCTCTCACTAACAATAAATAAAAAGGCTGGAAAAATGCAGACAGATTTGTCTTAACAGCATCGAAGATCAAGCAAGATCATGAAGATTACTGGACCAAGTCACTGGCTGAAAATAGGAGCGCAAAATGTAGAGCAGAATGCTCTGCCCACGAGCATCTTCCTAGGAATCAGGAGAGAGGCAGTTGGGAGGCAGAGCTCCATGAGCACACAGGAGGCAGTGTTGAGTAGGGGACACTACAGAACAGGGATCAGAGAGCCTCATCTCTGTCACACACACATGCGCATGTGCACTGGCGTGCACATGCACACACACACACAAACACACACTGAGATCCTGTCCCTGTCTGTGCATATCTAACAAACAGCTGAGAGGTGTGCAGAGCTTTTGGTTGACACTGGGGGTTGACAGGATGGGAGCTCAGATCCACCAAAGGCAGAAGCCAAGGGTACCACCCCATCCTGCAGAGAGTCTTAATCTTTTTTTTTTTCTCATGGACCTCTGACAGTCTGATGAAGCTTATGTGATCCCGCCTCAGAATAATTTTTTTTAGATGCATGCAATGAAATAATTAGAAATACAAAGAAACCAATTATACAAAAAACAGTTATCAAAATATGTCTTACAACAAAACGTATTCTTGTTAGTGTATAATTCTATGATTTTTGACAAATACATACACTCTAGTAATCATCATGACAAACAAGATATAAAAACGTTTTAAAAAATTCCCCTGTTTCTCTGTTGTCAACCCCTTCTTCAACCCTTAGTCCTGACAACCACTTGTCTATTCCCTCCCCCTATAATTTTGCCTTTTCTACAATGTCGTATAAATGGACTCATACAGTACGTAGTCTTTTGAGTCCGTCTTCCTTCAGTCAGTACAAGGCATTTGAGATCCATGTAGGTTGTCGTGTATATCAATACTTTGCTCCTCTGTATTTCTGTGTAGTATTCCAGTGCATTGGTGGACCATAATTTGTTTACCCATTCGCCCATTGAAAGGCATTTGGATTTTTCCAGACTTTTTGCGATTAGGAAAAAAGATGCTATAAACATTCGGGTACAGATTTTTACCGTGAATCTAAGTTTTCATTTCTCTTGGGTCTATTTATTTATTTTATAGAAATTCCTAAGTTTCAGAGTATTCTTGAAGAAACGCAGAATTATTTCTTTCGATCCTTAACAAATGCTGTCTTAAAAGGTGAAACAACTTCATTCCTTGGAGGATTTTCTGTGTTTCCTCACTGCAGGGAGTGTTTGTAAATTAGTGAAGTCACTGTTGCTTATAATGGCTCTATTCATAATAATTTCATTGGCACTGAAAGTTTCTTGATCTTGATTTTGAAGGATAAACATTTCCCTTGTCTGCCTGTTGACTCACTTTGTAAACATTTCCACATTTGAACACTGTGATGATCCTGTCGTGGGTGAGGCCTTCCTGTGTTCTTCTTGGTCATCATGCCATGACCAAACTGGGGCTCAAGGTCTTATCCAGGCGAGGGGCTGGCCTCTCTGTCTTGAGAGCATTTCCTTGGAGCAGTGGCAAGGGTGAAGGCAGACTAACATAGAGGGAAGATTCCAGGCCTGCATTAGAGAACCTATATTAGTTCTAGCTCTTTCACCAGCTAGCCACAAGAGCTGACCAAGCACTTCGTCTCCATGGGCATCAGTTTCAAGGCTCAAACTAAAGTGAGGTGAGTAAGGTGCTCAGGGCACAAAAATCCAGGAGACAGTCACTCTCAGAGCAGGCCCTGCACCTATCCGGTCCTGTGAGCAAGCGCCCCTCAAATTTTGCACCCTCAGCGCCTCATTCGCCAAATCCCTGTCCAGGACATGCAGATTTCACTCAACTGTGCAATAAAGAGCTAGGCTCTACAATCATTCCTAGCACTACATTTTGTGTCCCAACCTAAAGCTTTGGCCAACAGAGAACCAGTTAAAGGAAGACTTATATAAGCATTCAATTGATTTTGGTCAATAGCCAAGCTCCATAATTCAGCCAAAAATGTTCTTTTCCTGTAAGGGGAGCGTTGATTTTCTTTGCTCTCCGCTTCAGAAAGGCTGCATGAACACTGCTCAGTTACCGTGTGATTTAATTACATCCACAGTCCTCAGCCCACTGGCTTCAGTGTTTTTCTTTGACACTTAGCCTAAGCCACGCCTTCTCTTGCTCTATGACGATACATTAACTTATGCATTCTAAAAATTCTCGAAATGTCTGTGTGTGTGTACATGCATTGGTGGGAGAAAGTGTCTTCAGAGGTATGATAGCTGCACCCCTGGAGTGATATTCATTTTGTTTTGAATTTCAAACAACATAAAAGAAGGGTCTCAAAATATTTTTAACAAGCTAATTTGTGATATGATAGTATATTTGCTTTTTTTATTTAAACATTCAGTAACAAGACCAAATGGTGGATCTTAAAACTATGAAAATTTCAAAGCAGTGATGAGCGTAAATGATATTTTGAGAAATTTGCAATCACTGTAATGTGCATCTTCAGGAGAGATTGCAGAGGTGGAATTGCTGGGTCCAAGGGTAAATGTGTATATGTGATCTTTCTAGGTGCTGCCAAATTCCCCTCAAAAAAGTTGTACCCATTTCCATTCTCACCAGCGATGCGTGACAGTGTCTGTCTCGGCACAGTTTCATTGTAGAGCATATGAGCAAACTCTGGAGTTTTTGCTGTTCTGATGGATGAGAACTAATATCTCATTATAAGTTTAATTTACATTTCTCTTACTGTATAAACAAGCTTGAACATAAGTTTACAAGTCATTTTCATATCTTTTTCTGTGAACTTTCTTTTCATATTTTTAGCCTCTTTTTTCCATAAAGTTGTTGGCTTTTTCTTTTTTCTTTTTTAAAGTTCTCTTTGTGTTAGGAAAGTCCAGAATTTGTTTGTCTCATTAATATTAATCTTTTCCCCCAGAACACAATTTTCCCTTTTAATTTGCATAGAGCATTCCTTTGTCAAACAAAGTTTTTAAATGTAATCAAAATTATTTATCTTTATTTGCTGCTTTTGGATTTTGAGTAATAGATTAAAAGTATTTCCCAGTTTGCAGATTATACAAGAATTTACCCATATTTTCTTCTGGTACTTGCATGATTCCATTTAAATTTTGTGATCCATTCAAAAACCTGGTGCACATCATAGGAGATGATCCAGTTTTACCTTTTTCCAGCTAGACCAAAACCACGCAATTAAAAGAACATCTTTTCTATTGATCTGAGATTTTTCCTGTATCATGTACTAAATTTACATATACAATTAGGTCTACTTATAGATTTTCTAAGTTCCACTGGTACATCTATCGATACCTCACTATTTTAATCATAGAAATTTTAGAGTATATCTAAATGTCTGATAAGACTGGAAACCACTCATTGCTCTTCTTGAAAAAGAAGAGTAAAGTGGGAGAATTCAATCTACGTGATTTTAAAATTTACAGCTATAGTAATCAAGACAGTGTGGTATCAGCAGAGGAACAGACACACAGATGAAGGAAACAGAATAGAGATCCAAGAAATAGTCTACACAAGTACGTCTAACTGATTTTTGACAAAGGAGCAACAGCAATTCAAGAAAGATGTCCTTTCAACAAATGGTTCTAGAAGAATTGGACATCTGTAGGGAAAAAAATGAGCCTCAACCTAAACTCATGCCTTATACACAAATTAACTCGAAATGGATCACGTACTTGAACATAAAATGTACAATAAAAATCCATTAGAATAAAGCACAGGAAAATCAGGACACATAGCTAGATGAAGACGTCTTAGATATGATGCCAAAGGCATGATCCTATGAGAAAATATTGATGAAATGGGCTGCATCAAAATTAAAGCCTTTACTCTGCAAAAGACTCTGTTAAGAGATTGAAAAGACAATCTATAGATTGGGAGGAAATATTTTCAAATTGAATATCTTACAAAGGACTCATATTTACAGTATATAAAAGATTCACAAAACTGAACAGGCAAAGAATAAACATTCCAACCAGAAAATAGCAGAAGATGAAAAGAGGCATTTCACTAAAGAGGCTATATGGATGACAACGAAGCACATGAAAAGATGTTCAACTTCATTAGGCAGTAAGGAAATGCAAATTAAAACCATGATGACATATTACTAGACACTTAGTAGAACAATTGGGAAAAAATAGAGGCAATGTCAAATGCTGACGAGGATGTGTAGAAACTGAATTTATCATATATTGCTGGTGGAAACGTAACATGGCATAGCCACTCGGGAAAATAGTTTCACACTTTCTGTGTAGGCAGACTAGTGATCCCCAAAGATGTCCACGACCTGATTCCTGGAACCTGTGAATAAAGTAGATTATTTAGCAAAAGGGACTTTGCAGATGGGATTAAGGACTTTGAGAGGGGGGATTATCCTGGAACATGTGGATGGGCAGAATCTAACCACCGGAGTCCTTAAAAGCAGAGAACATTTCTCAGTGATGTTCAGGGAGAGAGACTTACGGCAGAAGAAGAGTGGAGAGATGCAACACTACTGTCTTTGAAGACAGAGGAATAGAGCCATGAGTCAAGAGTATAGGCAGCCTCTGCAAGCTGGAAAAGTCAAGGGAACGGATGCCCGCCCCCAGCACCCCCTGGCCCCAGTGCCCCCACAGCCACAGCCATGACAACACTTTGATGTTAGTCCAGCGAGACCCCTTCTGGACCTCTGGCCTCCAGAACTATAAGACAAGAAATTTGTGGTGTTTTAGCCACAAGTTTGTGATAATTTGTAATGGCAGTAACAGAAAACTAATGACGTTTCTTTAAAAAAAAAACACCTAAATATGAAGTTACTGTACTACTCAGCAATCACACTCCTGAGCTTTTATATCTTATAGAAAAGAAAACTTATGTCTGCCCAACAGCCTGCACATGAAAGTTCACAGCAGCGTCCTTTGTAATAGCCAAATATTGGTGACAACTCAAACGCTCTTCAGCAGGTGAACACTTGAACTGTGTTACCTCCAAACCGTGGAATACTACTCAGTAATAAAACAGGGACAAACGATTGATACATACAACAACTTGGATGGTTCTCAAGGGCAATGTGCTGAATGAAAATGCCGATCTCAAAGGGTCACATACTGTACGATTCTATTTATATAACATTCTTGAAATGACAATATTGTAGAGCTAAAGAATGGATTTGTGGTTACCAACAGCTATGGACCAGGGTGGGGAAAGGGGATGGATGTGACTATAAAGGGGCAGCATCATGGGATGTTTGAGGTCATGAAACAATTCCATGTCCTGGATGTTTTGGTGATTAAGAAATCTACACATGTGATAAAATTGCATAGAATTACACACACACACACACACACAATCAAATAAGTACATATAAACATGATGAAATCTGAATATGGTTTGGATTGTACTAATGTTAATTTCATTATTTGGATATTGTACTATAATTATGTAAGATGTTGCCACTGGGGGAAACTGGGTGAAGAACACGTGGACCTTCTTTGTACTAGTTTTCCCATTTTCTGTAGATCCATAATTATTTCAAAACAAAAGTTGAAAATACAGTAGAAAAATATTTGGGAGAATTCCCTTGTCTATCTGGAACTGTGAACAATTTTTCTAACTAGTACTCAAAATCTAGAGACCATAAGTGAAATGATACATGAATGCAGTTCCACAAAAATAAAAACTTTTGCATGGTTACAAGAAAGAAAGTCAAGTAAAGTAAAAACAAATTTGACAAATTGGAAAATATCTGCAACTTGTATTACAAAGGCTCAATATTTCTAATGTATAAAGGGCTTATAAAATAGAGAAAAAATGAGAACATCTCTAAAAAAATGGACTAAGGGTATAAAGTTCACAGAAAAGAAAATTCATATAACATAATCATTTGAAAATATACTCCCATCACTCACAATAAGAGAGATGAAAGTCAAAATTGTAATAAGAGATCACTTCTTACCTCGTAGATTGGCAACACAAGAAATGTTTGATAACATGCTCTGTTGTCAAAGCTGTGGGGGAAATCAGACATTCTCACATATCCCTGGTGGAAATGCAGATTAATAAATACCTATGTAGGCACAATTTATAGGAAAATTACATATTCACTTAAACTTTGATCCCGCAATTTCACTTCTAGGAATTGATGCCAAAGGTGCACAGGCAAAAATATGAAAAGTCCTATCTTCCCGGCAGTCTTTGCAGGAATGTCTGAAATATCAACAGACTGCAAACAACCCAGGTAGCCAACAGTTTCCAGATAGGAGACCGGATGAATGCACTGTAGTACTGACAGTGGAGTACCAGGCAGTCATGACAAGGAACAAGGGATATCTCTCCATCTTAATTTGGAGAGTTCTCTAGAATAGCCTTATTGTCTGAAAATAAAGGCGAGAAAAGTGCATAGCTTGCTACCACTTATCTAAGAAAAGTGAGAACACCAAATTATGTGTGTGCGTGTGAACTTCACTATAGTTGGGAAACGAAATAGCAATATGATAGGAGGGACAGAGTTAGAAACTACACGTCATTGAAAATACTTTGTTTTATGAAGTTGATTTTGGAATAAAATCCTTGAAAACTTGAAAAGTGATATGGACCAAATGAAACTAAATGCTTGTGGTTAATCATTCAGAGTAGAATCAACTCTAAAACCCTAATCATTTGTACGTATCCTCGTAGGATATACTCTCAGAGGGGAAAATCTGCAACAAAAACCTCTCAGACTTTCTACAGTAAACATATTGTTGGTAAGAGTGCTATTTATTTACTTGTTTGTTTTTGAGACTAAGTATGTATATTTTGGAATTCATCGAATGAGTAAGTATATGATATTCTAATTCTATTATTCCTGTGTCCTGGAGCTCTGGGATTCAAACTATAATTTTATATAGATAGACAGATAGATAGACAGGTAGGCAGATAGATAGACACGTATACACACATGTATATACATACACGCACATATAAATATACATACATGTAAATAGATACACGTATGTGTATTTCTTTTCAGCTCTGTTCCCTGAAAATGCCTTGAAAATATAACATTATAAACCAGTGTGAAGGAACACCCAGAGCTCACAGTCTTGAAATGCCATTTCTCACCAAAAGGAAGCAGAGTTCCTTTCAGAATGACTGAATCCAAGTCTGGGGCAGGAAATGTAAAAGGTGATCTTGGAATGTCTTGTCATACCAGATTATAAGAACTCTATCACAGACTAGTAGGGTTACATCTAAACCAATAGGAAGGCAACCCCAGTAAGTTTTTATTGGCCAAAAGTGGTACAATTTGAGCATCACTAAAATTAATTTCTGCTGTGAATGGAAACACATCAAATATGTATAAAACTATAGAGTGCAATATAATACTGAAAGAAAAAAATAACTTTGGTGATCATTGGAAACTTGAAAATAAAGGCAAAGAACTCAGCGTTCTATCATGACTTCCCATGCTACCAGGTCACCAAAACGTAGATGAGACAAAGTTTCTCTTTATATAAGTGTTCTAGTTAATGAACAAAGAAGAAATGAAAGAACTAGAACATCGTCATTGCGTAATACAGAATGAATTCGTATATCTAAGCACTGGTCATTACCTACTTCCCACATTACAAAACGTGGGAAGCAAACAGTCCATGTAGCCTGGTGGAATATACAAATCTGTGCGTAAACTAGTCTTGTCCTCACCCAAATCAATCCTGAATCTGATCAAGCCAGATTTAATTTAGCAAAAATATGGGAGATAGAACAATATGCTGAACAACATAATAAATGTGAACAGAAGTTAAACAGGCACCATGAGGCTGTAATCAGTAAAATTCAGCTTGTGCGAAGCTCTACAGGACAAGATGATCCAATTTCTTTAACAAATACATTGCAAGTTGGATGGAGAAAGATGGAAAAGAACTTAAAATCTAAAAAGAGTCTTAAGAGGCATAATAGGAAACTGTAATGTTGGAACTTATTTGAATATTGATTCAAAGAAACTTTAAAAAATGATATTATGGGGCAAGTGGAAATAGAATGCTGCCTATTATTTTTTGACCTGTGGTGGTGGTTACCCAACTATATAATTTATCAATTCTCGTAGAACTGTACACCAATTAAATTTTAAATTGTTCTAACAAGTGGTAGCAAAGCAAGTCTAGAAATATATAAGAATAATACATCCCGCCCAAATTAGGTTTATACCTTGAATACAAGGGATTTTTTTTTACATTAGAAAAGTTGAACTATTTAATGTAGACATTAATAAATTAACCGAGAAAAAACATGAACACTTCAATGTTTCATGGAATTTAGGATCCATGTTAAAATCTTGTGCTAAAATATGAACAGGACTTCCTTAATCTGACAAGGAAACCTACAAAACTCATATAACAAACATCACATTTCGTGGTGAAATGTTGAAAGCTTTCCTTTGAGATCCTGAGCAAGATAAGGATACCCACTGTCACAGATGGGGTCCTCTTGATAGCAGACACTGAGATAAAATCATAACCAGTATCTAAAACATGAAAAAGAATGAAATGGAAATAATAGGAATTTAGGTACTTAAGGAGGTTAAAAGATGTTTCATGAAATTTTTGTTTGAATTCCACGGCATGCCTGCTAGATTGTGATGTAAAACCCATTTCTTCTTGTGGGTCACATCACAAAAGCATGAGGAACACCACCAGAAGAGAGTCCTGTAAGTTAGAGAAGGCTGTCCCCAACCCTGACTCTGCCTACCCCCACCCCCACTATTCCCCCATGCCACACCTCCTTTATCTTTCTTCCTAGCATTATTTAACTACTTACAGATTTTCAAATGCACAGTATGATTTCAGGTTCTATGTGTCTGCAAATGAGAATCCCTTCCTAACTCATATGCCTGGTGCATTTCTCCAGGTGATTTAACGCCCACCTCCAGTGCGTTACCTGCAAAGCAGGTTCACTTCCGCTTCTCTGCCCCTTTGAATGCACCTGCTCTATAATACTTAGCTCAGCATGTTTGCATTACCTGCTGCGAGCTTCTTTATCTCAGCACAGGCTGCTTTTGGAAGGCAAGTCTTGTGCCTCAACTATCCTTTTAACTGGGATAATAGATATTTGAGGAAAGCAGGGAAGGAAGGAAGGGGGAGAAGAAGGAACTGAGCCCAGAGCAACAGAAGAAAATTTCCAGTAACGTCTTTATTAAGCCTTGAGCAGAGCCTGTGGGGTTGGAGGGAGCCTTCCAATGGGGAGTCCTCCCAACGTCTCTGTCACTCACTGCCTGCCAAGCCCAGCAGCCAGCACACCTAGCTATACTTTCCCACGTGGACCGCTTCACCCAGATAGAGCGACATGCCCCCACGAGGCTACTTTCCATAATGAGAAATGAGCCACGGAAGTATTTTGGCAAACAGGCGGGCAGCATTGAACTGTCAAATTATCCTCTGCTCTGGGGTAGCCGGAGAAGCCTTGCTTCTGTCGTCATTTGCTTCTCATTACTCTGTTAGCTTTATAATCTTCATGGTGCTGTGTAGATCCTAATGATGAAAATCTACAGATAGCTGAGCTTGAACTTCAGCATTTTCCCACCAAAGCCCCAAAGGTGGTTCACTAATGAATTAGAGAAAGAAGCTCTTCTTGCGAGATCGTAGAAACCACTCTTTTCCTCTAATAATTCTGAAAATATTTTCTGAGGAAGGATGTGATCCTAGAAGTGTGTGTGCTAGAATACATTGATAAATAAAATAGACTGCCAGTCCCCAAGGAACTTAATGACCTGGGGATTCATGCAGACCAGTGCAGAGAAAAATGTAATGCTCTTAAGTAGAAAAATAGCGATCTGCACTGTGTGCTACCCACACTCTCACGTGTGTACAAATCATCTGGGATACTTTATAAATGCAGGGTCTGAGCGGATAGGTCTGGGCTGGATCCTGAGATACTGCATTTGTAACAAGCTGTTGCATGATGCTGATGTTGCCTGTCTAGGCACCACGAAGAGAATAACTAGGAGCTAGAAACAGAGAAGTGGATTTATCCCCTCTGACGGTTCGTGGATAGAGCAATCTCCCTAAAGGATTGCAGGCTTGAACCAAATCTTGGCAGCTCTGTAACTGTTTCCATGCTCATCTGGGAGTTACAGGCATTTAAGGCAGGAAGATGAGCATGCCCGCAGTCCATTATGTTTAGGTAGTTACAGTGGAGTCACGAGGCTGAAGCAGGACCGTGAATGAATCAAAGGCGGATGACAACCAAGGAAGGCAGAGACCAGATGTTAAAGGGCATAATAAGAAGCATAAATTGTATCTTGTAGACATTGAGGCACCGTAGAAAATGAAGATATATGGAAATATCTGTGCCTTTTTTACGCTGAAAAAAATGAAGGATCCATGTCTCCTGCTGTACCTGTAAAGTAATTTTTGAATAGGATAAAGGAAATGAAAGGAAATGATATCAACCCACTGGCTATATATATATTTATATTTACGTACTCATAGACATTTAAATATTTATATATATATGCATACGTATGTGATTATATGACGTGTGCAGAGTATTTTATGCTTTTCAAAATGGTTTAGCCCAAATGGAAGCAGAAATAAATTCAAGATTAAAAGTTAGCGTCTATAGGAGTTGGGGAAAAGTGTGACCGTCTTTTTTTCTTAAGTGAAGTAAAATTCACATCACATAAATGCCACCATTTTAAGGTGAACAATTCGATGGCATTTAGTACATTCACAATATTGTGCAGCCACCATCTCTCTCTAATTCTAAATCATTTTCATCATCCCGAAAGGAAGCTTCATATCCATTAAGCGGTCACTCCGTATTTCCCCTCCTCTCAGCTCCTGGCAATCACTAATCTCTTTCTTTTTCTATGAATTTATCTATTTGGGATCTTCCATATAAACGGAATCATGCAATATGTGACATTTTTTGACTGACTCCTTTCACTTACATAATTCAGGGTTCATCCACGTTTTAGCATGAATCAATGATTGCACTCCTTTTGATGGCTCCATTGTATGTATATACCACATTTTTAAAATCCATTCATCAGTTGATGGACATTTGAGTTGTTTCCATGTTGGCTATTCTGAATAGCGCTACTATGAGTATTCACATGCCTGCTTTTGTTGGAATGCTTGTTCTCAATTATTTTGGATATGTACTTAGGATTAGAATTGTTGGGTCATATGTTAACCCTATGCTGAAATTTTGATGAATCACCAAATGTTTTCCCCAGAGGATACACCATTTTACATTCTCACTAGCAATGCACAAGAGTTCCAATTTTTCTCCATTCCTTCCAATACTTACTATTTTCCTGTTTTAAAAAAGATTTTAACCATCCTAGTAGGTGTGAAATGGTATCTCATTATAATTTTAATTTGCATTTCCTTAATGGCCAATGTCGTTGAACATTTTTCCATGTACTTGTGGGGAATTTGCATACCTTCTTTAGAAAAACATCTATTTAAATTCCCGCTCATTTTTTAATTGGGTCATTTGTCTTTTGGTTGTTGAGTTGTAAGAGTTTTTGTTGTTGTGTTTTTATGCATTCCAAACTCTAGACCCTTATCAGATATATAATTTGCAAATATTTTCTCCCATTCTCTAGGTTGTCTTTTTACTTTCTTGATAATGTCTTTTGATAAACAAAAGTTTTTAATTTTGATGAAGTTCAATTCATTTACTTTTTTGTTGCTGTTGCCTGTGCTTTTGGTGGTGTATATTAGATTCTGTTGACAAATCCAAGGTCATGAAGATTTATCCCTATGTTTTATTCTAAGATTTTTTAGTTTTACCTCTTATTTTCAGGTCTTTGATATGTTTGGGGTTAATTTTTGTATAATGTGTAAGATAAAGGCCCACCCTCATTCTTTCGCCTGTGAATATCTAGTCGTCCCAGCATCATTTATTGAAGATTATTCTTTCCTCTACTGAATATTCTTTGCACCCTTGTCAAAAATCAGTTGACCATAGATATAGGATTTTATTTCTGAACTTGAAGTCTATTCTATTGATCTATATGTCTATCCTACTGCCAATACCACATTGTTTGGATTGCTATAGATTTGTAGTAAGTTTTGAATCTGGAAAGTATAAGTCTTCCAACTTTTTCTTTTTTAAGGTTAGGGCCAACTTTTCCACCTCTGCAAAAGCAGATTTGGGATTTTGTAGGCAACACATTGAATCTGTACATTGCTATCTTAACAAGATGATACATTGTATAATGTCAATATGTATGAAGATACTTTGTATGATTTCAATATTTTTAAATTTATCAAAATTTGTTTTGTGCTGTAACATATAATCTATCCTGAAGAATGTGCTATGTGCACTTGAGAAGAATGTATAGTCTGTTGTTGTCAGATACGTCAGTTATGTCTAGTTGGTTTATGTATTGTTACAGACCACAATATCCTTATTGGTTTTCAATCTCTATATTCTATCCATTATTAAAAACGACATGTTGAAGTTGACAACTACTATTGTGGAACTATTTCTCCTTTCAATTCTGTCAGGTTTTGCTTCATATATTTTAGGATTCTGTTTTTAGGGGCATATGTATTTATGATTGTTACGTGTTGTTGATGGATTCACCTTTTTATCAATATGTAATATCCTTTGTCTCTTGTAACAATTTTTGAACTCTATTCTGTCTGATTTTAGCATAGTTTCCAGCTCTCTTTGTTTGCTGTTTACACAGATTATCTTTTCCATCCTTTCACTTTCCCTAGTTGTGTCTTTGGATATAAAGAGAATCTCCTGTAGACAGCTTATACTTAGACAATTTTTTAAAATCCATTCTGCTAATCTGTGACACAACTGGCGATTTTTAACCATTTACATATAAAGCGATTGCTGATAAAGAAGGACTTAGTTCTGTCATTTTGCTCTCTGGTTTTTGTATATTACGTCTTTTTTCATACCTACATTCTTCCATACCGCCTTTCCCAATGATTTATTGATTTATTTCTAATATATAAGTTTGATTCCTTTGGTATTTCTTTGTGTATTTTCTTTTTAGTATTTTTCTTAGTGGTTACCATAACATTGCAATTAATATCTAACTTTACAGCAATCCAATTTGAATTTATAGCAATTCAATTTCAGTAGTATACTGAAACTGCTCCTTTACAGCTTCACCCGTCCTCTCTTTAGGTTGTTATCCCAATTACATCTATATACATTGTATGTCCATTAACATAGATTAATAAATACTGTTTTATGCTTTTATTTTAAATTGTATAGGAGAGAAAAAAAGGGAAGATACAAACTAAAAATTAAAAAATACTGGCTTTTACATTTATCTCTGGAGCTACCATTGCAAATGTCTCTTGTTTCTTCCCATGGCTTTGAGTTATTGTCTAATGTCCTTTCATTTCAGTCTAATGGATCCATTTTGGCATTTTTTGGTTAGACAGGTCTAATAGTAATGGACTATTTTTTTTTTAATCAGGGAATATCTTTTTTATTTTGGGGAGGAAGGTTGGTCCAGAGCTGACATCTATTGCCAATATTCCTCTTTTTGCTTGAGCAAGAGTGGCCCTGAGCTAACATATGTGCCAACCCTCATCTATTTTGTTTTTGGGATGCTGCCACAGCATAGCTTGATGAGCAGTGTGTAGGTCCATGCCTGGGATCCCAGCCTGTGAACCCTGGGCCACCAAAGCAGAACGTGCGAACTTAACCACCTCGCCACCAGGCCAGCCCCAGGGAATATCTTAATCTCACCTTCGTTTTTGAAAAATAGTTTTTTTCTGGATATAGAAGGGTTTGTTGACAGTTTCTTTCTTTAAGTCCTTTAAATACAGCATCCCACTTTCTCTTGGCCTGTATGGTTTCTGAAGAGAAATGAACTGCTAATCTTATTGAAGATCACTTGTACATGACAAGCTGCTTCTCTTTTGCTGCTTTCAAGACTCTATCTTCAGGTTTTGACAATTTGACTATAATTTCTCTCATTGTGGATATCTTTGAGTTCACATTATTTGCGGTCCTTGAGCTTGGATATGTACATTCACGTCTTTCATCATATTTTTGGCCAATATTTCTTGAAACATTCTTTCTGCCACTTTCTTTCCTTTTTCTCTGAGACTCTCATTATGCATATGTCAATATGCTTGATATTGTCTAACAAGTCTCTTCAGCTTCTACTCATTTTTCCTTATTCTTTTCTCCGTCTGTTCTTCAGACTGGATAATCTCAATTGACCTATCTTCAAGTTTGCTGATTCCATCTTCTTCATATTCAAATTTGATACAAACTGCTTTAGTAAATTTTTAATTTCAGTTACTTTGTTTTTCAGTTCCAGAATCTCTATTTAGTTCCTTTTTATAATTTCCTTCTCTCTATTAATAATCTCTACCTGGTGAGACATAATTCTCCTGGTTTTCATTAGTTCTTTGTCCATGATTTTCTTTAGTTTTTTGACCATATTTAATATAGTGTTTGTCTAGTTAATCCAATGTCTACTTTCTCAGGGATAGTTTCTATTAATTTGTTTTTTTCCCCTATGACTGGGACATACCTCTTTGGTGTTTTTGGCGTGCCTTATCATTTTTGGTTGAAAACTAGATTTTTGAACTATTTTACTGCACAACTCTAGAAATCCCATTCTTTACCCTCCCTGGGTTTGTGTTCCTGTTTGATGGGAGCTGCTGTTTGCTTGATAATGATTCCTCTAAACTCTTCTTCTAAAGTTTGTGTTCTTTGTCATATGTGGCTACTGAAATCTCTGTTCTGTTAGCTTAGTAGTCAACTAATGTTCTGAGAGAGTTTTCTTAAATATCTGACATCAAAAAAAAGAAAAAGGAAATAATCTCAGCCTTGGTAGATTGGCTCTGTTTTGAGACTCTTCTTCAATGCTTAGCCAGGTCATTTGCAACTCTGCCTTAGCCTTCACTTCCTGCCTTTGTGGAGCCTGAAGTTCAGCCAGAGGTGAAAGCTTAACATCTTTCCTGAAAATGCATCCATCCATAGGAATGGGCTTGACCTTCTTGATTCTCCTGTTTACACAGGAGCTTTTTAAACTCCTTATTCCTCTTACATATTTTATTTCCCAGCCTTTTCTTTCCCAGGAGTTTTGGTCTGTCTATTGCTTGTCCTGATTGTTTTCCCTTGCCCCAGGCTCCTGCAATCAATTCTCTTGCCTTTAAATGCTTTCACTAAAAGCTGCCTTGGAAGCCACTCAGCCCTGGGAATGCTCCAAGTCAGGCAAAACCAATGCCAGCCGTTGTGCCAATCTTTGAGGGAGCTCCCAGACAGGGTGAAGTCCACAAGCATAATTTTTTGATAATAAGATCTTTATTGTTCCCTATAGTACTTTCCACCTGTACCAGATGTTCAGACTGCATTTTCCTGGCTTCTGACATTCTAGAGAGTGGGGAGGATAAGCAGGTGATTTAAAATGCCACAGCTCCCTCTTATTTTAATACATCCACTTGCTTCTTCATTAAATTTTGCCCTGGTTATTGAAAGTTTTTGGCTAGATTTCAGAGTTCTGTAAAAGTTAGTTCTGACAGTTTTTGTCAGCTTATTAATTGTTTTCCTAGATGAACAGAGTCGTGGAGCTTTGTGTTTCACCATATTTGTTGAATTCACCATGATATTGTTTTATAGCCCATGCTGTAATTAATCCATGTTTCTGCCCAATTTGAGCAGAAGAGGAAGTATTGTTAAGTCGACTGTTCACTATTAAAGAGAATGTTACTTCCAGAGCAATTCCTTTTACTTCTGGAGCAAAAAGAATTTCTCACCTTTCATCTACCTTGATGAAATCTCACTGTTCTGGCCTCATTGGAACTCAACAGCTCTTATCCCAGAGAAGCAATCCAACTGTTGATGGAGATAAAAAGTTACTCTTATATTGGTCTTGTCTGCACATACCTCTGTGCTCACCTTTGCCTCTCCCTCTTCCTCTCATATAGGGTTTTTTAAAATGTGACTTTTAACATCCTAGACATCTCTGAGAGACTGTTTTGGAGGAGGGCCTGGGGCAGGTGCAACATCTGTCATACTTAGTCATTCATTCAATACATAGAACGACTTCACACATACCCTATGCTGGACAAAGCCAGGAACTGGAGAGACGTGGAGGAATAATGTGTGGCCCTATCCTCACGTAGCTCAGTAGCAGCAGACGCTGCAAAGCTTTCAGATCAAAATATTCTGACATTTTGTAATTGTGGAGAAGGGATGCACACTAAAAAGAAGTGATGGACTGCAAACCTATATCGTGACTTTTATTTGTCAGCAAGATGGTTTTAGTAGTTTCAGCAACATCCATGTCTATTTTTTCCGATAAATTCATGGAACGTTTTTTTTTTTAATTTATGCCCTTATTTTCTGAGTAAAAGCAGGCAACTGTGACAGCCAAATGGACATGTAAAATCAGAGTGGGTCTGTCACAGTGTTTGACTAGACCACTCCACCCAATGTTCACATGAAAACCCATCACTACACAGTATGCTCCTTCCTTTGGAAAAGTGTTATGAACTATAATGATCCAAGTTCTAGTGACTTTATAAAATTTTATTTGTAATTAGGAAATGGAAGAAAAAGAGGTGTCAATTACTTCTGTTAGTAAAATTGGAAATCCTTTTGGGGAAGCGGGTCTAAAAGGGTATATTTAACCAAGATTGAGTAAATGTTGGACTTATTCTCTTTGCATAAACAAGTAGAAAATTGGACAAAATATATGAAAGAACTGTTTCCTATGGGCAGGATGGGACTGTGATCTCTGACTGAAGAAAAATAAATGAGGTGAGCCCTACAATTAACCTAGATTTCTGAGCCTCTCTCCAGAGAACGAGAGTCCAAGCATGGAATGTGGTCTCCCTGAGTGGAGGAAAGAGATCAGAGCTCATGAAGTCTGAGGGAGCTAGAATTTCCAGGGCAGATAACAGAGAGGAAGAAGCCACATAGATAAAACCAACAGAAATTTTCTTAGGTTTCTCTTTGAATCTTTGTCTGTGCATGTATAAGCTGATTTTTCGCAAGGCCAGGCAAAGAATGACCAAGGACCTGTAGACTGAGCAATTGTCAGAGCTCACCCAGGGATAAGCAACTTTCTAGTTCCAACCAGCCCGAGTGGAGTGGCCATGTTGAACATCTGGGACATTCAGTAAATTACCTAGCAGGGAATCTTACCAGCAGGGCTAAGCCATTTAAAAACAAACCTGGAAGGAAGATGTTCAAGTTTTTTACAGCTTCATTGAGATATAATTCTTATACAATATATTTCACCCATTTAGATTGTGCAGTTTGGCAGTTCCTCAAAATGCTAAACATAGGGTTACTGTATTCCCAACCATTCCACTCCCAGGTATATATCCCAAAGCAAAGAAACCACAAATCCACACGAAAACTTGAACACAAATGTTCACAGCAGCATTATTCCTAAATACCTAAAAAGTGGAAACAATCCAAATGATCATAAGCTGATGAATGAATAAACTTAATGTGTTATATCCGTACAATGGAATATTATTTGGCAATAAACAGGAATAAAATATTGACACATGATCCAATATGGCAACCCTTGAAAACATTATGCTAAGGGAAAGAAGCCAATCATAAAAGACCACATATAGCACAATTTCATTATATGACATGTCCAGAACAAGCAATTGCAGAGAGATAGAAAGTAGCCTAAGGCTGGGGAGGCAGGTGGGTAATGAGGGAGTGAGTGCTAATTTGGAGAGTGATGAAATGTTCTAAAATTATATTGTTGTGATGGGTTCAAAATTTTATGAATGTACTAAAAAACACTGAACTGTACACTCCAAATGAGTGAATTATGGGATGTGAGTTATATCTCAATAAAGCTGGGTTTTTTTCCCCCATCAGTTTTAAAGGGCATAAAAACTACCTACAATGCCTGGCCCAGTGTTGGATGCTCATAGATAAATAAATAAATTATAAAGATGGTTAGAGAAATTTGAATATGGAATAGGTATTATTGAGACAAAGAATATTAAATATTGACATGGAAAGTTGGAAAGGTAGAAACTATTCCTCCCAAATAATAAAATAAACACACTAACAACAAACAGAAAATCCTCAGATTAAAAAACAATGTATATTTTAATTTTGGTTAAATAAAAGACAAAAAATAAGAACAGTGTGTATGGCTGTGTCTACACATGCATAAAAATTTGGAAGGCCATGCAAGAATATAGACTTAACTGTGGTAAGCTCTGGGTAATCGGAATACGATGTTTTCATTTTCTCATTTTTCTTTCCTTTCATCTTCAGTTCTTTACACTGCACACATACTTATTTTATAACCGGATTTCATTTTATGTGTGTATGTTTTCTGTATGTCAAACATACACAGAATACAGAGAATGGAGGGACAAACCTCCGTGTAACAGTCACGCTGCTTCAGTAATGATCAGCACAGCCTCTTCTGTTTCATCGGAACCCCACCATCTGTCTCCTCTCATATGCTCCTTGCATTTTTTTGAAGCAAATTCAAATGTTATTTTTAATTCGAAGATTGTCATCAACTTGATGCTTAATTAGCTTTATACACATGCATAGGAGAAGGTCTATGAGGGCACACATCACACTGCGATTGAGAACGGAATAGTGGTGCAGTAGAGTGCGCAGATCGTTTACGATGAAAAAGTTTTCATGTACAATTTTTAAGTCATAAAACATAGAAAGATAATCTGAAGAAAGAAACATCCCTCCATATGTACTAGAGGCACAAGGTTTTCCTCAAATTAGTAAGGGCCCATGTAAAGTAATTGTAGGAGCACTGAACTAGAAATCAAGAGATGAGAGTTTTATTTCTATTTCTGTCACCGTAACCATAATATTTCTGAGTCATTGCTTATAATTGCTTGTAAGGATCAAGCATATTATTCACCCATCCCAATAATATATTTGAGCATCTACTGTATGCCCTCCGTTGTCCTCATTGCTGGAGATACAGGAAGAGTTCATTTCCGTCTTAGTCAGGACTCTTTGGGTTGTAGGTAGTGATAACTCAAACTCAAACTAGCTAAACTAAAGAGAAGATGCAATGGCTTACACAACCACGGAATCCAGGGATGGACCTGAATTCATGTGCACCTGGATGCAGAGGTTAGTAGAGTTTCATCAGGACCTGGTCTTCCCATTGCTCCCTCCCATTTCCTCAGCTCTGATTTCCTCTGTGTGGGGTTCCCTTTCATGCAGCCTCTCTCAATATACTGACCCTGGTAGCTCCATGATTATATTCTCATCACATCTGGAACAAGTGCTCTGGGTAATGCCTTTCCTCCTCTTGGTCTACTGTGATCCCATCTCAATATTCTCTTGTATAAAGTCCAAAAAGTGTCCACCAAACACAAGGTTTGGCACATTAGCTGCTATGTAAATGTTATCACCTCCTACTCTCTATCTATGAGGCTTGACAACCAAGTTGTTTCTTTTTTTTCATAAAGATTGGCACCTGGGCTAACAACTGTTGCCAACCTTTTTTTTTTTTCTGCTTTATTTCCAAAACCCCCCTGGTACATAGTTGTTGTATATCTTAGTTGCAGGTCCTTCTAGTTGTGGGATGTGGGACGCCGCCTCAACGTGGCCTGACGAGCGGTGCCATGTCCGCGCCCAGGATCCGAACCCTGGGCCGCCACAGTGGAGCACACGAACTTAACCACTTGGCAACGGAGCCGGCCCCTGTTTCTTTTGTTGTCCTATTTATTTTCTTAATTGTTAAAAACTATTTATTTTTTATATTTTTATTTTTATCCATGATCTACTTTCTGAGGCCACAGTTTGGAAAAGATCCATGGCCCAATTATTCATAAAGATTTTCCGGGCCAATTTCCAATTAATCATCATTGGATGCTTCCCCACTGTAACCATAGGAGATCCTGCAGGAGGTTGCTTTGCCAGTACAACCCACGTTATCCACACTCAGCACCGATGAGAGAAGCTATGCTTGTTCTTTCATAGCTAACATTTCAGAAAAAAAAATAATCGCCATGATTTCCACCTCTCTTTTATAGAACTGCTTATAGTTTCCCTGTTATGCAATGTAAAGTTGCAGCAAGAGCACAGTTCTCCTTCTTCTAGGACCAGTGAAGACATCTTTCCTTCTCTACTTTCTCTCTCCTTAAAGTCAATGAGTATTCCAGAAAGAGCAGAACTTCAGGGTCAGACAGTGTAAGATCCCTCTCATCATCTACTAGTCGGGGTTTCTTGGAAAGTCTTCTGGCCTCAGTTCTCACAGCTATTAAATGGGGAGAGTAATAGACCTACCCCACATGAGTTGGGAGGATTACTGGAAACAAGGTTAGTGAGCTTCTAGCATAGTTCCTGAGACAGAGTAGCCACCTAGTAAACACAAGTCGCCTTTCCTCCTCCCATGGTTCAGCAATTCCAGACTTATTTCTCTAGGTCTCACTTTACTTCTTGTATGACCATTATTTTTCTTATCTCTCCTACTCATTCATAAATCCCTTGAGCTTGCGAATCACACTTTGTTTCCTTTTATTGCCCATGGAGCTGAACACAATGTCTTTTCTTGGAGAGAAGCCCTATCAAATGATTCATAGCTGTATAACATATAATAACTTTGATTGATATTCCTATTTCAAAACTATGGGTAGATATATATTAATGATTCAAGCATCTGATAATCCTACCATGTGTCAGACTGTGTTATGTGATTTCCATTTATTTTCTCATTTAATCTAACATTGTGAACATAGATATGGCTCCTTTCTCATTATATAAATGAGGAAACTGAGGTTTGTGGATGCTAAGAACTCACTGTGAAGTCATTCAGCTAATGTGTAGCCAAGAGGGTCCCCAAATCTAATGAACTGACGGGGCAGGAGGTTACTCAGTCTGATTTCTTTGCCACGGTATGACTCAGGTGACTGAGATCCTGTATGGCCAGAGAAGATAGGGCTGGAAGCTGCAGGAGCCCACACACACAGATAAAGGGGTAGCACCAGAGGTCTTGACTTGGGCTGTGATGTTCTATTCAAGGGCCCTTGGACCAGGCAAAGAGCTTTGCCCTCCTTATTGCCCTACTCTTTGACATTTCACTCCCCTTGGAGGCTCTCTCTCTCACGCCAGCATTACGTGTCTGCAGTGATTTGAGAAGGTTCCTGTGCTTTCCCGTGTCCCTCCAACCTTGTAATTCCACACGGCATGTTCTAAAAATAAAATGAACCTATTCTGAAGTAGGAACGTTCATTTGCTCAGAGCTAAGCTTCTGGGGAGCTCCGGGCAGTCACCGGCACATTTGCAGAGACCTGCCTTATCAGCACTGGGGTTTGCTCCCGTACCCTGGAAACATTGCAGCCCGCCTTTTAGCACTGTATGGCTGGTGCAGGTTCTCTCAACCTCCATTTCATTAAAGATGAAACATAGATTTAGTGAGGATCAAAGCAGACATTGGTCTAAGCATCCTTAGAGCACTGGTGGTAACTTGGGAGTCACTAGTGAGTAATTTGGGCTGGGGGTTGTAGAGAAGGGAGGTGAAATTGGCCTATAGAATCAGGAGCCATGGGCAGAAGTTACAGAGAAGTAGATTGTGGTCACATGAGGACATTCTAACAGCCAATACTGTTTGAAGATGGAAGGGATCACGTCGGAAGGCAATGAGTTTCTTGTCACTGAGAGTGGGGCTGGGGCAGCATTTAAGGTTGTAGGGGAAGGGCTCACTCCATGAAACTCTGACCTGCCGGGAGGCTGAGATATCCATGCCAGGTGGGGAGTGTCAGGGCAGTGGCCAGGCACCATAGGGACAGGGCTCTGGGAAATGACTACTTTTCGTGCCTGACTGTGAAGAAAGCTAGCCATTAGCCCAACCTCATTATCTCCAAGGGGCCATTCCACTCTGGACTGGTGTGCGAGGAGGGTGGTAATTTCCAGCATCAGGAATCTGGGTGGTGTTATTAATCCAGCTTATCAGGAAGCCGAAGAATGAATGAAGCAAAGCAGGCTGTTTGCCAGAATCTGAAGGAGTAGAACCAACTTTGCATTCTGAGAGGAGTCCTTGGTCAAGTCAGACCCAGCCAAGGGGTCACCGAGGTCTGGGTGGGAATCTAGAACTCGGGGAAACCAGAATGATGTGCCCTAGACACAAATAGTGTGGAGGAGGGTGAGAGAGAGTGTTGAGAGCAGGGAGGACTCCTTTGCTCAGGGCTCCTGCCAGTGGGCATGAGGTTCTTACAGAAGGAATGCCAATGTGACACTGCACAGGGAAGGGCCTACGTGTCTGTGCCAAGTGAGGCAGAGTGAGCAGGGGTTGACTTTTCCAGCTGAGGCTGGGTGATTGCATGTTATACTGCCTTCTCCTCTGAGACCACAGCATCTCATGGCGTGAGAGACTCTGGGACTCAGCCAGAGTTGTGTTAAATCTGCTTGGTGGTGTCAGTCCTTGGTCTAAAGCAGTGATTCTCAAAGTTTGGTATGTGTCAGAATCCTCCGGAGGGCTTTGCAAACCCCAGAGGGCTGGCCCTACTTGCAGAGTTTCTGATCCAACGGGTCTGGATGGGGCCTGAGAATCTGCATTTCTAACAACTTCCCAGGGATGCTGACACTTCTGGTCCTGGGACCACCCTTTGAGTAGCTCTAGTCTAAAGTAATGCTAAGGCAAAGAGCACCCAGCAAAGTGATGGCTGCTTTCCTCCATACGTTATTCAATAAATGTAGCACATTCTTGATCTCTGTTACCAGGCCAAGAACTAGCAATAACCCAGTAAACAAGACGGAATCCCTGATGTCAGGTGGCCTGTGTCTAGAGATACACGGAAAGGCAGTCGCAAGGCAGGGTAAGCGCCAAGACAGGGATGATTACTGGGGACGGGGAGCATGTGAGCGTGTGTGCACGTGTGTACTGAGACATAGTCTTCGGGGCACTAGAGAAAGTTTCAGGACCCTGTGATCTTGAGACCAGAGCTGATTTTGGAGTCAGGAGACCCTGCATCAATTCGTGGCTCTGCCCTCGGTAGCTGGTTGATCTTAGGTGAGTTAATTAAGTTCTTTGAGCCTCAGATTCCTCATCAACCAAATGGTCCTGAGTCACTCAATGCCTTGAACACGGGCATGTTCCAGGCACAGAGTCACAGAGTGAACAAGCCTGATGTCCTGTCCTTGTGCCCAGGGAGCTCACACTCAGCTGGTGGCATGGGGATTGGAGACAGGACATTACCATGCAGATGCATAAATAAGATGAGCTGCGACAAAATAAAAATAGGATGACGATGCCAGGGAGGGATGGAGGAGGGCAGACGATTTTAGGGAAGACTGTCAGGGAAGCCCTCCCTGAGGAGGTAAGGTCTGCACTCAGATCTTGATGACAAGAAGGCGGAGGGTGTATTTTCCATGTAGGCTGTGCTGTCAGGTGGACATTTGCATAGATACGTGAATTAAATCACTCTGATGGTAAACTATCAACAAAATATGCTTATCATCATCACCATCATCCACCTTATTGTCCTTACTGTTGTTGTTATTACAATTATTACAATTACAATTATTGCAATCACTGTAATTCCAGGAAAGCAAGCACATAAGCAAGGCCCAGAAGAGCGTGGCCTCCAGACACATTTGGAATGGTCATCGGTCATAGCAGTGAAGCACAGGGTGTTCGAGGAGGTTGTGGATGACAACACTTGAGATCCTGTAACAGATCTGTGTATCAGGCCAGACCCTGGATGTTGTCCTCGGGAGCCACTGAAGAAATCTGGGTAGCAACGTGACATGTTCATATTTGTGTTTTAGGAAAAGCACCTGCCATCTTGCTCTCTTCTGTGAGCAGTGAGGGGAGTGGGTGGAGGTGGCGAGGAGGAGATGCCGACAGTCTGTGCCAGGAGTGACCGGTGGAGCAGGTGGCAACAGCTATTTAGCAGGGGCCAGGAACAGCTGTCAATCGGATTGGAGGGTGAAGGGGCTTGGGCAACGGAGGAAGCTTGCCATGGCGACAGCACATGCCTCTCCCCCACCTCCCTTCAAGCTACAACCCAGGAAGGCAGGACCACGGAGGTAGGACACTGGGCACCTGCTGTGGGATGTCGGGCAGGTGACTTTGCCACGCAGGGCTTCTTTCTGTCAAATAGGATATTTTCTTGCTTCACGGAGATGTGTATTGTGAGGACTGAGTCAGATGACAGTTATGAAAAGCACTTTGGTGATTTTAAAACATTTTTCAAATGTGAGGTGCTATTTTTATTACCCTCGATTTCCCTGTATAGAATGTGACCCAATAACTGGATGACCACGTCTGGCTGCTCCAAGGGAGCGACACAGGAGGAGATGGCGGGTCCCGAGCTGCACCTGTGCAGGTCTCTGGACAAGGCCTGAGCTAGCCCGCTAGGGGTCCATCCTTTCCAACAAGGCCCTTAATGTGTCTCTCATTTAAAATGATTTGCCAGGCAAAGCTGGGTACATCATCAGAGGAAAGGCGGCAGCTTCGGAAGATTCAGTGGCTGCAAGGAAATAATCCCCATGGACTCTAACGGGAGCTAAAAGGGCAATGACATGATTACCAAGCGACCTCCAGTCATTAAGCTGCGCAGGGCAGCTGACTCCTGGCGCATACAGGCCCTCCCAACAGGGGCAGTCCTTGAGCAAAGCATTAACAAGAACTTAAGATCAATTCCTCTTTGCTGGACTTTGGATATGTAACCTATTTCAGACTGGGCACATCACATCGTGGAAGTCACTTTACATGTAGCTGATCCCCTCCTCCTTTCCTGTCCTCTCTTTATTCCTCCCTCCCACTTCTACTTCCCTCCCTCCTTCTGTTCCTTACCTTTTCCATCTCCTACTGTGACATCTGAAAGAAATCCCTGAGGCATGTTCCCTGCTGCATTTGGAGCCCAACTATTTACTGATGGGTAGAGGTGGAGGGGTCCTTGGGAGCCCTGAGCACCAGCCTGCAGGGGTTCACTGGATGGATGCTGCGGTGAGAATGGTGAGAAGCCTGTGGTTACACTCACCCTTCTTTCTCGGCTTGGAATGGGGTTGCACAGGTTGACACGTGGCTCCTCCCATCCTTGAGTGTGTGTGTGTACATGTGTGCTCACTGTAGTCCAGCACGGCCTCCTGTCCTTTGACCCTAGCCAAGCTTCCTGAGGGCTTGTTCAGAGTAATGCAACTCACCGTGCTGAGTCCCCTGAGGTTCCGAAGGAATCTGCAAACATTGGCAAACTCATTTGCTGTGAAGGATTTTATATCAGGCCTCTTAGAAGGGCCACGGCAAAACTGATCAATCCCAAATTGCATAGACAGCCGTGGGTGTGTCCAGTTCCCACTCCTTCCCTCCCCGCAGTGGTGAGCAGTCTTTTCTGTCCAAGACCAGCTCCTTGGAGCTCTGCTCCCATCTTCTCACAGACTGAAACTCTGAACCTTAGAGGAAGTCCCAGATCTCTGTGGGAACAGACCCTGGGCTGGCTCCCCTTTCTCAGAGCAGCTTCGCCCGTCTCCAGGGCCTTGGCTGGGATAGGTCATAGCCTTCCCCAGAGCTCACCCCCTTTCCAGGGTAAGAGAGCGTCCATTCAAGGTTGGGCTGTTTCCTACAATAAGAGCCACTGTCCTTGTCTGAGCCTCAGAACACAGTTCAATAAATGTTTACTGATTAGTGATTGCTGGGGATGCAAATGAAAATGTCATAGCTCCTGCCTGTAAGAAACTCATAGTTTAGGGGAGAGATGTGTAAACAAATAAGTACAGTAGATTACTTTAAGCATCCTTTATCACTTGGAGATGTTTGCATTTGCTGATGTTTGTTCATCACTGGAGAAGCCAGGGTGGAATACAGCATCATATTCCATCATTCCCGGGGATCTCATGTTACGACTGCACGTGGTAGTAATATTACAAGCATCCTCTCCATCTCACAGTGTCACTAATTCCATTATACAGCTGAGCAAACTGAGGCATAAAGCAGTTAAATGACTTGCCCAAGTGTAGACATTGAGAAAGCAGCAGAGCTGTATATGAAATCCTTGCCTATTTGACTCCAAAAGACTCATTCTTTAGCCTGCCCCAGCCTGCCTCTCTCTGACACCTTCCCTTTTGGAAGGTGGCTTGTCACCAGCCTGCAAAATGGTGGAGAGTGACCCTTTTTAGGTCATCATCATGCAAGACTGTTTCAACTTCTGAAATCAGGCCAGCATCAGACATGTGACACGACAAGGGAACATTTCCCCATTCAGAGGATCATTAAAGGAAATGAAAGCCGGCAGATCATTGTTATGCACTAGGAAACAACATAAATGGGAAAATCTATGAATATCACATCCGTAAGTCTCTGGGACATTTGCAGCGAAAACAAATGGGCCAGAGTGAGAATGGGCAATGCTCCACCAGTGGGGCCCTGGGAACCATGGGGCCAGGCTCACAGATCCATTCTGCTCAGCATGAAATGAATTCTCTGGCAAAATAGAGCACAGGCAGTTTAACCACCTGCTGCTCGACTGTCAGATCTATGGATCTGGGTTTTGACTTCTGGAAGATGAAGGAATGCATAAGCATATTCCTCTGGGCATATGGGCAGAAGCCTGGGGAATTCTTCTGCAGGTGGGTGGAACCTGTTTGGCCACATCCCTGCAAACTTGGCAGTGTTTGGAGATAAGGCTAGATCCACATTTCTCAGGTTCTTTCTAAAGATGGGATTTGGGGGGAAAAAGACACCCCAAGAAGTTAGACATGGCATCCAACACAATGTCTCGTAGAGTAAGGGCTGTTCAACAAGTCTCTGTCTTTTCCAACAAAGGGTCAGTTCATAGTTGATCAAGGGCATGCTTGATAACCAGGCCAAAGTTTCCATTCTGTCCTTACTTGGGCGCATTCTGAATTTCCCCCACATCTCTATCTAGTTGGGAATTCCATTCTGCTTCTCTTCAGAAAAGCGTCTTCCTCATGCAGATCTGATTGAACCAGTGGTAGCAAACCAATAACCCTTCCCCCTAAGGGTCCTTATACATCCTCTGGGAAGTCTGAATCAAATACAAAACACAGTGGTCTCTTTTTTTGCCTGCCCAGCATCCATCCTCACTTTGTATAGTAATGCCACAATTTTCCAGAGAAGTCTCTTGGACAGATATTTGTTCTCTTTCAGGATTCAGTAATTTTACAGAAGAGGAGTTATGGTCAGCTTCCATGAAATAGTATGACCCCATCTCTTTTTAAAGATACAAACCATCAATATTGATGAGTTAGCCTTTATTGAATGTTTAAGCACTTTTCCCATGCTATCTCATTTAATCCTCACACATCCATCGATGAAGGAAATGTGATTGCTCCCATTTTATAGATTCAGAGACTGAGAGTCAAGAGGTTGATAGCACAGAACCAGATATTTGCACCCAGACCTCTCTGACTTCAAAGTCTATACCTATGGCCACTAAGCTCTGTGCTGCCTCATAACTCCGTTTTTCAGATTTATAATACAAATTAGAGGATTGAATGCTCTGAGATGCTTAACATTAATTTACATTATGAGCCTTGTTAAGCTCCACTGGGTACCATTGCCATAATTAGCAGGTACATGCCCTCCTGACCTGTATGCTGGGAACAGGACAATGGTGTAGAGGTGGGAGCAGCCATATTGGTGGTGGTGATGGTGGTGATGATGATGATGATGATAGCATTTACTGAGGGATCATTATGTTCTAGGCAATTTTCATGCATTATCTCACACATCTATACAATCTCGCTAAGGGTTGAGTTTATTATTATTATCCCTATTCAGAGTAGATGAGGACACCGGAAAATTGAGAGTCCTCTTGCCAAAGATCACACCACCAGGAAATGATAAAACAGGGATTTGAACACAGACCTGCCTGCATTCTCAGCCTTTTGGGTGGTATCTGCTTTTCCCCCAGGCATTTGCAGCCTGCCTTCTTTCGGTGATTAGGGGGTCAGCTTCCAACCTAGCAGAGCCCCACCCACCCTGATAGCTCAAACTCTGAAAGGGCCTAATGATTTTCTTTCAAGGTCTTAAGCACACCAGAAAGAGCAGGTCCCCTTTTCCACCTGTCCCTCTGCCTTCTAAATGCAAAACGTCGAGCCTGTGGAGGCTCTGCTGTGGGCTGGAGACCTCTACTTGCAGAAGCCTGGCCAGGGGAGGGCCATCCCACAGCCTCCCTGCAGCAGCGTGAGCATCACTTTATGTGGAACCCTATAGACTAAGGGTAGATTAAGGCTCCTAAATACACGAATTTCAAAATTGAAGCAATAAAGCAGGTTTTTTTTTTCTCAGCTTGCAATTGCTCCTTAATTGGACCATGAATAGCAATTATACTATAAAGCCTAACAGGAATTTGTGGGTAATTAGAGTATGTCTTGGGCAGTGGGTTTTAATGGAGGAACCCGGCTAATATTTGAGTGACTTTCACCCTCTACCAAGTGATAAAGTCATCATGAAATGCCTATCAATCACTCAGAGAAATTGCAAGTGTGATTTTAATTCCTGCTAGAGTGGGACTAAGGCTGGAAAGCCCATGCCTGAAGGCTCTGTTGGTGTCATGGAAGGAGTGGGAGAAGCAGAGGCCAAGGTGTTCCCTTGGTCTGGGAAGCTTCAATGTCCTGTCTGCAGCTGCTTACGTACATCTCTTACCTCAGTCCTCTGCACAGCTTTGCATACCTTTATGCCCATTGCACAGAAAAAGGCATGGAGACTCAGAGTAATTTACCCAAACTTGTGTAACTAGTAAGTGACAGATCCGGAATTTAAATCTAGGTGTTTAATTTAGGTCAAGCTCAAAGCTCGTGATCTTTCGACTCTACAATTGCCCAACATTTACTGAGCGCCTACTGTAGGCAGCAGCTTTCCATGCATCACGCGATTTAATGCTTTCAACAGTTATGTAAGGCAGGTATTTTTATCACATTTACCAGTGAAAAGGTAGAAATCCAACAAGAGTGGTAGTTTTCGACTTGGGCTAATACCCTCTGCCACCCTTCTCATCACACACACACACCCCCACATTTCTTCTGTCCCTCAGTCTCTATTTTGCAGCAGCTCAGGCCACATTTTGGGGGTTCCCTCAAAAGCAGGCTATGGGACAACGATACAAGAGATAAGCTAAGAAGCACCCCTTGGGGGATGAAAAAATGGTACAAGAAAGGAAAAGCAGCCAAAAAAGGAGTTAGCAAAGCAGCTACCAGCGTCAGAGCCTGGGGCTCAGCCTCACAGGGAAACTAGAAAACAGGTTGGACCACACCCATCAGCGTCACCTCACTGAGGAGCGGCCACGTGAGTGTTCCTTTACCAGCTTCACTAGGCTTGGTTGGAGAATCCTAGAGGTAGGAGAGTTGATTCTTCCATGCTTCCAACGTATGGTGAGGATAGCAAAATTGGTTCCAGAGCAAGAGAGGGTCCAGAGCAAAAGAATTCAGGCACTTATAAGTGATAAGGACTTGGGCAGTGCACCGGTCAATAGCAAAGGAATGAACTGGTCTTCAATGAACCAAGAAGCAAAGAAGAGGCAACAGGAAGCCTAGCACTGGAACCAGACAGATGTGGCTAGGTATGCTTGCTGTGTCATCCCCTGGCAGTGATTGACCTGGTCTGATGTGATTGCCACTGTTTAATCAGTCCAGGTCAATTCACATGGGAGCCAAGGGCACTGATGCCCGTAGCACAGCAGAGTGGATTAAATGACTTCCAGGGACAAGATCTGTCAGATCGCAGTGCTGCACTGACCTTGCGTACAATTGCGGCTCAAGATATTCATTCACCTGCACCTTGCAGACTGCCTTAAAACCAAACAATAAGAGGCAGTTTCTGGCCTAGCCAAAATATCAGTTCATTCTTCACATAGGTCCTCCAAATCAGTAAACTGTAATTTGTAACTTCTCTAACCAGGGGCTCATGGATTCCTTTGGAAAATCTATTGAAATCTCCAAGCTCCCGTCCCAGAAATATACATGGAATACACAAAAAGACATCTTGCAGAAAGCAGAAGAGATATTTCCACAATTATCTGGGGGAATCAGTATGTAAGCACAAGGACATTTAATGAATTTGCTGGGAACTTTTTCCTACTATGAGCATTTCCGAGTCCTAATCTTGGTAGTGATGTAAGCCCATGTGGACTCTTGAAAGAAAATCATCCTGAATGGTGTCTATGAGTGGCTGAGGGCCAGATAGGACCCTTATTCTGTACCCTGGTTCCCAGCAGCATCAGGACCACATGCTTCAGCAGGGAGAAAAGCATTTGTGAATCATTTGCTCAGTTCAGCTTTGGACCATTGATTTCCCTTCATGTCAGCGTCCTTCCAGAAAATGATTTAGGTCAAGCTCAAGGATAAATGCTGACTGGTTTATTCTGAGCTCTCAACTATAAGAAAAGGAGTGATGGAAAATAGAAGCCAAGTTTGGAATTACTGAACCTAGCTAAGAAACGTCAGGCTCTCATAAAAAAGATACTGACCTGCTAACATCTTGGACCTAAGTCTTGGCTTGCTCCTTTTGGCAAAGGAAACCTCCATATGGGGGTGATATAATGTTTCATTACCTTTTTATAATCAAATTCCTAAATTTTGCTTGCTAAGGCTCCTCTTCCCTAGCAAGCAGCATAGGTCAGAACTACACAGCACAGGGACCCATAACTTACTTGATATTGCCCATTGTCCTCATTTTCTTCTCTCTCTATTCCCTCCTGCAATAGTCCAGGACAGAGAGAGCTGTTCTGAAGCTTCAGAAGAGGAGTCCTACTATTTCTACTTTGTACCAAGGGCCTCTTCCATGTAAAAATAGACTCTGTTCCGCCAGGACCCTGAGTGACCAAAGAGGGATCACTTAACCTCAGGTTTACTGCAGAGCAATCCCTCTGCTGGGCTCCTTTTCTGCGGAAGAGAAATCTGCTACCATCTGTATGTGACAAGAGCGAGTGGCTTGGGTACTGTTTGAGTCAATGAAAAAGGATTTATTCCTCCTTCAGAGATTAAAAAAGGGGCACAGTTTATGTCTTTTCCACATCCTCCCTGTTTTTCTCTTACCTTCATTTGTCCTCAATAAAGTATAGAGTTATCAACAGGCCTCTCAAATGTCATGCAACAAGGGAACACCCTGCAGGCACAGGAGTGACGGAAAAATAGCAAGAACTTCCCTCTCTCCTCACACCCCCCAGTCTCCTGATGTGCCTCCCTAGAGATCAGCACTTTGTGGGGCTACAGACACACGGCTTGGGAACCAGGTAGTTCTGGTCAGAGAGATGAGCCTCAACCTACCAGTTGTGTGACCCTGGGCAAATCCTTCTCTGAATGTGTTTCCTCACACCAAGGTGGTGACACTCACAACTGTTGGGGCTGTTGAGATCGCATGAAATAACATATGTGAAATATTGGACACATTATGTGTTCAATAGATATGACGGTTCTTCCTCACTGCTTTTGGTTCCCAGAAGTCTGTCTCATCTTTTCCATGTGTTAAAGCATCAACCATGTTACTGTGCATCCCACAGAAGTAGACAAAGAGACACACTTTTTAAAAGGATGTATAACTATAGAAACATACCTGGCCTCCCTCTACCTTAATGTGACTTCTTACAGGCTGGTCGGGTAAAATACAGGTATCCAATTAAGTATGATTTTAGTTTAAATATGTCCAAACATTGCATCGGATATACTTGTATGAAAACATTGTTTACTGTTTATCTGATGTCCTGTAGTTGTATTCACTAATTCTGGAAACCCACTTGTGCACACACCTCACCACTCTAGCTGCCCTGCTTGGTTGAATAGTGTAAGAACTCAAGGGCACCCACCAAATTAGGTTGCCCTAATTTACATCCCAAGGCATGATGACTGTCCTGAGTAATCTTAACCATGTTTTAGGCAACTTTTGAAAGATATTATCAAGCTTCAGACAAGCAGACACAAATATGTTTTTTTATGATATGTAGATTTTCCAAAAGCAATACAATAGAAAATGAAAACAGGGCAGCTAGGACCAGATAAACCACATTACTCCTTCATTCAGAGGCATCACTCTATAAAGGAAATTTAACATATTTGTCCTAAGAATGTGGAGATATAGTCTTATGATTTGTAGATTTGCCAGCAGCAATATAAAAGCAAAATGAAAACACAATGGCTACAACCCACAGAATGTTTCTTAGTTCTCAACTCAGGAGCATCAATCTCAAAGGGAAGTTTTAATATTTTTTTTATTTTAAGAGTATTTCTCTGTCTGTGCTAACATAAGAAATGGGAGAGGAAAACTTCTCAAAGGACAGACAAGATTTGTCCAAATAGAAGATTCAGTGTATTTTTCCAAAAGCCTGATTTGTGGCTGTCCTTTTTTTAGAGGAAAGTGGTTCTTTGGAGAAGGATAGAGGGAAGTAGACACTTACAAGTGTGTACAGTGGGAAAATCTGAGATCATAAGCTAGAGTCCCTAATGTAGATTTGCTTTTTTTGAGGAATTTCCAAGTTTGCTGTTCTCTTGC